>NC_090934.1:716739995-719239995 GCF_040938575.1 Ambystoma mexicanum
GTAACAGTGCCAGGCTGATGCCTATCCCATATCTGCATAGAAGCCAAAACTGCTAACTTTGAAAACTATTGGTTTTATTGGAGCCTAAAAAGGTGCTGTTCTTGCCTTTACATGTTTAATGTTATATATATATATATTATATATATATATATATATTATATATATATATATAATATATATATATATATATATATATATATATATATATATATATATGAATGTCATGTTTGGAGTTGAAATGAGTTAGTGTTGTTGAAATAATATGGCAATTCATGTTAGCCATTACATGCATTAATTGTAGCCAATGCATGCGATGTGTTTATGGGTTTTGAGATGTAAATCCCGATTTTATCATCATTGACCCTAGGTAGGTTTATGGCTGATACAGTTCTCTAACTACTTGTATTGTTTCCTCTTGTTTTTGCTACAGGACTTCTATGAAGAATGTTCTGATTAGGTCCCAATAATCCCATTACTCTCCGTCCTGCTCTTCCTCACCCCAGTCCTTACCGCACGAGACTTCCATGCCTCGCGAGACAGAAACATGCAGCATTATAAACCAATCAGGACCCTTGAAATGGATAACCCCGGCCCCTCAGCTGGCGCAGGAAGTGGATAAGGATCCCCACCACCAATCCCTGTCCTGTTTGATACTCAACCAATGTCTTTCCTCAATTATGCCTGAGGTGGGCGTCGGAGGGTAAGGATTCCAGATATGGGGATTACCAGTAAGCAATAAGAACTTTGCCTCCTCACCCCAGTCTTTAAAGCATGAGAATACAACCAGTAATGTCAGGGGTCTGCATGCGGCAAACAGTGGAAAACTACACAGATGCAGTGCAAACAAATCAAAGTGTTAAGAATAAATCTGTTGTTGACAGAACTGCCTCACCAAAAGACTGTCTCAAAAGACCAACATACAATGTATAGTAAGCGATAAACAATTCTGGGAAGCCTACATGGTGCCCTACACATAGCCCCCATGGAGACAGCCTAAAAAGCTGCCCAGGAGGCAGACACAGGATGGATTAATCGGCCCGGCATAGTCTCAGGAGGGGGTTGAGCTGAAGCCTTTATGCCATTTTAATGAGTATTGCCATAGTAGGTTTCCAGCCTGCATGCCCCGGAAAGAAAATCACAAATAATTGCGTGCATTGCTTTATGTCTGCAGTCTTAGCCAAATGCAATTTCCCTACCCTGCCCACATCCAACAGATGGGCCGAGCAGGGCTACAATTGCCAGAGAACTCACTTGGCGGAACGGAGGACAAGCCCTCATGAAGATGAATGTCTGAGATGACCTTGGTTCTCAAGAGGGCGCTTGAAACTAGGCCTTCCAGGACAAACCTCAGATAAGGTATTGATGCAACCAAAACTCCCAATTCCCACAACTTCTAAGTGAAGCTCGTTGCCACCAGAAAAACAAAAAAAAACATTTGGAAGACAGAAAGCTGATATGCAATGTCTGTAATGGTTCAAAGGGGCAAGCACATAGAGCACTCAATACTAGGGTAACGTCCCAGTTCAGGAAAGTGGAACTCATCCTTAGAGAGGAAATCGCCACACCTTGAAGGAGGCAGGCCACCTGCTCCTTGATGGTGGCATTCAAAATACATGGGGCACTAAAAGCTCTCACTGCTGCCATCTAATCCCTAGGGGTAGAATGTGCGAAAAGCAACCAAGAAAATCCCAGACACGCACTGGATCACAGGACAGGTGGTCAAGATGGGTTTTGAGACACCAAGTGACAAAAGAACACCAGTGTCTAGCATTGGACTTGAGAGTGGAAGGGAGCCTGAAACCCTGGACTGCCATGGCAACAGAGGGCAACAACCCCCCTTTAAACATTACATATTCATCAAAAGCAGATGGACCAGGGTTGAGGCTGGAAGGTTGGACCATGTCAGGGATGATGGACGCAGAAACAGGGAGGAGGAACCCATTGTGAGGCAAAGAAAAATGGCAAACCAGAGCTTCCTTGGCCAGCATGGCTCTACCATAATGAAACAAACCCTGCCACTATTGACTTACAACACCACCAACTGAATGAGCGGGAAGGGAAGTAAGCAAACAATGAGGGTGGAGGCACCTGTGCTGATTCCAGGTCCTTGACATGTGCTTGGCGAGGAGAACATCCTAAATGGATACCAACAGATCCAGAGATGGAACTTCAAACCTGTTGCAAATTGACCTAAAAAAGGAGAGCCTCAGGGAATAATCCACTGATGATGGGAACATCATGCTTAAGGAACCTAGCTGACTTTCTCTACCCCGGTGTATAAGAGATACGGAAAGACAAGAATTTGTATTCTGAGTCTTCTGCCCAGGTCATGATCTCAATGGCCATCTGCTGGAGAGAATGCAATCCTGGTGCCACCCTAATGGTTGGCATACACCTTGTCCACCTTTATGTCTGTTTGGACTAGGATGCCCTCCACCTGAGATGACGGGCCAGGGCACAGAGGAATCTCGAGATAGCCAGAGCTCCCTCAAGTTCAAGGACCTTTGTTGCCCCCTTTTAGACCACTTCACTTAGATGGACAAGGGCCCCAGAGTGCACCCTAACCCATATGACTGGCATCTGTAGTAGGGATCTGGTCTTGAGGGGAATCCAATGGGAAGCCCTGTAGGCAGCACTTCTCCTCGAGCCATCATGAAAACGTCCTCCGGATACAGGGAAACTCACCGACGAGTCTGGAATAGTCCAAAAATGATGCATTCCAATGGTCCAGGGTATGTAACCCTAACAGCCCCATGTGAAAACTGACCCACGGAACAGCAAAGGCCGTTGATGCCATGCCTCCCTGTAACTCCAACCACTGGTGGGCTGAAGTCGCCTTCCTGTGTTAAAGGGCCCACCCGTCTGTTCCGAAGCTTGTTTTCCCAGATAGGACTAAAGAAGACCCTCCACCTCCCATGTGTTGTGTCCCCCTATAACCTCCATCTCCTCAGTAGGGACTTCTTCAAGTTCAATATCCAACCAAGCGTCTTCAGGAGGTGCCACACACTAGTCCTGTTGCTGCGGACAAGGGATAAAGAGGAGGCATGAATCAGCCAGTCACCCAGATAAGACAGGAAGCAAATTCCTTGCATGTGCAATAGGGCTACCAATGTTGTCAGGTCCTTTGTAAAGACCCAGGGGGCTTATCAGACGCTGAATGACAGAATCTGAAACTGAAAATGTTCCTCCTCTTCTACAAACCTGAGAAATCGCCTGTGACCCTCTCGTGTGGCAATGTGGAAGTAGTAATCCTTGAGGTTGATGAAGAAAAGGAAGTTGCCCCTTGAAACATATGGAATGACACCATGACGGGTCTCCATATTGAAAGGGGTCCTCTGAATGTATTTGTTCACTCTCTTCAGGTCTATGATTGGACTCCATACTCCCTGAGGGCTTCATAACCAGAAAAAAAATGCCATGCACCTCCTGTTCTTGCTCTTTACTGACAATGCCTAAATAGCCTTCTTCTGGAAGAGCTTCTCAATACCCCCCTGAGGGGCCAAATTCTTTGAAGAGCCCCTGTGTCAAGGATTATTATTATCCCTCAATCTTGGGGAATTGATCTGAATTGTCTATAGCAACCCCTGCAAACAATGCCCTCGACCCAAGTGTCTCCGATTTCTTTTTCCCAAAATGTGCTGACCAGCTAAAGGCAGACCCCCACTGGAGAGGGGACGTAGGGTTCTGGACTCCCGCAGTCAGGAAGTACCAGGGGCCGCTTGGTGGGTTATCCTTGAGCTTGCTTGATGGGCTGAAATTCCTCCTTGCACGAAATGTGTTATACATATAGCCCCTTGGTGCTTGAAATGTGGCTTTGCATTAGTATATATAAGGAGCTCTTATATAGGCATATCCAGACTAGGATTGCGATAGGGCATTGTCCTCCTTAGCTTACTCGACCAGCTTGTTAATACAGTAATCAATAATGTTGTTGTCCATTAAGTGCATCCACATCAAGAAGGCCTTTAGGAGTCTTCTCCTTTGCATCGTCTGAGCCAGTTTTACCTTCTGGCAGAGTTCATGGAGATGTGACCCAGGACAAGACCTCTCATAATATCCACTGAAATGTCCAAGGGCAGAATGATTTCCTTTTCACTGATTTCAAGGAGATCCTTGCAATCCTGTGGGAATCTGAACATCTTTGAGAAGAGACTGAGTAACCATGGTGTGCACCTGTCCTAAGTGCAAATCTTGCAGTCGCATGGGTCTTCTTAAGCGGAGCCTCCACCCTTTTATCAGTGGGGTCTGATGGCACAGCATATTGGGTGTCCAGAGGTATGTCCAGGGAAGGAAGTAAGAATGGAGTTGACTTTTATATCATCTGGATACACTTGGTTAAATCCCTGAAGCGGGTAGCAATTGGACGACACCCTTGGAACACATGCCTTCTCAGAATCTTTCCAGTCTCTAGTGATAATGTCCTGGACGCTTTGCAGCACAGGCAGACAGACTTCGGGACTGGAACATAATGACTGTAATCATCAGAAAACCCTTCAGGACCAGTGCTGCTTTAACATTTTGTAAATCCAGGTTATGTTGGAGATGCATGGCCATTTCACCCACAGTCTGATTCCTCAAGAATGTTCCTGCCACCACTCCCTCATCACCATCAGGTCAGGTTTGTCCAGGGTAGGAGGGTCCTTACGAGTACCCAACAGAGTGGGCACTGGAGCAAGTGGTGGATTCATCGCAGACAGCCTTGCGTCAATGGCTGCAATGACTCTGTCTCTGTAAACACGGTCCTGACCTCTGTTTCTGACATATTGATTGATAAAGTAGGCTCTGCCAAGAGAAGCCCATTCCTGTGGGGGAGCATTCCCCCTTCCTAGAACTTCTCCTCGGTGAGAGGGTCCTGGAGAGGTGGCCCCCACTCATGTTTCCATCCTTCCTGCCCCCTGGAGTGGGAACGGGAACACAGCCTATTCCCAATTTCAACAAGGAGGCATGCAGCGTCTCTGATCCGTGGTTAAGAGTCACAAAGGGTGTGATTTCCCTTACAAGCTTCCCAGCAGAAAAGCCTCCATTCGTTACCTGCACGTATAGGGGTTTTAGAAATGTCCCAGTGCGTGCTCCCTTCCCAGAGGCTTTCTGGCGTAAATCTCTACCACTTTATCTTAATATATTCAATGACCTAGTGTATTGGCAACTGCCGTAACGACACACACCTAGTGCATGTGAAGGTGGGAAGCTGTTCTTGTGGAACCTTTTTGTACACACGTTTCTGGAATTCTGTACAATAATTTCTAGACTCATTAAAGGTTTATTTCAGGCACACTTCAGGGGGTGAGTCACTGATTTAGTCTGTTCTTAAATGCCTCAACTCAGCCTTTCATCCTTCTGAGGTCAAAAAATTAGTACCAACAAAGGTAGGGTCATATTCGGTGTATATTTTTTCTATATAAAGTGCTTAAGTGTAAGTGCTATATAATAACACACCATTATCTTTTGGCCATGGATGTCTGCTTGCATTCAAAGTAATTTGGTAATATGGGCCTAAACACACTGATCTTAACGATAGATATGGCGATCCATTCTTGTATGAAATGTACATCACATTATAGTGATATCGTAACCATATTTTTCGTAGTGTACATTGCTATGTGACACCACTTCCTGTTTTGTCAATGGATGAAAGGTTGTGTTCCATCACATCCGGCGATATCACTTCAGGGTGGGGTCAAATTACATCACTTTCTGTGTTGTCATCAGGGGTCAAGGGTCATGTGATGTCACTTCTGCTACCCTTGGCATTTTGGTGAAATTACGTCTCTGGTGACCTCTGAATAACGTTCCAGTGGGATACAGAAGTAGCATTTACATGAAGAACGCAGAATTCTAGTCTAACAAAAAAGCTATCACGTTAAATGCTATCAGTAATTGTGTTAGGTAAGCCTTTTACAAAGATGAATCGTACCGTTGACATCACTCCTTTCTTTTTCCCAAAAGTGCCTAGTAGCTGCTTTGTGACAGAATGGGCAGAATGGGAGGAATGCAGCGCCACCTGCGGGCTGGGCATGAAGAAGCGACACCGGATGATAAAAATGACCCCAGCTGATGGATCCATGTGCAAAACGGAAACCACTGAGGTTGAAAAATGCATGATGCCTGAATGTCGTAAGTGATCACGATTACACATGTCGCGAAGTATCAGAAAACTTACATGTCTAAAATGTGTAAAGCCACTTTATAGTGATTCGTACTTATATTAGATACTTATTCATACTAATAGTTTCAACTCCATATGTGACAAAAGTTTTGGCTTTCATATAGTTTCCATGTTCGAATTGTTTTCATACCTTATCAGGTAATAAGAGTATGCCCAAGTACTCACAGCAGACAGACAGCATTGGCAGTGTATGCATCAGATGCCAGATATGCTCTCTCTAGTCCTCAGAGCTCACATCATATACCATTGCAAAGGAATGCTATCAAATGCCCAGGTCCTTAACCCATTGGCAGGGATTCCCATTCAATTGGGATGCAGTCACTCAATTACTGTCTGCTCTGAGAGGTAAAGTTCTATGTTAGGAGGCTGCAGCCATGTCCTTTGGGTCACACATTGGAAAAATCAGCCATTTTCAGATGGAGATGAGAAGGCAGGAATGGAGCTAGAAACAGTGATCGAGTGACCGGGAACGAGAATACAGAGTGATAACACGTGAGATAAGGGTGGAAGAGAGAGCGGTATAGGGGAAGTAAACCAGGGTAGAAGAGGACGATAAAAAGGGGTATTAATGTATGTATGTATTTATTTATTTATTTGATGTATTTTAGTTTATAAAATGAAAACTTTACAAAAAAATATATAAATAATGTAACATGCACAAATAGTTAATAATATATCATTTCACACCTCCTATACATAACATGATTGATAATATTTCATAATGTAAAACATTTAATTCAAATCAGAACATCTTATAAAATTAATTATATGTACAACTAAGCGTCCAATTTTCCTAAAACCCTTTTGTTATAATTTATTTGTCATGCATGCATAGGAGCTTACCAGTGCAGTCATCTATTATGTTCACTTAGAATCCTTTTGACTCTCTGCCCAACCCTGTAAAGTGCAATATGCATAGATATGTTGTTAGCATTTAAACAGCATACATAAAAGGCTTTTCATTTTATAGCATCATAATTATGTACATAACTGCCACACATAGTCATGTTTAAATATCCAAGCTCACTGCATTCGGTCACTATGTTCTTTGCTGTTTTCATCATATGTTTCTTCTTGCACATAAAAGGGGTATTAAGCATAAGGTAAACGAGTGTGTGTGTGTGAGTGAGAGAGGGAACAAGAAGTAAAGAAAAGGGGAAGATAAAGGAGGGAAGCGAGGATGGAGTGATGGAAGGGAACGACTGCCAGAGAGAAAAGATAGAGAATGACAAAATGATAAAAGGAGTGAGAGGAGCTGCTGGGAATACAAAGAAGATAGGAAGAGAGAGTGTCAATAGTAACACTGGAGAAAGAAGTTAGAGATAGGAACACACAAAATGAGGAACAGAGATGGGAGAAAAAAGGAATAAGCAGGCACGAACAAAGGAAATTAGAACGAGAGGTTGGCAGGGTATTTAGGAGACCAACATAAATAGTGAAAGGGGGCAGAGCTATAGAAAGAAATACAGGTGGGAGGGGTAGAAGAGGTAAAAAGGCAGCTGAGGAAAGAAACAGAGGGGCAAAGAAAAGGGAAACAAGGGTGAAAGGAGACCCAGATTGAAAGGGAGAGCAACCTTTCAGTGTGGGGTCAGAAGCCCACCCATCAGGAGACTCATCAAAGCAGAAAGACATTTTCACATCACACTCTCCACATTCCTCCCTGTGATGCTGCACTTTTGCTGCGCACTTCACGATGCTCACAACGCACCCTAGGCACCACACTGCCACTCCTGCATGTCATATGCCACTGCTACAACTTCATCCTCATTTTTCGGCATGTTGGGAGTGCACCCAGTTTCCAAGTCCCATTCTGATTGGATTGCAGTTGTGAATCTACCGTCATTCGTTGGTTTTCACCAGAATATTTTTTCCCGTACTTGTCTGCGGATATTGCTTTGTCAGGGGGCTCAGCAGAACCTGAGCCTGCCAGGTTGCCAGGCAGGGCCCATGTGAGTGTGCAGTGTTGAGTGCAAATTAACAAGGGGGGTCCTGGGAGTCCCTCTGCCAGACATTAGTCCTGGGTACGAGAGACTTACCCAGAGTCTTTAGCTCACTACCTTTCACAGAGAAGAAATATCCCAAACATATCAGTCTTTGTCCTGCCCTGGGGCAGTCCAGCACCGAAATGCTAGGCAATTCTCCTCTGAACAAGAGTACCAACAGAAACCCCAGACACGTGTTTCGGTCTGGTTGGACCTCCTCAGTAGGGTGGATCTGTGCCTCTCTAAGAATAGTGAGCAAGGGGTCCACGTCTGGATTCCCCTAGTAACTTAGGGTGAGACCCAAAGTTACTTAAATACGCTAATTAACAAGGGGGGTCCTGGGAGTCCCTCTGCCAGACATTAGTCCTGGGTACGAGAGACTTACCCAGAGTCTTTAGCTCACTATCTTTCACAGAGAAGAAATATCCCAAACATATCAGTCTTTGTCCTGCCCTGGGGCAGTCCAGCACCGAAATGCTAGGCAATTCTCCTCTGAACAAGAGTACCAACAGAAACCCCAGACACGTGTTTCGGTCTGGTTGGACCTCCTCAGTAGGGTGGATCTGTGCCTCTCTAAGAATAGTGAGCAAGGGGTCCATGTCTGGATTCCCCTAGTAACTTAGGGTGAGACCCAAAGTTACTTAAATACGCTAATTAACAAGGGGGGTCCTGGGAGTCCCTCTGCCAGACATTAGTCCTGGGTACGAGAGACTTACCCAGAGTCTTTAGCTCACTATCTTTCACAGAGAAGAAATATCCCAAACATATCAGTCTTTGTCCTGCCCTGGGGCAGTCCAGCACCGAAATGCTAGGCAATTCTCCTCTGAACAAGAGTACCAACAGAAACCCCAGACACGTGTTTCGGTCTGGTTGGACCTCCTCAGTAGGGTGGATCTGTGCCTCTCTAATAATAGTGAGCAAGGGGTCCACGTCTGGATTCCCCTAGTAACTTAGGGTGAGACCCAAAGTTACTTAAATACGCTAATTAACAAGGGGGGTCCTGGGAGTCCCTCTGCCAGACATTAGTCCTGGGTACGAGAGACTTACCCAGAGTCTTTAGCTCACTATCTTTCACAGAGAAGAAATATCCCAAACATATCAGTCTTTGTCCTGCCCTGGGGCAGTCCAGCACCGAAATGCTAGGCAATTCTCTTCTGAACAAGAGTACCAACAGAAACCCCAGACACGTGTTTCGGTCTGGTTGGACCTCCTCAGTAGGGTGGATCTGTGCCTCTCTAAGAATAGTGAGCAAGGGGTCCACGTCTGGATTCCCCTAGTAACTTAGGGTGAGACCCAAAGTTACTTAAATACGCTAATTAACAAGGGGGGTCCTGGGAGTCCCTCTGCCAGACATTAGTCCTGGGTACGAGAGACTTACCCAGAGTCTTTAGCTCACTATCTTTCACAGAGAAGAAATATCCCAAACATATCAGTCTTTGTCCCGCCCTGGGGCAGTCCAGCACCGAAATGCTAGGCAATTCTCCTCTGAACAAGAGTACCAACAGAAACCCCAGACACGTGTTTCGGTCTGGTTGGACCTCCTCAGTAGGGTGGATCTGTGCCTCTCTAAGAATAGTGAGCAAGGGGTCCATTCATAAGTGCACCAGAAGCTCCGTAAATGAATGGAAAGCGCCCAGACAAATGAGCTGTTTCACCTAAACAACAAACATTTCATTGTTGAACCTCTTTCTGTGTATCAAAATTATTTTCCCCATTTAGACATAAGTCAAGAGAAATCCCATTTCACTTAATTGTTTATTTCGGATTTGTAAAAACAATCCACAAAACAACATAAAAAATCAACAATTGTCAAATCCCAGGCCAAATAAAAACCCAGTGAAATATAACATCACAGAGCTCTCAAATGCCAATAATTGGTTCACATCGAAAGTTAATAGAGAGATGTTCTTCTTGTCCATGTGCATTGCAAGTAGCATGCACCTTTTAAAGCACTAGTAACATCTGGTAAACTCAATAATAGCATCAAAGCAGGTTTCCAACAATTAAAACCAAAACCCTTTGGTAAAGTTTAAGAATAACATCTACACATGTTGTTAGATATGGCGCAGAAAAGAATGAGATGTGCCAGGAATTCTCTAGAACCACAGAGGCACCAGGTTTTCTTTGCATACTTCCTACCAGACCAGTTGCTGGTCACTGCCCTAAAGTGTAGGGTGTTTAGTCTGGCTCGAGTCAATAATGACTGATGATCGAGATTAGTTACCAAGTGAAGATATGTAGCCATCCCAGCAGTTGGCAACAGAGGTGAGATGATTGCCCGGAAAACCCGCTGCTAGGTGGCGGTTTCCAGGAACCATGTAACAGCCGTACCGCCACCTGATATCCTGTGCCACCGGGATATCACACGTTGTGGTGGTAACTGTAAATCTCTACTTCCACAGAGTCCCATAGGACTTCATGAAATTGGGGATACAGAAGTACCAGCACCGTTGCTGACCCATGTGGCCAGGGAAGGGCATAGGTTACCTGACTCCAATTCTGGGGGTGGTTATCTGCGGAATGACCACATGGGGAAGGCCAACCAAGGTGGGGCAGAGATGGCTGACTAGAAGAAGACCTTTCATACACCCCCGCACCTTTTTGAGGGATACTAGTCACCAGTCATTGCCTTCACAGCTGTATATGATATATAGTAATATAGAACTTCTTGTTAAAAACCATAGACACACACATACTTGTTCCGATGGGTCTAATGGGACAAAGAAGAGGGTCTGGGTAATGAAGATCATGCCCACCGAGAACCACAGAGTGCAGGCTAGTAGTTCCGATCAGCTGACCAATGTCCAGAACTTTAAAACAGCCGACAAGCCGGAAAGATAGAGACATACTATACCCAAGGCTGGTTGTGAAGCCAGAGGGATGCCGAGCAGACTGGAGACAGTCACGATTATGGCAGTGTCGGAGGAGGAGGCTCTGAGACCGGAAGTCGGCTGTATGGACGTAAGCAGCAAGAACCACTCTACTGGGAGAGCCACTGCAGGGAGAGGCTCGGGAAGCCTTTCCAGCGCTGACTAGAAGACAAAGCTTACCACTGGGCGATGCGCAGACCACAGAGAGCACTGAAGCAGACGGGGAGACCGGCAAGCCCATACAGGTAGATTGGGGTTCTGGGGCACTTCGAGGCATACACAGCACGCCAATTGAAAGTAATTGGAAAGCACTGGAGAGTCTGAGCAGGGAAGCTTGGGCAACCTGTCAAGCACATGAAGTTGCAAAAGAAAGGCGGGCAAAGGCCCAATTCTCACATGGAAATTAATATGAACATATGAGAGTGTTACAACATTGGCAATGAGTATACCAGGCACCTTGCATGAAAGTCTGGGACCTGCACACAAAACACAAGTATTAAAGTCTTAACCAAGTCCCGGCAAGAGAGTACCCCAGGCCCCTTTTTGTTTATGAGTTAGAAGACTCACCCCTGAGCTGTGTTGAATTCAAACAAGGAAAGAAAGCAAGTCTTCTGAAGGATTGAAACGACCAAGCAGGGAAGGAGCAACTTTTTGCTCTATTTTTCTTTTTGTTGTAAACTTGGGAGAGAGAGAAACCCTTTCTACAATGACTGATAAGGGTATTCTCTCCACAAGGCAAACAATTTCCAATGATTTTAAAGTAGTTGAAAGACCAAGACGATGGAAATCCTTTCTTGGCGTTTTTGGGTTAAACTTGTAAACCAATGTGCTGAAAGCAAGCAAGAGGAGGAACTAAAGAAACCTTTTAAATGTGTGAAACCCTGGGGAAGAGAAACAAGTCCCCTGGAAGGAAGAGATTGCAAGTAGAAGAAAGGACAATCTCTTGATAAGAAATCCTTACCATATATTATTATTATTTTTTTTTTTTATTAAAAGAAGGAAATGATCTAGTTTGTTTCCAAACTTTTCCATTTTACACCATTTACAAAAACATCATTATAAAACACCTTCCACAAGAAAAATTACAATCTCAACAATCAAATGGTGGCACCATCATTGTTGGACATAGTTCAAAGATTGTTATAGCCATAATATACAAAGTTGTTGCATAACGCAATGTGCGATCCATGACCATAGGGGAAATCAGTCATAGAGCATACGTTACCTTACAATAACATCATTGTCGACAACATCAAGACATCGCAACAGAAGCATATAACATCAACAATCTTGCAATGTGCAAAAGAATTGGTAGCATAACTACTATTGTAGAATATGTCATTTTGAGACATCATTGATTGAAGAAGTGCATAACATAACACTGTTATAGCGTACATCATTTTGGCAACATCAACGTTTTTGAAGATTGTACAAAACTTGAGGTAACCATTGTTCCATGCTTAAGAAAAACAATGGTTTACTACAACATAACATGTTGCATCAAGCCTCAACCATATAGCTGATGAAACAATTGTTACGGCCTATACTGTTACGTCCCAGTATTCCAGAAATATTCAGAAAGGCATATATTCCAACACCATTATATTCTGTAGCTTGAGCTGCAAGGTAAACAGGGGTCAATCCCTACCACGATGCCCATGCATTAGGAATATTACTCACTTTGCACATCACCCCTTCTCATTCACTGTGTGTCAGTCCTTTGTTAGGGGCTTCACACATACCACTGTGATTGGATTGTGCTGAAATCTCATTAGCCACACACATGGCATCTTTAAACTTGTGAAGTAATTTGGTTAGGGACAAGATTAGCGTAAAACTGTCGCCTTGTAAGCATCTTGCCCAAAAGGAGTGACAGGCGAGTTCTGTATGTGCATGATTGAACATGCCAAGCAGAATGCATCTGTCATTTTCAAAGTAAGAACAATGTACGAGATGTTTCAGTGTTTCAAACTCGTTGCCATCTTTACAGAAGTCACAGTTTCTATCAGAATCAGTTATAGGTGAAGTGTCCCAATATGTTTTATAGGATTTGTTGGAATCGATAGTCTTAATCCAGTCCCACTCATACAGTTTGCGCTTTACACTGGGGAGACCTTGACCTAAATCACCAATTGAAGAGTCGATGTTTGCTAGAATTAAATTCATTTGAACTGCAAAGGTTACTATTGACTGAGGATTGCCGTCATGAAGAATAGTATTAATATCTTGATACAAAGTGTTGCTAGCTGGATCTAGAATTTTGTCATACGTTGATAGTCTGCGCCAGGTGAATCTAGACGACAATGAAGACAGCCCTAATTTGTGTTCTATAATTGACTGGGGTACAGCTGCTGCCAAACTCCAAAGTGTGTTTCCATAATTAGGATTGGACGTTGGAACAGTATCCAGGTTAAGTAAACATGAGTCCAGTCAATACAGGAGAATTGTTTCCACCTTCAATAGATAGAAGTTGATGATGGGAAGCAGAGAAACCTTACAGTATTTGTTAAAAAGACGTTTAATCTGCGAAGCCAGAGGGCGTGCTTTATCCTTTATCCGCATAGACCATGTTTTAGCTGAATTAGAATCAGATAGAGAGGAGCCTAAATAGCTAAGAGTGTTGACCAATTTGATAGGGTTGCCAGAAATATACTATCGATAAGACCTTGGCCTTTTCCGTTTTTTGAAAATGATAATTTTCGATTTACCCGGGTTGGCCTGCAGGTTGTGTTGGGATGCACATTCTTGAAATGTGTTTAGTTTCAACTGCAGACTGGTGGGAGTCCAGTCGAAGAGAATGATGTCATCCGCAAAACAGGGCCAGGGTAAACTTAACCTGCCCAATCTAATTGGATACATGGAAGGACTTGCCCACAAGTTGTCAATATTGCAAATGTATAAGTTAAAGAGTGTGGCAGCAAGGTTGCACCTTTGTTTGACACCCGTCAATATGAGTATAGGAGACGTAAGGGCGCCATCCTTGCTTACCCAAACTTGATAAGTAGTGTTAAGATGAAGCAATGCAATCAACTGAACGAAGTGGGATGGGATGCCCAATTTGAGCATCTTAGTCCACAGCAGTTCCCTGATGGCTGAGTCAAAAGCAAAAGATAGGTCTAACGCAGCAATGAAGATTGTACCAGAATTAGTTATTTTGGACTTCACAAGAACTTGAGTGATGAAAAAAGGAGTTTAGTGAAGTTCCCATTTCCCGGCGGAAGCTCACCTGAAATTTGGAGAAAATGTAATTCTCATAGGTGTCCCTTTCGAGATGTTTCCTAAGGAGAATTGCAAATACATTTGCTGAAGCGTCCATTAAAGTGATGGCACAGTAATTAGCAGGGTCCTGAGGATCGCCCTTCTGAAATATCGGGATAATGCGCCATGAAACTGGGTGATATTGGTTCTAAGAATAAGATCGAACTTAGAAAAAAGAATTGCTGCCCAGAAATGGGGGTCTGACTTCATAATGCATGAGGGTATACCATCGGGCCCAGCAGGCTTTTATGTTATAAGCTGTCCAATAGCCCAGAGGATATCGTTTGGAGAAAAGGCATAGTACTCAGATGAACTTAGATAGAAAATCCCTGAGTTGTAAGCTGCATACTGAGTAGGTAAATTACATTTTGCACTCAAATGTTTCTCCCAGCATTCGGCTGAGATCGCAGAAAAAAAGTTATATTGGTGAGTGTGTGTGTTACCGCTGAGGATTTACCAGATACTACATGTGTCACTTTTACAGAGCAGGGACAGCATCTTTTGATTATCCTTTAGATGCATCTGGTGCATAAGACCTTTCATATTTTGAGCAGATGTTACGCTTCATTAGGTCATATGTCTTAGTGCACAAATTAAGAGACAATATATTCCTATGCTATGCTATGTGTGTATTGAAATCATGATGGTGACGTTCAGAAGGATTGAACTGCTTTCGCACCAAAGAAAGAAGATGGCTTCTAATGATCAGGTTGTTCCATGCTTCTCTTTGCGATGCAGTAAAAGATAAGTACTGGACGTCGTAAACACGCCACGAGTCCCTATTGACTGAAAAAGTTAGTTCCCTACAGAGCCTAGGGTGCCATTTCTGCAAACAGAAGGCATATTGTGTATGCAACAACAGATGCTATTCAGCCATATCTACTCCATAGTGATAATCCTGTAGACCGCTGGGCTTTGACTCGAGCACGGTTTGATTGCTTATGGTTAGGGGCACAAATTAAAGCTGGGAAGATAGTGTGCAACCTACAGCTTGCCCCTTTTGTCAGTGGCCGGCGGAGGATCTGCTACACTTTGTATTGTTCTGCCCACATTATATAGACTTAAGATGGAGAACACTTTTGTCACTACTCAGATCGGCCGGCATGTTTCAGGCTAAGCCTGCCTTATGTTATTTGGAGTCAGCTGCTACGATTCCAGTGGCCTGGGGTATGGTGGATTATTTGAGACGGGCCTGGTATCGGAGATCCAAAACCGTGGCACAGAATTTGATTGAGCTCTGAAATTTTAATCGTAATGAATTGTTTGGCTGCTCTCTGTGGGTATTATCTTATTTACACGCATGCACATTTTACATCTGTATGTATTGTTTGTAGATTTATACTCTAGATATGTTTTAATACGTTGAATTGACTTTTGTAATGTATGCTTTTTTTATTCTGTTAATGGTTCATGGATAATTTGTTTCCGAATAAACATGTATGATGATGATGATAATATGCGATCTGTACAAGCTAAAGCTAGCAAAGGGTCAGTGACTAAAGTTTTGTTGTTAAACTGGACCCGTAATTGAATAGGATAATGGTTGCTACAGTGTCTGTTTAAGATGATGACTGAGTTGACCAACCCCAAAAGTCCAGACAAGACAAAAAAATAATGATGCTGTGAAAAATGTTGAATAGAAATGAACGATTGGGTCTCTGGTGACCATTTTTCTTGGGGTCACTCACCCATCTGAGGATGTTGGGGGTATCCAGTGGAAGTTCGGATTCAATTGTGACAACGTGGCCTGATTGACCAGAACCTTGAGTGTTGTCAGGCATAAAAGGTACATTCAGAACAGAACTAGTTACTCTGGAAGTGGACTGCAATGAGTCAGGCTTACGACCAACACTATGTGGTTCATCCTGGACCTGGAGTACGCATACCCCGTTAGACCCAGCGTTCACCACTTTTGGTCTGACAGACTTAGCGGTCGAGCTTGGCATGTTCATAGTACGGCCTGAAAGACTACTTGTTGGTTACATTGTGTCATTTGGTGGACATCACTGCTTGGCAGTGTCCCAGCCAATATTCTTTCATCATTCAAGCTTTGAGGAAAAGGAAAACTCGTATGATTGTTGCAAGCTAACTGATAAAAATAGTTGGCATTGTTTTAGGGCTGGAGCCGAAGGAAATTTCGACACACTGGCTCCATTTCCCACCATAGGAGGACCATTTAAAGTTGAGGCAACAGCTAGCTCATTAGATAGGGAACCTTCATTGTTTCTGCCCTGGGGATCGATGTTGAGTACTGTTTTGGACTCTTCATTCAATTGTTTTAGGTCAATTGCAATGTCATCCTTTGAGATGTTACGCAGGTGTTTTGAGTTGGGATTACACCGAAGCACTTTACCTGCTTTTTTGATTATTTTTTTTTTGCTTGTGGTAGTGCATTATTACTATTTACTTTTTACATTATTTTCACGTTTGATTGCTCTTGCTTGCGCTCGCCTCAGTTTCCACAAGAAGAAGGGCACAGAAGTACCAACAGATACATTTACAACACCACTCTCAGTTTGGCCCATTGCCTCTCCTAGAGTGGAACCATTCTGATCCAGCAACTCAGTGAGAGGCGATGAGCTGTCAGGTGAATCATCCTGCGCCATACTTGTGCTTTCGGACACATAAACCTTGGATCCCTCCTGTGGGTGAGGTATTTGTGAGATAAAATGCCTAAATATATTGTCCAATTTAAGGGCATTCAATTGCATCACAGACAACAGATCATTGACCAGAGGTTTGTACACGGATGCATCTTTGATGGAATGTCAGAGTGTACTGCAGCATGAGATCTCAGTGTAGGTGTACTCAAGTCTAACTCGTTAGAGTTTTGAGTGGTATTACTGATGATTGTCTTGGCAGTTATCATCTTTAGGTTTTCGATAAGAGGATCTAGAATCAGACGTTTTTCAAAATGAAAATTTGATTCAGCCAACATGAAGCCCTCCAGTTTGCATACTTTAGCTGTATTGTCAGAAATAGAGGATTTGATGTTGTTCAACCAAAGATGGGTTTGCTCATGATCCTTGTCAAGAAGGTTCATGATCCAAGACATAACAGGGAAGGAGAGAGCATCAAGCTCGGGATTCACACAAGATTCAGAACTACTACTGTGGGGTGCCGATGTGTTGTGTGTGTGCTTGTTACATGTAGAATCTGTACCTAAATTATTAGGAACCCCTGTGAGTGTGTCCATAGTTGTGAGAGCCAGACCTGGCGGGGGGAGCTTGGCCAGGCAACGTTGGATAGCTTGTCGCAGGATGCTCCCCCTTCATTGCTTGAGATCTACCATAATGGGAAATTACCTCCCTGGATGTCTCCCAGGCATGTTATGTAAACAGATTTCTTCGACCTCAGATGGCAAAATTGAACAAGGAGAAGCTGCTCCCAAGGAAATACTGCAACATTTCCCCCATTCCGTTTGTAAGATAGGGGCCAATATTGAGACATCAGTAATACAGTTTGTGTAAGGCTCCTCAGTGCATAAATCAGACATTGAGGTGGCCACAACAGTTACCGTCCTGGCCCCAACTTCAGAAAAACTTGAAAACGAATGTTGTGCGTGATGGACATTGTGAGCATGAAACTGCACAGCTGCAGGATTAGTGTGCATGCAAATGCTTTTGTAGGTTCAACCGCCAAAGATTGCTGACTGTATGGGATCGTGATGGAGTCCACAATTCGTTCTGAGAACTGTATATTGGGAGGACTCTGGGTACCTAAGTCATCACTGGAGTCATGGTATTGAAGGGGGGCAGTAGTGTTCATTTTCTGTTGAGTTAAGCATTTTGAAAGGCACTTACCGCTACGTAAGATGCCTACCATAATTAAGCGCATAGAAGATCTGACAGAATTAGAATTTCCCACACATTAAACAGATGTACTTATAGCAGAGCATGCACACATTTGCTGCTGGATAGAACACTACTTCTAAGTGCGGATAAATTAGATGCCCCAGCTGCAAACAATAGAAAATGGTCCAACACTAGATAGCATTAAACCAGATGCATGCATGCGACAGAATAATAGTTCAGTGTGACCGTTACTACTCAACTAAACTGCAAATACTGCCCTTGCTGTGCGGCCACTCATTAAAAAAGAGACCGGAAGCTAAATGCTCACAATGCTCCCAAAGCTCAGCGTCCAAAGGAAGGCAGTAAAGCAGAACTGACAGTGCAATATCAATACAAAAAACACACCACACACAACAACAAATTAACACTTAGCCACTCCACACCTGCCCGCCACACTGCCAAACAGCACAACAGCCCACTTGCGGGCCATTTCCGGGTGCGCACGTGGGTGCGCCTATCCGTGCTGTTCAATAGGCGGACTGGTGCAGGGAGAGGACGGAGTCACAATGAGAAGGAAATGTTGGAAATTGTTTTCTTCGTGTTTCAAAACAGCAAACACACAAAACGTCCTCTTACAGACTCGCGTCTCAGGACCACAAGGACCACGACAAAGCAGGCAGTAGAGCGTCCCACAGCACAACAGCCCATTTGCAGGCCACTTCCCATATATTTGAAAGTGGTGGAAAAGCTGAGAAGAGGCAAACATCCTCTTGAGGCTTAGGAGACTGCAAACTGTGAAAGAATTAAAACACATAGGGGAAGGGAACCCCCTTACAATGATGATGTAACCTTTGGCTGTTTATTCCTTTGACACCCTTTTGGATGTTTGAGTTTAACTTGTGAACTACAGCTGCAAGCAGTAGCTAGAGAACATTAAGCGGGAGATGCCCATCACTGCTGCCTGCTGCCACCTTGGAGCTCACTTGCCACCAACACTTCAGCATAGGACATGGTTCAATGAGCATCATGAGAGGATGAGGGAAAAACAGGTGGAGCAAGTATGGGACCAGTGAAAGCAACTGTGTGGAACATGGCTACGGCATAACAAGACTTGTGTACATTTGCAGATCCATTCCCTGGTCTCAACACCCCCATTTCACTAAAATTGATTCAATTCACACAAGGTGGCAATGAACCTCAATTAACACTGAACAACACCTTCCCACTTATTTATTATTTTATTGCAAACAGTAATATGTTATGTTATGTTACTTGGCATTTGTATAGCGCCTTATGTATCATTGGTATGATCTCAAAGCGCTGGTAGGTTGAACGCCCTCGGGAACCGCAGTTCAGTCAGTAGAGAGGGAGAGTGTGGTATGGTGCGTGGGCGTACCAGATATGTGTGCAGCTGGTGTGGTTGTTGCAGGAATGCTGCTTCTTAACGGTATGTGTGGTGCTGATGAAATCAGTTGGATGGGTTCAATCTGGAGGATGGACACTCAGACTGAGTTTCGGCTGCGTTAGGTCTGAAGAGACGCTTAAGCTAGCGGGAATGTGCTCAGCTAGCTTTGTTTTATTAGGATGATGTGGAGTTTGTGGGGGTCATGTTAATTATGAGAGCAGCTAGACAGAATGTGTCATAGTACAGCTGTGTTCTAGTTGAATGAAGGTGTATAGGGGAGAGTAAGCATAGTAGTTTGATATGGTGATTACCAGTAAAGCGCCTGTGATCAAGCACGAGAGGAGGACACGGGGCGTACATTTAGGCACAATTTCTAAGTTCATCAATACCACAGTTACGCTATTAGGCACATTTTCTAGATTCAACTTTAGCACAGTGACGCTATTAGGCACACTTTCTAGATGTAACTTTACCACAGTGACTATACTACAGAGACACTATTAGGCACATTTTCCAAATTCAACTATACCAGTTACGCTATTAGGCACATTTTCTAGATCCAACTTTAGCACAGTGACGTTATTAGACAGACTTTATAGATTCAACTATACCACAGTGACGCTATTAGGCACATTTTTTAGATTCAACTAGACCACAGTGACGCTATTAGGCACACTTTCTAAATTCAACTCTACTCCAATGACGCTATTAGGCACATTTTCCAGATTCAACTTTTGCACGGTGACACTATTAGACTTTCTACCTTCAACTATACAACAGTTATGCTATTAGGCAAATATTCTAAATTCAACTATACCACAGTTCGCTATTAGGCACATTTTTTAGATCCAACTTTAGCACAGTGACGCTATTGGGCACATTTTCCAAGTTCAAACTTCGGCACACTTTCTAGATTCAACTTTAGCACACTGATGATATTTGGCACACTTTCTAGGTTGAGCTTTAATACTTTAATATCATGCTGTCATTTAAATAAAGACTGACTATAGAGTTGCTCCATATATAACAATACCTATACACTAGACAAATCTGTTGGCTTTGTCCATGTTTGTTTTTAATATAACCTCAGTTTAACTAACAAATATAAGTCAAGTGGCTGAAGGCATCAAAGGTAAAGCCATTTTTATTACATCAGTAGCACATTCATATTTGCAACTAAGCCATTAGCTCTCAGACGGCTTAGAAATAACACTTATTCCAGACTTGGGGCATTGGAGCACTGGCCCTTTGGTTCCTAAAAACCAGAAGCTCACGCAAACCGACCAGGAATCTTACTAGAACTTAGGCGCAGCAACCAACAGTTCCAAGTGCTCTGAGTTAACTGAGTTTCTGTAAATGAAATACTCATATTCTATTAAATGTGTTTATTGTTCTAATTGATTTCAATGTTGTACATATAGCTTCATTTCACTGTCAAACACATTATTCTTTATAATTGAAAGATGATAGCATACGATTTGTTAATCTTTCCATATGCATCCAAATCTGTCTTTTTACTCCCCTTGCCCTCCATCAGAGGGCTGATATTCACTTCGCTGAACTCCCCATTCCTCCCTCCACCTGAGGTCTGTTACAGGATCCTTCACCCAATGCCCCCTCCAACACTGGGCTGGTGCATGGCTTCCTTCAATCTACATTTCCCCCTTTACACCTGGGTTGACAACGGGCTTCCTTTACTTCACTTCCTCCCATCTACCCATTGACTGGTACTGGGTTCCTTCTATTTCTCATCCAGCATTATCTCATCCCTAGGCTCGTATTGGGCTACCATGAATCTTCACCCCCACCCCACGTAAATCCAATTATTAACATGCTTCTCTTTTCTTAACTGATAAATGCAAATTGTTCCTACAAGCATCACCGTTTATTCGTGAAGAAACCAGGAATGGGCTGCTACTCTCATGTTTTGCCCTATATACAGTGTTGTGCTGTCTCTGATTAAACATACCTATCCATATCATGTGATTACCTTCATCATATACGAATGTGGTAATGTTCGTTAAAAATACAGAAAAAAACATTCTTCTAGGATTTCGTTCCCTATATGTGTGTTATTACTCTTGCCAGATGTTCACAACTAAGTCCATATTACAACATATGAAACAAATCATCAACTTAAAAAACATATTTTAAACCCAACCATCTCCCATATATGTATTTCTGATGCTTAGTGTCATTCGTGTGAACATAATTGTATATAATATGAAAAAGGTCACCATTGCACTCTTCAAAACAATTCTCTCTCAAATTCTTACATACGCCTTCATTGCAGAGCAGAAGAATGCCTAAAACCACCCTCGTTTTGGTGAAGTCTGATTTCAATTGGGATACAGAATACATATAGAATATATATATATATATATCACAGGGCGTACAGTAGCAGCCCTGTAGTTATGCGGAAGTTGCTCAACTCATAGAAAGAGCACCTTTTGCCCCCCCCCCCGGACGAATCCCCACCAAACAATGCAAAATAAGTATATGACCCCCTTAGAATGAGTTCGCAAAGTTTAGTGGGGTTTCATCCGGGGGGGGGGGGGCAAAGTTATATGGGGGTCCCATAATTTTTGTAAATCTTCATAGACGTAATGGAAAAAATGTTGCTCACGCCTATAGCCCAAACCGCTAGACGGATTTTCACCAAATGTGCACCAGGAAGGGCGGCTTGGTCCTAAAGGTGTGTTTTTGTAGATTTGGTGTAAATTAGTCCAGTTTTCCCAAAAAGTAGATACAAAGAAAATGTGTGATGTTTGGGATTGGTCCGTGGACACACTTCCTGTTTCGGGGGCCATGGACACCTCTGGATCAATCAGAGAGCAGCGTGATGTTTGCAGACATCGTACGCACCCGCAGATTGGTCGGTTAAAAACATGAGGTAGGTCAAAACTTTTGAAACGGACGGCATGTTGGATTCACGAATAGCGCCGTAGTCTGTGGACATCGCAATAAAACCATTAAAAAAAACACAATATTGCACTTGTCAAACAAATTACACTATCCCTGGGGAGTTGAGGGGTGATGAGGGTGGGATGGAATATGGCCATAGAAAGACACACATCGGGTGTTTTTCTTCTCCAATGTCCACAAACATCTGAGATGTTCCTTCCTATGATGTTTGCAAATATCTCAGATATTCAGGGACATCCATACATATTTCTGAATTACAGGGACAGTCAAAAGCAGTTTTTGGATGGCTCATAACTTTGGTACCACTCAATGCAACTGCATGAAGTAATGCAGTGTCATTTTAGACCTAACCCTGAATGGGTAGGAAAGGTTTGGTGCTGTTTCGCCAAGAGGGGCCAAAATTGGAGAGGAGTCCCAAAATATTTGAAAGGCTTATACATTTGGTGCCGTTTGATGAATCGGCACAAAAGTTTGCAAAGAGAGTTTAGATCCGGATTTGAATGGCTTTGCAAAGTTTGGCGGGATTTTGTCAAGAGCAGGCACAATCAGAGGGGGGTGTCAACATTTTTAGATGGCTTATAGACATTTGATGAATCTGCACAAACGTTTTCAGAAAGATTATAGATACAACTTTGAATGATTTGGGAAAGTCTGAATCGATTTCTTAAAGTGGGGGGCTAAGTTATATGACTATTTTTTACGTACATTTTGACACTTTTCAAAAAATAACACATGGATGGATTTGCAGCAAACTCGTGCAACGAGCATTGGCAAGGGTCTGAAAGCATGGCTTTTGCAAATGTGTCTGTGTTTTATTTGTAGAAAAGTGTCATAATGTACGTCCACAAATGGTGATATACCTTTTGTAGTGAAAAAGAAAAGTCAGCCTTAGAGACAGTGTTGGCGCCCCAAGTGGAAAACATCTAAAGGGTTCAATAAGACCCGAGATGCAGCAACAATGGGATGCCACAGAGGCTGACCTGCGCTCAAACCAAGTTGAAAAGAAGAAAGGCCCTACTGTCGCACTTCTCGCTATTAATAATGTTGACAGGTAGGTAGGTTTGAGTTTCAATAGCAAAAGAAGGATTTAATTCTTTAGAAAAATAAAAACACATATAAATCAAAAAGCAGGTTTGCCACACCTTCGGATACAACAAGAAATGTTAAAGTCACAAATTGAAGTAAACTTAGTATCAGATGTCCAAATATGGTCCAAATGTTCGAGATTCTCTTGGATCCAGGTTTTAAATAACAGAAATTGATTTATGCTAAATTGCTTTCACTTAATGATGCAAACAATATTAAAAGAATGATACGAGGTGGTAAGAGAAGGTCTCTTATGGTCCTTGTTGGTGTTGATGAAGGATTATGTCTTTAGTTATAGTTGAGGTAACGTGGAGGAGCAGTTGGCTTATACATTTAAGTGAGATCCTTTAGAGGACAATGCTTGTCCTTGGGTATGTAGAAGATCCTCGTTGATGTTAATGAAAGAATATGTCCTTAATTAGTGTTAGACTAGCAATGGAGAGCAATTGGCTCTATGTTTGAGGGAAGTCCTTTTGAGGACAACACAAAAGATGCAAGAGTGGACCTCGAGAACAGTTGGCTCTTTGGTTGAGGGGAGTCCTTTTGAGGACAACACGTAGATGCAAAAGTAATTCTCGACACGTGTTTCCCCACCGCGTGATCGCAGTGATTCTTCAGGAGGAAAATATATTGACAAAGACTTGATTCTGTTTTATAGATTGTGTGTTTAGGTATCCATTGTGAACACAGATATTGTTTTCTGAGAGGAAGAAAAGAAGATTACTTTTTAGAACGTGGAGTCTTGCACTCACTAGTTCATATAGGGAAAGAAATGCACTGTGTTATGAAGCATGATATACCTTTGGTGACTGAAGTATAGCCTATGGCCATGGGCAGTAGCCAGAAATTCAGGTTCATTGCCAAAGGTCATGACCCAGACAATCTGGCTACTCGACATGACCACGAGGGACTGCAAATGGGGTTAAAAATGACATGGCCACCAGGGACCGGCTATTTGGTTACGTTTTTCAAAATTGGGATAGGTTTGATAAGGAAAACAAATTCTGCTTGTGGCAAAAGCCCAAATTGCTGGAAAGTATTGCATGAAACATTTGTGAGGAGCATCAGCAAGGACCTCAAAGCATGGTTTTGCAAATCTGTCCTGTGTTTTATTTTTTCTAAAGTATCAAAATGTAAGTACACAAAATGGTGATATATCTTTGGTTTCTGGGCAATGGGTCTGGCTCTGACCCAAGGACAAATGTTTACTCTGATTTGCATTTTGCAACATGTGCCATGGCCAAAGCCATAGGTTTCAATGGACACAAATATTCTGCTTGCGGCTACAGCCTGAAGTGCTGGACTGGATTACAACAAACCTGAAAAAGGAATATCAGAAAAGACCTGAAAGCATTCCTTCACAAATCTGTCCCGTGTTTTACTTGTTTGAAAGTATTAAAAAGTAAGTACAAAAAATAGTGATATAACTTTGCTGCCTTTGTAGTGGTCCTGGCCTCGGCAAGGACAAATGTCCACTCTGATTTGCCTTTTGGGGATTGCGGCATGGCCGTAGCCCATGCCCCATGGATTGTGGAGACTGGCCATGGCTGCAAGCCACAAGCATTGGCCATTGGTCACATTATGAGGGTATAGTGGACACTGAACTAGGATACAGGGTAGGTACAGTGGATAACAGGTGTGGTTTGGTGGGGCTGGAGTCATTGTTGAGCCTCATGCCCCAGGCAATTCAACCATGACTTGCAACCTAAGAATGTGCTGCTCATAACAACACACATTAGTATACGTTGCAAAAAATATGTTTCTTAAAGGAGGTTTACAGTTCGTTGATATATGTTAAAAGAGGAATTATTAATAACTTATAAAAAAGGGAAATGGAATGAAATTATACATTGCCGTGTATAATGTTTGGACGACCATCGAGAAATTATTGGACATAAACATATAGCGAACTGTCAACTCATGGATGGCCACCTTCTTTTATTATGGGAAAGTTTTTATTAGGAAAAAACTCTTTATAATCTCCTCATTAGCAATATCTATTTGGACTTGTAGTCTTCAATATATAAAGGCATTAATATCCATCGCCTGGTGGACTATGAATACATCTGTACATCCTTTTAATTTTGAATTCTGAATGTAACTTATCTCACTTTTTATTCTTAATTCTTTTTATCTTCTCTTTTTCTCTTTCTTGTTTATCTTTCCTAAATCTGCTTTTTATGCTACTACTTTTTTTTCTTTTTATGCATTTAATATGTCAGTATTTACTTTTATGATCAACTGTCTTTTTTTTGTTGAATGTAATTTCTTATGTTATGTGAAAAGCTTATAATAAGCTGTAACACATTAATAATAAATTAAATTAAATTAAATAACTTATATACAGTAATGTGACATCATGAAACATTTTAACTCATAGAAACCAATGAAATTCACAGAAATACTTGGTTAAAGGGACTTTAGGGTAAGTTGCACTAATACAAACCTATGGAATTCAGTGAAAAAACTTTGTTCAAGGGACATTATGGTTACAAGTAAAACCAAAAACTCCCAGAAATTCACCAGTTATGGTAAGCTAAGCAACCATAACTCCCGATCACCCCTGACATTGTGTTACCAACATTTTAAACACAGTAGGGACTGTTCATCAAATGAATGTCATATGCAGTGGTTGAAGTGTACGAAAAGAAGTAGTGGATCTATGTCCCCTGCTGGCCTGCCCACGCTCTCCACAAACCCCATCGCCACGTCCCCTCCCACACAGAATACATCCCCCCCCAAACACCTGAACCTGGGTTCTTTTTAAAATATAAGTATAGGAGCTGTAAAAGGTAATTAAAGAAAGTAGAGGAGCACCGCTCCCAACCACTCCCGACCGCTCCCGCTCACTTCCACCACTGGTCATATGTGATGTCATCAGTGATGTCATCAATGCCATTTGTGATGTCATCTTTGATGTCCTTGGCATTTCTCTTAGCAGTGCACAGTGGTGGCATGAGTTATGGTTGCTTAGTTTACCATAACAGGTGAATTTCTGTTTTTTTTAATGTCCCTTTAACAACATTTTTTTTTCAATTTTATAGTGTGATGTGAACATCAGCAATGCAAGTAGTACAGAATCTGTAAACTGATCAACATCTTTGAGGATTGAGATCAGTTGGGGACTACTTGGGCACACAGTACAGGTAGGGATTCCTGGATATGTAGAAGGAATACTAGTAAATAGCCTATCACGCCCTCCAACTGATACTAACTGTCCCCGCAGTGGTGTTCTATCACTGGATTATGGTGGTGTACTGCCTATCTAGGGCGAGGGGACAGAAGAAGAGGCTGACACAAATTAATTTTGGGTGGGGGGCGTGATAGGCTATTTACTAGTATCCCTTCTGCGTAGCCAGGAATCCTTACCTGTACTTTCTGTGTGAAAATATGTTCGGAGGTATGCACAGGGCTTAAAAACCTGTTTTTTGGTCCCCTTATGTGATCCACCCCCCACCCTCCCGGGGATTGCTTGGAGCCACGACATTCAAGCAAAATAGATAGATAAGGATAGAAGTTAGATTTAGGATATCTTTTGTTAAACTACTAAGGATTTTACTGTATAAGTGTGGGAACACACATACGGCTGTAGTGTACCAGATACTTATTAACTGGGTAAATATTTAGACATGCCCTAAAATAGGCAAATGGATAGCCAAGAACAATATCAAATACATAAGAAGATGTTGGCATTTGCTGGTTTCTAACCAGATATACACAAGTAAAGCAAGTTTGGCTTCATTGTGCTTGCAGCGGCTGAACAGGTTGGGGTTGTTTTGTTCATGTACTTATCGATACAATAATCACATATGTACTAGAACTTAACCCAACTGATAATCAACTGTATGATCCTTCTTTGGATCAGTATGTGTGCAGTAGCATCTTGATAGATCTGTGGGTGCGATTTGGAGTTGGATTCGGATATGTTTATGTGTATCTCCCTTTATTCCATGTGGGGCTTTTACCGTTGTCCACCCTCTGCTTCTCGATGGTTCGAATGGAAGTATTACGTCAAAGCATATTTATAGTAATTCCATTACGAGGCAGATCCTTCCCAAGCTTTCTGCTTGGGTGAGCTCCATCTTAGTAAAGGATTGTAAACAATACTGCTGTTCATTGTGTGGCCGAGGGTGATATATAAGTGGTGGAACATTTTCTATTCATTCTAATATGTGCCCGAAAACCAAACATGCCCACGTTCTTTTGTTGATTTTTTTAAACAATATCCACACGCTTCTGTGATAAATTGCATTATGTTGTGTTTTTTTTCACTACTGTACTTGGTAAAGACATATCTAACACCTAATAACATTTTTTTAAGAAGAATGCATGTATAGTGCTGGATCACTCTTTAAGTAGAACTTTGTTTTTTGTTAAGATACCATCCCCTGCGTGTTGTCACCTTGGTCTGAATGGAGTGACTGCAGTGTGACCTGCGGAAAGGGAATGAGAACAAGGCAGAGGATGTTGAAATCTCCAGCAGAACTCGGAGACTGTAATGAAGAAATGGAGCAAGTGGAGCGGTGCATGCTACCAGAGTGCCGTAAGTGGAACACTGCCTTACTGTCTCTTGGATGACTATACCGCCTACCAAAATCCATGAATTGAGAGTTTACAGCAGAATTTAGAGTGGAACATTTTTAAATGGCTACTCCATTTAAGAGTCTGCAGTCAGTGTTCTGCATTTGAGTTTCACAAATGACTTTTATATATTATTATTATCCTCATTACCTTATTTAGATGTTTTTAAAGCACAAATCTGGCTTGGGAGTACTGTGCAGGTCATTGAGCAAATCATTGGTAGGAAGCATTTAACAAGTCTTCAAGTAAACATTAGCAATAGGTATTGCAGTACACTATACAGATGGGAGTGTGCACAAGATAACCGGAATCTGGGTTACACCGAGGAGATGTTGCAAGACCCAGGCCACCCAGGTTTTCCTAACTGAATAATACATGGAGCAGTCTGGATTCTGTTCCAGAGGACTGGAGCATAGTATGATCAGGAAGGTTTCCCAGTGTTCTCCTTGCAAGCTAATCTACTTTTCTGGTGATTGCCTTACTACAAGATGATGGTGTGCAATCAAATATATTTACTTTGGTAGGCTGGAATACTGGTGAAAGGTGCCTTTTATTTGATGAGTGCAGTTTTGAACCAGATACTTGCAGAGTCGAGAGCCAGTGTATAAGGGGCAAGGTGGGGGGTGATGTGGTTATACTTTCTTGAGAGAGTGACAGCGTGAACCGCAGCATGCTGTCTGGTTTCGAGGACGGCCAAGTCATCAACTAGGAGCCCTTAAAGAAGGGCGTTAACTCAACCGATATGCAGACTTACTGGGGCCAAAACTGCCTTTAAATATATGTATGCTAGTACTTTCTGTTAATACATTTCAACATAACCATGTAGTATATCAGCATAAAAAAATATCTACTTGCCAAACAGAAGTAAATTAGATCCATCCGGCATGTTTGTATATACAAACTTACAAACATGGCCTTCTCTGAAATAATAAATAGTTTACTTTAACAATGGGGACATGAAAAGAAATGTGGGTGAATTCAGGGAGGTATGTGAACATGTGAACAAGAATTGCTGACATAAACATAAAAAGGTGGGCCTAGTGAACGACTATAGGGGAGGGACACAAAAGAGAGCCAACACTACAAACTAGTTTAAAGAAGGCTCAGGGTGTGAAGTTGCAGACTGAAGACATTGCCATTGGTGACTCAGTGATCATAAAGGATGCTAACTTGAAATCCTTTGGCGTGATGGGGTGCGTTGCTGTGATTGAAATATTTATTGGATGGACTCTAGAAAGTAGTGAGCAAGAAAAGTGAAGGATGATAGAAGCAATGGCTTCATCACATGCAAATATATAACACAGGAAACGGAAAACACCAAGAAGGCTGTCTGGTGAGGGCCTCTGCATCCAAGGCACCAATGTCCTTCTTTATTATTACTTCAGAAGCATCTCTAGCAACAGCATGCTTCTCATGGCCATCATTGTAATTGCTACTGTGACAAATGCTAGGGTATTTTCATTGCTCCCACAGGCGGAGCCCAATCCCATGAGTCCACGAATGTGAGGCTCCTACCCGATAGTCCCCCTGGAGGTGGTACTCAGTGGAAGGATCTCATGGGGAGGGAAACCCTCTATGGGACCAGCAATGACTATCTTGGGGGAACCCCCTCCATTTCTGTCTGCTTTTCCCTCTTACCCCACTCAGTCCTCTGTGGTCCCATCTGTCCTATATATCTGTGTAGAGTAGAAGATCCCATCCACATAGACCTTACTGACACAAGGAAGATTGTTGGCTACCCAGATGGAGTTCATACAACCACTGACGCGAAGAAGAACAGTCAAGGAGGAAAGAGCCTCCGTGGATCCAACATATGCAGTACAGTCAACAAGAGCAACAGCCACAGATAAAAAGGGAAGAAGGACTATGTACATTGTCAGATCCTCCCTGGAGGAACGGAGAGCCAGCTGGTGGCTCACCATGGAGAACAGGAAATACTGATGGAGGCTCACCGAAAACACAGAGTGTTCCCCTTTTTCCAGGCTGCAGAATCAGAGGTCCGGAGAGACCGTGAGTTAGACCTCACGGTCAGACCAAGAAGCATACACCAAAAGAAACCAGACCTGGAAAAGCTGCGGGTACATGCTAAGACCACTGGAAGGCATGCACAAGCACATAGCATGAGGAAGCAATTCCGCAAAGCCGATTGAACAAAATGGTAATGCCATAAGAAGTACATGGTTTACCGTAACAGTGTTAGAGATAAAGGAGAATGAAGGACGCTTTTGGGGAAGGCTGAAGACCCCATCTCCCTCGTACCAGTACATCGAAAGAGCCAAGAGTGAGAAATATGAGAAACAGTGCTTGGCAGGATAGTGAACCGGGCCTGATTGCTACACATTATAAGCCTGAGACAAGGGTCTGGGACCCATACGAAGTTGAGGAAGCCCTGCAAAAGCAGCACACAGGGTTTGGGGACCAATACAAAGTTGGGGAAGCCCTGCAAGAGCAGCACACGTATATCAGGGACCCATAAGAAGTCAGGGAAGCCCAGAAAGAGCAGCAGACAAGTGTCAGGGACCCATACAAAGTTTGGGAAGGGCCACAAAGAGTAGCACACTTTTCTTGAACACTGAAATCTACAGAAATGTCTGTCAGGATAGTGATCCAGGCTTGTTGGTACATTGGTGAACATGAGAAAAACCAGGGGAAGGCAGAGATTCCCCCAGATACTTGGGAACTGTGTTTTTGTGAAATAAGAAAGACTGTGAAAGAAAACACGGAAGGAAGACATTCCCCCATCAAACCTTTTTGGTGAAAACATTTCGACAGACAAGTCTGACAGGATAGTAAACCAGGCTTGGTGTTACATTGGTGAATGAAAGACAGACACTGATACTTGGGAGCAATGTTTTGTGAAAAAAGAAAGACAGTGAAAGGAAAGGAGAAGGAAGACATTCCCCCCTCCATACTTTTTGTACACATTTAAGGAGTATCCAACTTTAAGAACTTTTGAGTTGAATAGGAGAACAACTCTTTGGGGCTAAACACGAGCTGGGCGGTAGCCCTTAAATTCTGCAGTAACGCTATTACCGCTGCATTTAAGGGTAGGCCCAATCATGAGTTTGGCCCTGCCAGGATGCATTCACCTCCAGCTAGAGTTGAATGCACCAGCGAAGAGGGCATTTTCTGTGCTATTAACACCGGCACAATGTGCCAGTGCTAATAGCGCCCCCAATCCAGAATGCAATGGACCGAGTATCGATAAATCTATTTGCGTTGAATTTATCCCGGCACAATTACCGCCAGGATACATCCAACCTCGTGATGAGGCCTTTTGTGTTTTCTCATTAGAAGCTGAACATTGAACTGCCATCTAGAATGAAGGAACCATCATTCTGGATCAAGAAGACACACAGGTTTCCTTTGTTAATCTAGAGTATAAGGGACGGAAATAGGTTTGGACACAGGATGGTGGACATTTTTTAATTTTATTGGACATCCTGACAGATTCCTTATTCTTTTGTTGAGGCAGAACAACCCCTCTTAGAAAAAAGATAGATTTTCTTTTTCTTTACTTTTATATTTAAACTAGTTTAACTACCCAGCTTTGCCCAGGATTTCACTTCTCCATTTTTTTAATCTCTGATTGGTAAGTCTCACTTCAATATCTTCAGCAGTTTCACTGCTTTGTTTTTTAGCAGCACAAATTCTCTGAACAGCAAGTCATGTTTCAGTTTCTCCAGCAGTTTTGTAGCTTTATTTTAGCAGCACAAATTGTCTGATTAATAAGTCTTGCTTCAGGTTCTTGAGCACTTTCATTGTGTTGTCTAAAAGCATTTTGAATTCTATCAGCTTCATGGTCTTGAGATTTACCTTCTTCAGAATGTTGATCATGTTTCAGCTTTCGATGTGTTTTTTTTGTTTGGTGAAATTAAATACTGCTCTCTTTTATTGTGTAATTCTGTAAAAATATATTTGTGGGATTAAAGCATTAATGAAAGGAGAGAATACAGAAGAAGTATTTTTGTTAAACATGGAACCTGATTCAAATCAACTGATTTAAGTATGTCATCTTCAAACTGTAGCAAAATTACATTTGATGTCATGAGGGTGAACTACCTGTCTTTACCCAATGCTGCGATAGAAAAAATTAATCAGATGTTGATCATGTTTCAGCTTCGATGCGCAATGATGAGCACTTTCTATAAAAATGACCTGTAGATGGCGGTGTAACACCATAAAAGGTAATGCTTAAAATCAAAGCCAAAAAACCAAAACAATTAATAATCTCGGGAACGGGAAATGACACCAGACCCCGCCGTTCATGAGGAGTTACATCCCCAAGAATGCCACATACAAACCCATAAACCCACAAACATGACTTTGTTTTATATATATATATAGAGATAAGTCTTTGCCAACAACCATTCCACCATTGTGTCAGACCCCTACTTCAGCACCCTTACACTACCCAATATCATGTGAGTTCTTGATCTGTGATATCAATCTTTACTGTAACTTGGGGTATTGTCATGGGTTCTTTTACTTTGACCTTTCCGAAATAATATGGAGTACCCATCAACCAACTTGTAAAATACTGCATTCAGACCCTGCACTGATCATACTTTCTTTGTTGTACTCCACCTTAGTGATGGCTATGAAGCAAGCAAGTTAAGGACCCCTAGGAACAGTTGTCAAAGTGAGAGGGAAGGGACAGGAGTGGCGTTCCACCACTTTTAGTTTTTACAGTTAACAGTTTCACTACTGTTTTCACACTTCTCCACTTTACACCCAATGGCAATTCCAGTTAAAATTAGATCTGTTTCAACTCAATTGGCTGTCAACCAGCATGGAGGCATCCCTTGAAAAATGTGTTGCACGTTGCTCCCTTCCTGCCTACTCTGTCACCTGCCGGGGTCACAGCTCCACTATTTTTATTGATACACTTCTAACACTGCCTAGGAATGGAAAGCAAGATTTTTAAGACCATGAGTGTCAGCCTAAACCAAATTGTGGCTAAAGATGTTGTGTGGTCCGTGAGTCTACTTGTCTTTAAACAGGTTTTCCCAGGACGGGAGGCGAGTAAATGATGAAAGATAACAAGACATTCTCATGATCAGACTTATGTAAAAGTGATGAATGATGAAAATAAAGGCAGATAATCATATCTGCAGAGATTCTATCTCCCGATACTATTGATGCTGGTAGTGCCTCCTTTGGCACTAGTGAGCACTGAACCCCTACAGAAGTTCAGTTGGTATTACTTTAAAAAGGAAACTGGGCATCAGATGAGTGAAGGGGCAATAAACACAATGAGTGCAAAATGAAAGAATGTATCCTTAAAAACAGGCCTATCTGTCACTGACACTTGACCTAATCAAGGAAACCCAGGTGGTGGGAGCAGATCTGTCTATACAAGTTTCATGGACAGCTCAACTTCTGCTTTCTATTGTAAGTACAAACCAGCAAAAACGACCCCCTGCTTAGTAGGTATCTCCGGTGAGCCTACCTGGAAACAGATGCGAATCTTGATGTTGACAGTTCAGACCACAATTCAGCCCGGAACTGAAACACGAGTGTAAGGCATTCCAGTTTGCTTCTAGCAGTCTCAAATTCATGTTAATGGGTTTGGTATTGCTGTGCATGGCACAACATCCTCTGAAGTAAATGCTTTCTCTGTAGAAACAGTTCAGACTAGCAGGCATATTTCTTAAAGGCTTTGAAACTGAGAAAAAGATTGTCTAGAGATCTTGAGAAGGATAGCGTTCATGTTTCACTGTGAGGGGCCATCCAGAGGGTTAACACATTCAGAGAGTATTTGTCATTCTAAAGCCGAGGTCCATGGACTCCACAGTGGCATAGACTGCCGATTTGGATGTGGTACGGGAGCAAAACCTACCTGTGGTTCCTTGCGATGATGGAGGTTTGACTGCTGGTACTGCCCAAACATTAGGATAAAAACATATACCCTTCATGTTGTGGGACAGGGACCTATTCTCATGATTAACCCCGCCAAACCCGAGATCAGTCAGTAATTGATCTACTAATTCTCCACTTTGGATATCAACAGACATTCTATCCATGGACACTTCTTCTCCTGCTAAGGTCATATGTTCTTTCCTGCATTAAGTGGATTTCCAAGATGTCAAGACACCTAATAAATCAGGTATTCCTCAAGTCTTCCCACTACCTCTTAACCTCATTGGGCATCTTCGGCTGCTTAGCACCTTGTGTGGCAAGTTCATATACACACATTTGAACCTCTTTTTTGAACACAGGTTTCCCAGAAATGCTCCTTACATGTGCTCCTCCCACCTGTTCCACACTTCTCTTGGCAAATGCCCCTCTCGTCCAGAATGCAGTACTTCACCCTTGTGATAATCACTTTGGGATTTCTTCCCTACAGTTCTCAGAAAGACGTTTTTAAAAAACTCTTTGAAGTCTCCAGTTGGATTCTTTATGGCCCACCATCATGCACTGGCAATTGCTCTCCATTCTGCTCATCATCTGGCTTCTATGGTAGCTCATCAGTTTGCTGCCAACATTAACTTTGCTGTACTCCTTGCAAGGTCTCTTCCCAATCTTTCGAAGGTAGGTAGGTGTGTAACTGATTGGTCTCTTAGAGCATTTACTGAGGCTCTCAAACACTTCCTTGCATTTTACTCTCATTCAATTTCCTGAACTTAGGTCTCAGCCGTATTTTGCAGACTTTAGTCTGTCCACCTTCACAAATCTCCATTGACTCCATGTGTTCTGTCTTCTCACATCCTTTTGTATAGCTTACCAGCAGTCTGACAGAGACTTGGGTTGCTGGCTGCTCTGGCGACCACCCAAATCTTCCATTGCACCTTGTGCCTGGTGGCTTCTCCCAGCTGCCCTGGTCGTCCTGTTGTTTGGGTTGCCAGTAGCCTCCTCACCTGCCACTGCCAAACCCTGAATGGAGGGCTGATCCTCAACCCTCTCTTGTGTGACTGTGCCTTGCCTCTCAGCTGGAGCTCTTCACACCTTTTGATGCACCTGACTCTCATGACTCTTACTGTACTTCCCACAACCAACTTCACTTCTCCTACAGCACCTTTAGCATCTTCTTCTTCTTCCTTTCAAAATAGTCCTTTTATTTGGACTCTCTACAGAATCAGTCCAATTATCATAGACATAGAAAGCAGATTCTGGAAGCCCCTTTTCCTAAAAACAATATAATTTGAAGATATCTAGATCAGGGTTGTCCAAAACCAAGACTCGAGGGCCGGAAACATGTCGGATTTTCAAGACACCGCTCATAAATATTCATGAGATAAATGTGCATACAATTACCTTAAATGTCTGCAAATTTATTGTCATGAATATTAATGAGGGATATCCTGCAAACCTGTCAAAACTCCTGGTGTTGGACAACCCTGATCTAGTATCCATAACAAGCTTGGTATTAGAAATGCTTATCAATTGGTCATGCAAGCCCCATGACACTGCAGGCAGCTGTGTCCTGAACAATTTCGAGATTAACAAGATTGTTTATAGTGCATGTCTTGACTTTAACATACTGTATGAATGGAACCGATTATGTTAACACTTAAGCAATTATGTTATCACCATGCTAGACACAGCTAGTGTCATAGGTCTGACCCTAAATATGGTACAGGCTGCTGTGCCATGGTTTTACAGGGAAAACTGACAAAAATACCCAGACAATCTTTGTTGCTTAGATGCTATTGAGAAATGGTGTGCAGATCATGTTGTTTTTAGTTCTGCAATGAAGGCTACCATGCCTTGCCATATGAGTTCAATGGACAAACTCTTGAGAATTGGGGACGGAGTGACGCAATGCATGCAGACAATATGGGACCTGAAAATGTGGCTACAGAAGAGCATTGATCTGTTTTCAGGCATATGGAGGGGGGGTTATATGATAGGAATCTTACTGTGGTTGGGCTGTTATGTTTACATATTACACTTCCTGGATAGATACCAATTGAGGAGTTCCTGACCGTCACCATATTAATTCTTGCCAAGCCTACAATAAAGCAGACTGAAATGTTCGTTTTTGTTTGTTCTTTTACAGACAGTTGAGCTAATGCCCAGGGAGGTGACATTGTAGGAGCATTCCTGCACTTAAATGTTAATGTTATTTGTTAAACGTTGCTCTTACAGTGCATGAATGTCAAACGTAATTTAGGAGAGGACTTTGCAGTTCTTGCTTTCTATCCTCGTGTGAAGATATCAGTTGATTAATAAGACAACCGCTTGCCTACTCGGGTATAGAGCATCATCTTGAAATATAATGCGCAACCGGTTGTTCCATCCTGACACAGACGGGGATGAAGCAAATAAAAGTTCTATATACGAATCAGTTTCACTCTATTCCTTATGTAACACTGCCATCCTTTGGAATTCAGTTGCACTACAGCTTTTTTTTTCAATTTGTCTTGGAATTAAGACCACGCATAGCAGTTCAGGTGCGAATCCCAGGCCCCCACTTAGAAACTGATCCACGGTATTAAGCGCGTTATAAAAGAATAATTACACAAAAATCAGTGGAAGACGAAGCATAACGCTTCGGTTTAAGCTTAAGGAAAGTAAGCAAAGTGTATCTTGGGCTGCAGAAACAGCTGATAATTAGCTTAGTTGGAGGAGTGACTGCAGTGTCATTGTAGGCATTGTACTTGTGGTCCAAATTCTGGCCCCCATGTAGCATGTAGTATGTAAACCAAACGGTTCAACCCTGGCAAGTCAAACCTAGCAATCCAATGATGGCTTCATTCAAGCAAGCAGTATCGTTTGCGGTCCTGTCCCCATTTCTAATATTACAGCTCTGAGGCAACCTCCCATCTTGTGGGAGAAATGCATCAAGGCATGTAGACTTGAATTAGCTCTCCACAATCTACCCAGTGGTGCAGTGACAACATCATGGCAAAAGGTTAACAGTGGGATACGATGTGGAGAGGACCGAGGTGCTGCACAAGAGCAGGTGCTTCAGACACGCATTCAGACAATGCAGGGCTGTCCATGCAGTTCTCACCAGTTCCTTTGTTCCCACTGTGCGGTCAGCAAAAAAAGGAGCTCATTATTAAGCATTGAGGTATTTTTACTCAAAGGAGAATTAAATGCATTATGTGGGCTGGTGCACAGATGTGGTATCTCTATGGTAGACTCATAGGTAATCACACGTATGCAATAGCTGACCAGGAGTGGCCCTGTAACTTATTTTTAAAGTGGTCCTAAATTACACATGTTCAGCAAGTCCAACCCTTTTCCTATGGGAACATTTGGAAATACCACACAAAAGAGGTCCAGGCTGCAGAGTCCTAACCGGGAACTCTCTAGAGGTCCCTATAGGCCAGTCCACCCCTGTAGCTGACGTGTTGAGGGAGGCCTGTAGTTCTTTTGCCTGGCACACCGCCACTTCCTTCATGACAAATGTAGCAAAATTGAGTGATATTGATTAATATGTGTTTCTGAGCAGTAACGGAATTCATGAGGTTGGACTCAAATACTTTCTAATATTCGGTGAGGAATAAGTCAAACATCCATTGCTTACTAGAAGATTGTTACCGCAATATCCCAGGGACATGACAAGTCAGTGAAGGTATATGTTTTCCCACCAGTGATGTAAGAACCCACGTACAAATATAAGCTTCTCATGACTATCACAAAGGCAACAAACTGCAGAGTGCTGCACTGCTACACGCTTAGGTGTACGCTGTCATAATAATAACAATGACATGCGCACAAGTCAAGTAGAGAAATAGCTTTTGTGGGTAGGCGGTCGCATGTCAAATATGGAATGTCCTGAATGGATATCCGACCAAAGAATGGTGGCACAGCACGCGTGCAATGAAAAGTGTAATGCACAACCCTTATTGTGTCTTTAAAAAAGCAGAAAATGAGTCTAATATTGATATTGATGAGTCAGAGGTAGCCTCAAGGGTGGCACCAATCACTGCCTCAGGTCAGTAAAGTGTTTGCTAAATTGCCACGGTGTTGCTTCAATATTATATAATAAAATGCTGAATGCACTGTTATTGCGCATTCGGCATTGATGAAAATGTCAAACTCCATAATACTGACCAAGGGGAGCGGGGGTTGCAGGGGTGTCGTCTGCTATACCTTGAACGTTATAATGGAGTCAGGGGTTGCGGGGTGTTCACTGCAGACATTACATGGATTGCGGTGGATGGTAAAGTTAAAAAGAATAAGGAAACAAATTGACTATGCAACAGAAGTCCCAGCCTGCTTTAGGGAAAGGAAACTGATGTCGCAGGCAGAGGTGCAAGTCGAGGCACACAGAAGCAGGAAAGAGAGCCGGCACGTAATAAATATGGGTACATGGGGTAGTGGGTATGGGGAATGCGGGAAAGAGTGATCTATGAGATCACTGTGTGCCTACATTTTTGTGTTCGGAATTTTCAGACACAGAATTACGGGGCACACAGTAATCACATAGATCCCTTTGCCAACACAATAGTGGCTACATCCAATTATGGTGAGGTACAAGCAGAACAACGCACTGAGTTTCTCCACACAGTTACCTGTTACTTTCATCACCTGCTGTGTTCTGACTAACCAAGAGAGGTCACAAAAGCTCCAGAATCTCACACTGGCTGTCCAACTAAGGGGGTAATTCATGCAATAAATGTGCGCCGAAATTTGTGGCGCAAGCATGAAAAAGCCGGCGCACGCGTGCTAATCGCACGTGTGCGATTCATGAAAGGCCCTGCACGTGTTTTTCACGGGATGTGCGCCAAAACCGCACGTGGCGCACACGGGTTCTTTCGTCACTGCAACATCCCAAACACTGTGCGCGACGTGCACAGCGAAAGCACACAACATTAGAGGGAGCGGAACACGGGGTGGAACACGTGGAATGGGGAACAACGTGTGAAAATAAGGGCGTAACTGGGGAAGTACTGCTGGGAAGTACATGGAACTCCCACACGAACTACACGTATTCATGGAATCGAATAGGGAAAACCCACGCACGTCAAAACACACGCACACGCACAATTACATCCACCACACGAAAGCAGGCGGAAGCGCCCGCGTGCAGCATAAAAGTGTACGCAAACAACAAACAAGCATATACAGCTACGATGAATGTCCCGTTCCTCGCAGCAGTGATCGTGGGACACCGCAGGAGGAGGAAAATAGTCAGGCCCCGCTTTTTTATGCCCAGGACCAGCCCTTTTGGGATGCCTGAGGACTAGGTCTATGGCAGGTATAGGTTTCCACCTCATATCATCCTAGAGCTGGTCAGGGAGCGGGAGGATGAACTCACATCACCCACCCTGTGCTTCCAAGCATTGAGCCCCTTGGAGAAGGTGCTCAATGTACTGCATTCTTTGGCCACGGGGTCATTTCAGCGGACTACTGCCATAGTGGGGGGGGTCTCACAGGCCACGCAGTCAAACTGCCTACACCAGGTCTTGGCAATCATCAATGCGTGCCCCTCAGTCCGCAGGCACAAATGCATACCCAGAACACCTGCAGAAAGGCAGGCCGTGGTCCTGGACTTCTACAGGGTGGCACACTTCCCCAAAGTGCTCGGTGCCATAGATTGCACCCATGTGGCCCTACGTCCTCCTAGGGCCACTGAGCACATCTATCAAAACCGCAAGCACTGGCATTCCATCAACGTGCAGGTAGTATGTTATGCCAAGGGAATCATCACCTCTGTCTATGCAAACTACCCTGGGTCCACCCATGATAGTTTCATATTCAGAATGTCCGCCCCGAGCCGGGCCCTGGAAGCTGGGAAGCATGGTGACACATGGCTCCTAGGTGAGTACAAATGCCTGTGCACATGCATGCATGTCACACACATACAAATACACAAGCCCAACTAATGACAACCATTATCACCTTACCAGGAGACAGTGCCTACCCTCTGAGCACCTACATGATGACACCAATACGGAACCCCACCACACCACCCCAGGTAAGATACAACGCAGCCCATATTGCAACCAGAGCCATAGTGGAGCGCACATTCAGAGTGCTGTAGTCACGCTTCCGCTCCCTTGACCGCTCTGGTGGACAGCTACTATATGTACCCCCAGTAGTGTTCAGGATCATTGTGGCAGCATGTGTCCTGCACAATGTTGAACATGGCATGGCGTACCGGTGGACATGGTGGTGCCCCCACATCCGCAGCCACATGCACGGCTGCTGCGCATGGGATGGGAAAGGGCATGTGGCGAGGCAGCCCATACCCAGCTTGTTGCCACATTTTTCACTTAAACTCCAACCCCATCGGAGTGTACACAGGCCTGGCACATACCAGGTCACCATCAATAATGAGAAAGGGACAGTTAACTGTCACTACCTTACCACCCTGAGAATGTGTCCACGGAACTGCCACATTGTGTGCATCCCTAGCTAATGAAACACAACCAATCCTATGTGACCAAAAGGAACACATGCAAGGTGCTCCCCCCCTTGCTAAACGGGGCCTGACAGTACTTATATGCCACCCAAACCCTCCCAACACCCCTGAACCTTGTCTGCCACACCATACCATGGTATGCAATGGCAAAACATCAAACCATATGCACAACACATGACACAATAGTCATGAAGTGCCATGTGAGAAATGTAAATAGGCACCAGACAATTACACCTGACATGGAATCTGAAGAAATGACTGACCAAAACCTCACACCATGAAAACGGTGGCACAAATGCATGCCACCAGTGGTGCAAGCAACAAAAGTCAGAATACCTGTTGCCATGCACATTGGACAATTGAAAATTGATATTTCAAACACTGCTCACTGGACAGCACAGTGAATATGCATTGTATTGGGGAAATCCCTGGAGCATCATGCATCATTTGAAAAAAGGGCATTCAACCAAATAGTACCCTGTCATTCATGAACACGATCAATGACTCGGAAGTGAACATGGATTGTCGGGACACAGCATGCCTGAGAAGGCAATCTGGGTGCACGTGTGTGCATGGTGTCAATGTAGTTGGGGGGGGCATTGCCTAAGTGTATTTGTCAGTAGGGACATGCATCGAATACATGCATGTGAAATGAAGTGAGTCCCAGTGTCCTGTACACAGCACATGTGAACATTGCACTCAAGGACCCCCCTGTGTGTTAAACCACACCCATCCCCTGACACCTCAAAATAAAGCAATTGCATCAGCCATTGACCAGCAGAACATATCATGTTCAGAGTACCCCACGTCGACAATGGCAGACAGTGACCCATCACTGAATCATAGAAATTCATAATACGACCTACACACAAAGTTCATCAAAGCGCATCAATGAGGGATGTAACAAGGCAGAAGAGCAGTACATTCCTACATGTCCTTGAAACAGTCCACAATGTGAAAATGAACTATCAAATCAAAATAGATATTACAAGTGCCTGGAACAATAAGGGAGAGTCTAGGGAGGGAATGTTGGAAAACAAAACTAGCATCAACATTGTTATGCCTGACGGCAGTAGTTTCAGTGCAGGAGTCACAAAAGGAGGGGAGTGAGGGAAGAGGAGAGTAATAAAACAAGTGAGAAACTGTGGTAGGTCGACAAAGAATCAAGATAGTGATGGGGAGGGGGAGAAGAAACACAGAAGGGAATGGGGGAACAGCCGACCTGTAATCAGTGGTGGAGGGAATAATGATAAAAGTAAGAGGCAAAATAATACTAAAAAAGGTGAAGGGCGATGGACGGCGGCAGAAGGGCAAATGTCTGCAAAGAACAAGCGGCTACGTATCACCATGCCTGATGGCAATTGAGGTAGTGGTGGAAAATGACAGACAGAGGACAAGGAGGAGGGTAAAGGGTGGTGGAGAGGGAGAGGGAGGAGAGAAGGAAGGAGGGGGCCAAGGTCAAAACAAAATGCATAAAGGGGGAGATGGGGAAAGAAAGCACACACAGGGGGCAGAGGGAAACCATACGGTGCAGAAGTGTGGGGGATGTTATGATGAAGGGGGGGAGACAGAGGGAGACTGGCAAGGGCAGGGGAGACATGGGGGCAATCAAGTGACACAGAAAGCTGGTGGACAGGGCTAGACAGAGCCTCCATTGTGGGCCTTTGGTAGTGGTGGCAGGCTCCAGCATCCTGGTTGGCCGGATTGTCACAAGGTCCAAGTGCAACCAATGGGAGGGGGTAGCAGGTCCACGACACAAACATGACAATCAAATCAAGAGCAATGCAGTCATACCTCAAATGGCACATCAAAACAAGAGCCAGGGCTGCAAGATGGCCAGAGTGGTACAAGCAAGAAATGGGGGTTCGTTGAAATGCGTGGTGACATGGGTAACTCAGCGTGCAGCCTTCATGTGGCATATCAAAATCACTGTGGGGAAATGTCCCTATTCAACATTATCAGCACATGGACCCCACCCAACATCAGTGTGTCGTATACAGGCAAAGGGTGCATGGTACCACCTACAGCAGGAAGTGCATGAACATAGACAGTCAATACATAACAACTATCATAAGCAACATGATGAAATGCACAGTCAACATAATACTCACCAAAGTGAAGTGCAGACATGCATTGGAGAAACCATCCGGAATACCCACTAGGGGTGTACACACAAGTAGGACTGCAGGCTGGCCACAGATATGACGGAAGCCCAATGCCCATGTGTGGTATGCTGTTACACCGTGCCATCCTTGCAAGCCCATGGAAAGGGGAAGCAGGAGTAGCATATGTGTCAGGACCACAAGCGAAACACATACACAAGACAAGCGTTAATGGGCCCAGCTGGGACACACAGTGGATGCCTTCCAATGCCACAAAGCACCACACTGTCACATGTATGCACAATAGACAAAAGAAAATGCAATAAATAAAAAATCTGCAGAAAATAAAAATCAAATGAAATAATTATTTGAAATAAAAAATAAAATGAATAATAAAAAAATATATAATTTGTAGTAAAAAAGTAATAAATAAAGTAATTAAAAAAAATAATTTAAAAAATTGAAAAAAACATACTTACCAGAAACTCTAAAATGTGGATAAAAAAATATTTAAGCAGGACAAAAAAAATGCTGCTGGAAAAAGAAATTGCAGGAAAAAAAATGGGCATGTATGACCCGGGGGGTGGGGGAGGCACCCAGGAAGGGGGAGGTACAGGGTGCACCTCAACACCCACATGTGTAGATGTTGAGATAAAAAAAAAACCTCACTGGGCTCAGCGCCTGCACGTCCCGACCTATGTGGGAAATAGGTTGTCATCGTTACCCGCTGGATGGAAATCAGAAGGTGGGTGTGGCTCAGTTGACTCGCCACGCCTAGCCGCGCCTTGCCCCTCAATGGCAGCAAGCATGCGGGTCTGGTAAGATAGGTCCTGGCTGGCAATGAGACTGAGGTCAGCATGCATTACCTCACGTGTCACACGTGCTTCCTCCTGCAAGGACTGACATGTGGGACGGAGTTCTGCCTGCATAGGCTCACATGACATCCAATGCAGAAATGGGAGATGGCAACAAAGAGATGGCACCTATCAAAAGCATGTGGGAAGACACAAATAGCTACAGCTAGAAATCAAACTAAGCACACGATGATACATGTAACATGCATGTTCATGTGCAGCACTCAACTACCATCAACTATGCAGAGTACATGTGTCACAGGAGGCACCTACGCTAGTGCCTTTCTATACAGTGAAAGGAGGGGCATGGGTACATACATGTCAGGTCACCATCACACAGCAGAACTGTGTTTGCAAGTTGAAGGGCTGAACTTATCGCAGTAGTGGGTGTGTGCTGTGAAGTGCATGTGTAGCCCCTCAAAATCCAACATCAACACGTATATAGTGATGACAATCACCAAACATGACGGCAGAGTAAGGGCAATTGCAGCCATCATGTGCAAATGGCATACACCATGTAGCATGGATTCCGTGAAACACCCACCCTCTGGGCAATAGCAGGGAGGCACTGCTGGCAATAAAATGTTCCCCACAGAACTGTGCATTGTCAGACAGTGTTAGCATGCATCTATTGCATTTCATCATTCAAATGTCACTACAGCCGATGAGAAGTGGACATCATGGAGGACAGATGAGGAACCATCCATAGTACATCCATGCATGTAGAAGACAACACCAGTTGAAAATAGGCAGTGGGACTGTAACAGGGGGAGCCATGTGCATGAAACAGATGTGGACAGCCTGAAGTCGTGCGTGATGACACACAGACCTACAGTGAGCATGACATGGCTGTCCAAATGAGATGACACTTGGATCATCCTGGACACATATTACAATGAGCAGGTGGTCATGGACACCTAGGGGCATACATGGAATGCACATGGAACATGATTGTGCACACATGTGCATGGGGAGCCACTACCATCAGCACAGTCAGAGTGAGACACACTGAACCAAGGACAAAAGATGTATATGACATGATATGACATCTCATCAAGATTGCACTCCTACACAAGTGACTCAGAGCGCGAACAAGCTAAGGGAGTGGAACAAGGGAGAAAAGGAATTCAAAACAACTATCATACTGGGCACAGTCACATTGAGAACACGCAAATGCATGGAGAAGGGATAAAGGGTTGAAGACCCCGGATGGGGGAGAAGGGGAACGTGCCAAACAGAGGAGACCAACGAAAGAAAATGTAGTACAATGATAGAATAGGCATTCAAAAGGTGGCTGTGCAGCCAACAATTTGCAAGTTCAAGATAATTTGGATAGGGCAAATCTGATGAGTAGAGAAAAAGAGTGAGGGACAGTATGGGTACACACACAGGACCCATTGCAATTGGAGGCATGGAGGCATGGAGGCAGTGCAGCAGGGAGGCAGGGTGAGCAGGCACCTGGGCCCGAAGGACAGAGTGTGTGCAGGGGCACAGTGTCGACAGAGGAAACTGTTCAGCTGGGGAGAAGAGGGGCTAATGCAGGAGCAAATAGGAATGTCATGAGTTGCTACTGGATGCATAGATGTTTCTCCTCAATTTTGAACATGCCCAGTTGGCTGTTCAAAAGGGAGTACCCAGCCGTACACACAGATCTGCCCCCAGCTAATCTATTCAATTAACATTTGACCTGGAGGGAGGTTGAGATGGAGGAGCAAAGGACTCAAGAGGGGAGGGATTTACAGAGGGATTGTTGCAGCTATTTCACACCCAGTCCCAAAAAATCATTGTGCACAATGCAAAGGGTCTTAAGTATCATTCTTGCATCAACTGGTAAGCAATGAAGGGATTACAGAGCTGTAAAGGTAGGATCCAAGGGCATGAGGTCAAGGACAAGTCTCGCAGTCCTCTATTGGATTAGTGGTAGATGGTGCATTGTGGAGGCAGGTGGAATATTTGAAGAGCCTGTCACAGTACTCCAACCTTGAGTACAATCTAGCCTGAGAGACCCTGAGCATGTAGTTGAATGATAGGAAAGGCACTGTACCCCTGAGGATGTGAAGAAGTCAATCTATCTCAAGATATGTCAGAAATGTGTGTGGAAAAGGAATGTGTTCAGTCAAAACTGACCCCGAGGTTGTTGGCCTTGCAGGTGGAGGTAAGAGGAGGGCCAAGTGGGGCTGGCCAGAGAGTGAGGGGACAGGATGGTGAAGGTGTACCGATGAGGAGGATGTCAGTCTTGCTGGCATTTAGACAGAGATCATTTGCAGTACACCAATTGCAAATGGCAATGAGGCTATCAGAAATAAGGGAGGGAGAAGAGTTGCCCAAGGGCAGCCTGGAAATGAGTTGGTTGTCATAAGCATAGCACTGGAAGTGGTAGCAGAAAATGAGAATGCAGTAGGCGAGAGCTGCCAGGTGCTGTTTGTATAGTCAGGCCGAGAGGTCAGACCCCTGGTGCACACCACAGGTAGAGAGACAAATTGAAGAAAGGAAGGAGCCAAGTTGTAGCTGGGAGGGACACACATGCCAAACACACATGTTATTGAGTCACACGCATCAATACTCACCAGATGATGCATCATAATCCATCCTCTCTCCCACTCCATGGATTTTTTCTTCCGGGATGAACTCTGAAGCGATCGCCTCATGCTGAGTGAGTTCATCCTCCTCTGGTGGTGGCCCACCACCAGTCACCAGAGACATGGAATAATTGGAGGCACGCTTTTGTTTTTCACTGCATCGGAGGTCATTCCAACGCTTGTAGCAGTCCTGAGCCGTGCGCACCTGGAATCCCATGGCTGTCACACCATCTGCAACATGCTGCCAGTGGCCCCAACGCTGGTGATGCATTGTATGGCACTGTGTGCCCACAAGCATATCACGCTGGTGTTCTGACACGTAGTCCACAAGGAAGTCCAGTTCCTGCTTTCAGAAAGGCTTCTTCATTGACGTGCCGGAGGCCGCAGCCGTATCTGGGGTCCCAGCCTCTTGTGCAGGAGCATGCTTCCTCCTTTTGACCGGTGGTACTGATGCTGAATGGGCAATGTGACCCTGATCAGTGGGGGTAGTGACGCTGGTGGACTGGACCAAGGCAGTGGGTGTTGGTATGAGGACGGAAGGTCTGGCTTGGGTCTGACTCACTGCCAAGGTGGTGTTGGCTGCATCTGCACATGCAGTTAGCACCACCCGGCTGCTTGGGGTAGCAGATGTCATAACTGCCCCAGATATGTGTGCCACAGTCACAGCTTCAGTGGACAAACATGACCCCAACCTCCGGACAAGACGGAAATCGTCCTGGGAGTCCTCGTCACGCAACGCAACATGCGCTGCCTGAACCAGAGCCCGGGTGGAGGTGCCCACAGCTGTTGAAGCTACCACCACCGGTGTGTCCATGACAGCAGATGTAAATTGCTGTTGGGTGATATGAGCGCCAGGTTGTGATGCAACAGCTGCATCACCAGGAGCCACAGGGGGTGGTGACATGTCTAGGGGCACCCCTGCCTCCCCCCCCAGTAGCCACCCTGGCCACACTGGACTCCCCGTCCTCCCTGGTCTCCGCGCCCACATGCCTGACCAAGCCCAGACCTGGGAGGATGCCCAGCTTTGCTGCTCTTAGCCTTTGGTGGCCTCCCAACCATGGCACCAATGGAAAATAGGCTATGGGAGGTTCACTTAACAATTGTCCTGGGCAATTGGCTAGAAGGGGGCAGGGTACTTGATGGAATAGGTACCCCAGTGCTCCTGCAAGGTTGTCTGTGACCCCTGGGGAAAAATGACAGGTCACGCAACGCTCAGGCACCCCCCAAAAAAAAAGATCAACATTTTTTTTTCAAAAATTGACAAAATATAAGAACAAGAAATGGAAAATTCATAAAAAAATGTGCACGCGACCCCGGTAGCCAACGTGCATGGATTTTACCTCCAGCAGTATGGTGTGGCACCCAGGTACACAAAAAACACATACGCTTGGAACAAGTGGGCTACTATGACCTCAAAAACTGTACGCGATGCACAGGGGGAACCACAGTGGGAAAAAACAGCATATGCTACTCACTGCCCGCCTTGCGTGGACAAAAAAAATCAAAAACACACACGCTTGTGTGCGTAGGCAACACCCCACCAAAAGAAGAGGTACGGACTTCACACACTGTTAAGTAATCACATGTGATTCCAGCAGAGTAAACACACCCGTCGGTCTCCACAAACAGCACGTACAGTGGTCTGCTGACCCACGCTCACCTTTAACCCGTGTTGAAGGCAACAACCGTGCATGTAACGTCACTAACACGCTAAGGCCCTTTCCCCGAATTACATGCATTCACACGCGGACGTGATTTTTTTGCTGGTGCGGATGCACCCGTGCTGAAGGAAATGCCTGCGCGTGTTACGTCACCTACGCGCTTATGCACTAAGGGCCTTTCCCCGGAATTCATGCAAACGTGCTGTTTTTCATGTACCAAATCACTCCGTATCAAGCTGGCCAGGTGACAACACAAGGAAGACCACGCTCCTGCCCAGAAGACTGAATTACTGCGCCCCAGAGCCCCGAGCAGCCTCCCACGGCCATCTGCTGCTGCCTGCCTGCCTGCTGCCACTGTGCCCTGCCATTTGGTGCCTGCACATCTGCCATCTGCAGGGGTCCAGTTGCTGTGACCACCCCTGCTGGAACAGAAGACTCCCAACTGGTGTTCCATCACTCCACAGCCCAGCATCAGGGCCCAGTTGCCCACCCACACCTGCCTCGGGGGTTGCCATGTCCGAACCAACGCCATCTGGCACCAGTGGCAACCCCCCAGCAGAAAGGCAGAGGGCTGCCAGCTTCACTGCCAATGAGGTTGGCATCCTGGTGGAGCAAGTCTTGGGGCATATGATGCCCTCTTCATACCATTGTGCGTCCGACAAGGAAGGACACAGGAGGATCTGGATGGATATAGTGGGTGCCAAAAACGCGGAGGGGGTGGCACCCCACGACATCAAACACATCCAGAAGCGCTGGGAGGACTAAAAGTCCAGGAGCCTCAAGAAGGCCCGGCGCCTCTTAGACGCAGCAGATGCAGTGGGCCGCTGGGGCCAGTTTACCACCCAGCAGATGAGGGTCCTAGAGCGCATTCACCCAGTGCTTCACCACCAGATCCTCAGGATGCAGTCCCGTCTGGAGTCGAGCGGTAAGTGCACATGCATTCCTGTTTAAAACAGTGCATGTTGCAGTGTGGTGGTAATTAGCTACTTGGCTGTATGTGTGACATGGGTCATGTATGGATGTTTGTGTGCAGGGACATGATGGTGCTGCATGTGAGTGCAGTCAGGAGTGACCCACATGGATGGTGTATGTGTCACAATGCATCATGCGGAGCAGCATGTCGAATGTACATGTGTATGCACGCCTGTGTCTGTACGTGGACATGTCTGGGGTATGAGAGATGGGTGCTGCTGTCATGGACATGCATTGTATACATGTCCGTGAGTCTGAGTAGTGTGTGAGTGACTGGTAAACGCCATGGATGCATGACACATGTCCGTGATGTGTTCATCCACTGATACAGCCTAGTCATCCTTCTATCCACTGTGTTTTTGGGTATACTGGGACAGATGCATGACCCTCTGGTGATGTGTGTGCATGCGATCAGCATTACCCATGATGCATGTGAGTTTCAGCCCACAATTGGATGTTCCTACGGTGCCTTGGACATGGATGCAAATGTTTGTTTGATGTGCCATGCCTGTTCCTGCATGTGTGTTGCCTGCACTGACCCATGTGTTGTGGAGGGACATGATGGAAATGACCTTTGACAATGCCACTCATGTGCTATTGCTTTGTGTCTAGGGGACTATTGCTCAATATCCTGATGCTTGTGTTCAGTGTCTCCCTTTACACAGTGGCGAGTGAAGAAGAGTGCGGAGGCGGCGCTGTGGAGGAAAGCGGCAGGGATGCCTCCACCAGCTGGCAACGCAAGCCCCAGTCACCCTCCCAGGACATTCCATCATCCGGGAGTGAGGGGACTGGTGCCACGTCTGTCACTCCGGCTGCAGCGGAAGGGGCGGATGAGCCCCCACAGGGGCTTGCAACGGCAGAAGATGGTGCGGAGCCATCCAGGTTGGTGGTGTGTATGGAGAAGGAGGAGCCCGCTATAGAGCCGCACATGGGGCCTGGTGGGGGTGGTACCACTGGTGCAAGTGGTGCAGTCCAGGGGCAGGGGCAGGAGGAAGCACAGATCACCGCGGAGGTGCCTGTGCATGTCTCTGTCCCTGTCACTGTGACTGCATCACCATGCACCAGCAGAGATGCCCCGTCCCAGGCCCGTCTGCAGGTAGGGGGGAGGTCCACGTCATCTGGCACTCCTCTACCTGCAGACGTGGAGACCCGTGACCGGATGACAGGATTGAGTCCGTCCTGTTTGGTGTTGCGTTGCGCACATGTGACATTCATGATGACGTGCGTGCTTCCTGGGGAGACCACGCACGTCATCACGAAGAGCTGTGTGCCAATGTGGCCCAGTTGGGCGGCCACCCCTGCTGGACCTCCGACTCCTGACTGTGGCAGGGATGGGATCTCCACAAGACTGGCCTCCATGTGTCGGCCAGCCTTGTGGCCCTCTCCTCCTCTGTGCACACTATATGCCGGTCATTCTCCGTGCCGTCTTCTGGCCCAGATGCCACCAGGACCGCCTGTGGAACTGCCCCAACCAACGCAGCCAGCCTGGTGGAGATCTCATCCATGCCATAGTCAGAAGTCGGAGGTCGAACAGGGGTGGCCGTCCCACCAACTGGACCCCAGCAGATGGAGGATGTGTTGACATCATCAGGCAGGGCACGTGCAGGACAGCACCGGTGGATTCCATGGCAGAGGCAGTTGCTTTGGAAGCAGCAGCAGGCTCAGCGTGGGAGGCATCATGGCTCGGGCCATCAACACCCCGGGGCAGGCATCGGCTGAGGGGCAGGAGGACCCCAGACTGGTAGTGTCTTCCGTGTGGCAGCGCTTGGGTCGGCAAATAGATGCGGAGAGGCGGCGGGCGGAGAGGGCATGGCTCACTATGGTCAGGGTAGAGAACTCCATGCGCAGAGCATTGAGGCGGGCTGAGTACCTCGAGGCAACTCGCAGGGAGTTGGAGGAGGCAATGGATGCATCCCTGCGAGACCTCGAGGTCAGGGAAGAGGCCCGCCTCCGGAACATCGACGTGGAGATCGATGATGCCCTGGCCCGGAACATCAAGAAGTGAGCCGTAGGACTTGCCTGCCGCCTTTGTACATAGTTTTTTAGGGTTAGGTTTCCTTTGTTTTATATTTTTATTTGGAGTTCATGGACATTGCTCCACTTTCTGTATATAGTTTTTTATTCATAGGACTTTTTGTAGGTTTCCTTTTGTTCGTGGATCATGGACCCTTTGGACTTCAATTGTATATATTTCTGGACTTGTACATACTTTCTTTCTTTGGACAACCCATGGATCAATGGTTATTTTTATTTTTATTTACTTTGTATGGACATTTGTAATGGACCACTTTTCTATTTTCCTGTTGTGGATTTTTGATTTACATTGGATTTTATTTTATTATTTTTTGCTTTCATTATTTCTTTGAAATTTCGTTGTGTTATTTCATTGCGTTTTTGAACACATTTCATATACCTTCATTATTGGTGTTGTGTACAATCATTGGTTTAGTGCATGTCTCTATGAGCATTGCCTCAGTCATGTGTTGCCACTGTGTGGCTCTGTTGTACATTTATGCATGGCCATGGTGGTTCTTTTAAGACTCTCATGGCATGGGTAATTTGGGAGTGGGTGCAGTGGATGGTTGCGTGCTTGTACTGGGGGGCAGAGGGGGTTGGGGTTGGCATTTGGGCCATGGGTCTGTTTTGTTAGGACATGTTGTTTGGTGGGCCATGTGTCAGGGCCTGTTGGCAGGTGCCCGTCACTAGGGGTGGGGTGGAGGACATGTATCGGGGCCTGCTGGCAGGTGCCCGTCACTGACGGTGGGATGGAGGACATGTGTCGGGGCCTGCTGGCAGGTGCCCGTCACTGGGGGTGGGGTGGGGGACATGTGTCAGGGCCTGCTGGCAGGTGCCCGTCACTGGGGGTGGGGGACATGTGTCGGGGGCCTGCTGGCAGGTGCCCGTCACTGGGGGTGGGGTGGAGGACATGCGTTGGGGCTCCCAAGTGCATGGTGCCATGTGGCCTGCCTGCGGGGCATGGTATAGGGTGATGGGCTGCCTGCGGGGCATGGCCAGGGGTGTGGGGTGGTCCCCTGTGGTGTGGCCTGCCTGTAGGGCATGGGAAGGGGGGCACACCTGTAGGGAACACACTGCCAAATTGCGTGTCAAACTCCCCACACACCCCTCGGAATACGCGTACCCCACTCACACCAGCGAAAACGCATGTAAAACTCTGTGCGCACCCCTCGGAATATGCGTGTTGACTTTTTGGTGGTGCTTACCAGCTCACCGAAAAAAGCAGCAGATATAGTTGCTCCTCTGGAGAGGGTTCAGACTCGCAAGCATCTATCAGAAACATGGTTCTCTGCTGAGCTTAAGGCAGCTCGCCTTGTCCTGAGGGAAGCAGAGCGAAAATGGTGCACTGTCTACGGAGAGTCAGAAAAAATAGCTATAAATAATGTACTAGGGACTTTCATGAATTAATTAGGGAAACCAAAAAAGCTTTTAAGCCACACAACATTGCTAAAGTACTTAGCCAACCCAGAGAGTTTTTTGTTGTGGTAAAATCACTCTCTTCGGTATCAGACTCTGCCAACCCAGTGATTCCTACTCAGGAATTCTGCAACATGCTGTCTAATTACTTTACCAGAAAAAATGAACATGTTCGGTCTAATATTCAGGCGAGTCCTGTAAACAGTAATCTCCTGACCAAACCTCAAGAGGAGATAAGTCTCGAGCCCCATTCTACTTGGGCGCAGTGTCCCTTTTTCTCTCAAGAGGTTATCAGCAAGGCCAAAGAGCACCTGAAGTTAGCATCCTCCTCTGATCCTGTTCCACTAATGATCCTGAAATATATTTCCTCTGGCATTCTACCTTGGATCTGCAAAGCAGTTAATGTCTCTTGTCAGACGGGCTATGTCCCTGCTGAGCTAAAACAAGCGACAGTTATCCCAATGCTCAAAAAGCCTTCCCTTGACCCTTCACTTCCCTCTAGCTTCCAGCCTATCTCTCTCCTGCCTTTTTTTATGAAGTTATTGGAAGCACTGGTGTCTTCCCTTCTGTCCTCTATTTCTTGAGTCTTCTGAATTCTTTGACCCCTTTCAGTCAGGTTTCCGGCCTGGCCGGGGCAGAGAGAGAGTCCTGGTCTCAGTGATGAACAACATGACCAGACTGGTTGATAAAGGCAGTGTCCAGGCCCTGATATTAATAGATCTGTTTGTGGCTTTTGACACCATCGAACATCCTACCCTGTAGTCTTGGCTATCTTCTGGTGGCCTAGAGGGTACTGTCCTGGCCTGGTTTGTGTCCTTCCTTGATGATAGGGGCCAAACAATCTCATTGTCGCCATTCTTCTCTTCCCCCTCTTCACTTTCCTGTGGTGTTCCGCAGGGATCCGCCTTGTCCCCGCTACCTTTTTACGTTTATATTCAGCCTCTTCTGGGTCTCATCCACTCCTACGGACTCAGGTGCTATTGGTACGCCGATGACACACAGATCCTGGTCTGTTCAGACTTTGACCATGCAGAGATGTCATTGTGCCTGTGTCAGTGCTTCTGGCCGTGGGGGTCTGGATGAACCGGAACTGGCTGAAGATCAACAGGGACAACATGGAAGTGTTGGTTGTGGGTGCACAAGTGGGGCTGTCACTCTGGGTGCCTGCTTTTTGGCCAATGCCGCTGGGCAATCTCCCTACTCCAGCTTCTGTAGTGAAAAATCTGTGGGTGACTGTTTCTGCCACCCTGTCCATAACTCAGCAAGTGGCAGCAAATTTGTAAATCGGGGCATTTCCAATGTAGGATTTTGCATAAGGAACTCCCTTTCATTCCTACCCCTCTTTGTCTGCCAGTGGTAGCTGCCCTTATCCTTAGTCGGGTAGATTATTGTAACTTGCTCTATCTAGCCTAGCCAAAGGGTGTGATCCAGCGACTACAGCGGCTGAAAAACGTGGCAGCACAGGTGACCACCGGCTCCCCCTTTGGCGCCCATATCACCCCCATCCTTCGACGCTTAAATTGGCTTCCAGTGTCCAAGTGCATTGACTTCAAATCACTGTGTCTGGTTCAAAGGGCCCTGCTGGGTCTTGGGGCTGACTATTTGCAGGAAAAATGTGTTCGCTACTGGCCAATGCGCAATCTGCGCTCACGGACAGCTGGCCTTCTAGTGATTCCCGCCTATAGGCATGCGAGGATGGGGGGGCTGAGCTTTCCCGGTGGCAGCAGCCAGACTGTGGAATGCCCTGCCACTCGCATTAAAACAGATTGTGGATCATCTACAATTTAGACGGTCCCTGAAAACGTTTCAGAATGAGGTGGACCGTATTGCTGCTTCCTAGCGCCAAGATTCCTTGTGGTGGTAGTGCGCTCTACAAACCCTTGTAACATAACATATACTTTAAGAAGTTCTTTCGATTTTATAACCTGGAGGCAAACTATTTCAGAAGCTGGAGTTCCAGAAATTAAGGTTTGCATTTGTAGTCATGAATTCAGATTTATTTGGGTAGCTTTATTCTTGAGATATATTAGCAAAGATAGCTTGCCCCACATTCTTGTGAAAAAACATCCTGTTGCAGTTAATGAATGCAAACATTCTACCTGGGCTGACATGTGTGGCAATTGTCCTTTACATAACTATTCACCCAAAACCAAAAAGCACACTGTGATAAAGAAATATTGGACAGTGAATGACAGAGTGTTAGAAAGTGTACAAATACAATGTGAAAGTGTGCAGATGATTATGGGTGAGCAAATTGTTTCCCCAAATATGAAAAACAGAAATGGCATCCATTTTCCATCCCCGCAGGTATGGTTCTGACATGTATAAATAGATGTGCATTGCTTAACCATGTTCATCTTTGGATCCGACTTGCTTGGAAAAACAGCTAAAAGGAGGTGACATTGTGAATCAAAGTCTCAATGTGAAGGATCCAAAAAACCTTCAGAAAATGCACCTGAATGTAGGCATTGGATGGATACATTCCCATGACCTTTTTCACACACTTTTCACAATGAATGTTTCTGTGCATTTCATTTAACATCTTGAATTCATAAACAGGATATGCATCATAATGCTCAGAGAAAAAAAAAAAACATTCCCATGCGCCTATTTGGAAGTGGTGCAGGCGGCTGCACAAGACATGACCGGGTCTTTTCTGGCCCTGGCATGCATGTTTTATTTTAAGTGGAACAGCAGTGATCAGAAGTTCGACTGCCTCACTTGCTTTGCTATTATTCAGGCAGGGATCGAATTTCACTCACATACTACAAGACACCCAGGATGAAGGAACACCTTACCAAACCTGGATTACCAAATCTTATCAACAACATGGGTAAGAAAATCTCCAACCATATTTATTTGGTAGAAAAATATATATGTTTTTATTACATCAATTTTTCATTAGAAAATGACTATAACTATTTAAAAGACATATATTGTTCTACAAAATAAAGAGGGTTAGTGATTTTCCTACCCATGTTGTTGATAAGGGATATCATTTGGCCCAATGTACTTTTCACATCCCTTATTGTGGGCTGGATATAGATAGGAAAACTACTCTCGATCTGGGTTTTAGCTGTGCATGTATATTTTGAGGAACTTTTCTGGGTGTTTGCTCTATGATCTTCACCGCTATCTAATATGTGATGGAAGATGTCAGAACTGATGGAAAAGCAGTCTGATCATATGGCTGTGCACTTGCAAGGCTGATACCCAGAACTGAAGGGCACATTTAGCTGGATCCATGGCTGCCCTGTAATATTGTGAAGAGGATTATGCAGCCGACTCAAGTGCTGCTGAAAAGTCCATCTCAAATTCTTGGCACTTGATAGTACCTCAGTAACCCACCATCACCACCAATAACAATGCTGCTCAAATAACACATTCTCAAGTTTGCACAAAGGTTTTGCAGAGCTAGAAATTCAACTTACATTATATCGGAAGGGATACATTTTGGGCACCCATTTATTCTAGGTCACCTTCGATTTTTACTGCAGCTGCATTTTCTATTTTGGAAAAGAAGATTGATTGATGTTTAAATGATTTTAATTGGATTGCAATGTATCGATTCATGTATTTGATGTTTTTCTATGATTCTTTTTAACTAATGTTTGGTTTGAATAGTAATGTTTTATGTTTATTTTTTACTGATGTGATTTATCTTGCTATTGATTAACTGTATGAAGGTTTTATTGTTTAACTGTATACACAATAAAAAAAACAAAATAAATTCAACTTGGATACAGATGGTGGCATCACGATGCATGAGGCACCTGAGGGCTCACTTTGCTCAGATGTATTTAGAACAAGTTATATATTTGAAGCCATAGAAGCAAATATTCTAATGTGCTTTACCTTCATAGTGAGTAAAAGTAATCATGTGATTGACTTGACCATTGACCACCACAAGTGCACAGAATAGGGACATGTCAGCACATCATAATTTCCATGTTTAATAACATCAGTAGCTCTGCGGTGCATTGTAATCATCACGGCCTGGCGTGGTTGACCTTCTTTCTCACTGACCGACCCTTTCAGGTCCAACTGGGGCCTTTCCTCTCTTATACCTCTCTCTCTCTACTTGTGGTGTTCCCCAGTAGTCTAATCTCTCTCCATGGCTTTTCAACCACTACCTGGCACTGCTTGCCCACTGCATTGTTTTCTGCTCCAATTTTCAGTGTTATACCGATGACACCCAGCTCTCTTTCACACTCCCTTCAGCCACCTCTGCTACATTTCTCATACCAGACTGTCTGGCAGCAATTCAGGAGTGGTCTGCCACCACTGATCTCGGCCTTAATGCCAATAAGACTGAGATCCTCCTCATTCGGTCACCTGCTTTCTTCTTGCCTTTCTCTCTCTTGTCAACCACTCTGGGTCCTCTCCATGCTCCTTCCTGTGGGGCTAACAACCTTGGTGTCATCTTTGACTCCACCCTCTCATTCTCTCCTCACATCTCTGACGTCTCTAAGAAGTCAAACTATCACCTGCACCTCCTAAAAGGTATTCTTCCTTTTCTCACTTTCCCCCAGAAGCTCACTGTCTGCAGAATTCTGATTCTCTCTAGGCTGGACTACTGCAATAACCTCTTTCTAAATCTCCCTGCCTCTACTGTTTGACCTCTTCAACCTATCCACAACAGGACTGCAAGACTTGCCCTTGGCCTCAATCACAGGGATTGTATCTCTCCAGCCCTGAAATCTCTTCACTGGCTCCCCATGGCTGCAAGGATCAAGGTCAAGGCCCTCTGTTGAGTCCAGAATGCTTTCTGGGGCCTGGGACTGCTCTCCCTCCAACTTTCTCTTCCAAAACTTCTTCTGTCTTGGGCTCTCTGCTCAGCCACCTCCAACTCTATGAGGGTCAGATGCTTCTCCAAGCAGATCTCTCTCTTCGGCTGGGGCCTCCTTCTGGAACAGCCTCCCTGCCTCTCTCAAACTTGAGCAGAACCACCTCTGGTTCAGGAAGCAACTCAAGACCTTCCTTTCCGCTTCTGCTTCCTCTCTTCCTCTCCCCTTCTGCTGTTCATGACTGCTCCACGCACTGGTCACCTGGATACCCTCTGAACCCAGGCCCAGGCTCCTTCATGTCCAGTTGGCCCCTCACTGATTCTTGGCTCCCTCAGCACTGGGTCTTTACACGCAACCCTACAGTCCCTTCCCTCTGCACTTATGAGCCTCCTGCCGGCTGCACTTATTGATTTACCTGCACTTCTCCCTCCCCCCAGCACTTCTCCCCTTCCCTCTTCTCCTGTTATGGTGTGAGTGCCCTGTGTGTTCCATGTAAATCAGTGTGAGGGAAGCTGTCTGTGAGAGTGGAGGCCAGCGGATGCTTCCTCATATCCTTCTTGTATCGTCTTTTACTTCCAATTTACCTACTTTTGGATTTACCTATTGCTATTGTGACATCTTGTAACCCGGAACCCAGTAAGGAAGCTTGGATTGCTATGGAAAAGATATATCTGAAGAGGTCTGGGAGAGGCCCGTCTGGCACGATATACATACTGACAGTGAGTTGAGAGGGGACAGCGAGTTCTGGGGGAGTCATTGCAGCCGGTTGATCTGCTTACCCTATAAACACCTTGTCGCAGGAAAGAGGAGCCGGGATCCCTTGCAGCCCGTATGTGGTGCAGCTAGAAAGCGGGCATGGTAGAGTGGGAGCCCGCTCAGCTGATGTTCAGAGCCTGAAGTATCTGGGAGCTGAGCAGAACTCCTCTCTGACCGCTGTCCCCATCGTTATGGTGACATATGAGTACGTTGGGCAGAGTCCATAACACCAGCTGTCTTCGTGTTTTCTGGAGTCTTCAGAGGCTTAGAGGAGAGAACCTTGTGCATGCTGCAACGTGGTCAAAAGTACATCTGTGACATCACATAGCCCAAGACCCGTCGGTGGAGACTACTAAAAACCTATGAAATTCAGTGAAAAAAACTTTGTTAAAGGGATGTTACGGTTCCACGTAAAACCGAAAAACCCCTGAAATTTGCCAGTTATGGTAAGCTAAACAACCGTAACTCGCGCCACCACCATGCACTGCTAAGAATAACACCCAGGCCATCAAAGATGACATCACAAAAAACAGTGATACTAATGGCATACACTACACTTCTCTATATAAACCAATTAATACCCATTACTTTATGTGTACTTAACATTTTTTTTTTTAACAGACCATACAGACATTAAAAATAATACAGAAACAGAGACCTTAGAAAATCATCTGCAGCAAATGTATCAAAAAATGGATCTATTAAAGGAATAGTGCGCTCAGAAATATTATTGTCCCGAGGGTTCGGGCATGTCTTTTTAAGCATACGTTGATCGATCGTACAAACATTTCCTATACATCTTACCATAGTTTTCCTCTTTTTTACACATGTGAAATCAGGCAGCAGGGCGCGGCCATCTTGTGATAATCTTATCCGTTGCCACATCTCCCAAGGTCGACTGCCATGGCGGCACTAATTCATATGCCCCGCCCCTGAGGCTGACATCACCAAACCTAGTGATATTCTCTGCCTATCTCCAGGACGTTACTGGGCAGCGTAGCCAAATGTGCCCAGTCATCACCTACGTGTTAATGTTAGTTGACGCAGAACCCGGAATATAAACACACATCATCTCACAACACAGCACGTCCCAATTTTGAATATAAAACTATACTTTTAAAGGAAATAGCAAAACTGTACAATTGCCATATTCAAGCAAATGGGTAATTCTTTTTTTGTTCTCGATCCACAAATGTTTATCGTGTGTCACGCAGTGTTCCTTTTGGGTATCAGAAGCGATGTCAGGTTGCTCCTTATCGCTGGTATCGTGTAAGGGCATATTGGTTTGTGGCGATCGTCCCATAGAAGCGTCACTGTAATCCAGCCATTCAAGTGTATCTGCAGCTGGCGCTTAAAAAACCTGTCAGTTGGTATCTGGAATCAATGACAATCACAGAAAGGCAGTATGTAGCTGTCTGAAAACCATAACAGAAATGTGTCTCAGTAGCCGATCTTTATTGCAATTTATCATTTTACCCATAAATTTGTCCCCGTGTTAAAACTAATGATGAACGCAGATGTGAAACAATGGGAACACAGTGAAAACAACGTGGAAAGTAGTCTACAATTTGCTTCAGAGGTTAGTGCTATGAAATATGTTCACCTCGAAAGGGGATGCAGAGGCTAACACTACAATCAGTGAGCAAGCTAAGTGCAAGAAGAACACATAGATGGAATTTTAATTACATATTAGCATTGAATCAGGCGTGTGTGGAACCTGGGGAAACCCAGAGGTGGACTACATGCATCTCAATGCTGGACTGCCCATGTGCCCAGGACAAAGACAAGTACACACACATGTTGTATTTGTGTGTCATTGCAATATGCCACAAAGAACAACCAAGAACAATGTAAGCCAGCAATAACGGTCGGCGAATGATAAGTTGACTCGTTGGTCTATAAAATCGTTGAATGTAAAACTTATGTAATATTCAGCATTTCCATTCTCTCGGCGTAACGCAGAGACTCCGTTCAGTTCAAGACATTTTTAGAAAATGAAATTACATGTTCCTTTGCCCAGTTTTAGAATGGTGAACCTTATCATATTTGACAGTATTACACCCCTCCCTTCATTCATTCCTTTCTGAATCCTCCCTTTCTTTCAAGGTCGAAAAACAATTGAACCTTATACTCTGTACGATGCGTGGGTTTGCTCAGCTCGCAAGCAAAAATTGAAAGCCGCTGACCTTCATTGAGAATGGGAGCCAATAGCCCTTCAGACCATAGTGGCATTAGAAATATTTTTGAAAAAACATATCAATTGTTTGCTACCATCCACCAATGGTGCGTGAAATTTCTAGTGATTTACTTTGTTCCTCTGGAGAACTTTCCAAGGGGCTCCCACTACCAGTCCACACCACCTGTCAGCTCAGCCCATCTCCTGTTCACACGGCGAATCACGTACACATTTTTTGTAAGGAGCAAGTCTCGAGCCCTGACAAAATGTGCTCGTACGAGAATGTCCGAGCAAACGCTGCTGCAACCCCCTCCGGTCAGGCCGTGGTCCCCTGAACCCCTGACCACAGTTATATATTAGAGGCCTATAAGTTGCACACATGTGTTTGTACTATCCCACTTTGGATCACTAGCGAGGTGGAGGGTGTGGGGGTCTTGCCACCTTACAAATACAGACACATAGTAAATACATAATAGTAATGCTTTTACATTATAATGCAGATGGTAGCAAAAACAACTGCAAACTAACTGGATTCACACATGGTCAAGTATCACTTGGTAAGAAAACCTTCACAATAGGTATAATCTACCATGCAGGAGCCACAACCAATGCAGGTCACTAAACTGCATATATAAAATAGAATTCTGGATGGTTCGAATGTAATGATACTAGCATTACTCCAAAACAGAGATTACCAGCAAATCTTGTAAATGCTTAATTAATATCCTTAAAACCAACATTTAATAACTAATCTGTGTATGAACATAAACAAAATTTGAACTTCAAAACTATGACCAGTTAGAATACGCCGACAGGCCCAAGATTCTGCAACAAGCAAACAGATAAATGAATACCATTAAAATGAATCAAGACATAAACAGTTACAATACACCAACAGGTATCTAACTGTCCCAAAAATCTGCAACAAGCCAACAGATAGATGAATACCACTAACATGGAAAAACGCAATAAACACATAGAATACACCAACTGCTATCTAATTGCAACAATACTACCACCACTTCTGAATCAGAAAACATACACATATTCAATTCCTCCTAATGAACTCAATGAAAGAAATATATTGTACCACAACGTAGAAAGGTTTTTTTTTTTTAATCCAGCATGGATTTTTTTTCCCCACAGACCCAATGATTTAATGAACAAACACAGGAACTGAGCAAATTGCACAGTACGCTGGTTCGAACTATAGTACTTCTAAAGTACTAACTATGAGGGTCGACAAAATACAGAAATGTCTATTATGCAATGCAATACTCATTATAAACTACCTACACTAACATGTGATTTTTTCTTTTATCACAGTGATTGAAAAAAAATGTCTGCTCCTACCCATGTCATGAAAAAACTGCATACAACCACAAAAAGTCAAACAGTAAGTATATAATGATTGGAATCACAAACACCACAGCATAACACACCCATTCCAGCAAACAGCTGCCCATAGACCACAATCCAAAATGTTTGCTTACATGGGTATCTTATGCTGCAGCACTTCTTGCCAAACACTACAATCTTGACTTCATGGCCTGGCCAAAACTCTTCATAAAGCCTCACCAAAAGAAACAGTAAGTATATAATAATTAAACTCACAAACACTGCAACATAACACAGCCATGCAAACAAACACTTCATCAATAAATACAACCCAAAATGCCTAGAGTCTTCAATACCAACATTCTGAACACAATCCAACAAGCAAACTAACACACATCCTCCAACTATCCTATAAACACAATTACACTACTACCAATCAGTACACCCATTTCTGAAAACATGTCTCCTAAACAGCCCACATACCACAATCAAAATCTTTGGTAACTTGGGTGTGTTATGCTGCTGTGGTTGTGGCCAGGGCCTAGAGTCTTGGGTGCATGGCCGAAGGCCTACTGCACTTCAGCCATGGCCACAACCACCGCAGCATAACACACCCATAGAAACAAACACCTACCAAATGACCACAACCCAAAAACATAATACATCCACCTCAAAACCTATCCACTTCACTTACCATTCAAAGGAATTATTACAACCAACATACAGACTCTTCAATACATAACCTCCTGACCCAATGCTCTTCTAACAAACCAAAACCAACGTCATTCTAAACTAACATAGCAGGTAGTGCGCCCAGTGTTTAGTATGTCTGTGGACAACCGCAGTGACCTTCTCCCACCTAAACAAATACAGCATTTGACCCATCTTTTACTCCCCCACCCTCTCCAAGCACTCATACACACCAACACACTCCCCAAAATTGGATTTATGCTAACCTCCACGCTGCGCTGTCCGTGAATGTCTGGGGATCCAATATGGCGGGCACATCGAAACAATGTGACGCACCTTACGCCTCATCCCAGCCAATCAGAGAACATGTTGCGTGTCCGCAGACATGAGGCAAGCCTATTATCCAATCAGTGTACTGTCAGCGGAGCGAACAGGGAAGTGTGTCCGCGGAGCGGACATAGATATCACTTATTTTTTTAGACCTACTTTTTGGTTGTTTTTAAAAAAACTACTAGACGGATCTTCCCAAATGTACAAAAGTACGCTTTTGGGACCAAGCCGCTGCTCCTGCGGCAAATTCGGTGAAAATCCATCCAGAGGTTTCAGCTGTAGGTGCGACAGAAATGTTTTCTCCATTCAGTCTATGGGAAAAAAAGACATTTTGGTACCCCCCTTATAACTCCCCCCTTCGGACCAAACCTCACCAAACTTTGCAAAAATATTCAGAGTTGGCCATATACAAAGTTTGGTGAAGATTCATCCATGGGGAGTGAAGTTATAAACTGCCCAAAAAGTGTGTTTCCTATGGGTTTAGCAACTTAACCATAACTACTTGGCCGCTACTGCAGGCCATGTAATAACCAAATGTTTGATCCGCATCCAGGAATTGATGCCAGCAATTTGAAGCAGCGCAACATGTGCGGTCATTGTTGCAAAAAGGTACTTTGGACATCATTATGCACCTTGCGGGGCATTAAGTCAGCGGAGGTACAGTGGTGAGCATTGCTGCAAGCGCTGCATGCTTTATCACTAGTGTGTGCTATGTTAACTCTTGAAGGTACTGTGGCATTCAGCTGTTATTTGGCGTTAGTGACTATGTTTCTTGCTGGGTGCTGCACATCTTAACACACTCCTCTGTGGACAGATCACACTTTGGGCATATCATAATCCCTTACAGCACCCTCAATTCCAGTGGATAGAGAGTCGTAAAGATAAATAAATACTGCAGAACTATTCCTGTCCTGCTATCATTAGTTAATTCTGGCACAAAGCTTTCCTGCAAATTCAGAACAGTACCTAGAAAGGGGCAGGAGATACTGAAAATTCAAATTAAAACCAACATTTAATAACTAATCTGTGTATGAACATAAACAAAATTTGAACTTCAAAACTATGACCAGTTAGAATACGCCGACAGGCCCAAGATTCTGCAACAAGCAAACAGATAAATGAATACCATTAAAATGAATCAAGACATAAACAGTTACAATACACCAACAGGTATCTAACTGTCCCAAAAATCTGCAACAAGCCAACAGATAGATGAATACCACTAACATGGAAAAACGCAATAAACACATAGAATACACCAACTGCTATCTAATTGCAACAATACTACCACCACTTCTGAATCAGAAAACATACACATATTCAATTCCTCCTAATGAACTCAATGAAAGAAATATATTGTACCACAACGTAGAAAGGTTTTTTTTTTAATCCAGCATGGATTTTTTTTCCCCACAGACCCAATGATTTAATGAACAAACACAGGAACTGAGCAAATTGCACAGTACGCTGGTTCGAACTATAGTACTTCTAAAGTACTAACTATGAGGGTCGACAAAATACAGAAATGTCTATTATGCAAAGCAATACTCATTATAAACTACCTACACTAACATGTGATTTTTTCTTTTATCACAGTGATTGAAAAAAAATGTCTGCTCCTACCCATGTCATGAAAAAACTGCATACAACCACAAAAAGTCAAACAGTAAGTATATAATGATTGGAATCACAAACACCACAGCATAACACACCCATTCCAGCAAACAGCTGCCCATAGACCACAATCCAAAATGTTTGCTTACATGGGTATCTTATGCTGCAGCACTTCTTGCCAAACACTACAATCTTGACTTCATGGCCTGGCCAAAACTCTTCATAAAGCCTCACCAAAAGAAACAGTAAGTATATAATAATTAAACTCACAAACACTGCAACATAACACAGCCATGCAAACAAACACTTCATCAATAAATACAACCCAAAATGCCTAGAGTCTTCAATACCAACATTCTGAACACAATCCAACAAGCAAACTAACACACATCCTCCCACTATCCTATAAACACAATTACACTACTACCAATCAGTACACCCATTTCTGAAAACATGTCTCCTAAACAGCCCACATACCACAATCAAAATCTTTGGTAACATGGATGTGTTATGCTGCTGTGGTTGTGACCAGGGCCTAGAGTCTTGGGTGCATGGCCGAAGGCCTACTGCACTTCAGCCATGGCCACAACCACCGCAGCATAACACACCCATAGAAACAAACACCTACCAAATGACCACAACCCAAAAACATAATACATCCATCTCAAAACCTATCCACTTCACTTAACATTCAAAGGAATTATTACAACCAACATACAGACTCTTCAATACATAACCTCCTGACCCAATGCTCTTCTAACAACCCAAAACCAACGTCATTCTAAACTAACATAGCAGGTAGTGCGCCCAGTGTTTAGTATGTCTGTGGACAACCGCAGTGACCTTCTCCCACCTAAACAAATACAGCATTTGACCCATCTTTTACTCCCCCACCCTCTCCAAGCACTCATACACACCAACACACTCCCCAAAATTGGATTTATGCTAACCTCCACGCTGCGCTGTCCGTGAGTGTCTGGGGATCCAATATGGCGGGCACATCGAAACAATGTGACGCACCTTACGCCTCATCCCAGCCAATCAGAGAACATGTTGCGTGTCCGCAGACATGAGGCAAGCCTATTATCCAATCAGTGTACTGTCAGCAGAGCGAACAGGGAAGTGTGTCCGCGGAGCGGACATAGATATCACTTATTTTTTTAGACCTACTTTTTGGTTTTTTTTAAAAAAACTACTAGACGGATCTTCACCAAATGTACAAAAGTATGCTTTTGGGACCAAGCCGCTGCTCCTGCGGCAAATTCGGTGAAAATCCGTCCAGAGGTTTCAGCTGTAGGTGCGACAGAAATGTTTTCTCCATTCAGTCTATGGGAAAAAAAGACATTTTGGTACCCCCCCTATAACTCCCCCCTTCGGACCAAACCTCACCAAACTTTGCAAAAATATTCAGAGTTGGCCATATACAAAGTTTGGTGAAGATTCATTCATGGGGAGTGAAGTTATAAACTGCCCAAAAAGTGTGTTTCCTATGGGTTTAGCAACTTAACCATAACTACTTGGCCGCTACTGCAGGCCATGTAATAACCAAATGTTTGATCCGCATCCAGGAATTGATGCCAGCAATTTGAAGCAGCGCAACATGTGCGGTCATTGTTGCAAAAAGGTACTTTGGACATCATTATGCACCTTGCGGGGCATTAAGTCAGAGGAGGTACAGTGGTGAGCATTGCTGCAAGCGCTGCATGCTTTATCACTAGTGTGTGCTATGTTAACTCTTGAAGGTACTGTGGCATTCAGCTGTTATTTGGCGTTAGTGACTATGTTTCTTGCTGGGTGCTGCACATCTTAACACACTCCTCTGGGGACAGATCACACTTTGGGCATATCATAATCCCTTACAGCACCCTCAATTCCAGTGGATAGAGAGTCGTAAAGATAAATAAATACTGCAGAACTATTCCTGTCCTGCTATCATTAGTTAATTCTGGCACAAAGCTTTCCTGCAAATTCAGAACAGTACCTAGAAAGGGGCAGGAGATACTGAAAATTCAAATTGAAGTCCACCTATCCCACCCCACTGCTCCACCTTAAGGTTTAAGTCCGCCCTGGAAGCAACTAACTGAATACTAGCTTGTGCCAAAATAATAAAATGCGTGTTGCCTGAGAACAGATTGCAACTCAATCCTTTGGCCCCAAAAATCTGCTGACTGACTTTCATTCTTGTGTATCTTGTCCAGCTCTTCTTGATATGCCAAACTCTTTTTCTACTAAAGTCAAAAATCTGGCAAGCTAACTTAGACTCCATGTAAGTGAACTTGTCAAGTACACTCATTACCAATTTGAACTTCTGAGACCCATTTTTCCCCTGATTGAAGAATCAGATCGACCAGCTGTGGTTGGAAGCCTGTTAAACTCCAGACTAGACTATTGTAATGCCCTGTTATTGAGCATTCCAACCTGTCATATACACCACCTCCAGGTTGCACAGAATGTTTCAGTTAGACTTCTTTATAGTCTTCCTATATCCGCCCCAATCTCATTGTTTTGCTGAAACCTTCATTGGCTCCCAATTCAGTGGAGGATAATTTTTTAAATCCCATTGTGATATTTAAATGCATGAATGTTCCTTCCTCCCACTTTCTGTACTGTGATGACAGAAGCTTTTCTATCGGCTGTCTCCGAGCTTGGAACTTGCTTGCTGTGCACCTCCGGAAACTAAACTCCCTGTCTCCATTCAGAAAGATGTTGAAAACATATCTTCTTCGATAGCTACTCCTTCCTTGACTAACTGTGCATGAATAACTTTTCTCTGTGCTGTTTCTTTTTTTAATATCTGCGCCTAGGTGCAGTTTTCTGCTTGGTTCCCTGCAGATGTGTGCATTACAAATTATAAAATCAAATCGAATCACCTTCCTCTCTTTCTCTATCAGCATACTTCTCTTCAAGTTCCCTGCAGCTGTGGTATCACTTACAGCCTGAGGGATGGCACACCCAGCTTGCTGTGGCAGTTTGAGTAATCCGGATGCTTGTTAACTTTCCTGCTCATCATGCCACCATGAATAAATGCAGACCGTCTTTCAGCATCATTCTCAATCTTAACTTCTGCATTGGCCACAAAACCAGATAACGGGTGGCCGGTGGGAGGGATTCCATTTTGGCCATGAGAGGAGTGGGTGATTCTCAGGTACACATCTGGGAGAAAATACACAGTAATTTGTCATCTTGCCCAATGTCTGATGAGCATCTGAAAAACACTGTCCTTTGCCCAAACAAGCAAAGACCGAGCGGGACATTGGTCATAACACCAGGGCAAGTTAAATTGGGGTTTGAGATTGTATGTAGACTACCAATTTACATACCAAGGAAGTTGCAAGCAGTGGCTAGGTTCTTCTTCAAGCAGTTGTTTTTCTGAACTAAAAGTTCTTGCATCCCATGATCCTTACCATCTAACGTTTGGTAATTAGAGCATTCTACCGACTGCCCTTTTCCCACATAGGTCAATTCCCAGATCCTTGTGGCACTTAGGGTAAAATATATCAATATGCGATAGAGGGAGAGAAAAAGAAAGGAAGTGAGAGAGACAGAGAGAGACAGGGTCTGACAGTGGCAATATGAGAACATTAATTGGAACTTGTCTGCAAGAGTCTGAGGGTAGAGCACGAAAAGGACCTAGGGTGACAGGCCTTTTCCAGGTGTTTCTATGACTTCTAATTATTATTATTATTTTAAAATGTATAGAACGCGATACTAAGGCCCAAAAAGGCATCTAGGTGCTGGAAGGGCAGCAGTCCACAACAACCAATACTTGACACTTCTGCTAGAGGAAAAAGGGGAGCTAAGTTAAAACAGGTGAGTTTTTAACGCTGTTCTAAAAGGGAGACACTCAGCAAGTGTTCTATGAGATAATGGAAGAGCATTCCACAAGCTGGGGGCCAGAACTGAAAAAGATTCACCACCCAATAGCTTTTGCTGAAATTTGGAGATCTTGAGAAGCAGATATGGGACACAGAGCGCAATTGTCTAGCTGGACAATACCGCTCTAATTTCGATTTTCGATAATGTGGACCAACGTTCTGCACAGTAAGATGGACAACTCAAAGAATCTGAATTTCGATTGGGGCAGCCACCAGCAATCAGTGCAAATGGTGCAGGAGCGCTAATGAGGGGGTCAGATGAAGCACCATAAGTGTCAGTCGCGTGTGCAAATTTTGTAAAACCTGCATCCGCTGGATCTGATACTTGGGCTGTCCCAAGTAAATGCCATTGCAATAATCCAGTGATCCCATTATAGTGGATCTCACCAATGTTGTTCGGTTGGCTGGGGAAGCAAAGGAAGAATTTTCCTCAGAACCTTCAGCCCCCCTAACCAAGCACGACAGCCGTTGGGAAAAACGTTCACCCCCAGGCTTTTTACTGAGGCGCATCGAACCAGGCAGGGGCCCAGTGATTCGGGCCAATACTGCAAGTTCCACATATTGTCCATCCCATGAGGGCCAACAACCAAAACTTCTGTTTTGCTTCCATTCGGTTTCAACCACTTTGCCGACATCCATTTGCCTACTTTCTCCAAGCAACGCTCCAACATTTCTTAGGGGACTCTGCTTGGGGGGGGTCCAGCGAAAACACCAACTGTGTATCTGTTATGCTCACCTGGTCTCTGTGGACGGGTTGGGGCATGGTTTCAGCCCTCCTTGAACTTGAAACACCCCCTTCAGGCCTCTCCCTCAGTAGAAAAGCTGTGGTACATGGTGATACTGCTCCTGCGTAGAGATAAGAGTGTGTGAGTGCGCCAAACTGTGATTGTTGTACCTCTCGAACCCTTCACCCCAAAGTCTGGTTTCTGTGAGCATACGCCGGCCCATAAAGCTCACCTGTGAATTATGGAAGATAAGCACTCCATCCTGCTACTTCTGGCAGGGGCGTGTCGAATGGGATCTAGTTCCTTCACTGATCCCTGATAAGGATTAGTCCAGTCCAGCTGCAACTATGCTTCTCCTTATGATTGGTAGGTATTTCTTGAGCTCTTGTGATGCTGTTCGTTCTGTTTAATGACTTTATATGTAGCTCCTATTTATGCCCGCAATAATGTCTCTCTTCTGTTTTCTTCCCTTAGATGTAAATGCGGCCTCAATGCAGCTGTGAGACGCGAGACGCGGCCGGATGGAAGATGGATGCTACCGCAATGTTTGACAGCAGGTAAGTGATGATTTAAGGAAAGCGTGAAGTATGGCGAAGCGCAACCTTAAACTGACTGTTTCTTCGATGTCTAACCTTGTCTTCTGTTTTTCCTTGCAGGCGCCGCTGTCGATGATGGAGGGTGTCATGCTGCGGTGCCAAGATGAACATTTCGGCCTTCCTGAAAGTGTCAAGATGAATACTTGGTTCGCCGAAGAGACTTACAGGTAAGAACAGCTCCCCCAGTTGGCAAGTATGCTGGCAGGAAGCAGGATCTTCAAAGGTAAGTCTGACCTCAGGCGACGGTGAGCGTTACGCTGCTTGCAAGTGCAGAATAACATGAAGCGTCTGTCTTGACGATTGGGGCAGTTTATATAGCTGAAATCGTGGGCACGCCCATTGGGGCCGGTTTACCAGCCACACCCTGCCACCCCTAGAGAGTGAGCATGTGCAAAGGTAATCCATTAGCAGCCACACCCAATAATACACTTGGGGCTGCTTAATGGATGGAATGTTCAAGGTTAATGCATCCTGCTTAATGGATGGAATGTTCAAGGTTAATGCATCTGAAGTGCTATGTCCATAATAAAAGCTTTTTGGTGTTAAATGGATGTTCTTGTTTACTTTTGTTCGTGAGGCTGGTACCAAAGGCGCCAGGACAGTGTCCACCCAGGCCTCCTGTGCATGCGATCCCTGCATGCCTGTGTCCCTGACTTCATGACCATGACAGCATCATCAGCACTCCACATTCAGCAATAAGGTCAGCCAGTAGTCAAACTTACATGTTGAAAAGAAAGGGGGACAACGCTGTCCCCTGCGTAACTCCTCAAGATAGTTCCACTGAAGAAGAAAAACAATTGTGAAAGGAAACCGTTTGGGAACAGCCCTCAAGGAAAAATTTAAACCATGCTAAAAGAGGTCCAGTGACCCCTGCTTGTTCCAACCTGGTAAGTAAGATATCGTGGTCCATCATGTCAAAACCTGCAGAGAGATCAAGGAGAATAAGTACTCCAGTCTCTCTTCAGTCCTGAAGCAGCACAAGATCATCCAGCAGTGATATCATTACAGACTCTGTACCCATTTTGCGTCAAAAAACCAGATTGAAACAGGTGCAGGCAGTGATTTTCTTCCAAAAATGTGTAAAGTTGTGAAGTGATCACAGCTTCCACCAACTTCCTCATCACTGGAAGAAGAGAAATGGGCCTATAGTTGCTGGCACCTGGGGGTCAGAGTTAGATTTTTTCAAAAGGGTAAAACCACTGCATGTTTAAGAGCGGTCTGGGCTTTGCCCATGGAAGAAGAGTCCTGCAATGCATCTGTTAGCATTCCAGTAGCCCTCTGGGGAGAGCTTTCAGGATGCGGAGGGACACCACATCCAGGGGCTAGGCCGATTTCAGTTGTGATGACACACATTCCTTTTTGCATGCCTTGCCATGCTTTGTTAGTTTCTGCTATATGCTTGTTTCTGGTTTGTCTGTCCATCAAGGTCTCTGACTGCTTCCTGCACTAACCTGCTCAAATATTAAATTTCAACAGAAATAATCTGCTGTCATAATTAGCTCCATTTGATCTCGGTCCCACAAATCAGGGTCCGTTCCCTATTATACTTTGCTTCCAAACCTTATGACACAGTACTGTAGAGCTGCGGGCACTCCAAAACCATACTTTCATTTCACTTCAGATCAATTTGGGGTTTTTGTCAGCCAGTATGTGCATTTATTAAAAAACAGTGCTTTTCAGAATTCATTGACACTGCTTAATCTCTAATTTAGCAGAGCCAGATTGGGTGGAGGATAATGAAATCTGTGGCTGGAAGGTGCTAGCAAGCATCACACCTGAGGCACATGAACATTAGCCATCTTTAAATGCCCCAAATTGCTTCAGTCAAGCACTAATCATTTGTGCACTGTCCCTGTTTCCGGTCACTTGTTCTGGTTAGTTTCTAGTTCCTCGTTTTTGCTCTTGGAATTCTGGATTTCTTGCACTCATTATTATTGTCTGATTCCTGGATTCCCTCTCTGGTGTCCTCTGTTTTGCAGTCAGCAGTTTGAAGTGTTTTCTTTTACCTGTACAGCTGGGTTTGTTTGTGTGTTCTATATTCCTTTGACCTTGGTCTGTTCAGTGATGTAAACGTGTTCCTTTTGACACCCTTCATTGAGAGATGTCCTATGTGTGTACCCTTTTTCATTTTTTCCCTTGTTGGGGAGGAGGGAGCGTTTGGGATTGCAATTTCTGTGTCCCTGCGCCTGTTCCTTGAATTCCTTTTGGAGTCTGTTGCTGGTTTTTCCTTGCAATTCTCTCTTGGTTCCCTATTGCTTGTTCGGAGCGGTATCCTGTAACTACTATTCCTACTTGTCCCTTGTCAGGAGTGTCATACATTCAGTTATCCTCCCTTTGCTGGCAGGGGTTGAATGGGAACCCAAAGAGGCCCTGGACATTATTTTCATAGTGGCCCCATATTACACAGTTTCATCTAGCCCAATCCTTCTACGAAGAGAACATTTGGGAAATAGATTACCACACAAAAGAGACACAGGGCATCATTACGACCCTGGTGCTCACGGAATGAAGGGGGCCGGTACGGGACCGGCCCCCTTCGGTCCGTCAGTGCCGATTACGAGGTTCCCTTTGCGGGACCCAGACCAGACATCTGGTAAAAGCAGATGTCTTTTCCGGGTCCCGCGAGGGGAAGAGGGAGGTAACAAAGGGACACTTGTAATGTGCCCATTGTTACCTCCCTCCCCATTCCCATTGAACCCTATGGAGGCTGAAATGGCAATGGTTCCTGCAAGGAGGAATTACCGGGTCCTCCTATGTCAGAATGACCCAGTAAGTCCCCATTGCAGGAACCTGGTAATGGAGCCCGGTTTGGAGGCAGCCATGGTGCCTCCAAACCGGGCTAATAGCACCATGGCTGCCTCCAAACTCGTAATGAGGCCCACATAGTGCAAAGGCCTATCTGGAAATCTCCAGAGTTCCCCATAGGCCAGTCCACCACTATTTGCTGTTCTAGTCTTTCTGGGTCCCTGTTTGTTCAGCAGAGATTGTGAGCTTCACTGACATTCCAGTTGTTTTCTCTCATTGTCGTGAGTATTGTCTTTTAAGTTACCTTATACAATAACATGAATAGTGTCAGCTGACAGACCCTGTCAATGCTTGTCCTGTATGTGGGTTTAGCGCTGACAATACCAGAAACAGTAATTGTGAATGATAAGGTTCTAGACTTTATTTGTAGTCGTAAAGAACTTCTAAGTGCTTACCCTACTTCCTTTTTCATATATTTGTATCACGTTCTACTTGGACATCGTGGGTGTTAGCGTGCATGTTTCTTGGTTCCTGATTGCCGTTGTTTGATAGCTATTACTCACTGTGTGATCATGTGTTTGTTTCCCTAGCCGTATCCACTTGCCTTTGTCTCCTCATGACACCAACATATATACCACACACCATTGCAATGCATCCTAGCACCAGGGGCATATATCAGACAGAAATGCCCTTGTGCTCTTGGCACAGAACACCTAGAAAGTGCCCCCACACAGAGCTAAGGATGCATGCGATTGAGTTATGCCCTTTAGGTGCATACAGATCTCTTCATTGAATGCATTAAATCACTGTAAATGGATGCTGCTTATAATGGTAACAAGGAAACTACAAGTACCAGAGTGCAAGAAGCTGTTTGCTGAAAAGCTTTAGAAGTGTCTTGGTAATACGGACGTGACATAGCTCTTGAGAACTTTGACAGACATTTGACAGTCCTTTCTTAGATTAGTCCTGATGAGCTCCCGCTCAATGGCTTCCATTGCACTTCTCCCCTAATGGCGACATTATGGGTATTCTCTCCCTAGCTGTTTAGTGCTGAAATATACTTTGCGCAGGATTCTTCTCCAACATATGTTCTTCATTCCCCTTCCTAATTAGATAGCTCAGCAAGATAAGAACTCTGCATAGATGTGTGTATGTTATGGACTTGATTTTGATGGTCGTGTAGGTTAGTAATGCCTCCGTCCCCAAGTACCACACAGACAACGAGATATTCAGTGCCCGTGCGGTCTTTGAGGCCACAGGTTGTTTTTTGTGAGCCGTCAGGACTGGAACCAGGAACAGCCCGAAGGACCCCTGGAGCGCTGCAAGGCAATGAGTGATTATCAAACAATGTGCGTGTTATATAATGAATACCCAGCAAGAAAAGAGAGCACCGCTTACCTAAGAGTATAGAAAGTGTCACCCTGAAGGATAGTGGGGCCTGGGACGGGGCTTGAACTTCCAGTAGCAGAGGGTCAGGGGTTGGTGTTCGGAACTCTGCGGATGGGCGTACACCGTGGTTTGAGGCAGTCCAGGTTATGCAGCCAGGCAAACGCCTTGCAAGAGGCCGGTGGCCAAAGTACCAAAAACAAAACGAAATCCGTGAGGCAGTCCAAATCCAAATCCGAGGTTGTGACAAAAATGCAAAGCCAAGGTTCAAAGTGCCAGGGGTTAGACAAAACAATCCAGTAGACAAATCCGAGGTTGTGACAGAGTGCGAGCCAAAGTTAAAAAATGCCAGGGGTTGGACAAAGCAATCCAGTAGACAAATCCGAGGTCGTGCAAAGATCGTAGGAGCAAGGTTCAAAACAAGGAACAAGAGCCGTACAGTACTGAAAGAGTTCAGCTGTGAAGCAACGCTTCCGTGTTCCTAGACGCTTTTGTATCACTGGGAGAATTCACGTGATGCGTCGGAATGACACGTGATGCGCGTCACATGATGCAGAAACGTTGTCGCCACGTGACTCCTGGTGGTGCTAGCCCCCTCACGTGATGCGTGATCGTGTTGGCCCCCTCACGTGACGCGAGGATCTTCGCAAGCGATGTGGATTGTTGCGGGCTGCCAGTGGGAGTCTCCATTGTAGTTGCCAGCGCTGGGATGGCCGGTAAACCCCTGGTCCAAACAGTGCCCTGGTATGGCGGGTAAGAGGATGCAGTCTCCGACTGCCAGAGTGCACATGCGGGATCCCCTGATGGTTTTTGGCAGAGGCCAGGCGTGCGGAGGGAGCAGGGAGAGGGTGTGCGGGGGAAAGCGTGACAGTGTAGTCTCCAAGCAACATGTCGGAATTCAATCAGAGTCCTCTCAGCCTTTCATGCTTACAAGGTTGATAAATGGAGTACCAATTTGTGTTGGGTAATATCATGTGTTAATAACATGCTCTATGTAAAGCACTTCGGATAAAAACACTATCTAAAAAACACGTGGGGATATTTCTAGTGTACATGTTATGATCATACTGAGAATGGGTCGTATAGCATATGTTAATCAAAAGGCTGTGGTAATCCTTTGTTTGAAGGATACAGCTCAATCCATCAGGACTTTTGTTTGAAATTATATGTATCGCAACTTGAACCTTTTTTGAAAACACCTATGTATATGAAGATGTGCCTGGACAGCCTGTTGTTTGCTAACTGGAAGCCCCAGTCTAAAACAACATGTATAATGTGTTCCCATGAAGCTGAAAATGCAAACAACTTGTTAATGTAGTGCCCCACTCATGCTCATTTGAGAAGATGCTGGATAATAGCTTCATTCAGTAATTATGAGGATCTCTGCAGAGGTGCTGCAAAGCCAGATGTTCTTCTCGCTGTCGCCTCATATATTGCAATGTCTTGGAAAACTAGGCTTGCATTTCACAGACAACGGATCTAATCATAGTCTGGGCTGATCCGCTATCATTATCTGAGCAGGGCAGCTGGGGGCTGGCATGGGATCTGTTGTTCCTGTATGAATTATAAAAAAGTAATTGTTTTTTCGGAATTTGAAGGACATTTTACTGAATGTTTTTGATTCTTTTTGGTTTTATATTCATGCTTATCATGTCGAACACATTTCCTTTTGGATATTTTGTGAAGTGTTTTATGAAATGTGTTTTTAACTTTATTGGTTTGTTTTTAACATGTGATGCTTTTATGGACCCTTTTGAAATAAAACTTAACATTTGATGATGAGGATGAGGATTAGTGTTTTTTTTAATATTATTAGTAGGAGTAATATTAGTATTAGTAGTGATGGTACTACTTTGAGTAATGTCAGTAGTTGTAGTAGCGGTAGCAGTAATGGTAATAGTAGGAGTAATAGTACTTCTAGTGCTAGCTGGCTGCTGTAGATGTTTTTAGTTCCATTATTTCCAATGAATTAAATTAAACAGGTGTGTGCATTGTGGCATTACATAGCACCACATGCATTCAGTAAAATTGAGATACATACAACACCTCATAAGAAATAGCATGATCATAATAGGGAACATTACTGACTGCGCTTGTGAAACCTATATCTAAGAACGCAATGCTCGGTTTTCAATGCTGATCTTAGTTTTTAGTGTCAGTCTTACCCAATGTGGAAGTGCACCCTGATAGTTTTGTATCGCTTTCTGCACCTTAACTGCTAATGAAAACCAAGGCCAGTGTTGTTGTGTGTGATAGATGCCATCTACAGAGGGAAGAAGTGTGCTGCATTGTCTGCTGCTTAGTTTTATGGGGGATAAGCATCTATCTTTGCTGGTGTCCTTTTTTCATAATCTTCATTCATCTTTCCACAGCCATTGACTGTGAACTCACTGAGTGGTCTCAGTGGTCCGAATGCAATAAATCGTGCGGCAAAGGACATATGATCAGGACAAGATTAATAACCATGGAGCCACAGTTTGGAGGCGCCCCTTGTCCAGAAACCGTGCAGCGTAAGAAATGCAGAGTAAGAAAATGCCTGAGGAGCTCAGGTACAGACAAAAGGCGTCTCAAAGAAGCTCGTGAGAAAAGGAGGAGCGAAAGCGCAAAAGAAGAAACTGATGGTGAGCAGTATGCAGGTACTGTACTGAGTGGGTAATGTTTTCATGGCCTTAATACAGAGAGCAGTAGGCTATTGATTTCCATCAGATATCAGTTAACTGTTTGTGTGAAACCTAATAAATATAATGATTTAACAAATTGCTCTCACTACCTTCCCTGATCATGATTGATACATTTTCCCTCTATATCTGCATTCATGATAGTCAGCTTAGCATCAATCTTCCACCCATTTGCATGATGGTTTGAATGGATTATTCTCATGCACAGCCATCATCAGCTCATGTATTCACCAGCATCTGCTTGTCAATTCAATCTTCAATATGCTGGACTGTCTGCAAGAACAGTACAGTGCAGTGACTGACGGCATCCATAGCCATAGCTGAGAATGGCAGGGTGCCTACTTAACCCATAGAGAGGAGCAAATGTTGCACAGTGTTTTTGTTTTTTGTGTAGTCCGTTCAAGAGGCCACCCACCGGGTTATCCATGTATATGTCGATCAGAGAGGTGTTATTACTAGTGTATGGGCCTTATTACGATTTTGGAGGCAGCCATGGAGCTTTCTTTTTTGGCTCCATTACCGGGTTCCTGCAATGGGGGACTTACCGGGTGATTCCGACATAGGAGGACCGTGTAAATCCGCCTTGCAGGAACCATTCCCCATTACCATTTGAGCCCCCATAGGGATCAATGGGAATGGGGAGGGAGGTAACAACGGCACATTACAAGTGTCCCATTGTTACCTCCCTCTTCCCCTCGCGGGACCCGGAAAAGACATCTGGTTTTACCAGACGTCTGATCCGGGTCCCGCAAAGGGAACCTCATAATCAGCCCTGACGGAATGAAGGGGGACGGTCCCGTACCGGCCCCCTTCATTCCATCAGTGCAAGCCTCATAATGAGGCCCTATATGTTGTTATTTCAACTATCAAACACAATAAAGGAACGTGACGTGTTGGTGATACAGAATCAAGGCAAATTAATATGCTGTCAACCTTTTGACAGGATACATGTGTTTTTGACATGATGGGTAATATGGAATATCCTCTGGCATCTTTCCTTGGCCATCTATTTTAACTCAAGGTGGTGCTTATTATACAAAATGTGTATGAGACCTAGAATGAGGGAAGCAGAAGGAGTTAGCATCTGTAAGAGGTTAAACTAAGCATGTGCAATGACACACTCAAGACAGAAAACAAGAAAAACAACCCCGTGTGGTACAAATCCTCAGCAAAGGAGGTTATCAGACTTTGAACACTTATTGATCTCAGCATCTGACACTTCCTTCGGGGACAGGATGATGAGCTATTGGGGCAACTGAAAAGTGTAGCAGACTGTGGGACAAGCTCCTTATATAGTGAAGCTTGCTGTATCAATCAAGGTACCCATCTGTCTCACTGCAGTCCAGATTTTTAATATCTATGTTCATTACACATGTCAACTGAGCAGTGATGACGATCCACTACAATTCCGGCTGGCCAAGCAGTTATTGTGGTCAGCTCTGTTTTTGCAATTGGGTGTGCAAACTGTAACCTGCCACGACGGCTAGCTTGCATTGTGGAGAGGTATGTAGTGTGGCTGGGGCTATTGTCTCGGATCACTGTATACTGCTCAAGGACACACATGTGAAAGAGCTTACTTTCATAAAAAAAGAAGGAGCATTGCATCTCTGAAGACCACGGTGGGTGAGAACAGCATGATTGATTACTACTTGGGAGAAAAAACTGCTGAATCATCAGATTAAGTACATTTGAGTTTGTTAAGTTAAAGTATATGTTTTCCTTCCTGTGAATGTTAGCTTCGCCTCAAGTTAAATTTAGTTTGTTTACTTTCTCCTTCCTTTAAGGTGTAGTTAAAATTGAGTGTTTCCTTAAGTTAAAGCGTACTTAAGTTTACTTTTTCGATCAACATTTTGGCGTCCTCTGTATTCATCCCACTTAACATCGACATTGTACTCAAAGGATGCTCTGCCTCAACCAAGGGCCAGCCCTCCACCAAAAAAAAAACAATGGTAAAATTGACCCCAGTGTTCAGCCCAACCCAAAGGTTCTGAATCCCAGCTAGTTCCTGGCTCTTGTATTTGTATTTTATTTATATTTTATAATGCACCTTAAGCCAAAGCGCTGTACAACATATAAACAAAGTACGGTACAAAGGAATGGTAAGCAGAAAACAATCAATCCTGGTAACAAACATTCAGGGATATTGAAGAAGGTGGGTTTTCAAGGAGACACGAAAGAGATAGTAAGTAGTGATAGAGCGGACAGAAAGTGGAAGAGCATTCCTGTGAAGGGGAGCACGAAGGTGGAAAGATCAGAAACAGGACTGGGCACTTGGCGGACAGGGAATTTTGAGTCTGAAGAGGGCAGAAGACCAGAGAGAGCAAGACAGAGTGTAGAAAGATAAGAGTGCAGCAAGATAGTCAGGGACAAGTCCGTAGAGAGATTTGAAAACTAGACAAAGAAAATGAAATTTAATTTGGGAGTGAAAAGGTAACCAATCAAGATAAGCGAGTGAAGAGGAAATAGAGTCTCAATAAGAGAGAAGACAAAGTAGACGAATATAATAATTGTAGATAGATCTTAGAGGGGCAAGCCGAGAGCTCGGAAGGTTAAACAGAGTGGTGGAACAGTAGGAAAAGTCAAGAAAAGATTTGTGAGGAGATAAGAAGTTTAGAAGTTTGGAAAGTGAGGAAAGGACACACGTTTACAAATATTATGAAGATGGAAACGACATGAACGAGAAATGAGAGAAATGTGGTGGGAAAAGGAAAGATGTGAATCAAAATAGAGGCCAAGGTTACGAGCTGTAGAAGAGATGGGTAGATTAGAGTGAAGAAAAGAAAAAAACGGGGGTGGAGAAGGACAAGGAAGAGTATTAGCAGGGAAGAAACGGAGCTCTGTCTTCCCTGCATTAAGGGTTCTTCATTAAGCTCATTTAACACTGACATTGCACTCCATGTTGATTATGCCTCAGTCTAGTAATGCACTTATAAACTGCTGTTTGTGCTTTAATGTATTTGACTCTACCTACCAATGCAGCCACACCTAATTTTCTTTTTCTGGACTCTCCTATTTTTTCTGGTTTTCCCAATCTCTCTTTTTCCTGGCATCTTGCAAATCACCTACTTAATTTTAGAGTGTTGCTGGAGTATGTGCATCAACATAGGTTCCTCACTTGCTGGGTTGTCCAGCTCCACCTGACTTACACATTTAACACAGTAGAGTGAGCATGTGCCTGCATGACTCTTTATTCTGCCTCTATGTTGCTGTCCAAGTGACACTGCACCCTGAACTCCACCATGAGGAAACAACGCTGCTAGTGGTGTAAATATGTGTCCCTGCTCATTGATGATGACACTGGATCAGGCTGTACTGGGCCAGACAGTGGTGGTTTCAAAGACATTTCACCTGGCCGAGAGACAGGGAGCATTGTGGTCTCTTCTAGGATGACTAACAAAATATAGCTGATCCTATGACTCTTCCTTATGTTACCATCACTGCTCAAGGAGGGAACGTTAGTGGAGGGGTATGAGGCACACAGCATGTGCTCCTTATTAATATCCTTTTGCCACATGTTGCAGGGCTTGTTCTTTGAGACGGTGACCAAGGGAGTCATCCTTAGGTCACACGGACGCCCTGTCTTTTTGCAGAGGTTGCAGATTACACTTCCTGCCTCCCCCTTGGCAGTCCCACTATTTAGGATGATGAAGTACCGCCACACCTATGACCAGACTGTAAGGGATTAGATGGGTGGGTATGACCTCTGACACATCCTGGTCCATTTAAGGAAGCCCAAGCTTGCATTGTCCCCTCCTTCTGAGCTGGCACAGGTGCAGTGGCCCACTATCCTTTTCCTGATCAGGCACATATGCAGATGCTTCAGTTTTCTGCTCCTGAGCCATCTGCCCTGGGACTATCTCTCACTCCTTCTTCTGGTTCTCTTCGGTCTCCTGCAGTACCACCACCCACATCCCTCTGTACTTCTGTGGCTATGACTACCTACTGCTGGGGTAGCCCCACTTCCCAACCGATGTCAAAGTCCAAATAGGGATCTGCATGCACAGGTAACACCTGCAGTGATTTTGTGGATAACACAACCTTCTGCAGACTTCTGGTAGCCTGCGCCTCAGCCACTGTCACCTCCACCACAGCAACTCCCTCTCCTCGCAATCTGTCCATCCTCCTGACTATCTCTGACTACATCCTCTGATACAGAGGTTGAGGAGTAGTCAAGATTCACCTCTTCTCCACTAGACCCTGCCTTTACAAGTAAGGACATATGTGACCTAAAGTAAGAACTGTTGTGTATAGAGTAGGCACAACCCCTGTGTCGTACAGTGTAAATATTCAATTTTCATGGTAATATACTTATTTAGTCTGCAATGACTCACTTGCACCTGGGAGTAACCAAATGCTAAAACAAGATCTTGTGGAACCTACCTGGAAACAGATTAACTCATGTGGTAATGTCACAAAATGCGATTTGTATTAGGAATTGTTAATTCATATTTACAGAAAACAATATATAAATAATAATAAGACAATTTAGTAAATAAGATCAACTTTAAAGAAAGCTGGTTAATTTCAAATGCATGCTTTTCTCCCAGACAAAGGCTTTTATATACATCAAATGCATTTCAGAACAGCATCCCTTGTCAGGGATAACATCTAAACATAATACAATGCTGTTAGGATATAATGTATTACTAAAATGTACTGATCCAACCAACAAATGAGGCACATACCTGCCTCTACGGTGTTCCCTTTGAAGTAACTGCAAAAACAAAATTAATAATGAAAATTATAAAAATGGGACACACATAAAAAAAAGACCAGAAAAGCTATCAAGAAAATTATAATTAACAACATACTTTGAAAGGGCATACAATTCTCCGACACTTTTCTCGTGCATAACACCATAAAAATATAAAATCTTCATGGTGCAGAACAACTGTAAATCTATATAACTGAAGTTACATCCGTGAGAAACAAAAAAATACTCTTAATGATATGTTTAATGTGGATCCTTATTTACCATCAATAATGGCAGCAGTGCTCCGTTGAGTACTCTGTTGAAAATGTAAGATGAGTGTATCAATAACAAAAAAGTAACCACACGTGAGAGCGCTTGAAAATACTGAAGATGGCAGCATGTACATATCTGTGTCAATGCGATGATTTTGCCATACAAATGATGTGATATTTGACTAGTATTCAGTCATAAACAAAGGAATTTCACACACCATATAACTAAATTAAGCAAAAAGATAAACATGCAAATCCATATAATACTACCAAAAACAATTCTTAAATAATTCTGCATAATAGCTCATATATTTGTTTTCAATATGATTACATTGATTGTGATGACCTGGACAATGTGTCCCTTCTACCCAGGGGAAGCCACCCCCGTTGAGGTTAGTGAGGTGAGCCTACTAAGCAAGGCCCTCCCTGGGGGTCTGCAAAAGTGGGACCTCACAGGGAATGACTCCCCTTAAGCGGCAAGAAATCACATTTCTTCCAGTTACTCCCTACAAAGAACACTGTGTCAATATGGCAATGGAAAAGTTGATGTTATTGCTATCGATTTGCACATCCAACATACCAACATTACTACCAGTTAATTGTCTGAGGGCAATGCTGGAATCCTTGTGAAGTCAACAGCTGATGGAGATCAACATGCCCCGGGAAAATACAATGGCGAGAATAAAGAGATGTGGAAGCTGGAATGGAAAGAGAAGAAACCCGCACAGAGGTGAGCCTCTAATGTGATTACATCCTAGAGGGGCAGAGCTGCGCTACACAGCAGAGTTTGTGGTATCATGGAGAACAAAGGAGAGATGCCGGAAGGCCTACATTGTGAAAGGTGACAGCGCTGATACAGAGACAGAGATGGGGACGAGTTAGATACCATCTCGCCTGGTGGCATGACAGCACAGCAGTGGTGGTGTGTCTGGAGCCTATACACTGACGCTGAGACCAGGCCACAACAGTCAAAACAAATCACTGATCTCTGTGTGAGAAGATTAGCAACTGCTGAGCCTGGCAGTCAAAGGGAAGCAAGCGCTCCCGAGAAGGTAAAGCCGGGAAGAGAGGAATGGACAGTTATGTCCCTGAGTTGAGCAAATCTGAAAGCAAAAGGAGTTTAACTAAAGAGAGTGAAACAAGAACCTGGAGAAGCCAGAGAAGCCAACGGGGTTACTGTTGCCTGGGAAACCTGATTGCTGGACAAAAGGCACATTCCCAAGAGAAACCCTACTGAGCTGAGCAAATCAGAGGGCCAGAAGGCCTAGAAAAATAAGTACACTTGGAAAACAGGGAACCTCAAGGGTTCAATTCCTCAATTCTTCTTGAGAAGCAAAATGGCTTTCAAGAGCCTGAGAAACCCGATTGGTGGACACAGGCAAATGCCAAAAATAGACCCTGCTGAGTTGAGCAGCACATAGGGCCAGAAGGCTTTGGGGAGCCCTAGAAAAATGAGTAACACTTTTCAACAGTTGGAAAACAGGGAAACTAGAGGCTTCAATTACTCAATCTTAAATCAAGAACAATTTGAAAGTTAGTGGAATCACACTAAGAGATACATTTTTCGGGAACTGGAAGCATTGGATTTTGTAGAGACTTAAAACTTGTTATAAGGAAACCGAAGAGAGGACTGAAAACCTTACTTTGACAAACTTTTGGAAACCCACGTTGGACTGCTGAACAGTACTTGGGAGCAATCCAAGTAGCCTTGGCAAGAAGAAGCCCAAGTGGAAAGGCTACTGCTCTGGAACATTTTTTATATTCATTTTGTTCTAAAAAGGGCAGGGCTAGATGGCACTTAGGTTTCGGACTGAGGACTATTTTTGATTTGGACAATTGATGAGCACCCTTATTTTGTTTTTTTTGGCAGCGAAAATCCCTCATAGCAATAGGGACAGCTAGGCATTTTCTATTTATTTAAAAATAAACACCCTTGAAATTTTAATGTTAATCTCTAGTCTGACTCCTTCTTCTGATTCGCCACATGATTTAGACATATTGGTTCTTGCTATACCGGTTTGTTTACAAAATCATGAAAATAATGCATAACATATTGGTCATGCATAATTCAATTTAGATGCCAATTACATAAGAGAATCAGCTTCAAAACTATCGTAGAGGAAAGAATGTAAATTATCTTCTTCATGCATCACATTGGCAAAAAAAGGCCCCCCGCAGTTCCTGTAGGTGAAATGTACATTGCATTGACCTGGACCTGGATTGATCACCTCCAAAATCTGAAACTTCATTTGGGACATTTTATACGGATTGACCATGAAATGGCATAAAACGGATTATTTTGTATTCTGTGTGTGTACATTTGAATGATGATTGTTCCATTGGACAGAATCTTTTGTGGCTGATTGACCTCCATAATATTCACTCCATGGACATTGTTTGCTGTATTAGCCCTAATTACATTAGCACAATTAACACAATGCAAACATGGAAAAGTGCCAATTCTCTTGTTGGTCACAGCAGTTTCGAAAATATATCATCACATACTCACACATCCCTTAAATGTTTGACCCTAGTGCATGCACAAACTGGAAAATTCTTGAACAAGGTGCATGACTGATCTTCTTGACTTCGTGACTGTGTGAAAAATCTCAAAATGTATATTAAGGGTGTCATTTTTTTGTAGTGGCATTCAGTATTTCTTGTCTTGTTTTTGAGCTACCTTATACTTAGCTAACATCAACTTCCCATCAGAGTAACCATGTTTTGACAGTCTGAGACATGTCTTTTAAGTGTTTAAAACATTCCTCGTCCTCTAACACAAATATCTTTTACTGTTAAGAATTGAGTATATGGTAAACTTTGTAGTGTACTCGGTGCATGAAAACCTGGCCAGTGTATTGGATTGCTACGCTCAGTTGGCTTACGATAATTGTCAGGATTCAGTTTGCGTTATTTAACATCAACGGCAAAATAAATATAAATCATCAGGCATTCCATACCAACTGCCAAAGAGGTGCATGATATATCTTCCCCAGTACATTATGAACTTATATCAAACAGGGTGATATAGAATGTGATCTTCAAATTTGCGCATACAACTATTTGCATATCATGGGCAATAGTGACCCCAATGGAGGTGGCAGACATTTGTAGATAGACTTGATGGGCCATATCTGAAGTATCCATTTTGTGCAATGTGTTCCAAAGCTCCATGATAAATAACTTATTTCATGATTAACCATTCTACTGCCGCTTGAGCAAGGTTGGGCAGAATATAAGTGTACACACTCTTCCCATCAATTCTAAATAAAGTGTGTGCTGGTTCTACAATAATGCATCCTCATATTTAAAGATAATAAGTGGTATTTTTATGAAGGTATCTGTTCTTTGTATCTGAATATGGAGAGAAAAGTCAATTGAAGTACCCAATGGTTGAAACATACTATTTGTGACTGATCGTTCTGGTCTCCCTGGTGGTTTAGTGGTATATTTATGTCTATTGGGCAACAATTAAAAATACTTTAATGTTAGCTGTGATCCATTATTGGTGTTCAGCCTCCTCTAGAACAATGTTTAACTTACTGGACATGTGTGATAACGGGTCACCATCAAGAAGTACATATATGCAACTATCCGTCAACTGCCTCTGGCCTTCCAATTCATAATATGAAGTGTTACGTCAAATCACAGCTCTACATTTACTGGCTGATCCTATGATGAGATTTTTGCCTGTGTATAGGAATCTTATTAAACATAATTAGGAATCATGTAATGTGTTCTTTTGTAAGAAATCTTGTGTAATGCCATTAAAACACAGTCATGAAAATGATTTATATTGTGATTTAAAACTGGTGGTACAAATGTGATCTTTGGTTTAAATTCAATAAACTGTTTTTCTGTTTATTTTAATGTTTGAGTATCCATCCCTAGCTCTGCAAAAAAGACTTAAAGTTGAGTTTTCTTATAAACTTGCAAAGATCCATCATAATTTCCAAAAAGGAAGAATAGATCAGTAAAAAACGTAAACCTTTTCATATAGTTCTTAACTCATGCCTTAATAGGATTGTATTGTACAAATGACTACTGAACTCTTCTGTTGTTATGTCTATGGTAGTGACAACTTTCCTTTCTTATGACCTCTGCAGGTAATTTTCTTTGTGCTCTTCCTAAAAAAAGTTAAACAATAGACCTCTAAAGTGCTAGGAGTTGTGTTAGTTTAAGTACTCTATCATTCTCTGTTCTCTCCTGTTTTGCCAGCTTGAAAAATCAGTTGAACTATTTTGCTTTTAAGTATCCCACTTTGACTGTTTCTATCTATTAATCCAGGTATAAACCTTGTTGTTCAAGTGATCACATGTGCAATATTATAAGTTCATTTATTTCTTATCGTTCCTATAGTATGCCAAATTATCATTGATTTGTTCTAACGTTTGTTCAAGTTCTGTTCTACTAAATGTTTTCAGCAGGTCAGACTGCATTTCTTCAATTTCTCTCATGTAGTAGCCAGATGTTTATATAATTTCTGAATGGTTAGGAGAATAAAGTCAAAGGAACATTTGTTAAGAATATGTTCCTATTTATTAACAAACTCTATATTCTCTTTACAATTAGATGATGTTAATGGAGTGGACTTTATAATATATATTTATATATATATATATATATATATATATATATATATATATATATATATATACAAAGAATGACTGCATGTCATGTTCTAATAATCTACCTTTATATTAGTCGATCTAACTGTTTTGGGTTTTTTCTTCCGCCAGATATGCTTCAGGCAAAGAATGATCTGGGCCTTGAATGAGATTCAAAATAGCATCAGCTTCTTATCTCCCGGCTTTCTTTTCTGTAATATTACAAACGTCCTCATATGACTTTGTGAGTGTGCCTTCACTCAAGGTTGCAAAAGAAGGAAGTAAAGCATTGTGTATAGAGTGGCCACAACCCTGTGTTATACAGTGTTGACATTCTATTATAATAGTAATGTACTTCTTAAGCCCAAAGTGGAACTCCCTTGCACCTTGGCCTGAACAAATGGGAGGGACCACATGCTAACACAAGATTGTGTAGGTGCAACCATAAATCAAGTGAAATCTTGTGGTAATCTCACACTTTGGTTTGTATTATGTGGTGAACCAGAAGAAGGACTTGGACAATTGCGAGTCATGTTTCAAGGGTTTTATTAAAAATAAAATAAATCAAATGTCTAACGTACCCTATTTCTATGAGGAAAGTTCCATATCTAACAAAACAAAAACTAAGGGTGGATGCTTAAGTACAAATTAAAACCCTTTAGTCCCAATTCTATCCACTATATAAAACAACTAACTAAAAGATGGACAATGGGAGTCTTTGTACACTAGCGTCAACAAGGCTTCTACATGGCCCAGTTTATACTTGGCTTGTTTTTAGTCTTCTAAAGTTCCTTTTCCTTTGTATGATATTCTTTCCAGCCTTGATACCAAATTAAGTTTTGCAGTCTCTCCTTTTAATGAAGAAAACCGTTTCTTGATACAAACAATTCCATTCCTCCGGGATTGCTTGCGAGCACAGACAAATAAAAAAGATTTCCATCCTTTCTTCCTTGGCTGAGACTCCCCAAAGTCCTTTAGTCCTCAGACAGCTTCTTTTCTTTCATACAGGTTATTTTGGAAAGGGTGTTGGTCCGCCCGGGTTGTTCAAAGTTTTGCAATCGCTCTGGCTTTGGGAAGTGAAGTGGTATGATTGTGTTGGTTGCCCTAATGAGCAAGAGGCTCTTTACACATAAGCAACAAAGCAGTCCCCTGCTTAAAATAGCTTTTTCAAGCAAACATATATGAACAAAGACAAACAATCAAATAATAAAAGATAGAAAGAATAGCCCAACTAAGGGTATTGTAAGTGTGCAGAAGGAGGCTGACACAAAGGTGGCATGTTTTTCAGGCTAAACACTTGTATTAAACAATAAAACAAGAGAAAACCTATCTGTCCCTATTCACAAGAGGGGGTAAACTGCCTCAACTAAATATAAGGTGTCTTTCAGGATGGCTTGTCATCTCAAAAGTGTCCACCATCATGTGTGAATTAAACCTTACTTCTGTTCCTTGCACTAGAAACTAAAGAATAAAGCACTACTGTTCTGGCCCCAGAAGAATGACTCCCTTCTTCTGTGTTATGGTTCCTGGCTTTTTGAAACCGTTCCCAAATCTTAGAACATTCTTGTATCTCACATGTTGTTATGGGGAATGGCTCTCTTCCCCTGACAGTAAAGTTCCAGACAATTATTTCTTGGGGGGCCAGGAGGATGTCTCCCTTCTGCTGATAGCCCAGGGGAATGATTCCCGTTCTCCAGGCATTGTGGACTTTACTGACGGTACAGGTTACCAGGAGAATAGCTCCCTTCTCCTGATATCTTATTATCAGTTCCTTACAACCAGGGGGAATGACTCCCTGCCCCTGGTCTCTTGTCTCTGTTATCATATCTCGTTAAGGGTCCCTGACCCTCCTTTGGCTGTCAGTGGGTTTATTACTACCACTGTCATGAGGGATTCACCCTCTCAAGTTCTCTTAACGGTACATGGGGTCCTCGACCCTTCCCTGGTGGTCAACAGACTTGGTTCCACCACTGTAATGAAGATTAGGTTTGTAGGCTTCCTGAACCTGCCTTGCTACTCAAGCGTTATGGTTGCAAAGGGGCCAAAGGACAACTGCATGGGCCCTCCTGATAAGTCACCCTGCCTCTCCTCCAGGTCTCCTGTGCCAACCTTTACCTTGTTGTGCATTCCAGCACACTGCCAGGGCTTCCTTGGATGGTGTACATTTTGTTTGGCTTCTCCAGCATCTTGCTTTCCGTCTCATGGGAAAGGGCTCCCCCTACGGGCGACATCTAGTGAATCATCTCAGTTTAAATATATTTGTAAATTAATTGTCACATTCACGAACAACACCTAACTCTGCATTAGGGAAGGGGAGAATCAAAGCAGACAATACAAGCAGCCCACATGCCTGTCTAGACTTGAAGACCAACAGTAGTGTGGTCAAGGAGGCTGGGTACAAACTCGAGCTGGTAGATTCTGGGCCCAGAGGAGGTATATATGAAATCCCCAGACCACCCTCAATGTGTTGGTCATTAAGGCTGCCTTTGGTAGCGCACCCGAATTAGATGAATTGTAATGTTCGGTCCCTTGGTCTACCTTTGGATCTCTTGGGTAATATCAGAGATTTGTATGGTACTAACAAGGGATGTGTAATACTTGACTCAAAGGGTGAGGTTACAAACTACTTTCCTGTTAACATTATTCTGATTACATATTAATGAAATAGCGGATGAAATTAGTTAATTGGAGTCAGATGCAATGAGTTTAAAGGGTTAGAAAATATTATTCTTATATTATTCTGATGTTGCTCTTTTCATTTCTTACACTACCATAGGAATGCGGATGAAGTGAGTAGAACAATTGTACATCCTCTGTTAAAAGAAGGGGGTTGAGATCATTGTGTCCAAAAAACAATAAATGGTCTGTTATCCAAAAAAAACAAGAAAACAAATGTTAAACCTTAGATGTATTAAGAGCATGGTTAGTGGAAGTTAAACAGTTTGATTATCTGGGACTCAGATTGGGCCAAAACGGGGGCACACAGAAAGAAAATAAAGCAGCATCACACTTGCATGGTCTGAACCAATTGTAGCAACTTTTGGCGTGAGTATGGTGAAAAGATCTATATCAAAAACCATGGTTGTGCATGGCAGTAATGAGTGTCTATGGCACAGAGATATGGGGGGAGGGGGTGGAATTAACCTTTCATTGATAAAACATGAGAAAACTTTCCTAAAATGTGTACTAGTTATTCCAAGAATTCATCAAATGCACTCACATACCTGGAATTAAGCCAAACAGACATAGACACAACAATTAGTAGCAGGCCTGTAGTATATTGGATAAGGCTTAGGATGACCGCATCATAAAAGAAGAGCTCATAGATGTATGTTTTCAGTGGACAAATAAGTTCCTTTACTTGAGCTAAATAAGTAAAGTTGATGGTGGATAAATCTTCAGGCACTCAGAGCACATTACAATAGAAGCTAACTGTCTGGTCAAGGATGCTCTGAAGACTAGGATTTGGAAAGAAGATATAGATAAGTCAAGCACAGGTGGTCGTTCATACTTGGCTATCAAATCCAGAGATTTTAAAATGTATTTGGATAATATCCATCCAGCAGAAACAAAATCAGCATGTTTGAAATACAGATTCTGGATCCTACCAGTACGAAGTGTTTTAAGTAGTTTGAACCCACAAATCTGGAAAAATGCCTTGAAGCCTATACTCCTCTAAGCACAAATCAGACATATGAAAGTTGTAGAGAATTTGTGTTAATCATCAGAAGACCCCACCACCACCATTAAGGTAGCACAATTTCTGATCCGAGTCTGGTCTTTACGACAAGAGAAATGTATGGCAAAATCTAAATTGTATACAGAAAACAAGATAACATTTTTTAAATAGTATTAGATGCCTTTGATATAAAGATGCTGCCAAATATATTGCCTGCATAGTCGAGAAATGATTGATCCCTTGACAATGGAGGTGGACCTTGTATTATACTAGGTGTAAATCTGACAACTAAGTTTAAATTAAAATCTGGCATAACTGAAAATAACCATATTAACTAGAAAGTGAAGAGTATTCATTTCACCTTGTTTATATAGAGCACAATGAAATTTGAAATACTGTTGTATTTTTGAAAGGATAGAAGGTCTATGTAGGGATATTAAAGTGGTTAAAATCACATTCCATAAATGTCAACTTAGAGAGGTGCCAGGTATGCAAGGGCCTGTTGCAATTGCATATGACAGTAAGACTGTAGAACTCTCCAGGGAATTAGAAGCATTTGCACTTTATTGGGACAGATAGCATTGAGGAATTGATTATGATGAATTTAGTATATATGTAATTTAGATGTGACCCACTTATGTATTTATATGTGAACGTTGACTGAATGAATTATGTATTTATGTATTTGTATAAAATGTGTATATTTTGAATGACTTGTTGAGTCTGAAGCAGATGTGACATATAAAATAACAGGAAAAGTAAGGCAGTGGCAGTCAAAAGTATACTAACAACCTCCACTGCGCCCAACAAGATGAGTGACCACCACAATGAAAAGGGGAAGTCCAAACCCCTAATATATACTGCTCCTCTGAAGGTTGATACACTTAAAGAGCAATATTAATTCCGTAGTCAGGGCCAAGCAAACCAGCATATGAAATTAATAATTCCCATTTAAAGAAACAGAATTGATGTACACAGTCAAGAGCCAGTGAAGGAATACATTGTTGTCTTTTTCATTGATGCCAAAGGAAAACGTTTGTATTTGACTCCTATGCATCTTGCAGGAAAAAGTTGCACTTGAACAGTGGGGACTGGACACTCGAGGGAGTAATTAAACCTGATTCACCTGGTCCTGGTGGAGATTCATGAGTTGAAAGATTGCACACGCCCTTTGCCGAAGCTATTACAATGTAACTAATAGCTTCTCATGCTCACTAGAAGATTTGTTGACTTCAGATTCACACATTAAGAGAACAGGGGAATAAGAATTAAAAGTGCCAATCAGAGCATAGGTTAAAGTGGGGGGGGTGGTAATGAGACTTCAGAAGTGTCCAAGGCCTTTTGAAATACAAGATGACCATCCTTAATGTAACCTCAGATGTCTTGCAGCCCACATGATGACCAACTCATGGCCCAATCATGGAGCAAACTCCAATCCACATGTCTCACCCATCTCCTTAAGCACCACCCAAGGGGAGGAGAGACTAAAAACAAAAATGCAGGAAGTCTGACAGTGTGGGCAGTTTTACTATGAGTAAGAGGAAATAGTTTAGCTGAGGGGGTGGAGAAAGACAGGAGTACCGAGAGTTGAGAGGAAGGAAAACATTTAAGATTGTAAGAATAGTGTTGAGAAGGTTAGATGAAGCTCTGTAGAGTTGGAAAATGGGAATGTTGGAGGAGAAGAATCATGAGGAGTAAAGGGGGCAAGGAGGGGAACAAGAGTAAAGTCATTACCATCTGTGGAGAGGGAAAGTGCTAGAGGGACATATACAGTAGCTATACCTGACGAGGTACGAGGAGAACAGGTAGCCGTACTGGAGATAGAATGACTAGGAAGTTCCTCACGGACTAGGTCAGTCCAAGGCAGGTTCTAGAGGTGGCATTCAGTGGTATCAGATGGTGCCGTTTCACCAAGGCTAGGGAAATTATGACTGGTTGGTCAGATAGGTAATGTCCCAGGGAACAGGAAACTAGATCAGGGAAGTGGTTATCAGTCAGAGAACATCCCAAGCCCATCCATGTGATCCTGTTAGAGTGAATCTCTGCTGAAGAGTTTCAGTGAGTACCTTGACCCCTTGTAGGAGATCTTCAGACCTTTTCAAGCCTGGAACATAGTGGCCGCAAAAAGCCCAGACCTGCATGGCCTACATGGAAGAGTGTTTGGTAACCCCAAAAACCCACAACCCATATTCAAATACAAGTGTCATTGATTGGAAACTTTAATTGAGCTAGAGGGGCACACTTTCTTGAACTTTGTATGAAAATTCTTTCTTTGTTTACAATTTGTGAGGGCTGAAGCATCCTAATGTTTTGTTTCTGGTAATGTGAGAAGAAAAGCATAGATGGTTAAAACCATATCTTTGTGTCATCTTCTGTTCTTCCGTCCAGGCTCATGTGTGGCAAGTGGAGTATATCTGTTTTTTTTGGTAGATGTCTTGGTGGTATGGCTACCAGGCAGGTTAAGTTCTCTTAAGGTGATGTTAGTTGTGTTGTTCATAGTTGATTGTGTTATGTGGTCTCTGAATTTTTCGAAAAAGCCCTGTTGGATTGGGGTAGTAAGTTGATCAAGAGGAAGATTTCTGTGTGAGTGTCCTGGAAATGGCAAGTGGGGCATTCCATGAAAGCAGGTGTGCTGTGCTTCTGGAAAGTAGATGACCTTGAGGTCCTCTGGATAAAAGGGAGCGATCCTCCAATCTAAACACTACTGTGTGGAGCTGGACATGGAAATCCCACCCTGCAAGATATCCAAATAGGTAACATGTAACCATACAACCAAGGTGAAAGGTTGCTCTAATAAAATACACGTTCCACTCCTAAGTAGGCATATCACAGGATCCTTAGGATATGCAACACTCTATACATGCTATACATACTATATTCAGCACATATGTGCTTCGATGCAGTACAATTGATTAAAAAAAAGAGCTAGAGGGGCTGAAAGAGTGTGTGTGTGTGTGTGTGTGTGTGTGTTTGTGTTTGTGTGTGTAGCTGTAGGTGAGAGTAGGGAGTGAATAAGGAGAGTAGGGAAGTGAACAGAGATTGAATGAAAGAGAAGGAGAGGAGAGAGACAAAAGTAGTAGTGGTGCGGAGGGGGTGGAACATTAGTGGTGGTGAAGAGAGAGGAGAGCAGTGGTGGTGTAGAGAAGGGAGAGCAGTAGTCATGTACAGAGGGGAGTGTAGGAGTCATGTAGAGATTGAAAGCAGTAGTGGTGAGAGAAAATAGTGGTGAAGAGAGGGGAGAGAAGTGGTGGAGAGAGGAGTGAGTGGTATTGGTGTATAGAAGGGATTCAGGCTTGAATGGCCATGCAAGGTTTATGCCTGAATGATGAGAAAACCGAAATCCTTCTCCTCGGATCCAACACCAATCTAAAAAAAACTCAGCTTGACCTATAAGGCTTTCAACATTGATGGCAACACCATCACAGTGGCCAAATCAGTGAAAACGCTAGGCTTTCACCTAGATGCAACCATGTCACTAAAAAAACAAGTTAACTCACTAGCATCCTCTACTGCCTACACATGCAAGCTAATCAAGGCATGCAGAGCCTTCCTCACCCAAGCTAGCTGCATCATCATCGCCAATGCCCTAATACTCTCCAGACTTGACTATTGTAATGCCATGTACCTAGGAGCCAACAAATGCATAACCAACAAATTACAGACACTACAAAATAACGCACTCAGAACAGCCCTTAACCTACCTTCCATGGAACACATCTCCAACAAAAGGAGAGAACACAAATGGCTCAAAATCTCTGACCGCATCTCTATCAAAACAGCATCACTCACTTTCAAATGCTTAAACATTGCAGCCCCCCCCCCCATCTCGTAGCCAGAATAGCAAAAAAAAACCTCCATCCGCCCTACCAGATCGATCAACTCTTACTGCCTGCAGGTACCCAAATTCAGACAAACGAAAACCGGTGGCAGTAGCTTCCCTGTTTTGGCAGCCCAACGTTGGAACGCCCTCCCACTCAACATCAGGAGAGACCAATCCTACCATAGCTTCAGGCAAAACACCCTCACCTGGTTATGGTCCAATGATCCCCATGACTAACCCTGCCCTCTCACATGCTCTTGCCTTGCTCAAACCTGACTGCCTCTATGTACAGCAATAAATATGTATATATGTAAATATGCAACTTCAACTGAACTGCCTTTATGCACAGCATTAAATATGTAAATATGTAAGCAAGTTATTAACTATATGTATATATGTACATTCTGCAATGTAATGCCATGCTTCTTACTCTTGTGTGCCTTATACAGTAACTAAGTTTTTATGTAATCTTACCTTCCTGTTCTCTGTTGCGCCCTGTTACCTCTGGGTTTTGCGTGCCATACTAAATAAATAAAAAATAAAAAAACAAACAGAGTAATAGTGGTGTATAAAGGTGAGAATAATAATAGTTTAACGAGGGAGAAGTACTGGTAAGGAGAAAGAACAAAGAGTGCATGCAGGTGGACCCTAGGACAGAGGAACGTCAGAGGGATAGTTAAGAAGGTGTGATGGAGTGTCAAGGGAGACAGAGTGTGAAGTAAGAAGAATGAGAGTAGAAGGAATGTTTGAGAGATAAAGGGAGGGAAACCTCAATGTGTGTAATGAACAGTGAGGGTGAATGCCCGGGTGTCTAAAAGGCACAGTCATTCCTGGGGAGAGAAAGCAACTGGATAGGAACTTGTGCATTGTTCCCTGTGGAGGTTTAGATAGAAAGGGCTTTAGCCTTTAGGCCAACACCTCTAGACAGATAGTTGCATTGATAGGGTTACCAATCTCTAGTATCAGCCCTGGGTTGAGGCACACCTGGGTTATGGTGGGACCGCCCCGTCCTAGGGGAAAGAGAGAAGGACGGCCAATAGGTCCACTACTGACTTAAAAATAAAAACCCTGGAACTGTCTCTAGGAGTTGGCCACTTTGGTGACCTTAGTGTCCATTTCTTAATGTAAATGTCATAGCATAACATATATATATATGTCCAATTAAAAAGAGTTAATTTCTTCAAACCACATGTTCCACAGCAGATGAAGGCAAAAAGCAGCATGTATACCATGTAGATAAACAAACAAACGAGTTGTGGGATGATTGTTATGAGAGACCTGATTATAAACCAAGAATACAGACTAGTTCATGGAAATCAAGAGTTAAATTGTACTCCTCTTTTCAACACTCTGTTTGCTATTCCATCTATGCTCCATATGTGCGAGTCGTGTCTGCAAATGTCCCTGGGTACCATAGTTAAGGATTTTCTTTCCAGATATATATTGATGTTGACAAAGGGAGAAATCGGGACTTCTCCCATGTCTAATTTGGCACACTCTTTCACAGCAAGCAGAGTTTATGATAAAATGCAGTTCTTACGCTGGAGGGTACTTTTTACCAGTATGTAGCATTGCTTGGAATGGACAGTGTTGCGCTTTGGGGATAACGTTTCCGAGCATGGACTGTTTTTTTTTTCTTTAAAATAACGGACATTTTTGGGATTGAACATTCTCATTCCCAACTTTCACTGTTATAGGTGACTGTGCATTTGGAGTGATTTGAGGCACCGTTGGCTGCCCTTAGACTCCGCAATACTCGTTCCCAGTGTGCAACATTGTTTTGGGGAAATATAGTTCTTAGTGCATGGTGTGATAGAATGCCAAATGCTATGCCTCGACATCCACACAAAGAAAACGGACTGCTCAGCTCCGTTGAGATTTGCTCATTCCATCTCAGCAGACAGCGGTCTGGTCAAATAGCAGTTACACATGGTAAGATCTCTGGGATCCCTTTTTTGTCATGAAGCTTTAGATATGTAAAAGTTACGCATTTGATGTGTTTCAAGACTTAACCTTCTGAAAGTAAACATTGCTCATATTTACAGCGTGGCAGCATAGGACCCATATATAGTTGGTTCAAGGTGCTTCTTATTTCTTTGTCCTGTTCCTCAGTTTTACTTCCTGGGTCTCTCTCTCTCTCTCTCTCTCTCTCTCTCTCTCTATCTCTCCCTCTCTCTATCTCTTTCTCTCTCTCTCTCTCTCTCTCTCTCTCTCTCTCTCCCTCCTCTCTCTCGCTCGCTCTTTCTTTCTGTGTATTTCTTTCTCTCTCGCACCATCTCACACACACACTCTCCCCTCCTCTCTTTCACTATCTTTCTTTCCTTCTCTCTTCCCCACTTGTTTTCTCTCTCCTCTGTCATACATCTTGTCTCTCACCTCTCCTCTCTCCTGCATTCTTTTATTCTCCCATTCTCTTCTCTCCTCTCTGCATCCCTCTTTGCTGTCTCCATCTCCCGTTCTCTCTTCCTCACTCCCTGTCCTTGACTTTTTTAGAACTCATCTTCCTGCATGCACATAGCTGGACAAAGTATTACAGAAGCTTGGCTGCGCTATGGTGATCAAGGTTTCTCTCCCATTGCTGAGCTTTACCTCATTACCACTCATGTGAGTCTCTCACTAGCCCTTTACTTTGAGCTAATCTCATTGTTCATTCAGTGAGTTTCAAATCTAAATTGTCAGTTATTCTGCTCTGGGCTTTGCTGGACAGTGGGCTCACTTGCATTTCCTGTCAGTATTCCTTCCCTGCCTCAAACCAGTGAAGGGGTTCCTCGATTTCCACATGTTGGGCCTCTGTGTGGTATGCTTACCGTGTCCCATTGACACACGCATGCACTTGCTTACCTGAGGTTCAATCTCTGCCCATGGCTCTACTCTAATACTGGAAGTGAGCACTTTGCACTTCATCATTGATCAGGTGCTCTCCTACAGCCTACGGTCACTGTCGAAAAAAGTTGTTTGTGGGCTAGGCTGTCCTGCCCACTTCCTCGTTTCCTGTTCACTTCCGTTGTTGCTGCCGCCGTCTTCTCTGTCGTTGGCCAAACAGCTGACTTTATCCAGTGACACACTGATAACAGTGACGTTTCACGCAGGCAATGTTTAAAAGATTAAAAGAGCAGAATTGGGCGAACACGTTTCCCACATATTTATAATAAAGAGAACGTTTAAAAAAAGAAGCCTTCAAGATAAGACCAGCACATGCATCACTGTCTTTACCTGCCTCAGGGTTCACTGTCCTGGTCATCAGATGAGCACACACTGGAGGGGAGCCTAGCTGATGAACTGAGAACGTACCAAACCTTTGTCTATGAGCAATCCAAAGCGGGTTGCCTTCTGATCTACCGGACACTGCACCCTCTTGTCCGCAGGTCTTAAAGGAGCATTCAGACATATCATCTGAGGATGCCCTTTGTCTGTTGCTGAGCCTGCTTCCTCATTCGCTTGGCGAAAGGGATTGGGTGCCCAGTACATTGTCAACGAATTCCCTGTACTTGCTGTCATCCTGACAGAGGCGCCTGCTCCGAAGACAGATAGATCCGTTCTACTTTCAATAGGCCAAGTTGTAGAATCCAGGGTACATGGAGTGCCCCATATGGAAGACTCTCATAGGTTGTACCCCAGTGACGGAGTTTGAATGTAATGCTCATTGTACTCTCTATCGATGATATTCACTTTATGTTGCCTTCATTATATTGTGCACATGAGTAACATTGTGACTTACTAATTATTAGAAAATCAACAAAAGCATTGACGTAATACATTCACAGTGCATTTATGTTGAAATATCCCGTGGGGCCAACACTGCAGGCAGCAATAATCTGTCCTGGGATTGTTCTATAGTCGTACAAGCACTTGTCAAAAGTTCCAATTAAGAACAATATTCTTTTATGATCAGTACTTTGTCATACAGGATATTGCTCTCTCCAGGCGTATACACATTTTCTATACCGTGCAGATGGCAAATAGAAAAAAAAGAGTTGTACATATTGTGCGCCCTGATGTCTCTGGGCTGCTGTGTGTGATAAATACATAAATAAAATAAATAAATAAAATAGTCCACGTAAAGATTTGGGCCAGTGCATTGCACATTGTTGGAAAGAGAACACCTACCTCTCATAGACAATGGATAAGGTATATTTGAATTTCAGCTGCATAAAAAGCCAGCTATCATGCATATTGCTCTGACTTAAGCACAGGTGTAAACGATGATTTTTTTTTGTAAAATCCTAATACCTTCTAATATGTTTAGTTGAAAAAGTAAATGTGTCATGTGTAGCCTAGCATTGATATGCTACGCAGCCCCTTCAGAACGTATTTCCCAGGTTCCATATGTACGACCCATTCTGAGACTAAAGCAAGGTGCCATCTAAGGAAATAATTAAATTAACATCAAGTATGCCAGAAAAAAACAACTCTTCATCCAAATGGCATTCCAAGCTATTTGAAACCCCTTTAGAAAAGAAGTCTTCAATGTGACATCTCATTTCATTCACACACAATGATATATTGCTCCTGAACCAAAGCAGCTACATAACAACACCTTATGTTGAATGCATATGGTTTTAATTAGTGTCCATCTCCCTTTCAAGCAAAAAACAAGCACTGTCAAAGCCAACAGTTACGGCTTTTGTTCAGGCATGTGATCCACATTTCTCCAGCCACTGCCATAATGCTACTTGACCATTAGATGGCATCATATGGTACCGTTGCATATTGCTGCAGTGCCCGACAAATGCCTATCAAAAGCTTATGCAAGAGCAAAAAGGGCTGGCTGTTCCAGTGCATGTTTTTAAAAGGAATGCAGTGCATGGAACAGATACATGGGCTGACATAGTGCTTATTACACCAGGAGCTGCTTTATAGCTGCAATGAAGCCATTATATGTCAGTTGGCAGCGCAGGAAACACAGAGCTAGAGTTCCCAGGAGAGGAGGTGTTTTGGTGAGGAGCGGCAGGCAGTGGGTGGGAATGGGCTTAGGGATTAGCATGGCCGGGAACAGTCAGTGGGTGAGTAAATAGCCAAACGCCCAGAGACTATGTGCCCCTCTTCATGTTGCATCTCTCTTCTACCTCCACTTCCCATGACAATAGTTGCAGCTCAGAGGCCGAGCTTGCAGCACCACCTGATATCCGGGACGAATAAAGGAGCTCCATGCAGCTGTTGGGAATTAGGAATGAATCCTTTTTGCAGGAATGTCAAACACGTATGGTCATTTCCTCTCAGGGTACAGCATGCATTTCTCCATAATTTGCTTCCGCACCCGAGATCAAACAACCCTGGTTTAACAAGTGCTAGATAAACAAATGAATTGTCAAACACTAATTGGGTTATCTCAGAAACATTTCCCTGCCATTGCAAGAAAAACAAAACCACTAAATTCATAATTACCCCCTGGTGAAAACTAAAAGGTTACTTATGGTATCGTAAAATATTACATAGAAGCCTAGGCCCCTATTGATAGTGTGCAGGGGACGCGGGTTTCCTTAATTAGGAAACCATTTGTCCTATGTTTAATTGACCAGCCTAGATACCAAGGCTGAGCACTTCTCCCCTGCACCTCAAATTACATTCACCTTTCAATTAATCACTTTGAGGTCTATTGGGATAAACTTAAATACAAATGTGAATAAGGTGTGCATGGTGGTTAATAATTGTTCCTTCTTCATAATACAGAACATGTACTATATTCTTCTAAACATGTTCTTAAATAAGGACAAGTGGCATGTACTAATTCAGAATCAGCAGAGTGTAGAGTACTTGAAACAGGAACAGCTAAATTGTTGCATCTGCAGTACCCCATGTATCATATGCTCACTCCTGCCATGGCCAGAACACATCTTTGTCTTCGACCCATTCCCCAGAGGGTCTCTATCCCTCAGGTCCTCCTCAAAATTGGAATATTCTCCAGAAAATGTCCATATAAAATAGCACACCTTCTTAATATTTGAGGACACAGCAAATCCATACTCTCTCGCTTCATAAAACTCTAAAAGGTCCAACAGGTTTCATGAACATAGATTTAGAAGATGGTTGTGTAGGAGCAAGGGCAGCATGTCCTGCTCAAGAGTATATCATATACCCCAGCTCACCCTAACCAGACCGTTCTGGCCCATACTGGTGTTGTCCTTGTCTTCCTTTTACCCTAGCAGAGGATTGAAGAAGGACGTCACACTGTTGAATCATTTTCCTTTCAGTTTCAGCTCATATTTGGTGAATGTGCACACCTGGTGGTGCAAAAAGATTAATACAACGTGTGTAGAGAGAGGTTGGAGCCAGACAATGTATACAGTTATTCTTATCTGCTTAGTTTTTGCACAACTGATGCTTTAGAGTTGCTGTTAGTTGTGGCTTCTAGTTAGCACTTTAGCACCATGTAGCACGACTGACAAGGTTGCTTTATCACCCCTATTAAATTGGACCATAGGTGGCACTTTACGCTCAACGTTTTTGTTTTTGTCAATAGGAGTTCATTTTTCAAAGCATTCTGAGGTTTCATAGCTCTGACTCACAGGTGGAGCTTTAGCGCCCCATTCATTTTGACTCATAGTTTGTGCGGTTGCACTACATTACATGGTGGTCTGAGCAAACAGCATGTGCCCTGATGCACAAGTGCTATGAGAAGCCAGATGTAGGGTGCATATGCTGCACAACCCAATGCTCCATTTTGGAGCACCTTGACTTTTGCTTCATTCCCATGTTCTCCTCTCTGACCAGCTGTCTGGCTGAGTGACGATGCACCAGTGCTGATCTCTGGGCCCACTGACATTCACACTGGAGACTTGCAACCTGAAAGAATCCCTGCAGGCTCTTCAGTCCTGTCAGGTGGCCTTGCCTTGGTATAAAGTGCTGTACAAGCAACAATTAGTGGCATATCTTCATGATAATTGCCAAAGCATAGTACTATAACATAACATAATAGATGGGTGCTAGACTGTCACTGCATACAGAAGGACAGGCATATGGTCTTTCTCTCCATCCCCTCCCTGTTAGTTGCACATGCTCCACTGCTCTTCACACAGTCAAAGGATTGCTGCCTGCATATGGAGTTCAGGCTATATTTTCAGACTATAGATCGCTTTGTATTACTATACTCTTGCTGGCCTGCTCCCAAAAAAGGTGCCACTCTGTCTCACCATGAATTAAAATGAAGTTGTGTAGGACGCGAAATGGAACAAACTGTAAATAATGACCTTTGTGACATCGATGTTCCAGGTCTTTTCAATTTTACTATATTAATTTGACCACTCTGTTCCCTTACCTTCTGCTGCCAACAACCTTTATCCTTATCCACAGTCTATTCTTGAATACACCACTCTTGGCTCAGGCTCGACAGGTGCAGAAGTAACATTCTGGAGCTTGACCTGGGGTACAACATGGAGATGACTGAATAAATATGCCTCCGAACTTCTAAGATTGCCCAATCACACCTTTGGTCCCTCACTCCTCTAACATTACATAGTCTATTAACTAACAATTCTCCAAATCTGCCTCAAAAACACAACCCAATTATTACAGAACTTTAGGACATATCCTCTTACTCCTTTTTGTACAACTATGTTCCAACTACCAGGACTGACATGCACCAATGGTATACACATAATCTTCCCCTTCTGCATTCTTCCTCCTTGTTTGTAGCATTTATTTACTTCCTTCCAATTCTCTTATCTTCCCCTTGCAAATGTTCTTCCTCCAGCAGACTAATGTGTAGATTCACCTGGTGGGGGCACAGTATCCAACTCTGCAGGACCAACTCGGCTCTCAGCAAACATGACAATGGCGATTCGACACAGCATAACATGATGTGATATTATTTATACTACAAAAGGTATTTATGTTAATAAACACATGTGCTTTATATACACGGGAAAAACACTGTTCTGATCTCTTATTTTCCTCAAAACACATTTAAACACTGATATTTACATTTTGTGAAAACAGTGGAAAAACACCAATGACATTGACCAAACATAAACTTTGAAAAATAGAAACCATAAGACATATCCAAGATTCATCATGCTCCTGACACTTAACATTTGCATGTTTCTCCTTGCGGCCTGGCACCTCCTGACAGATGCAGAGGAGCAGGCCCAGAGCACTCTATCTCTTGGATGCTACCAGTTATTTCCAGGGGACTTGCCCTAAAGATATTCAACCCTTTGGTGGCTCGTCCATAATGGGGGACAGAGTGCCGACCCACCACCCGTTCTGGATGAGGCAAGTCAGCTCAATGAAAACCCTCATCACTCACTCAACTGCAGCAAGCAGGTGAGGGAGTGCTACCGGGCTGGCTTTGACTGTCAAAGGGAAACATGTTCCTTTTGACAGATTTGGTTCCACAGCACCCATGCCAAATTTGCCAGGCAAGGCAGGAGGCATTTTGCTTCTCAAGCCATGCATGGCTTATTGGGGAGCTACATGTCTGAATATGAATAGGGGGTGATCCTTTGATGCACTGCACATTCAGACAGCCAGGGTATTAAGCCCTGAATGCTACAGCTCCTCCACTTGTTCAGGAACCAGGCAGCAGTGCCTGCTGCCTGATTCCTCTTTAGTGGTATGCAGGAGCCAGAGGGCCCCCATTGCAGGTGGCTTCTGGACAGATGCATGTATATGTATTTCAGTCAGTCATTCCGCTTTATTACAACATTAGCCAAAAATCAGCAGATACATACAACAATAAGCATTCAGACAAAATAAAAGGACTGCACGTATTCAAAACAAAGCAACACATTCAAAGGTACAATCAATGAAGCATACAATTACCAGATTTAAAATTATTCCATTAAATATATACATCATGTACCAATGCAATTGGACAACAGTCTAACCAGTACGTGGTCATGATCTGATTGGGGCACTATCATTGCCTCATCCATTTTGCTTCTCGTTAACCATGCCCTGTGAATATATTTGAATGCAAAGTGTACAGTTGTCAATTTACTGATATCCTTACAATAGGCTAGTGCATCATCAACATGGCGAATATCAGCCAATCTAAGTGGGAGCAGATATTTCACATGGTGATCCTTGTATCCCTCACAGAATAGCAAAACATGGGTAACAGATTCTTCGCTAGACCCGCACATCAGGAATATGTTGCCCCTTGCCAATTCTACATAAAGGATGGCACTTTTAGAGAATTGAGACAGAACTGTATATTTAGAACCGGGCATATGAACGGCTGATCATGTCCATCTAGAGCTCAAAACCAAAATCAGGTTGATACCGTAAATAGTGCAAACCTGGATTAAGAGTGGTGCATTCCTCTTCTGACCTGCGGCGGAGAGACAGCACCACCTGATCATTTGATCTGTCACTTGGAGTCACTAGTTATCAATTCAGATGTTCTCCAATACTGGTCCAGATTCACTTTAGATAATTCTGTTTTCATGTATCTGAACGATGGAAGGGATGTGGTCCCTACCAGAGACAAGACATGCACCAAGTCCTCTGTATACGCAGCCAGATAAGGTGAGTTCCAATTCCTCGTCCAATACAAATAGGATTTGAACCTGGCTTGATCTTTGACCGGTTGAAGGTCACAGTCTATAAATGTACTAGTGGTAGGCAAAGAACTTGATAACTTGAGTAGCGTTTTTTAAAATATTTATTTTCTACAATGCCCAGCTTTCACTCCCACGTGTACCCAGAGCTCAGCCCCATATAATGATGATGTAATTACCTGCCTCCAAAATAATAATAGGGCTGGGATAATAGCACTGCTGGGATGAGTACAGTGAAAATGCCCAATGCCGCCACTATACATTTCAAGAGTGGCAGTTGCCTTATTTACCTGCTGGGACCACAGTCCTTTGTCTGTGAACATGACTCCAAGGTTCATAGAATGAGACCTGTTCTAGAGTGGTTCCATCCAACTTAATGTCAAGTTTCAAGGATTGTGCCAGACGGGGACAAAAGACAAGTGTCTTTGTTTTTTCTTTATTGAGCACAAGATCCAATTCATTGCATTTCTCAATTAACTTTGGCAGCGTGGCCTTAAGACCCAGTGGGGATCTGGCCAGCTGCACTGTGTCCTCCACAAATCTATGTAGGTCAAGCCTACGTGCCTCCAACTTCTCAATGACTGCATTAATATAAATGTTAAAGAGGAGTGGGGCTAGCACGCAGCCTTGCCTGATGCCTCTCTGAATAGCAATTGGGTCTGTGAACTCATCCCCCAAATCCTAAACCCCAGCGTACCAGTGCTGTATTGTCAGTATGCAGCTGTTGAATTGGGAGCAGCAAGTCTTGAGGGATGCTTTTAATATTCAACCCTTGCAACAGGGAATCTCTGGGAACACAGTGTGTGTATTTGTGTGGTGTAAGAGGATTCAATTCAACACTACAGCTAAGTCAATGCCTAGTCTGGGATACTGAATGGAAACCCTTATTAATATATCTTTATGTCCAGTTCATGCGTTCTGGATGACTACCCCTATATAACACCCCTCTCTTGGAAACCTCCTGACCCCACTGAGCCAAGAAGTAGTTCTGTTTTGCACGTTTAAAGGTTTATTTGATAATTTAAACAATATATATATATATCACGCTTTATAATAAATTAATAATTGAATATCACACTGAATCTGAGCAGTAATCAATAATGGATAGTCTGGCACTAGCACACTTGTGAATAGGAACAGAAGAATAAGGTGGTAGAGAATGCTTTATATAAGTTCAGATGGATGCAATGTTGAATGAAAATGCAATACAGAAAATACTCAATATGATTTCAACAAAACAATGTAATCACTTTTCTCTGGCAATCCCCTCCCCCCTTTATGCAATGCAAGGAAATGGAAGGAAAGCACACAGTTCTCAGAAATGCAATCAAATGTAATTCAGTTCACCCCAGCAAGCTTAGACTATAGAAGTTGGAAACACAGGCCCAAAATGCTTTTATATTTGCTGGCAGTGAAGTGAAAAATATGCTAAAATGCTTTTAATTCCCTCTAGAAGTTCCGGGTGAGTGGTATCTAGTTAATATTAGTCCCGGCTCACTCTAGCAATGATTCAGGGATGGTTCTTAAGAGGCAAACGAAATTTAGTAGTTCAGGCAACAGCAGCTGTCTTTTTACAAGTAAAGAAATCGGGCCAAATCGCAAATCGCGGCAAAATTCTCGAGTGCGTTTTTCGAGATTGCGGCAAAAGTGTATGGATTAGGAATGCGGTTCTAGGTTCGTTGAAAAGCCAAGATTCCCAGCTTTCAGAGGAAAGTTACTGCAAGTCTCTAAGACAAACGGTCACGGAGATATGAGCGATATGGTAAAGGTCGTTTTTCAGATTTGAAATTTTAAAAGTTCAAAGTGACAAGTGACAGCTAGCAGCTAGAAAATGACAGGTGCAGCTTTACAAATGACAGGTGACAGTTAGGAGGCAGTTCTACTTAGATTAAAATAGATTGAATTATATTATTTTAACTAAGAGATTGGTTCTGCACAGTTCTGCTGGGTACTCACACTATATTCTTGAATTAAATGGGCCTCGCCACGGATCTGGTCAGGTTTTAGACTGGACTCTGGTCTGGTCTCTGCACTTCACAGTGATCTGGGTCAGCTCTCTGGTTCTGCTAACAATGGTCTGGGTCAGCTCTGCTCTCTCTGGTCTAGCCTCTCTGGATTCTGGAGATTGATGGATTTGAAGTCTGGATCTCTGGATGTTGTATGGTCCGGCAGAGCGCGTTGCAGCAAATGGAATTGAATGTCCCTATCTGTCCTGACTGTCTGCTTTTATGTGTTTTGAAAATGGGTGTGTGTGCAGCATCACTAGGCTCTACCCCTCTCCACTTGTCATTGGCCACTTCATCCTCTTCCCCTTGATTGGGGGAATGAAATGAAGTGTCATCATGATGAGGTCTGTTTATGGTACAGAGAATCCACCCCTGTCAAATTACACACAATCTATATTTTGACCCAAAAGACATATTTGCACAGGTACACATTTGTTTAAAATTACATGCACCCATCACATATCACAGGAGGTATACCCTGTCCAAATCTGCTCTTCCTGGGAGCTTGCATTGAGAAATGGCAACATATTTCACTTTTTGGTCAGGTTACCAATATCAGATTCTTACTCAAATTTATACACATGTGCGCAAGGAGTATGGACATTACTTGATGAAGTGTCAGATTTTTAACATGCATACATTTTAAGTAATACCCTCTTAACTGCTAGTTTGCCCCCAGATCATGCCACCGGTTCTAAAAACCTCTTAAAATGTGGGCAGAAAAATCACAAGAATTATGGTATCATTTAAATAATTTTCACAAGTCCGTACTATGAGTTATTCATCTTTTTCTAAGACCATATTCTGGCTACAGGGGTGTGTCTTTTCAGGTCACATGGTACAGAAACCAGTCTTTCCACTTTCTTCAAGCTCAGCCTCTGTCTCCAGTTTCTCCCCCTCCCAGTTTCTGCCAAGAGGAAGCCATTTTTATTACCCCTGCAATAAACCATCTGCCTGGGCCCTGGAAGGCCCATTGTTCAAGAGGAAGCCATTTATGGCCCCCATAATAAAACATTTGCCTGAGTCAGGACAGGGCTTTGTTCAATTTCCTGCAGAGCCCAGGTAATTCAATCAGGGAAGTGTCATATCCCTTTTGGTGGGAGCAGCAAAAGGGCAGCTAGGCCTGGGAACACAGCTGTTGTGCAAGTCTCATCTCCTGTCGGGGGTAGCTGGTGGGCAGAATTCAGTTCCTTAAGCCAGGCTTCAGATAAAATGTCACTTTTTGTTACCCAGTTTAAGTCAAGACAATGTTTACATATGCAGCTAGAATGCTGATTCTAAGTTTAGAACTATGACATTAAAACAATTGCAACCTATGTGACACTCAAAGGTAGGTCACTCATTTCTTTTAAACATTTAGATTTTTGGTAGTTTTAAATCCAGTTTCAGTTAGGCTGCTGCAGACCTGCAGAGCTCAGCCAGTCTTGTTATGAACATTCAAGTCACTTCAGAATAAAACTTTACATTGGATCCACCTCTCAGCAAGTCTTTCTTTGGCCTGCCTTCATTTATTTCATTCATTTATTCAGTTTTACACAAAAAGAAAAAAGATCTGGTGTTTTAAAACGCCGGCTTTCTGATAGTGGTGAGTACTGGTACTGCACCCATTTTTGGGATTTAAGAAAATGAATTCCCCACAATTCTAGGTTGCTTTTGGCAATCAGCATTGCCATTCCCAATGGTTTCAGACTACTGTGTGGGTAGTCCAATGGTGGTTTTAGGCAGTGCCCATAACATCGGCAAAAATGAGTGGCAGCCTATTCTTCATGCATTTCCCTGTGCATTTTCTGGGAAGCTCTGGCCATCATGATGTTTTCCATGTCAGTACTGCACAGTTTTGAGGTAGGGCTTGGATGCGTGGATAAAAACATCCCACAAGCCCCCCTCTTGCGATGGCCATTCTGTTTCACTGATGGGACTCGCAAGACCTGGGATGTTTCCTCATCTTCTTCCAATAGATGGCACAGTTCAGCATCTTTTCCTCCATCCGGTACTGATCGATCGGTTCTCCTCGCCGGTCCTGATGGGAATATTGGGCGGTACTGGGCTCCTTGTGTCTCTGCTCCCGGTCTCCGGATCGTCCTCTTGGCCCGTCTCCAGGTTTTCTTTCTCCTAGGACGAGAAAGGAAGAGCGGCAATACCTATTCATAGACATTTTTCCCCCACCATTGATATAGTGGGGTGGCATATAAATTTATAGTCAAAACATATGGACATGCACATTTCTTTTTGCATTCAAAAACGAAAACACCCACATTGAGAAACTTAGAATTTGATAGGCGATATGTAGGATATTTTAAGTTAGAACTGAATTAATCTGAGACAGTACCCTCTAGGATTCCAGAGGATTCCTCCAGTTGTGGCAGAGTGTGCCTGGGATGGCAACACTTCAACTGGTTAATGTGCACCCACTTGTCTTCCCCCTCTGCCAAACCGCCTTTGGGGATGCGGATTTTGTAGGCCACAGGGGAGATTTTGTCTATAATCTCAAAGGGTCCCTTCCATGTAGGCAAAAATTTTCGCTGTTTGGCCTGGTTCCTTTGGAAATTGTATAGATAGACCCGGTCCCCCACCTGATATTCCTTCCTGGAAGTCTTCAGGTCATAGTGGGTCTTCATGCTATCAGCTGATATTTCTAGATTCCGCTGAGCATAAGCAAAAGCATGTTGAAGGTGTTTCCTTAAATTCTCCACATACTCATGAGTTGTGGAGGCATTTATCAGTGTCTGCTCTTGGGTCCTGTAGAGCAAATGCTGAGGAAGCACCATCTTGCGCCCAGTCATCAACTCAAATGGTGAAATTTTGGTTGCAGATGAAGGGGTAGATCTGATGGCCATTAGGACCAGAGGTAATCGGATGTCCCAACTTGGCCCAGAATCTGCCACAAACTTCTTTAATATGCTCACAATGGTTCGGTTATATCTCTCTACTGCCCCAGAAGAAGCTGGCCGGTAAGCAATATGCAACTTCCTTTTGACCCCCAGTATCTCCCACATCTTTGTCATCACTTCACTGGTGAAGTGGCTACCTCTGTCCGATTTAATCCTTTGAGGTAGACCAAAACGGGAAAAGATGTGGTTAATCATCAAGGCAGCTGCCGTTTCTGCCTTGCAGTTTGGGGCTGGGAGACATTCCACCCACTTGGTAAACAAGCATGTAACGGTCAACATGTACTTGTTTCCTCTAGACGAGCGAATCACAGGGCCTACAAAGTCGATTTGTAAATCTGACCATGGCAGTGTCATCCCCCTCTTTTGGAGGGGTGCACGGTGCGTGAGGGATAATGGCTGAAATTGTGCACACACAAGACACCCCTTCAAGTATTGGTCGAGGTCCTGCTCCATGTGTGGCCAGTATGCAACCTCTCTTAAGATTTCTAATGTTGTGTGAAATCCCCTATGACCGGCGGTGGCCGCATCATGGGCGTGACTTAACATCAGGCTTTGGAATGAGGTAGGAACCACCCACTGATCGTGGCCAGCTTTGGATTTCCTTACCAGCAAACCGTCTTGGATCCGGAACATTTTTGGACATTTCATCAACACCCTTAGTTCCTCTTTCCCAATGTAATCGGTATCCATCAGGGGAAAGTTCTCAGGGTCCTCAAGGTGCTCGTAAAATTTACCAATTATTGGATCCCCTTTCTGAGCTGTAATTAAATCAGCATCAGGGGTCTCCTTGCTCCATTGGGCAGTTGACAGATCATGGTGAGCATTTGTCTGGGACCTAGTGATAGCAGTGACCTGGATTTCCCCCAGCAGGGACTCAATCTCAATTAGATCCCCTTGGATGGCCCCGGTTTTGGCCAGCTGATCAGCTAAGTCATTTCCAGTTTTGTCTGGTCCCTCTACTTTGGAATGACCCTTGATCTTTTTCCAATAGATGGTCATCTCATTCGAGGTGACCAGATCATCAATGTTTTGGATCAACTTCCCATGTTTCAAGGGTTTGTTGTTAGCACATAACATGCCTCTGGTTTTCCAATTAACCAGGTGCTCCACGAACCCGTTCCGTACATAACCCGAATCTGTGATTATGACCAGTTCGTGGAGTTGATGCTGGACAGCAGTGAGGATGGCCTGATGCACAGCCATCAATTCTGCCACCTGACTACTTCGGGGACCAATTTTGTATCCAGCGGAGGGTTCTGGGGACTCATTCACCCATGCATTCCCTACGCCGGCCACCAGTTCTTTCTCCCCGTCGTTGTCAACATGGTACGAGCATCCATCCACATAGACAGTGGGCATTCCCTCACACTTGTCCTCTTCAAAGACTTTGTGTGGGGAATTAAGGTATGCCTCCGTGTTGTCCTTGATTTTTAGACTTTCGTCCTCGAGACAGTTTTCTCTGGCACAATCATGCAAGTCAGCCAGACCTTGCGCGAGGGGACTCTTCTTGTTTTTGCCATATCGGACCTCCACAGGAAAGCCTTGCATTGATAGAATCCAGGAAGTAATTCGGGAATTACTCACATTTCCGGCCCGGATTCTGTCACTTTGAAGATATTGCAGAGGCTGGTGTGGAGTCTCCACTATGATGTGTTCCCCCTGGATAAACGGGCGGTAATTCCTCAATGCCCACACCGTTGCCAGGAGTGCCTTCTCACAATCGTTGAATTTTTCCTCCACAGAGGATAAAGTTTTGCTCGCATAGGAGATTACTTTATTGACCTTGTCATGCTTTTGGTATAATACTGCCGTCAAGCACGTATTAGAGAACCCCGTCTCAAGGAAGAACTCCTTGTTTCTGACAGGGTAAGCTAGGCAGGGCGCTTGTGAGAGGCTTCTTTTGAGTTGTTTTACTGCCTCGGCTTGTTCTGGACCCCATTCCCACTTGACCCCCCCCTTCAGTAGATGAATCAGGGGTCTGGTGATCTCTGCGTAGCCCTCAATGAACTTTCTGCTGTAATTAGTCAGTCCAAGGAGGCTCCTTAGTTCCCGCAGAGTTGTGGGGTCTTTCAGTTTCTGAAGTGCTTCCACTTTCTTTTCCTGGGGACAGAGACCCTGAGGAGTAATCTCATGCCCCAAGAAATTAACACGGGTTCTGCACCACTGTGCTTTTTGAAAGGAAAGTTTTGCTCCGGCGGCCCTCAACTGGGTCAGAACATAACGGATCTCCGCTATGTGTTCCTCCACAGATGAACTTTTGATGAGGACATCATCTACATAAGCCAGGTTACCCCTCGCACCCAGGTCGGGCATGGCCTTATGTAGGAAAATGTTGAACTCATTACCGGAGTTAAGGTATCCGAAGGGAGTCCGGGTCCATGTTTACTGCTGGCCCCCAAAGGTAAAAGCCAGCTTGTATTGGTCCTCCCTACTGACAGGCACAGTCCAGTATCCATTGGTCAGGTCTATTGCAGTGAATACCTGTGACCCCTGGATCTGGGCCAGCCCTTGGTCAATGTAGGGCAGAGGCCATCGGGAAGTATGGACCCGTTTGTTGAGCTCCCTAAGGTCAGCGCAGAGTCTCCACTGGCCGTTTGGCTTCAATATTCCCAGCACCGGATTATTGAAGGTGCTGTGGACTGGACGGATTATTCCCCGGGACTCAAGGTTCTTAACTATTTCAGTAAGGGACTCCATTGATGCGAGAGGCAAGCGATATTGCTTCACAAACACAGGAGTCATGCCAGGGTCAGTGGGGATTGTTGTTGTGTGGATGTCGGTGCGGCCACAGTCATATGAGTCTACCGCAAAGAGATCTTGGAAATCCAAGAAAACTTGTTTCAACTTTTGCTTTTGTTCCAGAGTCACACAGGCATCAGCTAGGTTGACTCTCTCTTCCACCATCTGCCTGAAGCCTGGAAAGACTTCTGGTTTGGCTATTTCAGCGGCCTTCTCCAGCTGGGTGGAGAAGTCCCTGGTCAGAGTGCTGATTTGGACTGGAGGCTTCAGGTGGGAAAGGCAGCCCTCATGGACCTGGAAAATCACCTCATCCCTCCTGAAGTCACAAGTCACATCTTCCTTACCATAGGGGCAGGAAGTGTACATCAGGAACTTCCCCCCATGCCGGGTAAAAATCCTGTCTGGTGTTGTATTGTCATCACTGTCACTGTCAAAGCAGTCCTTGGGGATTGGCCCTAACAGTTCATTACCTAAATCTATGGAAAAATGTCGGTCATCAACCGCCATTCCAATAATGGTGCCTGCGGCTACGGTAATACTCTTTAAGTCGCTGTTATCCACCTCTATTGGAATGGTGTCATGTTCTATGTTGACTAATGGAGTTGGGTTTACCCCCAACCCTTGCTGTTGGAGAGAAGCGTTTAGATGTATGTAAGCATCAGGGTTTTGCAGATATTGTCCTCTTTTAACTTTCACTTCCAGGGAGAATTGTCGGGTCCTTTCTGGGATGGTGACTTCCTCTTTGATCTGAATTTCAACTGCATAAGGTAGCAATTGAGCTGACCTAAATGCTTTTTCTGGATCATCAAAGCCCATGGGATTATCCGCTAATCGGGACCAAGCTTTGAAGTTTATTAGGTCCAAACTAATGGCAAAGCGATTGAGAATGTCACTGCCTAAGTAAAAGGCGGCAGTGACGTCTCGCACGACCCAACAATTATGGACTATGCTCTTGTTGCCAATGGAGATTTTGAGCATACACCTGCTTGGCAGGAGCTGTTTGGAATTAGGTGCTTCCAGGTCCATTTCCCATTTGTCCATCAGTTTGAATGTGGGAATGGCTGTATCTTTAGGGAGTTGGCGGAACATGGCTTCGCTGATGAAGCTCTTACCGTTGTTCACACACACTTGAGCAAGAACAGAGTCCTTCCCATCATTTAACTGAAAAGAGATGAACAACTGCTCTCCAATTTGCTGAATATCAGCCAGGCTCTGAGCTGATTTCACATCTTTCTGGACTATAGGAGTGGGAGTTTCTGATTGTGGATTAGTATAGAATCTCAGAGTGTTTCCTTCCAGCGTGGAGTAGACTGGAAGGAAGGTTGATTTTCAGAAATAGAGAGGACCCTCCATCACCAGTCTGTTGTCCTACTGCTATTACTGTCACGTCAGGAATTTGGCTATTCTGGAAGTGAAATTCTACTTGGTCAGATTTTTGTTCAACCATGTGGCAGGTGCCGTTTAAACTAACATGGTTGACACTCTGTTTTAATTTTATTGGTCGGATAGTCTGGGTCCAGAGGACCTTGTTTACGCAATCTATTAGGGGTGACAACCTTCTCAGGAGGTCATTCCCTAGTAAACAAGGGGTGCCCTCTGGAGTCACAACTATGACCGGGAGTTTCAACTTGTGTCGCCCAATTTTAATGTCCAAGTCTGCAGTCCCCTCAATGGGAATTTCCTTCCCGTCAAAGTTCTGCAGTTGTCCAGGAAGAGAGGTGAGAGGAATTTGGTAATTCTCTCCCCTTCTTGCATTCAGTTCGTCAAAGGCCCTTCTGGACAGAAGGGTAGCTTGAGATCCAGTGTCCACCAGTGCCAAAACTGTACCCTGCCCCTGTACTTGTACCGGGGCATAGTATCTTCCCTCCTTCTCCTCAAGGGGGCACAGATAATGCACATTTTTGGACAACTGGTGGGCTAACTTTCTGGTTTTGGACATCGCAAGAGAAGAAATTTGGGCAGAATTCGGTGGAGAACCTTGGGAATCTGAAAGAAAAAGTTGGCAACTGGAGATCAGAGCCATTGTGGGTTCCCCTGGTTCCGGTTCTGGGCCGCCCCGCCCTTTTTGGAGGCAGTCATCAGGATGGGTTTGAACCAGGGGATTTTCTTGCTGTTGGTTCTGGGATGAGATGGTGGGCGGCGGTAGCTCAGTCTCCACCTCTCCCCAGTCTGGATTTGCATCCCTAGGGACCCATTTTTCTTTGGGAGGAGTTCCCCCCTCTCTGAAGGAGAAGATCCTTTTCCCAGGATCCTCTGAGGATCCCTCTCCCTCAAATTGGAAGATCTGTACCTCCTCCTCAAACTGTGTCTGTTTGGGTCTTTTGTTTCTCCTTCCCCCCCTCTGTTCCTTAGGAGGCAGACTTTCAGGGGCCAGAGATTTTGTTTCCGGTTCCTGGGTATCCAGGGGCTGTTTACAAGTGAGGAAGGAAGCTTCCTCCAAGGCTTTACACCCCCCTTCCCCTTGTGCCTCCTCCCTGGGAACCGGTGAGTTATCGGGGTGCTGCCCCCGTCATTGTTCTGGGGCACCAGGTCCAGAGTTTGGTGCGTGCTGCACCGGCATGCCGATCTGAGGGTTCTGCTGAACCCTCAGTATGTGACCCAGATCCCGCGCCATGTTTTGAACCTGGCGCTCTAACTGGGAAACCCGCTCAGGCTGATACGGGGCCCTGTTTTCTCCCCTGGGCTGATCCCGGGAAGGGTAGCTATCCCTTCTTTGGTAGTACCCCTGGTTGGGAAGATTTGGATACCCCTCCACCCTTGGCCTCCCCTCTCCCGGATTCGGTTGTCTGGGCTCAGGGAATTGGGGAAAGAAGGGTGGAGGATTTTGGGGCTGGAAGTTGGGTGGATACCTGGGGAAAAAGTTCTGCCCAGGGTTTGGTAAGTTTCTGCCCTCCTGTGAGAAGTTGGGAGGGAAGTTCTCTGGGTTAGGTGCTTGGCTGGATCCCCCCCATTGGGCTGGAGGAGTCCACACATAACCCAGGATGGGTCTGTTTCCCTTCTAACGGGGGCTTACATAATCAGGAGAGCGAGGGACCCCATTTGTGGGGCTGCCTCCCTGGCTCCCTGTCTGTGCCTGGCCCGAGGACCTTCTGGGCCTAGCATTATTAGGTGCAGGTAGGTTTTTAGGCCCCCCCATCTCCAACTCTAAAACGGGGGTGACCTTTACCTCTGCCACCTTGGCAGCAGCAGGGGTGTTGTTGACTTTGGGGTTTTTGGGCGCATTATTTTTATTTTCTATTGGCTTCTGCACCTCATAGATCCGGGTCGCCTGTTCAATGACCCAGTCTAAAGATCTTTTCTCGTGAAAATCCCACACGAGCTGGGTCATTATGTATTTGGGCAAGGCATGGAAAAACGTATTAATACATTCTCTGCTATCCGTGCGCACCCTTCTTGTGGTCTGTGCAAAAGCACGCTTTAACTCCTGCACAAATTCTTGTGGGGCCTGATCCTCCCCACATTGTAAATTGTAGGCTGCCTTGCGAGCCTCTTGAGGATTTCTATGAACAGAAAAATGTTTTAATATGGCCGCCCTATAGGTGGACCACCTGGAATGATTTTGATCCTCCAGCCCTGCAAAGAAACTGGAGTACTCTGGGGAGAATGTCCACTTTACATATTGGATACAGCTTTGGCTGTCCTTCAAATGAAAAGTCTCCATCATTTGCTCATAGAGCTCCAAGTGTTCCCAAACAGAGTACTTGGCGTTCTTATGATAAGGCGTGATGACACTCCTGATTGCCTTAATCTGTTTCAATGGGTCCTTAATCAAGGCCCTTTTTGCCTTATTGGCCTTTTTGGTTCGGGTAACCCTTGTCCATTCGTCCTCTGACTCAGAGGCACTGCTCCCAGAGGTTCCTGTCTGATCTTCCAGGCTTTCCCGGATTCTGCGAGCCTGGGAATGGCTGGCAGAATGTGGGGACCTGGTCTCCTGTGTCCTGTACCGTTCAGAGGAGTCTTCAGATTCCTCTTTGCTGCCAGGATTTGATGGGTACCCCCCCACTGACCTAACTGGGCAGAGGTTTTCAGGATGCCCTTAATGGGCCTACTCTCCTGGGGTTCCCCACTAAATTGCACTGTGCTTGGGTGCCCATACCCGGATGCCCGCCCATCCATTCCTGGGAGGTACTGGCCTATGAGCCCCATGCTTCTGGGTGGATAGTAATCTGCCATACCTGTGGCCCGGTGCTCATGTGCGCCAGGGGACATGGGGGTGGCAGAGTCCAGGGACTGAGAGAGATAAAGGCCTCTGGTACTAGGGCTCCTGAGTTTATGCTCAGGAGTTTCCCTTTCCCAGCGAACTTGGTCTCTATCCGCCCCTGCTCCCTGTTGCAATGCAAGAGCCTGCGCCTTCAGTTCCTCAGTTAAGGCCTTACTAGACTCTATCAGTCTCTCCTGCATCGCTACCTGTTGTTGGAGCCTATCATTGTGCTGGAAAGAGCCTCGTTTTCTCTCTGTGCCTCCTGATTGGTCCTGGAGTACTGGGCCAGTCTTTGCTGCAGGAGGGTTACCTCCTGAGCTGTGTCCCTATTGGCCTGCTCCTTTCTTGCCAGAGCATCCTCCACCCTCCTGGTGTGCTCTAACAAGTTCTGGTGTTCTTTTTGGAGGTCACCCAGTCCCTGGAGGGCCAGGTGATTTTCTTCCATTTTTCTCCTTAAGTGGCAGACTTCCTGGCCTAAGGTGTCCCTTTCCTGACCAAGAGCTTGAATTTGTGACGCCAGGTCGTCCCTTTGCCTTTGGAAGGCACCAGCTTTCTGGCGCTCCTGATCAAACTCTGCCTGGGTATCCAGGTCTTTCAGGATCAGTTTATTTCTCTCCTCTTTCTCTCTGTCTAGTTGGATTTGCAGGGTGGCTACCTGCTCTGTGCATGCCCTGTTGAAATTGATCTGTTGCTCCAGCTTTTTCTGGCTCTGCAGTAGGGAGTCCAAACTGTCTTGGTGTTCCTTCTGCAAAGCCAGAATTCTGGTATCCTGGTCAGCCTTTTCCTGTTGCAAGATATCCATATCCTTCGTTATTTTAATGATGTGCTGTCTACTCTCATTTTCTGACTCCTGGCTCCCCTGCAGCCTCTGCTCAGAAGAGACCAGGTCAGATTGGACCTTCTCTAACGCCATCTGTCGCTTATTCGCCAGATCTTGGCTTTCTGTACATTTATCCTGCATGTCTCCCATATATAGGTACAGGTATGCCGCTATCCTAACCATCTTGTCTTGTTCATCCTTAGCTTTAGGAGCCATGTATAGTTCACTCAGGGCCACATGTAAGGGACCCTGATCTCTCCATGTATCTGACCCTGTTTCCGTGACCTGTTGCGTGATGGCCTGCAACCAGACCATGCGGTCCTGGTGAGTCCACTCACCTCTCACAAATAACTTATGTAAGAAGTGCTCTCTGGCTATTTTCATGTCTACTAAGGTCGTCATTCTGGAATTTGAGTTCCTTCCTGACTTACAGAAGTTTGTATTTTATTTTTGCAAAACAGACCTTTTCCTTAGAGCGTTCCTTTGAGGAGTGCTTTACAGCGTAACACAGCGTGGTGATCCGACCGGATATGTGTATCTGGTCAGCTGGCACACTGTATTAATCTGCACAAGTGATAGATCAAACCCAAACGTCCGGCACGAGCCCCCAATTTGTAAGAGGATTCAATTCAACACTACAGCTAAGTCAATGCCTAGTCTGGGATACTGAATGGAAACCCTTATTAATATATCTTTATGTCCAGTTCATGCGTTCTGGATGACTACCCCTATATAACACCCCTCTCTTGGAATCCTCCTGACCCCACTGAGCCAAGAAGTAGTTCTGTTTTGCACGTTTAAAGGTTTATTTGATAATTTAAACAATATATATATATATATATATCACGCTTTATAATAAATTAATAATTGAATATCACACTGAATCTGAGCAGTAATCAATAATGGATAGTCTGGCACTAGCACACTTGTGAATAGGAACAGAAGAATAAGGTGGTAGAGAATGCTTTATATAAGTTCAGATGGATGCAATGTTGAATGAAAATGCAATACAGAAAATACTCAATATGATTTCAACAAAACAATGTAATCACTTTTCTCTGGCAATCCCCTCCCCCCTTTATGCAATGCAAGGAAATGGAAGGAAAGCACACAGTTCTCAGAAATGCAATCAAATGTAATTCAGTTCACCCCAGCAAGCTTAGACTATAGAAGTTGGAAACACAGGCCCAAAATGCTTTTATATGTGCTGGCAATGAAGTGAAAAATATGCTAAAATGCTTTTAATTCCCTCTAGAGGTTCCGGGTGAGTGGTATCTAGTTAATATTAGTCCCGGCTCACTCTAGCAATGATTCAGGGATGGTTCTTAAGAAGCAAACGAAATTTAGTAGTTCAGGCAACAGCAGCTGTCTTTTTACAAGTAAAGAAATCGGGCCAAATCGCAAATCGCGGCAAAATTCGCGAGTGCGTTTTTCGCGATTGCGGCAAAAGTGTATGGAATAGGAATGCTGTTCTAGGTTCGTTGAAAAGCCAAGATTCCCAGCTTTCAGAGGAAAGTTACTGCAAGTCTCTAAGACAAACGGTCACGGAGATATGAGCGATATGGTAAAGGTCGTTTTTCAGATTTGAAATTTTAAAAGTTCAAAGTGACAAGTGACAGCTAGCAGCTAGAAAATGACAGGTGCAGCTTTACAAATGACAGGTGACAGTTAGGAGGCAGTTCTACTTAGATTAAAATAGATTGAATTATATTATTTTAACTAAGAGATTGGTTCTGCACAGTTCTGCTGGGTACTCACACTATATTCTTGAATTAAATGGGCCTCGCCACGGATCTGGTCAGGTTTTAGACTGGACTCTGGTCTGGTCTCTGCACTTCACAGTGATCTGGGTCAGCTCTCTGGTTCTGCTAACAATGGTCTGGGTCAGCTCTGCTCTCTCTGGTCTAGCCTCTCTGGATTCTGGAGATTGATGGATTTGAAGTCTGGATCTCTGGATGTTGTATGGTCCGGCAGAGCGCGTTGCAGCAAATGGAATTGAATGTCCCTATCTGTCCTGACTGTCTGCTTTTATGTGTTTTGAAAATGGGTGTGTGTGCAGCATCACTAGGCTCTACCCCTCTCCACTTGTCATTGGCCACTTCATCCTCTTCCCCTTGATTGGGGGAATGAAATGAAGTGTCATCATGATGAGGTCTGTTTATGGTACAGAGAACCCACCCCTGTCAAATTACACACAATCTATATTTTGACCCAAAAGACATATTTGCACAGGTACACATTTGTTTAAAATTACATGCACCCATCACATATCACAGGAGGTATACCCTGTCCAAATCTGCTCTTCCTGGGAGCTTGCATTGAGAAATGGCAACATATTTCACTTTTTGGTCAGGTTACCAATATCAGATTCTTACTCAAATATATACACATGTGTGCAAGGAGTATGGACATTACTTGATGAAGTGTCAGATTTTTAACATGCATACATTTTAAGTAATACCCTCTTAACTGCTAGTTTGCCCCCAGATCATGCCACCGGTTCTAAAAACCTCTTAAAATGTGGGCAGAAAAATCACAAGAATTATGGTATCATTTAAATAATTTTCACAAGTCCGTACTATGAGTTATTCATCTTTTTCTAAGACCATATTCTGGCTACAGGGGTGTGTCTTTTCAGGTCACATGGTACAGAAACCAGTCTTTCCACTTTCTTCAAGCTCAGCCTCTGTCTCCAGTTTCTCCCCCTCCCAGTTTCTGCCAAGAGGAAGCCATTTTTATTACCCCTGCAATAAACCATCTGCCTGGGCCCTGGAAGGCCCATTGTTCAAGAGGAAGCCATTTATGGCCCCCATAATAAAACATTTGCCTGAGTCAGGACAGGGCTTTGTTCAATTTCCTGCAGAGCCCAGGTAATTCAATCAGGGAAGTGTCATATCCCTTTTGGTGGGAGCAGCAAAAGGGCAGCTAGGCCTGGGAACACAGCTGTTGTGCAAGTCTCATCTCCTGTCGGGGGTAGCTGGTGGGCAGAATTCAGTTCCTTAAGCCAGGCTTCAGATAAAATGTCACTTTTTGTTACCCAGTTTAAGTCAAGACAAAGTTTACATATGCAGCTAGAATGCTGATTCTAAGTTTAGAACTATGACATTAAAACAATTGCAACCTATGTGACACTCAAAAGTAGGTCACTCATTTCTTTTAAACATTTAGATTTTTGGTAGTTTTAAATCCAGTTTCAGTTAGGCTGCTGCAGAGCTCAGCCAGTCTTGTTATGAACATTCAAGTCACTTCAGAATATAACTTTACATTGGATCCACCTCTCAGCAAGTCTTTCTTTGGCCTGCCTTCATTTATTTCATCCATTTATTCAGTTTTACACAAAAAGAAAAAAGATCTGGTGTTTTAAAACGCCGGCTTTTTGATAGTGGTGAGTACTGGTACTGCACCCATTTTTGGGATTTAAGAAAATGAATTCCCCACAATTCTAGGTTGCTTTTGGCAATCAGCATTGCCATTCCCAATGGTTTCAGACTACTGTGTGGGTAGTCCAATGGTGGTTTTAGGCAGTGCCCTTCTGTGCCCATAACATCGGCAAAAATGAGTGGCAGCCTATTCTTCATGCATTTCCCTGTGCATTTTCTGGGAAGCTCTGGCCATCATGATGTTTTCCATGTCAGTACTGCACAGTTTTGAGGTAGGGCTTGGGTGCGTGGATAAAAACATCCCACAGTGGGTTTGTGTGTGTGTGTTGCTGGGTGTGTGAATATAAGAGTATTTAGTGTATGGTGGTTGCACGTGTGAATAACAAAGTGTATTCTGTTGGTGTGCAAGTGGTGGGGACTGAATGCTTTATGGGTGAATATGTGAATGAGTGAGTGAATGCTGTATGCATGTGCATGTGATTGTGTTTGTTCAATGAGCTGGAAGCTGCTAATTTGGGATTGCAGAAGGCAGGTGGCTCATTTGCAGCCAGTCTGGTGATACTTTCTTCATGTGGCATGGCATTGTTTACTGAGCATTAATGGTTAAGCAAACTTAAGTTTTACTATGTAGCTTGACTGGCCAACTTTGGTGCAGCCAGTCTGGCTATACATTTGTACTGTGGTATGGCATTTATTTTTACTGTGCATCAATAGTGAAGCAAATGGAATATGTATACCATGGCTGTACTGGCATACTTGGTGCAGCCACTTTGGCTATATTTTCTGACCTTGCCATGGCATCTTTTACTGGTCATCACTGGGAAAGAAAACATGACAACAGACCTGCTTTGTTGCAGCCAGTCTGGCATGGCATTTTGTTTTTATTGGTCATCAGTTGCAAAGCAAACATGATACGTGTTACTATGTGGCTGGACTCTCTTACTTTGGTGCTGCCAGTCTGGCTACATTTCCTTACTGTGACATTGTTATTTTACTGGCTATCAAAGGGAAAGCAAACATAATAAGTGTTATTGCATGGCTGGCCTGGCCTACATCGGCGCAGGCAGTCTGGCTCCATTGTCATTCTGGGCCATGACATGTTTTTACTGGGTATTAGTTGTAAAGCAGACATTATGAATGTTATTATGTGGTCATACTGGCCTACCTTGATTCAGCCAGTCCCAACATGTTTTTTCATTGTGTCATGGCATTTTTACAGGACAATCCAAAATGAGTATGTATGCTATTGAATGGGGATATTGAAATATATTGGTAGAGCCAGCACAGACATGTTTTTTTATAGTGTTATTACTGGCATTATTTGTAAAGCTATCTGGAGTATGTTCTGATATGAAAATACTGGCATGTTTTGGTACAGACAAAATGGAAATGTATTGACATAGACAGCATGACCATGTCTTTTCTACTGGCATATATTGTGGGAAAGTCATCATGAAAATACATTGGAAAATGCTTGTGTGCAATGTTTGTAGCTTTCATCTTTTGGACTATGCTCATTAATTATCCAAAAATCCCAATTACAAAGGTTATGGCTTTGTACCCAATTTTGCACATAAAATGGTGCTGTAAAATGCACAATTCTAAGACTTATTTTTAAAATTTCTCAGCAGGCGAACATGCCGGAACCCCCCTAGGTTGTGTATGGCTCCATCATTATGCTTAGTCTCTCCCGCATATTTGTGGGTGAAATCCACGTCCCTCTATTTAAAACAATTCACCAGCCACCACTGATTCAACCTGAAATCCTTGTTCTACATCTCCACCACTCGGGTTTGAGATGGAAAACTGTAGATTGGCATTCCAGTGCATGCGTGATTCTGTACTTTGCATGGTAGAGCAGGATCTGCTTATAAATCTTCTCTTAGGTGTTCCACTGTTTCTGTTTAGAACAGGCATGGGTAAAGACAGTGAAAGAGGAACGCCTGTCCGATCACATCACTCTTTAAATAATGGTTTATTTCCGATATCCACTCGCCTCGTTCTTTTTTCATGGTGTATCTGTAGTGGAGTGTTTGTGCAACCTATGCAACACCCATACAATATCCCATTACGACCAACAATATAGTGTGGCATGCTTTCTCTGGAGAGGCTCCCATGCACAGCGAGCACTTCCATTTTGCAACGATGGATCTCCTTCTGTCTTGTCCTGATATATGGTGATATGTAAATGCCACCCAGAGCAGAAACCTTTTAGGATTAAAAAGGGGGACAGTAAAACCAGCGCTTGCAGGGTCGTATTTACATTATGCAACACCCACGTGCCTGAGGGCTAAAAACTGAACAAAACATATGTTACACTGTAACACTGATTAGAAAAGGGGGAGCTCCATAGGAATGGGGAGGAAAGGGGTGTTGTGTGGTCTCTCCTGCATGTACAGCGGCACCATAAAGGACATGGGCTTCACATTATCTGATGTCTTCAGGTTAAGGTATACTTGTATTCATGTTTCTTATTCTGCTATCAGACTCAGAGCCCGATTCTGAGCTCAAGATAAAATTAGTGTAGAAAGACGACATTCTCCCCTCCAGTTTTCCACAACATAATTCTCAGGTGGGTGGATAGATTTGAGGGGAGATGTTGTGCTTTTCTGCTATAAAGGCTGATGTGTCTTTATGGGGCCCACTTGTGCACCCATTACATTGGGAGCATATCTAAAAAGTCTGCCAATTTGCTTGTTTATAAAAATGTCCTTGACTCTTCAGTAAATAAGAAAAGTGGTTCTGCATACTGAAAAATGCCTTCATTATAAAGGAAACAGGGTGCAAATCCCAGGCTTCTGGCCCTGCATCCATGATGGTTGTTAGAGCTGTTGCCAACCGTAAATAAGGTACATGCAAAAGTCGAGGCTCTGATGTCAGGCCACCACAATCTCACTTTGACGGAATATGGTACTTTTAAGAAAAGTGTTCTTCCTTCATGGGAGAGCAATTTAAATGTTGCCTGCCCTGCGAATCGGGCCCGCAACCTGCTTCGTGTTAATATTGAATATGTGTTGGATGCAGTTTCAGTATTGTAAAAGGAAACATCATCCTATACAGGCAGGACATAGTGCACAAAAGCAAATCGGTTTTGTGAATCTGTTCTAATTATGTAATGTAAACAATGCATGTATGTGTGTTTGTGTGTATACATTCTGACTTAGAATGGAAAATGAGACTTTTTTTCCTTGTATTGTCAGGTTGCAAAATGAAGCCATGGACTGCGTGGACAGAATGCACCAAACTGTGCGGTGGCGGCATCCAGGAGCGCTTCATGACAGTAAAGAAGAGGTTCAAAAGTTCTGAGTTCACCAGTTGCAAGGACAAGAAAGAGATCAGGGCATGTCATGTCCAGCCATGTTAGGAACACCACTACTGCAAGATACTGCACTCTGGATCTAATGAAAACGGCAACTTTGAGTTGATGTTGTTTTTTTTTTTTAATTATAGATTGTACACAAGAGCCATTACTTTTCAATGTGATTGGCTTGCTAGCCTTGCAGGTGCAAGATCTATATTTTATAAATATATATATATCTATGTGCTCACAAATACAATATACATGCTGGAAAAAAAAACGGTTTGAAGAGCAAAATAGTCCACAAAACCTTTGAACTTTCCATCGTTTTTAGAACTGATATGATTCTAAAATAAGCCTCGTTTATGTTTAAAACTATGCTCATTTTTAGACAATAATGTTACGAGCGACATCATAAAACGCATGCAGAACACTACTACCAAATAGACAGCAACTTGGAATGGGAACGACATGCAATATCCTCAATTCACACAAGCAGTACATGTAGCAGGATCCGTGCCTACAGGTATTCGTGTATTCATAGTATTTTAAAAATCAGTAGCATTTGTGAATACAATGGGATGTTTTGCTCAGGGGGATGCAATTTGAGCAATATTTAAAAATACCTGGACATACGTATGCTCTCGCACAGCACAGATACTCTATGGTGTGATGCCATGTTGTAGGAAGGAAGCTCATTTGCACTGGAACGAGAAGCACACCACAGACGCATTGACACAATTTAGAACATGGCTTCGCTCTCATATCTGTCAGTCCCAAGCAAGGGCTATAGAAGTATTTACATCGAAAAGCCGTACCAAACAAGTGTGTGTGGGCTTGTGGCGAGGGGCATTGCCATTCCAGTTTGTACAAAAAGCTTTCTTATGTACAATGCTGTATATATTCAGAATACCAGGATACTTTTCATAGTACCTATACATCTTAAATTCCGATTCTATAAATGTAAGAAAATACACAAAAATAAATGAAACATGTTACTGTTCTACACAGGCTGGGGAAAATATTTGTATTGGTTTCACATGGCTTTGCACATATCCATGTTGTGCTCTCAATTACTGCTGAATGTGTGTGCGTGTTTTTACTTAGAATGAACTGTGTTTGCTCTCACTTTTGATTTGCCTGTATGCCTTTGCAAAAAAAAAAAAAAAATACACAAAATGTCTGATCCGTGATGTTCTCTCGGCGCAATGAGTTACATGTTTAGAAAATGCGTGTTCCGTTTTTTTATTTTAATTCAGCGTGTTGCATTTCATGAATAAATGCAAATATTTTGAATATTAGATTGTATTTTATATTTCTATTAGACTGTGTTGACATATACTTTATTTGCATTAATAAAGGCTTCAATGTGATTTGCTTAACATAGTTTTCTATCTGCATTTCTCCCAAACAGAGCATGAAAACTTTGATCTGTGGTGAAAATGTGCATCTATGGCTATATTAAAATTCAGTAGTGAACTAAGCATGTAGTAGACCTCAAACTCCAAGAGCCAAAACTGAATTCCCCATCATAGAATATTGCTGAAGATCTGCTTCCTGTTTTAAAATGTCTGCATAGTGTGGCTCCCCTATCTCGCCTAGGAAATGCACCCCTATCTGCCCCAGAGATTGCAAAGTCTTCTAAGGCGCACATCCACTAACTACTGCTCGGCCATACTTCTACCACACAACCAGAGATCACAGGAGCTGCAACTCGATCTGGAAAAAATGCCAGTAAAACTGTTGGCACTTCCGAATCCAACATTTCTTCTGGATGGGTTACTCCAAGTCTGCCGGTAGGGACAGTGAACTACCGGCAGGACTGACCTGCTGGTAGGTCAGTCCCCTGCCGGCACCAGCACTGTTTACAACGGTGCCAGTGCTTCAGTGGTTCCCATTCCAGTGAGTCTTATCGGGCACCATGGATTGGGAATTTACCACTGTTGCCAGCACCCTTAATATCCTGGTTACACCGGGATATTGGGAGCCGGTAATGGTAAGGAGGGTTACCGGCAGTCTCGTAATAAGGTCATATGTCTTGTAGTCAAAATTATGCAAATGGTCCTTGTTTACAAAACATATCTGACACTCACACTAAAACAAATAATCAAAGGTGTAAGGCAAATGTCTTTGTTTTAATTTAGCAAAAGTTGTGTAAAAAACAAAAATGTGAAAATTCAATACGCAATCCTTGAAACCTGGAGGTGATTCCCTTCCCCTGGATTGTTCCAGGTAGAATAGTAAAGTGTTCTTTTCAACCAATGATTCCTTAAGAGTGGCGGAAATGTCTCTTTCATACAACTCTGTCTTCAGGATGGCAAAAATGTAATTTGGAAGAATATCAAAAGTGTCTCTTTTCCACATTAGTTTTTCATGGTACAGATCTCTTGGTATTCTCCTCTATCAGGTATCTTCCACAAATGTATTTTCCTTGTTATTTGGATTACCTAGTAAACTCACCTGCCAGGAATCCCCATTTGGCTTTTTCATATCCCCTGGTATACTCCCCTGCCGGGCATCTTTAAGCCAACGGCTCACTGCCTAATATGTTTCCCTCACCAGGACTTACAACCAAGTTCTCTTTTGGTATAACACAGTTGTACTCCTTCACTGTGCACACTGCCTTAGCTGTATATACTATTTGTTCCAACTGTCCCCACATTGACATCTCATATATGGAAACTTGTACACGTTCTGTCTGTTAACTTGTTCACTGGTAGTTATTTGCGTGTGCCAATGCTTGTTCCAATTTTATTTCATATATGGAGACTTATATATATATATATATGTATATATATATATTGCCTTTCAACTTCCTCCCTACTGTTAATTTTCATTTGCTGGTGATAATATTGACTCCAACATTCCCCATATTGACTTCTCTTATATGAGGACTTGTGCAAATCTTATCTTTCAAATTTGCTTGGTTGGTATTCAAAACAGAGATTTGCTTCTTCAAATATCTATCACTATGCCCCGGGGTCCCCAGCTCCCAAGGGCAGACTCACTGGTGTTTGCTGGCGCTTCCAACCCTGATACACCATTACAGAGATGTTTTTGCTTCAGGGAGCCTTCCTCTGCTCAGTAGACCCTCGCCCGGTTCATTTGTTGGCTTCGCCATCTCCCGCTGGCAGAACTGCTGCTTTCCCAGGAGGCGAATTCCCAGCAGCCTTACTGCCATTGCTGGTGGTGTAGCAGTCCTTTTACAGCATCCTCTGTGCTTCCTTTGTTGGTGGGAATGGGCCAGGGTCAGGGTCAGTCACGTGAGTGAGAGTTAAGGTGCAAGCAAGAGGGAAAACTAGGGTGCATGTGTGAGTGAGAGCGATGGTGCAAAGCACGGTGTGTGTGCAAGGATGCAAAACATCCAGGGTCCAACCATGTCAGACTGAGCCAATAACTGCCTGGGCAGAAAAAGAAAAGTGGCCCACATTTGTGAATACCAGCAATATGTTAAATTGTGCAATGCACTTTTATGGAATATTGTGAAGGGGTGGCACATGAATGTGCACTTGTCTTGGGTGTTATCAAAAATAGCAATGAGGCAAGTGCATGAAGCTCCCCGTGGGCTTTGGAAGAGGAATTCAATAATTTGCAAGGATCACAAACTTTGTTAAAGAGTGTGACAGGTAGTTAACCTGCTCTGCAATTAAGCCCTTTACCGCCCACCTTTGACAAATAATTAATATTTAAGTTTTGAGCTTCCCAGCCTGCAATAATACTTGCAGCTTTTACTTGCAAAATCGATGGCAGCGACCCGACAGGGAGATCCATAGAAATATGATGAGCTAAAGAAATTGTGTAACAAGCTATTTTGTATAAAGTAACTTTTTCCTTTTTTATGTCAAGCTAGTAGGCCTAATGGGTACAAACACTTGCTTGTAAATCACAAACTAAAGTAGGGTTGTTCATGTAATTGACCTCACTGAGGCTAGGGATTCTATAAGCAACATTAGAGCAGTAGGTAAAGATCCAATCTGTCAAATGACACCACAGAGGAGAGAACTCATTCTTCACATAGCTTTAGACTTGACTTATCACCAGAAGCAGCACCTTTGGTACTGATTTTAGCAAATGACCTTGCCTTGAATGGAAATCAATCTGAAGGGATGTTTTAATGGCAAAAGGATTGAACTGGGTGGACATGGGACCAAAAGTGGCTGAGGATGATTGTGTTACCATCACCATGAATAACCCAGCAAAGGTCTAAGATCTTCTGTGGAGAGGAACGTATGGGTGACTATTGGTTTCTGCACTTTCGGGTTCTTCTATCAACCAGAGAGTGGTTGTTTTGAAAACCACAAAGGACATTGTAGGGGTTGTTCATGGTTCAGACCCAAGCTTGTTGGGTCATGGTGGGAAAGAGCTCAGTACATCAAAGTTACATATTGTCAGGGTTCGGACAAGAAATAGGTATTCCTGCCTGAAGTCTCCTGAAGACTAGACTGACTTACAGATATTGGACCTCCCCTAGGGTTATTGTCTGGGCAAGAAAGGAATCAATTTGTGGCAGTCCCATACAGGGAGGGGTGGTGTCCTCCTGGTTGGGGCAGATGACTGTGGGAATCATCTTCATATTTTAGTATGTGACTGTGGGAATCATCTTAATATTTTAGCATGTTGCCGGTTTAGTGACAAAGATTGAGGATAAGAGCTGGATATCTTTTGTAAAGAGATTTGAGATACTGCTATTCCAAGAAACATGGTTCAAAGAGCGGGTTCATCTGCAAGGATATAGGTTATTTATTACTGCAGCAGGTAAGAATAGTGTTAGAGGGCCTATCTCAGGGGGTCTCTCCATTTAATTTTCTGTAACCCTGGTTTGGGAAGCTGACCAATCATATACATCCAATAGTAATATGCAGTTGCTGACTATTAGGCATAGACACAGCAATACATTGAGACCTATTCATTTGTACAATAATAAGGCAGAGAAAGAAACTCAGGGGCTATTGGCTGTGCTTAGGGACCACATTTTGACTATGCCAGAGAGTGCTCATTCCGTTGTGGGTGGGAAATTTAATCAAGGACTGGGGACATGTGAAGAGGTCTTTACCCTTGCTGATTCCATCAGCCTCGTTAAAAGATCCTACAACATCGGATAAAGGCCTAGTTCTATAGGAGATCCTGGCAGAAACAAGATATTGGGCGCTTAATGGTAGATCAAATTCAAACGCAGCTGGGGACTATACCTTTGATAGTGGGAGGTCCCACATCATCATCGACTATAATTTGGTACCAATGTGCTGGTGGGGCTGCATGTATGATTATACAATGTCTCAAAGGCCAGAGGGTGGCCATAATCCCATTTCTCTTGTCTGGGTGATAGACAAGAGAGTGCTTAAAGTTTTGGAAATTCATCTGGTTTCAATTATAAAGGGTGAAAAGCACAAATTGAGATGCTGAAGTTCTGCAAACGAAATTGTCCTAATCTCACAAGTAATAAGGGACGTAAAGAGCAAGTTGATGAACTGCCTACTCCCTGGGGGAATTCCAACCATTGCCCTGAAGGCCTTTGGAGGTTTTCTATTTGTAAAAATATTTTTTAGGCCAATGGTACTTCACAAGGAAATTGACACACGTAAAGGGAAATCCTGGATTGCTGGAACATTGCAAAGATAAATGAAGACTTTTAATGGCAACCCTAAAACACCCTGAGGTAGAAATTGTGGATATTAGACTCAGGCGTTGTGATTTTAAGTTAGCCCTAGTAAAAAGGAAGAAGGAACTTTCTGAAAATAAATGGAAAGTACTCTGTGAAGCAGCAGAAAGGGCTGATTAAAACCTTTCTGAGGTATTGTTACTTGAAACAATGAAAAGCCTGGACAAAGGGTGCCCTCATAACCCAGAGGTATATATAGGTGAGGAAAATTGGGTACTTCATTATAGTGCTCTGTTTGGTACCAATGAGTCAGATCGGTGTGACAGGTATGGAATGCAAGAGATGGGCAAAAGTGCAGATATTCATATGGTTCTGGGAACCTTGTGGGAGGTACAGCAGGTCCTTAAAAGGCACACATCTTTTAAATCCCCAGGGATAGATGGTGTCCTAAATTATTTATTCATGGAACTACCAAAAGCATGGGGCCACTTTTTAGTTGAGGTGTTTAACACTCTCATCTTGACTAACCAGCTTCCAGATAGCTGGAAGACGAGAATTATTGTGCCTATTTTTAAATAAGGGAGCAAATATTTACCATCCTTATACTGCTTTGTGACGCCACTGGATAAGACATCCAAGATGTTTGCTGAGTTCATTTTACATTGCTACAAGAATTGACACAACCACACTGTGCAAATACAAATGATTTTCACAAGTGCGCAAAAATAATCTCAATTCCCAAAGATAATACTGCAAGTGCGGAATGCTTCTCTCTCGTCTTAACGCTTTTCAACTGCGCACTTGCGAAAATTATTAAATGAACTAGTATCTACTCCACCTTAGTGGGTCTAACAAGAATACAAAGCCTGGAAGAAGACCTGAGGTCGAAACACGTGTCAGCTGTATTGAACACATCAAACTCTTCATAAATACATTTTTGTATTTGTGCAGTGTGGTTGTGTCAATCCTTGAAGCTCATTACTTTGTGGATACCCTGGAAAGGGGTCTCCCCATTTCAACGCAGTCATCTGCAGCAGTCATACAATTGGCTATTAACTAGGTAGCACCTGATATGTATTTATTGGTTATTGCCTCGACAATCGCTTACGGTTCCAGTCTCTTCTGCCCCGGTTGGTTGTGGTCATTTTAAATTAGTTTTACACACTACTAGCGTTTAGACCAGGAACAGGCACTCTACATCAATGTCTTAATATTCATCTAGTATTGACAAACTATGTTCATGTCTTGGATTCCCCTGTCTACATGGCCTTCATGGACCTCAGTCCAGCTTTTGACCACATAGACAAGCAAACACTTTGGAAGATGCTAGATGACATTTGTGCCCCAAGACCATTGATAAGGATGGTCAAGTGAATACACCAAGTGCCTGATTCATGGAAGAGTGTACATTTTCACTGCAATTGCTGTGCACCAAGATCAACACTGCGCAAGCCTGCGTACAGAACAAAAAATGTATGCCGCACGTATTCATAGAATTTACTGCGCAAAGTAACCGTATTGGCAAATCAAACAAAGCCAGAACACTTACATGTGCATGCTCACCTGCTCATGATTACACGCACCATTCAAACAGTGCTTGGGTTCCCCCACAAGCAGCCCATCATCTCGGGGACAATGTGCAGGGTCCCTTGTAACTGTTACAGGTGCCACAACAACATGTATATGTAAATTTGCAACTCGGAAAAAATCTGAAAATCTACGGGTGAACCCACAAACCATACCTGCACCCCACTACACCGCATACGTGCAACCCTAAGTTAGATTAGAACCCTGTCTGCATGCACGCATCCCTAAATCCAACATGCAATCCCACCTCTGTGCTTTGATTCCTATGCGCAAATGTCTCTACGCCTGCCTTTGGGTGTCGTGAGAGAGGGATTTGTGTGGCCATTTCTCTGCCAACAGACTGCATAGGTGGTTCCATGAATATGTGTCATTAGGCGCAATCGGGGCATGTGAGGGATTGCCTGCACGTTCTTCCCTATTTTCTGTGTTCTGCCCCCTTCCCAGGCCCTCTACACAAGCCACTTGCACACTCTGCGTGGTCTCTCACGCAAGGCGCTCAACGGCTGGCAGAGACATGCCGAGCCTGTGCAAACTCCTCGCAAGTCCTCGAAATGTCCTGTGCAGTCAATTCCATGATTTGACAAACAGGGATTTGCGTTACGAATGGGGCAAAAATCCCTGATTTTCCACACAAATACTTCCATGAATTGGATCCCAAAATTCTACGGTTTGTGTGCAATATGGGCCAGATGGTGAGTTATCCAAGAGCATTGGTGTTAACAAAGGAGTCCACAAGGATTGCGTGTTGGGACCCATCCTTTTTTAATTTATATGTAAATGACCTGCCTGCAGCTCTTAAATTAGGCTCTGCTGATGTACCAAGATTTGGTGCCACAAGACTGCCAGCACTCAGTTACGCTGATGATGCTGTTTTCCTGGCAAAAACTCTGAGATCTCTGCAAGTTTTCGTTTTGGCATTTTATGAAGGGTAGAGGTTTAAGGGTAAACAGATCTTAATGTTTTACAATGTGTGTTTTCCCACAGAACCAACACTTATTTGCCAATCCTTTTGGAAGGCAAACTCCTAGACATCTGCACTTCTTTGATTAGTTGGGGGATGAGATTTAATAACAGGCTCAAGTGGGATGACCACATTGGATAGCAAAATATTCAACTGAATTGGACCTTTGGTGGTATATTTAGATTTGCTAAAACCCAGGGTCAATAATTAGTATCCCACATGCTTAAGTATACGAGGTGAAGGCAATACCAGCGGGAATGTATGGGTGCTACTGTAGTGTTTTACAAAAGTGGACTATCTTCAAAAGATGGACAGATATGTTCACAAGCAGATTATTACCGGTCCCTTCATCTACATCAGTCTTCTCGATGCACAAGGAGACTGCTCTGGTCCACACGGCAGACACTATTTTCATAAGACCAATCCCATTTGGTCTGCACTATTGGCTGACAAACAGAAGCTATTAACAAAAGATCATATTTTAAATCTGTTTGCTACACAGGGCTCAAATATGGTATGATGATTAGAACATATTAAGCCATCATTGCATAACCTTTCATGGTCAATGTTCTTTGAGGATCTCCAAAGCATCAGGGAGATGAAGAATAGATCGATTGACCATTTGGCTTCAGAGAGGAAAACTGCAACAATTGCTAATACACATGTTAGGGCATACATGCCGCTAATGCCTGCAATGGGCCCTACAGAATATTTGATATAATTCCCGTCCCTATACATTGAACTTTCATCTCCAAAGCTAGACTCAATATTCTGCCAGTTGGGGAAGTGCAGCGGAAACGGTCAAGGGTCAAAACTGGGAATTGTAATTATGACTGCTTGTGTGGGTTGCCGGAAACGCTTAGCCATTTTGTGTTACTATGCCCTCTTGTTAAAGATCTTATAATTACCTGTTTACTTAACATACTTAGGGAAACGTCACATTGTCTGGCAAGTTTTTTTTTTTTTTCTTTTTTTTTACCGAGCAACACACGACCAGCTTTTAAGATTGCTTTTGCAAGTTTTCTGAAAAATCCCTGGTGGAGGAGAAGGAAACTCTGACAAGGGAGGTTTGAGGTTTCAGAATTCTGGAATTAGGTACTAAAGAGGTATTGTTATGTATAGGATGATCTGTTCCAATGTTGTGCAGTTTTTATATATGTTCTGCTGTTATTAACTTTCAGTGCAGGTTGTATGTTGAATTATTGTGATATTAATGATGGTTTTATGGATATGAAATATCCGAAATAAACTTGAATTTGAAACTTGTAAATGGGGTTTAAAACTGTTACTAATTAGCATGAGTCGAGAAGGAAGAGACGTTTTTTCGTAATAATCAGACTCTACAAAACTCATTATAAAAACACATGAACACCGTCCCTTGCCTCCATCTCATCTACCATGATCATGGTCATCCTTCCTTGTGGACGTAGAAAAAAAGACCAATTCAAATTACTCTTCTACAAATTAAAAAAGTGCATGTAACCTCTTATTTTGTCCTGCCTAGAGAGTGTACAGAGCAGTTACTTTCCGTCCTCTTGACAAAACTGCCCAAGTGAACACCTTATGAATTGGGTCCTGCTTTGTCCCTTGTGTTATGAGCACAAGGACAAATCACAGCACATTAAGAAGCAGAGTGTTACGCGTATTTTAATGCCCAAAAGGGTGCATAACTGCAATAACTATTTCTTTGATTGCGTGTTACATTTAACCTTTTAGTGCTTTTTGTGATACACGGGGAAAGACACAAATGAAGTCCTACTTTAGTATGCAACATGCAAGTACGTTTGCGGGCACTTGAGTTGGCCACTCTAATGCCTATCATTAATGTTTACCAATGTGTCACCTGACTTCCCTCATCTTCTTAATGACTAGCGCGATATGCACTCCACTGGCATTTCACACAGCCACTTTGTTTTAAGCCCTTTATAACCTTATACGATTATGGCTGTCGTGTCTATGCCTTAACACCTGCCCATGGTCGTGCCAATATATTTTTGACATTTAGCTAGCCACTGCAAAATTGATCAATGGCCATTTAGATCGCTGCATTCTGTGGCAATAAGGAATTAAGAGATTGACCAAGTGGTGCAATCATGGTTGCCATGGACTTTTATTAAATGAAAATCAAACCTATCTATCCCTAACTCTAATGGGGTTTCTCTACCTAGATTAAAGAAAGTTGGGTGCTCATCAGGAAAGTCTGTGTGAGTCAAAACAAACATGCACCATCAAAGTCAAAACGGCTTATATTCATTCTGTGTCACTACAGCAAAACGCCATAAATTACAGCTACTGTTCGTAATCCAGGAGAAAGACTTCCTTCCCCTGGATGTAAAGCATCCAAACACCATGCCCTGCTCCATTTGTATGTGCAGGTGTTAGGCACACATTTATGTAGTAACCCTGTGGGAGACTACACAACCCTTGTCCTCTTAGTATTAGGTAATACACCTATTGGCTTAGTTCTGTACTACACAAGTTGGTAGTGTGACTGAGCAGCCGGCTTAACTTAAGAGGGGTAAATGTGAACTATAGAGCAGCAGCATTGAAATTCACCAATACAAGTATCCCAATAACACTTACACTCAAGGTTTTCCAGTAAATTATTTTTTTATTTATTTAACAGTCCATTTTTTAATAAGCATTCTTTAATAGGGGAATGTGCAACAATAAAAATACACTTCAAAACACTTTCTCAGAATCAAGGCAAAGCAAGTAGATCCTCTTGAGAGACGCTTCATGCACACTTCGTACTCCCTGAGGTGACTCCACTAACTGGGAAAGTAATGGCATTTATGTACCACTTTTGCACTTTGTAAATTCTGAGGTTGGTAGAAAGGCAAGGTTAGAGGAAGGAAAAAGGTTAAACCGGTTCTCAGAGCATTTGAGCACTTTAAATCTTCCAATGAAGTCTAGATAAAAAGCTTTCCCAGCAATATTATTTAAAAATCAATGCATCACCTTTGAGGGACAGAAAGAATCAAAGTCAATGGAATCGAAGAATCTGCAGGGAGCCAGGACAAAGTCAATTGGAGCAAAGTCTATGGAGCTGAGACACTGCTTAGATAGTAAAAGTCTTGCACAAAGTTAGAGAGTTTGTTGAAGAAAAAAAAAATCATTGTAGGGTCACATGCTGTTACACTTGTGAAATTTGGAGCTGAAATCAACTCTAAAAGAGCAGCTACTGCAAGTCTCAACTGAGAAGAGCAAGCTTCAGACAAAGAGGTAAGTACCTCAAAGTCGGAACAGTACCTTTGGTTAGAAGAAGAGGATCCAGCTGGTTTCTGTCTGGTTGCAGTGATGCATAGCCTGTGTTCCTGGGCCTCAGCCGTGGGGACTAGAGGGAGGATGTCTGGTGTACTCCTGCGCAGTAATTCAAAGGTTGGCGGCACTACGGGCGTTCTTCGGATCAGCAGTACTTTGCGGTTTCAGTGCTCAGTAAACAGCACCACTGCGGATCTTGGACACTGGTTGGGCTTCCTTCACTCCTTGAGTTCAGCACTCTGGTGAGGTGACTCAAGCCTGGGTTGTCCTGCTTCAGGAGGGTCCTCAGGAGACTCACTGAGCTTATGGCTGGCTTACAGACGTTGTACTTCACACTTCACTAGGGCTTTCTTGACCTCAGGCACTCGGTTCAATCCACAGCAAAGAAGTACAGCCAGTTGGGGAAGGTCTTCCTTCAAGTTCATCTCAGGGTTCGTTGGTCCCACTGACCCAAGAGAAGAAGTTGTCCTCTCCGGAGGTTTTCTTGTCGATTAGAAAAAGGGATTTCAGCACAGCAACAGGGCTTCACCGGGCAGTTCAACGGTCCAGGAGAATGCAGCAAGTTTCGTTCATGGGTTCTTCATCGTGGTGTTCTTCCCAGTGGTCGACTCTGTCTTCAGTCCAAGAAGCCTCACCTTTTAAGCAGGTTTCTCCAATTCATGCTGTCACTCACCTGCAAGGACAGTCAACCAGCCAATCAGGACTGGGTGCATTCAAGTAACCATGGAGATAAAGGACAGGGGAGTTTCGGGCGCCGACCTCACTTAATACCCTTCCAGACACACTGGAGCCAAAGGCGGGTTTCAATACTGAACCCCACCAAAGGCAAAATGAACAAAGGGCTTAAAGCTGCTTTGGTGCACAGAGTAAAACCCAAGAAAGGCTCTACGAACAAGAAATGGTGAAAAAAGAAGACCGGGGACAAATTGACACAATAGTCGCCCATGAGTGCTATACTGCAGCTAAGTACTTAGCCTGCAGTAGAAAAGCACAATGGTAGGAAAATTAAACCACTTCCACCAACGATTTAAAGTCATGAGGGTAACATACAAAATTTTACATGAGTAATTAGGAAAATGGGTTACTAAGTAACCCCCCAGTACTATACATAAGATGGGGTGTGCTGGAACTACAAAGAGAGAAGGTAAGTAAAGTTAATTTCAATTTACCATTCTTGGGAACTGTAGTTCACCCAAGAAAAGGTATTTAAACCTTATGAGAAATCTAAAGGATTTCTCTGTGACACTGTACTGAAGGTGCTGTGTGTCACCATACAAAAAGTAGATGCCTATGCAGTTTGTCAGATTCCAAAAACAAAGGAAACAGATAATCCAAATCAGATCAAAATACATGAGAGCGTGAGGAAAAGGGCTCACTCTCTCCAGGGTTATAAATAAAAAGTCCTAAACTCCAGCAAAAGAGCTGGAAGCTCTATGGTTGAAGGGAATTAGCACAGACATGAGAATTCTCCATAACAGTGGGGAGGCACAGGTGCACAGCACCTCCTCTCACATAAAAATGTGCAATACCCCAACCTGCATCCCCAAAGGGCCGTGCAAGGCTGGGGAAGCAAAACACTATGGGCCTCATTACGACCCTGGCGGAGTGGGTTTACGCCAGCGTTATTCGCGGCGGACCCGTCCACCCTACTACGAGTTCCCGTAGCGCCATGGTACGTTTTCCGCCTGGTTTTTCCGGGAGGAGAAATCCATGGCGCTACGGGACCTTGATGTTAATTACGCCACCGTATTTTACGGTGGCGCAATTAACGCCTTCCCCACTCCCATTATACCCTATGGGGCAAAAATAGGAATGGGGAAGGGTAAAATGGGGAATGGGGATTTACCGCCCCGCCAAGGTCGGCAAGGGGCGGAAAATCCGCCAACCTCCATGGCGCTATCGGCAGCTTTCCGCCGTGCTCCGCGGTGCATTTAGCACCGCGATTTCCGCCAGGGTCGTAATGAGGGCCATAGTGTTTCATGGCCCATTGTACATGTGTAGCTGGGGGACAAACTGTGAAAGGGAAACTGTGTTTGCCTTTGACAGTTCAAGTAAGCCTAGGAGCACTCCCTCAGCTACCACAACCTATCTATGCCAGTAATGGTCTCAATAAACCACTATGTCAGCATTTTCTGCAAGAGATTTGCAGTGACCAACCAGTATGGTTTGTCAATGGTTTGTCAATGTAAATACCTTCCAGAGATGATTCAAACATATATACACACACACACGTTCTGATCCAACATACACATGCATGCATGCTGCATACAGGCACAGCTAAACTCACTCAATTAGTCAATCGTGGCATTCACACATGTATACAATCCATTACATTCAAACACATTCATACGTAATATACATATGCACACATACATACATGATATATAGTTTGCATTGCCACGTTTGTGTCGTCCACATGGATCCAATAAAGAAGATGTTTACCTTTTGAAGGGGTTTGAGCATTTTAACTTATCTGGAGCGAGTGCTGCGAATTTGTGAAAAAACTTTGTTAAACAGACTTTATGGCTGCAAGTAACACCAAAAAAAAACTCCAGAAATTTGCAGTTATGGTAAGCTAACCAACCATAAGTTGTGCCACCACCGTGCACTGCTTAGACTACCTCCCAGGACATCAAAGCTGACATCACAAATGTCATTGATGACATGACTGATGACATCACATATCTGGACCACTTTTCTTTGTTCACTGACACATCTAAGACAGGCGGTTTTTTTCACTGACAGTCAGAATATGAAAATTGAAAATGTGTTATATATCTTGACGTAAACCTTCTTGTATGACCTTAAAGTACTTTCCTTAGGGTTGGTCTCAGCTCATAGTGCACATATATGGGGCAATAAACAGGCCTCAAACATGCAATTCATTTGTATACATGAAGATGAACTTTAATGTTACTGACATTTTTTGGTGATGTTGTTTCTTTCTTCCTTACTTTAGTTTCCTTGTATGTGCATCTGATTTGTATGCATTGTGGGTCTTCAAATGCATTGTTTGTACTAACACATGTATGTAGTAAGTCTTGATTTAATAGCTATTTATTCAATGTTTAAAACTACTCAAAGGTGTGATAAGGTAACATTAATTAGTTTACAATCCAAAATTACCAGATTAAAAATATTGTACTTCTATGGTTTATGCTGCAGTCATTGGCTATGTGTATGTATGATTAGGTTCCTGTATTAGAAAAAACACACTCTGTTTTGTATAGATGAGTACATTCTTTAATACATTAAATAGTTCATGATAGGTCTCCCAGTCACCCCTGACATCTTGTTACCAACATTATAAACACAACCCCTTGTAAGGACTTTTCATCAAAATTAATTTCATATGTGATGTCATCAGTGATTAAACTGTAGCAGGACAATCAGGGTGTGCACACAGCAAAAAAAACGATTTTACGCAGCAACAAGATAATCAGGATGTGAACACAGCAAAATTCGATTTTAAATAGCAGCAAGACAATTAGGATGTGTAAACAGCAAACAAATGATTTTAAACATCAGCAATACAATCAGGATGTGCACACTGCTAAATTTGATTGTCTTTTTACATCAAACAGGTATAGCAGAAAAACAGTACAGGGGTGTTTGAAAGTGGAGGTGAAAGTCCAGGAAGGAACTGGGTGTTAAGGTTTGGTGCTTTGAAGCAAAAAGAGAAAAGTGCCTTCTGAAGATAGTTTATAGAGATTTCAGGAGGGGCACAAAGTCCAGAGGATGAAGCAGGGAGCATAGAAATAGTCCACAACTATGTGATAGCTGAGGGGGCATCACATAGCCCAAGAGCACCTGGATAAGGTCGCCAGCATACAGGGGCATATTGAAGGTTTGGCAAAAGTAGTGGTGCCACAACACCCAGCCAGGACCGGACAGGCACAGACAGGGCCTTAGATGAGCCAACTAAAGCCTGCTGGCTGCCTCATTGGATTAGATAAAGCCAGGCCAGCCTAATTGGAATCATGGGAGGCAGGAGCTGGTTGCAGGCAATGTACCTTAAAGAGAGGCACTGAGGGAGGTGGCCAAGAAGGAATAGCTGCATGAGGCAACAAACACCATTGCTACATTGGCTAAATGATGAAGAATGTCATCTGTGCAATGTTTCATTGATACAGATTGAGGCCAGATAGTCCAAAAGCACAGGACAAGTACCCCCAAGCAATTTTGGATTATAGTCTTTGACATAAAAAATGAAATTTCAATTTCGATTTTTAGTTTCTTTTCCTCTTTTTTATTTTTTAAAGTTGGCAAATAAACAAGGCTGCACTGCAGTGCTACCAGATGGGATTGCTGAGGTCCTGGTGGAGATGATGTGCTTCATTTCGCGCCATCCATGCGCTCAGACTCTCCTCTTATGACTTCAGTTTCTGTTCCTGCAGGCCCAAACAAAGTTCCAGGGCCTAGATGAGGGTCTTCAGAGATGGGCCAGCTAAAGCCTGCTCGCTACCTCATAGGCTAAGATAAAGCCAGCTCAGCCCATTCAGAATCATGGGAGTTCAGAGCTGGTGATAGGCAAAGTGCCTTAGTGAGAGGCACTGAGGGAGGCGGCCATGATGGAAAAGCTGTGTGGGGCAACAAACAACATTGCTACATTGGCTAAATGAGGAGGAATGCCAGCTGTGGAATACTTCATGGATACAGATTGAGGCCAGATAGTCCAAAAACATAGGACAAGTACCCCCAAGCAATTTCGTATTACAGTCCTTGATATAAAAAACAAAATTTCAATTCTTTTTATTTTTTATTCTTTTTTATTTTTGAAAATTGGCAAATAAACAAGGCTGCACTGCAATGCATACATGATGGGATGGCCACGATTCCAGTGGAGATGATGTGCTTCATTTCAGGCCCACCAAGCGTTCAGACTCTCCTCTCGTGACTTCAGCCTCTGTTAATGCAGGCCCAATTGAAGTCCCAGAGCCTAGATGAAGGGCTTCAGACATAGGCCAACTAAAGCCTGCTGGCTGCATCATAGACCTACATAAAGCCAGCCCAGCCCAATCGAAATCATGGGAGGCGGGAGCTGGTGGTATGCAAGGTGCCTTAGTGAGAGGCATTGAGGAAGGTAGCCATTATGGAAAAGCCATGTGGGACACACACAGGGGGCACAGGAGACCCATACAATCTGGGGTGGACAGGGGACACCTTGGGGACTTTTTTATTTTTTGTTTATTTGTTGTGTTTTTATCAAAGAACTCGACTTGTTCACAAAATGAAGAAAGCTGTACGTATTAAATTACATATATCATCACTGTATGTAACAAGAGAAAAGAAAACCGAAGAAAATTAAGAAAAAGAAAAGCAGTTCAGAGTATAAAATCCTCCCAGTGATGGACCTTTAGAGAGTTCTTTTATAATACTCTCACCTGCGCTTTAAGTGCAGATGCTTTATGGAGTTTGGCCAGCCCATCCTATCCTATTCCACTTGAACCCTCAATGATGGAACACGAGTGTGCCCCTATGGCCTGCAATCATACCTCGGCACCAGGGTATTCACTGGATTTACATGGATAGTGGAACAAGTGCTGTTTTGAATCTCGAGGCTCTGCTTTATTTATGTCTGGGTCACCCAGATGGCTTATGGTGGCCTCTATTAAAACTTGTCTACAACTCATTATTCAGCTAGTGGTGGATCCCAAAAAGGCAGTTCATCCTTATTTTAAAACAAGTGTTGGCAACGCCAACCGTTTGGCCTTAAATGTAGGCATGAAAAAGGCACTTGCCAAGCACGCCATAGTGGTATTAGGTACCCACTGATGGTAGCAGCTGCAAAATGCTGCAAGTACCTGGACATTTAATAGCAATGCCTGGGAAATGCCCAATACGTATAGACAAGCAAACACTTGCCATTGCTGGTTTTTAGCAGGACTTCTGTGAAGGAAATCCATAGCGCTAATAGACTGCTAATAGAGTGATTGATTGATTTTTGGTTGATTGATTGTTTATTTGTATAGTGCCTATACACAACGTGTTTCAAAGCATTTCAAGGGGGGGGGGTGGGAGCATGGGAGAAATACAGTTACATTCTTACAGGTCCTTGAAACATTTAAGAATGTGAAGAATAACTATCATAATCAGCCTGACGACATTTCAGATGGTGCAAATGCAATGAACAATTAAGGAGAAAAGGTGTGGATGAAGGCATTCCTGGATGCGACATTTGTATTACACCAGTAGTATGTTCCCAGCTCGAATTAAGTTATTAACTACACAGGGCTTTGTAGTAAACATCACTAAATCAGTGGCTTTATCTAAACCAGAACTGCCACTTTATGTGCCCTTTATAGATAATTCTAGTGTTTTTTTTTTTTTTTAAGGAATAGGTTATGGCGTAAAATGAGTCTGTGGCCCACGTGGCATCCATCCACCAAAAACCCATGAAAGTTGCTAAAATAGCCCAAATAACATGATGCTGTGTCGCAAGGCAAGATGCCATGCTCCCTGGCACAAGCTCCCACTGCAGGACAGGTCAGAGGTGAATATATACCTCATTTAAGGTTAATCCTGACATCAGACCTAGGCTACAGGAAGGAGTGAGTGAAAAGGGAGTTGATGCAGGAACAGCCTGCTGTGTCTGTCTCTTTCTGGAGAGGAACCAGACAGGAGTGCAGATGACACTGCAGCAGTGGGAGAGCACAGAGCCCCAGCTCCCACGTACCCTCTAATAAATCCTCCTCATGCCAGCCTGCACCTGGGAGAGGGGGGCCACTTTATCAATGCGCTGGGAGATATGGTTTAGTGTATATGTCTGCAATTATTTCAACAAACAAACTTCTAATCGTTCTGGTGCAGGCCTCGTGAGCATCGATCAAGCGTTAGAAGAAGACGCATTCTTGACTGCACCCTTTATCTGGGAACATGAGGCGAGGCACCATTCTTCCTTCTACAAATCTCCCCTCTATACCCTTCGCTACTCCACATTCTCGTCTGCTGTACACCCTTTTCTCCCAAGTCCCTTCCCAGCACCCGACAGCAAGTCACTCCTCTGACACACTGCCCTCTGCACTTTCTCACTTGTCTGTACTTCTCTCTCTTTTGCAAAACCTGAAGCACCTCTTATGCCATTTCTGCTCTACACCACTCTCCCTGTGTTCTGGTCTTTCCTGCACCCCTTTGTCCCCTGCACACACTGGTAACACGGTGCTGCAAACCATCCCTATCGTTCATCTGCACTCCGTTCTTGTTCCCATCTCTCCCCTCCCTTGCTCCTCTCTTTTTCTGCACCTTTTCTACCCGTTTTCCCTTTGCAGTCCCACACTCTACTACACCCCAGTCCCTCACTTCCCATTCCCCTATGGCCAGCACCCTACAACTCTCATCTACACTTACTCAGCACTTTCTCCTCAGTCTTCAGAGCACCCTCAATATCCTGGCTTACATTTGACAGGTTTTCTCTTGCACGCCTTGCATGACCAACCACTCCATATAGCTTCTCAGAATAAACTGGAACAGGCATGCCAGATCCACGACCTTAAAAGCGCCCATTGATACCTGCAAGCATTAACTCTTAAGAAATAGTCAGAAGCATGGAAAATTTGGAAGGGGGACAGACACAGAAGTCACTAAATCCACGTACTGCCTACGCTCTACCCCCAAAATCTGATCGCACTGTGACCACTCCAGTACGCTGACAGAAACAGCTGGACTGAATAAAACAGGGTGAAGCTTAGCCAAGACCTACAAAAGATTAGCACCTAATTTATTTTAGGAGATGCGCAGGATGGGCACCAACAAATGGTTTATTTTGGGCAGGGAAAGAGTTCAGGTCTGTGCTGGTAATAGTTGGTTTTATGGAATATAATTACACTTTGGTCATAGCACTTCATGCTAGATGCTTTCAGCTTCTAGGCAATGTAATTACAGGTATTATTACCCTCATTTGAACAGTACTGAATTTATAAAAGGTTAAGTGGACGCTGCTGCTGGGTTTGAACTAGCGAAATGCAGGTTTACCTCATGTCACAGACCAAGCTTTACGTGTGGTACCATCCAAACTTCAAGCAGGTGTGAGTTGGAGGGAAGAGGTAGAGGAGCGTGCCTTAAGTGAGGCCTACTGATATTAGAGTATAAATCAAGTGATTTCCCTTGCCTACCTTAGACACTACTATGGAAAAAAGCACACATCCCACATAGCAGCCCTTCTTGAGATTGGCTTATCCTCATTTTACTTTATATGGTTTCATGAGGATTTTGTATACAATGTCAGGCTGATATCTCAGGCAGTATCTGCACTTTGCAAGCCAGGCCTGGTGGTACAGGGACATCTTGTAGAAAATCCAGTCTTTGTCAGATTGTGTGATCTTGGGGCAATCCTGTGACCCCCCACTGTGCATTATTATCTCTATATGTTTACTTGGGATCACCTGGAAGTGACTCAGTTGTCAGTGTACACTATAACAAAATGCCTCAATCGTCAATGCTCTAACAGAATTTCTTGTTGTTCCAGGTATGCTGTTGAGTGGGTGTGAAGAGGGACAAAGTGTCACAGCAATAGATGTCACCTCCAGCTGGGGGACCGGGTCTCATTTTGGGAAGCAGTTATAGATACATATAATGTGTAATGTTTTTTTGAAGAGAAACGTATCAGGTGCAGTCAGCGTGATCCAACTCTAAGGAAATAAACTAGAAACAATCTCAAAGTAACCTGACGGTTTAGGGGCACTAGTATAGTGTAAGCAGCAAAAATAATCATCACGCCCTTCTCCTTAAAAAACGCAATACATAATATATTAACTGGTGTTGTGGCATTTTCATAGAAAGTGCATGTACATGTCAATATATACCGACTCCCATTGTGCACCCTTGATCCTCTGCTGTATAGGTGAATAGCCTCCATATTTTTTGTGCGGCCTTGCAAGCCTGTGTTTGCCAATGCTTGGAGCTTAAATATGAGCCCTGGTTGACCATCAGTAAGGAACGAACAAAGAGCAGTTCCGAATGTATGCTTTTCCAACCCTACAGTTTTAGGCAGTAGTCTACTGCTTTTGAAGCAGCCCTACCGCCTACAGATTTCAGTGACAGATTGCTCCTGCTTTTTACAGTGGCAAGTAATTTATGTGATTCTGAGGCAGGCTCCAGGACAGAGCATGCAACATATTAATTAGTATGTCTATACAGTGGACTGGTAGGTGATTACTTTGATTGCACTCAGACCAATCCACTGACTTGACAGCTGCGTGACTCTGTCCTGCACTCTTGCCGGTACAACCCTTAGGTGAACCAGCATTGAAAGCAAGTGGCAGAGTGTAACACCATCACACAGCATCTGCCGACAATTTGATGTTAGCATTCAGAATTATACATTTTTTAACATTTCAACATCTTTCCATGTTGTGCTGTTTGTATGTTTTGTATTTTCATGTGATGCCATTGTTATGGGAATTATTATTTTTCAAATTTGAAAAATCCTACATCTTTTTGGTCTCAGAATTTTGGCAAGTATGCAAATGGGGGGGTTCCTCTTTGTCAGGGGCTGGGGCACACTTTCATGAATTGAAAAAACTGAGGGCGGCACTGGCAGGGCCTCAGGTTTTTCAATTCATGAAAGTGTGCCACTGTCTCATATACAGTTTAGAAACATGCACGGCACATTGCAAACTGATCAGGGAATCCTGGGCTCTTAATGTTTCAATGAAACATTAAGAGCCCAGGATTCCCTGATCAGTTTGCAATGTGCCACGTGAGTTTACAAACTATATCTGATATTGGCACAGCCGCACATTCCCTCCAATAAATCCTCCCCATGCCGGTCTGTACCTGGTAGAAGAGGGTGTGGGCACTTGACTGACTTACCTTACTGTAGCTGCTGCCTACTCAGCCTGTTTTCACTCTGTCTCCCTCGATAATACACATGCATTCACGAGCACAGAGTCACTGGAGCACGCGTCGCTGCCTGGCTTCTCCTTCGTTCTGAAAAACAAAGACTGAGGCTGTGCAGCATGCACTGTGCAGGCAGGGCACGTGCAGTTTGTTTGTTCCCCGGCCTGGGCACGTTCATTATGCGCAGGCGAGGGGCAGCAGCAGAAGTGGCAGACAATCAGTCTCAGTGTGTAACACAAAATGTGGGGGCCCCCTGTGAGCCATGCTCAAGGGACCCACCAACTCAGCAACAAATATAGGGTCGCACCACACTCTGGCCCGGCCTAGATTATCACGCTTGTGCAATACGTACCAATGTCCTGTTGAAGTGGTATTCCACCCACTGCACTCGGCAAAAGATATAAATATGTGTTTTAATGCAATATACAGATCACTTTGAGAAAGATTGGCTAAAAAGCCATAGTGTTTGCAATGGTTTTGTAGGGTAACACCAATCCAATACATGCAAGTCACCAACAGTCCAGAGGAACATTAATGCTTTGCTATTAAAAATGTCATGCCACAATAAAAACATGTCCAACTGTCTGCACAATATAGACCAGTGTAGACACGTAATAACATTACAGTAAAGCATGCCCGGCCACATTTAGACATATTTAGACTGGTTGCACCAAAATGCCAGTCGAAGTAATAACACTCATCAAGAAGAGAACACACATGCAAGCCTGTGTCTCTGTGGCCTCCAGCAACACGGCCAAACTCTTTAAAATCTGCAAGTAACTGGCCAATCCTGTTGCAGTCTTTACCTCTACTGTTCCCTCCCATGCCCTGTTCTCTCACTTCTCTGCTAAAACTCAGGACATCCTGTCCTCCATCTCCTCTTCCTCTCCCTCTCCCTCTTCCTCTCTTGGTCCCCCTTTGGCCATCTCTACTTCTCTTCCTCCTTTTTCCTCTTTCTCTCTGACAGTACCTGATGAGGTTTCTAGACAAGTCTGATCTATGAAAGTGTTGTCCAAACAGGTGCTGCCCTGCTCCTCTAGATCCATCAAGGACCATATTGACACCCTCGCTCCAGCCTTGGTGGATTTCTGTAATCACTCTTTCACCACTGGAACGTTCCCCTCTCCACTTAAGCACTCCCTTGTGCACCCACTCCTCAAGAAGCTGTCTGCCTTTCCTGCCTGCCCGGCAAACTATCGCTTTAGAGCTGCCAGAGGCAAGGAAACTGTTCTCCTGAACACCTGTGAAGATCTGTTCTATAACCTTGATTACAGCATTCCTTCTGTCCTCATCCTCCTTGATATTTCCTCTGCTTTCGACATGGTCAACCATGCCATCCTGATCAATCGACTCCATGAGAACCTGGGCATCACAGATCATGCCCTTGAGTGGCTGATTTCCTTCCTTTTGGACCGCCCCTCCCAGATGCAACTTGGTCCCTTTCTCTCCGCCACATCTCTCTATACCTGTGGCATTCCCCAGGGCTCCATCCTCTCACCCTGGTTTTTCAACCTCTGTTTGGCCCACCTGATCTCTATCTTTTCCTCTTATGCGGATGACATTTAGCTTTCCTTCAGGCTCCCCTCAGATTCCTCTCCTCTCTCTCTCTCATTCCTGACTGTCTATCCACGATTCAAGATTGGGGCACCTCCAACAATCTCTCTCCCTTAATACCAGTAAGATGAAGCCCCTGCTTTCCCTCTCGCACTCTGGCTGCCAGCCTTGGGCCCTCTTCCTTCGCCTTCCTGCAAGGCAAAAAATGTTGTTGTCATCTTTGACCCCACTCTCTCTTTCTCTCCTCACATCTCAGACGTCACCAAGAAGTCTTACTACCAGTTGCTCCTCCTCAAAGGGACTCTTCCCTTTCTCACTTTCCCCAAGAAGCTCACTGTCTCCAGAGCCCTGGTTCTCTCTAGGCTGGACTACTGCAACAGACTCTTTTTCAACCTGCCTTCCTCTACTCTCCGCCCTCTGCACCTAATCCAGAACAGGACTGCAAGACTTATCCTTGGCCTCAAGCACAGGGATCATATCTCTTCAGCCCTGAAATCCTTCCACTGGCTCCCGGTTGCTGCAAGGATCAAGCTCAATAGCATTGTCCACAAAGCTTTCTGGGCCCGGGCCCACACCACATCCAACTCTCTCTTCCAAAATACCTTCCCTCTCAAGTCCTTTGCTCAGCTACCTCCAGCTCTCTAAGGGTTAGACGCTTCTCCAGGCAGAGAGTGAGGGGGGTAGATCTCTCTCCTCTGCAGGTGCCTCCCTCTGGAAGGGCCTCCATGCCCCTCTCAAACTTGAGCCAGACCACCTGAAGATCTAGAAGCAGCTCAAAACGTTCCTCTTCTCCTCTGCTTTCATTCTCTCCCTCCCCTGCTGGCCTACCCGACCTACCTGTCTGCTGTACCGACTGGTTGCTTGGCTACCCTCAGAGTCTCACTGAGTCCAGACTCTTTCTTGATCAGTCACCCCTGTACTGCCTCTGGGCCTACCATCACTTAGGGGCTGTAACTGTAACCCTACAGTCCCTTGTTCTCATTGCACTACCTAGAGCTGTGCTGCCCTGGATGCACTTACTCAGAGCATTGCTTCCCTGTGTTCCCTCCCCTATCCTTTGCACTTACCCCCTCCCTTTCCCCTTGCACTTCTCATTCTCGCACCTGCACGATCTGAATGACAAAAGGCCTACTAAGATTGTTTGTCTTGTCCTCCCTCTATCTTCCCTCCCTTGTTTTGTCGCACCTAGAAACACTTGTGTACAGGCGCGTTATAAATTACTTATATCATATCATTTCATCACAGATACAATGCTGCAGTAAGAAATGGCTAGTCTAGCAACACCCAAATGCCTGTCTAGCCAGATAATTACACTTAGCAGGACTACTTTATCAGAAATGCCCAGTTATAAAAAAGTCATACCAAACTGAGGAATGACTTGACTGGCTGCACCAAAATGTCTCTCTAGCCACTAATACCACATATCATGCCTGCTTAGCCTGGACATAGACAACCATTATGATTTTTCGCACAATCCCGCCCCCTGACCACCACACACATCCCCTCTCCCTCCCACCCCTACCCCAACCTCTAAAATCAGCTCCTTGGTCCAGAATTATCTCCACATCCTCTTCCTTGTCCCAGAGCTTACATATGAGACTCCTTGCCTCATAGGTAAGTAATGGGTTGAGGAACAGTGGGACTAGTAGTAATGAAGATTACAGGTAGCTAAGTCAGACGTTACCTCCGTGTACTGCTAGCACTTCCCAGTACTTGTGTATGAGGCAGAGTGCCTCATACACAAGTACTGGGACGGGGAAGCATAGGGCTAGGATTAATTAAGATTACCAATAAGTAATCGAGGCATTTAACACAAGTAGTGGTACAACAAGTTGACTGGGATTCAGCACTATCCCCAACCCCTTGAAATGTTGGGCTATGTTGACTCGATCTGGCTGACCTTCAGAGCAGTCGCCGGACAGAACAGGACACAGATGTTAAACGGCCCTGGGTTTCACTGGTAACAAGAGCTCAACAATTACTAACATAAAACATTTTAGTGTTAGTACCTGCATTCAAATGCCACATTTTTTAGGCAATTGAAATTGTGATGTGGGTTTAGTACTTGCATGCCAGGGGAGTGATTGGAAGGGTAGACAGGGAACAGAAGACCACTCATTCTCAGAGCAGTCCATAAGTGGGAGCTTTCAACCTTAAATGAGATAGTTAACTGCTTGTAACATTGAAGCTGCACTAGAATTGTCTAATTAAAATGCGGAAAGTAATGAGATGCCCCCACACAAATAAGTTTGCTCCTCCCCCACCGCCTGTGAATTTAGTGACTCTCCCAACATTTGAAGGGTTAGCCCCGGTCAAAATGTAGGTTTTGTTGCACACCTGAATGCAAGCAAACACACCAATCACCATATGCACACATGCACACCCAGCCATCCATACATTTAAGTGTGCACTCTTTCACCATACAGGCACACCCAGGCAGCCATCCATACATTTAAGTGTGCACCCTTTCACCGTACAGACACACACACCAAGGCACCCAACCATACATTTAAGTGTGCACCCTTTCACCATACACTCACACACGTACACATCATGGGGTTGAGGGGAGCCCTATTACTTCAAAAAGAAATGATTTCTTTTTTAAGTCACTCTGCCTTCATAAAAAAATTATTTCCATTAAGGAGCAAACCATAAAGGAAATAATTTCTTTATGAATGCAGAGTGACTTCAGAAATAAAATGTTTCTTTTTGAAGTCATAGGGCTCCCTCCACCCCATGACATGGAGGCCTCCAGCCTAGGGTCTTCCATGGCATGGGGTGGGTGATCCCACTGACTTCAAAACGAAAGTTTCTTTTTGTAATCACTCTGCCTTCATAAAGACATTATTTCTGTTACAGAAATAACGTCTTTATGAAGGCAGAGTGAAATCAAAAAGATTTAATTTTTTTGTTGAACATTTTTTTTTCATTTCTTTTTCTCCAAGTGGGGCCTCCTCCCAGAACATCTGCTGGTGGTGCCCCAACACGGCGGGGGCTGCGGGGGCCCCTGTTACGCCAGTGGTCAGTCTACTGTAAGCTTGAAAAAGTAAAAGTAGACTCTACTTTAACTTTTTGAAGCTTACATGACAACTGCAGCCTGCAGTGCAGGGTGCAGTCGTATTTTACAGACACAAATGATCTGGGGTGGGGGATAAAAGCTATTATATTTCCCACTTAAAATTGTGGGGGGGTTTGTCCCCCCCATTTCCCCCATTTCCTACACCCATGGGCACACACACATTTGCTACATTGGCTAAATGACGAAGAATGCAAGCTGTGCAATGCTTCATGGATACAGATTGAAGCCAGATAGTACAAACGCACAGGACAAGTACCCCCAAGCAATTTCAGATTACAGTCCTTGATATAAAATAAAAATGCTCTTCATTTCGTGTCCTTAATGCGCTCAGACTCTCCTCTCGTGACTTCAGCTTCTGTGCCTGCAGGCTCGATTGAGGTGAAGATGCATATATGAATAAACATTGGTAGCGCAGTGGCGGAGAGTGGCAGTCTAGCAGTCATCCCTACCTGCTGAGTCTGTTCACCCTGTCCATTCCTTTCTGAAGGAGGAGCCTGCTGATCTACTACAACTACCCTTCCATACCGTGGAGCGGACGCGGAGTGGCGGAGAGGGGCAGTGTAGCAGTCATCCCTACCTGCTGAGTCTGTTCACCCTGTCCATTCCTTTCTGAAGGAGGAGCCTGCTGATCTACTACAACTACCCTTCCATACCGCGGAGCGGATGCGGAGTGGCAGAGAGTAGCAGTCTAGCAGTCATCCCTACCTGCTGAGTCTGTTCACCCTGTCCATTCCTTTCTGAAGGAGGAGCCTGCTGATCTACTACAACTACCCTTCCATACCGCAGAGCGGACGCGGAGCGGACACGGAGTGGCGGAGAGTGGCAGTCTAGCAGTCATCCCTACCTGCTGGGTCTGTTCACCCTGTCCATTCCTTTCTGAAGGAGGAGCCTGCTGATCTACTACAACTACCCTTCCATACCGCGGAGCGGACGCTGAGTGGCGGAGAGTGGCAGTCTAGCAGTCATCCCTACCTGCTGAGTCTGTTCACCCTGTCCATTCCTTTCTGAAGGAGGAGCCTGCTGATCTACTACAACTACCCTTCCATACCGCGGAGCGGACGCGGAGTGGCGGAGAGTGGCAGTCTAGCAGTCATCCCTACCTGCTGAGTCTGTTCACCCTGTCCATTCCTTTCTGAAGGAGGAGCCTGCTGATCTACTACAACTACCCTTCCATACCGCGGAGCGGACGCAGAGCGGACACGGAGTGGCAGAGAGTGGCAGTCTAGCAGTCATCCCTACCTGCTGAGTCTGTTCAGCCTGTCCATTGCTTTCTGAAGGAGGAGCCTGCTGATCTACTACAACTACCCTTCCATACCGCGGAGCGGACGCGGAGTGGCAGAGAATGGCAGTCTAGCAGTCATGGCTGTCGTGACTGGTACGACTGCCTCTCCCCTGGCTCCACAGGAAGAGGAAAATGGACGGCTACGAAGCTGGCGTCCCCGCCAACATTCAGATAACTTTCTGCTGGCTGAACTTCCTGACACTACGAAGACGCTGGCAAACACAGCTAAATCCTTAAAATCTTGTGGGAAAAAAGTCAGGAAAAAAACCCTTAAACTTCCAATACGCCAACTGAGAGAAGACCCTCTCTTTACATCAAATGACATTTTGCAAACATCTGCTCAAAAAGCAAATGTTCCTTCCCTGACTGACCAGCTCCTACCACTGCCTCTCAAAAATATGCCGATTGAAAACCACACCATTCAGCACACCTCGCCCCCGCCTGCTCGCTTACCATCTGTCCCCAGAGGGGGGGATGTGTTCGCAGTCGGGCAGGCGAGTTCCTATGCTTGCGGAGCTGTGCTCAGACCTCCGACCGATGGCGACGTGATTGTTGAGGCACAGCAAGGATGAGGGCGTGCTACTGCTGCCCACACCACTCAGACAGCTTGGGACCCAGACGAGGAGCGAGAGTATCCGATGACCGGCCCACAAGTGGAGCACTCGGCCCCCCCAGATGAAACGTCTGCCTCGGCCTCTCATAGCGTCTCTGCCCAGATACATGCTGGGGCGGCTGGAGCCGCCGCGCAGAGCCCTTCTCAGGCGAAGGAAAAGGCGGTCTCTGTGGAGTGGCAGTCAGAGCTGCACACGACTGACGAGGGCGGTACGCCCCGAGAGGCGTCATCAGAGCCGGGGGCGTGCAGCCCCCTTGAGATGTCTGAGCCCCGCCCCCGGAGCTCACTACATCCTACTACACCGATAGAAGTACAAACAGCAAAAGCAAAGAAACGCCCCAGGTTATCCCCTGTTTGAACCTCCGAGAAAAGAAAGAAAACTTTAAAACTCAAAAGTGGTAAACAAAATCCAACAAACCTACGCAAATCACAAAGCAAAGATACAAAATGAATGCAATTTTTAAGCAAAAATAAATCAGTCAAAGATAAGACCTCGAAACTGGTTCTCTCTCCTATGGGAACTCTGGTGAAATTCTTTGAACAAAAAAAACCAAGCTAACAACCGCACAAGCTCATTGACAGAGCTTACTGATGCTGAACTCCTTGACGCTGTTCTCGATCTACAGCCTTCAAGCAAACTTAGAAGAACTGAGGACTGTATAATTCCTAGACCAGACCCTCTCAATTTCAAACGACCTATTCAAGGAAAAAAATTACAGTCCGAAAAAAATCTGGAAAACAAATTCACATTTGGGCAAACATCCACACACCTTATACCTACTGAATTTGTCTTTGGCCTTGATCCGGCGGTACCCCAAACGTCTCGTCTAGCCCTGTACCACATCTAAGGGACCTCCTGGCTCCCACAGCGATTTCCGTTCATCCCGCTGATGACGCTGTTGCCCAGACACCTGACCAAAGAAAACCACAACTGGAGGCTGAATCCTCTCCTCCTCCGTCACCACTACTCTCACCTGTGCTACATGACAATCCAGGAAACATTTCGCTCAGTGCTAATAAAAAGATGATTCGAATTCCTAACGAACAAGACAAATCTTCAAAGCGTCAGCAAACTGACTCTCAGGTTCCACCTATTGCTGATCGCAAAGACAACAGAAAATCTTATCAAGATTTTGAACCCTGCTCTGACATACCAAATTCCTCTACCCATTCTACTTCTTTACAAGACTCAAGTCGTAAGTCCACTACATCCAGTAAAGAATCATCATCAAAAAAGCCAGATTTACTTTCATATATGTCGGCATTATCCATTGCCCTGGTCCCTTTCAACAAACTATATGAATCGCTGCATGATACTCTTAAGGACCACACCGTCTTACAGGCGATGATGCATACCAAACTCATCTTCCTAGAAGGCCACATTACTGCTCAAAACGAAACAAGAAACCCATCACCCTCAACCGTGATGGCCATAGATGCGCGCCTTCAAGCAATAGAAACTACATTGACCCGTCTGGAGAAAAGAACTCTTCTAAACTGCTCTACGAGCGCACTTACCATCACTGCACCTTCAATCGACTTGACGTCCTGTACCCCACAGGTCCCTATCCCTTGTGCTAAAACAAAACTGGCCCATAAAAAAGTGGCACCAACATCGTCCCAAACAACAAACGGATCGGCCTCCAATATTGTTTTGGTGATCGACGAGGAAGAAAATCTAAATAAAAAAGCAGCAATCCAACCAAATCAACCGTACTCAATTTTTTCTGCGAAATCAATACATGCCACGCCTCTGCTGACCTTGGAAGCACCCAATACAAAAGCATTTTCTACAAAAACGAAGGCTCAAGTAGACAAACCAATTTCTGAATCCCAAACTCACCTTATCCCCCAAACTCACCTGTCACAACAAGACTCTGACCTTCTGAACTGCCTTCACTCACTTGAGAACCAAGATCTTAAGATCTCATCAAAACTCACAGAGGAGTCTGAGCCCATTACAGACCTGATGAACCTCTCAGAACATCATGATGAAGAAATCTCCCCTATGCCACCAGGCCAACGGAACCCATTGTCAGACAACCCCATTGCTGCAGCGTTGCATACAAAGACCTCTTCGAAGACCACAAGCCTTGAAAACAGACATCATCAGTCACCATTCATGACTTAAGAAGAACGTCGAAAGAGAACCGAACAGTCAACTTTAACCAGGACAAAAGCAATCACAACAAAAAAAAATAGAGATCCAGCTCCGTCTCAGAGTGATAGGACAAGCTATAACACCAACAAAACCGACCCTCGACAGACTCTCAACAGTTCTCAAATTATCATGAAACCCCCCGATACCATTCACAAACTTCATCTCGGAATCGTCTACGAGAGGACAGTCCTAAAGAAAATAAACATCATGCAATAAAGTCTTCTAGTTCTAAGACAATCTCCTACCAAACGCTTAAAAAACGGGGCAAAGCACCAGGGAGATGGATTCTAAAATTAGAAAAATCTAGTGAAAATCGAGATAAAGTCACATTAAATAGAGGAGGCATACTGACGCTGATACATCTTATACTTAAATTAACACAGATTTCTTCAGATGACTTGTGGATAGTTGAACCAAGTCACCACCACGGAAGAGCGGTTTTCCACCTCCATATTATATCAAGAAAAGTTAAGGACAAACTGATCGACCAAAAAAAAGACTTTCTAAGTCTGGGCTATCACCTCTCACTAAAAACGATGACAACAGAAGAAAAGAGCTACGAGCCCAAGGAAACTACTCGAACACTTAACAGGAACATTTCTCTGCATAGACAAAACTTAGATCATCGACCAGTTCAACCCAAGCGCCATCACAGCCCAAAAGTGACCTTCTCAAATAAGACCCAACATAGGCCTCTCCAAACCTCACTACCATCTAATGGGAAATCCGGCGACCGAGAAACAGAAGATCCTGAAGACAAAATCAGTTTTCGTAAAGATCGACAAAACAGCAATAGAAAACTAACTAAAACCATCCAACTGGAAGAAAACGCCCCTACAGCTTCTCCTGATAGAAACTTAACTTCATCCAGCTTCTGGGCATGGCTCCCAAAGGCCTTAGCATCGCATCGTTCAAAATAGCAGTCCAAGAATCTGATCGACGCTTCACCTTCGACGACAAACCAAACCAGCAGCGTGTTTGAAATCAAGTTAGCCAGTTGGAAGACTAGGGGCTATAAACATCTTACCTCGATCAGTGATACAAACTTGGGCTCCTTTGATATATTGTGTCTCCAAGAAACTTGGCTGTCTAAAACACCCACACTCGATGGATACAATCTTTTCCTGGCTCCGGCGACAAAAGGTCCAATGGGCCACCCTTCTTCTGATCTGCTTACCGGTTTGCGAATGGATGGAGGCTTTGCAGGAACTAACATCATCGTCTCAAACTACTCTTTATTAGCACTCTTGCTAACTTGGTCATCGCTATCATCGGACGGAGTTTATGACCATCCTATCTCCGTAGCAATTTTCAACGTATACTGGAACCCTGCAGCAATCGACCAAAAGAAATTCTTAAAACTGATCGAAAACACGATCGATGAGGTACGAACGACTTACAACACCTTGCATATTATAATATGTGGAGACCTGAACGCTTGCTGCACCCAGAAAACAATCAAAAAATAATCCCCGAGTGAAGACAGGGGAAACCAATGGATGAAACTGATGAACTCAAGAAACCTACATAACCTTGATGTAGTATACAAAAAGAATAATCGATTACCAACTTCGACAAACGGGCAACTAATGTCAACTATTGACTATACTTTTGTCTCGGAACCCATCCTGCTGCTAACAACCTCCTTTGACGTTGTTCACACAACATCTAGTGATCACAACATTCTTCAAACCACTTTGAAAACTTCTTATTCAAATCCTGATAGGTACGAAACTGCGGTTGAACAAACTCCTCAAGGCACTAGACTGCATTTAACAGCACACAGTATTCGAGACCTCACAAACTTATACATAGACTTGTGTACTACATCGACCTTTGAATGGGTCGACTACGCCCCTTTGTTGAATACCTATAGAATACCGAGAGGGAAATCTAACAAAAACTCGCAAACATCCCTACACTCGTACGATAAAGTGCTGTTCCAGAAACGAAGGGCTTTCAGAAAAGCCAAAATAAATGCATTGAAACCTACGACGATGGAAAGATCCAAAACAATCAAAGAAATTACCAGAAATTATAAAAACTGGGTGAGATCATATGGATGGAAACTTCACCAACAAGATGCAGAAGCCATACTAAAATCGATCTGTTCCAACAACTCAAAAGAATTCTGGTCTCTGCTGAACAAATCATCTTCACCCAACGATTTGAACATGGCGAATAGTATTAGCGAATTCACCTGGGCTTCTCACTTTAGTTCGCTCTTCGAAAACCCCACACCAAACTCATTGGCTTGCAGCCCCTCTCAGATGACGCTAGCCGTATCTAAAAACACAAGGACCATTGACTCCTGGACGCAACTTGACAACCTGGAAGACTTATTAGACATCCTTAAGAAACTGAAAAAGTCCATGGCCCCGGGCCCTGATGGGATCAAAAATTTCGATCTAAAAACCCATCCTGACGAGTGGGTTAAATTTATAAGAACAGTCTTCACTAAATGTGTGGCATCTCAATCTGTACCTCCTTCATGGCTTTCTGCCATAGTGGTACCAATTTACAAAAAAAGGAGACAAACAAGATCCAGCGAACTACCGCCCCATCGCTTTATTGGACCCCATAGGGAAAGTCTTTGGGACATTACTTTTGAAAAAATTCCAAGTCTGGTCTGCCAACGCGCCATGCAACGACAATTTCCAAACAGGATTAAAAAAAAACCTTGGGAACAGCTATTAACATCTTTACGATATCTATTCTGAAAGCTAAAATAAATGAGGGAAACCCGAGAATTTTCATGGCCTTTATCGACTTGCCCTATCTGCCAAAAACACTCTGGCCTAAGCTGGAAGCTTATTTTTCGAGGTCAGTTTTCTTTCTACCGAATTCAACTCTGGTTCCTTTGATTCGTCGAGAACTAAGCTTGCTATCTCTTCAGGGTACGGTAGACTGTAACACAATCATGCTCTACAGAAAATGTATACTCTCAGACTGCACCTTTATCCACGGTCTGATACTTGAAGAACTTCAAGTATCAAGCGGCAAAATGCTCACCCGATGGAAAAAAGAAAACTTAGATCTGCTGAAAACAATAGAGTGTGCTGAAGAAGAATTGATAAATAATCCAACAAGGATACTTAAGAAACTAAAAGAGATGGATTGGATCAACACGCAAAATCTATCGACTGAGTATAAACTTACCTCACATCTTCCCACTATGGCAACGAAACTGAATGTTCTACAAAATTACATCAAAAAATGTCCGAGCCGACCAGTGCGTAACTTGATAATGCGAGCGAGATTGAACTTGCTTGATTGCAATGAAATACGCTACATCAGAGGTCTGTCATTATCTAACAGCTGTAGATTCTGTAACGAAGACAAGGAAACAATTTGTCATTTATTGCTTTCTTACCCTGCCACAAAGGAAATACGTTTGCCCTATCTGAAATTCCTTCGCCGATATTCGCAAACGACTGATGAGGAAACATGGTGGGCACGGATGATCAGTGGTCATCGAACATCATGGCAACTAGCTACTTTTAAGATCCTTCAACAGCTAACAGAAAAACTAGAGCTCAAACGAATTGAATATAATTAAGACCTTGTTTGTTTTGGATTAAACAAAATAATTTCGCTACGAGACATCCAGAGGACCAAAGAGAAAAGAGAAATGATAGCCTATTTTACAAAGAAAAAATGTTGCAAAAAATCAAGTATTTGATTAAAAATGTCAACAATAAAAAAAAAAATAATAATAATAAAATAAACATTTGTAGGTTGTCTACAGATCAAAATCAACCTGCCTATGATACTATCACTAAGGTCCAATAGACATACAATCATTCCACGAATTAACCAGCTATATCTCTAATTATTGAATTGTAATAAGACAATGGGCCTCATTACGACCCTGGCGGAGAACCATGGTGCAATTTGCACCATGGTCCATGGCGCTAAGTTGCCAATTCCGCCATGGTGGTTGGCGGACTTACCGCCCCATCCCGACCTTGGCGGGGCAGTAAGTCCCCAATCCCCATTTTGCCCTTCCCCATTCCCATTCTTGCCCCATAGGGCATAATGGGAGTGGGGAAGGCGTTAATTACGCCACCGTAAATTACGGTGGCGTAATTAACAACAAGTCCCGTAGCGCCATGGATTTTTCCGCCTGCAAAAAGCAGGCGTAAAATATCACCATGGCGCTACGGGAACTCGTAGTCAGGCGGAAAGGTACGCCATGCTCTACGCCGGCGTAAATCCCTTTCCGCCAGGGTCCTAATGAGGCCCAATATAATTTCTAATCAACACATCTATTTCAATTCTTAGATCGACGCATATTGACAAGTGTTTTTAACTACTTCACACAACATATACATAAAGCTTACTTTCTGTTATAAGTGACATATTTTAGAACATGCTTCATTTTCTCCAATATCAACAGCAAGTATCGGTATCATATAAACATTGCACAGAGAAATACATTTGCTAGAGATGTCCTGTTAGCAATGCATTCCCATGTGCAATGTGATGCGATTATTTGCTTGCATGTACAGGTTAAAGGAATGCAAACCATTATCGAGTTGTGTCACAATTTACAGGTTTGAGTTCAGCTGTGCTATCAATTTGGAGTGCGCAGAATATTGATTCATCTACAAAATGTATCCATCCAAAATCATGATTATCTGGAAGGACAACAACTATTCCCCAATTCTCTTGGTTAATGTGGGAGAAGCTAATATGCATTCCTCTCAGTTCAACACAATGCCATTGACGCATTTGTATTGTTCATTAAAAATTGCATCATTTCTATTAAAATGAAATGGGCCTGCTAAGCTCCCTTTCAGTCCAGTATTACTTTTTAAATATCTATGGATTTCATGGGTCACAAATTAACACTCAATCATGGAAATATTGATGTTGTACACCCTTGTTCGACTCCAGTGTCAGACTGCATCTTTGAAACCCAATGGGTTCCATTTATTTCACTATGATTTACAAAATGCTGCACTCTCTGCTCAGGGAAATATTGTCTGTTCCACTCTGCACACATAGCCTAGATAAATGCAGACATATGCCATTTGCTTTTATTTAAATGATGCATTCTCACTTGGCGTTGAATACAGTGAGAAACTGGGATACATTTCACACTATCATGCTACAGCATCCTATTTGCATCTTATTGGTAATTGTTTATCAGCAATGGTGAACTGTGCTCAGGAACAATTAAGTTGATTATACAATAAATCATTTGTAAATTGCCTTTAAATATACAGAAACAATGCTACATTTCACACTAAATACTAAAAACGTTCAATTTAATATCAGTCCCTGTTAATGGCTCCTCCATCCCAGATCCACCCAACTTTGGTGCTTCAAACATGAACTCACTGGCCTCTAGACCATGTGGTCAGCTCAGATGGAATCTCTTCAGAGGACTATGTTTGAGTCGTGGCTGGACAAGTATTTAGATGTATTTATTAAAGAACAATTCTCTTGAGATGACCCTGTATGCATGGGGGCAACCCATTAACCAGAGGGCTGGAGTTTGGGATTCCTTTGTGGTGTTGGGCCCAAAGCACTTGTTCGCTAACTGAATAAGAACCTAGCCCTCCAGTTGGAGAATGTGCATTCCCCTGGGGCTTCAGAATTACACCCATCAGCAATGTATATCCTGGGTGTACAGAAGTTTAGATTTTGTCAAGCTCACTGAAGAACCAATAAACCCAACATTGGCAAACCCACATTAGAACACCAATGAGGTTATGCAGATTTAAACAGTAATGCATTCCTTGTATAACTTCTGGCAGTCTAACGTGTAATTGTGTACATTTGATACATTTAACATAGAGTTTTCTCTATTTATAGTTGCATCATTTTTAAATTTTAACATTAATTGACCTACTCATTTGAAATAACATGACAACACTTTCCAGATGCAAAATGTCTTATTTGCAAAATGGGCATTCTGCATTTCTTGAAGTTAATTTAAAGTAGGTCAAATCTCAGTCCCTCAGCCTTTTTGCACTTTGTTCCTGTGTAATTCAAATATTGATTCAAGGTCTGTGGGGAAATAGTTGTCATTTGTCTGGTATTGTCTATTTATCAAGAAGAAATCTATTTTCACGTCAAAGTTGCACAATGAGGGTGGGAAAAGCTCAATGCGAGAAAATAGGAGGAAACAGAGGGTGATACATCTCGCTATTAAAAGCCAGACAATGACTGAGAATATAGCAACTGGACAAAATGGCAGAGCTTCTGAAATGTCTTGGGATTTACAAATGAGGGTAAAGATTGCTGCTTGCTGAATGTAACAACTGGAAAGCATTGTGTAAGGATATTGGAAGGTACTTTGGTGGCTACTAAATTCTCAAGCCCACCATGTATTTAAAGAGGGATGATGATACCATTGAAATTGTTGTAGAATCATATCTTTCATGTATTATCCTACTGGGTTAAAATAAACTTTGACACCACTGGGTTCTGTAAGGATATTTGGCGTGTCACAACACAGAGTACAGCACTACTACACAGGTAGCAAACAGCACAGAGTACAGCACTACTACACAGGTAGCAAACAGCACAGAGTACAGCACTACTGCACAGGTAGCAATTTTTTTTTTGCAGCACCACCACAAGGGTGCGGTGCATTGCTATATGTGTTACCAGATTAACAAGAAAAGACAGGCTATTCAGTCAAAAACGATTTTAACATATAAGATGCAAATCTATTTTTACAGTTAAAAGCACACGTGCTCATTTAAAAATGCACACTATTTTTCACCTGAAATGCCTATGGTGCGAGAGACACATTTGAAAATAACAACTAACATAACTTATTACTAACCTGACTAATGAAACATAATCCACTAATAAAAATGTGTCTCCACTGCAGAATTAGGCCTATTCTGAAAGTGAACTTTTAAACGCACATCCATTTTTTTTTTCTGTTCTCTCTGCTGCCCTGTCCACATAACTACAGGAAGCAAATGGGCTCGAAAGAACAGGAAATCAGTTGGTTACAAAGTATTACTATAAAAATGAGCCATTGTGTAGAGAAGGAGGAGATGGCGTGATTAATTCTGATTGGAGCAGCGTCATAGCAAGTATCATGCTAGAGGGAGTGATCAGGCTTTTGCTGGGGGGAGTTTGTGAAAGGAGAAAGACAGTCAAGATTTGGCAGAGCTGGGAGAAGGACCTTTTTTTCCTGACTGAGGGATTCCTATCTGCAAAAGCTGAGAATTCCAGGCTATGACCCCAGTTTGAGAGGAAAAGTCGTTCGCTTTCACTGGGGTTAATCTTCAAGGGAGCCACATTCAGAAAGAGAACAGCTGAAGAAAACTCTGAACAGATAAGGTAATTACATAAGTGTGGGAGCTGGGTGTGCACGAAAATATGCAGTCAGTGTAGGAAAGGGGATTCCTGTGCGTGCCTTAATCAAATGCTAATGTTGCAATTTGAGTTCTGTTCTCCGCCACTCTCTTTGCAGTGTGTCACAGACAATGCTTTTACTGTACCATTTTATTTATTTCTGTAAAGAATGAGATCGTGTTTAATTGCAACTTTTATAATACAGAATAATATTTGAAAACAGACGGGTGGTGTATTTACTATTTACCATTACAATGCTGATGATGTGGGGAGATTTTTAAACAGTGCAATGGTCATTTTAAGACAGATGTGTGCATGTCAGATTCAGTATGAACAGTTGTGAGTGACTGTAGCATAGCTCGTTGGAGGTACATGAGCCAACGGGAAGAGAGACTCTCTGAACATAGCTCCCTACCGTATATAAGGTAGTGGAAATTACCACAAGATTACCATATATAGCTCTCTGTCGTAAATAAGTCAGTGAGATCGCCCATGGTGGCACACTAACACTAACACTGAAAAATGTGGTATTCCTAAAATGTAGGTCTGAGGTCTCTCTAGTGATTACACGAAAAATCTAAGCAAAGATAAGGGATTCTGGACATTGGGGCCACAAATAAAACAAGGGAATTATGCTCACCAAAATACCACCAACCACGCCTACCACCCACGCATACAAAATATGCATGCCTGGGTGCTGAAATAATGCATGTTCACGGTATTATTGTTGTACATGGCCCAATCTGAATACAAGGAGTGATTGTTGCTAAGTTATATTTCGGCGGTAAGAAAATACCGTCAGGCCCCAAATCTCCACAAAATACCCTACATATTTATGGTGCGTTGCAGGCCGGGAAAGTGATCATAGAGTACCTACTGGGCGTGGCAAGCGTGTCTCACACTGCCATTTGCACATTAAAGGGAACCCATTTTATAATAGCAGTGTGCCACTAAAAACGAATTTCAGAATGTCACAAAGGGAAACCACATTCTCAGATCTAGTGCAATATTTAGAGGCAAGGTTATTTGCACATGGGAATTGGTCTTCGAATAGCACGTTAGAATGGAGTAACCGCATTCAGGGTGAGGTGCAGAAAGAAAAACTAGACAATATTTTTGCAGAAGGCAGCATAATTCAGGTCTGCCTTACAAGATTATTGAATGCAGCCAATAAAAGTGCAGAGAAAGACTGTTTAATACCGCTATGCGGCAAAATATGGTTTATTTTAAACAAGTCCCTGCGAATGCAAGAGAATGATACTCAGCTAATTAACAGGTTAAAGACTGAATTAGAGGGGGCAAGTAAAAATCAGGAAATGTTGAGAGCAGAATTGGACGTATGCCAAAAAGACATGCAATTAAAATGCAGAGACTTTGATACTCAGTTATCCAAAAGCAAGAAACAATTTGAAGATAGTGAGCAAGAATTGGCACACTTAAAAGCCTTAGTGGATCACATTAGGCAGGATAAAGATGAGGTTGTTTCAGAAATGCAGATTTTACAAAAAGAACATTGTGAAAAAGAAGGTGATCTCCAGAGTGCAGAACAAGAAATGATTAAAATGATCCAAGAAAGAGACAAGAGAAATAAAGAGTTCAATGAATGCCAAATGCAAATGAGCGAAATGCAGGAGGTGATTAATAAAATGACTGATGAAAATAATTATTTGCAAAATGAAGCAACCAGACTCCTTAAAAAGTGTAAGGACTTAGAACAGCAAATGTGCATTCCCAGGTCCCAGGAGAGGCGGCAGGGTACCACATTCAATGGAGTGGAGGTGAATTCTAGCTCTGCCCAAAGAGCTAGTGCTCCACTGACTGGGCCGGTGACTGAACTTGGTTGCAGCGCCCTTGGGGGATTTGATACTCCCATTGGGGGCAGCCACCAATCTCATACACCTGAAAACAGAATTGAATCACAAAATAGTGCAATTCCATGCATTGCAACAAGTAGCCCCATAAAAATAATGAAATCCATTAAAGCCCTGATCAAACCATTTAAAAAGGGAGGTGAATGCTGCATTGAGGATCACTTAGAAGCGGTGCATGACATTTTTAAAGCACTCCAGATACCTAAGGAACAGTACAGACAATATTTTCATTTAACTTTAGATGCCCCGACGGCCAGCATCATAAGGGGATTAAATGAGCAGCAGAATATGACATGGCTGGAGTTTGAAAAAGAAATTAGGCGTCATTTTTCTCCTTTTCAGTCATTGCAGGAGGCAAAGAAAGTCGCGTACACAATTACTGCTGGACCTAATATATCCCCTCGCCAATTTTTACAAGACTTAAAAAGAGCATTTTCTCGCTTTGATGTATCTTTTGACTCAAATTCCAATGAGTTTAAAACTGCATACTTCTATGGGCTACAGAAAGACATCATATCCCAATTGGTCCGTGAATTTGACCGTGACAAGTCCCTTGAATGGATTGTACATCAAAGCACAAAACTATATGAGGTACTCTATTGTCAGGGTAGAGAAAGTGATAAAATGAAAGATACTAGACCTAAATCTAAAGAACCCTCAGCCACAGTAATGGAAATCAGGTCAGCCAAAATGTCCCTTGAGTCTGCTCAAAGCCAAGGTAAAAATAATGTGACACCTGAACAAAGGGGTAATCAACAAAGATCGCCATTTCCTGTACCAATGTTCCAATCACATGATCCTAGTAATAGAGAGAGCTACATCAGCCCTAGGTATTTAGGGGACAGACCCTGGGTAGGATACCGGCCTGATATGGCAGGTATGAACAATAACCAGAGACAAAATCAAGATCAAAGAAATGATGGTCCCTACCAGTCATTGGGGACACAGAGCAGATTTGATCCCAGCACCATGATATATGGTAATCAGGATAGGCCCCGATATGTGGATCGATTTACTGATAATGGAAATCAACATAGGGGCCAGTACCCACAATCTGAGAGACAGGACATGAGGCAAAACGTGAACTACAGTCCACGCCAGTACAATGATTCCCCACCAGGGGACTATAATCAAAGGATGGGTGCAACCCGCTCCCCTCCACAAATGAATCAAGAGTTCAGAAACCATCCCAACCGACATCAATCACCTGAGAGGTATCAGAATAGATCCAATCAGGGGGAAAACAACCAATATCGACCTAGGCCACAGAAAGAGGATCCTAGAGAGATGGAAAGGTTCCAGTACCTTGAGGATCAAGTGAAAATGTGAGCTGAGCAAATAGGAAAGCTCTATACAGCGCAAAAACAACCTTCCAAAGAGGGGGCTGATGGCCATAGCAATGACCGGGGGGCTTCCGAAAAGTGACTAAGTACTCATGATAACTGCAGTGCCAAAATGACAGATTGCTCTGATATAATTTTGCATAACGACTCTGAGATGTCTAATGGATTAAAAATGAAAGTACCAGTAAATGAAATTGTGACAGAAAGTGCAAATACTTCTAAAAAAGAGGTACGGTTTGACTTAGAGCTAAATAAAACAGTAAAGATTTGCACAAATGAAAAAGAAACATTAGGAATTCCAAAAGAACAAAGGAACAGATTTAAGAAAAATTACTCATGCATGGGGAATACCAGTGAACAGGGAGTAAGTGGGGATGCTATAGCTCCTTCCCTGGGCAAGCAAAACAATGACCAAACACAGACAGAAAAAGGAAATACTCACAAGGAGGGTACAAGTCAATCACCTGAAGAATTCTTTGAGCCACATATTTTTAAAGAGGCTGAAAGGGCTGGTATCACACTAAATGATCACAAATGCACAGAATTAAAAAATGACAAATTGCTGAATGATGTTGTTACACATGTTCAGTTGGAAGGTTGTAATGTGGTCTCTGATGTTACCCAGATGGATGGGCGAACAGTGGCCACACTCCAAAAAACCTCTGATCATGGAGAAATGAATAAAGTCTCTCGCGCAGAAATGGGTAAAAAGGAGGGAAAAATGTCTTTCCATTTACCAATGTGCTTAGCCAAAAGTGAAAAAGACCCGAGAAAGGTGAGCCCTGAAATCAGTAAGAATTCACATTTCTTATGTGTATTAGAGGAAGTTGAGGACAGATATTATGCACCCATCACTGTAGAAGAAAAATGCCACACCTTTGCTATGATTGACACTGGCGCACAGGCCACAATTATGTCCAAGGAGCTGGTAAAGAGTATCAATGAAGGGAGGCATCCACAGAGTCAGATCACAGTGAAGGAAAATCAAGACCCAGTGCATAACTTTAATGGGGAGGAGGTGCCCATCATAGGTGTAACTGAGGTTGACATAAAAATAGGAAAGCACAGAATGAAACAAGAGGTATTGATCACATCTATTTGTGAAATTCCATTTCTGATGGGGACAGATTGCCTGAAAAGATTGTCTCCTCTCATAGATGGGGTGAATGGAGTGCTGTGGTCCTTAACCAAAAAACCATTGAGGCCTAAGAAACTAAAATCACAAAACAGCAATATAAATGAATGTCACACCGTTGCCAAAACAAATTATGCTGTGGAGGTATATCTCCAGAATAGCTGCATACCTAGTGTCACTGTCATATTAATGTGTCAAGATAAAATACAGAGCGGCAATGAAAAACTACCTGTACAAATATACTTGGACCCAAGGAAAGATTGGCAGACTGCCATAGATGAGCACACATTATGTTTTTATCTAAAAGAGAAAATGTGCAAACAGAATATTGCTCCTAAAACAGATTCAGAGAAACACATTACCACTCTGGCAGAAATACACATGGAGGATGAGCAACCATGGGTTCATGTTGGTATAAATGATTATTTTAAAACAATAAAAGCCACTTTAGCGCTTGAACATGAAAGGAGCTTCATTAATGAGAAATTGTTGCAAAAAATTTTGGAGAGGGAAGAAATCCCGAAATTTAGGATTAAAAACCAATATGTTTATGGGTTGGACAGTCCAGACCTTGAAAACCGAATTGCAGGCAGATGCATGCTTAAAATTAGCATTGGGCAGAAAACAATTTACCATAATGTATGGATAGTGAGTGGAGCACAAAATGAATTTTACATGGGCAATGACATCATGCACAGAATGTGTATGGTGTTAGATTTCCTTAATCAAAAAATATGGTCACGCCTAGGTGGTCCGGCACCTGAATTTGAAGACAAAAGAAGGGCTTATCATTGTGCACAACTGGTTCCTTATGCAATCGAATTACGAATAAGGAAAAATACTATTATTCCTGCATTTACAAAACAGTTTGCAATAACACTGAAATGCAAAAATGGACAGCAGATGAAAGGCTCTGATGCATTTGTATGCCTGAATGAATCCATAAAACAGCAAGGCCTGGATTATGAATACATTCCATTGGTAGACATTGGTGAGGGATCTGTAAAAATCATGGTAAATAATAAAGGTTGTCAGGATATTCATTTAGAGGAAAACTCCCCATTAGGAATGGCCATACAAAAATCACATTATACGGCAGATTTAAATAACATGGTGATTGGGAATATTCCTGAAAAATATGTAGATGCCAAGGGCGAGTTGCCAGAACACCTGGACTCTCAGCCCAAAGGAATATTTAAAATTCATTCTGTGTATCCTTATGATTCAAATGAGACAGTGTGCTGCCATCAAGAGGATTGCATAATATTTAATTTAAATGAAAATGAAACAGGAAATCAGCCCATTGAAGTGGAAGCTGATATGCCAAAATATTTAAAAGTGGCAGCTCTACAAAAAGACACAGCCACACAGTTAGAGGAAAGGGCCGAGATTCCTTTACCAGAAGAGTTTACAGAATTTTCCAGAATGGTAGAAGAGCAGATCTCCTTAGCGGATGCATGTGAAAGCGATAAGGATAGGGACGACCTGAGGGAAATATTTATGGAGTTTAAGGATGTATTTGCAAAAGATGCTTATGATTGTGGTTTAACTGATTTACATGTGGCCACACTACCAGAAGGTTGTAGCAGAAATCCAGTGTTTGTACGCCAGTATAGACTACCGCTGGCATGTTTAGAATCATTGGCAGAGATTATTAAAAATTCTGAATCACGGGGAATAATCAGGCCCATTCATAGCACATCCAATACGCCTATTTTAGGTGTGTTAAAGCCAAATGGTCAATGGCGGCTGTGTGCAGACTTAAGAGGGTTAAATAAAAGAGTACCAGTATCTAGATGGCCACTGCCATTCATTGATCAGGGCCTAGCTCAGATACATGGTTCAAATGTATTTACCACATTAGATCTCACCTCTGGATATTGATGTGTGCCATTGGCAGAGGAGATACAACACTTATTTTCCTTTACATTTGACAGGACACAATATGCCTGGCTTAGAGCTCCATTCGGGTACATCAATAGTGGGAGTGAATTTGGCATATTTTTGAGAAAGGCCATGCCGGATGCAGCGGAAAGAGGAACAATAGTTTATGTGGATGATGTCCTGATAAAAAATGAAAGCCTGAAAAGCCATTTTGATGAAATAAGACATGTACTTGGCCAATTGCAGAAAGCAGGCGCCAAAGTATCTTTGCAAAAAGCACAATGGTGCAAGAAAAAAGTGAACTTTCTAGGGCATGAAGTGACTGAACATGGGATAAATCCACAAAGGAAGAAAATAGAGGCCATACAAAGATTAAAAGATCCTAAAAATGTGAAAGGAGTAAAAAGTTTATTAGGGATGACAGGCTATAACAGAAAGTTCATTGAGAATTATGCAGAAATCACTCAACCATTGACTAAACTGCTTAAACTAAATACTCCCTGGAGATGGGAAGAAGAGCAGTCTGATGCAGTGGCTAAATTGAAGGAATGTCTTGTAAAGGCACCATGTTTGACATACCCCATAAAGGACAGGGATTTCTTTATAGAAATAGGCTTTTCTGAACATTGTATGTCAGCAGTGTTATCACAAAAACACGATTTGAATCACAAAACCATTGCCTATGCAAGTAAGGCATTTTCCCAAGTTGAAATGAAATTTAATGAATGTGAAAAGGCCCTATTAACCACTGTGTGGGCGCTACAACATTTCTGTCCCATTGTTCAGGGAGAAAAGGTGATTATTGAAACAAATCATCAACCTTTGCAATTTTTAGAGAGTAAAAGGATTAGATCAGGCAATCTAGCGCAATCCAGAATCACTTCATGGACGCTGGCATTACAAGGTTTTCCCGTAGAAGTGAGATATGGACAAAATAAAAAGAGCCCAATTGCTCAAGGGTTAGCTGACTTACATGACTGTGCAGCTGAACAAATACCAAATGAAATAGAAGTGGAAACTAGTATGCAGGAATTTGAACAATCACCACACAAAGCTTTTGATGAAAAAACATGCAAGGATTTGCCAACTGTATATGTGGATGGTTGTGCTTTTCACATTGAAAATGACAGTAATAAACAGTTAGTGGCAGGAATAGGAAATGTCTGGTTGAAATGTGAAGGCGTCCCCAGTATAGGGATGAGGATTGGGGATAGGAGCAGTCAGGTGGCGGAATTGGCAGCCATTTATAAAGCAATTGCTACTGCAGTTGATAAAAAGTTCAGTGAAATTGTCCTGGTGACTGATTCTGACTATGCACGGAATAGCTTTGTGGAGTATTTGCCTGGTTGGAAAGCAAGAGGCATGGTTACATACAACAAAAAGCCACTTAAACATGGAAAAATGATACAAGCCATAGACAAATTGGTGTCAGAAAATAATTTAACAATATACTAGAGAAAAATTTGTGGGCATTTAAAAACACCAGGAGAGGATAAGGAGGGAAATGATAAGGCAGACCACCTGGCTAAGATTGGGGCTGTGATGGGAGAATTGCTACCTATTGATTATTTGATGGGTGAAATACAAATTGATGCAGTCACACGTTCTAAAGCACCAAAGGAGGTAGATCAACCGGTGGTGCAGTGGAGTCATGACACGCCAGACCAAGATTTGATTGAGGCACAAAAGAATGATCAGATATTGGGAATCTATTATAATCATTTGATAGACCCCGAACAAAATCCTTTAACAGAAAATGATTGTATGGGAAAAGAAGAGTTGAGGGTGTTATTAAAGAACAAAACACGAATTAGATTACAGGATGGACTCATGATTAGAGAGTCCATAACAGGGCAAATACAGTGGGTAGTACCCCTTTCATTCAGAGGACTAATGCTACACCATGCACATGATGCCATAACCGCAGGCCATAGAGGTTCACAAAAAACATTAGAAATACTAAAAGATTATGCTTACTGGCCACATATGTCCCAAGATGTGGAATTATATACTAGAGGATGTCTAGTATGCGCCCAATTTAAACCTGCTTCACCAATGCATAGAGCACCATTGATGAAAAGAGGCCTAACTCTCCCATGGTCAGATTTGCAAATAGACTATGTAGGTCCTTTAAAAAGGTCGAGCAGGGGACACCGTTATATTTTGAGTGTGGTATGTTTGATATCGAAGTGGATTGAGTGCATTCCTGCACCAGATTGTAGTGCGCAAACAGCAGCCACATTGCTGGTGAACCATGTGTTCTCAAGGTTTGGGTTGCCACAAAGAATTGAGTCAGACAGAGGAAGTCATTTCACAAGTACTCTAATGAGTAAGGTATGGCAAATACTAGGTGTGAAAAGGAAACTACATATCGCATATCGGGCGGCGTCTTCAGGTACAGTTGAAAGAAGCAATAGGTCTGTTGTGGATATTTTAAAGAAATTTGTGGCAGAAGCAGGTTCCAGCTGGGATTTACGTTTACCATTGGTTTTGATGGCAATCAGATCGACTCCTGCCAAAGCAACAGGTGTTAGCCCTCATGAGGTCTTGACAGGTAGGAAAATGGTGTTACCACAACACCTACTATACAGAACACATGAGCAAACTCTTGTGAGTGCATCCACAGTTCATGAATATATTGATGAACTGAGGAGGCATTTGCAACATGCATTTGCTTTTGTGCAGAGAAATCTGGAAAGAGCCGCTGACGGTGAAAAGTGTTATTATGACAAAAAGACATCAGTAAAGGAATACAGTGTAGGGGATCAGGTGTACAAGTTTCATTTTGGAAAAAGTAAACAGAAAAATTCTAAATTTCTAGCAGCCTGGCAGGGGCCATTTCGAATTATAGATCAGGTCTCTCCTGTAGTGTATAAAATTTTGAAAAATGAAGGTGAAACAGAAATAGAGCAGTTTGTCCATGTAAATCAAAGGCAGCTTGAGCATGTAGAAACAGATAAAGTCCCTTAAACACAAAAAGAGAAAATAAATGGGTGTAATCAGGAGGCAGTGACAAAGGAGTTAAAAAAGTTGATTGTTATGATGGCACATAAACACTGTAGTATATGTAAAAATATATAATATAAAATAAATAAATAAATAAATAAATGCACATATAACGGAAGCTCATGGTTGGTGTGTGTGCAGAGAGAACATGTATTAAATATTGAATGCTGTTTATGTGTGCTTGTTTTCTTTTAACTTGTGTTTAATTTCAGAAAAAAAAAAAAATATATAAAAAATGAAATATTTTTACCAAGCATGTTTTATTTTTGGCAAAAGGATGAAGTTAGTATTATGCTATGTACTTAATTTGTTTATTTTCTATTTTGATTTAGACAATTAACATTATTTGGTCGGAGGTTCCGGGATCAGAGCCCACGGGAGAGACGATGGAGTCCTGGAGTCCCCTGGATGAAGACCAAAAGATGCCTGCCTCCAAGTGGAGGTGAAGACAAGATAACCAGAATGCTAAAAAGGATGACTCCTATGGATCTAAGATTGCCAAGATGGAAGTGTACTCGAATGAACCGAATAACATCGCTGGTCGGGACATATCAGAAGCGGACAAGAGTGCTGACATATGGAGTTCCACGTATTTATTATTTTAATTATTTATTTTAATTTATTATATTAATTATTTGTTTTAGTTAGTTGTTTTATTTCTTTGTTTTTAATTGACTTGGAAAATCTAACTTAAAGTAATGCCATTTCAACTGAGAAGGCAAATGTAGAACATTTTGTAAACTAATGAACTCAGATGAATACTGTGTTGATTGCAAATTTTTCATTGATGCACATGAATATTCATGTTGTTGGATTGCTATATTGTAAAAGAAAAAAAGAGAGAACAAATTGTTTTTAGGTATTGGCTTGGATTATAGCCAAGTTCTAAAAACAAAAGGAGGGTATGTAAGGATATTTGGCGTGTCACAACACAGAGTACAGCACTACTACACAGGTAGCAAACAGCACAGAGTACAGCACTACTGCACAGGTAGCAATTTTTTTTTTTGCAGCACCACCACAAGGGTGCGGTGCATTGCTATATGTGTTACCAGATTAACAAGAAAAGACAGGCTATTCAGTCAAAAACGATTTTAACATATAAGATGCAAATCTATTTTTACAGTTAAAAGCACACGTGCTCATTTAAAAATGCACACTATTTTTCACCTGAAATGCCTATGGTGCGAGAGACACATTTGAAAATAACAACTAACATAACTTATTACTAACCTGACTAATGAAACATAATCCACTAATAAATATGTGTCTCCACTGCAGAATTAGGCCTATTCTGAAAGTGAACTTTAAAACGCACATCCATTTTTTTTTTCTGTTCTCTCTGCTGCCCTGTCCACATAACTACAGGAAGCAAATGGGCTCGAAAGAACAGGAAATCAGTTGGTTACAAAGTATTACTATAAAAATGAGCCATTGTGTAGAGAAGGAGGAGATGGCGTGATTAATTCTGATTGGAGCAGCGTCATAGCAAGTATCATGCTAGAGGGAGTGATCAGGCTTTTGCTGGGGGGAGTTTGAGAAAGGAGAAAGACAGTCAAGATTTGGCAGAGCTGGGAGAAGGACCTTTTTTTTCCTGACTGAGGGATTCCTATCTGCAAAAGCTGAGAATTCCAGGCTATGACCCCACTTTGAGAAGAAAAGTCGTTCGCTTTCACTGGGGTTAATCTTCAAGGGAGCCACATTCAGAAAGAGAACAACTGAAGAAAACTCTGAACAGATAAGATAATTACATAAGTGTGGGAGCTGGGTGTGCACGAAAATATGCAGTCAGTGTAGGAAAGGGGATTCCTGTCCGTGCCTTAATCAAATGCTAATGTTGCAATTTGAGTTCTGTTCTCCGCCACTCTCTTTGCAGTGTGTCACAGACAATGCTTTTACTGTACCATTTTATTTATTTCTGTAAAGAATGAGATCGTGTTTAATTGCAACTTTTATAATACAGAATAATATTTGAAAACAGACGGGTGGTGTATTTACTATTTACCATTACAATGCTGATGATGTGGGGAGATTTTTAAACAGTGCAATGGTCATTTTAAGACAGATGTGTGCATGTCAGATTCAGTATGAACAGTTGTGAGTGACTGTAGCATAGCTCGTTGGAGGTACATGAGCCAACGGGAAGAGAGACTCTCTGAACATAGCTCCCTACCGTATATAAGGTAGTGGAAATTACCACAAGATTACCATATATAGCTCTCTGTCGTAAATAAGTCAGTGAGATCGCCCATGGTGGCACACTAACACTAACACTGAAAAATGTGGTATTCCTAAAATGTAGGTCTGAGGTCTCTCTAGTGATTACACGAAAAATCTAAGCAAAGATAAGGGATTCTGGACATTGGGGCCACAAATAAAACAAGGGAATTATGCTCACCAAAATACCACCAACCACGCCTACCACCCACGCATACCAAATATGCATGCCTGGGTGCTGAAATAATGCATGTTCACTGTATTATTGTTGTACATGGCCCAATCTGAATACAAGGAGTGATTGTTGCTAAGTTATATTTCGGCGGTAAGAAAATACCGTCAGGCCCCAAATCTCCACAAAATACCCTACAGTTCTCACGCCTAGCCCTTCTTCACGACACAGTCGAAGAAGCGTCGGAAACTGCTGGAGTATTACACTTACCCTGTATTCTGGGAGGTCTGAAAAAATCATTGAGATCTGGCATCTTTCCCATGCCCTTGCATGATGCTATGGCTTATGGTACAAAGTATCAATAAAAGCTTCATCTAATTAATGCCGGACATTTTCTTCAAGAATGCGATGCAATGGCTGGTGTTAAAAGATATCGGGCCTCATTACACGGTAGGCGGTAAACCCCTACCGCCTTACTAAGAGGTCCCTTTGCGGGTTGGGGAATTTAACGCCTGCTTATTGCAGGCGTTAAAAACCAACCCGCAAAGGGACCAGGGAGCTAATTACGGTACCGCAATTTGCGGTACCGTAATTAGCGCCTTCCCCCTTCCCATAGAGCCCTATGGGGCAAAAATGGGAATGGGGAAGGGCAATGGGGGAAGGGGGAATTACCGCCCCACCAACCTTGGAATAGGGCAGTACTTCCCCTTTCCACCAAGGCGGTGCCGGTATTTTACCGGCATGGACCAAGGTGCTAATAGCACCATGGTCCACCGCCATCCGTGTAATGAGGCCCATCGACATTGGACTGTAGGGAAAATGTTTCAACTCTGATGCAGAATGAGACAATTGTGAAAATTAATTTCACAAGTAGTCTAACCAGCTTTAGACCAATTATTCCTTAATTCCATTCTTTTTTCTCTTTTCTTATTCCAATCATTGTCTTTTCTCATTCTTTTTCATGATTTTATTTTGATTCTTCTGTGTTTTATTTTCAAATGTGCTTCTTTTCTTCCGTGCAATTTTTCCTTCTTGCGCTTTCTTTTCTTTGTTTTGATCTCTTTCTTTCCAATTTCATCTACTTCCTAGCTTTGTCTCTCTATTCATCCGTAACCTTTGCTCTCTCTCTCTCCCTTTCTCTCTTTTTCTTCATTCTCTCCTTCTTTCTTTCCATCTTATAGTATGTTTTTACATGCCTACTTTCCATATTCTTTCTCTGATTCTTTCTTTATATCCTTCCTTCTTCTGTTACGCCTTCCTCCTTCCTTTAAATGTTCCATTCCATCTAATGAATAGGTTTCTTCTCATTGTCCTCCCATCTATTCATATCTTCTTTATTTAACCTTTTCTCTTTCTTTCCTTTATCTACCAACATCTTGTTTCTTTAATTTTTGCTCTCGCCTTCTCTGTCATTTATTCCATCAGCAATTTTCCTTTTTCCTTTTTCTCAGACCCTTTCTCTGATTTCCTTTTCATTTTTTATGTTTTCTCTTCTGTTTTCCTCTTTCTTTCATGGTTGTCTCCATCGTTCTTTCATTTTCCCTTTCCTGCTTTCTTTTGACACGTTTGCCAATACTGTTTGAAATGTAAAATTATATTTTATTTTGTTACACTTTATCTTGCTGCATCTCTTTGCATTTAACCATTGCCTTGCTTTATATTTCTTCTAGTGTTGTCTCTTTATGATATTTTCTCCATCTTGAACATTTTAACATAGAAATATATTTCATGTCTATGGAAGCCAAGTTTGGAAATATCGCATTGGGAATTTTGGAAAACAAATCCTCAAAATACACCTCTGCGTTGCATCCAGCACATATGAGAAGAGCTTTGATTATCTGTCATCAACATTTGTACTAACAGCTGACACACGATGCACCCTTTGTCACATTGTAAGGCCTCTTTTCTTGTCGGTTGACCTCTGACTGATTAATTTCTTTATTCCAATCACTGATATGCCTGAAGAGAAAGTAACTGCACCTCTTCACTCTCTACATGGTGTTACACTAAACATAAACCCCTCCCCCCATGCTCAAGATTTTGCCTGGGCCAAGCGCATGGTGACATACAGGGATGTCCTAAAACTCATGTGCATTTCTGTTGGCAAGTAGATATAACATAGCCATCTGAATGAGTAACATTTCTGACAGCTGGATTTGAATACCAACCCAACCAAGGCTTACTTGGAATTGGCCTTATTTCTTTTAAAATGTTATTTATTACACAGCTGCAGAATTAAAATAGGCAGATAAGTGTCATAAGCAACGTGGCTTTGATGGACGAGGGGAAATTTTGAAGGAGGACTAACCATTCCTGCTCCAAGCTAATAACCACGTTTCAAACCCTCTTGCCTACCAAAGCCATTTTCGTATATTCTATTTCTTTACAGTAACACATTCATTCTACTGTGTTCACCTTCAATGACCAATTTATTGGCTTGCTCATTTAATTGTATGTTTTATGTTGTTTCTTTAATAAAGTCAAAGCTTAATCTGATGCTCTTTGTAAGTGTTCAAGATAAACCTACCTTGTTTTCCTCTGCCACACCTGATAGTATCTGGGTCCTGTCAGGGGTATTTTGCTGTATTTTTGGGGAGCTTGGTGGAGTATTTTGTGGTCTAGTGGTGAGCATAAATACTTAAGACTGCCTGATATTATTTTATATCAGGACCATGAGTGGTAAGCCAAAACTGGACGTGGTTTGCCCTAAATCCCAATTTCATTATCATGCAGGATATTATCTACAATATCACTTTGGCAGTATTTCAGAACACTGACAGTATTTCTACTCTTCGCCCTCTGCAACTAATCCAGAACAGGACTGAAAGACTTATATGTTTGGCCTAAAGCCCAGGGATCATATTTCTCCAGCCCTGAAACCTCTACACTGGCTCCCGGTGGCTGCAAGCATCAAGTTCCAGGTCCTCTGCATTGTCCACAAGGCTTTCTGGTGCCGGGGACCACACTACCTCCAACTCTCTCTTCCTAAGCACACTCCTTCTCACCTCCAACTCTCTGAGGGTCAGGCGCTTCTCCAGGCTGAGACTGGGCAGTAGAATAGCTTCCTTTCCTCACTCAAACTTGAGCAGGACCACCTCAGGTTCTGGAAGCAAATCAAAACCTTCCTTTTTGCTTCTGCTTTCTCTCTCTCTCTCCCCAGCGATGTTCTTGTCTGCTGCAGTACCTGGTTACCTGGCCCCCTCTGAGCCTTATGAGACTAGGCTCCTTCACAGCTAGTAGCCCCTTGCACTGCCTCCGGGCCTAACACACACCAGGGACTGTATATGCAACCCTACAGTCCACTGCCTCTTTCTACTTATTTAGAACAGGCAGCACTTACTTGTGCTTTGCTTATTACACTCTCCATTTCCATCCCCCTGGTACTTCTTCTCACTCTTCCGCTTGCACTTGAACGATCTGAATGTCACGAGGCCTAGTATGATCTTTTGATTGTTCTTCCTTTGTCTCCCCTTCCTTGTTGTGTCGCGCCTAGAAACACTTGTGTACAGGTGCATTATAAATGACTTACCATATCACATCAATACATACTTACCAGGTCATCTATGTAGACAGCCTCGGGGATCGAAGCTATTGACAGTGCCCAGTTTTGTTTTGTATTTTACCACATGTGGTAATATGAGGATTCCACCTGCGGTAAAATGCAACTACCACCTACTTCACGTCTGTATGTATACTAACACAAGGAAGTAGGATAATAAGTAAACCAAAGCTGAGTTGTTTCTTTCTTCTTGTGTTTTATAAAAGAATGAACAAAGTACAATGGCATGTGCAATGAACCAAGTTTTTGCATGACTTCCCCTGTGATTCAAAAATAAAACGGAACTAGCCATGGATAAATAACACTTGTAAATTTCACCCGCTGTAGATAGCTTTTCTGTATAATGAACTTCAAACATTCTTCTTTGCGATAGATGGCTGAACACCACTACACTGACCTTGAACTTATCACTAGTCTTGGCAGCTAACAAACCTTCCGCCATATCTGACGCATGTTGCATGAACAGGAAAAACACGTGAAAACTAGCTGACTATGTTTAAGAATGTGAATGTACTTTCCTAGGTTGAGACAATTTATAAAATGCACCTATCAAAACCCCTAGAAATATATCAATTGCTCTGCTAGGCATCTGAAAATGAACTACACACGTTTGTTAATTTAAATAAAATTCTTCAGTCTATAACTGACTGTAACATACACTTGTAAAAAGAAACATTCATTCACCTCCCACCACAATTTTACTAGAATCTCACCAAAAAGCATGCTCTTCTGTGTGCCCCCGGACTGCATAGTGATACTCCCACTCTACTCAGCTTTTCAGTCATCACACAGACATTATCTTTATGTGCTCCTCTCCTCTCTAGGCAAGACACTCAGTGAAATCTTCTGAGATAGACAGCCAGCCTGCTTACATCGTCAGAAACTGCACTACACAGACCCACAGCCAGAGAGTCCAACAGAGAGAGTGAGAGAGGCCCTCCCACTCCTGGACAGCTATTTTTAAAATCTTTCTGTGACCTGGGAATAAAATGTATATTTGTCTAAATAAAATGTAAAAATGCCTGCCTTTCTCTGTGATGTAATGTGCCATCCAAAACCACTGTCCTTTTTCAAACCTCCAGAAGATTCCTAAAATCACGTTTTTATCCTGTCACCTCTGCAGAGAGATACAAGCTGCAAACGGATATCAAAAAGTTACAGATCTCTGCCAAGGGAACACAAACAATGAGCCTACCCTGAGAAACATGGCTCTTCACATTCCACAACTCCAACTTGTCACGTCTTCCTTGCATGAAAACAGCTTTCATTCTGCACATTTAGGGGCCGATTCATGGAACAAACGTGCGCCGAAAATCGTTGTGCAAGCAGGCGCAAGCAGGCGCAAGCAGCCGCAAGCGGAAAAAAACAGGCGCACGCGCACGCGTGCGATTCATGGAAGTCCCTGCGCGTGTTCACCTCGGGATGTGCGCCAAACCCGTGCATGGCGCACAAGTCACTGCAACATCCCGAAAGGCGTGCGCGATGCGCACAGTGAAAGCGCACAACCTCGGCGCATACACCAGAAAGTGGGCGGGACACGGGACGTAACGCGCGGAATGGGGAACAACGCACGAAAATAAGGGTGTAACTGGGGATGTACTGCAGGGAAGCAGACGGAACGCCCACACGCACTCGAACCAGACGTATTCATGGAATCGAATAGGGCGAAGCGACGCACAGCCAAAGACACGCACACGCTGAAACACGTCCGCCACACGAAGGCAGGCGGTAGAGTCCTAGCGCATCACAAAAGTGGCAACATACAGCAATTGGGCCTGTGTATTGCGGGGGTGCGCGGGTAGTTACACACGCGATTGAGCGGGGTACGTGTATTTCGGGGGTGCGCGGGAAGTTACACACGCGATTGAGCGGGGTATGTCTATTTCTCGGGTGCGCGGGAAGTCACACACGCGATCTCATCAGGGTACGTGTATTTCTGGGTGCGGGGGAAGTATCCCACGCAACATCAGCAGGGTACGTGTATTCCAGGGGTGCGCGGGAAGTTCCACACGCAATTCCATCAGGGTACGTGTATTACAGGGGTGCGCGGGGAGCAGCACACGTGAATTGCATGTGTGGGTCCTCCCAGGTGTTCCCTCTACACCCTCCACGGCCCCTGCAGGTGGCTCACACCACAGGGGCCTACCCAGCACATGTCATGCAGGCACCCCATCCACCATGGCCATGCCCACCAGCCAACCCACATGTCAAATTGCACTACTGCCCACCAACGCATGTCCCCCTGCACCCCGAGCCACCAGGGGCACCCTTCACCAGGCCCCCACCCATGTCTCCCACCACCCCCCAGCAGTGCAGGGGCAGCCTCCACCAGGCCCCCACCCATGTCTCCCACCACCCCCACCCCCCAGCAGTGCAGGGGCAGCCTCCACCAGGCCCCCACCCATGTCTCCCACCACCCCCACCCCCCAGCAGTGCAGGGGCAGCCTCCACCAGGCCCCCACTCATGTCTCCCTGCACCCCCACCCCCGAGGAGTGCAGGGGCAGCCTCCACCAGGCCCCCACCCATGTCTCCCACCACCCCCACCCCCCAGCCGTGCAGGGGCAGCCTCCACCAGGACCCCACTCATGTCTCCCATCACCCCCACCCCTCAGCCACCAGGGGCATCCTCCACCAGGCCCCCACTCATTTCCCCTATCACCCCCACCCCCCAGCCACCAGGGGCAGCCTCCACCAGGCCCCCATTCATGTCTCCCTGCACCCCCACCCCCCAGCAGTGCAGGGGCAGCCTCCACCAGGCCCCCACTCATGTCCAACTCATGTCTCCCATCACCCCCACCCACAGCAGTGCAGGGGCAGCCTCCACCAGGCCCCCACTCATGTCCAACTCATGTCTCCCATCACTCCCACACCCAGCAGTGCAGGGGCAGCCTCCACCAGGCCCCCACCCATGTCTCCCACCACCCCCACCCCCCAGCCACCAGGGGCAGACTCCAGCAGGCCCCCACTCATGTCTCCCTGCACCTCCACCCCCCAGCAGTGCAGGGGCAGCCTCCACCAGGCCACCACTCACGTCCAACTCATGTCTCCCATCACCCCCACCCCCAGCAGTGCAGGGGCAGCCTCCACCAGGCCCCTACCCATGTCTCCCACCACCCCCACCCCCCAGCCACCAGGGGCAGCCTCCACCAGGCCCCCACCCATGTCCAACTCATGTCTCCCATCACCCCCACCCCCAGCAGTGCAGGGGCAGCCTCCACCAGGCCCCCACCCATGTCTCCCACCACCCTCACCCTCCAGCCACCAAGGGCAGCCTCCACCAGGCCCCCACTCATGTCTCCCATCACCCCCACCCCCCAGCACTGTGGGGCACCTGCCAGCAGGCCCCACCCATGTCTCCCACCACCCCCACCCCCAGCAACCAGGGGCAGCCTCCACCAGGCCCCCACCCATGTCTCCCACCACCCCCAACCCCAGCAGTGCAGGGGCAGCCTCCAACAGGCCCCCACTCATGTCCAACTCATGTCTCCCATCACCCCCACCCCCAGCAGTGCAGGGGCAGCCTTCAACAGGCCCCCACTCATGTCTCCCATCACCCCCACCCCCAAGCAGTGCAGGGGCAGCCTCCACCAGGCCCCCACCCATGTCTCCCACCACCCCCACCCCCCCAGTCACCAGGGGCAGCCTCCACCAGGTCCCCACCCATGTCTCCCACCACCCCCACCCCCAGCAGTGCAGGGGCAGCCTCCAACAGGCCCCCACTCATGTCTCCCATCACCCCCACCCCCCAGCAGTGCAGGGGCAGCCTCCACCAGACCCCCACCCATGTCTCCCACCACCCCCACCCCCCAGCCACCAGGGGCAGCCTCCACCAGGCCCCCACCCATGTCTCCCATCACCCCCATCCCCCAGCAGTGCAGAGGCAGCCTCCACCAGGCCCCCACTCATGTCCAACTCATGTCTCCCATCACCCCCACCCCCAGCAGTGCAGGGGCAGCCTCCACCAGGCCCCCACCCATGTCTCCCACCACCCCCACCCCCCAGCCACCAGGGGCAGCCTCCACCAGGCCCCCACTCATGTCTCCCATCACCCCCACTCCCCAGCACTGTGGGGCAACTGCCAGCAGGCCCCACCCATGTCTCCCACCACCCCCACCCCCCAGCCACCAGGGGCAGCCTTCACCAGGCCCCCACCCATGTCTCCCACCACCCCCACCCCCCAGCAGTGCAGGGGCATCCTCCACCAGGCCCCCACCCATGTCGACCACCACCCCACCCCCCAGCCACCAGGGGCAGCCTCCACCAGGCCCCCACCCATGTCTCACACCACCCCCAGCCACCAGCAGTGCAGGGGCAGCCTCCACCAGGCCCCCACTCATGTCCAACTCATGTCTCCCATCACCCCCACCCCCACCCCCAGCAGTGCAGGGGCAGCCTCCAACAGGCCCCCACTCATGTCTCCCATCACCCCTACCCCCCAGCCGTGCAGGGGCAGCCTCCACCAGGCCCCCACCCATGTCTCCCACCACCCCCACCCCTCCAGTCACCAGGGGCAGCCTCCACCAGGTCCCCACCCATGTCTCCCACCACCCCCACCCCCCAGCATTGCAGGGGCAGCCTCCACCAGGCCCCCACCCATGTCCCCCACCACCCCCACCCCCCAGCAGTGCTGGGGCAGCCTCCACCAGGCCCCCACTCATGTCCAACTCATGTCTCCCATCACCCCCACCCCCAGCAGTGCAGGGGCAGCCTCCAACAGGCCCCCACTCATGTCTCCCATCACCCCCACCCCCCAGCAGTGCAGGGGCAGCCTCAACCAGGCCACCACCCATGTCTCCCACCACCCCCACCCCCCAGCCACCAGGGGCAGCCTCCACCAGGCCCCCACCCATGTCTCCCATCACCCCCACCCCCGAGCAGTGCAGGGGCAGCCTCCACCAGACCCCCACCCATGTCTCCCACCACCCCCACCCCCCAGCCACCAGGGGCATCCTCCACCAGCCCCCACCCATGTCTCCCACCACCCCCACCCCCCAGCAGTGCAGGGGCAGCCTCCACCAGGCCCCCACCCATGTCTCCCACCACCCCCAGCCCCCAGCAGTGCAGGGGCAGCCTCCACCAGGCCCCCACTCATGTCCAACTCATGTCTCCCACCACCCCCACCCCCCAGCCACCAGGGGCAGCCTCCACCAGGCCCCCACTCATGTCTCCCATCACCCCACCCCCCAGCACTGTCGGGCACCTGCCAGCAGGCGCCACCCATGTCTCCCACCACCCCCACCCCCCAGCCACCAGGGGCATCCTCCACCAGGCCCCCACTCATTTCCCCTATCACCCCCAACCCCCAGCAGTGCAGGGGCAGCCTCCACCAGGCCCCCACCCATGTCTCCCACCACCCCCACCCCACAGCAGTGCAGGGGCAGCCTCCACCAGGCCCCCACTCATGTCCAACTCATGTCTGCCACCGCCCCCACCCCCCAGCCACCAGGGGCAGCCTCCACCAGGCCCCCACCCATGTCTCCCACCACCCCCACCCCCTAGCAGTGCAGGGGCAGCCTCCACCAGGCCCCCACTCATGTCCAACTCATATCTCCCATCACCCCCACCCCCAGCAGTGCAGGGGCAGCCTCCAACAGGCCCCCACTCATGTCTCCCACCACCCCCACCCCCCAGCCACCAGGGGCATCCTCCACCAGGCCCCCACCCATGTCTCCCACCACCCCCACCCCCCAGCCACCAGGGGCAGCCTCCACCAGGCCCCCACCCATGTCTCCCACCACCCCCACCCCCCAGCCACCAGGGGCATCCTCCACCAGGCCCCCACCCATGTCTCCCACCACCCCCACCCCCCAGCAGTGCAGGGGCAGTCTCCAACAGGCCCCCACTCATGTCTCCCACCACCCCCACCCCCCAGCCACCAGGGGCATCCTCCACCAGGCCCCCACCCATGTCTCCCACCACCCCCACCCCCCAGCCACCAGGGGCAGCCTCCACCAGGCCCCCACCCATGTCTCCCACCACCCCCACCCCCCAGCAGTGCAGGGGCAGCCTCCACCAGCCCCCACCCAAGTCTCCCACCACCCCCACCCCCAGCCACCAGGGGCAGCCTCCACCAGGCCCCCACCCATGTCTCACACCACCCCCACCCCCCAGCAGTGCAGGGGCAGCCTCCACCAGGCCCCCACCCATGTCTCCCACCACCCCCACCCCTCCAGTCACCAGGGGCAGCCTCCACCAGGTCCCCACCCATGTCTCCCACCACCCCCACCCCCCAGCATTGCAGGGGCAGCCTCCACCAGGCCCCCACCCATGTCTCCCACCACCCCCACCCCCCAGCAGTGCAGGGGCAGCCTCCACCAGGCCCCCACTCATGTCCAACTCATGTCTCCCATCACCCCCACCCCCAGCAGTGCAGGGGCAGCCTCCAACAGGCCCCCACTCATGTCTCCCATCACCCCCACCCCCCAGCAGTGCAGGGGCAGCCTCCACCAGGCCCCCACCCATGTCTCCCACCACCCCCACCCCCCAGCCACCAGGGGCAGCCTCCACCAGGCCCCCACCCATGTCTCCCATCACCCCCACCCCCCAGCAGTGCAGGGGCAGCCTCCACCAGACCCCCACCCATGTCTCCCACCACCCCCACCCCCCAGTCACCAGGGGCATCCTCCACCAGCCCCCACCCATGTCTCCCACCACCCCCACCCCCCAGCAGTGCAGGGGCAGCCTCCACCAGGCCCCCACCCATGTCTCCCACCACCCCCACCCCCCAGCAGTGCAGGGGCAGCCTCCACCAGGCCCCCACTCATGTCCAACTCATGTCTCCCACCACCCCCACCCCCCAGCCACCAGGGGCAGCCTCCACCAGGCCCCCACTCATGTCTCCCATCACCCCACCCCCCAGCACTGTCGGGCACCTGTCAGCAGGCGCCACCCATGTCTCCCACCACCCCCACCCCCCAGCCACCAGGGGCAGCCTTCACCAGGCCCCCACCCATGTCTCCCACCACCCCCACCCCCCAGCAGTGCAGGGGCATCCTCCACCAGGCCCCCACCCATGTCGACCACCACCCCACCCCCCAGCCACCAGGGGCAGCCTCCACCAGGCCCCCACCCATGTCTCCCACCACCCCCACCCCACAGCAGTGCAGGGGCAGCCTCCACCAGGCCCCCACTCATGTCCAACTCATGTCTGCCACCGCCCCCACCCCCCAGCCACCAGGGGCAGCCTCCACCAGGCCCCCACCCATGTCTCCCACCACCCCCACCCCCTAGCAGTGCAGGGGCAGCCTCCACCAGGCCCCCACTCATGTCCAACTCATATCTCCCATCACCCCCACCCCCAGCAGTGCAGGGGCAGCCTCCAACAGGCCCCCACTCATGTCTCCCACCACCCCCACCCCCCAGCCACCAGGGGCATCCTCCACCAGGCCCCCACCCATGTCTCCCACCACCCCCACCCCCCAGCCACCAGGGGCAGCCTCCACCAGGCCCCCACCCATGTCTCCCACCACCCCCACCCCCCAGCAGTGCAGGGGCAGTCTCCAACAGGCCCCCACTCATGTCTCCCACCACCCCCACCCCCCAGCCACCAGGGGCATCCTCCACCAGGCCCCCACCCATGTCTCCCACCACCCCCACCCCCCAGCCACCAGGGGCAGCCTCCACCAGGCCCCCACCCATGTCTCCCACCACCCCCACCCCCCAGCAGTGCAGGGGCAGCCTCCACCAGCCCCCACCCAAGTCTCCCACCACCCCCACCCCCAGCCACCAGGGGCAGCCTCCACCAGGCCCCCACCCATGTCTCACACCACCCCCACCCCCCAGCAGTGCAGGGGCAGCCTCCACCAGGCCCCCACCCATGTCTCCCACCACCCCCACCCCTCCAGTCACCAGGGGCAGCCTCCACCAGGTCCCCACCCATGTCTCCCACCACCCCCACCCCCCAGCATTGCAGGGGCAGCCTCCACCAGGCCCCCACCCATGTCTCCCACCACCCCCAACCCCCAGCAGTGCAGGGGCAGCCTCCACCAGGCCCCCACTCATGTCCAACTCATGTCTCCCATCACCCCCACCCCCAGCAGTGCAGGGGCAGCCTCCAACAGGCCCCCACTCATGTCTCCCATCACCCCCACCCCCCAGCAGTGCAGGGGCAGCCTCCACCAGGCCCCCACCCATGTCTCCCACCACCCCCACCCCCCAGCCACCAGGGGCAGCCTCCACCAGGCCCCCACCCATGTCTCCCATCACCCCCACCCCCCAGCAGTGCAGGGGCAGCCTCCACCAGACCCCCACCCATGTCTCCCACCACCCCCACCCCCCAGTCACCAGGGGCATCCTCCACCAGCCCCCACCCATGTCTCCCACCACCCCCACCCCCCAGCAGTGCAGGGGCAGCCTCCACCAGGCCCCCACCCATGTCTCCCACCACCCCCACCCCCCAGCAGTGCAGGGGCAGCCTCCACCAGGCCCCCACTCATGTCCAACTCATGTCTCCCACCACCCCCACCCCCCAGACACCAGGGGCAGCCTCCACCAGGCCCCCACTCATGTCTCCCATCACCCCACCCCCCAGCACTGTCGGGCACCTGTCAGCAGGCGCCACCCATGTCTCCCACCACCCCCACCCCCCAGCCACCAGGGGCATCCTCCACCAGGCCCCCACTCATTTCCCCTATCACCCCCAACCCCCAGCAGTGCAGGGGCAGCCTCCACCAGGGCCCCACCCATGTCTCCCACCACCCCCACCCCCCAGCAGTGCAGGGGCAGCCTCCACCAGGCCCCCACTCATGTCCAACTCATGTCTCCCACCACCCCCACCCCCCAGCCACCAGGGGCAGCCTCCACCAGGCTCCCACCCATGTCTCCCACCACCCCCACCCCCTAGCAGTGCAGGGGCAGCCTCCACCAGGCCCCCACTCATGTCCAACTCATATCTCCCATCACCCCCACCCCCAGCAGTGCAGGGGCAGCCTCCAACAGGCCCCCACTCATGTCTACCACCACCCCCACCCCCCAGCCACCAGGGGCATCCTCCACCAGGCCCCCACCCATGTCTCCCACCACCCCCACCCCCCAGCCACCAGGGGCAGCCTCCACCAGGCCCCCACCCATGTCTCCCACCACCCCCACCCCCCAGCAGTGCAGGGGCAGTCTCCAACAGACCCCCACTCATGTCTCCCACCACCCCACCCCCCAGCCACCAGGGGCATCCTCCACCAGGCCCCCACCCATGTCTCCCACCACCCCCACCCCCAGCCACCAGGGGCAGCCTCCACCAGGCCCCCACCCATGTCTCCCACCACCCCCACCCCCCAGCAGTGCAGGGGCAGCCTCCACCAGCCCCCACCCATGTCTCCCACCACCCCCACCCCCAGCCATCAGGGGCAGCCTCCACCAGGCCCCCACCCATGTCTCACACCACCCCCACCCCCCAGCCACCAGGGGCACCCTCCACCAGGCCCCCACTCATTTCCCTTATCACCCCCACCCCCCAGCAGTGAAGGGGCAGCCTCCACCAGGCCCCCACCCATGTCTCCCACCACCCCCACCCCCCAGCAGTGCAGGGGCAGCCTCCACCAGGCCCCCACCCATGTCTCCCACCACCCCCACCCCCCAGCAGTGCAGGGGCAGCCTCCACCAGGCCCCCACTCATGTCCAACTCATGTCTCCCACCACCCCCACCCCCAGCCACCAGGGGCAGCCTCCACCAGGCCCCCACTCATGTCTCCCATCACCCCCACCCCCCAGCACTGTGGGGCACCTGCCAGCAGGTCCCACCCATGTCTCCCACCACCCCATCCCCCAGCAGTGCAGGGGCAGCCTCCACCAGGCCCCCACCCATGTCTCCCACTACCCCCACCCCCCAGCCACCAGGGGCAGCCTCCAACAGGCCCCCACCCATGTCTCCCACCACCCCCACCCCCCAGCCACCAGGGGCAGCCTCCACCAGGCCCCCACCCATGTATCACACCACCCCACCCCCCAGCCACCAGGGGCATCCTCCACCAGGCCCCCACTCATTTCCCCTATCACCCCCACCCCCCAGCAGTGCAGGGGCAGCCTCCACCAGGCCCCCACCCATGTCTCCCACCACCCCCACCCCCCAGCCACCAGGGGCATCCTCCACCAGTCCCCCACCTATGTCTCCCACCACCCCCACCCCCCAGCCACCAGGGGCAGCCTCCACCAGGCCCCCACCCATGTCTCCCACCACCCCCACCCCCCAGCAGTGCAGGGGCAGTCTCCAACAGGCCCCCACTCATGTCTCCCACCACCCCCACCCCCCAGCCACCAGGGGCATCCTCCACCAGGCCCCCACCCATGTCTCCCACCACCCCCACCCCCCAGCCACCAGGGGCAGCCTCCACCAGGCCCCCACCCATGTCTCCCACCACCCCCACCCCCCAGCAGTGCCGGGGCAGCCTCCACCAGCCCCCACCCATGTCTCCCACCACCCCCACCCCCAGCCACCAGGGGCAGCCTCCACCAGGCCCCCACCCATGTCTCACACCACCCCCACCCCCCAGCAGTGCAGGGGCAGCCTCCACCAGGCCCCCACCCATGTCTCCCACCACCCCACCCCTCCAGTCACCAGGGGCAGCCTCCACCAGGTCCCCAACCATGTCTCCCACCACCCCCACCCCCCAGCATTGCAGGGGCAGCCTCCACCAGGGCCCCACCCATGTCTCCCACCACCCCCACCCCCCAGCAGTGCAGGGGCAGCCTCCACCAGCCCCCCACTCATGTCCAACTCATGTCTCCCATCACCCCCACCCCCAGCAGTGCAGGGGCAGCCTCCAACAGGCCCCCACTCATGTCTCCCATCACCCCCACCCCCCAGCAGTGCAGGGGCAGCCTCCACCAGGCCCCCACCCATGTCTCCCACCACCCCCACCCCCCAGCCACCAGGGGCAGCCTCCACCAGGCCCCCACCCATGTCTCCCATCACCCCCACCCCCCAGCAGTGCAGGGGCAGCCTCCACCAGACCCCCACCCATGTCTCCCACCACCCCCACCCCCCAGCCACCAGGGGCATCCTCCACCAGCCCCCACCCATGTCTCCCACCACCCCCACCCCCCAGCAGTGCAGGGGCAGCCTCCACCAGGCCCCCACCCATGTCTCCCACCACCCCCACCCCCCAGCAGTGCAGGGGCAGCCTCCACCAGGCCCCCACTCATGTCCAACTCATGTCTCCCACCACCCCCACCCCCCAGCCACCAGGGGCAGCCTCCACCAGGCCCCCACTCATGTCTCCCATCACCCCACCCCCCAGCACTGTCGGGCACCTGTCAGCAGGCGCCACCCATGTCTCCCACCACCCCCACCCCCCAGACACCAGGGGCATCCTCCACCAGGCCCCCACTCATTTCCCCTATCACCCCCAACCCCCAGCAGTGCAGGGGCAGCCTCCACCAGACCCCCACCCATGTCTCCCACCACCCCCACCCCCCAGCAGTGCAGGGGCAGCCTCCACCAGGCCCCCACTCATGTCCAACTCATGTCTCCCACCACCCCCACCCCCCAGCCACCAGGGGCAGCCTCCACCAGGCCCCCACCCATGTCTCCCACCACCCCCACCCGCTAGCAGTGCAGGGCCAGCCTCCACCAGGCCCCCACTCATGTCCAACTCATATCTCCCATCACCCCCACCCCCAGCAGTGCAGGGGCAGCCTCCAACAGGCCCCCACTCATGTCTCCCACCACCCCCACCCCCCAGCCACCAGGGGCATCCTCCACCAGGCCCCCACCCATGTCTCCCACCACCCCCACCCCCCAGCCACCAGGGGCAGCCTCCACCAGGCCCCCACCCATGTCTCCCACCACCCCCACCCCCCAGCAGTGCAGGGGCAGCCTCCACCAGCCCCCACCCATGTCTCCCACCACCCCCACCCCCAGCCACCAGGGGCAGCCTCCACCAGTCCCCCACCCATGTCTCACACCACCCCCACCCCCCAGCCACCAGGGGCATCTTCCACCAGGCCCCCACTCATTTCCCTTATCACCCCCACCCCCCAGCAGTGCAGGGGCAGCCTCCACCAGGCCCCCACCCATGTCTCCCACCACCCCCACCCCCCAGCAGTGCAGGGGCAGCCTCCACCAGGCCCCCACCCATGTCTCCCACCACCCCCACCCCCCAGCAGTGCAGGGGCAGCCTCCACCAGGCCCCCACTCATGTCCAACTCATGTCTACCACCACCCCCACCCCCAGCCACCAGGGGCAGCCTCCACCAGGCCCCCACTCATGTCTCCCATCACCCCCACCCCCCAGCACTGTGGGGCACCTGCCAGCAGGCCCCACCCATGTCTCCCACCACCCCCACCCCCCAGCAGTGCAGGGGCAGCCTCCACCAGGCCCCCACCCATGTCTCCCACTACCCCCACCCCCCAGCCACCAGGGGCAGCCTCCAACAGGCCCCCACCCATGTCTCCCACCACCCCCACCCCCCAGCCACCATGGGCAGCCTCCACCAGGCCCCCACCCATGTCTCACACCACCCCACCCCCCAGCCACCAGGGGCATCCTCCACCAGGCCCCCACTCATTTCCCCTATCACCCCGACGCCCCAGCAGTGCAGGGGCAGCCTCCACCAGGCCCCCACCCATGTCTCCCACCACCCCCACCCCCCAGCCACCAGGGGCATCCTCCACCAGGCCCCCACCCATGTCTCCCATCACCCCCAACCCCCAGCCACCAGGGGCAGCCTCCACCAGGCCCCCACCCATGTCTCCCACCACCCCCACCCCCCAGCCACCAGGGGCAGCCTCCACCAGGCCCCCACCCATGTCTCACACCACCCCCACCCCCCAGCCACAAGGGGCATCCTCCACCAGGCCCCCACTCATTTCCCCTATCACCCCCACCCCCCAGCAGTGCAGGGGCAGCCTCCACCAGGCCCCCACTCATGTCCAACTCATGTCTCCCATCACCCCCACCCCCAGCAGAGCAGGGGCAGCCTCCAACAGGCCCCCACTCATGTCTCCCATCACCCCTCCCCCCAGCAGTGCAGGGGCAGCCTCCACCAGGCCCCCACCCATGTCTCCCACCACCCCCACCCCCCAGCCACCAGGGGCAGCCTCCACCAGGCCCCCACCCATGTCTCCCATCACCCCCACCCCCCAGCAGTGCAGGGGCAGCCTCCACCAGGCCCCCACCCATATCTCACACCACCCCCACCCCCCAGCACTGTGGGGCACCTGCCAGCAGGCCCCCACCCATGTCCAACCATGTTCCCCACCACCCCCACCCCCCAGCACTGTGGGGCACCTGCCAGCAGGCCCCCACCCATGTGCAACTCATGTTCCCCAGCCAACATGTCATCACAATCTAGATCCCTGGTCCCTATGGTCAGCCTCCAAATGCAAAACACCCACCCGAGTATTGCATCCACCCACTCATAATTTGCAATTACATCACAGAACACCAATTGCAAGTTCCGAAACAAACACATTTCCCTCACATACACCCAATGGGTGTCAGTGAATCTCAAAACACATATCATGAAATGCATGAAACCAATGAGATACCACACATTGAAGTTCACCAAAAATAATATGTATTAAAGGAAACATCAATAGAATAAAAAATGAAGAAACAGAAACGTGAATGTACAAAAATGAAAAGAAGCATGTCCGTCAAAAAAAGCAAAACCAAAAATAAAAATCCAAAGTAATGTCCAAAGTCAATGTCCACAAAACAAAATCCAATGGGAAATAAAAAAGAAAGCCATTGCTCCATGGTCAAAAATAGAAAAAAAAAATACAATCCAACTGTCAACTATGTACATGGGAACAATCCAGGGTCCATTATCCCAACAAAATAAAGGAAACCTATCTAACTACACTAACTAATAAAATAAACTATATACAAAAATGTGGCCAATGTCCGAAAGGTCCAAATAAAATAAAAACAAAAATGAAACCTAACACTACCTAGAAACTATGTACAAGGGCAGCGGGCTAGTTTCACGGCTCACTTGTGGATGTTCCGGGCCAGGGCATCATCAAACTCCTCCTCAATTTCCCGGAGGCGGTCCTCCTCCATGGCCCCGAGGGTCCGCAGGGCCACCGACGTCTCCACCTCCAAACCCCTGCGGATTGCCTCGAGGCACTCGGCCCGCCTCAGGGCCCTCCGCATGGAGTTCTCCGCCCTGACCATTGTGAGCCGTGCCTCTTCTGCCCGCTGCCGCTCCGCATCTATGGTGTGGCCCAACCGCTGCCACACGGAAGACACTCTCTGTCCTGGGTCCTCCTGCCCTCCGGCCGATGCCTGCCCCTCCGATGTCGAAGGCTCCGAGCCTTCATGGCTCCCACCACGTTGCTGCTGCTGCTGTGCCTCTGCCCGTGCACTGCCTCCTGCTGCCTGCACATCCTCCGCCGGCTGGGGTGCAGTCGTTGATGTGGCCACCCCTGCTGGACGTCCGACTCCCGACTGTGGCAGGGATGCCTCCTCCACCAGCCTGGCCGCACCGTCAGAGGCAGCTCCACAGGGCACCCAGGTGACTGATGGGTGGGAAGATGGCACAGAGGATGACTGGCGCGTAGGGGGTCCAGTTGAGGAGGGGGTCGGAGCAAGCCCCATCAGACGGAGGAATCCGACCTGGGTGACCTGTCCCAGCAGGCTGACGTGGTCAACAAGCCATTTGAGATGACTCGCAGTCTCTTCATGAAAAGACTTCAGGTCACCTCGCATGGCCCGTTGACGCAACGCCACACCAGCCAGGACAGGCTCAACCCGGACCTGGATAGCCACGTCCGCAGGCAGAGGAAGGCTAGTTGACGTGAGCTCAGCCCCTGCCTGAAAACGGGTCTGGACGTAGGCATCTCTGCTGGTGCAAGATGATGCAGGGACAGGATCGGGGACAGGATTGCACACAGGCACCTCCGCGGTGGCCTGTGCTGCCTCCTGTCCCTGGTCCTGCACTGCACCACTAGCACCAGTGGGATCCCCACCTCCAGACCCTGTCTCTGGTGCTTGCACGGCCTCCTCCTCCACCAAACCCCCCACCAACCTGATGACTCCGTGCCATCTTCCCCTGTTGGGCCCTGTTTGGTCCCAGCTGCCCCTTCTGCTGCTGAGGAGTCCAACTCCAACCTCCGCCTCTTGGACCTCCCCCCGGCAGCTGCGGCCTGGGATGTGGCACCGGACTCCTCACTCCTCGACGAGATGACAACCTGGGAGGGGAGCCGGGCCTTGCGTCTCCGGCTGGCGGTCGGATCCCCGCAGCTGTGATCCACAGCACCTTCTCCGCCCTCTTCATCAGTTGACGCTGCAGACAGGGAGAAACAAAACACAGGCATCAGGGCACTGTACAATGGACATATACACACATAACAGTTGTACATGAGTGGCATTGGCAAACCTCAGACATGTCATCACAATCCCCAACACACATGTCATTACAACTCGCACACATGAGCCATACCACAGCCATATCGCAACTGCCACCACCATCCATACACATACAACAGCATGAGCAGCCAAAGGTGAGCCAGACATCACATGCAACACAGGAAGTGCACCACACATGTACACACACCACCACACTTGCATGCCTGTGTACACCTCTGCCAAGTGTCGCACTGTTCAGACGGGCATCCATGTCACATCTGCCAATCAGGCTTCCACATACCGCTGTCACATGCATCCATGTTGCATCACTGTTGCACCCTTGTCAAATACACACACATGCACATGTACACAGTGCTGATACATGCAGCCGAAAACAACATGCATGCGTGACATCACGGACATGTCTACTTACACACACATTCATCCAAACATGTGTGCCCACACAACTGCATTTGGCATGCAAGCCTACAGACACAAGCACCATCCATGTCTCACACATTACAGCCCTCGCATGTGTCAGCCCCACGGCCCTGTACACCCCCACCCATACTCGACCCCATAAAACAGATGTGCAACCTGCACACTACTGAATAATCACCACACGCACTGCTCACAATCAGGATGCATGTACACTCACCGCTCGACTCCAGACGGGTCTGCTTCTCAAGGACCTGGATGTGGAGCGCTGGGGATATGCGTTCCAGGACCCTCATCTGTTCTTCCGACAAGTGGCCCCGGCGCCCCTTGGCATCCGCTGCCTTCAAGAGGCGCCGGGCCTTGTTCAGGGTCCTGGACCTGAAGTCCTCCCAGCGCTTCCTGACATGTTGTAAGTCGCGGACTGCCACCCCCTCCGCGTTGATGGCAGTCACGATGTCAGTCCAGCTCTGAGTCCGTCCTTCCTTGTCGGCGCGGGAACTTTCGAAGAGGGCATCATACTGCCCCAGGACTTGCTCCACCAGGACACCAACTTCGGTGGCACTGAAGCTGGTGCCCCTCTGCCTCTCTGGCCGGGGGTTGTCAGTGGTCACAGATGGTGTTTGCCCGACATGACAACCCCAGAGGCAGGAGTGGGTGGGCAACTGGGTCCTGGGGCTGGGCTGTGGAGCGATGGAATCCCAGTCGGGAGTCTTCGGTTCCAGCAGGGGTGGTCACAGCAACAGCACCCCTGGCTGATGTGCAGGCAGCAAATGGCAGGGCACGTGGGCAGCAGGCAGTCAGGCAGCAGCAGATGGCAGGTGGGAGCGTGCTCAGGGCTCTGGGGGGCAGTAGTTTGGCCTTCTGGGCAGGAGCGTGGTCTTCCGTGTGCTTACGCGTGGCCAGCTTGATACAGAGTGATTTGGCATGTAAAAAATCTGCACGTCAGCGTATAATTCGAGGAAAGGCCCTTAGCGCGTAAGCGCGTCTGCACGCATATGCATTTTCATTGGACAGAAGGCCCCTCAAGCGCAATCGCCCCTATGACGTGACGCGTACAGACGTGCATGGGCATTTCAGCGCGCATGAAAAACTGCACGTCCGCGTGTAATATGAGGAAAGGGCCCATGCGCGTAAGCGCGCGTGGAAAACTGCACGTCCGCGTGTAATACGAGGAAAGGCCCTTAGCGCGTATGCATGGCAGCACACATATGCGATTTCATTGGACCAAAGGCCCTTAGCGCGTGAGCGCGTCTGTGACGTGACGCGCGCAGGTGTTTCCCTCATTGCACGTGATGACAGAACACACGTGGATTTCCACCAATCGCGTGTGAAAGTTCCCGGCACCCCGGAACACACGTACCCAGGCTAATCGCATGTGGAACTTCCCGCGCACCCCGAAACACACGTACCCAGTTGCGTGTACGCTCACTCCCCTCCGATCACACGCGAAGACACTCGGACCGTATCCGAATACGGGAAACCCGCGCACGGCAAAAGACGTGCACAGGCGTCAACGCGTCTGCCACACGAAGGCAGGCGGAAGCGTCCCCGCGCACAGCATAAAAGTGCGCGCAAACAACAAACGCGTATATACAGCTACGATGAATGCCCCATTTGTCGCTGCACTGATCGTGGGACACCGCAGGAGGAGGAGAATAGCCAGGGCACGCATTTTCGCACCACGGACAAGCCTTTTTGGGATGCCTGACGACCAGGTCTATGGCAGGTATAGGTTTCCACCCCATATCATCCTAGACCTGGTCAGGGAGTGGGAAGATGACCTCACATCCCCCACCCTTTGCTCCCAAGCATTGAGCCCCTTGGAGAAGCTGCTCAATGTACTGCATTCTTTGGCCACGGGGTCATTTCAGCGGACTACTGCCATAGTGGGGGGGTCTCACAGGCCACGCAGTCACGCTGCCTACACCAGGTCTTGGCAATCATCAATGTGTGCCCCTCAGTCCGCAGGCACATATGCATACCCAGAACACCTGCAGAAAGGCAGGCCGTGGTCCTGGACTTCTACAGGGTGGCACACTTCCCCAAAGTGCTTGGTGCCATAGATTGCACCCATGTGGCCCTACGTCCACCTAGGGCCATTGAGCACATCTACCGAAACCGCAAGCACTGGCATTCCATCAATGTACAGGTGGTATGTGATGCAAAGGGAATCATCACCTCTGTCTATGCAAACTACCCTGGCTCCACCCATGACAGTTTCATATACAGAATGTCCGCCCTGAGCCGGGCCCTGGAAGCTGGGCAGCATGGCGACACATGGCTCCTAGGTCAGTACAAATGCCCTTGCACATGCATGCAAGTCACACACAGACAAATATCCAAACCCTAATAATCTCAACTATTATCACCTCCCCAGGGGACAGTGCCTACCCTCTGAGCAACCACATGATGATGCCAATCCGGAACCCCACCACACCACCCCAGGTAAGATACAACGCCGCCCATATTGCAACCAGGGGTATAGTGGAGCGCACATTCGGAGTGCTCAAGTCACGTTTCCGCTCCCTTGACCGCTCTGGTGGGCAACTACTCTATGCACCACCAGTAGTGTGCAGGATCATTGTGGCAGCATGTGTCCTGCACAATGTTGCAACACGGCAGGGCGTCCCGGTGGACATGGTGGTGCCCCCACATCCCCAATCACAGGCACAGGCGCTGCCCATGGGAGGGGACAGGGCACGTGGCGAGGAAGCCCGGACCCAGCTTGTGGCCACATTTTTCACCTAAACTCCCACCCCTGCGGAGTGCACACAGGCCTGGCACATACCAGGTGACAATCGATGATGACAAAGAGACAGTTAACTGTCACAACCCTACCACCCTGAGAAAGTTGCCATGGAAGTGCCACATCATCTGCATCCCTAGCTACTTCAACACAAGCTATCCTGTGTGACCAAAAGGCACACATATGACATATGACATGATATGGGCCATACACAAGTATTCCAAGGCGCAATGAGGCAGGGAGGGGGGAACAAAGGAACACAGAGAACGGTACTACTAGGCCAGGTGTCATTGGGATCGTGCAAGTGCAGGGGTAGGGGGAATGGGAAAAGTGCAAGGGGAAGGGTGGGGGGGAGTCCAGTACAGGGGAAGTAGCCCAAAAAAATAATACATAGGTCGCCTGGTGGCAACTACAAAGGTAAGTGCAGACAAGTGCTGGGAAGGGAGGGCTGTAGGGATAGAGAGACAGTACTGCAGTGCAGGGGTTGCCAGGGAGGCAGTGCAAGTGGAGAGTGGCTGGGCCAGGGACCAAGGTCGGTGAGAGTGGCCCAGTTGCAGCTCCTGTGCAGTTCCAGTGGAGAATTCTGCAAGGGAGAGACAGACAGTAAGCAGAAGCAAAGAGGAAGGTCTTGAGGTGCTTCCAGAACTGGAGATGATTCCCCTCAAGTTCAAGTCAGGCCGGAAGTCTGTTCCAGGGGGAGGGCCCTGCTGCGGAGAGAAATCTACCCCCAGCTAGTTGCTCTGAGAAGCGGATGACACGGACATGCAAGGTGTGCATCACACACACCTGCAAACCAGGCCATGGCCATCACTGTCATGTCACTCAAACCCTCCCAAACATCAACATGACATGGCACGCAATACCCATACACCAACGCAGTAACGATAAGGTACACATTGCCATGTCCTAAATGCACAGTGGCATCGGACACTGCTGCCTGACCCGGAATCAGATGAAATGACAGACCAACAACCTCCCACCCAAAATAAGTCATTTCCAAATGCATTACAACAGTCGTAGACGTAACATCACAATGAATGCCTGTCTACATGCACATTATGCATTGCACAATCAACACTGCAGCTCATGTGTGCAGTGTCATACTCCTGCATCACACTGCTCAGTGCACAGCACAGTGAACAGCCATTGTGTGTGATGCACACCCTGAGCATCGCATCTAAGTGACAGACCACGTCAAACATCAAATTAGGCATGTACTGGATCCATGATCGGTCACAGAACATGTGCTGCCGGGACACAGTGGGCACCAGAAGGCAAACAGTGTACACGTGGATATGCAAGGGTGGGAGTACATGTAGTGCATCAGAGTGCAAGTGTGTGGTTCTGCAAGGACATGCACTCCACATATGCATGTGCACTCAAGTGACCATCAGTGTTCCCTACACATCACATGTGAACATCCACCATGTGTACACCCCAGCATGTCAAACCACAACTATCCCCTCGCACCTGAAAGGAAAACACAACACATGAACAGGCATTGATCAGCAGAACACAACATGTACATATGATACCACCATTACTATGTCAGAGTTCCCATCACACTGCAGGGCAAGGCAACTATCAACAACAACCCCCCCCCCCCCTCCCTCACAAATGACCATGACCCACTGAACAACTGCACCTGGGTCATGGAGCCTCCAAACCTCAATTCCACCTGGCCACAGGATCACCTTTACCCTTCGTCACCATCTCCCACCTTGTGTGTAAAAAGATGCCTGAACCCTCAGAATCCACACTCATTTCCAAAATCACAAAATCCAAGGCATAAAAACGAACCCGAACACCCTCCAGTAGATGACTTGACGTAGCAGTACCTCACAAAGGCCAAGTACTACCACAATGATGCAACAACCAAGGTAGCACAGCAAAACAATATAACGACAGGATGTGAGACATGTGTGGTACATGACATAGGATGATGCACCATGAATGGATGTGTACTGTCACAGGTCCCCTGTACAGGCGCGGGTGTGTCACGAAACAACCACCCCCACCATGTCCCGGGTGCCTGCAAGGTCAAACTCACACAGGCCCCTGAGACCCTGGTGGGGAATGAGGTTCAGGGATATGCAGTGGTGACAGGTGTTGACACACTGGATGACTGGAATGAGCGGCAGGAGAGGGGAGGGGGAATGACACATGAAACTAGGGAATGCACGAAAATGTACAACCTGCATGAACACATACACAATCCAAACAAACTTGGACATCATTGTCATGGCCTTCTGTAGTCCAGGCTCAGGAGTGGTACGAACCAACCACCCCCTCTAGGGTTTTGGCACCTGCAAGTTCGGGGCTTACACAGGCATCCGCAACCCCAGTGGGGAAAGAGAGTCAGGGAACGTTGCTTGGATAGGCACGGGAAGCAGGAACACCGGGTAGAGGGTACAGGTTTCAAAATTGCATAGGATCACGGGTGATTAGGGAGAAAAAAACATACCAAATTGAACCACACATACATCCATGCATCAGTACACTCCCCAGCAAGCCTATGCAGAGCAGTTCGTAAGAAAAACAACAAGACACTTAGCTCTGGTTTTGAGTGCTGGCCTCCTGCCTGCGCACTCTCAGGTCCGGTTACAGGAGCACTGCAATGCTGCAAAGAGAGACACAGTCAACAACCTGTAAGTGCCAATTGCACAAAAACACAACACCAAACATGCCCCATAGCAACAGACTACTCTACAAACAGACAATCTGTGGTTGATGCTTCGTACCCATATATAACATCACCCCTGTGACGGGTCATACACAGTCAATGCAGTAAGGCAACCGCTGCTGGGTGCGTGGCAAATGGAACACCAATGTGTCACAATTCACACAACATGCAATGTTCCCTGGGTAAGCAGACAGACCCATATAGCAAGCCATGACTACATAGCAAATTGCGTACCACCATGACCGAAACAAAGTTGGCAGTGCATTTATCATGAAGTACGTGGAAAAGACATGCACTGCACCCGAGTATGTCCCTTGCTGTATGTCCCTGTGAGCTGCCTCTTTCCATGTCTCGGAAGGCTACATGGTTGATACAAGTGGCTCAATGGACCTTGGTGTACCGGAGGGTATGTGCCACTGCCCCTGCATGTGTCCCAGACAACCCTACTATCAGCAGCCATCAGTCCACAAACACATCTGAGCTGCATTGTGTGCTTCAACACCAATATTCGTCTAAGCTCACCCTCAGTGCTGTGACTAAGCCTGCATGTGCAACTCGGCTGGTGCAAGCTTTGCTGTGTCGTGGCCCCCCTGTGATGCTCACCTTGCCTGGAGTTCCTTGGAACATGTCAGCAGTTCTAGGATGTGGGTCTGCAATCACTGTGCCTCTGCTTCTGCACACATGTGCATGTGGGCACCAACAAACGGGTCCAGAATTCCTTCGTCCAATGGGCCATGTCTGCTGGCAAAGTTGCTCTGGAGGCTCATCCCCCTGTAGAAAGGGCATGAAACACATGATTAATGCTTCAAAGTCATCTGTGTGTGTGTCTCATCAAGGCATCTCATTACTTGACCATGTCAGAGAGTCACATCACAAATCACACCATCAGTCCGTCTTTCACCTCCAAAGTGTGGAACACTATCTACAGCATGAATTGCAACAAGCACATGTACAGGAAAGATATGAAACATACTACACAATGCATAGCAATCAATGTCCACATTAATCATGACACACCCCATCTAGCAAAAGCTGAACAGTGGACAATGACACCTAAATCATCCCCACTAGGGGTGTCAACACAAGTCACACAGCACCAGACATGCCACAGATATGACAGTCCAAAGCCCTTGTGTAAAATGCTGTAACACCGAACCATCCTTGCGAGCCCATGGATAAGGGAGGCAGGAGTGGCATATGTGAGTCAAGGAACCCAAGCAGCAAACACATACACAAGACAACCATGAAGGGCCCAGCTGGAACAGACAGTGGATGCCTTCAAAAGCCACAAAGCACCACACCGTCACATGAAAGCACAATAGACTAGCAATTTTAAACTAAATCAACTATTAACTAATTACACTAACTATGGAAAACCTACATTACCTATTTAAACTAACTATCAAACAGAAACTTAACTAACTAAACTAAAAGAAAAATCAAAAATGGCCACATACGATCCGGGGGGGAGGGGAGGCACCCAGGAGGGGGGAGGTACAGGGTGCTGCTCAACATCCACATGCGATGATGCTGAGCCAAAAAAAAATCCTCCATGGGCTCAACGCCTGCACAGCACGACCTATGTGGGAGATAGATGGTCGTCCGAGTCTGGCTCATCCTGGAAAGGAGGACGTGGCAGAGTAGCCTGGCCACGCCTAGCCGCAGCTTGCCCCTCGTCGGCAGCAAGTCTGCTGGACGGGTGAGCCTGTTCTGTGTGGCGATGTGACGTAGGTCTGCATGCAGAACCTCCCATGATACACGTGCTTCCTCTTGCAAGGTAGCATGTGTAACACGGAGTTCCTCCTGCAAGGCCTGGCTGGACAACCGCTGCACCTCCCGGCAAGCCTGTAGCTCAGCCGAGATGGTACGCTCAAGCTGTGCAAACCTCTCCTCTGCCTGCTGCCTCTGGGACATCATAAGGACACCCAGAGTGGATCTGAGGGAAGCATACTCCTCCCTCAGGGCATCCATGTGCGCCTCTGCGTGAGCAGCAATTGCTTTACGCAGAGACGACATTTCAGCCTGGCGTGCCCTGTCTGAGGTCGCCATGCCCAGCCTGAGCGAGCGGGCCGTGGACCGTGCTGCCTGCTGCTGGAGAAGCACCTGCCTAGCAGTGGGGAGCACAGATCGGGCAAAACGCTCCATGCTCTCAGCGATGTTCTCCATTGCTGCCCCCTGCCGTTCGGAATTGGCAGTCATGTCTTGCTCCCACTCAGTATACAGCGGTTGCGCGCGGTGACCGCGTTGCCGGGCTTGACCCCTGCAGGACCCAAGGACCGGGGGTCCTCGCTGTGTTGGCACCGCCTGCGGCTGCACGACTACATGCCCCCGTCGACGTGAATTCCCAGGCACATCAGTGACCGGTGTGGAGGGTGACCCTGCGTCCCGATCCACCACGGGCGGAGGAACCAAGACTGTCTGATCCCTTAGTGCAGGTGTCGCAGACAGAGGAGTGTCCACATCAGAATCACTCACCCCTGACACATGGACTTGATGCTCATCCAACTCAACATGGACGTCAGAGTCGTCATCAAGGCTGGACTCATAGGCAGCCAGAGACAAGATGGACTGCAGCACTTGGGGGTTTTCGTGGCCTACCACCCCACGACCCCCACTAGTGCTGGGTTGATGTGGCGTTACCAACCCTGCGTCTGGCATGACAACACCATCCTCTGCCTCCATTGCGTCATCACCTGAAAAATAGAGAGAAAAGGTCAATACACATGTCAGAAGCACACGACACACACACACACCAACAGCAAAGGCATCCGCCAGACATGTGACACACAACATATGACCTGGCATGCATGCTGGGTATACTTTGAATAGCTTCTGTGATCAGACCTGTTGAAAGGTGGCAGTTTCCATGGAAGTGGGTCTATGCAGTGCAGAAAATGTGTACGCCACTCACTACCTACATGTACAAACACTACATGGTGTGTGCCAGGAAATGTGAAGGCAGTGCAATGTCAAATTCAGACATCACGTGCATTGTGCATTCTATGTGTACCATGTCTAGAAGCCAAGCACCCCTCCACCCCAGTACCAAAGCAGGGATGCCTAGCATGATATCAAAAGGCTGACCATACACCTGTGTATTGACAGGCAGTGTTGACTGGCATCAACAGCTTAATGTGATTCAAATTACAACACTGCAAATGATGCTCGGACAGTGGGCAGGACACATGATGGAAACTCCGGAGGCCGCCCACGTGTGAAGAAGACACAACAAGAGTTGGACAGAGTCATTGGCCATTGAACAGGCTGAGGGCTGTGAGCCACACAGATTGTCAGAGCCTAAACATGTGTGCAACGCAGGACTGAGCCACAGTTGACATGGGAAGGCTGATGAGATGGCAGGCAATGTATGTAACCAAGGACTTATATTACAGTGATCATCCAGTCAAGGACACATAGGGGCATGCGTGCAATGCACATGGAGCATGAATGGGCACTCATGTCCCTGCGGGACATCTGACCCATGCACAGTACAAGTGAGATACCCTGCATCGAGTACTAAGGCTGTACCACACGGTATATGTCTGCCAGATTCTACGCTGGAAGTTAGCATCTACACAGGACACATGAACAAGAAAGTACACATTGGCAAGATTGAAGCAGACCAGTGCAAAGGTGGAACTGGGGTGCAGAGTGGCGGAGGAGGGGCAAGGGAGCATGCCTACATGGAGTCCCGCATGCAGGCAGAGGAGACATGCATGAGGGTAGCATTGCATTACTTACACATCAGAACCATGTACACGTCACATGTAGCAGCAATCATGCACAACACATCCCACAAGTGAAACACACACGTCCTCAACAAACACGCATCAACACTCACTGGACTGGGCATCAAAGTCCAGCTTCTCTCTCACTCCTTCGACCAATTCAGGTGGTATGAACTCCGCAACGAGAGCCTCATGCGGAGTGAGTTCTTCCTCCTCTGGTGCAGGCCCACCGCCAGTCACCAGAGTCAAGTTGTAATTTGAGGCACGCTTGGCCTTAGTGCTGCGCTTGATGTCATTCCAACGCTTTTTGCACTCCTGCGCCATGCGCACCTCATGGCCAAATGAACTGACATGTTCTGCAACATGCTTCCAGTGGGTGTCACGTTGGGCAGCCGTGGTCTGACTATTGGCACCCACTAGCATGTCACGGCTGTGGCCCCGCACGTAGTCCACGAGGAAGTCCAGTTCCTGCTTACAGAAAGGCTTCTTCCTCGACGTGCAGGAGGTCGTGGCTGTGTGTGGGGTCCCAGCCTGTGCTGCAGGTGCAACCTTCCTCCTCTTGGACTGTGGCACAGACCCTGCCTGGCTAATGCCGCCCTGACCAGTATGGCCAGTGGGTTCGGTGGATTGAGCCAAGGGAGTGGCAGGTGGAGGGATGACCAAAGGCCTGACTTGTGTCAGTGGCAGCTGGGTGACCACTAATGGACCCTGCGCAGCAACATCAGCTGTGGCAGGGTCGTTGGCCGCAACGGTCCTGGTTGGCAGACTCACAACCGGGGTGCTGTTGGGTGCATCTGCCCCTGCACTTGCCAACACCCGGCTGTTCGGGGCAGCAGATGACATGACTGCCCCAGGGACACGTGTCTTGGTCTGAGCAGCCCGGCCAGCCCCTATGGTTTCCCCCCTGGCCTGTTGGAGATCTACCAAGGGCTCTTCAAGTGCCAACGCAGCCTGCGCTGGCAGACCCTGAGCCTGGGTGGCGGTGTCCACAGCTGCACCTGCAGCTACCACTACCCTTGGGCCCATGGCAGTCGATGGAACGGACTGGCGGGTCATATGGGTGCCAGTGCCAGATGCAGGAGCAGCATCCCCCGGAACCACAGGGAGTGGTGGCATGGCTGCACCGACACATGGCACAACATTGTGCTCAAGTGGCGCACCCCTGCCTCTTTCCCCTGTGTGGCTGCCCTGGACACCCTGGAGTCCCCCTACTCCCTGGTCACCACGGCCACGTCCCCGACCACGCCCGCCACGAGGAGTACGCCCAGCTGAGGTGCCCCTCACCTTTGGTGGCCTCCCAACCATGGCACAGATGTAGTAGTGCTGGCACAGATGGAGTGGTGCCAATGGGAGGTGTACACCACAATTGACCTGGGCAATTGGGGTGAAGGGGGTGGGAAGCAAGATGTTAACAGCCCCCCTGCACCTGCAAGGCTGTATGTGACCCTGGTGATGTGGTGACGGGTCACGCAACGCTCAGGCACCCCAAAACTGCAGTAAAACCGTGCACGCAACCCTGCAGCCTACGTGCGTGGATTCAACCTCCCGCAGTACGCGGTGGCACCCAGTAACACGAATAACACGTACGCATGGGACACGCAGGCTACTATGACATCGAAAATGGGTGCGATACACAGGGGCACCCACAGGGGGAAAAAGAGCGTGTGTGACTCACCGTCTGACTAGCGCGATGCAGAAAAACACGCGTAGCCAATAGCCCCGCCAAAAGAAGAGATACGTCCTTGATAGCTGTGAAGTTGTGATGGCGCGCGAAACAACAGGAAGCAGCAACACACGTCGGACTCCACGAAAGGCACGTACAGCGAACTGCTGGGCCCACTCACCTTAACCCGTGCTGAGGGAAACGCACGCGCGCGTCACGTCACTTACGCGCATGGGCCCTTTCCTCGTATTACAAGCGGACGTGCAGTTTCCACGCGCGCTTACGCGCATGGCCCTTTCCTCGTATTACACGCGGACGTGCAGTTTCCACGCGCGCTTACGCGCATGGCCCTTTCCTCGTATTACACGCGGACGTGCAGTTTTTCACGCGCGCTGAAATGCCCAGGCACGTCTGTACGCGTCATGTCACAGGGGCGCTTGCGCTTGAGGGGCCTTCTGTCCAATGAAAATGCGTATGCATGCAGACGCGCTTACGCGCTAAGGGCCTTTCCTCGAATTACACGCTGACGTGCAGATTTTTCACGTGCCAAATCACTCCGTATCAAGCTGGCCACGCGTAAGCACACGGAAGACCACGCTCCTGCCCAGAAGGCTGAACTACTGCCCCCCAGAGCCCTGAGCACGCTCCCACCTGCCGTCTGCTGCTGCCTGACTGCCTGCTGCCCATGTGCACTGCCATTTGCTGCCTGCACATCAGCCAGGGGTGCTGTTGCTGTGACCACCCCTGCTGGAACCGAAGACTCCCGACTGGGATTCCATCGCTCCACAGCCCAGCCCCAGGACCCAGTTGCCCACCCACTCCTGCCTCTGGGGTTGTCATGTCGGGGCAAACACCATCTGGGACCACTGACAACCCCCGGCCAGAGAGGCAGAGGGGCACCAGCTTCAGTGCCACCGAAGTTGGTGTCCTGGTGGAGCAAGTCCTGGGGCAGTATGATGCCCTCTTCGGAAGTTCCCGCGCCGACAAGGAAGGACGGACTCGGATCTGGACTGACATCGTGACTGCCATCAACGCGGAGGCGACTTACAACATGTCAGGAAGCGCTGGGAGGACTTCAGGTCCAGGACCCTGAACAAGGCCCGGCGCCTCTTGAAGGCAGCGGATGCCAAGGGGCGCCGGGGCCACTTGTCGGAAGAACAGATGAGGGTCCTGGAACGCATATCCCCAGCGCTCCACGTTCAAGTCCTTGAGAAGCAGACCCGTCTGGAGTCGAGCGGTGAGTGTACATGCATCTTTATTGTGAGCAGTGCGTGTGGTGATTATTCAGTAGTGTGCAGGTTGCACATCTGTTTGTATGGGGTCGAGTATGGGTGGGGGTGTACAGGGCCGTGGGGCTGACACATGCGAGGGCTGTAATGTGTGAGACATGGATGGTGCTTGTGTGTGTAGGCTTGCATGCCAAATGCAGTTGTGTGGGCACACATGTTTGGATGAATGTGTATGTAAGTAGACATGTCCGTGATGTCACGCATGTATGTTGTTTTCGGCTGCATGTATCAACACTGTGTACATGTGCATGTGTGTGTATTTGACAAGGGTGCAACAGTGATGCAACATGGATGCATGTGACAGCGGTATGTGGAAGCCTGATTGGCAGATGTGACATGGATGCCCGTCTGAACAGTGCGACACTTGGCAGAGGTGTACACATGCATGCAAGTGTGTTGGTGTGTGTACATGTGTGGTGCACTTCCTGTGTTGCATGTGATGTCTGGCTCACCTTTGGCTGCTCATGCTGTTGTATGTGTATGGATGGTGGTGGCAGTTGCGATATGGCTGTGGTATGGCTCATGTGTGCGAGTTGTAATGACATGTGTGTTGGGGATTGTGATGACATGTCTGAGGTTTGCCAATGCCACTCATGTACAACTGTCATGTGTGTATGTGTCCATTGTACAGTGCCCTGATGCCTGTGTTTTGTTTCTCCCTGTCTGCAGCGTCAACTGATGAAGAGGGCGGAGAAGGTGCTGTGGAGCACAGCGGCGGGGATCCGACCGCCAGCCGGAGATGCAAGGCCCGGCTCCCCTCCCAGGTTGTCATCTCGTCAGGGAGTGAGGAGTCCGGTGCCGCGTCCCAGGCCGCAGCTGCCTGGGGGAGGTCCAAGAGGCGGAGGTTGGAGTTGGACTCCTCGGCAGCAGAAGGGGCAGCTGGGACCCCACAGGGCCCAACAGGGGAAGATGGCACGGAGTCATCCAGGTTGGTGGGGGGTTTGGTGGAGGAGGAGGCCGTGCAAGCACCAGAGATGGGGTCTGGAGGTGGGGATCCCACTGGTGCTAGTGGTGCAGTGCAGGACCAGGGACAGGAGGCAGCACAGGCCGCCGCGGAGGTGCCTGTGTGCAATCCTGTCCCCGATCCTGTCCCTGCATCATCTTGCACCAGCAGGGATGCCTACGTCCAGACCCGTTTTCAGGCAGGGGATGAGCTCACGTCAACTGGCCTTCCTCTGCCTGCGGACGTGGCTATCCAGATCCGGGTTGAGCCTGTCCTGGCTGGTGTGGCGTTGCGTCAACGGGCCATGCGAGGTGACCTGCAGTCTTTTCATGAAGAGACTGCGAGTCATCTCGAATGGCTCGTTGACCACGTCAGCCTGCTGGGACAGGTCACCCAGGCCGGATTCCTCCGTCTGATGGGGCTTGCTCCGACCCCCTCCTCAACTGGACCCCCTACGCGCCAGTCGTCCTCTGTGCCATCTTCCCACCCATCAGTCACCTGGGTGCCCTGTGGAGCTGCCTCTGACGGTGCGGCCAGGCTGGTGGAGGAGGCATCCCTGTCACAGTCGGGAGTCGGACGTCCAGCAGGGGTGGCCACATCAACAAGTGCACCCCAGCCGGCGGAGGATGTGCAGGAAGCAGGAGGCAGTGCACGGGCAGAGGCACAGCAGCAGCAGCAACGTGGTGGGAGCCATGAAGGCTCGGGCCCTTCAACATCGGAGGGGCAGGCATCGGCCGGAGGGCAGGTGGACCCAGGACGGGGTGCGTCTTCTGTGTGGCAGCGTTTGGGCCAGCAGATAGGTGTGGAGCAGCGGCGGGCGGAAGAGGCGCAGCTCACAATGGTCAGGGCGGAGAACTCCATGTGGAGAGCCCTGAGGCGGGCCGAGCGCCTCAAGGCATTCCGCAGGGGGTTGGAGGAGGAGACAGCGTCGTCCCTGCGGACCCTCGGGGCCATGGAACAGGACCGCCTCCGGGACATCGAACAGGAGTTCGATGATGCCCTGGCCCAGAACACCACTGAGTGAGCCGCTGGACTTGCCCGCCGCCTTTGTATATAGTTATATAGTTAGTGTTAGGTTTCCTTTATTTTTTTTTTTATTTGGTTGCGATTGGACAATGCGCCACGTTTTTGTATGTAGTTCAGTTTTTAGTTGGTTGTCATAGTTAGGTTTCATTTGGTTGGGCTCATGGACCCGGGATTATCTTGTAAATAGTTCTTCAATGGATTTTTCTTTTTTATGGAGTTTTTTCATCGCCATGGAGCAATGGTTTTTGTTTATCATTTACCCTTGGATTTATTTTCTGACTGTGACTTTGGGCACCATTTATTTTGATTGTGCTGTGTGTTTTTGATTTTTTTCATGGACATTCATCTTCTTTTAGTTGTTTTGCTTTGTGGTTTTTCTCATTTCATTTCCATTCAAGTTGATTTTAAATACATTTATGTTTTCATCCTTCAATGTGTCGTATCATCTCATTACTTTCATGCATGTCATGTTGGGTTTTTTAACATTCACTTGCAGCCATTGTGTGTGACAGACATGTGTTCATTTGCATTATTTACATTGGGTGGGTAACATGTAATTGTCTTTGATATGTGGGTGGATGTGATAGTTGGTTGGGCCTTTTGGCAGTGGAGGATGGCCGTTACGGACATGATTGGGGATTGTTGGGACCCAGGTGCAGGGGGGCATGGATGGGACATGGGCGAGGGCCTGGTGGAGGCTGCCCCTGGAGGCTGGGGCGTGGGGGTGGTGTGGGACATGGGTGGGGGCCTGGTGGAGGCTGCCCCTGGTGGCTGGGGGATGGGGGTGGTGGGGAACATGAGTTGGACATGAGTGGGGGCCTGGTGGAGGCTGCCCCTGGTGGCTGGGGGATGGGGGTGGTGGGGAACATGAGTTGGACATGTGTGGGGGCTTGCTGGCAGGTGCCCCACAGTGCTGGGGGGTGGGGGTGGTGGGGAACATGAGTTGGACATGGGTGGGGGCCTGCTGGCAGGTGCCCCACAGTGCTGGGGGGTGGGGGTGCAGGGGTACATGAGTTGGACATGAGTGGGGGCCTGCTGGCAGGTGCCCCACAGTGCTGGGGGGTGGGGGTGGTGGGGAACATGAGTTGGACATGGGTGGGGGCCTGCTGGCAGGTGCCCCACAGTGCTGGGGGGTGAGGGTGGTGGGAGACATGGGAGGGGGCCTGGTGGAGGCTGCCCCTGGTGGCTGGGGGGTGGGGGTGGTGGGAGACATGGGTGGGGGCCTGGTGGTGGGTGCCCCTGCACTGCTGGGGGGTGGGGGTGGTGGGAGACATGGATGGGGCCCTGGTGGAGCCTGCCCCTGGTGGCTGGGGGGTGGGGGTGGTGGGAGACATGGGTGGGGGCCTGGTGGAGCCTGCCCCTGGTGGCTGGGGGCTGGGGGTGGTGGGAGACATGGGTGGGGGCCTGGTGGTGGGTGCCCCTGTACTGCTGGGGCGTGGGGGTGGTGGGAGACATGGGTGGGGGCCTGGTGGAGGCTGCCCCTGGTGGCTGGGGGTGGGGGTGGTGGGAGACATGGGTGGGGGCCTGGTGGTGGGTGCCCCTGCACTGCTGGGGGGTGGGGGTGGTGGGAGACATGGGTGGGGGCCTGGTGGAGGCTGCCCCTGGTGGCTGGGGGGTGGGGGTGGTGGGAGACATGGGTGGGGGCCTGGTGGTGGGTGCCCCTGCACTGCTGGGGGGTGGGGGGGTGGGAGACATGGGTGGGGGCCTGGTGGAGGCTGCCCCTGGTGGCTGGGGGGTGGGGGTGGTGGGAGACATGGGTGGGGGCCTGGTGGAGGCTGCCCCTGGTGGCTGGGGGGTGGGGGTGGTGGGAGACATGGGTGGGGGCCTGGTGGAGGGTGCCCCTGCACTGCTGGGGGGTGGTGGGAGACATGGGTGGGGGCCTGTGGAGCGTGCCCCTGGTGGCTGGGGGTGCAGGGGGACATGCGTTGGTGGGCAGTAGTGCGAGTTGACATGTGGGTTGGCTGGGGGGCATGGCCATGGTGGATGGGGTGCCTGCAGGACATGTGCAGTGTAGGCCCCTGTGGTGTGAGCCACCTGCAGGGGCCGTGGAGGGTGTAGAGGGAACACCTGGGAGGGCCCACACGTGCAATTCACGTGTGGTGCTCCCCGCGCACCCCTGTAATACACGTACCCTGATGGAATCACGTGTCGAACTTCCCCCGCACCCCGAAATACACGTACCCTGATGGAATCGCGTGTGGAACTTCCTGCACACCCCTGGAATACACGTACCCTGCTGATTTTGCGTGTGTAACTTCCCCTGCACCCTGAAATACACGTACCCTGCTGATATCGCGTGTGGAACTTCATGCGCACCCCTGAAAAACACATACCCTGCGGAAGTCACGTGTGTAACTTCCCCTGCACCCTGAAATACATGTACCCTGCTGATATCGCGTGTGGAATTTCACGCGCACCCCTGAAAAACACGTACCCTGCGGAAATTGCGTGTGTAACTTCCCCTGCACCCTGAAATACAAGTACCCTGCTGATATCACGTGTGGAACTTCACGCGCACCCTGAAATACACATACCCTGATGAGATTGCGTGTGTGACTTCCTTCGCACCCCTGAAATACACGTACCCTGCTGAAATCGCGTGTGTAACTTCCCCTGCACCCTGAAATACACGTACCCTGATGGAATCGTGTGTGGAACTTCCCGCGCACCCCTGGAATACACGTACCCTGCTGATTTCGCGTGTGTAACTTCCCCTGCACCCTGAAATACACGTACCCTGATGGAATCGCGTGTGGAACTTCCCACGCACCCCTGGAATACACGTACCCTGCTGATTTTGCGTGTGAAACTTCCCCCGCACCCTGAAATACACGTACCCTGATGGAATCGCGTGTGGAACTTCCCGCGCACCCCTGAGATACGCGTACCCTGCTCGCACGGGCCCAATCGTGTGTGGAAATTCCCGCGCACCCCTGAAATACACGTACCCTGCTGGAATCGCGTGTGTAACTTCCCCTGCACCCTGAAATACACGTACCCTGCTGATATCGCGTGTGCAACTTCACGCGCACCCCTGAAATACACGTACCCTGCGGAAATTGCGTGTGTAACTTCCCCTGCACCCTGAAATACACGTACCCTGCTGATATCGCGTGTGGAACTTCACGCGCACCCCGAAATACACGTACCCAGATCGAATCGCGTGTGGAACTTCCCGCGCACCCCTGAGATACGCGTACCCTGCTCGCACGGGCCCAATCGCGTGTGGAAATTCCTGCGCACCCCTGAAATACACGTACCATGATGAAATCGTGTGTGCAACTTCCCGTGCACCCCTGAAATACGCGTACCCTGCTCGCACGGGTCCAATCGCGTGAGGTACTTCCTGCGCACCCCAGTGATACACGTAGCCCGCTTGCTGTGCTGGTACAGGGTTAGCGCAGCCCTTTGCGCTGGATTGGCTATGTTGATGGCTTTTCCCTTCGCGAGAGGCGTTCTTGGGGGTGTAACTGGCGCTGCTGCAGGGTCGCTGCGCCACTCTGCGCCACGGCTGGTTTTGGTGTCTGGAATCCATGAATACGCTGTGCGCGGAAATGGATTTTGGCGCACGCGGCTGGCGCAGGGATTCGCACGCGCACACTGTGCGCCAGCCGCATGCGCCACTTGTGCGCTGAATTCTATGAATTACCCCTTTATAGTCTTTCAAAATAAGCCAGCTTACACCATAGTTCTGTACCAATAGTTTGCACCAAAGAGCTACATACTGAGTTGCCTTTAACATTATTGTGGGAACATATTAGAAGTTTAGGACGTTAGCAAGTGAGAACATTGTTAGTTTTGTAATTCAGTCCATATTGAACACTGTGGTATATTGTATAAATGAAAATACCAGTGTATATGTAATGGCAAACTCAAACCCCTCTTTTACCTTTTATGTTTTCCATGTACTCACAATACTGACTTACACAATGTTCAGTCAGTAGCCTCACTCTCTTGTCCCACACCCTTATTCACAAATGGAATCAGTTTTCATCTTTGTTGAAACTTGGAGCATTAGCTAAAGTTTGGAGCCCCCTTTTCCTACACTCCTTCCTTTTGTTTACGTTTGGACCTAACCAAAGAGTCACTGCAGAAGAAAAGTAAACCCGGCTACAGACCTAGTCATGCGTGTGATCTTGAGCACAAAATAATGTGTATATTTTGTTTTCAAACTACTATACGGCAAATCAACCAGGACTCTATACAATTAAACAACATGCAATTGGTAACCAAATGTTTACATATATATATATATATATATATATATATATATATATATATATATATATATATATATATATATATATGTACGTGTATGAATATATTGTTTTTAGATTGTTTAAATCTCTTTATCATTTGATCTCTCTTTTCTCTTAATCGTTTGATTTCTTTTTTTGTTAATGATATTTGATTTGATATATTTTGTGGATGTTTTAATTATTTTTGTTTTTTATGAGTTTTTTATTTTTGTGTTTTTTTAAATATATTATTGCAGAGTAAATATCATTAAGATTACTAACCAAACTGAAGAATATCATGGCACCTATTCCAGGTGGCAGTTGGCGGCATCAGTCCAATCCTGCAAATCAATCCATTAAAGTCAATGTTCGTAAAATGTATTGAAATAAGAATAAAATATGATGCATAATAATAGGTACAAGATACTAAATGTATCTTAACTCAGTGGTGGCCATCACAAGCCTACCACTGGACTTTCAATCATGCTCTTGTTCATGAAGTAATTTTTAAAGTAAAGCAGACTTCCTTCCTCTGCAAGCGGGCGGCATTCCGGGGTCACCATCTTCCCACCCCTTCTTCGGTCCAGGTTGTTTTTCCCGGTGGACTCTGGTTCATACAATGGCCTCCAGGGGTCCGGCTAATTCCAACACCTGGACTGCTGCTGGGAAAATCAATTAGTATCTAAATCAAAGAGAAAAAGACAAATTAAGAACAAAGTATATTACACTCATTCATTTTCTTGTTCCGTTGCAGATGACCTGAAATACAATTTTGGATTATGCACATAAACACACATTATAAAAAACACTCAAGGACAACTTTTCTGGACCTGTAAATAATACATGGGTTGATTATAAGAGATACACAGCCTGATTCATGGAATTATTTGCGTGAAAAACACAGATTTGCGCGCCTTTCTGACCGAAAATTCCTGTTTTACGTATGGGGATTTTCAGGCAGAAAGGCGCGCATATCTGCGTTTTTCACGCAAATAATTCCATGAATCAGGCAGACAATATGGCACATCTTTTTACCGTTGGTTTTAACAAAACAGGTTCAGTCAACTCAAGAGACAAATTGATCATTGCCTACAGACATTTCCTAGGACAATCTACTCATAAATCGACCTTGGATATTTAGCAATCTAAAGACATGTCACCTGGAAACCTGTTTATATCTTTTATGTCTTACCTTGCACTCATATTCCTAATCATGTAGTCACCTGTTTCGTCCTCCATTTTTCACATTGATTTTAAAATGTATTCACAGTTACCTACCTGATGTACCTCTCCTTTCACTCTCTTCTTTAAACTTCAACTTGATATTTTGTATATATTTCATATATTTTCCTGCTATGGTGAGCCTCTTTGAGATGCAAGCTCTAAATTTCCACGATATGACTACACCTTTCACTCCCTACTAGTTTATATAATGTGTTCTAACCTCCTCACCACATGCTTTGGATGGAACTATTTAATTTGGTTAAAATGCACACATTTGTTCCACAGTTAACTCTCCCTTCTTTATGGCGATTATGTATACTACAGGTGAAACCGTATCTACAATTCGAAATGGGACACACCATGATGCAAGGAATCTTGCATTTTTATGTTTACCTTTTCCAAAGTCAAACTTATATACCTGGTCTCCTACTTCATATTCCCTCACAGATGTTTTCCTGGTAGTGCGATTTTGCACTGTCAGCAGCTTTTTCCAAATTCCTCTGTGCAAACACAAAAGCATGTTGCAAATGCTTTCTCAGCTTTTCCACTTATTCAGGGTTCGTGGATGCATTTACTAGGACCTGCTCATTGGTTCTGTAAAGCTGGTATTCTGGCAAAACTATTTTCCTAACTGTCAAAATGTTCTGTGGAGTGAGATTATAATAGCCATTATCACCAGCGGGAGTTGCAGATACCAACTGGATCCTGCCTCAGTTGCAAACTTTTTCAATGTTTCAACTAATGACCTGTTTCAACATTCCACACCCGAGAAGAAGAGGGCTGGTATGAAATGACCAACTTTCTTTTCACACCAAAGATGTGCCACTTTTTTGTAATTACTGAGCTAGCGAAATGGCTTTCACGGTCTGACTCCATTTTTGAGGTAATTCAACTCTTGCAAAAATATGATTGACTAGTAAAGTCGACGCTGTGTGCACACTGCAATCTGGGGCTAGAATACATTCCATCCATTTGGATATTAGACAAATGACTGTCAACAAATACCTGTTTCCCCATGCTGACTTTTGCAGAGGCCCAAAGAAGTCTATTTGTAAGTCTGACCATGGGAGTGTCAGACATCTTTGCATCCATGGTGCCGTGTGTGTTCGGGAAGTAGGCTGAAATTGTGCACACACTATACATCCCCCTGTATAGCAGTCTACATCCTGTGATATGTGCGGCCAATATGCATACTCTTTTTTAAAATGTTCAAAGTTTTCTGGGAACGTCTTTGGCCTGCAGTTATGCAATTGTGGGCATGATCTAGCATCAATCCCTGAAATGACAAAGGTATTACCCCTTGGATTTGGCTTCACCAAGATTCCCGAATCATCAACCCATCTTGCAAGCAAATTCTCTTAGCTTTTTAATAGAACTTTAATTCCTTTTCCTTAAGCAGTCCTCCCCAGTCACAGGATTTTGTTCTGCAAGTGGTTATACAATGGGATTAAAATTAGATCTTCTTTCTGTGCCTTAATGAAGTCTTGATCAGGAGTATCAAAACTCCATTGTGCCACAGGCTGATCAACTGTTCCCTGAGTTTTGGATTGTGTTATTGCATCCATCTGGATTTCACCCAGCAGGTGCTCAATAGAAAATAATTCCCCATCACAACTATAATTATGGCTATCTGATCTTCCTTGTCATTTCCTTCCTTGTTTTCACCTGGTGTTTTCAAATGACCATGTATATTCCTCCAATGGATGATCATGCCATTTTCTGAAACAAATTTGTATATAGTTTAGATCATTTTTACATGATTAAGGGGCTGATTCATGGAATTATTTGCGCCAAAAAATGAGGATGTGTGCGCCATTCTGCCCGCAAATCCCTGTTTAACAAATGGGGAATTGCGGTCAGAATGGTGCACAAATCCCTGTTTTTCGGCACAAATAATTCCATAAATCAGCCTCTACGTATCTTGTTATATGTGAGCATTCCTCTCAATTTCCAGCCAGATAAATATTCCCCAAAACTATTTTGTGCATAGTAAGAATCAGTGACTAAAACAATTTATTTATGTTTATTTTCTTCTGCTGTAGATATTGCCTTATAATTAGCATCCAATTCTGCAAATGGACTATTTTTGGGTCCTAACCTCATGCTTACTCTTGAAATGACATAGCATTTAATCCACACATTTCCTATTCTTGCCACTAGCTCTTTTTCAGAAACAGCTTCCACGTGATATGCACATCCATCTAGATACACTGTTGGGAGGTCCCTGCTTGTTTCTTCCTTGAAAGCTTTGTGTGGGAATTGCTCATATTCATTTAAATGTGGTTCTAGCTCTGTCTGCAGGTGCACAGACAGATGCACAATCATGTAATTCTGCTAGCCCTTGTGCAACTGGACTCTTTTTGTTTGTTTCCATTTCTCACTTTCAATGGGAATCCATGTAATGCTAACATCCATTAAGTGATTCTTGACTGGGCCAAATTCCCTGATGTGATCCTTTTACTTTGCAAGAATTGTAAAGGCTGTTGATTTGTTTCAATAATCACCCTTTCCCTTGAATAATGCGACAGAAATATTGCAATGCCCACACAGTGGACAAAAGTACCCTTTTATATTCACCAAATTTGCTCTCTACCTGTGACAATCCCTTTCTGGCATATGCAATGATTTTTTTATTTGCATCATGTTTTTGCTATAATACTGCTGACATACATTAATCTGTGACTCCTATTTCCACAAAGACATCTTGGTTTTTTATTGGGTATGCTAAACATGGTGCTTTTATCATTCCTTTTTTTTTTACTTGCCCACTGTCTCTCTTTGTTCCTTTTCCCATTTGCAGGGTACACCCCGTTTCACTTATTTGGTTAGAGGTTGTGTAATCTCTGTATAATTTTCAATAGAATTCCTGTTGTAACTTATCATTCCTAGCATTTTTTAGACTTTTCAAATTGGTGTGATCTTTTAATTTCTGAAATGCTTTAACGTTTTTCTTTTGTGGGTTAAACCAAGGTTCTGGCACTTCATGGTCAACAAAATGTACACTTTTTCTAGACCACTGATCCTTCATTAAAGATACTTTTGCTCCAGCCTTTTGTAACTGACCAAGCATATGTCTAATTTAATTGAAATGACCTTCAATTTTTCATTTTTTATTAGCAGATCAGCTACATAAACTATGGTTCCTCTCTCAGCTGCATCTGTGAGTGCCTTGCTCAGGAATATGCCAAATTCACTCCCACTATTGACACACCCAAACGGGGTCCGGGACCATGCATAGTGTAATTTGTCAAAGGCCCTGATCACTTAATGGAAGAGGCCACCTTGAAACAGGTACCCTCTTGTTCAATTCTCTTAAGTCTGCACACAAGCGCCATTGGCCATTGGGTTTTAGCACACCTAGGATAGGAGTATTTGAAGTACTATGCATAAACCTAATGATGCCTCTAGATTCAACATCTTTAATTATTTCCACCAGTGACTCCAGACATGCCAGATGCAACCTATATTGTCACACACATTCTGGCTCCCTACCATATGGTAGTGTGGCAACATGCAAATCGGTCAGCCCACAGAAATAGGCATTTTTGTGAAAGAATGGTAGCACAGGGGCAACGCGTTGGTCTTGGAAGCAAGCCCACGCAGAGCAACAGAGGTTCAAATCCCAGATGCACGCTTAGAAATTGAACTCAGGTATGGTATTAGGCATGCTATATAAAAACAATTAAAAAAAATAACATTTGGCAAACACCTTGTTGACCTCCATAAATATTTTCCTCAATTGATCTTTTCTCTTCTTCATTTGTGCAAGCATCTGCAGCTTGAATCTGCTCCTCTACCATTTTAGAACATTATGGGAAAGCCTCCAAATGAGGAACCTCTGTATGTTCCTCTAATTGTGTGGCAGTGTCTATTTGCAGTGCCGCTACCCTGAAATATTTTGGAATATTAACCTCCACCTCAATATTCTGTCTTTAACTTTGCTGTTTTTCTGTTTTGGATTCATACAATTCAAATAGAACACAATTATCCTGATGACAGCATATTACTTCATTTGACTCATAAGGGTAGACAGACTGAATTCTAAAAATTCCCTTTGGGTTAGAATCCAATGACTCTGACGTCACACAGCTCTCAAGGATATTGCCAATGACTGTGTTATCTAAATCAGCAGTGTAATAAGATTACTGCACCGCCATCACAAATGCTATATTTTCTTCCAAATGATTGTCCTGACACCCTTTGTTATTCACCAGTATTCGATAGGGGCCATTCCCAATCTCTACCAATGGTGTATATTCACATTCTAATCCTTGCTGTATCATGGATCATTTAGGCACACAAATGCATCAGGCCCTTTCATCTATTTTCCATTTCTGTACTTTAATGCTATTGCAAACTGTCTAGTGAATTCTGGACTGGTAACATCATTTTCCACTTGAAGCTCAATCACATATGGCATCATTTTTGCACAGTGGTAAGCTGGTCTTTTGTTTTCAAATTCAGATGCAACTACACGCAATCTAGACCAGGCCTTTTGATTTAAGAAGTCTAACACCATACACATGCTGTCCATGATATCATTTCCCACACACTATTTATTGCGATGGATGCTTTTAGAGCCAATTTTAATCTTTAACCTGCATATTCCCACAAATCTTTGAACCAATTCAGGCTCATGCATCCCAAAGGTCTGTGGATTTTTAAATTTTAAAACTTGGAATTTCCTCCCTGTCAAGTATCTGTTTAAACACCTTTTCATTAACAAAACTTGTTTTGTGCTCCAGCGCCAAAGTGGCTTCAATCATTTATTTCAGGATGCCCATTTACATTGATAGGAATCCAGTGTTGTCCCTCTCCCATGTGTATTTCTGCAATTGTTGAAATGTATTTTTTCTGATTTGACTTGGAGTAATATTTTGTTTGCAGTTTACCTCATCTAGAGAAAAGTGCAATATGTTTTTCTCTATCTCTGTTTGCCAGTTTTTCATATGAACCAAATACATTTCTGAAGATTGCTTCTCTTTTTCTCCTCGCTTTTCATCTTGACACATGAGAATGATTGTAACACTTGGCACACAGCCATTCTGAAGATGTACTTCCTCTACACTTTATGATTTAGCAATGGTGTGGCATTCTTATACACTGTTGCTCTGAGTCATTATTATCTTAGGTTTCATTGTTTTTTTTGGCTAAGAACCACATAACTCCATTGACACCAACAATGAGGGGTGACAGCCTCCTCAAGCAATATGTCCCTATGAGGAATGGTATTTCATTAATGGGTGTGATCAACACTTCCAGTCTCAGCCTATTCTTCCCTATCTCTATGTCAACCTCAGTGACGCATTCGACAGGTATTTCTTTCCCATTGAAATTGTGCACAGGGCCTACATTCTGCCTTAACCTCACAAAGTTTTGTGGGGATCTCCCCTCATTTATGTTTTGAATTAGTCCCCTTGACATTATCGTTGCTTGGGCACCTGTGCCAATCATTACATTTCTCTTCAACAGTGATAGGAGCATAATACCTTTCCTGACTTTATTCTAGTACACATAGAAAGTGTGAATTGTTACTGATCTCAGAGGTTACCTTTCTCAGACCAACCTGGCTTTTTGCTAGGCAAAGGGGCATATGATATGAAGTAAAATTTTACCCCCTGTCCTTTTTGCCCATTTCTTGTTTAACTTCTTTGTCTATTTATCTGGATTCAGAAACCATTAGAAGTGTATCCACTGACTGCCCCTCTAATTTGGGACCACTAGTGTTCTCTCCCCATTCCTTCATTGTTCTGTCCCATTCCCTGGGTCCTTTCCACTTACCTCTGTTCTGGAACCTATTGCCTGTGTATTTTCTCAGGTGTCAGGTGACAGAATGTCAGTGTTTGATGTGTGACCTGAATTCTGCACGGTACCTGTCATTTCTGTCTCTTGGGATAACTGGGGCTCAAAATACTCTTCAGGTAACTGACCTTCATCTGTCTTTTGGGGAGGTTCCATCTCTGTAGGAGTATACATGGTATTTTGGTTATCAAGTAAGGATAGAGTATCAATTGATCCTGACTTTTCATTGTGTGTTCCATTTTCATAATGCATATTCTTCTTGTAAATTGCCCTCTAGTGCTCTGCTCTTTAGTTTTTTCCTGTTAATTTCTTATTTCCTGGTCCTCGTTTTCACACACAGTAATGGTGTGGATTAAATTTAAGTTAAGCCACTCTCCCTTTTTGTGTGTGTTGCTGTTCTCTGGCTCACTTCCATTCATTTGTTTTCTTGTTTTTAAATTGGTAGACAACTCAGTGTTTTCATTTACAGGTAATTCATGGGCATATGTGTTCTCATCATGACAAGAAGGACTAACTAGCCACTTGCTGTCACTTCTCACCAGGTCACTCCTATGATCTTCTGTATTTTCATTTGGTTGCTGTTTTTGCACTTCACACAGTTTCCCTATTTACTCAGACAACATTTTAACCTGGGTATAGACCAAGGCCGTTAAGCCAGAGGTGCGGACTGCACTCCCAATCACCACAACGTGGTGTGTCTATTCTGTGTTGTTTGATCAAGAGAAATGACCAGTTTTCATCAAATTGTTGCAAAGTATGGATGTTTATTCTTAGTTTTATATTTAGCAATTGTACATCTTAGTGAAAGCAGATGTGCAGGGTGAGCTCAAAAATGGCCAATGCATTTCGGAAACTGAATTCCTTCGTCAGGGCCAGCTCATACTCAAATTATTGAGATACGAATGTCGGAAATAAACAAACAAACAAATCTATTACCCGCAATTCATAACATATAAACAACAGTAGTTAAGTAAAAATACAACATTCGTCAGGTTAATTCGCAAAAAAATGTGTAAATAAACAAGTAAACAAAGCAATCAGCAAGTACATTATCATGGTTGCAGCATTCCAATATACCGGGTGTAAGTACCCCGTATTCAAAAAGCATAAATGTCCAAAATCGATAACCCAAAACGTGATCGATTATACGTATGTGAAGACATAAACACATACCAATATTGTTTGTGATGGTAAAAAAAGCAAAAATACATACGTGCAAAGCCGTAACATTTGTGTAGTTGGATTGGCATATCGTTAAATCCCCATGATGATGAAGCACCAGAACGAATAGTAAAGAGAGGAGAGGTAGAAGAAAAAACAAAGAAAAAACAATGAGCTATTTCTTTCTCTACGGTTTAGTGAAATCATTCAAATGATAATACACTAGCCTTGCTGTAAAAACAGCATACATTCAAATCTTGAAGAAGTCATCAGGGTAATGATTCCTGAAAAGCGTTGCTAACCACGTGCAGACTCAGTCTGAAAGAGACATGCACCGTGGTGATTAGCTCACTGATACGTAATATGTTTGCAGAGCACAAGTGTCTCTAAATGCTATTATGCAGTGTCCAGAAGGGGAAAGTATCTTACCCAGCAACGGCAGGCGACTGAATCCACAGGGGACGCCACAAGGGCGCGCCCTGCACCTGCCTAATACTTATCTTTCTTTACCGTAGGTTGCTAAGGAAACATCAGAAGCCGTAGTGAATCCGGCGGCCATAGTAGAGAGGCTACTAATGAACATAGTGAGTATAAAGGAACCAGTGTTTTAACCTGGACATGGACCTGGACCTCTAAGCATTGGAACCTGTCCATGTCTCCGAATTCATCCATTTGTTGTGTGGGCCGGTAATGGTTGAAATCACCCTGATGAGGCCTGTCTGGTACCTTTCAGGAGATTGATTTCTCTTGGTGTGCTCCCTTGAATTCTCGTGGCACAGAGGGTGGGGAGCGTGGGGTGACCATCCTTTGACCATTGTCAACCTGTGGTGGGTACTGACTATATTGGCGAGGTGCATAATTCACATTTTGTCTTACATGTGGTAGGAATTGTTCCCTATGCTGATTTCCATTCTCAATTAATCTATCCACATACCTTGGTCTTTCTTGATGGCCATACACCATAGTGTTAGGGTCAAATCTACTCTGGGCCCCTAATGTCTTGTATGGACTGTTATACATCAGATTCTGGTTATCAATTAGTCCTGGCATATCATGGTGAAACCCCACCATAGGAGCAATCCCAAGATACTTAGGACTAATTCATGAACTTCTGTCACAATAGATTGGAACATAGGAGTTTGGGTGGAGTGCTCTCTTGAGCCACGCCCCTTTGTGTGGTATGTTATTCTTGAGCTGTTTCCAAGGGCATCTTTATAGACTTTACCTCTAGAATTGCTGGTGTGGATTTGTTCATCTGTAATTTAGTTTCCTTAATTTGTGTTCCCTCTTCTTTCTCATTAAATATTACCTCATAGATGTGGATGCCTGTTCAATGATCCAATCGAATGGTTTTTCCCTGTCAAATTCATGGATTAACCGAGACACAATGAGCCTCATTACAAGTATGCCGGTCCGAAAAGAGTGGTGCCGGTTGCACCATACCATAAACACAGTTACCGCAAAGTGACACCCACAGCACCACTGACTTCAGCAGCACCATGACCATAAACTTCAGAATGAGTCACTGGACGTGCCTGAATTACCGGCACAGCGTTAGTACAGGCACATTCGGGGTACTGCCTACATGGAAACACCCCCATAAAAAGGTAGTTGGCACCGTTAATACCGCGTTTGTAATACGGGCACCATGGACTAGGCGTTAAACAGTGCCAGGTGAGCAGCAACAGGACCCAGGTGTCCAACATTAGCCCGACTGCACACCATTGATCACTGTGAATATACAAAAGGACCACACCCACACCAAAGGCCCCTCCCAACACAACCATGCTGCCAAACATGCCATAGTAGTCCAAAATTAGCCCAGCTGCATACCATTGACCACTGGGAAAGTACAAAAGGACCACACCCAGCCCACATCCCAACACAACCATGCTTGCAGTCGAAGTAGTAGAAATTTGGCCTGTGAACCTTCAAGGAGGGATTGAGGACGAAGCAGCAGAGAGACAGAGGAGGTGGCGTAGGAGCTGGAGGGGAATGAGGAACTAGTTGGCCATGCATAACGTCAATGGCCAGCAGGAAGCATCCCGCAGGCAACCACCAATACCCTGCATCAGGACCTGGCCCTGGAAGCTGACCCCAACCCAAATCCACACCTTGTACCAGCTTGACAGGGAGACCATAACATCAATTCTCATCCTCATTCATGACAACATCAGAAGCCTGATAAATATATGGACTGCAACCCCCCCTTGCTGAAGGTAGTGTTGGTACTGCACTTCCTTGCAACCGGCACATACCAACTCAACATGGGTGCGCTGCTTGGGCTTTCACAACCCTCTTTTTCAAGGGTCTTGTTCCAGGTACTGTATGCACTGCAACGCCATGTGGCAGACCACATCACCCTACCCCAAACCCCTGCCCAGGTTAATGCCACCAAAGTGGCCTTCCATGCCCTGGAGTTGGTGGCCAGACATGCCATTGAAGCAGTGTATAGGAACCGCAAACAAATCCACTCCCTCAATGTGCAGATGGATTGTGAGGCTGAACACCTCATCACCCATTGTTGTGCATGGTTTCCGGGATCCACCCATGACTCAATGGTCTTGCAGAAACTCCTGATTGCCAGGATACATGGCACAGCATATCAGAGAGTGCACTTGGCTGGTGGGTGAGTAGAATGACCAATGCATGACCTCTGTGTAGTGTGGTGGCGGGTTAATAGGCACTCACCAGAGTGCACCTGGCTGTTGGGTGGGTAGAATGATGAATGCATGACCTCTGTGTAGTGGGGTGGGGCAAATAGGCACTCACCAGTGTGCACCTGGCTGTTGGGTTGGTAGAATGACCAATGCATGACCTCTGTGTAGTGGAGGGTAGATGCACAGTCAGCAGAGCATGTGGCAAATTCATCCTAACACACATACACTGCATCCCTGATTTTAAACACATGCAACACATGTACAAAACAGCTGTATGGATCACACCCAATCCCTGACAATTAGAAGTAATTGAGGCAACACAAAAGTAACAGATGTACCAGAATGCATCAGACAACCAACAAAAGTGCCTGCACATCCACCACTGCCTGCATCACAGACAAGTCAAATGAATGCACTCCTACACACCATCAGCAGTAAACCCCACCACATGAAGCCATTAGACATGCCTGTCACAGGAGAACATATGCAAGTGACATGTATGTGGACCTGAATGTGGCACTCATGCATGAATGCCAGTGGTGACCAAATTACAACTTATCAAGGGACACAGTATGAGCTGACAGAATGGACATATACGAATTCCTTGGAGGCATAGGTCAACATGTCAAGGTGTGTGAGAATCAGTGAGGGAAAACCTACTAAAAAACAACCAGTTAACAACTATTCATAGGGAGCAAGGCAATTGTTGCCATGCCTATCACCAACCCGCCATAACCTACACAACTGTTCAGCAAGCACCAAGCGCACATTACAGGGCATACACCCAACGCAAACAGTACCCAATTCTGACAATGATTGACAACCACACCCACGCTTCATCATGTGTCATGAACGATAAATGTATCACTGCACACATGTACATATATCCCAAATGGATGCACATCTGTGTACCATCATCATACAAATAGTAACTGTGATCACAGACATGCAAATTGACATATGAGCACTCAGAAGATGTAGAAAAGCATGGTGAAGCAAACAAAACACACAACATGAAGCAAAAATGCACTGGGATTGCGCATCAATATGTGAGAGACATCAAAGTGAACACACACACGGGCCACATCCAGAGGCTTCCAGACATCAGACAACTTACATGCATCTGGCTTACCGGTGCCACAGGGCCATTACCAGTTGCTGTGGCACAAGAAGTCAGGTGCCGGAAAATTGCAAGTCCCCCTTAACATGGAGTGCTATGGTATGCAATAGGGGAAGGACGTGGGAGGTTTGGTGCAACTGTGAGTACACTGCCTACCAGTCTAGCAGTGCACAGCAGTGTCAGGCCTCTTGGGCACTGTGGGTGTGGTTGACAGAGTGTTAGCACTGTACAAGATACAAGGCTCGTAGTAGGCAGCCTCACACCATTATTTCCATACCAGCAATAGACAAATAGAAGCATTTAAGGCCATTTCAATATATGACTGCATACAGCGAGCATGCCGAGCACTCTCAGATCAAAAGAGTGGCCAACCATTTGAATGTGGTTATAGCATTACATCTGACATTGCAGCAATCACTAGGTTCATCTGTGGCATGGGCTACATCTTGGTTGTGCTATGTAAATGTGGGAAATGGGTACATGCACACTTCATTGACATGAAAATGCCACCACAATGATTCCTCCCCCTTTCTGTCACTCCTATGCAGGTGATGCTGGATATCCCCTCAGGCCATAGCTGATGAAACCTGTTAGACGGCCACGGAACGTGCATGAAGAAGCCTACAACCGTGCACATATCTGTAAACAGGGCATTATTGAACTACTCAAGGCAAGGTTCCACTGCCTCAGCAGATCCAGTGGTGCCCTCATGGGTGCCCTCATGTATAGCCCCATAAGGGTGGGCAAGATTGTCCTGGCCTGTGCAATGTTGCACAATATGTGTATTAGGCGCAACATTGCATTGCCCCCGGACATGGACCCTGCTGAGGAGGAGGATGGGAATGACAAGGAGGACAGGATGGCATCGCAACCCCACTGGGAGGCCATGGATGGACAACATGCACAGGATGCACTGATACACAATTTATTTTGAACACTACTCACAAGCACGCAGTGCACAACTGGTGGCATGAATTTTGAGCACATTCTATTAAACATTTAATACTCACACTGAAACAGAATGTCCAATCATGATTTATATGCCAAAGTGTATTGCAAATGAAGCATTTTAAAAGCAGGTGGATCATTAATACCATTCCGACTTACCCTCCCTCCTCTCCCTCCCCAACTATCACTCCCAACTATTAACCCCCTCCCCCTCTCCAAATTACCCCCCCTCCCCAACTATCACTCCCAAATGTCAACCCCCCTCTCCCTCCCCAACTTACCCTACCTCTCCCCCTTCCCAACTATCACTCCCAACTATCAAATCCCCCCTCCCCAACTTAATCTCCCCCCTCTCTCTCCCTAACTAGTCGCACATGGTACAAGTGCTGTATGCCCATGTGTGAACCTTGCCATGTCCATTGTTATGCCCTACTTGTGCCCATGCTTGGCAGCCTGTTTGTACTTGTGTGCCGTGCCAGACAGGTGCATGGATTGCCTCCTAGGGCTGCCTGGCTGGGAGCTTGCAGGCGTGGAACTGGTGGTGGAGGCCAACGGTGTGTTGTCACTGGCGATTTGGGTCATGCATGCCTGGAGGGCCAGTACCATCGTCTCAGCAATAGGGGACTAGGCACTATTAGCCTCACGGGCCCTCCTAGCCAAATGTACAGTGGCCACAGTTGAACACCCAAGTGTACGAGCAAACTGCCGTCCAATGGTCTGGTTGATTTCCCTCATGAGGCGGGACATCTCCAGGTGCTGCTGCACCAGGGCAGTGACGGTGTCCTGACGCTCCTCCATGCATCTGAGACGCACATTCTTTTCCCGGACAGAGGGGTGGGGTGAGCGCTGTGGGCTTGATAGGCTCATGGGGGTGAATGTCTCACCCACATCAAGGGTGTGATCGGTGTCGTCCCCTGTGTGCATTCCAGCATCTCCAGTTGCATACCCATCACTGGTGTCAGTGGCATGGTAGCTGGGCTGCTGGGATGGGGGTGGTAAACGTCCCCATGTCATTCCCCATGTGTATGCTTGTGCTACTGGGGATACTGCCAGGTGGTCTGACACAGCTGGTGTGTCCACAACAGGGGCTGCCTGGGGCACAGAGGCAGCTGGTGTAACCGCCACAGGGGCTGCCAGAGGCACAGGGGCAGCTTGTGTAACCACCACAGGGGCTACCGGGGCACATGGGCAGCTGGTGTAACCACCACAGGGGTGCCTGGGGCACATTGCAGCTGGTGTAACCACTACAGTGGCTTCCTGGGGCACAGGGACAGATGGTGTAGCCACCACAGGGGCTGCCTGGGGCACATGGGCATCTAGGGGAACCACCAAAGGGGCTGCCTGGGGCACAGGGGCAGCTGGGGGATCACTTCTAGGATTACAGGCACAATAATGATTCTACACACCCTTGGCGTTATTGTTGATAACATTGTGACTACTCCAACCCGCCAACACTTTTTCATAAATGCCTTCAAGGGTACTATATTTGAGCGTATCTACAATGCGGCACCCTATTTGTAGTCAAACCATACCTGCACTAACTCACCAGGGTGTTCTCACATTCTAACAAACCGCATGCCTATTTGAAACAGATGACCATCAGCTTTGAGATTCAACTAACAATTTCTCTTGTGACAATGGCACTTTACTTAAGTTCACCCAACCTGATAACCCGCTAGCCTTGAAAACGACTGGCTTGGTTGAAACATGTGTTGGCTGTTCATCCCATGATTGCATTTTTCCAAATAATCGTAAATAGAATTGTATCTGTGATCTTTAATTTGATTGACTCACAACTAAACCTTAGCAGTGTGTGTTGCCTTTTACTTCCAAAACGAATCCTTTGACTGCTTTCTGGTGAGCTTGTTGGGGTATTTTGTGGTATAGTGGTGAGCATAAATGCATAAGACTACCTGATAATATTTTATATCGGGATCATTAGCGGTAAGCCAAAATCAAACCTGGTACACCCTAAATGATAATTTCATTATTATGTAGTATTTTATCAACAATACCACTTTGGCAGTATTTCAGAAAACACCAGGCTATTTCAATATTGTCATCTATGTAGCCAGCCCCTGAGATGGACCCAATTCATAGTGGCCAGTTTTGTTTTGTGTTTTACTACATGTGGTAATATGAGGATACCACCTGCAGTAGAACGCAACTACCACCTGCTTCACAGCTGTCTGTATACTAACACAAAGGACTAGGACACATAATAAGTAAACCAGGGCTGACTTGTTTCTTTCTTCTTGTGTTTTATAAAAGAATTAACAAAGTACAACGGTATGTGCAATGAACCAAGTTTTTACATGACATTTCTTGTGATTCGAAAATGAAAATGAACTAGCCATTGATGCATTACACAGTAGATAGCTTTTTTCTGCATAATTAACTTCAAACACTCTTCTTTGCGATAGATGGCAGAACACTGCTACACTGACCTTGAACGTATCACTAGTTTTGGCAGCTTACAAATATTCAGCAGTATCGGAAGCTTGTTGCATGAACAGGAAAAATAACATGAAAAATAGCTGTCTAGGTTTAAGAATATGAATGCACTTTCCTAGGCTGCGACTATTTAAAAAATAAACCTATCGAAAGCCCTTGGAATATATCAATTGCACTGCGCAGCATCTGAAAATGAACTACCCATGTTTGTTAATTTAAATAAAATTCTTCACACTATAAATTACTGTAACATACTCTTGTAAAAAGAAACATTCATTCACCTGGCCCCTCAATTTTACTAGGAAGTCACCAAAAAGCATGCTCTTATGTCTGTCCTTGGACTGCAAAGCAGTACTCCCACTCCACTCAGCTTTTCAGTCATTGCAGAGAAATTCTCTTTATCTGCTTCTCTCCTCTCTCAGCAGGACACTCAGCCAAATCTTCCTAGATCGACATCCAGCCTGCTTGCAACATCAGAAACTGACACACGCTGACCCACAGCAATATAGCCCGACAGAGTAACAGAGTCCCTCACACTCCTAGACAGCCCTTTTAAAATTATTTCTGTGACCTTCCCATGAAATGATTATCTGCTTAAATAAAATATAAAACAACGCCTGCCTTTCTCCATAGTGTAATGTGACAATTGAAAGCACCTCCCTTTGTCAAACCTGCAAAATATTCCAAAGATCAAGGGCCTCATCATGTCTTGGGTGGTAGCCCTTAAATGCGGTGGTAACCATGTTACTGCTGCATTTAAGGGTCCACCCAAACATGAGTCTGTCAGCATTTACCTGCTGCTCCAAGCTGGCGGTAAATCCACTGACTCAAAGCGAATTTTCCGGTGCAATTAGTGCAGCTTAATTAGTGCTGCGCAATTAGCGCACGCTAAAACACTGCTGAAAATTCCCAATGTTGATTTACAGTTATCGCCCAACCTGTGATCCGGCACTAATACTGCCGGACGGTTGGGTGGTAATGCAAATACTTTTGGGCGGTATCCCAGTCGAATGCCACCCACTTGTGATGAGGCTGCAAGTGTTTATACTGTCTCCTCTGCAAAGAGATTCAAGCAGCAAATGGATATCAAAAAGTTGCGTATCTCTGCAGAGCGAACTTGAACAATGAGGCTACTTTGAGCATCATGGCTCTTCACATTCCACAACTCCAACTGGTCACGTCTTCCTTGCAAGAAAACAGCTTTCATTCAGCACATCTATACTCTTTTAAAATGAGCCGGATTATACCATAGATCCATACCAATATTGTGCACCAAAGAGCTATGAACTGAGTTGTCTTTAACATTAGTGTGGGGATATATTAGTCGTGTAGGACGATAATGAGTAAGTCCATTGTTAAATTTGCAATTCACTCTATATTGAACCCCGTGGTCTAGTGTCCAAATGAAAATACCAGTTTATATGTAATGGCAAACTCAAACCCCCCTTTACCTTTTATGATTTCCATGCACTCACAATACTGACTTAAATCAGGTGCAGTACAGAGCCTCATACTCTTGTCTCACTCTCTTATTCACAAATGAGATCAGTTTTCATCTTTGTTTGTTGAAACTTGGAGCCTTAGTTAAAATTCAGAGCCCTCTTTTCCTTCACTCACATGTGAAAAGGTGCAAGGTGCCAACATGTGCACTATTTAGTTTGAGCATGGAATGCGATCTCGGCCCAGTAGTAGAGCATTCTAGCTTAAAGCTCCTGCTCTTTTGGGTGAGAATATGTTACTGTATGTAACACTCTAGGATATCATTTTCTTTTTCCTGGTTGTTGTTGTGTTTTATCACGATTAAGACAAACGTGTATGAACCATACACTGGTGAAGCAGCGTCCAGACAGGCCACCACACTATCCTGGTCAGCGTTGGTGAACTCTGCATCTGCTGTTTTTGTACATGGCACAGAGATACTATTCCGGGCACTGCTACTGCACTGCACACAGAACACAGCAGGCCGGGCAACCAACTCACTGGGCGTGTGTGCGATGAAATTGCCAGGCATGGCCAGATAATGAAAGCTGTCTGAATAACCGAGATTCTCCGAGACAGTAAGGGAATGCAGGACTCCCTCCCACCACTACACATATCAGATTAAGGAAATCAGAATTCACCAGGCTACCAGTAAAATGCATTCTGCATTGTGTGCATCCAATGCAGAATGCATTGGATGCACACAAGCCACTGTTATCATTTGCTCTTTCTTCAAAGCTCTATACAACAAGATGGCCGTTCCAATTGTGGCCAGTCCTGCTTGATTGTATTGCTTCACTGAGACACTCTTCAATGCGTATCCAACACATTTCAGTAAGATCATTGTTTGCCCGGAATCATAAACTTTGCATACAGGAACCGCGTGTTCTTGACGCAATGTTCTTTATGAGGTTACAGACAAAAGCATACCCCTAGTTGTTTCTCTCGATGCCATCTGCCTACATCTGTCTCGCTGCTTTTATAATTATCTCTGTAATTTGATCGTGTAATAAGGGAACACTTCGTGGGAGAAGATGTCAATAACACGTTTCAGGGGACGCAACTCCAGGGCATTCACAACGCATGTTGACTATTTAATGCAATTGAAAGACTGATCCCGTAGCTGCCATCATCTTTTTTGAGTGTACCTATTGTAGAACGAATCACCCAGAGGCTCACAAAAGCTTTTCCCCACCTCCCATCCTCAGCAACCCGACACCGCTGTATCATTGTGAACACATTGGAGTCAGTCAGGTAAGAAACTAAATATTCACAAGTGTCAGACTGTCTAACTCTCGCGAGAAGATATCTAAATGTAACGTTCATTGCTTGTCATGGTAATTGTTCTTCTATAATGTTGCAGACAACACGCAGTAAAGAAGATTTGAATCATTTATGTCGTAATACGATGTCTTATTTGCTCTTTGCCTTTTACCAATTTATTGTATAGATAATGTCATCTCTTGGCTTGCATTGCCACCTAGAGGGTAATGTTTGTTTTACTTGCAATAGTGCCAGAAACAACAAATAACCTCAGGACAGACCACTGCATGAAATCGTAAAGTATAACATGTTCACGTTCCTTGCAAAGACACGATCTGAATATGCAACAATGGTTTGTAATTCATATTCCATTTAAAAAGCAGTTGTGCGTATGAGTAGCTTGTATCTGCACTTCAGCAGACAGTGGCTGCCGGAGTCAGTGGCTGTTACTCCCCAACGCCACATTAACATGTAATACCGAGGTTTCATTGAAGATGCACGAGGCAATCAACACTCATCTATATAATAGCACTGATATAACAGTGACATCGCCAAAAAGTCACAGCGGGCTCCATTTCAATTATATTATTGAATTCCTTAACAGGTTTCAGTAAAAATCAAACAAATTACCCTAGGCATCGCACATCAATTCAACAATGTATTGCTAAAAACGATTAATTATACACTATGCGCAAATTAGCTGCAATTATTTGATTACAACAAATGTACACGCATTACCTAATTCTTAGGAAAGGTAGACTAGATATGTAATCATTCATTTCATAAACAGTTTGGAACGTTAGACACAATCACTCAGAAGCAAGGCCAATTTGAAACATGGCATCATGTTTTATTCATATGTGAAAACGACTCCTTCATTAGGCCTTAGATTTAATTCCAAAAATAATGTGTGTGATGTAGCCTTTCTTTCAAGCACATGGGTGTACAATGCCCGACTTCCTCTGTAACAGAAGAGGATGTGGCACTTCCATGAACTTGTTGTGAGCGTCATCACCTGGGCAATCGCCTGATCAATGAAGTCACCCCAAAATACACTGGGTTTCAGGAATCCATCTGCCCGCCACTCCCACCTTCTTTGTTACTTTGTATGCATTCAATATATTGTACACTTGGCATTTATGTGTTATTTATTTATCTGTTTGTTTTTCATTTATCTCCTGTTTTTTTTCTATGTGTTTTAAAAAAATATTCTATGTACATACAACACAAACAGAAACATTCCGTAGTACATTTTTCGGCGAATAACCACTCCACCATCTTTCTCAAAAGTGCTTTTTCCGTTCAAGCTCAACTTGCCATGCCCTTGCTCGCCTTCCCTCCCGGGACGATGTCATCTGTCATCAACAGGATCCCATGGAAAAGCCGCAGAGTGCAACACTTTCCAAGTGGCCAGAAGCATAAGCAAGCACTCTGCAGGGGGTTAACATCTTTGCATGCGTGGTGCACCCTCATTCCACAAGCACTATAACTTTAAAGGTACCGTTAGACAATGACGACATGGAACAGGTGCACCAACCCAAGCACACATGTAAATGATGATTTCAAAATAACATTGGAAATATTCATATTATTATTTTGCCTTAAAACGACCTTGATTATCAAAACCGTTGTCCTCGAATCCCTTGCTATTACTTTAACACATTCTGCACTTTTATATGGAGAGACTATTTGTATCTTGCAAGTCAGCACACAGAATCACATCTCCAGCAAAGAAACACTGGTAAAGCCGCAACAGCCACAAATAATCCCAATCCTACCTGCTGGGACTTTCGTTGTTTCATCGACCAGATAGGAGAAAAGGAATACATGTAGAAAAAGACAAACATACACATAGGACAGAGAGATAAGGAATGGAGCTCTACTGAACAGTTGAACAGGTCCCCTCAACCCTCATCCACAACACCCCAAGGAGGACAGAATCAAAACAAGGAGAACGGATGAAACCTCGGTGCTATACTGGTTTGAGTTAACACACCTATTGCTACACTCAGACATATGTAACCTTTTGGTCGCTTGATGTTTTGACCTACAACTCAAATCGGGTCTAATTACCACTGACAGTGGCAAGGGCTCATGGGAGTTATAGTCCGAAACATCCACAGGGTCACAGCCCAAACTGCCATTGATCAATGCTTGGCTCTGCTGGTTTTGTAATCGAGTAAATGGAAACAGACACAGACAAGCACAGAGTGCCAATGAGCATTGCATGATGTGGTCTGGTGCAGAGCATTAGTCAATGTGTAGAAGTTTGCATTATTATGCATGGGACTGAATTAATGCTCTTCTGTCCTTCTCCAGGCGTCCACCTCATGAAGATGATGTTGAAGGTGCGAGAGTGTTCCCCTCAAGGTGGCAGGAGGCCAGTGGAGGGAGGTGTGTTCAACTTTCACCCTATGCAGCACAATTTTCATTTGGCTTTTTTCAAATGTCCTTCGGTGCTTTTGTTTTGCAATTTTCAAGCAACTACAATACAAAAAAAATACAAACCCAATACTAGTTGCAGCTTACAATGCTGCATGTAATGCATGCATGCCTCTGTACACTTGGAGCAGCATGTACCGCTGCGACTTGATTGAATGGGGCGTTCTGGGCTCTGACTTGCTAGCTGCAGTCTCTCCTTGTGTCAAGGCACCCATGGATGATCCAACAAAATCCCACCAGTTAATAAAGAGCACAGGTTGAGAACTGCTTGACAACCGATGTCATGTTTGGCTTTCATGTAAAGTGATAATAACCACAGTGATGTATCCTTACTGTGACATATGTGTTGAAATGCGTGCTAGGCTTTGGTGCGCCTTTTAAATGTCTTACCTTTCTTACAGCACCTTTACATTTGTTTTACATGGAATGCATTAAATACAAATGATCATTCTGTATTAAAATATCAACTCCAGATATGAGGCATGTTAGGTTACCAATCTCAGAAATGTTAGGTAGCAGCATCATCAGGGTATACAGTACCAGTGCAGGCCCCCTTTAAATCTTTCTTGATCCAAGCATTATATTAAACAACTGCGAGAATTACAAAGTAATCACAAGACTCTCAATTAGCGGATTGCAAACTCGCACTTAGCCCTGCTTTTCATAGCGCAGTCAGAATCAATCTTGGTCATTAAAATTGGCTGCTTCCGTGCAGCTAGCCAATTACGTTCAATTATCGGATCATAAAACAAATTTAAAACATGGAAAACTGTCATTAAAAACACATTTTCAATGCACTTATAAAAGACACTAATCTCGTTCTACAGGCTCTTGTGATTCCGAACTATAAGAGTTAAAGTTCCTATCGGCACCTTAACGAAGCTCGATGCACATATGTGGCACATAAAACACTGTTCAAATCTTCTGTTTTTACAGTGCATAATTGCCAAATCTGCCTAATGGCAGGAGATAACTCTACCTCAAGTCCTTTTATTTTGGGCAAAGCAATAAGAAAGGGGTAATGGATACTTCCAGCGGGCCACACACCCTGCACGCTGCACCATTTCAGTTTTGCCAGTATTTCCTAATGGATGCCAGTTTCAAAGCATTAGTACAATACTGGGTAAATAGAGCGCGTGCTAGCCGAGGAGTTATGGTGTTCAGGTACGCTTCATATCCAGAAACGTGCTTCGTTCTTAGATATAACCGACCAGTATGTAGGGTTTGATATGATATATATGATATGATAATTCATTTATAACTTGCCTGTACACAAGTGTTTCTATGCACGACAAGACAAGGAAGGGAAGACAGACTCAGGACAAAACAGTGATCTTACTAGGCCTTTTGTCATTCAGATTGTGCAAGTGTGGGGGAGATTTAGGGGGAGATGTGCCTGGGGGCAGGAGGGAGGGGAGAGTGCAGGGAAACTCTTAAGTGCTGCCGGGAGGTGGCTCATAGTGTAGAGTTTCAGGGGACTGTGGTGCTGCTGATACAGTCCCTAAGTGCTGAGAGGCCTGAAGGCAGTGCAAGGGTGCACTTCTTCAATATGGCGCCTTGATATCTCAGAACTAGCACTTCTATCCACTTCATTGGCTGCATTTGTCATTCTCTCTGTTAACTCCCAAAAGTGACCCAGGTTCAGCTTCAGTAGCTCCAACCGCACATGCTTGAGCCATGGCAGTGATCTTGATCCCTCCTGAGGCATTAAATGCAAAAGCATGTCTCTATATTCCGATCTATTCAGAATGGACCATATTCTCACCCAAAAGAGAAGGCTCTTTAAGCTAATATGCTCTACTACTGGGCACAGATCGCATTCCATGTTCAAACTTAATAGTGCACATGTTGACACCTTGCACCTTTTCACATGTGAGTGTAGGAAAAGAGGGCTCTGAATTTTAACTAAGGCTCCAAGTTTCAATAAAGATGAAAACTGATCCCATTTGTGAATAAGAGAGTGAGACAAGAGTATGAAGCTCTGTACTAAACCTGATTTAAGTCAGTATTATGAGTGCATGGAAATCATAAAAGGTAAAGGGGGGTTTGAGTTTGCCATTACATATAAACTGGTATTTTCATTTGGACACTATACCACGGGGTTCAATATAGAGTGGATTGCAAAATTAACAATGTACTTGCTCATTATCATTTGGTTTCCAGGAGCATATCTAAATGCACTTTGCAAACCTAAATTCAATCATTACAGCCAATGTGTACCCTATAAGCTTCCCTAGGCAGAAGAACACCCTGTCCCTGGTGGGTGTTGCTGTCCCTAGGGAGGAGATGCTCCAACGCCTATCTAATAGCGACAGGAAGAAATTCTACCCCTGCTTCTACAATGTTTATGTTTCCAATTAAGGTAAACTGTTAAAAGGTTGAACGCAATCTACTAATCCTTACATGGACATTCTCTGGAGGTATTTTCTGTTTATCTGTGTGGGGTATCTTACCCCTAGTTGGGCTTTATTCACCCGAACAGAGGTATGTGCATGGGGTCTAGACAAGGTGGTCTAGTGTGTTAAAACACAACAACAATCGACCCGACTGTACAAGCCAATGTTTTGAACTAAAAAGGCCACCTGTTAGTGATTCCAGGTGGGGAAACCTAAAGTCTCTTAAAAAGAAGAAAATGGTGGAATGTCACCACTGTGGAGCAAAAAGGAGAAAGTTTCTCTGCTAAAAAATATTTCTTTTATCTCTGTATCCCATATGTTCTTGGGGATATCATCTATCATGGTGGTCGACCGGTTTCGAAGAACTACTTGTTCTTGTCATCTTCTTCAGGACCTTTCATCCAGTAATCTTCAAGGACCCAGTGGTCCGTATTTTTTCATCTGTCTCTTCTAAATCCCTACCCTTAATCAATTCCAGAGCCCCATCTCGTTTCTACGAGGATAAATTGTCCCCTATTTTAACAACATTACCATTAAAAAATTATAAACTACGGCTAGTTCATAATGCAGTTGGTTGTTCTTGTGAATATTTCTGCATTACCTTGCTACCAAACTGGATGTACGTGCGTCTGGAATTTGGAGTTATTAGTGTCTTGCCATGCATTGCAGCTGCTCATATCATGGTACCCTATATCCGGAAATGCGGTACTGTTAATACATATCATATTTTCCCTCGGTTACTGCTTCGCTTTTGTGATGTTCTATAAAAACGTGGCAGTGACAGCATGCTCATAGTCATGGGGACCAAGCGGAATGCTGCCACCTATATTCGAGTTAGGAATGTGAAGAACACTGTGTGCGCTGTGAGACAGCATGTTGCTATTAGCGTTATGCGTGCCCAATGCACTCCTGATGTTGCGTCCACGGGTTCATGTTCTGGATCCTGGTTATTATTGTGTGCTGCCTATTTCATGCTTGTGTGTGTCTTCATACATGCTGGCAAAAGGGGCCTACATTAGTGGGGAGCGTACTCAGTCTACATATAGCGCCTGTGGATGGTCTCCTATGATGGATTGTCCAGTGTTTTGTACAGTATCGTTCGTACCCAATCCTTCTGTGATATAAATGTAATTAACACAGTGTGCGGCTAAATCATACAGAGATCCAATCTCCTAACAATTAAGTTAGCTTACCGGCTCATGTGTTGGGACTCTGCTTGGCGGAACTGCCACAATGTCAAACCGTCCACAGTGAGCTCTCGGCAAAGTGTTCGGTTGCCAGGAGATGCAACAGACAGGTCAGTTTGTTGTGTTTCCTACCCACGTTAGGCCCATCTGTTTGTGTGGCATATGCCGGCGCCATCTTGGAGTGGCGCGTCTTGCCTGTATCTCGAGGTGCACATGTTAGGTTATGCAGAATATATGATGCCTTGGTATCCGACTAGGGTGGGCGGGCTAATGGTATCCGTATCCTTGGTTTAGCATATCATATTATATTATAATATGTAGCAAGAGTGTGGATACCAAGGGGCCTAGCGTTGTAACAATTTATGGTCCATAATTATGGATGATATTGTTCAAAGGTATATTGGGTGCCATCTTCCTCCACTGGAGTTGTTTAGTTTGATTGAGGAATGGTAGCATTCTCCATAAGGAGTTATTGAGTGGCATGGATGACTACTAGACTGTGTGTATGTTTCCATCCATGCTGTCGCCATGGTGTTCGGGAGTAGGGAGAGGAGTGTACTCTAGGGTATATGCAATCCAGGAAACTCAGAGGTGATTCATCTTGTTATTTCATAACTGCCAGCTCTTGCCATTGGATTTCTTCGTTGAGGCCATTTTGGACTGTATTCAGTCTAAAAATCCAGGTTTGTTCTCGTCATAATAATAAGTTGGCAAAGTTGCCTCCTCTACATGGGAGTCTGAGCTTCTCAAGGATTGTATACTGAAAGTCCTCTGGTGTGTGTCCCTGTGATTGAAAATTGCCTATCAGCGGTGCTTTGGTTATCTTAGCTCTGATGCATGATTTGTGGTCAATGAGGCATTTCTTCACTTCTCTGGTTGTCATATCTACATACCACAGCCCACATAGGAATGTGATGAGGTGACACCTCTGCTGTTACAATTCGTGAGCGTTTTCTGTTTCCATGGGGTTTTTTCCATCCGTTATCGATCTTTTTTGTGCAAGATGTCTGGGCGCACTTTGAGCAGCTCCCACATGGGGCATGGCCCGTGGGTCTGGTGGTGAACAAAGAAAGAAGGTACTGTGAAGAGTCTCTTTGCCCCTTGTCCACTTTCAGATCATAGCGATTTTGATGCCCCAATCTCTGCCTTTTTCTTTTAGGACACCTTCTTGAACATTGATAATGTGCCAATTGAGTGCCTGACCACCCCTATTGATTTACCCATACTGTTATTTCACAACAGCTTGCATATTTTGTGTTTCTTTTTGTTTTGGGGGGTGGGTTTTTGCTTGTGTTTTTAGTTGGTTATTTGCATTCTGGCAATTCAATCAAAAGTCTATATTTTATCGAACATTGATTGGAAATTATTTTATTCTGAAGTTGGTGTACTATTGCTGTTTAATGTTCCCTGTTATCAGCTCACATCCCACCTGAAGGTTCTAACCTGCCATCCGGACATACATGTTACCCCTAAAGGCAGAGGAGTTGTGCCTGTTTAGATGTTGTTGTTGCACATTTAATATTGGGATTGCTTCTGGTTTAGCAGTACTGTGGGCTGAGTAGGTGATATAACTGCCCCTCGTCCCTGTAATCCTGCAGAGTCGTATTCATTTTGTTACACTGGTGGGCAATAGTGGGATTCGACATAGACTGCACTTAGAGCTTAGTGATCTAGAAAGCCATTTTTTAATTGCAACATAATGCATTTGGACATGAGCTCCATGCAGGGACTGAAGCCCAATGCCATTCAGGAGCTTAGTTGCGATTGGAGACTTCCGTGTGGAAAATACGGTTAAAAAAGGTAAATTGCTCAAGAACCACCAAGCTTTTGAAGAAATTAGGGAGATGGAGGTGGTCTAGGGCGCTAATAGTGATCCATTGTCCCCAGACAAGGTATCAATTCCACTGGGGAGTTCAGACAGAGGGGGATAGTGAACTTAATAGCTCTTCCTGCCATTTCTCCCAGAGTACATGTAGTGTGGTCTATCACCAATCATGGTGGTCAGATAGATGTTCCCAGTCTCACTGCGCCAAGAAATTATAATTAGTTGTTTGTGCAAAGAGAAGCCTTTATTGTTTGTGCGAAGAGAAGCCTGACAAGTGTTTAAAGCTGTGTACAGCTTTTCATCAGAGGCTTAAATTGCATAGTACATCATTTCCATACAAATTGGGTAAAGTTAAAAATAAAACATACACATGATTGTTTTGTGCAAAGAATTGTTACATAAAGAACATAGGCACAAGTTGTGAGCAAGCAGTCCAGGACGCAATGCAACCACAAAAAATATAACACATGTACATCACATGTAGGAAGAGTAAAAAAGTAGAAATTAAGTTACCACAAATTAACCAATTTCATTCGTAGTAGTCCGTTGACAGACAAACAAAAAGAGAAAAAGAAACATAATTTTAGAAACAAAAGTTGGCCATAGCAGCGCAATCAAGTTCCACTTAGTAAGCTAAGTCTTAAATCAAATACTGTAATGTATTCCAAAAATAAGTACCTTAGGTTGCAGCAATAAGAACTCCACATTTAGAGCAGGACAATGCCAGATACAGTTCTGTAGGCAGATAGATTAAGTAATTACTGGAAAGCCAATTGCAGAAAAATATTACGTAAGTTACCAAAACAAACCTTAATGCAGTCAATATAATCAATAAAAACATACCTCGAAATGCCTCGCAGTTGCGGAAAGCTAATTTAGCCAAAGAAACCAAAGAAACCAGAAAGAGAAAATAAATCTCAAATTAGTATTCAAAAAACCACCCATTAGATTAACTCCAATTAACTCGTGATTCAAAAGGACTGTGGAAAATGTATTGAGTCCATCATTTATGAGCCCCTTATCTATACCCAAGACTTGGCTCAATTCCGCCAGAGTCCTTGGTTTTCATAAATGTAGAGTTTGTAATATGTGCAACTTTACATTTGAAACATCCGCAGTCTCTTTTGGGCTACGAGGTAATCATGAAATCAAGTCTTTCATCAATTGCAATTCTAAGTTTGTAGTGTATTGCATTATATGCACCTGTGGCCTGAAATATATAGGGAGCACTATTCGCCCACTTAAAATTAGAATTCGTGAACATCTGGCTTCCATTGGGAGCCAAGATGCCAAATACCCCCTTGCCTATCATTGGCAAAAATCTCATCAAATGGACTGCAAAAATGAATTTGTTTTGTGGGGCTGTGCAAAGTTTCATTGCCCCCACAGGGTGGTAACCTTACACTAAAATTACGACAATTGGAGGCCAAATTAATTTGTAAATATCGCACTGTTTCTGAAGGACTTAAATCGGATCATGAGTTTGCCATATTTTTATAATTCATATTTCTGTGTCAGGCTTCTCTTTGCACAAACAATAAAGGCTTCTCTTTGCACAAACAACTAATTATAATTTCTTGGCGCAGTGAGACTGGGAACATCTTTGTTTTTCTTCAACTATTCCTGTGGATGTGTATTGGCAGTACACCCACACCGCCCAGATACCCGCAGCCTTGATGTTTATTTTCTTAATCACTGTATAAGCGCTGTGGACTCGTGACTTTTTCTGCCATAACTTTGTTCTGGTCAGATAGAGCCAAAGATTCTGTTAGTTGTAGTATCTAAATGACTTCCCATGCTGGTCTCTCAAGGGCGAGGGTGGAAGCTAGAAATATCGTTCTAGAGGAGAAGAAGAAGTCCCTAGCAGATCAGAAGCATAGGAATGCAAGGTAGAAAAAGAAGGACTTTCTAATGCTTCACAAATTGGAGCCTGAGGATCATAGTGAGGCCTGCAACCAAAACCTTAGTGGCAAGGGTTGTGTATCCAGTGGTAGCATCCAAGAGAAGCCTAGGTGACATATCCACATTGACTTAGTCCAATAATGTGAGGTGGGAAAGTATATCTTTTACTGGTTCAAAGCACTGGAACTACCTTTCCACCTCCAGGAAGTGAAAGAGGAATCATGGGAAGCAGTCCTTGAGAGCCACCTATTGATGGCTGCAACTGATACACTCATTCAGTTGGCTCCTGAGGGCAGGGCCGTTTATGCCTAAATTAAGTTGAGTGTCCTCGGGAAGTTCTGCAAAAACTCAGGACAATACCTAGGGACCTTTAAGAGCTCAAAAACAGAGGTAATCCAAACATTCAGCAGATTACACATCATTCTTTAAAATATCTGAGGGTGTGGAACACTGCGAACACAGTTTACACATTTGAAGGGATGTAGAATCTGATTTAATTTGATCATATCCTTAAAAAGAGTGATGCAAAGTTACAGTAGAATTTAGTGGACAAGAATAGCATAGATCATAAGGAGGTTGCCAACCAGAATCAGAGATGGAGGACACAGTATTTACAGACCTCAACAGCCTGCCAGAACTGGGTGGGTTATCATAAACTGAAGGCCTAATAGTGAGGGGTCAGAAATGTGAGGCAGACAACTGTTTGAAGAGGTTTCGACTGTTGCCATTTTATAAAACAACACAAGTTAAATAAACACCTCACTACCCCTATCTAATGTGGGTTTCCCTTCCTATGGTAAACTAAAAAAAAACACTCTAACCAAGGGATCCCTACCCCTGACACTAATACAACAAATAACACCCAAAGGAATAATATGGCAACTCAGTTTAAAAGATGCAGACAACATATACATTGGTTCGCCGGGTAATCAATGTCTCTTGTCGTGGACTGGGTGAACTCCCCTTCCCCAGATCCAAATAAGAATGTTCTTCACAGTTCAAAAGAAAACCAAGGAAATCCAGCTTTACCAAACAGTTCTTTTGTTTCAATGAGATAACTTGCCAAAGTCATAAGCTCTCACTCCTCCTGGAATATGAATTCCGCCACAGTATCTTGAAAGGTAAAGTCACAAGGTCTCACACCTCCTAGAATGAGACCTTCCCCAAAGTATCTTGAAATAAAAAGTCACAAGCTCTCACATGTCCTGGAATGAGAACATGATAATGTCATGGGCAACAACAAGTGGTGTTCAGAATAGATTATTTCCAGTTTGACAACAACAAACAGTTTCATCAGAATGACTTGCTTCAGGTTTGACAACAACAAACAGTCTGGTCAGAATGGCATGCTTCAAGATTATCTACTCCTTTCCAATAGTACCACTCTTTAGCACTTGATCCTTCTACTGCCTGGCGTTAGCTTTCACCAGGTCTCTTCGGGGCAATTACCTCTTGCCCTACAGGGCTATGGGTCTACTCGCCTGCCCATTTACCAAAACAGTTGAGTGCTTCAAAGGTACATTTCTCAGCAGATCAGAAACAAATTCAATAGCCTTTTTCAACGTGCAGGTGAAAAGCTTTCGAGGGATAGAACAGTCACATCCCTTCTGCATTAATACCAAAAATAATGTTCAGGAGCAAGTCTTCTCCTGCTTCTGTCTTGGCTGTAGCAATGCAAAGCTACATCCACCACAATCATATGTATCCCTGAACCTGAATGACAACCTTTACAAGTTTGGGGCTTCTCCCTCTTCCCCTCTTGAGTTTGGCAACCTTTGTTCGACTAATGTTGCCCGGTTCTCAATGTCCCTTGACTTGGGTGCTGGTGGTATATCTGGGTTTCCCTCATACCCTCCCCAACAGTTTGTGTATATTTACCCAAACTCCCACTTTCATTCCTGGACCTTGTTTGGTTCAATGTCAACCCAGTCAACTCTGCAATAGTTCAGCATTCAAAAGATTGATTACTTTGCCTTTTTAAAGGTGCATGGGTTTGGTATTTACAAGCGTTATTAGCTAACCTTTGTAACTTTGTAACTGTTTGGTATTTGTGATGCGTATTAGCTTCTCTTTTTATGTTAACCACAGTTCAGTATTAATAGCATTGCTTAGTCTGCCTGTCACTCACCCGCGAGTGATACCGCCTGCTCTGAACTCGCAACCTGCAGCGGAATGCGCCAGAGTCACTTGGGTGGCTTAGACTCACCGGTTAAATTGCTTCTGGGTGCTACTCTCTGTGTTCATTGGACTGCTGCATTTGTGGCTCCCCCCGAGCCGCTGCACCTTCTCCCTTTGGTCACCGCTGCCTCAGCCATATTGGCTTGGAGTCATCTAGTAAAAACCTGTCACCTGAGACCTCTCGACTGCTCACACTGTGTATTAGTTCGATCACACATACGTTGTGGGCAGGAAATAAGTACAGAGAAGGGGTGCAAAAAGAGGAAGGATGCACGAGGAAAGCACCCAAAGCAACACCTCTGCCTGTGCTTGGCCTCCCCTTTACCTCTAATGCACTGGTGGCATAATCTTGGCAATCACTGCTGAAAGATGCATCAGTGTGTGTGCATGGGCTGAATGCCCATTTCTAGCGAAGGAGTGGGGGAAGCATGGGCATAATGGGAGACCAAGCACAAGAAAATGAGGTGCCTTCGGAAGAAAACGAAGAAGGAAAACAAAGCAGGAGAATGAGGAAAGGGAGATGGAGCATTGTGGGAATTAGTATAGCAACTGAAGGAGATTGGGGGAAGAAGACGCAGGGTAAGTGACAGAGTTTGTTGGTCGACGATTAACTAGAAAAGGAGCATGTGGGAGAATAATGCATATGGAGAGGGAATATGGAGTCCTAGTGATGGCCAATGGAGAACTGGGCGAGTCAGAATTAGTATTGTCGATGAAGGAGCCATAATATGATGGTGGGATAACTGGGGTTCAAGGGAGCACTGGTGTGGGGCTGAGGGGCGAATGCAGTAAAGCAGCTTAAAGAAAAACTGAGGGTACAAATAGCACCGGGATAAAGTCATCATAGTGAGTTATCACAGAATGCACTGGAGGAAAACATTATCAAGGAGCAAAAAGGGTGTGGGAATGGGCCTGCCAAAAAACTCAACAGTGAAATAGTATGGGCAGGGTCGGACTGGGGCATAACATTGTCTGCACCAATAAAAAAGTGGCCCAGAGTTGCAAATGGCTATTCTTTCCTTTTATGACACTGTTTGAATAGTAACCAAGAGGGCGTTTTTTGATAAAGTGTGATGCAAATTGTGCATTTTAAAGAATATTTATTCAGCAACACTAGTCAAAACTACTAGCCGCAGAGTGAATTAACTCATCAAACCAGCCCACATTGTCCAAAAAACGTGTCCACTTTCTGCAAAAAAACTGGCCCACACCAGCATTTTGTGTTTTTGGTTCAGCCATGGGCCTATTGCCCTATAAGCCTATCCGAGTCTGATTATGATCTCTATTCGTTGTCTGGTACCTCAGACAAACCCTGTGCAGCTTGTGGGAAAAGGAAGGAATATCCTGTCATGTCTGTTGTCAACACCATCTACCAAAAAGCTTTAGGATCGCTCTCGGATAGCACCAACCTGAGCACAGTCTCCATTAGTGCTCTGGGAGAAAAGGATAAGACTTTCCATAATAACATTCACTGAACATCACTGCTAGCTGCAGTCTTGTTTTCCATACTTATTGAAAATCCTGAAGCACCCTCCTTTTGTCCATTCACATTGGAAAATTGCAATGTGAAATATCGTCATTCCTGCCACAGCTTGAGCTCACATGTTCTTCTTAAAAGCTGACAAGGATGTTATTTAGGGGTCCCCAGAGGTCGCAAGTGTGACCCCTGAGGTCTCCCTTGCTACCCCAGTGGTCTCCTTGGCTACCCCTAAAATAATGAACTTCTGGAGTTACTGTATTTCTTGCTTTTGTTCAGGCCTCTTTAAAAAAAAAAAAAAAAAAAAGAACAATTGTTCCACATGTCTAACACTTTCAACAACAATGACCCTAAATAAGAAAGAATAGTAATACCAAATAATGTGTCTTTCTGGAATTCTATACAATCATTGATAGACTCATTAAAGGTTTATTTCAGGCACACTTCAGGGGGTGAGTTACTGATTTAGTCTGTTCTTAAACACCTCAACTCAACCTTTCATCCTTCTGAGGTCGATAAATGAGTACCAATACAGTTTGGTTGATACTGTATGTATATTTTTTCATTCTAAAGCGCTTACGCGTATGTGCTATATAATAAACATCATTATCATTTGGCCATGGAAGTCTGATTGCATTCACAGTCATTTGGTAATATAGGCCTATACACACTGATCTTAATGATACATGAGGCAATCTGTCCTTGTATGAAATGTATATCGCATTATAGTGATATTGTAACCATATTTTTCATAGTGTACTTAGGAACAATGCTATGTGATGCCACTTCTGTTTTGCCAAGGGGTGAAAGTTTATGTTCCATCGCTTCCTGTGATGTCATCAGAGGTCAAAGGTCGTGGGATGTCATTTCCACTACCCCAGGCATTTTGGTGAAATGACGTCCCTGAAAGCTTACTCTTTTAACTGGATTGTTGCTCAGGGATGTTCACTTGTTCCTTCACAGTGGCAACTGGTGACTTTGTAAAGTGGGGCTTCAGACGCAAAAGAGCCGATGGCTCCAGCTTCCTTAACAAGGCTGGGAACCTCTGGAACAATTTACCCCTGTACATATGCTATGAGCTATCCTATCTCACTTTCCGGAAACGCTAACCCATCTCTTCAGTTAATCTTATGCAAATGTACCAAATATGTCTGTAACCAGCGCCTAGATGTCCCTGGGCTTTGTGCGCTCATACAAATGAAATAAATAAATAAATAAGTGCATGACACTGGATTCATATGTGAGTCTAATGCCATTAGGAGGGTTTATAGGGACTCTACCCTCGAGAAAATGTTAGAACCCTGGGGTCCTTATTCTCCTTTCTACACATTCCAAACACATACAGTTAATGTCACATGGGTTTGTTCGTGTGGCATCAATTGTCCCGGTGAGTCGAAAAGGCCACCTTGTAGCTGTTTGTGTCAAGCAGCTAGCTCTTCTACTCTGCAATCATTACCACTAGCTCTCAGAGGCAGCAACAGCATTGCTGCACTAAGAGCAGATTGACTGAAATAAAAAAAGACTGAAGGGATTTAGGTTAAACAATATGTGGGATGTTTTAACCCACTAGTCCAGGCCCTGCAACATTCCTGTGCGCTGTGTGCATCAGGAACATCAGAATGGACGCTGGAAAGCATTATGCATGCTAAAATCACCCAGAAGTCCGCAGGAAAAACCTGAAATATAGGCCGCCAATCCACTTTTGCCTATGTCAGTAGTAACACAGGAGACCACTGCCAAAACCCACCATTCGGCTACCCCCAGAGTAGCCTGAAACTACTTGAAAAAGCAATGCTGATTGCAAAAGAAACACAGATCTGTTTGGAAATCCGTTTTTTCTGGTTGTCAAATTTGCAAAAATCATGGTTCACAAACCACACAAAAGATCAAACTTCCTTGTTGGGTGTTAAACATCATTCTACTTCAAGAATCCACATAAATATAATGTCAGCAGAAGTACATTTATCAGAAGAAAATCCAAATTTAAAGATGCTTGCTTGAGAAAATATGTTGAAAATAGGCGCAATACCGCGACTCGCCTCTGTCAGAAGCTGGCGATCTCTAAACCTGTCATGTTAAACTTGTGTCTCAAAATTTAAGTGTGGGGAAAGAAGAGACTTCCATCAAATGCAATATAGGGTGCCACTATTAATTTTCATGTTGAAAAAGACTGGAATTGAAGATATGTTTGCTTATTTTTAATATGTAACTTTAATTTTAACAAGGAACAATGTCACAATTTACTGTAAGGTAACCTGATTCAGCTAAACTTCAAAGAGGTTTTCCCCCACTGAGAACACACCACCCTTTTCCTTCCCACCAAAAGGAGAAGACATCTCATTTGGATGCTAATGAGAAGAGGAGGAGATTTGATCTGCTGCTCTGGTAAAGAGACAATGGGTTTCTTGAAATGAAAGAAAATGCTAATTTGGGTGTGACAGAAACAAACTGCCCAGGAAGACAAGCCCATGTGACTCTCTGGCACAGTCAAGACCTTGGAGGCGGAGACACACCGTTTTGTTTATTCAGAAAGCACAGGAAATATCTTTTTGAAAAAGACTTATTGCAAATTGCACTGAACTGATAAAAATATGGAATTTCGAGGTTATTAAAATGAAAAGTTCGATCACAGTTTAAAACTAATCTGGAATCTGTGCGATATTCAGAGACTGAACCACAAAAATGTTCATATTCTAGCTATTGTGATTATGTTAGGGATGCCCAGATGGTATGTGCAAGTATGTGAAAAAATTGGTACAGAACTGACACTGAGTAATTGCCCAAAAGTGCAAAAAACTGTCATTAGTGAACCAAAACTCGTAGGAAGATGAGGTTTTGACAGAAACGTACCTTAGTTAATCTGTAATATAAATATGTATTATTAACAAGTTGTGCATATTGGAAATATGTTTTTTAGGAAAAATAGATTTTCTGGGTAGAAACAAAGGGGAGGGTTTTCTCTGGACCATAAGCATAGCGTCACTCTGACACATGATGATACATCATGACACACTGTTCCCTTCTCAAATCGGGTTGGGGATAGTATATTCAGCCTCACCACCCCTTTGGAAGATGGATAAAAAGGCACTGTTGAGGACCAAGGAAAACACACTTTCACCCATCAATGATGTAATGGCGAAGCGCTCTGCAGGAAAACCACATCTCCAGACTGTAGAACCCATATCCAGACTCCGGAACCCTGAAGTGAAAGGCCCAACCCAAAAAGCTGAACCCTTCTCAGTGGGCATTTAAAATTTTGCAACCTGATTTTAACCCCTAAACTTCCACGGGGCTTAACCACTTCAACAGCTTGGCTGTGTTGTTTTGGCTGCTTCTGACCAAGAACCCTTGCTAGAACCCAAGATCCAGATCAGTCCAGCAGAGCTGTAACCCAGAACCACCCATCAGATCCAGTCCAAGAGGCCATGCAGACCAGAGTGCCTTGCTGAGAGCAGAACCAAGCGCCTGAGACCTGTCTGGTGGCGAGCGAATTCCAGCCAAACCTTTAACCAGATCTTTGACGGGCCCATTCCAAACCATAGTTGTGAGTATTTAGTGTAGTGCTGTCCATAACCAACCTCTTAGTATTAAGTAATCGTATCCAACCCATTCCAACATATCCATAACTGCATCATAGAATCTCTTTTGTCCATCCTGAATCCTTCTCTAATCCATATAATCCTGTGATAATTGTAGTGATAATCATCTGTGCGCTGATATTTTTCTGAAGAAAGTCAAGTGTCCTGGCAAACAAAAGTCGTAGCAGAGGTGCTGCTGCTCTGGTGGCTGGCTGTTGGGCATCTTGCATCTTCATAGCCCCTTAGTATAAGCCCATCCTTGTTGGTAAATCTTCAAAAGCGCAATCTCATTTGTAAAATCTTGACCCTTTTTGAGAAAAATGTACCTTTACGAAAACCTCTGTAACTTCTGAACCGTGCGCTGAAAAGTTAGCCACGATTTTTCATTTGGCTGAATTTCACCACGTGTAAAAAGAGCTATTTCTTGCATTCAACCTCTGAATTTAATTTCCTATCTGCCAACCATTCAACAATCATTTCTAGTGTCTACCTGAACCAATCCAAATCAACTCTCACTAGTTCTGAATCAATTTAGAGAATTAAAGTCATTTTAGCATTTTACCCATTCATTTAAAATCCCATTTAAAAGCATTTGACCTGTTTTAAAATCATTCCTGTTCTCTCTAAACTTGCTGGGGCAATTGGGACTGAACTTGCAATTGTTGATTGTTATTCCTGAAACCTGTGTCCCCTCATTCCATCTCTTCATATTGCATATTGGGGGGAATGAGTAGTATCAGGGGGAAAGAGTGATTACCTTGTCTTTGATTGAATTCATATCAAGTTTATCCTGTGTTGCATTAATTTCATATCATTGCATTTTATTGAACCCACAAAGATGAATTCCCTGCTACATTATTCTTCTTATCCATACTCGTAATTGATTAAAGAGATTGTTCATTATTTCAGTGTTACCCATTGCTGATCATTGTATAATATTCATAAGTGTGATATTCAGATATTGTTCATATTCATAAAAGTGTGATATATATATATATTGTTCAATTCATCAAATAAATCTTTTAAATTTACAAAACAACCTTCTTCTTGGTTCAGTGAGACTGGGGGGATTCAAAGAGAGGGGCGTTATATAAGGGTACATCATCCAGAAATAAAAGAACTTTTGACATAAAAATATATAAGGGTTCCAGCTGGGCATCTCACGCTAAGCATTGACTTAGGTGGAGTGCTGGGTTGAAACCTCTTACAGATTGGGGGCTCGTCGCAGGATTTCTGGATTAGAAATACCACTTGTGCAGCTTAATGCAGTGTGCTAACTGACAGGATACATAAATCCTGTTGGGCTACCACTCTAAAAGCACCCCTCAAAAGGGAACGCTCTAACGAAACGGTCTTTTTTGCAAAAAGAAAATAAAAAACTTCTGTAAATCAGGAAGAAAATTAATATTTCTGAATGGCGACATTGGTAGACATCAATATGGTTAGAGAACACCTTTTACATAAGTTATTTGTGAGAGGTGAATGGACAGAGCAGGACCAGAAGGTGTGGTAGCAGGCAATCACACAACAGATCACTGCAACAGGGTTAGATATATGGCGGGATCTGGGTCCCTTACATGTGGCCCTGAGTGAACTATATATGGCCCCTAAGGCCAACGATGAGCAAAATAAGATTGCCAAGATAGCGGCATATCTATATTTATCTATTGGAGCCATACAGGATAAATATGCTGAAGGCCAAGATGTGGCAAGTAGGCAACTGATGGCATTAGAAAAGGCCCAAACTGATCTGGGCTCTTCTGAGCAGAGGCTGCAGAGGAGCCAGGAGTCAGAAAATGAAAGCAGGCAGTATACAGTTAAAATAAAAGAGGACATGGGTATCCTGCAGCAGGAAAAGGCAGAACAGGAAAGCAGAATTCTGGCTTTGCAGAAGGAGTACCAAGATAGTTTGGACTCCCTACTGCAGAGCCAGAAAAAGCTGGAGCAACAGATCAATTTCAACAGGGTATGCGCAGAGCAGGTAGTCACCCTGCAAAGCCAATTAGATAGAGAAAAGGCAGAGAGCAACAAATTAATTCTGAAAGACCTGGACACCCAGGCAGAGTTTGATGAAGAGCGCCAGAAAGCTGGTGAGCTTCAAAGACAGAGGGATGACCTGGCGGCACAGAGGCAGGCTCTTGCTCAGGAAAGGGACACCTTAGGCCAGGAAGTCTGCCACTTAAAAAAGAAAGTAGAAGAAAATCACCTGGCCCTTCAGGGACTGGGTGACCTCCAAAAAGAGCATGAAAGATTGTTAGAGCACATCAGGAGGGTGGAAGATGCTCTAGCAAGGAAGGACCAGACCAGTATGGACAGGACTCAGGAGGTAACCCTCCTGCAGCAAAGACTGGCCCAGTACTCTAAAACAACCCAGGAAGCACAGAGAGAAAATGAGGCTCTCTGTGAGAACAATGAAAGGCTCCACAGGCAGGTAGCCATGCAAGAGAGACTGATAGAGACTAGTAAGGCTTTAATTGAGGAATAGAAAGCTCAGGTTCTTGCATGGCAACATGGAGAAGGGGCTGATAAAGATGAGGTTCACTGGGAAAGGGAAACACCTGCGCATAACCTCAGGAACCCTAGTACCAGAGGCCTTCATCTCTCCCAGTCCCTGGACTCTGCCACCCCCGGGTCCACTGGCGCACATGAGCCACGGGGATGGCAGATTTCAATCCAATCAGAAGTATGGGGCTCATAGACCAGTACCTCCCAGGAATGGATGGGCGGGCATCTGGGTATGGGTACCCAAGTACTGTGAAGTTTAGTAGGGAACTCCATGAGGGTAGGCCCACTAAGGGCATCCTGAAAACCTCTGCCCAGCTAGGACAGTGGGGGGGTACCCATCAAATCCTGGGAGCAAGGAGGAATCAGAAGACTCCTCTGAGCGCCAAAGGTCACAGGAGACTAGGTCCCCACATTCTGCCAGCCATTCCCAGACTCGCAGAATCCAGGAGAACCTAGAAGACCAGACGGGCACCTTTGGGAGCAGTGCCTCTGAGTCAGAGGAGGATTGGACCAGGGTTACCCGAAACAAGAAGGCCAAAAAGGCGAAAAGGGCCTTGCTAAAACAAATCAAGGCAATAAGGAGCGTCATCATGCCAAATATTCTGTTTGGGAGCACTTAGAGCTCTTTGAGCAGATGATGGAAACTTTCCATTTGAAAGACTGCAGTAGCTGCATTCAGCACGTGAAATGGTCATTCTCACCAGAATACTCCAGTTTCTTTGCGGGCTGGAGGACCAAAAACATTCTAGATGGTCCACATATAGGGCAGCCATCTTGATGCATTTTTCTGTTCATAGAAATCCCCAAGAGGCTCGCAAGGCAGCCTACAACTTGCAATGTGGGGAGGATCAGGCCCCACAATAATTTTTGCAGGAATTACAGTGTGCCTTTGTGCAGACTACATGAAGGGTGCGCACGGAAAGCAAAGAATTTGTCAATATTTTTTTCCACTCTCTACCAAAGTACAAAATGACCCAGCTATTGAGAGATTTCCATGAGAAAAGATCACTAGACTGGGTCATTGACCAGGCCACCCGGATCTATGAGGTGCAAAAGCCCATAGAAAACAAGAATACTCAAAAAAGCCCCAAACCAACCAACACCCCTGCTGCTGCTAAGGAGGCAGAGGTGAAGGTTGGCCCCATTTTGGATTTAGAGATGGGGGGCCTAAAAACATGCATGCACACCAGAATAATCCCAAACCCAGAAGGCCCTCGGGCCAGTCACAGACATGGAGTCAATGAGGTAGTCCCACAAATGGGATTCCTCACTCCCCTGACTATGTATGTCCCCGCTACAAGGGGAATAGACCCATCCAAGGTAATGTGTGGACTCCTTCAGCCCAAAGGGGGGGGATCCAACCAAACAGCACCTAACCCAGGGAACTTCCCTCCTCTCTTCCCCCAGTAGGGCAGAAATTCCCCAAATCCTTGGCAGAACTTTTTCTCCAGGTACCCACAAAACTTCCAACCCCAAAATCATCCATCCTTCTTTCCCCAATTTCCTGAGCCCAGGCAACCTAATCCAGGAGAGGGGAGGCTAAGGGTGGAGGGGTACCCAAATCTTCCAATCCCGGGGTACTTTCAGAGAAGTGATAATTACCCTTCCCGGGATCAGCCAAGGGGAGACATGAGAACCCTGTATCAGCCTAGGTAGGTGTCACAGTTAGAGCGCCAGGTCCAAAATATGGCACAGGATCTGTGTCGCATGTTGAGGGCTCAACAGAACCCTCAGATTAGCATGCCGGTGCAGAATGGCCCAAACTCTGGACCTGGTGCTCCAGAACAATGATGGGGGCAGCACCCCGACAACTCACCGGTTCCCAGGGAGGAGGCACAAGGGGAATGGGGGTGTAAAGCCTTGGAGGAAGCTTCCTTCCCCACTTGTAAAAAGCCCCTGGAGACCCAGGAACCGGAACCAAAATCTCCTGCCCCTGAAAGTCTGCCACCCAAGGAGCAGGGGGGGTAGGAGAAACAAAGAACCCAAAAACACCCATTTTGAGGAGAAGGTACGAGTCTTCCAATTTGAAGGAGAGGGATCCTCAGAGGATCCTGGGAAAAGGATCTTCTCCTTCAGAGATGGGGGAACTCCTCCCAAGGAAAAATGGGCCCCAAAGGATTTAAATCCAGACTGGGTAGACGTGGGGACTGAGCTAGCGCTGCCCATCATCCAACCCCAGACCCAACAACATGAACATCCCCTGGTTCAAACCCATCCTGGTGACTGCCTCCAAAAAGGGGGAGGAGGCCCAGAACCAGAACCAGGGGAACTCAAAACTTCTCCCATCTCTAGTTGCCACCTTTTCTTTGCAGATTCCCAAGACTCCCCACAGAATTCTGCCCAAATGTCTTCTCTCTCAATGTCCGAAACCAGAAAATGAACCCACCAGTTGTCCAAAAATGTACATTATCTGTGCCCCCTTGCGGAGAAGGAGGGAAGATTCTATGCCCCGGTTCAAGTACAGGGGCAGGGTACAATTTTGGCACTGGTGAACACTGGATCCCAAGCTACCCTTCTGTCCAAAAAGGCCTTTGATAAACTGAATTCAGGAAGGGGGGAGAAATACCAAATTCCTCTCACCTCTCTTCCTGGAGAACTTCAGATCTTTGACGGGAAGGAATTTCCCGTCGAGGGGACTGCGGATTTGGACATTAAAATTGGGTGACACAAGGTGAAGCACCCGGTCATAATTGTGACTCCAGAGGGCACCCCTTGTTTACTAGGGAATGACCTCCTGCGAAGGTTGTCACCCCTAATCAATTGCGTAAACAAGGTCCTCTGGACCCAGACTAGCAGACCAATCAAACTAAAACAGAGTGTCAACCATGTTAGTTTAAATGGCACTTGACACATGGTTGAACAAAAATCTGACCAAGTAGAATTTCACTTCCAGAACAACCAAATCCCAGACATGACAGTAATAGCAGAAGGACAACAAACTGGTGATGGGGGGTCCTCTCTATTTCTGTAAATCAACCTTCCTTCCGGTTTAGGGTGGCATTCCACACTGGAAGGAAACACTCTGAAATGTTTTACCAATCCACAATCAGACATTTCCACTCCTATAGTCCAGAAAGATGTGAAATCAGCTCAGAGCCTGGAGAGCAGCTGTTAATCCGAATTCAGTTAAATGAAGGGAAGGACTCTGTTCTCGCCCGAGTGTGTGTGAACAATGGTAAGAGCTTCATCAGCAAAGCCATGTTCCGCCAACTCCCAAAAGATCAAGCCATTCCCCCATTTAGACTCATAGACAAATGGGAAATGGATCTGGAACACCCAATTCCAAACATCTCCTGCCAAGCAGGTGTATGCTCAAAATCTCCATTGGCAACAAGAGCATAGTCCATAATTGTTGGGTCGTGCGAGACGTCACTGCCGCCTTTTACTTAGGCAGTGACATTCTCAATCGCTTTGCCATTAGTTTGGACTTAATAAACTTCAAAGCTTGGTCCCGATTAGCGGATATTCCCATGGGCTTTGATGACCCAGAGAAAGCATTTAGGTCAGCTCAACTGCTGCCTTATGCAGTTGAAATTCAGATTGGAGAGGAAGTCACCATCCCAGGAAGGACCCGACAATTCTCCCTGGAAGTGAAAGTGAAAAGAGGACAGAAATTGAAAAAACCTGATGCCTATATTCATATAAATGCTACTCTCTAACAGCAAGGGTTGGGGGTGAAACCAACACCACTAGTCAATATAGAACATGACACCTTTCCAATATAGGTGGATAACAGCGACTTAAAGAGTATCACTCTAGTCGCAGGCACCATTATTGGAATGGCGGCTGATGACCGACATTTTTCCATAGATTTAGGAATTGAACTGTTAGGACCAATCCCCAAGGACTGTTTTGACAGTGATAGTGATGAAAACACAACACCAGACAGGATCTTTACCCGGCATGGGGGGAACTTCCTGGTGTACACTTCCTGCCCTTATGGTAAGGAGGATGTGACTTGTGACTTCAGGAGGGATGAGGTGATTTTCCAGGTCCATGAGGGCTGCCTTCCCCACCTGAAGCCACCAGTCCAAATCAGCACTTTGACCAGGGACTTCTCCATCCAGCTGGAGGAGGCCGCTGAGATAGCAAAACCAGAAGTCTTTCCAGGCTTCAGGCACATGGTTGAAGAGAGAGTCACCTAGCTGATGCCTGTGAGACTCTGGAGCGGAAGCAAAAGTTGAAACAAGTTTTCTTGGATTTTCAAGATCTTTTTGCGATGGACTCATATGATTGTGGTCGCACCGACATCCACACAACAACAATTCCCACAGACCCTGGCATGACTACAGTGTTTGTGAAGCAATATCGCTTGCCTCTCGCATAAATGGAGTCCCTTACTGAAATAATTAAGAACCTTGAGTCCCGTGGCATAATCTGTCCAGTCCACAGCACCTTCAATAATCCGGTGCTGGGGATATTGAAGCCAAACAGCCAGTGGAGACTCAGCGCCGACCTTAGGGAGCTCATCAAACGGGTCCATACTTCCCGATGGCCTCTTCCGTACATTGACCAAGGGCTGGCCCAGATCCAGGGGTCACAGCTATTCACTGCAATAGACCTGACCAATGGATGCTGGACTGTACCTGTCAGTAGGGAGGACCAATACAAGCTGGCCTTTACCTTTAGGGGGCAGCAGTACACATGGGCCCGGACTCCCTTCTGATACATCAACTCCGGCAATGAATTCAACATTTTTCTACATAAGGCCATGCCCGACCTGGGTGAGAGAGGTAACCTGGATTAAGTAGATGATGTCTTCATCAAAAGCTCAACTGTGGAGCAAAACATAGCAGAGATCCGTTATGTTCTGACACAGTTGAGGGCCGCCGGAGCAAAACTTTCCTTTCAAAAGGGAGATTGGTGTAGAACCCGTGTAAATTTCTTGGGGCATGAGATTACTCCTCAGGGTCTCTGTCCCCAGGAAAAGAAAGTGAAAGCACTCCAGAAGTTGAAAGACCCTACAACTCTGCGGGAACTCAGGAGCCTCTTTGGACTGACTAATTACAGTAGGAAGTTCATTGAGGGCTACAGAGAGATCACAAGACCCCTGATTCATATTTTGAAGGGGGGGGGGTCAAGTGGGAGTGGGGTCCAGAACAAGCTGAGGCAGTAAGACAACTCAAAAGAAGCATAATACAAGAACATTGCCTAGCTTACCCTGTCAGAAACAAGGAGTTCTTCTTGGAGACAGGGTTCTCTAATACATGCTTGACTGCAGTATTATATCAAAAGCATGTCATGGTCAATAAAATAATGGCTAATTTCCCTTACCTATAGAGTCCCCCAGCAGCTTTGCTGGATTTGAAGGGTTTGTTTCTTTTTACCTGCTAAGAGTGAGACTCTTTTTCCCACACTTAGGCATTTTTGCTATGTGTGTTCTAGGCTATTTTTGTGTTTAATGCCTATGGGATTTTCTCTCACCCATAGGAACCATCTTTATTCACATGTGTTACACAGCACCCTCAGTGCCTACTGTCTCCCGGGGCATGTAAAGTCCCCATTGACTTTACTAGTCAAATCCTATGAACTTAACCAGTACAACCCATCTTCCTATGGAGGTACTGGGAAGGGTTAATAGATTTTCCCTTGGGTTCATTTTCGAGAGGGTACCTTAAAGTCCCTCTCTCTAAAGTTTCTGGCTGGTGGCAGTGGTTACTACCATAAATATTCAACCGCAAATATTTTCCAAAGTAATTTTCCCATTGTTCGAGGCTAACACTTTTACTGACAGCCTTTAACATACCACCGGTTTATTCTATTATTCACTTTACTCCGGTAGGTTTTATTTGCCAGAACTTTAATATAAATTCTTTTTTGTGTCTTACTCTAAACTCCTAACCCAGGTCGGGGATCCTTTGTTCGCTCTTTTGGCGGGCTTCTGCCAAGAAGCCCTCCTTTCGGCGCCTCTGAGTCTGAGGTGGGTCTGTTGTTTGGGAGGGGGAGTAGAACCCCTGGACAGAGTTGCCGCAGCAACTCAGGTCGCACTCTAACCTGATAGGCTGGAGTGTCTCCCGCCAAGAAGACCACTCCACTGTGTAAGTGACAGCTAGGCTGTATGAATGGGTCTCTTTCTGCATAAAAGCAGGGTCCTGAGGACTGGAGGAGCAAGACGTCGCCACTGGAACTACAGAACCGAACGGGAGAGAAGCCACAGACATCTTCAGTATCTACACCTCCGGTGATGCCCTGCCGGATTGTCTCACCACTTTTCTTCCACACAACAAGAGGAGATCTTCATCAAAAGAGCCTTCCTCCCTTGAGCTGGTGGGACCAACCAGTTCACCCATTGCTTCCACTGGACCTGCCTTGGTTGAATCGACAGTGCCCAGCACTTGGAGACTGGATAGCCAGGCAGCTATCGACCCGGACCGTGATTAAAAGGAGCGTACCTTTTAACCTTCATTTGGCAGCACTGCGGCTGGTTTCATCCTTTGGTAGTGCAGTGACTCGAATCTTCCTCCACGACGAGAGCCTCTCTTCCTTTGCTGGACCCCTCGAACTGCAGGAACTACCAGGAACAACCCCCACCGCAGGAGCCACTTCTTCACATTTAAAGTACATTGTTCCGCCAGGCCTCCCTTTCCCCGTGGTAGCCCGTAAAGGTGTTTATATCCTTTATCTACTTATTGGGTTGGCCGTCCTCTCTATTAATATTGTCTTTCGCCTCGCATCTACCTTTTCAATATTCGTTTAACAAAGACTTGACTGCAGCTACAAGAACATTTTTGCTCCTAAGCTCTTGGTCCTGCACCACTGACTCTGGCTCAGGCCTATTCACTCTGGCTGATTTGTTAGATCTGCTCTCACTAGATTGATTTTCAATGAGAAATCTGTTGATGCACCTGAATCTTTTAAACCCCTCTAACTTCCCACTGTTTTAACTTGTGGAGTGCCATTTTGCTCAGTTTTCATTCAGTTATCTTTCTGCTAAAGTGTTACTGTGCATTATTTGTTCACAAAACATCAGGGAAGTGTTGCTAAGGGGTATCGGAAGATATTTCAGTTTAACTTGTTCTTTCCCTCCCTTTCGTTAAATTGATAGAGTGCCATTTGTAGTTGGTTTTCACTATGCCGTTTTGCTCAGTTTTCACTCTACCGCACACTTGTCTACAATTGAATAGGGAGTTGTATATACTTTTCCTTGACTAAAGTTAACTTACTTTATCAACTGTAATCCATCTGTTCAACTAGATGTGTATAAAATAAATATATATTCTCTTTTTGATACAAAGCTTTGGTCAATGTTTCCTTGTTCCAGAGTACTGTGATACCTATTGTGTAAACCCTGAATACTGCTCATCTCCCTCTTGAGATAAGTCTGACTGCTTAGCCACAGCTACCAACTAAATCTTTGTGGTACGGACTGATACAAAGGGGATTTATTGCTCTCACCTGTAGTCCTAATCCTGGGTAGTGTTCCCTGAGGGAACTGCACGGGATTCTGCCTAACAGTAGGGAATGCATAGATAAAGGAGACCCGAGAACCCTCCGCTGGGAACAAAATTGGTCCCCAAAGTAGTCAAGTGTCAGAGTTGATGGCTGTGCATCAAGCCATCCTCACTGCTGTCCAACATCAACTCCACAAACTGGTCATAATCACTGATTCAGATTATCTACGGAACGGGTTCGTGCAGCACCTGTTTAACGGGAAAACCAGAGGCATGTTATGTGCTAATAACAAACCCTTGAAACATGTTAATTCAAAATATTGATGATCTGGTCACCTCGTATGGGATGACCATCTACTGGAAAAAGATCAAGGGTCATTCCAAAGTAGAGGGACCAGACAAAACTGGAAATGACTTAGCTGGTCAGCTGGCCAAAACCAGAGCCATCCAAGGGGATCTCCTAGAGATCAAGTCCCTGTTGGGGGAGATCCAGGTCACTGCTATCACTAGGTCCCAGACAAATGCTCACAATGAACTCTCAACAGCACAATGGAGTAAGGAGACCCCAGATGCTGATTTGATTACGGCTCAGAAAGGGGATCCAATAATTGGTAAGTTTTATCAACACATTGAGAACCCTGAAAACTTTCCCCTGACGGATACTGATTACATTGGGAAAGAGGACCTCAGAGTGTTGATGAAATGTCTAAAAATGTTCCGAATCCAATATGGTTTGTTGATCAGGAGATCCCTAGCTGGCCATGATCAGTGGGTGGTCCCTACCTCATTCCGAAGCCTGATGTTAAGTCACACCCATGATGTGGCCACAGCCGGTCATAGGGGGTTTCATACAACACTTGAAATCTTAAGAGAGGTTGCATACTGTCCACACATGGGGCAGGACCTCGACAAATACTTGAAGGGGTGTCTTGTGTGTGCACAATTTCAGCAAACATCCCTCACACACCGTGCGCCTCTCCAAAAGAGGGGGATGTCACTGCCATGGTCAGATTTGCAAGTCGATTTTATCGGGCCCGTGTTTCGCTCCTCTACGGGAAATAAGTACATGTTGACCGTGATATGTTTGTTTACTAAATGGGTGGAATGTCTCCCGGCCCCAAACTGCAAGGCAGAAACAGCAGCTGCCCTGCTGATCAACCACATCTTTTCGCATTTTGGATCGAGTCAGACAGAGGTAGCCATTTCACCAGCAAAGTAATGACAAAGATGTGGGAGATACTTGGGTTCAAAAGAAAAACTACACATTGCTTACCGTCTAGCCTCTAGTGGTGTAGTGGAGAGATACAACAAAACAATTGTGAGCATATTAAAACAGTTTGTGGTAGATTCTGGGCCAAGTTGGGATATTCGATTACCTCTCGTCCCCTTCATATGCAACTAAAATGTCACGGTTTGATCTGATGACTGGACGCAGGATGGTGCTTCCCCAGCATCTGCTCTACAGAACCCAAGATCAGACATTGATCAATGCCTCCACAACTCATGAGTGTGTTGAAAATCTAAGAAAACACCTTCAACATGCTTTTGCCTATGCTCAGCGAAATCTAGAGAGATCTGCAGACACCATGAAGACCCACCATGACTAAAAGACTACCAGAAAGGAACACAAGTAGGAGACCGGGTCTACTTATTCAATTTCCAAAGGAACCAGGCCAAACAGTGCACATTTTTGCCTAACTGGAGGGGTCCTTTTGAAATTGTAGACAAAATCTCACCAGTCGCCTACAAAATCTGCATCTGCAAAGGCAGTTTGGCGGAGGGGGAAGATAAGTGGGTCCATATTAACCAACTAAAGTGCTGCCATCCTAGGCACACTCTGCAGCAACTGGAGGAGTCTTCTGGAACTCCAGAGGGGGCCACTCTAGCTCCATAAAACTTCAACTATGAAATATTCCATATATAGTCCATGATTTACAATATAAAAATGTTTCCTGATTTATCAAAATGTATGTGTCCACCCAACTACATTAATAGTGGTGGGGAAATGTCTACAAATATGTTTTTGCTTTGTCATCCTAGGATTGGAAACCATGGAGACTAACCAAGGAGGACTACCTGGGGACCGGGAGAAAATCTCCAAGGGGAGTATCGCTCAATACTCACATTAGGACTAGTGAGGAAAACCGATCGATCCACCCCTGATGGAGGAAAAGATGATGACTTTGCCATTTGTGAAATCAGAAGAGATGAAACTGAAATCCCAGTCTTGCGATTTCCCATTGATGGACGAACAACGCCAAATCGCGAGAGGGGGGGCTTGTGGGATGTTTTCACCCACAGGTCCAGGCCCTGCAACATTCCTGTGCGCTGTGTGCAATGGCCACTGGAAAGCATTATGCATGTTAAAATCACCCAGAAGTGTTGCAGGAAAAACCTGAAAAATAGGCCGCCAATCCACTTTTGCCTATGTCAGTGGTAACACAGGAGACCACTGCCAATACCCACCATTGGGCTACCCCCAGAGTAGCCTGAAATTACATGAAAAAGCAATGCTGATTGCAAAAGAAACACAGAGCTGTTTGGAAATCCGTTTTTCATGGTTGTCAAATTTGCAAAAATCATGGTTCACAAACCGCACAAAAGATCCAACTTCCTTGTTGGGTGTTAAACATCATTCTACTTCAAGAATCCACATAAATATAATGTCAGCAGAAGTACATTTATCAGATGAAAATCCACATTTAAAGATGCTTGCTTGCGAAAATATGTTGAAAATAGGCGCAATACCGCGACTCGCCTCCGTCAGAAGCTGGTGATCACTAAACCTGTCATGTTAAACTTGTGTCTCAAAATCTAACTGTGGGGGAAAAAAGAGACTTCCATCAAATGCAATATAGGGTGCCACTATTAATTTTCATGTTGTAAAAGACTGAAATTGAAGATATGTTCGCTTATTTTAAATGTGTAACTTTAATTTTAACAAGGAACAATGTCACAATTTACTGTAAGGTAACCTGATTCAGCTAAACTTCAAAGAGATTTTCCCCCACTGAGAACACACCACCCTTTTCCTTCCCACCAAAAGGAGAGGCTATCTCATTTGGATGCTAATGAGAAGAGGAGGAGATTTGCTCTGCTGCTCTCGTAAAGAGACAATGGGTTTCTTGAACTGAAAGAAAATGCTAATTTGGGTGTGACAGAAACCAACTGCCCAGGAAGACAAGCCCATGTGAATATCTGGCCCAGCCAAGACTTTGGAGGCGGAGACAAACCATTTTGTGTATTCAGAAAGCACAGGAAATATCTTTTTCAAAAAGACTTATAGCAAATTGTACTGAACTGATAAAAATATGGAATTTAGAGGTTATTAAAATGAAAAGTTCACTCACAGTTTATAACTAATCTGGAATCTGTGCGATATTCAGAGACTGAACCACGAAAATGTTCATATTCTAGCTATTGTGATTATGTTAGGAATATGAAAATTTACAGTGATATGCCCAGATGGTATGTGCATGGATGTGAAAATATTGGTGCAGAACTGACACTGAGTAACTGCCCAAAAGCGCAAAAAACTGTCATTTGTGAACCAAAACTTATAGGAAGATGAGGTTTTGACAGAAACGTACCTTAGTTAATCTGTAATATAAATATGTATTATTAACAAGTTGGGCATATTGGAAATATGTTTTTTAGGAAAAATAGATTTTCTGGGTAGAAACAAAGGGGAGGGTTTTCTCTGGACCATAAACACAGCGTCACTCTGACACATTATGACACATCATGACACACTGTTCCCTTTGTAAATCAGGGGAGAGGGAATTCTCTGACCTACCAGATTCTTAGAGGGTTGGGAATAGTATAACCAGCCTCCCCGCCCCTTTGGAAGATGGATACAAAGGGACTGTTGAGGACCCAGGAAAACACACTTTCACCCGTCAATGATCTACCGGCAAAGCGCTCTGCAGGAAGAACCCATCTCCAGAACCCATATCCAGACTCCAGAACCCTGAAGCAAAAGGCCCATCCCAAAAAGCTGAACCCTTCTCAGCGGGCCTTTATAATCTTGCAACCTAATTTGAACCCCTAAACATCCACAGGGCCTAACCAATTCAACAGCCTGGCTGTGCTGCTGTGGCTGCTTCTGGCCAAGAACCCTTGCTAGAACCCAAGATCCAGATCAGTCCAGCAGAGCTGTAACCCAGAACCACCCATCAGATCCAGTCCAAGAGGCCATGCAGACCAGAGTGCCTTGCTGAGAGCAGAACCAAGCGCCTGAGACCTGTCTGCTGGCGAGGGAATTCCAGCCAAACCTTTGACCAGATCTTTGACGGGCCCATTCCAAACCATAGTTGTGAGTATTTAGTGTAGTACTGTCCATAACCAACCTCTTAGTATTAAGTAATCCTATCCACCCATTCCAACATATCCATAACTGCATCATAGAATCTCTTTTGTCCATCCTGAATCCTTCTCTAATCCATATAATCCTATGATAAATGTAGTGATAATCATCTGTGCGCTGATATTTTTCTGAAGAAAGTCGAGTGTCCCTGCGGACAAAAGTCGGAGCGGAGACGCCACTGCTCTGGTGGCTGGCTGTTGGGTATCTTGCATCTTCTGGCCCCTTAGTATAAGCCCATCCTTGTTGGTAAATCTTCAAAAGCGCAATCTCATTTGTAAAATCTTGACCCTTTTTTGAGAAAAATCAACCTTTACTAAAACCTCTGTAACTTCTGAACCGTACCTGCTAGGAACTGAATTTAAATGTCATTTTGAAGCTAACATCCTCCACCTCCTTAAAGTTTTTCTGTAATCGCATTTCTCATGCGTTGAAAAGTTAGCCGCGATTTTGAATTTGGCTCAATTTCACCACATGTAAAAACAGCTATTTCTTGCATTCAACCTCTGAATTTAATTTCTTATCTGCCAATCATTCCACAATCATTGCTAGTGTCTACCTGAACCAATCCAAAGAAACTTTCACTAGTTCTGAATCAATTTAGCGAATTAAAGTCATTTTAGCATGTTTCCCATTCATTTCAAATCACATTTAAAAGCATCTAACCTGTTTTAAAATCATTCCTGTTCTCTCTAAGCTTGCTGGGGGAATTGGGACTGAACTTGCAATTGTTGATTGTTTTCCTGAAACCTGTGTGCCCGCATTCCATCTCTTCATATTGCATATTGGGGGGAGTGAGTAGTATCAGTGGGAAAGAGTGATTACCTTGTCTTTGATTGAATTCATATCAAGTTTATCCTGGGTTGCATTAATTTCATATCATTGCATTTTATTGAACCCACACAAAGTTGTATTCCCTGCTACATTCTTCTTCTTAACCATACTCCTAATTGATTAAAGAGATTGTTGATTATTTCAGTATTACCCATTGCTGATCATTGTATAATATTCATAAGTGTGATATTCAGATATTGTTCATATTCATAAAAGTGTGATATATATATTGTTCAATTCATCAAATAAATCTTTTAAATTTGCAAAACAACCTTCTTCTTGGTTCAGTGAGACTGGGGGGATTCAAAGAGAGGGGTGTTATATAAGGGTACATCATCCAGAAATAAAAGAACTTTTGACATAAAAATATATAAATAAGGGTTCCAGCTGGGCATTGCTAAGCGTTGACTTAGGTGGAGTGCTGAGTTGAAACCACTTACAGATACACATGAATTATTCCATGGGGCCAGCAGAATAAAATACTTCTAACGCAAGGCAACTTCCAGAACATGAAATGCCATAACGTACAACACTGCAATAAAAATACATACATACCTACAAGACAGCACAAAGTTGTTAGACCTAAATATGTGTGACACACCCATGCAAAACAGAATAGAAGAGATGGTGTGGTGTGAGTAGAGAGAGGAGCCTCACTTGAGTTCAGGGTGCCTTGGGGCTATGTGTGCTCAGAACTCTCAGGAAAAAAAGGTGGAGAAGGCCCAAAGGTGGATGGAAGAGAGGATGGACACTGATATGCAACTGTTATCATCACCATATGTACCAGGAGGCAGGCAAGCTCTGACTGAAATAGTGACAAGAACACACTGCTTCACACAATAAAATACATTGAAAATGTCTCAGCACTATATTTGTTACAACACCTCACATTAACTAGGATCTATAAGCACTTCTTCAGTAATCCATGTTAACAGGAGCATAGTATAGTGCAAGTGGCATATTTGATAAAGACCTCAACAAAGGCCCCAGTGTAGATGAAAGCAATAATGCACCATGCCCGGGCTTCCTAACATGCCTGTTGGCCCCCGGTATTGCCAGATCAGTGTGATACTGTGAGTAATGCAAATTAGGGAAACTGCATGAGGCATTTAAGAAATTATTTCTATTGGATACAGTTTTAACATATGGATTTCAATAATGGAGCACACCTGAAAAAAGTCACCTCTGGGCCTTTCTTGATAGCTTTTCATAAAATACACAGGCACCCATTTGTGATCATCTGGACCCTCTGGAATGCATTTGGAAATAGTCAACTGGAACTTCAGCGTTTATGTGAAAAATAGGAGACATCAGAGCCTAATTACAGCAAGGGTGGGATATCTCAGTTGTCTTCTTCTGGACCCAGATGCTAACACAACACTGACATACACTCACACTCACCCACACTTCGAGGCAGCCCAAAGAACCAAGTGGTGACTGATTTTAATTGTAGGTTTATTAAGTTCTGTTCCATAATTAAAAGTAGCAACAACAATACATATTTGCATCAAAAGAACATCTGAAACCTATCTTATTATGAACATTGATTATAATTCAGAATCAGACTCAAACCACACACATTTCTCTATAATTTCAAAATTGCTCTCACAACAATTCGTACAGCTTCGCTATTACCAAAAGAATTAAGGAGATTTGGGCTCCTTGCCAAAAGCCCTCAGGTGTGGTACGGTAAGGATTATTTGCAAAACACCTGAACCAATCAAATCTTATTTTCAGAGTTGCCCTTCAATCCAACTTCTCCTCTCTATCTGACTTTCAATTTTGGAAAGTTGGCACGTACATGAAGTTTTTACATCACAGACACATTAATTCTAGCGTGGACAGAAGTTTTAGGTGAAATATTGGGCTTCAGATATCTGAAACTGCTACAGGGACATTTCTGTCTCTATTGCAGGGTTATCACTTGTGTAGATGGCAACCTCACATATTCGTCCAAAATAGAATAATTAAATGTCAAGGTCGCAGAGGTCAGCCTATCATGATACCAGAATGTCCACTTGAGAAGTGGTGGCTGCCCTGTGCCTTTGTCATTGGTAATGCAAAGCTCTGATATAAGTGCTTGACAGTAGTAGCGTATACTATACAAGTTGTAACCATAGGTGTGCTGTTTTTATTGTAAATTAGCCACATATAAATTGCTCTCTGGGTTCATTATCTTTACATATGCAGACACACGATTAGAGTCGTCCATAAGGTCAAAGCTAATGCCATTTTGATCTGGTCCATTGGGAAAGAACAAGGCGATTTCAATAAAATTGTTCAAATATGTGCCTCCAAAATTGAAAGCCATTCCAAGAGCCTTATATCAAAAATCTTGAGGCCATAAATTATTCTAGGTACAGTTGTAATTTTGCTATAATTCATAATAGGTAGTAATGCAAATCTGCCATATAATTAGTTAATCTTTGTCAATCTGTGCCGCTATAAGCAAAATCTTCTACCAGCCTCTCTACCTTAGTGCTAAATACCTATTCCTACTACAAACTGGAAACCAAAAATATACTGAGTGGGTTACCTCCTCCAATCGCATACCAAAGAAATCCCAACTAAATTTGTTTTATCTCTTTTCTCTAGTAAGATGCATATGTTCTTTAGTTCATGGTATTAATTGAATGCATATTCTCCCTTGCATATGTTTTGGTTGTTGTGTTTACACTCGTTGCAGGCCAGTGGGGGAAGAATTGAAGAAGATGATATCATCAGCATCAGCGAACCATAATAATCACAGGCGCTCGAGCTTTGGAGGAAAATACCTAATGTGTTTCTGTGTGTCCTGCATAGCTGGCATATGTAGGGTGAATAGGCTTGCACATTCCTGCTGTAAACCTGCATGAGTGGATTTCTCTTGAGTTAGGGCACCACTTGCATTTAATCTAACCTGAATGGTAGTTTCTGAGTGGAACATAGAAGGACGTTTGCGCGGACCCTCCAGGGTCCCCAGATCCACAGCTTCAGCCAGAGTCTCTTTCCATCGACCCGGTCGAAGGCTGCAGTGAAGTCAGGCATGCTGAGTTTACCAGGGGGTCCTGCTCGCTTCATGACCTGACTTTACAGAAAGCTAACATTCATACCAATGAAATATGTCCCTATGTTATAGCAGAACCTGGTGTGAAGTTTGCATAGTCAGCCACTACTAATAGCCCAAATAATTAGTTCTTTAAGTATAAGAGAAGAAAACAACTTGCCGCTTACATCAAATAATGCAACAGGGTGGATAGTTATTAGGGTTTTCCCTACTGCACTTTTGGTGTAATGGTGCTATGACAAATGTTTAACAAGTCTTTAGGAATTCCGCCCGATTGATAACCTGCTTAAATAAGGTTAAAAGGATGCCAGCCCGAATTCCAGATATCTCTGCAGGGCAACATTTGCTAATCCATTGGTGTCAGGGACCGTTAACATTTTAAATCCATGGGTAAGTAATACAACATCATCTTTGGAAAAACGACACACCAAATCTCCCTGATCTTTCTAATCTCTACTTCCGCCATTAATATCGTTGGGGGCGTATTCTGTCGTGAAGGGTTGCACTCGGGCACATTCCTGAATAGAAATGGGTTGCAGGAGATTTAGAACGTGGCCTTTCCTATTCACTAGTTTCCAGAAAAATAGAAGTGTATGTAATACTTAGTGCCTTAAGCATTTCCTGGCTTTCAGGTAATAGCTGATTTGCCTTACGCCCCTGCACTCACTTTTTATACACTTGCATTCTGTTTTCTTTTTCCATGTAATATTGATTGCAATTTTTATACTTGGCAGTCATCAGTGCTCTCCGCTCCCTACTCACCCACCTTCATAGAATGAATAGTGAAATCTACAGAGGCGGCTCATTTTAAATCCAAGCTACTGTACATTCTTTCTTTCTCTTTGATTCGGTATCCAGTTATGTGTTGGTAAATTCCAGTGTGTGCACTGCATATGGAACTGTGTTAAATAGTGAATTGCAGCCACTGTGGAAGACTGGGGAGCACCAGGAAGTGTATCCACAGAAATAGAATGGGCCTCATTAAAAGTTTGGCGGTAGCCTTGCCGGTAAAACTGGCAGGCTGCCCCCAAACCTGCAGTTTTTTCCAGCGCCCGCTAATGGGCAATTACTGGGTCATTACGGCCCTGCCAGACCCGGTAATTGCCCATTTGCGGGCGCCAGAAAAAAGATGCTCTCTATTCCCTTTGGGCCCCATAGGGCTGAATGGGAATGGGGAGGTTGAACGAACTGGCACTTTTTATACCGGTGCCGGTGCAACTGACATTCTGTGCTCGCGGGTGCTTTTCTGCCTGCCAGGTCCAACCTGGCGGGCAGAAAGGCACCCACGAGCACAACTCGTAGTTTGCCGGTCTGGGAACTACGGTACCAGCATGCTTACCGGTACCGTAGTTCCCGGACCAGCAAACTTATAATGAGGCCCTTAATGTCTTTTTTATCACATGCCTGTGCTGTTTATGAATGTTTAGATAGGACATACGCAGTTGAAAATAACTTTTTTGTGATTTTTTGCTAGGAAACCGATTGTTGTAATTCTGCAACTTACACAAAGCTCCTTCAGCGTGAAGATTCCAGCATGTGCTTTCCAAGAAGGACCTGCAATAAACCACAGACAGAGAGATGCTCCAAAGGTGGTACCAATAATTTCTTGCCAAAACACCTGTTGATAAAGTTATTGTTCCCAGCATACTGGCCAGGTATGAATGAGGCACTGGCATTTTCGTCTTTCTGTGGAGCACACCTGTCATTGCAATGCCTTCAGGGCTCTGTGGACAGCTCTGCAATGACACATTTTCAGAGGCAGCCACCGAATCCGGTAAAGTGAAAAAAGACACACAGACAATGAGAGTGCCTCGCATTTATTGCTTGACAATTTAAGTCAAGTCACAAACATTATTACCAGTATTCCAGCACCCAGGCGAACAGGGTTCTTACCAAAAACCCACTTAACTCTTCCTTGTAGAAGCTGATTCTGCACTCCTTGAAACACCAAAAGAATTGCTATCTGCCTTGTGCAAACAATATTTACTTCTCATCAGTTGTGACACTTTTGTTTTATTAAATGTACATGTTTAGTAATTGCAGAGAGCACCTACTACTTTCATGGTGAGTTTCTCTTGACGTTCTAAGGAACTCATGGTGGTGTTAGGCAGAACTATATGCAGTAATCTTTGGGAACACCAGACACAATTAAGACTACAAGTGCAAGTACAAATTCACCTTTGGTACAAGCCTGTACTACACAGTAAAGTGGTAGCGATGGCTGAGCAGCCAGACTTATCTCAAGAGTAAAGTGGGCAGTATCAGAAGTTACACAATACCATGGTTCAAACAAACACTGACTTAAGGTTTCTGAGTAAAAGAAAATACATTTATGTACACCATGAGTTATAAAACAGTTCACTAATATAAAGCAGCAGAAAATCACAATCTTAATACAGTACACCACACCCAATCAATTCTGGACAAGTTAAGCTCAAAATGAAGTATGAGAAAAATGGCACTCCAGCAATTTAAAAAGGGAAGGAAAGAACAAGGTTATCAAAAATCAACAGCAAAGCATTGAATAAAAGGTGTGCTCCTTGAAAGCACAAAGGGACTCTCTCAAGCTGGCTATCCGGTTTCCTTTGGCACAGCAAATTCAACCAGGTTGAAGAGGAGGTCCAGGGGCTTTGTGAGCTGGTTGGTCCCACCAGGCTCAAGGGGAGAAGACTCCTTGCCGATCTCCTCTGTCATCGAAGTTTCAGGCAATTCAGACCTGCAGCAGGGCTTCACCGGGATGTCCAGTAGTTGCAGCAGTCATCTTCCTTCAGATCCTTGTTGGTTCTCTTGTTCCAGTGGCGACTCTTCCTTCCAAATCCCAAAGACGTGCTTTTAAGCAGTTTTCCCCCATTGACACAGCCTGGCTGTCAATCACACAGCTGGGTGGCTGTCCTTTCAGGACAGCCACCTTGCCAATCAAACTAGAGTGGGACTTGGGTCTCCAAGGAGACCCTGTGGAGGGCACATAAAACCCCTCCCTCACATCCTGTCCACCCAGACACTCAGGCGCCTAAGGAGGGCTTCTGTGCAGAAGCCCGCCAAAAGACGGCGTACAAAGGAACCAATAATGGAATCTATAATGATACCAATCCATATAAAGCAAATATACTACTATGGAGAAGGTACATATATGATGTGCTTATTATCTGGAGAGGAGAAGAAAATACCGCTAGCAGGTTTTTCGAGTGGATCAACCGACAAAACCTACATCTGAAATTCACAGAAAATTTAAGCAAAGTGGAGATCAACTATCTGGATGTGACTATCAAAGTAGATACAGAGAAGGGAAAACTGTACTTGAAACCATACAAAAAGCCCACGGATCGTAATGCCCTATTACATTACACCAGCTTTCATCCGACACACACACGGGATAATTTACCCTTTGGCCAGTTTCTACGGCTGAAAAAGAACAGCACGAATAATGCAGACTATAAAGATGGAGCCCTGAGACTGGGAAATGATCTACAGAAGAGAGGCTATCCTACTAGGCTGACGAAAAGGGCCATGAAGAGAGCCGACAATAACAACAGAGAGGCAATTCTGGAACAAAATCCTAGAAGAAAAAACAAAGAGAACATAGTGTTTGTTAACACTTATAGTACCCTCTCTAACATAATACAGAAGATCATCCATCGAAATTGGAGAATTCTGGAAAAAGGTAAAGTACAATTACAAAGACCACTGATGGCATTCCGAAGAAGCAGGTCGATAAAATATCAGATCATGAGAAACGACATTACTAAGCAGATCAAATCACAGTTGACCCTAACAGAAACATGGGGATTGCGGGCTCCAGAAGGACACTATCCATGTGGGTCCTGTGTCTGCTGTCAACAAACCAAAAAAACAACGGAAATTGACTTAGGTCTAAAAAACCTTTGGAAACAAAAAGTGCTGACGAATTGTAACTCTAGTTTTGTTGTATATGTGATCTGGTGCCCCTGTAAAAAGATCTACATAGGGAAGACAGAAAGAAAAATCAAAACACGCATCACAGAACACAAAAGCTGCATAAAAAATAGAGTGCATTCTTCTCCCCTAGAGGAACACTTTATAGAGATGGTACATAAAGTGGAAGATTTGAGATGGTCAGTAGTATATTTGGTGAAGCAAACAAATGATTCTAATCTAGACAGAAGAAAATTAGCTAGAAAAGAGAAAGAATTGATTTTCCTTACAAAAAGCACAGAGCTGGGTCTGAATGAGAAAACAGAGTGATAATTCACTGACCCATTAAAGAGATGGGTGAAACAGTAAGATGGCCCCGCTGCCGCCAAAATATACCTTCGCTAGGCGAGTGTGGGCGCCGCGCAGCCAGGTTTAGAGCAGGGGGTCAGGTTGGCAGTGTCTCGCCTAGCTTGCAGAGTCTTCGAGTTGAGTGAGTAGGGGGCCGAAGGCAGCCAATGTCAACAAACGAGTTAAAAAGGAGGCGAACGGTGAACGTAGTGTCCCTGGATCATGTGACAAATTTGTCACATGGTCAGAGAAATAGTATATAAAGACGGACAACATAAGGGAACGCAGGCAACCACAAATGGCCAGAAGTGGAGAGAGACGCCAGCTGTGTGAGACAACGTGATACAGCCCGAGACAGACTGGGCAAAAGCTGAGACCGTGGAACCTGGAAAGAGCGGAAAATAAAAAAGAAAAGACACAGGTATGAACATAGAACTGGCGCAGCTAGCAAGGGATGAGAGAGGCTTCCAAAAAGTATACAATCTATAAAGAGTAAAACTCAGTGCGCTTTGTGTTTGTCTATTGTAGAAAAATAGATACGGAGCACATGGCATAAAGGAAGGATTGGACGACTTTGCTCAAGCCTAACAGTAGAGAGTAAGATCGCAGAAGCTGCTAGCACATTAGGAACCGGATCTACAATAAGATCAGGTCAGTATGAGAAAATCTAAGATGACATGATGCAAGAGGGGAACAGCAAATGAAAGATAAATGGCCAAACAATAGAAGAATGGTAAAGATGAATAAGTACTATCTACTTTAAATAGGGGAGAGCATGGAGATTGTTCCAAGACAGTATCCGGTAGCCAGCTACCCAGGTGGCCATAACAGAGCAACTTGTCTAAAGGTGACAGACCAAGAAGACAATAAAAGAAGAAGTGAATAAGATTGGGGTAATCGGATGAGAATTTATCCTAGATAATTAATAATTGACATCAGCTAATTATCGGGTGAGACCAAACTGAGAATAATTTAATTAAATATTGAAAAGCCTACCCTGCTTTTGGAATTCTTGATAAGTAGCCTGCTTTTATCAGATGGAGAGACAGAATGTTTTAATGGATGTGGAGGAGGAGCTAGTCAAATAATTTACCCCTGAGTGCTGCTAGTAAAGGCAGTAGGTGATACATAATAGAAATGTAAACCGGGATGTGATCCGAACACTAAAATTTGAATATCCCATTCTTGCTTCCCATAGTTATCCGTTTGATGGTTGGACCTCATGGACTGGACCTCGTTGATAGTGGATCCTAAAAGAAGACAAACATAAGTGTACATCGAAATGAAATGTGGTATAAAAAAGTTTTTATCTCTGAAGAATTTCCTAGTGAGTTTATGAAAGTGTGTAAGGAATTAAACATGTCGGGTATGGTTTGAATGCAGTATGAAAGTAAGCATGGGTGATATGAATACAGAGTGAAATGTTTTATGGACTGGGATGCACTTCTATATGAGAGAGGGGAGCAAACAACAGATCCCTATGACATTTTTCTTTCAAAACAATTGTTAAAGAATTACTTACTACAGGTTATTAGATGTGCATAGTGAAATTGTAAATAATTGAGATATATGTTTGTGTGTTTAACAATTGTATGGAGAAGTCCTACAATTAAAGAAAATAAAATTGTAAAAAAGTGTTTCATTAACAATGTGTTTAAAAAACAATAAATGAATATTTTTGATACAAACTGGTGTGGTATATGACAATATAATGACTATAAATCATATGTAAGAGGGACAAAATCAAAAATGGATAGTGGGGAAGCAAGTGACCCTATAAACATAGTGTATTGTTTAATCAAAAGTTCGATGGAGGGCTGTTTATAAGTGGTCGGTAAAAAAGTACCTCCCATCTCTTCTAGTTTTATTGTTGGTGCGCAGAGTAAATAAACCCAACCGGAACCAAATACAATTAAAAGGGTTCCAGAGGTTTAGAGTTCAAGGCTACCACCATAGCCTCTAACAGTACCAAGGCTATTTTCATAGCTTGCGGTAAAATAAAAATGGTAGTAACCACTGCCACCAGCCACATCTTGGAGAAAGGGGTACAAAATAATGTCCCATACGAAACAGACAAAAAGGGATACCTATTAACCCTTTCCAGTACTCTATGGAAGATAGTTTGTACTGGGTCTGTACATTTAAAAAGACTAGTAAAGTCAATGGCAACTTTACATGTTCTGGGAGACAGTAGTCAGTCCCAGAAAATGGAGTTTAATAGTGGGAAGTCTAAAAAAACAACCCTGTGTCATTCCAGTAAAGGTACTGTGTGACACATAGTAAAACGATGATGCCTATGGAGTAGATAAGAATCCATATCCATGAACACAACATGTAAAACACATTGAAAATTAAAAGTTCAAAGCCCAAAAATATAGCAAAGCTGCTGAGGGGCTCAACAGGTAAGGGAAATTAGCCCTTCTGGAAAATTCTCCCTCGCCCCCCTTACTCCCCACCCAGACTAAGGGACAGGAGGATCTAATCCCCACCAGGATGGATCTCCTGTTGCAGGTCTTCAAACATTCACACATCCAGGTAGCCCAAGGGAACCAACATCATGCTTTTTGAGGGTCCTAAACCTCTTAAGGTACTGGGAAAGGGTTGTCCCGAATGTAGCAATTAAAGCTAGCTTCACACACTCATAATCCATCCTATCCACATCCCCCAACTCCATCACAACATCAGATGCAACAGTGGGTAGCCTAGAGAAGAGCCAAGGAAGCAACTGATTCTCTGTAATGTCTTAAATCCCATGGATATACTCAAACATTGCCAACCAATTCAAAATATCAAGCTTAGCCTCATACATACCCACAATTTCTTTAGGCATACGTGGTCTCTTAGGACTGGAAGACCCAGAAGACTCTGGGAGAGAAGCATTCTCAATAGACAACTATTTCATTTCTAATGCATGGCTCAACTCCATTTCTCTGAGCTTAAGTTCTTGATGCTTTTGTTCAGTTTGAGCATTAATACATTTGAATTCCAATTCAAGCCTTATCTTTTCTAGATCAATGAATTCAGGACTGAGTGTAGGACCTGTAGGGGTCCCAGTCGACAAAGATTGAGGTTGCTGAGCAAGCAGAGGAGCAATAGGGCCTACACTGTGAGACTCATCTTATTCATCTAGCTCATCAATAATATCTGAGACATTGTCATCCTCATTATTTTCCAAATTTGCTGGGGGCTTAGGTATTTCAGACACACTCCCCGGACGTTGTTTCTCTAACAACCTTTCAATTAATTCTTACTTTTTGCCTTTAACAGAGAGATTCCTTTCTCTACACAGATTTTTCAGATAATCAACAGTGTAACTAAGGAGGGTCTCCTGACTGTAGCTTTCCATATCAGGCAAGATTAAAATGTTGCTTTTAGTGGTGTTTAGCCTTGTGTTAGTTGATCCACAAAGGTAATAGCAGCACTCTAAGTGTAATCACTATACTTTATCCTCACCACTGTACACCAGTGCTAGGCAGAATCATATGCAGTACCCTTTGGGAACACCACACACAATTAAGACTACAAGTGCACGTACAAATTCACCTTTGGTACAAGCTTGTATTACACAGTAAAGTGGTAGTGATGGCTGAGCAGCCAGACTTATCTCAAGCGTAAAGTGAGCAGTATCAGAAGTTGCACAAAGGACTGCTATTGCTCCGGTTCAAACAAACACTAAATCAAGGTTTCTTAGTAAAAGAATATACATTTATTTATACCATCAGTTATAAAATAGTTCACTAATATAAAGCAGCAGAAAATCCCAATCTAATTACAGTACACCACATCCAATCAATTCTGGACAAGTTAAGCTCAAAATCAAGTGTGAGAAAAATGGCACTCCAGCAATTTAAAAAGGGAGGGAAAGAACAAGGTTATCAAAAATCAACAAAACCAACAAGTGATAGCAGGGGCAATCTAGAAAAGGCTTACTACAACTAGGATTCAAATCAATAGACCTGGGCCAATGTTAATAGTTCTGAGTCTTTGCAGAGGATCACACAGTTCAGAGTAGTTCACGGTTAAGTCTTTGCAAAGAGTTCAAAACGAAGTTGGTTGGAGGAAAAGTTATTCAAATGAGTAGAGAAGGACTGTAAGTGATTTCAATCCGGCACTCCAGCTAACTTAATGCCTAGTATGGGATGCGCAATGGAAACCCTTATTTATATATTTTTATGTCAAAGTTTGTTTAATTCTGGATGATGTACCCTTATATAACGCCCCTCTCTTTGAATCCCCCCGGTCTCACTGATCCAAGAAATATGTTTGTTTTGCAAATTAAAAGATTTATTTGAAGAATTGAACATTATATATATCACACTTTTATGAATATGAACAATATCTGAATATCACACTTATGAATATTTATGCAATGATCAGCAATTGGTAATATGACAAGATCAACATTCTCTTTAATCAATAGGAGTAAGAATAGGAAGAATAATGTAGCGGAGAAAACTTTGTATGGGTCAAAGAAATGCAATGAGATGAAAGAATGCAACACAGAAATAACTTGATATGACTTCAATCAAAAGACAATATGATCACTCTTTCCCCTGTTACTACTCACTCCCCCCAACATGCAATATGAAGATATGGAATGAGGGAACACAGGTATCAGGAATAATTAACAATTGCAGTTTAAATCCCTCTTCCCCCCAGCGAGCAGAGAGAAACAGGGCTGATTTTAAACAGGTCAAAATGTTTTAAATGTGATTTAGTAATGTATGGAAAAATGCTAAAATGACTTTAATTCACTAAATGGATTCAGAACTAGTGAGAGTGGCTTTGGATTGGTTCAGGTAAACACTAGCAATGATTATAGAATGATGAGCAGATGTAAAACGAAATTCAGAAGTTGAAAGCAAGAAATAGCTGTTTTTTTGCATGGGGTGAAATTGAGCCAAATGCGAAATTGCGGCAACTTTTCCGTGTGTGAAATGCGATTACAGCAAAACTGGAATATCGTTTTTGTTTCATTGGAAAGCTGAGGATGTTAGCTTCAAAATGACATTTACATTTCTAGGACGTACAGTTCAGAAGTTACAGAAGTTTTTGTAAAGGTAGATTTTTCAGAAGTCAAGATTTCAAAAATGAAAGATTGCGCTTTAAAGATTTGGAACCAATATGGGCTTATACTAAGGGGCTATGAAAGTACAAGATACCCAACGGGACAACCACCACAGCAGGGCGCCTTCCACTCTGATTGTTGTGCGCCAGGACACTTGACTTTCTTCAGAAAATATCAGCGCACAGATGATTATCGCTGCAATTATCACAGACTATATAATGAGAAGAATTCAGGATGGACACAAGATTCTATAATGCAGTTCTGGAAAGGTTGAAATGGAGGGAATAGGATTACTTTAACTAAGAGATGACTATTCACAGTTCTAGACTAAATACTCACTCCTATGGCTTTGGAATGGAATGGAACCGTCAAAGATCTGGTTAAGGGTTTGACTGGGATTCTCTCGCCACTGGACAGGTCTCAGGCCCTGGGTTCTGCTCTCAGCAAGGCCCTCTGGTCTGCGCAGCCTCTTGGACTGGATCTGACGGGTTGGTTCTGGGTACAGCTCTGCTCTATGGGTCTGGATCTTGGTTCTAGCACGGGGTTCTTAGCTAGAACAACAAAACAGTTCAGCCAGGCTGCTGGATTTTGTGGTGCCCCTTGGAAGTTTAGGGGTTAGAATCAGGTTGCAAAAGATTCTGAGACCTGCTGAAAAAGGGTTCAGCTTCTTGGGTTAGGCCCCTCTGCTTCAAAGTTCTAGAGTTGGGTTCTAGAGTCTGATCTCTGGATCTATGTCTGGAGCCTGGATCTTCCTGCAGGGTGCTTCGGCAAGAAATCAGTTGAGGAGTGGAAAGTGTGTGTTGTCTGTCCTCAGCAGTCCCTATTTATGTATTTCCAAAGTGGGTGGGGAGGCTGATTCTACTATGCCCAACCCTCTAAGGATCTTATAGGTCAGATAATTTCCCCTCTCCTGATTTGAGACAGGAGCAGTGTGTCAGAGTGATGCTGTGTTTATGGCCCAAAGGAAATCCCTCCCCATTGCTTTTTCTTAGGAAATCTATTTTCCCCAAAAAACATATTTCCAAGATATACAAGTTGTTCAAAATACATAATTATATGACAGATTGCCTAAGGTATATTTATGTTCAACTCCCATCTTCCTGCGAGCTATGGTTCATAAATGTCAACCTTTTCACACTTTTGGTGGGTTTCTCAATGTTCGTTCTGCACCAATTTTTATACATGCATGCACGTCCCCTCTGGGCACATTCCTGTAATTTGTCATGTTCCTAACATAAACACCATGGCTACAATATGAATAATTTCCGGGGTTCAGTCTCAGAACATCGCACAGATTCCAACTTAGTCTTAAACTGTGAGCAAAATTTTCATTTTAACAATCTCTAAGTTTCATATTTTTGTCAGTTCAGTGCACTTTGCTATAAGAATTTTTCTAAAACATATATTTAATCCAATGTCAAACCAACAATTTCAGTCTGGCCCGCCCCCAGAGCTGGGCTGACTCAGAGGGTCACATGGCTCGCCTTCCTGCCAGAGCAGTTGTTGTGAGTTACACCCAAATTAGCATTTTCTATTCAGCCCAAGGAATCCATTGTTTCTTAGTCTGGGCAGCAGGGGAAATCTCCTCCCCTTCTGATTAACATGCCAATGCGAAATGCTCTCCTTTTGGTGGCAGTGAACAAGGTGTGAGATTCTCAGGGGAAGAAGGCCTCTTGGAAGTTTTAACTGAATCAGTGTCAGTCTCACCTGATTCCCACAGAGGCGCAGGTCTGGCTTCGAGTGCTGATGCTTCTTCTATGGTGAAGCGCAGGACTCTGAAGATGGATTCACTGGCTCGCAGGAATATTCCCCGGTGCGTGAAAAGGGAGTATTACCTACTGACGGAATAATGCTCAAGCCTCCCACCCCCTTCCAGCCCTCCACGATACCCTTCCTCGATTCCCCGTGAAATCTCACCTTAGGGTCTGGAAGGATGAGTTCTCCATCCTGCTTCTGATGCAGGGGCGCGTTGAAACCCAGTTACTTCACTGGATTGAGGTTTGATGGGAGTTCAAATAAGCTTGACTATTCAGGTAAGGCGCTGTAAGAGTTCTGTAGCAAGTTCAAAAGTTCAAGCTTAATAATAATGTTCATTGTCTTATTGCAGCAAATGCTAACGCTTATGTCTTTTTCCCCTTGGGGGCCGGGGTTCGGAATGCCGGATATATGGCGCCGACCCGAAGTGAAACGTGCAGTTCCAGTAAATGACAGGTAAGTTCTGGATGAGCGTTCGGGTAATGTCTTTGCATTCGCTCATTCAATGTCTTTGTCTTTTTTCCCCATAGGGGCCAGGGTCTGGAATGCCAGGAAGCGGCAGGACCCGAAATGAAATGGGAATGACCCAACAGGTAAGTCTTAGAAGGAAACTGAGCTTTTCCTATTCCCTTCCTTCTCTCACCTTGTGTTCTTGTCTTTTTCTCTCTAGGCTCTGGGAAGTGGCTGCAGATCCGGATGATCGCTGCTGAAGATGGAGGTGCCCAGGAAAGGTGAGTGAAATGCAGCGCTGCAGCGATCGAAGTGAAATGCTTTTAAAATGATGTCTTCCCTTTCAGGATCGTCGGTGTGAAGTCTCTGTGATGCAGCTTTAGCAGGTAAGGTCTTCTTTCTCTCCAATTCTCTCTTAGCAGGTGACCCAGGATGCTGACAGGCGTGGCTGAAGTCCAGATGCAGGAGCTGACACGGTGAGCGTCCAGCTGCGAGGAGCAGAACAACGCGAAGCGTGAGTTGCTGATTGGGCGTGGTTTAAATAGCTTTGGAAGAAGTTCCAGGTATGTATCCTTCCACCGATCAGGTATGTATCCTTCCCTGACCACACCCAGGGGAAAGTAGGTCCACAAGTTAAGTAGTTCCATGCAAGCCTCAAGAGGGCCTGGATGTAGCAGCATGGTCTGAATCAGGTAAGTGCACCTTAAAACAGTTGAACACATGTCTAGCTTTATGAGCCTGGCGCCTAAGGCGCCAGGACGGGGGTCCAACATGAGCCTGGCGCCTAAGGCGCCAGGACTGTGTCCAAAGGGCCCCAGCTTGGGCCCGCTGGCGCTTCCCTGGGGGAAATGATGCCTGCCTCTGGGGTTGCTGGGTCGGACCTGGCTCCTTGGAGGTAGGCATCATGACAGTACCCCCCCTCAAGGCCCCTCCCAAGGTTGTTCCCTCTGGGGGTTTTGGCTTGTTCGGAAATCTCCGGTGGAACCTTTGTATTAATCGAGGTGCGTGAACATGGTTACTAGGCTCCCACGATCTCTCCTGAGGTCCATATCCCTTCCAGTCAACAAGATAGAAGAGTTTGGACTTTAACACCTTGGAGTCTAAAATGTCTTTAACTTCGAATTCTAATTCCCCTTCAATTTGAACTGGGTCTGGAGGCTTGGACAGTCGGGTCCCAGGTTGTACTGGCTTCAAAAGTGATGCATGAAAAACTGGATGAACACGCATGTTAGACGGTAAATCCAGTTTAAAGGCCACGGGATTGATTATAGCCTTGATGGGATAAGGTCCTATGAATCTGGGATTGAAGGTTTGCGGGCCCTTGAGGGGTAAATGTTTTGTTGCTAGCCATACCTGATCTCCTACTTGGTAAGGAGGAGTTTTACTTCGGTGCAAATCAGCGTTTTCTTTATACTTTTTCTTGGCTTGCTGTAAATGAGTTGCAGCTTCTTTGCAGGCTTGGGTTATTGTGGAATGCAGATGATTTACTGCGGGCATTTCCAGGGACAGAGGTGGATCTAGATCAGAGGTCCGAGGATGGTGACCATACAAAGTATAAAAAGGAGTTTTTCCGGTTCCAGAATGCACTGAATTGTTGTATGCATATTCTGCGATCCAAAGGATGTCTTTCCAATTTAACTCGGATTGGTGTAACATGCACCGAAGATATTGCTCGAGAGTCTGATTGGTTCTCTCGGTTTGTCCGTCGGTCTGGGGGTGGTGGCTGGTGGATAGCCGCACATCTATTTGTGCTAGTTGGCAACACTTCTTCCAAAAATGGGAGATAAATTGACTTCCACGATCCGAGACTAATATGGAAGGGAAACCATGTATGCAAACTATATTCTCCAGAAATTCCTTGGCCAAGGTGGAAGCTGAAGGAAAACCTTTTAAAGGGATAAAGTGGGCCATTTTGGAGAATAGATCCACAATTACAAGGATAGTGTTGTAACCAGCACAAGGAGGCAGGTCAGTTATAAAGTCCATTGACAAGGTGTGCCATGGTGCCGGTGGAATATCCAAGGGTTGAAGTAGGCCGGCTGGCCTTTTCTTTTGACCCTTGTTTTGGGCGCAAATTCCGCAAGACAAAACAAAAGACTTTATGTCTTTTCTCCAAGAAGGCCACCAGAAGTGGCGTTTGATCTTTTCCTCCATTTTAGCGATACCAGGGTGTCCTTCCATTAATGATTCATGATGATGGGCAATAACAAGTTCTTGCAATTCTTTACTAGGCAGAAACAACTGCTCCTGGAAGTAGGGTAAGTCATCCTTAACGGTGTAATGAGGACCCTTTTGACTCCATTCCAGTAAGGCTGAAGAGTCTAGAAGTTGTTTTACTTGCGTTTGGATGTCCTCAATAGTTTGCAATGAAGTTAGGCCTAAGTTTCTTTGTTCTGGTATGAGTGGCACAGGTTCTAAACTCGAATTGGGTTCTTCCATGCCAATCCGGGATAAGGCGTCCGCTTTACCATTCTTGCAGCCAGGGCGATAGGTAATTACAAAATCAAATTCCGCAAAGAATAGAGCCCATCGGAGTTGTCGTGAAGATTGAGCCTTGTCCGTCTTTAAATACTGTAAATTTCTGTGGTCCGTAATTACGGTGATGGTGTGTCTTGCCCCGAGAAGGTAGTGACGCCAAGCCTTGAAAGCAGATTTAATAGCCAGTAACTCTTTGTCGGTAATTGCGTAGTTGATTTCAGGAGGAGAACATTTCCTGGACCAAAAGGCCACAGGGTGTAGTTGGTTAGTTTCTGGGTCTCTTTGCGACAGGACAGCTCCCATGGCCGAACTGGATGCGTCGGTTTCCACAATGTAAGGGAGATCTGGGTGCGGGTGCTTCAATATAGGTGCAGAGGTGAATTTGGTTTTCAAGTCCTGAAAGGCTTGTTCGGCCTCAAGATTCCATTTAAAGCGTTTGTTTTTCTTTAGGAGAGCTGTGATGGGTTGGACTGTTCGGGAAAATTCCGGGATGAATCTTCGATAGAAATTGGCAAAGCCGAGCATGCTCTGAACTCCCTTCACCGAGCTAGGAAATGGCCATTTGAGGATGGCGTCCACCTTTCGCGAGTCCATTCGGACTCCTTGAGGTGTCAGGATAAATCCGAGAAACTCCACTTCTGTGGTATGAAAAACGCATTTTTCGAGCTTTGCAAATAGTCTGTGCTGGCGCAATTTCTCAAGAACTGCCCTAACATGTTTTCTGTGATCGGATTCTGAAGAGGAGTACACCAGGATGTCTTCAATATAAACAATGACACAGACGTCGATAAGTTCCCGAAGAACATCATTCATAAAGTACTGAAAGGCGGCAGGTGCATTGCACAAACCGAAGGGCATCACCTGATATTCGAAGAGCCCAAATTTGGTGCGGAATGCAGTCTTCCATTCGTCGCCTTCTTTTATACGCACCAGGTGATAAGCTCCTCGGAGATCTAACTTGGTGTACACACAAGCGTCTTTTACCTGGTCGATAAGCTCAGGGATCAGGGGCAGAGGATAACGATTCTTAATCGTTATTTGATTTAGGGCGCGATAGTCTATACATGTTCTAAGGTCGACCTCTTTTTTCGGCACGAAGAACAGAGCTGAGGAGACAGGAGACTTGGACGGGCGAATAAAAACATTGGCTAGGTACTGATCTAAATACTGACGCAAATGTAGGTTCTCAGGTTCCGTAAGAGCATAAATCCTACTACAAGGTAGTTGAGCCTTGGGTACCAGATCGATTTGGCAATCATAAGACCGATGGGGAGGTAACGTGTTAGCCTGTTCCTTCTGAAAAACGTCTTGGAATTCTTGGTATTCTGACGGTAGCTGTACAGGGGTGGAAGTTGCTGAGGCTAGACCCATAACTGGATTTCTTGGGTAACAAGTTGGTTCACAATCAGGAAAACTTATCTTCTTTGCTCGCCAGTCAATTCTGGGATTATGTGTTTCTAACCAAGGAATTCCAAGAATTACTTGAAATTGTAGGGCCTTGATCACATCAAACACGATTGCTTCCCGATGTCCATCCTGACCCACCAGTGTCATTTCAACAGTGGAATGCGTTACAGGCCCTGAGGCTATTTCGGTTCCATCTACTGTAGTAATGACATCTTGGGTTACTTTTGGGCGGAGAGGGAGCTTAATCCTGGAAGCCAATTCACGGTCTATGTAATTTGCAATAGCTCCACTGTCGATTTATGCTTTTATAGCATGCAACAGCTGAGGCTGTTTTGGGTCCACGAGCACCATTGGCATGACAAAATGCGAGGTCAAAGAGTTTGTTTTCAAGCTCGGCAAGCGGACCCCTACGCTTGTCGGGCTAGGTCGTTTCCCGAATCAGGTGTCAATAAATCATTATCAGTGGCTCCAACCACCTTCTTAGGTGGTTTAACCGGACAATTTCTGAGAAAGTGACCGGAAGTCCCGCAATACAGGCAAAGTTGCATTTGCCGCCTTCTCTCTCGTTCCTTCTGTGTTAATGGTCCTTTAACACCGCCGATTTGCATAGGTTCGGATACGTCGGTACTCTTGGAGTTAGCGTGGGTTTTGATCGGTACTCGGGTTTCGTACTTGAACCGATCTGCTTTTCTATTTTGAAGTCTGTGATCAAGTTGAACCACCAAGTCTATGTAGTCTGCGTAGACCTGGGGTGGATCTACTATCTGAGCTAGAACATCCTTAAGCTCTCCGCGCAGGCCTCGATGAAACAATGTGATCCTTTTGTTTTCTGGCCATCCAGTTTCCACAACCAGTCTATTAAAGGTGGCAACATAGGACAGTAGATCCTGATTACCTTGTCGTAAGGATAGCAGTTCGTTATCAAGGGCCTGTCCTTGAGAGTGTCGAGCAAACAATCTTTCCATGCTGGCCTGGAAACCCTGAAAATTCTGGAGAATGGGATCATCCTGATTTACCAATGGAATAGACCAATCGGCAGCACTGCCACTGAGGTAAAATAGTATAAAGGCTACCTTGGTCTGGTCGTTAGGGAAGGCCCCGGGTCTGCATAGAAAGTGTAAACGACATTGGTTCATAAAGACAGCATATTTCTTGGGATCCCCCGCAAAACGTTCAGGCGGGGCCAAAGGCATGTGTCCAGGTAGATTGATTTGTACCGGGTTATTCAAACCCATTGATGTGGAAGTATCTCAGGAATTAGGTAAAGGAGTGTGCCCTGCCTGGGCCTGCAATAACCTTTTGGCCAGGTCATCTGTTCTTTCCTTGGATAGGATTAGTTCTCTTTTGAGAGCGTTAGTCTCCTGGCGGGCTGAGTGCACTTCTGCCCGTAATTCCCCCAAAAGCTGGGCCAGCTGATCTGTCTCGGAAGTCTCCATAACGCCCGAATGGGAAATTGTGGGTTGGCTTCGCGTTCTGTCACGCTCACCTGATTCCCACGGAGGCGCAGGTCTGGCTTCGAGTGCTGATGCTTCTTCTATGGTGAAGCGCAGGACTCTGAAGAAGGACTCACTGGCTCGCAGGAATATTCCCCTGTTCGTGAAAAGGGAGTATTACCTACTGACGGAATAATGCTCAAGCCTCCCACTCCCTTCCAGCCCTCCACGATACCCTTCCTCGATTCCCCGTGAAGTCTCACCTTAGGGTCTGGAAGGATGAGTTCTCCATCTTGCTTCTGATGCAGGGGCGCGTTGAAACCCAGTTATTTCACTGGATTGAGGTTTGATGGGAGTTCAAATAAGCTTGACTATTCAGGTAAGGCGCTGTAAGAGTTCTGTAGCAAGTTCAAAAGTTCAAGCTTAATAATAATGTTCATTGTCTTATTGCAGCAAGTGCTAACGCTTATGTCTTTTTCCCCTTAGGGGCCGGGGTTCGGAATGCCGGAGATATGGCGCCGACCCGAAGTGAAACGTGCAGTTCCAGTAAATGACAGGTAAGTTCTGGATGAGCGTTCAGGTAATGTCTTTGCATTCGCTCATTCAATGTCTTTGTCTTTTTTCCCCATAGGGGCTGGGGTCCGGAATGCCAGGAAGCGGCAGGATCCGAAATGAAATGGGAATGACCCAACAGGTAAGTCTTAGAAGGAAACTGAGCTTTTCCTATTCCCTTCCTTCTCTCACCTTGTGTTCTTGTCTTTTTCTCTCTAGGCTCTGGGAAGTGGCTGCGGATCCGGATGATCGCTGCTGAAGATGGAGGTGCCCAGGAAAGGTGAGTAAAATGCAGCGCTGCAGCGATCGAAGCGAAATGCTTTTAAAATGATGTCTTCCCTTTCAGGATCGTCGGTGTGAAGTCTCCGTGATGCAGCTTTAGCAGGTAAGGTCTTCTTTCTCTCCAATTCTCTCTTAGCAGGTGACCCAGGATGCTGACAGGCGTGGCTGAAGTCCAGATGCAGGAGCTGACACGGTGAGCGTCCAGCTGCGAGGAGCAGAACAACGCGAAGCGTGAGTTGCTGATCGGGCGTGGTTTAAATAGCTTTGGAAGAAGTTCCAGGTATGTATCCTTCCACCGATCAGGTATGTATCCTTCCCCGACCACACCCAGGGGAAAGTAGGTCCACAGGTTAAGTAGTTCCATTCAGGCCTCAAGAGGGCCTGGATGTAGCAGCATGGTCTGCATCAGGTAAGTGCACCTTAAAACACTTGAACACATGTCTAGCTTTATGAGCCTGGCGCCTAAGGCGCCAGGACAGGGGTCCAACATGAGCCTGGCGCCTAAGGCGCCAGGACTGTGTCCAAAGGGCCCCAGCTTGGGCCCGCTGGCGCTTCCCTGGGGGAAATGATGCCTGCCTCTGGGGTTGCTGGGTCGGACCTGGCTCCTTGGAGGTAGGCATCATGACAATCAGGTTACCTTCTGGTCAATTGTAACATAGTTTCTTGTGAAAGAAATACATTTATAAATTTAAAATAAGCAAACCCAGTCCTTTTTCCACATGAAAATCAATGTATGGCACTCTTATATGGCATATCGATGGAACTCTCTTCTTTGGCATAGTTTGAGTTCAATGTTCAACTTTACACATGATAGATTTTAAATCGCCGGCTTCTGACAGAGGTGAGTAACGGTACTACACCCATTTTTGACAGATTTCTTTCAACAAGCAATCTTTAAAAGAGGATTTTGTTCTGATAACATATGATTCTTGCTGACATTGTATTTATGTGGATTCATGCAGTAGAATAATGTGGAACACCCAACAAGGAGGTTTGATCTTTTAGGTGGTTTGTGAGCCATGATTTTTGCACATTTTTGACAATCAAGAAAACGGATTTCCAAACAGCTCTGTGTTTCTTTTTGGCAATCAGCATTGCTTTTCAAGTGATTTCAGGCTATTTTGTGGGTAGTCGAATGGTGGATTTTGGCAGTGGTCTCCTGTGTTACCACTGACATAGGCAAAAGTGGATGGTGGCCTATTTTTCAGATTTTTACTGTGCACTTTCTGGTGATTTTTAGCGAGCAGCATGCTTTCCGGCGGCCATTATTATGTTTCTGCTGCAAGCAATGCACAGTAATGTTGCAGGGCTTGGACTAGTGGGTTGAGACATCCCACGAGCCCCCCTCTTGCGATTGGCGTTGTTAGTCCATCAATGGAAACTCAGAAGACTGGGATGTCAGCCTCATCTCTTCGGATTCCACCAATGGCAAAGTTCAGCATCTTTTCCTCCATCAGGGGTGGACCACTCGGTTCTCCTTGCCAGTCCGATGTGCGTATTGAGTGATACTCCGGGCCCCTCGGATCTTTGCTCCCGGTCCCCGGGTAATCCTCCTTGGTTTCTCCATGGTTTTCAATCGACTATAGGTTATCTCCTAGGATGACAAAGCAAAAACATATTTGTAGACATTTCCTCACCACTATTAATGTTGTGGAGCGGACATATACATTTTGAGAAATCAGGACACATTTGTATTATTGTATTTTATAGACTATATGTGGAATATTTTAGAGTTGGAATTTTATGGATCTGAAGTGGCCCCCTCTGGGGTTCCAGAAGACTCCTCCAGTTGCTGCAGAGTGTGCCTGGGATGGCAAAACTTTAGTTGATTAATATGGACCCACTTATCTTCCCCTTCTGCCAAACTTCCTTTGGGGATGCGGATCTTGGAGGCGACTGGTGAGATCAAGTCTACAATTTCAAAAGGTCCCCTCTAGGTAGGCAAACATTTTTGCTGCTTGGCCTAGTTCCTTTGGAAATTGTATAAGTAGACCCGGTCTCCTACATTGTATTCTTTTCTGGTAGTCTTCAAGTCATAGTGGGTCTTCATGCTGTCGGCTGATCTTTCTAGATTTCGCTGAGCATAGGCAAAAGCATGTTGAAGGTGTTTTCTTAGATTTTCAACATACTCATGAGTTGTGGAGGCATTGATCAATGTCTGCTCTTGGGTCCTGTAGAGCAGATGCTGGGGAAGCACCATCCTGCGTCAGTCATCAGCTCAAACGGTGACATTTTGGTTGCAGATGAAGGGGTAGATCTGATGACCATTAGGACAAGAGGTAATTGAATATCCCAACTTGTCCCAGAATCTGCCACAAACTTTTTCATATGCTGACAATTGTTCTGTTGTATCTCTCGACTGCACCACTAGAGGCTATACGGTAAGCAATATGTAGCTTCCTTTTAACCCCAAGTATCTCCCACATCTTTGTCATTACCTCGCTGGTGAAATGGCTACCTCTGTCTGACTCAATCCTTTGGGGTACTGTTGTAAACCCAAGACCAAGCCCCCAGGCGAAACACAAGGGGAAGGTAGTTGCTGGTACTATGGGGGGTGTTCACTAAGTAGGTGCCATCTTTGCCCCTCCTGTAGGTGTGTCTGGTGTGGCAAGAGAAGAGGTGCAAATGCAAAACCGGGAAAAACTACATTTCCCAGCAGCCCCGCACCTCGTGACTACAGCCCCAGCCGCCCGGACTCGTTGCCAGGAGAAATCAGGCACACGGAGCCTGCAAATGGCCCAGAATGCCCAAGCCAACGCCCCAGAGAAACACGCATGCGCGAAAGGACTTGTGCGCATGCACGACCTGCGAGCGCTTGTTCGCGCTCAACTCTGCTCCCGAGAGGACGTACCTTACAGAGCTCCAGCAAAGTCTCACGCGGGGCCGCCCTTGCTGCTGGAAAACTATCTTCAGGCCCCGCGGCATCAAAGATAAGTGATTTGTTTTGACTATCGTTACAGAGCATGCTGCAATTACTTACCTGATAAACTTACCCTCGTTAGAGGCTCCGGTTGACTGTCTGACAGCTGGGAGAGCCGAGCAAGCACATAGGAGGGAATATCTGAACAATCAGACTGTTTTACTAACTAACTGCATGCTGATTTACATCCACCAATTGCGGGTGCTTGTGAGTGAGTTAAACAGTTACCCGAAGTACATGAAAGGCACATGCTAATTGTTCCCTTTCTTGCCCGGAGCATTTCGTCAGCTTAACGCCCAAACTCCCTACGGGCCCCCAGACTATGGAGCTGGCAGGCGGAAATAACTTAAAGAGAAGCCAGAACTAAGTGCTTTTGCATGTTCTATGTGATGCATTGCCACAGTTAATGCAAATATGCTATGTTGGAATTCATGCTATGAACATACTAAGGAGGCGAAACTCAGTGCTACATTTAAACTGAGTGCTGGGCCTCATCTTGGGTAACACATGCGTGTGATACCATTGTAAGGGGGCATAACTCAGTGTAGGTTAATAACTGAGTGCGGAGCCTCGTTTTGGGTAAAGCATAGTTGAGATATAAATGAGTGCATGGATGTGTGAATGAGAACGTTAAGTTATTTATGCAATCACAAACACCAAAGCAGTCTCACTAAGGTCGGAGTCAAGGAGCATGTTTTCCCTATTATTCCCCTGCCTGTCCACAACCCCTCCCTAAACCTCAATCCGGTTATCCTACTTCCCCCGAACCTATCCAACCCGTGGACCCTAACCCTCTTTCCCCGTGGGGGTCTCGGTGGCCTGCGTTTATCTAATCCAGGTGCCAAGACCACCAAGGGGAGGTAAAAGTTCTTGCTACTTCTGCGTTGGGACAGATCTCGCCTCGACAGGTAGTCCAAAACGCGAAAAGATGTGGTTGATCATCAGGGCAGCTGCTGTTCCTGCCTTGCAGTTTGGGGCCGGGAGACATTCCACCCATTTAGTAAACAAGCATATCACAGTCAACATGTACTTGTTCCGCCTAGAGGAGCGCATCATCGGCCCGATGAAATCTACTTGCAAATCTGACCATGGCAGTGTCATCCCCCTCTTTTGGAGAGGCGCACGGTTGTGAGGGATGTTGGCTGAAATTGTGCACACACAAGACACCCCTTGAAGTATTGGTCGAAGTCCTCCCCCATGTGTGGCCGGTATGCAACCTCTTTTAAGATTTCAAGTGTTGTATGAAACCCCCTCTGACCGGCTTTGGCTGCATCATGGGCGTGACTTAACATCAGGCTTCGGAATGAGGTAGGAACCACCTACTGATCATGGCCAGCTAGGGATTTCCTCACCAACAAACCGTCTTGGATTCGGAACATTTTTGGACATTTCATCAACACTCTGAGGTCCTCTTTCCCTATGTAATCGGTATCCGTCAGGGGAAAGTTCTCAGGGTCCTCAATGTGTTGGTAAAACTTACCAATTATTGGATCCCCCTCTGAGCCATAATCAAATCAGCATCTGGGGTCTCCTTACTCGATTGTGCAGTTGAGAGTTCATTGTGAGTATTTGTCTGGGACCTAGTGATAGCAGTGACCTGGATTTCCCCCAACAGGAACTCGATCTCAATTAGATCTCCTTGATTGGCCCCGGTTTTGGCCAGCTGATCAGCTAAGTCATTTCCAGTTTTGTCTGGTCCATTTACTTTGGAATGACCCTTGATCTTTTTCCAGTAGATGGTATTCCCATTCGAGGTGACCAGATCATCAATATTTTGAATTAAAACTTCCCAGGGTTTGTTGTTAGCACATAGTATGCCTCTGGTTTTCCAGGAGTTGATGTTGGACAGCAGTGAGGATGGCTTGATGCACAGACATCAACTCTGCCACTTGACTACTTCGGGGACCAATCTTGTACCCAGCAGAGGGTTCTGGGGTCTCATTCACCCATGCATTCCCTATGCCGGCCACAAGTACTTTTTCCCTGTTGTTGTCAACATAGTAAGAGCATCCATCCACCTAGACAGTGGGCATTCCCTCACACTTGTCTTCTTCAAAGGCTTTGTGTGGGGCATTGAGGTATGCTTCCATGTTGTCCCTGATTTTTAGGCTCTCGTCCTCAAGACAGTTTTCTCTGGCACAATCATGCAAGTCAGCCAGACCTTGCGTGAGGGGACTCTTCTTGTTCTGGCCATATCTGACCTCCACAAAAGATCTTGCATTGACAGAATCCAGGAAGTAATTCAGGAATTACTCACATTTCCGACCCAGATTCTGTCACTTTGGAGATATTGCAGAGGCTGGTGTGGAGTCTCCACTATGATGTGTTCCCCCTGGATAAACGGGCAGTAATTCTTCAATGCCCACACCGTTGCCAGGAGTGCCTTCTCACAATCATCGAATTTTTCCTCCACAGAGGATAAAGTTTTACTCGCATAGGAGATTACTTTATTGACCTTGTCATGCTTTTGGTATAATACTGCAGTTAAGCATGTATTAAAGAACCCTGTTTCCAAGAAGAACTCCTTGTTTCTGAGAGGGTAAGCTAGGCAAGGCGCTTGTGAGAGGCTTCTTTTGAGTTGTCTTACTGCTTTGGCCTGTTCTGGACCCCATTCCCACTTGACCCCCCCTTCAAAAGATGAATCAGGGGTCTGGTGAACTCTGCATAGCCCTCAATGAACTTTCTACTGTAATTAGTCAGTCCAAGGAGGCTCCTGAGTTGTGGGGTCTTTCAGTGTCTGGAGTGCTTCCGCTTTCTTTTCCTGGGGACAGAGACCCTGAGGAGTAATCTCATGCCCCAAGAAATTGACACGTGTTCTACACTACTGTGCCTTTTGAAAGGAAAGTTTTGCTCCGGCGGCCCTCAACTGTGTCAGAACATAACAGATCTTTGCTATGTGTTCCTCCACAGTTGAGCTTTTGATGAGGACATCATCTACATAAGCCAGGTTACCCCTTTCACCCAGGTCGGTCATGGCCTTATGTAGGAAAATGTTGAATTCATTGCTGGAGTTGATGTATCCGAAGGGAGTCTGGGTCCATGTGTACTGCTGCCCCCCAAAGGTAAAGACCAGCTTTTATTGGTCCTACCTACTGACAGGCACAGTCCAGTATCCATTGGTCAGGTCTATTGCAGTGAATACCAGTGAAACCTGGATCTGGGCCAGCCCTTGGTCAATGTAGGGAAGAGGCCATCAGGAAGTATGGACCCGTTTGTTGAGCTCCCTAAAGTCAGCACAGAGTCTCCACTGGCCGTTTGGCTTCAATATCCCCAGCACCGGATTATTGAAGGTGCTGTGGACTGGATGGATTATCCCACAGGACTCAAGGTTCTTAATGATTTCAGTAAGGGACTCCATTGATGCGAGAGGCAAGCAATATTGCTTCACAAACACTGGAGTCATACCAGGGTCCGTGGGAATTTTTGTTGTGTGGAGTTCAGTGCGACCACAGTCATATGAGTCCACCGCAAAGAGATCTTGAAAATCCAAGAAAACTTGTTTCAACTTTTGCTTCCGCTCCAGAGTCTCACAGGCATCAGCTAGGTTGACTCTCTCTTCAACCATCTGCCTGAAGCCTGGAAAGACATTTGGTTTTGCTATCTCAGCAGCATCCTCCAGCTGGTTGGAGAAGTCCCTGGTCAACGTGCTGATTTGGACTGGTGGATTCAGGTGGGAAAGGCAGCCCTCATGGACCTGGAAAATAACCTCAACCATCCTGAAGTCACAAGTCACATCTTACCATAAGGGCAGGAAGTGTACACCAGGAAGTTCCCCCCATGCTGGGTACAGATCCTGTCTGGTGTTGTGTGTCATCACTGTCACTGTCAAAACAGTCATTGGGGATTGGTCCTAACAGTTAATTGCCTAAATCAATGGAAAAATGTTGGTCATCAACCGCCATTCCAATAATGGTGCCTGCGGCTAGAGTAATACTCTTTAAGTCGCTGTTATCCACCTCTATTGAGATGGTGTCATGTTCTACATTGACTAATGGTGTTGGGTTTCCCCCAACCCTTGCTGTTGGAGAGAAGAATTTAGATGAATATAAGCATCAGGGTTTTTCAATTTCTGTCCTCTTTTAACTTTCACTTCCAGGGAGAATTGTCGGGTCCTTTCGGGGATGGTGACTTCCTCTCCAATCTGAATTTCAACTGCATAAGGCAGCAGTTGAGCTGACCTAAATGCTTTCTCTGGGTCATCAAAGCCCATGGGATTATCCGCTAATCGGGACCAAGCTTTGAAGTTTATCAGGTCCAAACTAATGGGAAAGCGATTGAGAATGTCACTGCCTAAGTAGAAGGTGGCAGTGACGTCTCGCACGACCCAACAATTATGGACTATGCTCTTGTTGCCTATGGAGATTTTGAGCATACACCTGCTTGGCAGGAGATGTTTGGAGTTGGGTGTTTCCAGATCCATTTCCCATTTGTCCATCAATTTGAATGTGGGAATGGCTGGATCTTTTGGGAGTTGGCGGAACATGGCTTTGCTGATGAAGCTCTTACCATTGTTCACACACACTCGGGTGAGAACAGAGTAATTCCCTTAATTTAACTGAACAGGGATGACCAACTGCTCTCCAATTTGCTGAATATCAGCTAGGCTCTGAGCTGATTGCTCATCTTTCTGAACTATAGGTGTGGGAATGTCTGATTGTGGATTGGTAAAGAATTTCAGAGTGTTTCCTTCCAGTGTGGAATGCCACCTTAGAATGGAAGGAAGGTTGATTTTCAGAAATAGAGAGGACCCCCCATTACCAGTCCGTTGTCCTACTGCTATTACTGTCACATCTGGAATTTGGTTGTTCTGGAAGTGAAATTCCACTTGGTGAGATTTCTGTTCAACCATGGCCACATGTGCCATTTAAACTAACATGGTTGACACTGTGTTTCAATTTTATTGGTCGACTAGTCTGGGTCCAGAGGACCTTGTTTACACAGTCTATTAGGGGTGACAACCTTCTCAGGAGGTCATTCCCTAGTAAACAAGTGGTGCCCTCTGGAGTCACAACTATGACCGGGTGCTTCACCTTGTGTCGCCCAATTTTAATGTCCAAATCCGCCGTCCCCTCGACAGGAATTTCCTTCCCGTCAAAGTTCTGAAGTTGTCCAGGAAGAGAGGTGAGAGGAATTTGATAACTCTCCCCCCTTCCTGAATTCAGTTTATCAAAGGCCTTTTTGGACAGAAGGGTAGCTTGGGATCCAGTGTCCACCGGTGCCAAAATTGTACCCTGCCCCTGTATTTGTATCGGGGCATAGTATCTTCCCTCCTTCTCTGCAAGGGGGCACAGATAATGTACATTTGTGGACAACTGGTGGGTGAGTTTTTTAGTTTTGGACATTGAAAGAGAAGAGATTTGGACAGAATTCTGTGGGAGCCTATGGAATCTGAAAGAAAATGGTGGCAACTAGAGATGGGAGAAGTTTTGAGTTCCCCTGGTTCCGGTTCTGGGCCGTCCCCCCTTTTTTGGAGGCAGTCACCAGGATCGGTTTGTACCAGGGGATTTTCATGTTGTTGGTTCTGGGATCGGATAATGGGCGGCGCTAGCTCAGTCCCCAGATCTACCCAGTCTGGATTTGAATCCTTTGGGACCCATTTCTCTTTGGGAGGAGTTCTCCCATCTCTGAAGGAGAAGATCCTTTTCCCAGGATCCTCTGAGGACCCCTCTCCTTCAAATTGGAAGATCTGTCCCTCCTCCACAAAATGGGTCTGTTTGGATCCTTTGCTTCTTCTACTCCCCCTCTGCTCCTTGGTTGGCAGGCTTTCAGGGGCAGGATATTTTGGTTCCGGTTCCTGGGTTTCCAGGGACTTTCTACAAGAGGGGAAGAAAGCTTCCTCCAAGGCTTTACACCCCCTTCCCCTTGTGCCTCCTCCATGGGAACCAGTGGTTTGTCGGGGTGCTGCCCCGTCATTGTTCTGGAGCACCAGGTCCAGAGTTTGGGGCGTTCTGGGCCGACATGCCCATCTGAGGGTTCTGCTGAGCCCTCAGCATGCGACCCAGATCCTGTGCCATATTTTGGACCTGGCGCTCTAGCTGTGAAACCCGCTCAGGCTGATAGGGGGTTCTGTTTTCTCCCCTGGGCCAATCCAGGGAAGGGTAGCTATCCCTTCTCTGGTAATACCCCGGGTTGGGAAGATTTGGGTACCCCTCCACCCTTGGCCTCCACTCTCCCTGATTAGGTGGTCTGGAATCAGGGAATTGGGGAAAGAAGGATGGATGATTTTGGGGTTGAAAATTTTGTGGATTCCTGGGGAAGAAGTTCTGTCCTGGATTTGGGGAGTTTCTGCCCTCCTGGGGGAAGTTAGGAGGAAGTTCCCTGGGTTAGGTGACTGGTTGGATCCCCCACTTGGGCTGGAGGAGTCCACACATAACCCAGGATGGGTCTGTTCCCCTTGTAGGAGGGACTTACATAGTCAGGGGAGTGAGGGATCCCATTTGTGGGACTACCTCCTTGGCTCCCTGTCTGTGACTGGCCCGAGGGCCTTCTGGGCTTGGAATTATTCTGTTGTTATGCAAGAATAATTATGCAAGTTTTTAGGCCCCCCCATCTCCAAATCTAAAATGGGGGCAACCTTTACCTCTGCCACCTTAGCAGGAGCAGGCGGGTTGGTTGTTTTGGGGCTTATTTGAGTATTTTTGTTGTCTATGGGCTTTTGTACCTCATAGATCCGGATGGCCTGTTCAATGACCCAGTCTAGTGATCTTTTCTCATGAAAATCTCTCACCAGCTGGGTCATGATGTATTTTGGTAAAGCATGGAAATAAGTATTAACAAATTCTTTACTGTCTGTGCGCACCCTTCTGGAAGTCTGCTCAAAGGCACGCTTCAACTGCACAAATTCTTGTGGGGCCTGATCCTCCCCGCATTGTAAATTTTAGGCTGCCTTGCGAGCCTCTTGGGGATTTCTGTGAACAGAAAAATGCTTTAGGATGGCCGCCATATATGTGGACCTTCTTGAATGATTTTGGTCCTCCAGCACCGCAAAGAAACTGGAGTACTCTGGGGAGAATGTCCATTTCACATACTGAATGCAGCTACTGCTGTCTTTCAAATGGAAAGTCTCCATCATTTGCTCAAAGAGCTCTAAGTGTTCCCAAACAGAATACTTAGCGTTCTTATGATAAGGCGTGATGACGCTCCTTATTGCCTTGATCTGTTTTAAGGGGACCTTAAGCAAGGCTCTTTTTGCCTTATTGGCCTTCTTGGCTCGGGTAACCCTGGTCCATTCATCCTCTAACTCAGAGGCACTGCTCACAGAGGTGCCCGTCTGGTCTTCAGGTTCTCCCGGATTCTGCGAGCCTGGGAATGGCTGGCAGAATGTGGAGACCTAGTCTCCTGTGTCCTGGGGCACTCAGAGGAGTCTTCTGATTCCTCCTTGCTCCCAGGATTTGATGTGTACCCCCCCACTGTCCTAACTGGGCAGATGTTTTTAGGATGCCCTTAGCAGGCCTACTCTCCTGGGGTGTCCCACTAAATTTCACTGTACTTGGGCACCCATACCCAGATGCCCGCCCATCCATACCTGGGAGGTGCTGGTCCATGAGTCCCATACTTCTCACTGGATAGAAGTCTGCCATCCCCGTGGCCCTGGGCTCATGTGCCCCAGGGGACACGGGGTTGCCAGAGTCCAAGGACTGGGAGAGATTAAGGCATCTGGTACTAGGGTTCCTGAGGTTATGCTCAGGTGTTTCCCTTTCCCAGCGAACCTCATCTCTATCAGCCCCTGCTCCCTGCTGCCATTCAAGAACCTGAGCTTTCTGTTCCTCAATCAAGGCCTTACTAGTCTCAATCAGCCTCTCTTGTATGGCTACCTGTCGCTGGAGCCTATCATTGTGTTGACAGAGAGCCTCATTTTCTCTCTGTGGTTCCTGGGTGGCTTTGAATACTGGGCCAGTCTTTGCTGCAGGAGGGGTACCTCCTGAGTCCTGTCCATACTGGCCTGCTCCTTCCTTGCCAGAGCATCTTCCACCCTCCTGGTGTGCTCTAACACTCTATCATGCTCTTTTTGGAGGTCACCCAGTCCCTGGAGGGCCGGGTGATTTTCTTCCAGTTTCCCTTTTAAGTGACAGACTTCCTGGTCTAAGGTGTCCCTTTCCTGCTTAAGAGCCTGCCTCTGTGCCACCAGGTCGTCCCTCTGTCTTTGAAGGGCACCAGCTTTCTGGCGCTCTTCATCAAACTCTGCCTGGGTATCCAGGTCTTTCAAAATCAATTTATTGCTCTCCTCTTTTTCTCTATCTAATTAGCTTTGCAGGGTGGCTACCTGTTTTGTGCATGCCCTGTTGAAATCTATCTGTTGCTCCAGTTTTTTCTGGCTCTGCAGTAGAGAGTCCAAACCTTCTTGGTACTCCTTCTGCAAGGCCAGAATTCGGGTATCGTGGTCTGCCTTTTCCTGCTGCAGGATAACCCTATCCTCTTTCATTTTAACTAGATATTGCCTGCTTTCATTTTCTGACTCCTGGCTCCTCTGCAGCCTCTGCTCAGAAGAGTCAAGATCAGATTGGGCCTTTTCTAATGCCATCAGCTGCCTACTTGCCAGATTTTGGCCTTCAGCATATTTGTCCTGTATGGCTCCCATAGATAAATATAGATATGCCGCAATCTTGGCAATCTTATTTTACTCATCCTTGGCCTTAGAGGTCATATATAGTTCACTCATGGCCACATGTAAGGGACCCTGATCTCTCCAGATATCTAACCCAGCTGCAGTGATCTGTTGTGTGATTGCCTGCAACCACACATTCTGGTCCTGCTCAGTCCAATCACCTCTCACAAATAACTTATGTAAAAGGTGTTCTCAAGCTATCTTGCTGTCTACCAATGTCGCCATTTTGGAAATATTAATTTCCTTCCTGGCTTACAGAAGTTTTTTTATTTTATGTTTGCAGAACAGACCATTTCCTTAGAGCGTTCCCTTTTGAGGGGTGCTTTTACAGTGTAACACAGCATAGCAGCCCAACAGAATTTATGTATCCTGTCAGTTAGCACACTGTATTAAGCTGCACAAGTGGTAGATCTAATCCAGAAATCCGGCTCATGAGCCCCCAATCTGTAAGTGATTTAAATCCGGCACTCCAGCTAAATCAACGCCTAGTATGGGATGCCCAATGGAAACCCTTATTTATATATTTTTATGTCAAAGTTCGTTTAATTTTGGATGATGTACCCTTATATATCGCCCCTCTCTTTGAATCCCCCCGGCCTCACTGAACCAAGAAATAGGTTTGTTTTGCAAATTAAAAGATTTATTTGAAGAATTGAACAATATATATATCACACTTTTATGAATATGAACAATATCTGAATATCACAGTTATGAATATTTATGCAATGATCAGCAATGGATAATATGACAAGATCAACAATCTCTTTAATCAATAGGAGTAAGAATAGGAAGAATAATGTAGCGGAGAAAACTTTGTATGGGTCAAGGAAATGCAATGATATGAAAGAATGCAACACAGAAATAACTTGATATGACTTCAATCAAAAGACAATATGATCACTCTTTCCCCTGTTACTACTCACTCCCCCCAACATGCAATATGAAGATATGAAATGAGGGAACACAGGTATCAGGAATAATCAACAATTGCAGTTTCAATCCTTCTTCCCCCCAGCGAGCAGAGAGAAACAGAGCTGATTTTAAACAGGTCAAAATGCTTTTAAATGTGATTTAGTAATGTATGGAAAAATGCTAAAATGACTTTAATTCACTAAATAGATTCAGAACTAGTGGGAGTGGCTTTGGATTGGTTCAGGCCAACACTAGTAATTATTATAGAATGATGAGCAGATGGAAAATGAAATTCAGAAGTTGAAAGCAAGAAATAGCTGTTTTTTTGCATGGGGTGAAATTGAGCCAAATGCGAAATTGCGGCAACTTTTCAGCGTGAGTGAAATGCGATTACAGCAAAAGTATATTTAATGACATTTACATTTTGTGTCTAGGACGTACGGTTCAGAAGTTACTGAGATTTTTGTGAAGGTAGATTTTTCAGAAACAGAGTCAAGATTTCAAAAATGAAAGATTGCGCTTTAAAGATTCAGAACCAATATGGACTTATACTAAGGGGCTATGAAAGTACAAGATACCCAACGGGACACTTGACTTTCTTCAGAAAATATCAGCGCACAGATGATTATCGCTACAATTATCACAGACTATATAATGAGAAGACGTCAGGATGGACACAAGATTCTATAATGCAGTTCTGGAAAGGTTGAAATGGATTGAATAGGATTACTTTAACTAAGAGATGTCTATGCACAGTTCTAGACTAAATACTCACTCCTATGGCTTTGGAATGGAATGAACCCGTCAAAGATATGGTCAAGGGTTTGGCTGGGATTCTCTCGTCACCGGACAGGTCTCAGGCCCTGGGTTCTGCTCTCAACAAGGCCCTCTGGTCTGCGCGGCCTCTTGGACTGGATCTGACGGGTTGGTTCTGGGTACAGCTCTGCTCTATGTGTCTGGATCTTGGTTCTAGCATGGGGTTCTTAGCTAGAACAGCAAAACAGCTGAGCCAGGCTGTTGGATTTTGTGGTGCCCCTTGGAAGTTTAGGGGTTAGAATCAGGTTGCAAAAGATTCTGAGACCTGCTGAAAAAGGGTTCAGCTCTTGGGTTAGGCCCCTCTGCTTCAAAGTTCTAGAGTTTGGTTCTAGAGTCTGGTCTCTGGATCTATGTCTGGAGCCTGGATCTTCCTGCAGGGTGCTTCACGAAGAAATCAGTTGAGGAGTGGAAAGTCTGTGTTGTCTGTCCTCAGCAGTCCCTATTTATGTATTTCCAAAGTGGGTGGGGAGGCTGATTCTACTATGCCCAACCCTCTAGGGATCTGATAGGTCAGATAATTTCCCCTATCCTGATTTGAGACATGAGCAGTGTGTCATCAGGTGTCAGAGTGATGCTGTGTTTATGGCCCAAAGGAAATCCCTCCCCTTTGCTTTGTCTTACAAAATCTATTTTCCCCAAAAAACATATTTCCAAGATACACAAGTTGTTCAAAATACATAATTACATGACAGATTGCCTAAGGTAAATTTCTGTTCAACTCCCATCTTCCTGCGAGCTATGGTTCATAAATGACAACTTTTTCATGCTTTTGGTGGGTTTCTCAATGTTCGTTCTGCACTAATTTTTATACATGCATGCACGTCCCCTATGGGCACATTCCTGTGATTTTTCATGTTCCTAACATAAACAGCATGGCTACAATCTGAATCATTCCGGGGTTCAGTCTCAGAACATCGCACGGATTCCAACTTAGTCTTAAACTGTGAGCTCATTTTTCATTTTAACAATCTCTAAGTTTCATATTTTTGTCAGTTCAGTACACTTTGCTATAAGCATTTTTCTAAAACATATATTTAATCCAATGTCAAATCAACAATTTCAGTCTGGCCCGCCCCCAGAGCTGGGCTGAGTCAGAGGGTCACATGGCTTGCCTTACTGCCAGAGGAGTTGTTGTGAGTTACACCCAAATTAGCATTTTCTATTCAGCCCAAGGAATCCATTGTTTCTTGGTCTGGGCAGCAGGGGAAATCTCCTCCCATTCTGATTAACATGCCAATGCGAAATGCTCCCCTTTTGGTGGGAGTGAACAAGGTGTGAGATTCTCAGAGGAAGAAGGCCTCTTGGAAGTTTTAACTGAATCCGGTTACCTTCTGGTCAATTTTAAAATAGTTCCTTGTGAAAGAATTACATTTATAAATTTAAAATAAGCTAACCCATCTTTACTTCCAGTCCTTTTTCCACATGAAAATCAATGTGTGGCACTCTTATATGGCATATCGATGGAACTCTTTTCTTTGGCATAGTTTGAGTTCAATGTTCAACTTTACACATGATAGGTTTTAAATCGACAGCTTCTGACAGATGTGAGTAACGGTACTACACCCATTTTTGACAGATTTCTTTCAGCAAGCAATCTTTAAAAGAGGATTTTGTTCTGATAACATATAATTCTTGCTGACATTGTATTTATGTGGATTCTTGCAGTAGAATAATGTGGAACACCCAACAAGGAAGTTGGATCTTTTAGGTGGTTTGTGAGCCATGATTTTTGCACATTTTTGACAATCAAGAAAACGGATTTCTTAACAGTTCTGTGTTTCTTTTTGGCAATCAGCATTGCTTTTTCAAGTAATTTCAGGCTATTTTGTCGGTAGCCCAATGGTGGGTTTTGGCAGAGGTCTCCTGTGTTACCACTGACATAGGCAAAAGTGGATGGCGGCCTATTTTTCTGATTTTTATTGCGCACTTTCTGGTGATTTTTAGCGAGCAGCATGCTTTCCGGCGAAATTAAAAGTACAAAGCTCAAAAATATAGCAAATCTGCAGAGTAAGGTAAGGGAAATTAGTCATTCTAGAGAATTCTCCCTAACAGGTGGCAAAAGTAAAGACAGACACAAATGATCACAGTTCAAGGGTGTTTATTGAAATATTAATGCATAGTGAAAAAACACCTAACCTAAATATAAATCTAAGATGTGAGCAAGCGTCGACCATCAAATGAAAATAAGGCAGTCCTTGTGGCGTTGTGTCAAAATAAATGGGCCTATACTAAGAAAAACTTTTGTCAATTCCTTACAACTAATAACATAAAGAGTGTGGGTTAAGGGTTCAATAAAGAAAGAAATGGTTACAAATAATAAGTCAGGATGTGATTGCCAGGGGTCTCCCTTCCCCCCATTTTCACACAGGACAAGGTGGGACCTTGGAGCACAGTACACGCTCGAGCCTTCTCAGCACGAGCCAACAGTTCCGTATCCATATCAGGTTCTTTGACGATTAAGTCTCCTTTCAATAAAAGTCTCTTGCCTTAGAGGGCCTGATGCATTTAACAAACAAACATAAAGTTCTGTTCCATATATACTTTGGGTGGCGGCTCCACCCCTCTTCCGGGTGCAGACCCCTCACTAGTCATATTCCGCAAAACAACAAAACATTTCCTTTTTCAGCAAACTTTTTTGTGATAACTTTGCAACCCTGATCTCCCTCGGCCGGTCTCAGACCCAACTGACAAGAGAGACAATTCACTTCCCCTGGGCTTGCATTCACAAATCTTCAATGTTTTTTTAAACAGTTCATCTGGCTCTTGCTCTTGGTTGCTGGCTTCCCCCTGCTGGGTTCACTCACGCCAACCTTTACCAAACAGTTCACAATGGGACTTTAGACATCACCCCTTCTCGTTAGCATCTCTGTACCGGGTTCACAATTGCCAACTTTACGAAACACAGTTCATTACTGATTTCACCATGCTGGATTAATTTCCCTTTGTCACAATCATCTGTCAGTCAAAGACTTTCGATGGTACAAAGTATTTTACAGGACCCCTATATGACCACTTTGACCTCTCGTCGCCTCTTCCCAAGGCCTTATGGTTATGGTTGTCTCTACCTTTGGCTAATCTCCCAGAGTTTTCTGTGTGAGCACCCATGTGGCGCCTAATGCCTCTGTTGCAGGCTTTTTCCCCACTTTCTCAATACTTCTGTTCTGTGTTCAAAGTTCAATGAACAGATTCCTACTTTCATTCAACACAGTTTGGCTTCTTTATCGGCTTTGCCTCGACTCACCGATTGTGATTAACTGATCTGCTTTCTTGTCTGTAGAGTCAGTTCCGGTACCATTGGGCCATGCGTCTCTACATGGCTTTGCTGTCAGCGGAGGAGGCACCCCGGGACCGTTGACATCTGCTATAACACAAGCTGGCTATCATTTGCCATTGTATGATTCCTTGTCTTGGGGCTTCACTGGTCTTTGTCGATAAGGGCAAGGTCACTTCTCCCCTTGGTATGTTTTCGACTTGCACCATCTTTCGCCTTTTCATCAATTCTTGAACTGACATCCTGAATTAGCTCTCATGTTGGGCGGTCTGCCTTACTCGTAGGGTGCTGTCGTCCTCCAACTTTTATCCCTGTGTGGAGGGGGAAGGGCCATCAGGTGTGTGTGATTCTGGTCAATTGCCTGACTTTACCTGACCCTTGTATTGGGACATGTCAGGTAAATGGCTCTGGTGTTGTCCGTTGTCGTTTGTGTTGTGTGAAAGGGTATGTGTCGGAAAAGGGCGGGGCAGTGTTTTAGAATATCCTATGTGGTAGGATGTGGAAAAGGTGTTTAAAGAAGGGGGATACCACGTCTCACCCATCGCGGTCTCACTCCCACTCCCTGAGTACCCCCCATTCAGGTGATCATCCTGCACTGGTCCACACCCAGGAACTGGATTCAAAAGTGATTGCCGTGTCTTAGCAACCTGGTTGATAGATCCCCAGGGACTAAACAGGGAGACACCTTCAGATTTCGCACAACATACACCGATGAAAGTGTCCATAGGTGCTCAGGGTACCTACTACCAGATCCATCCATGGCACTGTGAGACAGCACTTTGCAATCTTAACTACCTTTTCACAAATGTGATGCATCCTGATAGTTTCACTCGTGTTAAACATCAATTGAAAGGTTTGATTGACAGCACCTGCTAGGATGATTTGTATAAAGGAGGTTCAGAGCTGCAGTAAGAGTCTCTGTGATATTCAGTTATTGTGTTATGTTTACTGACAGAATGTATTAAAGTTCCAATGAGAAGAATTATCAGTCTTCTCAGTGACTCAGGTAAAGCGTAACACACAGCCTCGTAGGTCCCAAATCCCCAGACTCAATGCTCTACTGGGCCTTTCACCAGGGTCCCCTTGAGAGTTCTCACACCCCAGGACACCACCAGCTACCTCGAGCATGCTCATTCCTAGCGCTTTCCTTAGTGAGGCCACTAATGGCTCAGGTTCGACTCAGTATCCAGTCTTCTGTTGGCTCTATATGCCCTGGCAGTGGCATCATTGATACTTGTTTCATCCAACACTGGCCGAGCCCTGCACATTCCACCCAGGCCATGCCAGACGAATAAAGTTATGGAAGGTGTTCCACCGGAGACCCACCCAGACACAGCACACATTCAATTTCCATTGGCTAAAAAGGACAGCCAATGAATATTGAATATGTGCACGATTGAGAGCAGCCCTTGGCTTCAGATTGGCGAACGTCTTCTGTCAGTCTCACAGAGGTCCACAACATTGAACTTTTCGTGCATACTCTAGCTGTTCATAGAGGCAATGGGTCCTGACCTACATTGACACGCTTGCCTCTAATAGTCAAGCCCTACATTATTTGAGCAGAGCTCTTCAGGCTCTTTGCATAAAATAGGAAAAACCTTCCTGGACTCCAAAGTGCTCTGTCTAGGCCTCACACAGCATAACACAGCACACCAGCCAACCTCAATCTCAGTTAGGCTAAAATGGTGCTGTATGACATTGCCACACTAGGTATACGTTGTAGTTTGGAATCAACACACATATTATCAAGTGCTATAAATAAGGGTGTGATGCCCTTGCTCCCACAGATGCAAGCCACCATTTTAACTGCATCACTCTGTCTAGGAAGTAATGCTAGACTGGCTGGAAGAAGAGCTAGAATACCTTTCACATCAGGGAGCACGCGCACAGAAAGCAGGGTAAGGTGTACATAGGATTTGTGATGAGATAGTCAAGGTAGGCTAATATAGCAATACAACAATCACAGTATTAAGCAAGTGCATTCATGATTTAAGATCCTTTAAATGTATAACTACCACACAGTAAAGGCTAGTTAAGAATTGGCATGGGCCCTAAATAAATGCAACAAGGAGGTGTCATGGATGTTATCAGGGATAAAGGTGCAGTGTTTGGCACCATGTCGGAAGCCCCAGTAACTGCGGAGACCAGCTGTCCTGTGGCCATGCACACCATGCTTGAAAAGCTGCAGGCAAAGCCTTCCAGGGCGAAGCCCGCTCAGGGATAATGGGACAGTGTTTGGTGCAGTGTTGGAAGCCTTAGTTACTGCACAGACCAGCTGTCCTGTGGCCACACACCCCTGGTGTGAAAAACTGCAAGGAAAGCCCTCCAGGGCAAAGCCCGCTCAGGGATAAGGGCACAGTGTTTGGTGCAGTGTTGGAAGCCTTAGTTACTGCACAGACCAGCTGTCCTGTGGCCACGCACCCTTGGTGTGAAAAACTGCAGGGAAAGCCCTCCAGGGAAAAGCCTGCTCAGGGATAAGGGCACAGTGTTTGGTGCAGTGTTGGAAGCCCCAGTTACTGCACAGAGCAGCTGTCCTGTGGCCACTCCTCCTGGCTTGAATAACTGCAGGGAAAGCCCTCCAGGGCGAAGCCCGCTCAGGGATAAGGGCTCAGTGTTTGGCACTGCAGGTGTTTGTTGCTGCGGACCAAGCAGTAGTATATCATTGCAATGCTTCCCCCATGACTGGATTTCCTCCACGCTAGAAGAATGGTGAATGGAGATCAGTCAAGGCTGGCCTGGTCCAGCCCACGGTAAGTGACGCCACATTATATCACTGCACTAACTTTCAGTACAGAGGGAGCATCTGCTGTAACAAGTCCTCTTATTGCCGCTTGGATTTACTGATTGCTTTTCTGTTGGATTGCGTGACTGGTCGAATCGTCAACAATGTAGTTACTTGTCCGATCTCACGTGTATGATGGAAATGCGATGGACAAACCCCTATTTCCTTCTGCATTTTATGCACCAATAGTGCCATCATGACTAAGATGAAGGCAAATAGCTCTAACTCACCAGCAGAAGGCCTAAAACAACGTTATAAACTTTTTAAACCTATAAACGATGTCAACGTTGTAATCACAGAGATTAAAGACTTGCTAAGCGATATTGACGATATCGAGTTAATTGAAAAGGCAAGGGGTGGAGCTTCATCCAATTGTGTTGCTAACCTCCCGGGGCTGGAAATTATTGAACCAGTGGAGCGTTGCCTGGGGAACGATCTGGAGAAAGCTACCAATAACACTGACGCTAGAATCAATATCAACTCTGAATCCAGTTCTAAGACCCACCCTGCCCCTCTTGTTGCATTCGAAGTGGAAAACGGGCTGATCAAACTGAGGGCAAAAACTATTCATTCACTGAAGGCGGTGTGGGTCTCCCAGGGCTGCCAAGAGGCAGTGCAATAGTGGTGCATGCACTGCCAAAATCACCTGTGGTACCAGGGAATAAAACCCCACCCTCCGAGTCGATACCACTCCCACCAGCACTATGTGCATGGGGATTCCAGTTGTCTAGATTCACTTTTGCCTTTAGAGTGTGCTAACTGCACAAACAAACTGGATCAGGTCACTGTTGAGACTGAGAGAGCCGGCGCTATAACTGATTCTCAAGGGGCAATAGCAGAATTTATTGTGCTAACCAACAGATATGCACGACTTGCCGATGTCCATTCTCTAGAGGGTTGTGAACCTGTCAACATACGGGTCAACAAAAAATCATGGAGAAATGTGTTAGTAATTCCATTGAGAGCTGAACCAAGCCCAGCAATGGATGAACTACGGAAAGTAGAGACTCTAGTTTTAAATTTGGCTGGAAACATTTACCTAATTTTAATTGCTATTACCCAACAGAACAATTTAACCCTGCAAAATACTGTTTGTGCCCAGCACTGTAACTGTGCTCCCACCAGCCAATTTCAACCCACAGTCAGTCAACTTCTGACTTTTAAAATCCTGCAGAAAACCATGACTAGACGAAATTCAATACAGCGGTTTGTAGTACTCAAGCCGGCTTGACCTGACAGTTTATACCAGCAATGCTGGTAAAGAATATGGCACCAAGAGACAGAACTGACTCAGCTATTTCGGCAGCTTAGATCGTTGTGTGCAAGCTAAGCCACCAAGGTGGCCCTCTGAACAAACATCTTGCAGGATTGGATGCAGGGGGTCTGAAAGGAAGGAGTTGGTTACTGGGTTCCAGCCCTTTATGCACAGGTGAGAGAACTTGAATATTGATCATTTTATCTAAATGTATGATGTCCCCAGATTACCTAAGTGCCAACACGAGAATAGAGACTCGCTTCTCAACCAAGCAATTCCCTGGACTAGACATATAAAGGGTTGCACCTAGCTAATAAGAGATGATATACTCCTGTGTACCAGAGCACAGATGCCCTTGGGAAATGCTGACGTTTACACACCTTACGCAGAGGAATAAAAACTTGGTTGATGGGCTTCTTTCTATTGATTGGTGTTTGTATCCACTTGAGGGCTTGAAAGTCTTACTAAGATCAATACATCCCAATAGTGGGTTAGCAGATAGAGCCCTGTAGCAGAGGGCTGTGCTAATTTACCTGTCACATGTTGACTCTGGCCCAGACGAAGTGGATTGACTGACACCATTGTACAATACACCTGATATCCTCACCTTACGTGATATTACAATTCTTCCTTAGAACATTGCTGGCATAGAAAAACATGTGGAAGACCCTGGCAGGAGAAATGTTGTCCAGGGATATGATCTTATTTTTTTGCAAGACACGTGGTCTATCGAGCCACTGGATCTCCAGGAGTATTCTACCTTCTGGAATACATGCAACCAAGAGCCTAAAAGGAAGGCCAAGGGGTGGTCTCCTGCATGGGTTAGTGCAACGCACAACTGGATTGATGAACAGTCCTCTATACATTTTCCTGATCTTCAATTCTTAAAATGTACCACTACCCAGGGAAATAAGGTTAATCTATTTAATATCTATATCGGAATTTCAGGGGGCGGGGGAGGGGGACACATCAAATAATCTGACCAGGATGAGTGATTTAATCTCAGCATTTGAGCTTCATAATAGTATTTTACCAGTAACTTTGGCATTGGATGATTTGAACCTCCAAATAGAACCATTAAGTCCTCTCGACAACTAATGGAAGAAACACGCTGCTGCTTTGGGGATTCCACCATTGGAGGCTGACTATCCTAAAAGGTGCCATAGTAAAACCATAGAGGCGGCACACATTCTGCAGGATCTCAACGTTGGGGCGTGTAATGGATGCTGCCGAACAGAACAGCTAAAAACATGTTTTATGGTCATAATTGTTAGAGCATAATTGATTACATCATGATAAGTGCAAAAGACTGGGGCATGATAAACGTATTCATGGTATTAGAATGGAGAGAGAGTGGCCATAGACCCATAGAGAGTTCAATTCTATTCACTTCTGGCGGCACAGCTAATTTCGCTTAGCCCCTCAGAGCAGTTACAATAGATATTAAGGACCACTCTAGGCAGGTAGTTAAATGATCAAACATGAAAGATAGAAATTGGCTACCAGGGATTTATAATACTATGGCGAAGTATGTTGCAGTTATTTGTGATCCAACAACGGATGTGTACAGCATCTTGAAAGTGTTTTCTGCAATGGTGACAAGTTTACACCCCATGTTTACTAAACCGATGCCAGCTATGTAAGGGTAACATCATTTCATGTTTGAAGGAAGGCCAGTGTGTGTATATCTCTAACCTATGATTACTTACAGCTCTGTACAAATCTACCACTAATAGAAAAACAAAAGCCTTTTATATGTCAAGATGGGAAATCATGGAGGAGGCCTGTAGAAATAACAACATTTGCACCTTCTGGAAAACAGTTGTGGGTAAAGCACCCAATGTACCATACGACCTACAATATATTAGTACCTGTTGAGGGGTTGTAGCTGGCTCCCAGCCAATGAGGAGGCTCGGAACGGGCGCATTACCAGGCAGTAATCCCGCTGACCTCAGCCTCCTCAAGGATGGAAACTACCATCGTCCGCGCTGTGGAATGAGCTAAGTGGCATCCCTCAGCCACCTCCTCCAACCCCATTACCTCATATTTTCCTCCCTACCCCTCCCGTCCCTCTTACCTTATTCACTCTGGTCCGTATTGGAAGTGGACACGCCGGGTACACTTCTGTCCCTTGCGCATCCGCACCTGATCTGCGACACACCGCCATGGAAAACGGAAAGGGACTACAATGTAGTCCCTTCTCCCGTTCCATGGTGGCCATTTTCTTTGTTTACTTTTGTTTTTTCTTTTTTCAATGACAGGCATGAAAAGGGAAAATAGACTTTGTTTTCCATTCCATGGTGGCCATTTAAAAAAAATTTGATTGCAAAACGCCTGGGTGTCTCACAACTGAAAAATACACTATCGGTACCCTGGTCTAACGTTCTGGGGTACTAATAGCTCAGACCTGTAACTTTGAGCCTTTGGGCATTACCTGACGAGGTAATGACCCCTTTCTCTGGGCTTATTGTTTAAGTATAACATCTGATGTTTGGTGTGCACACTTTTTCAACCTGTACAGAGATTGTGAAGAAATACAAAATATATATACACTACCCCGCCTGCTCAATCAATCCAGAAAAACACTGATCTACTCATTACATGAAAGAAGTGAAGAAGTCAAATAGTAGGAAATGGGAAAGCACCAGTCCGGATTGTATCTCTATTGATCTCTTCAAAGAAGAACCGATAGTATGGGGGTCGGTCTTGTCACGTGTCTTCAAGCATTCAGTACCCACACACTGTTCTCAGCACTTGGTGGGAGGCGATTATTATTCCAATATATAAAAAGAAAGGAAGAGAGTGTCCACAAAATGATCGCCCCATTTCATTGTTGGATGGGGCGGGAAACCCTTTGACAAAGTAAATGTAGGCCGATTACAAGACTGGGTTGACTCTGCAGGAATAATTCACCACTTACATGTGGGATTATAAGAGGGCTTGGGCACCCTTGAACAATGTTTTAGGCTTAACCGCATTGTAAAAAAGTATACATTCCTTAACAACATGAAACTGTATGCTTTTTTGCAGCTTTCAAAACAGCCTTTGACTGTGTCCCTAGAAATCAATTATGGCAGGTAGTGGATGCCTATACAATCCCAGCACCCCTATTGTCAATCATCCAGGCTTTACAAACTAAGAATAAGGCGTCTGTGCGCTGGGGCTTGAGTGCCAAATACCCTGAGAAATATGAGGTCCAGCACAGAGTAACTGATGGCTGTGTGTTGGCCCCGCTCCTTTAATGCCTTCCTATTAATATGCTTATGGATGAGTTGGCGGCCAACAGTTTGGATTCTCCCAGGTAGGTTACACACGTTATCTGGTGTTTTTTTCCATGGATGACGCATTACTACTATCCACTACCCAAAGGGAATAAAGCAAAATGCAATGAACTTTGCCTGGGAATGAATTACACCAAAATCAAAACACTTGTCTTTAAACATAGGTCAGCAAAGCACACTACTGTTAACATAGACATAGAAGGTGTAAAACTTGAGCAGGTTGCGGCATATGATTTCCTGGGATTGCACTTGACTGAGAATGGCTCCTGGTCCAAAAGAGTATTTAAAGAAACTGCGACCTTTGGTAAATATATCAGTGGGATAAAGACATTTTCACAGTCCACTGGTCCGCGAGGGGGGCGCATTAGCTCCAATGCTACAGTTATACAGGGTGCAGGCAGTCCCTGCATCCCCGTATAGAGCAGAGGTCCAAGGGGTTCACCAGATCAATTACATTGGGTGTGGCGGTAAACAACATTTTGAAATCTTTCTTGATCCAGCCAATAAGTGCGCTCAACATTATATTACAATTCGAGTTTGATCTTTGTCGCATTGACAACTCGATTATTTTTAACACGCTCCTGTTTTAGGTTCACCTTTGGGCAGTTCTGAGTTAATTCAGGTTTAAAGAACTATTAATTAACGTTTCGGCACTGGAAGCTAGCCTCTCAACCTTATGGCTAAAACATGTCAAGTATTGGTGTTGCAGACTGAACCATGGCAGTCTATGGGAACAACCCCACACCATGGATGTTGGGGGCACCAAGGAGCTTGTTAAACTAGCTGGCATACAAGAAAGCAGAAGATATATGGAGTCTGCTTGCTACAAGCTTTCCTGTGGCCAACAGTATCTGAGGACCAAGCATGAATTTAGCTATTAATACTGCCTGGATGCTAGATCTCCGAGCTTTGCTCGCTCTCTCTTTTATGATTTAAGAGCAGGTACATTGCGGGTAGCGGCCTTTCAAAAGAACTGGAGTGAGTCCGACATCACTGAATGTTTGGTATGCAGGCTCATTTCAATCCGTTTAGCATTTTCTACTGCTTTGCCCTGAATATAATGATTTTAGGGCAAAGTATTAAACCCCATTTTTAGACCGAAGAACATCGGCAGGGTCACAGATGCAGTGGATCTTTGCAGAAACACTGAATAGCCAAACGCGTCCTTTTTTGTTGTCAAATATTTGCACAGGGCATGCCTTTGGAGATCAAGATTAATTCGCAATTTAGGGGACAATACTGTTTAATTGGTTTGTAAAAGTCTGTGCCATTCTAGTAATCATTTTGGGCTGTGTTTGCTTTTATGCTAACGATGAATTGCTTAAGATCTGTTATTCTATACATTTTATATTTGCACTGAAACTGTTTTTACATGGTTGGTTTGTGTATGTTTTATGGTATGTGCTTTGACGACACGAATGCTGAATAAAGATTAAATCAATCACATGTTTTCTAGGGGTAGCCAGCTACCCCTAGCAGTGCCTCTACTGCACCAGGTTAAAGAGGTACAATCACTGTCATTTACAAATGTATGGCTCTCTTGGGCATGTAGTTCAATGTGGACAGAAAATCGCATGAGTTAATGTATGTTTTAAAATGCACCTTTGTTGAAAAGCTGTACTGTATGATTTTAAAGGGACCTCATGTTCTTGCCCGTCTTGAGTATGCAACAGACTCAATTCCTTGGCCAGACATGTGACCAGAGCATTGTTTCTGCTTTAAGGAATTGATGTGGCAATTTTTATTTTGATAGGTCGGATTAACACAATATAGCCTTTAAAATAATTAAGTATTCATGTAAATGCTTTTATTGCTATTAACAAATGAACCTCCTTTTGTCTTTGGCCTATTTTGTTCTTTGCATTCGAGTACTTGTAGTACTTAATGTTTGCGACACCACAGTGTAAAGAAAGAAACAAAGGTGGGATCAAGAATCAAACCTGACACGGGCCAGCGTGAGATGTCTGGCATATGTTCCCGCTGTCTGAATATTGATTTAGTTGGTGTGTATGTTGTAGAAAAGAAGGTTGTCTTTAAAAGGCACAATAGAAGTAGTTAATAACAATTCTTAGGGTCTGATTTGCGAACGTGTTTTTGATTGGGAAAGTCGCATTCAAAAATGCGTTGAGTTTGTAAATCAGGCCCTTATACTTAAAGAACTAGGCTTTGAGGAAAGAGTTTAGCTTACTAAAGTGGGAGGTCACAGAGTTTACTTAGCTCTGCACTCACCTCAGAAATATGTACATAGCCCAAAGTCATATGATAGAACCTTAGCCCTTCATTATTTCAAGTTTAATAGACAGTATCTTTACATTGTGTACCAATAACAACAATTAATACAGCACTCTATAAAAGGTTGCATTGTATACATAGTAAAACAGGACTTCTGGGGTTGGCTGAATAAGCATACAGGCACACGCAGGTAGAAGGGGCTCAAAATATATGTCAGGCTGTAAATCTGCAAAGGAGGCATGCTTGGCATATGATGGCAGTACCTATGCAAGGGAGGCTGCACTTTTCATCTGATCACAATATACCTGGCCTATAAGGCTATAACTACCTATAATATATAAGGCTACAACTGGCACAAGATGTCAGTGTGTATCACTATAAGACGTTACTGGCATGCAGATGCTAATCCCTCACCCATGATCGTTCTGCTGGGTGTGTTGTTGGCACATCATGACTGCAACCATGGCATATCACAACAATAACCTGGTTAATATATGGTTGGAAATCAAAGAATACCTTTTGTCTACTTCAGAAACTATTTTATTCATAAGCAGTTATTTTACGTTGTCTACATCAGTGGTGTCAGTCCCTATGATTTTATTAAGGTCAAAGATCATGTGACATCGCTTCCTCTGGCGCAATTGAGATCAAAAGCCATGCAATTTTGCTTTGGTGTAATGATGTCACTGGGAAAAGTCGAGGGTTGGATAGCAGGGCTGTGATGATGACAGTGACAGGCACATTAGCCGTGATAGTGGTGACATTCTGCTAGGGGCTTATTTCAAGAGCATTTGCTTGAATAGCTGAATTATATGGAACATCCTTCATGGGTGTACAGCTGCACGCCAAGCTTCATTTTTGGGTGTAAATCTCAAAAATGTTCAAAGAGAAACAAATAAATACAATAAAAAATGTAAATAAGGAGTTCATGCAATTAATACAATAATAACATTAGAGCAATATCAATGAATACATTCTTATTTTGGTTCTTAACATACAACGATCACAAAGTATATTTATATAAAATATAAATGCAACATGTAAAGCTGATATGTACTAATGATGTTGCCAACTAATGTAACCAATATAAACAAAGAGATGATATAATTGTGTAGTCACATTACAGGAATCAAGCACATTTGAGTGGTTATAAATACTAGTAGCATTAACAGACGTCTACACTGCACAATGCTACTGGAGCAGGCCTGTATTTTTTGAAAACACTGCCGTGTGTCCCTAATAGCTTTATAATACATGGCAGCTGCAAGATCTGTATAAAAGCCTTGGAATAATGTTCTAATTACAGGCTAATTGTAACATCACAACCGCTCTGTAATCAGTTCTTACGCCTCAGTGGTGACATCACCATGTCTCCTGCTAGCCAGCGGATAGAACTGCAGTTGTCACTGGAGAAGTAAATTAATGTTGCATATTATTACTTATTTTGAAGCACTAAAGGGAAATAATGTTCAATACATTGTATTAAACTGCTTGAACTATTTTTCTGCAGCATTAAACAAGAGGCTAGATGGCTTATTATGAGGTCGGTGGTAACCAGCCGGCCACTAACCTCGTAACACTGTTCCTGCCGCCTGATGTTCCGGTGCCAACGGGACATTACATGTCGCGGCTGCCCGGGATGTCAGGTGGCGGGAACTGTAAATCCTCATTCCCCTGGAGTGCCATAGGACTCCAGGGGAATGGGGACACTAAAGCATCAGCACGGTTGCTTACAGTGCTGTTGCTTCCATGAGAAGCATACCTGAGGGGCCGGTACTCCTGGCAAGTCAGACCTGCCGGGAGGTCCGGCCCCTGCAGGCATTTTCGTAGTTTGGTGGTCCAGAAAGGGTGCGGGTACGTTGCTACGGGCACCCTTAATTCCGGACAAATGAGGCCCAAGATATTAAAGGGAATGACAATGTGTGGCCTTGTACACGCTACTATGAATAAACAAGGGTACTGCAAGTCACCTTGGGGTTTTGTGACCTTAAAAAGGAACTAATCCTTCAGCCTCATTCCTCTATTTGGTCATGAAACTCCTCGGTCATTTGCAATATCCTTATAATATTTTGTAGGGTTACATTATTCCATAGATCATGCGCCTTGTTGCCCCTATTGTGCTGTCCTGATCTAAGCCTTATCTGCCCAGAAAAGGTGCACTTCTGTTATGTAGCTATTCTAACACTGGCCTGTAGACAGCTGTATTTATTGCATTCAAGCAAGAAATAAATGGCTAGATGACCTGCCTCGAATAATGTATTGATTTTAGCAATACAAAACAAATCCAACAATTGTGCTTATGTGGAATTTAAATAAAAAACACACATATCTAATGAATAACAGCTTTTCACATTGCCACCTGTTCCGACTGTACGTAAGATGAGGTTACATGTGCCCTTTTCTGCCTCAAGCCCATCAACCCAGCCTTATATATTCATAATAACAAATGAAATTCTTTTCATATAATTGTGTTTAGATGCAGGGTCAGCCAGAGTGGCACTGCACAAGGAGCACAATGACATAATTCGATTCTAAACCTGAGAAAACAGTTTTCCTTTGATGGACTATCCACGTTTTGACTGATGTTTCTTCTGTTCTGAAAGGTGCAGAACCAGCATACAGACTCAATCATGGATATGTCGCTGCGCAATTCAATATTTGTGAACCTCTACAGTCCAAGAAATATATTTTCATTATCTTAAGGTTAATATAATAGCATCGGTTGAATTTGGTGTTCTGCTACCACCTTCTATTAATCCAGATGACGTCCTTGCTCCCTCGCTGCCTGCACCCTAAGTATAGCAATACATACCAATAGACGTCATTAAGAAATATCACTCATTGACACTGAAAACTTTTTGTCCTTATTTATTACAAAATTGCACACGCTTGACGTCAAAGTTGAATGTTGTGTTCTGTGTGAGCAGATGTATGCACATACAGACTTTGAAAGATGACTTCAGATGGGCATGTAAGTGTGAAGATATAATGCCATGAACACATTTCCGCACACTTGAGCACACTAATCATGTTGTGGTTGAGAAGCTGTAGTTTTCATTTAGTAATTTGGCAGCGATTGATGACGGCGTTCTTGCTTTAGCGTCGGTGGTCTCTGCCTCCATCCAACTGTTTTTGTTCTACTGTTGGTTTGCAGACACTTAGATACCAATATATAATGTATGCAATCCATGCACGTTTCTGGAATATAAGTGCTTTTTGAAAAGACACATGTACACGTACACACGTGCTATTTCAGTATTAAAACGCATAGCAGAAGAAATGTATCTCTAATTTGCAACGTCACACGAGTCAAAGGTGGTCCACTCTTCAGTGTTAATGAAATGAACAGCTGTTTGTGTGTCTACATGTCTGAACTTATTGTCCTGAATACATGAAAAGCCTTAAACTAGGTCCAGGGGTCAAGTCCTAAAAATTAAAGTGGGGGGCCTCCTAAAAAAACACAATGGGATGTGACGTCGCCAGAAATTAGCATATTAAGGTGAAATATGCACCTTTCGTTAAATTGGCTTTGCATAACCACCCAAATTGAACACACACACACACACACACACGCGCGTGCGCACGCGCGCGAAACGAAGACATGTGTGCATGTTTTAAACTCCAAGAACCAATACAAATGTTTTCCCTGGGACCTGCAGTACCAAATGGGATCATTCACCTTTAGTTGTTTGTTATTTTTCATCAGGTTATATAGTGCAGTGGTGAAGTGTCCGACATACAAGACAACGGCGGTATGATCCCAGAGGTCGGCTTTAATTATAAATTCAAAGAGGACATGACATCCAATGTTTCACTTTTAGCTGGGGGGGCTGAGTCCACCCTCTGAATTAGCTGGGTGGACTCCGTCCTCCCGCGTGTACCCTCGACTTGAGCCCTGACTAGGTCTAATATTCTGATGCAGGACGTGGTTGCTTGCTATGTTAAGTTTTGTTAAAGAACACTTGTATGGCTCTCCTAGCAGGACTGGGCTGCTTTAGTTTGCAAGAGGGTCTTTGCAGCCTTTCTGCAGATCCCAAATGTACGGTAAGTGTGCAGGTGGAATAGGAGTACATACCACAGTAGCATATATCAAAGGACTGCATACCAAAGAAGCACGCAATAAAGAAAGAACTTCCAATCCTAGCTTTTTCTCTAGCGACGGTGCGAGAGAAGTGTTGGTGATCCTTTGCGTATCTATCACTGCAGGATGGTTATCAATGCACGTTGTAACTCAGATGTTGGGGTTCCCAGATGGGTATCAATGCATGCAGTCCTCAGATATCAGTGTTCCCGCTTACCTAGAGCTTTTTGGTTAAGAGCTGGAAATTGAAATTCAATTATGTTGTAAAAAGTGTCAATATAAAAACTCGATTTGGTCAGAGGCGAGAACAGATTGGTGTGAGTGTGGAGTAGTGGACATAGAGCGTGGAGAAGATTGTATTAGGCAAAAGTGTATTTTCAATTTTGAATTGGTGCAACGACTTACAGTGAATTGAGTTTTTTGTGGTAACTTGGTCGACCTCTGGAGATTTGTTTTGTTCACTGTGGCAATTAGTTGTTGGTCAGTATAGTATTGTGACGTTGATTGTGTTAAAATTGTGTAGCCCAATTGAACACATGTGTACGGAGCTCCCAACATATAGGGATAAGATACCGAAATATCATTTAGAATGGTCCGAAAGGACCGAAGGGAAAATGTTTACACCATGGCCAGCAGAAGTCACACATGACAAGGGTATCATAGAACACATGTATACCCACTTTTTATCGACTTACAAAGGCAAGAAGCTGAAAAGGAGGAATAGTGTATTAGAATTTTGCAAGCTCTATGATGAGGTAGAAGGGGAGTCAGAGGGAGGGGATGAAGCCACAGGGCTAATGTAGCCTCCGTCCCTCTATTATCCATAGACAGCACACGCACAAAACAGGCTGTGATGCCTGCGCAGTCGTCAGCCCCGCCACTAAGTCAAGAGAACACAAAGTCAGCACCGGCTTCAACACATGTACAGCCAATATATCTGCCCCTAGCTGGACCCTATCCAGTAAAACCTGCTGCAGGATACATGAATCCCCGATATAAGCCCAAAACAGAACCAGGAGCATTGACATGACAAGGAGTCACTGGGGACATTAAAACAGAAATCCAATCATACCAAAGCTTGAAAACAAAGCGCATAGGGATTTAGAGGCAGCGATTTAGAAAATGGAGGAAGAACTACAGAGAATGATGAAGAAAAGGGAAAAAGAGGGACCATGCCCTGTAGTTAATGCTGACACATGGACAGCAGGGGAGGTATTGTTAAAGGTGAACAGAGCATTGACTAAGGATGTGAAAATAGAAATGGAGGAGGACGTACAGTCAAAAGGCAAGCTTGGTGCACCAAGTACAGAATAGACAACCGTTCGACTATGATTCATCAGCAAGAGAAATTGATGAGGATCAGGAGGATGATGAGGAAGACTGGGAAACAGAAGGAAAACCACAGGAGAGAACACCATCGAGGAGCAACTTAGGCCCGTACTGCAACAATAACAGTAGCAAGAGGGAAGATAGGGTCTAGATGCCCAATAAGGGGAAGAAAGGGACCCAATTTCCATTAATACAGAAGGGGATATGGAGAAAACAATATGGGCACTGGCCCCATGATATGATATGATATGATATGATAGTCCATTTATATAGCACCTATACACAATAGACCTCATTATAAGGGTGTCAGTGACAGTATGAACAGTGCTGGTAAGGCACCAGCACTGTTCATACCGTCCCGCCGCATTCCGAGTTTTGCTCACAGGTTCCTGCGAGCATAACTTGTAATGCAGCCGGCACCGTTATTACTGCCCTATCGGGCAGAATGGGGATCGGGAGCCCGGCAATACCGCCACCCGCAAATGGGCAATTACCAGCCCATTCATCTCGTAATGGGCCGGTTATTGCCCAATCGCGGGAGGTGGTGCCGGTAGCGAGCATGGTGGTAGCCATGCAAGCACGGCTACGTCCATGCTCATTATGAGGCCCACTGTGTTTTAAAGCGCTTCAAGGCAAGGGAGGGAATAAGGGGAAATACAATGACATTCTTACAGGCCATGAACTGTAAGGATGTAAAATTAACTATTTTACTCAGCCTGATCACATTTCAGATAGTGCAAGAGCTAAGACATAGATAAGGAAGGGAGGGGGAGAGTGGGAAGGAAATGGAAACAGACAGGCGACTACTATACTAGGCCTGATGACTTTCTAGTAGAGCCGGAGAAAAACAAAGGATGAGGGAAAGGGTTGCAGAAAGGGAGGGGAGGATAAAAACAAGTGACTTTCATACTAGGCCTGATGACATTTCAGATAGTGCTGGGAGGGGGATGGGACAACTAAGGGAGGGGGAGGGGACAGATGAGGTTGCTATCATACTAGGTCCAGGAGTAAGTGCATAGAAGAAAGTAAGGGGAGGAGGGAAGGAGATAGGAAAAGGGAGAAAGGGAGAGGTGGAGAGAAAAGAGAGTAAGCAGTCAATAAGTATGGAGAAGCAAGAGGGGAGGGTGAATACAATTGCAGAAGTCAGTAGTAACACATAATGTTGCAAGCCAGGATACAAGATGAAGATGGAAACAGCATGATTCAGGGCTACCATGAGTACAAGACAATATGGACATATGGTCAAAAACAATTTGAAGAAGACTTTTCACTCTTAGAGAGGGAGTCATATTAGCTGTGGGGGACATGAAAAGTTTACTAGCCAGCATATTAGGGGAACAGATGAACACCATTTGGGAAAAAAGGGCAGCATGGGGTTGGATTAGAAAATGAAACACACAATGGGGCCCCAATCAACAGCTGTAGAGCCCATTTATGGGGCGCTTTCAGGAGACATACCCACACAAACCTGACATAGGATCAATCATGGCACACACAAAGTGAGCTGATGACGACCCATCATTATACATTCATTCGATTCAAGAGATGTGGAGGGAAGAGACAGGCTAAGCATGGGATAAAACCATACCAATATTCTAGCATTTATTGCGCAGAGGTCTTCCAACAGAGATGCAAATGGAGCTTGACAAAATAGTGGGCATTGAAGCTAAAACATGGGGAGAAATCCAAGCACACATAGTACATTATTGTAAGTGCAAAGAAAGATTGAGAAAAGGAAGAACAAGTATAACATGCACAAGTATAATTGGTGCATAACAAGCTAGTAAAGGTGAGTATTGAAGGTGCAATGATCACAAATGCCATCAATGGGTGACAGGACAAGTAGCCTCAGCAAGGAATGTTGGAAATTATAAAAGAAACATGGGAGGGGTACAAGCAGCCCAAAGCAACTGTCATAGAGGGTGAGCAGAAGGCTTCAGGCGTTTGAGACCAAGGTTTGAAGCGACATGTTGGACATGTGGTAAAGTGGGTCATGTAGCGTGAGATTGTAGACACAGGTAACCAATGCAATATCATCCAGGTGCATCCCCAAATTTGTACCTAGCCTATGACACATCAAATAGGGAAACAGTCTATGGGGGATACACCCCAGGTTCAGTGCAGCACAATATCTGGACCCACAGCAGATGGGGGGCCCCACCCAGGGATGGCTCATACAGTACCCGGCCACAAATATTGCACATATAACCACACAGCAGGCATAACCATGCAGTTACAGTGCAGTGGGAACAGAACACACTGCCACAAGGGACAGTAACACACTATCCATGAGCAAGTATCATGGGTGATGAAACATTCCTGCTCCTAGGGACAAACATGTATTCACAATAGGACAGCTCACAGTGAACCCTAACAGTTCCAGTCCTATTTATCACCCCAGACCCAGAAAGGAACCTAAAGTGCAAGTGAATATAGGAGACAGCACGTTTACCTTTATGGTGGATCGGGAACTACAATGTCCTGTATGAAGGAGGGAAGGTTCTGATTAACCAACAGATACATGGACACACAGGGATTCTCTGGGGCTATAACTAAGGTTTCTTTTACAGAAGATGTTCTCCTCACCATAGAGACACAAGAGATGCTAGCACCTTTACTATACAGCAACTTACTAGGTTGGGATTTACTCAGAAAATAAACATGACAATGTCATCCGCAGATAACTGAATAGTATGCTCTGTATCAGGTATGCATTATACTAGATTTGTCACCATAGTTCAGCAGTATGCAGCACCCATGCAATCTGAGCACTAGCCTTGCGCAAGAAAATGTTCATGTATGTAGTGTCTGTCCTGATTGGATGGCTCCCAAGATCATCTTACACATTGATTCAGTGGTCACCAGACATCATCATTCTCACAGGCACAAATGAAGAAAGGATAGAAAGACACACAGGCCCTCATTACAACCCAGCGTTAACCAATGCCGCTATTAGCGCCATGGTTAACGCCAGTAACTTACCGATTCCTCCATGGTGAAATGGGGAATTACCACCCCATTCCAAGGTTGGCGGGGCGGTAATTCCCCATTTACCATTGGCCCTTTCCCATTCCCATTTTTGCCCCATAGGGCTCAATGGGAAAGGGGAAGGCCGTAATTACGGTACCGCAAATTGCGGTACCGTAATTACCTTCAAGGTCCCTTTGCGGGTCCCTACCTTAACGGCTGGTCCAGACCAGCCGTTAAGGTTGGGAGCCGCAAAGGTACCTCGTAGTTAGGCGTTAAGGGGTTAACGGCTCTGTAACCTTTTACGGCACTGTTAACCCCTTAACACCAGGGTTGAAATGAGGGCCATAGTATTGTACATAGACCCCACACTTCCACAGAAGTCACTTACACATTTATTTGCAGACACATAAGGCCTCATCCCGAGTTGGGCACTAACCCCGGTGGTTTTACCGAGGGGGCTATTTGCCCTAACGCCAAATCCCCAGCACTATTAGCGCCGGATCATGGGTTTGGCAGAACGGTAAACCCTATTCCCCATTTGGCTCATTCAGGAATTTCCCATTCCCCATTGGGCCCAATGGGGAATGTTTGGCGCTATTACTGCCGCAGGTAATACCGCCGGCGGTAATAGCACCAAAAATTGGCAAAATCACAGCAGATTTGCCACCAGCTTAGAGCTGGGGGTAAATCTGCCAAGCCCGTGATTTCGCAGACCCTTTAATGCAGCGGTAATAGCGTTACCGCTGCATTTAAGGGTTACCGCCAAACTTGTGATGAGGCCCATAATCTGAAGGAGAAATACTGTTAGAAATGTGCATCCTGTGCCACATAGTAATACAACACAGATAGGTAACACAGACAGTATTAGTGGCAACATCACCACCCACACAACTAAATGATGACAGCAGTGCCTAACAGACTGTGGACAGACAACCCCCATGACATACGGGTACTGAATAGCATAGGAGCAGTTAGAATCAAAATGAAACCAGGAGCAATACTTCCATGAGTGAAACAAGATTGAATGTCCAGAGAAGCAGATGAGGGAATAGGTGACTCGATTACAGCACTGATTGAGCAGGGCATCAGAGTAGCAACCACATCACAGTGCAACATGACGATATACCCAGTGAAGAAAACTAACGGCTCATCCTGGAGATACATACAAGATCTCAGGCGTCTTAAACACACAGCAGAATCAGAGTATCCATTATGACCAAGCAAGCCTCAATAATCTGCAATATCCCTGCAGATGCCACATGCTTAACAGTGACCAATGTCAAAAATGAATTGTTTTCTGTGCCCTTACACCCAGATTCCCAGTACCTTACTGCATTCTCCTACTGCAGCCAGAGGTACCAGCACACTTGATTACCACAAGAGTACTGTGAGTCCCCTAGTGTCTTCAACAGGGTCCTCCAGATGATCTGGGAAACATACAAATGCCAAGCACAGTCCTTCAGTATGTGTATGACCTGCAAGTATGTAGCACCACGGAAGAACAGTGCACAGAAGACAATATTGAGCTCCTAAAACTCATTGCAGACAAAGGATACATAGTAGACAAAGGGAAATTGCAATACTGGCAAAAACAAGTAGTGTACCATGGGCATATACTGTCAGCAGCAGGGGGAAGAGTGACCCAGACACAGTAACAGCAGTCAGAAAAAAACACAACCCAAAACAGTAGAAGAAATGCAGCAATTCCTCAGGGCTATGAAACTATTGCAGGACATGGATAATTGATTAATCGTCATATGTCAGCCCCTTACTGCAAGCACTGATGCACAGTAAAGAAACGAGCCGCTACAATGGATAGACAAGATGACAGAGTGATTTAATGACCTAAAAATGGCCAACAGCAATTCTCCAGTATTAGCAACACCAAATAACAACTAACAGTTATATCTGTTTTCACATGCAAATGGACATGTGATGACAGCATTACTCACACAGAGATCATCTCAGAAACACAAACCCTTAGCCTACTACAGCAGACTTTTGAAACCACTCATGTTCCATATGAACAGGTTTTAGAATGTGCTGCATTTGCAATTCAGAAATCTGCTAAAATCACTATGGGCTGCCCAATAAAGTTATATGTTGAACATGCAGTTTTCACCATATTAGAGAGAAGTAAATCCACCCTCACAACACAGAGAGCCTCTGGGTACAAGATTATATTGTCCAACCCAGCCATCAACATAGTGATATGTAACGTAAACCCAGCAACGTTTGTAGCTCAGCCCATAGAGCCACAAGATCAGGTTATACATCATCATCCAGGCATGGATGGCCACTCATGGACTATGCCTGAATGATGATAAAACAGAGCTCATCATCCTAGGCACCACCTCCAGCCTAAAGATACTGGGCCCGGCCTACAATTCCTTCATGATTGATGGGAATAACATCACAGCCGGACAGGAGGTCAAAACATTGGGATTCTACCTGGATTTTATTTCTCCTTCAAAAGACAAGTGAGCTCCTTAGCATCTTCCACGGCATACACAAGCAAATTAATACGCGCAGCCAAACCATTTCTCTCAGACAATAGCTGCCTTACACTTCCCAGAGCCCTCATATTGTCCCGCCTTGACTACTGCAACACCCTATACTTGGGATCGTCCAAGGCCACCACCAGCAAGATAAAAATCCTCCAGAACAACACTCTTAGAGCAGCTCTGGGCATCTCTAGAAGAGAATTCATAACAGGATTCAGCCAACAGAATAACTGTCTCTCTACTAAAGATAACATTCTCTTAAAAACGGCATCACTCACCCACAAAGCTCTCAACAATGCTGCCCCAACCTACCTAGTCAACAGATTTCACAGACAATCCTCTTTAAGACCCATATGAACTACATATAAAGACTGCCTATCTATTCCCAACTACAAACGGGCCACCATAGGGGGAAACAGCTTCCCGGTAAAAGCTGCCAAGTTGTGGAACTCCCTGCCTCCAAATCTCAGAATGGACCTGCCTTACCAGCATTTCTGCTCCAAGGTAGTTTCATGGCTGCAAACAGAGGCCCACTAGGACAACTAAATGCCGTGCTACCCGCACACACTGTAACCATGTGTGCTTACCTTACTACTTGTATATAATGCCTGTCTACCTCACTGCTGCTTTGTATATAACATTGGTTTACCTTATTGTCCTACGTATATGTATATGTTATGATGACTGCAACTAAGCCTCGAAAATTCTTGTGCATTCTGTGCCCTGATACATCTGGGTACCCTTGCGCATTATAAATAATAAAAACAAACAAACAAACAAGCAAACAAACAAACAAACAAACAAACAGGTACATGACTGTGCAGTGTGTAATGGGGTACCAGAACACAGAAAAAGAGTATGTGATGATGTACTTGACACCGGAGAAGTGCTTTATGTAGATGGTTCATTAACAATAAATCAGGAGGCTTGTCAGAGAGATACAGGTGTAGCAGTAGCAAGATATGTAAAAGATCAGGAAGAAGAATATCAAGCAGTGATGTAAAAAAGATTACACTCACAAATGTCTGCACAAGCGGCAGAGCTTGTCTTACTTGTAGCAGCGCTTGAAAGGTCATCAGACAAAGATGTCACCATATACACATATTCAGCCTATGTAACATCCACTGTTCATTCACATTTTTCAAGATGGAAAAGAAGAGGATACTGGAGCTCTGACAGATCACCCATCGAGCAAGCTGGGCTATTAGCCAGGTTAATAGATACATTGAAATGTCCTCTTCATGTAGCAATTGTGAAGTGTGCAGTGCACACCAAAGGGAAAGACACAATTTTATGTGGAAATGCAGGTGTGGATGCAGCTGCCAAACAAGCAGTGTATATGCCCTTTCCAATAGAAAGTAACACACTTGTCATAGCAGTACAGCAGGAACAGTAACCAGAATTATACAGTTTTGTGTCCATGGCTCAGATTGTAGAGCTAGAGGAGAAAGCACTGGCAGAGGAAACATACAATGGGTGTAATGAGGATGCACATTGTCACCCACAGATATGCTGTGAAGGCACAACCACACAGGTAAAGTAGTAACGTCTCTAGAATTCTTAAATATTGCCCTAGAGCAGCTCCATTATCCAGAACATGGAGCTAAGCAGCACATCGCTGCTGAAATCAGGGAGGATTGGTTTGTACTGAACCTCTTGGAACAAGTGGATACTTTGGCGGACATCTACACAACATGCCACATGTTTCACTCAGGTTATACCATGAAGACCCTGCGGGCAACACTGCCACATCCATCTGGACCATTCAGAGAGCTCCATGTTGACTTTATGGACATGCTGATCAGACGAAGTACATATAGGTTTGTGACAGTTGTTTGCCCATTTTCCCATCGGATTGGGGCTGGTCCTTGTGTAAACACTGATACAAAATATGCATCCACTTTTCTGGTTAGAGAGCTCTTTGCAAGGTGGGGAATATGCAGTGTCCTGAGGTCTGACAATGATCCTTAGTTTTCAAACACATTCTACAATGAGATAACAAAAATACTGGGTATCAAGCACAAGCTGTACAGGGTGTACCACCCACAAGCCAAAAGTGTAGGTGAAAGGTTAAATGGCCTGCTCAAAAATAAATTGGCCAAGATGTGTGAAAAAGAGCTGGCTCTACTGCCTGCCCATGGCCCTGTTCAGTTTGCACAACCTGCCAAGCAAGAACCACCATTTGTCACCGCACACGGTGGTGACTGATAGGTGGATGCACACATCAGTCACTCCAATGCAAACACTGACAGACACTCATATGAGCGCAGATATTCTTGGTCCAGAAATCAATGTTTACCTTAGAAATCAACATGTGCAATGTTTTGTCTCATCTGGTAGTCGCTTCACTCGGGCCTATAACTATGGGCCCTGGGGCATTACCTGAGTCTGTAATGCCCCAGCCGCTCGGGTCATATTGCTTAAGTATTCCCATCGAGAGGCAAGTAAAGAATATTACACACTTTTGCAATCATACACTTTAAGCAATCTCATCAGCATGAATCAGTCAATTTTGTTACATTACTTGTTGTGCACAGATACCAACGCACATGAAACAGTTATTTCAAGGTGCAGATGCACATCAACATTTACTTTGGCATGGCATAACATATGCGATTTGTTTGATTCCAACATTCACTAGTTACTATAACACTATAACAATATATACACATTTGTTTTTCAACCTAGTGTGTTTTTCTCTTGTGCATCTATCAGATGGCTCATTATATTTTAACCCTCTGTGATAAAGGGAAAATCTTCGACACACAAAATTTAGACACAGCTTTTCATTAACCTTTTGGTACCGTAAAGGCTAATGAAATGCTGTTTTGTATCACATCTTGGCAATTATTCTGCATGCAGTATTTTATTTATTTATTTATTTGTTATACTCACCATTCCAAATGATTAATTGCACTCTGTACTTGGATGGGCCATCTCGGCCCATGGACATTTTCTTACCCCACACTTATGGACAGCAATCTTCTTGACTGCAACTAAGTAGGCCTGAGCTCATCCTTGTCAGACCCTCGCTCCTGAGCCAAACATTGAATTCTCCCCAGTCACAGTCTTCAGCAAACTCCAACTGTCAGTACAGCCATCAGCCAACTCTGACTCCAACCCTCAACTCCTCATTGTGTCCTCTATTTCAAATCCGTTCATTCATCTACGCCCTTCTGTACATTTTCTTTAAAAGGCCTCACATTCTTCATATGATGTCACCTCTAACTGTATCTCATGCCAGCTCGTGTAATTTTCCATATCCTACCTCAACCCGTGGTGACCTTTGAACACGATTCCGTTTGGCACAATGTCATGCTGCACGCAGGATAATGTTACTCTTACAACTCTTTCTAACTTGCACGAACAATGATTGGTTTCTTTCAAGGCAAATCTCACTTCTGCTACACGCTCAGCCCGCTATGAATCTTTTTCTTCATGAGCCACTGTTTTTCATATTTGATTTTAGTTGGGTTTTTAAAACCCAAATATATCTATGCACCTGCAGCTATGCTAGCATTTACAAAGCCTAAGTAAATCTAAACTCACTCTACTCACCTCCCAATTCCACGTGCTAATGTAAAATGTTAATGCTCCGACTGCACACATTCTTTATCTCATGCATTATCTAAGATCCCCCCTTTCTGCATAGTACACTGATCAAAACATTGGTACTCTGCTGACTGACAACTTCTATAGCTAAAAAGCTATAGCTAAGCTATTAATGACAATGCAGCGAGATTGACAGCCATAGAAAAAAAAGAAAAAATGTCTACATGTGGCACATGCATGCCACATGTAGACATTTTTTCTTTTTTTTCTATAGCTGTCAATCTCGCTGCATTGTCATTAATCTTTACTGTAAGAGCCACTAGGCATGTTATAATAATAAATATAGACACTCACACCCTTATCAATATTTTCTCTGTTCCCTGCACTCCTTCCATGCATCTATATCTTCATTTGCCACTGTCAGGTCATTCATTCTGATATTATCCTTTAATATATTCAACTTGATCATATGTGCTTCCTTATTTTTCAGGATATTCTCTATATTAGGATCCATAGGACATGTGTTTCCGTGGAATAACTCTATTGTTTCCACACTTCCTTCCCATAAATCACCATCTACATAGAAGAATTGTAGTCCTCCAAACATTATCACAGTGTCCTTAGGTGCTGCTATCTCCCCTGCCCCTGCCCCCACCACCCTAACCTGCCGTCGCCCTTCACTGCAAATTCTGGAAAAAACTAAAATTCATCCCTGACCTAGCCGCAGCCCTGCTTCTCAAACCCCCACAACACACTCACTGATGGATCTTTAACCATCAACTGCTTCGACTCATGGCTCAATGACTCACTAATCCTGCTCACTCCCTCATGCCCCTCCTCATGCCTTGGACCATTTCCCGAATGGTTTACCCCTGAACCGAGGAATGCCAAAAAACTAAATAAATCCCCGAAACGCAAATGGCGAGCAGAAAAAAAACAGTCTCAGTAGAACCACCTTCGCCATACACCATCGCAACTACAAAGCAGAAATCTGAAATGCCAAAAAATCCCACTACAACAATCAGAATCTCAACTGTGGAAACCGCAGCAAAGAACTTCACAGAATCATGTCTGAATTTGTCAAACCCGCTTGTACCTCTGCCCAATCTACCCCATCACAATCGCTCTGCGACTCTCTCTCCCTCCACTTCTACACCACTGCTCTCGAAAGAACGACTTCTCTTAACAATAAACTGTCCCTCCACTCCCCGCCTCAAATACTATCCAATCCAACTACCACCCCCCACCTGTCACTGCAACCCCCTCCCTACCCACCTTTGACTCCTTCAAACCAATCTCCAGAGAAGAATTTCTTGACCTTATATCTGCTCGGAGACCCTCTGGTTCCCCCCTAGGACCCTGCCCCGCCTCAGTCCTCAAATAATTATTCTCATCCACTTGCACAGGAGAGCATGCAAGAACCACCCTAAATGACTCCCTCAGCTCTGGAATCTTTCCCGATGCTTTCAAAATTGCACATGTCAAGCCAACAGATTCCTTGTAAAACTCATCGACCGAACTGCATACTCCCAACTAAACGCCTTCGTTGAATCTAACAACCTCCTTGACACAGCCCAATCAGGCTTCAGACCACAACATGGAACTGAAACCACTCTGGCCTCAATCTGGGACGATCTTAAGATCACTGCTGACTCTGCAGGATGTGCTACACTAATACTACTCCACCTGACTGTGGCCTTTGACACAATTAACCACTCAATCCTCCTTGACCGCCTCCACTCCCTAGGAATCCGTGGAACTGCTCTCAAATGGATCGCCTCCTTCCTCAACAACAGGAAACAAGTAACCCTCCTCTCCCCTTTTGTCTTGGCTGCTCGCCCAGTTAATACTGGAGCACTGCAAGGTGCTTGTTTATCAGCTCTCCTATTCAACCTCTCCATGTCTACCCTCCCTGGAATCATCTGCATGCACAATATCCTGTGCTAGAACTACGCTGATGATACCCAAATCATCCTTAAAATCCACAGCTCAGACGCCAACTCTCAGCCCGACCTTGCAGCCTGCCTCCTAGATATCGACCGTTGGATGACCACAAACCACATCCTCCTAAACCCGACTATAACCGAAATCATGCTGTGCAGCAACACTGAGCTTCTTCCTCATCCACTCCCTTGGCTCCCTTCCATGGGCCCACCACCCAGCCCCTCTGTCTCAGTAAAAAACCTTCGATCCACTATGGACTCTGAGCTAACCCTCTACCGACAGATCAACCACATATCTAAATCTTCTCACTACCATCTCAAATTCTCAGGTGCATTTTTTCCTACATCGCCTTCCAGACAGACTTGCCGCTGTCATTTCCATTGTAATATCGAGACTGGACTATGCAAACTCCCTTTACCTAGAAGTCCCAGCATACCACCTTAATAAACTCCAAAGAGCGCAAAACGCTGCTTCTAAATACTACTAACCCTCAGTCCAAGAGACCACACCTCTCCAGCTCTCATAACCCTCCACTGTGTCCAAGTTGAATGAAGGGCCACTTTCAAGACCCTGTGCATCACTCATCATGCAGTACACAAGACCAGCCCTCTATAGATGCAAGACAAGCTAAAACCTTATCTCCCACCCCGCAGCCTAAGATCAAGCTTTGTCTCCTTTTAGTGATCCCATCTACCAACTCCGTCAGGATCGGAGGATCCTCTTTCTCAGCATTGGCACGACTCTGTGGAACTTGCTTCCACCTCACATCAGACAAACCCAACACTACATGATGTTCCACAAATTACTAAAAACATGGCTCTTTCCATAACACCAACAGCAACCCTGTAATTTTGCCTGGACTCTCTCCCATGTGTTCAACGACCTCTGATCCTACCCACAGGTTAGTATGGATGGATGGAATGGATGAAGGGAGTTGATCGAGGGAATGGATGGAGGCAGTGGATCTATGAAATGGATGGATGGAATGGAATAAATGTGGATGCATGTGTGGAGTGATGGATGGAGCAAACAGATGGAGAGGGTGGAATGAATGGAACAGATAGATGCATGCGAAATGAAAGGATTGAATGTTTGGCAGTGTTGGATATTTTGTCTTTGGGGCTAATTCCTGATTTGGCGGTAACTTAGTATTGTGGCATTTTGGCAGTATTTTGGTGGTAAATGGGCCTTACTGTTGGCGATAGTTCAGTATTAGCCTATGTTGATAATAGCTCAGAACTATCTTATCCTGGTGGTAATTTTTAGTGGTATCGTATTTTTGTGGTATAGTGGTAATTTTACCTTCCATCATACAGCCCCATAATAAGACAAACCTTCCCTCTTTATAATTATGACGCACGTTTGGCTGACAATAAAGAACCTTTGGATCTGGTACACTTTTAGGGAACTGTAAGGACATGTATAGCATTTTGCAAAAATATATTAGCATTTTATTGCCAGCAGATAATAGTATTTTGGTAGTATGTAATATAGTATTTTTTTTTGCCAGTACAACATAGCATTATTGGTAGTATGGAAGGTACATGATTTACAACACAGCCAAGCCCAATTTGAAACTGCAGATATTCAGAGCACGCATAGAAAAGCTTAGTGTACTGCCAGATTCAAATAATGAAGTGCACCATTTTTTTTATGCTTAATGTATGAAGACTGCATTATAATATATAACCGACTATTATTAACATTACTAAAATACTAATTCTAACTTCTCTAACATTAAAATGCAGTCTCATATGCAAATTGAAGTGAAATCCATGTTATGGTGGCACTGCTGAGATTCTTTTTTAAATGCACACTGGCATTTTCTTCAGCTTGTGAAGAACAGAAAAACGTGCAGGCGGCAGGAAACAAAGTGAAACAGTAACGCTAAGCCTAAAGCTTTCATTGTTCTGAAAATGAGGGCTGATACAGAGCACATTTTTTTTACTATGATTGGTGGAAATTATAGGCAGATAAACCATGTAAAAAAGGGGATGGATAGGAGATTTCTTGGTAACAAGAAATGAGGAAGGCAGTTAGTTCATGCTGGGCTGAGAAGACTAACGGAGGTTCCAAGGGGTAGCGCGCTAGCTGTAGGACAGGATTAGCTGGCGCTCCCCACACAAGATTACGGAAGAATTTTGCGCTGACACTGGGTCTGCATCTGCGAACACAACACGGCTGTGTGGGGGACTTCAAAGAAATACCAATCTTGGTAAAATAAGTGCTAAGTGAGGACCAGCTAAAATGCCATATGTGTGTCTAAGATTTATTACAGTGTAGGGAAGTTAGGAAATCTTTGCATGTTTATTTTTCATTATTTTGAGAACGTGGGAACATTTATCCATGTTTAAAAAATATCTGCTTGTTCTGCTTTGTTCTCTTGTATTGCAGATGATGCTCTAAATAACCCATGGTAAGGCTTGATGACATGTAAATAAGATTCAGTATAAGAATTATTTATAAAAATCAATGGGATTTTGTGACATTCATGCATCTGTGAATTATTTACATACGTGGTATATACAGGGGAGGCTCATATAAGTGCAGTAGTGCATTTGCCAATTTACCAAAGCAAGTAAAATAACAAACCAGAGAAATCTAGACATAAACAGATATAAAGCAGAGGTTTGTATGCGGTGTGATGAATGTTTCCTTCCTTGCATGCTGATGGGAAGGTGTCTGATCTGATATATAGATTACTGGATGTAAATAAGCCAGTAATGTTTTATGGCACATAGATCACTGGATGTACATAAGCCAGTAATACCAGCCACAAACTGTAGGTGGTGCTCTGAATAAAATAATTGGGTTCTGTTAAAGTGCATAAGTCTGGGGCTCTCTACAGACAACTAAGAGGTATTCTAAAAGAAAGAAAAGGTTTGTTTTATGATGGGGTTATAGTATAAAAAAAAAGAAAACCATGCTCACCACTATACCACAGGGATAAATACCACAAAACAAAATACCACTAAATTTGCCACCAATATAAGCTAACAAGGTATGGTCACTAAAATAATGTGATGCCAAACCCAATCTAAATGCAAGACTAATTTACTGCCAAATTGCCGCCAATATTTTTATGGTAAGAAAATACCACCAAATTCCGAATGTACCCCAATAAAACAAAATCTACTACAGATAATGGTGCGTTGGCCTGGAAAGTGACTGTAGAGCACCTACCGGGCGTGGCAAGTGTGTCCAACACTACCATACGTGAATTAAAGGGAACCCATTTTATGAGAGCAATGTGACACTGGAAGAGAATCTCAGAATGTCTCAAGTGGAGGCCACATTCCCAGAGTTGGCACAATACCTGGAGGCAAAATTATATGCACATGGGACATCGTCCTCAAATAACGCAGCAGAGTGCCATGAACGTATCTATGGGGAAGTGCAGAAAGAACCATTGGACAATATTTTTGCAGAAGGTAGCATAATTCAGGTCTGTCTTTTGAGATTATTAAATGCTGCTGATAAACATGCAGAGAAAGATTGTCTGATACGCTATGTGCCAAGACATGATTCATTTGAAATAGGTCTCTGTGAATGCAAGAAAATGATGCAAAGTTGATTAGCAGGATAAAAATTGAACGAGATGGAGCTAGTGAACAGGAGGAAAAGTTAAGAGCAGAATTGGAGGTATGTCAAAAGGACATGCAGTCAAAGTGTAAAGATCTCAACACTCAATTGTCTCAAAGAAAGAAACAGTTTGAGGATAGTGAGCAAGAATGAAAACACTTGAAAGGATTGGTATATCATATTAGACAAGATAAAGACGAGGTTATTTTGGAAATGCAGATATTACAAAAAGAACATTTCGAGGAAGAAAGCGATCTTCAAAATGCTGAACAAGAGATAGTTAAAATGTTTCAACAAAGGGACACGTGAGACAAAGAGTTCAATGAATGCCAAATGCAAATGAGTGATATGCAAAATGTGATTAATAAGATGGGTGATGAAAACAATTACTTGTGTAAAGAGGCAGATCGGCTCCTTAAAAAGTGCAAGGATTTGGAACAGCACATATGCTCTTCCAGGTCCCAGGACAAACGACAGGGCACCACATTCAATGGAATTGAGGTGAATTCTATTTCTACACATAGAGATAGTGCCCTAGTGCATGTGCCGGTGTCTGAACTTGGTTGTAGCGCTCTTGGAGGGTTTGACACACCCATTGTGGTCCGCCACCAATCCCATACGCCGGAAACAAGGGTTGAATCACATACAAGTGCAATCCCAAGCATAGCTACAAGTAGCCCTATCAAAATAATGAAATCAATCAAGGCCCTAATGAAACCATTCAAAAAAGGAGGAGAGTGCTGTATTGAGGATCACTTAGAAGCGGTGCACGATATACTTAAAGCCCTCCAAATACCTAAGGAACAATACAGACACTATTTCCACCTAACTCTTGATGCTCCCAAAGCCAGTACCAATAGAGAATTAAATGAACAGCAGAACAAGACATGGGCAGAGTTTGAAAAAGAGATTAGATGTCATTTTTCTCCATTCCAATCATTACAGGAGGCAAAGAAAGTTGCATACACGCTTACGACTGGGCCAAATACGTCCCCTCGTCAGTTTTTGCAAGACTTAAAAAGAGCTTTTTCTCGCGTTGATGTATCTTTTGATCCCAATTCCAATGAATTTAAAACTGCCTATTTCTATGGATTGCAGAAAGACATTATATCACAGTTAGAGCACAAATTTGATCGTGACAAGTCCCTTGAGTGGATTGTACACCAATGTACAAAGCTATATGAAGTGCTATACTGTCAGGGTAGAGAGAGTGATAAATGAAAGATATTAGACCAAAATCTAAAGAATCCTCGGCAACAGTAATTGAGATCAGGTCAGCTAAAATGTCACTTGAGCCGCTCAAAGTCCATGCAAAAATAATGTGACACCCGAACAGAGGGGTAATCAACAGAGGTTGCCGCAATCTACACCAATGTTTCAGTCACATGATCCTAGTAATAGGGAGAGCTACATTAGCCCTAGGTATTAGGAGACAGGCCCCGGGCAGGATATCGGCCTGATATGTCAGGTATGAACAATAATCAGAGACAAAGCCAGGATCAAAGAAGTAATGGCCCTACCAGACATTGGGGACACAGAGCAGATTGGACCCCAACACCATGATATATGGTAATCAGGACAGACCCTGGTATGTGGATTGATTTACTGAAAATGGGAATCAGCATAGGGGGACAATACTCACAAAATGAGAGACAGGACATGAGGCAGAGTATGAATTATGCCCCACGTCAATGCAATCAATCACCGCCACCGGGGGACTATGACCAAAGGATAGGTGCACGCCGCTCCCTGCCCCACATGAATCAAGAGTTCAGAAACAACACCAATAGAAATCACTCTCCTGAGAGATATCAGAATAGATTCAATCAGGGGGAAAACAACCAATATCGACATAGGCCACAGAGAGAAGATTCCAGAGAAATGGAAAGATTCCAGTTTCTCGAGGCCCAAGTGAAAATGTAGGCCGAACAAATAGGAAAACTCTGTACCATTCAAAAACAGTCATCAAAGGAGGGGGTAGAAGGCCATAGTACTGACCGGGTGTTTTCCAATAATAAGTGACCTTCATGATACCTGCAATGATAAAAAGAAAGATTGCCCTGATCTGGTTTTGCATAATGACTCACAGCTGTTTAATGATTTAAAAACGAAAATAACTGCAAATACACCTGAGGCAGAAATTGCAAATACATCCAAAAAAGAGGTTTGGTTTAACCTGGAGTTAAATCAAATGTTGGAAATGTGCACAAATGAAAAAGGAAAACGAGAAAAACATGAAATTCCAAAAGAACAAAGAGACAGATTTAAGAAAGACAACTCCTACACGGGTAAAATAATTGATCAGGGAGTAGATGTGAATGTTAGAACACTGTCCCTAGACAATAAATACGCTAATAAAATACAGGCAGCAAGAATAAGTGCTCAAAAGGAGGGTACAGATCAGCCACCTGAAGAGTTCTTTGAGCCACAGATTTTTGAGGAAGTTAAAAAGACTGGTACCATGCCAAATACCCACAAGTGCCCAGAATTAGAAAATGACAAATTATCAGGTGATGGTTATACGCATATTCAGTTGGAGAATTGTAGTGTGAACTCTGTTGACCCCCGGATGGAAGGGCCAACAGTGCCCACACTCCAAAGGACCTCTGAATATGGGGAAATGAGTAAGGTTTCTCAAACGGAAATGGACAGAACGGAGGGAAAAATTTCTTTTCATTTACCAATGTGCTTAGCCAAAAGTATGAAAGGTCTGAGAATCCTGAAATCAGTAAGAATTCGCACTTTTTGTGTGTGTTAGAGGAAGTTGAAGACAGATATTATGCTCCCATTACCATGGAAGAGAAATGCAATACATTTGCAATGATTGACACAGGCGCACAAGCCACAATTATGTCCAAAGAATTGGTATAAAGGTATCAATGAAGGGAGATCTCCACAGAATCAGATCAAAGTGAGGCAGAGTGAAGGCCCAGTACTTAACTTTAACAGTGAAGAGGTGCCTATCGTGGTTGTTACTGAGGTTGACATAACGATAGGAAAACAGAGACTGAAACAGAAAGTGTTGATCACATCTATTTGTTAAGTTCCATTTTTGATGTGGAGAGATTGCCTGAAAAGATTGTCTCCTCTCATAGATGGATGAATGGGGTACTGTGTTCTTTAACCAAACCACCATTAAGACCTAAGAAAATAAAGTCACAAAACAGCAATATAAATGAATGCCATACTGTTGCCAAATCAAATGATGCAGTGTAGGTGTACCTACAGAATAGCTGTGTGCCTAGTGTCACTGTCATTTGGTGTGTCAGGACAAAATGCAAAGTGAACAAGAAAAACAATCTGTGCAGATTTATTTGGATCCTAGGAAGAAATGGCAAACTGAAATAGATTAACACACATTGCGCTTCTATTTAAAAGAGAAGAAATGCAAACAGAACAGTATTCCTAAAGCAGACAGGGAAAAGCACACCATGACCCTTGCTGAAATACACATGGAAGATGAACAGCCATGGATTCACATTGGTGTAAATGATCATTCTAAAATGATAAAAACCACTTTGGCCCTTGAACAGGAAAGGAGTTTCATTAATGAGAATAATGGAGACGGAGGAGATCCCAAAATTTAGAATTAAAAACCAATATATCTCTGGTTTGGACAATCCAAATTTTGAAAATCGAATTGCAGGAAGGCGCATGCTAAAGATTAACATTGGACAAAAAACCATTTGCCATAATGTGTGGATAGTGAGTGGAATGATTTTTATCTGGGCAATGATATCATGCACAGAATGTGCATTGTATTAGATTTTCTTAACCAAAAAATATGGTCCCGACTAGGTGGGCCTACGCCTGAATTTGAAGAAAAGAGAAAGGCTTATCATTGTGCACAATTGTTCCCATGTGCGATTGAATTACAGGTTAAGAAGGATATTACTATTCCTGCATTCACCAAGCAGGTTGCTATAACACTAAAGTGCAAGAATGGACAGCAAATGAAAGATTATGATGCATGTGTGTGTTAGAATGAATCCATGAAACAGCCAGGCCTGGATTATGAATATACCCCATTGGCAGATGTTGGGGAAGGGTCCGTCAAAATAATTCTGAATAATAAAGGATGTCAGGATATTCATTTAGAAGAGAATTCTTTATTAGGAATGGCCATAAAAAATCACATTATACTGCAGATTTCAATAACATGGTGATTGGAAATATCCAAGAGAGATATGTAGATGCACAGGGTGTGTTGCAAGAATATCTGGATTCCCAACCCAAAGGGATTTTTAAAATTCAATATGTGTACCCTTATGATTCAAAATGAGACAGTGTGCTGTCACCAAGAGAATTGTATAGTATTTGACTTAAATGAAAATGAAACAGGAAATCAGCACATTGAAGTGGAAGCTGATATGCCAAAATATATAAAAGTGGCAGCTTTACAGATAGATACAGAAACACAGTTGGAAGAAAGCACAGAGGTTCCTCCTTTCCCAGAATTTTCAAAAATGGTAGAGGAGCAGCTTTTGTTAGCAGATGCATGTGACAGTGAAGAGGATAAGAATGAGTTGAGAAAAATATTTATGGAATTTAAAGAGGTATTTGCCAAAGATGCATATGATTGCAGCCTAACTAATTTACATGTTGCCACATTACCAGAGGGGTGTAGTAGAGATCCAGTGTTCGTGCACCAATACCGATTGTCATTGGCAGAGATAATTAAAAACCTGGAGTCTAAGGGAATTATCAGGCCCATTCATAGTACCTTCAACACTCCTATTTTAGGTGTGTTAAAGCCAAATGGTCAATGGCATCTGTGTGCAGACCTGAGGGAATTAAATAAAAGAGTGCCAGTGTCTAGATGGCCGCTGCCATTCATTGATCAAGGCCCTGCTCAAGTGCATGGTTCAAAGGTGTTTACCACATTAGATCTTACATCTGGATATTGGTGTGTGCCACTGGCAGAGGTTCTTCAGAATTTATTTTCATTTTCATTTGATAAAATGCAAAATGCATGGGCTAGAACACTGTTCGGGTATGTCAATAGTGAGAGCAAATTTGAAATATTTTGAGAAAGGCTATGCCAGATGCAGCGGAAAGAGGAACTATAGTTTATGTAGATGATGTCCTGATAAAAAATAAAAACTTGAAAAGTCATTTTGATGAAATTAGACATGTACTTGACCAATTGCAAAAGGCGGATGACAAAGTATCTTTACAGAAAGCCCAATGGTGCAAGACAAAGGTGAATTTCCTAGGTCATGAAGTAACTGAACATGGGTTAAATCCACAAAAGAAAAAGGTGGAGGCCATACAAAGATTGAAAGATCCTAGAAATGTGAAAGGTTTAAAAAGTTTATTAGGGATTTTGGGATATAATAGGAAATGTATTGAAAGTTATGTTGAAGTTACTCAACCATTGACTAAACTATTGAAGCTGAATACTCCCTGGAAGTGGGAAAAGGAGCAATCTGAGGCAGTTGCTAAATTGAAGGAATCTCTCACAAAGGCACCATGCTTAGCATGTCCCATAAAAAATAGAGATTTCTTTATAGAAATTGGTCTCGCTGAACATTGTATGTCAGCAGTGTTATCTCAAAAACATGATTTGAACAACAAAACTATTGCTTATGCAAGTAAGGCATTTTCCCAGGTTGAGATTAAATTCAGTGAAAGTGAAAATGCTCTTGTGACCACTGTGTGGGCGATGCATCATTTTCACCCCATTGTTCAAGGGGAAAGATAATCATTGCGACAAATCATCAACGATTGCAGTTTTTACAGAGTAACAGGATTAGGTCAGGCAATCTAGCACAGTCCAGAATTACTTCATGGACATTGGCATTGCAAGGCTTTCCTGTAGAAGTGAGGTATAGCCAGAATAAAAACAGTCCAGTTGCTCAAGGATTAGGAAATGTACATGACTGTGCAGCTGAATGTGTATCGGACGAAGTAGAGGTGGAATCTAGCTTGCAGGAGTTTGAACAATCACCACACAAAGCTTTTGATGAAAATACATGTAAGACTTTACCAACTGTATATGTTGACGGATATGCCTTTCACATTGAAAATGACAGCAATAAACAGTTGGTATCAGGGATAGGAAATGTCTGGTTGAAATGTGAGGACATTCCTAGTATAGGAATGAGAATTGGGGCTAGGAGTAGCCAGGTAGCAGAGTTGTCAGCCATTTAGAAAGCAATTTGTACTGCAGTTGATAATAAATTCAGTGAAATTGTCCTGGTGACTGATTCTGATTATGCACAAAATAGCTTTGCAGAATATTTTCCTGCCTGGAAAGTAAGAGGCATGATAAAGGTACAGTGATAATAATTGATAGAAGGTGCTGAATCAGGTTGACTTACTATGGTACAATTCTGAAATGTTTTACATAAAAATTGTTTTGATGTATTATGATGTCATATGTTTATCGTTTTCTCTATAACATGTGCTTAGTTGCAGATATCAGAAGACTCAATCGGAATGTTTTGGACTACATTTTGTTTTTGTGAAGTAGAAAGGGTAAAATTGGTGTTGTGCTATGTACTTAATCTGTTTCTCTTCTGTTTAATTTAGACACATTAACTGACATCCGATTGGGGTCAGAGGTCACAGGACCGGAGGATGCGAGAGATGACAGAGTCCTGGAGTCCGCGGGAGGAAGTTTCAAAAAAGCCTCCGGACCGAAGTATGGAGGTGAAGATAAAGTGACTGGGATGCCTAAAGAGATGATTTCTATGGAAAAGCACCCAAGAGCGCCAGGATGAAAGAGTTGCACCGAATGAACCGGATGACGAAAAATTGATGATCAGGACATCTCAGAAGTGCAGTCATAAAGATGGTAAACGTCATTAATGGAACAATGGTGAATTGAACTTAATTCTACAACGTTCCTGATGAAGCATAGTATTATTTTATTTATTTGTTTTAGTTAGTTATATTAGTCATTTATTTTATCTATTTATTTTATTTGATTATATTTGTTAACAAATATGAAATGTTGATTTCACAGCTATATAAAGACAGTTGGATATACATGGACCATTCGGTTGGAAAGAAAGACGTGTGGATATTTTGTTATACATGCACATGCACTCATGGACCCATTTTGGATATGTTTTGCTTTTATTATGGTTAAGCAGTGGTTAGTTATGACATGTGAATGTTCATTTTATTGAGTTGCTTTTATTTCAATTGTGAGTCATATGATGGAAAAAGAAAGAAGAACAATTTGGGTTTCATGCAATTGTGGATTTGGATAGCCAGAATTGTCGGAAAAAAAGGAGGGTATATGTAAGGACATGTATAGCATTTTGCAAAAATAAAAGAATAAAAGTATTTTGGTAGTACGTAATATAGCATTTTTTGTCAGTATAACATAGCATTATTGGTAGTATGCAAGGTACAGGATTTAAAACACAGCCAAGCCCAATTTGGAACTGCAGATATTCAGAGCATGCTTAGAAAAGCTTAGTGTACTGCCAGATTCAAAAAATGAAGTGCACCATTTTTTTTTTGATGCTTCATGTATGAAGACTGCATTATAATATATAACTGACTAACATTATTAACATTACTAAAATACTAATTCTAACTTCTCTAACATTAACATGCAGTCTCATATGCAAAATTAGGTGAAATCCATGTTTTGGTAGCACTGCTGATATTAATATTTAAATGTACACTGGCGTTTTCTTCAGCTTGTGGAGAACAGAAAAAAATGCAGGCTGCAGGAAAAAAAGTGAAACACTAACGCTAGGCCTAAAGAATTCATTGTTCTGAAAATGAGGTCTGATACAGAGCACATTTTTTTTACTATGATTGGTGGAAATTATAGGCAGATAAGCCACGTCAAAAAGGGGATGGATAGGAGATTTCTTGGTAACAAGAAATGAGGAAGGCAGTTAGTTCATGCTGGGCTGAGAAGACTAACAGAGGTTACAGAGAAACACCATCCCACAGTGTGCTGACAGGAACCGAATTTCAGAATGACTGACTACACCCACCTTTTCAGCTGCTTAAATTTCCTCTGACTGTCCATCACAAATTAACTCAGCCTCCCCTGACGTGGTTCTGACACCTCCAGAACTGCCGACTACATTAGCCAATCACCTTACACAGGCATACATGTAACAAGTTATTTCCTGCGAGGACCATGAATGTTTCCAGCCTGCACAAAGACATCCCTTCTGTTTTTTCTACTGTGCATCTTCCCATGGAAAAACACAAAATGAAATGAATTTCAAACTTTTCCTACCGAACTACATTATAAAGTTAATTGGGACAGTTTATTGGTTACTGGGATTTTATTAGTAAGGTCAGTTGGTTATATAGTTCCAATGCAGTTCCACCAGATAGAAAAGCATTCAATTTGTAAATATGCGCATTTCTGCCTTTTAAAATGACTGCATATTCTGCTGGGTATTTTTGAAATAATGATCCCTTTGTTGGGTTGAATGCTTTTAAAACAACACTCATTTTACTGGCTTGTTGCTGAGAAGAGCTGTCCCTTGCACCCATTTCGAAATAGCTGCTTCTAAATGCTGCCAGTAAAATGCCAATTTGTGCTTCCCTTGAAATCTGTACACATGTGCTGTTATTTGCATGAATCAGCACCCAAATATCCCTACAGCAGGGGTGCATGTGGAATGAATGGAAGGTATAGAGTGGATAGAATGGATGAACCACTGAGAACGGACAAAATCAATGGAGCTGATGGACGGAGTTGTTGGGTGGATCGAGTGGATGGATAGATGAAGGGGATCGATGGAATGGATACTGGATGGAATGGACAAACACAATGGATACAAATATGGATGGATGGAAGAGATAGATGACATGGATCGAGTAGATGGGTGCATGTAGGGCTAGTGGATGGAACGAATGGCGTGGATGCATGAACTAAAGAGAATAGACAAAATCAATATAACTGATAGATGGAGTTGATGGGTGGATGGAGAGGATGGATGGAGGGACAGGATCGATGGAAAGGATGGACCAATTGATAAAAAGACAGATGGATAGAAGGATAGATGACATGGATGGAGTGGATGGATGCAAATCGGGCAAATGGATGGGATGGATGGCATGCATGCTGAATGCTTGGAAGATATGTACAGAGAATTGACAGTGGATGAGTGGGTGGAACAGATGGAATGATTGGAGTGGATGGGGTGAGTGGAATGGATGGAATAAATTAAATGGATGGAGTAGTTGGAATGGTCAGAGTGGATCAAATGGAGGAAGTGGATGGAATGGATACGATGGATAGAGTGGATAAAAGGAGGGAGTGGATGGGGTGCATAGAATGGTTGGAATGGGTACAGTGGATGGAATTTGTAGAGTGGATGGAATTGGTAGAGTGATTGGAATGGATAGAGTGGATGGAATGGGTAGAGTTGACAGAATGGGTAGAGTGGACGGAACGGGTAGAGTGGACAGAACGGAAAGAGTGGATTGAACGGATAGTGTGGATGGAACAGATAAAACGGATGGAGTGGATGGAGTGGATGGAGTGGATGGGATGAAGAAATGACTAGAGTGGATGGAATAGATGAAATGGATACAGTGGATAAAATGGATAGAGCGAATGAAGTGGATGGAACGGATGGTGTGAATGGAACGGGTAGAGAGAATGAAGTGGATGGAATGGAAGGAGTGGATGGAGTGGATGGAGTGGATGGAATGAAGACATTACTAGAGTGGATGGAATAGATGAAATGGATAGAGTGGATAGAGTTGATGGAACGGATAGAGTGGATGGAATGGATAGAGTGGATGGAATGGATGAGTGGATGGAATGGATGAGTGGACAGAATGGATAGTGTGCATGAAATGGACAGAGTGGATGGAAATGATGAAGTGGATGAAATGGATAGAGTGGATGGAACGGATGCAGCAAATGAAGTGAATGGAATGGAGGGAGTGGACGGAATGGATAGAGCGAATGAAGTGGATGGAACGGATGGAGTGAATGGAGTGGATAGAGTGGATGGAGTGGATGGAATGAAGAAATGACTAGAGAGGATGGAATAGATGAAATGGATAGAGCGGATGGAATGGATAGAGTGAATGAAGTGCATGGAACGGATGGAGTGTGTGGAGTGGATGGAGTGGATGGAGTGGATGGAATGAAGAAATGACTAGAGTGGATGGAATAGATGAAATGGATAGAGTAGATGGAATGGATAGAGTGGATCTAACGGATAAAGTGGATGGAATGGATAGAGTGGATGGAATGGATGAGTGGATAAAATGGAAGAGTGGATGGAATGGATGAGTGGATGAAATGGATGAGTGGATAGAATGGATAGTGTGAAAGACATGGATAGAGTGGATGGAATAGATGAAATTGATGAAATTGATAGAGTGGATGGAATGGATAGAGCGAATGAAGTGGATGGAACGGATGGAGTGAATGGAGTGGATGGAGTGGATGAAGTGGATGGAATGAAGAAATGACTAGAGAGAATGGAATAGATGAAATGAATAGAACGGATGGAATGGATAGAGTGAATGAAGTGGATGGAACGGATGGAGTGTGTGGAGTGGATGGAGTGGATGGAATGAAGAAATGGCTAGAGTGGATGGAATAGATGAAATGGATAGAGTGGATGGAATGGATAGAGTGGATGTAACGGATAAAGTGGATGGAATGGATAGAGTGGATGGAATGGATGAGTGGATAAAATGGAAGAGTGGATGGAATGGATGAGTGGATGAAATGGATGAGTGGATAGAATGGATAGTGTGAAAGACATGGATAGAGTGGATGGAATAGATGAAATGTATGAATTTGATATAGTGGATGGAATGGATAGAACTAATGAAGTGGATGGAACGGATGGAGTGGATGGAGTGGATGGAGTGGATGAAGTGGATGTGGATGGAGTGGATGGAATGAAGAAATGACTAGCAAGGAAGGAATAAATGAAATGGATAGAGTGGATGGAATGGATAGAGTGGATGGAACGGATAGAGTGGATGGAATGGATAGAGTGGATGGAATGGATGGATTCGATGGAGTGGATGGATTGGATGTTCCCGCCATTCTGTTCAAGTGCCTGATCTCGGGAACTTTAAAGATAACCATCATATCACATCACTACGCTTACTCTATACTTTCACCATCATTCAACTTGAACACAGCTATACCCCTGATTAAGTCGGCCTAGCTGTTTCACATATGAATATGACCCCATTAACACCTTATTACCCTAAAAAAACACAGCTAGCCAAGCACATTCCAGCCTGGTTGCTCACATATGCATCCTTCAGGCCTAACGCAGCCAGGGCCCAGTTTAGGTGTCCACCCACCGGACTGCAAACACACAAATGATATCTCCAGCACCACACCTAATGTCAGCATGCCGTTACCACACAGCAATTACATCAGCTGCACAAATATCGAGGGCGTTCAACCCACCAGCACTTACAGGTCATACCAATGATATATAGAGCGCTATATAAATGCCAAGTAACAAGTAACATAACATTATAAAGAACACACTATATTGTCATGGCCTTACTTCAAATGATCCATGACTCTATACATGTGGTGACCAACTGCCTACGCTTGATTAATTTGGTGTGCGCTAATACATCAGATTTTGGATTACTTTTTAACACCTCTCATCTGTCCTTAACCCCTTAATCTACCTGTAATCCACATAGAGCATCTGTTGCATCAGGTATGGATGTTTTTCCAGAGTATATATCATTTTGGTCCTTGAACTTCACACTAGTGTCTAATTTTGGAATTAGGTACAACCCCATCTCCCATGTCTGAAATGCCACCATTGCAGGAGTCACAATTGGCAATAAAAACCCAATCTCCATTCACTCTATATCTATGTACAGGGGAATCGCATTTCCCATCTCAGATGTGATATTTTTCTTGAATTGATTCAATTTCCCTCAGTCTTATCAGTGCTGTTATTTCTTGGATGATGTCAGATGATACAAAATACAACAGAATGTGACCCTTTATCAACTGATATAGTCAGTCTTGGATGTCTCTTAAACATGTTTATACTGCTTCCATTGGATTCACACAATTTACCGTATCCTGAAATAGCACATCATACCTGACCATTACATTAATACTATTCAAACAGTGTTGACTGATCATTGAGACGTACAATAGTTTGATTCACATACTGAACAAATTAATTCTGTTCCATTTTAATCTTGTCTAATCTTGCTGTACCATCCTTAAATATTGGCCTAACAGTAGGGCACTGTAATCTAGTGTGATCTCTAATACTGCATTCGCTGTTGACACATTTGTACCAACAATAGCCCTGATTATTGTGGCTACAATTGGCACTATCAGAAATCCTGCAATTCTACGTTCCATGTTTCTCTTAGCACTTGATTTATTTTTAAATGTCTTTTCCAGTTGAGCAAATATCCCTTTTATTGATCTTTGAGCACCTTACCTATGTACCTGAACCCACTGTTTCACATGAATGGAAATAATCTCGATAAAATTAAAATGTCTGTCTAAAATCATTTTTGGATCCACGCTAATATAAATATTTTAATGTAACAACAGTCTGTTCCCTAAAATGAATCTGGGTGCATCTTCCATTACAAGGCCTGGTGCTGGTTCCGGCTCGAGCACAACTTGTCCATCTGCTGTCATGGATTGTGTCCATGTTGTTATCAACAATATAACTAAAACATTTTTTTAACAATTTAGTCACATTTTTAGTTCTCTTTTTTTCTTCCATGTAACAGGACTGCCATCTTGTCATCTGGTTTTCTTCTCTATGTCCACCAGCCTTTTTCCATCTCTGGCCTCATCCTTTTCTCATCTTGGGGACTCCTCCTTTTGTTGTCTTTTTCTCTGGACTTCATTGTGGGCATCAGGCTCCAGAAAACCTATTTGGAGGAAAGAAAGTTATTCATTTCTAGAACAGAGGAAACAGACAAACACGTTAATGACCCAAAACCATTATTATATCCAAGGCTTCTATTTTATTTGTGATGATCACACCTCAACATTTCCTCCATTCCTCCATATACACTAAGCACTCATAATTACCTGTTACAGTGAATCCCTTTCTCTTCAATTTGAGTCCTGCCATTTTGCATCACTTTGCTCACCTATATCATGATGTATCTATGTTCCTCATGTAATCAACACCCTTTTAACCCTTATTTGTTCCACTTTGCTGTTCTATTAATTAGATTTTGTCTTCTGCGTGGAAGGGTTTAATTTGATTAAAGATACAAACTGTACCACGGCCAGATCGCCTTCCTTCATTAGTATTCTATGTACCACAGGAAAAATGTTGTTGACAATTTCGAATGGGACATGCCAGGACATCAGGAACTTAGAATTCATGTTTTTTCCTTTCACAAAATTCAATGTATATACTTGATCACCTATCTCATCTTCTCTAATGGTTATTTTTTTTTTGCCATAGTAAGATTTGGCACCATCAGCTTCTCTTTCTAGATGTTTCTGCACCAATGCAAATGCATTTTGCAAATGCTCCCTTAATTCTTCCACCTATTCAAGAATTGTGGATGCATTTACCAAGACTTGCTTATTTGTCCTGTACAAGAAGTGTTGGAGAAGTACCATTTTCTTGCCTAACACAGGTGTAGGCTGATATTTATAGATTTGAATGGTGTTGCTTTACAAGCCATGAGTACTAAAGGGAGTCATAAATCCCAACAGTCACAAAAACGTTTAGAATATTGATTACTGTCCTATTGCATCTCTCTACTTCTCCACTAGAGGATCGACAATATGAAATATATAACTTCCTCTTCACCCATAATATTTGCCACATCATGGTCATTACTGCACTTGTAAAATGACTCCCACGGTCTGACTATTCTCTGGAGTAAGCCAATCCGGGAAAATATGTGATTCACCATTAAGGCGGTCACAGTCTCTGAACTGCAATCTAGAGCAGGTATGCATGCCAACCATTTTGACATTAAGCATGTAACTGTCAGCACATACCTGTTTAGCCATGTTGATATTTGGAGCATCCAATGCAATTGAATTGCAAATCTGAACAGGATAGGGTCAATCCCCTCTTCCTTAAAGGTGCTATATGTTTTGGAAATCTGGGTTTGAATTGTGCACACACCAAACACCCCTGTTTATACAATTCTTCATCTTGGGCCAATAAGCATATTCCCTTCAGATTTAAAATGCTTTCTGAGTACCTCTGTGACACGCTGTTATTGCATCATGGGTATGGTGTAACATAAGTCCCTGAAGTGAAACAGGGACCACCCAATGAACGTGACACCAGTCATGAAACTGAAACTGTTTACAACTCTTCATCAACTCCCTCAATTCCTCTCTGCCCTTGCAGTGCTCCTCTGTAATGGGATTCTTGTCTACTTTTATCATATGATTATAAACTATACCTGTGATTGGGTCTGTCTTTTGTGTCTTAATCAAATCCTGGTCAGGTGTGTCAAAGCTCCATTGAACTACTAATTGGTTGTCTACCACTTGAGATTTGGAACATGTCACCATGTCAACATTTATCTCACACAGCAAATGTCTAATGGGAAATAGGTATCCCATTACTGTTCCAATTCTGGCCAATTGATCAGCCCCATAATTCCCTGTGTTTGCTTCTCCTGGTATTTTAGAATTTCCCCTTATTTTTCTCCAGTGGATCTTCATCTTATTTTCTGAAACAAACTTGTCAATGCCCTGAATAAGCTTGCCATGTTTGAGGGGCTTTTTATTAGAAGTGACCATCCCTCTCATTTTCCACCCCAGAAGTTATTCCACAAAGCTATTCCAGGCATAGTCAGAGTCTGCTGTAGATATCACCTTGTAGATATGTGGGATATATTTACCCATGCCAATGCACCCCACTGCACCCCATTTGCCAATAGGGGAAGAAACAGCCAAAAATGGACGCGATAACCCCTGTGTGCGCCAAATCTACAAAACTGCACATGGTTCATAAATCACAAAAGTTTGCTCACCCCTGCCACACACAGTCAAAGTTGGTGTTGAAACAGGACTCTCTGCAGAAGAATGCCAGTGGGTGCTGTTACCTGTCACATGAAGTAAGGCCACATAAGTGGGCTAAAATCCAAAAATGCCTTTAAAATGCAGTTTTCCCAATCAATTGCAACCTTCAAAGTGTTGCTTTGTTGTTAATTTCAGTAATTTTCCAAGTGAACTATTGAAATTAAAAGTGTGCTACAACCACAGATCATCCAGTGCAGTCAGAAGAGAAACCGGGCCTCACGGACTGAAAGCAGCTAAGATATGTATTTTATGAAACCACAGTTCGGCAACAATTTGTTTTAAGTTACACGGAAAAATGCAGATAAAAGTGACAAGATATGAATTTCAGCTGTGCAGAGGAATTCCAAGCATTAGCTGAATACTTACTTCCAGATTTCAGACAATTTCCAGAACTCAAAGACATAATAATGTTGTGTCAAATGGGTGTGCTGCATAAGAAAATAAAATGTAAAAACCCAAATTAAATGTGTTTCTTTTTTCCCGAAGAAATCTGAAAATGTGCCTATTTACAGCATGTTTGTGAAGGGCTTAATTCTTTTAAGTGTTCAAATCCCTTGTAAACTGTGTTTAGTTTTACATGTTTTCAATGAATGACCTTAAAGTGAATTTTAAAGTAACCCAGTTTGGAGTGACTGGTTAATTCTGATTTGACAGTGCCCAGTCTGAGAAAGAGGACACTTCAGACCGACACCCCCCTGCTACAGGAAGACTCAATGGGGCTGATTAATGGAATTATTTGCGCCGAAAAACAGGGATTTGTGCGCCATTCAGCTCGCAAATTCCCATTTGTTAAACAGGGATTTGCGGGCAGAATGATTCTGCCCGCAGAATGATTCCGTTTTTTGGCGCAAATAATTCCATGAATCAGTCCCAATGGGTCCTGGAGATTCTCGCATATTGACAACAAAGAGAGCATCAGACCAGCCAGCCAAGGACAATGACAAATATTACCTATTGATCTCTACAGGGGAGCTTTCTTCTCAAGGGAGATGACACCCCTCCCTGATCAAAGGGAATGTGACTGCTGTTGACTGTTGAAAGGAAGTTACAAAGGGAAAAAAAAACTGCCCACAATGTTTGGTGTTTAAAGGCTTAATTGTGATTAGGTTGAAAACTCTTTTAACTGTGCAACCTGAAGGAGGATAAATCTAAAAATTGGTAGATGTTAACCAAATTTTAGGCCATTGCTTTGAAGACATTAATGAACCCTGAACCACCTAAGGAACCAAAGTTACAGGAAAACCCTAATTGTAGCAAAACTATTAATGCTGCAAGTCTAAGATTGTATATTCATGCTCCAGTGATAATCACCCAGATATGTACTGAATTAGAAATGATCAGTCCAAAATGTTATGATTAAAATTCCATAGAATGACAAAGACAGCTCTCACCGAGATGGGGATTGGATGTGGAAATAACCCATCAAATATACAATGCATCTGTCCGATTTTATTAGGGGACATAATTTTAGAAATGTACATTTGTGCAAAAGTTAAGTTTTGGTCAAAATCAAGGTGGGAGTTCCTAAATCCCATCATAAAGATGACAGCTCTGTTCTGATTGCCAACCAGAACAAGGCAAGTGCATGTGGCCCCTCACAGCTGTGGGGGTGTGTTTGGAAATTCTTCCCACACCATAAACTTTGTGATGTCACTTGGTAGGATAAATATAGGAACTTCACCACACATGGGGACAGACTGCTTCCTGAACACATCCAGATTTTTCAAGCAGTGCTTTGTTCCAGAACTCTTCATCTTGCAGCTGATTCCAAACTTCTTTGCAGAATCCAAACCTTAGCATTGCTGAACTCTTTTTAGCTAGACCCAAATTCAACCATCCCAAACTTGAGGGGATTTAATTCTGATCCTGTCTGGCTGCTACCATCAAGGCTTGCCTGCTGAAGCTTGCATCCTGCTAATATGCCGTGTCCAGTGACCAGAAGGGCCAATCCATTCCAAATACAGTTGTGGTGCCGTCCAAATTGACCAGAGCCGCCCAGCTGACTGACCCCTCCAGAAGTGCCCTGCAGCCGGTAGACCTGATCCGATGACCATAACCCTGACCGTACAATCTTAAGTACAGTGGACTGTAAGTATCAACAGGAATAACAGTGACCCATAGTATATTTGCCTTGTCTTATCCCAATCTCAACCTATTCCATCCCATCTTTAACTTCAGAACCTCTAATATTGTCAGAACCATTCTTGCGCTGATTTTTATCTCTTCTGTGTTATTAAACCATAACCCATTAGTGATTTGGATTAAAGTAATTCCAATACAGAACAGAAACTAGAGTATCACACGTGAAGAGTTATGAGCGGCCGTGAGTAACTGGAGATTCATGGGTGGCATTTTCATTTTCATATTCATTAATATAGTGTAATAAAACCAATCTGTCATTTTTAAAACCAAATTTCTGTTTTCATTTTGGCGCTTATTTTTCAAAATGCCTCTTACTAAATCCTCTATAACTTCTTTAATTTCATAGATAGAAACGTAATTTAAACTCTCACTGATACCTAACACCCTTAGCTACATCCACTACCCGTTTTTATCAAACATCGCATTGTGAAATTTTGCAGCAAATTTACAGTTTCCAAAAGTTTCCCACATGTCTTTTTCTCATTCAAAGTATTTCTACACTCCCATTCTGAGCTAAAGTGCGTACTGTTGTTTATCTGGTAGCTTATGTTTGTTAGGACCTGTTTAGTGTGGCTCCCATAAGAATTTCTAGCAATTTAAGCATTTTTGCCCATTTTCATTGTTTCACAAAGCCATTTTCACCTGTCATTTTAAAAGTGTCAATTTCCAAAAACGGTTTCCTCTCTTGTTTGGGGAGGGAAGATTACATTCAAACTCTAGACATTGGTCCTCATTACGACCCTGCCAGTCCGGAAAGAACGGTGGTGATAAAACCGTTGCCACCGTTCTTTCCGCATCGGCTGATTAAGAGTCTGGCAGGCGGGAGGTGACACTCACGCCAGGTCTGACCTGGCGGGTTTAACACCACCCGCCTGCAGGCGGACATGGAAACACCAGCACCTTTACAGCATGGTGCCGGTGTTTCCACTTCCCCATTCCCATGGAGTCCTATGGGACTACATGGGAATGAGGATTATCAGAATTCCGCCTCCGGAATGACTGGGTCACCGCGGTTGTAATGTCCCGGTGATTCCGGCAATCACGGAGGCAGAATGGTAATACAAGTCCGGCGGTAACCTGCCGGAATTTCCAGCACGGTTACCGCCGGACTGGTATCGAGGCCCATTGTCTTTCATTCCTGAATAACTGCTGATTACTGACATCTGTGTAGGATTGCTCATTTATGCCTTAAAGAACTTTGCAGGGGGAAATATTAACCTAAACGCTATTTGTTTACAAACCAAAACTGTGATTTTCCTGTGTTTTCTATTCTACATTATTATAAGTGAATTCAATTGCTTTACTTATTTTTGAATTGTATTGTCACTGCTTGGTGATTGCTGCCCCATATATATATATATATATATATATATATATATATATATATATATATATATATATATATATATATATATATATATATATATAAAAATATATGTGTGTTTTGAATTTAAATAAATAAATACATCTTTACCTTTACAAACTAGCCTGATTCCTGGTCCAGTGTGACCTGGGGGTATTTTGAGATGGGTATGATATGAGTGGTATATCATTCATAATATTGAATTTATAGACACAAAAAATAACTATTTCATTTGCGCACTACATGCTAGGCCAGACCTGGGTGTGTGCCTGATTGAAATCCTTAACAGATTGCAGCCAACTCTGCTACCTGACTACTCCTATGACATATCTGCATACTCAATAATGAATATCATCATTTTTGTCCCACACATTTCCTGTTCCTGCCACTAACTCCTTTTCATGGTCATTACTCACATGATATGTACAACCACCTGTATTTTTCATCAGCAAATGCTTTGTGTGGTGAATGTTCAAATTCAACCAAATCAGTCTCTAATTCTATACTTTGTGTGGTTCCTACACATGCACAATCATATAATTGTGCAAGCCTCTGGCCCACTGGACTCTTTTTATTCTGCCCATATCTCAATATCTTACCTCTACAGGGAATTCTTTTAATTCCAATATCCATGATGTAATACTTGATTGGGCTAGGTTTCCTGACCTGATTCTTTTACTTTGTAAAAATTGTAGAGGTTGATCTGCATTTTCACTGATTACCCGCTATCATTGAATAATGGGGTGGAACTGTTGCAATGCCCAACAGTTTTCAATAGCACTTTTTTCCATTCATTAAACATGGTTTCTACTTGTGACACTGCTTTTCTAGCATATGCCATGGTCTTGTTATTCAAGTCGTGTTTCTGATATAAAGCCACTGACATGCATAGGTCAATAAATGCTATCTTCATTTTTTGGATAAGCCAAACATGGGTCCCTAACCAAACAATCTTTTAATTTAGCTATTGCCTCATGCTTTTCCTGTCCCCATTTCCAGGATACACCTTGTCTCATTAGCTTATCAATGGTTGTGTGATTTCTGCATACTCTTCAAGGAATTTTCGATTGTAACTTGTCATCCCCAATACACTTGTCAAACCCTTCAGATTGGTGGGATCTGTCAATCTATGAATAACATCTACCTTTTTCTCCAGTGGTTTCAATCCTTGTTCCGTCATTTCATGTCCCAAGAAATTGACCCTTTCTCTGCACCACTGTGCCTTCTGTTATGATATTTTTGCCTCAACCTTTTATAATTGACTGAGTACATGTCTTATTTCATTGAAATGACCTTTTATGGCCTTTTATGTTTTCATTCTTAATCATAATAATATAATCCACATAAAAGTTCTCTCTTGGCTGCATCTGAAATGTTCTTATTCAGAAAGATCCCAAACTCACTCCGCTATTATTATAGCCAAAGTGAACTCTTTGCCAGTACATGGTATTTTCCTTGGAAGGTGAATGAGAATTTGTTTTGTATGTCCCTTGTTAATGGCGTGCATCAATATCCAGCTGTCAAATCCAATGTGGTTAAAATCTTTGACCCATGTCTCTGTGCAAGGTCATGGTCGATTAATGGAAGTGGCCACCTTGACATAGCTATCCCCTCATTACATTCTCTCAAATCTGCACACCATTGGGCTTCAACACACCTAATGCAGGCATGTTTGAGGTACTGTTAATAGGTTTAAATATCCCTCTGGACTCTAGTTTTTTAATGATTTCAGCCAATGAATCCAAAGAGGATACAGGTAGCCTGTATTGTCACACACAAACGTATCGACATGTAGACAGTATGCCCACATTCATATGTTTCTCTGGCAAATACATCTTTGAATTCTAAACATATTTGTCTCTATTGTTTACTCTCTAAATGATCTGTACATGCATTTGCAACCTGAAGTTGATCCTCTGTCATTGTAGAAATATCTGGAAACTTCTCCAGAGGAGGAATATATGTCCTTTCCTCTAATTGTGTGATAGCATCTTTTTGTACAAACTCCACTCTCAAATATTTTGGGATTTCATCCTCCATCTCAAGCTGCTATTTTTCTTCTAGCTCACTGTCATTCAATGAAATAGAATGCAATCATTACAGTGATGACAAATCACACCTTTTGCTTTATAAAGATATATTTACTGTGTTCTGAAGACCCCTTTGAGTTTGGAGTCTAAAATCTCATGCCGTTTATCTTGTGAAGTGATATGACTTTGAGGAATATGTCCAACGATTCTGTTGTTCAAATCTGCAGTGTGGTATGATTTTTGAATTCCCATCCCTAATGGGGTGCCTTCTTCCAAATGCATCAGACCCCATAATCTTTTGCCCCTTTGTGGGTTTCAATGTTACTGTAAACTGCCTTATGAATGCACAAATGGTAACATCATATTTTAACCTAGAGCTCAATTACATGTTAAATCACTTGTGCATGACAACATGCTTGCCTTTTCTTCCCAAATTCCTGTGGTGCTCCGCCAAAAAGCCCACAACCATGCTCATTCTTTGCATGATATAATTTCCCAGATAAAATTTGGCCTTAGTTCCAATTACTAATCACACATTGTGATTAATAATTTTGGATCCTATCTCTGTTTTCACCGTGCATCTGCCTACAATTCTGCATCAGGGTCATCTGCTCTGAAGATTTGTAGATTTTTGTATGGTAAAATGTGGTATTTCTTTTATTCAAGCATTTCTTTAAATACCTTCTAATTGATAATACTCCTTTCTTGTTCTAGGGCCAGTACTGCCTCAAGCATCTCGGATACGCATCCATGAGCACTGGTAAATATGCATGACCTTCATTCATGTGGATCCCAAAAATGCCTGAGATCTATTTTTCCTGATCTGACACAGAAGCGCTGCAAGGTTTTGTGTCTGCCTTATATAAATAGAATCTTAATGGGTTTTCATCCACTTGTGTTTGCCAGTTCTTACTTGGATCCAAGTGAATCTCCAATGATTGTTTTGTCTCTTTATCCTGCATTTCATGCTGGCACATGAGATTGACAGTAACACAAGGCACACCAACATTCTGAAGATATACCTCAATCAGTCTTTATGATTTGGCAATGGCGTGACATTCATTTGCATTACTAGGCTGTCGTGACACTTTTTGAGGCTTCAATTACTTTTTGGTGAATGATCATAAAACACGGTTTACCCCATCACTTACCGGTGACAGATGCTTTGGACAATTTAGACAGAACAGGAATGGCATCACCCAACCATGGCCACCACTAATTCTTGTCCTATTATGTTTCCCTACCTTAATGTTAACTTCAGTAGCACTTTGCACAGGTATTTCCTCAACATTGAAATTATACACATGGACTTCTATCTGTCTTAACTTTAAAGTGTTTTGTTGGTGTGTCTCACATGTATGCCATCCAGCAGTTTCCTTGACATCACAGTAGCCTGCGCTCCTCTGTCCACCATTGCAAACACATTCCATTGTTCTTCTGGGAAAGGGACATAATATTGATTATTACATTCCTCTAGTAGACATACAACATTTGAGTTGTTACTTATCTAAGGACTGATTTTCCTTAAGCACACTTGATTTCTTGCTAAACAAAGGGGCATGCAGAATTATATATGACCCCCATGTTTGTTTGTTTCATTTCCAACATTGCCTTCTTCTTTGTTTACGTTGCTGGCTTGCAAGTACATCTACAACTCTTTATCTGCTTTCCTCAGATTGTTTTCAGTATTGTCATGTATCTTCCCTGTTTTACATGGTGTCCCTATATTTTTAGTTGTTCATTCTTCGTGCTGTACAACTGGATCATTTGTGTTTGTAATTTACCTTGTAGTTGTACTTTACCTGTTAATTGGACCTAATTGAACATCTGTGGCACAGAATATTCCCCTGGTGACTCACCTGCATGTGCAGTTTGATGAGCTTCTACATTTGTGGAAATATGAACAACATTAGATTCCTCAGGCAATAGAACCCCATCAATTTTATTTTCCATTCACTCTATCCTCATTGGTCATTTCATTCATTTTTATTTAATTTATTTCTGATGTGATTTGTACTCCCATTTGCATTCTTTCAACTGAATCATTCAAGGGGTTACACGTGCTATGGTCCTTGGCCTCATCTTCTATTTTGAAACTCTCTCTTTTACCATCTGTGCTGTGATTGTCCCATCTTGCACCTTTACCACTGTGGTGTATTTGTTTTTATTTGTATCCTCATCATCCGCATTTGCATTATATTTTCCGTTAATTTGTTTGCTTTCCCTTTCTATTTCCAATGTTGTTGCACACCTTATTCTCAACATCTAAGTTACTATACATCCCCGTATGTTTATCTGATGGTGTGTTTTTTATATCTGCTCTCCAGTTTGGGGTGTTTGTATCACTAGTCACTTACCAGTCAATTTTGTAATCTCACTCTTATGCTCCTCGTTCTGATTTGTCATTTTTTGATAATTTCTTTGGTTAGCATACAGTCTAACTGCCTGCTCAGCAAGCAACTCTAGACTCTTAAATTATTCTTGATCCCTAAAGTCATTGCTTGTGCTCTAGGCTTATATTGATTTGATTCAAATTGCCCAAGGCTTTTCTGGTATCAAGGATACCTTTGGTGACTGGATTTGGCTAGTATTTCCCCTAAACTCTCGTGATAAGGGAGGGGGAGATTGTGGTGTTGTTCATTGTCCATAATCCCCTTGTCCTGTCACTTGTGCATAGGAACATGGGCTATATGTCACATTAGTTCTTTTATTAGGCTCATATTGTTCTTGTTGTTGAGCCGCCATTTCAATGTATCTGTCTGCATATCTTCCATTTGATTTCTGTGCCCATATATCATAATCATTCAAAATGTCTTTCCTAATGTCTATAGAAATTGTTTGGGGGACTTATCGGGGCTTGAGGACAATGCATAAGCTGCCTCCTTTGCTTCTTGTATCAACTTATACGGCAAGAAAGACTTTCTATCTTCCTCTTGGTATTTATCCCATGACACATGTTTTTCAGTTATACTACACAATAACCCACCTTGTTTTGCGCTGACTGTCCAATGGAAAAATCTTATAAAATGCTCTTTTGGAACATTCACGATTTGATAAATCTGTTTAACCTGGTCAAAATGTCCCTCAATCAACCCATTGGAATCCTTCATAAATGGCTTTATTATCTTATTAAGCAACTTCATAACTTTAACTGGATCTACATGCACTCTATCATCTTGCCTAGCAAGGTCCTAGTGAGACTCTCCCTATTTCTTTTCCCAGTCTCCCTTTTCTGTGTACCTCACAATTAGATGGGTATTATTTTCCCTTCTAATTTGCCCTATTATACACATGGCCCCCTCTGGGAAATTCATGCCCTCCTTCTGAGCCGGAGAGTCTCTCCCCTCTCTCCGTGGGACGGAGGCGCTGCTCTGCACCTTACTTCTTGGTTGACACCCCTGGCTTACAGCCATTTCTTGGCTGCTGTGCTGCTGGCTCAGCTGACATGTGTTGGAATGACACAGACTCACTAATTGGCACAGTTTGCAGCACCTTGTAAACGCTGAACATCATGTGGCAATTGTAAATTCCTTTGACATAATGGGCCTCATTATAAGTTTGCCAGTCTGGGAACTACAGTACCGATAATCTTGCTAGTACTGTTGTTCCCGGATCTTCAAACTACGAGTTGTGCTCGCAGGTTGCACCGGCACCGTTTTAAACGGTGCCAGTGCATCCAACCTCCCCATTCCCATTCAGCCCTGTGGGGCCGAATGGGAATGGGGAGCATTTTTTTCCTGGCGCCCGCAAATGGGCTATTATCGGGTCCAGCAGGGCCGTAATGACCCTGTAATTGCCGGCGGCAGAAATAAAATGACACCAGCAAGAGCCGTGCCTGTATTACAGGCACGGCTACCGCCGATGTCATAATGAGGCCCAATGATTGCATTTCTACTATGAACTCATCTCTATCAACTTGAATCTGACCCATTTCCCCTTTCAACGTATCAATACATTCTGAAAATTCCTGTATTTGTTTTGTTTTTTATCTCCAATTCTCTTTGTATTGTATCACATAGCTGAGAACACATTTGTAACTGTGACAACTCTTTCGTTAATTCTTTACACTTGGCTTACACCAGTAATAACTGTTGAACCTCAGTGCCTATATAATTTTCTAGTTGGCTCACTTTTTCACATACTTTTGCCAATTCATTCTGATCCATCACCATCATTTGTAATATTGAACACCCTGTTTAGGATGAACCATAATTTGGCACCTAACTGTATTACACTGTCTTTTTGTGACTTTCTATCGTCACAGTTGAATAGGGTAAATAGACATGAGACAAGACAGTACCCTCTGCAAATAAATGATCTGGAGATTATTTTCCAATCTCTGAAACTAAATGTTTCCACCATAAATGTATAGTATGCGATGACCAAATTCCTAAACCAAAAAACGTGGCTTCTATATGAGCCTGCAAATCTGACATGCTAACCTTTGATATGTTTCACCCTGATTGTCTATCTCACAATGCCTAAATCTACTTTATTACAACTAATCTTAAAGTTCAATTTATAAACAGAACACTACTAACAACAAAATGTTATCATGTCTGACTAATGCGTAAGAGTTGAGCAGTGTCCACATTCTCCACCAAATAATATAAAGAAAGAAGCAGCTTATCCCTTCCACTTTGCTGATCTTATTATTTTATTCTGGACCTTCAGCTATGCAGAATCACACTTAGTATTGTATTTCCTATTGTTTCAAAGCATTTCCTTCCAGAGGCAAGGACTGCTGCACACTTTCACAATTATGCACTGTATATAAGCAATCTCATCAGCATGATCAATCAATTCTGTTAGATAACCTGTTGTGCACGGACACAAACACACATGAAACAGCTCATTTAAGGTACACATGCAAATAAACATGTATGTTGGCATGGCATAACATGTGTGATATGTTAGATTCCTGTATTCATTGGTCACTATAATAATATATAAACAACGTTTGGTGTTTAAGTTTCTGTGACTTTCCCTTATGCACCTATCATCAGATGGCTTGTTAATTTTAACGCTTGGCGATAAAGTGAAAATCATCCACACACAAAACTTAGATCCAGCTTTTCATTAACCTTTTGGTACAGTAAAGGCTAATGAAATGTTGTTTAGTGTCAAATATGAGACCTTGCCAATTATTCTGCAGAAGTTATTTTAATTTGATCCTCACCTTCCAAATGATTTCTTTCTTCTCTTTACTTGGATGGGTGATCTCACACAGGGGTTTTTTCTTCCCCCATGCTCACGACCAGCAATCTCCTTTCCTGTAACTAGGTAGGCCTCAGCTTGCCCTTGTCAGACCAAAGCCCCTGAGCCGAACCTCAAATCCTCGCAAGTTACAGCCTTCACCAAACTCCTAGTGGGACATCATCCAGCTCCAACCCCTAAAACCTCCTTTTTTCATCTATTTCAACTCCCTTCATTCATCTTTGATCCTCTCTACATTTTCTTCCCCACTTTCTTCCTATGACATCACCTCTCACATATCACAAGCCAGCTCATGTATTTTTCTAGCTTCTACCTCGACCCATGGCCACCTTTGAACAAGATTCTGTTTAGCACAATCTCACGTTGCTTACGGAATAATGTTATTCTTGCATACGTTTCCTTCTCTTTCCTTCACCTGTTCTAACTTGCATGAACAATAATTGGTTTCTTTCAAGGCCAATCTCACTTTTGCTACATGCTCGGCCCGCTATGAACCTTTTTCTTCACAAGGCATTATTGTTCACATTTTGATTTTACTTGGATTTTCAAAACCCAACTATATTTATGCACCTGTGGCTGCGCTAACATTTGTGTGGCTTAAGTAAATCTAACCTCCCAATTCTAATTGTAAATATAAAATGTTAATGCACCTACTGCACACATTCTTGATTGATTGATTGATAGGTTATTTATAATGCACCTATACATTTGTGGTTCAAGGCGCAACCAGCCGGGGGGGCAGAGGTGGACAAAATAAATGATCTTACTAGGCCTGGTATCATTTAGATCGTGCAAGTGCGCAGACAAGAAGTGCAGGGGAGAGGAAGGGGTAAAAGTGCATCCAGTGCAACAGTACCCAGGGTTAAGTGCAAGGAAGGCAGGGCCTCCAAAGGGACCATGCCCCGGAATGCAAGGTAAGCCAGGAGGCATTTCAGGAGGGCCAGAAGGCCAGAAGGCAAGTTCTCTATCTCATACATTCTCTAACAGAAAGCTACTATGAACTTTTGTAAACTGCTGTAAAAGGTTATGAATTATATTTGAAGCCAAGCAGCCATACTGTTTTTATATATGGCTATCTTTTATTTGTTATCTCCAAGAAAACATTTATTTTTTCCATGGATATTAGCCTGATATCTTCTTTGAATTGAAATCTTAATATATTGACTTTGAGGTGTCTTTGGCTCCCATCATCACGCCTCCTTAGTACAGAAATACAGTGATTCTCTGTATTCCATTTGAAACATCCTCCAACCAGAGAACTATTGCCATCTACTTTTCAATAAAGTGGTGGCTTTTACTGTTCACATTTTTCTAGAAGTTTAGCGAGTTGTACAGTATTTCTTCTGCTGTGATTCTTGAACACAGGTAGATTATTCCGGAAAATTATGAGAGGATGTTATTCTTTCTAAAATATCAGTAGATTGAAATATTTTACATTTAATATAGATTTATATATGGTATCAGCAAATCTTGAAGTTCAAGAATTTTTTTAATTAATTGTCTCGTTTGGCTGCAGAATATTCTGGTTGAATATTGAGGTTTTGGCAACCTCTTTGATATTTTAAGTGTGTTTCAAATTATCCAGTTGTCAGCATTTATTTTCGGAAGACAGTGGCGCTTGGAACAAAATCCATGAGTGGTAGATTTAAGGGAATATGTTAAATGAAAATATTTTTCTATTCGTAGTTTGGCTAACATTTTGCCATAAATAGTGGCCCTTTTGCAAAGCCCCATTTATATACTAAAAACAAATCTATCCAAAAACTATCATATTGGGGTGAACTCAAAGTTTGGTGGTGCAATAAAAAAGTGGTCCATTCCTGACACTGGGCCTCCTCAAAAGTTTGCTGGTCCAGAAACAAGGGTGCCTATAGATTCACTGGGACATTGTTTCTGACTGGCAAACTATGTGTTTGCCTGCTGGAGCTGCTGTGACCAACAAGTCTGACCCTGCCGGGGTGTAGCGGTCACGGTAGGCAAACCCATCATGGAAAATTGACACCATTAGCAATGGTGTCGGTGTTTCCGTATCCCCACTCCCATTGGATCCTATGGGACTCGATGGGAATGGGGATTTACAAATGTACCGGTGCCTGACTTCTCGGCTGCTGGACTCGTAATGAGCCATTGGCACCAGGAATTCAGGTGCCGGTCCATTTTTACGGGTCCGGTGGCAACCGCCAGTAGCACAGGCAGGGTTACCACCAGACATGTGATGAGGCCCACTGTTTTGCTGGTAACAGAATTTACACCATTTTCCTAAACAGCCAAATAATAATTTTTGGCAGATTTACAGTAGATCTGCCATTTTTTGGAGGAAAACGGTCGCATAAACATCCAGCTTGTTGTTGTCTGTAACTCCTCGACTTCATCTGCAAAAATCTGCTGATTTACCATGCATTAATTCCGCTGGGGTAAATCAGACAAAATCCCATGGAGTCCAACAGACTCCTTAAATGGAGAATTGCACCACACTACCACCACTTGTAATCTGTGGTACACCCACAGGGCAAAGTGTCCGTAACAGTAACCAATATTGACAGTAATTCTGCTGATTTACTGCTGAAATACAGCCAAACGTATGATATGGCCTGTTGTTATAAATGGTGCATCATTTATTCTCTGGATGTATTAAACAGGCTTACCTACCGAGACACAATCATCTTGCTACACGTGGATCATCATTACAAGTACGGTGGTGTGGGAAGAAATGGTGGTAATGCAATGGTAAGCATGTTACCTTTGCATTACCATTGCATTACCACCCCACCGTACAACAACTTTGTTGGTGAGATGGAGGATAACCTGAATGATGGAAGAAATTCTGCCACTTTACCACCACAAATTTGAAAAAGTGGCAGAATTACCAACGGCATTAATTCTGCCAAAATCCCCATGGAATCCTATGCACTCCTTAAATGGGAACTAACACCATCATACCACAACTTGTAATCTGGCAGTAATTCTGCACGATCAAGTGGCCATTACTATGATTCTGGTTGGGGTATTCTGGCAGATTTACCACCAGACTACCGCTGAACATGTAATGAGGCCCTTTATGTGGTACTTAATGCCTACATGTTTGTGTGACAACATTTTCTCTCTCTCTCTCTCTCTCTCTCTCTCTCTCTCTCTCTCTCTCTCTCTCTCTCTCTCTCTATATATATATATATATATATATATATATATATATATATATATATATGTATATATATGTATAAATATATATTATAGGGCAACACTAGATGACCTATATTTTTAAGGTGCAACCTACAAACCAGTGGATTTACCAAAATTCTATGAGTAGTCAAATTTGACCGTAGGACTCTTTAGCATGAACATTGACAAAATAATTGCTTTCCTAGGGAGTGAATAACTGGGAACATTGGTGCAAATCAGTCAGTGATTCAGAAGATATACAGAAGCTCATTTTAATCTGACACAAACATTGCCGTCGGGTAGGGGAATGGTGCTTACATGCAAACAGGCTCCCCCTCCCGGATTTGCTTCTCCATTTGCGCTGCAGGGAAAATGAGAAGTTTAAAGAGATGGTAGAAGTCTGTAGTGCAAATAGAGTAAACGCCAGCTGTGTGCATAGCAGGCAGTGTTTACAGCGATTTCCTATGGAATCTGCCTGCTTTTTGCTGGTGCTAAAGGCAGGGGCGTGGCTAGGTCTGAAAAAGACCCGGGGCTACTCTAATGCTGGAACTGTCGGGACTGGGGGCTAGCTAGCCTTTTGATTGTAGCTCCTGAGATTCTATCCGGGGCTACAACCAAAAGACCAGGGGCTATAGCCCCCCTACCCCCCCCCTAGCAACGCCTCTGGCTAAAGGCAGACATATTCCAAAAGATATCATTGGATTTACGCGAGCATGAAAATCCCGTGCTGGCGTACAACCAAGCTGTTTTTGAATGGCGGAGGGCAAACGTGAGGCAAAAACATAACTCCCATTCCACTGCTGCCCTCCTGCCTTATAAAAACAATACAAATCCCCCAGAGCGGGAATATAGGCGTCAAGATAGGTGTTAAATGGTACGTCTGTCTTTAGTGCTTCTATGTACGTTTCTGAAGAACTTGAAAATGACCATGAAAATGTTACGAAAAGGTGTGTTTCTTACTTTTTGCAGTGGTTTTCCTACAAGGGAAATGCACAGTTGTTAGACACGTGGACAGCCTAAATCGCTGGATGGATTTTCACCAAATTCATTTGAAAATACTGACGCCACTACTGAAGACACAGATGCAGGCTCAGGCGCATGTAACATCTTAGATATCCCTGACAATAGACAGGGGTAAGGAGGTAATAATAGGGTGTCATCCTAGACTCTGGGTTAACAATAAATCAACATGTCAGCCATGTCAAGAAGTCCTGGGCCTACATGAATAGGCTGCCGAGACAAATTAAACCATAGATATCTTCTTATCACCTCTTTTCCTTGGCCATAGCGCTTGTTAACTCTCGGCTCGACTATTGTAACAGTCTCATTGCTGGCACATCATTACACAATCTGAAAAGCCTCAAAACAGCTCAGAATCGGGCAGTAAGAGCTGTTTGCAATCTGGGCCCACTGGACCATGTTATAGACTCTAGGAGAGCACTGCATTGTCTCCCAGTTATCCAATGCATCACTCACAAAATACTCACCCTTAGATATAAATGTATGGCTGATAAAGCTCCCCAGTACCTTAAGAACCAGAAACTACGGGGTGTACTCTTTGGTCCAGTATGGTCAATAAACTTGTACCCCCAACACAATCTGAAACATTTTGGTCCCTTCCCTCTCAAATTTAGAATCTTCCTTGCATCTCTAGTTTTAAGAGAGCGTTAGAAACACATCTCTTTAATTCTAATGAGTAGGTACCCTTCCTTGTCTGCTTGTTCCCTGGCCCGATCCCCACTTCTTCCTTCCTGACCAGGTTTTGTCTTAATGTGCACTGAAGCCTTTGTGCTTGTTGTGGTTTGAACCTTTTCCTCTCTCCTCCCCCGCTCCCACTTGATTCCCCACATGGTCTTTGTCTCCCTCTAAAAGGGACATAGCCTGCTAACATCACCCCCGGGCAAATGTCCTAACGTCCGCCTAGCACTCTTCTACTAGCGAAGTGGTCTCCTGACTGTTCACTGCAACCTGGCACTTCCTTCGCCGCCCAAGAGTGGACCAAGATCCTCTGTCAGCTCCGGAGCATGCCAACCAGTTTCTCCAGGGGGAGTCCACAGGTCATCCCTGGGCTATTGAGGCTCAGGATCAGGGTCAGGCAGCAGAGACCCCTCATTTTCCCTCTTGACAAAATGCTTGAATAAGGAACTATTTCTCGTCACCTCTTTGTCTGCATTCTCAGGCGTTATCATGGTTCCTTTAATGGCTGTGATATGAAGTGGCTTCGGGACAAATCAAGCATCCGTTTCCTTCAAGGTTGCTTGCTGTACCCACACTTCATCCCCTATGTGGAACTCTTTGGGCCTAGCCCCTCTTCTCATGTCTGTCTCCTCTCAAGCTTTTTTCCTTCCGCCCTGTGTCTCTTCTTATGACCTCCAGGGCGGGCTTCAGGCTGGGTCATGGCTGTCTCACAAGGCGGGTGTGGACTTCATATTGCATCATTAATTCGGCAGGAGTCTTGTTGGTTTCCACATGTGGAGTGTTGCAGTAATCACGAAATAGCCAACATAGTGCTTGATGGGGGTCAGAACCCTCGATGCAGGCCCTCTGCATCATTTTCTTAATGGAGGCCATAAACTGCTCAGCCATTCCATTGGCTTGTGGCCAGTGGGGAGTGATCTTCAGATGGATGAACCCCATGTGTTTCGCAAAGGCTGCAAACTCATGTCTACTGAATGGAAGCCCGTTGTGGTACTTGATTGTGCCAGGGATTCCCCATTCTGAGCGAATGCCGTAGATGCTGTTTTCTTCATGATGGGGAATCTGGAATATTCATCTATGAACAGCAGGTGGTACTTCCCTGACTCCAAGGGTCCGTTGAAGTCAATGGCAACCCTCTCAAATGGATACTAAGGGATGTGTGTTGGTTGGCATGGGACCAGTGCCTCTGCTCTGGTTGTGCATTGGCACACTATGTAGTTTTTCACCCACCTGTAAACCATTGAGTCCAGGAAAAGTAACCACACATAACACTGAAGTTGCCACTTTGTGTTATCAGCACCTCAGTGTCCCTCGTGTGCCGTCTTGATTACTTCTACTGTGACGGTTGCAGGGATGACAAGTCTGCACCCTCTCAATAGCATTACATTGTCCTCAACAGCCAGTTCTGTGTGCACCTTAGCAAGCATTTCCATTTCTTCCCTGCACACCCCCGGGTGGTTTAAAACGGCCCGATGGTAATCCTTCCACTTATTGTTCTCCATTAGACAGATTGCCGGAGTCATGGAGGGGTCTGCAGCGGTCTGCAGCGGATGCTGTTATAACAGTTTTCAGTGAGATAGTGGGCGGGAGCGCACTGGAGGCTACGTAGTTAATGTATTCTGTGTCCCCGGCCCTGGGTGTGAGATTTCTCGCTGGGTGCCTTGATAAGTAATCAGCTGGGTAGTTTTCACCCAGACCCGTGAATGACCTGAAGACTGATGCACCAACGTTCTATCCTGGGCAGCATCTTGGTGCAGGGGTTCCCAAACAGAGATAACAAAGCCTGGTGGTCGGTGATGAGAGTGACCCTTTTGCCTATAACAAAGTTGTGAAAATGCTTGCATGCCCACACGGCTGCCAGACTCTCTTTTTCAGATTGTGAGTAGGCAGTCTCAGGCAGGGACAGCGCTCTGCTGGCATAGGAAGCAATGTGTCTGGGGTGGGAGTCGACCCCATTTGTCTTGGTGAGTATGGCCCCTAACCCCACCAGGCTTGCATCCATGACGATCTCAGTGTGGCAGTCGGGGTCAAAGTAAGCCAACCGTCCGGCTTCCGCCAGGGCAGATTTAATGGTATCCTTCTGCAACAGGCATCGCATTTGCTCAGTAATGGAAGCATAGTGCGGAATATAGCGAGCGCAGTAGCCAGCCATCCCCAGAAATGATTGTACATCAGCCACTTGGGTTAGTTCAAGAAGGTTGCAGATGGTGGTGACCTTATCAAGGTCCGGCGTCATGCCGTCCGTGGAAGAAATGTGGCCAAAGAACTTCAGTTTGATCTTGCTGAACTGACACTTGTCTATGTTCAATGTCAGACCCGCCCCTTGGACAGCTGCACGCGTTGCAAGCAATGCAGCATCATGTTCCTCTCGAGTCCTTTCGAAGATGAGAATGTTGCCACTATAATTCAGAGCTCCACCTGATGACCTGTCTGATTGCCTCCTGAAAAATGTCAGCCACTACTGAGATACCAAAGTTGAGGCACTTGTAACGAAAAAGGCCATTGTGGTTTGCTAACGTGGTGATGCCTCTCGAATCGTGGTGTAGCTCCATCTGATGATAACCCTGGTTGAGGTCTAGTTTGGAGAGTAGGACTGACTTGTTCAGCTGCACAATCATGTCCTCAATATGGGGCCCTAGGTGAGCCTTGATAGCTGGAGCAGTGCACATGGTGCTCAAGGCTGGGTGCTTGAAGTGTCTCAGCTGCACTAATGAGGAGGCCCATTGTGTTTCTTGAAAAACCGCTTATAGCGTGGGCCGGAGGGACCCTGAGAGAGTAATCTTGGCCGGAGTAGCCGTTCGGGCGTGTGTTCCTCAGCGAGTCGCCTGCAACATGCAGCTATGATGCTGCCCAATAATGGCGGGACTTGCTGGAGTGGAGGAGGAAGAGGATCCCCCACCTGCAGGCGCTGTATATGCTGCCATGCTCCTGCACGTGGGAACGAGGGTGGCCACTGGTGGATTGCTGCGCAGATTGATGTTGGAGTCAAACGTGGAGCATCCAGGATGTGTCATCGATGGAGGCATAGGAACAGGTGCTTCACGTGTCGGCGGGATCGCCAGGCTCGTCCGGAGGGCCTCTGTGGAGGCGCTGGATCAGGAGCGTCGAGCGGTGGGATCACCCTCATGCAGGAGAGGAGGACTCCGGGTCACAAGGAAGACCGCCTCATCACCAGTTGTTGAGCCGGAGGGGCTTAAATAAGGAGGATGCGACATCGTAGGGAATCGGTACATATATTTTTATTAACCATTAACTGCGTACTGAACTTTTTCCTCTCTCCTCCCCCTCTCCACGTCATTTCCCACGTAGTCTCTGTCTCCCTCTTAAAGGGACAAAGCCTGCTAACAGTGGCTGTCTGCTTTTTATACCAGCAAAAAGCTGGCAAATTCGGCATGAGTAAGTTACAAATGCTGGTGGCTGTTACTAAATGGCAAGTAGCATTTACTCAATTTGCTTGGTGGGGTACAAAAGGGAGGCATAAAGAAGATTACACTTCTGCTTTTCAGCAATTAGGAAAGGCTTTATAATTGTAATGGAAGGGTTATTCTCGAGGTGAGTAGGGGATTGTGGGTAGTTTGTGTCTATGGAAGTTGGGCGGAGGGATAATTGCCATAATCTTTAATTACATGTGCATCAAAGAGGCTCAAGTGCTTTCAGTGTGTGTCCATATTAGGAGTTATTTGAAATGGGTGTGCTTTTTGAGTCACATTAAAATAACTATTTAGTGGTAGGTGTTGTCAATGCTCTGGTGTCAACATATACAATGTGTAAAAAAGCAACTACAAAGAAGAGGTACACAGTTGGTATGTGGGAAGGTCAGATACGAGAAGAGTCGAAACATGCAAATGTATTTTTATGTGAACATTTTAATGCCATTTGCAGTGTGGTACAGGCAAATGGTCCAGTTCCTTTGCCTTCAGCAGGATTGCAGCTTGGTGTCATGTTTCGTTATATGTAAGCAGTGTAAAGAATATCACAACATCAATTCATATGTGTAGAAATCATAAGGGGCCAGGCTAAAATAAAAAAAGGGTTGAGGTATGCCAAGAAATAAAGTTTGGTATTGCTGTGTTGTTCAGGTGAGTAATTTGCAGTCATAATTTTGTGGTATTTAATCAAACATTGAAGTGATCTAACATTGCGGAATCACACTCCCCTAGGGAAGAACAATTTTTGGAAAGTACAGAGTGATATGGATGACAATATATTTTCGAGGAACAGTGCATTTCCTCATTTCTTGTATCTGTTACAAGCACAGAATCTTTAATGATCATACCAGACAGAAAGTGGATATTGTGAATATACAAAACATATTTTGGTCTTTGATGTAAGCAGTTACCACTTTAATAAATGTGGCTGTCCAGTTCCATTTTTGCATGTGCCATGTTTGAAAAGTTTAGGAAGTGTGGAGGAACAACTCAAATACGGAATCAATATACGTTTTCAAATTCATCAGTGTGAAGAATTGGCTTCTGCCACGCAGAAGTACAAGGATGAGTAGGGGTAAAATGGCCCACTCAACTCTCACACTTCTACAACCTCAAACACAACACAATCATAAAGGTAAACAGGGACAATCAAGAGATATACCTCCTTCACCTTCTGTGGTAAAGTGGGCAGAGGGAAGAATATACTCTCAAGATGGGTGTGAAGGTGAACCAGTGGTGACCGAAACAACACAGTATCACTGTCCAAAATAAAGGCAATGTCCAATCAAGGTTATATACAAAATAATAAGTGAACATCATCTGCACGTAGAACAAAAAGAGATTACTATACAAAAACTCACCCAAAGGAAAGGACAGAGAAGATGCAACAGATTGGAGAAAGTAGCACTCTGAGCGCACTTCCATGGGTGGTATGTAATGTACTACCATAAAAAGGATATTGGATTGAAACCAGGAACTATGGAAGTTCAGTGTCAACAGTACCTTGATTCAGTTCTTGGTGGGATGATGCATTAGATCCAGTGTCGAATGATGATGTAAGCTAATTAAGCTCAGTTCGGGCATGCAGGATTGTGGAGGATCTCGCAGCAAGCAGCGTTGAGTAGGGGTGAATGTGAGTGCTCTGTGTGCTAGAAGAGCTGCTCTTCAAAGATGCAGATTGTGGCCCTCCCAGGAATGTGTTGCACTTGTCCAGGTCGATTCAGACCTTAGCTGCTCATAGGGGTCGCGAGTGGTGCTCTAGCAGTTTGAGTCGGCAGGCAACAGTTGTCAAGTGGGGATTGAGGGTGTGTCAAAATGCAATCAGTGCAGTGGTGGTTCACAGACTAGCTGTGCCGAGCCATGGTTGTAACCCCTGGTTAGAGTCAGTGAGTGACTTTGCAGTTATTCGTTTTGGGTTCCAGTGACTGGTTTGGTGCAGCAGAACAGGCAGCTTCAACTGGTCTTGCCCTCTGGTTGCTATGAGGCCTCTGCAGGGGGCTCAAGGACAGGATGCTTCTGTTCAGGGTCTGCTGCCCTAGCTCAGGAGATCTGTTGCAGGGCAGTTGGTCCTTTTCCTAAGCACTGGTCACTCCCATTATGTCCTGGGATTTGTTAGGGGACAGATTTTCTTTCAGTCTTGGACAGCTCCTTCTTAACCCCAGGCTGAAGTCTTTGAACAGTACAACCATCCCAAAGGAAGGCAAGTGAGAATCTTCAGAATGTTTCTTTGGTCATCAAGGATCCTTGAGGAACTGAGTGAGTCTACTGAAGTACTGAGAGGCCCCTTCTTTGAAAGGCACAAGTGATTTGTCTAAATCTCGCCTGCTTAAGTGGACCAATCCACACTCCTGGCCAGAGTGGACTTTGCCCTGTTGAAGTCACACCCAATGTGCTTTGCTGCGGAGGAAGTGGAGGGGACATGAAAGGGAAAGGGAGACAGTGAGAAAAAAGATGGTGGAAGGCTTCTTCCAGTGACCAAAGTCCTGCTGCCTATCCTTCTACTACCCCTTTCCTCCTGACTGACACTAAAGGCCTTTGGGCATGCAGCACACTGGTGCAAGGCTACGTATCTTGAATGGGTGTGCTCCTTTGATATCTGGGCCCAGGGCAACTGCCTGCTGTGCGGCTGTCTCTGTGGTAGGGTGTAACCGGCCCTGACAAAGAGGATCAAAGAGTGTCTGTGTATCCTGGGTTTCTCTCCTGCAGTTTGGCAGTATCTCGCCTGACCCAAACACACATTCCATTCGACAGCAAAGCTGACTCAGAGGAGCTGACATTTGTGCAATATCAATTTGGATGTGGAGTTCATGTTCATAAGTATTGACATGCACTATGCCTAACCTCAGGCATAGCTTATTTTTAACGATTGCCTTTCCAACATCATGGGTTACACCTGATCACCGTAGTTTTGTTACATGGGGCATATCTAAAATGCCGCCCCATTGCGGCAGGGGCTTAGCTGTTACTGCGGCAGTCGAGTGGGCATCTTGAGACTTTTCAACCTACCCTGCGTCATGAGCAGATCAGGGGACTGAGGCATTAGGGCACAAGTCCACTATGCTTTTGGCATAAATTTGACAACAAAGGGTGATCTTGTGAATGTGTGATCACTGCATTGCCCATGATGTCAACTTTCAAAAGACCCATAGCACGGCACTGTGATCACATATATCAGTTTGCGCCACAACCCACCTCCTTCTCCCGTCTCTACTTCTGTGTGTGCCGTTGACTCATCTCTCTTCCAGGCGCTGCAGGTCATTTTATTTTTTTTTACTTTTTTAAAATAAACTTTCTTGTCACCCGCTCTCCTCTCATGGACGTGTGGCCACCCCAGCAACCCCTGACTTCCATTACAGCGTCAAAGGAGAGTGGGGGCAACCCCTGCAACTTTCTCTGCTTGGTCACTGAAATGGGAGTCAGAATTTGTGGAAATGACCAATAAATATGCATTCGGCATTTTCTACTCATTATTTTGCACCAATACCGATCTGGTCAGCACATTACCCTTTGGGGGAAGAAGTCCTAAGCATTATTTTACATAGCAGTAAAAATCCAAAAACAGACAGGGCTTTGCACCCTTACCAGATGGCATTTCCACACAATCAGAGGCAGAGGAGAGTTTGGTCCCATAACAATCTGCAGGGGACAATTGGGAAGACTGTGTTGGAACATGTCCTCACTGTAGCTGCACTGGAACCAGGACCCCATCACTGGAGGTTAAAGAAGTCCCTGGTTTGGGAGTCACAGTAACCCAGAAATCCCAAAGCAGCTAGAATCCTGCTTCACTTAATGCATCTTCAAGCAACTTCAATTGTGCTGTTGACACTCCTTGAACTTCGAGCTGCTTACCTGCTTCTTTGGGCTATCTTATTACTATTTCACACTTGTGAAGATCACTGCTGCCTCGTCTTGAGTGCTGGCTCACCGCTGTGGAAGCATCATATCATGTGCAGTTAGTCGACCCAATAGCACCTTGCCTGGCGCCTATTTGACTGCTGATTCGACCCACTAGAAGGTATCATTCATCAATGCAACCAAGCAGAAGCATTGTTTTAGCTCAACTCCTCCACCGACTCGAACCTGTTGGGGCTCATTGTCTCACACTGTCTTGAGCAACAGAGACTTGCTAATGGATCAATTCAACTTACTTAGTCTCTTCAACCCTAAGGACCTCATTAGGATCCTGGCGTTTCCGGAATGAAGGGGGCCGGTACGGGACCAGCCCCCTTCGTTACGGGAGCGCCGATTACGAGCTTCACTTTGCAGGACCTGGATCGGACGCCTGGTAAAACCAGGCGTCCTTTCCGGGTCCCGCGAGGGGAAGAGGGAGGTAACAACGGGACACATGTAATGTGCTCGTTGTTACCTCCATCCCCATTCCCATTGAGCCTTATGGGGGCTCAAATGGGAATGGGGAATGGTTCCTGCAAGGAGGAATTACCGGGTCCCCCTATGTCGAATGACCTGGTTATTCCTCATTGCAGGAACCCGGTAAAGGAGCCCGGTTTGGAGGCAGCCATGGAGCTAATAGCTCCATGGCTGCCTCCAAACTCGTAATGAGGCCCTAAGTCTCTGTTTTCCCTTCACTTCTCTGGGCACCACCATCCTCCTACCTATATTGTATTTGTATTTGTATTTGTATTTATTAAATTGTATATAGCGCTTTAAACCAAAGTGCTTCACATGAAACAACATGAATACAATAGAAGCAGTACGCACATTGAGTCAATTCATCATGAACAGGAAGTAGAACAAGTAGCCGAGGTAATTAGATTAAGGACCTGGGTAGGCGAAGCAAGCGTGGAAGTAGTGAAAAACTGTCATTAGGGAGGATGAAGTAGGTGGAATTTTAAGGGGGAACTGAAGGAAGAGCGTGAAGAGATAGAGCGGATAGGGAGCGTTAATAAGTTCCATTGGAGAGGGGCAAGGAGCTGGAAAGATCGGAAGTGAGAAAGGGCACAAGGAGGGGGTGGGACAGTGAGTAGGAAGTGGTCAGCAGAATGGAGGGGGTGAGAGGGAGAGTTGAAAGAGAGGACGGAGAAGAGATGGGGGTAGATCATGGAGAGATTTAAAGACAAGACAGAGGAAGTTGAATTTGAGTTGGGAGTGAAAGGAAAGCCAACCAAGAGAAGAAATCAAAGAGGAGATGGAGTCCTGAAGAGAGAAAGGGAGCAAAGAGTGCGGATTGCAGAGTGGTAGAGGGATTTGAGGGGGGCACGATGAGAGGCGGGGTGACCAGAGAGGAGAGCTGAGCAGTAGACGAGACGAGAAAAGATGAGGGAAGAAATTAAGAGTTTGGTGGCATGGAAGGTGAGGGAGAAATTGATTTTGCAAACATTGTAGAGGCAATGGAAGCGACAAGATTGGGAAGTGAGCGAGATATGGTGACTAAAGGAGAGATTGGAATCAAAGTGGAGGCCGAGGTTGCGGGCGGAGGCAGAGAAGGGGAGATGAGCAGGAGGAAAGAGGATATAAGGAGGGGGAGAAGGGGGAGCAAAAGTGTTGGCAGGAAGGAATAAAACTTCGGTTTTGTCTGTGTTTAGGGTGAGAAAGTGGGAGGACATCCAGCTTTTGATAGTTGTGAGACAGGAAGAGAGTTTGACATTTCTTTGAGATTTCTTTAATGATTTAAGTCTTTCCCTGACAACTCTCCTCCAACACCTCCAAAATGCCTTCTATCACCTCTTTCTGTCACTCCTCCCCACCATCTAGATCTTGATTTCCTTCCACTTCCTCGATCTTTCCTCCTACCACCTCCTTAATCTACACACTCTCCTGTATCACTCTTGCAACTACATCCCCAAACTAATGTTCCATACCCTCCACCAAGTCTTTAATCTCTTTCTTCCACTTTTACCCAAGCCCCTGAAATGAATTTCCAACCTCCTCTAACAAAACATGCATTTGAACCTTATACATACACCCATAAAATAATGTAGACCCCATGAATTGGTTTTTATAAAAATGTAAACACTATATGAATCAACAATATTTGCAATTGTACACCAAAATTAAGGCCTTGCTTTAATGTATTTCTCCCTGAAGAATGTGAAGAATGTCATGATTAAATTACTTTGACAGACACATGTTGGAGGTTGCACACGGAGCACTAATTTGGATAACTAACCATTTGAGTAGAATTACACATGCAAGGATTCATTTGTATGTTAAAACTGTTAATTGTTTTCCACATGTTTGTATTTGGCCTATGGATTTTGGATGGCAAACGTATGAATGCATGCATCTTTATAATTTAACATGTTTAACTATATATCTAAATTGTTCAGATTAAATAAGCTATTTCACAATAAAAGAATGATTTTTGTATTGCATTAATGTCAGTCATTGCAAACATAACCAAATATTTGTACTACATTGAAGTTGACACTACCTACAGTAGATAGAAACTCTGACATTGCCATAACCTGCTAACACTTATATGAGCCAAGAAGGAAAGGCTCACTAGAAGGGCAGCTTCTAATGCGATGACCACAGTCATCCATGCCACCTTCTTTAGTTGGTTGGTTAGCAGGCTGAGAAGTGCCCCAAACCTTACTCTAACATTCTTAGGCGCTCTAATTAGGGGCCATTGGTGGGACATTTGCTCATCAAGGGCAGGGCAAGGCATTTGTCAGGCATTCATCATGGGATTGGTCATGGCAGGGGCCAGAAACCCTACACAGTTCATCCACGGGTCTAACCTGTGGTCTCCCACAAACCCCAGACTCTTCTCACACAATCAAAAATTGAACCCCAATCATTGCTGCCAACAAACACAACTCACCGGGATTTGACTCAGTGCAAGGCGTTCAGTGTCAGAGTGATGATGCAACCCTGCATGATGAAATGAGCAACAGAAAAGATGGATGGTGGAGAGTGGATTCCTCCCAAACAAATTTTTGGCCTAAAAAAGGGTTTGGGGCAGTGAGATGGCTGCAGGATGGTGAGGAGCAGTGCAGTAGCAGTGAGTTCATCATATGTGGGTGTTTGCATTTCTGTTAGAAGGTCCAGGCAAGTACAAGGCCCTTAATTGACTGTAAAGTAACTTTGGTAATAGCAGCAGATTTTTCATGGCAAACTTTGTTAAAAAATGTGCATAATAATGTTACAATAGAAATTGGTGTGGTTATGGTAGCACATTATATTGGTGTAAATCAGAGTTCATAATCCCCATCCAAGTCTATGATAAAATAAAGCTGATGTCTCTGGGTCATTTATATGTGTATATTCCATTAGCTTTCACTACTTTTCACGCAATGAGTCTGTTTTGGAATTTCCTATTTTGCACACATGTGGAGAATACTAATGTGAATGTGTAAGTATCAGCAATGAGGTCACCCTTGCCTCTGGTGAATGCAGCTGTTCGCCAGAGATCTCTTTCAATTTGTTATGCTTTCTTGACTGTAGACATGAACGTGGGATTGAATTGATGATCTTGGATTGGTTTGTATGATGAGCATTGTATGATTGATATATGTCCTTTTGCTTTAAAGACTCTGTAGGTAGAATAACATAAAATAACTATCTGTAGAGTCAGCTATAATACAATATTCCTTGCAAGGAAGTAACATTTCAGTTACTAAGCATGCTAAATGTAACACCACAATTTCTGAAGGACAGACACATGAGTACATGTTTAAAGATTTGTACAAGTTCAAGTAGAACTTAACACATGTCAGTGTAATGGTATAAGATATGTGAAAGATATCTCCGAAACATCAGGTCATTTCAGGACGCACAAAAGGACAAATAAAAATGTCCAACAATTCAAACAAATCAAACAGTATAGGTTTTGCTATTTCAGAGGCAGGGGGAGTTTATGAACTTCAAACTCGATGTTTTCAGTGGAATGTTAGAAAATAAACTGTATGACTCAGGGAGACAGGATGACCCCATCGGTCTCTCTCTTGCAGTTAGAAACCACTGTTGAAATGGGAGTGTACCTTTATGTCCTTCCTTAGCTCTTTTAACAAAATGAACAGCATACACATTACACTAAAATTCAACAAAATGTTGATCAGTGTGAAATGTGAAAGTTTGCTGGTTTGCAAGGTCACTCTTTGGCTTGTTCTTATAAGGAAAGGTATACTAGTAAGTTTCAGCCCAGATGTATATTGGTTGCACCCTTTACAAAAAGGTTCAACTTAGATTTGAATTTGTATTTTTGCAAAATTCTATTTATTTCTATTGCACTTTTGAATTTGTTTTGTTTGTTTTGTTTATTTATTTGTAATGCGCGCCAGACCCAAGGGTAACCGGGCGCAGCAAAAGGAATATGCAAAGCTTACAGCGTTACAGGAATTAAAATGTTACATAGTTTACAGAGTTAGGGAGATAGGTAAGTACAAACTTATGAGGAGGCAAGACTGATCAAAAGATTAAAGCATTTCTATCGAGCGGGGCAGTAGATTATATACAATGATACTATAGTTTTTTACATTTGTGGTATATCTCTAGTAATACATATACATATATACAGTTCAGATAAGGTAGCATAACACAGGTGTCAAGCAATATATTACATATTTTTGTCATTGAGGTGTTTGATAAGATTCATTCTAAAGTGTGAGAAAGGTTGGTGTGTTCTCAAGTTGTGTGGTAGGGCATTCCACCTTTTGGCAGCTAGCACAGGGAAACTGGTGCTGCCAATTTTGGCAAGTTTAAATCTAGGGATTACCAGGCAGTTGGAATTGGGAGTTCTTGTAGGTCTACAAGAGACGTTTCTTTTTATTTTGTCCATCAGGTAGCTGGGGGCAGCGTTATTGAGGGCTTTATGCGTCAAGGAGATCATCTTTAGATGGATTTTATTGTTGGTGGAGAGCCATTTGTATTGGTGACTGATGGAGGAGATGTGTTCCCTTTTATTTATGCCTAAGGCAGCTCTTAGGGCATTATTTTCTAGGATTTGCAACCTTTTGGTGATAGTTTTATTTGCACCACTGTAAAGGGCATTGCAGTAGTCAAGTCGAGATAGTATTAAGGCTCTTGCTAGGATCATGCAACTATTGTTAGATAAAAAGGGTTTACCTGCTCTTATTAATTTACAGGTATAGGCTGTAGTGGAGGCTAAGGAGTTAACTTGTTTGGTGAGCAACATAGTGGAATCAAGATAGAAACCTAGTGTTTTTACTTCTCTCGAAACCTTAATGCTGTTACCATCTATGTTAAACACGGAATAGTCCTTGCCGAACTTGTTGATATTATCCTGCGTACCCAGGATGATCATCTCAGTCTTATCATCATTCAGGCAGAGACCATGGGCTGCCATCCATGCCTGAATAATGAGGTACACCCTATTCACCAAATCCCTGTCCTTGTTGTGATCCCCAGAAAACAGAAGGAGAATCTATGTATCATCTGCATAATTAGTGTAGGTGATACCTAGAAGGTCCAGGTGATCGAAGAGAGGTTTAGTGAATATGTTGTATAAGGTTGGTGAGACGCAGGATCTTTGAGGGACTCCACATGTGATTGGTAAGGGGTCGGCTGCTGCCGACGGGGAGAAGACTCTCATTGTTCTCTCGCTCAGGAAGGATTCAATCCATTTGATGGCATGGGTGGAGAAGTGTGCAGCAATGTCCAGGTGTTTGCAAAGGACCTTGTGGTCCACTAGATCGAAAGCAGCTGAGAGACCAAGAAGAAGGAGGAGTGCTGTCTTACCTTGATCTCTCAATTCGTCTATTTGGGTATTTAAATCAATGAGGGCAGTTTCGGTTCAGTGGAGTGGGCGGAAGCCAGATTGTCTGGCTCCCAGTAGATTATGTAGTTCAAGGTGTCTTTGAATTTGTGTATAGGCAACTTTGTCTAATATTTTCAGTAATAAAGGTACTGTGGTAATGGGCCGGTAATTGGTAGGGATGAGGGGGTCTAGGGTCTGCTTCTTGAGAAGCGGGAGCACCCATGATTGTTTTAGATTAGCCGGTATGTTGCCTGTGGCGAAGGAGGCGTTTATCAGTTTGGAAATTAATGGTGAAAGGTCTCTGGCAGCGTCTTTTATTAGTTGTGCTGGACAGATGTCACCTTTGCAATTCGAAGGTTTGAGAGAGAGGATGGTTTTTTCTACCTCTAAAATGGAAGTGTTAGTAAAGGAGAATTTGTTTGTATGGTCTTTGGTGGTGTCATTAAGTGGCAGCTTGTTTGGGAGGTTTAAAGAATCTTTTTTTAGTTGGATTTTTGTTTTGCAGTGTGGCAATTTTGTTGGCTAGAGCAGATTGGATATCTGAACACCAGGTCTGTTCCTTGGTACAGGTATCTGGTGTGGCAATGGGAGATTCCAGTTCTTTCAGAATGGAGAAGGGTCCTTCATGCTTGAGTTGGAGTTGGTAATGCGATCATTGTAGGAGTTACGCTTTGCTAGGCAGATTTCATTTTTGTAGTGTCGAGAGATATTAGTTAAATTAACTTTGTTCTCCTCAGTTGGACAGAGTTTCCAGCATGATTCACATTTTCTTTTGGTTAAACGTAGGGCTTTAAGTTCTGGTGTGATCCATTTGTTTAGGTGTACCTTGGGTTTACTTGTTCGCATTTTGAGTGGGGCGACTTTATCCATAATAGTACACATGATATTGTTATATTCATTGACCAATGCACTAGGGTCGAGGTTGTCTGGTAGTGCATTTAATGTTGGAAGGATCAAGGGAATAATTTTATCCACTGTAATATTCTGTTTGTTTCTTGTGGGGCAGGATGGAGCCATCTGTATGGCTGGGATGAGTGGTTTGGTAGTTAGTAGGTTAGATGACACCAGGGAGTGGTCGGTCCAAGATAGGGTTGTAATAGAGGAGACTATGGCCGAGCAGTTGGAATCAGCGATCCAGTCAAGTATTCTACCCTTCGCATGGGTGGGGGTGTTGACTTTTTGGGTTAGACCTAAGGTTTTAAGGGTATTGGTGATAGTTAATGCATGAGCATCTGCTTGGCCATTGAAGCCAAGGTTAAAGTCACCTAGTACCAGCAATTGTGAAGTAGTTTTGGTGTTGTTGGACAGAAGGTTGTGCAAGTCCTCCTAAAAGGTTGCAAGTGGACCCGGAGGTCTGTAGATTAGGTGAATAGATAAAGTTTGAGTATTGCTTATGGGAATTTTTGCAGTGAGGGCTTTTCAAGATTGCAGAGTTGTGACAGGGGCTAATCTTAATGATAGGTTTGTTTTGGATATGATGGCTATTCCACCACCCTTCTCGGCATTGCCTGGATATGGTGTAACCGTCAAGGATGGCCAACACGAGTGATGGACCTTTCGCTTTGTGTAGCCAGGTCTCGATTATGGCAATAAAGTCTAGCTTAGCTTCTGTAATTAGGTCAGCTAGGTCGATGGCATGTGCCACTAGGGATCTTACATTAAGGAGTGCTCCCTTAAAGGAATGTCCTTCAGGATCCATTTTGGTTGGGGGGGTATTTAATGTGTTAGTATTTGTCTTAAGTTTGAGAGTTTGGGTATTTATGTTCACTGGTAGGGAGTGATGAGGATTAGGATCATTGCATATCCTAGTATGTTGGCCTTTCATTGTACGCTTTCTAGGGGAAAAGAATCTTCTTGGTGGTTCATACAGTGTATTTAGTCTAGCACGTAGTTTAAGGTTTCTCTCGAGAGTTGGAGTAGTCTGAGAGGTATAGGCTAGGTGGCCTGGTGTGGCCTGGTGCATGGGGCTAGTATGGCCAGAATGGTTGAAAATCTTGGGCGTGAAGGGTGGGAGAGAGGGCGCAAGGACTGACTTGCATAGGGGGGCTTCAAGATGGCACTTCATGGTATTGGGGGTATAGAGCACAGCCATGACCATCAAGATGTGAATGTTAAGTAAGCTTTAAATGGTGCAAATCTATCACTGGTGACTGGCAATACCGCTTTGTATGTACAGACTAAGATTGCAATAAGAGAATATTGCAGAATAGTATTACAGGTAGTCTAGGTTACTGAGTGTTGGATAATTAAATGGCTACGACTAGGTGAGTTAAGTGGCTATGTGTATTTAACAAATATGGCAGAATCTATGCAATCTGGGTAACATTCAGTAGTCAGAGCGCAATCTATAAGGCACAAGCAGGCAAGTTAAAATCTGGGTACATTTACCAAATGTGGCAGATTATAAGCAGTCTAGATGCCATTTGCTAGTGAAGGCACACAATCTATAGACACGAACAGGCAAGATAGAGTGCTAGGGTTCATTTACCAAATGTGGCAGATTATAAGCAGTCTAGATGCCATTTGCTAGTGAAGGCACACAATCTATAGACATGAACAGGCAAGATAAAATGCAAGGGTTCATTTACCAAATGTGGCAGAATGTAAGAAGTCTAGATGCCATTTGCTAGTGTGAGCACAAAAGCTATAGACACAAACAGGCATGAAAAATGCTAGGATACATTTACCGAGTGTAACGGAATATAGGCAATTCAGATGCCAATTGCTAGTGAGAGCACAAGTCTATATAGCATGATCAGGCATGTTAAGATGCAGGTATATCTACCAAGTGTGGCAGAGGCGATATATTCTGTGTGTCATTACTAATAGGATTAGGCAGTAATTTGTGTACAATATGCATGCGCAAACAGTGCTATACTATAATTTAGAATAGAATTCTGCAACAGTGCATTATTTGAAATATTGTCCAGAGTCTGTTAATCTGACTTTTTTACGCTGAGGACAATGATGTTAGGGCAGGTAATGCAGATGTCATGGCTTTCAAGGAGGCTTTTGATCAGAAATGTATAAAAGGAATGGCTCTCATTAATTCTGTTGACAGTGAAAAGCCAGACACATTGTGTTCATCTTGTCATCACACATTCTACATGTTACCGGCCCAGAGAGTGGATATTGCAAGGATAGGAGATCCAGAGAAAAGGCAGGAAAAGCCATGTTCCTGTATTTTCCTGTGAAGGATCTTTTGACCTTACTGAATCTCAAACAATGTGTAAGCATGGGTTTAGTAGCTTCAAAAAGGGTTTAATATCTGCAAGAAACATTTTGTAGTAATCTACAAGTGTCCCCAGCTCTTACAAACTAGAATATGTTTGAAGGCGTTGCTCTGCACACAATTAATTCATTTTGGATTAAAGTGAGGATTGAGACAAAGTCTTCAAAACTTCCTCATGGAACACTTGTACAGGCAATACAAGAAAAAGGTAAATATAAGTCACTTGTATTGCATGAAAGTGTTCACAGACTTCGTGTTGGATGACAGATTAAAGATTCTCTTCAGTTCTGGTGAATGGTATTGCCAAAAAAGACAGGAATGTGGCAGCAGTTTATAGACCTTATAACGCTGAAGGCAGTACTGGAGTATTTGTCTCATCAGAGAAAATACAATGCTGGTGTTCAAGTTGTACTCAGCATTACAGTTCTTGTGGTTGCTGTAGAGGAATCAAGAAGGAAGGGATTGTTTCAGTATAACTGTAAAGCTGGAGATAGTTATAAGCACTGCTTGATTTTTTGTGTAATAATTATCATTGAAGTGAACATTTTCTGTCAGTTCTTTTTCAGCACACCATAAAATAATAGATAAGTGAGTTCTGGTGTCTATTGTTACTTGTCATAGTAATTATTCTAACACCTGTAACAATAATCCCTGTGGGATACTCGTATACAGGGCTACCACATTTAAACACACTAGTATCTTTCTCCTATAATCAAATGTTAACCCTTCTATTTCTGTGATCATGTGTGTCATATCTTTGGCATACAAGGTCGTTGTCTTAACTAGAGGTTGCAAAAATATGTCTACACATTTTGACATAGGTTCTAGATCTGAATCTAAGCCTGAGACTATAGGTCATCGAGTTGGTTTTAAACAGGGTTTTGTGTATTTTGGCAAGGGTGTAAAATTGGGGCATTCTTGGTTTGTCCATTACCAAGAATTCTGCTTCTTCTTTTGAAATCTGCGTTTTCTACCTTTTGACTAATCCGTTTTTTTCTAATTTGCCAGTGGTTTCTTCTTCTAGTTTTTGATAGTTGTCTTTAGCTTGCAATTGCCTGTTACATTCTTGGATATAGTCTCTTCTATCTTGAACCACTATGGCTGCTCCGTTATCTGTTCTTCGAATTATGATGTTATTATTCTGAAAAAGGGATACGAGTATGGCTTTTTCATTCTTAATGATGTTCTGGTATCCCTTCCCCTGTTCATTTTTTAGTTTCTCTAGTTCGCCCAAGACTCGGTTTTCAAAGACTCTTGTCTTGGCACTATGAGTTTGCAAAGGGATTATACATCTTGATTTGTTCCGGAGGCCACTGTCTTCTTCCTCATTTTCCACTTCTTTGTCTGCAAAGCATTTGAATTGTATGGTGCACATATTTATTGATTGCATAATACAAAAATGGTGGTCAAATTAAATTGAATGTCCTGTATATAGCAACTCCGTCAACATTTGTGTTCAAATTGTATCTACCTTTACATAGAGAAAATAAGTATTATAAGTAAGCTAATAGTAGACCGTGAACGACATATGACCACCAAAACATTTTAAAGTATTTTTTATTCAGATGTTAGATACATGTTGAGGATATTGGGTCCTCACACCTGGTATGTAACTCTGAGTTGTGCAGAGTATAGATGGGATGATCTTGCAGTTTTGATCCATTAAATCAACTGTGAGAATGGTATGTCAATGTGCCAAACACTTTTTCAAGGACCTCTATTGTGTCCATGTTCAACCACTGTCCCACCATTGTTCTTGGCTATGCTTCATTTAATCTGTGACAAATACATGGTTCTCGTTAGTGTTGTTGAATACTGTTTTAGGAGGAAAGAGTATCAAGCTCATGGCTGATTCCGTGTTCACATGCTTCAATGGGTAAAATATGCCCCTAATTTGGGAAAGATTCTAAGATGTTGACAGCTTTGTTTTAGCATTTATTGAAAAACATGTGTTATGTTCAATTCTAATAAAGGCTAAGAAAGAAGAGTTACAACCAAAAGTGTGGCATTGTCAGACACACATGTGCAGCGGATATTGCCATGAGAAATATAAGACTAAAGGGACATTTTTAAAGGGAAAAATCAAAGTCAGGAAGTCTTCACTTTTGGCATCAAGTTGCTCATACACTGAGAATGTGATGCTTATACATTTCCTGATCAATTGATCAGCATTCCTCTATGTGATCGCAGTATCAACATTATGTGGTTGATTCTTGTGCCTACCATATAGATAGTGGTTGTTAAAACCACTACCTGCAACTGAAGATCTTGCAATATGGATGCCTGACAGTATAGACATCTTGAGAAATAATTCTATTTACACTTATTATCCTAGAAGTGCTAGTCTTATGGAGGGCATTTGTTTGTATATAGTAGCTGAGTAACGCACATAACACAATGTGGAAGGTGACACCAAAGAAGTATGTTTTAAGTGACCACATGTTTGTCCTTGCTTCCTGGTAAGACATGAAACAACATCTCTCATTAACTTCTTGCCAAACTGGAGAAAATCATTGTTTTCATTTTCTCATTAGTGATTGTTCTTCCCTTGGTCTAATGAAAAAGGGTTTCTTGGTGATTTTGAGGCTTAGCACGCAGCTTTTGAAGAAAAGTAAACAAACATTGTGTGCCCAAAATTCCAGCAATATTTGGAAATGTTGAAAAAGAACATTGTTAAGAAGAATCAGTGGAAGCAGAAATAGCCAAGGACACATCGGCGGGGAGCTAGTATTCTGTTCATGGTAGCCAAACTGCCCTTCATGCCCATTCTTTCAAACGAACATTGAAATGGTCTCGAAGAAGTTGTTCATGCTTTGACACACGCAAATGATACAGATTACAATTCGGCAAGTACATGGTCCAAGGTTAATACGGAGCAAGAGGCAGTATATGGAAAAGTGACCAAGATAATTATACATGTTTTCCTACATGACAACATGCCTGCTCCTTCCAAGAGCATTGGCTTTTGGTTTACTTAGAGGTCACAATGCTACAATGAATAGTTTTCTAATGTATGGTCTGCAGAATTTTTTCCAGCAATAGACAAGATAAATAGACTAGCGTCACCTTGTCTTGTGTAGTGATTGACCAGCCTGTTTTTTCCTTTGTGATTTTGCACTGCTAAAGAATAGGTACAACTATCTGTTTGGAGAAAAACATGTGATTGTTTTGGTGATATTCTTCAGGGAACCCCAGTGAAGGGACATCCAATATTTCAGACCTTCTGCATTAAAACGCCATTGGCACTAGAAGAACTTCAAATCTCTTGACTTATTTCCTGTTCAATGAATGTACAGTCAACATGAGACAATCTTCAGACCTTGCACATGCAGAAATACTAGGGTTTGAATAGGAGTGCTGGATGATGGTGTGCTGAATACCCTTAAAAGCAGCCTAATTTCCAACATATATCATACACATTTAAGAATCCATTGCTTCAGAGATGATGTTGGATTTGCAGGAAATAAAATGAATCTGTTTGTTTAATGTCTACTATGTTTTTTTTTTTCTCTCGTATAATGTACTGAATGTGTGCCTGGATGTAAGATTCAGTGAATCTTTAATAGTTGCAGTGTGTGTGCTGTGAATTGTCATAGAGTTACAGTTGAAGAGAGGCTGTGTGAGAAGACATTGGATGGTGCTCATGATATCCAAGTGGCACAACAGCAGGCCAGTAAATGCCCAGCTCTTTGACAATGCTAAGGCAGCTCAGATTGGAGAAATGCAGTAGCCGCCAGTACAGAAGGGCGTCTTTTTTTACTTGTACAGTTGGAATTAGTAGGGCCAGGCCAGGTAACAGTAATATCAGTAGTAATGGATAGCCACAAGCACATCCTCTCACAGTGCAAGTCTCTATTGTTATGATCAAACACGTGGTAGTGCACACAGGAAGCCATCACTGCATCATACATGCAAGCAATCATTCAGCACAGCATACAGGGGACAAAGAATGAACATTACAACATAGTTCCCCCTTAAGAAGCAGAAGCAAAGTAGGTACACATGTAACCACATGTGACAGTGAACAACTAATTGAAAGAACAAATGCATATGAAGGTAGCAAACTCCATACAAACAACCATCAACAAGAATACACCATCCCTAAACCATTCATTATGAGAAAATGTACTCTATCACGTTACGCAAGGGTGCGAAACATCGGCACTGCAGTCACTCGATGGGAACCACTACCATCCTGTAGAAACATGTGCAACACTGACTACCAATTAACCCCAGAGTGAAATGTGCCAAATACTTCCACACAGGCTAAGCACTAAGACACATGCCGCAAGATACTGGGAGAGGTTCAACAACATACTGTTCCCAAGAAACATTACAGGGCACAGAAGTGATATTCCCACAAGGGGTCACAATGATATCATTATAATTGTTAATTTATAACACGTTTAATACCAGGGGTGGTTTCTAAGGGATGGGGGTTGGGGGGTGATCGGGACTGAAACCTGTGTTGCACTCCGTTGTCTTGCTTCCAAGTCAAACACTTCCAAGACAAACGCGTTGCACCCTGAGCTATCCCCTCTCTACAACAGGGACCAAAACACTATCCAAAATGCATCTTGGACCAAGCTTATGTTCAACTCAGCAAAGCAAAGCATATAGAACACAAATAATGATTATGTTTAATGGGGTCCAGCGTGTGTGTCAAAGGCTTCCAGACATATCAAGTAAAAAGGCTTGGTATGTTTTTATTTATGTGTTGCCTGGTCATAATTACTATAATAGGAACTATAAACGCAAATATGTGGATGCCACGTATGACTTTACGTCTATCTGGAAACATATAAGATTCTTTCATTTCACTATTAAGATTTTGGCAGGGCATTGCAATGTGTTGCCTGAGAAAAAGTTAGGCATATTAAAACACGTTCAATGCATTACTTTAAAATATATTGGGTGCAACGATACATCAGAAAGGGAGCAGGCGGTATCAAGTGCAGATGTGTGCTGTATGTTGTTCATGCTGCTAATTCTGTACTATAACAAAGAAATCACCATGTCATTAGCGGTGTGGTAGTGTATGCTAAAATAGGCAGATTGGGTATATTTCGTCATTGAGAGTGAGGCATACCACTGCAGTGTTTTGCTTTATGCAAAGCATATCAAAACATGAAAAACGAAAAATGTTAAGGTTTATTTAGAGCCAGTACTCATGTGAGAGGATTTCAGAGAAATCAAGCAAAACGACTTGGTTTGTTTTACAAAGGTTTTTTCATACTGATAATTCTGTTCTATTTAAGGAAACATCTCAGTGTCATTTGCAGCTTGGTGTTTGAATAGAAATACGTATGGGCAATGCTGCATGGGCATCCCAAAAGCGAGGCAGGGTAACTGCTGTTACCATCGGCAGCTGGGAGAGGGGCAGCCCCAATCCCCCGTGCCTGCTCCTCTCCTTCCACCCAGCTACGGAGACACGCAGTCTCGGCAGACAAAAGCCACGGAAGGGTAAGGTGCGAACAGTCATCACACCCTTCCTCCAAACAGCAAGGTGCTAAAGCGCCACAAGGAAACAACCATCAGGTAGGGCCCAGGTTCAAAGATTTGCCCCCACCAGGGGGTCAGACAGTCGGCTATCCGGCCGGGGGCTGTGACAACATCGGCCCCCGTCACATACACAACAAAGACCCAGGGCCTCCCTGGGTCCTATAAATGAGAGCAGCATGCTCAGAGTAAACACAATATGTTTGTGGACCCTGAACGGGGACCCAAGCAAACAGGAGGTTCATTGTTTACTCAGTGTCTTCCAAATCTTCTTGCTTCTTTACCACAGAACCCACCCACCCTACGAAAGGGAAGAAGAACAAAAAGAAGTACAAGGCACTGTACGGTGCCCACAACAAGTCGTGGGACACAAGAAGGCGGCACGGGTCTGAGGGGGTAACCTCAGGACTCTGTGCCCAAAAGTATGATACCATCATGATATGTGATATTGTTATTGTCATAACCCCTATCTGTACAATAAAATCCTACAGCCTTTTTAATGCCAACACTTGAAACAAGTTGTGAGCCTATCATTATGGGTGAGGGTTTGGGGTTCGGCCATTACTAATGCATGCATATGGGTTCAGCAGTTATTCGTGTGTGTTGTGGACACTGACGTGTAGCATTGGAACGTCACAAAAAATATACGTTCACAAGTGTATTTTAAATGTTTTAAACATATGCCTTTTGCTTCTCTGCAGGATCTTGATTAGAAATCACATCATCTTATAGTTTTAAGGTGTTTCTTTGTTCATGCAGCAGAGTAGCTACTTTGGAGACATTTATAATGGAAACCTCTGTTTTCATTTCTAGTGGCACTTTCCCTTGTCTCTTTCCTTTTGTGTATGCCTTTTGTTGTCGTGTCTTTATTTCTTGTCTGTGTTTTTTGTGATTGTTTTAAAATCAAGTTTTGGATAATTACTACCCATGTGTTTTTATATTTTGTATTTTTTTCTTTTCAGTCAATACTTTATCAGGAAATAGACATTTACATCAAAGAATAAAACAATCTAAAACACAATTATACATCATCAATGATACATATCAACTAACGTGTAAAACAAGGACATGCACTGTCAAATTTGCAAAAGCTTATTTCGCAACAGAAGGGCGCTTTCATTGTAAGATTAAATGTGCTGTGCAGTGAACAAATCAGGAGTTGATAAGACCAGCCTAAAAGCTGTTCAGACGTCTCACGCCCTAAATATTGAGAAGAGAAATATCTTCCTGAGATCAGCATAAACTGGACAAAAAAAACATGAGCAAATACATTTACGATAATTAGTTTGATCACTCTGTGGGTGAGGCACAATATCTCTTATGAATAATAGGTTTGTTATAAAACTGATAAAAATTGCCCTTTTCCTTGGATTAGTGAACCATTGACCGTAACCTGGCTTATTTAAAACAGGTAATTCTTATGGTAAAATTGTGCGCTTTGATTTTTTTATTCGGTTTCTTTCCTGGGATTTGCTTTGAACGAAAGAAAGCCGTCCACCAATATCCTTCTCTCCTCATGCTAACAATTAACTCCTTACTGAAAAAATGTGCAAGGCCAAGGGTGCTCAGGAAAGATCTTATATACTTTAGCCAAGGAGATGTACTGCAAGTAATTGAGGACATGACATCTTCTACCAGATGTCTAATTAATGTAAAATGAGGATTACCCCATACTGGCAACAAATAAAGTAATGGTTGCAATGATACATGTTCCTCAATGTATGTCAAGTCACATTATTCATGTAGGAGATATCCGAGGAAGCCCTGAGGTATGCGCATAATTCTTCTTAAAAATACATTTTCATTGACTTTAGCTGCCTTTGTGGAATCTGACCCCTAAGTGCCTGCACCATAACTCAGCAATGCTACTGTTTTAGCCTGGCAGATCTGAACGATATGATCTAGTGGCAGCCTGCCTAATTCCTTGCCATATCTGAGGATCAAAGAATGAATCTGCAAAGCATTGGCTATTAGTTGTTTGATGTGTGAGTCCCACCTGATGTCACAAGAAATCGTGACACCCAAGTAGACAAAGATCTGATGCAATCCATTTTCCTGCCTTCGATCGATACGGTTACCAGACATTTGGTCGAAAAAAATTGGTCGACCAGACAAATGGTCGAACCAATTTGCAGGCCGATTCATGGAATAATTAGCGCGGCGCAAGTGGGCAAAAACGTGCGAATCGCAGTGGAATAGCGAAAATCGCAGTGCAAGTGCGAAAATCGCACGAAAAGCAGCGCACATCGATTCATGGAAGTCCGTGCGCGAGAAAACCAGCGGATGTGCGATAAAAAAGAGCGCGCCGCACGTTGGCGCACAGGCCATCTAACAGCGTGCGCCAGGTCACAGCGAAAATCGCACAGGCCACAGCGAAATTCGCACATAGCGCGGCGCACGCAACAAAAGTAGGCGGAACACGGGCGTAACACTCGGAATGGGGAACAACTTGCCAAAACGTGGGCGTCACGGGGGAAGTACAGGGCACAAGTGCGCGGAACGCCCACACGCTCGCCTACAACACGTATTCATGGAATAGAATAGGGCAAAAAAGCGCACGCTCAAACCAGCGCACAGGTACAAACACGACCGCCACAAGAAAGCAGGCGGTAGCGTCTCTGCGGCTGTAAGAAATGTGCGCCAAAAGGTGCGCCAACAAATAGCAACTATATACTGCCATGATGAATGTCCTATACTGTGGCCCTCCAGGACAAATGACGTGCAAAGGGGTACCCACAAACACGGACACCCGCTGACAAAAAATACATGTGCGTGTATACCGGGGTGCACGGGAATTTCCACACGCGATTTCAGCAGGGTACGTGTATTTCAGGGGTGCGCGGGAAGTTCCACACGCAATTTCATCAGGGTACGTGTATTTCAGGGGTGCGCGGGAATTTCCACACGCGATTTCAGCAAGGTACGTGTATTTCAGGGGTGCGCGGGAAGTTCCACACGCGATTTCAGCAGGGTACGTGTATTTCAGGGGTGCGCGGGAAGTTCCACACGCGATTTCAGCAGGTTACGTGTATTTCAGGGGTGCGCAGGAAGTTCCACACGCGATTGGCCCAGTGCGAGCAGGGTACGTGTATTTCAGGGGTGCCCGGGAATTTCCACACGCGATTTCAGCAAGGTATGTGTATTTCAGGGGTGCGCGGGAAGTTCCACACGCGATTGGCCCAGTGCGAGCATGGTACGTGTATTTCAGGGGTGCGCGGGAATTTCCACACGCGATTTCAGCAGGTTACGTGTATTTCAGGGGTGCGCGGGAAGTTCCACATGCGATTTCAGCAGGTTACGTGTATTTCAGGGGTGCGCGGGAAGTTCCACACGCGATTTCAGCAGGGTACGTGTATTTCAGGGGTGCGCGGGAAGTTCCACACGCGATTGGCCCAGTGCGAGCAGGGTACGTGTATTTCAGGGGTGCGCGGGAAGTTCCACACGTGATTGGCCCAGTGCGAGCAGGTTACGTGTATTTCAGGGGTGCGCGGGAATTTCCACACGCGATTTCAGCAAGGTATGTGTATTTCAGGGGTGCGCGGGAAGTTCCACACGCGATTGGCCCAGTGCGAGCAGGGTACGTGTATTTCAGGGGTGCGCGGGAAGTTCCACACGCGATTACAGCAGGGTACGTGTATTTCAGGGGTGCGCAGGAAGTTCCACACGCGATTGGCCCAGTGCGAGCAAGGTATGTGTATTTCAGGGGTGCGCGGGAAGTTCCACACGCGATTGGCCCAGTGCGAGCAAGGTATGTGTATTTCAGGGGTGCGCGGGAAGTTCCACACGCGATTTCAGCAGGGTACGTGTATTTCAGGGGTTCTGGGGAGTACCACACGTGAATTGGCCGTGTGGGCCCTCCCAGGTGTACGCTCCACAACCTCCACGGACCCTGCAGGCAGCCCACACCACGGGGGACTACCCTGCACCCATGCTCATGTCCCGCAGGCAGCCCATCCACCATGGGCATGCCCCCCAGCCAACCCACATGTCACCTTGCACTACTGATCAACAATGCATGTCTACCACCACCCCCACCCCCCTGCCACCATGGGCATCCTCCACCAGGCCCCCACTCATGTCTCCCACCACCCCCACCCCCCTGCCACCATGGGCAGCCTCCACCAGGCACCCACCCATGTCTCCCACCACCCCCACCCCCCAGCAGTGCAGGGGCAGCCCCCACCAGGCCCCCACTCATGTCTCCCACCACCCCCACCCCCCAGCAGTGCAGGGGCAGCCTCCATCAGGCCCCCTGTCATGTCCCCCTGCGCCCCCACTCATGTCCCCCTGCACCCCCACCCCCCAGCATCCAGGGTCACCCTCCACCAGGCCCCCACTCATGTCTCCCACCACCCCCACCCCCCAGCATCCAGGGTCACCCTCCACCAGGCCCCCACTCATGTCTCCCACCACCCCCACCCCCCAGCAGTGCAGGGGCAGCCTCCACCAGGCCCCCACTCATGTCTACCACCACCCCCACCCCCCAGCATCCAGGGTCACCCTCCACCAGGCCCCCACTCATGTCTCCCACCACCCCCACCCCCCTGCCACCATGGGCAGCCTCCACCAGGCACCCACTCATGTCTCCCACCACCCCCACCCCCCAGCAGTGCAGGGGCAGCCCCCACCAGGCCCCCACTCATGTCTCCCACCACCCCCACCCCCCAGCAGTGCAGGGGCAGCCTCCACCAGGCCCCCACTCATGTCTCCCTGCACCCCCACCCCCCAGCATCCAGGGTCACCCTCCACCAGGCCCCCACTCATGTCTCCCACCACCCCCACCCCCCAGCAGTGCAGGGGCGGCCTCCACCAGGCCCCCACTCATGTCTCCCACCACCCCAACCCCCCAGCATCCAGGGTCACCCTCCACCAGGCACCCACTCATGTCTCCTACCACCCCCACCCCCCAGCCACCAGGGGCAGCCTCCACCAGGCCCCCACCCATGTCTCCCACCACCCCCCAGCCACCAGGGGCAGCCTCCACCAGGCCCCCACTCATGTCTCCCACCACCCCCACCCCCCTGCCACCATGGGCAGACTCCACCAGGCCCCCACTCATGTCTCCCACCACCCCCACACCCCAGCAGTGCAGGGGCAGCCTCCAGCAGGCCCCCACTCATGCCCCCCTGCACCCCCACCCCCCTGCCACCATGGGCATCCTCCACCAGGCACCCACTCATGTCTCCCACTACCCCCACCCCCCAGCAGTGCAGGGGCAGCCTCCACCAGGCCCCCACCCATGTCTCCCACCACCCCCACCCCCCAGCAGTGCAGGGGCAGCCTCCACCAGGCCCCCACTCATGTCTCCCACCACCCCCACCCCCCAGCAGTGCAGGGGCAGCCTCCACCAGGCCCCCACTCATGTCTCCCACCACCCCCACCCCCCAGCATCCAGGGTCACCCTCCACCAGGCCCCCACTCATGTCTCCCACCACCCCCACCCCCCAGCAGTGCAGGGGCAGCCTCCACCAGGCCCCCACTCATGTCTCCCACCACCCCCACCCCCCAGCAGTGCAGGGGCAGCCTCCACCAGGCCCCCACCCATGTCTCCCACCACCCCACCCCCCTGCCACCAGGGTCACCCTCCACCAGCCCCCCACTCATGTCTCCCACCACCCCCACCCCCCTGCCACCATGGGCAGACTCCACCAGGCCCCCACTCATGTCTCCCACCTCCCCCACCCCCCAGCATCCAGGGTCACCCTCCACCAGGCACCCACTCATGTCTCCCACCACCCCCACCCCCCAGCAGTGCAGGGGCAGCCTCCACCAGGCCCCCACCCATGTCTCCCACCACCCCCACCCCCCAGCCACCAGGGGCAGCCTCCACCAGGCCCTCACTCATGTCTCCCACCACCCCACCCCCCTGCCACCATGGGCAGCCCCCACCAGGTCCTCACAATCCCCAATCATGTGTGTAATGGTAAGCCTCCACAGCCAAAAAGCCCTACCAAGTAACCCATTCACCCACATGGAAATGGAAATCACATGTTACACCCCCAATGTTCATTAAGCTAATGAACCCATGTCCGTCACACACAATGGTTGCAATTGAATGGGAAAACACACAACATGACATGCATGAAACCAATGAGATGATACCACACAGTGAAGTATGCTAACAAAATTGTATTGAAAAAAATAAAGAATGCTAAAGAAAGAAAACAAACTTCAATGTGAATGAGAAAAAAAAAGCTGCATGTCCGTATAAAAACACAAAACTGCAAATCAGAATCCAAAAAAATTATGTCCAAAGTCAAATGTAAAAAAATCTCCATGCAAAAAAGAACTATGTACAAAACTAACAAGGGTCCATGAGCCCAACTGAACAAAGGAAACCTACTAAAAAACCTACCTAAAAATCAACTATATACAAAAAGTGGAGCAGTGTCCGTCGACTCCAAATCATAATAAGAAAGAAAGGAAACCTAAAACTAAAGAACTATATACAAAGGCGGCGGGCAAGTCCAGCGGCTCACTCCGTGGTGTCCCGGGCCAGGGCATCATCGAACTCCTGTTCGATGTCCCGGAGGCGGTCCAGTTCCATGGCCCCGAGGGTCCGCAGGGACGACGCCGTGTCCTCCTCCAACCCCCTGCGGATTGCCTCGAGGCACTCGGCCCGCCTCAGGGCCCTCCGCATGGAGTTCTCCGCCCTGACCATTGTGAGCCGCGCCTCTTCCGCCCGCCGCCGCTCCGCACCTATGGCGTGGCCCAACCGCTGCCACACGGAAGACACTCTCTGTCCTGGGTCCCCCTGCCCTCCGGCCGATGCCTGCCCCTCCGATGTCGAAAGCCCCGAGCCTTCATGTCTTCCACCATGTTGCTGCTGCTGCTGCTCTGCCTCTGCCCGTGCACTGCCTCCTGCTGCCTGCACATCCTCCGCCAGCTGGGGTGCACTTGTTGATGTGGCCACCCCTGCTGGACCTCCGACTCCCGACTGTGGCAGGGATGCCTCCTCCACCAGCCTGGCCGCACCGTCAGAGGCAGCTCCACAGGGCACCCAGGTGACTGATGGGTGGGAAGATGGCACAGAGGACGACTGGCGCGTAGGGGGTCCAGTTGAGGAGGGGGTCGAAGCAAGCCCCATCAGACAGCGGAATCCGGCCTGGGTGACCTGTCCCAGCAGGCTGACGTGGTCAACGAGCCATTCGAGATGACGTGCAGTCTCTCCATGAAAAGACTGCAGGTCACCTCGCATGGCCCGTTGACGCAACGCCACACCAGCCAGGACAGGCTCAACCCGGACCTGGATGGCCACGTCCACAGGCAGAGGAAGGCCAGTTGACGTCAGCTCATCCCCTGCCTGAAAACGGGTCTGGACGTAGGCATCCCTGCTGGTGCAAGATGATGCAGGGACAGGATCGGGGACAGGATTGCACATAGGCACCTCCACGGCCGCCTGTGCTGCCTCCTGTCCCTGGTCCTGCACTGCACCACTAGCACCAGTGGGATCCCCACCTCCAGACCCCGTCTCTGGTGCTTGCACGGCCTCCTCCTCCACCAAACACCCTACCTACCTGGATGACTCCGTGCCATCTTCACCTGTTGGGCCCTGTGGGGTCCCAGATGCCCCTTCTGCTGCCGAGGAGTCCAACTGCAACCTCCGCCTCTTGGACCTCCCCCCGGCAGCTGCGGCCTGGGACGCGGCACCGGACTCCTCACTCCCCGACGAGATGACAACACGGGAGGGGAGCCGGGCCTTGCGTCTCCGGCTGGCGGTCGGATCCCCGCCGCTGTGCTCCACAGCACCTTCTCCGCCCTCTTCATCAGTTGACGCTGCAGACAGGGAGAAACAAAACACAGGCATCAGGGCACTGTACAATGGACACATACACGCATGACAGTTGCACATGAGTGGCATTGGCAAACCTCAGACATGTCATCACAATCCCCAACACACATGTCATTGCAACTCGCACACATGAGCCATACCACAGCCATATCGCAACTGCCACCACCATCCATACACATACAACAGCATCAGCAGCCAAAGGGGAGCCAGACATCACATGCAACACAGGAAGTGCACCACACATGTACTCACACCACCACACTTGCATGCATGTCTACACCTCTGCCAAGTGTCGCACTGTTCAGACGGGCATCCATGTCACATCTGCCAATCAGGCTTCCACATACCGCTGTCACATGCATCCATGTTGCATCACTGTTGCACCCTTGACAAATACACACACATGCACATGTACACAGTGCTCATACATGCAGCCGAAAACAACATACATGCCTGACATCACGGACATGTCTACTTACATACACATTCATCCAAACATGTGTGCACGCACAACTGCATTTGCCATGCAAGCCCACACACACAAGCACCATCCATGTCTCACACATTACAGCCCTCGCATGTGTCAGACCCACGGCCCTGTACACCCCCACCCATACTCGACCCCATACAAACAGATGTGCAACCGGCACAATGCCGAATAATCACCACACGCACTGCTCACAATCAGAATGCATGAACACTCACCGCTCGACTCCAGACGGGTCTGCTTCTCTAGGACCTGGACGTGGAGCGCTGGGGATATGCGTTCCAGGACCCCCATCTGTTCTTCCGACAAGTGGCCCCGGCGCCCCTTGGCATCCGCTGCCTTCAAGAGGCGCCGGGCCTTGTTCAGGGTCCTGGACCTGAAGTCCTCCCAGCGCTTCCTGACATGTTGTAAGTCCCGGACTGCCACCCCCTCTGCGTTGATGGCAGTCACGATGTCAGTCCAGATCCGAGTCCGTCCTTCCTTGTCGGCGCGGGAACTTCCGAAGAGGGCATCATACTGCCCCAGGACTTGCTCCACCAGGACACCAACTTCGGTGGCACTGAAGCTGGTGCCCCTCTGCCTCTCTGGCCGGGGGTTGTCAGTGGTCACAGATGGTGTTTGCCCCGACATGACAACCCCAGAGGCAGGAGTGGGTGGGCAACTGGGTCCTGGGGCTGGGCTGTGGAGCGATGGAATTCCAGTCTGGAGTCTTCGGTTCCAGCAGGGGTGGTCACAGCAACAGCACCCCTGGCTGATGTGCTGGCAGCAAATGGCAGTGCACGTGGGCAGCAGGCAGTCAGGCAGCAGCAGATGGCAGGTGGGAGCGTGCTCGGGGCTCTGGGGGGCAGTAGTTCGGCCTTCTGGGCAGGAGCGTGGTCTTCCGTGTGCTTACGCGTGGCCAGCTTGGTACGGAGTGATTTGGCACGTGAAAATCCTGCACGTCAGCGTGAAAACCAAGAAAAGGCCCTTAGCGCGTAGGCGCGTCAGCACCCATACGCGATTCTATTGGACCAAAGGCTCTCAGCGCGTAAGCGCGTCTGTGACGTGACACGCACGGGTGTTTCCCACACAGCACTTGATGACAGAGCACACGTGGGAAGACTGCACGTCAGTGTGTCATCGCGTGTGATTGGTGGAAATGGCCCTACACGCAGAAGTGACAAAGCGTGTAATTGGTGGAAATGGCCCTAGCGCGTACACGCCGCGTAAGTGACGCTGGACGTGTGGGCCTGTATAAAAGGTACGCGTAGAACACCATTTCCTTGTACGTGCTTTTCGTGGAGAGCGAGTGGGTGAATTCTGTACTTCTTGTCGTTTCACACGCGATTTACTTCACAGCGTTTCAAGTTCGTATTCCCTGTTACCTCTGACAGCTTTTTCTCTTTTTTCTCTTTTACTGGTTTACCTGGGCCTGTTCCCTCCTGTTCCCTCAAACAGTGTTCCCTACTACTGTTGTCCTGTCTCCTCAGACAGCATACAAATCTTCTTTTGGCGGGGGTGTTGCCAACCAAACGCGCTCCTTTTTCACGCTCTGTTACCTGGCAGACGGTGAGTCACGCACGTATCTAACATCTGTGCTTGCCCCGTGTGTAGCCTACCCCTTCAGAGGTCATTCTAGGCTGCGTGTGACACGCATACGTTCATTCTTGTGTTACTGGGTGCCACAGCGTAGTGCAGGTTTTTCTTTCTGCACACGTGGTCTAGGAGGGGTTGCGTGCACGTCATCTCCCTTTTTTGGGGCTCCTGTGCATAGCGTGACCCGTCATCTTTCCCCAGGGGTTACAATCACCCTTGCAAGAGCACTAGGGTACAATTACCATCTGGTACCCAACCCCTTTGACCCCCAATTGCCCAGGACAATATTTTACACCCACTCCCATACGCACATTAACATCAGTGCCATGGCTGGGAGGCGAGGATTCCGTAAGGGTGGCAAAGGTGGAAGAGCCACAAGTGGTGGCCGTGGTGGATCCGGTAGGGGACGTGGTCGTTACTTGCATTGTGAGCCTGTCCCCCCATGTGTGGAGGACCAGTCAAGGGCACCCATAATCCCCCCCCCCTCCCGTTGAGGCTGATGTGGCTGACACCATCCATGCTCAGCCCTTGTTGGACCAGCCCATTGTGGCACCAGACCTGGCTGACTCCATGGCTGACTTCCAGGTCAGCAGGCCTATGACACGTGCGCTGGTGCACATTGATGTCACCATGCCACGTGCATCTGGGGCAGCAAGGTCATCTGCTGCACCAAGTAGGCAGGGCGGAGAGGCTGCAGGGGCAGCTGCGGCTCCATCCACCCCAGCCCTCACACACCGAGCCCGGACAGTGTCGGTCCTAGTCCATGCTGCTGACATTCCCCCTGACACCATCACACTAGAGCCAATGCCTGCACCAACTCCCATGCTGAGTGTGCAATCCCACACTCCTGATACAGAGTCCACCAGGGCTCCTGCCCCTAGTGTCCAGAGCGGCGCAGGACACTCAGGATCACCACCACCTTCCAAGCGGAAGAGGAAGAGTGCTCGTCCGGCACAGGCTGATGCCCCAGACACGGCTACACAGTCCGGCCCATCCAGGAAGCCCAGCTTCACGGATGACGAACTGAATGCACTTGTCGAGTATGTGTCCGCACATGACAACGAGATGGTCATTGTTGCAGGATCCAAGACCACACCTGCACAACGCCAGGCACACTGGCAGACCGTTGCGGACATCGTAAGTGCCCTTGGAATCGTGAGGCGCACAGCCAATGATTGCTATAAGCGCTGGAATGACCTAAAGCGCAGGGCAAAGAGTAAGCTGGCCTCAAGTCATGCCGCAACTCTAGTGACTGGAGGTGGGTCTCCAGTAGTAGACATGGAACTCACTCCATATGAGTCAGTCGCTGGGACCTACGTCACGGAGGAACAGATCCAAGGCGTGGGAGATTTGGCTGATTACGAGGCATTGTCCGGTGAGTGCACATGCATGTGTGTGTCATCCATGTGCATGGTGTGTGTGAGGGCTTCTGTTTGTGTGACAGGTGAGAGTGTGTGCGCCTGAGTCGTATGGGTCAGCCATGTGCTTCATGCAATACGTCCTGCGCAGCTGCATTTGGCCATAGCAGTATCCCTTCTGCCAACAGTAGACATCTAGCCCAACTGCACGCCAGTTGCCCTTGAAGTGTCACCTTGCCACAACATTGTTGCTTGATTTTTCACTGTTCATTTAGTCAGATTGTTTGCATTCCACGACTTTTACTAGGCATGTCGCAGTCCTTTAGTCACATGTCTGACATGGCTATGGTAAAGTGGAGTGACTTTGTTACCTGGATATCATTTGTTCAAACATGTCCCTGTGCAATTGCACCATTTCGGACTGGCAGCTCCAGGTGAAGAATCTGACCTGTTTGAATTAGAAAAGCTATTACATGCGGGAACTGGACTGAATGAATAGGTGCTGCCCTCCACTCCATCTTCACTCAATAGCAATGGTACATGCCATCTGTGTGATGGCATGTGTGTTTCACCTGCCAATCACAGGCCAATGTGTGATGTCACTGCCAGGCAGCATGCAGAAAATGTGTTCATCTTCCATCTTGGTGTCATCAGTGTGTGCCATTTGCCTGCCCTTCATACGCAGTGAGGGTGCATGCATGGGAGGGTTTTAGTCATGTGGGACATGTGTCAAACAAGTACTGGTTCTCTTGCTTCTCAGCCCTCGTTGTGTGCCATGGTGCTAATGCCTGTTTCCATTTCTTTGTTTTTATGTCTTTGCAGGGGAACACGCACCTGATACTGCTGGGGTTGTGGAGATGGTGCAGACCCAGGAGGAACCGAGGGCCGACCAACCACCAGTGAGGGACGTGGTGTGGTGGTGGGTGAGAACCCACAAGTGCTGCAGGTCCTGCTCTCAAGGGGTGTCTCTGGCTGCACCTCACCCGAGCTGTACTCAGGTGTTGATTCGGATGAGACCTACGTGCCGTCGCAGGTGAGTGTTCCAGGGAGGGATTCTGTTCTGTCTCACCCACCTGCACCAGGGTCAGAACCCTCAATGGGGATGTCAGTGTTGGCAGCTACACCCTTGGTGGTTACGGATGCAGGGTCACACTCCGCGACATCTGATCCTGTTCCTGGGCCAGCAGATCAGAGGGGGAATGCAGTCCTGCAGCCTCAGGCAGTGCCGGCACAGAAAGGCGCAGTTCGCCTTGCCCCAGACAGGTGTGGTGCCCGCCGACGTGGTGGCCGTATGCCACCTGGCAATACCGCATGGGAGCAATCCATTTACGGTATGGCAACCCAACAGGCAGCATCATCCGAGATGATGGCTCAGGCCATGGATAGGGTGGCCACTTCCATTGTCCCCCCTGAAAGGCTGATGGAGCGACTAGAGCAGGCAACCGACTCCATCTGCCAGTCACACAGGGAGGACATGTTGGGGTCCAACAGGGACAGGCGGGCGGCACTGGCGACTCTGCAGGAGGCCATCTCCATTGAGTCCCAGGGCCACAGGGAAGCCCTGAGGCAGGAGCTCCTTCACCTCAGGACGACTCTTGTTGAGCTTGATGCTTCAACACACCAAAGGACAGAACAGCAGCTGGAGCGTCTCACCCGTACGCTCTCAGCTGAGATGCAGGCAACGAGAGCGGAGGTCCGGGCATCCCGTGAGTTGTTGCATGGGGACCTCCGCACACTCATCCTCCAGAACCAGACCTACCACACCCGCATGCTTGCAGCCATGGGGGAGCAGACTAGGGCCTTGCGTGGGCTGCCTCCCATAGTGCAACCACCTCCGGATGCAGCTGCACAGGGTGATAATAGCGACAGCAGTGATACTCCCTCAATAGGGTAGCCGTGTGGGCCATGAGCCCATGGAGGTGTTTTTTTTTCCCAGGATCCACGCAGGTGGGTTCTGGTGTGCATCCTGTCCTCGGACCTACTGGGTGGCCTCCCCAAACCCCCCGGGCCCTTCAATGGCCATTTTTTATTTTTTTTTATTTTTATTTTTATTTTTATTTATTTTATTCCCAATTTTTTGGGACGATTTGTTGGCTTCCGTGGTTCCTGTGGGCATACGCTGCATTGTGGCTGGGCACATGCAGGCTTGTAATGTATTTGGTTCAGATGCTTGGGTTTGAGTCACACACACCCCTCCTGCTTCCCGTTTCCATGGGCTTGCAAAGGGTGTGCCCAAGTGACAGTGAATTACACAGTGACGTTGGACTCCCATGAGCTGTGTGGGCAGTCTGTAGTCAATACTGTGTATACATTCCTAGTGCATATTGCTGTTGTGTTGTACACTGCATGTTGCAATGATGTGTAACTCATCTTCTGTGTCTACCTCCCAATTTGCAGGTCCCTTCCTCATGTCTACACAAGGACCTCTAGTCTGGAGATGTGGTCCATGTTGGCAGCAGTGCACCTACAACTCTACATGGCGCCAACACTGCACAGTTGGTAGTGGTGGGAGTGCAGGCATTTCCAGGTGGTGAGACTACTAATATTTAACATTAGTGATGTCATGTTAATGGTAGTACGTGCTCAAGTTTGTTGTTGGTCCGGCATTACTGTGAGCATTTCAGGTGTTGCAAGTTTCTAATAGGGACACTGTACATTGTGACACTAGTGTCATGTTGTGGGGATTACTTTGTTTACCTGCAAATAGCATGACATGGCACGGTGTGTGGTGTGGCGGTGCTGGGGTTGGGTTGGCTGACATGGCACTGTCCTCTTGTTGCATTTTGCAAGTGGGTATTCATTTTAGCTGCTTGAATGTGTAACTTCACAAAACTGCATTGGTGGTGTCTGTGTGGGTAGGGATGCACACATTGTGACACTTCCAGGTGAACAATCTCAGGCTGATATGGTTTTCACGGTTCTTTCTCCAGACATTCAGGATCAGTGTCAGGTTGAGTCATCATTGATTGTCAGATGGAATGTGACAGGGCAGTGTGCACTCCACAGGGGTGTGATTTCTATGTGAAGTAATTAGCCACTAGCTGTGTACGGGCTGCCTCCCCCCGTGCCCTTTCTCCTCCCATGTGCAGCGGCTGTGCATGTGGTTGGGGATGGGGGGGCACCACCATGTCCACGGCCAGGCCCCGGCGTGTTGCAACGTTGTGCAGGACACATGCTGCCACTATGATCCTGCACACTACTGGGGGAGCGTACAACAGCTGCCCGCCAGAACGGTCAAGGGAGCGAAAGCGTGACTTCAGCACTCCGAATGTGCGCTCCACTATGCCCCGGGTTGTAATGTGGGCTGCGTTATATCTTACCTGGGGTGGCGTGGTGGGGTTCCGAATTGGCGTCATCATGTGGGGGCTGAGAGGGTAGGCACTGTCCCCTGTGGAGGTGGTGATTGGTATCATTGGTGGGGTTGTGACCTTGCTCAGTATCTGACATGCATGCATGTGCAGTGGCATTCATACTCACCAAGCAGCCATGTATCGCCATGCCGCCCAGCTTCTAGGTCCCGGCTTAGGGTGGACATTCGGTAAATGAAGCTGTCGTGGGTTGACCCGGGATAGTTTGCATATACTGAGGTGATGATTCCCTTGGCATTACATACTACCTGCACGTTGATGGAATGCCAGTGCTTGCGGTTCCTATAGATGTGCTCAGATGCCCTGGGGGGACGTAGAGCCACATGGGTGCAGTCGATGGCACCTAGCACTTTGGGGAATCGTGCCACAGCGTAGAAATCCAGGGCGGCAGCATGCCTTTCTGCAGGGGTTCTGGGCAGGTATATGTGCCTGCGGACTGATGGGCGTGCAGTGATGATGTTCAAGACCTGGTGTAGGCAGCGTGACTGGGTGGCCTGTGATACACCACCCACAATGGCACTTGTCCGCTGAAATGATCCAGTGGCTAAGAAGTGCAGTACATTGAGGACCTTCTCCAGGGGGCTGAGTGCTAGGGAACACAGGGTGGGTGATGTGAGGTCATCCTCCCACTCACTCACCAGGTCCAGTATGATGTGTGGTGGAAACCTGTACCTCCCATGCACCTGGTCATCAGGCATCCCGAAAAGGCTGGTTCTGGGTGTGAATATTCTGGCCCTGACTATCCTCCTCCTCCTCCTTTGGTAGGCTACGCCCACTGCTGCTAGGAACGGTATGTTCATCCTGGGTCTGAGCTTGTTATTTTTTTAGCGCGCAAATTAATGCGTTGCGCGTGTTGTAGGCGAGCGTGTGACCCGCGCACCCCTGAAATCCAGTACCCAGTCCAATAGCATGTGGAAATTCCCGCGCACACCGGGATACAGGTGCGCTGACGTACTTGCGTGTGTAAGTGTCCGCGCACACCTGATATACACGTACATAGGCCAATCGCGTGTACGCGCACTTTTGTCCAATTACACGCGATGACACCCTGACATGCTGTCCAATTACACGCGATGAGACTCTGCCGTGCTGGCCAATTACACGCGATGAGACTCTGACGTGCTGTCCAATTACACGCGATGACACGCTGACGTGCAGTCTTTCCACGTGTGCTCTGTCATCACGTGCTGTGTGGGAAACACCCGTGCGGGTCACGTCACAGACGCGCTTACGCGCTGAGGGCCTTTGGTCCAATAGATTCGCGTATGCGTGCTGACGCGCTTATGCGCTAAGGGCCTTTCCTCGGTTTTCACGCTGACGTGCAGGATTTTCACGTGCCAAATCACTCCGTACCAAGCTGGCCACGCGTAAGCACACGGAAGACCACGCTCCTGCCCAGAAGGCCGAACTACTGCCCCCCAGAGCCCCGAGCACGCTCCCACCTGCCATCTGCTGCTGCCTGACTGCCTGCTGCCCACGTGCACTGCCATTTGCTGCCTGCACATCAGCCAGGGGTGCTGTTGCTGTGACCACCCCTGCTGGAACCGAAGACTCCCGACTGGAATTCCATCGCTCCACAGCCCAGCCCCAGGACCCAGTTGCCCACCCACTCCTGCCTCTGGGGTTGTCATGTCGGGGCAAACACCATCTGTGACCACTGACAACCCCCGGCCAGAGAGGCAGAGGGGCACCAGCTTCAGTGCCACCGAAGTTGGTGTCCTGGTGGAGCAAGTCCTGGGGCAGTATGATGCCCTCTTCGGAAGTTCCCGCGCCGACAAGGAAGGACGGACTCGGATCTGGACTGACATCGTGACTGCCATCAACGCGGAGGGGGTGGCAGTCCGGGACTTACAACATGTCAGGAAGCGCTGGGAGGACTTCAGGTCCAGGACCCTGAACAAGGTCCGGCGCCTCTTGAAGGCAGCGGATGCCAAGGGGCGCCGGGGCCACTTGTCGGAAGAACAGATGGGGGTCCTGGAACGCATATCCCCAGCGCTCCACGTCCAGGTCCTAGAGAAGCAGACCCGTCTGGAGTCGAGCGGTGAGTGTACATGCATCCTGATTGTGAGCAGTGCGTGTGGTGATTATTCGGCATTGTGCCGGTTGCACATCTGTTTGTATGGGGTCGAGTATGGGTGGGGGTGTACAGGGCCGTGGGTCTGACACATGCGAGGGCTGTAATGTGTGAGACATGGATGGTGCTTGTGTGTGTGGGCTTGCATGGCAAATGCAGTTGTGCGTGCACACATGTTTGGATGAATGTGTATGTAAGTAGGCATGTCCGTGATGTCAGGCATGTATGTTGTTTTCGGCTGCATGTATGAGCACTGTGTACATGTGCATGTGTGTGTATTTGTCAAGGGTGCAACAGTGATGAAACATGGATGCATGTGACAGCGGTATGTGGAAGCCTGATTGGCAGATGTGACATGGATGCCCGTCTGAACAGTGCGACACTTGGCAGAGGTGTAGACATGCATGCAAGTGTGGTGGTGTGTGTACATGTGTGGTGCACTTCCAGTGTTGCATGTGATGTCTGGCTCCCCTTTGGCTGCTGATGCTGTTGTATGTGTAGGGATGGTGGTGGCAGTTGCGATATGGCTGTGGTATGGCTCATGTGTGCGAGTTGCAATGACATGTGTGTTGGGGATTGTGATGACATGTCTGAGGTTTGCCAATGCCACTCATGTGCAACTGTCATGCGTGTATGTGTCCATTGTACAGTGCCCTGATGCCTGTGTTTTGTTTCTCCCTGTCTGCAGCGTCAACTGATGAAGAGGGCGGAGAAGGTGCTGTGGAGCACAGCGGCGGGGATCCGACCGCCAGCCGGAGACGCAAGGCCCGGCTCCCCTCCCGTGTTGTCATCTCGTCGGGGAGTTTGGAGTCCGGTGCCGCGTCCCAGGCCGCAGCTGCCGGGAGGAGGTCCAAGAGGCGGAGATTGCAGTTGGACTCCTCAGCAGCAGAAGGGGCAGCTGGGACCCCACAGGGTCCAACAGGGGAAGATGGCACGGAGTCATCCAGGTTGGTGGGGGGTTTGGTGGAGGAGGGGGCTGTGCAAGCACCAGAGACGGGGTATGGAGGTGGGGATCCCACTGGTGCTAGTGGTGCAGTCCAGGACCAGGGACAGGAGGCAGCACAGGCGGCCGCGGAGGTGCCTGTGTGCAATCCTGTCCCCGATCCTGTCCCTGCATCATCTTGCACCAGCAGGGATGCCTACGTCCAGACCCGTTTTCAGGCAGGGGATGAGCTGACGTCAACTGGCCTTCCTCTGCCTGCGGACGTGGCCATCCAGGTCCGGGTTGAGCCTGTCCTGGCTGGTGTGGCGTTGCGTCAACGGGCCATGCGAGGTGACCTGCAGTCTTTTCATATAGAGACTGCACGTCATCTCGAATGGCTCGTTGACCACGTCAGCCTGCTGGGACAGGTCACCCAGGCCGGATTCCTCCGTCTGATGGGGCTTGCTCCGACCCCCTCCTCAACTGGACCCCCTACGCGCCAGTCGTCCTCTGTGCCATCTTTCCACCCATCAGTCACCTGGGTGCCCTGTGGAGCTGCCTCTGACGGTGCGGCCAGGCTGGTGGAGGAGGCATCCCTGCCACAGTCGGGAGTCGGAGGTCCAGCAGGGGTGGCCACATCAACAAGTGCACCCCAGCCGGCGGAGGATGTGCAGGCAGCAGGAGGCAGTGCACGGGCAGAGGCAGAGCAGCAGCAGCAGCAACATGGTGGGAGACATGAAGGCTCGGGGCTTTCGACATCGGAGGGGCAGGCATCGGCCGGAGGGCAGGGGGACCCAGGACAGAGAGTGTCTTCCGTGTGGCAGCGGTTGGGCCACGCCATAGGTGCGGAGCGGCGGCGGGCGGAAGAGGCGCAGCTCACAATGGTCAGGGCGGAGAACTCCATGCGGAGGGCCCTGAGGCGGGCCGAGTGCCTCAAGGCAATCCGCAGGGGTTGGAGGAGGACACGGCGTCGTCCCTGCGGACCCTCGGGGCCATGGAACTGGACCGCCTCCGGGACATCGAACAGGAGTTCGATGATGCCCTGGCCCGGGACACCACGGAGTGAGCCGCTGGACTTGCCCGCCGCCTTTGTATATAGTTCTTTAGTTTTAGGTTTCCTTTCTTTCTTATTATGATTTGGAGTCGACGGACACTGCTCCACTTTTTGTATATAGTTGATTTTTAGGTAGGTTTTTTAGTAGGTTTCCTTTGTTCAGTTGGGCTCATGGACCCTTGTTAGTTTTGTACATAGTTCTTTTTTGCATGGAGATTTTTTTACATTTGACTTTGGACATAATTTTTTTGGATTCTGATTTGCAGTTTTGTGTTTTTATACGGACATGCAGCTTTTTTTTTCTCATTCACATTGTAGTTTGTTTTCTTTCTTTAGCATTCTTTATTTTTTTCAATACAATTTTGTTAGCATACTTCACTGTGTGGTATCATCTCATTGGTTTCATGCACGTCATGTTGTGTGTTTTCCCATTCAATTGCAACCATTGTGTGTGACGGACATGGGTTCATTAGCTTAATGAACATTGGGGGTGTAACATGTGATTTCCATTTCCATGTGGGTGAATGGGTTACTTGGTAGGGCTTTTTGGCTGTGGAGGCTGACCATTACGCACATGATTGGGGATTGTGAGGACCTGGTGGGGGCTGCCCATGGTGGCAGGGGGGTGGGGGTGGTGGGAGACATGAGTGGGGGCCTGGTGGAGGCTGCCCCTGGTGGCTGGGGGGTGGGGGTGGTGGGAGACATGGGTGGGGGCCTGGTGGAGGCTGCCCCTGCACTGCTGGGGGGTGGGGGTGGTGGGAGACATGAGTGGGTGCCTGGTGGAGGGTGACCCTGGATGCTGGGGGGTGGGGGTGGTGGGAGACATGAGTGGGGGCCTGGTGGAGTCTGCCAATGGTGGCAAGGTGGTGGGGTGGTGGGAGACATGAGTGGGGGCCTGGTGGAGTTGCCCATGGTGGCAGGGGGGTGGGGGTGGTGGGAGACATGAGTGGGGGCCTGGTGGAGGGTGACCCTGGTGGCAGGGGGGTGGGGGTGGTGGGAGACATGGGTGGGGGCCTGGTGGAGGCTGCCCCTGCACTGCTGGGGGGTGGGGGTGGTGGGAGACATGGGTGGGGGCCTGGTGGAGGCTGCCCCTGGTGGCTGGGGGGTGGGGGTGGTGGGAGACATGAGTGGGGGCCTGGTGGAGTCTGCCCATGGTGGCAGGGGGTGGGGGTGGTGGGAGACATGAGTGGGGGCCTGGTGGAGTCTGCCCATGGTGGCAGGGGGGTGGGGGTGGTGGGAGACATGAGTGGGGGCCTGGTGGAGGCTGCCCCTGGTGGCTGGGGGGTGGGGGTGGTGGGAGACATGAGTGGGGGCCTGGTGGAGGGTGACCCTGGATGCTGGGGGGTGGGGGTGGTGGGAGACATGAGTGGGGGCCTGGTGGAGGCTGCCCCTGGTGGCTGGGGGGTGGGGGTGGTGGGAGACATGGGTGGGGGTCTGGTGGAGGCTGCCCCTGCACTGCTGGGGGGTGGGGGTGGTGGGAGACATGGGTGGGGGCCTGCTGGAGGCTACCCCTGCACTGCTAGGGTGTAGGGGTGGTGGGAGACATGAGTGGGGGCCTGGTGGAGTCTGCCCATGGTGGCAGGGGGGTGGGGGTGGTGGGAGACATGAGTGGGGCCTGGTGGAGGATGCCCATGGTGGCAGGGGGGTGGGGGTGCAGGGGGACATGAGTGGGGGCCTGCTGGAGGCTGCCCCTGCACTGCTGGGGTGTGGGGGTGGTGGGAGACATGAGTGGGGGCCTGGTGGAGTCTGCCCATGGTGGCAGGGGGGTGGGGGTGGTGGTAGACATGGGTGGGGGCCTGGTGGAGGCTGCCCCTGCACTGCTGGGGGGTGGGGGTGGTGGGAGACATGAGTGGGGGCCTGGTAGAGGCTGCCCCTGCACTGCTGGGGGGTGGGGGTGGTGGGAGACATGAGTGAGGGCCTGGTGGAGGGTGACCCTGGATGCTGGGGGGGTGGGGGTGGTGGGAGACATGAGTGGGGGCCTGGTGGAGGCTGCCACTGCACTGCTGGGGGGTGGGGGTGGTGGGAGACATGAGTGGGGGCCTGGTGGAGGATGCCCATGGTGGCAGGGGGGTGGGGGTGCAGGGGGACATGAGTGGGGGCTTGCTGGAGGCTGCCCCTGCACTGCTGGGGTGTGGGGGTGGTGGGAGACATGAGTGGGGGCCTGGTGGAGTCTGCCCATGGTGGCAGGGGGGTGGGGGTGGTGGGAGACATGGGTGGGGGCCTGGTGGAGGCTGCCCCTGGTGGCTGGGGGGTGGGGGTGGTGGGAGACATGAGTGGGGGCCTGGTGGAGGGTGACCCTGGATGCTGGGGGGTGGGGGTGGTGGGAGACATGAGTGGGGGCCTGGTGGAGGCTGCCCCTGCACTGCTGGGGGGTGGGGGTGGTGGGAGACATGAGTGGGGGCCTGGTGGAGGGTGACCCTGGATGCTGGGGGGTGGGGGTGGTGGGAGACATGAGTGGGGGCCTGGTGGAGGCTGCCCCTGCACTGCTGGGGGGTGGGTGTGGTGGGAGACATGAGTGGGGGCCTGGTGGAGTCTGCCCATGGTGGCAGGGGGGTGGGGGTGGTGGGAGACATGAGTGGGGGCCTGGTGGAGGCTGCCCCTGGTGGCTGGGGGGTGGGGGTGGTGGGAGACATGAGTGGGGGCCCGATGGAGTCTGCCCATGGTGGCAGGGGGGTGGGGGTGGTGGGAGACATGAGTGGGGGCCTGGTGGAGGCTGCCCCTGGTGGCTGGGGGGTGGGGGTGGTGGGAGACATGAGTGGGGGCCTGGTGGAGTCTGCCCATGGTGGCAGGGGGGTGGGGGTGGTGGGAGACATGAGTGGGGGCCTGGTGGAGTCTGCCCATGGTGGCAGGGGGGTGGGGGTGGTGGGAGACATGAGTGGGGGCCTGGTGGAGGCTGCCCCTGGTGGCTGGGGGGTGGGGGTGGTGGGAGACATGAGTGGGGGCCTGGTGGAGGGTGACCCTGGATGCTGGGGGGTGGGGGTGGTGGGAGACATGAGTGGGGGCCTGGTGGAGGCTGCCCCTGGTGGCTGGGGGGTGGGGGTGGTGGGAGACATGGGTGGGGTCTTAGTGGAGGCTGCCCCTGCACTGCTGGGGGGTGGTGGGAGACATGGGTGGGGGCCTGGTGGGGGCTGCCCCTGGTGGCTGGGGGGTGGGGGTGGTGGGAGACATGAGTGGGGGCCTGGTGGAGGATGCCCATGGTGGCAGGGGGGTGGGGGTGCAGGGGGACATGAGTGGGGGCCTGGTGGAGGATGCCCATGGTGGCAGGGGGGTGGGGGTGCAGGGGGACATGAGTGGGGGCCTGCTGGAGGCTGCCCCTGCACTGCTGGGGTGTGGGGGTGGTGGGAGACATGAGTGGGGGCCTGGTGGAGTCTGCCCATGGTGGCAGGGGGGTGGGGGTGGTGGGAGACATGAGTGGGGGCCTGGTGGAGGCTGCCCCTGGTGGCTGGGGGGTGGGGGTGGTGGGAGACATGGGTGGGGGCCTGGTGGAGGCTGCCCCTGGTGGCTGGGGGGTGGGGGTGGTGGGAGACATGAGTGGGTGCCTGGTGGAGGGTGACCCTGGATGCTGGGGGGTGGGGGTGGTGGGAGACATGAGTGGGGGCCTGGTGGAGGCTGCCCCTGGTGGCTGGGGGGTGGGGGTGGTGGGAGACATGGGTGGGGGCCTGGTGGAGGCTGCCCCTGGTGGCTGGGGGGTGGGGGTGGTGGGAGACATGAGTGGGGGCCTGGTGGAGGCTGCCCCTGCTGGCTGGGGGGTGGGGGTGGTGGGAGACATGGGTGGGGGACTGGTGGAGGCTGCCCCTGGTGGCTGGGGGGTGGGGGTGGTGGGAGACATGAGTGGGGGCCTGGTGGAGGGTGACCCTGGATGCTGGGGGGTGGGGGTGGTGGGAGACATGAGTGGGGGCCTGGTGGAGGCTGCCCCTGCACTGCTGGGGGGTGGGGGTGGTGGGAGACATGAGTGGGGGCCTGGTGGAGGGTGACCCTGGATGCTGGGGGGTGGGGGTGGTGGGAGACATGAGTGGGGGCCTGGTGGAGGCTGCCCCTGCACTGCTGGGGGGTGGGGGTGGTGGGAGACATGAGTGGGGGCCTGGTGGAGTCTGCCCATGGTGGCAGGGGGGTGGGGGTGGTGGGAGACATGAGTGGGGGCCTGGTGGAGTCTGCCCATTGTGGCAGGGGGGTGGGGGTGGTGGGAGACATGAGTGGGGGCCTGGAGGAGGCTGCCCCTGGTGGCTGGGGGGTGGGGGTGGTGGGAGACATGAGTGGGGGCCTGGTGGAGTCTGCCCATGGTGGCAGGGGGGTGGGGGTGGTGGGAGACATGAGTGGGGGCCTGGTGGAGTCTGCCCCTGGTGGCTGGGGGGTGGGGGTGGTGGGAGACATGAGTGGGGGCCTGGTGGAGGCTGCCCCTGGTGGCTGGGGGGTGGGGGTGGTGGGAGACATGAGTGGGGGCCTGGTGGAGGATGCCCATGGTGGCAGGGGGGTGGGAGTGCAGGGGGACATGAGTGGGGGCCTGGTGGAGGATGCCCATGGTGGCAGGGGGGTGGGGGTGCAGGGGGACATGAGTGGGGGCCTGCTGGAGGCTGCCCCTGCACTGCTGGGGTGTGGGGGTGGTGGGAGACATGAGTGGGGGCCTGGTGGAGTCTGCACATGGTGGCAGGGGGGTGGGGGTGGTGGGAGACATAAGTGGGGGCCTGGTGGAGGATGCCCCTGGTGGCTGGGGGGTGGGGGTGGTGGGAGACATGGGTGGGGGCCTGGTGGAGGCTACCCCTGGTGGCTGGGGGGTGGGGGTGGTGGGAGACATGAGTGGGTGCCTGGTGGAGGGTGACCCTGGATGCTGGGGGGTGGGGGTGGTGGGAGACATGAGTGGGGGCCTGTTGGAGGCTGCCCCTGGTGGCTGGGGGGTGGGGGTGGTGGGAGACATGGGTGGGGGCCTGGTGGAGGCTGCCCCTGGTGGCTGGGGGGTGGGGGTGGTGGGAGACATGAGTGGGGGCCTGGTGGAGGCTGCCCCTGCTGGCTGGGGGGTGGGGGTGGTGGGAGACATGGGTGGGGGCCTGGTGGAGGCTGCCCCTGGTGGCTGGGGGGTGGGGGTGGTGGGAGACATGAGTGGGGGCCTGGTGGAGGGTGACCCTGGATGCTGGGGGGTGGGGGTGGTGGGAGACATGAGTGGGGGCCTGGTGGAGGCTGCCCCTGCACTGCTGGGGGGTGGGGGTGGTGGGAGACATGAGTGGGGGCCTGGTGGAGGGTGACCCTGGATGCTGGGGGGTGGGGGTGGTGGGAGACATGAGTGGGGGCCTGGTGGAGGCTGCCCCTGCACTGCTGGGGGGTGGGGGTGGTGGGAGACATGAGTGGGGGCCTGGTGGAGTCTGCCCATGGTGGCAGGGGGGTGGGGGTGGTGGGAGACATGAGTGGGGGCCTGGTGGAGTCTGCCCATTGTGGCAGGGGGGTGGGGGTGGTGGGAGACATGAGTGGGGGCCTGGAGGAGGCTGCCCCTGGTGGCTGGGGGGTGGGGGTGGTGCGAGACATGAGTGGGGGCCTGGTGGAGTCTGCCCATGGTGGCAGGGGGGTGGGGGTGGTGGGAGACATGAGTGGGGGCCTGGTGGAGTCTGCCCATGGTGGCAGGGGGGTGGGGGTGGTGGGAGATATGAGTGGGGGCCTGGTGGAGGCTGCCCCTGGTGGCTGGGGGGTGGGGGTGGTGGGAGACATGAGTGGGGGCCTGGTGGAGGGTGACCCTGGATGCTGGGGGGTGGGGGTGGTGGGAGACATGAGTGGGGGCCTGGTGGAGGCTGCCCCTGGTGGCTGGGGGGTGGGGGTGGTGGCAGACATGGGTGGGGGCCTGGTGGAGGCTGCCCCTGCACTGCTGGGGGGTGGGGGTGGTGGGAGACATGGGTGGGGGCCTGGTAGGGGCTGCCCTGGTGGCTGGGAGGTGGGGGTGGTGGGAGACATGAGTGGGGGCCTGGTGGAGGATGCCCATGGTGGCAGGGGGGTGGGGGTGCAGGGGGACATGAGTGGGGGCCTGGTGGAGGATGCCCATGGTGGCAGGGGGGTGGGGGTGCAGGGGAACATGAGTGGGGGCCTGCTGGAGGCTGCCCCTGCACTGCTGGGGTGTGGGGGTGGTGGGAGACATGAGTGGGGGCCTGGTGGAGTCTGCCCATGGTGGCAGGGGGGTGGGGGTGGTGGGAGACATGAGTGGGGGCCTGGTGGAGGCTGCCCCTGGTGGCTGGGGGGTGGGGGTGGTGGGAGACATGGGTGGGGGCCTGGTGGAGGCTGCCCCTGGTGGCTGGGGGGTGGGGGTGGTGGGAGACATGAGTGGGTGCCTGGTGGAGGGTGACCCTGGATGCTGGGGGGTGGGGGTGGTGGGAGACATGAGTGGGGGCCTGGTGGAGGCTGCCCCTGGTGGCTGGGGGGTGGGGGTGGTGGGAGACATGGGTGGGGGCCTGGTGGAGGCTGCCCCTGGTGGCTGGGGGCTGGGGGTGGTGGGAGACATGAGTGGGTGCCTGGTGGAGGGTGACCCTGGATGCTGTGGGGTGGGGGTGGTGGGAGACATGAGTGGGTGCCTGGTGGAGGCTGCCCCTGGTGGCTGGGGGGTGGGGGTGGTGGGAGACATGAGTGGGTGCCTGGTGGAGGGTGACCCTGGATGCTGGGGGGTGGGGGTGGTGGGAGACATGAGTGGGGGCCTGGTGGAGGCTGCCCCTGCACTGCTGGGGGGTGGGGGTGTTGGGAGACATGGGTGGGGGCCTGGTGGAGGCTGCTCCTGCACTGCTGGGGGGTGGGGGTGGTGGGAGACATGAGTGGGGGCCTGGTGGAGGATGCCCATGGTGGCAGGGGGGCGGGGGTGCAATGGGACATGAGTGGGGGCCTGCTGGAGGCTGCCCCTGCACTGCTGGGGTGTGGGGGTGGTGGGAGACATGAGTGGGGGCCTGGTGGAGTCTGCCCATGGTGGCAGGGGGGTGGGGGTGGTGGGAGACATGGGTGGTGGCCTGGTGGGGGCTGCCCCTGGTGGCTGGGGCGTGGGGGTGGTGGGAGACATGAGTGGGGGCCTGGTGGAGGCTGCCCCTGCACTGCTGGGTGGTGGGGGTGGTGGGAGACATGCATTGTTGATCAGTAGTGCAAAGTGACATGTGGGCTGCCTGCGGGACATGAGCAGGGGTGCAGGGTAGTCCCCCGTGGTGTGGGCTGCCTGCAGGGGCCGTGGAGGTTGTGGAGCGTACACCTGGGAGGACCCACACGGCCAATTCACGTGTAGTACTCCCCAGAACCCCTGAAATACACATTCCCTGCTGGTCTCGCGTGTGCAACTTCCCGCGCACCCCTGAAATACACGTACCCTGCTCACACTGGGACAATCGCGTGTGGAACTTCCCGCGCACCCCTGAAATACACGTACCCTGCTCGCACTGGGACTATCGCGTGTGGAACTTCCCGCGCACCCCTGAAATACACGTACCCTGCTCGCACTGGGCCAATCGCGTGTGGAACTTCCCGCGCACCCCTGAAATACACGTATCCTGCTCGCACTGGGACTATCGCGTGTGGAACTTCCCGCGCAACCCTGAAATACACGTACCCTGCTCGCACTGGGCCAATCGCGTGTGGAACTTCCCGCGCACCCCTGAAATACACGTACCCTGATGAAATCGCGTGTGGAACTTCCCGCGCACCCATGGAATACACGTACCCTGCTCGCACTGGCCCATTCGCGTGTGGAACTTCCTGCACACCCCTGAAATGCACGTACCCTGCAGAAATCGCGTGTGGAACTTGCCGCGCACCCCTGAAATACACGTACCCTGCTGAAATCGCTTGTGCAACTTCCCGCGCACCCCTGAAATTCACGTACCCTGCTTGCACGGGGCCAGTCGCGTGTGGAACTTCCCGCGCACCCCTGCAATACGCGTTCCCCACTTGGCGTTTGCTGTTTGCCAGCCCGGTGAACTGGTCCAGGGTTAGCGCAGCCCTTTGCGATGATTTAGCGATTTGGATGGCTTTTCCTTGCTCGAGGGCGTTCTTGGGGGCGTTACTGCCGCTGCTGCAGGGTCGCTGCAATTCTCTGCGCCACGGCTGGTTTGGAAGCCTGAAATCCATGAATACGCTGTGCGCGGAAATCGGTTTTAGCGCACGTGCCTGGCGCAGTCAATCGCACGCGGACACTCTGCGCCAGCCGCTTGCGACACTTTTCTGCGAAATTCTATGAATTACCCTGTTGGTCGGAAACCAAATGGGCGAATTTTTTTTTGTTTTTATTTTCACTCCTTTTTTTTGGGGGGGAGGTTCCCCCCAACCCCCTTTTTTTCTCTAAAAAACCCTTTTTTTTAAAAAAAGAAAACCCGAAAAAAAATCTATAATTTAAAAAAAATCGACCATTTGGTTGTCGACCGAATTGCGTCGACCAAATGTCATTCGACCAGTTTTAATTCGACCAAATGACTGGACACCGATCGATACTGCATTCCTCAAGGGTTTGCCACTGCCAAAACACATTACCTTCGATTTATCTATGCTAACTTTTAGTTTCTTTTGTCCCATATAATCGTTAAACCAAATAACCAATATTTGAAGGGCATTCTTTGTTCTTGCCATCAGGACTGCATCGTTCGCATAAAGAAGCACGCATATCTTCATTAATGCCATCTTGGGAACATCACTCGTCAAATTGGTCAGTGCACACGATAGTGAATGTATGTAAAGATTGAAGCGTAAAGGGTATAAGATGCACCCCTGAGATGTGTATAATGCCTGGCTTACTCTGCCTCTATTCTCCGCCCTTTAACTTGCCAATATATTTCAATGCATTGCGACCAGAACTTGCAAAATGGCCTCTTCCATTCCTCATGCACATAGAACATTCCAAAGCTTGTCATGATTAATTCAGTCCAATTCTGCTGAAAGGTATATCATGTTTTTATAACCTTGTACATATTTATGCAAAATAAAGCTTAAATTCCTTATTTGTTAATTCATGCCTATGCCCTCTCGAAAACTATATTGGTACTCTGTTAGTTCCGGCTCTCTACTGCCCAATCCTTTTTCTTTCCACACAGTGCCCGGCCAAACCACTTCACTGGGGTGTCAATTAGAGAGATTGGCTGGTAGCATTCAGGATCGTATCTATTACCCTTCTTGAAAATTGTTATTATGGTCGTTTCCTTGCAGGTATGTTTTTCTGCTGTAGTATTATATTAAATATAGAGGTAGATATAGGCACCCAGAGTGACCTGTCATATTTAAAGCACTCAAGCAGGACTGAATCCGGCCCCACAGATTTGCCATTCCTGTTAGAGCGTTGGCTTCTTCGCTCATAGACAACATTAAAGAGGCATCACTGCATTTTCCTGGATCACCATTCAGAGTATATATACAGTAGATCACACATCCCCATCTCATTGCTTTGTTTATTTCACAATGCAGAGAAGTGTTTTATCAATGTAACCTTGCCTACAAGGTCTGTTAGTCATTCATAGATTTACCATTAGTATTCAATCCGTCTGCCGATATGGTTTTCCAATATATTTGTTGGTCACCTCTGACTGCCGCACTTTCTAATGACACCGGTGCCGGTAATCCCTTTGCGCCCTATTCCGAGGTCCCTTTGCAGGTCCTTCCTTAACGCCTGGTTTTAGCAGGCCTTAAGGACGGGACCTGCAAAGGGATACTGGGGTCAATAACGGTACCGCAACTTGCGGTACCGTTATTGCTGCCTTCCCCCTTCCCATTGAGCCCTATGTTGTAGGTAATTACTGTCGGCTTGATTGGTCTCAAGTCCATTAATGTTGACAATACTGTCAATGGTGTCTTCTGCCAATGAAAGGGCACCCCGGTCAGATGTTGTGGTAGGAGAGGCAATCCTCTGTACCCCCAGAAGCTTTCACAGTCTCCTCTCTGAGGTCAATCAGCAAGCCCATTGGATCAACAATCACCCCAATGAATGCTGGTATATTTGTGAATTTTGGGATTGCTGCTGTATGCTGTCTGCCGGAAACATATTTTAGACAGAATTGGGCATTGGACTGTGTGTTACATGGGGGGGGGGGGGTCATTTTATTTCCAGGGTCAGGCTGCAGTCATTTTAAATCACCACCCGTTGTCCCCACATGTGTCTCCAGGTTTGAAGGTGTCTCCTGTTTCTTCTGTAGTATGACCATCAGACAATTTGCTGCACAATATTGGTTTTTGGACCTCTCCAAAGCCTCAAGTAGCGATCTGTTGTTGGGCTCAATGCCCTGGGAGTTTAATGCTTCCTGTCTCTTATGTAAAAAAACCATTGAAGAGAAGGAAATGGAAATGGAAGAGGATCCCCACTGGCAAACGCTTGCTCACGGCCCTCCCTGCTTGAGTTGAGAATCTTCTCATTAACCCCTACTGGACTGAATGGAGCTAGTGATTGTGGAATGGATATTAATTCCATTTGCAGGTCCATAGCTCTCAGATACTCTGGAGTAATTAGAGGGATTGCATGTTCCAGAACCTCCCCGTCTCCTATGCCTCCACTCTTCCATCCCAAGGGAATCACCTAGATCACTTGGATCGCCTGGATCACCTGATTCTCCCGGTTCCTCCACCAAATAACATTTAAGTGCTTCTTTTATGGTAGAGATTGTAAGTACTTCGATGCTGTCTTTATGGAGTGGGCTGAACAAAGTGAAGTATGCTGGCTTGCACCTTTACCTTTCCTGCTGACAGATGTTGTGCAGGGGTGCGTTGGTCTAGTTTTTGCTCTCATTTCCACTGTTTAATTGACTGTTTTCCAGAGAGCCTGGAGATCACCCCGGTCACCTTGCTGCACTTATTGCTGTTACTTATTGCAGTGCCGGCCTTAAACTATAAAAGAAAAAAAAACTGTAAAGGCTGTAAAGCGCTGTAAAGGCTTTACACTTTTAAAACAGTCAAATCAATACAAATTGTAAAACTAAAAGATGTCAGCAGCATTGAACCAACATCTGCCCTCAGAGAATTAGCATCTATAGCGCTTATGTAAACTGCCCAAGCTAATCAAGCCATGCTTTCTCACTGAACTCAGAGCTCCGAGCCCCGAGTCAGTCGCAGCCAGTCGCAGTCATTCGCAGTTAGAGAAAGGCCACCATATACCTAGCACTGGATGAAATGAGATGGAAAACCACGGAAGGCCATGGAGCGGCAGAGCCGCGGAGGTGAGGAGTGGAATGGTCTCACCGTTCTTTTATTTATTTTCACATTTCTGGACTATGGACAGTGAGGCATCAGAAGCAGTGGTGCAACATGAGGAGGCCTGGTAGAGAACCTCAACTACAGATAACCCACATTAGGAGATGGAAGACAACAATGCCCAGAGACCAGGAGCCAGAACACATTTTTTGATGGGCCAAGCACACTGACCACCAAAATATTACAATCACAGCACCAAAGGACACCATATTTGTGTTGGGAGTAATACTGAATGACTTTGGGAAGATTGCGGAGACAGCAAATTCTGTGACCATACCATGTAATGCAGGCTTTGCATTTTGTTGAATAAGAGACTGGGGACATCTCCCGATGTGCAGCAATTTAACTGGATGCACTCAGGCCATGTGAAGGCAAACTTTTGATACTAGATTGAGAAGCGAGTTATTGGACTGCTGGGAAGCAGTTGTGTGCCTGTGGCGGCAGTCGCTGACAGTCTATCTTTCACAGCCATGTCGCCACTTAAAACCCAACTGTGGCAGTTCATGCATGATGCTGCAGAGCTCCAGAGGAACATTTATAATGTGTACCAACTTCCAACAGACTTTCATCTTTGGTGGCAGTTCTTTTGATGCCTGGGAGGATCATGCGTTGCACACTTAGAGCAGTCCAATTAGTTTCATTTGCAGTTTCTAACTGTTTGTGTTGTTTTCTGTTGTCATTGGAGGCTTTATATTTACAATACTACAGTGGCTTCAAAGAATAAATGGAAGCCGGGGCGGAAGAAAAAGTTAACATGAAATGTACCATTAATAGCCACTCGATACAGAGAAAAATAGGGGAATGTTGTTCCCATAATACTGTAGAAACGCCGAAAATAGGACTGTTAAAATCTGGAGGTGAAATGCTTTCTAAGGAAGGCAGGATTGGATGCAATGGATTACAGGATGAAATACTCAACTTCCAGGGACCTGCGGAAACATCTAAGGAATTCTCCTGACAAGTTTCTTGGTCAAATACTCTTCAACACCACCATGGAGACCAATTATCTTCTGACCTTGACTCACCAAACCACGTACACCCTCTGGAATATAGAACCCAACAGACATAAGCATGGGACACCAGATGCTGGCAGCATTGCATTTTGTACTAACCTCACTGCTAAACATGTTTGATACTTTAAAGGAAGAAAACAGGAAAAACAGTGCACAAATTAATAACATGGCTGATCTTATAGAAACATTGCCCAAAAGGGACAAAGTGAAATGTTTCTTCAACAATGAAGTACGAGGAATCGCAAGCCACTTAGTGGATTTACACAAGGAGTTCACTTTGCTGTCTTTTCATGGAAAAGTTTTTGAATCTGCAATGAAAATTGAAGATATTCAAAGACAAATTGCCTTAATGGCAACAAGCAAACTCCCTCCGTTGGAAAGACCCGGAAGCCAATTAAGCAGAACTAAGTGTCTTAATAATTTCTGGAGCAGTGCTGAAACCACTGCTACCATGCCAAGGAGGAACTCTTCCTCATTTATGAACACTCTTCCGGAGAAGGAGATGCTTGAAGAGCTGCAACAGCTTGGTGCAATGGAAGTGGATCTGGACCATCCCATGACAATGAGGGAGCCATGGGGCACCCAAGAAAGCTCGAGTATGCAGGCAAAAACAAAAACAATAAGAAACAAGTAGCAATAAGAACTAGGAGGCACCTGGTGACTATGGAGAGAAAAAACAAAGAAACACTTAAGTCCTCTAAGGGAATTACTAAGGCTTTGGAAGGGACGGGGATGATAGATTCTGATCCCATACTAGGCCAAATAAATCCAGCACAAAAGGATGCATGCAATTAGCCCCTCTCTTTATAAGACAAGAGTTTTTAATAGGGTTTGCAGACTGCAGAGAATGTCATTCTCAGTGCTCATTAATTGATATTGATGGGGCTGAGTACTTCCAAAAAGACAAAAAGAGACCTCTGCAAGCATGTCAAAGACTTTTGCTGCTGCAACCGCTCCAAGTTGTCTCCAGGAACAAGTACAAGAAACACACCAGCAAAATCTGTGGGGAGAAAAGAGTTGTCAAAGCCCGAATAAAAATGTCTGGCTACAGGTTTTGACTAGAGAACTGCAGAACACATCTAAGGTAGTTCCTCATACAGAGGCTTCATTACAGCCCACTTGGCGTATCTGTAGGGACAGCTCCACAAAGCAGGGTGTAGCCCTGAAGGACTGGCTACTTCCAAAAATTGTGAATAAGCACCTCTCTAGAGAAGGAGAAATGCAAAAATATCCTTGAGAATTGCCACAAGAAGCTCATAATAGTGAAATACCACATGGGAAGCAGAAACAAGGAGGGGTTACCTAACATTGGTCTCATAATGAGACAAGTCAACAGGGCCACAAAGCATGTGCACAATACACTCGGTTTAACTGATCAGAAAAGGCTGGTTCCTCCCAATTTAGCAGAGCTGACCGCTGCTCTACCTCCTGTGACAAACAGGGGGATGGATACAGCCTTTGGGATCTTGTCTGCTGACATGAGAAACAGAGACTTGCAGCAGGAAAAAGCTGTTGCCTCGTGGAAGAGCAACTATCTGAAGAATAGCACAGAAAGATTTCCTCTGGGGACTGCAGTTCTCCATGAATTACAGGAAAGTTTTATAATAGAAGCAATTTTCAAAGATTATGACCAAACATATTTAAATAGGCCACAGATCCTGTCAATTCTAAATGATATTCGGGCAACAAGATAGAGCGCAGTGGTAAAAGTTGAACAAACCCCTATAGATAAGATGTCAATGATTGGAGAATTGGAAGAAGTATTACAAGTGTTATCCTAGTCAAACAAATACTGATGAGAAGTAAAATACAGTGGCAAAACTTGACCAAGTACCTATGTATGAGATGCCAATATAGGGAAAGTTGGAGGAAGTATTACCTTACGCAAACCAAGAGAAGCAGAGTTGATGCGCAAGTTGTATATGAAGTTGTCAGTGAATCTGATACGAAGTCCTGGTGAAAGGAATGCATTAGGCAGATGACATTTGGGGGTGAGAGAAGATAGCTGGCAAAGAAGTACACCATGGTATCTGAAGAACCCAGAAAAGGATTCCTGGCTGAGGAGTATACCAGGAAGCCCACCAAAGTTGTAGAGGAAAATCTATCCATGTTGCAATGCACTTAACAGAACATTATAGAATTTGAGGAATTCATGAAAGAAGTCCTGATAAGCAGACACACCAGGCAATTGGAGTTGCGTAGTTGAATAAAGACTTTCAATATTGTGACAGGATACCTGGCAAGGAGTACACCTCGAAATCTGAAGAACTCGCAAAATGATTCCTGGTAAAGAAACACATTAGGCAATCCACTAAAATATAAAAGAAGTTTAAAGGAAAACTCAGTGTGGAATTTCTCATATGCAAAAGAAGTTTTATAAATCCAATAAAAGGAAACCAGAGAAGAGCTAAACGCTGAGGAATGTATTGGTTGCACAAATGTCTTCCATGGGTAGCAATTTGGGATCCCAGAAAAGGTAAGTGTTGCTAAAGACTGTACACATAAACACAATACCATTTCTTTGCAGCTTATCAGCATAGCAGCACTAATTTCTGGAATTCTGAGAAAAACAATAAGAGAGAGAAAGAAAGGCAATTATTCTGCTTTATAATTTATTATATAAATGTAATCTTTTTCCTCTTAATATAGCTGCCACAATTTCTATAGATTTTAAGGAATTCTTGTGGCAAGAACTGTATTTTGTAATTTCGTGATGTTGATCAGGTGTTGTCAGTAACAAAGCACCTTAAATTAACAGAGGTAGCCTTTCAGCAAACACAAATGGGAAACCTGGTGAGAAACAAAAATGCCCAAACTTTAACTTACATAAATAATTTGGACTAATTAAAAAAAATGTAAATGTTACAAAGAAAGGAATTGACCAAATGGTGGGAATTCCCCAGCTTGGAAAGGCAAGTAGAGACAAAAATGAAACCTATCAGCCTACACATTCCCAAGATATGAAGACAATAATAAAGATCAGCATAAAGAATTGAAAGCAGGTCTGATGGACTGTTCAAATAATACGTTGAATCTACTGATCAAATATGCAAAGATAAGCTAAGAGCAATGTATTAAGGACATTTCAGAATTAAATGATGACATTAATCTGCAAAGGGACCAAGATATGGTACATTCTTTCTCACAAAATTGACAGATACAATAAACAACTATGAATAGAAATTCGGCATAGCAAAATTAGGAAATTTCAAAAAGATTGTCATGACTATACAAATGGCAGAATATGTAAATTCTCTAAGAAAACTGACTCCCTATATCAAATGTACGTGGGAACCATGACACATGCTATTCCAGACTATGAAACTCTTGCAAGAAGGTGTTCTTAAAAGAAAATTATCTACAGCAAAAGAGGAATGCAAAAAGATCTGCCAAAAGAAAGGAATCTAACACTTGGAGAGGCAAGAAGAGGAGCAGACAAGAACAAAGGCAGAGTCAGAAATTACCATACCCCAGACAGACAACAAACACACACAAATGCTGGAACAGTCAAAGAAGATGACACAAACTGTCCAGACCACTAACTGTGGTTAATCTAACAAATATCCACCTCCCGCAACTGACCACTAATCTGCAAAATCTTGGACTATCATTCGTACCTAGTCAAAATGTAGACCTTATGGACACTTTTGAGGGTGTTTTCGAATTCTGTAGAAAATACATTTATGTTAATATTTCAATCAGACAAATATACCATTCAACACTTGCCTAAAAGAGGTTAGTACTGTTAGCATTAGAGTGGCAAAAGCTTTGGAATATTTACTGGAACCTGATAGCAAATAAACCAATATGCAAGAATGTGGATATTGCTCTGACACCGATGTAGACATATTTAACCATTACAGTTATTTTAATCCAAAATCACACTTTAATCCACCAATTATGGAAGACCATGCTTATAGAAACTTGCTTAAAAAGAGAGTTAACGAAAAAGTACTGCTCTCAAAATCTGGCTGTTAAAATGTCAACATGTTATTTAAAATTATTGAATGATCTGAAAAAGTTAATAGCAATTGGGTGATGAAGCCATCTGATAAATGTTGAAATGTGGTATTTTGGGTAGACATGATTATGTATAAGAAGCAAACAAAGATCTCAAGGGAAGGAATGTAATCATGTAATGTACCTTGGGAAGAAAATTATACTATGGTTAAATTGTATGTTTCTTCTCCATACACAGGTATATCGCATAAACATGGTTTCCATGAAGCTTAATTCCTTTTACACAGCAGGTTTGCAACATTTTGGAAGCATACATATACACATATGTTATTAAAATGATTGATTTTGTCTTAAGTCATAATCATTTCCTGTTTAATAATTATTTTTTTCTGCAAATCAGAGACACTGCAATGGGCACCAACTTTGCTCCAGGAAATGCTAACTTATTGATGGCACATTGGGAGGACTGCTATGACTTGAACAATTCGACTAACTTGTTGAACGACATCATCATGTGGTTACGCTATATAGACTTTTTAGATCTGAAAACATTTGAACAATTTCTTAATGGGAATGATTTGAATCTACATTTCACAATGAATTATAGAAACAATGTGGAATGTTTGCATCAAAATGTAATGGTGAGGAATAACCAGATTGACACTTGGATGTTTCATGAGAAAACTGGAGGCAATTAGATTTTGCAGGCAAATTTATTTCATCCACCTAAAACATTAGAAATATTCCATATGCAGAATTTTGATGAGCTAAAAGCAACTGCTAATTAGATGTTGATTATAAAAACTCTTGCTCTTAAATGAGTTTATGTTTAAAGCATAGGGTATATTATTGCAAAATGATAAAGAAATAAGGCATCACACATTTCAAGATCACACCTTTTGAAACTGAAACCTATAAATGATTCATTCAATAACTTTACAATCTAAAGAAATGTGTGCCATCATGAATAAACATTGGCAAATACTATGTACAGATAAATATAAGAGATCAGTAATAGGCACCAGAACTCAAATATGTTACAAATGTGGAAAGAATATAAGAGACTTCATAACGAGGAGTGACTATAGTACCCCCAAAATCATCTTTTGGTTACAGTGAAAAGGTTGCTGTATCTGTATAGATGTTGTTCCATTTGTTGCCACGCTATACAAGCTACCGGCTGGAATGTAGTAAAAGGATGCACAATAATAGTAATTATTAGGATTCAATTGTATAGCCACTTCTGGTCTTAACATAACAGAGGGATATCATGTTTTTCTCTAACAAAAAGATCTGTATATATTTATCTTGTGAGCTTCTGTTAGTACGTTGATATGACCATGTGGAATATATGTTATTGACTTTTTAAGAAATTATGGTATATTATATAGTAGAAAATCTAACACAATCTACCAGACTAGGCTTAGTCTTGGTAAACGATATGTGTTGCTTGCACGTATGAATGTCTTTTAAAACCTTTTGAATGACATGGACCATGAAATTGTAGTTCAGTATTATTATCCGGGCCCCACTGCATGGTACTCAAATTCCCTTTATTATAATTCATGTGCATTAAAAGAGAAATAACTTAATGTTAGCCAGTAAAGTCCATGGTATTGTAGAAAATGAGGCAACCAACATGTCGCTTAGTCAGGGTTAAAAATGCATACTACAATTTCCATAAATCGTGGTACAATTGGGTTGTTTCAGCAACATATGATTGGATAACAAAGTGTCTAAGAGCATAGGTTGTCTGAAAGTATCAAGTGCTTTGCCCTCCCCATGCAGTTCTGTGCTGCAGATCTACATACATCTCCACCTGCATTGCATTTTAATGTGTGTGTAGATGCTCAAATCATCCCAATGGATTCCACATGTTGTCTGTACCCTCCAGGCACAAATGGGGCAGCATCAACCATTGCTTTTGCACATATCTGGATCAGCACCATAATTGCACCTTTGTTGTCTTTTATACATGCTGTCAATAAATGCATAAAAGTAACATTCTATTTTTTGCATGGTATTGAGAATGTTATTGCAAATACATGCTGTCATCTCTTTATTGTAATAGACAAAATGCAAAAGAGATACATGCCTTGTTCAATGGACAGTTTTAAAATATTCTAATATGTAAAAAGCCATGAAATGAAAATGTAAAAAGAAATAGGGTATGCACTCTGAAAACAACATGTGAATAACTAATAGAAAAGGATTCCTTTTAAGGGGATTCACATGCCATTTGTAATAGCCAAGTACACATTAATTGTGGGTAGACATATACAGTATAAACTTTGAGGGGTCTCTATTGACTGCCACCCTCCTCAAAACCTATTCCTGATCAGAGTCCTGTCTGCCTTTTGTTGGTCCTATGAATTGTTGACTTCTTCTGTGTTGATCTTTCCTTATTATAGTGTAATAGGTTACAGTTATTTTGCTTATAAATGTTTACTTCAATTAATGATTCCTTGATAGTTGTGGGTATAGGTGCTTAATTGATTGTGTATGTTACGGGCATTTTTGTCATATTCGTATTGTGTTTATTTTGATCAATAAAACAGACAGTGTGCGCATTTAGTGCTACTTGGTGCTGTACCACTGTGGAGTTAGAGATTGTTGTTTGGTCAAATACACATTTAATACGTTTTGTAAGGTGACCAAGATTAAGCAAGGATTACAATGCTTCTTTGATCAAGCCAGATGGGAACTGGCACTGTTGCAATGGTTTTGAGAGTGATAGTATATCTAAAATTGGATATTACAAACTGATAACCCTTTGCCAGTTCAACCCGTAAGTATATTAAAGGGTAAACTACACAACTCAATAGACTAATTAATTCTACATACAGTCCTATCTAATGAATTGTGCATCCTAGTTTACATTGTAATAACCTTGATTGAACTACTTTTCACATATAATGTGATGATCTCTAGGACAAGCCATTTAAATTCACAATTACTATGTTACTTTTCTATACATTGTCCGACTAAAGGTTCACTGACATTTTTCATTCTAATTTGAGTTAAGTGGGCTCTGATGACTTTATTACCAGCTGCAGTAATTTTCTCTCTATGTAATATATTTTATGGGAAACAAATGCAATCAAACCTAAGCAATGTTACGATCTTTCAAATTGCACTCAACACCCTGTTCTCTGAAACAATATTACATTTTGAAGAACATTAGAAATATTAAAAAGAGAAGGGAATTTCATATTTTGGAATGCGCAGTATGGATATGAGGATATGAGCTTGGAGCATCCTGCAGGATATACACATGCCCCACAGATGAATATGGTGTAAATCTACAACAATTATAGGAGCTATACACACTGCTAATTAAAATTCAGAGAAACTTTATTTCCTGTTTATCAATGGGTTTCATACACCAAACACGTGTTCAAGATACACTAGTGTGAAATGCACTACCTCCTTAACATCTGAAAATGTGCATACCCCAACTTCCTAGCACAAGTGGCAATATAAAAATGACACTGTGTCAATGTTTATCTCACAAGTTTTTTACATACAACATAAATGTCAGGCTACCAGTAAAGGAGCATGGACATCGGATCTAAACTGATATAGTCCTCTCACACTTGAACTAAACAATTTATAATCAAATATTTATCCCACAAAACAGATGAACACACATTATTCAGTTACAGAAAACAAACATTTACATATATACTTTCATACAATCAATCCTCTCACAAGGAACACCAATGGAATACCACAGGAACGTCGTCAACCTCTCGATCTCAACAGGAAAAGTGCCACAAACCTTCAAATCAGCATACATCAGGCCACCACTCAAAGAAACAACAGGAAACTTAGAAAGCCTCTCCAATTACAGACCAATCTCCAACATCCCGTACCCAGCTAAACTGCTTGAAACATTCATATAGAGAACAGCCCAAGAATTCATAAAAGAGCACCATCTGCTACACCAGGCACAAGTAGGCATCTGACCGATGAGAGGAATGGAATCAAAACTTCTCTCAATAAGGGATGACCTAAAGGCAAAAGCAGACTCAGACAATAGTACCACTTTGATACTTCTAGACCTCTCTGCGACATTCTACACAGTTAACAGTGACATCCTCATCACAAGATTGGAAGAAATTAGGATCACTGACCATGACTTACTATGCATCAAATCCTTCCTAACAAACAGAACAGAGACAATATTGATTAAACCTTTCAAATCCAACCCAGGAGAATCATCATGTGGAGTACCAAAAGGATCAACCTTCTCCCGTTATTATTCAATATTTACCTGTCTCAACTAATCAAAATCATCAAAAGACACAGCCTCACCTGTTACAACTATGCTGGCGATACACAAATAGTCTACAAAATACAAGACATACAAGAAGACAACTCAACATTAGAGAACTGGCTTTGTGAAATAAACAACGGGATGAATTCAAACTACCTCAAAACAGGAAAAACAGAAATAATGATAATCACAATAAATGGAGGAGACAACCAATACATCTCGTGGCCAATGGAACTCAGTACAACCCCACCCCCTTTGTCGATTGTAAAAAACCTTGGAGTACTGATGCACAACAAACTTACCCTAGAGCCACAAGTAAACGTCTAATAAAGAAATGCTTCTTTCTCCTGCGAGTGGTAAAAAGGATCCTACCATTCCTGTCATTCACCAACAAAACACTCACTGTCATCACTCTCGTCATGTCCAGAGTAGACTACACCAACAGCCTATATCAGGGCATGCCTGAACGACTTCTAAAAAAACTTCAACTCATACAAAATACGGCAGCCAGACTGCTCCTCAAACTCCCCCAAAGAGAATACATCACACCATCGTTGAAAACACTACACTGGTTACCAAAAAAACTATGAATCAATGTGCATTACACACAGAGCAATCCACGACCAAGGCACAGAGTTCCTAAGAGACAAACTAATCCTACATGGCCCAACAAGGATGCTCAGATCGAGCAGCAGCATCCGCCTGGAACCAAATCCCTACAACAAAAGAAAATTGTTAGGTTCTTCTTTCTCTCACCTTGCCCCAAAAACCTGGAACGAGCTACCAAAGAACATTCACAACACGAGAAACCACCTCCTATTCAGAAAACTCCTCAAATCCTGGTTCTTCACCCCATAACTAGAAGAACACCTATGGGGGCATATACACAGGTAGAACAATGTTGAGAGAAGAAACTGACCCTCCCAATCCCCCTAAACTACCACCCATACACAAAAGGTAAGGAAGACCTAAGGCATATCAACCTACCAACTGAGAGGTAGTTATGATAGAATGACAACCAAAAAAGATCACAGATAGATCGAGATGGAAGGGCAAGGATGATATATCGATAAGCACGTTGCCCCTGTGCTACCTTGACATACAAACTACACACAGGCAACAATGGAGCACAGACAGGTAAAAGATAGCAAGGGAGTGGGTGACTGCACTCTTCCAGCACCAATACCAGAGCGGGCGACAAGACACGCCCCTATCTATTACACTAAGTTCAAAACAACTCAGCTGGGAACATGCCATGCCATCACTCACAACAATTAGATGGACAGGAAAGGAAAGTGAAAATTATGCTTACCTATAGGACAACCGGTTACATAGAACAAGAATTGCATGGACTAAGAGTCATATAACCCACTAACCCTATGATCATTTCTCTACATACCTAATGCACACGAAAATCCACACAACCATCTTCTCGCTCAGCAAACTGCACACACTTCACCGCACTGCAACCACATACAAACATCACATAAACCACACCACAAGCATACGAGTTCTCGCATCGTTCCGATATTGACACCAAAGCTCAGCGCATGTTGAAAACCGAACTGAAGCTGTCAACAGCACACCACTTTCTTACTTTCCTATTCCCTCTTCACCTGACTAACCCATTCCTGCCTTCTTGTTCACAGATACACCTGAGCACCTGGGAACCAATGCCGTTGGTGATGGTGCGCAGTACAAATACCTTTAACATTAACATAAACATAGTGGTGCGGCAGCTAAAATCTAGCTTTGGCACACATTAATGTCATGTGTATAATAATGAAGGAACATTCTTGCAACCCACACCTTTTTGTAATTTACCTAGCCTAATGCCCTGATTTATGGAATTATTTACATGTAAAACAGGGATTTGGGTGCTATCTGCCCACAAATCCCCATTCATCAAAGAGGGATTTGCATGAAGAATGGCACGCAAATCCCCATTTTACACGCACATAATTCCATGAATCAGAGCCTAAGTGTACATGGTGACATTAGACATATAAGATAGAATCTGTAACCAAGTCCTGTGGTGGAGATGTGCTGAATGAAGACACAGTATCAGGCTACCTGGAACCAGACAATGCAGAGTGGCCAGTCCACAAACTTTCAAAACATAAGCTTATAGAAGCAGAAATGTATGAAAGAAGTCAACCTTTGTCTGGTGTCTAAACTGTATATCATTGATACAAAATATTGACCTCATTCACTATGTGCACTAATTGAAGCTAAACAATATCTGTGCATTTAAACATTCAAAGAATGATTATCTGGGTACACATTTTGTGATTTGAGAGTCCATTTTTCTAGATTACCATAACATAATCTGAATCTGAGCATTTTATCCTTCAAACAATGATGATGTGGGTACACATGTTGTGATTTGAGAGTGAACCCTTTCAGGTTTACATAATATACATTAATATAACATTATCAGTTGGGGGACCAACAATTCTAGCAGCTTTTGAATAACTGATAATGTGAGGGCAAACTTGTATAAATCATGAAGGAATGCAACACTGACAAAATGGGGATCTCATCAAAAGTTAAGCTGATATGGGGACATATTGCAGTCATGGGAGACTTGATTTGATACAAGAATTACATCAGCATTTAACAGCTGTATACGCATACATTACGGTATGAAACAATCAGTCAAATATTAAAGAGATAGCAAAAAAGTTGAAAGAGATGCTACAGAACCGTTTCAGTATGGGACTATTGAGTTTAGACAAGTAAATATTTTGGATTTAAGACACTGTTAACCACAGTAATTAATTTTCTTCCTTCAATTCATAAGAAAAGCAATATCCATCCTTCTAGATGCATCATGTATAGGATAGATTTGTAAACCAAAAATTACTCACGGTATACTGACAATTTTCTGAAAACATGTGTTACTGCCCTACCAACATATGTCAAGGACAGAGTCAATTGAATAAATCATTACAATATCAATTGGCAATAAAACTGAATAATGGTGACACTTATATGTCACAATGCTACATACATCCATTAGACACGTCCGTGTTTAATGAAATGCTCTCTCTGTCTCTGATTACAGATACATTGAAGAGTATGATTAATTTTACATTTGTAAAGATTTTTAAAATAAAGTTAACATGTAGTACGTTTTTATTCTATCAAATGTGGTGATCTCAAGGCAGCATTTGACTCTATTGATCGAGAATCCCTATGGGATGGTTGAGGTCTGGAAGGTATGGGTGCTGTGCTGAGTAGTCTAATTAAGTCTCTACACTAGAACTCGAGAGGTAGAGTTTGACTGAGCCCTAGGGGCAATAATTCAGAGGAATGTGAGATAAGTAAAGGTGTGAGTCAAGGTTGTGTCCATGTTTCGTACTATTTAATTTTTTTTATTAATGATGTGGATTTGTTGCTCCAGAGCAGGGGTGGGGATCATCCAAGAATGGGCCTATAGTTCTTTTCCTTAATGATGCAATTATTCTCTCAGAGGTAGTGAATCTCCTTAGGCAACTGATACAGGTATTCAACAAATATTGCCAGTTTAAAAATCTTGTTATTAATCGGTCCAAAAATCATTTTGGACAGGCAGAAAGAGCTGTGATCAAAGGTAATGATTGGAGGAGGTATCATGGAGCAAGTCCAGATGTTTGACAACCCCTGCATTATGTTTCCAATTACTGTTTCATGGAAGATGCAGGTGAACTGGGTGAAACTGACCTTAAAACAAGTCATTGGAGGGATCCCCTGGTATAACCAGCATGATGGTGGACACAGTATTAGTGCCCCACCAGAAGCTTACATTGGTAAGGTGGCTGTTGAGGCTCTGTATGCAAGAGAACATTGGGGATATGTTAAGTGTCACTCCATCCAGTGAGTGGAAATAGATTTCTAAAAATAACCCCTAAATAATCCCTCTGTCTACCTCCTCACTCCTGAAAGAGAGAGAGAGCTGTGATTGATGCCTATAAGTGAGGAGGTGGCCCTGATGGACATTTGGGTCAGCACTTAAGCTCATACGGGCCATTTAATGGAATTTGGAGCATAGCCATTATAAGAGGATGTGGACTAATAAAGAGCCATAAGTAAAGGACTATTTGAGCTGGATCTAATCTGTTTTGCGTATTTTTCAGACACAAATCGCAAAGGCCAACATGAGAGATCTGAAAATATAATACTGGGAGATGAAAGATAGATTGTATTAGTATGTGAGTTAGGTAGTCTAGACGCCACATATACTTAAAACTAGAATAATTTATTGGATGAGAACCATATCTTTACAGAATCCTTCATTCTGGAATGAGGGTTTTCTAAATGAAATTTGTATAAGTTACTCATATTTCCTACAGTTGTACAGAGGAGGAACCAAAATGATCAGAGCAAATTCTAGTGCGCCTTCTGAACTTCAGTTGGAACAGTTATTCATTTTTATGTGTTCCCACTGTATTTTGAAGGTCGACATTTTTTAAGATTGCTTGGAAAAAGATATTAACAAGAATCCTTGGAGTAGACCAGTAGGAGAATCATGTAGATGGTAGTGTTTGCAGTAGCTAGATTTATTGGACCCTGTGGGCATGCTGGAATCAAAAGGGCATCAGTGGTAGGAGGTGAGTTTGGTGAGATTTGGCAGTAGTATTTTGATTGTGTATATTTTATTTTTTTAACATGTATCGCATTTTTTTTATTATATGTTTAAAAGCATCATTGCTGAATGAATTCAATTTTACTTGACTTGAGAAGTAGAATAAGTACAACCAGTTTAAATTTGATACTGCTAGCAGACCATGTTTTTCCCTCTGCCCCTTTGCAAATTGATTTATGAGACAGTTTGAAAGGAATAATGCTTGGTAAAATGTCTTTGAAGAGAAAAGCAAAAATATGATTCTGTTTGAGATGACATCTGTGATGTTAATAACATCTTTTTGATTTGGGAGGGCACATAAGTTAATATTTTGGAATTCCCAGAGCATCACAATAATAACGGTCACAACGTGAAATGTGTCTCTAATATCAGCAGAGAGAGATTCCTCTTTCATTTGGACATTGTTTCTGCTAATACAAAATGGGGAGTCTTGAAAATCGGCAGCCCCAAATCCAGTACTTTAAGCTTTGATTTCATATCCCAAAAAACGTAAGTGTATGCTTTGTGGGGTTGTACTTCAGGTATTCAAAATCTGTGATTGTGAACAGGATTATGAATCCGAAGCTAAAGTCGCACTGCAGAGGTTGACAATCTCTGAGAATGGTGAGAATCAACCGAAAAAGCCAACAAATAAAACATGTCTCATAGCTAGAAAGTCACCTTTTACTCACAAACAACAGAATCCCACCATGGGTGGGGCAGAAGAATTTAGAGATTTTAACTGATTTTTCACACCATTTAATAAGAAAAACCATAATGTACAAATTAACCTCAAAGATTACTGGCTTCTACATCCAATTGACAACGATTAAGAAAATATACTAAAAATGACACCCAATAGTGCAAAAGAAGAACATCTCTCAATATATGACATCCGAGTGAGGTTAAATTGAAATATACCTATTCTTGTTGACTTTTTAAATGCACAGTGTCGAGCTGAGATGACTTGGACAATACATGTTGTTTTAATAGTAAAACATATACTATAAAGCAATTTGTCAACTGTCAAGCAACACATGTGAATATCCTTAAATATCCATGCCTCAAGATATATGTAGACAGCAGTGTTAGACCTTAGAAGACCTACATTTGGGAACATCTATGTACTATTAACAAGTGAATTCATTTTTTTTTATAACAGGCTTAATACCTGAGTTTGGTTTCTAAGCGCAGATCCGGGATTCAAACTTCTATTGCTCTGCATGGTCTTGCTTCCAAAACCAGCACGTTGCCCCTGTGCTATCCTCCGTTCATGCAGTCACACATTGCAGAAGGCTATGCATCCAAACATGCAAGTGAATAATGAAGTATGTAATTATTATTATTATTATTATTATTATTATTATTATTATTATTATTATTATTATTATTGGATTTATTGAATGTGGGCCTGGCTTCAAGAAGCAAAGGAGCACTCTACAGAGGCATACAACCATACAGCTGCATAACGTTGCACTTTACAGTGGTATACAACAGTACAGATGTATAATGAAACACTTTTTAGAGGTAACAGATATACAGCCCGCGTGCTATACAGAGGGGCACCGAGGAGTAGCTGTACCTTGCTGCGGGAAGGAGAGGGGTGGGCAGCATCTAACGAGTCAGGTGGCCCAAGGGCCGATGTGATGGCCTAGGTGTTGAGGCAGAGAGATTCCTAGAAGAGGTAGGTTGTGAGTTATTTTCTGAATTGTAGGAGAAAGTTTGATGCTGACCAGAAGAAGGTTCCATATTCTTGTGGCATAGACAGAGGCTTGTTTTCAGGTCCTTTCCCTTTTGCAGTGGCAGATTTCAAGTCTGCCCGTTTCCTGGCCTCTGGTGGTGTGCTGTCCACCAGAGATGCTGAATTTCTCTGCAAGGGAGCTGGGTGACTTGAGGGTGACTGCTTTATAGATGATGCAGCAAGACTTGAAGGTGATTTGTGCATGCAGTGGGATCCAGTGACGGTCAATGAGGGGCAGGGTGATGTGGTTGTATCTGCATAGACCCTTGATGAGGTGTGCAGCTGTGTGTAGCACACATCTCAGGGGCACAAGGGAGGATGACAGGAGGCCTACGAGGAGTGCACTGCCCCCATCCAGATGGGATTGGACCAGTGCTTGAATGGTATCTAAAGCTGTCCGGAGGGAGGAAGGGCTTGACCTTTCGCAGGAGGGAGAGCTAATACAAAGCTGTCTTAGTTTTCTTAGCTATGTGTGCCTTGAAAGAGAGTTCTTTGTTGATTTGGAACCCAAGGGACTTGGCGCACAAGGTGAGCTCAGGTGTGAATCCCTCAGAGTTCAGGGCTGATGGCCAGGTCTTCATGTCCGGGTGTTCGATGTTGTTGGTGAGGAGAAGGAATTCAGTCTTGGAGGGGTTGAGCTTCAGGTATGTACTGGACATACAAAACTGGATGAGCTAGAGGTAGGTTTTGAACCTATGGATGTCCTTGATGGAGTCGATCTTGAGGTATAGCTGTGTGGTTCCATGTCATTTCATCGCCTGCTTTTACATCGCCAGGTTTTAAATGTGCACATTTCATCGAATTGTTTTCAATGTAATGTGCACGTTTAAAAGCCTGGGGATGTAAAAGCAGGCGATGAAATGACGTTGTACCAGCTGTGTGTCATCAGTGTATTGGCAGATGTGGATGTTATCTGTGGCTAGATGGGCTCACATAGGCTGCATGTATAGATTGAAGATCACTGGGGAGAGGATGGAACCCTGCAGGACTCCACAGGTGATGGGCAGCATTGGCGATCTAGAGGAGTTCACCTGAACAAACTGCTTGCAGTAAGCGAGGTAGGACTTGAACCAGCATAGGATAAGGTTGCGGATCCCCCTACACCGATGTAGGGTGTCCATGAAGGGTGTCGGTACCGGATTGGTAGGTATGGAGGAAATTGTTGGTGTCGATGTGTTGTTGCAGTTTTGCATCTACCTCTTTCCCAAGGATCTTACTTTCATCTCCCCTTCACCTCGGACCCCCGGGCGAGAGACGCCCTTGATCTAAGAGCAGAAAGGAAAAGGCAGGGTTACAAAGGTGGATGGGGCCTAGGCCAGGTGACCTAGATCCACTTGTACTTGCTCACCAACAGTGAAGGAAAAGAGGCTGCATAGCTGCTTAAGTAGGAAAAAAAGAGTGGCAAACCAGGAAAACACCAACAGTTTAAAGGGATTGAACAGGGGACCTGTATCTGCTTGCACCTGCTCACCAACTGCAGGGGTACAACACATACCAAAGTTCATAGGAGGTGCAAATAAAGAGTGCTTTCTTCGTTAGCAGGAAGCTGAATGGATTGTGGATTATTATGAGAATGGTTTACGCATTCATCAGGTTTTTATATTAGATCTCATTATCATAAATCTGTGACACTGGTTCAATAAGCAATGTAATCTTGGTGTTTCTATGCTCATCCTTCAGGTTTATCCTCCCCAATTGTCTGCCTTTTTTAATTCTAGATTTAGTTTTGTTGATCAAGACCATTACTTTTTTGATAAAACAATGATAAGGCGATATATACAGAGGTGGTGGGCCGACGTGGCATGAAACTGCCCTGCCGGCCAAGTTAAGGGCCAGAATGAAGCAAGGCTCCCTTAACTTGGGCGGCGGTGCCATTACTGGCAGCTTCAGCCCGCTGCCGCAGTGTAAATCGCCATTATAATCCTGGAGTAAACACAGGTGTATGCTAAACACTGAAGTAAAACACATTTTCTAAAGTCCGGCAACACCAGGCCTGGTTGAGCAAATCAATTTTCAGTGTTGATTACGATGATGTAAGCAACACTGAAAAGGAACTCCCAATGCCATACATGGTTTGCAGAACTGAAGATAAGTATATTTTTCTTTTTTTGTTTACATTTACTTAGGCTTTAGCACCGGGGTGTGTTTACTCGCAGGTGCTAAATGCAGCATTGGGGAGTAAGGGAGAGCAAGACAGGCACAGGGCGAGGGGCATACAGCACTGAGTGAGCTTAAAAGGTGGCTTATTCCAGAGAATATAACATACGTGCAAAGCTCCCTGACTGTCTAGCGCCCTACCCGGTGCTAATGTTTTAATAATTTCATTACATAAAAAGGTTTTGAGATGGTGATATTAGGATGCATGATCTTTTTCTATTCTATCTCCAAGGACTGGAAAGGGGTGCATTGTTTTATAATAGACTTGGGGTAGATGGAATACCCCTCACTGGGCCATGTTACTAGATTGCCAATTATATCATTTATGTCATCATGGAAATATTGACTAGATAAACAAAATCAACATGTGGATTGCAAAAGTCTCCCACTACAAATACACTGAAAAAAAAAAGCAGCACAAAACAATGCCATAATAGTATTCCTATAATTTACTACATCTGACAAGAATATGTATATGGTGCAAATAATATTCAGTAAATGCTGGCATTTCCTTTCGCTGGACACAGATTTAAAAAGTAGTCTCAGGGCCATCTCCAATTTCACATAATGCAAAAGCAGAACACTTTGGAAAAACTTTTGTCTGAGTGAGGTTACATTGAAACATAGCAACGTGTGCAAGTGAGAGTGTGTTTGAGAGTGTGTTTACATCCAACAAGAGTTTATAAAAATGGGATGACTAGAACACTTTGTTTAAATATGAAGAAACACATACTATAAAGTCATTCATTTACTGTGAAACAATCGTTATGGTGTAATATATATGGATGGCTTTGTTTAAAGACCCACATTTTTTAAAACATCAAAATCATGTAAAGAAAAAGGATATTTGATCACCCATTGCAATTAAGTATGGGTCCAAGCATGGCAATTATGAGAGTGATCTGCAGTTGAATGTGATACAAAATGTGTTTATATGATATGGCAATCAAGTATTTGTGCTATGGATTTTGGATTTTCGGAGTGTTTTGGATGGTTCACATGTTTATCGAGAAATGAAAATATGATATGTTTCCCTTTTTGGTATCATTATCTTTACAATAAAACACATAGGCCCTCATTACGACCCTGGCGGTAAGGGGTTTACGCCAGCGTTAGCTGCGCCGACCCCTTACCGCCAACTACGAGTTCCCAAAGCGCCATGGTCACTTTTCCGCCCGCTTTTTGCGGGCGTAAAAATCCATGGCGCTATGGGACCTTGGTGTTAATTACGCCACCGTAATGTACGGTGGCGTAATTAACGCCTTCCCCACTCCCATTGAGCCCTATGGGGCCGAAATGGGAATGGGGAAGGGTAAATGGGTCAATGGGGACTTACCGCCCCGCCAACCTCGGAATGGGGCGGTAAGTCCGCCATCCGCCATGGCGTAAACGGACTTTACGCCATGGCGGAAAAGTCCGTCGATGGCGGAAAAAATCCGCCAGGGTCGTAATGAGGGCCATACTCTTGGCCCATTCATATCTGCTTTCTTATATTTTCCACCTTTTTATTTTTGAATTTCATCATTTCTATGATTGATTAAGTCCATTAGTATTTTGATATATTTTTAGTTGTGTAATTTCTCCATTACACATATAGGTTGTGTGTTAGTGATATTAGGATGCATTGTGGTTGTCTGGGTTCTTGCTAAAAGGTTATGTGACAATGTTTCCTGAGAGGGCGCTAGAGACCCGACCAAGATGGCCGCTCCCATGTGAGCTCTCGCGCGGCCTATTAAAATCCTTATTAATCCTGTTTATTCCGGCAGTATAACTCCTTAAAACAACCACCATCGCTCCAGTCAGTGTATAACTCCCTAAAACAACCACCATCGCTCCAGTCAGTGTACAGGGAAGAAAATCAGCCGTGCAGAAGCCGAATCCAGAGACCCTGACCGCCTTGATCCTGCTTCGCCGCATCCCCGGATGGTGGGGCGTCTCGAAAGCCACGAGAGAGCTTCGGCGGCAGCCGCGCGGCCCAGCCGAGCCCGCGCTGAGAGCGGGAGAAAGGAGCGGCTCGCCGCCCGGGACGCCGGCGCTACAGGTGCCCCCTCGGCTCTCTCCCCACAGCAACAACAGAAGCCGGGTCCACCAGGCCCCCGCCCAGCATAAAAGGTACTGTCGACCTCTGGAGATTGGGCGTGTGCCCGAGGGGGCTTGGGCGGTCCCGCGCTGTCCCGGCGGCCAAGAAGCAACATCCTGGCAGAACCTTGCAGCTCCACGGACCCCTACCGACGATCTACACAGCTACATATTAACCTGTGCTATAGGGAAGATGACTCTGACACAGACAGCTATGACAATGCTTTCCTTTTAAGATACATCAAAGTGGTGCCCTGACTCAAGATAGGCCCACAACATGAGGCCCTAGTGGCAAATACTCCCCCATTTTCATGAAGCACTATACTAGGGTGGTAGAAGCAGAATTGCCTTTGTTGTTCTACCCGAGTATTGCCAAGAAATGCACCTTCTAAAGGTATTAAGTGAAACCCATTGACATCTACACGAGGGGTTTGATTAAGGGACCAACCGTAGAGAAGAAAGGCGTAGGAAAACCAGTCCCAAAACTGAGGAGAGCTCAGAGTGACTGGAAGAAAAAGAATACTGGAACCACTTCAAACCAATACCTAGAGAACTACCTGAAAAATAACCAAAGGAGTAGGGACGTCATTTGGGGGTCGCCAGGGGTCGCAACTATGACCCCTAAAAAACATATCAATAGTGACTCCACCTACCTTTAATTGGAAATCATGTGTGAAAGCCCTAAATATATTGGACACAAAAAAAATACTACTCCAGTCAATGTCACCACACAATCAATATGATAGTATAGTCGTTTAACAAATTCTTGAAACACCTGTGACGAAAATATCATCATAGATACAGTTCTCTAACTGACCTTCTCCGTTACACTCTCCTTCTCATTTTCCCCAGTCTCTATACCCGGGTCCAGTTTGGTTCCCTGAAATACAACTCCCAGATGCCTCTGGATACATGTCATAAGGTGAATGGTTAGAGTGATCAGCAGGCCACAGTAACTCAAAAACTCATATATTATTTTGTTAAACTTCTTGCAGCTGCATTCTAGGATAGTCTTCAAATAGAATATGTGCGCAATGTACCTTTCTTGAATGAACACACCTGGCGTGTAGCTGCTTGTTCCTTGGGTACCATTCTGAGTCGGCCAACTGTGCTGCAGCCAGGCGTCCTTGAAGCCCCAAGGTTCAAGCAGAGAACATCAAGTAGCACATTCGGCCAAGCAACCTTTCTGTCTGGTTCTGCTTCAGGCATGTAACCTCTGGAAAAAATGGTATGGCCAGTTTGAAGCTGATTCTGTTGCTCCTTTGTCCGCCAGAGGTTGGCCTGCTGAGCAACAGTCTACATCAGGTGTACAAGATCAGCATGAACCGATGTGCTTGAGATGATGAATTATTATGTTATCTAAGTCACCACGGCTCCTAACATCTGCTAGCGGGCTCCTGTATGTACCAAACGAACATAACCTTTTACTAAACACTCTGTTCCCAACCCCATGCATGTCACAGTGGCCAGCATCCACATTCATGCGTTTCTCTGATCCTACCCTTGACAGGAAGTTAAAACATTTATTTATCTTTTACTTCCTATTTGGTCATAATCATTTAAACACATGCTTAGGATATTCACATGCACCTGTTAAAGAATGGACGGAACTGTATGTGGCTTGTTTCTCATAAACTGGAGAAGAGGACGCCAGGGAACGGCAGACACTGTTAAATTACATTTACTAACCTGCCACATCCGAAAGGCTACTGTGCAGCAGTGTCCTTCTCGCGCCGCTATCTCATAGCTTCTTTGAACAAGTCTCGGTGACCTCATTTATCAACATGTGGGATGCACCTGTATTCAGCTAATGCTATTCCTTCTTCTCGAAGTGGCGACAGGTTTATTCCTAGCCTACAAAACATATACATTGTGTGGATCCTACTAAGGCATGCTGTGCAGGTCACACCACATTTCACAGTCTGCATATAGCACACATCGTGTGTGCCCGATAATTATGAAAATTGCATTTTTATACTGCATTACCAAGGTCATAATTCATCAAAAATAAATGTCTTATTTGAAACTTCCGTTTGTATTGATGACATTAGGAGACAGGAGTTGCATTTTCTAGGCATATCTGACAGTTCTATGGCAAATGTTCTTCCCCTCAGAAAATCTGCATTCAACAAACTGAAATATTTATCTCAATCAGAATAACGACATTTCATCTAAAGAGCCTTCTTACCCACGCTGATACCACTCCAGCAGTGAGCAGGAAATGCTACCTTCAGGGTTACTCATGCACAGTCTGACATTTCCCAGTGTGTTCTCTTTCTTGGCAGCTTTGCATATTTGCTTGTGAAACATGCTCTTATTAAAGAGGTTTGCATCTAGCTGCTGGTAGGAAGCTCAATTGGGTAACAAATGATGGAAATGTTGAATAATTGCTGCGTGCCTCATGCATTTTTCTTCAAATGAGTTGCCCAAGTATATGTCAGCAACATCAACACCTCACCTTTTTCTCAAGTTGCGTCATGATTGACGGTGACTAAGGATTGCAGGAAGTGCATATGCCAAGATCAAGTATACAGTTTAGAGTCGGTGGCATTCTTCTTGGGAATGTTAAAAAAATATTTCAATCTAGTGGCCCAAATTGAAAATATATTCAAATAGGGACTAGAAACAGTCATGGGCACCACCAGAAAAGTGATCCACATCGTGAATTGCGGTCATTCGCCATTGTACAGAATACACTATCTAAGGAGGCAATGGGCCTCATTACACGGACGGCGGTAAGGGTTAACGGTCACCGTTAATGGCAACGGTGACCGTTAACCCTTACCGCCGTACTACGAGGTCCCTTTGTGGGTTGGAGGATTTAACGCCTGCTTCTTGCAGGCGTTAATATCCAACCCGCTAAGGGACCTCGGAGCTAATTACGGCACCGCAAAATTGCGGTGCCGTAATTAGCGCCTTCCCCATTTCCATAGAGCCCTATGGGGCAGAAATGGGAATGGGGAAGGGCAATGGCGGAAAGGGGATTTACCGCCCCTCCAACCTTGGAATGGGGCGGTAAATCCCCTTTCCGCCAAGGCGGTGCCGGTATTTTACCGGCATGAGCTATGGCGCTAATAGCGCCATGGCTCACCGCCTACCGTGTAATGAGGCCCAATGTGCCACTTCGTGCGTGTTGCATGTCATGTTTTATTTGGGCATTTGGGAAAGCCAAGGGTAACATTGCTTTTCTTTTTAGTAACAAAGACAATAACATCATTACTCAACCCTGCACTTATTTTTCAAACCCAGACCTAAGTTATGCGTACTAAATGCCTGTAATTATAACAGATTGTCATTTCATAAGCAGAACTGTCAAATGAGACACCGGACATAATTGTTGTTTTTGAGCTCAAACATTACAATGAAATGTATAAAATAAAGAAATGTGCTTACTTAAAGTTGGGTGGAAAGTCATTTTGGGAAGGGCACGTATCTGGACTCAAATTCTGATACGGAATGATGGAAATCTGAATATTTATATAATGTCCTAGGTGCCGACAGTAAAACATGTCACATGCTCGTGACGAAGGTACCATCTTCTCTGAAACAGAAACTTTATGATTTAAGTTCTGGCTCACCATTCCCTCTTTGGTATTTGATTGGACACGTTGGGCCCGGATACATGGAAAAGTGCGCATTTGACCGGCAAAGACTGCGCGCCAAGAACAAAACTGCACGAGCATGCATGATATTATTATGATATGATTGTTTATTTATAACGCACTTAATACTCAGAGGTTTCTAAGCGCGGACCCGGGGATCGAACCTTTGTTGCTCCGTGTCGTCTTGCTTCCAAGGTGAGCATGTTGCCCATGAGCTATCCACCCGAGAGTATTCTGCATGGAGAGTAAAACATGCCTGCCCCGCGTATTCATGGACTTTTCTGCACAATATTATCGTATACGCAAGTCATCACCGGAATGCCCTGGACACGCACCAATGCAACGCAAAAACAGTCAGAACAGCTACCTTTGCATGCTCCCCCGGGTGCAAATACACACATCATTCAAACATTGCTTGGGGTATCCCACAAGCAGGCCTGAATCCCAGGCATCCTGCGCGGGGTCCCCCATAACTGTTACCGGCACCCCGTCAACATGCGTATGATGTATCATAATTCGGTGCGCGCAACCCTAAATCCGACATGCAAACCCACCTCCGCGCTGTGATTCCTATGTGCAAGTGTCCTTACGCCTGCCTTCGAGTGGCGGAGAGATGGAGGGATTTACATGGGCATTTCGCAAGCGAGAGGTTGCGGGGTCACATCCATGAATACACTTTGTCGTGTGCATTTGAGGGCATGCAATTGACAGCCTGCAGCCCGTCCCTCATAACCAGGGGTCAAGTCCTAAAAATTAAAGTAGGGGCACTCATCAAAAAATGCAATGGGATGTGACATTGCCAGAAATTAGCATATTAAGGTGAAATATGCACATTTCATTAAATTGGCTTTGCATAACCACCCAAATTGCCTAGGACAAATGGCATTTGCCTTTCATAAAATCAACACACACACAGAACCAAGAGAGGATATTTTCATCTAATAGTGTTGAAAACTTTAAAAGGTGTCCATGTTTTACTCTAAGAACCAACACAACTGTTTTCCCTGGGTCTTGCCGTACCGAAATGAGACAGTTCACCTTTAGTTGTTTGTTATTTTTCCTCAGGTTATGTAGTGCAGTAGTGAAGGGTTTGCCCTACAAACCTGACGACTGCAGTTTGATCCCTGAGGTCTGTTTTAATTCATATATTCAAAGAGGATATTCAATGTTTCTCATTTTAGGTAGGGGGACTGAGTCCACCCTCTGAATAAAGTGGGTGGACTCCGTCCCCCTGCGTGTACCCTCGACTTGAGCCCTGCTCATAACGCCCACTTTTTGCCTTGTTCTTCCTCATTCTCCGAGTTCCGTTCCCTACTCCGCCCTCTTTGCAGGCATCACCCACCCTCTGCGCGGTGTCTGGTGCAAGGCATTTGACTGCTCACTGAGTTGTGCCGAGCCTGTGCAAAGTCCTCGCAAGTTACGAAAAAGTGCTGCACTGTCCAGTCCATGAATCGGCGAATGGGGTGTTGCACGTAGAATGGCGTGCAAATCCCTGTTTTTCCACAAAAATAATGACATGAATGGGCCCCTTTCTTTCAGAGAATATCTGTTTTTCCTTTAAGGTGAACTAAGTGTGTGAGGTAACCTATTTGCTTGTACCATTCAGTTACTCTTTAAGATGTTACTTGGTGTCTTACATCCAAACTAAAATTTCTGTTTTACTTCTAAAGAAAAAATCAGGCTGCTTGCTCTTACAAAAAGTGGTTTGCCTATACAATCTAAGAACATGGTTGCATGTACAGGCAGGCTGGCAAAAAACTCTACTACTGGAAACTAATAATATAATTAAATCAATTGTTTCTTCAACAGTTGTCAGCATTAAGCATTACAGAAAAGTATGCACTTTAAAAATAAAATTAAGTAGTAATACAATGGAGAATTACGGCATGTATTGTAATTTACTATATTTTTAGGTTAGTCTGAATTTTTCCTTTAGTGCTGCATCTGAACTACTTAGGTCTTCAGAGGCATACTCTTTTGGTAGACCAACTGGCTGCAAAGCTCTTTCTTTAATTCCTGTACCATTATGGAGTTATCATTTGCTTTGACAAGGAACACATATATACAAGAGCATAGGTTGAGTCATCATTCATAGATGTTAAGGGGTCAAGGCATGATAGATCAACTTCCAGAGATGAGTGAGTTTTGAGATGACTTGTTTGGCTATGAATAACAGCTTCCACTATTGCATCATGTACACTAACTGAAAACCGGTCTTTAGATAAGGTAATAAGCTCATCCCTTGCACTCATCCCAGGGAACCACTTTTTGTGAGCCACTTTCCCTCCAGTAAGTATTTTTACACTCCTTTATCATAGCCTATCTGTTCTAATCCTGCATTAGTCCCACCATGCACATTCCTCAGCTGCAGAGGGGATGTTTCATTGTGTCGGAGACCATTCATTGTGCCATTAAGATATCCATTCCATTTGTCTGGAGAGAATTAGATGATCGTGTTGTAGAACCATATTCTAACGTGCAAATGGGCTGTGAGCACTGTTTGGAATTTTCACAAGGCCACATGAATTTCTAAATTAGGTTAACAGATATTTGAAGTATATTTATATCAACATTATTGAGAGTGATGTCCAAATCAATAAACATTGCTTTTTCAGGGTTATTAAAGGAACAAAAAACATTGCAACGCCTCGGGACTCCCTTGCGACCCCAACTCTAAAAAAGAAATGTAAAAAAATAATGATTTCAACAAAAAATTGTGGGTGCTCCTGGCGCCACACTAGCTGCAGCACCAGGTCTGATGGGTCCCTGGCCCAGTCCTCACCCATGAGGGTGAAGGCTGTGCCGGGGAGGCACTCAGTAGGGGTTGGAGCTGACCGTGACATTTGGCACATGTCACATGCCACATTCAGCTCCAACCCCTTCTCCCTCTGCTTCATTGCAGCTCACATACAGGAACCAGGAAGCTCTTGTAGCTTCCTGGTTGCCGTTTGTTAGCAGCACAGAAGAGCGGAGGGGGCAGCATGCAAGGATGGAATGAAGCTGCAAGAAAAAGGTAAGAAAGCTTTTTTTTGTAGTATGGTGTGTGTTTTGCATGTGTGAAGTGCGTGTCAGATGTATGTATGTGAATGGTGGGTGAATGAGATGTGTGTTTTGAATGGTCTGGGTGGATGGGTGTGTGTATGTGTGCAGATAATGTAATGAATGTATATAAGAGAAATTGTGAGTGACTGGTGTGTGAATAAGAAGTGATGTGATGTGATGTGTGTTTTTGAATGTTCTGGGTGGGTGGGTGTGTGCCTGTTTAGAAAATGTAATGATTGGAGGTGAGAGAAGGTGTGAGTGACTGGTGGTTGAGTGATGAGAAGTGATGTGTTGTGTGTTTTTGAATGTTCTGGGTGTGTGCCTGTGTAGAGAATGCAATGACTACATAGTTGTGTCCCTGTGTAGAGAATGCAGTGAGTGGATGTAAGAGAATATGTGTGTGTGAGTGGCTGGTGGGTGAATGAGTATGAATGTGATGGTGTGGTTTTGAATGCTGTGGGTGGGTTTGGGTGTGCCTGTGTAGAAAATGCAATGGGTGGAGGTAATACAAGGTGTGTGATTGAGTGACTGGTGGGTGAAAGAGTATGAATGTGATGGTGTGTTTTTGAATGTTCTGGGGGGGTGGGTGGCTGAGTGCATGTAAGAGAATGTGTGAGTGAGTGACTGGTGACTGAATGAGCATACATGAGGTATTGTGTGTTTTAATGATCTGGGTGGGGTTTGGTGTGTGCCTGTGTGGTGAAACCAGTGTGAGTGCGAGAGGGGTTTATGGGTGAGTGACCGGTGGGTGAAAGGGGATGCATGTGTGTGTAAGGCCCTGGGAGACGGGTTCATGTTTGCCACATCCTTTATTGACTGACATGTTTTACTCGTATTTTTGGGCAAAGGCAAGTTCATGCGTGCCATTCCATGGCTAGAATGGCATTTTGGTGCACTCAGTCTAGCCATTACTTACTGTGGCATGACATTTATTACTCTGCATCTTTAAAAAAGAAAACATGATAAGTAGTGTTACCTCGCTAGATTGATGTTTTGTTGTAGCGGCCTGTATATCCTGCACTGTAGCATGACTTTTTATTAACTGAACAGCTATAGGTCTAGACTGCCTTACATTGGAACCAGTTTGGACAGGTTTTCCTTTTGTGCCATGTCAGTTTTTTTTGTGCAAATGTAGTTTATTGGTGAAACAGCATAGTCACATCTTTTCAAATCAGTATCAAGCACATTAATATACCAATTCACTGCAAAGGTTTTTAAAAATGTTCACCCCACCCCCCCAACGAAGAAAGATAACTCCCCTATCCCTAGCCCCAATCAGTCTTTTGTGGCTCCAGGACTGTCACATCAGCAGTTCCTTCAGGTCTAGTGTTCCTATTTTATTGGATACACCCAGTGGGTCTCTGTCTCTTTTTCCGGGTCCCCCTTGGGGCACACCTGTCTGCTCATTCCTTTTGTTTCCCACTGCGCCCTTGTCTGCTCCTCGGCTTCCCAGCTATCTTTGTTCACTGGGGGGAGCTCTGTTTGTTCCATTCCCACTCTGTCCCCCTCTTCCCCTGTATCCTCCCTTCCACCTTCCTCTTGAGGTCTCTCCACGTCATATTTTGCCAGGAATGCCGCCCATTCTATGTCCCTCGTTGGGGTCTGGTTGTGCAGTCGTCTAGTTAGTTCTTCCATTCTGTATAGGTCTGAGCCCCCTCTTTCCCGTACGGGAGCTTCTCTCTCTTCCATCCTTCTGCTAGACATGCTCTGGTTGCCAGGAGAAGATAGTGCTGCATGTGTGGGGGTTTCATCCAGTCCCCATCAACTGTTTCCATTCCGAACAGCACCAATATGGGGTCCATATCCCTGTTAATACCCTATAATCAATTTATCCACCCCAGGACCTCCTTCTGGTAGTGCTGCCCCTTCCCACAGTCCCACCACATGTGCCAGTAGTTGGATACTTGCCCTTATTTCCTCCAGCAGCAGGCGTCTTCACCCAGGAACATTTTGGCTATCCCCACAGGGTTTCACTGCCACCTATATAGAAGTTTCAGAATGTGCAGTTTGTATTGGCATGCCACTGATGTGCGGTGTGCATTTATGAATTGATTCTCCATTTCCAGCCCCAAGGTCCCGTTCACATTTCAGCTTAAATGCAATGATATCTTCCCCTTTTGCTTCTAGCAACGCCTGGTACATTCTAGATATAACACCCCTGGTCCCCCTCTCTGTGTCCAACAACTTTCCTGTTTGCGTCAAGTTCCTCTGCAATTCCCTCTTCCTTTCATCCGACATTAGCACCACTTTGAGTTGTAGGTATTTAAAGACAGATATGTTGCCTGTCCCCAGTGTCTCTTTAAGTTCTGCTATCTCTATGAATCTGTCACTCTTCAGAACCTGTCCTAATCTTTCCAGCCCTGCCTCGAATCATTTCTGGAACCTTCCCTGATCTGGTATACAATCCTGTATCGGGGCGGGGGGCCATATGTGGCTTAGCGGCGACGGCCAAGTGGTGACCCCACCATCTCCCTTTTAGTCCTCCTCAACCTCCAGAGGGGCTTCAGGATTGGATGTGAGCGCACACTGCTCGGTGCCACGGCCATTCTCCCAGAGCGACTGGTTAGAACAGGTATTCTTCTATCCCAACCCATTGCTTGTCCTTTTCCATGCGCAATTGAGGGCTCCTTCGGAATTACAGATGTCAATGCTCTGCTGAATGTTGCGGGTGCATTTCCTGTGTCTAGAATGTGATTATAAAGCTTGACCAAATGTTGTGTCAGGCTTCCTGCGTATTTTTTGTAAAATCTTATGGTTCAGCCATCCTCACCTGGTGCCTTGCCATTTCGGGAGACGCGCAGTTGCATCTTGGATTTCCTCGGCTGTGATTGGACTCTCTAGATGTTCTGTCTCCAGGTATGTAAATCTAGTCATGCACACCCCACTTAATTATGCCCCCACTGCGTTTTCCTTATCGGTAACTTCGGACTCGTATACCTTCTCATAGTACGGGGCAAATCTCTCAGCGAAATCTGACGGTAGGATCCTATCACCTTCCTCAGAGTCTGTCAGTTTGGTTACCCACCTCTCTGCGCTCTGTGCCCGGAGTCTAGCTGCCAGGAGCGCATCTACTGTTTCCCCTTTTTCATAGTATTTAATAATAATAATAATAATAATAATAATAATAATAATAATAATAATAATAATAATAATAATAATATATTAATAGTATTTCTGTTTTAAGTACCTCAGTTTCCATAGTGTTTCCCCCATTCCCAGTGCTTTTAACTTTGCCCTTTTCGACAACAACTCTTCCCTGATCTCCTCTGTCTTCCCTTTCGTGGCATGCATCCTCTCCTCCCCCTCTCGTATTTCTACTCTAAGTTTTTCTTCCCTCAGTCCTCTCTCTCTTTTCCTCATCACTCCTTCTCTGATCAAGAGACCCCTCCAAGTAGACTTACCCGCATCCCAGACCACCTCAGTGCTCATCTACCTGTGCCGTTCAATTCAAAATATTCCTTTATCCCTTCAGCTAATTGGTCTGCAAAAATAGGATCACCCCAGAGCGATTCATTGCAGTGCCACGTACCCATCGGTGTATATAGACCAGTCACATCTAGGGTCATGATAACCATATCGAGGTCTGTCCATCCCACTGGCCTGATGCTGCTTTCCGTCACCCGTGCACCTTGCGGCTTGTTTACTAGTATGTAATCAATGCTTGAGTATGTTTTATGGGGCACTGAGTAGAAGGTGTAACCCTCTTCCCGTGGGTGGTGACTCCTCCATACATCCACCAACCCTCGTCTCTCAATTGCCAGTCCCAGGTGACCCAGTCTCTCCACCCTTCCGTCTCCATTCCCCTAGCTTCCTTTCCTGTCCCAGGTTTCGTTTGCCAATGTATTAAGGTCCCCACCTACTATATGCAGGTCTGCGTCGAACGTTTGTATTTTGTCAAATGCCTCCCGTAGAAAACTCTCTTGTCCCTGGTTGGGGGGCGTAAATCACGGCCAGTAATACCCTAGCTCCCTCAAGATTCCCCTGCAGGATCAGCATTCTTCCATCTAAAAGGTTTGTGGCCACACAGTCCTGCAGCCTACATTGTTTATGGAGAATTATGCCGACCCCGCCCCTTTTGGCATTTCTGTGCCTTGCTCATGCAACATTTTTCTCCTGGTTAAACAGCAGCACATGCCTCCCCAGGTCAGTGCTTTTTTGGCTTGTTTAACACTGCAACGCCACAGATACCACATGCTTCTGTGCCCATTGATCTATAGATGTTTCAAACACTAGCCTGAGCCCGCATTACAGATTTCGGTTACCCTGTTAGAAATACTGCATTATATATGTTTTACATATAGACCCCACATCGAATCTGGAAAATGGCAGTCCCCAAATGTGTAATTGTGGACAAATCATGCCTCCCCCTGTGCCTTGGTTCTTATATCTGGCTGAAATGATAGCTCCTGGAAACACGGGTGCTAGATGCATCTAATAAAATCAGAAGGTCGTTTGCCATCACTTCCTGTGATGTCAATTGGGGGCAGGGTTAACTTACATCACTTCCTGTGATGTCATCAGGTGGTCAAGGATTGTGTGATGTCACTTCTGCTACCCCTGCCATTTTGGTGAAATGACGTCCCTGAAATGATTTTGTGGATATCCACACTATCAAGTTGAGCCAGCATGCAAGACCATTAGATTGGCCCTGCATATTGCAAGCACCATCTCTTGAATTCTCAATGCATTTGGTTAGGCCAGGACCATTATCTTTAATGAGATAATGCTCCAACTCAAATCAACCCTTTCCATTCGTCTTAATACAATTGGTTACTGCTAGCAGGAGTTTATGTAAAGTGCCTTTAATATATGGGATGATTATGGAGCACTGACTGACAATGCTGACTATTTGAATTGAAAGTAGAGAACCTTCCATTATTTCTTAACCAATAGCTTCATTATCAATTTTAAAAATGCTTACCACCTACCCAAAGTATTCTTTGATAGGAATATCACCTAGGACCCTGTCCTACTCATATTTCTGTTTAGAATTAGATGTAAGCGTATAAATATGTTCCTTAAGAGGTTTGGCCCCATTTAATTAGGAGTAGAAGGATTTAAAGTAAGTTGGCATAATCTACCTCTTCAATTCCCTGCTCAAACATTAACCCATATTCCACACAATAAAATGTGAGCCCGATTTTCTCTACAACTTTTACAATGTTAAGAACAGGCTTCAAGATCTCTTCTTTTTTTAATTTGCTTAAATTGAGCTTGAGCTGATTCCTGTCAGTGTAAGAGTAGACCACTTATGTTGATCCTGAAAAGTTCATCATGTACTAATCCGTACTTCTTGGGTCAACCTTTCCCACGGATGAAAAGACCACTTTCTCCACATTTCGTGAATGCCAAACAAAATGTGCAAAATGGATCTCTTTGTATTCCAAAGTATATTAACATGTGTTCTCCACTCCCTCCTCCCTCCAAAATGCTGTGTCTAATTTGTAATGTTCAAACAAAGCACCTGCCATCTGTAAATCATTGGTTCATGGTCTGTATGCCATGCCATGTATCCTTGAGCCTTCTACGTTTAGTAACGCAGATAATGATGTTTCTCATTTAATAATACTTGCCACTTAGCAATTCTGACAGACTGGTTTCTCTCGCATCCTCTGTGGCGGCAACAACAATTATTTCTGGAAAACAGGTAACACTTGCTGCCACTTCCTCTCAGAGATATCTATTCGCCAAAATGCCAGGGGTAGCAGAATTGACATCACAGACATGATGACATCACAGGAAGTATTGTCACTTGACATTTGACTTAATGGCCTCAGTTCCTATTTAACCCTGGTGACATTACTGAAAGTGGTTTGTGGGAATAAAAAAGGTACATAAATGTACTGAAGCAGACAAGTATATTTTAGATACTATTGTTATTATTATTATTATTATTATCATTAATGCTATTCTTTTATTTCTTGAGTGCAAACCTAGCTTCGACAAGCAACTGAGAGCTTTACAAAGGTATGTAACAATAAAGATATACAACGGAACACTTTACAAAGGTACACAACAGTGCACATGCATTAAATAGCACTTTCCAGAGGTAACAACAGATATACAATGGGGGATAGGATACAGAGGGGCACAGTGAAGGGGTACAGCTGTACAGGACGGAGGGGAAGAGAAGGGTGGACGGCGTCTAGCAAATCGGGTGGCATGGGGGGCGATGTGATGGCCTAGGTGTTGAGGAGGAGAGACTCCTCGAAGAGGTCGGTCTTGAGTTCTTTTCTGAGGATTTAAACAGTGAATTCAATTGGGCCAGGCTCCTTTTACGTATACACTCCAAGACCATTGCTTTAGTGAATACTTTAATAGTGATACACAAAAAGCTGGGGAAAATGTTTTTCTCGATTAGTCCACCATAACGAAGTTGGGAAGGGACTCATTTGTTGGACAGGTTGAAAATGTAATCTTGGGGGTTAAAAAGGGAGGCCCTGATAGGTATATAGTATATGATAGTATATTGTGGTGTGTTGAATTAATTAACGTCTGTAATGTTTGTTTAGAATGTTGTGCCTGTAAGTAATTTATTGATATTTGTAATGAACTAAGAGTTGTGAAGTATATGATAAAAAATGTTATCAAGTTTTTAATAAACTATCAAGAAAAAAAAAAGGCTTAGGCACTGTCGTAGATATGCCACTTCAGCATCGTATGGTCAGTTAAATCCATATTATGCAAATTATAGCTGAATGGCGGGTACTGTCATTACATGAAAAGTAGATCCCGTACATTACCAGTTACTGCAATTATACAATACCAAAATATCCAATAGATGCTAGTCATGTTCAGTGCACAGGAGACTTAATGCTTCAATGATAATGATTTCTTTTTCATATCAAGCTTTTTCCAAAGTGCTGTACAGAGCTCATATTTACAAACACTTATCCCAACCGAATTTGGAACTCTTTAACATCCTCAGAAGAATGAAAGGCTGAGTTAGCCATGCCAGGATTTGAACCTGCAACCTGTAGATCGCACAGAGATTGCAGCAGCGCATGCTGAACCCGCTGAACTATCTTACCGCTTTGCTATTAAAAATGCAATGCCACTGTAAGAAAGCATGTCAAAACTGTCTGCACAATGAAGGCTCGACATGTGATAACACTTATGTTTGCTGTAGCCTTGATGATTCACAGTAGATAATGCAATGCCACAGTAAGACATACCTAGACCGGCAATGCCAATCCAACCACATAATAACCCCAAATGCCAGTCTAGCCAGGTAAATCCAATTATCACGATTGCTTTATCTTAGAAGCAAAGTACAAAATGTCAAGCCACAGTAAGAAATGGCTAATCTTGCTAAAGCAAAATGCTAGTCCAGACACGTAATAAGACTTATGATGCTTACTTTATTGTAGATGCCCAGAAATGTATGCCACGAAGCAAAAAATAAATGGCTAGACTGGCTGCACCCACATGTCAGTTTATACAGGTAATAACACATATCATGCTTACTTTATTAGAGATGTCATGTAAAAATATCATGCTACAGTAAGACATGACTTGACTGGCTGCACTGAAATGCCAGCCTAGACATTATATAACACTTAGGATTACTTTATTATAGATGTCCTGTAAAAATGTTATGCCACAGTAAGAAATGACTATACTTGCTGAACCCAAATGCCAGTCGAGACAGGTAATAACAGTTATCATGTTTACTTTATTATAGATGCCCTATAAAAAATGTCATGCCACATTAAGAAATTACTTGACTTGCTGTATCAAAATTCGAGTCTAGACACTAATAACATGCATCATGCCTGCTTTAATAAGGATGCCCATTACATGACAACACACCCCACACCTGTCCCACCCTCCTGATACATCTCCTATCCCTTCAAATATCCTCCTCCAACCCCAAAATAAGCCCCTTGGCCCAGCATTAGCTCCACGCCCCTTTCCTTCATCCCAGTACTTATGTTTGAGGCAAGGTGCCTCATAGGCAAGTACTGGGATGATGAAGAGTTGGACTAGGAATAATGAAGATAACAGGTAAGTAATCCAAGTATTGACCACAGGCACACCATTCACATGCTCATATACACTGCACCCATCCACCATTCACCCACACATCTAGCCACCCATACATCATGCACTCACTCACACACATTACATATACATACCTACACACACACACTTTCATGTACGCATACACACACACACACACACATTTACAAAAAACATTGCCTTACCTTTTTCCAAATCCATTGCTGCTCAGGAACTCCTCTGCAAGCAGGCCCCTCTCGCATGCTCCACGCACGCAAGAAAACAGCTCTGGTTCCTGTCATGTGCAGAGCATTGGAGACAGTCCCTTCAATGTCCTGTGGGCCGTGGGGGGAGAGGGTTATTTTTTAGGTCAGTCTAATTTCAAAAAGAAATTAACCGTTACAGAAATAATTTATCTTGTCTGAGATCCCTCTATACTTTCAGTTTCTCTCTGTCTCTGCAGACCCCCGGGGTCTCAGAGACAGAGCCAGGGGTCACACACATTTGCCAGGGGCTGCAAATGTGACCTCTGGACACCCCCAATTGACGTCCTTGCTTCCTCGGGGTGTATAGCCTCACTTCTTATGGAATGACTGGTTTTTACTACTTCCTCTGTGGGGTCATATTCAATTATTTCTGACAGACTAGTGGTGCTGCAACTACATCTGCAGTGATGGTCTCAATAGGTCAGTACATCTCTTTCCACATCTTGAATCATTTTTCTTGATATTAGTGAGGAATCAGGTTTAACAAGTGTGCTTCAAAAAGCAAAGTTTTTCTGCTCCTTCTTTTCTTGATCATCTATTAAAACATAACATAACCTTAAATTGGGTTCCTGACTTTATCAAGTTTAATCCATGTGAAAGGGCAAGAGGAAAACTAACCTGGCAGCTTTTCCCAGACATAAAAATATCCATCCTATCTTCATCCAGCCATTGCAACTTGGGTTATAATAAGAAAAGGCAAGTGCCTTCCATTATATCAATGGATCTGCCTCAGGTCACCATTTGCCGGTCTAGCTGTGTTTTACTTTAAGCCCCTGACAGTGCTTTCTCGAACAAAGGGCTTTCTCATTGACTCTGTAAACGACACTGGTCATGCAGCAAATTAACAAAAACTCCTTAAAACAGAAAACAGTGCCCGCCTGCAAATGATGTGCTGATGTACTAGCAAGACAAAAAAGAGGGCACCTCTTTAGGTCTATAACATGCTGAGTGTTACAGTAATTAAGCTTAATGAACTTATTCCATACTAAGGAAGTCCTCTGCAATAATTCTGGCATTAAGGCTGATGATTGTAGATTGTGTAATAGCGCAAAGGACACATTTAAGCACATAATGCTTTATTGTTCCACATTGAAGACGATCAGAACTACATACTGAGTTGAATTAATTAATTAACCCCCCTCCCCTCAGTGAATGCAGAGGAATGGTGAGATTTACTGTGTTGGGGTAAAAAATATAAGCCAATATTTGCACTAACCAACTTTCTGTATGATATTTTTAAAATAATTTTAATATGATACCTAGGAGTGGATAGACCCTGGAGTGAAAATGTAGATATAATTGTTTTAACATTATTAGGTGGTTGAGTTGTAACTCAATGATATTTTATGGAGTGAAATTGTAATGATTGAATTTTAGTTTCCTGATGGCAAAAGTTTGTAATAAACTAGATACCAATAAAAAAAAATAAGATTCATGTTAAATGAACTAGGAAAACTAATGTTCTTCTGGCCTGGATATTGTATCATGGTATGTCTGATGTTTGAGGCAAAATGGTATCTAAAAAGGAAAGCTCTATTAAGTTTTGTATATATTTCCTCAAATTGAATAAACTCAAATAATAGGCATGCACATCTAGCAAGTGTCATTAGGCTGGATGCACACAAAAGAGGCATTTGCGTGTCCATTTCACATCCTGACTGTGCCCTGCAGCAGAGATTTGAAGGGATGAATGATGCATGGTTTTCCTATTTACCGGCACAAATAAGGCTCAATGTATCATGCATCCCAACTTGGCTAGATTGTAGAATGCGGGTGATAGTTCAAATCTAATCCAGGGGAGGAGGATCAGGATAGGAATTCTACCTGGTCGCTGCTTCAAATATACAGGAGCCCGTGGCTACTTGTGAAGAGTTAGGTGGCCAAAGAGACAGCGAGGCAATGTACAAGACCACTTGACATTACACTGCATTACAGGGAAAAAAAGGATAGAACCCAACTCAGAGCATTTTGCTAGCTGTGAGTGGCCGGAGTGGATATCCCACTTCAGCTTGACCTGGTTGAGAAACAAACATACAAAATATGACAAAATACAGGTCCACTCCAGCTCACTCTCTCCACCCCTCAGGCCAAGCCAACTCCAGCACTGCCACCTACCTTCTTGGTTATCTAGCCCATGAAGTGTGTGTCAGTGAGGCTTTCGCTGCCACTTTCTAACAGCCCCCTCCCCCTTCGGCTGACTCACACCCAGACACAGACCTTTCTATGCTCCACTCTGCTATATCTGATACTCTTGATGTTCTTGCACCTGTCATGAGGATCCGCTTGAAGCCCAAAGCCAAGTGCAACTCCTGGTATGACTCAGACCTCATCACCCTTAAATGCAAGTGCATCGTGGGTAAGAGGAAATGGCATGCTTCCTGTACATCCTCTGACAAACTGGCCTGCCGTCTGCTACAAAGGCAATACCGGCTCTCTGTCCGCCCTGTGTCTCTGCAGCATCCAAAATATCAGGCAAACTCGTTCATATCTGCAAGGAGCTGGCCAATCCTGTTGCAGTCTCTACCTCTCCTGTCCCTTCCCAAGCCCTCTGCACGGCCCTGGCTTCTCATTTCATCGGTAAAACTCAGGACATCCTGTCCTCTCACTCTTCCATTCCTCCTCCTCCCTCTAACCCACTCTTCCTCTGGCCCTTCTGTGGCCACCCCTCCTCCCCCTTCTGTGCCTTTCCCCTGTTCTTCCCAGACAAGGTTTCTAGACAAGTCCGATCTAAGAAAGTGTCCTCACTGTCTTACCTGTCTTACAAGTGTCTTACCTGTTTCTCTAAAACCATCAAGGACCGCATTGACACCAAGACTCCTGCGTTGGCCGATTTCTGCAACCACTCCTTCACCACTGTAGTCTTCCCTTCCCCCCTGCGAGTACGGTGCAGTCAACATAGCTGTGAAGACCATTGCAGCATAGCTGCATTCGAATCAGCACAAAATCTGCCTGCCTTCCTGTTGCTGCCAAGGTGAATGTGAGATAGAGAGTTTACATTTTAGCAGCTGGGAAAGCTTTCCACACCGTGAGTAATTGCTAAACGGCCAAACGCCACTGGAACCGTTGTTTGACACGGCCAAAGCAAGTTTTGCTTCTGCTGCATAGGATTTGCCTCCTTTCACAGTTAAGTTTTAAGCCTGTTTCAATAAATACCAAAATTCTTTCAAAGGCCTTTGTCACAGTGTCGCCAGCCAGTTTGAAGTGCTCAGGGCTAACCCAGGTTCCCATTCAACTATTGCCTATGATTGAGTTTGAGATCTTCTTTTATTTTGAAAGAGGAATAGATTAGTGGTGGATAGTTGGTACCAATTTGGCCTAATTGGTATATCCCACACACTTGAAGATTATGTTTTGTGACACATTCCCAGATGTCATTACTTTTCTCCTAGGGGGCACCTTTCCATGAGGCCAGGGAGGTGAGGCTACTACCCGATAGTGCCCTGAGACTGGTACTCAGCAGGTGGATCGCATGGTGAGGGACGCACCCTCTGGGATTAGTGACAATCTGGGGAGAACATGATATCCACATTGGGCAGTCTAAATGACTCACTAGGAGTACTCATGATCAGTACAGAGATGGAGAAGAGTCTTACTGACTCACTAGGAGTCTTCAAGATCAGTAATGAGATGAGGAAGAGTACAACTGACTCACTAGAAGTCCTCAAGATCAATACTGAGATGAAGAAGAGTCCAACTGACTCACAAGGAGTCCTCAAGATCAGTACTAAGAGGAGGAGGAGGTGCAGAAGCAAAAAGAGCTCCTCTGTGAATCATACTGAGCAGTCTATTCTTTGTGGACTTCCAATTGTCCAAGAGACGAGTGAAATAGAAGAAGGAAATTCAAACTCAGTGAAAGATTCTCTGTGGAGGAAACAAGAGCTACAGAGCCAGCAGTCAGGAGAAGAGCTAAGCAACCAAGGACGGGACGCTTACCCGTCAGCAGAGATGCTACTGAGAAATCCACCATGCTCGGGACATGTCTGGAAGCAGGAAAATGAAGCTCCAGCTGATCAAGATGGCTGCAGAGCGTGGCTCCTACTGGGATGTGATGCCTGAAAGCAGGAAGCCGCTGCACCACCACCACAGAACTCGAACAGGACCTGGGATTCAAAAAAGAGGATATCCAGTACTACATGGGTGTCGGACCGGGCAAAAGAATACCTGTCAGGATAGTGAACCAGGTACACAACGAAAGGAGTCTATGACCTCTGAGAAACCAAAGGGTTTCTCACCTGCTAGTCCTCGGGACTTGTCATGCAGGTGGCCAGGAAATGGCCATCGATTTTGGATCCAGTTTCTCGGGGTTGACCAGTGCGGCAGGATCACCTGGGTGAGGGGTCTTCAGGAGTGGGGGTGAGGCAGCTGATGGTGAGATGCAGTATTCCCCCTATATTGTTTTTTCCAAACCATCCTATGTTTTAGAATGCTCCAACTCCCCTCCCTCTTTTTACACAAACACTGGTCCGAGGAAGAGGATGACTGAGAGTAACAACATTAACTTTCACACATCGTACTGGACATGTCCCGCTAATCGAGTCAGGCAAAATCAGGCACTTGACTATAAGTGCATACACTTGATACCAATTAGCTCTCCCCACACGTATAAAAGGCAGAACCCCAAGACACACTCTGAGCATGGTGGAACACGAGTATGAGCAGGGCTTCCTACTTAAGCAGAGCGATGGACCAATGGACAACATCAGCGGGTTGAATTCCCCAAGAGTTCCCTACTGAAGGTTGTTACCTCCGACAGGTCGCAGAAAAAATGTGGAGGAGGCCAGATCCTATAAGTGAACTGTTTTGTATTTTAATGATGCCATCGACCCTTCTGGGTGAACGGCAGAGTTGGGGAGGCGAGGCCAAGCCTGTGGTACTAACCTTGACTCATGAATTCGAAATCGCAAAACCAAGCACAGCCGGTGAGTTGGAAAGTGACCTGAGAGAACGGTGTGTGTTAAAGTTTAAAGTAGCAACATTATATCACAAGTGAAGGCTGCACACGTGTTCTGAAAGATGCGAAGAAAGGCCGAACTTTGAATGAACTTTGAAGTGAGGACAGCTGCGAAATCAGCAATACTAAGTAACGGAGCAGTCTGATGAAAGGACGTAGCCCACTCGAAAGTCTCCATGAAAGGTACATTGTTTGAAGCAAATGAAGCGCAGAATTGAATTTTGAATCCTAGAAAAGGGGAGAGTAAAAGTTAAATTGTGAACCTTGAGTCGAAGTGGTCCTGCTGTGCTCTGTAAACAAAGCCACGCACATTCAAAAGTGTTTGACATATGAAAGTGGTCTGCGCCCGACAGAGAGAGACCTGAAGTATAATAATGAAAAAATAGTCATAGGCGCCCCTCTTCGAGAATGAACACGGCTAAATTACCTATTCTTTGGGAAGGTACCCACTCGAGACTCCAGAGCCACACTTCAGCTCACTGTACCTTTCAAAAATGGGAAGTACCCATTTGCATATCAGTCTTTGTCCCACCCACATGGGCAGCGCTGCACCGAAAATGCTATGACAATTCTCCTCTGAACAAGAGTACCAAGAGCAACGCCAGGCACTGGATATTCATCCTTTGTGAAAGGTATAGTGAGCTTAAATGTGGCTGCGCACTCCAGAGTGGGCACCTTCCCATAGGACAGGTCATTATGACATGTTCGTTCTCGCAGAGAGGCATCTGTACCACTTTTTCTACTTTTAAGGAACTTAGGGTTGGTCACCCCAAGTTACTTAGGGTTTCCAGACGTGGACCCCTTGCTCACTGTGCTCAGAGAGGCAAAGCTCCACCTCACTGATGAGGCCTGACTATGCCGAAACACATATCTGGGGTTGCTGTTGGTACTCTTGTTCAAAGGAGGATTGCCTAGCATTTCAGTGCTGGACTGCTCAAGTGGGCGGGACAAAGACTGATATGCAATGGATATGTGCCCCCACAGAGAGATTCCCTTTCCAGGAATTCCAGTTTGCCCTATTGTGACACAAAAGTATCGAGTAGGGAGAAGAAGGACATGGAGAGCTGGCATGGAGGAAAATACACAATCCAGCCATGGATTGACCATCTCAAACCATGAGTTTGGGCATGGAGTCCTGGATCTTCAAGGAGAGGTACCATATGCAGCAATAGGTGACCTAGATATAAGACAATATTCTTCTGAACAGGGTAGCAATAGTGAGGCTCGCATTCTTATACCAATAACCTGTGGTGTGCCACAGGGTTCTTGTGTCTCACCAAAAATGTATAATATATTAACAAAGCCACCATTTGTCATTCTAGACCATCTGGGTGTCAACTACACAATTTATGCAGATGACACCCAGGTCCTCATATCTCTTAACGGAGAGTATGACAAGGACATGGCGTTAGTGAACAAAATGTACTTAATTATCAAGGCCTATGCTTGAATGACGATAAAACCGAGCTCTTGATACTTGGTTCTACAGCCAACCTCCTCAAACTTAACTCAAAATACACGTCCTTCAGTATTAATGGGAAAAATATTAAAGTAGTAAAGGAAGTACAAACTCTAGGTTTCTACCTTTCTGCCTTGCCGTCCTCTACAGCATAAACATGTAAACTGATTACGGCCTGCAAACCATTTCTCTCCATTAAAAGTTGCACAATCCTAGCTAGAGCCCTCATCCTCTCTAAACTGTATTATTGCAATGCTCTTTACCTGGGCACGAGTAAGTACATTGTTAACAAAGTCCAAATTCTGCAAAACAATGCACTCAGATCAGCCCTCGCCATCTCAAGAAGAGAGCGTATCTCGGAGCTGAGGAGACAAAACAAATGGCTTTCCAATAAAGACAAAATGATGCTTAAAACTGTCTCCCTAAACCATAAATGCCTTAATCAAGCGGCTCCATTCTACCTCTCTGAGAGAATCATCAAAAAATGTACTTCACAACCCACAAGGACAGCCAATTCACGCTGTCTGCTAATCTCAAGATTTCAATGAAAAAAAGCAGGGGGGAGCAGCTTCCCAGTCATGGCGGCGCAAGCCTGGAACGCTCTTCCGCCTTCCCTGAGAGCTGACCAACCCTTCCGTAAATGTAGGCGAAACATCATAAAATGGCTTGTAGGCCAGGACTTTTGACACTACATAGCCTGCTCTTACTACAATCTGTGCTGACATACTACTCCCTGGCACTGTATTCATTGCCACTGATTGCCAACGTATCTTCTCTTTACCTACATTGCTTTTATATACACTTTATGCTAAATTGCTCAAATGATATGTAATGATTGTAACTCATGCCTAAACTCCATTTCCTGGCACTGTAACCATTGCCACTGATTGCCTATGTATTTGTCTTTACTTGTATTGCTTGTATATACTCTTTATCTTAAATTGTCGAAATGATATGTAACGATTGTAACTCATTCTTAAAGTATACTCGTAACCCTGTCTAAATGCTCCCAGATACCTCTGGGTTTGGTGCGCCATACAAATCAATAAAAGAAACAAGCAAACAAACATTCAAATTCTGATTTAGGTGGGTAAAGTAACCCTTTACAACTTCAAAGCCTATGTTGATGCAAATGTGCCTAGTACATCTAACACTAATGCCTATGAAGTTCATCAAAACAATAAAGTAGAATATGTACATACCATAATGCAAAATGTGATCTCAAGTAGTGTTGATGTAATCTCCTCAGAGTCAAGGGCTACGACGCTAGTACTGATCAGGAAAATCAAGGTTCCAGTGATAATAATAATCACATTGTTTGACAGTGGGATCCAGATGACACAACAGAAAAATTAGATATATGATGCAGAAATGAGATCAAAGCAGAAATACAAGGAAAAGACAAGAAGTAATAGTATAGTATATATCTATCTATCTAGTGTCTTTGGATTACGTCTTTATGCATTCTAGTGTAGGTAATTTAACCACAGTGCTTGAAAACACATATGGCAGGCAGACACATGTGGTATGTGTGTGTAAGATATAAATGATGTCTAAAGTGAAGCACAAAGGAAGCACTAATTGGTGACTAGTTTGAGTACCACTATATGCCACAAACATTGTTTAGATTTGGGATGCCTAGAAGACAGGTGTCAACATTTTAGTCAGATGGGGAGTAGTGGAAAGAAAAGACAACAAAAAGGGAATTATTCACTCCATTCTTCAACTCATGGTGTTGAGGAGAGATGTCATGGGGCCTTGACATACGGGGTAAGAGGTATAGGTAGGACACCATCACATTTCAGAATGCCACCTCATAATAGAAGAACTATTTTAGCATTGGCTCTGAAAGGTCAGGTAGAATATAATACCTTAAAAGAGATAAGCAAATGGATTGCTATATTATATCCTGTGAGCATACATTTTATTATGTTTACGAATAGGTAGCAACAATAGTAATGTGATACATGCTTAAGGGCACCGCAGACTGCAATACTTAAACCAGCAACTGTAGTGCTTAACACTGAAACTGTGTACTCAAAGCGCTTCATTGCTCTAAGAGGCACCTAGAGGCCTATATTAGCTTTGTAGTGAAAAGTAGCTCCATCTAGCAATGGGGTTTTAGTAGTAATGTCTCTGACACAAGAGAGATGTGTCTTTGTGAGTTAGCATTCATTCATTCATTTATTCATTCATGTTTGTGACCATTTTGCATAACAAGACGCTAAGCAGCTTGGCCATATCATATCATACATGCATCATTGAGCAGTCCAGCTCCATAATGTGCAGGCTGTGGAACCAGATCCACTCCATTTTCTACATAGCAAAAATATACAGCAACTCAGCTTGGAAGCTAAGAGAGGCACCTCATGACTTTGAAGCCTTGACCAGGTGCAGTCATGGAAGGTTTGATACATTCTGACAGAGCCATTAATGATAATTCAGCGTGGGGATTCTACTGATAAATAATCCAAAGGCATATGAGTGGTACCAACCAATATTCTTTACCATTATCCAGAGTAAAATGGGAGGTACTTTGTTTCCAGACGCTAGGGAATTCGTCTGACAGTGGACATTTTGGTAAGAGGGGAATTCCAAGTGGTGTTAGCTGGTCCGATAGCACAGTGAGCTAAGTGTTCGCCCCTGATATCTGCGTGCAGCCTGCTATGGCAGGTTCGAATCCTGGCAGCATCAACTCAGCCTTTCATCCAATCCGAAGTTGATGAATTGAGTACCACTCTGTGGGATAATAATGTATTCTGTTATTTCAGTGCTCTGAGTACTATGGGTGTGAAACATCATATAAGAAATGCATTATTATTATTATTAACCCACAGATCAAGGTTGCTGATGCCATACCAGGGATGGGGGTTGGTGGGCTCTGGGCTTCACCGAAATGACAAGGTTTCATGTATTCTTTGCAATGTATTTTAATGTTGATGTTGAGTTTGCTTGAATGAACAGTGTGCATTTCTGGTCCTGTTGCACTGTGATTTGCTTTGCTTCATATATTTTAGACACATATGTTGATTCATTGAACTAGGCACCTTGGTTGGTATCCCTACACATTATCCCCACCAAAAATATCCCTGTACATATGGTAGTTTGTCTCGCAATAGGCGATATATTTTGGGGGGATAATTTGTGGGAGCAGGGGCTGCAGGGGTATCCGCCGCACATTTAAAAATAATGCGGGGGTTGCAGGGTTGTCCCCCGCAGGGTCCATGGCTCAATATCGCCACAAAAATATGGCAATATTTTTGTATCGCTGTATTTTTGCAGGGATATTAACACATGGAACCTCTTGGTTTGCTTTAGAAGTAATAGAAATGGTTTGAGAAACTTTAGAAGTGTTTTACCTTTCTTCGTGAAAATGGTTTACATATTCAGAAGTGAATTGATGATAAAAGATGGTTTAGTGACTTGAGATTCATTTCTTGTAGAGAGGTGAGCTGTGTTTATTGTAATGTAATGTTGGTATTCACAATGTGTTGGGAACTTATTTTGATTCAGTGAGAACTCATTGAGGGTACAATGACATCAGTCGTTCTTTGGTGCATTACTGGCACGTTGAGTGCTACGGAGATATCTTATCAGAAGCATTGCATTCTTTGTTATTCCTGACTCTTCCCATGTCTCTCTCTCTCGCTGTGCATTAGGATACATCAAAAGGATTTATAAGCAATGGTTATGGCACCCGTGATTAAAATGCCAAGCTACAAGGGTTTGGTTGTAATACTGTAATTCTGTACATGCTCTGAGGGAGAGGAGGGAAAACATACATTGATGCCTGTTAATCTAAATTATTGTAGTCAGAACACATACCAGCTCTGGGCTGGCCTGGGGGAATGCCCTTTTTGCAGCTAGTCCAGCGGCTGATTGCTCCTTCTGTCCACACTAGAAAAACGCCCATCTTCCTGTCTGAGCTGAGCTGGGATTGCCTGGGGCAGAGATTTTTACAGCCCAGGGGATCATTAATATGAAATGCCACAGACCCTAGGGTGGGAAGAAGAGACAAGATCCCATGGTGGGGTGAGAAACATGAGACCATAGGGTGGGAGGGAAGACGAGTCAAAACCCTGAAGCAGGGTGAGAAACCAGAGACCCCAGGGTGAGGGCAAAGAGACAAAATCCCAATGCTCAGTGAGGGTCCCAAAATCCAAGAGTGGGGCAAAAGGGACAACACTACGAGTCAGGGTGAGAAACCTGACACCCCAAGGCAGGGTAGTTGAAGTGAAACCCCAGGGTGGGGTCAGAGATCCAAGAACCAACTGTGAGGACAAAGAAACACAACCCTAGGCTGTGATGAGAGACCCAAGACTCTGGGGTGAGGACAAAGAAAGTAAACCCCAGTGCATTGTGAGAGATCTGTGAGCTCATGGCAGGGTAAAAGAAACAGAACCTCAACAAGACCCCACAATGCAGTGAGAGAAACCATGCCCCAAGACAGGGTGAAAGAGACATTTATTGGACTGACTTGAACAGTGCAGGACAGAAAAGCTGGTAAAGTCAATGAACCTCCTGGCTCGCCCTTTGCACTCTTTTTAAAATACAACACTCGGGGTCAGATGCCAACCACCGGTCACTTGCTTAGGGCCTAAGCCCAAGTGTATTTTTGTTGGGTGTATATGATTCCTTTCTAAGTTGTATGGACAGGACGCAGAAAACACAGAATTCCGGACGGAGTCCTTTCTTGTTTGTAACAGGCAACCTGACAAGCACCCTTTACATTTTCTTTATAGAATAGGGCCCAGCACCATAGAGATATTGACAACATATGTGTTTGATGATTTAAAAATAAAGATAGGTTTGAACACAATGCCACATTTTCCGTCTCCTGGTTCTGATCTACAACAGCACTCTGGCTAGATCAGCCAGAAAGTAGCACAGATTCAAGATATTGAAAGCCAAATTGTTCTTGGCAATAAGTACTTACAGTCACCTAAGACATCATGCATGCTCCAAAAAGCGTATCCTCAATAGCTCTAACAAGCTTTTAATCCACCATACATCATAAATAGGTATATGCCCACTTGTTTCAAAACTAAGAAAACTTTGAAATCTATTTGGACTCCAAAATCATTATGTGGGTTCCAAATGAACCCAAATTGCTCATACAGATCTCGTATACAGGCCATGACAGAACGCTCAGGAAGGTAAGCAGGTAAATAAAGCAAGGGGCCAATTCAGCTCTTTACCTTCTGAGTTGGATATATTGAGTGTTGTTAAATTGGGTAACAATCACATTTACCTTCAATCCTCAAAAAGTTGTTTCAAGCACATCAAATGTGAGGAATGCCCATTACTTGGGCACACATAAAAGAGGCACAATCTTGACTAAGAATGAACGAAATACAAATTCCTAAGGTGCGTTCTCCTTGCTTGAATTTTATTAGTGATCATTTTTGTGTGTTTGTATCAAAACAGCTCAAAGGTTCAGAAACGAATACAGGATTCTTTTGAAGTTGTTCTTGTCTGCATCCACAGTTATTCAATGCAGCATTGGAAAATTAATGATAAAGTGGAATTGAAAAGTTGACAAAAGTAAAAGTAGAATTGTGGATATTCAGACCATTTAGAGCCTCAATTCGAGTTTGGCTGTGTACTAAATAAAAAGTGGCAATAGCGGGATTACCACAAAGACACATTTACACAAACAATGGTGAAGCCACTAGGGACAGAGACAGTAGACTAAAACCTTCAGCAAGAGATTCCATGAGAAAGTTTTTAAGGTATTCTCATTTCCTGTCAATGCATATGTTCTTCTACATGGAAAGAGTGCACCTGCTTCCAACTCGATATTGCAGTCATAAACTCTTCACAGTGAGAGTTACTGGTTTCTTTCTCATCAAAAATATCTCCAACCTCTTGTCCTGTAGTTCCTCTCCACCATCACAGAACTGCTCAGGGTCTGGACTTTAATTGTGATGCAAACAGGTACCTAAGGCCTCTAATGTAGTAACCTGCTGAAACAACTCCTCTGCCTAATAAATAACAGATACAATCAAGCAACCCACTGGGAAAATCCTTCCAGCAATCTTTTGAGGACATTATAGTACACTGTGAAGGAAGGTGGAGCAATGAAGAACAAATGATAGAAAATGAACACAAAAAATGATGGGTCCAGTTAACTGGGTACACAAGGTTATTTCTACAAGGTTGATAGATGACACATTCAGCTCAAGTGTATGGTCTGCTTAATGAGTAGAATTATAGAGACACTAAGGGGCCAATTCATGGAACAAACGTGCGCCGAAAATCTTCGCGCAAGCAGGCGCAAGCAGGCGCAAGCGGAAAAAAACAGGCGCACGCGCACGCGTGCGATTCATGGAAGTCCCTGCGCGTGTACACCCCGGGATGTGCGCCAAACCCGTGCATGGCGCACAAGTCACTGCAACATCCCGAAAGGCGTGCGCGACGCGCACAGTGAAAGCGCACAACCTCGGCGCATACACCAGAAAGTGGGCGGGACACGGGGCGTAACGCGCGGAATGGGGAACAACGCGCGAAAATAAGGGCGTAACTGGGGATGTACTGCAGGGAAGCAGACGGAACGCCCACACGCACTCGAACCACACGTATTCATGGAATCGAATAGGGCAAAGCCACGCACAGCCAAAGACACGCACAAGCCGAAACACGTCCGCCACACGAAGGCAGGCGGTAGCGTCCCTGCGCATTACAAAAGTGGCAACATACAGCAATTGGGCCTGTGCGAGCGGGTTACGTGTATTTCAGGGGTTCGCGTGAACTTTTACACACAATCGGGCCTGGGGGAGCGGGCTACGTGTATTTCAGGGGTTCGCGTGAACTTTTTCACGCGATCGGGCCTGGGGGTGGGGGAGCGGGCTACGTGTATTCCAGGGGTTCGCGTGAAGTTTTTCACGCGACCGGGCCTGTGCGAGCGGGCTACGTGTATTTCAGGGGTTCGCATGAACTTTTTCACGCGATCGGGCCTGGGGGAGCGGGCTACGTGTATTCCAGGGGTTCGCGTGAAGTTTTTCACGCGATCGGGCCTGGGGGAGCGGGCTACGTGTATTCCAGGGGTTCGCGTGAAGTTTATCACGCGATCGGGCCTGAGGGAGCGGGCTACGTGTATTTCAGGGGTTCGCGTGAACTTTTTCACGCGATCGGGCCTAGGGGAGCGGGCTACGTGTATTTCAGGGGTTCGCGTGAACTTTTTCACCCGATCGGGCCTGGGGGAGCGGGCTACGTGTATTTCAGGGGTTCGCATGAACTTTTTCACCCGATCGGGCCTGGGGGAGCGGGCTACGTGTATTCCAGGGGTTCGCATGAAGTTTTTCACGCGATCGGGCCTGGGGGAGCGGGCTACGTGTATTCCAGGGGTTCGCGTGAAGTTTTTCACGCGATCGGGCCTGGGGGAGCGGGCTACGTGTATTGCGGGGGTGAGCGGGAAGCAACACACGCGATCGAGTGGGGTACGTGTATTTCGGGGGCGCGCGGGAAGTGACACACGCGAATGAGCGGGGTACGTGTATTTCGGGGGTACGCGGGAAGTTACACACGCGATTGAGCGGGGTACGTGTATTTCGGGGGTGCGCGGGAAGTTACACACGCGATTGAGCGGGGTACGTGTATTTCGGGGGTGCGCGGGTAGTTACACACGCGATCTCATCAGGGTACGTGTATTTCGGGGTGCGGGGGAAGTATCCCACGCAACATCAGCAGGGTACGTGTATTCCAGGGGTGCAGCGGGAAGTTCCACACGCAATTCCATCAGGGTACGTGTATTACAGGGGTGCGCGGGGAGCAGCACACGTGAATTGCACGTGTGGGTCCTCCCAGGTGTTCCCTCTACACCCTCCACGGCCCCTGCAGGTGGCTCACACCACAGGGGCCTACCCAGCACATGTCATGCAGGCACCCCATCCACCATGGCCATGCCCACCAGCCAACCCACATGTCAACTTGCACTACTGCCCACCAACGCATGTCCCCCTGCACCCCCAGCCACCAGGGGCACCCTCCACCAGGCCCCCACCCATGTCTCCCACCACCCCCACCCCCCAGCAGTGCAGGGGCAGCCTCCACCAGGCCCCCACCCATGTCTCCCACCACCCCCACCCCCCAGCAGTGCAGGGGCAGCCTCCACCAGGCCCCCACCTATGTCTCCCACCACCCCCACCCCCCCAGTCACCAGGGGCAGCCTCCACCAGGCCCCCACCCATGTCTCCCACCACCCCCACCCCCCAGTCACCAGGGGCAGCCTCCACCAGGCCCCCACCCATGTCTCCCACCACCCCCACCCCCCAGCAGTGCAGGGGCAGCCTCCACCAGGCCCCCACCCATGTCTACCACCACCCCCATCCCCCAGCCACCAGGGGCAGCCTCCACCAGGCCCCCACTCATGTCTCCCACCACCCCCACCCTCCAGTCACCAGGGGCACCTGCCAGCAGGCCCCCACCCATGTCCAACTCATGTTCCCCACCACCCCCACCCCCCAGCACTGTGGGGCACCTGCCAGCAGGCCCCCACCCATGCCCAACTCATGTTCCCCACCACCCCCACCCCCCAGCCACCAGGGGCAGCCTCCACCAGGCCCCCACCCATGTCTCCCACCACCCCCACCCCCCCAGCAGTGCAGGGGCAGCCACCACCAGGCCCCCACCCATGTCTCCCACCACCCCCACCCCCCCCAGCAGTGCAGGGGCAGCCACCACCAGGCCCCCACCCATGTCTCCCACCACCCCCACCCCACAGCAGTGCAGGGGCAGCCTCCACCAGGCCCCCACCCATGTCTCCCACCACCCCCACCCCCCAGCAGTGCAGGGGCAGCCTCCACCAGGCCCCCACCCATGTCTCCCACCACCCCCAGCACTGTGGGGCACCTGCCAGCAGGCCCCCACCCATGTGCAACTCATGTTCCCCAGCCAACATGTCATCACAATCTAGATCCCTGGTCCCTATGGTCAGCCTCCAAATGCAAAACACCCACCCGAGTATTGCATCCACCCACTCATAATTTGCAATTACATCACAGAACACCAATTGCAAGTTCCGAAACAAACACATTTCCCTCACATACACCCAATGAGTGTCAGTGAATCTCAAAAGACATATCATGAAATGCATGAAACCAATGAGATACCACACATTGTTCACCAAAAATAATATGTATTAAAGGAAACATCAATAGAATAAAAAATGAAGAAACAGAAACGTGAATGTACAAAAATGAAAAGAAGCATGTCCGTCAAAAAAAGCAAAACCAAAAATAAAAATCCAAAGTAATGTCCAAAGTCAATGTCCACAAAACAAAATCCAATGGGAAATAAAAAAGAAAGCCATTGCTCCATGGTTAAAAATAAAAAAAAAAATACAATCCAACTGTCAACTATGTACATGGGAACAATCCAGGGTCCATTATCCCAACAAAATAAAGGAAACCTATCTAACTACACTAACTAATAAAATAAACTATATACCAAAACGTGGCGCATTGTCCAATCGCAACCAAATAAAAAAAAAACAAAGGAAACCTAACACTAACTATATAACTATATACAAAGGCGGCGGGCAAGTCCAGCGGCTCACTCCGTGGTGTTCTGGGCCAGGGCATCATCGAACTCCTGTTCGATGTCCCGGAGGCGGTCCTGTTCCATGGCCCCGAGGGTCCGCAGGGACGACGCCGTCTCCTCCTCCAACCCCCTGCGGATTGCCTCGAGGCACTCGGCCCGCCTCAGGGCCCTCCGCATGGAGTTCTACGCCCTGACCATTGTGAGCCGCGCCTCTTCCGCCCGCCGCCGCTCCGCACCTATCTGCTGGCCCAACCGCTGCCACACAGAAGACACACCCCGTCCTGGGTCCACCTGCCCTCCGGCCGATGCCTGCCCCTGCGATGTTGAAGGCCCCGAGCCTTCATGGCTCCCACCACGTTGCTGCTGCTGCTTTGCCTCTGCCTGTGCACTGCCTCCTGCTGCCTGCACATCCTCCGCCGGCTGGGGTGCAGTTGTTGATGTGGCCACCCCTGCTGGACGTCCGACTCCCGACTGTGGCAGGGATGCCTCCTCCACCAGCCTGGCCGCACCGTCAGAGGCAGCTCCACAGGGCACCCAGGTGACTGATGGGTGGGAAGATGGCACAGAGGACGACTGGCGCGTAGGGGGTCCAGTTGAGGAGGGGGTCGGAGCAAGCCCCATCAGACGGAGGAATCCAGCCTGGGTGACCTGTCCCAGCAGGCTGACGTGGTCAACGAGCCATTCGAGATGACGTGCAGTCTCTCCATGAAAAGACTGCAGGTCACCTCGCATGGCCCGTTGACGCAACGCCACACCAGCCAGGACAGGCTCAACCCGGACCTGGATAGCCACGTCCGCAGGCAGAGGAAGGCCAGTTGACGTCAGCTCATCCCCTGCCTGAAAACGGGTCTGGACGTAGGCATCCCTGCTGGTGCAAGATGATGCAGGGACAGGATCGGGGACAGGATTGCACACAGGCACCTCCGCGGCGGCCTGTGCTGCCTCCTGTCCCTGGTCCTGCACTGCACCACTAGCACCAGTGGGATCCCCACCTCCAGACCCCGTCTCTGGTGCTTGCACGGCCTCCTCCTCCACCAAACCCCCCACCAACCTGGATGACTCCGTGCCATCTTCCCCTGTTGGGCCCTGTGGGGTCCCAGCTGCCCCTTCTGCTGCCGAGGAGTCCAACTCCAACCTCCGCCTCTTGGACCTCCCCCCGGCAGCTGCGGCCTGGGACGTGGCTCCGGACTCCTCACTCCCAGACGAGATGACAACCTGGGAGGGGAGCCGGGCCTTGCGTCTCCGGCTGGCGGTGGGATCCCCGCCGCTGTGCTCCACAGCACCTTCTCCGCCCTCTTCATCAGTTGACGCTGCAGACAGGGAGAAACAAAACACAGGCATCAGGGCACTGTACAATGGACACATACACACATGACAGTTGTACATGAGTGGCATTGGCAAACCTCAGACATGTCATCACAACCCCCAACACACATGTCATTACAACTCGCACACATTAGCCATACCACAGCCATATCGCAACTGCCACCACCATCCATACACATACAACAGCATGAGCAGCCAAAGGTGAGCCAGACATCACATGCAACACAGGAAGTGCACCACACATGTACACACACCACCACACTTGCATGCATGTGTACACCTCTGCCAAGTGTCGCACTGTTCAGACGGGCATCCATGTCACATCTGCCAATCAGGCTTCCACATACCGCTGTCACATGCATCCATGTTGCATCACTGTTGCACCCTTGTTAAATACACACACATGCACATGTACACAGTGCTGATACATGCAGCCAAAAACAACATACATGCGTGACATCACGGACATGTCTACTTACATACACATTCATCCAAACATGTGTGCCCACACAACTGCATTTGGCATGCAAGCCTACACACACAAGCACCATCCATGTCTCACACATTACAGCCCTCGCATGTGTCAGCCCCACGGCCCTGTACACCCCCACCCATACTCGACCCCATACAAACAAATGTGCAACCTGCACACTACTGAATAATCACCACACGCATTGCTCACAATCAGGATGCATGTACACTCACCGCTCGACTCCAGACGGGTCTGCTTCTCAAGGACCTGGACGTGGAGCGCTGGGGATATGCGTTCCAGGACCCTCATCTGTTCTTCCGACAAGTGGCCCCGGCGCCCCTTGGCATCGGCTGCCTTCAAGAGGCGCCGGGCCTTGTTCAGGGTCCTGGACCTGAAGTCCTCCCAGCGCTTCCTGACATATTGTAAGTCGCAGACTGCCACCCCCTCCGCTTTGATGGCAGTCACGATGTCAGTCCAGATCCGAGTCCGTCCTTCCTTGTCGGCGCGGGAACTTCCGAAGAGGGCATCATACTGCCCCAGGACTTGCTCCACCAGGACACCAACTTCGGTGGCACTGAAGCTGGTGCCCCTCTGCCGCTCTGGCCGGGGGTTGTCAGTGGTCACAGATGGTGTTTGCCCCGACATGACAACCCCAGAGGCAGGAGTGGGTGGGCAACTGGGTCCTGGGGCTGGGCTGTGGAGCGATGGAATCCCAGTCGGGAGTCTTCGGTTCCAGCAGGGGTGGTCACAGCAACAGCTGATGTGATGTGATGTGCGCGTGTGTAACTTCCCCTGCACCCTGAAATACACGTACCCTGCTGATATCGCGTGTGGAACTTCACGCGCACCCCTGAAAAACACGTACCCTGCGGAAGTCACGTGTGTAACTTCCCCTGCACCCTGAAATACACGTACCCTGATGGAATCGCGTGTGGAACTTCCCGCGCACCCCTGAAATACGCGTACCCTGCTCGCACGGCCCAATCGCGTGTGGAAATTCCCGCGCACCCCTGAAATACACGTACCATGATGAAATCGCTTGTGGAACTTCCCGCGCACCCCTGAGATACGCGTACCCTGCTCGCACGGGCCCAATCGCATGTGGAAATTCCCGCACACCCCTGAAATACACGTACCCTGCTGAAATCGCTTGTGTAACTTCCCCTGCACCCTGAAATACACGTACCCTGATGGAATCGCATGTGGAACTTCCCGCGCACCCCTGGAATACACGTACCCTGCTGGAATCGCGTGTGTAACTTCCCCTGCACCCTGAAATACACGTACCCTGCTGATTTCGCGTGTGGAACTTCACGCGCACCCCTGAAATACACGTACCCTGCGGAAATCGCATGTGTTACTTCCCCTGCACCCTGAAATACACGTACCCTGCGGAAATCGCGTGTGTAACTTCCCCTGCACCCTGAAATACACGTACCCTGATGGAATCGCATGTGGAACTTCCCGCGCACCCCTGGAATACACATACCCTGCTGGAATCGCGTGTGTAACTTCCCCTGCACCCTGAAATACACGTACCCTGCTGATTTCGCGTGTGGAACTTCACGCGCACACCTGAAATACACGTACCCTGCGGTGCGGAAATCGCATGTGTTACTTCCCCTGCACCCTGAAATACACGTACCCTGCTGATATCGCGTGTGGAACTTCACGCGCACCCCGAAATACACGTACCCTGATGGAATCGCGTGTGGAACTTCCCGCGCACCCCTGAGATACGCGTACCCTGCTCGCACGGGCCCAATCGCGTGTGGAAATTCCCGCGCACCCCTGAAATACACGTACCATGATGAAATCGCGTGTGGAACTTCCCGCGCACCCCTGAAATACGTGTACCCTGCTCGCACGGGGCCAATCGCGTGAGGTACTTCCCGCGCACCCCAGTGATACACGTAGCCCGCTTGCTGTGCTGGTACAGGGTTAGTGCAGCCCTTTGCGCTGGATTGGGTATATTGATGGCTTTTCCCTGCGCGAGAGGCGTTCTTGGGGGCGTAACTGGCGCTGCTGCAGGGTCGCTGCGCCACTGTGCGCCACGGCTGGTTTTGGTGGCTGGAATCCATGAATACGCTGTGCGCGGAAATGGATTTTAGCGCACGCGGCTGGCGCAGGGATTCGCACGCGCACACTGTGCGCCAGCCGCGTGCGCCACTTGTGCGCTGAATTCTATGAATTACCCCCTTAATCAATTCAAAGTATCCCATAGACCGGATATGATTGTAGGTGGTTTGGATAGAAGTACCCTTGCTCCATACATGGAAGTCTCCCAGGATTATGTTGGGACCATTGAGGCCTAAATGACCAAATCAGTGAGAGATGTGTAAAAGGAGGACTTGAGACAAGAGTGTGAATGATCAGTGAAGAAGAGAGAGAGATGCTAAGGGAAAGATATATCAGCCAGCAAGCACTTAGCAAAGACATGGCTATGTAGTTGGGATTGAATAGAAGAATACAACTCATCCTTCTGTAGTGTTCAGGTAGTTTCTGCATTCAATTTGGTATGGTGGTTGAATACCTTGGGAAAGACCAAGGCTTGATGAGTCAATGATCCAGCTTTCAGTGATGAATGCACAATCATTTAAGGAAATGGTGACATGTTCATCACGTCATTGTTTTATAACAGATCTAACATTGAGGAAGCATTTAATATCAACAGGCAAAGTGGTACTCGATGAACTAGAACTGGTATGAGTTTAGAAAATAAAAGGGAACTTGGGCAATTAATGAAGGAACATTTGTCTGTGTCAGGAAAGCATCAGGCACTTTTCCTAAGGATTGGATAATATCCAAAGCAGATTACGGAGGAATCACTTCTCGTTCTGTAAATAAAGGAGGGTTTTGGAATATTTATCAATAGGTTTACCAGGCCTATCATATTCTTATGTAGCTCTGTCTCTCTCCTATCAATATCCCTCCCCTCACTCTCTCCCTTTTGCTCTGCACTCTCTTACTCTACCACTCTACCTTTCTCTCTCTCTCGCTCTCTCTCTCTCTCTCTCTCTCTCTGTCTCTAGGCAAATGTCACATTGTCAAGTGAATGTTTAAAAGAACTACCTAAGGCCTTACTAGCAGCAGCATGACCAGAGGAAATCAACACAAATCTCGATCAGGGGATCCTGTTTGTTTGTGTAAAAAAAAGTGGTTAAATAAAGGAAACTATTTAATTTTGCTAATATTGTTGAGTGGCTTTCTTTACAAATGTACAATGTCGGGATTCCGGAATGTTGGCCAAGGTGACAGCCACTTGAACCTGCAGCTCCTGGTCTCCTCCTTGAAGACATTTATTTATTGATTATGAATTAAAAAAAAAGATTCAAGAACCAGAAAACCCAACCTCTAAGAAACAGAGACAGTTATTGGAAATGGATGACGACAACCCCAGTAGCCAAGACATCTATAAACTCCTGAGACAAGTGGCTCTGGACATGGTCGTGATCAAGACAACCTTGTCTGAACTGAATTCAAAGGTTTGTAACCTGGATGGCAGAGTTGAGGAACTGGAAAAGAAATCAACATCTTTGAACTCTGAGATGGCTGGAACCTATAGGGCTTACAATAATTTGAGAAAGGACCTTCAAGGTGAGAAAGACCGGCGCATGGACATGGATCTGAAACTGCGGGAGAAGAATGTCAGGTTGATTGGGGTTGATGAGGATCCTGACCCCAGGAATGAAAATCTGCTGTCACTGATACTTGGCATCTTTAAAGACTGTTATGGCATGACTTTCAAAGAAGATGATTTTGACAATGTTTTCCGGGTGGGTAAGCAGCCTGGCTCCAAGCCAAGGCATGTCATGGTGTCATTTGTTCTGGCAAGAAAGAAGTAAAGCTTGTTACATGCAGCTAGAGGCAAGGGGTCTGTCACCTATAAGGACAAATCTTTATATGTTTATCCGGATTACCCTAAAGAGGTCATGGCTGCCAGGAGGAACTTTAAAGGTGTGAAAGATTTGGCTAAGACCTTGCAGGTTAAAACCTTTCTTAACAGATTTAATGCTTTGACTGTTATATTGCCTGATGGGGAGAAAATCACCTCTGATCCAAAGGAGGCTCTTAGGTGGTTGGAGGCCCTTAAGGAAGCCTGTGCTACAATTGCAGATTGAGGCCATCAGCTATTCTGATTTTATTGAGTATAATAATTTATTTCTTGTATAGTAAACTTTTTTTTATTTAGGACTAAGGGTTAATTTACAACAGAACAATGAAAAAATGGCGCTGGACATAAATGCAGTTGAACGTTTTTGGAACTTGGTGTGTTTACCTTTGAATGCGCGGATGGCTCGTGCTACAGTAAGCTGGGTTTCCTGAGTAAAGAACCTTAGTTCAATACAGGATCAGCTGGTACACGCTCAGCGTTGCGCGTCATTACGCGGCGATGTTTGTCGGCATCTGGATGCGTGCGCATTGTAAGCCTTCAATTTCGGCTAAATTACGGATGACTCCACCCCTCCAAAGGTGGGGGTTAGAGTGCTTGGTTGATCGCGCATGCGGCACATGGTGGCTGTCGGAGTCACAGATGTTCGCGCTTCCAGCTTATGTGATCCGCTGAACTATGGACTACGTGGTATGGCATGCCCTATCCTTGTTTGCTTGCTGGAGCAGCGAGAATCCATCCATCCATCGACAGTGGGGGATGCATGTCGCCGGTGAGTGGGTGCTCCCCCTCCCCAGGTACTGCTGATTTGAGGTGTGCTGGCATTGTGGAGTGGTGCTGCTTGCTTCTTGCCAATGTGCCCTATGTGCAGGCCCGACTTAAGCAGTGATCAACAGAACACTGATGTTGCACTGTCTGGGGATGTCTGGCCATATAGAATAACATAATGAAAAAGGAAAATAGATAACTGAGTGATTTAAATCCTGACATAGAAGGGTCAACACCCTGAGCCAGAACGTGTAGACTATAGATTTCCCTCCTTGGTAGTCATTGGGAGGGGATCATGGGAGTTGTGGTCCCAGACTTCTCGAGAGCGGCAGGTTGTGTTACCTGCTGCAATGTGTTGTGCGTGCACCGCGTGACAACATGGGGTCGTTCCATGCGACGCCATGCCATCAGTAAGCAACATTAAAGTATAAAGTGAATTGGACAGTTTTGTGCACAATGTTTCTCCAGGGGTTTATTACTGCATCAGCTTTCAACGTGACTTAACACTGAAGTGGTACCACTCACTCTAAGGTTTCGGCTGCACCAGCTCCTACGTGTGACATTATATTGTCTTCTTGATGCAGTTTATTATGCAGTTGTTGTGCATGGATACTGGCCATAAGGATTATGTTGATGCGAAAATGGGGGCCTCACATTACGCACTAATGGCAGCACATGGAGATTCATCGGAGATCTGTGACATGCTGTTACAAGAGATATTTGATCACACGGCTTCACTGGCAATGCTATTAGTTGCATGAATTTGCTGTACTTCCTGTATTGACTCTCCTCGCTGTGGATTTATGTGTTGTTCATAATTACTGGAGCCTGCTTTTTGGGAATGAGCCCATGCACCTATTTGTGGATTGCTGGATCAGTCGAGCCATACTGATTTATTACTATATATGACAATATTCGTGCATGGTTAGATGTGTGTTTGATCTGTGGGTTTTTGGAGCTGCTCAATGGCCTAATGGCAGGGTTGAATATTTAATGTGATGTGCAATGTTTCAGCATAGGCGAGTGACATGGGCGTTCTGATGTGCTGCAATGACCTGCAACTTTTATAGCAACTTTTATAGCGCCCTGATCTCATAGTTTATTTTTGGAAAGGCATGATGTAAATACATCAATGTTGGGTCTATTCTCAGGCTGATGTTGGGGTTAGACATCGTTTGCCTTTTATTGCAGTGGCCTTTTTCCACCTTTCTATGTGGTGGAGAGAGGATTCTCTGTGCACTCTTGTTGGTTCTCATGATGTATCTGTGCCATTTTGTGTGTTGTTTATAATGTTTATTTGTCTAGTTGATTAGATGGAGTTGGGGGTAATTTAGGTCGCTGGGTACTTTGTTACTTGACTAGTGGTTGTATATGTGCTCTGGGTGTTTCTGGTTTGGGATGACTTGTTTAAATTCTGATATGTAATTGGGAGGGTACCGGGGGTTGGTCTGGGTTTTGTTAGCTCTTGTTGACGTTGGATTCATACTTCTGTTTTAGGGGGCGGGGGTGGGTTTTTGACTATTTGGGGGGCAGAATTTTTGTGCTTCTTGGTTTTTGCCTTTTTACTGTTATTGCAATGTTGCTAGGGAAGGGGGACCTTTTGTCCATATCCTCTTGGAATGTGAATGGCCTCAATAATCCTACCAAATGACAAACGATTTTTTATTGTTTGAATGATATGCACTGTGATGTTTATTTCCTTCAGGAGACACATGTATTGTTGGATGCAATTAATTTGTTGCGCAAAGGGTGGATTGGGGAGTTTTTTGTCTCATGTTTTTCTTCTAGGAGTAGAGGGGTGGCTGTTTTGACACGGAAAAATGCCCCGATTAAAGTCTTGCGTTCCCACTCTGATGGTGAGGGAAGGGTCATTGCACTTTTGGTGGAGGTTCAGGGGGTTCAAACTGCTCTTTGTAATGTTTCTGCTCCCTCGGTGGACGAGGGCTCCTTTTTTGGAACTGTGGCTCAGATGTTGCAAGATTTTGGTACACGGAATGTGATCCTTAGGGGGGGATTTTAATTTGGTGATGGATGATGACAAAGATCGTAGTGGTCCCTGTGCTACTCGGAGAAGGGTCCTGACTTATTGTTCTTTCTGCTCTCTTGTATCTGAATTTGCCTTGGAGGACTGTTGGAGATTGCGTAATTCTGGCTTGAGGGAATATAACTATTATTCTGGCTTGCATGGTTCACACTCCCGTATTGATATGTTTCTCACGGCTGGATCTGCGACATCCAATCTGACAAGTTGCGAGATTGGTTGTATTGCTGTTACTGATCATGCACCGGTGTTTCTGAATATAGGTCTGAAGTTTGATATATCCAGGTCATTTTGTTGGAGAATGAATACCTCTATTCTTCAGGATGAGAAGATTGTGGAAAAAATCAGATCCGAGGCTGACCATTTTGTGGTTGAAAACAGAACAGATGGGATTACTGTTGGGACGATTTGGGACGCTTTTAAATGTACAATGCGGGGTCTGATTCTGGGCTTGTCCAGTAGCAGGAGAAAAAAATTGGAGAGAAAAAGTTTAGATTTGGAACAACGTATTAAACAATGCTCAAATGCCTTGATGAATGATCCCGCAAACCTGGAAATTAAGAGAACATTAAGGAATATGCAGAGAGAGTTGAATGAGAATTTGAGAGTACGATCTGAGAAAGATCTGTTCAGGTTGAAATATTCCTATTATGAGTTTGGTGAGAAATGCGACCGCTGGCTTGCGTACAGATTGAGGCAACGACAGTCGGAGGGTGCAGTCAGTTCCATTGTAACGGCGGGTGGTAGGGTGACTTCTGATCCGAAACAGATTAATGGAACATTTAAGGAATATTATGAGAAATTGTACCAGAATGTTGGTGGTGTGGATGAGTCCTTTTTGGATGGTTTGGATATGCCTAGAGTAAATGATTTGGAGAAGGGCATCTTGGGTGAGAGTGTAACTGTGGATGAGATGAAGTTGGCGATCGGAAAACTGAACTCAGGCAAGTCTCCTGGTCCTGACGGTCTGCCTTTTGAATTTTACAAAATCTTACCGGATTCAGTGGTGGAACTTTTACGTGATATGTATGTGAAGTCCAGGGAGGGGGGTCTGCTTCCTGCTTCTGCCAACCATGCCACAATTTTGGTTTTCCTTAAAAAGGGTAAAGACAGCAGCTTGCCTTCAAATTATCGTCCAATCAGTTTGATTAATACGGATAACAAGATATTTTGGCGAAGTTGCTGGCTATACATTTGCAGACTGTGCTTGTGAAATTGGTGCACACTGACCAATCCGGTTTCGTTCTTGGTCGAAGAACTTCTAGTAATATCAGAAATTTGTTACTGCTGATGACGCATGCACAGGATTTGGATGATGATGTCGCCATTTTTTCTTTAGACGCAGAGAAGGCGTTTGATCGTGTTGATTGGAAGTATCTTTTTTCAGTACTGCGTGCTATGAACCTGGGGGAAGAATTTATTTCATGGGTTGCCCTGCTTTATGCTTGTCCAATGGCCACTGTTAGAACTAATGGACAATCATCAGATTCTTTTGTGCTGCAGAGGGGCATGAGACAGGGTTGTCCTTTGTCTCCTCTGATCTTTGTTTTGGCTATGGAGCCTTTGGCCATGACATTACGGTGTGATGTGCACATACAATGATGAACTTTCATGGTGCCGATCAAAAATTGTGGTTTTATGCAGATGATCTGCTATTATTATTGCGGAATTTGAGAGTGTCCCTTCTGGCCTTATTAGATGTTTTGGATCGATTATATGCAGTGGCAGGGTTTAAGGTCAATTGGTCCAAATCCAAGGTGTTGCCGATTTCAGGATACTGTGATAAGAATTTGGTTACTGGACTTGGATTTCAGTGGTGTGAGAGGAAACTAAAATATCTGGGTATTTGGCTGGCCCCGCAGGTAGACGAGATGGTCGTGGTGAACATGAGTGAAGTGTGTAGTGACTTGAAAATGAGCCTTTTGAGGTGGTCTTTACTTCATTTGTCTCTTTGGGGCAAGGTAAACGCTTTTAAGATGAATGCGGCTCTGAAAATTAATTACATTCTGGGTATGCTTCCGGTGAAAACACTATTGGAAGAAAATTGATGGTTTGTTGCAGTCCTTTTTATGGGATAACAAGCCGCCACGGCTCATGGAAACTTCAATTACCTGTGGAAAAGGGTGGACTGGGAGTTCCGAACTTTAAGGCGTATCATTTAGCTTTTTCCAGTCACTTCATTGTACCCTTTTTGGTAGACTCACCTGATCAATGGGCAATTGCTGAGGCGAGTTTGTTGGGCCCGCTTCCTCCTAGGGTGATCCTTACGGCTACGAACAAATTGTGTAAGAAATCACCTTTGACGGTTTTTCTGAGAGAAACGTGGAGACATATACATGAATTGCTAGGATTGGTTGCTATGAAAACCACTCATGCATCCATCTGGTTGAATCCGTCGATTTCTGTTGGAGGTAGGTCTTTATTCTGGCCTGATTGGTTTTTGAGTGGAATTTACTGGATTGATGATGTCTTTGTGGATGGTGAGTGGATTGGTGAAAGAGAATTACAGGCGAGATTTAACGTTGACAATTTCCGAACTAATGAATTCAATAAATTGAAAAGATGTATTGGTGATGTAGTGGAGCAAGGGGGTGCAATGGTGAATCTCTTTCTTAAGGAGAGGGAGCCGTGTGGTTGTTCAATTGCTAGCAGGATTTACAATAGTATTGTGTCTGCTTATGAGGAGAATTCTGGTTTGAGGGATGAGTGGGGGAGGAGATTGGGGTGTGAGATTTCGCCAGAGATGTGGTTCGAAATGTGTGCGAATGTTAAGCTTTGTGCTATTAATTTGGAGGAAAGGTCGAGGCAGGTAAAGATCCTCAATAGAGTGTTTTGGTATCCAGAACGATGTTCAAGAGAGGGATGATTGATTCGGATGATTGCTGGTGTTGTGGGAATGCCTTGGGAAGTTTGGAACATCTGATTTGGGAATGTGTGCGTGTGCGGGGATTTTGGCATGATGTTTGTTTTGTCTGTTTGCGTGTTTTGAATTTGGATGTTGAGTTGGATTTCATGACGATGATTTTGGGGGGAGGTGAGTTGCTGGAGGATCTCTCTATTTCACGGAAGAAGTTTCTGCTCCGTGGTGCTAGTAGGGAAAGAAACTGGTTCGGAGGGGCTGGAAGACACGGATTGCTCCTATTGTGGAGGACTGGATTGAGGGGATGTCTGGGCTTGAAACCATGGAGAGGGTAATTTATAAGCGACAAGGGAAGTTGAGATTACATGAAAAGATTTGGGATGATTTTCTGAGTTTGTATTAGTTCTTTGATGGTGCTTTGTATATTATATTCTGCGTCTACTTAATTGCTTTGTTTTAATTGTATTACTTGATTTGCTTTTTTATCTTTGTGTAAATCTTATAAATAAATAAATTTAAAAAAAACAAATGTACAATGTCCATTTCCAATGGTCACTTTTAATATTCATTGTAGTCATACTAGGAATTGTATACTTATCTTACTGAGCAAAGATCATTACCATAATCAATAGAAACCATATAGATATTTTTGGATAAGGCCTTTATAATTCCATGATGGGTAGTTTAAGAACATTCCTATTGTGCTTTTTCACAATATCCATAGGTAATATTGGAAGTGTATCAATAAAATCAAGAGAGCTTCTAGCTGTTTAATGATTTATGTACCAATCCCAGAGAGAATGTCTCTATAGGTGGTGTTCCAGTTGAAAAAAAAAACATTTGTCAAGGCACCAGACAATGATGCCCTCTCTTGTCAATTCTCTTTTCTGTAACCTGGACTACTTGTCTTCTTAATTGATAATAGCCTCCAGACTCAACTATTCTCTCCAGTAAATAGTAGACATAGCACATTAGCATTACATTATACACTGATGGCCCAGTTGAAATTATATATCAGTGGTGTGAAGCATTGCTGCTGTAATTAGTATGACAACTTTTCTTACTCATCTGTCCGAATAAATGCACATTATTAATACAATGCATGTGATGGGTTGGAATTTGGTGAATACCCTTTTGACAGTGCAATATAACATTACCGTGTTGGTAGACATGTACTCTGGTGTAGGCCAGTTGGGACAAAAAGAAACCACACGAGAGTCTAAATTCCCTTTCCACAGTGTATTCAGAGGGTGGTCTCTCAGAGGCATGCATTAAACATTACACAATTTTGGCCATAGTGGAGAATGTTAAGACTTTTCTTTTTGCGATAACCCAAGGTTGAAGTTTTTATGTATGAAAATAATTAGGACTGTGTATAAATCCTGGAATGATAAGTGTTATAAAGACCTAGCATGTATCCAAACTCTGGAAAAATCATAAAGATTATTCCTACAATATCTTGGTATCCCTGAAATCCATGAATATACATTGTTCAAAATTAATATTCCTGGTTTCAGCAAGGGTTTGGCAGTTCTGGGGAACAGTTTTGAAGACGGAACCTTACATTAATTTGAACAACTTATGAACTGATATAGTTTTGTGATAAAAAGTCTTTCAAATATTGAAGGACAGAAGCTGGTCTATATTGCGTTTTGAAAATTATTAAATTGTATATGTTGCTTGTATTTGCTATTTTAAACCATATATTGTCAGGGGTTCTATTTCTCAATAGTACTTTCTAAGCATATATAGCTCTCCATCTCAATAATAAGTGCCATTAACTAAGTGGTACAATATTCTTATGCAAGAAAGTATTGAGTAACTGTTTGATTGGTGTCGATGAGCATCCATACCAATTTGATCTCCAGTAAATATACATTTCAATATTAAAAAGTAATTTTTTGGATTTATCATACCATAAGAAGAATACATAATTTGGAGTCTGGAGGGAATGCAAGGTGCTCATGAAGTGGGTTTTTGAATGCATATCTATGTGTCATGCGCCCCTTTCGTTGGTGCCTGTGACCGCGGGTGTGCTTGTGCAGCCATTAGGCAGCCCCTCCACGCTGTCACACAACGCACTGCAGCGGTCTAGTTGTTTTTGCAACAGCAGCTGCTGGAGGCACTTAATCCCGACCCCTCCAGCAGCCGACGCGTTGTAACCCATAGTAGTCTCTTGACACTGCTCTGTTGGTCTGCCACACTAGTTTTGTGCTTTGTCCCGTATTGCGGGAGCATTTATTCTTCTTGCTTTCTTCCCGGCCACAGCTCTCGTGGGTCCCGGCTCTGCGCCGGCCTTCTCTCTCTCTCCCCCTCGTGCTTCCGCACTGCTCCCGCTCTCTCTCCCTTTGCTCAGAGCCTCACCTCCGCGGTGCTCTGGAATCTCCAATGTTTCCGCCTCCCTGCTCGGCAGTGCTTTTCTGGACCTGTGCTACCCTTCTGTTTTCTACCCTGCAGCCTACTAGTTTATCAGAACTCCTCCCTTAGGGTCCTCTCTCTCCAGTCTCCCACAGCCTCCTATTGGGTCCTCTCTTACCACTCTCCAGTCACTTTATCTTCAGTGGAGCCCACCTACCTGCGGATCTTTCAAAGTTGTGCTACCTGCAGAAGTCGGATTCATCAGCCTGCAGTCAAAGGCTTTTTTTCTGCCAAACAGTGCTTTTTCCCCTACAGTCCATCCCGGGAGAAGGGTCAAAGGTCTGCCATTGAGAAGCATTCACAGTGGCTTCCTTCCGAGGTAGACCCATACTTCAGAAAAAGAAGAAGGATTACCGGTCCCGAAGTCCTCTGGTCCAGAGCATTCCGGATTGCAGTCCCTCAGGTGAGGAGGAGGAAGAGGTTGGGGTGTCCAGGGAGGACCAAGCCCAGGGACTTGACACTATGGCCCTCATTAGGACCCTGGCGCTAAGGGGTTTGCGCCAGCGTTAGCTGCGCCGACCCCTTACCGCCAACTACGAGTTCCCATAGCGCCATGGTCATTTTTCCGCCCGCTTTTTGCGGGCGTAAAAATCCATGGCGCTATGGGACCTCGGTGTTAATTACGCCACCGTAGTGTACGGTGGCGTAATTAACACCTTCACCACTCCCATTGAGCCCTATGGGGCCGAAATGGGAATGGGGAAGGGTAAATGGGTCAATGGGGACTTACCGCCCCGCCGACCTCGGAATGGGGCGGTAAGTCCGCCATCCGCCATGGCGTAAAGGGACTTTGCGCCATGGCGGAAAAGTCCGCCGATGGCGGAAAAAATCCGCCAGGGTCGTAATGAGGGCCTATGTCACATGTTTTAAAAATGCTGTGATCTACACATATTCTGAAACAGAGTTAGCAAAATATAATCAAAAATTGGTGGGTATGTTGTTGCTATGAAAGGAGCAAACATTATATTCGGTGGGACAGATTTCATAAATATTTCAGAACATTAATTGTCTTTCATGGCTATCACAATAGCTTCAGTAAATCTTGCTCAGTTATGGAATAGCAATTTTCAGCCAGATTCTATTATCATTGAGAACTGTTAATTAGAAAAAATATATATATATTTTTTTTAATTTGGCTAGCATACATCAACCTCTACAAATAACAAAAATCAACAACGCAATAAAGCAAACAAAAAAAAAAGATGCTTCATTTGCCTCCAGGATAAAATTCTTGTATTCAGCAACAATTAATATGACCACAATCCTTCATCACCAAATTTCATAACTTCTAGTTACCAGCAGGAGCACATGTTTCCATGCATAACATTACATATTAACTATAAAATCTGCTTGCCTCGAACAAGTTAAAAAAAAACTCTGCATGCTTCCCTGAAAGGCATAATACTAGATAAATATACACTAAAATAATTTCAGCTAACTCAAAAACCTCACTACCGCTATAATGAGGGACATACAAAGCCACTTAAAATATATATATATTGCCACTGGCTATTAACATCAATAAAATCCATTCTATTAACAAACAGTTTAAAAAATGTTATACATAATTCTATCAACGTTAGGCAATCCCTAACTACATGTCGCAATATCACATTTACATTCTCACAAAATCGGCAAAAAGACAGCTCTTAGGCATTAACTCCCCAATTTCTCTTGTCAATGTTAAATTCATCCTAAACCTCATGAAATGTGTAATGAATAATTTACTGGGTGACCTTTTCAATTATGGAGCTAATATTTCCCTATTTTTTATGTTCCCTTTTAAGCTGTACAAATAATGGATATTCAATCCCTGTCATATATAGCCTGTTTTACCTTATGTGGGTTGCTGATTAACAGAACAGAAGTTAAATCCAACTCAACAGCGGATACTTATGGGGGAAACACAACACTGCATTACCATTTTTCGCTTTAGATAGACGATTTAAGTCCTCGAAGAAAGTGTCATCTGGAAGCACCAATATTTTACTAATATTTTACTGGTAACAGACTTCAAGGACTTCATTGCTACCTCAAAGTGAACTACAGCTCCTGGAACACAGTTTGGCAATTTTAATACTCTTTGTCCAAATCTTTGCTTATAAAATATCCAATTTATAACAAATCCACTCTTGCAATACCTATATACCATACATAATTTCGGAAAAAAATAATTTCCCATATTTTCCATACATTTTACTCACCTGGTCCACCATGACATTAGTCTTGTGTGATACTTATTCCCAGATGTATGCTTTGTTTGACTTGGAAACAATAATGAAACCAAAAAACACTTGCTAATCTATAATTTCCAACTTCTCCTTGTTAACATAGCAAGTACATTTCAGAGGCTTATTCGAAGTACTAATGAAGAAAACCTTTGTTTTAGAGATGTTGCGTTTCAAATGATTCTCCGTTGCATACTGTTGAAAGGCATTAATCTGCTTCTGCAGGCCGATTTGAGTTAAAATAAAAGAAAATCATCTGCATAAGCGAGCCAAGTAATATTTATGTCCGCCGCAGTGGGAGAAACACAGGCGTCTCACTCTGATGCCTCTCCGATGTCTGAAACATAAGTTGAATAGGCAGGGTGCCAAAATGCAGCTCTGCCTCAGGTCTGCATATGTAATAATCCTTTTAGTAAGAGCTCCTTGGTGATCTAATATTATCTGAATGTTAGAGCCATTGTGAAAGTATACTAAAATATTCAGCAGGCCCCTTGAAAGGCCCAATCTCACACATTTCTCCCATAACAGTTTTCAAAAAAACCTCCTTGGATCCTTTGGTACAACTGTGCTGTTGCAGGCTTTTCAGGAAATAACCATTTAGGGTACTTCCTCTTCTTTCCTAAAACCAGTTTGTTTTTTTACTTAGCCAGCCTGCTGCTTTGCCCATTTTGCAAGATCTTTCAAGGCCAACAATACAAATAATGTACTGTCGGTATATGCTGTTTCCTAAAATGTATGTAAACTCCATTTTGCATAATTTGGCCAAAGAGGGAAAACAGATAGTTAACCATAGTTATGGGGCTTGTTTTAAAAGTGTATTCATCAATTTATTTGGGTCTGCCACCCTGGACGAGCTAGCCCTATGAATAGTTGTCAAGATATCATCCCTGTCTATAAGAATGCTCCACTCACAATTTTCTCCATCATAAAACCTTCCAGGGAGACCATCTGGATCGAAGTAAAGATTACTGAAATATCAATCTAGGGGGCTTCCCGCACTGAATTCAATTGCAGTTCCACCTGGCTTACTTCCATCTCATTTATTATCTGCCAGAAATTCACATTATACTTGTTCGTGAGAACCTCTAGCATTTGCTCCCCGTCCCTTTGGATCACAAGGAAGCTATGCTGACAGATCCTATTTTTATACTTTTGTATATGGTAGATTTCTTATCTCTCTTATCTTTTTCCTCAACTCCACCTTTTTTCCTTTCACAATGGTGCAAAGGAATGCGTATGTTTCTTCAACACCTTTTTACCCAAGTTATTGTGTTCACAATTGGGATTTGGGGAAGATGACTGCAATTTTCTCCTTTATGGAAACAAACAAGTTTCCTGATTAAACGTATTCCATTTCCAGGCTCTAGTTGCACAATCACATTCTTCTTCAATATCTTAGAAAAGTTCAGTTGTTAGGTCAATGCAGAATGCTCAATAACATATTGTAAACTTTTCAAAACAAATATTAAAAGCATTTGAAATTGTAAATCTCACCAGGTGATCGATTCAAATTTGTCAATGGCTCCACTGTGTCCTGGATGAGGGGTATTTGGGTAGTAATGGTGGGACACCGAAGGGTGAGACGGAGTACACCCTTCCTTATGACACCTTTTCCACATCCTAACCCGTAGGATATGTAGAAACTCACCCCCCTTTCTTGATGCAAACACTTTCTCACAGACCAATTACCATGAAAAACAATGGACTAATAACAGAGCAGTATACCTGACATGTCCCAACTTAAGTGTCAGGCAGAGTCAGGCAATTGCCGAGAATTACACACACCTGACTTCCCTTCCCTTACCCCATAGGGATAAAAGGGGGAGCACAAAGGCACATTCTGAGCAAGGCCAAAAGCATGAGGAAGCAGCTATTCCAGGACAGCAGTTCAAATGGAGGAGAAAGGTGACGAGACTGGAAAGGACGACGAGGAGGGAATTGCTCTTGCCCTTGCCAACCCAGACCCGCGGATCCCCCGAGAAGGGAAACGTAAGACCAGAATCACGCTGGAGAGTGGTGTGAAGGATGTCAGCGGTACATGGAACCCTCCTGCACTGATAGCCAGGGTGGGGAGAAGCGGTTGCCACCGTGGAACCGTCCTCGACTCCAGAGGCAGGAGACGCCAACAGAGTTTGGCACAGCCAGTGAGTCTGAAAGAGCTGATAATAGATCGGACTGTGTTGGGCTCAAGGTTGTGAAGAGCAGCATTGTATGAAGAAAGAATACTAAAGCACAAAAGTCTTTTGTAATCAGAATAGGTATCAGTTAGAGTGGTCCATTGCCATATGGATGCTCAATCAAAGGACTCTGACTGATGCCATTCTCCTGAACAAGGAGAATGTGTTGAACTGAGATATTGAAGTGGTCATACGAGGGTCAAGCCAAACCTCTTGTACAGTCAAAGGTCTGTGGTTGTTGTTGAAGTTACAAATAACAAGTGGCCCTAGGTGAGGCCGGCATGTGGTGTTGAGGTGGTCATACAAGGGTCAAGCCAAACCCCTTGTACAAACAAAGGTCCTTGGCACATTGCAGAAGTCTTTGAGGAATATGAAAGTGTGAACCCGACTAAGAGAAGTGTGAAACGGGCATTTTAGCCTGGATGAAGGGAAGACTGTGTGAACTGTGGTATTTTGAAGTTTGCAATTGCCAGAGAATAACAGGGTGACCCAGCGAGATGTGATCATCCCTCGAATGTCTTTGTTTGAAGTAGCAAGTGCTTTAAGAGGCCGAGAAGGAAGGTCTGAGCCCGGATGAGTTGGACCTAACTAAACTAGATGGTTATTTAAAAAGACATTAAGACTGTTGAATGCTACAAATGAAGAGGTTGTGATTGAAAGGCAATAGTGAACCCGACTGAGGGATGCCAGGAGAAAGCCAAGAGAAGTGAACCCCGCATGGTGTTAAAACTAAGTGAACTGTGATAATTGCCAAATGTGAACCTGGCTGAGGGATGCCTACGAATTAGGGTGAGCAGTAATACACCTGTGAACATTGTGAACCCGACTGAGGGATGTCCAGAGTGAGTGGTTGGTCTGAGCCCGACTGAGGGAGGCAAACGTTGAGAGAAGGATCGGAGCCCAGCTGAGGGGGATCCAAGGGTGAAGAGTAAACACCCAACATGAAGATAAATAGAAAGAACCTTTGTTTTGTCGTTTATGATACATCAGGCTCTCTGAAGCAAAATACTTTGCATGAAAGAGACTTGGACACATAAGGTCCTGATATTGAGAAAAGGAACTGTAACCTCGTGCTCGAGAATCCCAGGTGTGTGCTGTGCTCAAGCGTCCTGCTTTGTTCCATGCTTAAAACATTGGAAAAGGAGACCCCGGTCATAACATCCCGGCTTATCATTTTGTGAACACTTCTTTCTTTCCCTGTGAACATTATCCCACACTCTTTTGTAGCACAGCAGTGAGGATTCACAATAGTTTTTTTTAGTATATGTCCTGTTTATTTGACTAGACTCCACTAGGACTGTATTATTATTATTTGATGGCCGCAGCTTGATCCCATTTTAGATTTAGATTTAGATTTAGATTAGGCGTTTTTCTCAACCATTTTTACAGTTTAATAATCACCATTGAACTGGGATCACTTGTGCCTGTCGTACTTTGATACCATGCCTTCCTTACATCAATTATTGTGTGACTTTAGATGCCAGGTTTCTGCGTTTTCCTGGGACTGTGAATAGAGTAATAGGCACTGTTTCTCAACATGCATTCAACCTCAACTCAATAAGTCTTATGCTTTTAATAAAGTTCCTTAAATGATAATTGGACTTTAAATTGAGTGCAGGGCTTACTTTCCCAACATGTGTTAGATCTCTCTATGATTCTTAGAGTCTGAATCCAATGTCTCTCAATTATCATTTGGTTCTTAATAGAGCACTGAACTTCCTTTCTGAACATGCATTCAACCTTTCTCTCTCAGAGATACTTAGAGTTGGGATAGTCTATTGGATTTAATTTGCAAGCATGCTTTGTTCATTTTCTCTTTTGTAGTCACTGATATCTGCTGATGTGATATTGAATTTCATATCCCAGCATGCCCAAATGTATCTCCAAAAATACTTATCAGGCTTGACATGGGTTACTTGATTATGTTTTCCAGCATGTATTACATGTACAGATCTCTGGTTTTTAACAACAGCTTCACTCTGGGCATTGGACTGCGTGTCCCAGCAAATATCTAGACTCTCTCTGACAATGCCATGACTAGTCTTTGAGTTATGGCCTCAGTTATTAGCTTCATTTCCATGGCATACATTACATGTTCAATCCTGTGTATTTGATATATTAGGCCACATGTGCTCACAACCATTATTTCTCTTGCTAACAATCTTTGTACTCATCTCAACCTTTACTGTGCATGGCCTGGGATCCTCTAGATCCCCAACAGTACCTAATGTATTCGGCACTGCAAATTCGCTCGGCCTCTTAGATCCTCTTCTAACCTCTGCTATCCTCCTTCCATCTCCTGCATTGTCAGCATGTCCACCCTTCATTTCCTGTTTTTTCTCTTCTCTGCATTGGACAGGCTGTTGGTGTGTTTCCGCTGGGGCCAACGTCTTTGATGTATCACTATATCACCCCACCTCTTGGTCTGTGGTTCATTTTGATGTTTGTGGACATCACAACCCCTCAACCAATCAGTTCTCCTTTCAACATGTGATTCTCTCTTCATTAGCATCGTTCTCTCAGCGCCTTTGTTCAGCTCATCAGGCTGATCTCCAGGTCGCTTCTCTCCTCCTCTTGGCCAGTGTACCTCTGATTTTACTTGTAGATGCCCACCCTCTTTCCACCCTCCCTCCTTTGTTTTTGAAAGCACTACTGCTCTGCAGGTTTGGTCTCGCGATGACTGACCTAGAAAGCAGAGTGGGATTTTCTCTTGCATGGCTTCTCTGAGATGGTTGACTCATCATGAAGAGATCATTATTATGCAAAAAAAAACAGACTGGTAAGTGCTGTGATGAAGTGTTTGGTGTTTTCTTTCCACTTGTGTTCTGGTAACTTATACCCAGCAACACTTTTTGATAAAAAGATAGTATTACTTTTGTAAAACCTTTATACATATTTGTATCAGATTTATTTTTTTCACTATAATATTTAGTACGCATATCTCGATTGATTTAAATGTACTATCGGTGCTATTATGGAAGGATAGCAACAGGCACAGTACAAAGAAAGATCGTACTAATGTACTCTCGCATATGCAGAAGAATAATTAGGTTAACTGAATGGATCATACTATGTATGTGTCGGTTGTTGTAAATGTGCAAAAGAAATTGCAAAGAACTTCTCTGTGCAAAAGAAATTGCAAAGAACTGTAAAACGTGCATGCATATGCACAAAATATACCAGCATGCTAAAAATGATTTTGCCCAGGCTCACGACAAGTATAGATTTGTGGCTGATTTAGCAAACATCTTTCCATCATGAGCACACCACTTCGGAAATGCCACCTTACAGTGTTTTATGGAATATTAACAAAAAGTTCCTGTTCTCTTAACAGGTTCTGTGGACAGACATGACAACACTCTCATCAATTGTTGAAATTCAATGATCCTGTAGGTCTAGGTCACTGCTCAGTTTCGCTTATTGCACTGAGAATGGGCTTGTGTGTCTGGCTGACAATACCTGGAGAAGACGCTGGGAGAGGCAAGAGTAAGTGTGCTGATGCATACTGGGACCTAATGTGCACCCTCCCACCTGTTGACTCACCCTGGTATGGTACAGTTCATTGTGGTGCATTGTGGTGCATTGTGGTGCAAATGTTCCAGAAACTGTGCATTCGACAGGTTGAGGAGCGGTCATTCTATGACCACATTGATGTATCACCTATTTTCAGGAAACTGTCTCATGTGTGAAGGTACTGATATCCGGGGAAACGGGTGGGGTGTCCAAATGGCATGTAGCCAGTAATGCCCAGAGGGTCCTAGCAGCTAACTATGCATAATTTGGTGCAGACTGGTGCAACAGAGTGGAATTGTATAAGCAACAACACTTTACCAAGCCACAAACCCACAAACACATTTTGAGTTTTGCTGAAATCCAGGGAAATGGGTGGGGTGTCCAAATGTCATGTATCCAGTAATGTCCAGAGGGCCCTAATAGGTAAATTTGCTAAATGTGGTTCAGATTGATGAAACGGTGTGTAATTGTACGAGGAAGAGTGTTTTGCCATGCCATAAACAAGACCACACATTTTCACTTTTATAAATATAGATATTTACACCACATTCTAATTTTAAAGGCCTCCAATACAGACTCCCTGTGTTATTACTAGATAGTGTGTTTTTTACTTAATACAAATATTAATAACTGATGCAAGACACAGTCCCATCAAGCAATAGGTAACACAAAATTCATAGGTGGGGCAGCTTAAATACTAAAATCCATGATAAATACATTACTGCCAGATATTGTCAACTATATCTTGTGATAACAGGTTGTCATCGTTTTACAGGCATACTGAAATAATGACTGATCAAACTGTCCTTCAGTTACAGCTTAATCAAAACCTTATTCTCACACAAGTCAATTTCCAGGCAAGAAAAGCCTAATTCATTATCAGACGACCCTCCAAGCAATACAGCATGCCATGATTTTGCCCATATCACATAGGTTCTGGTTGTTGCTTTTTACATCATTCGTTATTTTTGATTATCTGCCAGCACTGCAAATCTTCATGCCCAACGTGCATTATTAACACTGATTTGCTTAACATAACTGTCAAACTATTTCACGGTTTTCAGGCGTGACTGATTTCTTTCCTGTAACTTCTCAAGTGTTTGCATTTTAAGCATGGTCGTATGTACCCTGAAAATTAATTCGGACCCGATTGCTCCACTGCACTCTGCATTTTTCGAACTGTTTCTGAGGAAGACAGAACATAGCTTCAGGGCATGATGTCAAATGCTTAAATCATGTTTGACTAAGCATGAAACATTTTACTATGAACCGTTTTCAAGCGATTGTGAGCTATCCGAAAATGATGGCAAAGTTCCATTTTGCAGAACGTTTGGATTGACAGTCTATAAAGCTGTGCACTGCTTATGAAACATTAGGGCTGATTCTATAGAGACATAATAACACCCCGACTAAGAGTGGAGGGACATTGTTCCGGCAACTGCCCAATAAATCTATTAAGTAGTCTTAGCGTATCTACTGGTCGTGGCCAATCAAGGGCCATTTACAACTAAACTGGAAATGAAACATACATTTCTTTTCAACCCCATTGTAATGAACTCAGTGCTCCCATAGTCATGAAGGCGATGGCTAGACGCAACTCCTGTTGTCATGTGCTAAGTGCACGTGAAGTAATTAACATTTTCCTATGTGATGTTTCATTAAGAATGTATCAAACTGAAATAAGGACCCCAGCGGGAAAATCTCTATGATCCCTTAAATGTACAATAGGCGATTAAGTGAAGGGTCTTAAAGTGTAGACATTATCAGGATCTGCCCTGACAAATGAAAAAGGGTTAATTTAACAAAAGTGTTGACACCCTGGACTGTCCCCCACAGCGCAAACCAACAACCCGGCAAAACTATAAACCGTCCCCATCGAAACTGTGGATTGTCCACCGTAACTGAAAGCAGTACCCAGCAAAAATTGTGAACCATCCCCCGCAACGCAAGCCAGCACCCTGCTGAAACTGCAGACTGTCCCCATAACTGAAAGCAGCACCACGGTAAAAATGCGGACCATCACCCCTATGTTCAAAGCACCTAAACTGTGGTCCCAAACTCCGAAGTCATAGCAGCCTCGTGAGGTCCTCACACCTCCCACCAGCCCACTCACCTCGGCCCACTACACCAGGCTGTCCCCTTAAGTCCTCACACTTTCTACCACACCCACAAACCTACGGCCACTACCCCAGGCTGTCCCCTCAAGTACTCCTACCTCCTACCACCCCCACTCACCTATGCCCACTAGCCAGGCTTTGCCCTCACGTCCTCACACCTCCCACCACCCCCACTCACCTACGCCAACTACCCCAGCCAGCCCCTACTAGTTTGCACCACTACCAGTCCAATATTGAACAACAAACTACCTCAACTCCTCTGATCTGCCTCCAACATGAAGTAAATCTGCCACATATCCTCCTCCACGATGAACAACTGGGAGCACTGCTGTTGAATCCATGTCTGTAGCTGCATACAGGGCTCCCTGGTATATACACTCAGTTGCGGATCTGCAGGACAGCATAATTTCTGAGCCATTCGGAATGAGTGTGTGCATTGTAGCCTGTACAAAAGAAGGATGAAGGTAAGTAGGTCATCAGGGGTGGCAAAGTCACTGTAAGTGACACAAGTAGTACAGGTTTGTGGTTGGGTGATGTGAAGGCTGTCAGCTAGTGCCATACAGATTAATCCATCATGTGACTAAGCAGCATTTCAGTGGCAGATATGCATCACAATATGAAGGCCAGGTAGTTGGTTATTGCAGATGTATGCAGGGTGCTGTCCATGCTTTGGGATGGATACAGCTACCAAACAAAGAGTGTAGCCCACACATCCACACTGAAGCCACATCCGTCCTCAACAACCACTGTGCTAAATACCCATATGAATTGAAAGGGATCAAGAGTGAGGCTAGTACACAGAGGCATGTTAAGTGTTGGTTAGAGACTTGTATTTCTCACAAAATAATAAGTAGGGTTGGTAGTAATCCAATCTATCCCTAATCCTAAAAGGGGTTTCCCTGCCTCAACAAAACTAAGAAAGCCCTAACCTCTTTCTGTGTGTTTGGTATTGCCATATCAGAGATGATTTGTATTCTTTCAGGTGCAAAGCGCATTCCCTCCTTCGACAGGAGATAGCCCAAATAGGGGACCTCCTGTTGACAATACTGAAATTTCTTCAAAGAGGCATTATGACCATTATTGGCTAGATGCTTGAGTAACAACATAGTACCCTCCTTGCAAGCGCTTTCTGAATATGCAGCAATAAGTAAGTCATCAATATATTGCACAAGTGTGCAAGTGGAAGGTCATTCCAGCATATCTAGTTGTTCCTTAAGGGCCCTACTGTAAATGCTAGTGTATCCTTGCGGTATTCGTGTGAAAGTAAAAGTGGATCCCCCAAGGGAGAAAGCAAAAAAGTACCTGCTATCTGGGTAAACGGGGATGCTTAAAAATGCATTTTTCAGGTGAATGACTGAGAAATGCATTGCCGTTGCAGGACTCATAGTTAGAATTGTGGTGATGTCAGGAACAATGGGAAACTGTGGTGCCACTACCTTGTTAATCGCCTGAAGATCAATAACAAAACAGTAGGGTAGTGCATTGTCACCTTTCTGACAAACAGGCAAAACAGGGCTATTGCATGTGCTACCAGAGATTTCTTCTATCCCACCTTGATGTATTAAGTCAGAGACAATACTTTTAAGTTCTTGCTCACCATCAACTGAAACTTTATACTGTGGAATGCGAGGCAATGTAGCACCGGATTTTAAAACTATGCACACTGGTTCAACATCTAAATTCCAACATCATTGTCATTTGCCGCCCATAATTGTGTAGTCCTGGTGCAATTCACTGGGTAAAGGCAAAGCCATGAATTGTGAGGTGGAATTCAGCTGAGGAGAAATGGTCAAGTACACCCCATCTGGAGAGCAGTAAATCACTGCGTGCAATTTTTTCAGTAAATTCAATCCCAGCAGATTTTCACTGCAGTTGGTTGTCAATAAAAATGGACATGAGTCAGCGAAAGGACATAAAGAAAGTGGCGCCGGTTTAGAGACCGGACTTGCTACTAGGGTAACAGAGAACCTTACTGATAGATTTTGTTGCCCTGACAGAGGAATTTCTGGAACCTCTGCATGGTCAATAGAGCATTTTTGAGCTCCTGTGTCCACCAGAAAAGTGTGCACCCTATCCCCAACTTTCATTTCTGCGTAGGGTCCTTTATGGTCTACGGGGATAGGGGTAGGTTCCAGATCCTGCTTCGGGCTGTCCTAGCCGAACAAAACATTGTTGAATGTAAAATATTCAGTAGAAGATGTGTATGTAGCATTGTCAAAAATATCTGTGCTTCTAGTATTCTGTTGCCCCTCTTGCTCTCCACATTGTTATCATATTGCTGGTTCTGGGAACATTGATTTCTATCTGGTCCTTGCATGCCATTGCTACATGCTCTCAACCTTCTATTGAGTATTCCATTTGCCTTTTGTTGGAGGGTCGGACACTGTGCCCTCCAGTGGTCCTCCTGCTTACAATATGCACATTGGTTTACATTTACAGTCCCTGTTTGTGGGGTAAACTGTCTTCTCTTTTGAGCATTACCTCTGCGTGGTCCTCTTGCAATTCGCTGCAAGAGCACCCTACTGTTTAAGTCAACATTTTTCTTTTCAATCTTCTCCTTCTCATTGTTTTTTTGTTTTTTTTAAATAGTTTATTAATTTTATTCAAACCAAACAACAATACAAACAAACCCAACACGCAGTGTAATTTACAACAATTCCAGTAAACACCATTTGTATTTCCAGTTTGCCACTGCTCCCCAAATCCCACCCTCCATTATGAGCCTATTTATACATCTCGTTCAGTATCTGCTACATGAGGCTGGGTCTCACTATCTTCGGATTCAGTCGATTCCGATATAGATCCAAACAGTTCTGCTATTAATACTTTCCATGCCATCAGGGTACCCACCTCCTCCTCCCCACTCATGCCGCTCGCCTCCTGCCATACTACCATTTCAGCCTCCGCCCATTTCTGCAACTCCCTCCACCATACCTCCACCCGTGGCTTGTGGCACTTCTTCCATCCCATGGCGATCCTCCGTTTTGCTAACACATATGCCAAATTTCTCAGTTTCTCGACATGTTTAAGTTTCCGTGGTCTGGGGAACCCTCCAAGCAAGCAGGCCCAAGATGTGTCTATGACAAGCGTGACCCCTTTTGTCGCTAATTTTTGTGCCACTTCACCCCAGAAACCTTTGATTACTGGGCATGACCAAAACATGTGTGTCATGTCAGTGTTTTCCATGTCACACTTAGGGCACGCCTGTCGCCCTGCATTCCGGAACTTGGATATCTTCAGAGGGGTCATGTATGCTCTATGTGTTATGTACAGCTGTATTTGTTTAAGTCTGGTGTTTCTTGACACTTTTTTGTGATATCCCAGGGTGCGTTCCCACATCCCATCTCCCATCGGGGCCCCACCTCCTCCTCCCAAACAAGTCTCAAATGTGTTAATTCCTTCCCCACCTTGGTCATCACCATCTCATACGATCTAGAAATCTCATGCCCCCCTTCCGATATGTCATATATTACCCCCACAGTAGCATCTGGTTCCTCTGCTAACACAGTTTCGGGCCACGTTTTCTGAATTTTCTGGACCATCCTATGGTATGTAACATATTGGCCAGTGTGTAATCCCACCTCCTCCCCAAGTTCTTCGAAATCTCTAATCTCTAATGGTCCCCTCTTGCCAGATGTCCCCCAACGTTACCAGTCCCGCTGATTCCCAGTAGGTCCTGATAATCACCCTCAGCTGCTTGTCCCCTCCTGCTAATGCGACCAGCGGTACTTGCGGGGAGCACGGGAATGGGAACCGACACGCTAAACGCCACATTTTCCACCCCAACATCATCATCTTGGGGCACTTCTTCATATCTGTTTCAGGCAACCATATAATTTCCCTTAAGTAAAATGGGGTACAAACCCGCCCAAAAAACCTATGTTCAGGGGTCACTTCGTCGGAGAGCCAATTGGCCACATATTGTAGTTGACTTGCTATGTAGTAGACCTCAAAATTGGGCAGCCTGATACCTCCCTTTTCATAGAAGTTCTGCAACTTCCATAGCGCTACTCTATTCCGGGTACCATGCCATAGGAAGTCCCTGCACACACTATTCAGTTTAGCGAAGAACTCCTTGGGTATCATATGTGGGATATTGTTAAAATAATGTAAAAGCCTAGGTAGGACCACTATCTTAAGCATTGCCCTCCGTGCCATCATAGCTAGGGGCAATTTCTCCCAAAACTTCATGCATTTCTGGATTTTCTCAACAGCTACCACAGTGTTGTGCTTATGTTCCTCTTCTACGGTGTGATACACATCTATGCCAACCTCAATACCTATCATATCGTATTGCTGCCTGAGGTATATTGCTAGGGGCTCCAGGGCTAGGATGTAAAGCATTGAGGACCAGGGGCACCCCTGCCTGGTACCTCTGCTAAGCTGCCATCTCTCGGATATCACCGATCCTGTTCGAACTCTGGCCAACGGCTCACTTTATAGCATTTTTGCCCACCTGATATAACCCAGCCCTACTCCGTAACCTCCCAGGGCTGCCAGCAGCCATGGCCACTTAACAGAGTCAAAAGCTTTAACTGCATCTAGGGATACAATCACCATTTTGCCTTAATTTCTATCTGCCCATTCGATCACACAGTGAAGTCTCCTATGATTATGGGTTATATTCCTGTTTGGGACATAACCCGTTTGGTCCGGGTGGACTAATTTACTAATTACTCTTCACAATCTGTTTGCCAGGACAGCCGTCAGTATCTTGCTGTCCTGGTTCAGCATCGACAAAGGCCTGTAGGAGCTACAGCTATACCCCGGTTTGTTGGGCTTAGGAAGCTGTATTATGATAGCCTCTCTGAGTGACTCCGGCAACCTTCCTATCTCAAACACTTCGTTAAGCATATCTAGCTATGGGGGTAGCACTTCTTCTCTATATACCTTGTAAAATTCACTAGGGAACCCGTCTGCTCCTGGGGTCATACTAGTGGGCAACTGCTTCACGACCTCCCTCAGCTCCTCCAGGGTAATTGGTGCATCAAGGTCTTCTCTCTCCTCCTCACTTATCTTAGGTAATCCTATATCTTCTAGTGTTTCGGTTATCTCCTCTTGACTACTCCACTCCTTGTCTCCGTATAGCACCCTATAATAATCCGCAAATTCCCTGTTAACTCCTTCTTGAGTGTCCACTACCTCGCCACCCTCTCTAATTATTGTCCTAATCGGGGGTCTAGGGGTCTCACTCTTGTACAGCCACGCTAAAAGCCTACCCGTATTATCTCCTCCCGCGTGCTGCTTTTCCACATACTTTTTATAATTGAGGTTACAGAGCCTTTCCCAATGTTCTGCACATTGCTGTTGTAGTTTAAGTACTAGCTCAGTGTCCACAATGTCACATTCTAATGTCCTTCCTAGTTCATCTTCAACTCTTTGTAGGTCAGCCAGAACCCCACCTTGCAGGCCCTTTGACTTAGCTATGGCTGCCCCCCGCATCACCACCTTAAAAGCTTCCCATAGTGTACCCGCTGAGTCAACACTACCAGTATTCGTCTCAAAATAGTTAATGATCTCATCCCTTATGTCCTCACGAAAGACCAGATCTTTGAGTGCTTCCGCTCGGAAGCGCCACGTCGGATCCTTGCCCTCGGGGGGCAGTATTGCCACCCAAGGATCAGGGGCGAGTGATCCGAGAGGACCCTCAACTTGTATTCTATTGGGGTGCTCTCTGCCACCACATTTGGCGTGGCAAAGACATAGTCCAGTCTCGTGTGTAGCTGCTGCGGGGCAGAATAATGCGAATATTGCCTATCATCGGGATGGTTTGTTCTCCATACGTCTACCAAGCCGAAATCATCTAGTAACACCTGCAATGCTTTGGCCGCTGGGGTGGGCCTAACAATCCTGTTGTCAGATCTATCCATCTTGGGGTTCATTACACAATTGAAATCCTCGCCCCAAATAACCACGCTTCCCACACACATACTGAGGTTAGTGCACAGAGTCCTGAAGTATGCCGCTGTGTTAGGGTTAGGGGCATACGTATTCACGATGCATACCTATTTATTCTCCAACAGCCCTCTCACTATAACTATCCTCCCATCAGTTTGCGCCATTTCCTGCAATAGCTGAAACCGGACATGAGGTGCTACCCAGACAAGCACTCTCCTGGCGTAAGCAGAGTACGACGAACCTACCACAATCCCTTTCCATTTTTTCCCAACTAGCTCCAGTTTCTCCCGCGTCAAATGCATCTCCTGCAACAGTGCAACATCTATCCTTTGCCTTTTCAAATACAGCATGACTTTATTCCTCTTCATATAACTGTTAAGTCCCCTGACATTCCACGTCACTATTCTAAGATCTCCCATAGCGCTCTGATATCTTCCTCCCTCATTCCCAACCGAACCCTCCCGGTCATGCTATGCAGATACCACCCTTCAACTCTTCCGTGTAGGCTCATGTTTAAACTTAAACTCCCCACAACTATGTACAACCCAAACTTCCCACCTCCCTTCCCTCCCCCAACCCAACCCTTCCCCAACAACGCCTCCCCCAACTGTTGCCTAGCTCCATCCCTGGATCTCAGGCACCCACACATCTAGCCCCATCCAGCACAAACCTATGCTCAGGGCTCAGTAGGGTAAAGTCACCCTAATGGCCACTTAACTAATAGTATTTCGGGGGTGAGTTGCCTCCATCCTATTGCTCCTATTTCCAAATGTATTACGCATTGTGTTAACTTTATGCTGCTTCCAATTACAATTTACCTACTATATTCCAGTCCATGACGGGCACAGGGCCCGAATGCTATCCAGTGTTCAACTAGTATCGCTTCCCGGTATAATCCGGTACCCCCAATGTCCGCGGCACCAGTTTTTTAGCCGTCCTGTTCCTGGCGGTCACAGTCCACTTCTTGTTCTGGGCAACCCTGCAGATCCAGGCACGTTACCACCAGTTCGGGAGTGTCAAAAAAGAGCACTCTGCCCTTATGAATCACCTTCAGTTCTGCCGGGTACAGGAGCATGTACTTGATGCCTGCTGTTCGCAGCCTCCTCTTGACGGCCACGTAGCTGTATCTTAGACTCTGCACCAGCATCGTATAGTCCGGGTATGCTGTAATGTTGGCGGATGCTCTCTGTATTGTCCCACCTTTACACAAATATTCTAGGATCATCTCCCTATCTCTGTAGTTCAGGATCCTCGTGATGATAGGTCGCGGCAAAGCCCCAGGTCGCGGTTTCCTCATCAAGGCTCGGTGCGCCCGCTCCACCGTGAATCCCTGCGAGAGCTTATCTGCTCCTATTTCTTGTAGAATCATGTTTTACACATAGTTTGTAGGGTCTTGACCCTCCTCTCCCTCCGGCAGGCCGACCATCCGAATGTTATTTCTCCTCGCTCTTCCCTCAGCTTCTTCCACCCGATTTTCGAGGTTAGCTACCTGCTGTTTGAGCACATGAACTTCCTTTGTGTTAGTTGTGCTGACATCAGTAGTGGTCTTTACGGCACTATCCAGCCCACTTGTTCTCTCCGCCAGCCCCCTGACATCTTGCCGTAAAAGGGTAAGTTCAGTCCCGACCGCATCGATTTTGCCCTCCAGGGCTGACCGCAAGTCCGCCATCGCCGCGCCCCATTTGGTGCTCAGCTCTGATATAGCCTCCAGGATTTGGTGCTTGTCTCCTTCTGGGGCTTCTTCAGCAGAAGTAGTGGACGTGCTCCACTCCGATGTTGGCTCTCAAACTTTTCACCAACATGGTGCAACCTTGTCCACTGGTCTGGCTCCGGCCCGGTGCCGCTTAGTTATTATTCGAGTCGTTGGAGTCTCTGTATATCAGCCTACACCAATTGTTATGCACAAACTCGTTATTCAGGTAGATTGTAACTTTTCCGCGTCACAGTTACTTCTCAGCGTCCGTGCCCGTTATCAGCAGGGTGCCATCATCAGCATCTCAGGTGCTTCTTCATGGTCTTTGCACCTATCAAAGGCGGATGATACATACAAGGTGCATATAACCATTTGCTGCGTCCCAGACCTTACGAGGCCGCTTCACGGTCCACCAGTGTAATCCTTTGTTCAGGATCAGTCGCCATTTTGTTTCGGGCGTACAGGTCTCGGCGCCACTTATTGTGTCTGTATTTCCTCATCCACTCCTCGATGCGGATTCGGGATGTAATCTCTGCGTGCTCGATGCTTCCAACTTACTGCGGGAACGCTATCGGTCTTCTTGTTCATTTCATGTATACATCGTCCTGGTCTAGTGGGAGCGCCAAGCCCGTGCCGCCTATCTCATGGCCCAGTGGCCCAGCGCTGTGTGCATCCTCTCAGGCTATTCGTGGGCTTTTCTCCGGTAGTCGGACACTCACTGTTTCATACACCGCCGCACACCTACAGTCCAGTCACTGCCCGCCTGGCACCCGATTTCAAGTGCTGCTGGGGGTCCCTTTGTGTTGGCAAGCCGCCATCTTAGTATCGATTGCGCCGCTTCCGGAACAGGACAAAAAGTGGCCTAATTCAATCTGCTGTGTCCACTTTTTCTCGCCGATACGCTCATCTGCTGCCTGAAGTATTCACCCAGATACTGTATCTTTTTTCCGCTGGAATCGACTGTCAACACATGCGTTTTTGCTTCAAATCAATAAGTCGGATCACGGAGCTCCAAGGAATCGCAGCCTACTCCATGGCTGATTGGCCACACCCCTCCTTCTCATTGTTCACCCTATTCTCATAATGCTGGGCCATATTTAGAATTTCAGATTGCGACTTAGTCTGCCGTGCACTTTCAGACTGAATGTAAGGCAATAACCTGTGTACAAATTTATCAACAAACAATCTCTTTCCTGGTTGCATACTCAAATACTGACCACTGAAATCCGAAAACACGTGCTCAAACCTGTTAAAATACCTGTGGCTCCCTTTGTCCTCTCTTGCATGCATGCAGTTAATTTCTCGCAAATTATTATTTTCTCAGGCACCATGTCTTGAGTTTGGTTACAATATGATTCGATAATATCAATATGTTATGTGGAGGTTTCTTGCAAGCTTTTCTTGACCTATCAGCTAGTTTGAGTGCAGCCCAGGTATCACCAATAACAGGTACATTGTCTACAGATATAACCTGCTTCCATAAATCTGCCGGCAAAATGACAGGAAATAGCAAGTCTATGGGCCTCATTACACGGACGGCGGTAACCATGGCGCTATTAGCGCCATGGTTGCCGCCGGTATTTTACTGAGTCCGCCTTCCAAGGTTGGCGGGGCGGTAATTCCCCATTCACCAAGGCCCTTCCCCATTCCCATTTGAGCCCATACAGGGCTCAATGGGAATGGGGAAGGAGCAAATAACGGTACCGCTATTAGTGGTACTGTTATTTGCCCTGAAGTCGCTCAGCGGGTCCCTTCCTTAACGTGTGGTCTGGCCACATGTTAAGGACGGAACACGCTGAGGGACCTTGTAGTATGGTGATAAGGAATTGCCGGCACCGGTGTCCTTACCACTGCCGGTAATCCCTTAGCGCCATCCGTGTAATGAGGCCCTATGTCTCCCAAAGTGAAAACTGACGAGTTCAATACGGACTCTATTTCTTTATAGAATCCTATGGGGTTCTTCCTAATGTCAGGGATAGACTGTTTAAGAGTATTCACTGCCTGCCTTTCAAATGGGACATGCACACATTGTGAGATATAGTGTGCAGGGGTAATTATTGCAGCTGAACCATTAACGCCTGCTTCTTTTTTGTGGGGCACAAGAGTAGGCGGTACTTCTCTCATGGGTAGCTGTGCAGTGGTAATCTCAGAGTGTTTATTAAAGAGCAGTGCTAGGTCGAGGGACAATGAGGCTAGCGCAGTATCATTAGAAAATTTGCATTTGTGTATTAGCATAATAACTGCAGGACAACATAAATTCTTTTTAAGACACTCGTCTTGCAAATATTCAGCCATAACCTGTAATACTGTCCTTTGCATGGACGATAAATATTGACTAAAAGTGTCATGAATCTCGATAGGGGAGATAGAGGCATCAGTAATTCATCTAAGCGCATCTCTCGTGTAGATGTGCATTTCGTCATGAACAGTTTTTGGTACGGTTAAAAATATTTTCTGAGCGTAGGATGTCTGTTGTACATCTCTATCTAATTTTAATTGGTGCAGCTGATCTAGTTCCCCTTTAAAGGTAAATAATGTTGACATGTGTTCCTGTATTTTCAATTGTGTGTCTCTAGTGCATGATAAGAAATTCAAATCCTGCAACTCCTGTGGTACAGCGGAATCAATAAGATCGCCCCAAATCTGAGTTTAGTATTGTCCCATTTGTTCTAGTAATACCTTTTGTTCAGGGATACCTCCGTGATCTGTCAAAGAGCCTGAAGCGGCTGTTTCAGTGCCGTCCTGTAAATACAATTCTGCCCATTTCTGTAAAGCCTTTCCCCATGCTAGCAGTATTGCACTGTGCGTTACTGTTCTTTGATTGGTAGGCACTACAGGAAGTGTGTCGGAAGTGGCAGAGGTTACTAATGGCAAAAGTAAATCCCGGGAAGTAGGGGGTGGAGGCCAACAGTCAAAGTGTGTATCGGGTGCTGGTAATGGTGGATGTGCTGGTGTGGCTGGTGTAGGAACATACGGAAGAGGTGTGGGAGGAGGTGCTCACCTTTCATTCAACAGTTTATTTATCAATTCATCAGATGCATGCAATTCATTCGACGGGTATATTATCTGTACCTCGGATTGGAACCCTCTATCCATTCCCCTCATCACCTCATCTTGTTTCTGTTGATCGTGAACTAATACCTGTTCAGCTTGGGTAATGTGTCTGCGTGCACATTTCTCCCGACTTTTGAGGCATTGGGTGGCTTCTTTTTCCAATCCCTAACCGCGTCAAAGGCATCAGGCCTTCTTTCTTCCTCAATATTACTGACTCTAAGTACTGTATTCTATTTATTTCAAAACTTCCCAATCTAGGCCACTGAAGGTTTGCCTCATATCTGGTCTGATGATGTCAAATACTGTTAAAAACTATAGCTCCTAATCCAAACTTTATGTACATCTCATAGGCAGGTGACCCTTCCGTTGGCACCCGGCTTTGTCCTAATTCATTCTGCAGTCTTCTCTTGCAACAAAGCATTGCCCAACAAGTCGATAAGTTACTAAAACGAGGTATAATTTATCAAAAACAATGATTATTACCTGGCAAATATATTGAGCAAAATATTTTATCCAAATAAATATTTGAAGCATTCCAGGTTGAAACAAACTCACCTGATCAAAACAAAAGGAACCCCCCATCAATTCAAACGACCCCCTTGTGGCTGGTAGTCTCTACCAAAAAACAAAACACAGTCGCTGCATACGGTCTGAGAATCTCGCTGTGACGACCTCTGGGTGAAGTGGGGAATGGAGATCACAAGTAGCAGACTGCGAGGAACAGCGTTTTCTACGTGCAGGGGCCCCCGAACCTCACTGCTCTCAGTCCATCCACTTCATCCTCGAAAAGCAATGGGTCGTCATCAGAAGATGGCCCACAGCCTGGGCGCCATTTGTTAGTCTCATATCAGAGTTACTGCAAATAATGAAGAACACACCAGTCACAAAACAAATATATAACAAGAGTTTATTCTTGCTTGAGCAGGACCCAAGTTCAGCTATGTATGCGCACAGTGATAGAGAAATTGAGCAATTCACATGGGGGACAGGCAGCCTTAAATACACTTCAAATTGGATACCATTGCTGCATCATCTCTCTAGATTTTACTGTTCTCAGAGCGAGGAAGCTCACTATGTTCCCATCACAAGCAGGCAAGGAGGAATTCCTTCCACTTCGTTATCACTGTTTTTCTTACACCAAAAGGGCCCTTTGCATTTCGGCTCAGCAGTTCAATTTACATTTCTTCTCTAGAATCTGCAAGGTACATTATGGTACATCTCGTTTTCAAAACATGAGTTGTGCGATTAGCTTTGGAAAGCAGAAGACAGGAAGGAACATAACTAACATTTATTTTTGACTGCCTGTGTCTGCCTGTTCATGGTGCGCGCTGGTAAATTGCATTAGCTAAGAACCCCTCACATAGACACATTTGCCATCTTCTCAGGCTGCAAACATTTTCTGCATGTGACATGTAAACCCAGAAAGTGAGCACAGAAACCAAATGGATTCAGAATGGCACATTTCAATGTGTGCGTTTAGACTAACACAGAATAATACAGATTGGATGCATTTTCACAGAATAATAGGGAGGGGAGACAAACCTACTATGCCTTTTGAGTGTTCAGAATGTGCAAGTGCAGAGGGGAGTGGGTAAGGGATAGGGTATATGGTGCTCATGGAGATGTGCTCAGGGTGAAGTGCTAAGAAGAGAAAAACATAAGTGTAACCTCCAGTGAGGAGGCCTAAGAAAGTGCAGTAAATAGAGAGCGGCTGGGATAAGAGATGTGGGGGGTCAGGGCCCAAGGATACATAAGGGCCAAGCACATCAGTCATGCTACTGTATGATTAGCAGGGAAGAGGGGAGGAGAAGGAACAGGTAAAGAGAAAGGTCTTGAATCTTTTTCAGAACTTAAGGAGGTCCTGCTCAAGACGCAGGGGGAGAGGGAGGCTAGTCCACAGAAGGGAGCCCGCTCAGGAAAGTGATTGACCACCAGCACTCTGTATAGCCAAACGCTTCAAACGCAAGGAGTTGGTGCCAGAGGAACGCAGGTGTCTAGAAGGGGAGTATTTGGTCAGGAAGAGTTGAAGATAGAATTGACTCTGGCCACAGATAGCCTTGTGGTTGATACAAAAGGATTTAAATTTAATCTGTGCTTTGCCTGGGAGCCAGTAAATGCTTTGTAGGACAGGAGTGATATGGTCCCTGGGCTTGAGGCGAAGGATAAGTCTTGTTGCCCTGTTTTGGGATAGATGGAGGGGTCGCAGAGTGGACAAAGGAAGATTAAGGAAGAGGCTGTTGCAATAGTCTAGCCTGGAGAGAACCAATACACGGGTAACATTGAGTCTCTGGGAGAAAGTGAGGAAGGGTAGAGTTCCTTTGAGAAGGAAGAGCTGAATGTGGGACTTCTTGACAATGTCCTGAATATGAGGAATGAAGGAGAGGGAGGAGTCAAAGATGACTGCGAGATTCCTGGCTTCAAATGAGCGGGCAAGGGGAGAGCCCATGGAGGGTAGCCAGAGTGCAGGGAAGACGTAGGGTGCATGAGACCCAACAGGGAGAATCTCTGTTTTGCTGGTATTGAGGTAGAGGTCAGTAGCAGTGCACCATGCCTGGATTGCAGAGAAGCAGTCCGGGATGACGGAGGGTGCAAGGGCGTCAGTAAGAAGTTTAAAGAAGAGTTATGTGTCGTCAGCGTAGCACTGGAAGTTGGGAGAGAAGGAGTAAATGAGGTGTGCCAGCAGAGAAAGGTAAATGTTAAAGAGTCAGGGTGAAAGAATGGAGCCCTGGGGTGTGCCACAGGTGGAAGAGGAGGTAGGGGAGGAAAAAGGGCCCAGTATGATTTTGGAGACACGGTCAGTTAGGAAGGAGGTAAGCCAGACCAGTGCCCTCACCGAGATACCAACGATATCATGGAGCCTTTTTATGAGGATGGAATAGTTCATTGTGTCAAATGCAGAAGAGAGATCAAGGAGGACGAGGACAGGAGGGGAGTTGGAGTCAAGGGATGCAAGCAGTTCTTCACAGGTGTTCAAAAGAGCAGTTTCCGTGCCTCTGGCTGCTTGGAATGCAGACTTGTGGCCGTGGAGAGTGCCAACAATTTCGTTATGAAAAGTGAGTTTTGGGAGGGCCAACTTCTCAAGCAGTTTCCAGAGGAAGGGGGTAATGGAATGGGCAGGAAGGGTCTGCAGAGTTTTTTTCTTTTATGGAGGGGGTGCACAAGGGAGTGTTTGAGGGAGGCTTGAAAAGAACCAGCATCAAAGGAGTGGTTGCACAGCTCAGCAAGAGCAGGGGCAAGAGAGGAGATGTTGTCCTTGATGGTTCTGGAGGAGCATGGGCAACCTGTTTCGAAGAGATCTTGATGGAGTTGACAGCTCTGGTGACTTCTTCAGGGGAGACAGGAGTAATGGAGGAGAAAGAGAAAGGAGGAGGTTGAGTAGTTGGAAGAGGTAGAGGGGGAGGGAATGGTTGGAGGAGTGTGTGATAAGGCTGTTCAGTATATCCTGGGTTTTGGAGATGAAGTGAGATGCAAGTGCATTGCAGAGGGCGTGGGAATGAGTAGGGGCAGAAGATATTGCAGACGGGTAGGCAAGTTCGCTGCAGATTTTGAAGTGTTCAGCCATTTTGTTGGAAGCACTGGACACTTGTGCGTGAATGTGCGATAAGCATCTCATTCATCTGCAATTTGTAGGTCAGGTTAGATTGCCAAAAACAGCTTAAATTGTTAACATTATGTGAGAAAGCAGAAGGTATATAAAATAGGGTTGGGCAAGGTGGAATATGCTGTAAGTCTCCCAACAGATGTCTAGGATCCAGCAGGATAAACTCTGTTTTAGAGAGATTGAGTTGAAGTTTATTAGCCAACATCCAGCTTTTTATTTCTTTGCCACAGTCACTAATACTTCGATTTGAATCTGATTTGTTATTAATTCTGACGTAGATCTGAGTGTCATCTACATAACAGTGATAGCTTAACTCAAACTTAGAGAAGACACTGAGTAATGGTTGGATATTGATTAACAAAGGCATTAGGAAAGAACCCTGGGAACACCACATGGGGCGGTAAGAGAGATGGAGTAAAAAGTGCCCATTTTCACCTGCTGAGTCCGAACTGATAAAACAGACCATTTTAGCGACTGATCTGACACACACTGAAACTCGGACTGCCTGGATTTAAGGATGCTGAAGTCAACCATGTCAAATGCTGCCGATAAGTCAAGCATGACCAGCAGGCAGAAGTTGCTCTCATTGGTGGATTTCATTATGTTATCCCACACTGCAATGAGTGCATAAATCATGATTGGAATGTGTCAAGAAGATTGTGAACGTCCACGAAATTCTGTGGTTGGGTCGTAGCAATCTTTTCTACAATTTTGACCAGCGATTAGAGACCTGCAAGAGGGTGGTAATTCATAAGTGTATTATGATCCAATGTGGGTTTCTTCAATAGTGGGGTCAAGGAGGATCTTGTTAGCTCCTTTGGAACTATACAATACAAATTGATAAAACTAGCAATAAAATTGCTACGTTCGCAAGCATGACCATTGGCCAGGCAGGCAGGGATGGGATTATAGTTATAATTTTATGATTTTCAACTTGCAATTAGGAGGACTATTTCCTCTGGAGTAACTGGAGAGAATTTCAATTTTCCAATGTAGATTTGTGAGTGATCAGTTTAATAAAAAATCATTTTGGGGAGTGAGGAGTTGTGAGTCAATATTCAGATGAATGGTAAAAGATCTCATTAAAATCATTTGCTAATTTAGACGATGGAAATAAAGACGATAAGATTCACAGAGAGTTTGAGAGAGTTTTTTTAACGTTAAAAATCTGTTTGGGCTGATTAATTGATTTTTCAATCTGGTTTTGCAGAAAGCAGGATTTAGCAGCAATATAGCTTTTCATAAATACTTAGGGCTAAATACAGAGCCAGGCCATGATGTGGTTTACTTGATTTGCAGTAGATTTTTTGTTTGTTGGTGGTAGTCCTATTTAGGGCCCAAGAGAGGCATTGAACCATTTATTATCCTTATTGGGTTTAGGAACTCGGAATTTAATAGGAGTAGAGGTGTCGCAAGGATTCTGAAGCTTAGACATATTGGAGCTACAGAGGTCTTCACATTCTAAGTTATATTTCTTTTTTTTTTGGAAGCTGAGGAATCTTTCTGAATTTGAAAAATCCTCACATGGTGATCAGATCAAGAGATGGGTAATGTTTCCTGAAGTATCATGAATATGGTAGGGGGACAGCATAAGAAGGGAAAGATCTAGAGATGGCAAGATTTTGTACTTTTAAAAGTGTCTGGGTTATCAGACACTTCACATCAGATATTGGGATCTCCAACAATGATGTTGTTATGTTATGTTACAACACTTACTATAGCGCCAAAGCCCTTGGGCATCTAAGCGCTCCTTCACAAGCAGAAAAAAGGTTCAGTGAAGTTGAGCCGAAGTTTAGTTGAAGAGTGTCGTTTTCAGCAATTTTCGGAAAGCCAGAAGATTGCTTTGCTCTCTCAGGCCCTTCGGTAGATTGTTCCATGCCTTAGACGCGAGCACTGGGAAAGAACGTCCATTTCCGCGAGCTCTCTTAGTCCTTACCTCCTGTAAAAGGCAGGAGGAGGTGGAGCGAACATTTTTTGTCGGTTGATATATATTAATTTTGTCCCTTAGATAGGACGGGGCTGTCCCATATATACATTTATGGCAGAAGGTCAGCATTTTAAAGGAGATCCTGGCCGATATTGGAAGCCAATGTAGTTCCTTTCTGGCAGAGGAAGTAGGTTCGTGCCTTTTCAAGCCATAAATTATTCGCACCGAGGTATTTTAGATTTTCTGCAGTCTTAATACATCTGCTATACTGGCACCCCCCAGTAATGCATTACAGTAGTCCAGCCGTGGCAGAATAACTGCCCTTACTATCTTAGCTCGATTTCCTTTGGAAATTAGTGGAGCAACTTGTCTCAGGACACGCAGATGATATTGAGTATTTTTCTCAATGGAATCTACTTGTGCTCCTGCATCCAGTGAGGCCTCCAGATATGCGCCCAGGGTTTTTACCTTGTCAACTACTGTGATAGGGGTGTCCTCAGCCAGGAAATTATAGAACGCAGGTGTTAATGCCTCTCTCGATTTTTTGGACCCATAGATCATATGTGATTATTGCATTGCATCGGTTCCCAGAAACAAATCAAAATGTTAAAACAATTCCTGGCCGGGCCCGAGGGTCGATAGCATAAGACTATATGAAAATATTGTGAGAGTGAGAGCTGAAGGTTTTAAGGTATAGATTTGTGCTACCTCATCCTATATAATAGGGATTGGAAATTAGTTCAAATCAAAGATGAATTGAAAATAATAGCCATTTTAAATGAAAATCAGAAGGGACTATAGAATAAAAAACTGATGTATAACTGCTAGTAAACCATGTTTCCGTGACCAAAATGACATCTTACTTATGCAATTGAATAAAATCTACCAGAGTCGTAGATTTGTTTTACAGTGGATCTAGCCCTAATCAAGGTGGCGCGGATAGACTGAACCTGGTTGTGACATGCCCTTGCTGAGGGGAAAGAAGGAGCATCCGGGGATTGATAAATGACATAAAGTCTAAGTTTGTTAAGAGAGCAGACGTGAATGGAGACATGACCTTTGTTTAAAGCAAGTAGACTGTCTTTAGTGTGTCTGTTAATGATGACATTAAAATGGGTGACTTTAGATTTAAGTCAGTCGTGAGTAAAAAAAATGCGAGTGTTCATGAAGGAGATAAGTGAACAACAGACTGCCACACCTAGATTAAGCAAGCAAGCCTCATCTTCCCCCGCGTTTCAAGCAGCGTCTAGGGCCGACCGTTGACATTCACTGCAACAGGCCCAAACAGGCTTTGTGTCAGCGCAAGACTGTTAAGTCCACAATGCAGGAGTATGCCAGAAAGTTGCCAAGAATCAAGGTGTGCTGGGAAATGTAGTTCAATAAGGTACGGTAATGGGATTATAAAGTGCTGCGTGGGAGCAGCAAGTAAGCAATGCAGATCTCACAGAAAAACGTTGAGAATGTGTAAACAGCAAATAACACACAATACAGTATTTTAAAAGCTTCTTAATAACAACCTAAGCCATCACAGCAACATTTCAGGGACTTTTCTTCGTTTTCTTCTTTTCGTCCTTTCTTCTACCCCTTCTCGGACTGCCTTGGTATATGTTTTTTGTAGATCTACAGTTTCGTCTTCTCCTTCTTCTAGAGTGTTTTGTAAAAATCATTAAATTGATTAAATCAACTAAATAAATAGATAAAATAAAAGTGCATCCCGATCTAAAACATCATACTTTAACACATATATATAGATTTGCATCGTACATAGAAAAACTAAATATGATACCTCGTAGAAAGCTTCATAAACATTAAAAAGCAAGGGGTAGTTTATAATTTCACAGAGCAAAGGGATGTTTATTTAATATGTAATGTATGTATAGTGGTTTCAGGAGTGCCACTAGTATAATGCCCCCGCAACACTAATCCCACCCCTGGATCAAAGAAACAGACTGCTTTAATCAAACTAGTTTCATTTAATTAGACATTATAAATGGTTCACAATCCAAGTTCACTCCCAACTCGCAATTGTGGGGAAGTCATCTCAGATGAATTCGGACTACAATAAAAAACAAGTTATCACTGTAAGTTATTACTCCAACATGCCTACTTTTGTCTCAATAATATATTCTATCTTGACATAGAGCATCACATTTGCTTTGCTTATTCATGTAAACATTCATACACATATGAACAGATCTGAAGGGGTATTTTATTATTTTATTCTTTAAGGCACAGACCTAGCTTGATAGCAGCATAGCTCGGTACAAAGTGTGGGTAGCCAGCATTTGAGATGCCACATTTTAACAGTAGCGCAGTACTTTGAGTTCTGTGCATCGGTATGTGTGTCCTTGGAATTATTCCTTGGTCAGGTGTTGTTGAAAGAGCCATGTTTTGAGAGATTTGAGGGGGCACTCTGAGCCAACACCAGGATCGAGTTCCAAAGGGTGGGTGCATGACAAGACAAGGATTGTTTGTGGGAAGAGAAGGATTGTGTGCAGGTCCTCTCTTTGCGGATGAGTTGTGATTCAAGCCAGCTGTTTGATTTGTTGCCCGAGGAGCATGTGCCACCAGATATGTGGAGCTTAGCTGCCAGGCACACTGGGGTGCTAGTTGTGACTGCTTTGTAGATGATACATGCAGTCTTAAACAGTGGAAGCCAATGTAGTTTGCGTAGGATGGGGGTAATTCGTTCCAGTTCTCGCGCTCCTTTAATAAGATGTGCCGTAGCATGGTGGACAGTTCTAGGGGAGCGAAGTGAGCAGCTCGGAGCCCTGTCAGGAGAGCATTTCCCCCATCGAGGTGTGAGACCACAGGGGCCTACACTGGGGTCTGGAAGCCCTGTGTTAGCATGCAGGTTTGATTTTTCTGGTATTCTGTATAATATGCTAAGGTATTTAATTGTACAATACAGTAATCATAATAACCATTATTATTTAATGCCAAATCACATTTATAATGAAAAACGTTTCACATGCTTAAACAATTTGCTCCACCCCTTATGAGGGAACATGGTTTTATAAAAAAAACAGTTGAAACCTGTGAGTGGAATATGATACCATGGTGTGCAAGTGAAACATTATATCAGAGAATAATTGTATTGGAATAAGGAAGGAATTCTATTCAGCACATAAGTACAGAACGTTTTAAATTGGTTTTGTTTTTCAAGTTGGAAATATATGAGCAGTGACGTTTTAAATGGCTTTGTTTTCCTTCTGCAATGAGGGGGGCTTGCAGGAAAGGAATCACTACATACAGCACGTTCCTTATACTTGGTTTAACTGAATAGAGCACTGTCAAGTATTTTACAGCTTTTGAACATTTTCTACATTTGAACATATAGATATAAGAACTTATTTATAAAACCATTCAATGCCTATGCAACATCTTCAGAATTGTATGAAGAAATCACAGCATTCATGAGGCCCTTTCCCTTCAGAAAAAACTCCCTAGGAATTAATGATTTATTTTACTTGAAAAGAGAAATGGCCCCACCTTTTCAGAATTCAATTCCTAAGGAACAAAATATTTTAAATTCAAAATATTTTGAGTAGAGCAGCATGGGGCATGTGTTCACTTACATTAAATACGCTATGGTGCCTGGGTTCACTTGCATTAAAAATGTGACCCCATGCCCCATAGTGCATTTATCTATTTATTGGATGGGGGGGTCACCAAACTTTCAGGTCACCCGGTTCTTTCAATCAAAGTAGCAAGGTGTCTCCCATCTCTAGTTCCCTCCTGTCTCAAATTGAAAAAGAACGCCTTGGCCAGTGTTTCATACCCTTCTTTAGTTTCAAGTAGACATTTTCTCTCCCAAATTGTGTGGGTTGGGTCTCCAAGAGTGTTCTAATTATTTATTCTGGGAACCGTTAACTTGCTTATCACACTCTAACTTTTATTGGAAGAGCTCTGTGATTGGTATTTGTTGACTTTCTCACACCCAAAAGTGTCTACTTTCTCACCTGCACTGGCCAGGTGAACCTGATGTGTCATAAGAAGGCTGTGTCAGCTGCAAATGAGTCTCAGGCCTTGGAGTGAGAAACTCTACTGGGATGAAATATGACTCTCAATGTACCTGGATCCATTAAAATGTGATGAGGTCCATTGTGTCATTTTCATTTCCACCATTTCAAGTGTTATCAATATATGTGAACCATGCAAAAAGTATATATTTCAAATATTATTCTGCTTACTGAGCCAAATTCAGAATCCAAAAGATGGTAGTTGTGCTGCTGTAGAGGTAGTGCATTGGCAAGTTGTGCTGTGCCTGCAATTGATGCATTGTGGTCCCTGAGTGTAGTGTGAGATGATTTTCTGGACCATGTCAAAAATGTCCTTAACAGCACAGCTATTCCTGGTGATATTTTTTCCTCAAGATGAAGGGCACGTGCAAAGCAATAAACATGCATGGTTTTATCAAGTTGTAGGGCAGCAAGGATTTTAGATCGACTGTCATGAGTAAGAAAAGCCAGCAGTTGGTGTCACAGGCTTAGCCTCTGCATCACCACATTATCCATCTCTCCCCAAATGTGAACCTCCTGTGGCATCTGTCTTCAAATCCTTGCATACGGACAATTACATTGATTTGCTGTCTTATAAAATCAATTAGGGATCAGAACCCCACTCATTTAGAGGGGTACGGTAAGGACTTGGTCCCTTCTCCCAACGTTGGAGCCCCCCATGAGGCTAGGCATTTGAGCCCATTTTGTAACACCCTCCCAAGGGCTAGAGGCAAGTGGGACCTCACCGGGAGAGACTCCTCCTCAGGGGGCATTTAAATTGAGCTATCCAATCCCCTGGAACGAGTACATTGAATAACGTGCTCTCAACTAGCAAAGTTGAGAGAGGAATGCATACACAAGAACGGGAAGGCCCTGAGCTGCGTAACACCTGTGGAGAGAGAGGAACATATGCGCAGTCACGGGAAGGGTCCGAGGTGCGTAACAACTGAGGAGAGAGAGGAATCCAAATTCAGGCACAGGAAGGCATAAGACATAAAGGAATCCATATGCAGTTAAGGGCCAGCCCTGAGCTGCTTAACACCTGAATAGAGTGAAGGCGAAGTAAGTCTGAGCCTGGAAGCCCATGAGTGTTAAACTTGCACGAAACAAAGAACGGACTGGAAGGAGGAGACATGAAAGAGAGAGGAACCCATGGATTCCACATCTGCTGTCGAAGTGGAGCAGAAGGAAACATGGAAGCGTGCCTTCCAATGCTGGAAGGAAGCTGGTGTATGCAATTACAGACGACCCAGGCTGAGAGAAGTAGAAGAATTGGCACAAGGTTCCAGGAGGAACCAAATAACAAGTGGTGGCGTGAACGAGGATACAAGGTTGTAATTGTAATTGGTTATTTACAACGTGCTTAATACCCAGAACCTGTGTTGCTCTGCATCGTCTTGCTTCCAAGGCGAGCGCTTTGCCCCTGAGCTATCCTCCCGGCCCAATGTGCCTAAAGGATGCCAAGACCACTTATCAAAGGACACCACGGAGTATGCCGAAGGAGGAGAACACAGCCAGGGAAGATGCCATCCTCACATCACGCGAAGAGAGCCTTGACCTATCTAAAGGCCCGGTGATGCGATCCTTGAGTCAGAAATGTAACGGGGAGAGCAGGAGACACAGAGAGGGGACCAAAACTAACAAATGGGATACTCATACTCCTCCCAGTGAGGAACCAGTGTGGAACAAGAGTGAGAATCATTACTGGGCCTCTGATACTCATCCCAGTGAGGAACCAGTGTGAACCATGCGTTAGAATCATTACTAGGCTAATCATACACATCCCAGTGAGGTACAAGGCTGGGATAAAAGTGAGAACCATTACTGGACAACTCACACTCATCCCAGTGAGAACCGAGGGTGGGAGAATTGTAAAAAACATTACTGGGTTACTCATGGGCATCCCAACAAGGAAACAGTGTGGAACAAGTAATATATAAGGGGGAGTGAGAACTGTAACAAAACAAATGGTTACCCTAATCAGGAAGAGGGTTGGACATTGAATCAAGAGAGAATATTAAGTTTGCATAGCAAGAGGAGGGGAGATCAAAAGATCCCTCAGAGAAAGGAGATCAAAAGATCCCTAAGAGAAAGGAGCAAACAGAACCAAAAATATTACAAGGAAACAAGATCAGAGAGAAAGTGGAAACCCCCAATATCTGAACTTTAGGACTTGATAAAAGTAGTTTAAAACTATGTATGCAATCTTCACTAAGCTGAACTTGCCAAGAAAGCAGCCCACAGGAGAAGGTCATTTTCCTGTGCCTTAGTTATTTTGAAAGTGGCAGGGGTAGCATAGATTAGTTTTGGAAAGTGGGCAGATCTTTCTTTTGAACACACTGACAACTGACAAGCACTCTAGTTTAGTATGGCGAGGTAGGGAAAACACATAGCTCAGGGAAAGTTAGGCCTTTATCCATATTCTTTAATAAAAATGGAAGATCCGAGTCTGTGTCCTCCTTTTGACCCTCCACACTTTCCTCTACTCTTCCCAGTTAATCTTCCAACATACTACATATGCATGCTATGACCACACTCCAACACAATCTACACATTCTAGCATCAAAACGTCTTTGCATACAAGTACAGGAGGAACATTCAACACAGCCTGGGCATATATGCATTTTCAATGTCCTTCACCTTAATCTCCATATACCTGAGCCTCAGGACCCTCAGGATTGGTAGTGGGTCTATTGCTCGATTTTGTTTTTCTTTGCATGTTACCAAAAAAATGTAGATCTTGGGTTTCGGTCAGGCAACATTTGTGGTGGAGTGCAGGGGTAGTGGATGGAGTGCTGGCGGCCCCACATTCTGCAGTAAACGATTTGAGCAACAATACATTTGAGCATTTTTTCAAGCAATAGACATACATCCCTCGAGGTCTCGAGATCTGATCCACAGCCAGCACACTAACACCCACTTACCATTTGTAAAAAAAGTAGCCAAGCAAATAGCTTGTAACTGATATGAAACACATTGTTGTGAAAGCCGTAAAACCTGTGCCGAAATTAAAGGGAGTTAAAGATCGATAGTCATTGTTGTGGTAAGCGCAGTACTGCTGACCAGGAAATGTGCATGTGCTGTTAAACGTCAACCTTTTACCTTGTAATGTCTAAACTCAAATCATGCTGAACCAGAAGTCCAAAGGTCCAGGCTTTAAGTAGGCCTTTACAGGCATTAATCAATCTGCTACACGAGGCATGCTCTTGAGAATGTTTAATTTCTCATAGCTTTCCACATCTTGCTAATTTTCAAATTGTTTCTGCCATTATCAATTAAAATCGTAGCACCCATGCTCTACAAGGGAGGGAAACAATGAAAGGAAACACATTCAATGTGCTACATGTTGCTGATTGACATTTTCTAAATCTTGAATCATTAAATATATATGTGTGTGTCTGTGGGAAATGGATGGTAATTGCTCAATGTGAGGTGCATTTTAAAAATGCTTTATTTTGAGCAATATTGTTCAGGTTTGGAACTATCCCTACTTCATATCTGTTTGGCCCTTAAAATCTTCAGCTTGAAATATCTCTGGGAATGCAACAAGTTAATGTTACATAATGCTAATTAGCATTATTTCTATTATAAAAAAATAACTTCAGACTATTGCACAATATATACAATATTTTATTCGGCACCAGGTTATATTCAGTAGTATAATGGTTATTCAAATATGCAAATATGTGTAATTAGTTATGCTGTGTAAAGGTACGGATGCAGTTCTTTTATGATTGCCAGAAATCATGCAGCTGGAAGTACTCGATTATAATTAGGTGTAATTGATGGGGAATGCGGTATAACGCCTCCTTTCTTGATTAGCATACCATTGTTAATGAAATTGAAGGTATGTCATTGAAAATTAGCTTGCATTGTAGTTTTCATTCTGCAGATACATGAGATATGTCCAGTCATGACCCATACGCGGATTCGATTTGCTTACTGTAAAGCATAATGTTGACAATGTGCAGTACCTTAGAGTTTAAAGATGAGAGAGCTGGACAGTATCATTCATGTATAGATTTGATCGAAGTATGTACTTGTTATATATATTCTTGTAATACATGCCACCTGGCTTTGGTAGTTTTTAACCCTTTAAGTGCTATAGGAGTATATGTTCTTAAAAATGTGCCGGGGGAATCATTATAAGGCCCGCCCACGGCCGCACTTAGAGGGCCTACGGTGTCAAAAAAAGTATCTTGTGTTTATATTTGAAAAACAAATGTCCAGTCTTGCTAGCCTCTTAATGCAATGCAATGGTATGTAATCGTGTAGAAATTTAAGTTAAAATAGAAAAAAATATGATCTGTAAAAGATAAAAAAGAAAAAACCTAAATGAGTTTGAATGCAATAGGTCACCCAAAAAACCACAGACGGGCGGCTATCACTTTCATGTATGGGAATAATGTGACGATTCCCAACCTGGCATATATTAGGTCCCACCCAAAGCAAGCAAATAGTTCCATCCACCAATCTCATACCTGCATTCCATAAAGATAAGATATGCAAATGGTAAAAAGACATTCGCACTTGCAAATATTCATGGGGCGGGAGCCTGTATACTAGAGGAAGATGGCTGCCTTTTTAGCGAAACTCACTCTTCTCCTTCTTCTCATAACTAAAACCACGGATATGGTGAATTATAGTCACTGAACAAGTGCAAAGGAGTCCTGGCCCAGTGACCCTCTCTCCATTCACTGATCGACGAGGAAGCAACAGTTGCACTGATTAATCAAAAAAAGCTTCATAGTGCAAAAATCTGACAACTAGTAACAAATAAATTTACATCTTAACATTTCTCATGAAGAAGACAGAAGTTCTGTTGTAACTATGGTCTTACCTCTCAACCTTTTAATTCCCCAGAGTGGGTGAAAAAGGAACATTTTGTTTTGGGCAGATGAGAATCCATTCTGTAAGTGATTTCAAGCCGGCACACACCCAAGTCAAAGCCCAGCATGTAGTGCACAACTGAAACCCTTATTTACTTTTGTCTACAAGTTCAATATTCTGAACGATATACCACTCATATTACACCCTTCTCCTGGAACCCCCCCCCACCCCTGTTCACACTGCCTAAGGAATCAGGCTGGTTTGCAAAGGTAAATATGTATTTATGTATTTAAAATGTAATCACAATGGCCCTCATTACGACCCTGGCGGATTTTTTCCGCCATCGACGGACTTTTCCGCCATGGCGTAAAGTCCGTTTACGCCATGGCGGATGGCGGATTTACCGCCCCATTCCGAGGTTGGCGGGGCGGTAAGTCCCCATTGACCCATTTACCCTTCCCCATTCCCATTTCGGCCCCATAGGGCTCAATGGGAGTGGGGAAGGCGTTAATTACGCCACCGTACATTACGGTGGCGTAATTAACACCAAGGTCCCATAGCGCCATGGATTTTTACGCCCGCAAAAAGCGGGCGTAAAAGTGACCATGGCGCTTTGGGAACTCGTAGTTGGCGGTAAGGGGTCGGCGCAGCTAACGCTGGCGTAAACCCCTTACCGCCAGGGTCCTAATGAGGGCCAATATGTTTTAATAGATAAACAACAATCACCAGCGGGGTGACAGAACACAGAATAGTATCTTTAATACACTAGGAATAAGTAATGAGCACAAAAAACATATGCAGCACAGCAAAGAATACTTTTGTGTTGGTTCAGATCAGATAGCACTATGGTTGGAGGTTCCCCCGCAACACCCCTCAACCCCCAATAGGCAATGTAAAGAGATAGGAGCAGAGGACAGGTATTCAGGAATAGCATACATCAAACATGATATCAGTCCCACCTTCCTCCCATAAAACAGAAGAGAAAAACAGAATTGACCTTCCAGCTGTCAGAATGGATTTTTACAATTGTCTTTAGAATTGACAGGGCAAAAACACCAATTATAGTCAAAAATACTGACATTTTTATAAATTCCTATGGGAGCCACTTTGAACAGTTGCACACAAGCACATCAATGATTTCATCAGCATGTTAGGCAGAAACGTGTGCAGCTCCCTCTGGGACCAATGCAAAAGATTTAAGACTACAGGTGTTTGGCAGTAAACCCACTTGGTAGCAGTCTGTACCACACAGATTCACTTGGTAGCTGTGGCTGAGCAGTCAGACTTCCCTCAAGAAGAGTTAGGCAGTATACAGAGTATTCACAGTAGGTCAAAAGAACACAGTAGAACAAGTAAACACTGACCAGGGCTTGGTGTAAAAGAGATATAATTATTTATTTAAAACCACATCTAGAAAAACACACAGGCACTAATAGTAAGCAATTCAAAAACACGGTCACTAAAAGATATACACTCCCTTAGAAGAATATTAGACAAGTCTTAAGTAAAGCCCCACTTATTTTCAGACAGCGGTGTGCGCTTAACGCAGACGGCACTCTAATAATTTGTTTTAAAAGGGAGAGAAAAGCAGAGTATAAATTGAAACAGATCCCAACACTTTTACAAGAACACAACAAGAGAGGAAGGCAAAGTAAAACCGTGAGTTTAGAGTTCAGTAGGCTAGATCCACTTTAAGGGGATCAAAACGAAATGTGTCCAAGGTCACGCGGTTGCAGTGCACAAAAGTCTTGAAAAGGTTCAAAAAGAATTGGACCAAATAAAGGGACCAGTTAGAAGGTCAAGGCAGCCAGCCCAGTCCAGAAGGTTAAGGGGTTATTATTACCTTGTAGCAATCTTTAGAAAGGGAGGCCTGGCGGACACAGTACCTTAAAGTGGTGAGAATACTCCAGCAGGGGCAGTTGTTCCTGGCAGCGGATGCAAGTCGGTGCTTCGTCCGGGGGAAGAGAGCATCTCATGGGGAGGAAGATAGGAGTCTGTTGCACTGCCAGGGAAGAAACCAGCCGCGGAGTTCTCAGGTAAAAGGAGCGGTCCTTTTATTCGCGGTCCAGTGGTAAGTGGCTATCCGGTTGCTGGGGTGCTTGTCACGGGCAATTCGACCACAAGACGGCCTGGGATGCGAAGAGAAGAAGGTAAACTGGTTGTGCCCACCAGTCAGGGGAAGAAGCCTCTCCAGCCGGGAGATCTTCTCTGTCGTCGAGAAGTGGTGAGTCGGTTCCGCAGGGCTCCACCGGTGGTGTCATTGTGGCAGGTCGGCTCAACTTCTCCCTCGTCGGATTCTCAGGTCCTGTGGTGACTTCTGAAGTTCCAGTCCCCAAAGCCCTGCTTTTATGCAGCACACCCCCATTCACTCAGCCTAGCTATCAATCAAACATGGTAAGTGGTGAGCCGGCCGGCTCATCACTTGGGCCAATCACACAAGAGTGCGACTTGAGTTACCAAGGTAACTCAGTCCAGGGTGCCTAAACCCCCTCCTACACCCCCTGTGGTACCCAGACAGAGTGGCACCACTTTTGGAGGCTTCTGTGGAGAACCCCACCAAAAAGTGGAACAAAGGGCTCGACTTGGGTTGGAGTCACAGAAGAGAACACAAACGCCATTTGAGAATTGAGTTCTGGCAGAAAATACCAACCGGCGAATTAATATTAAATAAATAAACCAGCGGTATGTTCGAGGCTATGAGAATTAAATAATTAAAGTTGGTAGCCTCGAACAATGGGAAAATCCCATAGGGATATATTCGCGGTCGAATATAAAAAGTAGTATCCACTGCCACCAGCCAAAACTCGATCAGGGGGGACGGAGACGTGCCCCCTCGACTAACAGACCCCGGGGCAATCGAATTGCCCAACCAGTACGTCCACAAAATGATGGTTTGTACTGGTTTCTGTTCATAATTTGGGACTAGTAAAGCCAATGGTGACTTTACATGCCCTGGGAGACAGTAGTCAGTCCCAGGGTATGGAGTCTATGGTGGGGTGTCACTATGACACCCCTGTGTTACTGTACGGAGGGTGCTGTGTAACACACATAGTAAAAACACATGAGACCCTATGGAGTAAAGGACACCATAGCCCATAAAACACATTAACAGTCAAAGGAACACCATAAAACATGTCCAAGAGTGGGAGAAAAAGAGTATCACTCTTTGCAGGAGAAAAAAACAAACTCCAGAAATCCAGCAAAGCTGCTGGGGGCCTCACTAGGTTTGGAAATTTAGCCTAAAGAGAGAATTCTCCCTAACACTCGGCCCACCCCCAGACTAAGGCACAGGAGGATTTAATCCACTCCTGGATGAATCTCATACCTCTAGTCAATGACATACATCCTAGAGAGACCATCAGCATTTTGGTGGTGACACCCTGACCTGTGCTCAATGGTGAAATCAAACCCTTTGAGGCAGATTAGTTTTGGGTTTTCCCCTTTCATTTGCATTAACCATCTCAAGGGTTGGTGGTCAGTCTGAATGACAAAAGTAGAACCATACAAGTATGGCCTAAACTTCTTCAGAGCCCATACAATAGCAAAACACTCTTGTTTAATGGTTGCCCACCTTGTTTCAGGATCCTTCAGTTTTCTACTGATGAAGCAAATGGGGTGCTCCCTACCTTTCCTATCCAGTTGACTGAGGACTGCACCTATTCCTACATTTGAAGCATCTGTTTGCACAACGAAAGTTTGGTGATAGTCAGGAGCTCTGAGTACTGGGGCTTGGCAAAGAGCCTTTTTCAGGGTTTCAAAGGCCTGATTGCATTCTTCATTCCACCTAACCTTTTTAGGGAATTTAGGAGAGGAGAAGACATTCACTGGAGAAGTTATGGACCCATAGTTCTCAATGAAATTCCTGTAATACCAAGTGAGACCTAAGAAGGCTCTCACCTCGGTCTGAGTAGTAGGTGTTGTCCAATTTTGCACAGCTTCAATCTTACTGGGCAAAGGCCTTATTTCTCCACCTCCTACCTCATGTCCAAGTTAGACCACTTTACTCTGTCCAATCTGGCATTTACTTGCCTTTATGGTCAGATTGGCCTGTCCAAGAGCCTGAAAAACATATCTCAGGTGGTCCACATGTTGTACCAAGGAATTGCTGAACACTGCTATGTCATCCAAGTATGCCATGCAAAAATCCTCCATCCCATTCAGAACCTGGTTTACCATCCTTTGAAATGTAGCAGGTGCATTTTTCAATCCAAAAGGCATAACCTTAACCTGGTATAAGACAACCGGGGTAGAAAATGCAGTTTTCTCCTTGGCATGGTCTGTCAGGGCTATTTGCCAATAGCCTGACATCAAGTCAAATGTGCTGAGGAACTTGGCTGCACCAAGTCTATCCACCAACTCATCTGTCCTTGGCAAAGGGTGGGCATCAGTCTTAGTGACTGCATTAAGAGCTCTGTAATCCACACATAATCTAAGTTCTTTAGATCCTGCCTTTGGTACTAACACAACTGGGCTAGACCATGGACTAGTAGAGGGCTCTATTACCCCGAGATCAAGCATCTTGTTGACCTCACCTTTGATGTGGGTTCTTACATTCTCTGACGTTCGATAACCTCTGCTTTTGACTGGCAGACAGTCACCAGTGAGTATGTCATGCTGTCCCCAAGGGGTCAAGCCTGGTGAAAGTGAGAACAGAGAGGCAAACTGATTTAACATAGATTTGCACTCTTCCTGTAGCTCAGGTGTCAGATTTGAAGAGCGATTTACTCCTTCAATCTTTTCATCTAAAGGTAAGCTTCTGAGGAGATCAGGAAGGGCTTCACTCTCTTCTTCTTCCTCTGATGATACTAGAAGCAAAGCTCCTACATCAGGTCTCGAGACATACGCTTTTAGTCTGTTGGTGTGGAAGACTGTTGGAGCCTCCTTGGGATTGCCCAAGTCCACCAGATAGTTGACCTCTCCAAGTTTACCCACAACTTTGAAGGGTCCCATCCATTTGTCTTGCAAGGCCCTCTGCCTTGTTGGAATTATAACGAGAACTAGCTGGTCCTGAGTAAACTCGACCATGTTAGCCTTTTGGTCATGCCAGTGCTTGACCAATGCTTGTCCAGCTTTCAAGTTATCACTTGCTTCTGCCATCATTTGTGACATTCTCCTTCGGAGACCTATCACATAGTCAGTCACTCTGACTGGCTTGGGGGAAGGAGCACTCTCCAACCCCTCCTTGATCAGGGCCAATGGACCTCTGACCGGATGACCATAAAGAAGTTCAAAGGGAAAATAACCTACTCCCTCCTGAGGGACTTCTCTATAAGCAAAGAGAAGGCATGGCAGTAGAAGGTCCCACTTTCTTTTAAGGGGGTCCTCTAAAGCACCTATCATGCTCTTCATGGTTCTGTTGAACCTTTCAACCAGTCCATTTGTCTGAGGGTGGTATGCGGTTGAAAACTTGTAAGTAACTCCGCAGGTTTTCCACATGGCTTTCATGTAGTGGGACATAAAATTCGACCCCCTGTCAGAGATTACTTCCTTAGGAAAGCCAACCCTGGTAAAAATACCAAGGAGGGCCTTAGCCACAGCCAGAGCTGTAACAGTCCTCATAGGAATTGCCTCAGGGTATCTAGTAGCATGGTCTACCACAAAAAGTACAAACCTGTTGCCTGAGGAAGTTGGAGGATCAAGGGGACCAACAATGTTAATCCCTATTCTCTCAAATGGGACTCCCACTACAGGGAGAGGCACTAAAGGTGCCACATTCTTGGAGCCAACCTTACCAGAAGTCTGGCAGGTGTGGCAGCTCCTGCAGTATTTGTCTACTTCAGCCCCCATCTTTGGCCAATAAAAGTAGAGTGAGAGCCTTTCCTTAGTCTTCTTGAAACTCAAGTGACCAGCCAAAGGAATCTCATGGGCTAACTGCAAGAACTGTGGTCTGTTCTCTTGGGGTACTACAAGTCGTTTGTTGTCCCCAGGTGCAGACTCCGTTGGTTCACTGTAGAAGAGGCCATCTTCCCAGTGCAACCTATATTTCCCAGGCTCTCGCCCTTCAGCCTGAGCATCTGTCTTCTGGCGAAGACCTTCCAGAGTTGGACATTCTCTCTGTCCCTTACTGAAGTCTGCCCTGTTGGGTCCACCTTCTGCCAGTAAAGACTGCAGCTCAGGATGGTCAACAGGATCCAGCTCTCCAATGAGTTCCTGGCCTTCCACTAGCTCTTCTTCAGAGTCTAGTTCAACCACACAGGGTTTTACCTCCCTCTCAGCCTCTGCTGGAGGGGGAGTTACTGGTGTAACTTTGGACAACCTAGGGGAAGTCCTTGTTGGCTGCACTGGAGTGCTGGCTATGAGGTTCTTTTTAGAAGTTTTAGGTTTCCCTTTTTCTTCTAGTTTCTTAGAGACAGCAGCTGACATCTCCAGTGGAACAGGAGTGATCTCTTTCTTCATCATCTCCTTGGGAGTACCTCTCATGGTTCTCTCCCTTGAAGGTCTGGTAAGCTCCTGTAACCTTTTACTAGGAGGTCTTGGGGTATGTGACACTACTCCAAGAGTTTTCAAGTCATTACCCAGCAGAACCATTCCTGGCACCTCACTTTGTATGCTGACAGGTATCTTCACAGTCATGTCATTACACTGTATGAGAACTGGTAATTGGGGAAGCATCTGCACAGGCCCTCCAGCTAACTTGGCGAGGCGTTTGGGTACCTTAGCAACATCCTCAGACTGAAAAAGCGATTTGTCCACCACAGTTATGGTGGCCCCAGTGTCCCTAATGGCAGGAGTCTCCTGACCATTCACCTGGACACTGTCCTTATAATACTCTTTAGTATTATCTGGGATAGAATTATAGACATCTAAGTTCTGTTGTTCCCACAAACCCAGAGACACTAAAGAAACACTGGCTGAGACTCCAATGGGTTCATCAGCCAGTAATAGAAAGTTTCCACTTGCAATTTGTACTTTCTCCTCTGGAGCGAAGGCTAAGGAGAAAAGCTGGGCCCCTGAAGGTTTACCCTTACATCTGGGATCTCCTTTCACATGGTCAGTAGAGCCACAAACAAAGCATTTACCAAATGCTTTCTGGAATGGTGGCTTGTTCTGACCTCCCTCTGGTTTGTCACCAGGAGGTACACTAGCCTGATTTGGTTTCCCTTGTGGCTTACCCTTTTGGTTTTGTTTGGGGCCCTCTTTGGAATTGGAATTATTAGAATTCTCTTTGGAGTCCTTTTTTGGCTGTTTTCCCTCATCCTTTTTCTGAGAAGCCCCAGAATCCTTGTGAGTGGCCCTGTTGGCAACCCACAAGTCAGCAGCCTTAGCTAACTTCCTGGAATCTAATTCCTTTGAATTAGCCAAGTGCTCTCTGAGCTCAGGAGAGCAGGCATCATAAATTGACTCCAACATTACAAGATTCTTCATTCCTTCATAAGTGTTAACTCTGTAACCCTTAATACATCCCTCTAAGTTTTTCAAACGTTCACTCACCCAGGTAGCCCAAGGGGTACCATCATGCGTTTTGAGGGTCCTAAACCTCTTAAGGCCCTGGGAAGGGGTCTTCCCAAATCTAGCTATCAAAGCTAGTTTCACACATTCATAATCCTTATTATCCACCTCCCCCAACTCCATTACCACATCAGTTGCAACAGGGAGAAGCCTAGAGAACAACCAGGGGAGTAACTAATTCCCTGTGATGTCCTGGAGCCCATGATTATACTCAAACATTTTTAACCAATCCAACACATCCAACTTTGGTTCATACATACCCACTAATTCCTCAGGCATCCGGGGTCTTTTGGGACTGGAACTCCTAGAGGAACCAGAGGAGAGAGAGAAGCATTTTCCACAGACAACTTCTTCATTTCTAGTTCATGATTAAGCTCTATTTCTCTGAGTCTTAACTCAGCTTGCTTCTGCTCAGCCTGGGCATTCACTCTTCTGAACTCTAGCTCTTGGTTTCTTTCAGATTGAGCTAAAAAACGTTTGTACTCTAATTCAAGCTTCATTTTTTCAAGTTCAAAATAAGCAGGGTTACATGTAGGACCTGGTATAGGCCCAGTAGGTACAGTAGGCACAATAGGTCAAAAGATGACAGTAGAACAAGTAAACACTGACCAGGGCTTGGTGTAAAAGAGATATAATTATTTATTTAAAACCACATCTAGAAAAAAACACAGGCACTAATAGTAAGCAATTCAAAAACACGGCCGCTAAAAGATATACACTCCCTTAGACGAATATTAGACAAGTCTTAAGTAAAGCCCCACTTATTTTCAGACAGCCGTGAGTGCTTAACGCAGATGGCACTCTAATAATTCGTTTTAAAAGGGAGAGAAAAGCAGAATATAAATTGAAACAGATCCCAACACTTTTACAAGAACACAACAAGAGAGGAAGGCAAAGTAAAACCGTGAGTTTAGAGTTCAGTATGCCGGATCCACTTTAAGGGGATCAAAACGAAATGTGTCCAAGGTCACACGGTTGCAGTGCACAAAAGTCTTGAAAAGGTTCAAAAACAGTTGGACCAAAGACAGGGACCAGTTAGAAGGTCAAGGCAGCCAGCCCAGTCCAGAAGGTTAAGGGGTTATTATTACCTTGTAGCAATCTTTAGAAAGGGAGGCCTGGTGGACACGGTACCTTAAAGCGGTGAGAATACTCCAGCGGGGGCAGTTGTTCCTGGTAGCGGATGCAAGTCGGTGCTTCGTCCGGGGGAAGAGAGGATCTCGTTGGGGAGGAAGACAGGAGTCTGTTGCACTGCCAGGGACGAAACCAGCCGCAGAGTTCTCAGGTAAAAGGAGCGGTCCTTTTATTCGCGGTCCAGTGGTAAGTGGCTATCTGGTTGCCGGGGTGCTTGGCACGGGAAATTCGACCACAAGACGGCCTGGGATGCGAAGAGAAGAAGGTAAACTGGTTGTGCCCACCAGTCAAGGGAAGAAGCCTCTCCAGCCGGGAGATCTTGTCTGTCATCGGGAAGTGGTGAGTCGGTTCCGCAGGGCTCCACCGGTGGTGTCGTCGTGGCGGGTCGGCTCAGCTTCTCCCTCGTCGGATTCTCAGGTCCTGTGGCGACTTCTGAAGTTCCAGTCCCCAAAGCCCTGCTTTTATGCAGCACACCCCCATTCACTCAGCCTAGCTGTCAATCAAACATGCTAAGTGGTGAGCCGGCCGACTCACCACTTGGGCCAATCACACAAGAGTGCGACTTGAGTTACCAAGGTAACTCAGTCTAGGGTGCCTAAACCCCCTCCCACACCCCCTGTGGTACCCAGACAGAGTGGCACCAATTTTGGAGGCTTCTGTGGAGAAGCCCGCCAAAAAGTGGAACAAAGGGCTCGACTTGGGTTGGAGTCACAGAAGAGAACACAAACGCCATTTTAGAATCGAGTCCTGGCAAAAAATACCAACCGGCGAATTAATATTAAATAAATAAACCGGCGGTATGTTCGAGGCTATGAGAATTAAATAATTAAAGTTGGTAGCCTCGAACAATGGGAAAATCCCATAGGGATATATTCGCGGTCGAATATAAAAAGTAGTATCCACTGCCACCAGCCAAAACTCGATCAGGGGGCACAGAGACGTGCCCCCTCGACTAACAGACCCCGGGGCAATCGAATTGCCCCGACCAGTACGTCCACAATATGATGGTTTGTACTGGTTTCTGTTCATAATTTGGGACTAGTAAAGCTAATGGTGACTTTACATGCCCTGGGAGACAGTAGTCTGTCCCAGGGTATGAGTCTATGGAGGGATGTCACTATGACACCCCTGTGTTACTGCACGGAGGGTGCTGTGTAACACACATAGTAAAAACACATGAGACCCTATGGAGTAAAGGACCCCATAGCCCATAAAACACATTAACAGTCAAAGGAACACCATAAAACATGTCCAAGAGTGGGAGAAAAAGAGTCTCACTCTTGGCAGGAGAAAAAAACAAACTCCAGAAATCCAGCAAAGCTGCTGGGGGACTCACTAGGTTAGGAAATTCAGCCTAAAGAGAGAATTCTCCCTAACACAGCAGAAACCAATTGGAATTTTAAGGTCCAAGTCGGAAGCAGTTTAAAGCTCTTTTACATGTGTACACATTTCTCAGACTGGAAAATCACGGAAAACTTTTCCGTGCGTGATATTTGCGATAACAGGAGAAATGATTTGAGTTATTTGGATAGCTACAGATGTTAGGCACAAGTAGGAGTTGAAATTTCATTTCTATCACGAAAACTGAGGGTGTTATAGAGGATTTAGTAAAGGTCATTTTTGTAAAATAGGCGCGAGAATGGAAAACAGAAATGCACTTTTGAAAATGAAAAATGGGTTTGCCTACACTAGGGGATGACTATGAAAAAGCGAATACCACACAGGGATCTCACAGTCACTTGATCAGGTGACCCGTCTGCTAAGGAAACTCGACTTCTTCAGATGAGAAAAGGGTCACAGCAAAGACGGTTCTAACAATACTGGTTCTGAGGGAAAGATAGGATGGGTTTGAGACAGGGAAAAGACAATGCAAAGATACTCCTAACAATACTGGTTCTGAATGAAACATAGGATGGGTTTGAGATAGGGATAAGACAATGCAAAGATACTCCTAACAATACTGGTTCTGAATGAAAAATAGGATGGGTTTGAGATAGGGATGAGACAATGCAAATATACCATGGGCCACAGTTCTTCTTATTAATACTCACAGGATAAGTTTTTAAATGGGACCGTCAGCTCTGGTCAGGGGATTGGGTCTGGTCTAGGAAAGACAGCACGTCAGGCACGGTACTGGATCTGCTCTCCTAGTCTGTGGGTATTTGAATCAGCTGGATGGCGAGTTCCTCAGGCAAGCTTAGTAATAGCAAGCCAGAGAATTTCAGGATACTGGTTCCAAAGGCCTTCTCCCACCACACAGCGCTTTACTGGGGGGAGAGACTAAATTTGAGGATTTGGGTTCGCTGGAATCAATAGTTCTCTATTGCTGGCAAGAGATTTGGCATCTGTATCTGGAATAATATTAAAGCTGGATGTAGAATGCTGGATCAGAGTGCTTTGCCGGAATCAGGAATGTGGCTGTATCAGTCAGTCCCTTTGGGTTGTCAGCTGTTTCTATTTATGCTATAGGATGACATCACAAAGCGGGTGTGTGGGCCGGCTTAGCTAAGCTTTTCCCTGTGAGCTGGGATAGGACCAAACTTCATCTCTGCCTTCCAATTTGAGTGATTGGATCAAAGCCGGATGATGTCACATTTTATGATTTGCTTTACAACCCTCAGAGACCTCCCTTTAGCCACTGGTTTCAAAATTGGATATGATACTAAATGTACATTTCTACATTGGTCACCTTTATACAAATCACACACAAAGATGGCATATTTTATGCAGCAGCTATTCCTCAAAACCCTGTAGCTATGGGATCTTGTCTCAACTTTCTACAGAATTGTGTCCTTTTCGCTTAATACAATTTCCACATTTTAGGCAACTTTCCACAAAAGTGTGTGTTTCACAAAGGAATGTTCGTGTACATTTTCACAATTGTATCATTAATACATTTTGCATGAAACCACATATACTGCCATTCCTGTCCGAAACATGTCACACAGTTCTACCTCCTCTTCCCACATGCCGCCAAAAATTAAATTAACAACTCTGTCCTTTTTATATATTTCACCTCTTTGAATAACACGTAATGAGTCTTTTAAAAATTGTTCATTGTTCATTCTTAACAGCAGATGGTCACTTGGCCCTACCCCTTTGTCTCTCCTGGGAGTCCAGTGCATCCCCCTCCTTGGGGGAAGCTCCTTCCAAGAGAGTTTTCGACTGCCTTCACACCTCCGCTTCGTGGGCTGAAGGGCTTTTCATTGTTCCTTCGCTGTCTGTAGACAAGAGTCTGTTTTAGCCCCGCAATTACCATCTCCCCATGAGATTCTGCTGAGAGAAAGGCCCTCCTTCTCGGATAAAAACCTACTTTTCCAGTTCTTGTAGCTCAGCCAGGCTAATTAACTTTTGAATCCAGCCAAAACCACATTTGCTGCATCAAACAGAAATACATTACTTTCTTAGCCTTAAAATCTGTGGGATCAAAACACAACTAAAATCTGTATTCCTTTTTGGCAACAATCCTGTTTATGTTTGCTAATTCAGCAGACTTCTTAGTTTTAGGTCCTTTTAACGTTTCTTCAGTACTCCTCTGACAGCTGTCATTCAGGTAGCCCCGGGTACTGCACCCAGATTTTGGCCTATGCTGTCAGTTTTCAGCCAATCCAGTTTGTCTGGAGAATGTTTTGCTCTTGACATTGGCACTTGTATGTTCACAATGTTTCATAAGATGCATGAATTTTAGCACCAGGCAAGATTTTGAATGTTGAGAAGTGTCCTGTTATGGGAATTTTGGAGTTTTTGGCAACAAAGCAAATGCCATTTGTAAGCACATTTTGGGGTTTCACTTGCACAATGCTGCTTCTCTCTCTGCACTCTGTTTGCTGGTCATGGAGTCCACTGGCACATTTCTGCAGGGTGTGCTCTATTCCACCGCACATGTACCATGGGTGGCAGGTTGTGCATCCCTCTTTTTGTGTGTTGAAGCACACGGTTTTTGTAGGTTTTTGGTGTGCACAAGGGTTTTGCCACCATTGTTGCTGTTTCTTTCCCCATAACTGGCAAGGTGATGCCACATAGCATAGTGGAGTGGGTCAAGATATCCCACAGAGCCCTCCCTCCCGACTTGGTTTTGACCGCCCGTCAAGGGAAAGTCGGGAGATTGGGATGCTCTTTTCTTTTGCCCATGTGGAGAAATTCAGCTGCTTCTCCCATTAGTGCTGGAGGTGACCAGCACTACTCGCCGGTTCTAGTCAGGAGTATTGCTGGTTCTAGTTGGGAATATGGAGTGGCACTCTGGTCTCCTTGGTTCTTTCCTCCTGGTCCCCCAGTGGTCCTCCTTGGTAATCCTTTGGATGATTCTTAGTCCAGATGCTAGAAGACAGAACAGAGCATGGTTATGGCTATTTTCCCACTACTGTGTCCAGACGTCATCTGGGGATGTCAGCAGTGGGAAAGACACTTGCCTTGGTTATAATTGGCAATATTCCCTGTCTATGTTTAATAATGGTCTTAACACTCGTTTTGCACATACACGGTGAACATTTAGTGATTCTTCAATGTTTCAGGATTTCCCCCTCTGGGTTTCCGGTCGGCTCCTCTATTTGCCACAAAGTATGCCTGGGATGGCAACTCTTTAGCTGGTTTTTGTGGACCCACTTGTCTTCCCCTTCTGCCAAACTGCCCTTGGGGATGCGGATTCTGTTGGTGACTGGTCAGATTCTGTCCACAATTTCAAAAGGACCCTGCCAAGTTGGGAGGAATTTGCACTCTTTGGCTTGATTCCTTTGGAAATTGTACAAGTAGACCTGGTCTCCTACTTGGTATTCCTTTTCAGTTATCTTGAGATCATAGTGGGTCTTCATACTGTCTGCAGATATCTGTAGATTCTGCTGAGCATAGGCAAAAGCATGTTGAAGGTCTTTTCTCAGATTCTCAACATACTCATGAGTTGTGGAGGCATTTATCAAGGTCTGCTCTTAGATTCTGTAGAGCCGATGCTGGGGTAGCACCATCCTTCGTCCAGTCATCACCTCAAATGGAGACATTTTTGTTGCAGAAGAAGAGGTAGATCTGATGGCCATCAGGACAAGGGGTAATCGAATGTCCCAACTTGGCACAGAATCTGGCACAAACTTTTTTAATATGCTGGCAATAGTTTTATTGTATCTCTCCACTCCACCACTAGAGGAAGACCGGTAGGCAATGTGTAGTTTCCTTTTGACCCCAAGTATCTCCCACAACTTTCTCATCACTTCGCTGGTGAAGTGGCTACCTCGGTCTGACTCTATCCATTGGGGTAGTCCAAACCACGAGAAGATGTGATTGATCATCAGGGCAGCTGATGTTCCTGCCTTGCAATTTGGGGCAGTGAGACATTCCACCCATTTAGAGAATAAGCATGTTATGGTCAATATGTACTTCACAGGCAAGTTAAAATTGACTTGCAAATCTGACCAAGGCAGTGTCATCCCCCTCTTTGGGAGGGGAGCACGGTGTGTGAGTGATGTTGGCTGAAATTGTGCACACACAAGACACCCTTTCAAGTATTGGTCGAGGTCCTGCCCCATGTGTGGCCAGTATGCAACCTCTCGCAAGATTTCTAATGTCGTATGAAACACCCGATTTCCGGCTGTGGCCGCATCATGGGCATGACTTAGCATCAGGCTTCGGAATGAGGTAGGGACCACCCACTGGTCATGGCCAGCTAGGGATCTCCTCACCAACAAACCGTCTTGGATTCAGAATATGTTTGGACATTTCATAAACACTCTGAGGTCCTCTTTCTCAATGTAATCAGTATCCATCAGGGGACAGTTCTCAGGGTCCTCAATGTGTTGATAAAATGTATTGGATCCCCTTTTTGAGCCATAATCAAATCAGTATCTGGGGTCTCCTTACTCCATTGTGCAGTAGAGAGTTCATTGTGAACATTTGTCTGGGACCTAGTGATAGCAGTGACCTGGATTTCCCCCAATAGGGACTCGATCTCAAGTAGATCCCCTTGGATGGCTCTGGTTTTGGCCAGCTGAACAGCTAGGTCTTTTCCCGTTTTTTCTAGTTCCTCTACTTTAGAATGACCATTGATCTTTTTCCAGTAGATGGTCATCTCATTTGAGGTGACCAGATAATCAATATTTTGTATTAATTTTCTGTGTTTTAACCCTTTAACTGCCATGGGTATTTCCCCCCAGTGCCAGGGCCTTTTTTGGTGATTTCGGTATATGGCCTTTCAATGGCTTGTAACTTTTTTGTTACATGAGGTATCTCAGCCAAATTTGGCTCCTTTTTTCCCATATGTAGGCGGTCGTAACACCACCCAGGAATCATAGGTTGTTGTAGAGGGGTGAGAGAAAATAAGCAAAAAGGGCAAAAATGTGGGTTTTTTTCAAAAAATGCCAATAAAATTATGTACAAAGAAGCATGTGGTTTTTTCCTAGTAAGAGCTAGGAACAAATGGTTTGCTGTGCTGAGTTCCCCAATTTCCTGGCTTTCAGGAACAGGTTGAGTGGAAACGAAAAAAAAATTATTTTGTTGTGGTTATCAACCGTTTTGTGAGAGGTAGGCGATTTTGGCCATTTTTGCCAATTGGACATGCATGGATGGAATGGAAGAAAAGGGTAGGAAAGCTGAATTGGAGGACAGAAAGGCATATATTTCTGAAAAGTAGACAATATTCCAAGTTTAGGAAGGGGTGATTTGCATAGGTCAGGAAACAACTAGGTAGGGGAAACTGCCATAGATTGGGGAAAAAGCGTGAAAATGACCGAAAAAAAGGTATGTGTTGGATATGGTTGGCTTGGTACGGCAATGGCTTCTATGAATTTTGAGAAAAGCAATGCTCCGCTACATTCCCCTGACTCTTGCAGTTAGGAGAGCACACATTTTTTGTAGTGTTTTACAAAACAAGCAATACCACAAGCCAAACACTGAGCCATGGTACACAGGTGTTTTACGCTCACGGCCTGAACAGAAGTACTTTGCATGTGTAAATCGGGAAAACCAATGTGGTGAGGAACGGCAAGCATACATTTTTTGAAAGAGCAGTGGCAGACCTTTTCAAGGGTAGGTGACTTGTGCAAGTTTCAAAAGAGTATGGTGCCTAAAGCAGCGACTAAATGTAGGTCACATTTGGGAAATGAAAGGGTTGTGTGACAAAGGGCACCAGCAAATGGGTCAAAACGTTATGAAAACCACACAAACACAACACATGGCCTACCGTACCACGTTCCCACAGGTGTCCCGATGAAAACGGTACCTCACATGTGTGGGTGCACCTACCTGGCCGCCAAGGGGAAAGCCTAAAACACAAGTAACCCCAAGTCTGTTTTCACACCTGAATTTGAGACGCTCTGCTGACCGGCACAACATACAGATATGGGCCTCGGGTGTCCAAGCCACCAAGGAAAACAGGTAACCCCATGCATTTCCAAAAGAAGACACCCGTGGGAATCAGCAGAGGTATGATATGCCCAAATCGCTCCAGAATTTATTACCCAGACACCCCCGCAAAGTCCGAAATGTGGGAAAAAAACGCAATTTCCGCACATTTCGCTCGGCTCACCCATTGAAACACGCCCCCAACAAGACATGGCCTACCATCCCGCTTTCCCAAAGGTGTCCCGATGAAAACGGTACCTCACTTGTGTGGGTGCACCTACCTGGCCGCCAAGGGGAAAGCCTAAAACACAAGTAACCCCAAGTCTGTTTTAACACCTAAAATGTCACACTCTCACATCATACAGATATGGGCCTCGGGTGTCCAAGCCACCAAGGAAAACAGGGAACCCCATGCATTTCCGAAAAGAGGACAACCGTGGGAATCTGCAGAGGTCTGCCTTGCGCAAATTGCCCCAGTTTTTATTAGCCACAATCCCTGACAAAGTGTGATATTTGGTGGGTAAAAAACACAATGTTCACTTTGTCTGGGGTTCTGGGTAATAAATTCTAGGCCGCTTCATGCAAGTCAGACCTCTGTGCATTCCCACGGGTGTCCTCTTTTGGGAAATGCATGGGGTTCCCTGTTTTCCTTGCTGGCTTCGACACCCTGGGCCCAAATCTGTAGGTTGCCCACATGAACAAAATGGGCAGTGACAAAAGGCTTGGGGTTACCAGTGGGTTACCCTTTTCCTTTTGCGCCCCCGGTAGGTGCACCCACACATGTGAGGTACCGTTTTCGTCGGGACACCTGTGGGAATGTAAGAAGGTATGACATCTGTTAGCAACGTGTTTCGGTGAGTGGACACAGGGAAATGTCTCTGAAATTGGCTGGAAAGTAGACAATTCTCAGACATTTCATTCTGGTCACCCATCAAAATTGACGGCCAACAATACATGTCCTACCTTCCTGCATTGTCACACGTGTCCCAATGAGAGGCAGACCTCTCATGCGCGGGAGTGACAATGGGAACATCATTTGTACAGTAAGTTCTCTTTAGTGCGTTCAGGAAACAGTAAAGTACTGTCAGTAAGACATTTCTCATGCACCTTTCCTCACACTTCTCATCCATACCAGTCACAATGCTATTGCACATACAAGGTGGGATTTAGCACAAGGACGAACCTCCTTGTGCAGCACAAGGCGGATCGTCGTTGTGAGCAGTGATGCCACTCAAGGCACCCACCGGATCACTGGCCATTCATACCCCTTTCATGTCTGCAGTCAATAGGCATCCATTTCAGCAGTTGCACTTCTACAAAATCACTTGCGCCAGAGCAAGCATATCTACACTTGAGCATATCTACACACTTATAGCACGTGCACATCTACTCACAATGCAACTGTGTCTCTAGCAATACCTTGTACATCATTTGTCAGCAATTGCATAGCAACTGTGTCTGCATTCGATCTCTATGTGCCTGCAATGGTATGTGGACACTGATAGCAAGTGCATATTGGCTCACTTGGCTACCTGCCCTACAGGCGCTGTCTCCCACACCAACTTCAAGTATGCCCTTAGCCACTCTGTTCAAACATTCATATGTTCAACCGTACCCACACAAAACACACACCCTGAAACATGGCAATCATTTCTGCAGTGCTGGGAAAGTGCATTGACAGAAATTACATCTGCATGTTCTACCTAGCTTTACTTCATTCACACACCAATCATATACAATTAATTCCTACAGAAGACATGTCACTTACACCACACATAACAATACTTATAGTAAAATAATAAACAAGGCAGGATGTTACAAGGTATGCAAGACACCGCCGCCATACAGTTTGTGTCCAAGTACCACTTTCATGACACTTAGACCTCAAGGGAGGGAGCCAAAGTGGCGTGTACTATTTTCAAAACACACCCCTTGAGTGGAGGGAACCTGAATGGTGTTCCGGTCTTCCCCAACGCACCTCTCGAGTGGAGGGAGCGGGACTGGCGTTTCTTTGCATGCCAAACCTTAGTGTCACGCATTCCACTCGTCCCTCTGGGGGTCCCATTCCTCATCCCCGTGCCCCGAACACCCCTCGCCCTCTTGCCTGTTTCTGGGACTCACGGGTTCTCTCTTCGCCCCAGTTGCCACGGCGCCGATTGCCACAAAGCTTGGGTCGGCATGCTGTTTGCCCGCGGAGACGTCTACCCCTTTGGCGTCTTCTGTGGCGGCTGCTAGACCGGCTTCTTCCGCGTCACATGACCGCCGCCTTCCACTCACGTGTTTCTGGACTACACTCACGTGATGCACTCGCGGGTCATGTGACCGGGAGGAAATAGCAGCGCCAGTATTTAAACGGCTCTGTTGCGGTGCTTCGATGCTTCACAGCTGTTTCTTCGGATTCCTGTACGGCGCTACTTACCTTTTGTCTCACCCCTTTTGGATCTTGACCTCGGATTTGTTTCACGGACTGGCAACGGATAACCCTTGGCTTTGGTACTTGCTTCTGGATCATTGTTACGACCACGGACTGCTTCACGGACTCCTACTACGTTCCGCCCTTCTTGTGCGGATTCTGGCATCAGGTGGGCCTGGCACTTGCAACGTTGCTGGGATAGTTACATACTGAAAGAACAGCCTTGCTGGGTCTCTGAACCTTCCCCATAGGTACAACAGCCACTCCACAGACACCTTTTGGTAAGACCGTTCGACTTACTTGTTGATTGGTTGTTGATTCTGTTTTGGCTTGACACTTAACCGGTGTTTCCTTTACAGTGGTTTGGGGTTCCACGAGTACTGCAGTTCCGGAAGAACATCTCCCACCTGTGGCCTCAAAGGCTGTACAGAGAGTGACTTTGATTCTCTCTGTGCGGCACTTGTGGACAGAGGACTCTTCGGCTACACGACAGTCAAGACACAACAGACTGTGAAGCCATCCTGTCGTGTAGCTATGGAGGGAGCTGCGGATGACCCCTTGACCACTATGGTTCAGGCCATAACTGTGTTACATGCGGACTTGGCCGCAGCAAATACAGCCATTCACCAACGCTTGGATACCATCCAGAGTGCTAGACATCCTCTACCCTCAGATGCTGAATTTGGGGATACCCCACCAGGCCCCCCGCCCGTCCAACCTCCCGTTCCACCCATTCCTAACCCCATCCCCGTAGTACTGCCCTCTCCTTTTCCTTTGGCTGCCCCTGAGAGGTATCATGGGGATCCCGGCAAATTCAGAACCTTCCTGAATCAATGCAAGTTGAATTTTTTGTGTAGACCCATGGCTTTTCCAGACTCCACCTCTAAGGCAGCCTTTACTCTTTCTCATTTAGCAGGCACTGCTGCTGCCTGGGCCAATCCACTCCTGGAAATCGACAAACCAGCCCTTTACGTTTTTGATCTGTTGGTCACTGAGATATCCTGAGTGTTCTATACGTGCCATAAAGTCCAGTCCCGAGACCTGGAACTCCTGGACCTGGGGCAGGGTAGGGGGTCTTTAATCAAATACATTACTAAGTTCAATCAGCTTGCAGCCGAGACTTCCTGGCCAGAATCCAAAAAGCTGTTGTGTATTATCGTGGCTTAAATAGCGCCATGAAGGATGCCCTTGTGGTTGTTCCCTCCTTACCAACCTCTTACCATGATCTAGTCGATTTAACTCTGCAATTGGACGCCAGACGTTCTGAACGTAGGGCTGAGGCCGGTTTCATGCACACCACTGCCCCATCTCCTTCCACCTCGGCCCCCTCAAACACCAGTTCCGAACCCATGCAAATCGGGGGCATCAGGAGCCCGATCACACCCATAGAAAGGGAACGTAGGAGGGTGGACAATGCTTGCTATTATTGTGGTCTACCTGGCCATTACGTGAAGGAGTGTCCCCGTCGCCCCAAGCTGAAACCATCGGGTTTTCGGAGTGCTCGACCCTAAACTCGGGGGCCGGGTTGAGCGCTCCTTGTCATACCCCGAACCCTGTGTTTGCTTTCGGTTACATCAGACCCATATATGTGCAGGCCATTCTACAACCCACACCTGACATCTCACACCCGGTTACGATTATCATAGATTCCGGGGCTACAGGTAATTATATGGACATCACACTGGCCCAAACCCTGAACCTACCTCTTCTAGCCAAAACCCGGCCGGAACCAGTACAGGCAGTGGATGGGACTGCTCTGGTTTCCGGACCAATCAAACAGCAGACCGCCCCGATGCTCTTGACCATACAGGCTATACAAAGGGAGACCCTGAGTTTCGATCTCATCTCAATGCCCCAGTTCGGTGTAATATTGGGAATACCCTGGCTACGGGAGCACAGCCCCTTAATTGACTGGAAAGAGGGTTCGGTGCATTTCGAATCCGATCTCTGTCAACATTTCTGTCTAACCGCAGCCACCAGTATTGAGACACCCGCTCAAGCATTGGGGGTCATGGTTCAATTATCTCTAGAGAATCCCGTTGTCCCCTCCACAGAACACCACATGGTTGGACTGGTCTCCACACTCATTCCGGCCCAATACCAAGACTATCTGGAAGTGTTCGACCATGGTTCATCAGAAGTTCTACCGCCACATCGCCCGTACGACTGCCCGATAGATCTGGTTCCGGACAGCACTATCCCCACAGGTCGTATCTACTCCCTGTCTCCTACTGAAGATCTAGCCTTCAAGGAGTACATTCAAAAGTCCCTCCATCTGGGCCAGATATGTCCTTCTACATCCCCGGCGGTGAGTCCCATTTTCTTCGTTCCTAAGAAGGAGGGTGACTTACGGCCGTGTGTGGACTACCGCAGACTCAATGCCATCACCAAGAAAGACCGCTACCCCATTCCACTAATCACACCCCTCTTGGACCGTCTCACACATGCCACTGTCTTTACCAAATTAGACCTCCGCGGTGCCTACAATCTGGTTCGTGTGCATTCCGGGGACGAATGGAAGACCGCGTTTTGTACTCGCTATGGCTTGTATGAGTATACGGTCATGCCGTTCAGTTTGTGCAACGCTCCGGCCACGTTCCAGAGGTTCATGAACGACATCTTCTCTGACGTCCTGGACTTTTTTGTGGTGGTCTACTTGGATGACATCCTGATATTCTCCCAGACCATGAAGGACCACGTACAGCACGTCAGGGAAGTGTTGTCTCATCTACGGACGCACTCCTTGTTTGCCAAACCCGAGAAGTGCCAGTTCCATGCCGACTCCGTAGAGTTCCTTGGTTTTCACATCTCGTCTAGAGGGCTAGCCATGAACAATTCCAAGGTTTGCGCAGTGTTGGATTGGCCGGTCCCCGATTCTTTGAAGGCGCTCCAGTCTTTCCTTGGTTTCGCTAACTTTTACAGGCGATTGATCTCTGGGTTTTCTTCTTTGGTGGCTCCCCTCACTTCCCTGACTAGCCCTCGCACACCTTTTCTATGGACGGACACACATCAACAGGCCTTCGAGGCTTTAAAGACAGCATTCACTACTGCCCCCATCTTGCAGCACCCAGACCCAGAACTGCCATTCATAGTGTAAGCTGATGCCTCATCCTTTGCCCTAGGTGCTGTATTGTCACAGACTTGCCCTACCTCTGGTCGCCTTCACCCTGTGGCCTTCCATTCCTGTAAATTCACAGATGCCGAATCCCACTATACCGTGACCAAAAAGGAACTACTGGCAGTCATGGACACATTCCACGTTTGGAGGCATCACCTCTTGGGTGCTAAGCACTGTGTCACAGTTTATTCCGATCACCAGAACTTACAAGACCTGGCATCTCTGAAGTGTATCAACAGCAGGCAGGTCAGGTGGCATCTCTTCTTTGCGGCCTTCGACTTTGTGATCATACATCGCCCGTGTAATACCCATGGCAAGGCCGATGCCTTATCGCGTTCCCCTGGGGGAGTGACCTTGCCGACATTTCCAGACACCCTTCTGGACATCGGCAAGGTGGTTTGTTTGTGTACTCCGACCCTGCCCTTACTTGACGCGATACGGGATTGGGTTACTTCACACACAGGCCAGTTGTCCGATTGGGATTTGGTGGTTCACGATGGTCTACCCTTTGTTTCTGATCGTCTCTTCATGCGCACGGTAGACATCCGCAATATGGCCTTGGAATGGTCTCACGACGCCCTGGTTCATGGTCATCCTGGTCAGAAACGCACTTTGGCGCTGCTGAGAAGGTGGTGCTGGTGGCCGTCTATGAGAAAGGATGTTGAATCTTACGTCAACGCATGTGCGGTTTGCGCACAGTGTAAGCACCGTAGGGATCGCCCTGTGGGTCTCTTGCTTCCTTTACCTGTCCCTCCCAAACCTTGGCACACCTTGACCATGGATTTCGTCACTGACCTACCCCGGATACGGGGCTTCGATACCTTGTGGGTGGTCATTGATTCCTTTTCTAAGATGGCTCGTTTTATCCCTTGTAAGGGCATCTCCTCGGTGCCTACACTGGCCCGGTTGTTCTTCGAGAATGTCTTTTGTCTTTTCGGGCTTCCCTCGGTTCTCATCTCGGACAGGGGTTCGCAGTTCACCTTGCATTTCTGGCGGGCCCTGACTAGGTTGCTCGGGATGGACGTCCGCTTCTCCTCAGCATATCACCCTGAGACGGACGGTCAGACCGAGCGACTAAACCAGACGCTGGAGCAGTACTTACGTTGTCTGACCCTACAGCTGCAGTCTTCCTGGTTGAGCGTATTGCATCTTGCGGAATTCGCGTACAACAACGCTGTCCATTCTTCCACTGGTTTCTCCCCGTTCTACGTACTTTATGGTCAGCACCCTTGTGTTCTGCCCTTCACGGATTTGCCTACTTCTGCCAATCCAGCTGCCCTTGCATGTGTTAGGGACCTGGCCTCCATCCACGCTCAGGTGTCGACTCATCTTGTCGAGGCCCAGGCGTCCATGAAGGCGCAGGCGGACAGGAAACGGGTGATGGCCCCGTTGTTACTGTGGGATCCCACGTTTGGTTATCCACCCGACATCTGCACTTGGTGGGTTGTCGCAAGCTTCTACCTCGCTTTGTGGGTCCCTATACGGTTACTCGTGTTATCAACCTGTGTCTTATCGACTTGCTCTCCCGGGTTCCTGGCGGCTTCACCCTGTTTTCCACATTTCTCTGCTCAATCCCTGTCCCGCTCCCACACGGCTTCGCTCTCCTGTGGCCCCGGTGTCTCTATCCACTCCAGATGTTTATGAGGTCTCTGCCATTCTGGGTTCCTGTGTCTCTAGGGGGTGTCTCCAGTACCTTGTAGATTGGTCCGGTTATGGCCCCAAGGAGCGGTCCTGGGTCCCGGCTACTGATGTCCAGGCTCCCCGTTTGGTGGCACAGTTCCATAGGGACCATCCCTCATGCCCACGGGGTCGTGGGCCTTTTGGGGGGGGCTCTGTCACGCATTCCACTCGTCCCTCTGGGGGTCCCATTCCTCATCCCCGTGCCCCGAACACCCCTCGCCCTCTTGCCCGGTTCCGGGACTCACAGGTTCTCTCTTCGCCCCAGTTGCCATGGCGCCGATTGGCACAAAGCTTGGGTCGGCATGCTGTTTGCCCGCGGAGACGTCTACCCCTTTGGCATCTTCCGTGGCGGCTGCTAGACCGGCTTCTTCCGCGTCACATGACCGTCGCCTTCCGCTCACCTGTTTCTGGACTACACTCACGTGATGCGCTCACGGGTCATGTGACCGGGAGGAAATAGCAGCGCCAGTATTTAAACGGCTCTGTTGCGGTGCTTCGATGCCTCACAGCTGTTTCTTCGGATTCCTGTACAGTGCTACTTACCTTTTGTCTCACCCCTTTTGGATCTTGACCTCAGATTTGTTTCACGGACTGGCAACGGATAACCCTTGGCTTTGGTACTTGCTTCTGGATCATTGTTACGACCACGGACTGCTTCACAGACTCCTACTACGTTCCGCCCTTCTTGTGCGGATTCTGGCATTAGGTGGGCCTGGCACTTGCAACGTTGCTGGGATAGTTACATACTGAAAGAACAGCCTTGCTGGGTCTCGGAACCTTCCCCATAGGTACAACCACCACTCCACAGACACCTTTTGGTAAGACCGTTCCACTTACTTGTTGATAGGTTGTTGATTCTGTTTTGGCTTGACACTTAACCGGTGTTTCCTTTACAGTGGTTCAGGGTTCCACGAGTACCGCAGTTCTGGAAGAACATCTCCCACCTGTGGCCTCAAAGGCTGTACAGAGAGTGACTTTGATTCTCTCTGTGCAGCACTTGTGGACAGAGGACTCTTCGGCTACACGACAGTCAAGACACAACACTTAGGTGGAAGGAGCCTGAATCGGGTTCCTTTCGAATGTACGCCGGAAGCAAAGGGGGCTTCCCTGACATTTTTTTTCTACGGTAATGCCTTGCCAAGACACCCCAAAGGGAAGTGACCCAGATTTCTGTTGCCTTCTTCTCCAAGGCCTGCCTCAAGTGGAGGTAGCTGGAATGCCATTCCTTTCCAAGAAGTGCCTGAAGTGGAAGGAGCCTGATTGGCAGTACTTTGCAAGTCACACCTCGCGCAGAGGGAGCCAGACTGACGTTTCCTTCTGAGGCAGACCTGGAGTGAAAGGCACCGGGATGGAATGCCTTTCCAAGGCAGGCCTCAAGTGTAGGGAGCAGGACTAGCATTGCTTGCCAAAGCATACCAAAGGGGAATGAACCACAATGGAGTTCCTTTCTTGTTCATGGCACGCCTCAAGTGGAGGGATCCGTAATGAATGTTCTTTTAGAGGCAGGCCTGTAATGGACGGAGCCTGATTTGCGTTCCTTTGCAAGTCACGCTTGAGCTGAGGGAGCTGGACTGACGTTTATTTCGTAGGCACGGCTCAAGGGAAAGCTACGGCAGTGGTGTGCCGTTCCAAGGCAGGCCTCAAGTAGAGGGAGCAGGACTAGCAATGCTCGTGAAAGCACGTTAAATCTAGTGAAGTGAGTTGAAATCCTGTTGCATTTTTATTGAAGGTACACCTCCAGTCCAGGGAGCAGGAGTGCCATTCCCTTATAACACATGCACGATTTCAGAGCCTAAGGGTCCCCTTCAAGGAATGATGGGCATTTTCGGAAGTCAGTCGATCTCCCAATATTTTTCCTTTGTATGATACAAAAGGAAACAAGGCTAACAGCAGAGGGCTGGGTGGGAAGTGCATTGGGGACAGTACACCCGAGTATCCTTCCTCTTTCCTTGTTTTGTATACACCTTACATTTTCTGTAAGGTTGTGACTTTGTGGCTGTGGGAGGAACATAATCACCAAAGTGTCGCTCTTGCAATCTGGCCATAACTTCTACCTCTTGAAAGGAGGGAATTTGTACATGGCCCATAGTCAGAGAATTAACAACTTCTGATTCAAAGTTCCGAAAAGAAAGTTTGTTTTGTGGAGTAGCTGCCCGGTACACCACATACGCATTGTACGTTGCAATATGCACAATGCATGTGGTCAACTTTTTGTACCAGAAGCGCGACTTGCGCTCAGCACGGTATGACTCAAGCACTTGGTCGTTTTTATCTACTCCACCCATGTACTTTTTGTAGTCCAGAATGCAGTTGGGCTTCCACACTTGCCGGGTCTGCCCGCACGGAGTGACTGCTGAAGTACTTTCATCATGAATAGTACTTAGCATGTACACATCCCTTTTGTCACAGAATTTCACTGCTGACAGTTCATCCCGCCGCAATGCCATACATTCTCCCTTGGCCAACTTCTTACACACAAGTTGTCTGGGGAAGCCTTTCCGGTTACTGCGGATTGTACCGCATGCTAGTGTGCCCACATTCAACAATTCCTTGAACAGTGGAATTCCAGTGTAGAAATTGTCTATATACAAATGGTAACCCTTGTTGAGCAATGGTGTGAGAAGATCCCAAACTATCTTCTCACATGTCCCTAAATGGGCTGGGCAGCCCGGAGGGTTTAGGGTGGAGTCTTTGCCAGTGTAGACTCTCATGCTGCTGACATACCCAGTGGTACTTTCACACAACATGTACATTTTGATCACGTATAATGCTCTTTTGCTAGGAATGTATTGCCTGAACACTAGGCGACCTTTGAACAACATCAACGATTCATCAATGGATATGTTCTGGCTAGGAACATACACCTTCGCAAATCGCTGACTGAAGTGCTTCAGAAATGGCTGGAGTTTGAAGTGCCTATCAAAGTTTGGGTCAGTTCTGGGTAATGCTGCCGAGTTGTCATTGAAATGCAACATACGGTGCAGTGCTTGAAACCAATTTCTACTCATTATAGCTGGAAAGAAGGGGCTAGAATGTGCCGCTATAATAGACCAGTACATTGAGACAGTCGGCTTCTGCGATATTCCCATGAGCAGAATGAGAGCCCAAAATTTTCTGAACTCAACATCGGTTGTGGGAAACCATGCATGTGCTCTGGATTGGGGTTTTAGAGTGGGACCCCTTGACCTCAAGAACTGTGCAGCGTATAAATTGGTTTGCTCAACCACATCTGCAATAAACCCATCATCAAAAAAAAGGTTGAAAAAAGCAATAGACTGAAACCCATCTGTATTCACTGTGCACCCAGAAATACCAGTAAAATGGGGCACAACAGGCTGCACCATTGCTGGAGGCACCCACTGTGACTCTTCAGCCATGTCAGGAACTGGCACATTGCGTGGACGTCCAGCTTCGTCATCAGATGATGATGATGAGGAGGTGGAGGAGGAGACAGCGCCGGAACCTTCATTCATTGGAAACTCACTTCCCCATTCACTTTCCTGCTCACCCTCAGAAGCACTATCTGTTTCAGATTGCATATCCACCTCTGTGCCCTAGGCAGACTCCATCAATGCAGCTAAAGCTTCTTCACCAGACATTGATCGACGAGAAGCCACGAGAGCTGTCGCTATGGAACCCTTCACTGCCCAAAGACCAGGTGAAGACTGAAACAATAAGTATGTGTGCTTCTCAAAGTATGGAACGTAGTACAGTTAGTGGTATTCAGTGCCACAAACCTACACCACACAAGTACGCCAAAAGGTCCAGACTTTGCTCAGAAACTGTAGCAGCCCTCTGCAATATGAGGTACTCGCAACACGCTACAAGAAATGGAGTACTATTTTGCAAACACTCACGTGAAATGCTAAGGACCAGCTGACTGCTTTCCTACAAGTGGTTAGACAGCTACAACACACCTGCACCTAAAATAAAGACAACAAAAAAGCTACGGACAATGTACTCTTGCGCTATACATTACACAAATACAAGTGTAGGGATGAAGATTGCACCCACAGTACCAATGCACAAACAGCCAATGTGCGTTGCACCATGCCCTACTCCATGGGATGCTGGTGGATGGGAAATGGAGGCGAGAAGCAACCATGCAACATATAAGTGATTGGGTGAGTTCAAAAGCCACAGGCAATCAAGACACAGACAGGGAAGATAAGAAAATTACATGGCAGGCCCTTCCAGACAATTGCTAGCACACTTTTGACAAAAACACCTGCACTATCACATAGGGTTCTGTGTTGGAAAGGGGAAGGTCACAAGGACGAAATTAATGCAAGGGCAAGCAAGTGGAATTAGGTTGATGAAAGTGATGATGGGTAGCAAAGAAATAAGCAGCATCGACATATACAAAATACATTGACATGCCATGCACAGAAATCAATTGCAAGGAAGTCGGAGTATCGCAGTCACCATTTTTAGTCCATCAGTTACTGGCTTCCCCCACGCACAATAGCGTCCGGACAAAGGTCAAAATGTCTTCAATGAAAAGGTCCATGCCTCTTTTTGAAAGGTGGACCCCATCTTTGTGAAACATCACTTGCCCTTTTATGAAGCCATGGTGTATAGTTCGAATTCTGTCATTCCCCTTAGTCAGTCTGGCAAGCTCCCCATTGAGTTTCCTCACTGAGGAGTTGATAGCCCTTGCATTCCCTGGAGTTCTCCAATCCCTCCTTGGAATCATCTGGGACCAGGCCACCACAGTGTTTGCAAACCTCTGTGCGATCCATTCCAGTTCCATCATGTGCTGCTCTCGTACCCCCTTTCGTCCCGCAGACGCCAGTTCATTTCCTCCCAGGTGCACAACTATAAGGTCAGGGGGGGGGGGCATCTCCTTTGGCCTCGACATCGCTGTTGGCTCCTCGGAGCTGATGAAGGCGCATCCCCCCGACCCCAAACCAATGCACCGCGAGGGCATACCTTCCAGACCCAGATGTGGTTGGCCATTGGACAAGTCGTGCGGCCCTTTTGATGAAAGAGTGGCCGAAAATCCAAACAACCCTCATCCTCACTAGGAAATGGAAACACGAAAACCCCCATGAATATGGCCAGACATACAGTTAACCAATTAGCACAACAATTGCATCAATACATGGCTCTTGTAACAATCCCTGACACACACTTCACCCAATCGGACATGTACCTCTCATGTGAGATAACAGTAGGTCGATAAGTAATTGGCACATTATTTTCAGGGGAAAGAGGTGAAGAAGACAGTATGTCACCTTGTGCCAATAACACAGTTGTGCAGGCACAATTGTAATCAGTGAAGGTTTCTACTGCTGTGGGCCACCAACTGCACTGAACGGTGGTAAGGTGACTTGCACATGCTACACCACTACACGTTGGCAGGGTGACTACTCTGCCAGAGGAAGTCCACAGCAAGTGTGCTTTGTACGCTCTCTGAATATAGGTACCCAGACAGAATGTGCCCATTTATCACAAATAGATGCAACTTTAGACACTTTGAATGGGAGTGCTTCGGCCACAGCTCCAGGAACAATGGTGAACTTGGGGGCACTCGACTACCAAGGCAGAGAGGCGGTCAAGGTCACACAAATCAACCACCACCACCCTACATCTCTGTCTGGCCAGCACTACAGTTTCCCCTCCAGGAAGAGATGAGGACTCTGCCGGGACACCCTTCACCCGCTGCTGAATTTGGGGGACAAAATATCCACCTGGGAGACGGACGCCCAAGGCCAATGACATAACCCCACCCCCCCAACGTCCTGCCCCTCTAGCTACCCTGCGTTACATCTTTTCCCCCGGCAAAAGGATGGGGACCATGGTGGGGTTCACTGGGACCACTGCTCGAATTGGACCACAGAAATGGTGACCGTTGCAGTAAAAGGAATGCGCTCTGTACCAAGTGTGCATAGCATGCTAAGAAAAAAATTAACATCTGCATACCTACCGGAAACATTTTTGAAAGTTTGCTGCTACTTATGTCAGCCAAACTTTTCCTTCTGCAAATCAGCCACCTTCCTCTGTGCAAGGCACACCCATCACTGGCCCCCGAACCACCCCACTACCCTTTCCCACCCATACCACTGACACTGCAGCCACAGTTCCTCCCACCACAGTAGCTCTCCACCCCCACATTACCAAGTAATATATGTAGTACTTAGACAAGTCAGCGATAGCTTTTCAGTAGCCGCAACTGCAAAGGAAACATATAAAAATTACATTCAGTGTTTTGCCTACCAATAACACTTCGAAACTTTCTGGCAGCTATCTGTACATTTTTCAGTTCCTTCCACCAGATACATGACACTTCTCAGTCATGTACCACCACGGAAGGCTGGACTGCACACTAATTGGAAATGGAAATAAGACCAGTGGGTGTATGGCATCCCCCAGCACAAAAAAACCTCCTGGAAATCATCTGGGACCAAGCCACCAGTGTTTGGAAACCTTTGTGCAATCCATTCCAGTTCCTCCATGAGCAGCTCCTGTATCCCTTCCCCTCCCAAAGACGCCAAATCATTTCCTCCCAGGTGCACCACTGTAAGATCAGAGGGGGGTGCATCTCCTTTTGGCTGGACATCAGAGATGGCTACTCTGAGCTGGTGAAAGCGCTTCCCCCTGACCCCCAAACTAATGCACCGGGAGGTCATCCCTTTGAGACCCAGATGTGTTTGGCCCTCGGAAATATCGTGCAGCCCATTGGATGAAAGAGTATCCAATTATCTACACAGCCCTCATTCTCACTAGGAAAAGGAAACAAGTAAATCCCCATGAATATGGCCAGACCTACAGTTTACCTAATAGCACAACTATTGCGTCAACAAATGGCCCTTTCATTGGGAGACCTTCGGCCACAGCTCCAGGACCACTGGTGACCTTGGGGACACTCAACTAAAAAGGCCGAGAGGCACCCAAGGGCACACATATCAACCACAGTCCTCCCATCTCTCTGCCTGGCCAGCGCTACAGCTTTCCCCTCCAGGAAGGGATGGGGACCCTGCCGAGGCACCCTGCACCTACTGCTGAACTTGGGGGAGAAAACACACACATGGGAGAAGGGCGGCCAAGGCCAGTGACATCACCCCCCTGACTGTCCTGCCCCTCTAGCTACCCTGCTTTACTGCTTTGCCCCTTGCAAGAGAATGGGGACCCTGGCGGGGCTCACTGGGACCACTGTTGGAATTGGACCACAGAAACGGTGACAGTTGCTAAAAAAGGAATTAGCCCTGTATCATGTGTGCATTGCATGCTCAGAAGAAATGACCGTCTGCATTACTACCAGACAAAGTTTTTGCAAAATTGTAGCTAATTATGTTTAGCAAACTCTTTTTTTCTGCAAAGCAGCCACCTTCCTCAATGCAAGGCACACCCATCACTGCCCCCAGGACCTTCCCACTACCCATTCCCACCCACAACACTGACACTGCAGCCACAGATGCTCCCACCACAGTAACCATCCACCCCACATTACCATAGCTATCCACAAAAGTAACATATGCAGTACTTACATAAACCAGCAAAAGCTTTCCAGTAGCCACAACTGCAAAGGAAACAAAACAAATAACATTCAGTACTTAGCCTACCAATAACACATTCACACTGTCTGCCCGCTATCTGTAAACTTTTCAATTCCTTCCACCAGATACATAGCATATCCGAGTCATCTACCACCACGGAAGGCTAGACTACACACTGATAGGAAATGGGAATAAGACCAATGAGCATATGGCAATCCCCAGCACAAACAATAGCTAGTATGGATGGCTTAGTGGCAAATAGCCCTCCAAGGGGAACAGCACTGTTCAGCTGGTCTGGGGGGCAATTTGTGCACTATCCCAGCAAGTGTGTCCCTGGCCACCCCAATACCTCCCCAGAGCACCCACTCCCGTTCACCAACACTACAGGCCCAGTTCCCACCCACCCAGTACCAATCTGCCCTCTGCATACTATACAATGTTGCAATAACCAAAAGTCCATACGTACGTAACAAGGGAGAAGCTTGACGTGCACAAAACCTGTAAAAGGAAGAAAACAAAGAAGAAAAAAAACATGAATTATCTGTGTCAGCCAAACCACCCAAACAGGCCCTCCTTTGAATTGGGCAGTAGGGTGTAGGCACCCTGGGGCCAGATTGATATATGGCATTTATAATGCGCCTATACAAGTGTTTCAAGGCGTACCGAGCCAAGGGAGGGGGAACAAAGGGAGAACAGACAACAATCCTACTAGGCCAGGTATCATTCAAATGGCCCACTAATGTGTCCATCTGCGTCAAGCGAAGTTTAGTAAACAAAGAAAACAATTGCAAATGCTAGCCTGCACTTTGGGGGGTCTGAGGGGCACCCTACACCACCAGGTAATTTTCTAATGTAATGGGGGGTGACCCTCTACCCCCCCACACCAAATGCAGGGGAGGGCATCTCATTCAGCCCTCCCTGGGGGCAGATAAGAGGGGGGCATCTCATGCAGCCCTCCTTGGGGTCAGATGCCCCTTTCTAAAACCAGATATCTGCCCCCAGGGAGGGCTACAAGGGGTGCCACCATTTCCCCTTGGGGTGAGGGGGAGAGGCCCACCCCCCTTTTCTGTAAAATATATCCCTGGTGGCTAGTGGCCCCCCACTCCCACCCAAAATTCCCTTTTTGTTTTTGTGCTTTTCGTTTTTTATTTTGCCCCCTTCCCTGGGGGCAGATGATCAGCCATCTGCCCCTAGGGTTGTACAAATATGTGCCCCCATGCTTTGGCGGCCAGGGGGGGGGCGAGGGATGCTTACTGTAAGCAGCCCCCACCTCCCCCCCATTCAAAGACATCCCTGTGGTCTAGTGTGCATTGCTGCCCGCGTATCGCGCGCCCTGCGCCCGATCCGGGGGCAGCCATGCTGTCACACAGGGTGTCCTTGGAGAGGGGAGAATCCCCCCTTTCCAAGGACACCATTTACGAAAAAATCCCTGGTGGCTAGGGCCCCCAAACCTCCTCCCCCTTCCCATCACTTTTTTTCCCCCATTTTTTATTATTATTTTGTTGCCCCCTTCCCTGGGGGCAGTTGATCAGCCATCTGCACCCAAGGTTGTGCACATATGTGCCCCCATGTTTTGGGGGCCAGAGGGGGGCCAGAGCTGCTTACTGTAAGCAGCCCCCACTTCCCCCCATTCAAAGAAATCCCTGTGTCTAGTGTGCATTGCTGCCCGCGCATTGCGCGCCCTGCGCCCGATCCTGTTGGGGAGAATTCTCTCTTTAGGCTGAATTTCCTAACCTAGTGAGTCCCCCAGCAGCTTTGCTGGATTTCTGGAGTTTGTTTTTTTTCCTCCTGCCAAGAGTGAGACTCTTTTTCTCCCACTCTTGGACATGATTTATGGTATTCCTTTGATTGGTAATTTGTTTAATGGGCTATGGGGTCCTTTACTCCATAGGGTCTCATGTGTTTTTACTATGTGTGTTACACAGCACCCTCTGTGCAGTAACGCAGGGGTGTCATAGTGACACCCCACCATAGACTCCATACCCTGGGACTGACTACTGTCTCCCAGGGCATGTAAAGTCACCATTGGCTTTACTAGTCCCAAATTATTAACAGAAACCAGTACAAACCATCATATTGTGGACGTACTGGTCGGGGCAATTCGATTGCCCCGGGGTCTGTTAGTCGAGGGGGCACGTCTCCATCCCCCCTGATCGAGTTTTTGGTTGGTGGCAGTGGAAACTACGTTTTATATTCAACCGCAAATATTTCCCTATGGGATTTTCCCATTGTTCGAGGCTACCAACTTTAATTATTTAATTCTCATAGCCTCGAACATACCGCCGGTTTATTTATTTAATATTAATTCTCCGGTTGGTATTTTTTGCCAAGACTCGATTCTAAAATGGCGTTTGTGTTCTCTTCTGTGTCTCCAACCCAAGTCGAGCCCTTTGTTCCACTTTTTGGCGGGCTTCTCCACAGAAGCCTCCAAAAGTGGTGCCACTCTGTCTGGGTACCACAGGGGGTGTGGGAGGGGGTTTAGGCACCCTGGACTGAGTTACCTTGGTAACTCAAGTCGCACTCTTGTGTGATTGGCCCAAGTGGTGAGCCGGCCGGCTCACCACTTAGCATGTTTGATTGACAGCTAGGCTGAGTGAATAGGGGTATGCTGCATAAAAGCTGGGCTTTGGGGACTGAAACTTCAGAAGTCGCCACAGGACCTGAGAATCCGACGAGGGAGAAGCTGAGCCGACCTACCACGACGACACCACCGGTGGAGCCCTGCGGAACCGACTCACCACTTTCCGACGACAGAGAAGATCTCCCGGCTGGAGAGGCTTCTTCCCCTGACTGGTGGGCACAACCAGTTTACCTTTCTTTCTTCGCACCCCAGACCGGTTTGTGGTCGAACCGCCTGTGCCAAGCACCCCGGTGGCCGGATAGCCACTCACCACTGAACCGCGAATCAACGGACCGCTCCTTGTACCTGAGAAACTCCACGGCTGGTTTCTTCCCTGGCAGTGCAACGGACTCCTGTCTTCCTCCACGACAAGAGCCTCTCTTCCCCCGGACGAAACACCGACTTGCATCCGCTGCCAGGAACAACTGCCCCCGCTGAAGTGTTCTCACCACTTTAAGGTACCGTGTCCGCCAGACCTCCCTTTCTAAAGATTGCTACAAGGTAATAATAACTCCTTAACCTTCTGGACTGGGCTGGCCGCCTTGACCCTCTAACTGGTCCCGTCCTTTGGTCCAACTCCTTTTTGAACCATTACAAGACTTTTTTTGCACTGCATCCATGTGACCTTGGACACATTTCGTTTCGATCCTCTTAAAGCAGATCCGGCCTACTGACTCTGAATTCATGGTTTTACTTTGCCTTCCTCTCTTGTTATGTCTTGTAAAAGTGTTGGGATCTGTTTCAAATTGTTCTCTGCTTTTCTCTCCCTTTTTAAAACGAACTATTAGAGTGCCATCTACGTTAAGTGCTCACCGCTGTCTGAAAATAAGTGGGGCTTTACTTAAGACGTGTCTAATATTCTTTTAAGGGAGTGTATATCTTTTAGTGACCGTGTTTTTGAATTGCTTACTATTAGTGCCTGTGTGTTTTTCTAGATGTGGTTTTAAATAAATAATTATATCTCTTTTACACCAAGCCCTGGTCAGTGTTTACTTGTTCTATTGTGTACTCTTGACCTATTGTGAATACTGTGTATACTGCCTAACTCTACTTGAGGGAAGTCTGACTGCTCAGCCACAGCTACCAAGCGAATCTGTGTGGTACAGACTGCTACCAATTGGGTTTACTGCCAAACACCTGTAGTCCTAAATCTTTTGCAGTGGTCACAGAGGGAACTGCACAGGTTTCTGCCTAACACTGGTGTACAGCGGTGGGATTTGTATTGAGTATACACTTTAGGGTTCTTGTTGAACACTTTAGGACAACTAAACACAGAGCTTAGCACTAAAAAGCTGATTTTCTAACGATGTCTGCTATGGAGAGTTATACCCTAGAATCATTGTCTGCCAAACCTGCTGATTGCTTAAAAGTATTGTGTAGACATAAGAATCTCTCTGAGAAGGGCAAGAAAATGGAACTTATAGAAAGAATGTTGGAAAACCAAAGTCTGGGTGGTACAGAGGAATCTAACCCCCCCCCCAACAAATGTAGAAAACAGTGATGGTATTGATCTGAATCAAAGTCTTGAGAATGAGTCAGAAGAGGAAAGTGAACCTAATGAAATTAGCCACTCTGAGCCTCTGTCTACCTTTCCTACTGTACCTACTGGGCCTATACCAGGTCCTACATGTAACCCTGCCTATTTTGAACTTGAAAAAATGAAGCTTGAATTAGAGTACAAACGTTTTATTGCTCAATATGAAAGAAACCAAGAGCTAGAGTTCAGAAGAATGAATGCCCAGGCTGAGCAGAAGCAAGCTGAGTTAAGACTCAGAGAAATAGAGCTTAATCATGAATTAGAAATGAAAAAGTTGTCTGTGAAAAATGCTTCTCTCTCCTCTGGTTCTTCTAGGAGTTCCAGTCCCAAAAGACCCCGGATACCTAAAGAATTAGTGGGTATGTATGAACCTAGATTGGATGTGTTGGATTGGTTGAAAATGTTTGAGTATAATCATGGGCTCCAGGACATCACAGGGAATGAGTTACTTCCCTGGTTGTTCTCTAGGCTCCCCCCTGTTGCAACTGATGTGGTAATGGAGTTGGGGGAGGTGGATAAGAAGGATTATGAATGTGTGAAACTAGCTTTGATAGCTAGATTTGGGAAGACCCCTTCCCAGTACCTTAAGAGGTTTAGGACCCTCAAAAAGCATGATGGTACCCCTTGGGCTACCAGGGTGAGTGAAAGTCTGAAAAACTTAGAGGGATGGATTAAGGGTTACAGAGTTAACACTTATGCAGGAATGAAGAATCTTGTAATGTTGGAGTCAATTTATGATGCCTGCTCTCCTGAGCTCAGACAGCACTTGGCTGATTCAAAGTTGTTAGATTCCAGGAAATTAGCTAAGGCTGCCGACTTGTGGGTTGCCAACAAGGCCACTCACAAGGATTCTGGGGCTACTCAGAAAAGGGATGAGGGAAAACAGCCAAAAAAGAACTCCAAAGAGAATTCTAATAATTCCAATTCCAAAGAGGGCCCCAAACAAAACCAAAAGGGTAAGCCACCAGGGAAACCAAATCAGGCTAGTGTACCTCCTGGTGCCAAACCAGAAGGAGTTCAAAACAAGCCACCATTCCAGAAAGCATTTCGTAAATGCTTTGTTTGTGGCTCTACTGACCATGTGAAAGGAGATCCCAGATGTAAGGGTAAACCTTCATGGGTCCAGCTTGTCTCCTTAGCCTTCGCGCCAGAGGAGGAAGTTGTTACGCTCACCTGGTTCCCACGGGGCATCGACCGGAACTGGGCCGCTGTTGTTTCCACCAGCGTGATGTGTAGCGCCAAGATGACTGACTGGACTGGCCCGCTCAGCCTAGTTTGTCTGGCTCGCAGGAATATTCTTCTGCAAAGGAGAAGAGGAATTAACCACCCGTGGAATTCAGTGTCAACCCACCTTCCCCACTCCCGTTGTCTTCCCACAGATCACTCTTGATGTCCCCTCCTTAGTCTCACCTGATGGTTTGGAAGGATGAGCTCTCCATCCTGCGTCGTAGAGGAATTGGTGAGTTCCAGTATTGACTCTAAAGTCCAATTGTTCATAAGAGTTCAAATGTCTGATCTTCACTCTGTCCGATTCCTTGCAGGTTGCCAATTAATCCACTCGAAGATTTCCAAATGGCAATTGGTAAGATTCAGGTAAGTCTATTGTGGTTTTCCCCTTAGGGGCCGGGGTACGGCGATGAAGCAGAGTTGACTGCGCCGACCCGAGATGAGGTGAGTACCCCCTGTGGTAAATCAGGTAAGTCCTTGGGAGTAGCTTGTATAGCCTTAGAGAGTCCCCTTACTCACCTTGCTGTCTTTGTCTCCTTAGGTGTCGGAGGGCGGCAGCGAGATGGAGAGAGCGTGATGGAATGCTGAAGTACCACCAAGCAGGTGAGTTCAGCGCGGCGCCATAGGAATGCGAAGCAATGCTTCAAAGACTTCTGTCTTTCAGCTCCGTGGCGAAATGGATCAGGATTCAGGTAAGGATTAACCCTTTAAGTGCCATGGGTATTTCTCCCCAGTGCCAGAGCCTTTTTTGGTGATTTTGGTATGTGGCCATTCAATGGCTTGTAACTTTTTTGTTACATGAGATATCTCGGCCAAATTTGGCTCCTTTTCTTCCCACATGTAGGCGGTCGTAACGCCACCCAGGAATCCCAGGTTGCTGTAGGGGGGTGAGAGAAAATAAGGAAAATGTGCGAAAATTTTGGGTTTTTTCAAAAAATGCCAATAAAATGATGCACAAAGAAGCCAGTGGTTTTTTCCTTGTAAGAGCTAGGAACAAATGGTTTGCTGTGCTGAGTTCCCCAATGTGTTGGCTTTCAGGAACAGGTTGAGTGGAAATGGAAAAAAAATATTTTGATGGGGATATCAACCGTTTTGTGAGAGGTAGGCGATTTTTGCCATTTTTGCCAATTGGACATGCATGGACGGAATGGAAGAAAAGGGCAGGAAAGCCAAATTGGAGGACAGAAAGGCATATATTTCTGAAAAGTAGACAAAATTCCAAGTTTAGGAAGGGGTGATTTGTATAGGTCAGGCAACAACTAGGTAGGGGAAACTGCCATCGAATGGGGGAAAAGCGGGAAAATGACTGAAAAAAAAGGTATGTGTTGGACATGGTTGGCTTGGTACGGCAATGGCTTCTATGAATTTTGAGAAAAGCAATGCTCCGCTACATTCCCCCGACTCTTGCAGTTAGGAGAGCATACCATTTTTGTAGTGTTTGTACAAAACAAGCAATACCACAAGCCAAACACTGAGCCATGGTACACAGGAGTTTTACGCTCACGGTCTGACCAGACGCACTTAGCATGTGTAAATTGGGAAAACCAATGTGGTGAGGAACGGCAGCCATACATTTTTTGAAAGAGCACAGGCAGACCTTTTCAAGGGTAGGTGACTTGTGCAGGTTACAAAAGTGTATGGTGGCTAAAGCAGCGACTAAATGTAGGTCACATTTGGGAAAAGAAAGGGTTGTGAGACAAAGGGCTCCAGCAAATGGGTCAAAACGTTATGAAAACCACACAAACACAACACATGGCCTACCGTCCCGCGTTCCCACAGGTGTCCCGATGAAAACGGTACCTCACATGTGTGGGTGCACCTACCTGGCCGCCAAGGGGAAAGCCCAAAACACAAGTAACCCCAAGTCTGTTTTCACACCGGAAATGTCACACTCTCCCATCATACAGATATGGGCCTCGGGTGTCCAAGCCACCGAGGACAACAGGGAACCCCATGCATTTCCGAAAAGAGGACACCCGTGGGAATCCGCAGAGGTATGATATGCCCAAATTGCCCCAGAATTTATTACCCAGACACCCCTGCAAAGTCGGAAATGTGGGGAAAAAAACGCTTTTTCCGTACATTTCGCTCGACGCACCCATCGAAACACGCCCCCAACAACACATGGCCTACCGTCCCGCGTTCCCACAGGTGTCCCGATGAAAACGGTACCTCACATGTGTGGGTGCACCTACCTGGCCGCCAAGGGGAAAGCCTAAAACACAAGTAACCCCAAGTCTGTTTTCACACCGGAAATGTCACACTCTCACATCATACAGATATGGGCCTCGGGTGTCCAAGCCACCAAGGAAAACAGGGAACCCCATGCATTTCCGGAAAGAGGACACCCGTGGGAATCCGCAGAGGTATGATATGCCCAAATCGCCCCAGAATTTATTACCCAGACACCCCCGCAAAGTCCGAAATGTGGGAAAAAATACGCATTTTCCTCACATTTCGCTCGACTCACCCATCGAAACACGCCCCCAACAACACATGGCCTACCGTCCCGCGTTCCCACAGGTGTCCCGATGAAAACGGTACCTCACATGTGTGGGTGCACCTACCTGGCCGCCAAGGGGAAAGCCTAAAACACAAGTAACCCCAAGTCTGTTTTCAGAGGGAAAACTCAGACATTCTGCCGACCGGCACAAGGTACAGATATGGGCCTCGGGTGTCCAAGCCACCGAGGAAAACAGGGAACCCCATGCATTTCCGAAAAGAGGACACCCGTGGGAATCCGCAGAGGTATGATATGCCCAAATTGCCCCAGAATTTATTACCCAGACACCCCTGCAAAGTCCGAAATGTGGGGAAAAAAACGCTTTTTCCGCACATTTCGCTCGACGCACCCATCGAAACACGCCCCCCACAACACATGGCCTACCGTCACGCGTTCCCACAGGTGTCCCGATGAAAACGGTACCTCACATGTGTGGGTGCACCTACCTGGCCGCCAAGGGGAAAGCCTAAAACACAAGTAACCCCAAGTCTGTTTTCACACCGGAAATGTCACACTCTCACATCATACAGATATGGGCCTCGGGTGTCCAAGCCACCAAGGAAAACAGGGAACCCCATGCATTTCCGGAAAGAGGACACCCGTGGGAATCCGCAGAGGTATGATATGCCCAAATCGCCCCAGAATTTATTACCCAGACACCCCCGCAAAGTCCGAAATGTGGGAAAAAATACGCATTTTCCTCACATTTCGCTCGACTCACCCATCGAAACACGCCCCCAACAACACATGGCCTACCGTCCCGCGTTCCCACAGGTGTCCCGATGAAAACGGTACCTCACATGTGTGGGTGCACCTACCTGGCCGCCAAGGGGAAAGCCTAAAACACAAGTAACCCCAAGTCTGTTTTCAGAGGGAAAACTCAGACATTCTGCCGACCGGCACAAGGTACAGATATGGGCCTCGGGTGTCCAAGCCACCGAGGAAAACAGGGAACCCCATGCATTTCCGAAAAGAGGACACCCGTGGGAATCCGCAGAGGTATGATATGCCCAAATTGCCCCAGAATTTATTACCCAGACACCCCTGCAAAGTCCGAAATGTGGGGAAAAAAAACGCTTTTTCCGCACAATTCGCTCGACGCACCCATCGAAACACGCCCCCCACAACACATGGCCTACCGTCACGCGTTCCCACAGGTGTCCCGATGAAAACGGTACCTCACATGTGTGGGTGCACCTACCTGGCCGCCAAGGGGAAAGCCTAAAACACAAGTAACCCCAAGTCTGTTTTCACACCGGAAATGTCACACTCTCACATCATACAGATATGGGCCTCGGGTGTCCAAGCCACCAAGGAAAACAGGGAACCCCATGCATTTCCGGAAAGAGGACACCCGTGGGAATCCGCAGAGGTATGATATGCCCAAATCGCCCCAGAATTTATTACCCAGACACCCCCGCAAAGTCCGAAATGTGGGAAAAAATACGCATTTTCCTCACATTTCGCTCGACTCACCCATCGAAACACGCCCCCAACAACACATGGCCTACCGTCCCGCGTTCCCACAGGTGTCCCGATGAAAACGGTACCTCACATGTGTGGGTGCACCTACCTGGCCGCCAAGGGGAAAGCCTAAAACACAAGTAACCCCAAGTCTGTTTTCAGAGGGAAAACTCAGACATTCTGCCGACCGGCACAAGGTACAGATATGGGCCTCGGGTGTCCAAGCCACCGAGGAAAACAGGGAACCCCATGCATTTCCGAAAAGAGGACACCCGTGGGAATCCGCAGAGGTATGATATGCCCAAATTGCCCCAGAATTTATTACCCAGACACCCCTGCAAAGTCCGAAATGTGGGGAAAAAAACGCTTTTTCCGCACATTTCGCTCGACGCACCCATCGAAACACGCCCCCCACAACACATGGCCTACCGTCACGCGTTCCCACAGGTGTCCCGATGAAAACGGTACCTCACATGTGTGGGTGCACCTACCTGGCCGCCAAGGGGAAAGCCTAAAACACAAGTAACCCCAAGTCTGTTTTCACACCGGAAATGTCACACTCTCACATCATACAGATATGGGCCTCGGGTGTCCAAGCCACCAAGGAAAACAGGGAACCCCATGCATTTCCGGAAAGAGGACACCCGTGGGAATCCGCAGAGGTATGATATGCCCAAATCGCCCCAGAATTTATTACCCAGACACCCCCGCAAAGTCCGAAATGTGGGAAAAAATACGCATTTTCCTCACATTTCGCTCGACTCACCCATCGAAACACGCCCCCAACAACACATGGCCTACCGTCCCGCGTTCCCACAGGTGTCCCGATGAAAACGGTACCTCACATGTGTGGGTGCACCTACCTGGCCGCCAAGGGGAAAGCCTAAAACACAAGTAACCCCAAGTCTGTTTTCAGAGGGAAAACTCAGACATTCTGCCGACCGGCACAATGTACAGATATGGGCCTCGGGTGTCCAAGCCACCGAGGAAAACAGGGAACCCCATGCATTTCCGAAAAGAGGACACCCGTGGGAATCCGCAGAGGTATGATATGCCCAAATTGCCCCAGAATTTATTACCCAGACACCCCTGCAAAGTCCGAAATGTGGGGAAAAAAACGCTTTTTCCGCACATTTCGCTCGACGCACCCATCGAAACACGCCCCCAACAACACATGGCCTACCGTCACGCGTTCCCACAGGTGTCCCGATGAAAACGGTACCTCACATGTGTGGGTGCACCTACCTGGCCGCCAAGGGGAAAGCCTAAAACACAAGTAATCCCAAGTCTGTTTTCACACCGGAAATGTCACACTCTCACATCATACAGATATGGGCCTCGGGTGTCCAAGCCACCAAGGAAAACAGGGAACCCCATGCATTTCCGGAAAGAGGACACCCGTGGGAATCCGCAGAGGTATGATATGCCCAAATCGCCCCAGAATTTATTACCCAGACACCCCCGCAAAGTCCGAAATGTGGGAAAAAATACGCATTTTCCTCACATTTCGCTCGACTCACCCATCGAAACACGCCTCCAACAACACATGGCCTACCGTCCCGCGTTCCCACAGGTGTCCCGATGAAAACGGTACCTCACATGTGTGGGTGCACCTACCTGGCCGCCAAGGGGAAAGCCTAAAACACAAGTAACCCCAAGTCTGTTGTCAGAGGGAAATCTCCGACATTCTGCCGACCGGCGCAACTTACAGATATGGGCCTCGGGTGTCCAAGCCAGCGAGGAAAACAGGGAACCCCATGCATTTTCGAAAAGAGGACACCCGTGGGAATCCGCAGAGGTGTGATTTGCGCCCATCGCCCCAGATTTTTTTACCCAGACAGCCCTGCAAAGTCGGAAATGTGGGGAAAAAAACGCTTTTTCCGCACATTTCGCTCGCCGCACCCATCGAAACACGCCCCCCACAACACATGGCCTACCGTCCCGCGTTCCCACAGGTGTCCCGATGAAAACGGTACCTCACATGTGTGGGTGCACCTACCTGGCCGCCAAGGGGAAAGCCTAAAACACAAGTAACCCCAAGTCTGTTGTCCATTCTGCCGACCGGCGCAACTTACAGATATGGGCCTCGGGTGTCCAAGCCACCGAGGAAAACAGGGAACCCCATGCATTTTCGAAAAGAGGACACCCGTGGGAATCCGCAGAGGTGTGATTTGCGCCCATCGCCCCAGATTTTTTTACCCAGACAGCCCTGCAAAGTCGGAAATGTGGGGGAAAAAACGCTTTTTCCGCACATTTCGCTCGCCGCACCCATCGAAACGCGCCCCCCACAACACATGGCCTACCGTCCCGCGTTCCCACAGGTGTCCCGATGAAAACGGTACCTCACATGTGTGGGTGCACCTACCTGGCCGCCAAGGGGAAAGCCTAAAACACAAGTAACCCCAAGTCTGTTGTCAGAGGGAAATCTCCGACATTCTGCCGACCGGCGCAACTTACAGATATGGGCCTCGGGTGTCCAAGCCACCGAGGAAAACAGGGAACCCCATGCATTTTCGAAAAGAGGACACCCGTGGGAATCCGCAGAGGTGTGATTTGCGCCCATCGCCCCAGATTTTTTTACCCAGACAGCCCTGCAAAGTCGGAAATGTGGGGAAAAAAACGCTTTTTCCGCACATTTCGCTCGCCGCACCCATCTAAACGCGCCCCCCACAACACATGGCCTACCGTCCCGCGTTCCCACAGGTGTCCCGATGAAAACGGTACCTCACATGTGTGGGTGCACCTACCTGGCCGCCAAGGGGAAAGCCTAAAACACAAGTAACCCCAAGTCTGTTGTCAGAGGGAAATCTCCGACATTCTGCCGACCGGCGCAACTTACAGATATGGGCCTCGGGTGTCCAAGCCACCGAGGAAAACAGGGAACCCCATGCATTTTCGAAAAGAGGACACCCGTGGGAATCCGCAGAGGTGTGATTTGCGCCCATCGCCCCAGATTTTTTTACCCAGACAGCCCTGCAAAGTCGGAAATGTGGGGGAAAAAACGCTTTTTCCGCACATTTCACTCGCCGCACCCATCGAAACACGCCCCCCACAACACATGGCCTACCGTCCCGCGTTCCCACAGGTGTCCCGATGAAAACGGTACCTCACATGTGTGGGTGCACCTACCTGGCCGCCAAGGGGAAAGCCTAAAACACAAGTAACCCCAAGTCTGTTGTCCATTCTGCCGACCGGCGCAACTTACAGATATGGGCCTCGGGTGTCCAAGCCACCGAGGAAAACAGGGAACCCCATGCATTTTCGAAAAGAGGACACCCGTGGGAATCCGCAGAGGTGTGATTTGCGCCCATCGCCCCAGATTTTTTTACCCAGACAGCCCTGCAAAGTCGGAAATGTGGGGAAAAAGACGCTTTTTCCGCACATTTCGCTCGCCGCACCCATCGAAACACGCCCCCCACAACACATGGCCTACCGTCCCGCGTTCCCACAGGTGTCCCGATGAAAACGGTACCTCACATGTGTGGGTGCACCTACCTGGCCGCCAAGGGGAAAGCCTAAAACACAAGTAACCCCAAGTCTGTTGTCAGAGGGAAATCTCCGACATTCTGCCGACCGGCGCAACTTACAGATATGGGCCTCGGGTGTCCAAGCCAGCGAGGAAAACAGGGAACCCCATGCATTTTCGAAAAGAGGACACCCGTGGGAATCCGCAGAGGTGTGATTTGCGCCCATCGCCCCAGATTTTTTTACCCAGACAGCCCTGCAAATTCGGAAATGTGGGGAAAAAAACGCTTTTTCCGCACATTTCGCTCGCCGCACCCATCGAAACACGCCCCCCACAACACATGGCCTACCGTCCCGCGTTCCCACAGGTGTCCCGATGAAAACGGTACCTCACATGTGTGGGTGCACCTACCTGGCCGCCAAGGGGAAAGCCTAAAACACAAGTAACCCCAAGTCTGTTGTCCATTCTGCCGACCGGCGCAACTTACAGATATGGGCCTCGGGTGTCCAAGCCACCGAGGAAAACAGGGAACCCCATGCATTTTCGAAAAGAGGACACCCGTGGGAATCCGCAGAGGTGTGATTTGCGCCCATCGCCCCAGATTTTTTTACCCAGACAGCCCTGCAAAGTCGGAAATGTGGGGGAAAAAACGCTTTTTCCGCACATTTCGCTCGCCGCACCCATCGAAACGCGCCCCCCACAACACATGGCCTACCGTCCCGCGTTCCCACAGGTGTCCCGATGAAAACGGTACCTCACATGTGTGGGTGCACCTACCTGGCCGCCAAGGGGAAAGCCTAAAACACAAGTAACCCCAAGTCTGTTGTCAGAGGGAAATCTCCGACATTCTGCCGACCGGCGCAACTTACAGATATGGGCCTCGGGTGTCCAAGCCACCGAGGAAAACAGGGAACCCCATGCATTTTCGAAAAGAGGACACCCGTGGGAATCCGCAGAGGTGTGATTTGCGCCCATCGCCCCAGATTTTTTTACCCAGACAGCCCTGCAAAGTCGGAAATGTGGGGGAAAAAACGCTTTTTCCGCACATTTCACTCGCCGCACCCATCGAAACACGCCCCCCACAACACATGGCCTACCGTCCCGCGTTCCCACAGGTGTCCCGATGAAAACGGTACCTCACATGTGTGGGTGCACCTACCTGGCCGCCAAGGGGAAAGCCTAAAACACAAGTAACCCCAAGTCTGTTGTCCATTCTGCCGACCGGCGCAACTTACAGATATGGGCCTCGGGTGTCCAAGCCACCGAGGAAAACAGGGAACCCCATGCATTTTCGAAAAGAGGACACCCGTGGGAATCCGCAGAGGTGTGATTTGCGCCCATCGCCCCAGATTTTTTTACCCAGACAGCCCTGCAAAGTCGGAAATGTGGGGGAAAAAACGCTTTTTCCGCACATTTCGCTCGCCGCACCCATCGAAACGCGCCCCCCACAACACATGGCCTACCGTCCCGCGTTCCCACAGGTGTCCCGATGAAAACGGTACCTCACATGTGTGGGTGCACCTACCTGGCCGCCAAGGGGAAAGCCTAAAACACAAGTAACCCCAAGTCTGTTGTCAGAGGGAAATCTCCGACATTCTGCCGACCGGCGCAACTTACAGATATGGGCCTCGGGTGTCCAAGCCACCGAGGAAAACAGGGAACCCCATGCATTTTCGAAAAGAGGACACCCGTGGGAATCCGCAGAGGTGTGATTTGCGCCCATCGCCCCAGATTTTTTTACCCAGACAGCCCTGCAAAGTCGGAAATGTGGGGGAAAAAACGCTTTTTCCGCACATTTCACTCGCCGCACCCATCGAAACACGCCCCCCACAACACATGGCCTACCGTCCCGCGTTCCCACAGGTGTCCCGATGAAAACGGTACCTCACATGTGTGGGTGCACCTACCTGGCCGCCAAGGGGAAAGCCTAAAACACAAGTAACCCCAAGTCTGTTGTCCATTCTGCCGACCGGCGCAACTTACAGATATGGGCCTCGGGTGTCCAAGCCACCGAGGAAAACAGGGAACCCCATGCATTTTCGAAAAGAGGACACCCGTGGGAATCCGCAGAGGTGTGATTTGCGCCCATCGCCCCAGATTTTTTTACCCAGACAGCCCTGCAAAGTCGGAAATGTGGGGAAAAAAACGCTTTTTCCGCACATTTCGCTCGCCGCACCCATCGAAACGCGCCCCCCACAACACATGGCCTACCGTCCCGCGTTCCCACAGGTGTCCCGATGAAAACGGTACCTCACATGTGTGGGTGCACCTACCTGGCCGCCAAGGGTAAAGCCTAAAACACAAGTAACCCCAAGTCTGTTGTCAGAGGGAAATCTCCGACATTCTGCCGACCGGCGCAACTTACAGATATGGGCCTCGGGTGTCCAAGCCACCGAGGAAAACAGGGAACCCCATGCATTTTCGAAAAGAGGACACCCGTGGGAATCCGCAGAGGTGTGATTTGCGCCCATCGCCCCAGATTTTTTTACCCAGACAGCCCTGCAAAGTCGGAAATGTGGGGGAAAAAACGCTTTTTCCGCACATTTCACTCGCCGCACCCATCGAAACACGCCCCCCACAACACATGGCCTACCGTCCCGCGTTCCCACAGGTGTCCCGATGAAAACGGTACCTCACATGTGTGGGTGCACCTACCTGGCCGCCAAGGGGAAAGCCTAAAACACAAGTAACCCCAAGTCTGTTGTCCATTCTGCCGACCGGCGCAACTTACAGATATGGGCCTCGGGTGTCCAAGCCACCGAGGAAAACAGGGAACCCCATGCATTTTCGAAAAGAGGACACCCGTGGGAATCCGCAGAGGTGTGATTTGCGCCCATCGCCCCAGATTTTTTTACCCAGACAGCCCTGCAAATTCGGAAATGTGGGGAAAAAAACGCTTTTTCCGCACATTTCGCTCGCCGCACCCATCGAAACGCGCCCCCCACAACACATGGCCTACCGTCCCGCGTTCCCACATGTGTCCCGATGAAAACGGTACCTCACATGTGTGGGTGCACCTACCGGGGGCGCAAAAGGAAAAGGGTAACCAACTGGGAACCCCAAGCCATTCGCCACTGCCCATTTTGTTCATGTGGGCAACCTACAGATTTGGGCCTAGGGTGTCGCAGCCAGCAAGGGAAACAGGGAACCCCATGCATTTCCCAAAAGAGGACACCCGTGGGAATCCACAGAGGTCTGACTTACGCAAATCGGCCCAGAATGTAATACCCAGAACCACCAGCAAAGACCCACATGGGAGAAGGGTGCCCAAGGCCAGGGATATTACCGCCGACTTTGCTGGAGCCCTGGCTGCCCTGCGTTACAGCTTCTCCCCACCAAGGAGTCTCGGCAGTGTGCCAATACCTCCCCGAAGGGAAAAGCTGTAATGCAGCCAAGCCGCAACTCCAGGACAGTTGGAGGTGATCTGCCCAGACGGGCCATTCCCACCCACACCACCAACAATCCAGCCCCAGTCTCACCCACCCCACTGACAGTGGGCCCTAACCATAGAATAATAAAAAACAGTACTCACATAACGTTGCAGCTGCTCGGGTAGAAAAAGCTGTAAACAAAACAAAGAACATGTGTTACCTATGGTCACACCAGCAAAATGTAGCCCTCCCCGGGGGCAGATAGGGGGGGGGGGGGTTGTCCTGCACTCCTCCCTGGGCTGAGGCGTCCGTTCCTAGGAGCAGATATCTGGTCCCAGGAAGGGCTGCATGACTTGGCACCCACTCCATTGCGGGTGGGGGGGGGGTCAACGCCCCATCCCATTAGAAAATTCCCTGACCCATTGGGGTGCCCCACCGCCCCCCCTAAAAAGCGTACCACCATTTTCATTTTTTTCCTTTGGTAACCCAACTCCCCTTGGTGCAGAGGGTCACATTGGTGTGCCAATCTGGCGCCGGGGTGCCCAAACCTTACTGCCCCACCCACTGGGGGGGCCTGACCCACCATTTTTGGGGGCCCTCTCCCCCCTCACCCCAAATGGCTGGGGGACACACCTCATGCAGGCCTCCCTGGGCCTCCTCCAAACGGCTGCGTGAGGTACACCCCACCTCCATTTGGGGTGAGGGGGGAGAGGGCCACGCCAAAAGGTGGGGCAGGACCCCCAATAGATGGGGCAGTAGGGTTTGGGCACCCTGGGGGCAGATAGCCACACTAATGTGGCCATCTGCACCAAGCAAAGTTGGGTAAACAAAAACAAAATATACAAAACCACAGGCTGCTTTTTAGGGGGGGCTGAGGGCCACCCTAAATTGGCAGCGCATGATGTACCGCAACGGGGGGTGGCCCTCAACCCCCCCCCCACCCCAAATGGAGGGCCCCACCTCATGCAACCCTCCCTGGGGGCAGATATCTGCTCCTAGGAAGGGGCATCTGACCCCAGGGAGGGATGCATGAGGTGAGGCCCCCCTATCTGCGCCCAGGGAGGGTTGCATGAGGTGGGGCCCTCCATTTGGGGTGGGGGGGGGTTGAGGGCCACCCCCCGTTGCGGTACATCATGCGCTGCCAATTCAGGGTGGCCCTCAGCCCCCCCTAAAAAGCAGCCTGTGATTTTGTATATTTTTTTTTGTTTACCCAACTTGGCTTGGTGCAGATGGGCCCATTAGTGTGGCTATCTGCCCCCAGGGTGCCCAAACCCTACTGCCCCATCTATTGGGGGTCCTGCCCGACCTTTTGGGGTGCCCCCCCCACCCCACCCCCAATGGCTGGGGGACACACCTCATGCAGGCCTCCCTGGGCCTCCTCCAAACGGCTGCGTGAGGTACACCCCACCTCCATTTGGGGTGAGGGGGGAGAGGGCCACCCCAAAAGGTGGGGCAGGACCCCCAATAGATGGGGCAGTAGGGTTTGGGCACCCTGGGGGCAGATAGCCACACTAATGTGGCCATCTGCACCAAGCAAAGTTGGGTAAACAAAAAAAAATATACAAAACCACAGGCTGCTTTTTAGGGGGGGCTGAGGGCCACCCTAAATTGGCAGCGCATGATGTACCGCAACGGGGGGTGGCCCTCAACCCCCCCCACCCCAAATGGAGGGCCCCACCTCATGCAACCCTCCCTGGGGGCAGATATCTGCTCCTAGGAAGGGGCATCTGACCCCAGGGAGGGATGCATGAGGTGAGGCCCCCCCTATCTGCGCCCAGGGAGGGTTGCATGAGGTGGGGCCCTCCATTTGGGGTGGGGGGGGGTTGAGGGCCACCCCCCGTTGCGGTACATCATGCGCTGCCAATTCAGGGTGGCCCTCAGCCCCCCCTAAAAAGCAGCCTGTGATTTTGTATATTTTTTTTTGTTTACCCAACTTGGCTTGGTGCAGATGGGCCCATTAGTGTGGCTATCTGCCCCCAGGGTGCCCAAACCCTACTGCCCCATCTATTGGGGGTCCTGCCCCACCTTTTGGGGCGCCCCCCCCCACCCCACCCCCAATGGCTGGGGGACACACCTCATGCAGGCCTCCCTGGGCCTCCTCCAAACGGCTGCGTGAGGTACACCCCACCTCCATTTGGAGTGAGGGGGGAGAGGGCCACCCCAAAAGGTGGGGCAGGACCCCCAATAGATGGGGCAGTAGGGTTTGGGCACCCTGGGGGCAGATAGCCACACTAATGTGGCCATCTGCACCAAGCAAAGTTGGGTAAACAAAAAAAAATATACAAAACCACAGGCTGCTTTTTAGGGGGGGCTGAGGGCCACCCTAAATTGGCAGCGCATGATGTACCGCAACGGGGGGTGGCCCTCAACCCCCCCGCACCCCAAATGGAGGGCCCCACCTCATGCAACCCTCCCTGGGGGCAGATATCTGCTCCTAGGAAGGGGCATCTGACCCCAGGGAGGGATGCATGAGGTGAGGCCCCCCCTATCTGCGCCCAGGGAGGGTTGCATGAGGTGGGGCCCTCCATTTGGGGTGGGGGGGGGTTGAGGGCCACCCCCCGTTGCGGTACATCATGCGCTGCCAATTCAGGGTGGCCCTCAGCCCCCCCTAAAAAGCAGCCTGTGATTTTGTATATTTTTTTTTGTTTACCCAACTTGGCTTGGTGCAGATGGGCCCATTAGTGTGGCTATCTGCCCCCAGGGTGCCCAAACCCTACTGCCCCATCTATTGGGGGTCCTGCCCCACCTTTTGGGGTGCCCCCCCCCCACCCCACCCCCAATGGCTGGGGGACACACCTCATGCAGGCCTCCCTGGGCCTCCTCCAAACGGCTGCGTGAGGTACACCCCACCTCCATTTGGGGTGAGGGGGGAGAGGGCCACCCCAAAAGGTGGGGCAGGACCCCCAATAGATGGGGCAGTAGGGTTTGGGCACCCTGGGGGCAGATAGCCACACTAATGTGGCCATCTGCACCAAGCAAAGTTGGGTAAACAAAAAAAAATATACAAAACCACAGGCTGCTTTTTAGGGGGGGCTGAGGGCCACCCTAAATTGGCAGCGCATGATGTACCGCAACGGGGGGTGGCCCTCAACCCCCCCCCACCCCAAATGGAGGGCCCCACCTCATGCAACCCTCCCTGGGGGCAGATATCTGCTCCTAGGAAGGGGCATCTGACCCCAGGGAGGGATGCATGAGGTGAGGCCCCCCCTATCTGCGCCCAGGGAGGGTTGCATGAGGTGGGGCCCTCCATTTGGGGTGGGGGGGGGTTGAGGGCCACCCCCCGTTGCGGTACATCATGCGCTGCCAATTCAGGGTGGCCCTCAGCCCCCCCTAAAAAGCAGCCTGTGATTTTGTATATTTTTTTTTGTTTACCCAACTTGGCTTGGTGCAGATGGGCCCATTAGTGTGGCTATCTGCCCCCAGGGTGCCCAAACCCTACTGCCCCATCTATTGGGGGTCCTGCCCCACCTTTTGGGGTGCCCCCCCCCACCCCACCCCCAATGGCTGGGGGACACACCTCATGCAGGCCTCCCTGGGCCTCCTCCAAACGGCTGCGTGAGGTACACCCCACCTCCATTTGGGGTGAGGGGGGAGAGGGCCACCCCAAAAGGTGGGGCAGGACCCCCAATAGATGGGGCAGTAGGGTTTGGGCACCCTGGGGGCAGATAGCCACACTAATGTGGCCATCTGCACCAAGCAAAGTTGGGTAAACAAAAAAAAATATACAAAACCACAGGCTGCTTTTTAGGGGGGGCTGAGGGCCACCCTAAATTGGCAGCGCATGATGTACCGCAACGGGGGGTGGCCCTCAACCCCCCCCCACCCCAAATGGAGGGCCCCACCTCATGCAACCCTCCCTGGGGGCAGATATCTGCTCCTAGGAAGGGGCATCTGACCCCAGGGAGGGATGCATGAGGTGAGGCCCCCCCTATCTGCGCCCAGGGAGGGTTGCATGAGGTGGGGCCCTCCATTTGGGGTGGGGGGGGTTGAGGGCCACCCCCCGTTGCGGTACATCATGCGCTGCCAATTCAGGGTGGCCCTCAGCCCCCCCTAAAAAGCAGCCTGTGATTTTGTATATTTTTTTTGTTTACCCAACTTGGCTTGGTGCAGATGGGCCCATTAGTGTGGCTATCTGCCCCCAGGGTGCCCAAACCCTACTGCCCCATCTATTGGGGGTCCTGCCCCACCTTTTGGGGTGCCCCCCCCCCACCCCACCCCCAATGGCTGGGGGACACACCTCATGCAGGCCTCCCTGGGCCTCCTCCAAACGGCTGCGTGAGGTACACCCCACCTCCATTTGGGGTGAGGGGGGAGAGGGCCACCCCAAAAGGTGGGGCTGGACCCCCAATAGATGGGGCAGTAGGGTTTGGGCACCCTGGGGGCAGATAGCCACACTAATGTGGCCATCTGCACCAAGCAAAGTTGGGTAAACAAAAAAAAAATTACAAAACCACAGGCTGCTTTTTAGGGGGGGCTGAGGGCCACCCTAAATTGGCAGCGCATGATGTACCGCAACGGGGGGTGGCCCTCAACCCCCCCCCACCCCAAATGGAGGGCCCCACCTCATGCAACCCTCCCTGGGGGCAGATATCTGCTCCTAGGAAGGGGCATCTGACCCCAGGGAGGGATGCATGAGGTGAGGCCCCCCCTATCTGCGCCCAGGGAGGGTTGCATGAGGTGGGGCCCTCCATTTGGGGTGGGGGGGGGTTGAGGGCCACCCCCCGTTGCGGTACATCATGCGCTGCCAATTTAGGGTGGCCCTCAGCCCCCCCTAAAAAGCAGCCTGTTTTTTTGTATATTTTTTTTTGTTTACCCAACTTGGCTTGGTGCAGATGGGCCCATTAGTGTGGCTATCTGCCCCCAGGGTGCCCAAACCTTACTGTCTCATCTATTGGGGGTCCTGCCCCAGCTTTTGGGGTGCCCCCCCCCACCCCACCCCCAATGGCTGGGGGACACACCTCATGCAGGCCTCCCTGGGCCTCCTCCAAACGGCTGCGTGAGGTACACCCCACCTCCATTTGGGGTGAGGGGGGAGAGGGCCACCCCAAAAGGTGGGGCTGGACCCCCAATAGATGGGGCAGTAGGGTTTGGGCACCCTGGGGGCAGATAGCCACACTAATGTGGCCATCTGCACCAAGCAAAGTTGGGTAAACAAAAAAAAAATTACAAAACCACAGGCTGCTTTTTAGGGGGGGCTGAGGGCCACCCTAAATTGGCAGCGCATGATGTACCGCAACGGGGGGTGGCCCTCAACCCCCCCCCACCCCAAATGGAGGGCCCCACCTCATGCAACCCTCCCTGGGGGCAGATAGGGGGGGCCCCACCTCATGCATCCCTCCCTGGGGTCAGATGGCCCTCCCTAGGAACAGATATCTGCCCCCAGGGAGGGTTACAAGGGGTGCCCCCTTTCTACTTTGGTTGGGGGGGCACCCGCCCCTATGGGGGGACACCCCCTCCCTTTCATTCAGTAAATAATCCATGGTGGCTAGTGGCCCCCACCCCTTCCCCCAACCCTGTTTCCCATCATTTCATTTTTGTTTTTTATTTTACATTCCCTTGGGGCAGATGGTCAGCCATCTGCCCCAGGGTTCACATACACGTGCCCCCATGCTTTGGGGTCGGGAGGGGGGAGAGGGCTGCTTACTTGAAGCAGCCCCCTTCCCACCCCCCACCTCACAAAGAGATCCATGGTGGTCTAGTGGGTTGCTGGTCACGGATCGAGCGCTCTGCGCCGATCCGTGACCAGCAATGCCTCATATGTGGTGTCCTTGGAAAGGGGAGAAAGTCCCCTTTCCAGGGACACCACTTTCTGTTCAATCCCTGGTGGCCTAGTGGGCCCCAGGACTCCAAACCCCCTCCCACCTCCCCCCATCCCTCAGATTATTATTATTTTTTTTATATATATTTCCCTGGGGGCAGATGGCCAGCCATCTGCCCCCAGGGTACATTTTCATGTGTCCCCATGCTTTGGGGGCCGGGGGGGGGGGGAGAGGGCTGCTTACCTGAAGCAGCCCCCCTCCCCCCCAACTCGCAAACAGATCCATGGTGGTTCAGTGGGTTGCTGGTCACGGATCAGCGCTCTGCGCTGATCCGTGACCAGCAATGCGGCATATGAGTGGTGTCCCTGGAAAGGGGAGAAAGTCCCCTTTCCAGGGACACCACTTTTAGGTCAATCGCTGGTGGCCCAGTGGGCCCCAGGGCCCAAAACCCCCTCCCACCTCCCTCCTTCCCTCGATTTTTTTTTTTTTTTTTTTTTTTCCCCCCACCCCCGGGGGCAGTGATCATCTGCCCCCAGGGGTCCCTGGCGCTGTGGCCCCATGCTTTGGGGCCACGGGGGAAGGGGGCCGCTTACCTAGTAAGCAGCCCCCCCTCCCCCACGCGTCACAAAAGGATCTTCGTTTGATCCGTGACGTTGCTGCCCGCGGATCGAGGCGCCCTGCGCCCGATCCGCGGGCAGCAAAGTCACACAATGGGTACCGTTGGAAAGGGGAGAATCTCCCCTTTCCAACGGTACCCGCCTCGATCTCCGGCTTGAAATACAGCCGGAGATCGAGGCGGAACAAGAAGGGCACTCACCTTCTCTCTCCAACGCAGCAGCCGAAAATGGCTGCTGCGTTGGAAATACTTTCCGTTTCACGCCGACGTGCGTAACGCACGTCGGCGTGAAACTGAAGGAAATCCAACCCCCGGGCAGTGAGGGGGGACCTCCCCCTCGCATAGCCCGGGGGTTGGATTACAGTTTTGAGCGATCCCTGCTTTGCAGGGATCGCTCAAAACAAGGTGCCAAAAAGGACGAGCTATCTCGTCCTTGGCACTGCGTGTGCACTTCCAAGGACGAGATACCTCGTCCTTGGCACTTAAAGGGTTAAAGTTAAAACTCCTGTTCTAACCTTTATCCTTCTTTTCTTCTTGTTTCAGGAGTCCCAGGACTGAAGCGGGCGTGGCTGAAGACTGGAGCTGCTGAAAACACGGTGAGCGTTCCGCTGCAGCAAGCAGAATAACGCGAAGCACGTGTGGCTGTCCGGGCATGGTTTAAATAGCCTTGGAAGAAGATCCAGATAAGTATTCTTCCACAGCCCCACCCAAGAAACAAAATAGTCCCTTCAGTAAAATAGTCCCTCCTAAGCCTCATTTGGCTTGAGTCTTCATGCAGCATGGTCTGCCTCAGGTGAGTATGCAGCATGGTCTGCTTCAGGTAAGTTATCAATAATGAGCCTGGCGCCCATGGCGCCAGGACTGACTTTATCTTTATGAGCCTGGCACCATAGGCGCCAGGACTGCACCCAAACAGCCCCTAACTGGGGCTTTTGGGCATGCTCCAAGTGGCATGATGCCTGCTTCCGGGGCTGCTGGGCCTGGTCTGGTCTTCCGGGGGCAGGCATCATGACAGAAGTACAAATGGCAAGTGGAAACTTTCTATTACTGGCTGATGAACCCATTGGAGTCTCAGACAGTGTTCCTTTAGTGTCTCTGGGTCTGTGGGAACAACAGAACTTAGATGTCTATAATTCTATCCCAGATAATGCTAAAGAGTATTATAAGGAAAGTGTCCAGGTGAATGGTCAGGAGACTCCTGCCATCCGGGACACTGGGGTCAGCATAACTGTGGTGGACAAATCGTTTTTTCAGGCTGAGGATGTTGCTAAGGCACCCAAACGCCTCACCAAGTTAGCTGGATGGCCTGTGCAGATGCTTCCCCAATTACCAGTTCTCATCCAGAGTAATGACATGACTGTGAAGATACCTGTCAGCATACAAAGTGAGGTGCCAGGAAGGGTTCTGCTGGGTAATGACTTGAAAACTCTTGGAGTAGTGTCACATACCCCCAGACCTCCTAGTAAAAGGTTACAGGAGCTCACCAGACCTGCAAGGGAGAGAACTATGAGAGGTACTCCCAAGGAGATGATGAAGAAAGAGATCACTCCTACTCCACTGGAGATGTCAGCTGCTGTCTCTAAGAAAAAAGAAGAAAAAGGGAAACCTAAAACTTCTAAAAAGAACCTCACAGCCAGCACTCCAGTGCAGCCAACAAGGACTTCCCCTAGGTTGTCCAAAGTTACAAAAGTAACTCCCCCTCCAGCGGAGGCTGAGAGGGAGGTACAACCCTGTGTGGTTGAACTAGACTCTGAAGAAGAGCTAGTGGAAGGCCAAGAACTCATTGGAGATCTGGATCCTGTTGACCATTCTGAGCTGCAGTCTTTACTCGCAGAAGGTGGACCCAACAGGGCAGACTTCAGTAAGGGAGAGAGAGAATGTCCAACTCTGGAAGGTCTTCGCCACAAGGCAGATGCTCAGGCTGAAGGGCAAGAGCCTGGGAAATATAGGTTACACTCGGAAGATGGCCTCTTCTACAGTGAACCAACCAAGTCTGCACCTGGGGACAACAAACAACTTGTAGTACCCCAAGAGAACAGACCACAGTTCTTGCAGTTAGCCCATGAGATTCCTTTGGCTGGTCACTTTAGTTTCAAGAAGACTAAGGAAAGGCTCTCACTCTACTTTTATAAGCCAAATATGGGGGCTGAAGTAGATAAATACTGCAGGAGCTGCCACACCTGCCAGACTTCTGGTAAGGTTGGCTCCAAGAATGCGGCACCTTTAGTGCCTCTCCCTGTAGTGGTAGTCCCATTTGAGAGAGTAGGGATTGGCATTGTTGGTCCCCTTGATCCTCCAACTTCCTCAGGCAACAGGTTTATACTTGTTGTTGTAGACCATGCTAATAGATACCCTGAGGCAATTCCTATGAGGACTGTTACAGCTCCGGCTGTGGCTAAGGCCCTCCTTGGTATTTTTACCAGGGTTGGGTTTCCTAAGGAAGTAATCTCTGACAGGGGGTCAAATTTTATGTTCCACTACATGAAGGTTATGTGGAAAACTTGTGGAGTTACTTACAAGTTCTCAACCGCATACCACCCTCAGACAAATGGGTTGGTTCAAAGTTTCAACAGAACCATGAAGAGCATGGTAGGTGCTTTAGAGGACCCCCTTAAAAGAAAGTGGGACCTTCTACTGCCATGCCTTCTCTTTGCTTATAGAGAAGTCCCTCAGGAGGGATTAGGTTATTCTCCCTTTGAACTTCTCTATGGTCATCCGGTCAGAGGTCCATTGGCCCTGATCGAGGAGGGTTTGGAGAGTGCTCCTTCCCCCAAGCCAGTCAGAGTGACTGACTACGTGATAGGTCTCCGAAGGAGAATGTCACAAATGATGGCAGAAGTGAGAACTTGAAAGCTGGACAAGCATTGGTCAAGCACTGGCACGACCAAAAGGCTAACATGGTTGAGTTTACTCAAGACCAGCTAGTTCTCATTATGATTCCAACAAGGCAGAGGGCCTAGCAAGACAAATGGATGGGACCCTTCAAAGTTGTGGGTAAACTTGGAGAGGTCAACTATCTGGTGGACTTGGGCAACCCCAAGGAGGCTCCAACAGTCTTCCACACCAATAGACTAAAAGCATATGTCTCCAGACCTGATGTAGGAGCTTTGCTTCTAGCATCATCCGAGGAAGAAGAAGAGAGTGAATCTCTTCCTGATCTCCTCAGAGGCTTACCTTTAGATGAAAAGATTGAAGGAGTAAATCTCTCTTCAAATCTGACACCTGAGCAACAGGAAGAGTGCAAATCTATGTTGAATCCGTTTGCCTCTCTGTTCTCACTTTCACCATGCTTGACCCCTTGGGGACAGCGTGACATACTCACTGGTGACTGTCTGCCAGTCAAAAGCTGAGGATATTGAATGTCAGAAAATGTAAGAACCCACATCAAAGGTGAGGTCAACAAGATGCTTGATCTCGGGGTAATAGAGCCCTCTACTAGTCCCTGGTCTAGCCCAGTTGTGTTAGTACCAAAGGCAGGATCTAAAGAACTTAGATTATGTGTGGATTACAGAGCTCTTAATGCAGTCACTAAGATTGATGCCCACCATTTGCCAAGGACAGATGAGTTGGTGGATAGACTTGGTGCAGCCAAGTTCCTCAGCACATGTGACTTGACGTCAGGCTATTGGCAAATAGCCCTGACAGACCATGCCAAGGAGAAATCTGCATTTTCTACCCCAGTTGGCTTATACCAGTTTAAGGTTATGCCTTTTGAATTGAAAAATGCACCTGCTACGTTTCAAAGGATGGTAAACCAGGTTCTGAATGGGTTGGAAGACTTCTGCATGGCATACTTGGATGACATAGCAGTGTTCAGCAATTCCTCGGAAGAACATGTGGACCACCGGGGATATGTTTTGCAGGCTCTTGGAAAGGCCAATCTGACCATAAAGGCAAGTAAATGCCAGATTGGACAGAGCAAAGTGGTTTACCCTGGTCATGAGGTAGGAGGTGGATAAATAAGGCCTTTGCCCAGTAAGATTGAAGCTGTGCAAAATTGGACAACACCTACTACTCAGACCCAGGTGAGAGCCTTCTTAGGTCTCACTGGGTATTACAGGAATTTCATTGAGAACTATGGGTCCATAGCTTCTCCACTGAATGTCATCTCCTCTCCTAAATTCCCTAAAAAGGTTAGGTGGAATGAGGAATGCAATCAGGCATTTGAAACCCTGAAAAAGGCTCTTTGCCAAGCCCCAGTACTCAGAGCTCCTGACTACCACCAAACTTTCATTGTGCAAACAGATGTTTCAAATGTAGGAATAGGTGCAGTCCTCAGTCAACTGGATCGGAAAGGTAGGGAGCACCCCATTTGCTTCATCAGTAGAAAACTGAAGGATCCTGAAACAAGGTGGGCAACCATTGAACGAGTGTGTTTTGCTATTGTGTGGGCTCTGAAGAAGTTTAGGCCATACTTGTATGGTTCTACTTTTGTCATTCAGACTGACCACCAACCCTTGAGATGGTTAATGCAAATGAAAGGGGAAAACCCAAAACTAATCTGCCTGCAATGGTTTGATTTCACCATTGAGCACAGGTCAGGGTGTCACCACCAAAATGCTGATGGTCTCTCTAGGATGTATGTCATCGACTAGAGGTATGAGATTCATCCAGGAGTGGATTAAATCCTCCTGTCCCTTAGTCTGGGGGTGGGCCGAGTGTTAGGGAGAATTCTCTCTTTAGGCTGAATTTCCTAACCTAGTGAGGCCCCCAGCAGCTTTGCTGGATTTCTGGAGTTTGTTTTTTTCTCCTGCCAAGAGTGATACTCTTTTTCTCCCACTCTTGGACATGTTTTATGGTGTTCCTTTGACTGTTAATGTGTTTTATGGGCTATGGTGTCCTTTACTCCATAGGGTCTCATGTGTTTTTACTATGTGTGTTACACAGCACCCTCTGTGCAGTAACGCAGGGGTGTCATAGTGACACCCCACTACAGACTCCATACCCTGGGACTGACTACTGTCTCCCAGGGCATGTAAAGTCACCATTGGCTTTACTAGTCCCAAATTATTAACAGAAACCAGTACAAACCATCATATTGTGGACGTACTGGTCGGGGCAATTCGATTGCCCCGGTGTCTGTTAGTCGAGGGGGCACGTCTCCGTCCCCCCTGATCGAGTTTTTGGCTGGTGGCAGTGGAAACTACTTTTTATATTCAACCGCAAATATTTCCCTATGGGATTTTCCCATTGTTCGAGGCTACCAACTTTAATTATTTAATTCTCATAGCCTCGAACATACTGCGGGTTTATTTAATTAATATTAATTCTCTGGTTGGTATTTTTTGCCAAGACTCAATTCTAAAATGGTGTTTGTGTTCTCTTCTGTGACTCCAACCCAAGTCGAGCCCTTTGTTCCACTTTTTTGGCGGGCTTCTCCACAGAAGCCTCCAAAAGTGGTGCCACTCTGTCTGGGTACCACAGGGGGTGTGGGAGGGGGTTTAAGCACCCTGGACTGAGTTACCTTGGTAACTCAAGTCGCACTCTTGTGTGATTGGCCCAAGTGGTGAGCCGGTCGGCTCACCACTTAGCATGTTTGATTGACAGCTAGGCTGAGTGAATGGGGGTATGCTGCATAAAAGCAGGGCTTTGGGGACTGGAACTTCAGAAGTCGCCACAGGACCTGAGAATCCGATGAGGGAGAAGCTGAGCCGACCTACTACGACGACACCACCGGTGGAGCCCTGCGGAACCGACTCACCACTTCCCGACGACAGAGAAGATCTCCCGGCTGGAGAGGCTTCTTCCCCTGACTGGTGGGCACAACCAGTTTACCTTTATTTCTTCGCACCCCAGACCGGTTTGTGGTCGAACCGCCCGTGCCAAGCACCCCGGCAGCCGGATAGCCACTCACCACTGAACCGCGAATCAACGGACCGCTCCTAGTACCTGAGAAACTCTGCGGCTAGTTTCTTCCCTGGCAGTGCAACGGAATCCTGTCTTCCTCCACGACGAGATCCTCTCTTCCCCCGGACGAAACACCGACTTGCATCTGCTGCCAGGAACAACTGCCCCCGCTGGAGTGTTCTCACCACTTTAAGGTACCGTGTCCACCAGGCCTCCCTTTCTAAAGATTGCTACAAGGTAATAATAACTCCGTAACCTTCTGTTCTGGGCTGGCCGCCTTGACCCTCTACTGGTCCCTTTCTTTGGTCCAACTCCTTTTTGAACCATTACAAGACTTTTTGTGCACTGCATCCGTGTGACCTTGGACACATTTCGTTTCGATCCTCTTAAAGCGGATCCGGCCTACTGACTCTGAATTCACGGTTTTACTTTGCCTTCCTCTCTTGTTATGTTCTTGTAAAAGTGTTGGGATCTATTTCAAATTGTTCTCTGCTTTTCTCTCCCTTTTTAAAATGAACTATTAGAGTGCCATCTACGTTAAGCACTCACCGCTGTCTAAAAATAAGTGGGGCTTTACTTAAGACATGTCTAATATTGTTTTAAGGGAGTGTATATCTTTTACAGACCGTGTTTTTGAATTGCTTACTATTAGAGCCAGTGTGTTTTTCTAGATGTGGTTTTAAATAAATAATTATATCTCTTTTACACCAAGCCCTGGTCAGTGTTTACTTGTTCTATTGTGTACTCTCTGTATACTGCCTAACCACCAAGTGAATCTGTGTGGTACAGACTGCTACCAAGTGGGTTTACTGCCAAACACCTGTAGTCCTATATCTTTTGCAGTGGTCCCACAGGGACTGCACAGGTTTCTGCCTAACAGATCCGCGGGCAGCAATGCTGTCACACAGGGTGTCCTTGGAAAGTGGAGAATCTCCCCTTTCCAACGTCACCACTTCCGGAAAAATCCCTGGTGGCTAGTGCCCCCAATCCCCCTCCCCCTTCCCATCACGTTTTTTTTTTAAATTTCTTATTATACTTTTTTGCCCCCTTCCCTGGGGGCAGATGATCAGCCATTTGCCCCCAGTGTTGTACAAATATGTGCCCCCATGCTTTGGGGCTGGGGGGCGAGGGCTGCTTACTGTAAGCAGCCCCCACCTCTCCCCCATTCAAAGACATCCCTGTGGTCTAGTGTGCATTGCTGCCCGCGCATTGCGCGCCCTGCGCTCGATCCACCGGCAGCCATGCTGTCACACTGGGTGTCATTGGAAAGGGGAGAATCTCCCCTTTCCAAGGACACCATTTCCACAAAAAAACCTGGTGGCTATGGACCCCAAACCCCCTCCCCTCTTCCCATCACGTTTTTTTTCCCCATTTATTATTATTATTTTGTTTCCCCCTTCCCTGGGGGCAAATGATCAGCCATCTGCCCCCAGGGTTGTACACATATGTGCCACCATGCTTTGGGGGCCGGAGGGGCAGAGCTGCTTACTGTAAGCAGCCCCCACCTCCCCCTCATTCAAAGACATCCCTGTGTCTAGTGTGCATTGCTGCCCGCGCATCGCGCGCCCTGCGCCTGATCCGCGGGCAGCAATGCTGTCACACAGGGTGTCCTTGGAAAGGGGAGAATTTCCCCTTTCCAAGGACACCATTTCTGGAAAAATCCCTGGTGGCTAGGGCCCCCAAACCCCCTCCCCCCTTCCCATCACATTTTTTTTTTTCATTTCTTATTATTCTTTTTTTGCCCCCTTCCCTGGGGGCAGATGATCAGCCATCTGCCCCCAGGGTTGTACAAATATTTGCCCCCATGCTTTGGGGGCCGGGGGGGGCGAGGGCTGCTTACTGTAAGCAGCCCCCACCTCCCCCCCATTCAAAGACATCCATGTGGTCTAGTGTGCATTGCTGCCCGCGAATCGCGCGCCCTGCGCCCGATCCGCAGAGAGCAATGCTGTCACTCAGGGTGTCCTTGGAAAGGGGAGAATATCCCCTTTCCAAGGACACCATTTCCGGAAAAATCCCTGGTGGCTAGGGCCCCCAAACCCCCTCCCCCCTTCCCATCATGTTTTTTTTTTTCATTTCTTATTATTCTTTTTTTACCCCCTTCCCTGGAGGCAGATGATCAGCCATTTGCCCCCAGGGTTGTACAAATATGTGCCCCCATGCTTTGGGGGCCAGGGGGGGTGAGGGCTGCTTACTGTAAGCAGCCCCCACCTCCCCCCCATTCAAAGACGTCCCTGTGGTCTAGTGTGCATTGCTGCCCGCGCATCGCGCGCCCTGCGCCCAATGCGCGGGCAGCCATGCTGTCACACAGGGTGTCCATGGAAAGGGAAGAATCTCCCCTTTCCAAGGACACCATTTCCCAAAAAATCCCTGGTGGCAACGGCCACCAAACCCCCTCCCCCCTTCCCATCACGTTTTTTTTCCCCTTTTTTTATTATTATTTTGTTGCTCCCTTCCCTGGGGTCAGATGATCAACCATCTGCCCCCAGGGTTGTACACATATGTGCCCCCATGCTTTGGGGTCAGGGGGGCCAGAGCTGAGAATCTCCCCTTTCCAAGGACACCATTTCCAAAAATATCCCTGGTGGCTAGGACCCCCAAATCCCCTCCCCCTTCCCATCACTTTTTTTTTAATTATTATTATTTTTTTTTTGTCCCCTTCCCTGGGGGCAGATGATCAGCCATATGCCCCCAGGGTTTATTAGATATGTGCCCCCATGCTTTGGGAGCTGGGGGCGAGGGCTGCTTACTGTAAGCAGCCCCCCCTGCCCCCCCACTTCACAAACATATCCCTGATGGTCAAGTGGGCATTTCTGGTCACGGATCGAGCGCTCTGCGCTGATCCGTGACCAGCAATGCTTCAAATGTGGTGTCTTTGGAAAGGGGAGAATCTCCCCTTTCAAACGGCACCATTTTTTCTAAAATCCGTGGTGGTCTAGTGGGCCCCAGGGCCCTAAACCCCCTCCCACCTAGTAAGCAGCCCCCCTCCCCCGCTCCCAAAACAGATCCCTGGTGGTCTAGTGGGCAATGCTGTCACACAAGTCATCGTTGGAAAGGGGAGGATCTCCCCTTTTCAACGATACCTGCCTCGATCTCCGGCTTGAAATACAGCCGGAGATCAAGGCAGCGGGAGAAGGGCTCTTACCTTCTCTCTTCACAGCGGCAGCCGAAAATGGCTGCCGCAGTGAATTTACTTTCAATTTCATGTCGGCGTGGGTCACGCACGCCGACGTGAAATTGAAGGAAATCCAACCCCCGGGCCATGAAGAGGAACCTCCCCCTCACATAGCCTGGGGGTTGGATTACAGTTGCAGGGATCGCACAAAACAGAGTGCCTGAAAGGACGAGCTATCTCGTCCTTGGCAACAGGGAGGTAATCCCAAGGACGAGATAGCTCGTCCTTGGCACTAAAGAGGTTAAAGGTTTATTATTAGCACATAGCATGCCTCTGGTTTTCCAATTAACCAGGTGCTCCACGAACCCGTTCCGTACATAATCTGAATCAGTGATTATGACCAGTTCGTGGAGTTGGTGTTGGACAGCAGTGCGGATGGCTTGATGCACTGCCATCAACTCTGCCACTTGACTACTTCGGGGACAGATTTTGTACCCAGCGGAGGGTTCTGGGGCATCATTTACCCATTCATTCCCCATGCTGGCCAAAAGTTCCTTTTCCCTGTTGTCAACATGATAGGAGCAACCATCCACATAGAGAGTGGGCATTCCCTCACACTTGTCTTCTTCATTAACTTTGTGTGGGGAATTAAGGTATGCCTCCATGTTGTACGTGATTTTAAGACTTTCGTCCTCGAGACAGTTTTCTCTGGCACAATCATGCAAGTCAGCCAGACCTTGCGTGAGGTAACTCTTCTTGTTTTAGCCATATCTGACCTCCACAGGAAACCCTTGCATTGACAGAATCCAGTAAGTAATTTGGGAATTACTCACATTTCTGGCCCAGATTCTGTCACTTTGAAGAGATTGCAAAGGCTGGTGTGGAGTCTCCACTATGATGTGTTCCCCCTGGATAAACGGGTGGTAATTCTTCAATGCCCACACCGTTGCCAGGAGTACCTTCTCACAATCATTGATTTTTTTCTCCACAGAGGATAAAGTCTTACTCGCATAGTAGATTACTTTATTGACCTTGTCATGCTTTTGATATAATACTGCAGTCAAGCATGTATTTGAGAACCCTGTCTCCAAGAAGATCTCCTTGTTTTTGACAGGGTAAGCTAGGCAAGGCCCTTGTGAGAGGCTTCTTTTCAGTTGTCTTACTGACTCGGCTTGTTCTGGATTCCACTCCCACTTGAACCCCCCCTTCAAAAGATGGATCAGGGGACTTGTGATCTCTGTGTAATCCTTAATGAACTTTCTGCTGTAATTAGTCAGTCCAAGGATGCTTCTGGAGTGCTTCTACTTTCTTTTCCTGGGGACAGAGACCCTCTGGAGGTATCTCTTGCCCCAAGAAATTGACAGGGGTCCTGCACCACTGTGCCTTTTGGAAAGAAAGTTTTGCCGACAGCCCCCAACTATGTCAGAACATAATGGAGCTCCGCTATGTGTACCTCCACAGTTGAGCTTTTGATTAGGACATCATCTACATAGGCCAGGTTACCCCTTTCACCCAAGTCGGGCATGGCCTTTTGCAAAAAGATGTTAAATTAATTGCCAGAGTTGATGTATCCAAAGGGAGTCCGGGTCCAAGGGTATTGCTGCCCCCCAAAGGTAAAGGCCAGCTTGTATTGGTCCTCCCTACTGACAGGTACAGTCCAGTACCCATTGGTCAGGTCAATGGCAGTGTATACCTTTGACCCCTGGATCTGGGCCAGCCCTTGGTCAATGTAGGGAAGAGGCCATCGGGAAGTATAGACCCAAGTCTCCACTGGCCGTTTGGTTTCAAAATCCCCAGCACCGGATTATTGAAGGTGCTGTGGATCGGACAAATTATCCCACAGGACTCAAGGTTCTTAATTATTTCAGTAAGGGACTGTGGGAATTGTTTTTGTGTGGATGTCGGTGCGCCCACAGTCATATGAGTCCACCACAAAGAGATCTTGAAAATCTAAGAAAACTTGTTTAAATTTTTGCTTTTGCTCTAGAGTCTCACAGGCATCAGCTATGTTGAGTCTCTCTTCAACCATCTGCCTGAAGCCCAGAAAGATTTCTGGTTTGGCTATCTCAGCGGCCTTCTGAATGATCACCTCATCCCTCCTGAGGTCACAGGTCACATCTTCCTTACCATAAGGGCAGGAAGAATACACCAGGAAATTCCCCCCTTGCCGGGTGAAGAACCTGTCTAGTGTTGTGTCATTGTCACTATCACTGTCAAAACAGTCCTTCGGGATTGGTTCTAACAGTTTGTTAACTAAATCTATGGAAAAATGTCGGTCATCAACCGCCATTCCAATAATGGTGCGTGCACCCAGAGTGATACTCTTTAGGTCACTGTTATTCAACTCTATTGGAATGGCGTTGTGTTCTGTATTGACTAGTGGTGTTGGGTTTACCCCCAACTCTTGCTGTTGGAAATGAGCATTGAGATGAACATAGGCGTCAGACATTTTCAGTTTCTGTCCTCTTTTAATCTTTACTTAGAAGGAGAAATGTCGGGTCCATTCTGGGATGGTGACTTCCTCTCCAATCTGAATTTCAACTGCATATGGCAGCAGTTGAGCTGACCTAATTGTTTTCTCTGGGTCATCAAACTACCTGGGATTACCCGCTAATCGGGACCAGGCTTGGAAGTTTATTAGGTCCAAACTAATGGCAAAGCGATTGAGAATGTCACTGCCTAAATGAAATGCAGCAGGGACATCTCGCACGACCCAACAATTATGGACGATGCTCTTGTTACCTATGGACATTTGCGCATACACCTGCTAGGTAGGAGATGTTTGGAATTGGGTGTTTCTAGGTCCATTTCCCATTTGTCTACCAATTGAAATGTGGGAATGGCTGGATCTTTTCGGAGTTTGCAGAACATGGCCTCTCTGATGAAGCTCTTACCGTTGTTCACACATACTCAGGCGAGAACAGAGTCCTTCCCTTCATTTAACTGATTAGGGATGAACAACTGCTAGCCAATTTTCTGAATATCAGCAAAGCTTTGAGCTGATTTCTCATCATTTTGAACTATAGGAGTAGGATTTTCTGATTGTTAATTTGCATAGAATTTCAGAGTGTTGCCTTCCAGTGTGGAATGCCACCTTAGACTGGAAGTAAGGCTGATTTTCAGAAATAGAGAGGCCTCCCCATGACCAGTTTGTTGTCCTACTGCAATTACTGTCACGTCTGGGATTTGGTTGTTTTGGAAGTGGAATTCAATTTGGTCAGGTTTTTGTTCAACCATGTGGCATGTGCCATTTAAGCTAACATGGTTGACACCATGTTTTAATTTTATTGGTCGATTAGTTTGAGTCCAGAGGACCTTGTTTACACAATCTATGAGGGGAGACAATTTACGCAGGATGTCATTCCCTAATAAACATGGTGTTCCCTCTGGAGTCCCAACTATGACCGGGTGCTTCACCTTGTGTCGCCCAATTTTAATGTATAATTCCGCAGTCCCATCGAAGTTCTGAGGTTGTCGAGGAAGAGGGGTGAGAGGGATTTGGTATTTCTCCCCCCTTTCCGAATTCAGCTGATCAAAGGCCCTTTTTGACAGAAGGGTGGCTTGGGATCCAGTGTCCACCAGTGCCAAAAATGTACATTGCCCCTGTATTTGGACTGGGGCATAACATCTTCCCTCCTTCTCCTCAAGGGGGCAAAGATAATGCACATTTTTGGCCAATTGGTGGGTTAATTTCTTTGCTTTGGATTCTGACAGGGGGTGATTTGGGCGGGATTGTGTTTGGGATCTTGGGAACCTGTAAGAAAAAGGTGGTAATTGGATATGGGGGAAGTTTTTGGCTCCCCTGGTTCAGATTCTGGGCTGCGCCCCTCCCCTTTTTGGAGGCAGTCACCAGAATTTGTTTGAACAAGGGATTTTCTTGCTGGTCATTCTGGTGTTTAATAATGGGTGGTTCTAACTCGGTCCCCACATCTACCCAGTCTTGATCAAGATCTCGTGTGACCCATTTTTCTTTGGGAGGAGTTCCCCCATCCATGAAGGAGAAGATCCTTTTCCCAAAATCCTCTGAGGACCCCTCTCCTTCAAATTGGAAGATTCAAACCTCCTCCACAAAACGGGCCTTTTTAGGCTCTTTATTTCTCCTACCCACCCTCTGTTCCTTGGGTTGCAAATTTTCGGCAGCTGGAGATTTTGGTTCCGGTTCCTGGGTTTCCAGGGGCTTTTCACAAGTGGGGAAGGAAGCTTCTTCTAAGGCTTCACAACCCCCTTCCCCTTGGGCCTCCTCCCTGGGAACCGGTGGGTTGTCGGGATTCCCTCCCCATCATTGTTTTGGGGCACCAGACCCTTGATTTGAGGAGTTCTGAGTCGCCATGCTCATCTGAGAGTTCTGTTGTGTCCTCAACATGCGACCCAGATCCTGTGCCATATTCTGGACCTGGTGCTCCAGTTGGGACATCCGCTCTGGCTGGTATGGTGTCCTCTAGTCTACCATTGGTTTATCACGGGAAGGGTAACTGTCCCTTCTTCCATAATACCCCTAGTTGGGATAGTTTTGGTACCCCTCCACCCTTGGCCTCCCCTCTCCCAGATTGGGCTGTCTGGGCTCAGGAAAGTGGGGAAAGAAAAAAGAGTTGTTTTGGCGGTTGAGGTTTGGCGGGTACCGGGGAAAGAAACTTGGCCCAGCATTTGGGGGATTACTGCCCACCTCGGGAAAGTGAGGAAGGAAGTTTCCTGGGTTGGCAGCTGCCTGGTTGGATCCCCCCTCCCTTGGGCTGGAGGTGTCCACACATAGCCCAGGATGGGTCTGTTGCCCTTGTAATGGGGGCTGATGTAGTCAGGGGAGTTAGGGTCCCATTTGTAGGGTGTCCTCCCTGACTCCCTGGTTGGGATTGGCCCTAGGGCCTTCTGGGTCTTGGGTTGGTAGGATTCTGTGCAGGAATGTTTTTAGGCCCCCCATCTCCAGATCTAAAATGGGGGCAACCTTCACCTCCACCACCTTAGCAGCAGCAGGGGTGTTGGTTGGTTTGGGGTTTTTACTAGCACTTTTACTTTCTACTGGTTTATGTACTTCGTAAATGCGAGTTGCTTGTTCAATGACCCAGTCTAGTGATCTTTTCTCATGAAAGCTCCTCAACAGCTGGGTCATAATGTATTTAGGGTGTGCATGAAAGAAGGTATTGACAAACTCCCAATTGTCTGTTTGCACCCTTCTGGTGGTCTGCGCAAAGGCATGTTTCAGTTCTTGGACAAATTCTTGTGGGGCCTGGTCTTCCCCACATTTCAGGTTGTAGGCTGCCTTGCAGGCCTCTTGAGGTTTTCTATGGATTGAAAAATGCTTCGATGGCTGCCCTATAGGTGGACCATCTTGAATGGTTCTGATCCTCCAGCCCCACAAAGAAGCTGGAGTATTCAGGTGAAAATGTCCACTTGACATACTGAATACAGCTTTGGCTGTCCTTCAGGTGGAAAGTCTCCATCATTTGCTCAAACAATTCGATGTACTCCCAAACTGAATATTTGGCATTTTTATGGTAGGGCGTGATGACGCTCCTAATAGCTTTGATTTGCTTCAGGGGATCTTTCAGTAAAGCTCTCTTAACTTTGTTGGCCTTTTTATTTCTGGTCACCCTGGTCCACTCATCCTCTGACCCAGAGGCACTGCTACCTGCGGAGGCTGTCTGTTCCTGTAGGCTCTCCCTTATTCTGCAAGCTTGGGAATGGCTAGCAGAATGCAGGGGCCTAGACTCTTGTGACCTTTGCTGCTTAGAAGAGTCTTCTGACTCTCCCTTGCTACCAGGATTGGTTGAGTACCTCAACCCCACTGTCCTAGCTGGGAAGAGGTTTTTAAGATGCTCTTAGTGGGCCTATTTTCATGGAATTCCCCACCGAATTTGACTGACTGATCTCTAGGTAGTTGATATTTCTGAGGATCCAGTTCTCTAGCATTTGGGAACATGTACATAGATCCCTGCCCATCCATTTCTGGGAGGTGCTGACCTGTCAGTCCCATATTTCCCATTGTGTTGAAGTCTTCCATCCCTGTGGCCCTTGGCTCATATGAGCCAGTGGACATGGGTGTGGCAGAGTCCATGGAATTGAAGGGATTAAAGGCCCTGATGCCAGGGTTCCTGAGGTTATGCACAGGGGTTTCTCTCTCCCATCTTACCTCATCTCTTTCAGCCCCTATTTCCTGATGACATGCCAAGATCTGACTGTTTTGCTTCTCTATTAAGGCCTTACTGGTCTCTATGAGTTGTTCTTGCATGGCTATCTGTCTATGGAGCCTGTCATTCTTTTCACAGAGTGCCTCATTGACTCTATGTGCTTGCTGCCTGAATTGGGAGTATTGGGCCAATTTTTGCTGCAGGAGACTCACCTCCTGAGTTTGGTCTTTACTGGTCTGATTATTCTTTACCAGAGCATCCTCCACCTGGTGTGCTCTAACAGCTTTTCATAATCAATTTTGATTTCACCAAGTTCCTGAAGGGCCAGGTGATTTTCTTCTAACTTTGTTTTTAAAAGACGAACTTCCTGGCCTAAGGCGTACCTATCCTGAGTTAGAGTACCCCTCTGTGCAGCCAGGTCATCCCTATGTTTTTTAAGGGCACCAGCTTTCTGGAGCTCCTCATCAAACTCTGTTTGGGATTCTAAGTCTTTGATAATCAATTTATTATTTTCCTCTTCTAAGGATTCTAGGCGGTTTTGAAGGGTGTCTATCTGTTCTGCACAGACTCTGTTATCATTCAATTGCTGATCCAGCTTTTGTTGGCTCTATTATAGAGAATCCAACCTTTCTTGATACTCTTTTTGCAGTGTCTGTACCTGGTTGTCTTGCTCTGTATTATTTTACAGTAAGAGAGCCAGACCTTCTTGGAGTTTGACGGCATACTGCCTAGCCTCTGTTTCAGATTCTTGGATACTCTGGAGCCTTTGCTCTGCAGAGTCCAGATTAGTCTGGGTGTTCTGCAGTGCTTCCCCTTGCCTCTTTGTGAAGTCTACATGGTCTGCATACTTTTCCTGGATGACTCCTATGTGGAGGTATAGGTAGGCTGTTATTTTGGAAATTTTTCATTACTCCTCTTTTATTTTAGGGGTCATGTACAGCTCACGGAGTGCTTGATGTAATGGTCCCTTGTCCTGCCAGATATTAAGGTTGGTTTCATTGATTTCTTGTTTTCTTGTTGCAAACAATTTGTGCAGTAAGTGTTCCCTTGCAATATTGATTTCCACTGGGGTTGCCATTCCGGAAATATTAATTTCCTTCTGGCTTATCTCAGGGTTACTTTACTTTTGTAAACAGGCCCAACTCCTTTGAGTATTTCTTTTGAGGGGTGCATTTTCAGTGTAGCACAGTATTGTAACCAAACAAGGTGTATGTACCCCGTCAGCTAGTACGCTGTGTTAGACTGTTATGAGTGGTATGTCTAATTCAGGATCCCGGACGAGCCCCCAAGCTGTAAGTGATTTCAATCCGGCACACACCCAAGTCAAAGTCCAGCATGTAGTGCACAACTGAAACCCTTATTTATTTGTATCTATGAGTTAAATATTCTGAACAATATACCACTCATATCACACCTTTCTGCTGGAACCCCCCGGTCACACTGAACCAGGAATCAGGCTAGTTTGCAAAGGTAAACATTTATTTATGTAATGAAAATTTAATCACAGTATATTTTAATAGGTACACAACAATCACCAACAGGGTGACAGAACACTGAATTATATCTTTAATACACTAGGAATAAGTAATGATCACCAAAAACATATGCAGCACAGCAAAGAATACTTTTGTGTTGGTTCAGATCAGATAGCACTATGGTTAGAGGTTCCCCCTGCAACACCCCTCAACCCCCAATAGGCAATGTAAAGAGATAGGAGGAGAGAGCAGGTATTCAGGAATAGCACAAATCAAACAGAATATCAGTCCACCTTCCCCCATAAAACACAAGAGAAAAACAGAATTGACCTTTCAGCTGTCAGAATGACTTTTTATAATTGTCTTTAGAATTGACTGGGCAAAAACACCAATTATGGTCAAAACTACTGAAATTGTTATACATTCCTATGGGAGCCGCTTTGAACAGTTGCACACAAGCACAATCAATGATTTGGTCAGCAGAAAACAATTGAAATCTTAAGGTCCAAGTCGGAAGCTGTTTAAAGCTCTTTTACAAGTGTAAAAACCTCTTAGACTGGAAAATCATGGCAAACTTTTCCATGCGTGATATTCGCAATGACGGGAGAATCTATGGATAGCTACAGATGTTAGGTACAAGTAGGAGTTGAAATTTCATTTCTATAACACAAACTGAGGGAGTTATAGAGGTTTTAGTAAAGGTTGTTTTTGTAAAATAGGTGCGAGAATGGAAAACAGAAATGCACTTTTGAAAATGACAAATGGGTTTGCTTACACTAGGGGATGACTATGAAAAAGCGAATACCACACAGGGATCTTACAGTCACTTGATCACGATGACCAGCCTTCTAAGGAAATTGGACTTCTTCAGATGAGAAAAGGGTCAGCGCAAAGATGGTTCTAACAATACTGGTTCTGAAGGAAAGATAGGATGGGTTTGAGATAGGGATAAGACAATGCAAAGATACTCCTAATAATACTGGTTCTGAATAAAAGATAGGATGGGTTTGAGATAGGGATGAGACAATGCTGAGCTCCTACTCGTATGATCCCCTGACACCCTCAAGAAACTTGACACCCAGTTTAGCCACTTTACTATTGACTCAATCAGAATTCCAGTACTAGACACGGTAAAAACACTAGGCGTCTATCTAGACTCCATCCTATCCATGACCAGGCAAGTAAACGGAATCGCCTCCTCAGCTGCATACCATGCTAAAATCCTCAACGCAATCAGACCTTATCTGTCAAAAGACACATACACCAACATAGCCAGAGCCATAACTGGCTCGCGGCTAGACTACTGCAATGTTCTTTTCCGAGGGACCTTCAACAAAAACCTCGAGAAGCTGCAAGTAATCCAGAACAGCGCCCTGCATGCTGCACAAGGCATTGCCAAGAGAGAGCACATCACTGCTGCCAGAAAAGCATCCCATTGGCTCCCCATAAAGGAAAGGATCATATTCAAAGCGCTAAGTATCACCCACAAATACATCCACCTCTCGGCCCCAGTGTACCTATCCCAGAGGGTCTACCCGGTCTCCTCCATGAGACCCACTAGGACACCATATGCCAATATGCTTTCTGTACCTAGGGTAAAAAGAGCTAGAGCAGGGGACGCCAGCTTCCCTTACCTTGCTGCCTTACACTGGAACACCCGTCCCACCTCTCTGCAAGCTGAACCTTCACTGACTGCTTTCCGCAAAGCCATGAAAACTTCCTTGTTCACCTAACCAACATCATATGTTCTAGCTCTCATCACTAACATGTATGATGTATTAGGCTGTATGGTACCTCCTATTGTTGAACACAGGATCCTGCCTCACTGTAACCCAAGGCACAATCTGTACCCATTGTAACTAAGTACCTCTACAAGTAACAGCGCCACAATGCCCCTGGGCTGCCTGCGCGCTATATAAATGTAATAAATAAATAAATAAATGCAAATATACTATGAGCCACAGTTCTTCCTATTAATACTCACAGGATACGTTTTTAAATGGGACCGTCAGCTCTGGTCAGGGGATTGGGTCTAGTCTAGTTAAAACAGCACATCAGGCATGGTACTGCATCATCTAGGCTGGTCGCCGGATTGGCACAGGATCTGCTTTCCTAGTCTGTGGGTATTTGAAGCAGCTGTATGGCGAGTTCCTCAGGCAAGCCTAGTGGTGGCAAGCCAAAGAATTTCAGAATACTGGTTCAAAAGGCCTTCTCCCACCACACAGTGCCTTACTGGATTTGGGCCTTGCTGGAATCAATAGTTCTCTATTGTTGTCAAGAGATTTTGCATCTGGATCTGGAAGAATATTAAAGCTGGATGTAGAATGCTGAATCAGAGTGCTTCACCGGAATCAGGAAAGTGGCTGGATCAGTCAGTCCCTATGTGTTGTCAGCTGTCTCTATTTATGCTATAGGATGACATCACAAAGGCGGTGTGTGGGCCAGCTTAGCTAAGCGTGCCCCTGTGAGCTGGGATAGGACCACACTTCATCTCTGCCTTGCAATTTGAGTGATTGGATCAAGGCCGGATGATGTCACATTTTATGATTTGCTTTACAACCCTCAGAGACTTCCCTTTAGCCACTCGTTTCAAAATCAGATTTGATACTAAATGTACATTTCTACATTGGTCACCTTTATACAAATCACACACAAAGATGCCATATTTTATGCAGCAGCTATTCCTCAAAACCCTGTAGCTGTGGGATCTTGTCTCAACTTTCTACAGAATAGTGTCCTTTTCGCTATGAACAGAATTTCCAAATTTTACGCAACTTTCCACAAATGTGTGTGTTTCACATAGGAATGTGCATGTACATTTTTACAATTCTAACATTAATACATTTTGCATAAAACCACATATATTACCATTCCTGACCAGAACAGGTCACACAGTTCTACCGCCTCTTCACACGTGCCACCAAAAATTAAATTAACAACTCTGTCCTTTCTATATTTTTCACCTCTTTGAATAACAAGTTATGAGTCTCTTAAAAATGGTTCATTGTTCATTCTTAACAGCAGATGGTCACTTGGCTCCACCCCTTTGTCTCTCCTGGGAGTCCAGTGAATCCCCATCATTGGGGGAAGCTCCTTCCAAGAGAGTTTACAACTGCCTTCACACCTCTACTTCCTGGGCTGAAAGTCTTTTCATTGTTCCTTCGCTCTCTGTAGACAAGAGTCTGTTCTAGCCCCGCAATTAACATCTCCCAGTGAGTTTCTGCTGAGAGGAAGGCACTCCTTCTGGTAGAAAACCTGCTTTTCCAGTTCTTGTAGCTCAGCCAGGCTAATTAACTTTTTAATCCATCCAAAACCACATTTGTTGCATCAAACGTAAATACATTACTTTCTTAGCCTTAACACATGTGGGATCAAAACACAACTACAATCTGTATTCCTTTTTGGCAACAATCCTGTTTATGTTTGCTAATTCAGCAGACTTTTTAGTGTTAGGTCCTTTTAAAGTTTCCTCAGTACTCCTCTGACAGCTGTCATTCATGTAGGCCCGGGTACTGCACCTAGACTTTGGCCTATGCTGTCAGTTTTCAGACAATCCATTTTGTCTGGAGAATGTTTTGCTCTTCACATTGGACTTTGTGGGGCAAGATTTTGAATGTTGAGAAGTGTCGTGTTATGGGCATTTTGGAGTTTTTGGCAACAAAGCAAATGTCATTTGTAGGCACATTTTGGGGTTTCACTTGCACAATGCTGCTTCTCTCTCTGCACTCTGTTTGCTTGTCATGGAGTCCACTGGCACATTTCTGCAGGATGTGCACTATTCCACCGCACATGTACCATACTTTTTGTGTGCTGAAGCACACGGTTTTTGTAGGTTTTTGGCACGCACAAAGGTTTTGCCGCCATTGTTGCTGTTTCTTTCCCCATAACTGGCAGGGTTATGCCGCATAGCATAGCGGAGTGGGTCAATACATCCCACAATTCAAAGTAATGCATGGGTAGGAGGCTAGGCGAGTGAGTGAATTAATTTCAAGGCTGGTGATACCCGCCTAAAGCATGTGAGTTGAGAGGTATGCTAAGGGTGCTCGGGGTTGTGCAGCACCCTCCTTCTGAAATGCTGTTGACAGGTCAGCCAGACAGTGGAAAAAAGGTTGCATTAGCGTTTTCTTTTTTGCAAAATTTGTATGTTCAAAGAAGAGTGTGGATCACTCCCCTATCATTATGGACATGACACTAGAAAATGTAAAACCCCCGGTCAGAAGATGGAGGCTGCCACCTGACATCCTTAAGGACCCAGAAGTAGCGGACACGCTACATATAAAGGTGGAACACTTCCTTGAAACCAACAAGGGATCAGTTGATAGATATGCAACCCTATGGGAGACCTTTAAGGTATGGGTGAGTGGGATCCTGATTTCTAAATCCATGTGTCTGTTGTGGTCTGTCAGGGTGGAACTGGCGGAGGTGGAGAAACAGTTGCGAGAGCTAGAAACGCGATATACAGCCACACATGAGGATAAAAACCTGGCAGACATCAACAGCAACCAACAAGAGTTTAATAAATTAGCTACCATGGAACTGCTATATTTTTTGCAACTCCACTTAGAGCACGCCGCTATGTGAAGGAAACAGGGCAGGTCATACTTTGGCAAACCTGTTAAAGGCCGAGAGACAGCATACACCGATTTCCAGAATAGTAGCAGGAGACAGCACAGTGACTACCAGAGAGGAGGGCATAAATAGAGAATTTACCCATTTTTATTCAGAACTATATACTAATCATGACCTGAAATCAGCCACTGACATTAGAGAGTACCTAGACAATATTATACTCCCGAAATTGCCCATAGAGCATAAATCACTGCTTGATCAACCCCTCACGATTGACGAGATCACGGAAGCAATAAACTCATTAGCAAATGGAAAAGCACCAGGCTCATACGGACTGGGAGCCGAGTTATGTAAAGAGCTCAATGAGGAGCTGGCCCCGGTGCTGCTGTCGGTGTGGGAGGAAGACATGGAACTAGGAACCCTGCCAAAATCCATGAGGGAGGCTATAATAACGTTGCTTCTGAAGCCCAGGCGGCCGCCAAATGTGATGTCCTCTTACCGGCCCCTATCTTTAATAAATTGTGATGCAAAAATATTCGCTAAAATATTGGCCACGAGACTTCTACCCAATATACCCATGCTGGTACACCCGGATCAGTGCGGCTTTATTCCTACCAGGTCAACGGCACTAAATCTTCGGAGGCTGTTTGGAGTCATGGCCCAGATAAAACCTGAAGCCCAGGCAGTGGCAGTATCCCTTGACGCTGAAAAGGCGTTTGATTCAGTGTCATGGATGTACCTGTTTATAGTACTCGAGAAATTTGGAATAGGCCCATACTTTCTAAAATGCGTCAGGCTACTATACGCTAACCCGGGAGCTAGGGTACTGACTAACCGTACCATGTCTGAATGGTTTGGATTGGCAAGGGGCACAAGACAGGGATGCCCGTTCTCCCCCATACTGTTTGCCCTCACAATGGAACCGGTCGCAGCAGCCATTAGGGAACATCAAGGACAGAGGGGTATACAGATGGCTGGCCTACCCAGTCAATATCATCATACGCAGACAACACTCTGCTGTATATCCGAGAACCGGACATACACTTGGGACCAGCAATGGAAACCATACATGAGTTTGCAGAATACTCAGGATATAGAACTAACAGCTCCAAATCTGAAATCTTTCCCCTAACCCCTGCCACTAGGTGCCCGAACAACACACAAGGCCTACAGTGGTCCCCCACTAAAATAAGATACCTGGGAATTATCGTGTCGGGGGACAAAACCTCCCTATAATCAGACAATCATGAATTATTATTAAACACAATCTCTACCAAACTCTGTTTGTGGGCTAAGCTCCCTATCTCGCTTATCGGCCGGGTCACCATACTGAAAATGGTTTTATTACCGAAGCTATTATATATATTTACTAACATCCCGATATGGCATGGTAAACAGTCCTTTGATGCTCTTAGATCCATGGCTGTAGAGTTTGTTTGGTGCGGGGGGCCAGCCAGAATGAAATGGGAAAAAATGGTGGAGCTCTATAACAAAGGTGGCATAGCAGCCCCGACTTCTAATTATATTACTTAGTAGCGCAGGCCCAGTTTGTCAGATACTGGTGCGATGATTAGGACACCTCACCATACATCTGTATAGAGAAACACGCAGCACATACAACCGATTTAAGGTCCATCATCTTTAAAGTCAAACACAAAGATGAATGTCCATTGGATCCAGTCAGTACAACAGTACACGCATGATCCAAGATCTACTGTAGGCTTAAACTGGAGACACGATACTACTCGGAAGCTCCTTTCTGGAATTTTCCCGGCATAGCACCCTCATACGATCCAGATGTCCAGAAGACGTGGGACCCAGAGGGGTAATTTAAAATCAGGGACATTTTCCCCAACGGTAAATTTATAACAATGGAAGAATTCAAGACGGGGATAGGGAGGGACCAGTTGAAGATACTACAGTATCACAGGATGCAAATGGCCTTTAAGGCTAGATGGCCACTGTTCCCAGACGCGCCCGCACCACACCCATGCCTCGTGGCTCTGTCCACCCGGTCGGGAGCCAATGTCTCAGGGCTCTACACAGCTGTACAGATGAACACGCCGACAGTTAACACGATCAAAGCCTCCTGGGAGAAGGACCTGGGAACAACCATAGCAGACAAATCCTGGGCGAGATACTGTGAATTGACCAAGAAGGTATCCATAAACACAGGCCGCCAGCTGATCCAATTTAAGGTTCTGAATAAGCTACACTACCCACCCAAAAAAAAGTTGCGAAATTCACACAAAACTGCCCGAGTAGATGCCAGAAATGCGGGGCTGAACATGCTGACTCATTTCACATGTACTGGAGCTGCCCACACATATGTGGTTTCTAGGGGGAGGTGGCGAAAATTCTGGAAGAGGTCACGCGGGTCCCGGCAGCCCTCACGCCCCAAAAATACCTGTTCGGGGATATAGGGAAGAGATCTGAGGTGACCAGAAGGCTTTTCAATATCACGTGTGCAGTGGCCAAGAAGTGTATACTACAGAACTGGATGAGTATACATGTGCCACACATAGATAACTTCCTCAAAGAACTAATGTATGTCAATGAGTGCGAGGAACAGTATGTAATGTCACTCCTGAAGACAAGTAAACCAAAGGACATTTGGAACCCGTTCAGAGTGTATCTATGTGAGTTGAGTTCGGCCAGTAGTGGCCCTACAGGGCCCAGAAATGTGCCAGTTCTGTAAATACCATATGTCATGTTATAAACCTGAACTAGACATCTCAGTTATAGATATGTATGGAATGTTGTGTTGTTGCAGTGTTGTGTACCACAATCAATACATAAAGTTTTTTTTAAAAAAAGAGAAGAAGAGTGTAATGAGAACTATGTTGTGGAAAGTTATTAATTCTTGTATTGTTCAGATCTGTATTTGGTTCAAAAGCAAATTGAAGAATTTGTATAACTTGATTTGAGTGGGTGCTCATGCTGGATCAAGGAGATACTGTAATTGTGGGGTTATACACACAAATATAACTGTGTTGTTATATAGAAAAGCTTTCATGTGTTGAATATGAAACTGAGGAATATTCATAGTTTTAAAAGATTGCACATGGGAAAAGTCAATCCACTTCTTGGTAGTCCCATTAGAGAGGTCAAAGATTGACAGGGAATACAATCTGAACATTCCCCTTTTATCCTCCTAGGGAAGTATAGCGCACAATGGGTATCGAATGAAAAGACACCATCACTTCTCAGCATGGCTAATATACATTTTAAGGGACAGTAACCACACTGCCAGATGTTTACTTAGCCACAGTCTGCACTTTTGTTTTATAAGGGCTTTCATGGTACAATACCAACATTCTCAACAGGTCTGCATACTTTTTTAAATAGGGCAGTAATGACCCTTCTCAGCACACATTTATGATGTAAATGAAACAGCAGTGCTTGCAAATATCAACCAAATCTCATACAAGCTGCTCTTCATTTATTAATACAGTGCCAGCATTTTCTCAGTTGGGCAACCATACCGTTTTAATGTGAAAGCATGTGCACTTCACTTGTCAAAAGACGTTCTATACTTTTAAAACAACAGTGTAAAAGCCATGAATCGGCATAATGGTTAAACTCCCCTCTTACCATACCTTGCAAATATTATGCACTGTGGCAGGGAGTGTAGCATATTTCAATTGCCGTGGAGGCATACTGTTCTCAATTTGACCTCCATCATAACTCTTACCACTCTACCATACCCTATAGGTGCATGAACTCTTGAAGCCCTTTCTCAGTTTCTTTAACTCTTGCCTGTTTGCAAATGCCCAATTACAATGTAAATTAGCCTATACAGAGACCACCACAGCTGAGCAACACCTGCAACACCAGTATACTTGTCACTACACAGCACAGGCCCCAGCGCCAGAGGCCTGCCAGTGCCATGTAGAATATTTTATCTGTTAAATTATTGGAAGACTTGGCTCACGCAGGTGTAGCATGCCTATCTTACAACCCAATTTATACAATCCCAACCCACATTTCAGGGCAAGAAACAGACCGGTAGTCAGACATCGAAATGTATTTAAAAGAATATTGTAACTTCAACCAAGGTGGTCTCCATTCTTATCCCAGAGATCACTACACTATATGTATAGCAAATCCGAACTCATATAGTCAATCGAACACATGTCGATGTCTATATTAATTCCCCTATTATACATTCACAAATGCATTCACTTTCAATGGGAGATGGGAGCTACATATATTGAACTCTAAAAGACACTAGACAATATAATTATTCTGATACATTCTTTGATATCAGAAATACAATTGTACTTCAATACTAGCATTGCCGATTCATGGACAGGGTATTCCGATTTACATGTAAACCATTCAAACCACTTTTCAGAATACTAACTTTTCTCCACTATCAAGTATGGTATCAGAGAAAGTTACTTGGCAATTACATTTAAAATATATTTACAAAAACCAACTCCCCTGTGCAGGTTTAAGGCAGTGAATATGTTGGCTATCTATATGCCACCTCACTGTAAACAGTAGCTAGCTTACATTTGTCTCCTGTAGGTCAGAATTTGAAATAATAATTCTCAGGTTTCTGTCCACTCTACTCTGAACCCAAACACGATGTACTCTTAAAATGTGTGGGTGTGTGCTTTCAGTAAACATGAGTGTGTTACTTGCAGTATGTGCCAGTATGTGCCAGTGTGTGTGTTTGAGAGAGAGAGTGTGAGACTTGGAATACAGCTAAGTATGCAGTTTCAATTTCACCTTTTATGAATGTACTGTTTTCAAGCTACTTGTGTACTTTCAATTTAAGGATTCCTGCAAAGATTTAACTTATCTGTGTGTGGTTTCAGCTTGCATGTATGTTCAGGCTGAATATATACTATTCCCACGTAACATCTACAACTTTGGGGAAAAAACGGCCCTTCCACATTACACATGAGTCTGTCTGTGCATTGAAAGAAGGGAATACCAGGGTTTGCACTTTGCCACATTTTTATAAAGAAGACAAATTCATTATTTATACTCTTTTTTGTTGTACCAATAGCTGGCCTGTGACTCTGCCCCCCACCCCTGCAGTAATGAAAGACCACCCTAGGCAATAGTATTTTGCAACAATGTTATTGCCCAAGATGGCCATGGACCAGTTTAAGGCACTCATTTTATTTGAAATAGTACTTAACTTTACAAAGGCAATTTCACATTAAAGTAGCACTCCATTTTAAATTGTATTTCTTAATGCAAAGTAGCTTTAAAGAAACAACATCTCACTTTGTATTCAACTAGGATGGGGGAACACTAGACAATGAGTTATTAGTGCCAGTGTGCCGGATTTCATAATGCATTCCCTGCAGTTCCCTTTCATTTATTATAACAGATTTTACCCTGGCCAATCTACCTGGACAGTTTGGGGTTTGATACAGATTTAATTTACCTTTGGAATGTGGCTTCTGATTTTGGAGAGTTATCTGAGGCGCTGTCAGCCAGGTATCATTCCTTCAGCAACATCTCTCTTCAGGTGGCTATCTGAAAACCAAGTTGCAAACATGTAGTGGCCATCCTCTCGAAAAACTGGTCCCCGATCTGTCTGAGGCCATTCCTTCATATTCATCTCCCCATATTCCATAATCATCCCCCTAATCCATAATTAATGCATGTCCTATGTGCAGGCAATTATATATATATATATATGTCTAGGTCCACCCCAGCCTTGTGAAAGAAGTGTGGCTTCTCAGTCCCATGATCAGTAAGGTGGGTGGGAAAACCACTCCTGTTGAAGTAAAGCCAATTTTGTTTTTAGATTTTTTAGACTAATTTCTGAATAAAATATACTTGATTAATATAAATAATATTTTCATATTCTGTACATCGTGCATGGTAAGCAGTGTTCAAAAATACAAAAAGAATGACGTATGACATGCAAGAATGGCAAACAGCACATACAATGGACCCCTAAGGAGTCTGCCTGATTTATGCCTTTTCATAAAGGACCCGGACCCCAGAGGGATCTCCAGCATTTGTGCCAGCATGGAAATCCATGCAGACGCAAATCCTGGAGCATTTGTATGGCAGAAACGAAGCGAGATAACAGAAATGCAAGTTGCATATCGCCCCTCCTCTCTGCCATACAATTTATGGGCAACATTATTTGAAGGAATAGAACACTTATGCAAGGCTTTTTATGCTTCCCATTAACAGTACACCCCCATTTTAAAATGAGGTCCTTACTAATTCCATCAGGCCTTCTACATTTTTTATTGGGAATGCAAAAGTGCTATCAACTAACAGCACAGTTTCTATAAGGTCAATATCAATGAGACAGTTTTTCCACTTCTCAGTGGGGTTGTTATATATTTAAAACAAAATATTTCACATCTGTACTTTTCAGCATGGCTTCTAATATTGTAATATCATGGTAATGTCCCATTTCAGCAGGGTGGCTGATGCTACACTTTGGCAGGCAAGAGCTATCCCATATCATCAAGGTTGTTATATGTGTGATAGGTACTGCATGCACTTCCAATAGACCTGATTCAATTTACATGTCAATGTACCATGTCTCCTCAGTATGGTGGCTTTACTTTTAATGATACTCTATCAGTGCTCATTTTTAATATCAGAACACTGTCCAAAGATGAAATAGGCATAGGCCTGAATGCTCCTCTCAAGCAAACTCCAAATGAGGTATTATGCATGTATTGATATCGTGCACACAAAGCACATTTAACAATCTCTACTCCTTACATGACTGCCATGTTATGGACACTGACCCACTAGCACTGCTGGTTCAGAAATAATCTGCATGCCATTGCACACAGTAGTTGTTTCTGTTTCTGTTATCAAGTGGTTGTATTCAGAAATATAACTACAAGTTGCTCCCACTATTTTGGAAAAACCTGCCAACTTAATGTTTTATTTTGTATCTCATATTAGGACTCTTATAACAGAACAAGGAGTGATGGTATATGTGTATCCTTGTCAAGAATCTGCCTCAGAGAGACAAGGTAAGGGCACAGATGAATAGGGAGGGGGGTGGGGTCAGAAATTTGAAGCAGAGAACTGTGTGAAGATTTTTCACAAGATGCCATTTTATGAAATCAAAAGGTTGGATAAATGCCTCACTATCCCTACTGTGATGAGGATTTCCCTGACTAAAATAAACTAAGGAAAACACTCTAAGAAAAGGTTTCTGTCTCTCACACGTGTACATACAACAATGCAACAAGGTAATATATGGCAATTCAGAACCAGCAAATAAAACAGTTAAGTTTACCTCATCGTAATAACTGTCTGTACTTATTGTCTGGCTGAATTCCGCTACCCTCTGGTTCAATCAGAATTTGATTCAACAGTTCCAAAATAATAAGGAACTCCTGTCTTGGACCAAAGTTCCAATGCAGTTCGTTAGATTGACAACAAAATGTCCAATACTTCAGAAGTGTTCAACAAGGTTTTTCCTCCTCCACTTGTGATATCAAGAACTTAAAACAATTGTCTTCATATAAACCAAGAACACCTTATTAGTTCATCAGGATTAACATGTATTGCCTTTGTCAGGATTGTTCTGCAAGCAGTTCACACAACACTTGCTTCAGCAATGTACATTTGTGAGCATGTATTTGTAATATTTCATGAAGACATCTGAGTCGTTGTACCACTACCTCTTTACTACTTTTCAACAGCACATCACTGTACTTCATCACCTTACACATTTCCCACTCAACTGCCAGGCCTACTAATACAATGTTCATTTGTGAGCATGTATTTGTAATATTTCATGAAGACATCTGAGTCGTTGTACCACTACCTCTTTACTACTTTTCAACACCACATCACTGTACTTCATCAACTTACACCTGTCCCACTCACCTGCCAGGCCTACTAATACAATGTTCTCTGTTCTGGTGTACTCTCCTGCCAGGACAGTATAACGTGTTACAATGTCCTCTGCCCTGGTGTACTCTCCTGCCAGGCCAGAATAATCTACTAACCTCCTAACTACAAGACTTCTGTCTCTTGCTTCACATCATCATGTTTAAGAATTTCTTCAGGGAAAACAAAAATCACATGGGTGCTGTTTGTTACACTTTTGTGTTACACTTTGTGATTGCCACACACTCTGCAAATTATGCTCCAGCTCTTCTGAATACCTTCTACTAGAAGGGCCGACTTCTTGCTGCTCTTATTTACCCACTTCCTCATTAACCAAATAATGACAATAATTCTGTCTCACTCTGACTCTTCTTTGGATTTGGCAATGTGGGTTTAAGCCAGTTCCTTTTATAAGCTTCTTCAACCATGGGCAAAAGGGTTTTCATTTGCCGCTTCTTGACTTTGGCAATTATTGGTCTCTTTAACTTGCCTTGTTATAGTTATCTTTTGGCTTTGACAATAGTAGTTTGTATTGGGTTCTCTAATGATTGCTCCCTCTTGGTGCTGGCCTTCAACCTGACCCGCATGCAGATAATCACACCCCTTTGGTCCGGCGATCAAGCTTTTATTGTTCCACTCGCTTCTCTCCAAATCAGATTAGTTTACAAATTAACTATTTGTCTGCTTTCTGTCAGTATGGTATTTAAAATTACTTTTCCTTTTGAATTTTGCTATACGCATATTGTTTCTAATACGAAGGCACCCTGTCTGGACAAGCAAGCGGCTACAAAGCACTCCAGTGTAACAATTTCTTAGTGAATTAACTGGGTCTGGCATGCGCATCCATTCGCCTCACTGCCTCCAGGTCCTCTGCTTCAGCTGCTTCTCGCAAACCAGAAACCTACTTCCTTTTGTCTCCTTTGGCCTGCGCCAATCCAACAATGAGCTCTTTCTGTTCCAAAGGCTTTCCAGTTCTCGAGACAGCCTTACTCTTGGGAAAGCATTTAAAATGTAGACTTCCCGCTGTGCAATCACTGCAACTCAGGTCTCCAGGGGGGAAGCTTCTAGCTCTGATGCTTCCCACTGTGCAAAATCTGCAAATAAGTCTTCTAGAGACAAATACCCTCTCAGGACACTCAACATTGGTCCTGGCATCTTCTTTCTTTCTCCCAAAGATTCTGCTTCTGCTGCAACTTGGAGAGTTCACAACTCCTCCACTTCCTACTACTACTCTGCTCCTCCTCATTACTAACGGCCTGCACCTGAGGGTGCTATTTAAGCCTCCCAGTCTCCCGCAGGTGTGGGTCATTTCCACTAATAAGCTGCACTTTGTTAGGGGTTGGTTTACGGACTCGTTTATTAAGGGTATTTGAGGAAGTTGTTTTAATAGTATATGTTAGGCATGGGATCCTGAGGAGATAGTTGGAATAGGTTATGATTGTGTATATAAGGGTGTTTTGTTGAAACACAGGATGTGTTGGGTTTCTTACAATCGATACTGTTTTGTATGAGTGCATGTTGTCTTTTGTTGTAGGTGTGGTGTGGGGGGGTGATACTTATGTTGTTCAACTTTATAAGATTGTTTGGTATTATCACTGTGCTCAAATGGAAGATTGTACATGATTGGAAAACTATGGGAGCATGGGAAATATATAGTGTATTAGTGGGCTGTGAAGGAGCTTGTTTCGGTGTGTACTTGGAACGTGAAAGGGTGTAATTGCATGCGGAAGAGAAAGAAGGTGCTGTCTAAACTTTGGCGGGAGAAGATTGATGTGGCTGTTTTGCAAGAAACTTGATGGTACTGGTTCTTCTCTGACTAATTCAAGATATACAAACGTTTTCCTGAATTGCTACTCCTCAAATTCCTGGGGTGTTGGAATCTTGTTGAGAAAGGGTTTGGATGCATGTGTTGAAAAAGTGAGTATGGATAATGAGGGGCGTGTTATACTAACTGACCTTAAATATGAGGGATTGTTGTTTACAGTTGGTTCTATATATGGCCCATGTGTGGGTGGAGGGGACGGTTTTGATTCACTCCAAGTGATGCTTGGTGATATGGGAGGTGAGATGATTATTTTGGGGGGATTTTAATTGTGTGATTGACTTCAAAATGGATAAGTCTTCAATGTGTAAGTTTACGGGAAAAAAGTGAAGTAGGGATTTCAGAATTTTTTTGGATGTATATGGTTTAGTTGATTTATGGAGGAATCTTCATTCAGGGGAAAGGGAATACTTGTTTTTCTCTCCGGTGCATAATTTTTATACTAGGCTTGATTACTTATTGGTGTCTGATAGGATAATTGAGAATGTGAAAGAGGTGTCTATGGGGGAGCGACATATTTCAAACCACTCCATGGTTATGGCTAAGTTGACATTATCTGTTGAGAGGGAGGGATCTAGTAGATGGAGGTTGAAACCATGTGTGTTGAATAATAAAGATGCAACTGATGCATTAATGGGATTTATTCCAAATTTCTTTGAGGTGAATGTTGGCACAGCAGACAGTATGGTGGTGTGGGATGCTTTCAAGGCCTCAGTTAGAGGGGAACTGATGAATGGGACTGTGAGAATGTGTAGGGTGGGGGAGGCCAGATTGGAAGAGTTTGAAAAAGAATTGGGTGATTTGCAAAGAAATTATGCTTTGTCAAGAGAGGAGAATATTATGCTTAGGATATTGGATGTTAAGGAATTACTGAAAAATGAGGTGGACTCACAAGTTGAGAAGGGTTTGTATTATACGAGGCAAAAATACTGGGAGCAAGGGGATAAGGCAGGGAAGTTATTGGCAAATAGATTGAAGAGTTATTCGGAGAGGGTGTATGTTAAAAAAATCGTTGATGAATCTGGAATTGTGGAGGTCAAGAAAGATAAAATTGGTGAGTGCTTTCGTTCATTTTATGCTAAATTGTATGCAGAGGATATTGCTCTGCAAATGGATGATTTTGATAGGTTTTTTGAGAAGATTGTCCTTCCTGTACTTTCTGAAGAAGGTAAATGTTGTATGGATGCCCCGATTACCATCCTGGAGGTTTTGTCGGTGATTGAGGGAATGAATACAGGCAAATCTCCGGGGATGGAAGGTTTGACAGTGGAATTTGATCAGAAATATGGGGAAGTGTTGTCACCGGTTTTATGTGAATTATATAACTGTTTTTTGAAGGAAGCGAGGTTATGTGATTCAATGAGGGCAGTGATCATTACAGTGCTCCCGAAGCCTGGGAAGGATGCAACTAGGTGCAGTAATTATCGACCTATCTCCTTGAACAATGTAGATTTGAAAATGTTTACCAAAATACTAACGGCGAGGGTTACAAAGTATATGGGTGAGTTAGTGGAACGATCTCAGATAGGATTCATGGTGAGAAGATATGGATATGATAATATTCGAACGCTCTTAGACATTTTAGGTTTGACAGACTCAGAAATAAAGGATATTTTGTTGATTTTTTTAGACGCAGAGAAGGCCTTCAATGGGGTGAATTGGGATCTTCCTGAATTATACTCTGTTGAAATTGGGTTTTGTTCCTTTCTTTATTAAAGCTATTTGAGCTCTTCAGACTGGTATATAGGCAAAGGTGTGGGTGAATGAGGGGTTCTCTATGTCATTTCCATGGTTAAGAGGAACAGGTCAGGGTTGCATTTTGTCACCGCTACTATTTAATTTGGTATTGGAGCCCTTGTTAGCATATATACGTCAGCTTAGGTGTATTAGGGGGTTTGTTGTTGGGGATGTGGAAATTAAAGCTCTGGCTTATGTGGATGATGTTGTGGTTATTTTGGATGATCCTGTTATAGGGGGTCCAGTATTGAAGGAAGTTTTTGAGGAAGTGGGTAAGCTATCTGGGTATCGGATCAATTGGGATAAAACTGTGGTGTTTCCGGTGAGGGTGACGCATGGATGCGAGAATCTGCTGGGGTGGAATTGTAAATGGCAGTATTCTAGTGTGAAGTATTTGGGTATCTATATTACTAGTGATTTTAAAAGCTGTTAAATTATAATGCGGATAAAATCATTGAGGTTCTTAGACGGGATATTATGAGATGGGGGCGTGTCAATCTATCCCTTTGGGGTAAAATTAATGCTATTAAAATGATTTTGATGCCGAAGGTTCTGTATGTTGTTCAATCTCTACCTGTGCATTTTACAAAGAGAGCGTTTGCACGTATAGACAGGTTAATTCAAGATTTTCTGTGGGGAATTGGGAAAAGGGCCCGGATTCCCCGGTATATGATGGTCCGAAAGGTTAAAGATGGAGGTTTTAGATACCTAGTGTTAAAAAGTTATCGTAGTGTTTTTTTGTTAAAGAAAGTGTCTGATTACACTGGTGACGTTTTGAGCAAGGTGCCATGGTGGGTATAAATTGAGATGACACAGTTTTTGGCATATGACATTAAATGTTTGTTTTCTTTTGGAAAATTGCCTAAGAAGGTGCATTGTCTGAAGTCAGTTTTGGCTATCAAGGAAACTTTGTCGTCATGGATACTGGGAACTGGACAAGGTCTATATCTTTATGAAGAGGCTTCTCTTTGGAATAATCCTGGTTTGCAGTTTAATAATAAGGTACTAAACTGAAAAAGTTGGGTTCGGAAGGGTGTTTTGACTATTGGTGATGTGTGGAGTGCTGCGGGGGTAGTATCTTTTGCAAGTTTAGTTGAGAAATTTGGGTTAAGGAACAGGGAATTAAGAAGGTATGATATTTTGGTGACTCTACTATCGGAACGGAGAGACATGCTGGGTAATGCATTTTTGAAGAAACCAGAGAATTTTAATATTTTGGAAATTGGACTCCAAAAAGTGTCTACATTTATGCAGTTTATGAAACCTGATGGGCAATGGTTAGACTTGTGGAACAAGCTGAGGTTGTCTTGGACAGAGGAGTTTGGTAGTGAACTTACGCCAAGAGAATGGGAAAAGATTTGGAGGGTACTGACGACTGCCAAAGTGGATTTGCAATTACGTTATTTACACAAGAGGATATTGGGCAGAATATATAGGACCCGAGTACGTATGTGTAAATTGGGATTAGTTGGTGATGATCGGTGTTGGGGTTGTGGGAAAGAACAAGGTACTTTGATACATATGTTGTGGTATTGTGAGAGAGTGGTGAGTTTTTGGAGGGAGGTTATTGATAGGGTTGATCAAATTTGGGACATTGTTTATCCATGCAATCCGCTAGTGGTCATCTTATTATTGTACGGTTGTGGACGGGATGTGAGTTGAGTGGTATTGTGTGGGGTATTCAAAGTTTTGTTGGTGGCAGCTAAACAGGTGGTGAGGGTCTGGAAGACACAGAAGAAGCCAATGGTGGAGGAATGGATTTTAGACGTTAGAGTTTTATCCAGATTTGAGAAAACAGTGTATAGCAAACGAAATAAGGAGACCCTTTATGAAGGTATGGGGGAGCTTTAGTGACCTTTATGGATGATGCTAGGTTGGGTTTTAGAGTTACATTACTTTATGGGGAGGGGGTTTGTGTTGTCTTTGTGGTTGTCTTGTGTGGTCTTGTTTGTCTGTTGTCATTTGTTTGGTACATCTGGCTTTGTTTTAGGTTATTCATAAATTTTATGTGGGGGAGTACAGAGTTATGGTTCAGAATTGTGTGCTATTTTGTTTCCACTGTTGTGTATTCGCATTTCAATGACCTAGGATGTTAATTCTGTTATTTTTTGTACCTTGTTGAAAATGAGAAATAAAGAGTATAAATAAAACAAAGGGTTTCTGTCTCTCACACTTGCACATACAACAATGCAACAAGGTAATATATGGCAATTCAGAACCAGCAAATAAAACAGTTAAGTTTACATCATCGTAATAACTGTCTCTACTTATTGTCTGGGTGAATTCCACTTCATCTGGTTCAATCAGGATTTGATTCAACAGTTCCAAAATAATAAGGAGCTCCTGTCTTGGAACAAAGCTCCAATGCAGTTCTTTAGATTCCAACTTGACAACAAAATTTCCAATACTTCAGAAGTGTTCAACAAGGTTTTTCCTCCTCCACTTATCAAGAACTTAAAACAATTGTCTTCATATAAACCAAGAACACTTTATTAGTTCATCAGGATTAACATGTATTGCCTTTGTCAGGATTGTTCTGCAAGCAGTTTACACAACACTTGCTTCAGCAATGTAAATTTGTCAGCATGTATTTGTAATACTTCATGAAGACACCTGAGTGGTTGTACCACTACCTTTTTACTATTTTTCAACACCACATCACCGTACTTCATCAACTTACACCTGTCCCACTCACCTGCCAGGTCTACTAATACAATGTTCTCTGTTCTGGTGTACTCTCCTGCCAGAACAGTATAACGTGTTACAATGTCCTCTGCCCTGGTGTACACTCCTGCCAGGCCAGAATAATCTACTAACCTCCTAACTACAAGACTACTTTCTCTTGCTTCACAACATCATGTTTAATAATTTCTTCAGGGAAAACAAAAATCACATAGGTGCAGTTTGTTACACTTTTGTGTAACACTTTGTGATTGCCACACATTCTGCAAAGTATGCTCCAGTTCTTCTGAATACCTTCTACTGGTAGGGCCGACTTCTTGCTGCTCTTATTTCCCCACTCCTCATTAACCAAATAATGACAATAATTCTGTCTCACTCTGACTCTTCTTTGGATTTGGCAATGTGGGTTTAGGCCAGTTCCTTTTATAAGCTTCTTCAACCAGGGGCAAAAGGGTTTTCATTTGCCGCTTCTTGACTTTGGCAATTATTGTTCTCTTTAACTTGCCATGTTATAGTTATCTTTTGGCTTTGGCAATAGTAGTTTGTATTGGGTTCTCTAATGATTGCTCCCTCTTGGTGCTGGCCTTCAACCTCACCCGCATGCAGATAATCACACCCCTTTGGTCTGGCGATCAAGCTCTTATTGTTCCACTCGCTTCTTTCCAAATCAGCTTAGTTTATGAATTAACTATTTGTCTGCTTTCTGTCAGTATGGTATTTAAAATTACTTTTCCTTTTGAATTTTGCTATACGTATATTGTTTCTAATACGAAGGCACCCTGTCTGGGCAAGCAAGCGGCTACAAAGCACTCCAGTGTAACAATTTCTTAGTGAATTACCTGGGTCTGGCATGCGCATCCATTCGCCTCACTGCCTCCAGGTCCTCTGCTTCAGCTGCTTCTCGCAAACCAGAAACCTGCTTCCTTTTGTCTCCTTTGGCCTTCGCCACTCCAACAATGAGCACTTTCTGTTTCAAGGGCTTTCCGGTTCTCGAGACAGCATTACTCTTGCAAAAGCTTTTAAAATGTTCACTTCCCGCTGTGCAACCACTGCAACTCAGGTCTCCAGGGGGGAACCTTCTAGCTCTGATGCTTCCCACTGTGCAAAATCTGCAAATAAGTCTTCTAGAGACAAATACTCTCTCAGGACACTCGACATTGGTCCTGGAATCTTCTTTCTTTCTCCCAAAGATTCTGCTTCTGCTGTAACTTGGAGAGTTCACAACTCCTCCACTTCCTACTACTACTCTGCTCCTCCTCCTTACTAACGGCCTGCACCTGAGGGTGCTATTTAAGCCTCCCAGTCTCCCGCAGATGTGGGTCATTTCCGCTAATAAGCTGCACTTTGTTAGGGTTTGGTTTTTGGACTCGTTCATTAAGGGTATTTGAGGAAGTTATTTTAATAGTATATGTTAGGCATGGGATCCTGAGGATATAGTTGGAATAGGTTATGATTGTGTATATAAGGGTGTTTTGTTTAAACCCAGGATGTGTTGGGTTTCTTACAATCAATACTGTTTTGCATGTGTGCATGTTGTCTTTTGTTGAAGGTGTGGTGTGAGGGGTGATACTCATGTTGCTCAACTTTATAAGATGGTTTGGTATTATCACTGTGCTCAAATGGAAGATTTTACATGATTGGAAAACTATGGGAACATGGGAAATATAGAGTGTATTAGTGGGCTGTGAAGGAGCTTGTTTCGGTGTGTACTTGGAACGTGAAAGGGTTGAATTGCATGCGGAAGAGAAAGAAGGTGCTGTCTAAACTTTGGCGGGAGAAGATTGATGTGGCTGTTTTGCAAGAAACACATCTACTTGATGGTACTGGTTCTTCTGTGACTAATTCAAGATATACAAACGTTTTCTTGAATTGCTACTCCTCAAATTCCCGGGCTGTTGGAATCTTGTTGAGAAAGGGTTTGGATGCATGTGTTGAAAAAGTGAGTATGGATAATGAGGGGCGTGTTATACTAATTGAACTTAAATATGAGGGATTGTTGTTTACAGTTGATTCTATATATGGCCCATGTGTGGGTGGAGGGGACTTTTTTTGATTCACTCCAGGTGATGCTTGGTGATATGGGAGGTGAGATGATTATTTTGGGGGGATTTTAATTGTGTGATTGACTTCAAAATGTATAAGTCTTCAATGTGTAACTTTACCGGAAAAAAGTCAAGTAGAGATTTCCAATTTTTTTTGGACGTATATGGTTTAGTTGATTTATGGAGGAATTTTCATTGGGTGGAAAGGGAATACTTGTTTTTCTCGCCGGTGCATAATTCTTATACTAGGCTTGATTACTTATTGGTGTCAGATAGGCTAATTGAGAATGTAAAAGAGGTGTCTATGGGGGAACGACATATTTCAGACCACTCCATGGTTATGGCTAATCTGACATTATCTGTTGAGAGGCGGGGATCTAGTAGATGGAGGTTGAAACCATGTGTGTTGAATAATAAAGATGCAACTGATACATTAATGGGATTTAAACCAAATTTCTTTGAGGTGAATGTTGGCACAGCAGACAGTATGGTGGTGTGGGATGCTTTCAAGGCCTCGGTTAGAGGGGAACTGATGAGACTGCGAGAATGTGTAGGGTGGGGGAGGCCAGATTGGAAGAGCTTGAAAAAGAATTGGGTGATTTGCAAAGAAATTATGCTTTGTCAAGAGAGGAGAATATTATGCTTAGGATAATGGATGTTAAGGAATTACTGAAAAATGAGGTGGACTCACAAGTTGAGAAGGGTTTGTATTATACGAGGCAAAAATACTGGGAGCAAGGGGATACGGCAGGGAAGTTATTTGCAAATAGATTGAAGAGTTATTCGGAGAGGGTGTATGTTCAAAAAATCGTTGATGAATCTGGAATTGTGGAGGTCAAGAAAGATAAAATTGGTGAGTGTTTTCGTTCATTTTATGCTAAATTGTATGCAGAGGATATTGCTCTGCAAATGGATGATTTTGATAGGTTTTTTGAGAAGATTGTCCTTCGTGTACTTTCTGAAGAATGTAAATGTGGTATGGATGCCCCGATTACCATCCTGGAGGTTTTGTCGGTGATTGATTGAATGAATACAGCCAAATCTCTAGGGATGGATGGTTTGACAGTGGAATTTTATCAGAAATATGGGGAAGTGTTAGCGCCGGTTTTATGTGAATTATATAACTGTTTTTTGAAGGAAGGGAGGTTATGTGATTCAATGAGGGAAGCGATCATTACAGTGCTCCCGAAGCCTGGGAAGGATGCAACTAGGTGCAGTAATTATCGACCTATCCCCTTGCTCAATGTAGATTTGAAATCTTTTACCAAAATACTAACGGTGAGGGTTAAAAAGTATATGGGTGAGTTAGTGGAACGATCTCAGACAGGATTCATGGAGAGAAGATATGGATATGATAATATTCGAATGCTGTTAGGCATTTTGAGTTTGCCAGGCTCAGAAATAAAGGATATTTTGTTGATTATTTTTAGACGCGGAGAAGGCCTTCAATAGGGTGAATTGGGCCTTCCTGAATTATACTCTGTCGAAATTGGGTTTTGGTCCTTTCTTTATTAAAGCAATTCGAGCTATTCAGACTGGCATATTGGCAAAGGTGTGGGTGAATAAGGGGTTCTCTATGTCATTTCCGTTGTTTAGAGGAACACGTCAGGGTTGCCCTTTGTCACTGCTAGTATTTAATTTGGTATTGGAGACTTTGTTAGCATATATACGTCAGCTGAGGTGTATTAGGGGGTTTGCTGTTGGGGATGTGGAAATTAAATCTCTGGCTTATGCGGATGATGTTGTGGTTAGTTAGGATGATCCTGTTGTAGGGCGTCCAGTATTGAAGGAAGTTTTTGAGGAAGTGGCTAAGCAATCTGGGTATCGGATCAATTTGGATAAAACTGTGGTGTTTCCGGTGAGGGTGACGCATCGATTTGAGAATCTGCTGGGGTGGCATTGTAAACGGGTATATTCTAGTGTGAAATATTTGGGTATCTACATTACTATTGATTTTAAAAAGCTGGTAAATCATAATGTGGATACAATCATTGAAGTTCTTAGATGGGATATTATGAGATGGGGACGTGTCAATCTATCCCTTTGGGGTAAAATCAATGCTATTAAAATGATTTTGATGCCGAAGTTTCTGTATGTTGTTCAATCTCTACCTGTGCATTTTACAAAGAGAGTGTTTGCACGTATAGACAGGTTATTTCAGGATTTTCTGTGGGGAATTGGGAAAAGGGCCCAGATTCCCCGGTATATTATGGTCCGAAACGTTAAAGATGGAGGTTTTGGATACCAGGTGTTACAAAATTATAGTAGTGGTTTTTTGTTAAAGAAAGTGTCTGATTACACTGGTGATGTTTTGAGCAAGGTTCCATGGTGGGTACAAATTGAGATGACACAGTTTTTGCCATATGATATTAAATGTTTGTTTTCTTTTGGAAAATTGCCTAAGAAGGTGCAGTGTCTGAAGTCAGTTTTGGCTACCAATGAAGCTTTTTCGTCATGGATACTGGGAACTAGACAAGGTCTATATCTTTATGAAGAGGCTTCTCTTTGGCATAATCCTGGTTTGCAGTTTAATAATAAGGTACTAAACTGAAAAAGTTGGATTCAGAAGGGTGTTTTGACTATTGGTGATGTGAGGAGTGCTGTGGGGCCAGTATCTTTTGCAAGTTTAGTTGAGAAATTTGGGTTAAGGAACAGGGAATTAAGAAGGTATGATATTTTGGTGACTCTACTATCGGAACCGAGAGACATGTTGGGTAATGCATTTTTGAAGAAACCAGAGAATTTTAATATTTTGGAAATTGGACTCCAAAAAGTGTCTACATTTATGCAGTTTATGCAACCTGATGGGCAATGGTTAGACTCGTCGAACAAGCTGAGGTTGTCTTGGACAGAGGAGTTGGGTAGGGAACTTACGCCAAGAGAATGGGAAAAGATTTGGAGGGTACCGACGACTGCCAAAGTGGATTTGCAATTACGTTATTTACACCAGAGGATATTTTGCAGAATATATTGGACCCCAATACATATGTGTACATTGGGATTAGTTGGTGATGATCTGTGTTGGGGTTGTGGGAAAGAACATGGTACTTTGATACACATATTGTGGTATTGTGAGAGAGTGGTGACTTTTTGGAAGGAGGTTATTGATAGGGTTGATCAAATTTGGGATATTGTTTATCCACGCAATCCGCTAGCAGTCATCTTATCATTGTAATGTGGTGGATGGGATGTGCGTTGGGTGGTATTGTGTGGGTTATTCAATGTTTTGTTGGTGGCAGCTAAACAGGTGTTGAGGGTCTGGAAAACACGGAAGAAGCCGATGGTGGAGGAATGGATTTTAGACATTAGAGTTTTATCCAGATTTGAAAAAACGGTGTATTGTAAACAAAACAAGGAGACCTTTTATGAAGGTATGTGGGGGCGCTTTAGTGACATTTATGGATGATGTTAGGGTGGGTTCTAGAGTTACATTACTTTATGGGGAGGGGGTTTTTGTTGTCTTTGAAGAATTTTGTGCTATTTTGTTTCCACTGTTGTGTATTCGCATTTCAATGACCTAGGATGTTAATTCTGTTATTTTTTGTACCTTGTTGAAAATGGGAAATAAAGAGTATAAAAAAAAAAGAAAAGGTTTCTGTCTCTCACACTTCTACATACAACAATGCAACAAGGTAATATATGGCAATTCAGAACCAGCAAATAAAAAAGTTAAGTTTACATCATCGTAATAACTGTCTGTTCTTATTGTCTGAGTGAATTCCCCTTCCTCTGGTTCAATCAGTATTTGATTCAACAGTTCCAAAATAATAAGGAACTCCTGTCTTGGAACAAAGGTCCAATGCAGTTCTTTAGATTCCAACTTGACAACAAAATTTCCAATACTTCCGAAGTGTTCGACAAGGTTTTTCCTCCTCCACTTGTGATATCAAGAACTTAAAACAATTGTCTTCATATAAACCAAGAACACTTTATTAGTTCATCAGGATTAACATGTATTGCCTTTGTCAGGATCGTTCTGCAAGCATTTTACACAACACTTGCTTCAGAAATGCAAATTTGTCAGGATGTATTTGTAATATTTCATGAACACACCTGAGAGGTTGTACCACTACCTCTTTACTACTTTTCAACACCACATCACAGTACTTCATCAACTTACACCTGTCCCACTCACCTGCCAGGCCTACTAATACAATGTTCTCTGTTCTGGTGTACTCTCCTGCCAGAACAGTATAAAGTGTTACAAAGTCCTCTGCCCTGGTGTACTCTCCTGCCAGGCCAGAATAATCTACTAACCTCCTAACTACAAGACTTCTGTCTCTTGCTTCACAACATCATGTTTAATAATTTCTTCAGGGAAAACAAAAATCACATGGGTGCTGTTTGTTACACTTTTGTGTTACACTTTGTGATTGCCACACACTCTGCAAATCATGCTCCAGTTCTTCTGAATACCTTCTACTAGAAGGGCTGACTTCTTCCTGCTCTTATTTCCCCACTTCCTCATTAACCAAATAATGACAATAATTCTTACTCACTCTGACTCTTCTTTGGATTTGGCAATGTGGGTTTAAGCCAGTTCCTTTTATAAGCTTCTTCAACCATGAGCAAAAGGGTTTTCATTTGCCGCTTCTTGACTTCGTCAATTATTGTTCTCTTTAACTTGCCTTGTTATAGTTATCTTTTGGCTTTGACAATAGTAGTTTGTATTGGCTTCTCTAATGATTGCTCCCTCTTGGTGCTGGCCTTCAACCTGACCCGCATGCAGATAATCACACCCCTTTGGTCTGGTGATCATGCTCTTATTGTTCCACTCGCTTCTTTCCAAATCAGCTTGGTTTACTAATGAACTATTTGTCTGCTTTCTGTCAGTATTGTATTTAAAATTACTTTTCCTTTTGAATTTTGCAATACGCATATTGTTTCTAAAACGAAGACACCCAGTCTGGGCAAGCAAGTGGCTTTCTGAATGTGATCAGGGCCAGAACATTGAGAATGTGAGCCTATTAGTAAGAGCAGATCTCCACGTGAATCTAGAAAACACCACTAACAGAAATATGAGTCAATAAATCTGAGTGGTATCATGATTAGACATCTGTTTGGGTTTTTTGGTATTGTGTGGTATTACATCTGATTTAGTTGGTGCTTTAAGTAAAGAATAGCTCTGCTATCAATAGCAGAATCTGGGCGAATCAAGAGTGAGCAGCTTTATTATCATGATCGAAGGTATATGACATTGCATGTTTTCAATGCAACCGTTTGGAGTGCATCTAGCTTTTTGTCAGAGCTGTGAGTCATTCTAAGTATTATTTAACATACTTTCAACTAAAAGGGTTGGGCTATGTTGCAAGTCCTGTGTTTTTTTTATTCCTGCAAATATCTATGATTATTACCTTATTCTTCTATGAAATGTTATGTGACCCTATTCCTTGGTACAATATTTTGTGGGTATTATCTGGCTCAATATGTGCATGTACATTGTTGCATGGTACAGTAGTCTGAGGGGCATAATTCCAAAGTATAGTATTTTTATAGGCAATTATATCTATTAAGAGAACTGTTCTTCTTATTGTAGTATTGTCTCCTAGCACAGTTTTCCTTATGCTGTTTTGACATAACATAGCTAGCGGTGGCCATCATTTCTCATGACACAATATTTATGAAGTAAATTATTTCTATTGTGGTGCAATATTTCAGGTGGACTGAATTGCTAGTACTACAGAACTATGGGCGTTTCCAACTTCCAATATGTTTTGATGGGTGAATACAGGTTCCTGAAGCCCCAGAGGATAAAGAGTGTGTGACTTTATGATGCCCTATGCCTTAAAGAATACAAAATACCAAATACCATAGTATCTTAACTAAAATGGTTAGGACCTGAATCGCCTTAAGTAGATCTTTGGGGAGACTGTAAGGTTGTGTTTCTTATGATTTCTCAACACAAAGAGGCAGAATGTGCTCTCTAAAACATAAAGTACCCACCATATTACATTTGATCATATATTTAAAAAACAGTGCAATAATTGCACCAATTAGCCGCTCTTGTCATAAAATCCTTAGGCTGAAACCCCTCTTGCTCACACAGAAGAGATAGATTATGAAGTGGCACAACTTTTGTTTACAACCCCCCAGGATGTGGGTAACGTGCCATGAGTCAGCACCCCCACTCTGAAAATTGTTTCTGCATGCCCACTTAAAAGCCTACCAATTGTAAACATGAAAATAGGGGTCAGTCAAAGCTTTTATGGTGCTCTGTGACCTCCCAGGAGTTTAGAAGCACTGAGGCTATGCAAATAGGACCTGAAATCTCACACCGAAATCCAGTCATGCCTCTCCACCACACCATTTGTCCTTATAAGGAAAGGGTGAATATGAGGACAGTAGAATATGTGTACTCCCCCAAAGATCGCAAATGGCACTATAGCACGAAACATGTGTTTCCTCTACGAAACCAGCATCTCCAATCTTTTGACATGCAAGGACATGGGATGCACTACTGAACAGGAGCACATTAATATGCAGCCTATGGACATATTAAGTACGTCTACTGATTACGTGTCATCATGAAACAATAGTGAATGAACATCTACTCTGCCTAATTTCTCTAAGAGGAGGCATTTGGTCTGGCCCCTAGTATCACAGCAGGTTGAACCTTGGAAATTAAGCTTGGGTTTGTCTGGAATGGAGTACAAGTCTACAATGGAGTATTTGCCAGATATACAATCAGTGAGAATAGGGGTGAGCCCAAGACTCAGTGCTACCAGTGAAGGAGCCATTCGATTACTGACAATTAATCACTGAACAGTAGTGAACATGAGTCTAGAATTCCTGCTGAAGCAATAGTGAATAGATATGGAAACCAGAAATATTGAAAAATGAGGAAAACGCACAAACTGCTTGGGCCGGCAGCTCTGATGTGTGGGTCAAATCAGAGGCTAAAGGGAGACCTTGAAAATGTACATCTGAAACCTAAGTGACAAGACCATTTGGCGATGAGGGAACCAAGAGGAAGCAAGCAGTTATCAAGCCAGCGATGGCTTTCATTCCTGCTGGGAATATGAGTGAACGTTCTGTAAATGCTCCGAGAAAGACAAACTGGTAGGACACACTGAACACTGGGAATTTGGATGCACTTAGAAGATAAACTGTTAGCATATTCTGTCTGCTGGTAATAGGGTACACGTTCCTAGAATGCACTGAGACAGGCACACTGATGAGACTTGCTGCCTTTTGGTAATGAGGACCAGTTCAGAGAACTCAATGCGAAAGGCAAAGTGATAAGAAACACTACATACTAGGAATATACGTACATTTTCCCCGAGAATACTCAGAAACGTATTCACGTTACTAGGGCACACTGAGAAAAATAAAATGGTAAGAACGTGGTGAGAGCTGGGAAGTTAAGTGCAAGCTCAAAGAGTGCACTGTGAAAAAGAAACTGATAAGACAGGATAAATGTTGTGTATCATTGAAATATTACTTTGCATGTTGGGTACAGAAGCCAGAACTCAGGACTCCTGGAAAATTAGACATTTGGGGTTTACCTTGTATGCTGGAAACTGGAACCCAAACTCCTCACTCGAAATGGAAAAGAGATATTGAAAATATTCAATGCATGGTGGATAGCAGAGTTAAAACTCCTCAACCATCTTTTGGAAGAAATGTTTACAGTGAAAAGGAAAAAAGGTCAACTCAAACCTAAAGGCACAAGGACCAACTTGGCATCTTTAAAAAATAAACATGTTGTCAACTTTTTTTCTTCTCTAGTACAGTCTATTTGAGCAGGTTTCTTTGAAATGGTGTTCGACATGGACTGCAGTAGATAAGTTCAAACCAACAGACCAATAAACAATCGAGCTGACCCCATCCCAGCAAAGAGAAAGTGAACTTCTTGAAGGGGAACCCTGGAATTCTGAAATAGCCAATTTTCAAACAATTGCAAACCAAAACTGTAGATCGATAGCAAACATAAGAGGACTCAGGTTGGCAAAAAAGGTGTATTCCACTGGAGCAAGGACATCTTCTTAAGGTAACATGTCCTTAGCCTGCTCCAAAAACAGGACTACATGCGCATCAATGTCGGAATCTACGATGGAAAATGTGGTTGCTGCTTGAACTAGTGTGATCCCACTCCCATGCCTACATATAGAAAGTCATCCAGCGGATTCTGTATTCAACTGAACCCATTGAAAACCAGTGGTAATGGAGATGTTAATTTAAACCTTAGTGGACTGACAAATATTTACAAGACACCCTAAGAAGCAAAGAGGAAAGAACGTTTTTAGATCAAAAAAGTCATCACCGTAACAACTTTGAGTGAGGCCTTTATTCTTACTGTGATCATTCTAAGATTCTAGATTCTGCTTTACAGATGTACAGTGGAATACCAAGCTTCATCCTTCACTAATTTTGAGAGAATTAAAAAGAGTAAAACCTGGACAGAGTAGAGGTGGAGTCTGCACATTGCACCCCTTCTAAGTGGAACGCTAAAACTAGCATATTATAACACTAACCTACTCATAAACTAAGATGTCTATTTTTAAAATGGTGGCCGAAGATGAGGAGACCTACAGAAGCTGGTTTAAGGAAGTCGTCGCTCTGAGAATAATGCAACAACAACTTACACATTTGGCACCAATTGGCTAACTCCCACCACTGCCGCGAAGATGCAGGACACTATCATTTTCTTGCAAATTTAGAATACCAGTCCATACACAAAAGTGTGTGAAAAGAGAAAGCACCATCACCCTCAAGAGGCCATCCACATGGCCACAACATTCTAAAATGCAAGTGCACATCTGAATACACCTGTGAGGACACTGAGGGATTGGAACACAAGGAATATACTAAAAGAGAGCACAGTGTTTCCACATTTGTAAAATGTGGTGACAAGGAGATCAAGGAACTTCAGTGACCACGGCAATAAAGTCAACAGATTCACAAGACCGCTGTGAATATAGCAATGTTATGCGAGTGCTTACCTTTCATGTTTATCCTATCAATGACCAAAAACACTGTTCAATTTATTGAAATGATGGCTATGTTTATACTCAACCATTACATCTACCAAGGGGCTAGCAATGAGAAAATCAGGAATTTGGACATGCAGGCTAGGTTGGAGATCCTGAAATGTTCTCATGCTGATGTTCCTAACTGAAAACATCACCAAGACCCATTGCTGAACCCAAAATAGCCCCAGATAAACAGGGAGAAAAAGGATTCAATACGGGGCTGACAGATTCTATGCTTGTCTCATGAAACATTGCCAGCCTAAGGAACAAGACTAAAAATCTGCATGGGCATTTCTTTATTTACTCCATTCCAATTTACAGGAAACTTGGTTACCAGATGAATCACTTAACAAACTAGGTAATTTGTCCTATAACAACTTGGCAGTTTAAGGTCCAAGGGGGGCACCCAAGCTGTTGATGATGGTACTTTTGGAGGCTAAATGTAATGCATCTGTAACTGTTATGATAGTAAATGTCCTGAATTACAATGTATCTCACATATGATTCAGTGTAGCTTTTACAGATTTCTGTTTAATGTGTATCTCTGATCACACAAACACATCCAAGTGGCCACTGTTTTAAATTAAATTCAAAAATTGACAGCCACATTAAGGAATAGTCTAAAAAAGCACAAGAAAGGCATTGTATTAGTCGTTTGCGATTTTTACACATAATTTCAACTTTTAGAAAAGTCCCAAGTTTTCATCCAGACATCGACAGACACCTCTATTTTAAACAGTACATAGCACGGAAGACATAAACGTCTTGGTATCAACATTCTCTCCTGTGAAAAATCAAGCCCTTCATCTCAGAAAAAACTCCAGATCAGATCTGCTGTCCAAGCCTTGGTCCTCTCCCAGCTGGATGTTAGCAATTCTCTTTGGGTAGGCCTTATGGCAACTACCCTGGCTCCCCTGACATATGTCCTGCATGCTGCAGCATGATGAATCAAAGGACTCATATACGACCACATCGCCCTGATCCTCATTGAACTTCAATGGCTCCCGCTGCAAGTTTGTATGATGTTCAAATCCTGCTGCATCATCTACAAGGCTGTAACCCGGAAGTCCCCAAACTACCTCACTGAGAAAATCAGTATCTCCAGAGGACTATGATCGACCAGAAGTAAATACATGTGCAGACTTAAACCCTGCCAGTTCAGGAAGGAGAAACTCAGAAGACAGGCCTTCTCTAGAGCCCCCTCCCCATCAATATCTGACCCGCGCCCTTGCTTCTACAGTTAAGGAATTAGCTCAGGACTCTCTTGTTCAAGGAATGGCTCCTCCCAAAACCTAGGTCCATACACCATCCACTCCCCACCTTATCTGAAATGGAGTGACCTGATCCCCACTTTTTCCTTCCCTGGTTACATGTAGATCCATTGCTGACTATTGGCATCCCTCCCTGCTTGTTAGATCCCCACTCCCTTGTTTCAATACTCCCTAACCTTATATTTCCCCAATGATTGTAAAGCACTCTTTTGCTTCCCGAAGCTAGGTCTGCACTCATTAAATATAATAATAATAATGATGGTAATAATAATAATAATAATAATAATAATAATAATAATAATAATAATAATAATAACAGCAGACAAAAAGGAAGCCTGGGGTATGCCTGATCTAATTGCCTCTCCTTGTTCTAAATCTCACAACAGTGCTAACAAAGTACCTTCCTTTGCATACTCTATGGACTGGAGAGGCACATTACTGGTTGCTCCAACACTCTGGAAGGGCTCTTATATCAGTCACTTGAACTATATATTGCTAGATGGAGCAGCTTTAGCAATATGCACAGTCACTGGTGAAGTCAAGGTGAAGTGACCATGATCCAGTTACACTATCACACACACCCCCTAAGATAGCTAAAATGTTCACATTTGCTTCACATACTCAGATGCCAGCATCTCAGCTATAGCTAGAAGACCTGCTAAATGGCCTAAACTGGGTCTAGTACTGGTAATCACTTTAATATATCGGGCTGCCATTCCAGTTCTGGAAAATATGTTTTTTTGGGGCTAATATTGATGGTGATATTTTAGAGGAAATCTATCAAGATTTGTCAAACAATTGACCTTCTTGAAGTCTCAGCCGGTGGACCCTAAAATGCATATGCAAATAAGCCTGACCAGAATACCAATAATGAGCCACATAAGAAACCTGCGAGAAGGTTGTAAGTGAGCTCTGGGCAAAGGATAGGACTACGAGAGAGCAGCCAGTTCCTTGAGTTACCAATCACAAGAAATATTGAACCCACTAGATTAGTCACACAGTATTAAGGAGCAGAGGAGCGGAAAGATGCTGGTGGAAGGTCTGGGAGGGAAGCGCTAAAGGGAGCCAAGGAGGAGAACCTCAGGCTAAGTGCAATTGCAGGCGACTCCCAAGGATGGGATGCAGAGCCACAAGCAGGGGCCCGCAAGTGCAGTCCATGGGGGGGAGTGCTGGTATCAACTGGGAAGAAGGGCCTGTCATCCTGTGAGATTCATGAGGATCAGGTCACGAGTCACAGAGGCATTGGGGTACTTAACAGGGAAGGGCAAGAGGGAAAGAGGTACAGAAGAGCAGAGTTCTTAGATGTTTCTAGAATTTAAGGAGGTCCTGCTCAAGTCTGAGAGGGGCAGGGTGGCTGTTCCAAAGGGATGCGCCAACCGAGGAGAGAGACCTGCCCTCACACTTTCTGCTTGGAGAAGTGTTTGTCAGTCAAAGAGTTTGACTTAGAGGAGCGTAGGGCTCTAGGAGGGGAGTATTTATGGAGTGAAAGTTGGAGATAGAGTGGTCCCCGGCCCCAGACGGCCTTGTGGATGATGCAGAGGATTTTGAATTCGATCCTTGCAGCCACCGGGATCCAGTGGAGAGATTTTAGGGCTGCAGACATATGGTCCCTGGGTTTGAGGCCAAGGATAAGTTCTGCATCCCTTTTCTGGATTAGCTGGAGGGGCAATAGGGAGGAAAGAGGGATTTTGAGAAAAAAGCTGTTTGCAAATGTCCAGTCTGCAGAGGACCTGAGTTCTTGTGACATTGAGATTCTAGGAGAAGGTGAGGAAAGAAATAATGCCTCTGTGGATGTGAAGTTGGAAGTGGGACTTCTTAGTAAGGTCAATGATGTGAGCAGTGAAAGAGAGAGTGAAATCGAAGATGACCCCAAGGTGTTTGGCCACACAGGATGGTGGGGGTAGAGCTCCCAAGGAGGGTAGCCAGAGGGTAGGAGGAAACGAGGGCACAGGTGTCCAAATGAGAAGGATTTCTATCTTCCTGGCATTACAGTCAGGGATCAGAGAGGAGGAGGTAGTAGAGGGAAGTTTGAAGAAAAGCTGTGCATCATCGGCACAAAACTGGAAATGAGGAGAGAAGGAGGAAATCAAGTGAGCAAGAGGGGCAAGATAGATATTGAAGAGCCATGGTGATAGGATAGAGCCCTGGGGTATGCCACAGGTAGAGAGTGAGGTGGTGGAGGAGAAAGGTCCCAGTTGCAGCTTGGAATGGCAGTTAGCGAGGAAGGAGGTCAGCCAATCCAGTGCCCAGTCTGTGATGCTGAGGGTGTCATCGAGTAGTTTTATGAGGATAGAATGGTTAACTGAGAAATCAAGGAGAATGAGAACAGCAGGAGAGTTGGAGTCAAGATTTACAAGCATGGTTTTGCAGGTGTAGAGGAGAGCAGTTTCCGGGCCTCTGGATGCCTGGAATCCAGATTAATGATCATGAATGCAACCAACAAGATCAGTGTGGTTAGCAGGAGGGATCAGCAGACATCTTTATTACGAGTGGCTGCACAAGGGAGTGCTTGATAGATAGAGGGAATGAGTCAGTCACGAAGGAGTGGTTATAGAAGTCAACAACCACAGGGATTAGAGAAGAGATGTTGTCCTTAATGGTTCTGGAAGAGCAGGGGAACACCTGTTTGGAGGAGGCCTTCATAGAGCAGATGACTCTAGAGATCTCATCCGATGCTATGGGTAGGAGGGTGGAGAGTGGAGGGGGAGGAAAGAGGGGATTGAAGGGATGCAAGGCAGCAGGCACAGGAAGAGAGATGGAGTAGGAGGGGAGTACATTCTTTACATGAAATGGGAGGCCAAAGCGGAGCAGAGAGCCTGGCAATGAAAGAGAGAGATGGAGACTGCATCTGGATTGGCAGGTTCCTGGCAGATTTTGGAAAGTTCAGCCATGTTGTTAGTGGCTCCAGAGATGCAGGCTTGGATGTGGACCCGCTTAATGGGGTGCATAAAGAAGTGATATTGTCTTTGTAGCAGGCGGCAAGCCAGTTTGTCAGAGGGTAAACCCAGGGTCTCCCACTTTCGTTCAGCAACTCTGCACTTGTGTTTCAGAGATGCTAGATCAGAGTCATACCAGCTGTTGTTCTTGGAAACAGGTTTTAGGCAGATACTCATGACAGGGGCAAGGATGTAAAGAGTGTTAGAGATGGAGAGGTGGAAGGTTAGCAAGGACAGAGTCAGAGGGAGAGTCAGAAGAGACAGTTTAGAGGGGGTGAAGGTGGTCATGAAAGTAGCGACTGACACTTGATTTGTGGGTCGGATGATGCCGTAGAAGGCTGGCAGTGCTGGGGGTGGCTCGGATAGTGGGCTAAGGGGCTGCAGGTGAGAGGAAATGAGAGCGTGGTCAGACCAGGAAAGGGGGGTGGTGACCAGATTAGAGATTGGGATGTCGCCAGAAATGAGAGCATCCAGAGTGTGACCAGCAAAGTGGGTCTGACGGAAGAGAGAATAAAGAGAGAGAGGGAGTCACAGAAGACACAGAACTGAGAGGTGGATGATTCGAGGGAGTCAAGGTGGATGTTGAAGTCGCCAAGGAGGAGGCATTTAGAAGAAGAGGTTGGGAGGGAGGAGGCCTGGTCGGCCCATGCAGAAAGGAAGAGAGAGATAGGGCCAGGGGGCCTGTGGATAGTGGTGAGGGTGAGAGAGAGAAGCTGAGACCCCAAGCCTACAGTTGAGACATTCAAAAGAGGTGTAAAATTGAGTAGGTATGATGGAGACAGGGACCCACTCAGGGAAGATCAGGGCAACTCCAACTCCAGGCCTGTTCGGTCTGGGTTTGGTGAGTATTTTGTATCCCCTCAGGGAGTATCAAGAGCTGGCATTGAACCACGTCTCGGTAAGAGCGAGTATGTCTAGGAAAATGTCAGATTGAAGGAAGAGAAGAGACATAGAGACAGAGAAAAGGAGGCAGGAGTAGCATATCACTGTGAAGAAAAAGGAGATACTGACTGAGAGAAGTTGGTTTGTCTTTTCTGCAACAAAACGGAAGCTTGCATTTAGCCTTCTAGGGTACTAACCAACTCTTGGAATGAGCCAGAATGAGAGAAAGAGAAAGAGGAGCAAGCCATTATAAGAGCTTGCTTCCAGAATTCTAAAGAGGAGAACACAGTCACCCTTTTTAAATTTGCATTTACTTCCCTTAGCTGGGCGTGTGACAACAACGATTACAGCCAGGACAGAAAGCTTTCATGTTCAGGAGTGCGCCAAATCTGCAAGACTACATAAAGAGGCTACTGGAACACTTAACCCTCCAGGAACATTAAGCACATTTTTGAGAACGGAGTGGAGCTGTTCTCTCTGGCTCTGCTGGTAGCGGCGAGGTCAGTCTGCTACCAGCAGACCCAGAGAGAACAGCTCCACTACGTTCTCCGTGACGGTAAGCTTTATATATACAGGTTCTGCTAACAACGCGTTTAACAAGGCTTCTAACCTGGAACGCTTCTTGAAAGTAACTAACACGACCTCCTGCTTACAGATACTGCTTTTCAGTGACACGTACTTCACTGAGCTCGGCGGGGCAGTTCGTTTATTTGACTATGATAGCCCTAATTCAATTTGCTACGTTTAACTTACCAATCTCAGGTAATTGACTATTTACTTTATACATAGCTACATTTAGATAGCACTTACCTTTAAATACTGATTGGTTTTCCTTTTCTTCTGTTTTTTTGATTCGGTCCACCTTTTGCTTCTACAAACACAACTTATTGGTATGTACTTTACATTTTTGGTATTATATGTGAAATTTGGATTTTGCACTGTTTGTTTTAATCATGTGAATGTACATATGATGTTTATGCTGTTTAGACTTGCCCTGATGAAGGAATATCTATTCCGAAATGTATTGGCATAACTTAGTCTGATTATTGAGCTATTGTGGCAAATTCTTCCTCACTAAAAACGTTATTAGTGACAACCATTTACTTTTTCATAAAACTTTGGTTTGACAGATAAAATCATCGTTGAAACATAACTACATCTTCTGAGTCTTTTTGAACATTACTTCTACAAATTGATACTGAAAGCCTATATGATCTGAAATTAATTATAACCCAGATTGGGATCTCAGAGAGGGGCTGTATGACTGGGTATTTCACCTGGTCTCTTGCTTCAGTTATTAAGGCAGAGAATGCCTTAGGCACACAAATCCTGAATCGCATATAGACAGTCAGGAATGAGCAAGAGAGTAGAGGAGGCTGAGGGGACCCTAAGGAGAGCTGAGTGTCATCTGGATAACACTGAAAATTAGAGGAGAAGGTAGAGATCAGGTAGGCCAAAGGGGCTAAGTAGACATCAAAGAGCCAGGGTGAGAGGATAGAGCCCTGGGGAACACCACATGTGGAGAGAGAGGTGGTGGAGAGAAAGGACTCAAATTGGACCTGGGAGAGGCGATACAGGAGGAAGGAGGTCAACCACACCAGGGCCTGATCCATGATGGCCCTGGAGTGGCCAAAAACACCCTGACCTTCAGATAAACATTTGACTAGGAAACATATGCTCAGCGCCATGGTCTTAAATGGCACTAGGGCTTTTTTTGGATCTCCCTCACTGTTTTTGTTCCCACAAGACCACTAAACTGTTATATTACGAATTGTTCCTGTCATTTTATATCCAATCCTGTTTAGCTTTTACAGGCCTTACCCGAACCCCTGTTCCTTTTGACAATAAATTAAGATTAAACAATGTTAATTAATCCTGCTCTTTTGTCTTTTGTTGGACCCCCCTGCCCTACAATACTTGCCAACTTCTTCACAATCTGTGGTGTCCTATAAGGATATGTGTACCTGTTTGGTAGCATCTGTTAGTGTTTGTACAGATAATTTGTCCAGAAGTCCAATAGCTTGCACTTGCTTCCCCCATATCATTCAGACTTCTCTGCAGGGCTTGACCCTATTCTTGAAAAAGTACTTCCTGCATGTGAGAACCACTGAAATCTGCATCAGCTCATCTCACAGTAATTATTCTGCTGATGTCACCTCCTTTATGCTAGGAGAAGCCCCTGAGTGCTATAAACCCCCATTCTCCACCAATTGTTTACTGTCTTCCCACGTTCAGCATCACATGCATGCAATATATTATCACCAAGGAAAATCTTTCCCAAAATGTATGCATTGATAAAACGCTCAGGATAACATGAAACACATGTGGGATTTCTATGTGCACACATTAAAACAGTCCACTTTGCACCCATGTTGTATTTGTTAAATGGATGAATTTATTATCTATAATCCCATGTCAAGGGTCTGAGGCTGTAAACCGGAAACCTGCCAAATTGTGTCCATTGTATCAACTCACTCTAAATTATGTGGGACCATTTTGGATTTCTAAGAAGATCCATCCATCTGCACACCTCCATGTCTATTACATTGAATAACCAAAAGAAATGTCAGCCGAAGAAAACATGTGATTTCTTATTGCTATACAATAAGATTAAATGCTTAATTCATTTAAAGGAATATGGCCCATTTTATGGATCCAGTGAGCAAGTAATGCTTGTCCATGCACCTTGCGTACTGCAGAATCTCGTCCTTGTAAAGCCCTGAAAAACAGATTTGCCAGTTGCACCTGCTTGATGATATGACAATGAAACAGGTGATCTTTTTTTGTATTTAAAGGTTTTATTTGTACCAAATCATACAAGGTATAAGAGGATAATAATATGAGTAGTAAACATAAAGAAAAAAAAACATGCATACACTCGGAACTCGCTGTAGAAACATATGTAGGCCTATTATCAATGCAAGGTCAGTGTTTATAAAAAATCTAATTTTGAATAGGAGGGGGAGACATGCATACATTGAGAACAAAACATAGACAGAACTTATACAGAAGGGAGGACAGGAGTGGGAAGGAATGGCATTGGGATAACAATAATAATAATAATAATAATAATAATAATAATAATAATAATAATAATAATAATTTAGCATTTATATAGCGCTACAAAGCCTCAGGTATCTGAGCACTGCTTATTATTACACACTGTGTGTGGTGCTCATTTATCGACCTCGGAAGGATGAAAGGCTGAGTTTGGCCCTGCCGGGATTCGAACCTGCATATGCAAGCTCTGAACAAATGTCAAAGCGAGCAACATTTGAGTTACTGGAAAGCAGGTAAACAGGCATAACACATGATAGGAATTCAATCAAACATTTCCATTTCAGCTCATGTTTTAACATTAAAGATGGAGTAGAAGCATTGCACCTCTCTAATCTGTGAATACTGCAAATTGAGTTCCACCACACCTTGTAATGAAGTTTGTTCAACTTTTTCCAGTTAGACGTTATGGTTTTAATGGCCATTACATTAAAGAGATTGAAAAAGCAGCAATGATCCTTATCAAGAGCATCCTTCAGAGTAACACTTCCAGGAAAAGGAAATTGAGGACAAAGGTCCTGTTGTATCTTGAAGATGTCTTTGAGTGAAATCCAAATACTGAGACAAAAATATTGAACATATTTGCAAGAATCATGTGCTTAAAAGAACCTGGGGATTGTAGGAAACTCTGGCAACTAGCATTCTGCCCACTGCGACATCTAAAGGATATGGAAGGAGTGATGAAGATTTTATGCTGGAAGAAATATAGGGTTTGCAATGGACTTCCTGAAGTGGTCACTCTAGATTTACGATTCCAAATTTGAGGACATTGTAGTTGACTGTCCAGGGGAGCACAATGTTGCTGCCAATCCAGACAGCACTCCCGCATCATTTATAAGGAAGACTTTTCGGAAAGAGCTTTGTAAAACAGTGAAGCAGTAATATTAGAATTATAGAAAGATTGTAGCCTATCAATATTAGGAGCAGTATTTTTGCATATCAAGTAGTTTCAGCTTTCCATAATTGCATCAATGGTAGATAAGTGTTGTTGCACGAATGAGGTTGTGCGTGAAATTTAGCAGCAAGTTCATTAAAATTAACTGGGATTCCTTGCACAAAGAGTTGATCAAGATATTTCATACCTAGTGACGGTTTATGGTCTTTCATTCGAATATTTTCCATCGAGGGTCCTTTCCATCGAAAATTGTGCATCAAAATAATTTGCATGGAATGCATTTCTTCTTTTTTTTTTTAATGGGGCCCCGTCACCCTGTTTTTTACCCTTCAAAATCCCAAAAAATAAAAGAATTAACCCTTTACCCTTTAAAAACCTGAATTTAATGCATATTTTTTCGATGCAAATCCCTTGATTGAAAGTAATTCGATGGAAAGTCATTGCAACATCCAGAACGCTGTGCGCGGTGTGCACAGCGAAAACGCACAACATCAGCGCACACACCAAAAAGGGGGCGGAACACGGGGCGGAACACGCAGAATGGGGAACAACGTGTGAAAAAGAAGGCATAACTGGGGAAGTACTGCAGGGAAATACACAGAACGCCCACACGCAGGCAGACAACACGTATTCATGGAATCGAATACGGGAAACCTGCGCACGCCAAAAGAAGCACACAGGCGTTAACACATCCGCCACACAAAGGCAGGAGGAAGCGTCCCCGCGCGCAGTATAAAAGTGCGCGCAAACAACAAACATGTATATACAGCTACGATGAATGCCCCATTTGTCATAGCAATGATGGTGGGACACCACAGGAGGAGGAGAATAGCCAGGCCCCGCCAGACCAGCCTTTTTGGGATGCCTGATGACCAGGCCTATGGCAGGTACAGGTTTCTCCCTCGTATCATCCTCGACCTGGTCAGGGAGTGGGAAGATGACCTTACATCACCCACCCTGTGCTCCCAAGCATTGAGCCCCTTGGAGAAGGTGCTCAATATCCTGCATTTTTTTGGCCACTGGGTCATTTCAGCAGACAAATGCCAAAGTCGGGGGTGTCTCACAGGCCATGCAGTCAAGCTGCCTACACCAGGTGTTGGCAATCATGACTGCGCGCCTCTCAGTTCGCAGGCACATACACATGCCCAGAACACCCGCAGAAAGGCAGGCCGTGGTCCAAGACTTTTACAGGGTGGCACACTTCCCCAAAGTGCTCAGTGCCATAGATTGCACTCATGTGGCCCTACGTCCACCTAGGGCCACTGAGCACATCTATCGAAATCGCAAGCACTGGCATTCCATCAACGTACAGGTTGTACGCGATGCCCATGGAATCATCACCTCTGTCTGAGCAAACTATCCTGGGTCTACCCATGACAGTTTCATTTACAGAATGTCTGCCCTTAGCCGGGACCTGGAAGCTGGGAAGCATGACGACACATGGCACATTGGTGAGTACAAATGTCTGTGCACATGCATGCATGTCACACACAGACAAATACACAAACCCAACTAATGACAACCATCCTAACCTCCCCAGGGGACAGTGCCTACCCTCTGAGCAACCACATGATGACGCCAATACGGAACCCCACCACACCACCCCAGGTAAGATACAACGTTGCCCATATTGCAACCAGGGGCATAGTGGAGCGCACATTCGGAGTGCTCAAGTCACTCTTCCGCTCCCTTGACCGCTCTGGCGGCCAGCTACTATATGCACCCCCAGTGGTGTGCAGGATCATTGTGGCAGCATGTGTCCTGCAAAATGATGCAACACGGCGGGACGTACCAGTGGACATGGTGGTGCCCGCACATCCCCAACCACAGGCACAGGTGCTGCCCATGGGAGGGGTAAGGGCATGTGGCGAGGCAGCCCGGACCCAGCTTGTGGCCACATTTTTCACCTAAACTCCCCCCTGCGGAGTGCACACAGGCCTGGCACATACCAGGCGACAATCAATGATGACAAAGAGACAGTCAACAGTCACAACCTTGCCACCCTGAGAATGTTGCCACGGAAGTGCTACATTGTGTGCATCCCTAGCTACTTAAACATAACCAATCCTGTGTGACCAAAAGGAACACATGCAAGGTGTGTATCACACCCGTCCCCTGCAAAAAAAGCCATGACAATCCTGGTATGTCACCAAAACCCTCACAACCCACATCACCCTTGGCTGCCACACCATGACATGGCATGCAACAGAAAAAGCCCAACACCTGACCAATTAGATACGAAGTGACATGTGATAAATGGAAAGAGGCCCGAGACAATCACACCTGACATGGAATCAGATGAAATGACTGACCAACAACCTCCCACAGCACACATACAAAGTCATACAAAAATGCATGCCACCAGTGGTACCATCAACAAAAGACTGAATGCCTGTTCTCATGCACATTGGCCAAGCCAAATCCGCTAATCCCTAACCCGTGTGCTGTGTGTGTCTCCTGCAACACACTGCACAGCACACATCACACTGAGCAGCCATTGTGTTGAGGATACACCTTGAGCATCACATAAAAAGGACAAGCAGCAAAAATAACCTATTGACGCATGTACACCATCCCCAAATGGTAAGAGATCATATGCTGCAGGGACACAGCATGCCAGAGAAGGCAATCTGTGTGCACGTGTGGGCACGGAAGGGTGGTTGTATGTGTGGTGGAGCATTGTGTAAGTGTGTGTGTCAGTAGGGACATGCACTCAATACATGCATGTGAAATCAAGTGACACTTAGTGTCCTGTACACATCACATGTGAACATTGCCCATGTGTACACCCCAGCATGTCAAATCACAACAATCCCCTGACACCTGAAAAGTAAACACAACACAGGAACAGCCATTGACCAGCTGAACGCATCATGTACATAGTACCCCACAATGACAATGTTAGAGAGTGCCCAAACACTGTAGCCCAAACGTACTTTCCAACAACAAAAGTCCCTCCCTCATTGACACATCACCATGACCTTCTGAAGAACTACGTCTGGGCTCCGTAGCCTTCTTCCTTCTAGTCTACCTGGCTTCAGTATCCCCCTACCCCTTGGTTTCCATGTTCTACCATGCATGTAAATAGGGTCCAGCCCCCTCAAAGGCCACCTTGACTGGTAAAAATACCAAATTGCATAGAACTCCAAGGACCCAAACCCCCAAACCAGGGAAAAAGCCTGTAGACACCAACAAACCCTGGAAGAGTCTCCAGTAGATGACTTGAAGTCGCTGAAAATGGCCAAGCACATGTCCAAGCAGAATGATAGAACAAGCAAGGTAGCACAGTTCAACATTTTCAGTACACAATAATCAATGAGGATGCAACAACTGATGGGTAGTGTCACAGCTCTGGTCTCCAGGTGCAGGAGTGGCACGAACCAACCCCCCCTCCACGGTCAGGGCGCCTGCAAGGTAAAACTTACACAGGCCTCCGAGACCCCGGAGGGGAAAGAGGGTCAGGGATCCGTTGTTTGGATAGGCATCGGTATTCAGGATAACCGGAAAGAGGGTCAGGAGAGGGGAGATGGATGGCCAAGGGAAAGTAGGCAAAAGACAAAATACAACTATTGGCAATAACACATACTCAATCAGAGAAACCATGTTCTACATGCACATTGTACAAAATGTGTCAAATGCTGGCCAAAGAGAGACTTATCTCTGCTGTGAGTGCTGGCCTTCTGCCTGCACACTCTCAGGTCCGGTAACAGGAGAAGTTCAATGCTGCAAAGAGAGCATGAGTTACTATTCTGTGTGTATTTTCACCACACACACACACACCATTCAAGCCTCAAACATAGTGACTTCTCCCCAAATAAACACTCTTGTCTGCTGCTTTGTTCGTATACTTTTGCTTGCCCCTGTGATGGTTCATACACTGTCAATTCGGTAAGGCAGCCACACGTGGCCCTGCGGTAAATGGAAGACCAATGTGTTAAGAATCACACATGATAGAATGGTCCTTGGGTGAGCTGCTAGATGCATGTGGCGAGGTGCGACTTCAGTACAAGTTGTGTTCTGCCAGCCATGGATTTCAATAGGTAGCGCACGTGGCAATTTGCATATGCAAATGATCTGCACTGCACTCAAGTCTGTGCGTCGCTGGGTGCCCCCTGCACTGTATTAGTTTCTGGCTAGGAACGGTACTGCGCTAATAACTCAGCTTCTATGGAGCAGGGTGTTAGGCCACCTACCTGGGGGGAGAGACGCTCCCGGTCCTGGAGGATCTATCCGAGGTTTCGGTTAGCAGGGAGAGGAGTCTCCCGGCGCCCGATTCCTCGGATAGTATCCGTTGTGCGCATGCGCCACGGCCCGCGGAGTCCAACGGCTTGCGTTTCAAGCCTCGTTGTCGCTCCGGGGTTTACGGGCTGCGCATGCGCAGGGCGGCCTGCGTTCCACGCCTCGGCTTCATGCCGAGGGATGTAAATAGCGGCTGTGTCAGGTAACAAATCGCGTCTTAACGCGGTTTGTTCCTGACCAGCCGTAGCAGCGCCTACCTTCTGTTTTGCCTCCAGCCTGAGTTCCTGTTCTTGGTCCTTTGCCTGCTCTCATTCCTGGGTCCGGTCACGTTGGCTCTCCCGAATCCTGCCCTCCTGGGGTTATCTGGGAGCCTTTTCTTGCTGCCTGCCAGGAATCAGTCCCTCTTGCCTTTTTGGACCCACCCTGCATTTATTCACTCCTTGGTTTCCTAGACCTTCCTGTTACCATTGGCAAGCCAATCCCTATTCCCAGGTCTCCTGCCTACTGGGTTCCCGTTGGCTCTCTGGGGTACCTCGCCCCTTGAAGTCATCCCACCCGTTGGTGGTCACCGCTCCAGAAAAACCGGTGCACTTACCTGGTACCCTAGCCAGTGATCAGTCCCTCAGCCTGGCCTCTCCAGTACAGACGTCATCCAAGAGCCCCGCCTCGACAGGTGCTGTCCGCCCTAGGGACACACACCTTAACAGATTAAGACGCCAACCAATCTGTACTGTTCCAGGGATGGATGACATCGAGGATTTAAGAACTGAGATCCGAGCCTTACGAGCCGAGATGACGGCACTCCACCAAGAGAACGTGGCCTTACGGCAGATGGTTGCTCAAGGATCCGGAGCAAACATAACACCAGAGTCTGTGATGGCACAGACCAGCCCGGTGAAGTTCGATGGAGATCCCAGACGAGTAGCAGAGTTTTGCAATCATTGCCGGATTCATTTTTTGTGCCGCCCGACCCATTTCAATCTGGACAAGGCCAAAATTGGATATATATTAGGTAACCTGGTTGGGAATGCGTTGGCTTGGGCTACGCCCCTGGTTGTAGCCAAGAGTCCGATTCTGGAGGATTTTTTAGCCTTCGAGAAGGCCTTTTTGGACGTCTTCCAGTCACCCAACCTAGCAGCAACAGCACAGAACCAGTTAATGGACTTAAAACAAGGCACCAGTGATATCATTGCCTATATCAGTCGTTTCCGCCAGTTAGCCACAGATTCCCAGTGGCCAGAAGTCACCCAGAGAACCCTCTTTCGTAGAGGATTAAGGGAAGAGTTCAAAGACGAACTATTACATATCCCAGAACCTGAGACCTTACAAGCACTACAAGAACAAGTCCTGCGTATTGATCATAGATTGACGGAAAGGCGAAATGAGCGACGCAGATCTGACAGACCACTTCCTAGAATCCTGCCAGACATTCCCAAAGTCCAAGGCTCACAAGAACCAGCATCCGAACCCATGCAATTGGGAGCTCTGAGAGGACCCCTGTCAGAAGCTGAAAAGAAAAGAAGAAGAGATCTCCGGTTGTGCCTGTACTGTGGGGCCTCAGGGCATTACCTTTCTACGTACCCACAACGTCCTCTCCGTAGGTCGGAAAACTAAACGGCCTGTCGTATGTAAGGAAGGCGACGGCAGGCCCCTCTTCCTTGTTATCAGTCCTTCCAGAGAACGACCGGGAGAAACAACCCATGCAGCCAGTAGTCCTCATGGCCTTGAGGATCAATGTTACCTGGGCGAGAAATGACCCTGTAGAAGTCCTCGGGCTGCTGGATTGTGGGGCTTCCGGGAATTATATCGATGCTGACTTCGCTGCCAAGACTGGGATTGCTTTGTTACAGAAACGTTGCGCCTCCATGGTGGAGGTCATTGATGGTACTCCTCTGTCTTCTGGATCGGTCCATCAGCATACTGGGACACTACAACTTCAAATCGAGGAGCACCGGGAATCGATTTCTCTTGACGTCATCAAGACTCCTTCGTATCCAATCATCCTGGGTTTGCCTTGGTTGTTACATCACAACCCCAGTATTAACTGGGAGACCAGGACACTGGAATTCTGTTCAGTCCGTTGCAAGAAGGAATGCTTTGACCACTATCATCCGGCTCTGAAGGCCTCGTCTTCTACTCAGACCGAAGTAGGTAACAGGACTGGTCTCTACTCGGTCACTACGATACCAACTGAATACAGGGAATTCCACGAGGTATTCTCTGATCCCAAAGAGATTCCATTGCCTCCGCATAGGAGCTTCGATTGTTCAATAGAGCTTCTTCCTAACACAACGATACCACACGGCAAGGTCTACTCCTTAACTGTGCAAGAAAAGGAAGCTCTCCAGGTATATCTACAAGAATGCCTCCAAAAGGGATACATTGTACCCTCCACATCTCCTGCGGGATTTCCTTTGTTCTTTGTTAAGAAGAAGGAGGGCACTCTTCGGCCATGCATTGACAATCGTCAATTAAACGACATCACTAAGAAAGACCGGTACCCGCTCCCCTTGATACGTACCATGATGGAGTCGTTACATGAAGCCAGGGTGTTCACGAAGCTGGACCTCAGAGGGGCCTATCATCTTGTGCGGATTCGAACCGGCGATGAGTGGAAAACCGCATTTAAGACCCCGATGGGTCATTACGAGTATCGCGTGATGCCATTCGGGTTGTGCAATGCCCCCTCCATATTTCAACGCTTTATGGATAACGTCTTTGCTGATTTGATCGGTGTATCAGTCTGGGTATATCTGGATGATATCCTTGTGTATTCCAAAGACCGCAAGGAACACTTAGTTCAAGTCCAAGAGGTTCTCAAGAGGCTACAGCTGAACCATCTGTATGTCAAGCCTGAAAAGTGTCTTTTTCATCAAGATCAAGTGGAGTTCCTGGGCTATGTTATCAGTGCTACGGGAATACATATGGACCCTGCGAAAGTCCGTGCCATCCTAGAATGGAAACCTCCCAGAGACCGACGATCCTTGCAACGCTTCCTTGGGTTTATAAACTTTTATCGGCGATTCATCCCTTCATTCTCCAAATGGGCAGCCCCGCTCTCTAATTTGACCAGCAGTAAGAGATCCTTTTCGTGGGAACCGGAGGCCACTGCTTCCTTTCTGCGGTTAAAAGAAGCCTTTAGCACCTCCCCCATTCTTCAACATCCACGGGAAGATAGACCCTACATTGTTGAAGCAGATGCATCGGATTATGCTGTGGGAGCAGTTTTGTTGCAATTGGATCCAGATGAAGAGATGGAGCTTCCTTTAGCTTACTATTCCAGAAAACTTACCGCCAGTGAGCGGAATTATCCCATCATCGAGAAGGAGCTCCTTGCCATCAAGACTGCTTTCGAAGAGTGGCGCCACCATCTATTGGGAGGACGTTTCCCTGTAGAAGTGCGTACCGACCACCGCAACCTACAGTTCCTACGTTCATTACAATGTAGAACATCACGTCAGGCTCGATGGGCCTTCTTCTTTTCGCAATTTGATTTCCACATCACATACATACCCCACAACAAGAACGTCAAGGCTGATGCGTTATCCCGCTCACTGGAGGATGACGTAGCACAAGAAAACAAGGGAGAGCTCGTGCTAGCCCCGAAACACTTTCTTCTGGCTCTTACACCCTATCTACAGAAAGTCGCTCTGGAAACTGCTGCGGACCCAAGACGTACAACTCTATTGAAAAACCCGCAAGTGTGCGAAAAAGACGGCTTCCTGCTCTTCCGACATAGATTGTACGTACCCACTGAAGAACTCCGTAGGGCCATATTGCAAGGACTACATGATTCAAAAGTTGCAGGACATCGTGGGGTACGCGCTACACAGGAGAAGATAGCTCGTCAATTCTGGTGGCCTGGCTGGGCTAATCAAGTCAAGCTATATGTGGAGACCTGTCCAGTGTGTGCCCAGGTCAAGATACCTAGACAGAAACCTGTAGGCCTATTGCAACCCACTGAAATTCCTCCTCACCCCAGGCACACACTTGCCACAGACTTTATCGTGGACCTGCCAAGCTCCGAGGGTCAGACTTGCATCATGGTTGTGGTGGATTGCTTCACCAAGATGGCACAATTCGTTCCCTTTCCGAAAATACCCACAGCTACTCAGATGGCACAGTCTTTCTTACAGAACATCTATCGTCTACATGGCCTGCCAGAGAAGATTATATCTGACCGGGGCTCTCAATTTGTATCCGCCTTCTGGGGTCAACTCTGTCGCCATTTGAGTATACACAGGGCTCTCAGCTCTGGCCACCACCCACAGACCAACGGGCAGACAGAAAGAACCAATCAGACTTTGGAACAATATCTACGTTGTTTCACCAATGCTTCCCAATCCAATTGGGTGTCTAATCTAGCTTTGGCGGAGGTCGCCTACAACAACTCCATGAACTCAGCTACTGGGTTTAGCCCTTTCTATTGTTCTTCAGGCCTACACCCCAAACTCCTACCACTCTCACCCGTACGACCCAGTTCAGTTCCCTCAGCTGATCAGCTGATAGCCCTTATACAAGGTTGTCATAGCCAGGTTTTGGGTGCCTTGCATGTGGCTAAGACGAGTATGAAAAAGGCTGCTGACAAGCATCGCAAGCTTGGTCCGGTTTTTCTAGTAGGAGATCTAGTGTGGCTATCATCCAGAAATCTCCCGGCCCGAAACCTCCCGTTGAAGTTGGCCCCTAGGTTCCACGGTCCTTTTCGTATCACTAAGCAAGTGTCACCGGTAGCTTTTAGACTGGCTTTACCAGCTTCATGGCGTGTTCACCCGGTCTTTCATGTGTCCCTGTTAAAACCCTATCGTCCCGATTCCTTTGGTCGTTCCCACTCCCGACCAGCAGCCGTCGATGTACAGGGTACGCCAGAGTTTGAGGTCCAGGAGATTTGTGACTCCCGTTTCTATAGGGGTAAATTGCAATTCCTGGTGGACTGGAAGGGCTATCCCCCCTGTGACCGCACCTGGGAACCGGTCAACAATGTTCATGCCCCTCGTCTTGTTCGGGCATTCTATCTCTCTCATCCTTGGAAACCCGGTTCTCCTGCCCTTCCTGTGGGGGGTTATGGTGTTAGGCCACCTACCTGGGGGGAGAGACGCTCCCGGTCCTGGAGGATCTATCCGAGGTTTCGGTTAGCAGGGAGAGGAGTCTCCCGGCGCCCGATTCCTCGGATAGTATCCGTTGTGCGCATGCGCCACGGCCCGCGGAGTCCAACGGCTTGCGTTTCAAGCCTCGTTGTCGCTCCGGGGTTTACGGGCTGCGCATGCGCAGGGCGGCCTGCGTTCCACGCCTCGGCTTCATGCCGAGGGATGTAAATAGCGGCTGTGTCAGGTAACAAATCGCGTCTTAACGCGGTTTGTTCCTGACCAGCCGTAGCAGCGCCTACCTTCTGTTTTGCCTCCAGCCTGAGTTCCTGTTCTTGGTCCTTTGCCTGCTCTCATTCCTGGGTCCGGTCACGTTGGCTCTCCCGAATCCTGCCCTCCTGGGGTTATCTGGGAGCCTTTTCTTGCTGCCTGCCAGGAATCAGTCCCTCTTGCCTTTTTGGACCCACCCTGCATTTATTCACTCCTTGGTTTCCTAGACCTTCCTGTTACCATTGGCAAGCCAATCCCTATTCCCAGGTCTCCTGCCTACTGGGTTCCCGTTGGCTCTCTGGGGTACCTCGCCCCTTGAAGTCATCCCACCCGTTGGTGGTCACCGCTCCAGAAAAACCGGTGCACTTACCTGGTACCCTAGCCAGTGATCAGTCCCTCAGCCTGGCCTCTCCAGTACAGACGTCATCCAAGAGCCCCGCCTCGACAGGTGCTGTCCGCCCTAGGGACACACACCTTAACACAGGGGGGACTCGAGGATATGGGCGACACACCCTGCGTGTGCCCCTGACAACTTGTAAAGCCACTTGGCATTTGTTCCTCAACGTGGCTTAGCTGTACTGTGCACTTCTTCCCCAATGCCTGGCCTAGATCCCCAGCACTGGCGTTACTTAACATGCATCTGCGAGGGGCCTGGAGGAAGGTCAGCTGGGGTGTGGCCCCTCGTGTTGCTCACCTTGCTTGGAGCTCCTGGAGACATGTCTGCTTCTGTCGGACGTGTGAGCACAAGCCCTGTGTTTCTGCTTGTGCACGCATGCGCACATGTGCACCACCCAACGTGGCCAGATTGCTGTAGTTCTTGGCCCTGTGTCTGCTGGGAAAAGTAGACTGGAGGATAATTTTCCTGCAGAAAGGGCATAAACACTTTTAATAAGGCTGGACAGTTTCCTGTGTGTGTGTCTTTATGCTGGTTGTCACTGGGCCATGTCTGAGACCTACATCCAACCTCCTCCCACCATCAGTGTGACTTTGACAGCCAAAGGGTGCAGGCTACTGTCTACAGCATGAAGTGCATCAAGCACATATACAGGCAAGAAAAGAACATACATCAACATCAATAAATGGACATATCAATTATGTACTCACCAAAATTGATTGCAGACATGCCATGGAGAAAACATACATAATACCCACTAGGGGTGTTAACACAAGTAGTACGACAGCAGACAGGCCACAGATATGAAGAAAGTCCAATGCCCTTGTGTAAATGGTTGTAACACCGAACCATCCTTGCAAGCCCATGTATAGGGGAAGCAGGAGTGGCATATGTGAGTCAGGACCCCCAAGCTGCAAACACATACACGAGACAAGCTTGAAGGGCCCAGCTGGAACAGACAGTGGATGCTTTCAAAAGCCACAAAGCACCACACCGTCACATGAATGCACAATAGACAAGCAATTTTAAACTATATTAACTAATTAAACTAACTGTAAAAATCAAAAATGGCCACATACGACCCGGGGGGGAGGGGCACCCAGGAGGGGGGACGTACAGGGTGCATCTCAACACCCTCATGCGATGATGTTGAGATAAAAAAAAAAACTCCATGGGCTCAACGCCTGGACGGCCCGACCTGTGTGTGAGATAAGTCGTCGTCCTCCTCACCCTCTGACTCAAAAGGTGGACGTGGCACAGTACCCTGACCACACCTATGTGCAGCTTGCCCCTCATCGGCAGCAAGTCTGCAGGACCGGTGAGCCTGGTTCTGTGCGGCGATGACACGTAGGTCAGTATGCAGAACCTCTCGTGATATGCGTGCTTCCTCTTGCAAGGTAGCACGTGTAACACAGAGTTTTTCCTGCATGGCCTGGCATGACATCTGGAACACCTCCCGGCAAGCACGTAGCTCAGCCGAGATGGTATTCTGAAGCTGCTCCAACATCTCCTCTGTCCTCTGCCTCTGAGACATCAAGAGCACAACTACAGTAGATCAGAGGGAATTATGGTTATCCCTCAGGGCCTCCCCATATGCCTCTACGTGAGCAGCAATTGCTTAACACAGAGACACCATTTCAGCCCAGCATGTCCTGGCTGAGGCCGCCATGCCCACCCTGAGTGAGCGGGCCATGTACTGTGCCGCCCGCTGCTGGAAATCCACCTGCCTAGCAGGGGGGAGCACGGATTGGGCCACACGTTCCATGCTCTGAGCGATATAATCAATTGCTGCCCCCTTGTGTTCAGAATTGGCAACCATGCGTTGCTCCCACTCAGTATACCCAGTGGTGCATGGCCACTGCATTGCAGGCTTGACAACCACGGGGCCCAAGGAGCCGCGGTCCTTGTTGGGTTGGCACCGCCCGCGGCGGCAGGACTACATTCCGCTGTTGATGTGATTCCCCAGGCACATCAGCAACTGGTGTGGAGTGTGACCGTGCGTCCTGATCCACCACAGGCGGAGGTCCCACCACTGTCTGGCCCCTCAGTGCAGGTGTCGCGGACAGAGGATCGTCCACATCAGAATCACTCACCATTGACGAATGGACATTACGCGCATCCATCTCGACATTGTCGCCAGAGTGATCATCCGGGCTAGATTCATTGCCAGCCATAGACACGATGGTCTGGAGCACAAGTGGGTTTTCGTGGTCGACCAGCCCACTACCCCCACTTGTGCCGGGGTGCTGGTGTGATAGCAACCCTGTGTCTGGCCTGACATCACCATCCTCTGGCTCCATTGCGTCATCATCTGAAAGTGGAAAAAACGAACATGAGTACACATGTCAGAAGCATATAACCCACACACACATAGACATCACATTGAAAGCCAACACATGAAGCAGACATGTCACACACAAATGAGAATCTGGCATGCATCCAGTTGCATTGATATGCAAACACATCCCAAAAGCAGAAATGGATGTGTCTAAATAGCAAAGCCTACACAAGTAGACAATGTAGTATAACACCTCAGTCAAGCACATGTCATAGGCAGAAAAGACAGATGGCAACAAAGAGATGGCACATACCATAAGCATGTCTGAACTGCAAATTGACCACAGCTGTAAGTGAATCCAAACACACAATGACACACGTAATATGCATGTACACATGCATCACTAAACCATCATCACCAATATAGCTTCATCCATCTGCAGCTCGGCCCGTACCGGGTGTCATGGGGCATGTAGATATTGTGAATGTCCCGAGCAAAGCAAGGGCCTGTAACTAGGCATGAGGGAGCATAACGCTCAGTACTGTCTGAGCTGCAGGCCATGAAGCCTCCAGAACACACCTCAGGACCTGATTGAGCACATTGTGCTATGAATGTGCACTGTTCCATTAGTCCGTGTGTAATTTCTGCACGGCCAGGCCCCACCATATTAGCTAAGTAGGCCTGGGCGTACACATACTGCACAATAGTGCACCTTCAGGATTATGCCAGTTCAACATGACGTGCGCAATGCTGAAATCTCACCAGCATTAACGTCAATCAACTACATATTAGTCAGTCAACTCAAAAGCTGCGGAAGACACATGTGTAAATGAACACTTTCACACACATAAGTGAGTAGCCGCAATGTTGCACTAAACAACGTTGAAGCTGCTTGCATATGTACATGTGAAAGCGTTCAAAAACACCTCTTTCCCTATACACCTGTATTGTGAACATGAACAGCATCCAATATAGCAAAGGAAGCAGCTACAACGCTGCTTGCTTTGATGCATGTAAAAGTGTACACATACACACGTGAAGGCAGCGCCACAGTCATTACAACCCGATTGGCAGGCTACATTCAATCTGTGCCCTATACCAGTTGGTATAGGCCGCAAATTGACCTATCAACTTTCCTGAACACCCACTAGGGAGTTCCAATACTGAGTACATGTGTCACAGGTTGCACCTGTGCCCGTGGCATTCATGACTGAGAAGGGATGAAAATCTGAACATACATGCCAGGTCACTTTCACATTGCAGAAGTGAGTAGGCATGTAGAACGGTGTAACACGGCTCAGACGTGTTACACCGTTCTACAGCAGTAGACTACCTGCATTCTACAATCACCCAAGCCTTTAAGGAAGCTGTTTCTCACCTTCAAAGGGCTAAAGAACAATACAAGAAAGGAGCAGATCAACATCGGAAGGAAGCCCCTCAATATCAAGTAGGGGATCAAGTCTGGTTATCCACCAAATATCTACCTCTAAAAGGGCCACGCACATTCAACCCAAGATACCCTGGTCCCTATTCCATCACTACCATAGTAAACCCAGTAGCGGTCAAGTAGGACTTGCCCCCGCACATGAAGATAGATCCGGTCTTCCACGTCTCTCTATTAAAACCCGTGCAACCTCAAACCCGACTAACTAAATCTCCAAAACCCATCCTAGTTGATGGAGAACTCGAGTTTGAAGTCAAAAGCATTCTGGACTCCAAGATCTCCAAATCTAAACTATTTTACCTAATTGACTGGAAAGGCTACGGCCCCCAAGAGAGATCCTGGGAACCTGCTGAATATGTCCACGCTCCTCGCCTAATCAAAAGATTTCACCGAACATTTCCTGACAAGCCAAAACCCCCGGAGAAGCCCAGTTTGGGAGGGGCCTTGAGGGGGGGTACTGTCATGATCTCTGCTTCCAAAAGGTCAGGGTTTTCCCAACTCCCTTGGAAGCAGATCCATAACCCAGGTTCCGAGTGCCAACCAGTCCCAATTGGGACCTTTTGGACCCAGTCCTGGCGCCAGTGGCACCAGGCTCATAAATATGCCCAGTCCCAGCGCTGGAAGCGCCGGGCTCCTAATGCTTGGGTGGACTTACCTGCAGCAGACCATGCTGCTTACTTGCCTGCCAGTTGAGCCTCTGATCCTCTTCTGTTTGGAACTACTTTTCCTGTTGGGTGGGGCAGGAGCCACTCCCTAGGTTCAGAACACTGGAACTCTTCTGGAAAGCAGGAACTCTTTTCTTACCTAGGCGTGGCTGTGGAAGGAGACACCCAAGCACTACAGGAGGCTATTTAAACCACACCCGATGGATGAATCTTGCTTTGCGTTATTCTGCATCCTCTGCAGCAGAACGCTCATCGTGTCTTCTGCATCTGATCCTGGGCCTAAGGAAAAAGGCTTACCATCCTGAATCCAGTCTTCAGCAACACCTATAAAGACAAGAAAGAACAGGTTAGCATTACGGTCTTCAGTGACAGCGCTTCACTTTCCTGGTCCATCGGCTGTCACCAACGCCTCGCGCTGCATTCCGGCATCTGAAAGACAAAGGCTTACCTACTCTTCGTGCGCTCCGGAGGTCTTCGCACTGCATTCCGGCATCTGAAAGACAAAAGCTTACCAACTCTTCGCACGCTCCGGAGGCCTTCGGCGCTGCATCCCGCATCTGAAAGACAAAACAAGGTGCGTTTAAAGACATTGGGGAACTTTAATACTCACGTGCCATTACTCCTTTCCACATCTAACCCAGTGGGTATTCCGGCACCCTGCAGCCGCTCCGAACTTGTACCTGCAACATAAAAAGACAGTTAGAGCGCATCGTGAAGCAGGCAACAAGCGCTTACTTACGTGCTTCCAGGGGCTTCTATTCATCACACGGGCTCCATCTTCGACTCACTTCAGCCCGTCATCCGCCATCGCCGGAACCCTGCAAAACAAGAGACATCATTACTAAAGACTTTTAAAGACATTAGAATTACTTGAAACTTACCGTTCGTGCAGTAAACGACAGACAGCAGTCCTCTGAAGTCAAGAGGCCTGCTCCCCTTATCCAGTGAAGAAACTGGTTACAGCACCCTGCCCCGAGGCAGATGGAGAGCACGGCATTCACTTACCTAAGGTGAGAGCGTTAACCTTTGGGGTTCTACAGGAGAAGAGAAAGGGAAGAAGAGAGAGACATTCAATAACCCAGTTCATTAATCCCATATTTTCTATCTGCAGACATCTTACCCTTCGAGTCAGACATACAGTGCACAGAGGTCCAACCCAAAGAGCCAGCCATGTGTTACACATCACCTTTGAAGATACGGTATACGCCCAGTCAAGACCGGCGCCTCTACGGGAATCAGGTGAGCGTTACACCCCGTCCCAGGCTCGTCCGCAGGTAGGGGAGAGTGCCATGTCATCTGCCTCTCCACTACCTGCGGACGAGGGGCCCCATGAACGTATGGGCTCCATCCTGATTGGTGTCACGTTGCGGACGCGTGACCTTCGTGATGACGTGCGTTCTTCCTGGGCAGAGAACACACGCCATCACGAAGAGCAGCGTCGCGACGTGGCACTGTTGGGAGGGGCCCTGGTTGGTGGGTTCCTACATGTGACGCGCACTCTGGCGGACCTCTCCTCCTCTGTGGAGACTATGCCCCAGTCATTCTCCCTGCCGTCTTCCAGCCCAGATTCCACCAGGGCCCCCTGTGCAGGGGCACATGAGTGGGGGCCTGCTGGCAGGTGCCCCTCACTGCTGGGGAGTGGGGGCACAGGGGGACATGAGTGGGGGCCTGCTGACAGGTGCCCCTCACTGCTGGGGAGTGGGGGTGCAGGGGGACATGAGTGTGGGTCTGCTGGCAGGTGCCGCTCACCGCTGGGGGGTGGGGGTGCAGGGGGACCTGAGTGGGGGCCTGCTGGCAGGTGCCCCTCACTTCTGAGGGGTGGGGGTGCAGGGGGACATGAGTGGGGGCCTGCTAGCAGGTGCCCCTCACTGCTGGGGGGTGGGAGTGCAGGGGGACATGAGTTGGTGATCATATTGCAAGGTGACATGTGGCTTGGCTGGGGGGCATGCCCATGATGGATGGGCTGCCTGTGGGACATGACCAGGGGTGCAGGGTAGTCCCCTGTGGTGTGGGCTGCCTGCAGGGGCCATGGAGGGGGTAGAGGGGACACCTGGGAGGACCCACGCTGCCAATTCACATGTAGGACTCCCCGCACACCACACTGGATACACGTACCCCGCTCTGACAGCAAAATCGTGTGTGAAACTTCCTGCGAACCCCAGTAATACACGTACCCCACTCGCACAGGGCCAATCGTGTGTGAAACTTCCCGTGAACCCCAGTAATACACGTACCCCACTCGCACAGGGCCTATCGCATGTGAAACTTCCCGTGAACCCCAGTAATACACGTACCCCACTCGCACAGGGCCTATCGCATGTGAAACTTCCCGCGAACCCCAGTAATACACGTACCCCACTCGCACAGGCCCTTTCGCATGTGAAACTTCCCACGAACCCCAGTAATACACGTACCCCACTCGCACAGGGCCAATCGCGTGTGAAACTTCCCGCGAACCCCAGTAATACACGTACCCCACTCGCACAGGCCCTTTCGCGTGTGAAACTTCCCGCGAACCCCAGTAATACACGTACCCCACTCGCACAGGCCCTTTCGCGTGTGAAACTTCCTGCGAACCCCAGTTATACACATAACCCACTTGCACAGGCCCTTTCACGTGTGAAACTTCCCACGAACCCCAGTAATACACGTACCCCACTCGCACAGGAACTATGGCATGTGAAACTTTCCGCGAACCCCAGTAATACACGTACCCCACTCGCAGAGGGCCAATCGCGTGTGAAGCTTCCCGCGAACCCCAGTAATACACGTACCCCACTCGCACAGGGCCAATCGCGTGTGAAACTTCCTGCGAACCCCAGTAATACACGTTCCCCGCTTGCTGTGTGCTGTGTGGCGGCCATGTATACTGGTACAGGGTTAGCGCAGCCCTTTGCGCTGGATTGGGGATTTTGATGGCTTTTCCCTGCACGAGGGGCGTTCTTGGGGGCGTAGCTGGCGCTGCTGCAGGGTTTCTGCGCCACTGTGTGCCACGGCTGGTTTTGGTAGCTAAAATCCATGAATACGCTGTGCGCGGAAATGGATTTTAGCGCACACGGCTGGCGCAGAGATTCACATGCGCACACTGTGCGCCAGCCACGTGCGCCACTTGTGCGCTAAATTCTATGAATTACCCTCTAAGAGAGTTAAAGACCAGAGTCAAGTAAATGAGTCAGATGACAAAACGATTCCACTTACTGGAATAACAATATCGTGTGTTAGGTTTTCTTGCCTCCCTGAGTATATCTCTGAGGGAGTTCCAGGCGCCCGAACTCTATGACTGGCCGCTAAGTTCAATGTCTGCGGGCATGGGTGAAGTGTCCCCCCTTTGTCTTGCGACAACATGATGTAAAGGCAAGGTGGTTTCATTGGAGGAGATAGTGACATCTCCTTCAGATGAGTGAACCAGGGTTGGCAGGCCCACATGGGGGCCTCCAATATCTTTGTGACTGGTTCCTGGTGAATCTTGTGCAATATCTTGTTTAGTAGGGGAGTCGGGGGGAAAAACGCAAACAAATTTCGCTGACCAGGTTATCCATAGTCCGTTCCCCTTTGAGTGGTTCTGGGGTTACCTGGAGGCGTAATCTTGGCATTGGGCGTTCTCCAGAGTTGCCAACAAGTCGATCTCTGGAGTACCTTATTCCGTGAAAACGTTGGAGATGATGTCTTCGTGTAACCACCATTTGTACTCTAATGGTAGTGGGAAATCTCTGCTGAGTATCTCTCTACTAGTAGTGAGTAATCTCTGCCAGAAGATTGAGTTCCCCTGGAACATGTTGGGACAACAGAAACATGTTGTGTTTGAGAGCCCACTTCCAAATGTTCTGGGACAGTTTGGACAGCCCTGGAGAGTGAGTGCCCCCCCTGTTTGTTCAGATAGTACATGGCCGTGGTGCTGTCTGTGAGGATCAGGACCGTCTTTCCTTGCAGTTGAGTCTGAAAAGCTTTCAGTGCTTTGAATACCGCTGACAGTTCCACAGGTTTATGTGGTTGGATGCTATGTCTGACGACCAAACTCTGTGCACTGTCTGATGAAGCAGGTGAGCTCCCAACTCTGTGAGAGATGCGTCTGTACTTAGAGTGGCCTCCACTGTGGGGGTGGTGAAGGATTTCCCTTTCAAGAGGTTCTCCCTCGACCACCACCGTAGTGAGAGAATGAGGGCTGGCGAGGCAACCACTAGATCGTCCCATTGTCCGCTGGCCTGACACCACTGGCTGTTGAGCCACTCCTGCATCGGAAGCAAGCGCAAACGCTTGTGAGGAACCAGATAAATACATGACGCCATCATTCCCAACAGTCGCATAGCTTTGCGTACCGTCACCTCTCGACTGGCTACATATTGAGGGATTTGAAACAGCATGTTTTGGACCCTCTCATTGGAGGGGAAGACGAGGCCGTCCTTTCTTAGAATTAGAGCCCCTAGGAACTGCTTGACCTGACTGGGGTCTAGGTTGGATTTCTTCTCGCTGATGGAGAATCCCAGACTGAATAAAAGATCTATTGTTTTTTGGATATTTGACAGACAGGTTTCCTAGGAATCCCCTGTTATGAGCCAGTCATCGAGGTAAGGATAAACTGGGATGGATTGCCTGTGCAGGTGTGCTGCTGCCACTGCAGTACCTTTGTAAATACCCTTGGTGCGGATGCTATGCCGAAGTGTTGTAACTTGAATTGATAATGTTTGTTTTATATCATGAATCGGAGGTATTTTCTGTGCGCCGGCAACATTGAAATATGAAAGTATGCATCTTTCATGTCCAGTGTTGCCATGTAATCTCCCTGCGAGACCGGGGAATTACTTCCTGCAGAATGACCATGCAGAACTTTTGTGGCTTCACAAATTTGTTCACTGGGCTCAGGTCTTATACAGGGCGCATGGTGAGATCCTGTTTGGGTACAAGGAAGTACACTGAATAAATACTTTTTTTTACCTCTGAAAGAGGTATGACGTCTATGGCATCCTTTTCTTGTAGTGTTTCGACTTACTGAAGAAGGATACGGAGATGGTCTGGCGTCAGTCGTCTTGCATGTGGAGGCCTGAAATTTGGGGACTGGCAGAACTCTATACAGTAACCGTGGGCCACGGTCTTCAGTACCCACTGGTCTGTAGTTATACCCGGATCTTCGGGTCATTTTGAACCTCAGACTGGGGAGCCTCTGGGGGTAGAGTTTCGGCCCTTTCCTTTCCCACGACACTGACCTCTTTGGGGATACATGGTGGTGTATCCGCTGGTTCCTTGTGGAGATGACCAATTATTTCCCGAGGTGTACTGGTTTTGAGGGAAGCGTTGGCCACAAAAAAGGCATCTTGACCCAGTTCCTCGCCTTGCGGAGGGCTTTTGTGTGATTTGATCTAGCGTCTTAAGGGTGTCGTGCTCTTTCTTTGCAGTCTTGAGAGCTTTGTCGACTGCTCTTTGAATGGGTTGGATTCTTCCAACGGTTCATTAATAAGTAATGCTTGAGTTTCTGGCTTGAACCCAGAGTTTCTTAGCCATGCGTGTGTCTTTAGGAGGGTGACCTGAGCCAAAGTTCGACCCACTTTCTCAGCGGAATCCAAAGTGTTTTTGAGTATACTTTGGTTTACTTGTCTGCCCTTGGTTACTGTGGACAGAAGACGAGTCTGTAGCGGGTCAGGAACCTCCTGCAGGACTTCCTGTAACATGGCCCATTGAGTGTCCGCATAGCTAGATAACAAAGTAGTATTGTTAGCGATGTGCATAGAAAAAGCCGCTGCAGCCGTGATTCTCTTTCCTAGGGCGTAGAGTCTTTTACACTCCTTGTCAGGGGGTGGCTCTCCGGTTTACAGGGGAACCCCTGCCCTTTTCCTGGTAGTGGTCACCACCAGTGAGTCTGGGGTGGAGTGACCTCTGATGTAAAGAGGATGATAGGGGAAGGCCCAAATAGCTTTTCTATCCTTGGATCAACTGCTCTTGTGAGGGCAGGTGTTAATAGCAAGGGAGCCAGTCGCTTTTTAATTGAGTTTAGTAGAGGAATAGCCTGGATGGCCGACGGTTTCTCTTTAAGAATGTCCTCTACAAATTCAGCCTCAGGATCGTGAAATGTTCTGTTGCTTTGCACAACATGGCGTTGAACGTCATTTGATTGTCCACTGGAGAGGGCTTTATAGTGGGTGTGCTCTGGGGGAATCTAAACACAAGGCATCAGGATCTGGTGGAGGATCAGGAGACTGCCAAGGTTGAGGGTCACCCATATCAGGGTTCTCCCCCCAACCCTGTATGGGGTCATGCATATCCTCAGGGTGAATGAAGGGCTCATCATCCTGAGTGTATAGGTCTGCAGGGACTTCCTCCTCAGTGAGGTCGTAATTGTACACATCCTCCTCATGAGAGGGATCAAAGAGTCTTTGAAATTTAGCCACAGGGGGCAAAAGGCCCTCATCCCTTGGTCTTTTGGGCGTGGATTGCTCTGAGAGGGTAACAAACCTGTCAAGCCTCTCCATACAACCCTCACATTTTTCCCTAGTCCAAACAGAAGACCCAGAGGTGTCTAGAGGTGGAAAGGGCACTTGTACACGATCCTCTGACGACAATCGTTGAGATTTTTGTCTCAACACTGAAGAAATACCCTCTTCTCCATCTGAATACTCTTTTCGGGGGACTGACAGAGGTTGCGTGTCTCGGTGCTTGTCCTTAGGCTTAGCGGAGGGTTCCGGTTTTTCCCTTAGTCTATCTTTGGATCTCGACAAATCCTTGGGCTTTGCCGTGGGCGTCAGCAAATCCCTTGACTGACGCTTCTGAGTGTCCACCAAAACAATTCTCTCAATGCTTTCGGTAACAACCTCTGCATCAGGGAGACGTGTAGCCTGGGCCTGCGGTTGTATAGTCTTCGGCAGAACCAGGGCCTTGTCGTATGTGGACGCCTTCTTACAATGCTTCTCGATCGTTCTAGGAACATTGGAGGTAGCGCCCTTCAATTTAGAGTGCCTAGTTGCTAGGCGCATCTGCGGCTGCAGGGAGGGCTGCCGATCCTGACGGTCGGCGGGCACGGCTGAAACTTCCAGTGTGCCCATTGGCGCTGTGGTCTTCTTCGACTTTGTCAAAGACTGGCCGGGGGTTGTGTGTTTGGTGAGTTGAGAGTGTTCGCCTTTGTCGCCGGGGTGTACAGTCCTCATAGCAGTGCCTAAGCCGTGCCCGGCGGGGTTGGGGACAGATGACACGGAGTGGCAGCACTCTGCCGAAAGGTCAACGGCCTCCGAGTCGGAGGCCTGCTCGTCATTAATGCCCTCGTCACACTCGTTGCGGCAGCGGGAGAACTCAACTCGCCCTTCGACATCCCGTAGGCCACCCACCGCTTGACATGGCACTCCTTCAATGTGTTCGGACAGAGGAACTTGCAAGCCGCACAACCTTTTTCGTCGTGATCGAGGGGCAAGCAACGGTGACACCGTAGATGCTTATTTCTCCAAGGAAATTAGCCCTTGCAAATGGGGCAAAACCTAAAGGGAGTCCTCTCCATAGTTGAGGATAGGGAAAGTGACGATGACCAGAGAGGAAAAAGGGTGGAAAGGGAAAGGCATTCTCAGATTGTACAGAAATCTCCACCCCAATCCCAGTCTCCCTACTGTGTAGGCCAGCTGGAAGGCCCAGCCATGTGGTCGGCAGCGCCGATCGGACCACCATCCGTCAAAGGTCCATGGAGGTTTCGGCGGATATCAGGAACAGCCGTCGATATGAAGGACGGTCAGGGTGATCTCGAATAACAATATAATATATGTCTCTGGACGAGCTCTGCATAAGGCGACCAGTATGCTGAGCGGAAACAAACAATCTTCGGGCCCTCGACGCTTGAGGGATTTTTGGTACACTACACGTCACATTAGGGCTAGTGTTAAAGGCACACCCATGTCGACGTCCCCTTTCGATTCTCGAAAGACAAGACGCAACACTTCACGGTGACCACAGGATGTCGGACTATATGCACAGCATGCCATTCTAAACTGATTAACAAGCATCAGACGTATAGATTCCGAGTATTCTATTTGAAAAAAAAACATGGGAATTAGAGTACAGTTGTTATAAGCAGGTTAGCTGAGGAAAAGGAACACGTTAGGGGAAAGGGACTGTGAGTAAGTCACCAATATGAGGCAGGGAAGAAGAAAGAAAGGCACATGTTTCACATGTTGTGCATGGGGTGACAACCCAAATCCCATAGGTGTTGTATGTAGATCTTCTGTGGCCCAATTCACAGACTTCTTGCCAATTTTCAAATTGATATATAGTCAAAGATACCCATTAACCATCTGTCGCATAGAACATCTCGTTGCTTTCCAGAAGTCTCTCAAAACCTGGCTCTTCCCTTCGACAGCTTGACAAACAACCCATATCCTGTATGATTTATCACTCACCGCCTGACGGTAATGCCAGGGCACCTGAGGAGTCGACAAGGGGGAACACATCACCAACCCCAGTGAATGCATCCCAGTCAAGCCTTTATGATAAGCTTGGCAAGATCTTTTCCAACCAAGTGTCAGCCTCTCTTCAATGGAACATCAAGCACACCTTCACAACAAAAAATAATATTATCCACACAGGCATGGCCTACTCATCTGCATAACTCTCAATAAACACCACATGATTAAACACACTCAAAACACATATCACCCCATCCAATAGGATACACTTGAGACCCAGGCAATATCCGAACCAGCCATTCACATAATCGGACCCTTCTGACTATCCTTCTCCCCTGACAATTTGTCACGCCACCCATTCTCTCACCTGATAACTTTGGGCTGCTGCTAGGGATCTAGCCACTTCCTACCCACCTTCATAATGGCTGAAAATACATAAACATTTTAGAAATCCTTTCTTCACCTCTTGCATCAGTGTCTACAGTCTTCTGTAGGTCGTTCAACCCCACGTTGCTTCGAAGCCATACTAATGGCAGTATGCGCTATACAAGGGCCACATAACAGAACATAACATACAGGGTCCGATTCTCATCATGGCACAGTGAACGTGCTAATTAGCATGATTCACTGCGCCATTTCTTGACGCCCAGGCACCACTGCTATTCTGAAGTGGGCCAGGGCGTCTTCACAAAGCACGACAGTGCTTTCGCTGTAATCCGCCTGTTTCTAATGGAAACAGGCGGATTGCAGAATCTCGGCAGCATTTTCGTTAAATAACGAGGGAATCGTTATTTAACGAAAATGCTGCCAATACACCAAAGTGAGCAGCTTCAACATTGCAGGATGTTGAAGCTGCTTACTTTGGTGTATGGGAAAGTGTTCATATGCACCCGTGTGGTGTATATGAACACTTTCATTTAAAGCGAGCAGCTTCAACATTGCATCTGCAACGTTGAAGCTGCTCGGTTTGGTGTAAATGAAAGTGTTCATATACACCGCACCGGTGTATAGGAACACTTTTATTTAAACCAATGCGAGCAGCTTCAACGTTACATTCTGCAACTTTGAAGCTGCTGGCTTTGGTGTAAATGAAAGTGTTCATGTACACAGCACGGGTGTATATGGACACTTCCATTTACAAGGCTTCTTGTGGCACTCCTCCAGTTTAACGGCACCAAAAGGGTACCGTATATGTGCGCTAGTTTAGCAGAAGGGTCCTATGTACTCCGAAAATGGGGAGTAACACTACCATACGGCCACATCAACTTGTGGTACACCCACGGCACCATGGGGTGGCAGCGGTAAGCGATTTTGATGGCAATTCATCAGATTCACCCCAAAAAATTACCATCAAACCAATAATGTGACCCTGTCACTTTCAATTTCAATCCCCGGGAAATGGTAAAACAAGTGTAAAAAAGCACACGCAAAAGGTGTAAGCATATTTTTACACTTGCTTTACTACAGTCGGAATTTTACGATTTGTGGCAGGCGGAACTAGACCACAGAATTAAATGTGCATGTCCCCTTGTCCCATACATTCTGTCTTCTAAAAATTAATGCACTAACAACACCAGAACATAATTTTGTTGCTGGCATTAATGCATGGTGAGATGACCTTTGAACAATAGGAGTGATAGCAGTATTTTACCAAATAAGTGATGCTTAATACTTGTTGGGACTTTTCTTCTTCTCCTGTGATTTTAGTGATTTAAGTGATATTATTTTAGTGATTTTAAGTATGTTTTGTTTTGTTTTGTTTTGTAGATAATCTGATGTGATTGCATGAAAGATTTTAAATGATATATGGAATATTTTGATACTTTTGATACACTTGAAATGTTACAATATATTTTGAATGTTTTTGTGTAAAGTTTTATACTGAAACACAATAAATAAACAAATAAAATAAATAAATGATTCCCATGGAATTTGTCAACTTTTAGCACCCGTTCGAAATCATCCTGGTGGGAGGCCTTTACACCTGGTGGCTGCATGCAGTGCAAAAACTGTATGTAAACAATCTAAACGCATGTCTACCCTAATTTACACGCATTTTTGACATATCATAGTGCAAAGTATGAACACTGACAGTAGGGCACTGAAGTGCATGTACGTATACTGGTTGCCGGTCCCCTATCTGCAATTAATAAATATATTTTTTTAATGAGCCCCTGTGAGATATGGGCCCTCTCTGGTGTGTGTGTGTGTGTGTGTGTGGGTGCGTGCGTGCGTGCGTGCGTGTGTGTGTGTGTGTGTGGTGTGTGTGTGTGTGTGTCTCTATAGGGAATTCCAATGATGCAGCAAATGGGCTTACATCGGATTCATGTCAAAGGGCCTCATTAGGACCCTGGCGGAGAGGGTATTACGCCAGCGTAGTGCATGGCGTACCTCTCCGCCATACTACGAGTTCCCGTAGCGCCATGGAGGTTTTCTCCGCCTGGTTTTACCAGCCGGAGAAAACCATGGCGCTACGGGACCTCGTTGTTAATTACGCCACCGTATTTTACGGTGGCGTAATTAACTCCTTCCCCACTCCCATTATACCCTATGGGGCAGAAATGGGAATGGGGAAGGGCAGAATGGGGATTGGGGATTTACCGCTCCGCCGAGGTCGGAATGGGGCGGTAAATCCGCCAACCCCCATGGCGCTATCGGCGGCTTTCCGCCATGCTTCGCGGTGCATTTAGCACCGCGAAGTCCGCCTGGGTCGTAATGAGGCCCAAAGTGTCTCGTGTTGTCAACCATGCACTTCCAATAATGGTGAATTGGTTGGTTTGCTGTGCTATTAGGCTGGAGCATTCAACTTGCTTGCCAATTGGCATCTCTGGCAAATGTGCTGGTTTATACTCAAAATACACACCTGATATGATGATCATTAAATGCTGAGATCCACGATGAAGTGCCTTCATGCAAAACACTTGGCAGCTAATGAAAATGTAACCAAAAAGCAAAGTATAATTAAAACTCACTTTGGATAAGTGATCATATTTCATGTCTTAATTGCATGAGCAAATGTATGACCATGCCTGAATCACAAAAGCGGATCCTCCAGCGTATACTTCCATCTCAGCCAGAGGAGAGGTAGACACTCCATAATCTGGCTAAGGATCCTTTGCTGTCTTGTATGAACAGAAAAGGATTTTGCATCAAACTCAAAGTCTGTGCAGAATTGTTCACCTACAGTTCTCTTGTTCTTTCGTTAATTATAAAGGTGCCAAATGCATGACGGGCACATGTTCATGGGTCTTCTGTCAGTATAAGGGTAAAATGTGCATAAAGGAATAAAGAGACCTAGGACTAGAGGCCAGTCCTCTTCATGAAGAGCATGTGAATGGGTGCCCATTAGCAAACAGATGGATTAGTCAGTGTATGTACATTTATTAAGTTGGGAAAGGCACATAAAACATCTGGAAAAATAGCACAGATAGGAAGGTAAGGGCCTGTGCATAGGGAATGGTATGTGAAGCAGGAAAACACGCCACATGCATCGAAAGCTATGGGTATTGTGACCAAAGGCGGGTGAGGCAATTGTTTAGCACTTGATGAGCTAAGAGAGGCAGAGAAAGGAGCAGAAAGTGAACTAGGACTAGGTCGCCACATCATTTCAGATGAATGATTATGGGCCTCATTACGAGTTTGGAGGCATCCATGCCCTTAATAAGGGCATGGATGCCTCCAAACTCGGGTCTGAGTCCGTGGTCCCTGAATGGAAAAATACTGGGCCATTCCTACCTTGGAGGGCCCGGTATTTCCCCATTCAGGGAACTCGGACCCGGACCATCCGCATTCCCATTTGAGCCCCCATAGGGTTCAATGGGAATGGGGAGCATGCTAACAACAGGCCCATTAATGACGGGCCCGTTGTTAGCATGCTGGGTCGCTCACGGGACCTGCTAAGGACGTCTGGTAAAACCAGATGTCCAGAGCAGGTCCGGCGAGCGGCCCTCGTAATAGGGGGTTATGGGGTTAACGGCTCTGGCACCTTTACCGGCGCTGTTAACCCCTTACCGCCCACCTCGTAATGAGGCCCAATGTATCTGTTAGTAATACACAAGACAACTAATGCATCACAAGCAGGGTAACATCATTATCTGGACGGGACAGAACTGATGTGGATTAGACAGTGAGGCATAACAGCGTGTTACAACAACAGTGATTCACTAGTGCATAGTACCATAAATATAGTAATACATTTTGAAAAAACAAACAGGTTTGAGATCTGAGTTAAGTCCATGATTATAAGGTAACCAATCCATTTACACTTTTTTGAGGAGCTGCAGTTCTTTGTCTCTGCTTATGGCTTTGATGCCCAAAATCTGATCTTTGAGATATCTTCCTTTGCATATGTTTCATGTATACTAGCAGTGTTCACAGGTCTTTATGTTACAAGGCTGTTCCAGGAATTGTTCCCCCTTGGATGTGTCTTGAGGATGGATTCTAGCAAGATATTATCTGAGTAGTATGCTTATTTGAGGGATGGTAGAGCCATTGCTAGATCCTCAATAGTGAGTTTTTCAAAGGATGTCTATGGCTTTGTTATGTTTCATGGGATGATCAATTCATTGTCTGCTGTAGTATCAATGTCCAGGTGAATGTTGATGATTTTGTCAAGGAATATGTTGTTGATTGTGTCAGCTTTCTCCATCTAGTGTGCTGGGGTAGGGCAATGGAGATGTTGATGCAGTGTGTGAGTGCCAAATATCCGGTGTGGTTGATGATAAACTCCACACCTGTTCATGCCCTCCTCCATATAACATTATGAGACGGATTGGAGCCTATGATAACACAGCATACAACCCAAGGAGACCTTGATGCAAGTAAAGAATGATGACTCATAAGCTCCAAAACGAAAGGGTGTCATCAAGTGACACAATTCATTTATAAATTCATGAGGAAAAGACTTATTATGTGGACCATACATTCATTAACATAAGTATGGGCATCTGTGTAATTATTGATGAGGAAAAATAGCTCAGAGGCAACGTGTTTGCCTTGGAAGCAAGACAATACAGCGCAACGCAGGTGCAAATCCCGATCCCGTGCTTAGAAACCAATCTCTGGTATAAACCTTCCCATAGTAAGGATGACCCCACCTTGGGGCAATGCTGTCCGTTTACCATGAGCCAAACCCCCCCTCCTCTCTCAAAGGAAGGTTCCAGTCCGCTGCGCAATTGTGAGTCCTGAAATATGACAGCTTAGCTCAACCTGCCAATTAGAGTTCTTTTTCCATTCTAAAATAGGATAATTTACTATTTTTGCAGTAAATTTTCCCAAGTGTGTAGCTGACCCAATGGCGAATTGCATGTGTCACTGGAAACCCGGTGTAGCAAATAAGGGCAAGGACCAGTAGTGCTAGATGTGGATAAATACAGTGAATGCTGAAATAAGGCTGCTCATATTTCTAGGGTTAAAACAATGGGAACAAACATGACTTAGATGAATGCCAGAGAAGTAATCTGAACCTACATCTGAATGGGATAGTGTTTCCACCTCTTTCTCAAAGGTATAATTGGCCAGCAACAACAGAATATCTACACTGCATAAAATATTACCATTTTTGAACGTGTAGAGAAAGTATACATTTCATCTCATCGTGATGTCTTCCAGTGGGCCTAACTGTGACTTTAACTGGGCCATTTACAACAGATGTAATAATATCAACATTGTCACTGCATCACTGAACGGTTATGTGGCTCTGAAAGTACTGACTGCAAAAGCAAAGCACTGAGAAAAACGTCAGCTTTCTGTCAATGGTGTGACCAAGCAGTTGAAAAAGCGAGAACTGATGAATTTGCATGCATGTACTAACAATATTCAGAACTGAAATGAAACTTAAAAAAGAACACGAGGTGAAACATTATTAAGAAGCAGAGAAAAACAAAACTTAGAACATTCAATGCTGAAAAAACAACAAAAGGACAAATATCAAAAGCAGAGAAAATTCACCTACAAAATCCAAAACTGAATAATGAACCAGGAGTTAAATATAAAAAAGCAGCAGGCACACCGAAGGATATTCGCTTACAAAATACAAGATATGTTAAGCTGTGTTGTCTATCCCTACAGCCTAGAACAGGAAGAAACTCAGCCAGATTATGTCCCATTACTCTATGGTGGATTTCTTAATTCATGAATCCCAAAAATCACTGATGGTGCAAATATTTATCAATGCAACAGGACTGAATCACAACTGAAAAGGGGGATGAGGAACATAGCGTTAGCAGAGAACATTCACCTACAACATTTACTAAAGAAAATGGCACACGCCTTGCACCAAACACCCATCAGGATAAGTGAACCCCTCACAGTGTTTCAACACATATATTACCCTACAACATTCAAACTTAAAAATAAGAAAAGGAGAAATCTATAAAACAGCAATAGCGACAGAAGCAGCAGAGAAAATGCACCTAATAAAACAGCATATTCACCTATAAAAGTCAACCTTTCCTTGCACCCAAGTCCCACCAGGAAATCTGACACCCTCACAGTGTTGAAGAGAAAGGCAGTTGATGATATGAGAAGTTGAATTGTATCTGCAAGTGAAATCTAACAAAAAGAAAATAAATGTGCTGAGTTAAGGCTAGGCCTTAGAATCTTTGCACCAGATTAGTATTGCATTGTGTGCCTTATTTTCATTCTCAAACCTAAGTGTGTTTTTTAACATCCTGCACCCCATAGTTTGCATTGCATTTTGTGCCTTGTTTTTGATTCTCAAACCTAGGTGTTTTTTTTAACATCCTGATCTCATATTTTGCATCGCATTGTGTGCCTTGTTTTTGATTCTGAAACCTAGGTGTGTTTTTTTAACATCCTGCACCCCATATTTTGTATTGCATTTTATGCCTTGTTTTTGATTCTGAAACTTAGGTGTGTTTATCAACATCCTGCGCTCCATATTTTGCATTGCATGTTGTGCCCCTCCTGTGACCACTAGGCTGCCTCGGGAGTTGGCCTTGAACTGTGCAGTGCAGCCTCTCCTCTTTCCTTCAACTATCCTCTGCCACCCTGATGGCACTCACCATCTCTCCAATCTTCTCCAACTGCTACACTATCACCTACACCCCCTCTCTTACAAAGTCTGGAATGAAAATGCACAAAAAAGACATTCTGAGAGCCAACCTTGGCCTACCCTTTGCAGACTCCTATGTCAGTGTATCATCCAGACAGGTCTTCACTGACATCCTTTTCTATGACCTTTCCCCAGATATATGGACTCCTCATCTCATCTTTATTATCCCCCTTTCTTATCCTGTCCCAGTAATGGTGGCAGTAAGTGGGAAGTCCTCTTGGCCGGCTTCTCATCATCATGCTGCATCATTAATGTCTACCACACAGGCACTATCTTGATTCAGGGTCCACAACCCAACCTCCTCTTCTTTGACAGGTGCCTGCCATCCCTCATTAACTTCCATCAGCCACCTTCACCCCCCTACCACTCTCTCTGACCCACCCCCTCTGACTGGAGTGCCATGCCCCTGTCCTCCAACTCAGAAAACCTTCAAAGGCAGAGACCTCCTTCATCTGGCTACTCTTAATGCCCGCTCAGCTAACTAACCTTCCGGCGATATCTGACTCCTGCCTGAAGACACTGACCTCGACATTCACGCTCTTACCGAGACATAGGTCAATGCCAGTTCAATCACTGCTTTTGACTCCCTTCTCCCTGATAGCTTCAAGATCATTTCTGAGCCACAAGCTCACCATGCTGGCGGTGGGGATGCCTTAATCTTCCCTGAGTGGGTTCCTTCTTCCATCATACACACCCAGCTTTACTCCTTCTTTGAGAGCCTGGTGATCATGCCCTCCTCCTTTCTGACCATTGCCACTATTTACAGGCCCCCAGCAGTACCACACTGTTCCTTTCTGAATGGGCTCATTTCTGCTCCTCTGTCCTCTAAACCACCTCCAATCGCCTATTGGGCAATTTCAACATTCAATTGGACTCCCCTGTCACAGCATCCACTCTCTTCCTTGACATCTGCACTTCTCTATCCCCCTCCATTCTCCCTTCTGGTCCAACCCACTCTGCTGAACACACTCTGGATGCCATCATACATTCTGACCTCTCTCTCTCCCCCCTCTGGTCACAACACTCTCTTGGTCCAACCATGCTCTCCTTTCTTCCTACCTCGGTCTCCTCGGCCCTCTGACTGCACTTCTTCTAGCCCTGCCAACCTCATTCACGACATCCATCTGATGAAACGAGTGTCAGCTGCTGCCTTCGCATCCACCGTCACCCCCCCTCAATCCCCACCCATACTCTACTTCTGACTCACTCTGCTCTCAGCAATCTCCATCTGACCATTACTGAAACTCTGGACACTCTTGCCCCAGTCATGAGGATCCACCTGAAACCTGCCTTCAAGCGTAAAACCTGGTACGACTCCCAACCTGCAGCCCTGAAACACAAGTATGGAGCTGTGGAACAGAAGTGGCAACCTCAGGTACACCCTCTGACAAACTAGCCTGCCACCTGCTCCAAAGGCTATACTTACTCTGCATCCGTGCCAAGAAAAGGGCCCCTATCCAGGCTCGTGTTTTGGGTGCTTCCAACAACAGAGCTGAACTCTTTCAATTCTGCAGCGAACTAGCTAGCCCTTCCGCAGTCTCCTCCTCCCCTCTTCCTTCCCAGGCCCTCTGCAATGCACTGGCCACACACTTCAATACAACTCTGGACATCCTGAGCACCCTTGCTGCCCACTCCTGTAACCCTTTTCTCACCCCCTGCCACCTATGGCGTCTCACCCTCCTCCTTCTTCCTCTCTCTCCTCCTTCTCCACTGTCACACCCAATGAGGTTACTAGGTTTGTCTGCTCTATGAAAGACTCCTCCTCCAAACAGGATTCCCCTTGCTCCTCCAGAACCATCAATGCCAACATTGGCTCTCTTGCCTAAACTCTTGCTGATTTCTGCAACCACTCTTTTCCTATGGGATCCTTCCCCTCCTCCCTCAAACACTCCCTTTTGTGCCCTTCCTGAAAAAACGTTCAGCAGATCTTACTTGTCCAACTAACTACTGCCCTATTTCTATCACCCCCTTCCTTTGGAAACTCTTGGAGCAGTTGGCCTTCCCCAACATACCTCACACACTGAACTTGTTGGAGGTCTCCACGACCATCAATCTGCATTCTGAGAATCCAGAGGCACAGAAACTATTCTTCTGAACACCCGCGAAGAACTGTTTGCATCCATGATTCCAATTCTCCAGCAATCCTCATTGTACTTGATCTCTCATCTGCCTTTGACACAGTCAACCACAACTCCATGATACCCTGGGCATCTCGGAGAGGGAACTGGAATGGCTGACCTCTTTCCTAACTGATCGTCCATCACAGGTTATGCTGGGCACCTTCTCCTCACCTACCGCCTTCTCCAGCTGTGGGGTCCCCCAGGGCTCCAACCTTTCCCCCTGGCTCTTTAACACGTAACTTGCTCTGCTGGCATGCATCATTTCCTCATTATCCAATTTCCAGTGCTATACAGATGACACTCAACTCTTCTTCAAACTTCCTGCTCACTCTCTTGCTTCTTCCATCATACCGGAAGGCCTATCTGCCATCCAGTCCTCATGCACTTCCAACGATCTCTGCCTCCATGCCAGCAAGACTGAGATAATTCCTATTGTGACCTACGCTCCCTCCTTCTTCCTCACACTCTGGCCATCCTCTATGGGATCTCCCCCTTCTCTTTCATCTGAAGCCAGAAACCTTGGAGTCATCTACGACTCATCTCTATCGTTCCTCCCTCACATCCAGGGCATTTCCAAGAAGTCCAACTTTCAACTCTTCCTTCTCAAAGAAATTCTCCCTTTCTCACTTTGCCCCAGAAGCTCATCATTACCAGAGGTCTAGTTCTCTCAAGGCGTGATTATTGCAACAGCCTTATCTTGAAACCTCCCCTCTTCTTCCCCTTCAGCTAATCCAGAATAGGGCATAGGGCGGCGAGACTTAACCTTGGTCACATGACCAGGGACTGTATTTCTCCTGCCCTAAAAACTCTTAACTGGCTCCCGTTTGCTGCATGATTAAATTCAAATCCCTCTGCTTCATCCACAAGGTTGACTGGTGTCAGGAACTACGCTATCTGTAGCTTGCTATTACTAAACATTCTCCCTCTAGATCTCTACGTTCCTCTGGAACCAACTCTCTGTGTGTGAAGCATGATTCTGCTGGCTCCCTCTTGTGGAACAAACTCCGCCTTCCTCCCTTGTTTGAGCCAGACCTCCTGAAATTCTGGAAGCTCCTCAAGACTTTCCTTTTCATTTCCTCCTTCCCTTCTTCCCTACTCTGGTAACCTCACAGTCGCTGTGATTGGTGACCAGGGCCCTTATGTGTCCTCTGGACCCTAGCCTTCCACACCCAGTTGTTTCAGCTTCTGCTTACACACAGCACTTGCCTCGGCACCCACTGGCCTACACCATTGTGGACCTGCACTTACTTGCTTATTGCAGCTCAATGCTCCCTAACACTTACTATACTTGGCACTTACATCTGCTGCTCACCCACGAACATGGACACTCCAGAACGTACACACACTCCCTCTTCCCCTTCTTCTCTCTCTGCACTTGAACGTTCTGAATACTCACAAGGCATAGTAGGGTTGTCTTTATCTCCAGTGTATACCTTGTTTTTCAATGCTATGTTCCCTCCTAGTTGCCATGTGGGCGCCTAATAAAATAACTAAATTAGTAGAGTTGGAAAAGATTATTTTTGAAAAACATGAATGCTTGCTGGCAAAATGGAGTTCTGTTTTGCACGTGCAGCTCATTTTCAGCTTTTTGTGAGATGACCCAACTTCAAAGAGAACATTGATGAGATTTTGCAAGTTTAATCGGGCTGTGGCCGCACAGCTGCACTGATACCTTTTGGAAGTATTCCGGGAGAGTATGGCACTCAACCACTTTCGCATGAGGGTATTGGTCTAATTGGAAGGTGTGAATACCTCCTTAATGAAGTCATACATTTTTTTGACAAAGGCATATTTTACTCAAAGCCTGTATAAGGATGATTCCCAATGGGTGAGAGGTATGCACTATTTGAATGATCAAATGTTGGATTAGTGTGAATTCCTGTGTCCACCTCGCAAATGCTGCTAATTCGTGTTTATCAAACTAACTTCACCTAAATGAGTCCCGGGCTATATTTTTCTTCAACAACAGTAGCAACTTATGGAAATTAAACTGCAACATTTAAAACTGAGAAAAGAACAGGAGTAGAAATATAAAGAAACAGCACAGTATAGTTACCTACACACTTCCAAGTTAAAAAAGAGGAGAAATATAAAAAAGCAGTAGTAGATGAAATGCATCTTCAAAATTCAAAACTGATAAAAGACCGAGGAGAGAAACATAAAAAAGCACCAGAGAAAATGCATTTATAAAATTTAAAATGATGGACAGCCTGAGGCCAAGAAGAAACTCAGTAAGCTTAATACACATTGCTGTATGGTGGAGGTCTTAAGTTCAGACCCTACAGGACATTGCGGCATGAAATATTTTAAATGCAGAAATACACAGAAATAAAACGAATTTTACCCAAATTCCGTGTTGGTGCAAAGATTTAACAAATCGGAAGGATTGAATCAAAACTATAAAAAAAAGTAGAGAAACGTAAAAAAGTAGCCAAGAAAATGTACCTACAAAATCCATGACTGAACATGGAGTAAGAAGAGAAACCAGGAGAGAAAATATGACATAATTCACCTACAGAAGCCTACAAAACTCATTTGTGCCTAAAATCGTTTTGCCCTCTTACCTCTGCCTATAAAATGCAAGTTTGCCTAAGACTACTTTGGGGTGCTCCCCACACACAAAATACACATATCCCCAAGACTGCTGTGAAATACTCCATTACTATTAATTGCACGCATGCTTAAGGTTGCTTTGGTTTGACTTTACGCTGACGCTATAGACCTTTGGAAGCATCAAGTATATGAACCTCAACAATTGGATAAAGGAGATTAACATCTTAGCAGAATCACAGTGCAGTTTTAGAAAGGCTTTGGGGACTAAATGCCAGGCATTAAAACTATATTTATTAGAAATAAAATATGTCATTATGAGGAAGGAAAATTATGTATGGCTTTTATGAACCTGCAACAACATTCAATTTAGTTAACAAGAGGGAAGTTCTGCATAACATTAATTAAAATGTGAATTCTTCCGGCTCTCCTTACAATGATACTTATGCTACACTCAAAAACGGAAGTGGCAGTTTGGTATGGCCACAATGGAAGATGTGCTAAAGTGCTGAAGAGCAATCATGAGCTCTCTCAGGGATGTGTGCTCACATCTAAAATAAAGACCAAAGAAAACAACTTGCTACGGAAGATACACGGTCCACCGTGGAGTGCCCCAGTATATTATGTCCATACAGAGTTGGGAAATGAGTATACAGAGGATCACATAAAATAGCTCCTGTTCCTCTCTGGCTTTTCGATATGCTCTAACCCAAATGTTAAGGTCACAAAAGATATTGTACAGGATATTCTAAACCAAAGTAGCCTGGGTACAAACTGTTGGTTAGTGAGGCGATATGCCCCGAAGTGGCAGGCAAACCCTGTAGGTAACATCCTGCACCCAAGTTAAGAGCCCAAGCGCAGCGAGAGTCACTTAACAAGGGTAACAGTGCTGTAACTGAAAGGGATGGCATGCACCAAGGGGGCATATCACCATTAGTCCCCATGTAGCTCTCTACACAGGTGCTAATGGTGTCTTTTAAAAAGAATATCTTGCCCCTACAGCGCGGCACCGTGCCATGCAGTTCTGGTGTGCTGGAAGTCCATTTTCAATGTTGATGATGGTTAACCCATCAACATTGAAAAGGGACTTTGATGACACCAGTACTGCATGGTGCTGGGCCATGCAGTAAAGGTAGTTTTTTTGGGGGGCAGGGGGGTTTCAAATTAAAAAAGACACCATTAGCACCTGTGTAGGAAACTATACAGGTGCTAAGGTGACAGGGAAGGGAAAGCCAGGATGGGAATGCGGCCGCTGGCTATCCATGGTGCTCAGAAATGCAGGCTTGTACCTTAGAATACAGCCCACTTTCTGAGCATCCTGATTGGTCAACACCCTCTTGCAGGGTGCTAATGTATGTTAAAAAATATTTGAAATCAATTAATGTATTTCTATGGATGAACATATACAAAGGACTGAACAATAGATAGTTTATTATCGTCTCAGGACTGTTTGGGCATCGAAAATAGTAGAGGTCTCTTTCCTACCTTCTACTTGAATGGAATTAATGTGTAGAGAATTGAATATGATCCTTGAAATAAAAAAGTGCTTCCTTAGTGTCAAGCTCAAAATTAAATGATTTTCTAAAATTAAAGGTTTGTCATTTATGCATGGAAAATATGATTGGATTTTTGCATTTCTTGTGATTCTCTATCCAATGCGAATTTTCCCAAAAATACATGTCTTAATCATATCTCTTGTGGATGGGTTTATTAATCCGGAGGGGCTTAACCATTGAAAAGGATGAATCCTTCTCCCGAGAAACAGACAGTTCAGGAAGCTCAAACCTTCTCTTCTGTGCCTTATAATTGCAGAAGAGGAATGCACAGCCTTGGCATTAAAAATATGCTTGGCCGTGGCAGCAGAAATTACAACAACTTTCATTAAAGTCTTCCCTTAATACCTTAGCATTAACTTTTGCAGGGGAATTTTAGATTTTACAGCGATATGTCAAATAAACAAACACATTTAGTTTTGTCTTCCACTAAACAGCCTATTACAAAAAACATTTTAGTAATTTTTTATTAATCTTACCAACCATAATGCTTGCATCATAATAATTGTTATTTGTTACGTTATTCCGTTGAAATATTGTGTTATTTTCTACCTGATATATGATTATAATACTTTTGTCATCACTGTTCGTCTTAATTTAATCGTTAGAGGAAGGATACCATGGGAAGAAACTAAATAGACTAAATCGACTTTTTTAACGTGTGTAAATCAGGAAGATGGTTTCGTACTTATGTGGCGTCTTGTGAATATTTGGAAACTAACTGAGACTGCAAATGATACATTTCCACATTTTGAGGATATCATTAGCAAATGATTATATATTGTGACAAATTCCTGGATGTTGTCCCTTCTTCCCTGGGTGAAGCCGCTTCTCATAAGGACAGGGAGGTGAGTCTGCCACCTGATAGTACCCTTGGGGGTGGTCCGCAGCAGGTGGATCTTATGGGGATGTATCCCCCATATGGGACTAGGGACAACTAGCTGTGGAGAACACAGTATATCCAGACTATACCACAACTTCACTTATCCTTCTATCCTGGGCAGGGTGCCATAGTTCCCCACATTTCCATGTACTTGTGTAAGGTAGATAATCCAACCTCCTTAAAAAGAACTGAGACAAGGAAGAGTATGGACTACGTATGTGAGTCATGTAGGAAGACTGGGATGAAGAAGAACCAAAGTAACCCAGTAGAGAATAATAACATCAGTACCAAGATGAAGCAGAGGTGCGTAGTATTGAAGAACGCTCTTCTGAACCAAAAACAGCATGCTAGTAAATAAGGATAATCTGTGAGTAACTGGAACATAAAAAGGGAAAAGGGACTGAAGATGGTGTTCAGCCCTCCCTTGAGGAGCAGAAAGCAGGTTGGTGGTGCGGCAAAGGGAAAACCAGGGAACTGAGATGCGAGGCGAGAATGTGATGCCTCCAAAAAGGGTTGGAAGAGAAAAGACCATTCTCCCAACTGGAAGTAGTCTGCCAATCCCGAAGGAAGAGAAGGGACCATGCCATCCACATTGGAAAGGCAGGCCAGCAGGGAACAGCAGCTACAGAGCGTGGAATGGAAGATATTGAGTCCTGGGAATGACCGGAGCCCAAACGGAAGCTCCCTGGACGTAGGTGTAGGTGCTTGCAAGGTCTAGCTGGTGGGGACAGAAGATGTGCCTGGGTCCCTATAAAGAAAGGTGGAAGTACCTTAGAGAACAGGGAGGGCTTAAAGGAGAGCCTTGGATAGAGACTTTGAACGAGTAATTGTACCTGAAGTAAGGGTCTGTGACACCTAATTATAGAAAAGAAGATATAATGGCTATATGGACAATGGAAGTACCTGGCAGGATAGTGTAGAAAGGAAAGTTTGGTTGTTAGATCATGTAGCCATGCTTGTCTGGGGATATAGTTTGATAATGGTGCAGCTGGCTGTGAGGCTGAGTAACACACAACCATGTGTTACTAAAATCTAAATTTGAATCTGAGGAAGTTCACCCCCATGCAGGGGCTCCGTGAAAGTGAACCAGGTCTGCTATAGGATCAGCAGAGAAGCATGAGAAAGACCAGGGGAAAGGAATCATTTCCCCTGGTGTTGCGAGAAGCTGTAGAAAAGCAAAAGGAAAGGGAATAATTTCCTCTGGCATCATGAAAACCCTGAGAAAGACCTGGGGACGGGAGTCATTCCCCCTGATGTTGCGAGACACTGTAGAAAAGCCAGAGGAAAGGGAATCATATCCTTTGATACAATGAGAAGCCTGAGAACGACCATTGGAAGGGAGTCATTCGCCCTGGTGTTGTGGGAAGCTGGAATACATCCAGGGGAAAGGGAGTCATTTCTTCTGCATTGTGAGAAGCCTGAAAAGAACCAGGGGAAGAAAGGCATATCCCCTGGTGCTTAAAAGAGATCACATTTGGTGTTGCGGAATAGACACCACACAGAAGAAAGTCTGAATAAGATCCAGGGGAAGAGAATCATAACCCCTGGGATAGAAGCAGCACACCTGGAGAGGGGAGACACTCTCCAGGGATCCAACAGTAAAATCATTAATCATTGTCAATAAGGAATGCTGATGTTTTGGAGCTTTGAACTTTAAGTTGAACCAAGAACTTGTAGCCCTCTTTAAGACGTTTTACTTGGAACTTTGATGGAACCTTGGAAAAGGATACTGAGTTGGGGAAGGGATTAATTTCCTCTGGGAACAGTCCCTTGTTTCACTGGAACCAGAGTCCATTCTTCAGAAGAAGGGAGACATCCTTCTGCACTAAGAAGACTCACCAATCCATTAGTTTAGTTATAAGTGTAAGGGAAGGAAATAGGCTTCTGACATAGGAAAGAGGACTTTTTTATTTTCCTTGACATCTTGACAGTCTTCTTAATGTTATTGGTTGAGGCAGGGCCCCTCTTAGAAGATATGGAAAGTTAGGGTTTTCTCTTTATTTTTCTAAACAAATAAACCTGTATAGCCGAAAGAAAGTCAACTGTGTGTCAGTCTCCTCCTTCCACACCCTTATATTATTTATTCATTTTATTGTATCTTTATGATGCTGATATTGGTCAGATTTATGTGTATTTTGAGGATGCACTTATATGACCTATGGCAAAAATAAAGCTTACTTTGATTGATTGATTGATTGATTGATTGATTGATTGAGATTAATTGATTACTTTGGCTTACCCCTCTGCCTACAAAATGCATGTTTGCCTAAGACTGATTTGGTGTATGTCCTCCACCTCAAAGTGCACATGTGCCTATCAATGCTATGACATACTCCCCCACTTACAAAATACACATATGCCTAAGAGTGCTTTGGTACTGTAGTTCTACCAAAGAATGCATGTCTACCCCGGGGCCTCCATTGGTCTACTCCCACACCTAAAAAATACACATGGGCTCATGACTGCTTTGTTGTAGTGCTCTGCCCGAAAAAAGCAGATGTGCCAAAAACAGCTTTGGTGCACAGTCCCACCTACAAAATTAATGTGTGTCTAACACTGCTTTGGCAATCTCCACCACCTATAAAAGTGCATGTGTGACTAAGACTGCTTGGTGTTCTTCCCTGAATGCAGAATGCATATTTGCCTAATACTGCTGTAGTAGCATACTCCCACACCTACACAATGCACAAGTACCTAATGACCGCTTTAACATATTCCCTCATATACAAAATGAAGCTCTGCTCAAGACTGCTGGTTGTAAGGCCACACCTACAAAATTCATGATCGTCTAAGACTTCTTTTGCACACGTCCTCACCTACAAACCTCATGGCAGCCTGTCACTGATTTTGCATTTCTCTCCTAACTACAAAAAGCACATATCCTACAAGTCTGGTGCTGCATAACCCTCCTCCTATAAAATTCAGTTGGGACAAAAACATTTTTAAGACTCACCCTTGTCTTCAAAAAGTATGTGTGCCTAAGGCTGTTTTGGCTTACTCCCCTGCCAACAAAGTCACGGTTGCCCAAGCCTTTTTTGGCATACTGACTGGTCTACAAATTAGCTTAAAGGAATGGTTCGGTCAACATTTTTTATTGTCCCTACGGGTCGGCCATGTGTTTTTAAGCCTAAGTCGCTCGATTTTAGAAAAATTTCCGATGGACCTTACCCGAGTTTTCGTCCATTAAACGCACACGAAAACAGGCATCAGGGCGCTGCCATTTTGTGATAATCCTATCACTTGCCCCATCGCCCTGGCTGACCTGCTTTTGCAGCACTAAATCATAACCCCCGCCCCTGGACCTGTCATCAGCAGACGCGTACCGCCCATTTCACAACACCAAAGCACGTCTCGTGTCAACATTCGCTGCGCTTCAGCTAATGACGTGTCGCCATGGAAATGGCAGGACGCCTCTTTCCTCAATAAGTATAAACAGACCGTTTCACAACACACAGCAGCAGATTTTCGATTCCATTCCTCTCTCTGTGTTACTTTGAGTATTCTGTGACTCGTTTCTGTGCTCTGGTCAGCTACCTTCGTTGCTTGTAGCCCGTGTGAACAGATACCAGTACCACCGCTATAAAATATTTTAGTTTGTTTAACACACAATGGCTACAATAATGCCCTACATGTACGAGCCCGAGTATACCGAGGAGGAACTACTGGAAAGGGAATAGCCAATCATACTTGGCTATTCCGCTACAAACTTGTTTTATGCATGTCAAGTAATAGTTTTTATGTATCGTGTGATTATTTTACCAATTGTTTGGTTAGTACTTTCCAATTGATATACACCTTAGTTGTCGTCCCCTGGTGTTTGTTTTCAGTTATAATTAGTGTTACCCATACTAATGCAAGTACTGTCTTTCAGGGAGATGCTGAAGCGTCCACCACATTGACAACAGCCCTAGATGTTCTTCAGCAGCACGAGGTATGGATACTGACAGCTCCATCGACCGTGATCATCAGGACTGGAACACTTATCGTTTGATTGCTCTACACCATGTTTCATTCGTGGTTAGCCATTGATATGTACCTGTGCCGTCGACCCCAAATGTGTGTTGTGTTTTCAATATTGTAATCCTTACTAATGCAAATACTATGTTTCAGGCAGTTGTTGAAGCGTCAACCCACGCACTTGATGCAGAGCCTGACATTCAAGTAATTCCAGGGGAAGTGGAAGCGGGACCATGCGGATACGAATCGGCGCAACAGTTTCGGAAGTGCGCACCACATTTACAACATCCATAGATATTCTTCAGCAGCATGAGGTATGGATACTGACAGCTCCATCGACCGTGATCATATAACGTGATTCCATTTGCTATACTTTCTTCCCTATTAACGCAAGTACTGTGTTTCAGGGAGACGATGGAGCTTCCACTACAATCACAAGATCCAATTTAGATGATGCAGATGTAAAGATTCAGAGAAATAAGTCGATTAAATCTGATCATATTTAAATATTCCTTGATTCTTTTAGACAATGCATCATTTGTGGTTATCTCTTTATATGTACCTGTGCCGTCGACCCCAAGTGTGTGTTATGTTTACAATATTGAAAACCATACTAACGCAAGTACTGTGTTTCAGGGAGTTGCCGATGCCTTCTCTCCAATACAATCATTCATGGCAGTCCATGTAGAGCCAGAGGTATGGATACTGACAGTTCCATGGAACTAGGTCATCAGAGCTCGAATATTTGTCGTTTGATTGTTCTACACAATGTTTAATTCGTGTTGAGCTATTGAGATATACCTGTGTGTTCGTCCTCACGTGTGTTTTATGTTATCAATATTGTGATGCATAGTAATGAAAGTACTATGTTTCAGGGAGTCGATGGAGCCTCATTCCGTGCTATCTATGCGGATACAGAAAATATAGTCGTTGCAGCGCAAGAGGAAGGGAAGAGATGCGGAAACGAATCGGAGCTACAGCGTGCAGATGTTGAAGGTCGAGTCAAGAAAGTTGCAAAGAAAAGAAACAAAAAAAGGTTAGTTACAAACAGTTCATAACTTTAGAATTTCTTTGTGCTGGGGACTATTTTATGTTTTTTCCAGTCAATTGTACTATACTTTATCTTGTGTTTAAACTGAACATCCCTTTTCCAATCTGTCCTGTAGTTACCCGTGGGTCTACGAACTATACATACACAGACAGTGAAGCGAATGAGAGATGTTGCTTGCCAGACCATTTACACTATGGAGGAACTATTAATTCAGACGCCGCGTGTTGAGACTAGAGATGCTCAAATCCAATGGCCAGAACATGAAATGAATGTGTCCGGAGAATCCAGTAAAGTTGTAATGGACCATTGCTACAGTGCGACTGCACCACCACAAGAAGATGATACTGAATGTATTGAGGATAGCTCGGAAGTAGTCGCAGATCAATTCACACAATCTACACCCACCAAAAAATTGCCACCAAAAAAGATGTTGACACTGTTGTGTTCTCCCATCAATGTTGAAGAACCAGATGTTGAAATGACATAGAATGAACCAGCAGCAGCATTCACCGACGCATCAGAATCTGATATCAGCAATATTTCTTTCAGTTGTGGTGAAATGTCCTCAACGATGCAGTCCGAAACAAGTGTGACACCGGATGACAGTCTAATGAATGAGGGCAAATACATAGTATTCGACATTTGTTTCATGGATATTATAAGTATGCTGAAATGTGGGCATTCCGTCAGAGGGAAAGTATGTCAGAGGCCATTGATTCATGTGACACGTCAAAAACAAGGCAGTAACATCAAAATACATGCCGCCTGTAGATTAAATCATGCGTTCGCATGGTCTGCACAACTGATGCTGGGGAAGCTGCCAGCAGGCAATCTACTGTGTGCAGCTGCATCACTTTTTAGTGGGTCCAGTTTTAGAAAGTTAGAGTCTTTCTTTCAGTTTGTGGGACTTCATTTCATTTCTAAAACGCAGTACTACAAATAGCAACATGATTATCTGTTTCCGGCCTTTAGTGATGCTTGGAAAATTGAACAATTGTCTCTAGCAAGTACATTCGAAGGGAAACAATTCAGGCTAGCCGGCGATGGACAGTGCGACAGCCCTGGATTTTCTGCCAAGTACTGCACCTACCACTTTCAGGACGTGGATAGTAAGAAAATTGTGAGTTCGGTGGTCGTGCAGGTAACACAATGTACATCCTCAGTGGCCATGGAGAAACTAGGATTTATAAAATCAGTGGAATATCTACAATCGAGGAGAATGCAAATCGACCTTATAGCCACGGACAGACACGTTTCAATTGCCAAGACAATGAGAGAGCAGTTCCCACATATTAAACATCAATTTGATGTATGGCATCTTGCTAAATCAATCAATAAGAAAATCTCGGCTGCAGGGAAAAAAAAAGGTTTGGAAAGTATTTCACAGTGGTCCCAGTCTATCAGCAACCATCTTTGGTGGATCTCCAAAATTTGTGACGTGTCAGTGGAAATACTACTTGAAAAATGGCAGTCACTGATGCACCACTGTACAACATTAACCGCTGGTCAGAAAACCTACATTTCCACCAATGTGAACATGGCCCTTTGTCCCCAGAGGAGGCAAGGAAGAAGAAGTGGTTGATTCCATCTTCACCGACACACAAAGCCATTGAGAAGATTGTTTTCGATAAAACTCTATCAAGAGATTTGAGGGGACTGACAGAATTCTGTCACAATGGAGTTATGGAGGTGTTCCACAATATGTGCCTAAAGTACATGCCAAAGCGCTTGCATTTCAGCATACAAGGCATGAAACTTAGGACTCTACTTGCGGTCTTGGCCCATAATGAGAATCTCTGCCGTGAACAATCTAGGACAACGGGTAATGTAAGGATGCCTCGCTACACTAAGGTGTTTTCTAAAAGAAGTAAGCAATGGGTCATCAAACCAGTCTATGAGGAAATGGAGTTTGACTTTGTAAAAAGCCTTATTGTTGCTGTACTCGAGAAGCACAGATATGGAATTTTGAACGTTTATGAACAGAGCACTGATGCATTGCCACCAAACATTGCCACTGTGCCATGTCCACCCAAAGCGGAGCTGGTTGTGAAGTACAAATCCCGGTTTAAATAATTGTAATATGATTGTCTTTTTGTAAATAAATGTTATTGTACAGTGTACAAACAAAGTATGCTAACCCTAACCCCTCCCTTCACCATTCTGGGTGTCATGTTTGACTTCTCTCTCTATTCACCTCATATCGCTGACCTTGTCAATATGTGTATGTATATATTTTTGTTGCTGTAACTAAGTTTCGCAAGGCTTGCGTATTGCAAATAATAAAACAAACAATAAATCTCACTTTCAACTCAACTCCTCGGGTATGTTATACTTTCCCTGACCTTCCCCCAAAAAGTCAATGGGCCTCATTACAAGTACTCCGGTCCGGAATTAACACTGCCGGTAAAACCATACCGGCACCGTTTCCATGTCCGCCCAATCATGACCCGCGACCCCGGTAATAGCACCACCCTAAACCGCCACCACGGAAATAGGGGTCCCGTTAAGTAAGTCCGTCTGCACGGAAACCCCTCCGTTACCATCAACACGAAACACCGTGAGCATCACAACTAGCGGGGACACGGAAATACCGGCAAAAAAATGGCGTAAATACCGTGATCACGGTGGCAGAACCGCCGCCACCGCGAACATGGCGTTATACAGTGCCTGCTGAACTGAATCAGGGCACAGGTGCACCAAATCAGCCCAGCTGGACCTAGCAGGCCACTGGGAGCCTACAAAAGGGCCACACCCAGACCAACACAACACAGAAACATGCAGGCAGCAGGTCTAGTAGCACTGGGACTGGGCCTACTCAACCAACAGGCAGCACTGCACATGGTGGCAGTAATGGCGCAGAGGAGGAGGCGTAGGCGGAGGAGGCGCAGGCGGAAACCAGCCAACCCTGCAGCTATGGCAAACCCCATTGCCCAGCCAGCCCGACCCTGATGCCAGCCAGCAATACCACGCATCAGGGCCTCACCCTGGAACCTCACCCCAGACACACTATACCGGGTGGACCGTGCAACAATCCTGCACATCACCGCCATGATTGAGGACAACATCAGCAGCCTAATTGACACCCCCACCGCCATCCCCCCCCTCTTGAAGGTTGTCTCAGTACTGCATTTCCTTGGCACTGGCACCTATCAACACACGGTTGGTGAGCTGCACGGCATATCACAACCCTGTTTCTCCAAAATCCTGGTACAGGTACTGGATGCCCTGTTACGCCATGTGTCGGAACACATAGCCCTACCCCGCACCCTCCCCGAGGTCATTGCCACCAAGTTGGCCTTCCATGCCATAGCATAGCATGCCATAGCATAGCAGGCATGCCAAATTGCATAGGCGCAGTTGACTGCACCCACGTTGAGCTGACAGTACCACGGGCAATTGAGGTGGTGTTCCGCAATAGGAAACAGTATCACTCTTTGAATGTCCAGATGGTTTGTGATGCCATGCAACTGATTACACACTGCTGCTCACGTTTCCCAGGCTCATCACATGACTCAATGGTACTGCGGAATTCCACTTTGCCACGGTACATGGAAAGCTATGCCGGACAAAGCACATGGCTATTGGGTGAGTACAGCTGACGATGCTACAACCCTGTCGAAGTGGTGTGTGTGTGCCCAGGCCAATGAGCATTGTGCGTGTGCCGCTGTGATGTATTGATGTAATAACAACAGGGAAGGAGGTGCATTGGTTAGGGAAGCTGTACACCCGGGGCCACCCACCACCCAAACGTGCCCACCCCCACCCAGACCCCATTGTTCAAACCCCCAAAACTACCTACCCCACCACCCAAACGTGCCCACCCCCACCTAGACCCCATTGTTCAAACCCCCAAAACTACCTACCCCACCACCCAAACGTGCCCACCCCTCTCACACCCTTGTAGTCCACATGTGTCCTGCACTGCCCCACACACATGCCATCACTTCCGTGTGCGCTTCTGTGCCTGTGCAACCTTGCCCGAGGGACCCGTTAGCCTACTCGAGCGCCTCCTTGGACTGGCAGTAGTGGAGCTGGATGGGGTGGTTGTGTTTGATTGGGCAGAATCTGGGATTGAGGGCATCCGTGCCAGATTTGCCTGTTGGCCAACCAACATGGCCTCTACAAGCCTGGAGGTGTGGTCGTTGCCCTCCCGCACATGGCGTGCAAGGGTCACTATAGTGCTCGCAAAACGTCCGATGGACCTCGACAGGAGACGCACTGAGGCACTGTAGCTCTCCCTCTGCAGCCTGGATTCCTCTAGCTGCCTCTCCACCAGCTGGGTGAGGGTAGCCTGCTGGTCCTCCATCCGCTGCATGCGGGCATTCAGTTCGGCCATGGATGGGGTGGGCGACCTCATGGGACTCCCCAGTGATGTGGGGCTGAACTCCAGCTCATGGAAGGAGCCCAGGTCTTCCAATGTGGGCATCTCCCCCTGTGGCCCCGTTTCCGAGTGCTCTTGCGGGGCACTGTTATCACTGCATGCCGCCCCTCTGCAGTGCTGCTGCCTTCGGTGTTGTGTTGGCTTGCCATGATAGGTTCCAGTGGCACCTGTCTAGACTCAGGCAGTGTGGAGACGGTGGGGATGTCGGTGGTGGTGGTGGGCCGCACATCTGTAGTGGCTGGTAATGTGGCCAGAGGTACAGAACTGCCGGCAGCATCCTCCTGTGTGGTGGCGGTGGCTTGTGTACTTGCCGGTGCAGATTGGCTGGCCTGTTGTGCAGCATCACTGTCACTTGAAACGGCTGTGGGGACACAAAGGGCATGCAATTAGTGTTGTTGTGGTGGCAGATGGGTGCATCACATGTGTCATTAAGATTGTACATTGAATAGTGTTAGTCACATGCATCTGATTGCTGGTGTATGCATTCTGTGATATTGGTTGCCATACGGATCATGATGGGTCCTTTGGCCCACACATGTACTGCCTGGGGGGGGTTGTTAATGGGTCCTTTGGCCCACACATGCACTAGCTGGGGGGGGGGTTGTTCATGGGTCCTTTGGCCCACACATGCACTGCCTGGGGGGGGGGGTTGTTAATGGGTCCTTTGGCCCAGTACTCACAACTGCATATTTTCATGTGGCATTCATGTTTGGGCACTTACCGGCATCTGCAGGTGGGCTCACTCCTGCCTCAGCCTCCCCGATCCCATGGATTCCCTCTAGGTGGAGGATGCTACTGCAACGCTCCTCCCATGCTTGCAGCCTCAGTGGGGAAGGGGGTCCTCCGCCTGTCCCACTGCTGCGTTGGCGGTGCATGGAAATGAGGTTGTGTACCCTCAGCCTCAGGTCGTCCCACCTCTTGTGGCAGTCCTTCACGCTCCTCGCTGTCACGCCCACAGCGGTGCACTTGCGTGCAGCTTCGGCCCACACCTCCTTCCCCCGCTGCTGTGTGGCACGCCGTTGGTCGGCGCTGAACAGCATCTCCGCATTGTCCACAATGTGCTCCACCAAGACGGTTAACTCCGCCTCGCTGAAGCGCTGTTTGCGCTGCCTCTGAGCAGGAATCCTGGCAGACATGCTGGTGGTCCCTTTTGGCTTCTCAGAGTTAGGATTGTGCTTGTGCTGGCTCTGGATGGCAATGGATTGTGCTTTTATATGATGGCCACCTCTCTGTTTCCTGTTTTGGCGATCATGGTATTTCCAGTTCCGTGTCCGTGGTGGCGGAGGCGGACACGGGTTTTGCGCCACTTGTGGCTGCGTTATTTCCATTTCCGTGGGGTTTTCGTGGCGGCGGTAACAACGTTTCCGAGTCCGTGTGGTGCGCGCGACCGACAGCGTGTAATCGGACGGTTTTTCCGCAACCTTGCAGACACGGAAACATTTTTACCGCCGTCATGGATTTTGCACGGTCCCGGACTGGCAGGTTGTAATGAGGCCCAATGTCTCCATAGTTATGGTTCTCTAGGGCTGCAAAGCTCGCGGACAACGAGGACAAAATTGGGGGCCTCAGAATGCGCCAAGCGAGCCGTTGCAGATGAGAGAGAAGCCAGTTCACATTTGCACATTGAGGGCTAGTACATAGATGGATTCGAAAATTCAAGTTCTCACAGATGGCTTTACTATGGGATGTTGCAAAGTAAGAATGTATGCTCGTTTAGAGTGAAGGTCAGCGGCTTTGATTTTCAGCTGGCGGCCTGAAGAGGCCCACAGCTCACACTGGCAGTATAAGGTTCTATTGTTTTTTGACCTTGAGAGAAAGGGACCATGCCGAAAGGACTTCATTTGAAGGAGGGATGCAATAACGTAAAAGACGATAAGGCAGAAAATTCTGAAACTAGACCGAGTTTCAAGTTAGTTCAGTATACGAAAAATCGTTGTCAAGAGCACAGTGGGATTTACGGACTACATTACGCAGAGACACAATGGAAATTGAAACTATAATGTAAGTAACTCTTTAGACGCTTTTATACCGGAATGAAGAATTAATGAATGGATGAATGAATGAATGAAGAGCAAGTAAAATGTTTGTGGGATCGTCTTTGTACCGGGCACATGGGCATGCAGGTCCACATTCCACACGCATGTAGACAAACAGTCGTTTCTCATTGTGTGTTAACCTTGATTTATTTCGTTAGTTTTCGCATTGATTTTAGAGCCGAACATACTCCATTGCATTATCCTTGAAAGCAAATAGTTTCAGATCTGCCGTAATAAATAAAATGAATAATATTAATAAAGATCGACTGGCGAGACTAATTATAATTTTTATGTTTTCAAAACAGGTATATCCTACCCTACTGCTACTGCTACCAGTTTCAGACCCCGGCAGATGGTTTCTTCAACCGCCAGCTGCAGCTTATCGTAAACAACTGCACCACTTTGACGATCTTATGGGACGATCGCCAAGGGCCCATATGCCCTTACGGGGTACTAGCGGCTAGAAGTAACATATCAACCTTTACTCTGGCCTAGTGCCTAGTTGATGGAACAGCCTTGCGGTTCACCGTGCAACCAAAGTGCTTCTTTTAACGAAAACCAACACCCTGTGTACCATAAAGTAACAGCGCGTGACTCAGGATAAAACAGAACAGGATTTGCAGATAGAGAGAAAAGAAAAAAAATGACATTCCGATTTAATATGCCAATTGCTGAATATTCTATAAACATTTAATGTTAAATAAATGTACTTTACCAAATGTACCGCGTTGCTGTTTGATTTGAAAGTACAGTTTCATATTCCGAATTGTGGCGCGCTGTGTTGTGAATTGATCTGTGTTGGTTTCCATGTTCTGTGTGAAGTCGCGTAGAAGACGACTGGGCGCGTTTGCCTACGCAGCACAGTAACGTCACAGAGAGAGGCGGGGAATATGAATATTTTGATAATGTCAGGCTCAGGGGATATGATTTAGTGCCGCAAAAGCAGGTCAGCCAGGGCGATGGGGCAAGTGATAGGATTATCACAAAATGGCAGCGCTCTGATGCCTGTTGTTACGTGCGTTTAATGGACGAAAACTTGGGTAAGGTCCATAGGATATTTTTCTAAAATCGAGCGACTTAGGCTTAAAAAAACATGGCCGACCCATAGGGACAATAACATTTTTTGACCAAACCATTCCTTTAAGTCTGTTCTGGCATACCTCTGCACCTACAAACTACACTTGTGCCCCTATGACTACTTTGGCATACTCCCAAACCTACAGACTGATGTGGTGTATTCTTCATCTACAAAATTCCCATGCGCCAACCACTGCTTTGGCGGAGTCCCCTCCATACAAAATTAACATATGCCTAACACTGCTTTGGCACACTCCCCACCTACACATTTGACATGGCCTTAACACTACTTTTGCACTTTTCCTCTCACCTACAAAAAAGCATGTGGGGTTCTCAAAGGTTTTGCCTATACCTGGTTTGGTGTGCTACATCTCCTTCATCCATAAATCAAGTTCCTTCAACCTTCATCAAAACTATAATCCAATTGTGTATCTCTACCTCAACCTCATTATTGATGTAATACTACTCTAACCTACAACTACAACTAACCCCAACTACTAGTGCACCTTAATTGCATACATTCCGTTCCCTAACTATCCAGAGACAGAGCTCTATAGTTATACTTATAATGTCAAGCTCTGAGTGTCCTGACTAATTTCACATACTATCAGTGTTGAGAAAAATAAAGATTTTCCATAATAACTTACTGGAAAGTCTTCATTCTATTAAAGAAGACACAGAGGCGAGCATTATGCTTCTCTTTCTTTATTCCAAAATTGAAAGAAAGCTCAGCAGCAAGATAATTTTGTACCTGAGCACAATAGGTGGTATGTGTAAAAGAAGGTACACCAAAATATATAACAAACACAATGAAACATATTAGATCATGTCCATCAGTCCATGGAGACGAAAGCACTCCATTTCCAAGAGGACTTCCCTTAAGTTCAGTCAGAGGTCACCAACATGTGACCTTAGTCCTCCAATAAGAATGTAGGTCTCTTCATAAACAGTCCTGAACATGATGTAACTTCCTCTTTCAAGGCTGAGAACTTGACTGTCCATAACTTGGTAAGTAGATGTAACCATAGGCATCTCATAACAGAAAACAGAATTGAGCTGTATGTTAGGCGGACTTGTCTGCAGGCGCTGTCAAGAAATAGAGAAAATAATGACTTGGAGTATATGACAACCCTAGTTCCCTTTGAAGGGTGGGAGAGAAAAGCTTGAATTATTTAGAAAGCACATACAATATCTCAAAACCACAGTAGTTCATAGTTATATACATGATTACCATCAGGCATGCAACGCGCTGCTATTCTTTCACTCGTCGGGTGGGATAATTCTTTAATAGAATTTAGACTTTCTAGTAAGTTATTATGGAAAATCTTTATTCTATGTCAAGACCGGAGGCTCATATTATGCTTGTTTAAAGCTTACTTACCACGATAGATGCCAGCTGATCTATCGGTTTCAGGTAGAATTGCTTAAATATTGATTCTCTTGCCCAGTCTGCCATCCTCATGATGTCCTCTAGGCGAACTCCAGCCTGAAAGTCTTTGGAGGCCATGGATCCTCTAACGGAGTGGGGCTCCGAAGTGCTGGGTGTCTATCCCTGCTTGAGTTAGAGTCCATCTCACCCAGCGTGCTAAAGCTGGAGCAGAAACTGCCTTGTGTGGTTTACGCAGAGCAATCAATAGACGCCCATTAGGGGAGGTCCTAAGCGGGGCTGTCTTTTCTTCATAAACCTTCTAGCATTTAACCAAGCAAAGCTTGAGCTGGTCTCTAAAAGCGGGGTAAGAAATCACCCTGGAGTTGCATTTTGTCCTCCTGTGTATATGAAATGTGATGCCATCAGGAGAAAAGATCTTGCCCGCTAGATCAAGAGCTCTGACATCAGAGACACTCCTGCAAGAGACCAGACAAAGAAGGGTAGTACGTTTGTCGTATAGGGCTGTACGGGATAGCTCCTCATTATGTGGTCATGACAGAAAAAGATTCAATACTTTATTAACATCCCAAAGCTTGTCATAGCGGGACAGAGGTGGAACTGTAAGTCTGATACCCTTGAGCAATCTGCAAACAAGGTGGTGTTCTCCTGCTGGGACCCCCTGGACGAGGTCATGTCCAGCAGAAATGGTTGAACGATAGGCGTTCACTGTCTTGTAGGCAAGACCTCTTTCAAATAAGTAAGCTAGGAAATTCAGGATCTCCTCTACAGGTGCGGAAACTGAATGTAATCCTTTCCTTCTGCACCAGGTGCTCCAGGTGCCCCAAGAGTTGGAATACCTCTTAAGAGTAGCAGGAGCCCAGCTTTCCTCGATGAGGCTGACCGCCATGCGTGACATGTCGGGGACTCTCTATGTTGACCTGAACTCTTCCAGGTCTCTAGGATCAGTGACCCACTGAGAAGAAGGGGGTGACGCTGTCCTGATGGATCTAGTAGGAGATCCAGAAACTGGGGTAGAGGATTGGAGAATCTGAGGAAAGTTCCAGAAGAACTCGATACCAGGTCTGAGAGGTCCAGACCGGCACTATGAGGACTAGATCCAAATGCTCCTGACAGACCTTCACCAGGGTCCTCGCTATCATGGTGAATGGAGGAAAGGCATAATGGAGTCCCTGGGTCCATTATTGCAGAAATACGTCTGTCGCAGCGCTGCTGGATCCAGCCTCCAGCTGTAAAACACTGGTAATTGGGTGTTGAGTCTGGATGCAAAGAGGTCTATGCACATAGCACCCCACACTCGTTGGAGGTGGAGAAAGACTTCTCTGTTGAGCCTCCAGTTGCTGTAATCTGTGGAATGTCGGGAATACCAATCTGCTACCACGTTTGTTAGACCGGGGAGATACTCTGCTGTGACTGAAATCTGATGCTCCTGACAGAAATGCCAAAAGTCCTTGGCTAATTCGGCTAGATGTACCTTACTGCTGAAATGTTGTCCATTTTCAACAAAATACAACAACTCGCTCTGCCTCTGGCAAAAGAGCGCACCACGAAGGAGCCTGTGATGAGCTCCAGGCAATTGATATGTAGATCCAGCTCCTGAGACCATGTTCCTCCCGTGGTGACGAGGCCGCATCTCGCTCCCCAACCGGAGCAACTGGCATCTGATTCGATGATGATATCTGTTGTGGATCCAAAGATCGCTCTGCCGTTCCAGGCTTCCATGTGAGTGAGCCACCAGTTGAGCTCTGTCCTCGCTTGAGGTGACAGTGTCAGGCATTGGGCGTAAGAAAGGCTGTGAATCTTGGCTGTTGGAAGGCAAAGTTGAGAATTCTGAGTATCCACCACAAACCCCAGAAATTCCAGGCCCCTGGATGGATGAAGAATGTACTTTTCCCAGTTTATGAGAAAGCCGAGGCTGTGTAGTATATATATGGCTAGTCTGGTCTGCCTCTGAACTAGCTCTTGCGTTTGAGCCATGAAAATTATGTCGTCCAAATAAATTATAAGTCGGATGCCCTGTTCTCTTAAATGTGCTACTACGGACCTTAGAAGCTTGGTAAAGGCCCAAGGTGCTGAGGAGAGCCCGAAAGGTAGACTCGTGAATTTCCAGTCTCAATTTCTACATGAGAATCTCAGATAACCTACGTGTGCCTGATGAATGGGCACTGCGAGGTAAGCATCCTTCAGGTGTAGGCGCATGAGCCAATAGTTCGGTCTCAGGAGATCCCTGAGCATGTGTATACCTTCCATCTTGAAATGGTGGTAAATGATACATTTGTTGAGAGCTCTTACATTTATTACTGTGCGCACCTTTTATTTTCTGCGTACCAGAAATATGGGGCTGAAGAAGCCTCCTTGACTTGAGCAGGGGCAAATTGCTTGTTTCTGACATAGGCTGTGTATCTCGTTGTCTGACGCTATTTGATCTGTCTGGGATATTACGATAGGGGTAGGGCGCCAGACTTGAACAGGCTGTGTGAAAAACTCTAGGCGCAGACCGCGAGCTGTGTCTCCTTATAAGGTATCCCGAGCTCTTACAAACATAGCTAGTCTCCCTCCTATAGGCGTTTGTGGCGCAGGCACTGTTATAAGTACACTGACCTGAGGATTGTTGCTGGGCTGGGTGTCTAGTCGCTCTTCTCCAGGCACGCCCTCTTCCACGTCCTCTTGAAGGGAAGAATGTGTTGGTGTGTTCTTGCCTGGCGTTATGCTGGTCCCTGGAGTGCTGAGATCTGTTGTCAAAGAAATAACGGCCGGAGGAATGACCTCTACTCGTCCGGCCTTGGAGAAAATATTTGAAGCAAAGACTCTCTTGATGGAGGCCTGAGCTCTGTCCAATGCGGTGGAGGTACCGACAAATTTTGACATTTACTTCATGAAAGGATCCCCGAAAAGCAGTCCCTGAGCAGTAGCACCTGACTCTGTGTCCACTATTTCTCTTAGTTTGGCATCAATCTTAAATAGAATGCCTTTACGACGCTCAGTTGATATGGCTCAACTCCCATTTCCTAGTAGGCAGATGGCTCGCTGAACCCAGCCTGAGAGAATCACTGGCTCAATTGGGTCGGATGTGTCGATGGCTTTTTCCGCTAGGTCCAAGATCTTAACCAGTGGACCTGTAATGTCCAGAAGCTTGTCCTGACAGGACTTCCAGGCACGGTCTATGCCTTTCCTAGGGTCCTTAACATTTTTGCCCAAAAATGTGATCATCTTAGAGTCTAGCTCTGGTGTTAGAGCTACTTTGTCTGCAATATCTGGACAGGGGCATTCGGCTTGAAGTCTGGCTCTGACCTCCTTATCGAGGGGTTTGCGCAGTCTGGAGTAAATGTATTTAGCTGTTCTGGAAGATGGTTCCCAGTCAGTGAATCTGAGATGTATTAGATCCTCCAGCGTGAATATTTCCTTTGAAGGAGACTTGTTCCCGGTTGTCTTGTTTGGGATGGGGGCTGCCACAATCCCCAAGTTTGAGGGCTTCGAGCCCTCTGTTTGAAATTCCTCCTCAGAGGAGATGTGGGAGTGATCAGCGTTGTACACGCTTCTGCTCTGATAGTCTTCCGTGCCCTGTCTATCTCCCTCCGGGCATGAGGGTCTACTACCCCTGTTATCCTCCTTGGGGTACAAGGGTCCATCAAGGGAAGGGGTTTCCTTCCTATTCATAAAGGCTTTCTTTAGCCTGGAGAAGGCATCTGATACGGCAGCAGTGGCAGGTTCTGGCTGGCTCGGGGGGGTCGGAGAGCTTCTGCTCTTGCGAGCTGGGATACATCCCCCTTCAGTAAGGTGCTTCCCATTTTGGGTCTTTTTCCTCCCAGGCGGAGAGGTTTCTCACAGGTGCTCCTCCATAGTATCTAGGCGGTGTTGAATAGGTAGGAGTATGTCAGTTACTGCCTTTTTAATGCTGGTTTTAACAGAAGATCCCAGCACTTTTTATCAGGTTATTTGCCTTTGCCACTTCAGTAATACAGCAGGTATCTTTCTCACACTCGGACCAAGCCTGCCATGGTTAATCTAAAGCACCTTTACTCATTTATTTTTTCTTCTGGGCTTCTTAAACGCCTTCTCTCTGGCCCAGTAATGATAGTACAGCTGAGAGGGATTTCAGTTGATATATAATTATCCCTTAAGGAATAGCTGAATCAGGAGATTTGACCCCTTTTTTTTATATAAATCCGTTAATTCAATAATAAGGAGCACTGTTGTGAGGATTCCGGCGCTCGCGTTCACAAAGGACCATTATAATAGTAACAGACATGCGCACGCGAGCACCAGAATCCTGAGGAAAGGACCATGAATAGCAGGAGCTCCCGTGGCGGCCCGCAGCAGCGCTGTAGGCTTTCCGGAAGGCCGCTCTGGCTTCCCCAAGGCCTAAGGAGTGAACGCTGAAGGGTCGGGGAAGCGAGCGCGAGCACACGGAGGGGCCCACTGCCGAGGGCTTCAAATCAGCTGTGAAAAGCTGATGTGGCATGAGCAAAAGGATTCGTGTGCCACGCTATCTACAACACTGTCTCCGATGCCAGCAGGAAGCTAGATGGGGTCGGAGGGAACACGGAAGAAAGGTACGAAGCTATGAGGTAGCTGAACAATATGATTATTAAGAGGCACGCTCAAATATTTTCAAATGGCATTACAACGTCAATCAAAATAAGTAAATATAAAGATAACGTTACATCAAGTTCTAGAAAACACTTTATAAACAGTGCTGAACATAAATGTACTTATCTCTTGCTGTGAGCAGCAAAGTAAGAGGAAGTTACATCATGTTCAGGACTGTTTATGAAGAGATCTACATTCTTATTGGAGGACTAAGGTCACATATTGGTGACCTCTGACTGAACTTAAGGGAAGTCCTCTGGGAAATATAGTTCTGTCTTTCCCAGGGACTGATGGACATGATCTAATATGTTTCATTGTGTTTGTTATATATTTTGGGGTACCTTCTTTTACACATAGCACCTATTGTGCTCAGGTACAAAAATATCTTGCTGCTGAGCTTTCTTTCAATGTTGGAATACAGTTGCTTCACGTTAGCCAGAGCCCTTATACAATCTAAGCTAGACTATTGCAACAGCCTCTACCTAGGGGCCAACCAAGCGATAATCAGTAAACTCCAAGTCCTTCAAAATAATGCGCTACCGGCAGCGCTAAATATTCCTAGGCGTGAGCACATCTCTGCCACTAGAACTACATGCAAATGGCTCACCATCCAACATAAAATTGATCTAAAAACCCTCTGCCTCACTTACAAAGCTCTCAACCATCTAGCCTCCCTACCTTACTAACAAATTCACCATGAAATCTTCCATCAGAACCACGAGATCTTCCAATACCCTATGTCTCACAGTACCTAGATTTACCTCTAAAAGAGACGGAGGCTCGAGCTTCACTATCCTCGCCTCCCAACTCTGGAACGCCTTGCCACTGAACATTAAGTCCTCCAAATCCTTCCAGTGGTTCAGGAAACTCGCCATTGGGTGGCTCCTGACATAAAGACAACCTTTAAGTTAGACTTAGTTATAAATTGTACATATTGCACATGCCTAATTTATGTCATGATTGGTTGCTATCACCTCCACTGTCTGTATATTCTGTATATAACTGTTGTTAAAGTATCACTGCTTATTACCATGTATTGTGCCTTGTAACCTGTACTAAGTGCCCTTTTAATCCCGGGTCCGAGCGCTATAGAAATAAAATAAACAAACAAACAAACAAACAAACAAACAAACAAAGAGAAGCATAATGTGAGCCTCCGGTCTTGACATAGAATAGAAGTACAATGCTCCTTCAAGAGAAGACCAAAACAATCAAACGATGGCCAGTGCCTAATCATCTGCTGCTGGCTCTGATTGGCCAGGTTGTCCCTCATGAACATTCCGTCTGGTTGAAACCTTCAAAGCAGCTGCTGCCAACCACAGCAGCTACTCGTTAGCAAGAATAGTGCTTTCAAAGAAGCCCAGAAGACGTATATTCTCAAGCCTGAAAAGCCCAAAAAAAATGAAACAATTGATTTAAACAAGCACATCATTTTTCTACCTCTGCATGGACCGAGGTTTGAAGTTTTTGGACCGAGCCAGGGGAAAAACTGCAAGTTCTTCATGACCAAACCTGTGGCAATTCTAGGAGTTCCAGCTTAACATAAACAGTCCCGTCCATGCATAATTATTAGGCACACCTTACAGCTAGCTCATTCCGCTTTTCTCAAACAAGATGAAAGCAAAATACCATCTTGCAATTAGCCTTGTATTTGTTGATTGACTTCTCCTCAGACAGGCACTCCAAGCAAAAAGCGTTGCTTTGTGTGCTTATGGTGAATAATACAATATTCAATGATGCTAAGGTGAGAACAAATCAGCCAAAGTAGCACAGCTGGCAAAAGAACAATCCACTAGGGTGGTTAATGGCTCATGCGCCAATGTGGGCTGGATATTGTTCCAATGTCTTCAATACTGGCAGTGTCTGTGAGTGGGCTGAGCACTATTTTCATTGCTGCAGACTATGGAGTCTGTGCATTGGCACTATAAAGGGACCCCAATCATAACAACATATCACCTTTCACTTTGAAAGGCAACCATGGTAGGTGGTTTTCTTTTTAAGACTAGCCATGGCGAATTCACAACATAGTGGAATGACCTCCACTCTGAAATCATGCTCTTCAGCAAAACCTGTATCTGGTGCAGGGTGGCCGTCCTTCCCTGGACACAAACCAATAGGGATCACAGAAAATATCGAGCTCCTGTCACCAAATCAAACAGGGTGTTCATGAAAACCAAGGAGCTGGTCAGATTTGGCTACGAGGCACTCCATGTTCCAGGTTGCATCAATGAAATTATCTGGCAGCCTGACCCAAGCGACGGATTTAACATGTTCAGGTATAAAATATCCAGGGAATGGATGACCTGACCCTGTCCCGTTATGGTCCCATTTTCTTGGATATAGCCTTTTCATGGAAACTGCTGCTCATTTAAAAATTAGAGTAAAAGGACCACCCTTACTGGCATCAACCTTTCACAATAAAATGCAGCCTTAAAATCAAGTCTTCAGTGTGCATGGGTAGCAGGTGAAAGGCAGAATATATGCGTTGTTTCTCTAATCATGTTCTCTCAAATTGTAAGTCACACGATGTAAAGATGGGTTCTGAATTGTACACTGAACAGGAGTAATACTAGAAGTAACTCACATTACATGGAAGGTAAGGAGTTTAATAAAACAGTTTGAAGTTATTTATGTATTGCTTTTGAAATAGATCTTGTGATAAAAAATAAAACTATGCAGTGATGGTAGGTGGTCTGAAACGGCATACACAAACAGCAATGCCTCTGGACTGTTAGTCTTTCCTGTCTTTGTCTTTGTTTTCCAATGAGGTCTCCTTACAGAGGGACATTACCACTTCACTGAATATACCTCTCCACCAATGTAAACGCATCATGTTACATTTATGTATTACCCTCACGATTATGGAGTCAATGCTAGTGTTAATGATAACATGCTCTGGTAGTAATGTTCACATATATGTCAGCTATTGATGACTTTCAGCATTGACACCTTACACTACTGGAGCAAAAGCGTTCTACCAGCGGTAAACAATATTGAAGGTCAATCCGGGGGAGCAGCGATATAAAGGCTGCACAAACCACTATTATGTCACCACCTGAGTGTTTGGTGATTATAACGGACCTACACTTCAAGTAATTTCACTATACCTGGGTCTATATTAATGTAAAGCTGCATGATGAAGAGGGCAAGGTTTAATTTGAAGTCACAGGCCCTCATTACCGACTCCGCCATTGCGGAATGGGGAATTACCGCCCCATTCCGAGGTTGGCGGGGCGGTAATTCCCCATGCCGCCATGGCCCTTCCCCATTTTTGCCCCATAGGGCTCAATGGGACTGGAGAAGGCGCTAATTACGGTGCTGTAATTAGCTCCTAGGTCCCTTTGCGGGTTGGTTTTTTAACGACTGCTAAAAGCAGGCGTTAAAGTGCCACCCGCAAAGGGACCTCGTAATCAGGCGTTAATGGTTTAACGGCGCCGCCACCTTTTATGGCGCCGTTAACCCCTTAACGCCTGGGTTGTAATGAGGGCCAGTGTGGACAAGTGATCTCTAGACGTGTCTGAATCGGCTAAGTGAAAGGGAATGGAACATGCATGGGAATGTACAGGGAGACTAAAAAGGCCCTATGCATTCATTCATTAACTAATGGGCCCCTGTTATCAGTTCTAAGAAATTCCTAGATTCATTATTTTCAGTTGTCATTTTATTTCCCAAGGTTTAAAAGCATCTGTCACCAAATGGAATGTCTCGTAATTATTTTTAGTAGTCTTTTTTCAACACGCCACTGCTGTCGTGCATCCTGATTTGTGTTTCCAATATCAGTTTTTTTGTTGTTGAGATGTGTTAAGTGGCAAATCACCTTACAGTCACTTCATTGTGTGCAAAGGCCTAGTAAAGTAAAATCGGTAGGCAAAGTCTGTGTTCAGATACAGTCCAACCGGATGCAATACTAACCCCTAGTAGTACACCTCTGGGAGAGAGAGAAATAAAGGCACCCAGACATCATTTGTTAAGCAGATAAAATTTCTTCTATAAGTGTGTGAGCTGTAAGTGTGGAGTATTGTGATGTTATCGGTTCACCCCCAAACGTCGCCAGACTGCTGAACTCCATAATGGGGATTTCTCGAACGTTGTTCAATAACAATGACCAGACCCCGCCAGACCCACAGCCCCCTCTGGTGGCCAGACAGAATGGTCTTTGCCTATGGAGTGATGAAACAGCGAAAGGAACGAAAAATAAACTGCTGGAAAATGGAGACAGTTGAAGGAAAGCACCACTCTCATATTGTTTCAGATTGGGCCACAGGCGAGGACAGGAGTCCACCTGTGGGTCTACTTTGCATGCATCATAGAGTACATAGTAGCTATAGACCAGTGGTCGAAGTGAGCGGTAGCGGTCGGGAGCGGTGCTCCTATACTTTTAAAAATTACCTTGTACAGCTCCTATACTTTTATTTTAAAAAGAAACCGTTCCGGAATATTTTTGTTTTAAAATAAAAGTGTAGGAAGAAGTTGAAACCTTCACTTTCAGTGCACGCACTGAACGTTCCCTTAAACAGCAGGTGCAAGTGTTTGGGGGGGGTGTATTGTGTGTGCGAGGGGTTGTGGCAATGGGGTTTGTGGGGAGTTGGGGCAGGCCAGCAGGGAACATAGTTCCACTACTTCTTTTCGTACACTTCGACCACTGCTATAGACTGTCTACTGACTGGAGAGAAACTGGGAGGTACGTATTTGCCCAGCATGGTTATAAGTCCATGCAGGCTTGCCACCTATAGCAGAGCAGGAAGGCAAAGTTTACTGAGAAGTAAAGCCCTCAAGAAAGGAGTAGATGACTGTGAGGTACACACTTCAACCAGCGTAGAATGTTGGTGGGGCTAACTGCATCCTACTTGGAACATCTTAAGGCATTATGAAAGTTATTGTTCAAATGGCTAAATACTTAAGTTAGGATTAGATTGTTAGTTCTATGATGTTCTGCTGGAAGGGTTGAGGGCAGACTGCAGTTGTCCTATGATAGATTGGGAAACAGTGGGAATACAATCAATACTGAACAAACATAGGTAGCTTGTTATCCACTCCAGCCTTAGCCTATGCACTACTCTCGAGCTACCAAGAGAGGCCAGCGGTTCGAATGGGAAAGCTGACTGGACCTCTATCATGACAGATAACCGCTTTTGCGGGCTGCTGTCCTCATCAAGACTCACCCGTTGTGCTCTCTCACAGCTCAGTCATTAGATGTGGTATGACGTGGGGTAGGCAGTCTTTGTTTCATGAACTTGTTAGTTTTGGTGTCACTGATTTCGCTTATTTCACTCTTACTCTTTTTTTTTGTGTATTGCCCTGCCCACCTACCCCTGTCTCTGTCTTATGGTACCCAAGCACAATTCTCTGCACCACAAGGAATCATACTTTCACTATTGTTATTAAGTCGTGTGTTATTTTTAAAACCTGTTTGAAGGTCACTGTTGTTATGCTAAATAAATGTCCTCCATAAGGGCCAAAGTGTCATGTTTGTATACAGACCTGACTTTCTGAACCATGGAGTAAGTATACAAGATTGGAGAAGGGAAGGAAACTCCAACTGTACAAATATCTGAAACTCCTTCAGTTCCCCGCCAAGGTATAGAAAATAATCTTTGAGCTCTGTAAGCGGTTTCAAACCAGCACTCCACCTAAGTCCATGCCTAGTATGGGATGCCCAATGGAAACCCTTATTTATATATTTTTATGTCAAAAGTTCTTTTATTTCTGGATGAAGTACCCTAATATAACGCCCCTCTCTTTGAATCCCCCCGGCCTCGCTGAGCCAAGAAGTAGGATTATTTTGTAAATTAAAAGATTTATTTGAAGTATTGAACAATATATATCACACTTTTATATATATATGAATAATATCTGAATATCACACTTATGAATATTCATGCAATGATCAGCAATGGGTAATATTACAATATCAGCAATCTCTTTAATCAATTTGGAGTAGGAATAGGAAGAATAATATAGCAGAGAATATTTTGTATGTTTCAAGGACATGCAATGATAGGAAAGAATGCAACACAGAAATAAAACTTGATATGACTTCAATAAAAGACAATGTGATCACTATTTCCCCCTGTTATTACTCACTCCCCCCAATATACAATATGAAGAGATGGAATGGGGGCACACAGGTTTCAGGAATAACAATCAGCAATCGCAATTTCAATCCCGATTCCCCCCAGCAAGTTTAGAGAGAACAGGATGATTTTAAACAGGTCAAATGCTTTTGAAGGAAATATGAAGGGATAGGAAAAATGCTAAAATTATTTTTATTCGCTAAATGAGATTCAGAACTAGTGAGAGTTGCTTTGGATTGGTTCAGGTAGACACTAGCAATGATTGTTGAATGATTAGCAGGTGGAAATCGAAATTCTGAAGTTGAAAGCAAGAAATAGCTGTTTTTACATGTGGTGAAATTGAGCCAAGTGCAAATTTGCGGCAACTTTTACGCACGCGAGAAATGCGATTACAGAAAAACAATGACATTTAAATTTTGTTTCTAGGACGTACGGTTCAAAAGTTACAGAGGTTTTAGTGAAGGTCGAGTTTTCTCAAAAAGGGTCAAGATTTTACAAATGGGATTGCGCTGTTGAAGATTTACAAACAAGAATGGACTTATTCTAAGGGGCTATGGATATGCAAGATGCCCAACAGCCAGCCACCAGAGCAGCGCCGCCTCCGCTCCGACTTCTGTCCGCCAGGACCCTTGACTTTCTTCAGAAAATATATTTAGCGCAAGGATGATTTATCGCTACAGTTATCACAAGACTGTATAATGAAAAGGATTCAGGATGGACACAAGATTCTATAATGCAGTTCTGGATAGGTTGAAATGGATTGAATAGGATTACTTTAAACTAAAAGATGACTATGGACAGTTCTATACTAAATACTCACTACTATGGCTTTGGAATGGAATGGGCCCATCAAAGATCTGGTCAAGGGTTTGGCTGGGATTCACTCGCCACTGGACAGGTCTCAGTCACTTGGTTCTGCTCTCAGCAAGGCACTCTGGTATGCACGGTCTCTTGGACTGGATCTGACGGGTTCTGGGTTACAGCACTGCTCTACCACTTTGGATCTCTGGGTTCTAGCACAGGTTCTTGGCCAGAAGCAGCAATACAGCTCAGCCAGGCTGTTGGATTTTGTGGTGCCCCTTGAAAGTTTGGGGTTAGAATCAGGTTGCAAAAGATTCTAAAGGCCAGCTGAGAAGGGTTCAGCTTTTTGGATTGGCCTTTCTGCTTGAGAGTACTGGAGTCTGGATTTTGGTTCTGGAGTCTGGATCTAGGTTCTGGAGTCTGGATCTCTCTGCAGGGTGCTTCGCCAGTAGATCAGTTGATGAGTGAATGTGTGTGTGTCTAGGTCCTCAGCAGTCCCTATTTATCCATCTCCCAAAGGGGTGGGGAGGCTGATTATACAATGCCCAAACCTCTAAGGATCTGATAGGTCAGAGAATTTCCCCTCTCCTGATTTCAGAAGGGAACAGTGTGTCATGATGTGTCAGAGTGACACTGTGTTTATGGTCCAAAGAAAAAAATTCCCCTTTGTGTCTAACCAGAAAATCAATTTTTCATAAAAAAAAACATATTTCCAATATCACAAACCTGTTGATAATGCATATTTACATTACAGATTACTTAAGGTACGCTTCTGTCAAAGTCTCATATTCCTACGAGTTTGGGTTTACGAATGACAATTTTTCACGCTTTTGGTTGGTTACACATTTTCGGATCTGTACAGATTTTTTACACATACATGCACATACCATCTGGGCATACTTCTGTAAATGTTCATCTTCATAGCATAGTCACAATAGCTACAATATTAAACATTTTGTGGCTCAGTCTCAGAACATTGCACAGATTCCAGATTAGTTTTAAACTGTGAGCGATCTTTTCATTTTAATAACCTCTAAATTCCATATTTTTACCAGTTCAGTACAATTTGTTATAAGTCTTTTCCTTAAACATATATTTACTCCAGTTTCAAATCCACATTTTCAGTCTGGCCCACCTCCAAGGCTTGGCTGGGCTAGAGAGTCACATGGGCTTGTCTTCCTGCCTCGGCTTGGTTTCTGTCACACCCAAATTAGCATTTTCTTTTCAGTTCAAGAAACCCATTGTCTTTACTCAGAGCAACATGCCAGAGTGCTCCTCCCATTCCCTTTCACACTTGCCTGTCAGATAATCAGCAGAGCACAGGGGAAATGATTCCTTTGTTTAGGGAGAAGGTGTGGAATGTGTTTGAAGCTCAGTGTGGGAAACCTCTTGGAGTTCAGCTGAATCAGCTTACCTTATGGTCAATTGTGACATTGTTCCTTGTGAAAAATTATACATTTAAAAATAAGCAAACATATCTTCAATTCCAGTCTTTTTCAACATAAAAATCAATGTGTGGCACCCTATATTGGCATATTTAGCTTTTGAGACACAGGTTTCGCCTGACAGATTTAGAGATCGCCAGCGTCTGACAGAGGTGAGTAACGGTATTGCACCCATTTTTGACATATTTCTTTCCAGAAAGTGTCTTAAAAAGTGGACTTTGTTCTGATAAAATATACTTCTGCTGACATTATATTTATGTGGATTCTTGAAGTAGAATGATGTTCAGCACCCAACAAGGAGGTTGGATCTTTTCGGTGGTTTGTGAGCCATGATTTTTGCAAATTTGACAACCAAGAAAAAATGGATTTCCACACAGCTTCTGATGTTTCTAATGTAAGCAATGCACAGGAATGTTGCAGGGCCTAGTCCAGTGGGTTGAAACATCCCACAGTGCACGGGAGATTCAGGCGAGCAGGTCTTCTGGGCTGAAGTGCTTCAATAGCACCAGGGCGGGGGGAGCCAGCCAATCAGATGACTAGGAACGCAGGCTTGAACCACTGGTACAAGCCCACGTTCTAAACAGCCTGACGGCCAGCTCCCCGCCACCATCTTCTCCCCATGCTCCGACCCACCTTTTTCTTTTCCTGCCCCTACTTACCTGTTTTCGGAGGCCGCACTGCCGCCACATCCACTCCTTCCCCTCACCTCCCACAGGCTGAGACATGTAAAGGGAAGAGGGGCTCCGCATGGAGCCCCTCTTCCCTTTCCATGGTGCCATCTTGGAAAAGCATTTTCCTTCCTACAGTGGGATGCCTTGCACGTCCCGTTGTAGGAAGGAAAATACTTTTTATTTAGCACCCCAGGTTACCGCTTTGGCAATCCGGTGTGCTAATGGCCTTCATCCCCCGTTCCAGTCCCTGGAACAGGGGATGAACAGGGATGAACCACCCAGTAAATGGGAGACAAAAAGATAATTGCAGGTTTGCTCAAATAGATTCCCTAAACTTATCTAAGGTTAACGGATGAGTATAGTCAATCCGCTTTTAAAGGGACACTGCACGACACTGTATCCACAGTATTGTGTAAAGCCACTTCCAGAAGAAACAAGGAAGTGCAAGGGCAGGGCAAGCATTAAAGAAAGGGTTGCAAGACATGCGCGTCCCGGTGCCCAAATTTTAGATGGCTTCAGTTTACTTCGGTTCTGGTTCAATCACCATTTTAGCAGTGATTCAAGAAAACCAACGCCGCCATTACAAAGTGGGGTCTACAATAATTGTGGACCATATCTCCTGGTCCAATAAGGCTGCCAAATCCTTCCAGGTAATAGATCATGTACAGGGGCCCTTCTTTTAGTGTCAAGTGTGGAAAACCTGACACAAACAACACCGGGAGTTTGACTGACCCTGGGTTAATTAGAACAACTAGATATTTGTGATATACCACTAATTACCATTGTTTGTAGACAGTGGGAATGGCCATATATCCTTGTAATTTCAGTTGTAATTATCGTCATAATACTGATATCTATTTGTTGTAATCAACTCTTGGTTAGACAAGAAGTTCATATTATTTGGATCTTATGGAGGACAATTTCTTAGCATGCCTTCCATTCAAACATGAATTGATCAGCACTAGCTCTCTGCAGTAATGTTCTATGCTGATGAATGTATAGTACATTAGAATACATGAAGATATTATGCTTAGAAATGTACAACATTTTTCATTGCAGTCAATCAGTCAGAAGCGGAACATTCTCCAATGCAACATTTCCCCAATTTTAGCCAACCGAGAATGTTATACATCCACCCTATTCATAAACCTGTACTCCGGACCAGCAAGTATGGCATGTTCTTTTCATACACCTGCATAATTATACCCCAAGAGACACCTTCCTTTGGATTTCACTCGCTCATTTGTGTTATTAATTTTACCCAAGTAATTATTTACATTGGAAGATTTGTAATTTGTATCCTCTAATCTGTTTATCTTGAACACATATTAAACATAGGTCTAGATCGAAATGACATTAGTGAACCATGTTTCCCTTCAACAATGGTGCAATACAGTTGTCAGTGAATCGTGTCATGGGTTTAAGCTGTGTTTAGAATGTAGACAGTAACCTATCCAGGAATATATCCTTCACCTGCACATAAGCTTTGCACTCAGTAAATAACACACATCTGTGATTGAGGAATGGAAAGCACTGAGTGGGTCAATATTGTTTTTATTCAGTTGCATTTGTTTAACTTAAAGTCATGAAAGCACATTAGAAATAAATAACAATAAATAAAAATACATAGTTATACACCAATTATTCTATTTTCAAAGAGATGTTTAATGATGAAATCCATAAATAAACATGGCAACCAAATAAGATTCAACAGAGTCATAAAAACTGGTGATTGAAAAGCCCTTCGACTATTCTCCCTATGTTACCACATCCTATAAATATATTTGGCTACTGCAAAAACAACAACCTTACTGCTCATTGATTTCCAAAATGTCAGGGCATCAACAGTAGATCAGTTCCATATTCACTCAATAATGTCTTCAGATAAGATATTCTCAAGTTCATGTACACTGGACATATCATTAAAAATGGTTCAACAGTTCCTCTTGTATTAGAACAGTAAGCACAACAATCATCAGAGGTATCATTCTATTGTGTCTTAAAATAAGCCAGGGGAAAAGATCCAACTCTAAATATAATATATAATAATCTAAATAATGGTGTCTGAAGCTGCTCTCAGTAATCTTCAAACCCCGGAAAAAACATATTTGTCAGGTAAACCCGTGCTAGAGTCATTTTTGCCACAGAACAATTAGACTTCATTGTGCTTCATCAGAGGAAATGATCCTTACCCTCTTTCTTAATGCTTCTTTATACATGGATTTATTGAAGACAGAAAAGATCTAGGGATCTCAGTGTAGCTTTAATATGACTGCAAGATGCCAGGCAGGGTCTGCCTTCATGTTTGAGTACATATAAAATAGTTTGTTTGTATTTAAAATGTAAAGGGAGGACCATATTCTAATCCAGTAAATTACCAGATTCAACCTCATTTTCAATTCCATGGAAATCTAGTTCCAATATGAGTGGAATCTTCAGAGTTCCTTTGGGTAAACACTTCAACTTTCTCGGTACAGAATTGTTTTTTGTTTTCAATTTGTCCACATTAGAATGCCCCCATAATTTTGGTCCAAATGTCAATAGGCCTCATTCCGAGATTGGTGGTAGTCATGGCGCTATTTACACCATGATTTCCACCAATAAAGGGTCCGGCACCGGTGTTGTGCAATGGGGACTAACCGGTGTAGTCCGGACCTGGCAGGACCGGTAAGTCCCCATTGCACAAACCATTCCCCATTCCCATTGAGCCCCCATAGGGCTCAATGGGAACGGGGAGGGTGCCAATAACGGCCTCGCGACTTGCAAGCCCGTTATTAGCACCCTGGTCCCTTAGCGGGACCCGTAAGGGACGTGTGGTCGGACCACATGTTCCTTACGGTCCCTGCCAAGGGACGTGGAATAGGGCATTAAGGGATTACCGGCACCGGTCTCCTTACCGGTGCCCAGTATCCCTTACCGCCCACCTTGTAATGACCCCCAATGTCTTTTTTGCTTGCATCAACATACCTTAAGGGAAGGGCTTGGGCCACCTGTCCCATGTGTTTTAGCAAATCTTACAATTGCGTTACTCAACATTAGTTAAACGTGATTTTTCTGATTGATTACCCCAGGTACAATTACTTCCAAAGCAATACTAAAATAGCCACACAGGGATATTTGTTCTGCTGTCCTACCATCCATAGACAGTGCTAGCTTGGGTTCCCTTTTTCATCTAGGGCGAAACACCATTGACTTTGTCCTATCAGGATTAATCGCTGTGAAGATGTCCTTACAAAAGCCAGGAAATACGTTCAATTGCCTTTTTAGGACGCTTGCTGTCAGTGAAAATAAAGTGGCATTGTCAACAAAGAGAAGAGTAGGTATCTTATATTTGTCTAATGTGGGCACATCAGTTTGTCCTTGAACAACACCGTCTATTAGACGGTTGACAGATAAACATAAGAGTGTAGGGGGTAGGAGGTCCTGGCACAGCCTTTTATACAACCTTGTGCACTGGAAAATAATCAGTTCACCCTGCAAACTCCAATGTATTGCTAACTCATTATTTTTTTACAGAGTCATTAGGGCACTCAGCAGCCAGACTGTAATGCACATATTTCCCAGTATTTCCCATAATATCACCACACTGTTCAACAGAACACAGCCCTCAAATTGACAATGAGGTTGTACAGACAGATGACTCTCAATTTGACATGTTTTTGTGTTAAAATAAATAATTTTAGGCACTAGTGTAGCATGTTCATGCACGTCTGAAAACCACCTCACAGGTGACTTATGTTCTCATGCTTTGTGACCCATTTGTTCAAGTGACCTAGTAGAACCATGGCATAGATTTCTCCTGCCGCATCTAGTAGTGAGAGTCGTTTATACATTGCAATTTCATCTCTCCTACCTTTCTTGTACATCAGCATGATCTACGCTTTAGCCATAGGTTCTGGAGCCACAGAGGGGATTGCACAAAAATTAACAACTGATAGAAAAAATATATACATGTATTAGGCTTATTCTTGTAACCCTCAATAGGAATTGTATCCACTCCAGGAGCCTTACCGATATTCTGTTTTAAATTAGCTATGTGAATTTCCTCCATAGTGAAAGATTGGCAATCTAGAGTGTTTGCTCATCGAACCAAATAATCAAAACAATAAAGGTCTTGATTCTTCATAAAGGTTTTGTACCATCTCCCCTCATTATTGCAACCATGGACCATGGTACAAAAAAAGGTAGCAGGCACCCCTCTCTTGAAAGAACACGGCATGATAACCTGTTCATTGGTTTGTAACCACTTTGAGAGTTTGAAGCCATCTGCTTTTTTCTCACTGTACCTTCCACAGATGGGAAATATCCATTTGCATATATGTTCTAATGTGCCCACAGGAATGAATTTCCAAAAATATGAACTGTTCCCATCTGCTAAGGTGTCCATAATTAATTGACATTTTCCTTCAACATGATTTCACTTTTTCACTAAAATGAGTTCTTCTAAGCAGTGTAATGTTACCTCTATTATTCTAATCCACATTTTTTAGGCCCTTAGGCAATTCTTGTTTTGCACCCTGACACTTCTTGTCAAACCACCCTATTCATTCATTCTTTTCCACCAGTCTACTAGGTTTTGTGACCAGGGGATACATAGCTTTAGTAACGTTGGTACACGCTCTTGCAGTTTTGTGATTTGATAATTGGTGTTACTGAAAACTATGTCAACTATAGGGAGAATTGCAGTATATACTGCAGACACATTTCTCTCCATATCTATATTCTCCCATTTAATAGCTTTTCTCGAGCAGCCTTAAATATTTACAACATTATTTCTCGGCTTATGATACTTTTCTTTGTCTTGGATGCTGACTTGTGAAGTAATTCCTTTGTCAGCGGTCCAGGATCGATCTCATATCACTCAAAAACTGAAAAATGTCTGATTGTATGCCGACAGATTAATTGAATACAATTGCTATGTGATTGTTCACGTCCGGAGACACAAGTAGAAGCACTCGGGCTATCCTCTGTCATTCAAACATTGCCTGCTCTCTTAATTCAAGGGTTGTACATAATTCAAGTTACTTTCCCAGCGTATTTATTAAGGCCTAGTTTTCAGATCTGAAATCTCCCAGACATTGTCTTCATCATCCATGATACTGATTATGCCTGCTATGGGTTTGTATTGGAGATTGAAATCGCCTACTAAAAGGAGATGTCATGAGTGTACATCATGTTCATCCTGGTACCTTATTAGGTCTTTATATACATGTATTAACAGTATTTTCTCTCAATCAATAAGTAACATCTTTCAAATCTCTAGAGCTCCTTTTATTCTCTCTAATACTAACAATGAGCAAGGAGTCTATCTATAACAGGAGGCCTCCATTCAGTCTGCCTGTTGCTCCCTTAGCTGCAGGAATGCAGTTGGATACATAACCCTGTGTACATACAGGATATAATATCTATGTTTCTTGGAAGCAGGTTATACGATACCTCCTAATGAATTGCACCAAATATTATCTGCTAGATTGTTTGCTCATCCAGCAATATTCCAGGAAAGTGAGTAGACCCGAATAGTTGCTTTTTCCATTGGACAACCACATGAGATTGTTAAATCCAGGTTACCTCCATTGGGAGAGTGCCAGAAAACACCTTGTAACCTGTCAGTTCCAACAGGGATCCTTAACCCAGGGTTTATAGCTATGTTTTCCCTTGTGGCAGTCACAATATAATTCATCATACTACTTATAACTGAGGCTGTACCAACTGAATTATCAAACACCATGTCCTTTGCTATTGTGGACACTTCAGTAATTGAAAGTGGGAATCCTTTGCATTCATTTTGGAGACCTGAAGTGGGTAGTCCTACACTTAGTTGCCAGTCAGCCTTGTGCAAGTTAGATATTCCTTGTGTAAGTTAGACTAATATCCTCTAACCTTTAATATCCCCTAACAATATTCAGCAGCAATTCAGTTCATGACTTTTATATAAACTTGGTGCAGATCGATAAACTGAATGTGCAAGGCATTTGGGCTGTGCAAGGTGAGCTTCGAAATGCAATAAATCAAATGTGCAGAATCAAGGCTGCTCTGTGTTTGAATGAAGATGTGACAAGTCAGAATTGTGGAATTTGAAATCTGTTTTGCTCAGAAATAGTTTATTCTTTAAATGACTTTCAGAGCAGGAAAACACACAGAGATGTAGCTATTTAAATCCATTGTTACAGCCGGGATCACGGTCAAAGGTGGCAGGCAGAACACGTGTTTCTTTGGAACTTTCCAAAGGGAGGTGGTTATTGATGAGCACATGATGTCACTATCAGAGGCAGGCTGTGCTTACATTTTCTTTAAGGGAACATTCATTAGGGGGCAGATCTCGGAGGTTAGTTTAAAATTTTGTGCAGTGGGCAGTTTTACATGGCCTGTTCCAGATGCTAGGATTAACTCTCTGTTAATCCTAGCATCTGAAGGGAAGCCACTATTGTACCAAATCCCCAAATCCATGTGAGGGAAGACGCAGCGAACAGCTAGTGTCGTAATAAAAAGACTGGCTTGAGATAATGCGGATGGCTGAATTTGCATATAATAATACAGTGAATTTGTCACGTGGGTACTCTACATTGTATATATGTATGTGTGTATGTATTTTGAGTCATGCAGTGTGGAAACCAAGGCCACAAGGCATCTGGGCACTATTGAAAACAGGAATGCCGAAAGTCCTCAACCACAGATTTAAACAAAAAGGAATGCTTCTTAAAGCCATATGAAAAGAGAGGAGGTACGGCAGCTCCCAAAGCTGGAATGGAAGAGAATTCCATAGTTCCTGGGCCAAAACTGAGAAAGAGCGACCACCAATATGAGCCCTATAAAATCTGGGAACAGTGAACAAAACTTGAGTGCAAAGCTCTTGAGGGAGAGTAAAGTAAGAGTTTGTGTTCCAGAAAGTGTGGGCCAGAGTGTTGGACAGCTTGATGCACAATGCAGAGAATCTTAAATTCAATGTGCTGCTTAACCGCAAGACAGTGAAGCTGATAAGGTAAAGGCAGTGTGTGAGTAAGCTTCCGAGCATCCAGTCCAAGGTGACCTGCAGGATTTTGCAATATCTGGATATAATGTAATAAAAACTCTGGCTGCCCAAGGAAAAATACGATTACAGTAGTCAAGTGACCCAATGATTGAGGCCATAACCACTCATGAACGGCGATGTGAGGAAAAGAAAGGTAGAAACTTTTTTAAAGTTTGAGTTTGAGCAACAATGCATTGCAAACACAAACCATCTGTGCCTCTCTGGAACCAGACGATTGTAGTTTAAAACCCAATCTTTTTACTGCACCACATACTACAGGGTAAGGGCCCAAAGAATCAGGCCAGAAGTCAGAGTTACAGAAGTTGTTATCCGCCTTTGGGTCAATCATCATAATATTTGTCTTTTCTCTTTTTAGCTTCAGCCAGGTTCCCAACATCCAGTCCCCAACAGAAGCCAAGCATGATGTTAGTTTGCTCTGAGGTTCAGATTCAGGGGCGTTCAGTCAGAAAATCAGCTGGGTGTCATCGGCGTAGGTATAAAATTGTACACCATGAGCTGAGATTAAATCAGCAAGACGGCGAGGATAGACATAAAAAAGGAAAGGTTAGATAGAGGACCCCTGGGGGACACCACGTGTAACAAGCATGGGTGCTGACTTAAATGGAAAAAAAGAGATTGCTGGGTGTGAACTGATAGAAGAGAAACAAGAAAGAGGAGATGCAGTGATGCCAGCTATCCCTAACGTTAAAGAGGATTCTCCTGCTTATCAGAATAGAACTCAAGGAAAACACTCTAATAAAAGGAATCTATCCCTCACACGTATACATACATTAAACTCATAAGGGTTGAAGGTGGCAAAACAGAAACAACACATATTCTCAACAAAATCCAGATAACTATACATCCTTGTAGCCTAGGTTGTATCCCCTTCCCTGGGTTCAAAGCAGTATTTGCAATCAAAGTTCAAAAAAATAAAGTTCCTTTTGGATAGCCAAGTTCTATTCATAAAGTTCTTGGCACTTGACAGAGTTCCCACAACATGCAAAGAAAACTCTTTACCTTCAAACTGGGAGTCTATATTTCAATATCACTTCTCCTTCTTAGAAAACAAGCAATTAAACAATTTGGCTTGATTCATAACACTGTTTTTGTCAGGATGTTTTTTTACCATAGTTCATCAAACACAATAGTGGCCTTGCCACTTTCTTTCCTTCACAACCTTCAACCACACTATAGTACTTCATTGTCTTCTTCATGGTCCACTAACCTGCCTGGACTACTACTAACAACCCCTGTCCTGGTGTACTTCCCTGCCAGGACAAACATTCCTAACTCTACTACAAGTACTCTATAGTAAGGTTTGCTTCACACTTTCAGAAAAGTTATTTTACTTTCAACAACATTATGATTCACAACTTCATCTGTGAAGACGCAATACACTTTGGTGATGTTTGTTTCACTGATTTCTTTGCCCATGGCAATGCAGGTTATGTTCCTCTTCTCCTTGATGCATCTTACAAGGAAGATTTTTCTGCTGTCACTCTTTATCTCTCACTTTCACATCAAACAACTGCTGAATATGTCTCTTTATCACAATTGCCTTTCTTTGGCTTAGGCAATGCTTGTTGATGAGTGACTTTACTATGGCCTCTTTCTCACTCTAGGAATAATTATTACAATCTCTCTGCATTATTGTCCTCTGGTTATATTTCCAATGCGGGTTACATGTGTGCCAGAGCGTTGTCCCTTCTTTACTTTGGCAATCGTTTTTTATAGGCTTTCTTCAGTGTTACCCCCTTTGGCAATGCAAGTTGTTATCTTGCTACAATATTGCCCCTTTTCATCTGGGCAATAATAGTTGTAACCTTGCTTTCCTTTAAAGTGAGTATATCGCCCACGTAACTTTCTTACATTAGTTCAATATTCAAAATAGTCACTAGCAGTCGGCATTCGACAATGGAGTGTTCTGGGGTTGCATAATAAAGGCAATTTCACCATTCTCTTCACACGCTTCCGTTCAAACTGCTGCCATTGGTTCTTCTGTGGACTTCTGACCTCCTGACAGCCTCAGTCGCATTCCTGTGGCCCGCATCACATGGGAAAGGAGCATGCCTTTCTCCTCTTGCACTCAGATGTTCGCCAGTCACCGGGATCAGGCACATAAAAATGAGAGCTTCTCTCTCCCATGCGACAATCTGTCAGATTACCACTTCGCACTGTGCGACCTCTTCAGTTCAGGGTTGTCACACTGAAGACTCTCTCAGTACCGGACTCCGCTTCTAAATCAGGAGCGGCTCCGGCATCTTCAGTTTTCTGCCTCTGCTGTTGCAACTGCAACTGCAGCTTCCAACTCCTGTTGCTGCTTCAGCTGAGGATGGGCATTACATTGTAAATAGTCCCGCTCAGATGTGCGTCATCATAACCAGTAGACTGCTTATTGTTGTTTGGTGCCTCTGACACGCTCTTCTTCGTCCCAGTATTTAGGTCATTGTGGGACTTAAATCTCCCTCTCTCTCTCAAGGCGCTGGTAGGTTGAACGCCCTCAGGGAGAATAGAGAGAGTCAAAAGGTGCGTGTGAGCACCGGATATGTGTGCAGCTAGTGTGGCATTTGTGTGATAGCTGCTTCTTAGCGGTAGGTGTGGTGGTAGAGAGATCAAGAGTATGTGTTCATTCAGGCAGGTCGTTATCCAGACCGATTCTGGCTGCGTTAGGCCTGAGGAGAACGCCTAGGCTGGAGGGTGTGTAACCAGGAGTGTTTAGTTAGGGTGTATGAGGCAAATGATGGTATGAGAACAGCTATAACGAATGATGTCATAGTATCGCTGTGTTCTAGTTGAGTGGTGGTGTAAAGAAGAGAGTAAGCGTAGAGATGTGATATGGTGGTTTACCTTAGGTGCTTGAGATCGAGCCCACTCCAATAGCTCCATGTACTCCTTCCGTTCCATGTACTGCAACTGTTCTATGCATTATGACCGTTTCAAGCACTCAAAACCGTTCCTTTCAATGCTCTTTCAAATGCTCCACGCACTCCAAACCATTCCATGTAAGTCACACCATTCTATGCACTCCAATCCATTCCATGCACTCCAATCCGTTCCATGCACTCTAATCCGTTCCATGTACTCCAAGCCATTTATGCACTCCAACCATTTTATGCACTCCAACCATTTTATGCACTGCTCCTTTCATTCGTTCTACCCACGTTATCCTTTCTCCATGCATCATCCATCCACATACGTCATCTTCACACGTTCCATCCACTTCACTGTTTCCACCCATTTCACACGTTCCACTAACTTCACCGGTTCCACCCACTTCACCGGTTCCACCCACTTCACTGGTTCCAAATACATCACCCGTTCATCCACCTACTTCATCCGTTCTACCATTTCACCCATTCCACCCACTTCACCCATTCTACACCCATTCATCCGTTCCATCCACATACTTCAACCGTTCCATCCACATGCTTCACCCGTTCCTTCCACATACTTCACCCGTTCCATCCACATACTTCAGCCATTCCATCCGCATACTTCTCCCGTTCCATTCACATACTTCACGCGTTCCATCCACCTACTTCACCTTTTCCATCTACATACTTCACCCTTTCCGTCCACATATTTCATCCGTTCCACCCAGTTCATCCGTTCCACCCAGTTCATCCGTTCCAACCAGTTCATCCGTTCCACTCACATACTTCACCTGTTCCAACCCCATACTTCCTCTGTTCCAATCACATTTTTCACTTGATCCATCCACTTCACCCATTTCATCCACATACTTCAATCATTCTATTCAATAAATTTGACCCATTTTGTCCACATACTTCACCCGTTCCTTCCTCATACTTTACCCGTCTCGTCCATATACATCACCCGTTCTTCCAGATCCATCCTCCATTCCTACCACCCACTTCACCCGTTTCTTCCCCTTACTACACCTGTTTCTTCCAACTACTTCACCCGTTTCTTCCAACCACTTCACCCGTTCCATCCACATACATCACCCGTTTGCTCCACACTTGACACCCACTACGCACTCTACACCCGCTCCGCACTCTACACCCGCTCCTTGCTCCGCATTCTACACCCGCTCCGCACTCTACACCCGCTCCGCACTCTACACCCGCTCCGCACCCGCACCATACCCTACATCAGCTCAACACACAACATCGGCTCAACACCACCGCACTCTACATCTGCTCAACACCCTAAATCTGCTCAACACCCTACATCTGCTCAACACCATCACGCCCTACATCCACTCAACACCCTAAATCTGCTCAACACCCTACATCTGCTCCACTCTATTATCCACTCACACCCTACATCCGCACCACAACCTACATCCGCACCACACTCTTACCTGCTCCGCGCTCTCATCCGCTCCATGCCCTCATTCATTCTGCGCTCTCATCCGCTCTATGCTCTCATCCGCTATACGCTCTCATCTGCTCTACGCACTCATCGGCTCTACGCACTCATTCGCTCTACACATTCATCCGCTCCACGCACTCATACGCTCAATGCACTCATCCGCTCTACGCGCTTCATCCACTCCACTGACTTCATCCGCTCCACTCACTTCGTTCATTCATCCTGCATTATCGGTTCAGCCCATGTCACTTATTGCACACACTCGATCCGTTCCGTGCTCTCCATCTGTCCCATGCATTACACCGGTCTCATGTACTTGAATCATCTATAGGGAAATTAGAGTGAGAGTCCTACCATTTACCCTGACCTGAGCCCCCCCTCATGTGATCCTCCCGCAGAACACCGCCCTCATGGTCAGGATCAGGAAGCGACTGCCATTCCCTGGCCACATGTGAATTGTCCCAGGCCAGGGTTCTTGGATAATCACACCTGATATCTTATTCCATACGTTCAAGAAGGACGGCATGGTCATTCGTATCGAATACCACAGACTGGTCACGTAAAATAACAACTCCAACCTAACCATGGTACTGAAGCACGGCCATTTCATCAAGGACAGAAATCATCACATATTTGGTTTTTCTAAGAGACCTGTAAACCACCTTCAATGTGTGGGGATGGGAATTTAGCTATAGGAAACGTGAGTGCTGTGGAGTGACAATCAATTCCATTAGCTTGGTCACCATTGGTAGAAGGAAGATACCTAGACAGAACATAGGGGTCAAGATGGGATTTCTTAAGCAAAGCTGTTACTAATGCATGATTTAAAGTTTCTGGGATAAGACCACTTGTGAAAGAGTGGTGCATAGCCTCAGTAAGCAAAGGAATAACATTACACTGAGAAGACTGACAACGATATAGGGGAATGCGATCCAAAGGAGAGGAAGATTTGAGTTTCTTTAAAGCTGAGGCCACTATATCATCTAGGATAGGATCAAATTGAAAACATGTGTTGTCCTCAGACATAATCCCATGACTTAAGTCCAAGGATGGAGTGGGAACAGTTACTCCAGTGGAGGAGATTTGATGTCGTATTTTGCAAATTATGTCTACAGAAAAAATAAATAATGGCATTGTAAGTTGACTTTGAGCACACATGGTCCATATGGGAAGGGGGGTGGGGTGCTGAGAACTCCCTAGAAACCCTAAAAAGCTCACTATTGCCTGTACATCTTCCACCCCAACTATACTGCTCTGGAGTATCCAGCAAAGTCCACTGCTCCATTAGTACAGGACCGTCATGGACATCTTGGGCAAGTCTGGCAGAAAGCCTGGGCCAACTTAATACTTGCAAAAGGAAGATATAAACACTATGCAGACCAAAAAAGGAGTGTAGCCCCAGAATACCAGGTTGGGCATAAATATGTCTTGCCACAAAAAAGCTATGGTAAAAAGGAGACATGAAGTTCCTTCCAGAACCATCAAGGACAACATCGCCTCTCTTGCCCCAGCCTTGGCTGACCTCTGCAACCATTCCTTTGCCACTTGCTCCTTCCCACAGCCCCATAAGCATTATCGTGTACACCCTCTCCTAAAAACACTGTCTGCTGACCCTTCCTGCCCGGCTAAGTATCGTTCTCTCTCTATCACCCCTTTGCTGGGCAAACTCATGGAGAAGCTGATCATCCCCCAATTTACCCTCCACTTTGAAATTTCAGGCTTCCTACAAGACCAACAGTCCAGTTTCAGCGCTTCCAGAGGCATGTAAACTGCTCTCTTGAACACCCGGGAAGACCTACTTTTAAATCTGGACTGAAACACTCCCTCTATTCTGATCCGCCTCAATCTTTCTTCCGCCTTTGACACAGTCAATCACTCCATCCTCATAAATCGTCTCCATGATACCCTTGGCATCACGGGCCGGGCACTGTTGAGGCTGACATCCTTCCTTTAAAACACACCCTCCCAAGTGCAAATGGGTCCTTTTCCCTCCCCCTCCTCACTCTCTACCTGTGGCGTCCGTCAGTGCTATATCCTATATCCTATCACCAAGGCTCTTCAAAAAATACCTAGCCCCTCTGGCCCATTTCATCTCCACCTTCACCCCTCTTTTCCAGTGTTATGCAGACGACACAGAGCTCACCTTTAAGCTGCCATCCTCTTCCTCCTCCCACTCTTCTCTCATACCTGAATGCTATTCAGGCATGGTGATCTGCCAATGATCTCTGCCTTCATCCCAGTAAGACAGAGATCCTTCCCACTGAGATAACTACTCCTTGGCCCCTCCCCCCCAATCTCTTGCCACCCTCCCAGGGCCCTCTCCCCTCACCCACCTTTGAGGCAAAAAACCTTAGGATCATCTTTGAATACTCTTTGTCTTTCTCTACTCACATCACAGACCTTGCCAAGAAGTCTAACTTTCAGCTCCACCTCCTCAGAGGTGTTCCTTTCCTCACCTCATCCAGAAGCTCAATGTCTCCAGAGCCCTGGTTCTCTCCAGGCAGGACTATTGCAACAGCCTATTGCAACAGCCTCTTCTTCAATCTCCCTCTTTCCTCCCTTCACCCACTTCAATAAATACAGAATAGGACTATAAGACTTATCCTTGGCCTTAAGCCCTGAGACCACATCTCTCCAGCCCTAAAATCTATACACTGGCTCCCAGTGGCTGCAAGGTACAAATTCAGGACCCTTTGCATCATCCACAAGGCTGTCTGGGGCCTGTGACCTCTCTACATCCAGCTTTCCCTCCCTAAATAACTCCCTGCTAGAGTCCTTCGGTCCTCTGGCTCCAACGCTCTGCAAGTCAATTGTTTCTCCAAGCATGTGGATGGGTGGTAAATCCCTTTTTTCCTTGGCTGGTTCGTCTCTCTGGAACAGCCTCCCTGCCCCCTCAGACTTGAGCCTGATCTTCTTAAGTTCCAGAAACTCCTCAAGATCCCCCCCCCCTCGTGTGCTAACATTCTCTCTGCCGCTGAGACCTGCCACTGAGACTGGGGCATGGTCCCTTCAGAGTCACACAGGGGCCAGACCACCCCCACACTACATGACCCCCCAGCATACCTTACAGCACTTGCCCGGGGGCACCCTTCCACAGACTACCTCTAACCTGGTCCACCCTGTCACTGCATGTACTCTCCCTCCCCCTCTCCTTCCCCAGGCACTTGCCTTCTTGGCCCCCCCAGCACTTGCTCACCCCTTCCCTTGTACACCCCACTCCTGCACTGCCCCCCCCTGCAAGTACTACCTTGTCTTGCACTAGCACGGTAGGATTGTAACAGGGCCAATATGACCGTTCTGTTGTTCCACTTCTTTCCTATGCCCCTCCCAACTTTTCTTGTGGCACCTGGAAACACTTGTGTATAGGCACCATATAAATATCCAATAAATACATTCCCAAATACCTTGGGCCTTACACCATATTAAATCAAGTGGGTCCTACCGCACTGAAGCTTGCATTACCACCACAGCTTAGGATTCCTCCAGTATTTTACATGTCCCTACTAAAACCTGTACATCAAGATCTCGGGAAGTCTGTGCAATCACCAGGGCCTACCGAGATAGAGGGGGCTTTGGAATATGAAGCCTGTGCAATACTACACTCTAAGATCAGTAGGAGAAAGCTCTATTATCTAGAGGACTAGAAAGTCTACAGGCCGATGAGAGGTTTTGGGAATGCGAAAATGGGGTCCATGCTCCTTGCCTTATACACAAATTCCTCATCCAGCATCCTAACAAGCCTGGTGGTTGGGGAGGTCCATTGGGGGAGCAGGGGGGGTGTGAGGGTACTGTCAGGAGTGGACACTATAGCGGATACCATAGGAGGGATAGATCCCATCAGGTTCTTACTTTACACCCCATATTGCACAGGTGGCATGCTCCCCATAACAGTCATGGGCACAGACATACATACTTGCTAACCCTACCGATTTAGGCGGTAGGATACCGCTTTTTAAGAGTCCTACCGCCTACCGACTTTCGTGGCTGCACTACAGATTTCAGGCCTGTGCCTGAGGCCCCAGAGCACGGGGCGTGACGGCCCATCTCAGATTTTGATTGATGACAGAGGCGTGCGCCTGGCCAGGCGCACGCCTCTGTCATTAATTAAAATCTGAGATGGGATGTCACGTGACTCCGGCTGTGCCCTGCGCACCAAGGCTTGGTAGTGTCTGCCTGCAGGTCAAGTGCCGTGTCCCTTCGGGCAGTGCCGGTGCCTCAGCTAAATTCACTGTCAGTCTGGACCACTCTCTGGTAAGTTCACACTTTTAAACTGTTTGTGTGTCAGCGCCGTCTTCATTGCAAATGCACCAAGAACAGTCCCCGTGGGTAGGGGGGCAGGGACTCATATCTGGGTACGCCCTCTCTCTCTTTAGCAAAGAGGATGGGGAGGAAGGTGCTGTATGAATGGGATTGGCTGAGGTCGCTTGGGATGGCCCAGCCGTTCATGAATGGTCTCCCATCCATTCTTTTTTTGGTCAAATGTCCCCACGCAAGTGCCATGCAGCCATCACACACGATGCTACAGGCAAAACAGTCTTAACACAATAATCAAACAACTTGTATTGTAAATAACGAAAAAAGGTACGCTGGTGTCACGAATATCCCGTTAGCCTGAAGGAAAGTATGAATTACAGATAATGCACCTGATTCATGGAATTGTTTACATGGCGCAGTGTGCGGTGACTTTTCACTTGTGCAAAGTCACTTTGCACTGGACTTTGCACTGGCAACAAAACACCCTGCTTCGTGGAACAGTGTGAATTGTCTTTTTAGCGTGCAAAGTCACTTTGCACAGCAAAACCACACTTTGCACTGTTCCATGAATAAGGCTGGAGCAGTGCAAAGTGTATTTTTTGCAGTGGAAAGTGACTTTGCACGGTAAAAAGACACGTTGCACTTTTCGAGGAATCAGTGTGTTTGTTTGCAGTGAAAAGGCACTTTGCACAAGTTAAAAGTCACATTGCACTGTGCAAAAAATCCCATGAATCAGGACCTAAGGGCACTGTTTGGACACTGACTTGCTCACACACGATGGAACCAGCCATGTCAAACCTTCACTTGTTATGTGCACATGTCCATGTGCTGTGCATGTGCACGCGTGTCTATGTATTGCTCATAGATGAAGCGCAACCGAACGTGTGTGTGTGTGTTTATAGTACATACCGCCCTAAGGGCCTAATCTGCAAAGCATTTTTCAATGGGATTTTCGCATTGAAAAGTGTGTTGTGAATCATATATATGTGTTCCTACATAAATTTACATTTCTTCTTCTTGGTGGGTTTGTAATTTATTAAACCCTTTACAAGTTAATATAAGGGCGTCTGGCAGGGTCCTGATATACCCAGGAGGGTACACATATAAATATCAAATAATCAGGATGAGAGATCCTACAAGAAATTGTGTGGTTCTGAACATATAAATTTATTTCAAGAACACACATTTCTTGCAAGACGAATTCTTAATTATTTTACACAACTTTCGATGAGCACGAAAGCGAATGACAACGGACAGGTGTGATTATATACAGTGGAAATAAAAGGTAAGTATCAACCTCTATGATGTAGAGGTAAACGCTCCACATAGGGGCACAGTCCCATATGACAGTAGGATAGACCTACAGTTGAACAAAGTGCACCCAGGATGGAAAATGGTCCAGGGCGTAGTTAACACAGGATGTACACAACAATATCTACAGAGCATACACAAAGAGGGTTTTTTTTCAGTTGTGTCACGGGAGATCGACACAGGAGTGTTTCGGCCATGGAGGGCTGGATTGAAGCCTGTCTGAGTTTTGGCCTTCATCAGGATTGACACCGGATGTGGTGCTGTCCGTAGTATCTGCTGGTGTAATAGCAGTGGTGATGCTGTGTGTAGACAATCCTTAATTAGTTGCTGGATTGTGGGTGCAAATGCACTCTGAGTAAGCCGCGGGTTCCTGATGGCTGGATTTGTCTCAGGATCCCGGGGGCTGGATGAGTGCCTGGATAGGTCCCATGATCGCGATCAGAGGGGTGCGTGCGTCACCGTGGGATCCACAGCATGGACTAGTTGCTGTCACAGCTGAAAAAACCCCCTCTTAGTGTATGTTCTGTAGATATTGTTGTGTACACCCTGTGTTAACTACACCCTAGACCATTTTCCATCCTGGGTGCACTTTGTTCAACTGTAGGTCCATCCTACTGTCATGTGTGACTGTGCCCCTATGTGGAGCGTTTACCTCTACATCATAGAGGTTGATACTTACCTTGTATTTCCACTGTTTATAATCACACCTGTCCATAGTCATTCGCTTTCGTGCTTATCGAATGTTGTGTAAAATAATTAAGAATTCCTCTTCCAAGAAATGTGTGTTCTTGAAATAAATGTATATGTTCAGAACCACACAGTTGCTTGTAGGATCTCTCATCCTGATTATATGATATTTAAACCCTTTACATACATTTAAAAAAAATCAAATTACTATCACTGGAAAACACAAAAAGTGCACTTCCGCAAGAGTGACTTCTGAGAAAGAGGGCCAGCTTCACAAAGCGTTTTTTCAGTGAGAATTTCATATGCAACTTCTTGCAGCAAGACTGCTCCTAACTCGACATGTGCAAAACCCTCAACGCCCCATCTTTCCCGGCTCTGAACAATCAAGGGGAACAACGAAAATGTGGTAACCCCAATAGAACCCTTGAGAAGCCCCCTGCCCCATTCAGACCCTGAAGAGGCACGCTCGGATCCACGGGTGCTCCGTGGATAGAGCCTGGGCCCGCACGCGGCGCATTTTTCACTGAGTGTTGCTGACTGGACAGGCCTAAAATATGTGCTCCAAAAAGTCTCTTTATTGCACTAAACACTGTAAACGGTATACACCCGCCGCCTGCCACTGTTTGAAATGAATTGCAGTGAATATACACAAGTGGTACACGACACACATACTTGCCAACATTATGTGACCAAAAAATGTAGGATTTTTTTAAGTTTCAAAAATAATAATTCCCATTACAATGACATCACAGGAAAATACAAAACATACATTGGCACCATTGAAGCATTCTAAAGTACAAAACACATCAAGCAGCACAACATGGAAAGATGTTGACATTTTTAAAATGTATAATTCTGAATGGTAACTTACCACCAAATTCAATTACCTAACTTCACAGAAGGTAATGACGCAGAGCTGGTAGGCAACGTTTGCCACTGCTCTGTAGCAGCAGTCCAGGCAGTATATATTTATTGCAAGTTGAACACTGATACCCCCTGAGTGTGATAGGCAGACGCTGTGTGATGGTGTTATACTATTCCACTTGTCTTGACTGATGGTTCACCCAAGGGTTGTCTCGGCAAGAGTGCAAGACAGAGTCAAGTAGCTGTCAGGTCAGTGGATTGGTCTGAGCCTAATCAAAGTAATGACCTACAAGTCCACTGTATAAACAGACTAATTAATGTGATGCATGCTTTGTCCTGGAGCCTGCCTTAGAGTCACACAAATCATTGACATACCTCTGTGCAGGTCTCAATTATACTCTTAAATGGAAAATGTCAGGCATGCGTTAGCTGTCAATCAGCTGTTATGCTCCATGCAGCCTCAGCCAATTGCATCCTTGCACCCGGTATTGCCCGTCCCTGAAGTGCAGCTCATTAAAATTTAAATTTTACGGTCTGTGTTGCGCTTTGCGCTTTCCATGACGTCTTGCCCGTTATAAAATACCAGTCATTTTGGGCTCTCTACGCAAGCGCAGCACAGACTGAAAGTGGACCCCCGCACAGCTTAATTTTATTAAATAGGCCTCCGTGTGTCTGTGAGTGCATGCAGGAACGCAAGCTGCACGTAAAATGCGGTGGCCACAACATCATTATGGTGTCTGTTTGACACCATCACACTAGGTGGCGACATCTGTGTGGCCCACGTCTACGGAAGGAAAAATAATAGAGAGCGTAAGTCCTGCTTTGCTCCACCTGAGGGGAAATCATCACAGGATGTACAGAACATGGCTTCACGGAGGGTGTGGGGGGTGGAACACCCTCTCAATGTTTACTCAGTTGTCACTGTATATTTCTATTGTGTATATTCTTGGCATTTTATGCTGTGCTCTGTATACATGTTTGAGACTATGTTGTCCCTTGACATGTGTGTCTGGCGAAGAACATCATGCCATAAGGCTAGTGTATGGCCACACTTCACCCGGGAAAAAAAAGTCAGCCCTTGCATTCAGACAAAGCAGTAGGGTCTGTGCCATAATAACACTCTGGAAATGTGCGCCCGCCTCCTGGCACCCCAACAAGCCAGCAATGTCTCGTCCAGCAGCAGCCCCTGCAGTGCACTAATCATGGGCCCATCCTCACCTGGACTCACACATCTCATTGCTCGTGGTTCAGTCAGCAAGGGCTTGGTCAGTGCTGTGTACTCACATCATTGCCTTTTCACACTGGTTCCTCCACAGCAGGTCCTTGCTGACATAGTAGGATTTATAGCTGTTAAGTGGATATTTCGTGTTTCAGCTCCCTGCTGGGTGGGCATCTCAACATAATCTTTGTCAATTAACCCTCCACTTTATTTCTTTGTATCCCTTGTAATGTATGCACCTGACAGATGCCTTTAACTGGTTTCCACTCAAAGGGGATACCCAACCATTATGTTGAAGTAGATGCCCACACATCCTCAGCTGGGCCTGGGCAAGGGCTGTGAGTCTTTGTGGCAAACTGAAAGTTGCCTTTGTGTTTGTTTTTTGTGAGAAATAAAAATTCTGGGCAGTTAATAGTCTGGTGTTAACAACATACAAGAATACAATTTAAATAGTTAATATCTAGACATCACATGTGCCATTGGTTGCATTTGAATGCTTCAGCAGCACTTAACCTGAGTGAAAAGTGATACAGAGTGTGTTAGAATACCTAAGGTTGAGGGATAAAGTCAACATATTTTAGACCATGAGACCAGAGAAATCTGAATAAGCCTTAAGCGGCCTTCAAGGGGCACACAGAGACCTGTGTCCCTACAAAGGCCTGCACTCAATTCATGTCTGCTCTTGTGAGAGTACTGAGTATATATAATGTTAAAATATCATTACCTCAATGTCCTTCCTCATCACAGTACTTCTTGAAGGTGGTCTGCCTGACTTATAACAGAACCTTGTCACAAGTTATGTTCACAATTCCCTCTCCCCCTACCTCCTGAGCTGTGAGGAGCTATGACTATAAAAACAAAGTGTGGGTAAGGGTCCTATTGAAAGGCAGATCACTTTCAATAAGTACTCTGACAAGGAAGAGTTGGGCTATGAGTAATGAAGATTAACCATTCCTAATCAGAGCATCAGAGCAGGACTTGCAATAAAAGACCGGGGTGCTAGACATTACAAATAAATTCTGGGCAAACTCTTGCATATCTTGGCATTTGTACTTTGCTAAATGGTTTCAAGATATAGGGCCTCATTACAAGTACTCCGGTCCGGAATTAACACTGCCGGTAAAACCATACCGGCACCGTTTCCATGTCCGCGCAATCATGACCCGCGGCCCCGGTAATAGCACCACCCTAAACCGCCACCGCGGAAATAGGGTTCCCGTTAAGTCCGTCTGCACGGAAACCCCTCCGTTACCGTCAACACGAAACCCCGTGAGCATCACAACTAGCGCGGACACGGAAATACTGGCAAAAAAATGGCGGAAATACCGTGATCACGGTGGCGGAACCGCCGCCACCGCGAACATGGCGTTATACACTGCCTGCTGAACTGAATCAGGGCACAGGTGCACCAAATCAGCCCAGCTGGACCTAGCAGGCCACTGGGAGCCTACAAAAGGGCCACACCCAGCCCAACACAACACAGAACCATGCAGGCAGCAGGTCTAGTAGCACTGGGACTGGGCCTACTCAACCAACAGGCAGCACTGCACATGGTGGCAGTAATGGCGCAGAGGAGGAGGCGTAGGCGGAGGAGGCGCAGGCGGCAACCAGCCAACCCTGCAGCTATGGCAAACCGCATTGCCCAGCCAGCCCGACCCCGCCGCCAGCCACCAATACCACGCATCAGGGCCTCACCCTGGAACCTCCCCCCAGGACAGAGCACACCCTATACCGGCTGGACCGTGCAACAATCCTGCACATCACCGCCATGATTGAGGACAACATCAGCAGCCTAATTGACACCCCCACCGCCATCCCCCCCCTCTTGAAGGTTGTCTCAGTTCTGCATTTCCTTGGCACTGGCACCTATCAACACACGGTTGGTGAGCTGCACGGCATATCACAACCGTGTTTCTCAAAAATCCTGGTACAGGTACTGGATGCCCTGTTGCGCCATGTGTCGGAACACATAGCCCTACCCCGCACACTCCCCGAGGTCATTGCCACCAAGTTGGCCTCCCATGCCATAGCAGGCATGCCAAATTGCATAGGCGCAGTTGACTGCACCCACGTCGAGCTGACAGTTCCACATGCAATTGAGGCAGTGTTCCGCAATAGGAAACAGTATCACTCTTTGAATGTCCAGATGGTTTGTGATGCCATGCAACTGATTACACACTGCTGCGCACGTTTCCCAGGCTCATCACATGACTCAATGGTACTGCGGAATTCCACGTTGCCACGGTACATGGAACGCTATGCCGGACAAAGCACATGGCTATTGGGTGAGTACAGCTGACGATGCTACAACCCTGTCGGAGTGGTGTGTGTGTGTCCAGGCCAATGAGCATTGTGAGTGTGCCTCTGTGACCGCACATGCATCACCCCCCTTCCATCTACCAAATACACAGCGGATGCCAAACATCATGATTGGAAGACATGACAGGGCACCACAATGTGCCCGTGCACACGCTGCCACAGCCAATCCCGTCACTGTCCCATGAACCCTGTGCCACTGCAGACACCCACCCTCAATTGAAACACTGCCCAAAAAGCATGAGAGGCGTGTAAATGAGACGACGTGTAATTACTACTTCCGTACAGTGGAGTCACTCTGCCATGTGTGGACAGCACTGCACCATGACATGCACACAATCAAATGTCACCCGCAGGGCACAGTAAACATGCAAGTTAATGTGTAGGCCCATATGCAGTCAGCGACATACCTCGTGATGCCCAAGACATACCTCCATACACTGCATGGTACATATGCATGAATGAATGATGATACACGAATGCACAGCAGCAGATGAGGACATGATGCCGCAAACACTGACATGTTCCCCCATCTACATCCCATGTAGGTGATGCGGGATATGCACTCACGCCATGGATGATGACACCTGTACGGAGACCAAGGAACAGGCATGAAGAGGCATACAATAGGGCACATATCCGCACACGTGGAATGATTGAGAGGACATTTGGACTGCTGAAGGCCCGTTTCCGCTGTCTGAGCAGATCTGGCGGATCACTGCTGTACAGCCCAGTGAAGACGGGCAAAATCAGGCTCGTATGTGCCATGCTGCACAATATATGCCTGCGCAGGAACATCCCAATGCCACCAGACGCAGATGCGGAAGATGGGGATGGGGATGGGGATGGAGATGGGGATGGGGATGGGGATGGGGATGGAGATGGGGATGGGGATGGAGATGGGGATGGGATGGCACCGCCTCCTCCTGGGGGTCCACATGATGGCCAGAGAGCACGGGATGCCCTGATTCGCATTTACTTTTGAGTCACAGCACATTCACAGAAATGCACAAACATGGTGACGACAATGAATTAATAGTTGCACTGCAAAATAAATGATCAATGTCCACACATGTATGTCTTGATTTGAAATGGTGATGTATTGATGTAATAACAACAGGGAAGAAGGTGCATTGGTTAGGGAAGCTGTTCACCCGGGGCCACCCACCACCCAAATGTGCCCACCCCCACCCAGAGCCCATTGTCCAAACCCCCAAAACTACCTACCCACCACCCAAACGTGCCCACCCCTCTCACACCCTTGTAGTCCACATGTGTCCTGCACTGCCCCACACACATGCCATCACTTCCGTGTGCGCTTCTGTGCCTGTGCAACCTTGCCCGAAGGACCCGTTAGCCTACTCGAGCGCCTCCTTGGACTGGCAGTAGTGGAGCTGGATGGGGTGGTAGTGTTTGATGGGCCAGAATCTGGGATTGAGGGCATCCGTGCCAGATTTGCCTGTTGGCCAACCAACATGGCCTCTACAAGCCTGGAGGTGCGGTCGTTGCCTTCCCGCACCTGGCGTGCAAGGGTCACTATGGTGCTCGCAAAGCGTCCAATGGACCTCGACAGGTGACGCACTGAGGCGCTGTAGCTCTCCCTCTGCAGCCTGGATTCCTCTAGCTGCCTCTCCACCAGCTGGGTGAGGGTAGCCTGCTGGTCCTCCATCCGCTGCATGCGGGCATTCAGTTCGGCCATGGATGGGGTGGGCGACCTCATGGGACTCCCCAGTGAAGTGGGGCTGAACCCCAGCTCATGGAAGGAGCCCAGGTCTTCCAATGTGGGCATCTCCCCCTGTGGCCCTGTTTCCGAGTGCTCTTGCGGGGCACTGTTATCACTGCAGGCCGCCCCCTCTGCAGTGCTGCTGCCTTCGGTGTTGTGTTGGGTGGCCATGATGGGTTCCCGTGGCACCTGACTAGACTCAGCCAGTGTGGAGACGGTGGGGATGTCGGTGGTGGTGTTGTGACGCACATCTGTAGTGGCTGGTAATGTGGCCAGAGGTGCAGAACTGCCGGCAGCATCCTCCTGTGTGGTGGCGGTGGCTAGTGTACTTGCCGATGCTGATTGGCTGGCCTGTTGTGCAGTATCACTGTCACTTGAAACGGCTGTGGGGACACAAAGGGCATGCAATTAGTGTTGTTGTGGTGGCAGATGGGTGCATCACATGCGTCATTTAGATTGTACATTGAATAGTGTTAGTCACATGCATCTGATTGCTGGTGTCTGCATTCAGTGATATTGGTTGCCATACGGATCATGATGGGTCCTTTGGCCCACACATGCACTGCCTGGGGGGGGTTGTTAATGGGTCCTTTGGCCCACACATGCACTGCCTGGGGGGGGGGGTTGTTAATGGGCCCTTCGGCCCACACATGCACTGCCTGGTGGGGGGGGGGGTTGTTCATGGGTCCTTTGGCCCAGTACTCACAACTGCATATTTACATGTGGCATTCATGTTTGGGCACTTACCGGCATCTGCAGGTGGGCTCACTCCTGCCTCAGCCTGCCCGATCCCATGGATGCTGCAACGCTCCTCCCATGCTTGCAGCCTCAGTGGGGAAGGGAGTCCTCCGCCTGTCCCACTGCTGCGTTGGCGGTGCGTGGAAATGAGGTTGCGTACCCTCAGCCTCAGGTCGTCCCAACGCTTGTGGCAGTCCTTCACACTCCTCACTGCCACGCCCACGGCGGTGCACTTGCGTGCAGCTTCGGCCCACACCTCCTTCCTCCGCTGCTGTGTGGCACGCCGTTGGTCGGCGCTGAACAGCATCTCAGCATTGTCCACAATGTGCTCCACCAAGACGGTTAGCTCCGCCTCGCTGAAGCGCTGTTTGCACTGCCTCTGAGCAGGAGTCCTGGCAGACATGCTGGTGGTCCCTTTTGGCTTCTCAGAGTTAGGATTGTGCTTGTGCTGGCTCTGGATGGCAATGGATTGTGCTTTTATATGATGGCCGCCTCTCTGTTTCCTGTTTTGGCGATCATGGTATTTCCGGTTCCGTGTCCGTGGTGGCGGAGGCGGAAACGGGTTTTGCGCCACTTGTGGCTTCGTTATTTCCATTTCCGTGGGGTTTTCCGTGACGGCGGTAACAACGTTTCCGAGTCCGTGTGGTGCGCGCGACCGACAGCGTGTAATCGGACGGTTTTTCCGCAACCTTGCGGACACGGAAACGTTTTTACCGCCGTCACGGATTTTGCACGGTCCCAGACTGGCAGGTTGTAATGAGGCCCATATTCTTTTAACCCAGCTTACCCAGGCCTGTCAAAGGTCTTTATGCGACAACAGTCAAGACCTTTCACAGGCCCCGGTAGTGTATCTGTATCGTGTGATATCTGACTGACTGTCTAAGAAACTGAGTGATATATTATGTTAGACTCTAATGCACCTTTCACAGGGCGGTCCCAGTGCTAAATTGTCAGTGTGCGATGCCTCTACTTTCCTGCTGTTTTTGCTGCGTAAGCTTACCACATCTCTTTAGCCCGTGTGTTTTTTTGGTTCCATGTAATAATGTTGCCACAAAAATCTCGCCATGCAAAAATATCGCCGAAAAATTGCTGTTTTTTGTGGCGACATTATTGCATGGAACATGCGGGGGACACCCCCGCAACCCCCAAACTTTTTTTTTAAAAACAAAAAAAAAAATGTTTTTTGACCCTGTCCCCATATATATGGTCACCCATATAATATCGCCGCAACCTTTTCCCGGCGATATTATTTACGGCGACCATATATATGGGGATAATATTACCTGATACCGTTTTTTCCAGTTTAAGGCACAGTGGGTTATTTCATGGTTTCGCTGTCTCGCTAACTTGTGAGATGTAAATGTAAAATCTTCTGTCTTGCACATTATTTTGCATCATAATAGAAGCTTTCATGATGTTGCACCTCTTGAGATCATTTGTCTTCGTACCCAATATTATAAAGTATTATTGTAACTTTTATATCCCTCAGAAACATGAAAGCAGATTGTGACAGAGGGAGAAACCAGGCAAGATAGTTCAGAAATTATTTTTGACCATGTCAAAGCCAGCTTGGTGGGACAATGTACACAAGACATCATGGGAAGAGACATATCCATTTCTAAAGCCTTCAAGACTGGGCACAAAGGAGGCTCTCTGCACAATATGTAGGTGTGATTTCTCCATAAGACACAGTGGCATGGCAGATTTGAAGAAACATATTGCCACTTCAAAACACAAGTCACGTGCCTCTGCAGTTAGTGGAACAATTACTACAATAGCTTCTATGCAAACATCATCACAACTCTCTCACAAAGTCATAAAAGCAGACTTTTTTTTTCAAGGGCTAATTGTCAAGCGTAATTTGCCAATTAGTGTAAATGATGAATTTTCCAAGATGGCTGCTGTCATGTTTCCAGATAGCAAAATTGCGCAGTCATACTTATGTGGCCGAACCAAAGGAAGCCATATCATCAATGCAATTGCTGCTGATGCTGTGCAGGATTTAAAGGGGTTCCTTGCTGTTAATAAAAAGTGGTATTCTCTTGCAACCGATGGAAGTTCAGATAATGAGGATAGGTTTTTTCCAGTGGTTATAAGGCATGAAGACAAAACATCTGGGCTAGTTGTACATTCTTTTCTGGACATTCCAGCTGTTAATGAAGCGACAGGTGAAAATATTTACATTGCTGTAAAAAGATCATTGGAAGAGAAAAATCTTAGTCTTGCACAGTGTGCCTCATTGTCTTGTGACAATGCTTCTGTTATGACTGGGAAAGGCAAGGGAGTTCTTGGGCATCTTAAAAAAGATAGGGCAGCTATGTATATGATGGGTTGCCCATGCCACCTTTCTCATCTTGCTGCAAAAAATGGAGCGAAGGCTCTCATTCGCTTCAATCCAGAAGAATTTGCTATTGACTTATTTTACCACTTTCAAAAAAGTGCAAAAAGAAAATCTAAATTGAGGGAATCCCTACTTTTTTGTGATCAGGAAATTCGTAAGGTGCTCAAACATGTAAGTACAAGGTGGCTGAGCCTCAGTAAATGTCTTGAAAGAGCTCTAAAATTGTGGGATTGTTTGAAATCTTACTTTCTTACAAACTACGAGGATGATGAGCCAAGTGAGGAGCCAGCAAGAAAACGGCAAAAAAATCTAAAAGGTGGAGACAGAGAACGACGACTAGTGAAAGTTTTCAAACACCCTATACTGAAGTGCTATGTTCTGTTTCTCCATGCTATCATGCCCAATTTTGATAAGTTTAATGTCCTACTCCAGACAGAGGCTGCTATGATACACGCGCTGCACCAGTCACAGATCAAACTATATGAGTCAATTCTGTCATGCCTGGTAAAGCCAGAGATCATTGAGTAGCATAAGGATGACATTTTAGAAGTTGCTTTTAATGACCGGTGCAATCATCAAAGTGATTCTGATTTGTTCATTGGCTATGGGGCACGACAGGCAATAAGGCATTCGGATATCGACGGTACACCTACAGTTGGAGCATTTAGGAAACAAGTGAGAGAATTTTATATTAAGGGGCTAACATACATCAAAACTAAGTTTCCCCTCTATGATCCAGTGGTAAGGAATGCCACATTTTTGTCTCCAAACATGCAGATGACCTCGTCATTTACAAGTATTGAAGAGTTGCGTAATGTTTTCCCTGATGTTGTTCCTGAAGAAGATATGCAGCAACTTTCTCGAGAAATTTTACACTATCAGTCTACTACACCTCTGCCAACCTGGCAAGATGGAATTACATGAATTGATCAGTTCTGGGAAGATCTTTCCAAATTGAGGGATCCTGGAGATAACTCTCTTCGCTTCAAGGTGCTGTGTGTTCTGTCAAAGTACATTTTGTTAATACCTCACAGCAATGCATTCTGTGAAACTCTGTTTAATATTGTACGGAAAGTGACAACCGATATGAGGAGTCAGCTGGGACGGAGTCAAGAAGGCCATGCTTCTGACAGTATGTATGCAGCCCATACAGGTATTAGAAATACACTCTGCAGCATTGTATCAGCAAAGGTCAATGTGTTCAGCAATACTGACCCTCACAAGTGGAAACCATCTGACAAGTTAATCAAGAAAGCAAAATCGTCTACATACCAAACATTATTGGCTAGGAGGGAGAGCAGTGGCCCTACAGCAAGCACAAGTTCACGACCATCCATCTAATTGTTAGAGAGACATTCAAGAAAAGAGTCCGAAAAGGAGAAGAAATATGTGACACATTATAAAAAAAGTAAATAGTGTACTAAATATGCTAGAACAAACAGGTTTCAACATGTTTACAATTCCCACTTTGTACAGTCGGTATGTGCTCTGCTCTAATACACAATAAATATTATATGTTGTTTTATCCTATTTTGGCCTAATTTTCTGGTGCTTATTTATTTTACTATAAAGTTAGGTTTTCTAACACCACTTCTACTCATCTTTTGTTAAAAATGTCGGCTTTGTTGGGCCTCTTCAAAAGATAATCTCATTGAACCCATGGCACAGTTTGTTGTTTATTAAGTTATTAAATTTAGCTACTGACTGAGAATATTATCACTTTATTTATTTTGCTTGTTTTTACTTAACAGAGATGTTGTTCGTGTTAAGAAAAACTATTAAAATGGTTTGTTCCTAAAGAAGTAGTACACGTCCTAATCTAATAAAGTGTTAACCAGGTTTCATTAACTTCTAAAAATCCCAAATTAATGGAGAATGTATACATCATTGTTATGGGTATGTTTGAAGGGGAAAACTTGTGTTAATGAGGAAGAAGTTGGTCACAGTGTGCACAGCTCACTTATTTGATACTTTTTTTTCTAATGATGGGTCAGAGGATCTGGATAGGCCACACCAGGCAGTCGTTTCCTGTGATCTCTTCAAAGCCATGTCACTTGAGTCAGTTTCTGTGTGGTCACAAGGTCAAAGTTTACGTCACATTTCCTGTGATGTCATGTCCTATCATTTCATTGGGTCAAATTGATGTGACATCATTTCCTGTCATGTCATCATTATGCTAATTACTATTTTTGAACCTTTAAGATTCCTACATATTTTTGGTCACATAATGTTGGCATGTATGGAAATAGGCAGAGGCACATCTATAAGGTTTGAAGGCTTACCTATACCTCTGGCATTTCTAGCATTCACACACACCCAGCAGTAGGGCACAAGGGGGTACTAACCTTTCCATAAAACAAGTGGCTGTAGTCCAAAAGCAAGGAGAAAATGACATTACCCAAGATGCCCACAATGGGCCATCTTAGAGTACAGCCTATAAAAGCCACAACCATTCCATTAACCATGCTCAGTGTTCAACCTATAACTGAGTAACGTCTTACCATATGTGTCATGAGCACTACTCGCGAGGAGCCAGGACTGGCCCAGCGCCCCCGGAAGCAGACCCCTACAGGGGCCCTTTGGACCGTGTCCTGGCGCCTTTGGCACCAGGCTCATAAAGGACTTCAGTCCCGGCGCCGCTCATATTGATAAACTGTGTAATAATGCTTGGGTGGACTTATCTGAGGCAGACCATGCTGCATACTTACCCAGAACAATCCAGTCTGGCTGAAATCCCCAGCCATCAGGGCTGGGAGGAACTATTTCCTCTATTCAGGAACTCTTTTCTTACCTGGGTGGGGCCGGTGGAAGAACACACACCTGAAGCACTTCTCTGCTATTTAAACCACGCCCGATGGAATACACGTGCTTCGCGTTATTCTGCATCAGCAGCAGGACGCTCACCGAGTCGGCTCCTGCATCCTGGCTCCTGACACGCCCGCCAGCACCCGGAACACCTGCAAACAGACAAGAAAAGAGAAGGCGAGCATTAGAAATTATACTTACCGGAATCCGGCCTCAGCAATCCTACCTCCGACGATCCTGCAAAGGAAAGGTACAAGATTAGCAGCGCTCTCAAACGCTCGCAGCCGCACCGCCTTGCCTTACCCATCCGTGGCCTCGCCGAACTCCACCGCGGCCACGACGCCGGCAGCATCTCGGCACATGAAAAAAAGAAAAAGACCGTCATTAGAGGTGCCCGCTCTAAAGCGGCCACATTTCTTCCACTTACTTACGTGCTTCATCACGCGCGACAGCGGCTGTGTCGCCGGCAGCATCTCGGCACCTGTAAGCAGAAAAAGACAAATCATTAGAAGTAAGCAGTCGCTTTTCTTTCGCTTACCTTCCTCCACCGCGGCCACGACGCCAGCTACATCCCAGCACCTGCATAAGAGGAATACATGGTGAGCACTAACTAAGCACGGAGAACAAATACTCACCAAGAGACTTACCTGCTTTAGGTTTCTGGGCCCCGGCTCCTGTGGAGAAAAGACACTCAAACTTACGGCTACCGCAGGAGAGACGAAAGGACACGGTGTCCGCAACTATTTCCTATCCAGTGACGTAACTGGATCCTACGCACCCCTGAACCTGAAGCAGGATGGAGAGCTCATCTTTACAATACCTAAGGTGAGAGCTCACAGAAACCAAGCTGGGGGTCAAGAAGAGTGAGAAAAGGGAGATTGGTGGGAACACATATCCACCCCAGCTGGTAATCAATCCCTTTTCTTCCACCTGCAGAAAACTTACTCTACAAGCCAGGCAATCCAAATTCGGAGGCCCCGTCCAGAACATCTTCCGGGCCCTGCGCCTCACGATAGAAGAAACGGTAGCAGTCCAGTTCAGGTCAGCGTCTCTGTGGGAATCAGGTGAGTGTTACAATATGCTCTTGTCATGGCTGCTCCTTTCCTGGACATTTGTCACTTTTACCATGCCCATGTTTGGCTTCCGGGTTAATCTCATCACTTCCGTTGCTGAAAAAAGGGACATCAATGTTTCATGCAGCATGAAGGAGAGTCGCACTACGACTTCACCTGGACCTAGAAGAAGACAACATACAACAGATAAGTGACGGTGCTCGGCTGCTGCATGCAAACCAATCTTAAGCGCTGCCTGTTTACAACTGATAAAAACCTCTGCTAATAATATCTGAGGAGTACAACTGTTGCTAACTCCATATTTACCCATGCTTGACCATTTTAACAAAGCATGCAGAACGCTTTGCTCCTTTTGTGTATGTGAAGTGGTTGGGACTCCAAACAGCTGCTTACCTGCACATGGATCAGTGGAGGGTGCATGTCAATGGTCTGAATAATGATAACCACTAACCTATTGGACTGACTAAACCACCTTAGAGTAATTAATTACCAGCTTTAGGCTATTTGTGTACATTACAGTGGAGTTCATTGTGAAGAAAAAGTGGGCTAAGACTGAAATAACTGTGCAACATTGAGGATATAATGGGAGTGGTTCTTACACCATGGCCGGCCGCTGCCACTCCCAAATGTCAGCCTCACTACAAGAGTGATGCTGCAGCTCCCTTTCAGAGACATAGCAGGTACATGTAGGTTTAGAGGGAACAACGCAGATCAATGTAAGGTGGTTTTCTCCAACACCGTCACAAAGAACCTCAGCAGTGTCACAAAAATAACTTTTACCCCTTGGCCATCTGGGTGGGCACTGTTCTTCTTCAGTGCTGTCATTCGGGCTCACTAGGGAGAAAGGGTGTTCACGTCCGGTGTCTTCTTCATTCCCTGGGAGCGACCAGTGCTGGCACACAAGACTTCAGGTAAGGCACTACAACAACTTCCAATCTTGCTTTCAACCAGAATACAACACTGAGACAACTATATGTCACATCCTTCATGACCTCCACAGCATTACAAATACAGGGCACCACACTTCTCATACTAGTCAACCTCTCTGCAGCCATCAATACCTTTGACCACGCCATTCAACTGAACAACCTATCACAAAGGATGACACTTTCAGGCACCGTCCTTGACTGATTTACCTCCTTCCTTACAAACAGGTACACTTTACCTCTATGCCCCCTTTTTGATATAACCCTACCCTGGTCAAGTATGGAGTCCCGCAAGGCTGCTGCCTGTCTCCACTCCTGTACAACACATATGCTTGGACAGACCCTTAGCAAACACAATGTCCATTTCCACCAATGCACTGATGACACACAACTATACTTCCAAACATCATCCCTCCACATCCTCAAAACCTGTCTCTCCATCATTACCACATGGAAGGCCACCCATTTCCTCAATCTCGACCCTTCCAAAACAAAATACCTCCTTATCTGCCCACTCAGACACAAATACAAACTCACATCATGGATCAAAGAACATTTTATGGATAACTCACACATTTCACTCTCCACACCTGTCAAATCCCTTGGCTTTATCATCGATGACGACCTGCCACCAAAACATGTAATCTAGAACTATACCTCCTGTGTAAGATCAGTCCTCTAACCCTCCTCCCCAATTGGCACTTGCCCTTTGGGACTCCATCCCCATTCCCTAGCCAGGTTGAGCCTGCACCCCCTTAGCACTTCCAGCTCATTCCTCGCACTTAGCATGTGGGCCTTTGTGCCCCGCAGTCTCTTCTCCCTGTGCTCTGTCCATGTGGCCTCCCTGGGCACTGGCTTAACCCACCAGCACTTCCCACAGCCCCTCTCCCCTGCACTTCTATTACTGCAATTAAATGATCTGAATGTCACAAGGCCTAGTCGGACTGTTTCTGTTCTTGTCATCACTCTACCCCCCCTTGTCTTGTTGTGCCTTGAAACACATTGATATGATATGGCATTTATAACACGCCTATACACAAGTTTTTAAAGGCATGACGAGGCAAGGAAGGAGAAACAGAGGGAAGACAGAGACAGCAATCCTACTAGGCCATTGAATTTGCACAAGTGTAGGGGCGGGGGAAGGAGTAACGTCCAATTGTGTAAAGGGGCATTGTAAAAAACCCAATATATAAAATAAATAAAAATAAATCTACCACAAAACCCCATCTTACCTTCACAATATACTGAAACCCATCAACCACACAACCACACATATACCAGATAGCAAGCCAGGATCTGCTACACATTTCACTACAGCAAACTAACATGCACACACAAGCAAGCATTTACACAATCATCACACAGGGCATGGAACACCCTGGCCCTCATTAGGACCCAGGCGTTAAGGGGTTAACGGCACCGTAAACGGCGCTGACCCTTAACGCCTGATTCCAAGGTCCCTTTGCAGGATGGTGATTTTAACGCCTGCTTTTTGCAGGCGTTAAAACCCATGCTGCAAAGGGACCTTGGTGCTAATTACGCCACCGTAATTTACGGTGGCGTAATTAGCGCCTTTCCCCATTCTCATTATGCCCTATAGGGCAAAAATGGGAATGGGGAAGGGTAAAATGGGAAATGGGGATTTACTGCCCCACTCACCCTGGAATGGGGCGGTAAATCCGCCAACCACCATGGCGTAAACGTAGTTTACGCCATGGTGGTAAGGGTACGACCCAGGCGGTAACTTACCGCCTGGATCGTAATGAGGGCCCCTGTCTCTTCATATCTGCACTGCACTCTCCATACCCCTTTCTAGACTGAGCCTCAACACATACGTGTTCCCAACACATAGCGCTGCCCCTCCATATCCCGTTACCACTTGCCTATCCTAATCTTTCTATACTATCCTGAAAACATGTAGTACATTCTGTTTTACCTCCCACCTTTTCAACCTTTGAACCTGGTAAGGTGCTCTATGAACCACTGGCTAGGGTAAGTGCTGGACAAAAAGTGAAATAAATAAATATATCAATAGGTATGAAAAATATGCTTTGATATGATAACACATCAAATGCACTGCAAAACATGTGTACACCTTCTATATGTGTTTAGGTAACAACCCTTAAGTAAAGGAATAATTGAAAGAACTCTAATGGCACAGGCATAAATCGCCCGTCAAAAGGCGTAAACACTTTGACAGGGAAGGTGGTGGTAGGCACCATTACCCTACTGTTATTGGAATATAAGTGCTTGCGCCCTTATTGGAAGAAGTGTGTCATGCCTTTTAATGAAGAAGTCTGCTTATTTTAATCAGTGACAACAGACAGCGATCAATAGCCTTGTCCCTATCCTGTAAGAACAAACATAGAAAAAGAAACACAGGGCCAAAACATTCCGAATCGACTAAATCATTTGTAAGTCTGTATCATCAATAAAACAAAGAAGGTGATACTGTGACAATGCAAAGAACTACTGAGCACTTTTTAATAATGAACTCGATTCATTACTTTTCATTGTTATTTTGTAGTTCTCTATCAAATAAAAACGAAAATGTTAAGAATTGATGTCCAGACCAGGATGGCACTTAGATACTTTATTAAGTATCTCTCTGTGACAGCAGGCACTGCCTCCAGCAACCTGCACCAACTGACTCCAAACAGAATACCTCAAAGCACAACAATCTGAAAGGAATGCATTACCTCACAATGGCATACATAAGTAATGAAGCAGAGCACAACTACTGATGGCATGAACACATGTGACATTTGAATCTAAATCTGAATAAAGTAATACAAGTAACGTTTAAGTAAAGTAATAAAAGCAATATCCCAACACATCTCCTCCCTTACAATGTTGAACTCAATTAAGATAATAATCTCTTAAACAGGTAGGTTTACTCCTCACTCTCTCCAAATTCACATTTACATTGCTATCCTTTAATGCATTATTGTTCACACTCATGTTTGCATTTGAACTCGATAGCATATTATCCTCATTGTCATTCTCAGTGCATTCATAATCTTCAACTGGCCCATTGTTGTTACATTTCACCAACCTTGACATGGACCAGCATTCACCTCCCTCCATGATGGCTACATTTCCTCTCACTACGGAAATTCTTTTGGGCCCAATGAATTTACTCTCAATGCACTTAGGAGACATTCTCGGATTTTTATGTAAACCATGTCTCCTTTTTTCCAAGCTATTGTTTTGGACTTCCTTTCAGCATTCGCCCTCTCTACATACTCATCCTGAGCCTCTCTTATAAGTGACATAACTCTGGTCCTGTCCACATAAGTACTCTTTGCCAAATCTAACCATCCCGGACACAATTTGGTCCCTGGTTGCCTACCTTTGAGGGACATAAATGGAGAAACTCTGGTAACCGAATGTGGGGTGGTGCAGTAATTCCACACCATCTCCCGTAACACAATTTGCCAATTTAGACCTGACACCATAGCTAACTGTAGCCCTCCTTTTATAAATCGGTTTGCTCTCTCTACCAAACCATTTGCCCTAGGCTGATAGAGGGCGGTTCTGTAATGTTTGATTCCAAACTTTTTAAAGAACTCCACCATTCTGTCAGAGCAGAACTGAACGCCATTGTCCGATACAATCTCTGTTGGAAATCCCTCTCTATAAAATACCTCTTCAAAAAATGTTATCATTTGAGTAGTGTTAGCCTCTCTTATCGCCTTCCACTCCACCCATTTAGAATGGTAATCCACAAGGACAATCAAGTATTTAAAATCATTTCCTAAATCTTGTAAAGGCCCCATCAAATCTACCGCAACCTTTTTCCATGGCTCACTTGGAACACTTACGGGTCTTATGGGAGTCTCCCTAATAACCTTACTCTTATCACTCTTTTCACATTCTCTACAACCTCTCACGCATTTCTCGACCTCACTATCAATTCCTGGCCACCAGAAAGATTGCCTGATATGTCTTTTGGTGCCCCCCAAGCCTAAATGACCTTGGTGCGCAATGTTAACTAACTTGGACCGAATATTACAAGGGGGAACTACCCTTAGTCCTTTCCTGAGCTGAAAACCATCCTCTGATAAATTCAATTCTTCTTTTATGCCATAGTACCCTTCATATTTCTTTTCAATGAGATCTTTCCTGGGCCAACCTATTTTTGTCCATATTTTCACTTGTTTTATTATCTCATCCATACCGTCAGCATCCTTCCACTCATCTCTCCCTATGGCTTCATATTCTACTTCATAAATGCTCAGACCATGCTCCACACTTACTTCCCTAGAGTCGTTGTCTTGTACAGGCAACCTTGACAAACAGTCTGCCACTATGTTGTCTTTTCCAGGTATATACACAACTTTAAAGTCATAAGCCAGTAAATCTACCATCCATCTGGATATTCTAGGGGAACCCTTTGCCCATTCTACACTTCCTAGCAATTGTACCAATGGCTTATGATCCGTCCTCACAGTGAAAGGTTGACCCCAGAGATAAAATTTGAAATGTTCAACAGCCCACGAAACTGCTAGAGCCTCCCTTTCTACAACAGAATAATTTTCCTCAGCACCCCTCAAAGGACGTGAAGCAAAAGCAATAATGTGTTCCACTTTGCCATCATCAAACTGGGAGAGAGCAGCACCTAAGCCCAAGGTACTCGCATCCACTGCTAGTACAGTTTTCCTATTGGCAACAAACCCTCCCAAGGAGGGAGCACCCACAATACAATCCTTGATCCTCCTGAAAGCACTCTGACATTCATTAGTCCATATGTACTTAGCATTTTTCTTTAACAAATCCCTCAGAGGCGAGGACATGGTGGCAAAGCCGTCGACAAACTTGTGGTAGTACTCCGCCAAGCCCATGAAAGAGCGTAACTGCTCCTTGTCTTGTGGTTGGGGAGCATACTTGATGCTGTCCACCAGGGATTTCTTGGGTGAAATTCCGTCACCTGAGATCCTGTGGCCCAAATAATCCACCTCTCTTACGGCAATTTTACATTTTTCTCTCTGCACAGTCAAACCAGCTTCTCTGAGCCTAACTAACACTGCTCTCAATATTTCATTATGTTCAAGCTCATTCTCTGCAAAAATAAGAATGTCATCTTGAAAGACTGTGACCTTCCTCAAACCCCTGAGTACCTCTTCCATAACTCTCTGAAAAACAGAGGCTGCAGAGGCCAATCCAAAAGGCATGCGGTTATACTTAAACACACCCTCGGGTGTGATGAAGGAAGTGAGATGTTGGCATTCCTTGGATAATGGAACTTGATGGTATGCTGACGAAAGGTCAATGACAGAAAACCACTTTGGCTCACCCAAGGTTGACAAAGTCTCAGAAATGTTAGGGAGTGGATGTCTCTCAACTATGATGTTCTGGTTCAAGCTGCGAAGATCAACACACAACCTTAGTTTCCCATTTGCTTTGGCCACCAAGACAATGGGCGACAACCATTCCGTGGCCGTAACTGGCTCAATGACACCCTTGTGAATCAAATTTTTGAGCTCTTCCTTGAGTTGCAATCTCACTTTCAATGGCACTTGCCGCACCTTGTGTACTACAGGCTGTGCATTGTTTTTGAGCTTTATATGGTGTTCTAACTTTCTTAGTTTGCCTAACTTTTCTGAAAATACTTCTGGGAAGTCCTTGGTCCAAATATCTTCTATTTCTGCTATGGTCACAGGATTGGGAGCACTGGCTTGAATTCGCACTCCCAAGCTCCTCTGCTCCTCCCAACCCAGCAACAAGGTACCTTTCTTCACTACTAGTACCATAGCTTGACAACTTCTTTCTTTATAGTGTATCTTAGCTGGAAATTCCCCCAGAATGTCTATAGGCGATTCTGCGTAACCGCAAGCTCTGACACTGGTGGGTCGAATTATGTCTTCACCTTTTCTTAAGACACTGACAAGGGTGTCTCGGTATATGATGGTCCAGGGCGAGCATGTGTCTACCTTCATGACTAGCTCGCACCCATCAACAAGAAATGCGTCTACTGGGCCCTTCGTTTCCCCAGACAAAGCTGATATCTCAAAAACATGCTTGTTGATTGATTCTCTCACATCCGCCACTTCCTGTATATCATATCCTCTTCTAATGTTTTCTTCTTTGTTGTCTTCTGCTCTGTGTTCTACATAACTGACAGCAGCAAACTTGCAGACATTTGCAAAATGTCCCTTGCCCCTGCATTTGAAACATTCACCAAACTTAGCAGGACACGATGGAAAGTTTGCGCCGTGTCTGGGACTCCCACAGCGAGAACAAGAACTTCTCATATTCCAGTTCCCTTTTTTTCCACTGAACGTATTTGATTTCTTTCTTTGATCCAGGGTGCACACAGCCATTGATGGTGTGATCGATTTGTCCACCCTGAGCTCCTTGACATACTGTGAAGTTTGTTCAATGCCCCTGGCCAACTCCACCGCCTCATCCAGACTCATGTCCTTGGCTAGGAGTTTTTCTTGAACTCTGACATTGTTGGTGCACCTTATCAATTGGTCTCTGATTAACGAGTCACTCAATTGTCCGAATTCACAGGAGTAGCTCAGGGACCTCAAGCATGCAATGTACGATTCTACAGGTTCTGATTTTTCTTGTGTCCTCTGGAAGAATTTGTGCCTTTCAAAACTGACATTCTTCTTTGGTTCAAAATGGTCTCGCAGGCAACCCAGAGCCAATTCATACTCATCCATATCACCAGATCCTGACACTTGGTTTCCAGTAAGGCCATCAAAAATTCTTCGTCCTTCTACTCCCAAATTATGTATTAGAAGAGCCTTTTTGCGCGCAGGAGAAAATCTGTCCCCCCCCATGGCCACTAAATAGTTCTCAAAGGCATCCTTCCATTTATCCCACCTGACTGCAGGCCGGCCTGGTTCATTCAGAAAAGAGAGAGGGGGTGGGATGGAAGCAGCCATGGTGACCAGAGACACTGTAGTTGCAACCTTGGCCTTTCACTCTTGAGTCACAATTAATGTATTTCAGGATGCTGCATATAACGTATTGTAGGATGTTCCAGCAAAGATAAATATCACCATAAAAGACAGATTTATTATTTTTTTTTTTCTTTCAGTAATGCACCGTTGCAAGGCCAAAGGGGGGCGGGGCCACCGTTGCGGGGGCGGAGTCTGCACTCAACGCCGTTCGGGGCTTTAAGGCTGCAGCGCCTGCCCAGCCGCTCTCTCCCCGTGTACGGCTCGAATCACAAGGTTGAGCCTGTGCTCGCGCTCCACTCGCGCTTCACGGCTCGGTGAGCGAGAGCTATGAGTCTGAGCTGGCATTCGCTCTGAGTGCTCGCGCTGTGCTCGCGCTCCAGCTGGCGTCCGCTCTGGCGTGCTCGCGCTGTGCTCGCGCTCCAGCTCACCTTCCCAATGCGTTGGGGAATCCCTCAGTATCTGCGCGCGCTCGAGAAAAGGGGGTCCCTTCAACCCAGGCTTGCAGCGCAGCGCACTCTTGACTTGCCTTAGCTGGAAATCTCCCTTAATGTCCACTCGCGGCTCTACCTCTTCTGCCTGCTGTCACGGCCGCCGGGAGATAAGGGATCTGCACAGCCACAAAGACGGTTGCGCCAGGACTGTCGCACAAAGGGGTTCAATCCCATCCTCGTCGCCAATGTTAAGAATCGATGTCCAGACCAGGATGGCACTTAGATACTTTATTAAGTATCTCTCTGTGACAGCAGGCACTGCCTCCAGCAACCTGCACCAACTGACTCCAAACAGAATACCTCAAAGCACAACAATCTGAAAGGAATGCATTACCTCACAATGGCATACATAAGTAATGAAGCAGAGCACAACTACTGATGGCATGAACACATGTGACATTTGAATCTAAATCTGAATAAAGTAATACAAGTAACGTTTAAGTAAAGTAATAAAAGCAATATCCCAACAGAAAACAATCCTAATTCCGACAAGGCATTGTAGAGGTGTTGTTTGAAGCCTGCTCTCTCAAATGCCCAGTCAATTTTTCCATCCAATGTTGTGCGAATTAGGCCCGCAGAAGCGGGATGGGCAATAACACATCGCTCATACGTCACAAAGCACACAGCTGAGGAAAATCCTAACCATGATCAGTAAGGTTTCTATACAGCAGAATACCTTGGAGAGAGTGGTGAGGTGCAGTTTCTTACACCTTAGGGATATCTGGGATAGGAATAAAGAAATCACTGAAGCAGAGGTCACTCGACGATACCATGGGTCTTGTATCTGGGCAAAGAACACATCATGTGTCAGACAACATTGCAGCTTGTGGGGGCAGGCACTGTAAGTACACACAAGAATGACAAATCAGTACAGCAAACATGTGGAGATGTAACAACAACAAATAGATTGGGTAAACAGGCAACGGAAAAAAGAAAACTTTGGTTGTTTTGTTTTTTGGGGGGAAAGCAAAATGGACACAATTTTTGTTTTCGTTTTTTACTTAACAAGGTGGATTCTGCCAACACAATATACAAACACTAAAGAGATAAAGGAGTAAAAAAAAAAATCCAACAGAGATAGAATAACACATCTCCAGACACCACCAAGCATTGCAAAGTACACAAAAAACAATCCCTAAAGTTGTCAAAATCTTTTAAAATGCTCCTGATTTACTCTAATTGTGAGTCTTTTCATTGTTACTCCTTTGCTCAAAGACTAACAAAACACATATGAGTCTAATGATTGAGTTGAGCCTTTTATAGAGCCTAGAGCTTCCTTTAGGAGGTCTGAGTCTTTGTACCGGATATACAAACTCCACAAGCCCACCAAAGATCTGAATTGAGATAGCAGATTCGACCTGCAATTTGAGATTCAACCTGGGAGCTAAACTTGCAGATTGGATAAAACTACTCCTAAGTATTTGAGGGTTTTACCACTATAGTATGTTTATCCAGGCCTACTTATAACATGAAATAATAATAAAAAATACTTGTGAGGGAAAGGTAATATGCAGAGGTTTATGGGTGGGTACATGCTACAAGAACTCAATTTCCATGGTATGTACAGATATTTATCCCAAAAAGAGGCTAACTGCATTGAAATGTCACTGATCATGATTGTGGGTAATTAATTAATGCATATCAATATTCTACATTCCTAAACAACTCCCACTATACACTCCACATGGAACCTGGAACCACCCATTTCAGAAGAACAGTGACCAATCCTATCCTTTAATTTGTCTCCCATGGACCTAATTCAAACCTCATCCCCTATCTCCTCCTCTGTATCTCTGTGTCTTGCTTTCCCTCCTATAGGACTTCATTTCAGTCCAGCAGTAGTATAAACACAGGTTGTATTTCAAAATAATACTTCCTTTGCTACTTCACAACATTATAGATATAATTACCAAAACTCTTAAAATGAACCTGCATGTATGTGCAGGTAATTACTACACTCAAAAACAGGTATATACGTGGTGTCACCCATGCAGTCAAATTTCCCCAAAGGAGTCAAATGGGACTCCAAAATGAAGAATAACTAAAGTATCTGCTTGACACTGAATCGTGCAGACCATTCTCCATACCACATGTTTACTACATGCATCAACGTCCGGTTGGAAATATTGCCAAACTCATAGGTCCCACAGTTTTCTAGTACAGCCTTCCTTACATGGGAGTGATACAAAAAATGCATAAATATAACATAATAACTAGCAGTACCGCCCGACATTGCCCAGGTATGCATGGGGGGGGTCTGCTATAGCCTTGTGTATGTGTTATTGTGTGATAACTTCCTATTCTTGAAAAATCGCTAAATTGGCAATTTCCCAAAATCGTCTCTACTGGTAGCATTTGGCTGGACCCCGTTCCACCCATGTGCATGGCGAATGGGTGGGGATGGCAAATTTTACTATCACCAGCACACCCCAGACTGGTATGCTGATCCCGGGCCAACATTTAAGCCCACCAACTGTTGTGGGGCTGGAGTCAATAATTGCACAATCGACAATATACCGACACCGCCTAAAATGATAGCACAGGACAAGACTGCACCCTGCTCAGGGTGAATGAGTGGGGTTGATCAAATTTCACTATCGTCAGTACACCCCAGACTGGTATAACGACCTTGGACCAAAGGTTCACCCCACCAGCTGTTATGGGCTGGAGCCAACCCTGAACATCACTTTCGCAAATATATAAAGATTAAGAAAATGTATTGCTCACTATGGTATCTCTAATTTTATATTTTATTTGTGAAAACTGAAACTCATAAAATGTTCCTAATATGTCACTTCTGTGTGGGTGTGGTTAGGGTGTGTGCAGAATAGACTGAATGGAGTGGTTTGAATGGAGAGAAATATCAGTTCGTTGTGCTTGTTTAGAGCAAACGATGGGATCTTCTTTTCTATGTAAGGCGTATGCATGAACTATTACCATTTCACAAACCCTTGAAATCTTGCTTCTTTTATTGAATTATCTTTTCGAAAGGCTTCCCTTGTGCTGATTTCCGTGGCATTCAAACCACCTTGAAGCTCAGACAAAAGGTTCATTATTTGCATGTTCTTTCGATTTGAATGTATTATATTCTTTTCCTATTTTATTTTTCCGATACACATTCAACGACGTATTCCACGTGCCAGATGTTTAGTTCTAATGTCCTGGCGATTTTTGAAAACTACATGCATCTACACCTATGTAGCAGTATGGATGATGCATTGAGCAGTACATTTCTTTTGCACTATTACCTTTCTTTTATATGTGTAGGAGTATTTTTTATGATCGATGGACCGTTTTGCGATTGGTGTATGGAATAGGGTGCATCAGGCCACTACTGCATGAGTAGTCCACCGCCCAGACGCCTGTGGCCTACCCTGCCTAGGCCTACCACCTTCCTGCCCACTGCCTCCCACAGCCAAACTCTCTGTGCCTACCAGCACGTTGCTACCAACCATAGAAGCTAAGCTTCCCGCGCCTACCAGCACATTGCTGCCAAGCCAGGAGACAAACTCTCTGCCCCTACCAGCACATTGCTACCACCACAGGAGCCAAACTCCCCATGCCCACCAGCCCACTTCTATCAAGCCCAGAAGCCAGATCGCTTCAGCACATCTATAGCCCAGGCCCACCCCACCCCCTAACAAAATTGCCAAACCATGCACTGGCCCACCCAGGCTATGGTGGCTACATTCTCGCATCACCTCCTCTAGCTCTATGCCGTGCCCTGTCAAACTGAGGAAACAACACCTACATACCCGTTCCGCCATCCCTTCTGCCAACCACCCTACAAGACTACCTACAAGTCCCCAACTGGATTTAGAGCCCATTCCTGCTACCACCCCTCCACCAAACCCCATACTGAAGCCATTCCCCTGAGCCAATGCAACAGATGTACATGACTTCCTATTGGAGAAAGATCGGGACTTGCTCACCATCACTGAAACATGGCTGCCGCCTGATGCTGCTGGCCCAGCCCTATCCCTAGTCATCCCATCTGGGTACACCATCCTGAGATTGCACAGACCTGCCAAGCCAGGTGGTGGTGTCACCATCTTGTTATGTTGTGTTGACGGATATTTATACAGCGCACTATCACCACCGGAGTAGTCCCATGGCACTCTGGCAGATCTGAAAAGCAAGAGGGTAGGGGTAAATAGAAGTACTGAGCAGTAAAAGCGCAAGAGAACAGTGATGTGATATTGGCAGCTTCAATTCGGTTTACACCGTTTGCTGAGCTTAGGTGTGCTTTTCGGTTGGTAGCCATCATGTGTTGTTGTGTGGGGCTATGTGTGGTTTGTTTTGTTTTTGCAGTCTAGATGTGATGCATGCTAATCTTCACAATTCTATCTAGATCTGATGCATGGCTATCTTCACAAGGCTGTCTAGATGTGACACATACTAATATTCACAATTGTACCCCTTCCATACCTGCCCAAATGCAATTGGCTTGTTGCAAACTATGGTTACCTTACAAATTGATGCTAGTTTTAAAAGGCTACCTTGTATAGGTGCAGCCAAGGCTGACTTTTGCTGACAGGCATAGGTAGGCTGAGTGCCTGGGGCAGTAGGATATTAGGTAATGAGGCAGGTGGGGGAGGTTAATGGGGTTATCCAGATATAGATAACTAACACAATGGCATAAGTGCCAGGCATAACTATCACATAAGCGTGGGCTATGTGCATTCGACTAAAACTATTTTTAGTAAGATGTGGGAAGTGGCTCATGAACACAGTTGGGATAGATGCAACATGTTGCTAACTAACACATTTCACCTAGATGAGAGAGATGGCTAAGCAACACATTTTATCTAGGTGTGGGAGACTACAACAAATGATTTATAAGCAAGCTTTGGGCGGTAGTGCACTAAAAGTAATTAGAGAGGAGGTGCTGTTTAGTTGGTTGCAGTGATTGCTGAGTCCCCTGTCTGCACCACACTTACCTTGACGGCCACTGCTGCTTGGTGGCTGCAGGCTTCCTGCTTCCCCCGGTGATCGCCAGCAATCAAGATCTGAAGCTGTTTCAGTTGGAGCTGCCCTTTGCCTTGGGGCCCTTAGCCTAGGGCTTTCCAGTCAAGGTTGCCCTAGCTCTGTCTGTGAAGAGGTACTCTTGGGTGGTAGGTGGCCAATGATATGATATGATATGATATGGCCTTTATAACGCACCTATACACAAGTGTTTCAAGGCATGGTGAGGCAAGGGAGAGGGAACTGAGGGAAGACAGACAACTATCCTACTAGGCCAGGTGTCATTCAGATCACGCAAGTGCATGGGAAGGGGGAAGGGGAGAGTGTGGGGGGAGGTGGGCAGGGGACAGTGCAGTACACGGGGTAACAGAATAAATAAACAATAAGTAAAAGTACGGCCAGCAGGTGGCAAGTGCAAATAGAGAGAAAGGTTTTGAGGTGCTTCAGGAACCGGAGATGATTCTCCTCAATTTTCAGGCAGCCAGGGAGGCTGTTCCAGAGGGAGGCCCCAGCCGAAGAAAGAGATCTACCACCAACTCATTGCTTGGAGAAGTGACTGACCCTGGGGGAGTTGGAGGCAGATGAGCGAAGAGCTCAAAAAGGAAGATATTTAGGAAGAGAGAGTTGAAGGTATTGAGGCCCCAGAAGGCCTTATGGACAATGCAGATGGTTTTGGGTTTTGAACTTAATTTTGCAGCCACTGGGAGCCAGTGCAGGGACGTCAGTCCTGGAGAGATATGATCCCTGGTCTTTAGGCCAAGGACAAGTCTTGCAGTCCTGTTCTGGATGAGTTGCAGAGGGCAGAAAGTAGAAGCAGGCTGATTTAGAAAGAGGCTTTTGCAACAGTACAACCTAGAGAGAACCAGAGCTCTGGAGACAGTGAGCATGTGGGGGAAGGAGAGGAAAGAAAGAATACCTCTGCGGAGGTGTAGCTGGTTGTGTGACTTCTTAGAGACATCAGAGATATGAGGAGAGAAGGAAAGTGTGGAGTCGAAGATGACTCCAAGCTTTTTAGCCTCACAGGTGGGAGCAGGAAGAGGGCCAAGAGAGGCCGGCCAGAGAGTGACAGGAAAGGAGGGAGCGGGTGTGCCAATGAGGAGAATCTCAGTCTTACTGGCATTACGGCAGAGATCATTGGTGGCACATCACTCCTGGATGGCGGACAGGCAGTCAGAGATGAGAGAGGGAGAAGAGGTGACTGAGGGTAGCCTGAAAATGAGCTGAGGGTCACCTGCATCGCCCTTGAATTTGGGGCAGAGCACAGAAATGCGGTTGGCAAGATGTGCCAGGTATTGGTTGAACAGTCAGGGAGAGAGGTTAGACCCCTGAGGAACACCACAGGTAGAGACAGAGATTAGAGGAGAGGAAGGACCCAAGTTGAACCTGGGAGGGTCGATCAGAGAGGAAAGATGTCAGCCACGCCAGGGCCTGACCGGTGATCCCCAGGTTATCACGTAGACGGTTGAGCAGGATGGCATGGTTGACTTTGTCAAAGGCAGAACAGAGATCAAGTAAGATGAGGACTCAGGGGGTGTTGGAATCAAGATTGGAGAGCAGGTCTTCACAGGTGTTCAGGAAAGCAGTTTCCATGCTTCTGGCAGCTCTTAAGCCAGACTGATGATCATGGAGACAGCCAACAGATTCAGCGTGGAGATTGAGCTGGGAGATGGCCAGCTTTTCCGAGAGTTTGTCCACGAAAGGCGTGATGGAGATTGGGTGATAGTTAGCCGGACAATCAGAACGTGTGGTGGGAGGGGAATGGCCAGATCATGGAGGGAAGTCAAAGGAGGCAAGGAAGGCATGTGGCAATGGCCGCAGAGGGGCAAAAATGCAATAAAATGGAATGTCTTAAGGGGAGAAAGGGGTCGCTATACCTTACCTGCAGATGGAAAGTGCCCAACTAGATCCTCATGTTAAATGGCCGAATTTTGAGGTTGTGCTGCATGTTAATGAATTTCCCGACTATGGGGGCAAGGGAGTCGATCAGAACAGGATCAGAACAGGTGTTGGGAGGGGAATGGGAGGATCATGGAGGGAAGTTGAGGGAGGCAAGGGGGGCATGCAGCAACAGCTGCAGAGGGGCACAAATGAAATAAAACAGAATGCCTTAAGGGCAGTTAGGTAGTCGCTGCACCTTACCTGTGGATAGAAAGTGCCCAACTGGATCTATCACAAAAGTGTCAATACCAATCAGAAACATTTCCCTCCCCCATGCAAGGATACAAACTCCTGCTTGCAAAACTTGAACCCAACCCCCAAACCAACATCAACATCCTCCTCCTCTACCGCCACCCTAGCCCCCTCAACTCCTCAACACTGACATGCCCCTCTTTCTGGCTCTGCTAATCAAACCCAATACCAAACTCACCCTTTGCAGTCATTTTTACTTCAGCTATAACAACAACTCTGACTCCCAGAGCACCACCCTTATTGCCACACTGCAAGACATCAACCTCATCCAAACTGTCACCAACACTACACATGTCAAAGGGCCTATTCTTGATTGGATCTTGAATGTAAACACACCCGTCACAGTTACCACTATCGACCTACTCCCCTGGACAGACTACGCCCTCATCCAATTTCTCTTACCACAAGAGTCCATGACCATGTGCAAAAATGGCAGCCGTCTCCCTATAACCTTGAGACGCACCACAAACTCAACGCAGAGCCTGCCTCACCTTACTGCCAACCATGACACCATTCACTCGTCTATAATGACACACTTCTACACACTCTTGGCCTGCACGCTCCCCTGAAGACCACTCTTCAGAAGAAGCCCTCAATTCACAATTGGTTCAGAGAAGAAATACTCACCCTCTGTTGACACGAATGGGCCCAAGAACACCTCTGGAGGAAGAATCCCTCCACCGCACACAAAGAAGCCTTTCCCACCACTGCCAAGAGGTATAAAGCTACCATCATCACAACCAAATCCAGTATCTTTAACACTAGAATCAGTGAAGCAAAGCTCCAACATCAGGGAATTCTTCAAAATCTTCAAAGAATTGGAATCTCTGCTCTGACTAACAAAATCCACAAACTCAGAGAAAGAAAAATCCTCAAAATGTCAGTGCTCCTTGCTAATGATGTACCCCCCTTAGCCAGTGAGATTCTCCCACCAACATCCCGCCGTCCTTCAACTTCACCCCTGTCTCATCTTCTGACATCCAAACTATTAACCAGTGACTTAAACCCTCCAACTACAAGGGAGACATCTGCCTTTCTAACATCATCAAAATGTGTGCTACCTCTCTTGCCCCTATCATCTCCAAATGCATTAACTCCTCCTTCTCATTGAGCTCTGTCCCAAGCGCCATCAAACAAACCTGGGTCACACACCCACTGATAAAACTCTCCCTGGATCCTATTCTCCCAACACACTACCACCCAATAACAACAGTACCTTACCTCCTCACAATTCTGCATCGCACTGCCTACACCCAAGTACGAGCCCACCTTGCAGAACACAAACTTCTGGGCTCATGCCAATTAGGCTTTAGAGCTTTGCACAGCACAGATGCCGCCCTCCTAGACCTAAATATCTAGTTTGATGAAATACATGATGCTGGAGAGCTCGCCACCTTCCTCCTTCTTGACCTCTCCACAGTCTTTGATCTTGGTGTCTACAACATCCTCTGCCAGCACCTCGACACCAAGTTCAACTTCACCAGTGAAGCCACCATACGATTAAATACTTTCTCTTTGAACTCTTGTCCAGGGTCTTTGCAGGTTGATAAGCAGCTGATCTCATCCCAGAACACTTTGCTGTCCCTCAGGGCTCATGCTTATCCCCCACTCTCTATAAAATGTATACCAAACCTCTGTTTGACCACCTCAACAACCTTGAAACTCCATACTCAAACTTGGCTGATGACACCCATATTCTGATGAAACTCTCCGGGAACCACACCATTGACTTTGACAACATCAATCAAGTCTACCGCATCATTCAGGCCTGGATGGCGGAACACCACCTCTGCCGGAATGATGATAAAACAGAACTGCTTATTGTAGGCTCCTCTCACCATCTAAAACAACTGGACCCCGCTTTCGCCCCCTTCTCCATCGACAGGAACAGAAGCATTGCGAAAATCCTGGATGTTTGCCTGGATTCAGAACGTTCTATGCACAAACATGTTAAGGCACTTGCCTTGTCAGCAGCCTACTCCACCAAACTCATTAACCATAGCCAAAAGGTCCTATCAGCCGACAACAGTCTCACACTAGCCAGAGCAATTATTGGCAGCACATTGGATTACTGTAACACAATACTCTCAGGTACCTCAGTGAAAAACCTAATTAAACCTTCAACTGATCAAAAACAATGCCCTACAGGTAGCCTTGGGCATGAAGAGAACTGATCACATCTCTGAAACAAGGTGAGAGTCTCACTGGCTACCCATCAAAGCCTGCATTGAGTTTAAAACCCTTTCAATAACCCATCGATGCATTAATAACACTGCAAGCACACTTTGAGAAAAACACATCAGCATTGCTTATACTCCTCTGTTGTCCTGGAACTAACTATACCTAGGTGCACAAGGAAGAGAGGGGGAGGAGCCAGCTTCCCGGTTACAGCACCATCTTTGTGGAACGCCCTATGGCCTCTCCTCCAAGATGTACCCTCATACCTAATCTTTAGAAAACAGCTCAAAACCATGTTGTTTAACATGTATGCATAAAGCATCGCCCTACCGCATAATTCTTACTGTCTGTTACCTAACATGTACCAATGCGGGTATATCTCCGGGTCAGGGCACTGTCAACAAATGAAATAAATAAATAAAGAAATAAATGCCATACTAGGGGGGCTTTACCATGTGATAGTGACCTACTGCCGTATGCTAATGCCCCAGGTGAAACAAGAGCATTATTAGGGGCAAAAGGTAATTACTAAACAGTATAGCCTACCAAATCCTAGTCTCCGGCAAAATGATTCTCCTTCCCCAACCTATTCCCTGACCTCAATACCTAGGCCACCTACAGGAAACCTACATCTCAGTAAAAACATTGGATGCACAAAGACACAGATTTATCCCTCTTACAACACATCAACTCTATATCCAGAACCTGTTTCTTCCAATTACACATCCTCAGGCGTATCTTCCCATACCTCAACTATACTCACTGTTTCCCTGCCACCATTTCCATCATCCTCTCCCACTTAGACCATACAAACTGCCTTTGCCTTTCCCGCACCTGTGTTTCAGAAAAGGAAACTGCAAAGAATCCAATAGGCTGTGGCCCGCCCGCTCATTAACCTACCTCACAGAGAACACATCAGCACTACACTAAGGCCCTCATTACAACACTGGCGCTGAACCATGGCGCTATTAGCACCATGGTTGGTGCCGGGTTTGTAACAGGTCCGCCATGGTTCAATGGGGAATTACCACCCCATTCCAAGGTTGGCGGGCGGTAATTCCCCATTGAACCATGGCCCTTCCCCATTCCCATTTTCGCCCCATAGGGCTCTATGAGAATGGGGAAGGTGCTAAGTACGGTACCGCAAATTGCGGTACCGTACTTAGCACCAAGGTCCCTTTGCAGGTCCCTACTTTAATGGCTGGTGTAGACCAGCCGTTAAGGTCGGGTCCCGCAAAGGGACCTCGTAGTAAGGCGCTGAGTGTTTAATGGCGCTGCAGCCTTTTACGGAGCCGTTAAACACTTAGCGCCAGGGTCGTAATGAGGCCCTAAGAGTTGTTCATTGACTTCCTATTGGTGGACACACTACCTTTAAAGCCATGTGCATCACTCACCAGGCCATCCACAACATCAGCCCGGAATTCCTCCATGACAAAGTCACTCACTACCACCTCTCAAGGACACTCAGATCTGGCACAGCATCTATCCTAGTTGTCCCACATTATGACTCCACCAGACTAGGCGGATCATGCTACTCTGTCCAAGCGCCGATCATCTGGAACTCTCTAGCCCTGCACATCCTCAACATTGATATTCACATGGCATTCAGAAAGGCCGTCAAAAACTGGCTCTTCCCTTCCTCCTCTTAAAACCCTTTCACACTCTATACTGTCGATATGCGCACAGAAACACTGACCCAAACACAACAACATTCCTATCCACGAATACCCACACGGATGTCGGCAGGGTTCGCAGCAGCTCAATGTGACAAATTTCTCATCCTCTATCCCCCACCTCTTCACTGACAGATGATCGTACATCACTCCCTGTCCCTGCAGGCCCTTCTCCCACTGCTCAGACTTTCGATCTAGGTAGTCCACTTCTAGCAAGACGAGACAATCACATTGGACCAAGAAAAACAACATCAAAGACAAGCCCCATCCAAGTTTACGTAATGTACATGTTGCACCACATCTGTGGACACAGGCCACAGGCATGTCACCCATTCATACACACTAGAACGTAGCTACAACTATGCTATTCCAGTCTAGCAGCTCATATAGCCATTCACACTGATACCTCTGATGCACCTCGTTACCTCTGCCATTAGTACACACTGACAACCTATGAAAAATGTGAGTCTAGCTGGGCACACATCGAATCTCCTGCACTAGAACACTATAATAAACCACCAATAGCACCTGCCCACGTGCCTGACCTCTGTACGGCTTACTGGAACCTAGCCAGCCCACCTAAGTCTTAACCTGGCAAAATTCACACACACATCTTTAATTTAACTCTTAGAACCTCTCACACATAGACTGCGGTCACCAAGGGTGTTCCAACCACAAAGCACATTGAGGCCATACAAATTGGGAAAGGGAGCTATATCAATGACAAATACAATACGATACAGTAAGGACAATTTCACCATTAGCAATCATCATGGTTGCTTAATGGGTGACACAAAGGTGATAATTGGCAATATAATGAAGATGATTAGGGCGTAAGCCATGTATTGAGAACTGCTGCTGTGATGAATATGTGATGTTGAGTGGCAGCTGGATGAACAGGGTGGTCCTACATTGGGATAGGTAAAAAGGCAGGCCAGAAGCCCGGGTGAGGGAAATGTTTCACGAGGCTTGAGATTGGATCTGTGCGATTGAGGATGTAATGTACGATGATGGAAATGCCTAATGGAGGGACAGGCCCCCCTGTCACTGTCCTACAACTTCTGTGTGTGTGTTTTCTCTATGTGTTTGGCCATTGAGGTCCCACCTGTGATACCTTTATGGCACCCAGGGGTGGGTGTACACCTTTATACCCTTTATTTGTGTTTTGGCCACATGTGTGTTGCCCACAGAACAGGGTATGGGCTGGTGGCAGCTACATGCTAACTTGACAGTGACTCTGAGTCTCCTCCATTTTTGGGACACCCAGGCACTGCCAGAAGGAATCAATGGATTCCTGTAAGGAGGCAAGATGGCCCCTGTGGCATCTTGGTTTATTTTGCTTTTTACCTTGTTTTCCAATGTCCTGGGAAGCCCTGACTCTGTCTCTTCCTCCTGAATGGCTGTTGGTTGGAAACACCATTTACGTGTCTGTTGTTCCCTTTCCAGCCTGACTGGCTGTAGGATGGAAATATCATATATGGTTCTGGGACTGCCTCCTGTCAGACTGACTGGAGCCTTCCCAGGTGTTGTGTATTATGGGTACACCTTAGGGGTGGGACCTGTGTGAATGCAGTCTGAAGTGAACTCACATTCTCTGTTGTGGGTGTCTGGTTCTGTGTGTGTGACACAATGAATGAGACAGCCTTGCCTGAAACTGATATGAATACAGTCCAGTGTGCTGAAAGGCTGGGTACTTTCCCCAATCCACATTGGGGTGAAGTGAATGTCCTGCATGGCTGTGAGCCTGATTGGCTGCCTGCCAGAATGAATGCCCAGCTGTGTGATTGCCTGACTGAGTCTGGATCAGGCAGAGTGAATGAGGGACAGATATGTATATATGGGGACTTTTCACTTACCAATGTGTTCAGTGTCATCCGAAGAAGGGCTCTTTGAAGTACTGAGGATGAGAGCCAGACATCCCGAGCCAGAGAAATCCATTGGTGTTGCCCAGGGTCCATAGTTGTTTTTCGTGACCTCTGGAAGACATTGCTGTCTATTGCTCAGAGGAGGGGGTACTGTGGCATAATGCTGCTGGACACCCAGAGCTGCAAATGTTCACAACTGCCTAAGAACATTTGAAAGCACATCCTTGCAGTCACCATTGACCACTTTCTCCCTCCACAGAGAGCCCAGAGGTGCTGGGTGTCATGGAAGGTCCACTGGTAGGTTTCCCACCACCAGATCAAAGTTGTCCAGTGGTCGAGTCCAGGTCACCAAAAGCCTTCCAGAGGTCGGAGTTTACAGCAAGTTTCTTCTTCCCAGGATTTCTACAGTCAGAGAAATCGTCAACCAAAGGAGAGCATTGCGAAGAGCCAAACTGCTGCCATTCAGAAAGACTTTGCTTCCTTTTTATTCTTAGACTCTGCATCCCAGTGGCTCCATCTTCTAAAGGGGGTCCATCCTCAGAAGGAATCATTGAGTAAAGCCAAGAAACTCTGCCACATTTCCTGCCAAGGCACCAAAGGTACTATGAGGAGGAAGAGCATCTTCTAGCCTTAAGAGTCATCCAGGGGTCCCTGATTCTTCTTGGATCCTGTTCTCCTGTGGCCTGTTAGGTACTTTGGGGTGGTAGAACCTTTTAAAAGAAAGCACACAGTTATTGAACAATATTGGACAGGGCTGTACAAGACCACATAAGTTACTCCCTAACATTTTTATTACAGTTTTCCCAGGTTTGGGGATCCTCACTCAGAATTACTTGTCTAGTCCAAAGAAAACATTATGCCTCTGTTCATAACTAACTGGCCCTTCTTTCCTATTCTATTTTGGTGATACCTTATTTAAGAATTCACCTGCCATTTAGAACTGCCTGCAGTTAGTGTAGTTCTTACTGAATTTAAGTAGTGTGTGGTACCACCTAGCTTGTATATATTTACCATTCTCTAAATAAGTATTCCATGTACAAAGTGTTATTATCTATATGTATATTATGTTGGTAATACTTGTATTGACCCAGAATGGGAGTAAAAGTGGAAGCTCACTGCAGCACCAGTTCCACTTGTCCATTGTGTGATAAGACTGGAGGCTGTGTCATTTCCCTACTGCAGCATTTGCCAGTGGTTGGCACACCATTTGAGAGAGTGGGAACTGACATTGACCCTCCCACATCAGGTGGACACAGGTTCATCCTGGTACTGGTAGATCATGCCACCAGGTACCCTGAGGCTATACCCCTTCGGATCATAACAGCCAATGTGTTGCCAGGGCTGTCCTTGGCATTTTTTACTATAGTTGAAGTTCCTAAAGAGGTGATCTCTGATAGAGGAACCAACTTCATGTCTAGTTACATGCAAGCTAGGAAAAGGAATGTGGTGTAACATATACATTCTCCACCTTCTACCATCTTCAGACCAATGGTCTGGCTGAGAGATTTAATACAACTCTTAAGGTCATGCTAGGTGCTTTGGAAGAGCCCCTAAGGAGGCAATGGGATCTCCTTCTACCATGCTGGTGGTTTGCTTCCAGAGAGGAACCGCAAGAGGGTGTTGGTTCCAGCCTTGGTTTCAGCCCCTTTGAGCTTGTCTTTGGACATCCGGTGAGGGGGCCCCTTTCATTAGTACGAGAATGTTTCGAAGCCATCCCTCCAGGACCTGCCAGGCAAGTGGGTGACTATGTTTTAGGCCTCAGGTGGACGATGGCAGAGATGATGGGCCAAGCATCAGCAAATCTTCAGGCCAGCCAGGAACTGAACAAGTACTGGCATGACCTTAAAGCCTAACAAGTGGATTGGACTCCTGGTCAGGAGATCCTTGTGATGGAGCCTACCAACCGTCAGGCTTTGGCAGATACATGGACTGGACCCTTCAGGATAATCTCCAAGATGGTCGAAGTCAATTATCTGGTGGACATGGGTATCCCTAGGGTAGCACCTCAAGTTTCCCATGTCAACAGGTTCAAGCCTTTCCACAGGAGAGGAGAAGTCTCATGCCTCTTGCTAGCTTCAGAGCAAGAAGAGGATGAGAGTGAGCCCCTTCATGATTTGCTGTATAGCAACCCTCAGGATGGCTCAGTGTAAGGAATTCAACTGTCTCCTGATCTGACACCAGAGCAGCAGACGACCTGTAGGTTTTTGCTCCAGCAGTATGCCATTCTGTTCTCACTGACACCAGGCCTCACCCCATGGTAAAGTCATGATATTGACACTGGTGACAGTGTACCTGTCAAAAGCAAATGCTACTGTATGTCAGACACTGCAAAGAACCACATCCAGGCAGAGGTCGCCAAGATGTTGTAAAGGGGTGTCATTGGGCCCTCAACCAGCCCCTGGTCCACCCCGATGGTCCTTTTCCCCAAAGCAAGTTCCCAGGCAGTTCACAAGGTTTGGAGGTTCTGTGTGGACTACAGAGTAGTGAATGCAGTCACTAAGACTGATGCACACCCATTGCCCAGTGCTGATGAGCTTGTTGACAAAATAGGTGCTGACAAGTTATGTGAGCACTTTTGACCTCACATCAAGCTATTGGCAAATAGCTCTAACTGGCCAGGCCAACGAGAAAACGGCTTTCTGAACACCATAACGGATCTACCAATTTAGGGTTATTTATTTTATTTATTTATTTGTGTTAAAATTGAATTAACAATGTCTTTGCAAAGTTAGTGATTTGGTATAGACAGAGCAAATCAAAGAAAAAACATTTCCATACTCAACAAAATTAATTATTTAACAATTTGAAAAAGAATAAAAAGAATAAGTATAAGAACAAATGAGTGAAAAAACAAATATGTCCGTGCAGAAGATTCAAGAAAATGTTACGTTTCCAATCTGTGGAAGAACTTCGATCAGAAATTTGACTACTGCCATTATGTACCAGGGTTTGTTGCCTGTTGTTAAAGCCTCCCACCAGCCATCAATATCAGAAAGCTTGAAGTCAGAGAATAGCAGTCTTAAATGTTTATGAAGGTTTATTGCCAATGCTGGGCAAGACGTCACTATGTGGGTCAAAGATTCAGTTTTAGTCACATCAATACAGTGCCAACAGTTTTTGACCATTGATTGGCCTCGAATAGCACAAATCTCATTGGTCGGGTGTAGATTTAGACATGTTCTCAAGAATTGGTTTCCAACCTTTTTGTCAGGAAATTGTTTTAGGTACTCACGCAGTGAATTTAATTTCCAGCTTGCTGAGGGCTAGTGAGCTACAGAGTGGTAAGTACTTGCCGTCTCTTGTGTTGAGATCCAGTCACAATCCTGCAGTTTTTGTTATACATTAGTCGGTTCGGTGGAGCTGCCAATCACTTCCAACATATTTATCATAGAGATACACCATACGGACAATGAGGAGTTGCCATTGGACCACAGTTCTCTGTGAATCATCCCCAGCATCACAGGCCGTGCAGGATTGATACATTTTGCAAACAGGGCGAGCTTATTCCAGTTTACCAAACCCTTCAGAGACGTTAGACCAAGTTCTCTTCAAAGGATGGTAATAGGTGTTGAAAAAGGATTCCCCAGCACTCTTTTCCAAAATATACCTTCAAGGCGACTCCAAAAAGTGTCTAGGATGTTAAATAAGGCGTCTGCTCCATAAATCACTGCTGGAGCTACTGTGGCTCTGTAGAATTTTACAACAGGTAAAATGGAGAAACAACCAAAACTCCTATTCAATGCATGGGCTTGGTTAACAGATGTTTTCATTTTTTACAAAAGGTACGTTGTCATTGGGGCTTCGGGTTTGGAATTGCTCAACCAAACACCCAAATATTTAAAAGATGGTACCTGTTCGATCTTCTCTCCATCTACGAATAAGGAGTAATGATGTTTCCCCTGAATACAGTTGCCAAATGACATGGTCTTGGTTTTCCCCTTGTTAATCTCAAGGTTGCTGTTGTTGATGTACTGCTGTAAGGCATCCAGTTTCCTTTGACGGCTGACGAAAGTCTGGTCAATTAATACCACATTGTCTGCATACAAAGGTTGGGGCAACTGGAAACCTCTGACCTTGGGGAGAAATGATCTGACAGACACAAAGGCCTCAGCGATATCCTCCATTAAGAAGTTGAAGAGGTCTAGGGCCATTGGGCACCCCTTCTTTACTCCTATAGCAGTTGTAATTTCAATGGATAAGGTCCCTGCCTGGCTTAGTCTAACCCTTAAAGAGGTGTCGAAAATGCATTGCCATAATTGGCTTGAGGAGTCTGTTTGGGCACTCTTTCTTTAATAATTTTAATCAAAGTTGAGATATGTTAATGTTGTCGAAAGATTCAACCAAGTCCACAAAAACCATGCATGTTTTAGGTTGGTTCTTCACAGAGTTGCCTTTAAGAACGTCGAGGTGAGCAATAGGGCAGTCGTTTTTTTTTCGGATTTTCTCCGTCACCTTTTTTGTGGATAGGGACCACTATTGCTCTCCTACATGAACTGGGCAACTGATGGCAAGTTGAAATTTTGTTGAATAGAATGGTGATGAATAGCCCATTCATCTGGAAACTCCTTACGCGTGCAGTATGACAGTCCATCGGGTCCAGGTGCTCTGGAGCCTTTCAGCCTCCTTATTCATCTTAGAAGGTCATGCTCGTAAGTAGGGGAGAGCCATGGGCCAAGACACATGGCAGAATCAGTATTTTCATTTATGCCACAATTCGGTGAATAAAGTGTGCTAAAATGGTTAGTCCAGGTTACCTAACTAGTAGGATGTGATTGTTCTGGATTGATAACTGCCTCTCCGGCTTCAATAGTGACCAGAATTTTCCAGGGTCCTTTCCAGCCAATGTTCTTAGCATGGACTCTGATGTGTTCTGGTACCGCTGGTGTTTAGAGGCTAAATGCCAATTTTTGTACCTTGATTTGGCGACAGGGGCTATACACTAATCATTGGCTAGACCAGAATTTGTCACTTTGTGTAACAGGTTTCTCACTTCTTTTCTTCAGACCACCACTTCAGTATCAAATGTGTGCTGATTGTTTCAGGCAGGGATACCTTTCTAAGGGCGATAGCAAAATTGTTCTAGAAGTGGTGGATATTCCATGGAAGAGCCTGTATGTCTCAAATCAGCCGTTAAGGTTGTTATTCTTGTGGTAGATGGTTTCAGGCGAAATCCGCCATTGCAGTTGTCGAGTGGTATGGAAATCTGATCCCTGAGTGGTGGATGTGGTGATGACCATTCTAACAGCAAGAGATGATGGTTGCTATTTGTTGTCTTTATAACTTGGAACTGTTCGACCAAAGGCTGAAAATGATTGGAAACGTAGATGTAGTCTAAGACCTAGGTCGAGCCTCTTTGCTCCCACATCGCTTGAGATCGAATATCACCCTTACAGTTTCTATTAAGCAGATGCAGATTTCTAGAAGCCATTAGGAGAGACCATACGTTTTGCTTGGTGTACTTGGGGTCGTCAGCATTCCATGTGGCACCCAGGTATTTGTTGTTAACTAAGTCCGAAATGTTAAAGTCCCCACAGATAATTATGTACGTAGACTGATGGTTGGTAAATGCGTCATCCAGTAGGTCTGTGACTTGGTTGATGAACGATTTAATCAAAGCCGGGTTCCAGTACACATTTATAATTATGATTTTACTTGTGGCTTCTGTCATTGAAGGTACTGCCTCCCTTTTCCACCCAACAACTGTTTCTTGCACCAGAGAGTTTGTTGATGTGGATGTTAAGAGGAATAGATGACTCCCCAATTTCACTACATTCAGGAGACCGACAAATCAAATCAAACTCTCCCAATTTGATTTCATTTGGTTTTATGAGATGGCCAAACCCCCTGGTGTTCCAAAAAGCGAGCTTTAAAGTTGATGTAGATAAATAGGGATGTGTAGGTGGTTCCTTTGGAATTAAAGAATTCCAGGACTGATTGGTGGTTAAGAGTAGTCATCTTGTGACAGTCCAGGACTTTCTCTAATCTAAGAGTATGGGTACGGAAGGAGTTATAACTTGGTCTTTCCATAGCCCAACTGTTGTTGCGTACTCCAAACTCATTCAATTTTGAATCTTTCCACCTTCTTGAATGTCCTTCACGGGAATCTACACCTTTTTGGTGCAAGGCAGGTTGTTCACTAAGTTTGAGACCCTGAATGAAACTGAACGTTTGTTGGTTGTGACTCTCTTTCTTTTCTCAGCCAAAGTCAAAAAAAGAGGACAGGCTGGCAAAGGGTCCTTATCTCCCCCTTATCGACGCTAACCTTTGGTTCCCCAAAGGGAGTTACTGCTGTCCTGACTGGGGGCTGGGAAGTTGTGGAAGTGACAAGTCCAGTAGCGTTGTTGAGGTTGGACTCAAGAGATTTGTGATGGGCTGACTTACTACATATTCATCACTGGCTCCTGTTAATGGTCCAAAATGGTCTGTTCCGCCTCTATGGCATGGTTTTGAGGCTGTTTGTCGGGGAGCTGGGGAGCTGGTTTAGGTGCCACTGTCGCCAAACCCTGTTTCCTTTTTGAACAATGTAGCTGTTCATCGTTGGTAGATTGACTGCTGTTAGCTCTTTTGCAGAGTCCTGCTGGCTTTTGCCGATTACAAATTGAGAAAGCCATGTTACCAGAGGCTTCTAGCCTTCATCAACCACCAAAATGTTGTTTAGGGTCTGGTTGTTGCAAGTGTTCGGGCCTTTCTCCCGTGTTTTAAGTAAAATGTTTTCCCTATGCGGGTTCTTGATGATTTCTGACAAAGTGGGAAGTTCTTTTGTCAGGTCCACTGGCGGCAACTGGTTGTTTGTCTGGACCTACTTCATGCAGGTCGTCTTTTCGTCACAACAGAATGAACCATCAGTAAGTGTATGAGCATTCTTCCCTGACGTCAAGCTATCTTGTGCCGAAACCTGGTTTCAGTTGCTGGCCCAGTATTCAAGGTTTGGCCCATAGGCTCCTGTGGTCATGGGGCCAGGGGTATCTGGATATTTGAGCTGGCTCTGTTATTACACGGAATCCTGGCCTCACTTTGTTTGCTTAGATTTGACATCAGAGCAGAGGGCAATGATTGTTGAAGTCTGAGATTAGATGCCATGAAATTATACGGGATAATGTAGTTTGAGGTTGCTTCATGAGCTTCGGAAGGATTCTGTTGGTCTCTGTCAGGCCATCTCCACTGTTCTATACCCTCCAAATGTTCTGCATCAGAAGGGTCACCAGGACTGGGTTCGAAAATAGATGTAGTCAATTTCTTCAAAAACATCGATGGCACTTTAAGGCTTAAAACAGTGCCACGTTTTACCAGTTTATGAAAGACTCGATCTTTGTGAGTCTCTTTCAAGGATGACTTGTCCAGTTTCTTTTTTCCTGTCATGCATCCCACCACGGTGTCACTTGTGGGTATCTTGGGGATGCTTGGTCGCAACTCCTTGACCAAACTATTAGTAGCTGAGCCCACGTTGGTCAAGGGAAGATGTGCGTCTTCGGGGATTGGTCCGCCAAGATCATCACATACCTGGGCAGCCGGCCCCGAATCACAATCAGGCAAGCCATTCCGATAGCCTAAATCTAAGCACTGTTATTAGAGCTTTTAATTAGGGGTAAAACAATCAGCGGTTCAGAGTCTGGTGCGTATTTTGCAAGCACCTTAAAATGGGACAATGTAGTTGAGGGTAAATGACCCCTGACTCATGAATTGTCATGGACCTGGGCCTGGATCTCCTTTTGATTGATCATTGTGGGGGGCCTCACCAAGGTGTCTCCTTCCAGAATGCCTCTAGGCAAGTCAATAGTGTTGAGTTCCCCATAGTCGGCACATGATTGAGGTGTCCGAAAATGATCTTTTTCATAATCCGGCTCCACGGGGTGCAACTGGAGATGATGGACATCACTGGGTGAAGGGGAAGACAAGGATAAAGATTCACAGACAGTCAAAGAGCCTTGCTGCTGCAGAGCCAGAATAACAACAGCGTTGGATATTGAGTTCAAAGGCACAGGACTCGCAGCAGTCTGTAGGGCAGGCATGGGAGACAGTTACATTCAGGGTGGTAATCTTGGAAGTACTCACCACGTGACCCTTTGAAGTAAAATCTTTTCGATCCTTTGAAGACATTGAACGCTGGAAGCGCTCAGGCGAAGTGTTCCGTTGTTTGTAACTTCTTAGTTGCATGGCCTCATACATCGGCCACCGGACACCCTTTTGGGTTGAAGAATGCTCCTGCCACTTTCCAAACGTTAGTCAATCATGCTCTCAGTGGGCTGGAGGCCTTTTGTGTGGCCTACCTAAATGACTGTGCTGTTTACAGTGGCACCTGGGAAGAGCATTTGACACATTTGGATAAAGTGCTGCAGTCAATGAACAGGGCCAATCTCACTATTACCTACCTTGGTCATGAGGTAGGAGGGGGTCAAATCTATCCTCTCCCTGGTAAAGTACAAGCTGTACAGGACTGGGAGACTGCCTTTACTCAAACCCAGGTGAGAGCTTTGTTGGGCCTCACCGGGTACTCTTTAAAATTCATGGCAGACTCTGGCCTCATAGCTGCACCTCTGACATCACCCAAACAGCCTAGGAAGGTCTAACGGAGTGAAGACTGTCAAGGGGCCTTTGATGGGTTGAAGGAAAGTCTGTGCAGGGCAACTGTCTTGTGCGCCCCTGACCACAGCAAACTCTTTATTGTGCAAACTGATGCCTGTGACACTGGAATTGGAGTTGTCTTGTCACAGTTAGACGGAAAAGGGAGAGAAACCCCAATCATGTTCAGAAATAGGCAGTTTAAGAGTAGGGAACTTAGGTGGGCCACAGTTGAAAGTACGTGTTTTCGCATAAGTTGGGTACTTAGGCATTTTAGACATTACCTTACAGGGTCTGCCTTTAAGGTCCAAACCGACCATACGCCCTTAAAATGGCTTATGCAGATGAAGGGTGAAAGCCCCAAACTGCCAGGCGGTCCATTAGCCTGCAAGGGCAATACTTCACCACTGAGCATAGGCTAGGGGAGAGTCATGATAATGCAGATGGCCTTTCCAGAAGGTATGTTGACTATCTGGATGAGGATAACAATCTAGTGGGAGATCAGTTGCCCTAACCTCAGTTTGTAGAGGGGGTGAATAAGATGCTAGAAATGCCTTATAGAGTGACAGGGCCTCCTGTCCCGGTCATACCACTTCTCTGTGTGTGTTCTCTATGTTTTCTGCCACTGATTTCCCACCTGTAGATCTGGCAGTGTAGCTCTTAATTCTTATGTTTTCATGAACATCACCCAGGGGATACCCTTATAGAACCCATTGGTGTGGGTACATCCCTGAAGCCCTCGCTGTGTGTTGCCCACAGAGCAGGGTATGGGCTGGTGGCAGCTACGTGCTGACTTGTCAGTGGCTCTGAGTGTCCTCATTTCTTGAGACACCCCAACTCTGCCAAAGGAATCAATAGATTCTATTGCCTTTTAACTTGTTTCCCTTAGGTCCTGGGAAGTCCTGGCTCTGTCCCTTGCTCCTGAATGACTGTTGGGTGGAAACACCATATATGTCTCTGTTGTTCCCTTTCCCCTGACTAGCTGTTGGGTGGAAATACTATATATTGCTCTGGGGCTGCCTCCTGTCAGACTGACTGGAGCCTTCCCAAGTTTTGTGTGTTGTGGGTACATCATAGGGGTGGGACCTATGTGAATGAAGTCTGAAGTGAACTCACATTCTCTGTTGTGGCTGTCTAGTTTTGGTGTGTGTGTGACACAATGAAACTGACATGAATGCAATGTAGTGTGATGAAAGGCTGGGTGCCTGCCCCGATCCACCTTTCTTTGTTTTGGGTGTCTGGGTGGAGTGATCGGCATGAATGCTTGTGAGCCTGATTGGTTGCTGCATGCATGAATGCTCTAATGAGTGATTGGCTGACTAAGCATGGCTCAGACAGAGTGAATGAGGGACAGATGTGTATATCTGATTACCTCTCACTAACCAATTTGTTCAGTAGCTGAAGTTGAAGCTTAGCAAAAAGAAGCTGTACCTTGAAGCCCAGCAGGAAGAGAGGTCTGTTGCTGTATTCCTTCAACAATCCGAAAGCTGCTGTGTCTCCCAAAGGATGATCCAGAGAGGACCTGCAAAGTAGACCTCTCCCCGGGCTATGAGGGACCATCATGCAAAACTGATACTCTTTATGAAAGTATCCTGCAAGCCAATCCTGTGGGTCTTCAAGTGCCATACATCTCGAGCCAGAGAAGTCCATTGTTGTCACCCAGGGTCCAGAGGTGTGTTTCGTGACTGCTGGAAGCCGTTGCTGTCTACCCCCCAGAAAGGGGGGTACACTGGCAAAGTTCTGCTGCACAACTGCAGCGGTGAAAGTTCAAAACTGCCTACGAACATTTGAAAGAACATCCTTGCAGTCACCAGTGACCACTTTTTCCTGCCAGAGAGAGCCCAGCGATGTTGGGTGCCATGGTAGGTCTGCCTGTGGGTTTCCCACCACCAGAAGCTATTGAAGTCATCCAGAGGGTCCAGACTTGGTGAGAGTCTGAGGTCCACTCAATGGTTGCATCTAGGTCACCAGAGGCCATCCTGAGGTCCGTGCTGCGGCTGCACCACCGAAGCACCGAAATTCAGAAAACTGCGATATTCATAACCCGACAAGAAAAGTGACCTATGCACCCATCACTTCCAGAAGTCATTGAAGGTTTCCTAAGGGTCTATCTTCATCCACCAGGCCTTTAAGGAAACCATAGCAAGTTTCTTCTTCATAGGTCTTCTACAGTCAAAGAAATCATTGACCAGTGGAGAGCACTGCGAAGAGCCAAACCACTGCCATTCCGAAAGAATCTGGGTCTTTTTTATTTTTGGACTCAGCATCCCAGTGGCCCCTTCTTCCAAATGGGGTCCATCCTCTGAGGGAATCGTTGAGTAAAGCCGAGAAATTCTGCCACTTGGCCTGCCAAGGCACCAAAGGTACTGTGACTAGGAAGAGCATCTTCTAGTTTCAGGAGTCATCCAGGGGTGCCAGATTCATCTTAGATCCTTTTCTCCTGTGGCCTCTCACGTACTTTGAGGTGGTAGAACCTTTTAAACAAAGTTATTGAACCATATTGGACTCGGCTGTAAAAGACCACATATGTTACTCCCTATTACAGGTTGCCCAGGTGGGGGGATCCTCACTCAGACTTACTTGTCTAGTCTAAAGAAAGCATTCTGCCACTGGTCATAACTAACCTGCCCTTTCTTCCTATTCTATGCTGGTTACACCTTATTTAAGAATTCATCTGTCATTTAAAACTGTCTGCCGTTAGTGCAGCTCTTACTGAATGTAAGTAATGTGTGGTACCACCTAGAGTGTATATATTTATCATTCTCTGAACATGTATTCCATGTACAAAGTGTAATCATTTATATGTATAATCAGTGGAAAAAACTTTGTTAAAGGGATGTTATGGTTACAAGGGAAAGGCAAAGTAAAGTAAGCAAAAAAAAACAGCAGCATTACCAGAAAGTGTTCATAACCTAGCTACTTAAGTTCATGTACAGACATAATTGATGTTTCTTAAAGAAGCTTCTTCCCTCATGTATATGTATTGGATAATGTGGTATATTCTAAGGAAAGTAGTGTAAGTACATATGAGAAGAGTAAGGTCTACAAACATAGTACCTTTTCCATTTTTACTTCCTGTCAGTGAAGAAAACCACCTGGCCTAGATATGTTAGTGGATAAAAAAGAAGGGTTAGCCAGACATGTGAGGTCATCAGTGATGTCATGAATGACATTTGTGATGTCATCTTTGATGTCATGGGTATTAGTCTTAGCAGTGCATGTTGGTGGCACGAGTTATGGTTGCTTACCTTATCATAACTGCTGAATTTCAGGGGGTTTTCCGTTTTACTTGCAACCATAACGTCCATTTAACAACGTTTTTTTACTGAATTTGATAGGTTTTTATTAGTGCAACTTATCCATAACATCCCTTTAGCAAAGTTCTTTCACTGAACTTGATAGGTTTTTAGTAGCGCAACTTAACCATAACGTCCCTTAAACAAAATGTGTTCACTAAATATAGATAAAGATATCATGAATTTCATAGGTCTTTACCAGGATACCCTTAGTTTATATAGATATACCATACAACATACTGAACCCCCTGGTCCATGCTAATTGCTGCAATGTCTGCGGACTGGGCGAATGTCCGCGGACTCAGCCAACATCAACACTGTCCAAAAGATCACGGGGTATCTTACATTGTTGTATCATACAACAAACACACTGAAAATGTTCAGAGAGCAGCATATAAATGAATTACATTAAAAAATAAAAAAGAAGTACAAACTGTATACGTAAGACACCAACAGTGCAATCACATAGGATATGAAACATAATGGAACACACCAAAAAAAAATAACATATGCCTCCAGCAGAATTACCTCACTGATGCTTTATACAGAAACTGCAAACCGACTATCAAGAACACACCTACAAAGCAGTAACAGCAAAACTGAAACACAAATTGGTAAGTACACTACATTAATTTCTATAGTTATAAACTTTCTTTAGTAGGATACATTAAAAAATAATGTATCATTTTTTTACACAGAAATGGCTAGCGCTCTGGGGTGGCTTGAAGACAATGTTCCCCAGGATGAAATGAGTGAAGACAATGATACTACTGGTACGCACTGCAGTTTTCAAAGTACGCCAAGTAATACACATTATTTCACATGTACCTAACAATAATTTTTTTCTTTAACAGTACATACAGAAAACAAGAATTATACTCCAAAAACAGTACATCATGTCGTAATGGAACAACAAACAGACACTGTGGAAAATCATCTAGTGCACTTAGAAGAAAAATGGATCAAGTATTGACTAATTTCATTATTTTGCGGGACTTTGTAGAAAACCATATCATGGAAAAAATTAAATATCACTGTTCCACATGCACCCCTTCTTCATGTCCCAGTCAACCTTCCCAGAAAATTCCCCATCACCAAATACGTTATGATGAGACCTCAATTCCCCTGTATATGTCTCAATTTCTGCTTTCCCCTCTCTTTCATTATTTCTATATGTGTGTGTATTAATAAAGTGATATGTATACTGTTCCTGTATGTGCCTGTGTTTAAAAAAGAAAAAAAGGGCGTTTGGGAGTCTGCGGACAGCGCGACTGTCCAGAATGTCCGCAATTAACCATAATGGGGGTGTCCTAAGGACACTTTGCATGTTCGTACTGTCTGTAATCAAAATGGAGGTGTCCGTAGAACACATAACCTGTCCTCATGTCAGCAAAGTTGTGACCCATCTTTAATTTGTTCAAGGAACCTAACCCTGTCCGGCGGACACTTATCCACCATGGGAGTCCTACGAACATCGCGCCTGTCAGTAACTGTCTGCCTTACATGTCTCGCACTTTTAATTAGTTCCGGGACCCAAACCCTGTCTGTAGAACACCTGTACGCAAGCGTACAACCGATCCCGTGCAATAGGTGTTCTACAGACAGACATCCCATTTGCAAACGTGTCCGCGACGTCATCATGTGACCACACCCACGCTCAGTGTACGCCTATGACCGCGGATGGGGTCCAGCCCCCAGACAACAAAAAGCACTTTTTTGAGCAATCCAAGATGTTTTCCAATGAAACTGCACCCTTGTAGAGGTCCCAGACTATGCCCCTACCGATCTCAATACTTTTTTAAGACCATTTTGGTGTCAAATTGTCTGCGGACAGCACAGCTGTATGGGAAGTCCTCCCCAGCACCCCCTATAAAAGGCCACACCCTAGAGCTGCTCCTCATTTTGTTTTTGGCTTCCACAGAGAGCATTGCTCAACATTGCTGGTATCCTACATTGGATTTGCTACTGAGCTCTGCCTGCTGTGCTGTGCTACATTTGAAGAAGAACATTGCTGGTGTCCTACATTAAATTTGCTGCTGTGTACTGCCTGCTGTGCTGTGGTACATTTGAAGAACTATCCCAGATGGCAACCATGGCTTCTTCTACTGAAGCTGCCTCGGCTTCAGCACCACCCCCACCTCCTCCACCACCACCACCTTCTCAAGGGTCTGGAGAGGGGAACAGGCATAAAGAGGCATGAAGAGGATGATGAGAATGAGGTAGTGGAAGTCACTACTACTGCCAGCCAATGTGATTCTTGGGTGTGGAGGCTGTTTACTACTGTTGGAAGGGTACCCAAGGCATGTGCATACAAGGTGCAGAGAACTAAGTGTGACATTGTTCTCAGTGGTGGCAAACCAGGTCTGTACAGCTACGGGACCACTTGCATTTTATTTATTTATTTATTTTAAATGTTTAATGCGCTTACACGGTCTGCAGGCATTGAGGTGCTGTTACAGAATTTGTTTGTTTTTTAGTTGCGTAATTGGTTTTTTTGTGTCTTAGTTGCGTATTTATAACGCGCTTCAACACCCATAGGTTTCTAAGCGTGGACCCAGGGATCGAACCTGTGTTGCTTCGTGTGGTCTTGCTTCCAAGGCGCACACATTGCCGCTGAGCTATCCTCCTTGCGGCGACACCCAAGGTCATTCCACAAGGCGGCAGTTCGGAGGGTCTTCCCCCTCGATCAAAGTAGTAGGTTGAGTTCCTCTACAACATCCTCCGTATCTGCTCCTGCCACCACAAGAAACACTCCTGTTGGCAGCGTATCCCTGAACCAGCCTTGCGGGCCATATGCGATGCAGTAAACCCTTACCTTTCAAGGGTCACTGTATTGTGTATGTACTGCGATGTAGAACTCTGCGTGGGGGAGACACTTCGAAGTGCTTTCGAGGCTACGTTCCGGGAGTATGAGAAAGTCTGCCACCTACTTAAGTGAGGCCCACCCAACTTCTTTCTCTCTGCACCTGCCCTTTCTTATCCCTGTGGTTGGTGCCCCTTCCTTACCCTCCCTTCCCTTCCTTTCCTTGAGTGTCTTTAAAAAACACCAACAAAAATATAAAACAACAAAAAACAAAAATAGGCTATTTTCAGAGCCACCTTTCACAGTTTAAAAATAGAAGTGGCAATGAAATGCTGCATGGCCCTGCGCATTTCTAGAAGTCAGCGGACAGTCCGCAGACATTAACATTTCTGGGGTGTTGCGCTATTAAAACCATTGCATTCTGCTCCGGGAGGAAGTGGTGGCTCTGAAAAGAGCCTTTTTGTGGTGTTTTTTTGTTTCGAAAATTTCAAGTGGTCAACACCTACAGGAAAATGGATTGCTATACCTCCAAAAAGGGTCGCAATGCATTTTGTATATTTTGCAGAAACATCTGATTCCGAGCATCAGTAAGATGGACTACATCTCTGCGAAAAATGTTTGTACTACGAAACACAATATTTTCATTTCTAAAAGAAGAAATGCCAACATCTCTCAAAAAAGTGCAAACAGCCTTGTTGACATTGCACCTCACTTTCTCCATTTTTGGACCAAATGAAGAAGAACACAGCCACATTTGTCTCTGCGCAATATGAGAAAAAATTACTCTGGACTTTGGAAACATGTACATGACTTTCCCAAGTCCTTCTTTCATTGCAAACTGCAAGGAGATTCCAGAAACATGTCCTAAACTGTTCCCTCCACAATGAATAATAATAATGTCTGGATGCCGGTGTGTCATCAAAGTGGCACAAAGAGGAACCAAATTCAGGCACTTCATTCAGCGCACTCCATGCCAGTGCACATGCACATGAGGGAAACTAAGATGTGCAGCAACTCCACACCGCTCTGCATACACATCCAACAAATGTATCCATGAGTCGCCCAATATCCAGACACTCTGCTTTCTGAAAGACACAGCCATAGCTATCTGCTCTCCTCTCAGGAAACAGACTTTCTGCCAAAGTCTCTCTTACACATCACACCCAGTGAACCTTATTGACCAATCCCTTGGCCTGCACAGTCTCATTTGAATGCATGCCAGCCTCAAAATCTCTCTATGTAACACACGTAATCCGTGGACAGCCGCGGTGTCCGCGGACAAATCGTGAAATCTGTGCGAGTGGTCAATGAAAATTTAAGCAGTGTACTCCATTTCCCCATTGATGGTGGCTCTGAAAAGATGGTGGCCTTTTTTTCAGGACAGTGATGCCAATGCTTTGCAATTTATTCAGAAATATGTCATAAACTACACATAGTGACCTACATGCACAAATGTTACAATTTCAAAGACACAAGTGTGGCAAGTAATGTTGGTGCTAACATACTTTAGCTAGACATAGGGGGCCTTAGGCCATGCATCCAAGACTCTAGTCCCTGGCCACAACCACTGCAGCATAACACACCCATACAACAAATACCTGCCCACTAACCACACTCCAAATACATAACACAACCACCTCAAGACCTATCCACTTTAATTAACATCCTGAAACAATAATTACAGCCAATGCACAAACTCTTCAATACATACCCTCTTCACCCAATACTCTACTAACTACCAAAAACCAATACATCAAGCATAGTAAAATACCCAGTAGTGTGGCCAGTGTTTAGTATGTCTGCGGACAACCACATTGACCGCAGACAACCTCGACCACATCACAGCCTTCTTCCACCTAAACATAGACAGCAATTGACCCATCTTTCACTTCCCCACCCTCTCCAGCCACTCTTCCACACCAACACACTCCTCAAAATTACATTTTTGCTCTGTTCCACTCTGCTGTCTGCGAATATCCATGGATCCAACATGGTGGGCGCATCGGGAAAATGTGACGCACCTCACGCTTCATTCCAACCAATCATCAAACACATTGATTGTCCGTGGACATGATGTAGCCCCACTAGCCAATCAGTGTCCCGTCAGCGGAGCAAACAGGGAAGTGTGTCCACGGAGCGGCCCCAGATATTACTAATTGTCTTGGACCTAATTTTTGGTTGTTTTAAAAAATAACTACTGGACGGATTTCCACCAAATTTACAAAAGCATACCTTTGAGTCCAAGCCGTCACTCTTGCCACAAATTTGGTGAAAATCCGTCCAGCAGTTTTGGCTGCAGGCGTGAGCAAAGGTTTTCTCCATTCAGTCTATGGGGAAAAAAAAGTTTTGAGACCCCCCTATTACTTTGCCCCCCACCATTGACGAAACCTCACCAAACCTTGCAGAAAAATAAAATTCAGAGTGAGCCTTTTACTTTTTCTGCAAAGTTTTGTGAGGATTGGTCCAGGTGGAGTGAAGTTGTAAGCCGCCCAAAAAATGTGCTTCGTATGGGTTTAGCAACATAACCATAACTACACGGCTTCTACTGCGGTCCGTGTAATACTGTTGGTATAAGTAGCAAACCTTATTTTATATAAAGAAGCTGTGTTATCACCTCACATAGGGTGTGGCTATTCCTTTGTGGGGGCTTTAGGGAAACACTGTTCTTAAGAACATGCCTGAATCACCTTCTGAAAGCTTAAGCCTGGCTGCTCGTCCGTAGCTATGCAATTGACAGCTTTGCTGTGGTTGTTCCGTGCCTTTATCCTATCGTATATGGGGCAGAAGTACAGACATCCCCCTCCAGTCTTTACACAATGGAAGGCCAGATGGGAAGGAGGCAAAAGCAGAAGGGAGCTGGCTTGGCGGAGGCAGCAATAGCAAAAGCACACAAAGCGTTAGGCTCCAAATGTGGGCCTGATGGAAGCAAATACAATTTCTTTGTATTGTTTATTTTATTGTTCATTTATAACCCGCTTAATAGTAGCGAGTGGTTTCTAAGCCTGGGATCAGGACTCAAACCTGTGTTTCCCCGAATTGCTCTGTTTCCAGGACAAGCATATTGCCCCTAAGCTATCCTTCCTCCCCAAGACAGTCTGCATTACTAACAAGCTTTTTTGCTCCACTATAGTCCCATGGTGCTAACATATTTGAACGGTATAAATCTGTATGAAACATGTCTTTATGGGACCTTTTGAAAAAAATTGTTGCTTACATATTCATGAAACAAAAACCTGAAGGTTTTCTTACGCCTGCTGCTTGCACAGAAAGTACACACCAACAAAAAGTTTTTTTTAATGAACCTGTTGAATTTGAGTACGTGGCTTAAAGTGTTCAAAACCCTGTTGCTTACAGAGAAAGTACATTCCAACTCAGAATGGTGTTCTGTATGGCATATTGAACTTAGCTGAAAGCACATGAGTGATTGTGTTCTGTGGTGGGTCAGAATCATGAGACGGACCAGCGTTCACCATGTTCAACTTGATTTTATTCAAAATAATGGAAAAAGGTCTACCTTTGCCTAATCTAAGGAATGACCCTACCTAACTCAACTAAACTACGCTGCTCGTCGTCAGTGAAAATGTCCAAATGAATGTCTGTCCTAATTCGCATATCGAGCCTGTCCTAACCCTGCCACTAATACTAAACAACTAAAGACCAGGAGAATGACTCCCTTCCCCTGGGCATAAAGATGTCTTTCCAATGAATGTTCAGATTCACTAGGTAATCCTTAAATAGCAGTTTGCTATATTCTTCACGAGTTCGTTCAGTTCTGATATAGGACTTTTCCACATCAGGTTTAGTGTTATTATTGGTCTCCTTAAAGTCTCTTCCTCAGGGGTACTGTCCTCCTCAGTACTTTTTTATAGTCAATGAATACTGTTTTTTGCTCTGACATTGTTGGTTTCTCAACCATGAGACACGTTCTTGTGTCTCTCCGTTTCTTCTCTTTCTCCCTGAGATATGTATCTTGCACTAAGGGTTTATTTTCACTCTTTTTATGATCATCGACACTACTAGGATGAGTAGGAGTAGTCTGCTAGTAAACCTTTCTCTTCTAATGGCTTTCAGTGTTACTGGGGCGAGTAGGATTAGCTCTGTGGTAAGGCTCACTCTTCTTACTGTTTTCAGTAATGCTGGGACGAGTATGTTTGGACCCATAGTAAGGCTTGTTCTTCTTAATGCTTTTAGTAATAGTGGGACAAGTATGATGAGTCCTGTAGTAAGGCCTGTTCTTCTTAATGCTTTCGGTACTGCTGGGACAAGTATGATTAATCCCATAGTAAGGAACTCTCTTTTTAATGAATCGCCAGGTAGGGTATTGCCAGTCATACACTCCTCTCCCCTGTTCTCCAGCTCCACCCATTACATTCTTGGTTTAGGGTATGTTTCACCTGGTTGAATTGTCTCCGCTTCTGATCTACTTTGTTTGGTCTTTGCAATTTGGCTTCAGTACGTTTGGGCTTCTCTTCCAATACATCTCGGCATACCTCCTGGATTGTTCTACCAGTTCAGTGAGGGCTTCCCTCTCCCTCCTTCTCCTGGTAATTGTACTTCCAGTATGTTTCCCTTCGCAGGCTGAATTCTTTCTCTGGTACCTTTGGGGATACCCCTTCCTTCAAGGCACAAGCATGAAGAGTCTCCTTCTATCCTTCCGTGATCTGGCCGCCTCCTTTCATCCGCAAGTCCCTCCTGCTATACTCATTTAGCGCAGAGCCTCTCCTTTTGCTCCCTTAACATAGGTGATTGTTGTGCACCTGTTCCTCCTTCTGACCCGTTTGAAACTTTGTGTCTCTCTCCTTTTATCACTGGGACAAGAGGAATGGTCCTGATTGTTATAATCGTCTTGATTCCTTATACCCATAAAATGATGCCACTTGTAACTTGTATTTCTCTTACTGAGATGAGGAAGAGTGGCCCAATCATCATTTTCAGTTCTTCCTCTTAACTGAAGGCTTTCCGACGTCCTGTCTCTGCTGGTGCCCCCTGTCATTGGGTCCTTCCTGGCACCAATATTAATTCCACAAGCTCTCTCTAGCCTGTGCAGAGAAAATGTGCAACATCACCACCAGTTCCCTGCTGCTCCTTGTGTGCTTAGCCTGCGACGTTTCCCCTCTGCAGCTGGTTAGGAACTCTCTCACTGTTTCGTCAGTTTCCCCTGCCACTTTTATTACACTCTTCCTGGGCTTCCTTGGTGTCTGTCAGAAGTTCTTTCTTGGTGTGTTCATTAAACTCTTCATGACTCTACTAAGTTTCCTCATCTCAGTACCCAACACGGAATGATCCTCTATGGGTCCACAGATCTTCTTCTCAGCATCCAACTGATATTGTTTTTGTTTTGATAGAGCACAATGTTTGTAGCTTTTTCTCCTCTTTCAATAGGACAGGTTTCATGAGTTTGGAAAGGAAATTCCTCACCGGAAAGGGAGTCTGTATCCCCAAGATAGGAGTCTCTTCCTGTGATCTACCGTGTTCCAGTACCCCTCAGGGGAGAAGTGACCAAATTTCGCGATTCGTCACAGTACCTAGTTGTCAGACTGCTTCTTACAGATACTGACCCCCCTCTGCATGCAGAAATTATGAATCAGGAAGTCACTGCATGCCAGGATAAAATGTGCAGGAAATTGAGATCCACAGGATTTTCCATGTCTTGTAATGCAGTGTGCAGTGAATCTGAGGTGATGTCCACTCTACATGCATGTACAGATTGACTGCCCTGAGACATAAAGGGATCTCATTGCTTCATTGATTCCAATGGCTGTTTTTCCTTTTTCCTGACATAGGAATAGCAGACACCAGCTGCTGGAATGATAATGGTATATGGAAAGCAGACCTCTGAATCCTTTTAACCAAAATGAGGAGTTTGTTCACTGTGTGAGAACTCCCTGGAAGGCTGGTGCATTTTCCACATGCCATTTTCACACGACAAGCCAACTCCTCAGCAAGATCCTCTGAATGCCTTGGGTGCAACAAAAGCCTGCCCATCCTCTTCTTTTTTTTCTTCACAATGCCCCATTCACAATAAGCAGGTATGTTTGTCTGCTAGAAACATACACGACTAAGTTTAGGGTAGTCTGCATTTGTAAATGATCACTGAGCAAGAGCCCATGAGGCTGGCATGCTGCTCATTCACCTGCTGCAAGAGGACATCAGCTGCTACTTAAGATATCATAACTGTTGGAATCCCTAGACACTATAGGAGCTTCCCTCCCCTACTGGAACACATTTTTTATAATTATAATTGGTTATTTATTTATTTATAACGTGCTTAATTTCTAAGTGCAGACCTGGGATTCAAACCTGTGCTGCTCTATGTCGACTTGCTTCCAAGACAATCGCATTGCCACTGAGCTATACTACACATGCCGAATGTCAGCAATGGCTTGTCATTCTAACATTCCATGTGCACTTTAGGTACTCTAAAACTGATCTCAATACAATCAGAGATTGACACTCCCCCTTTTGGTGATGGGTTCTGAAAAAACATGGGCAGAATATGTCCTGGGATTTATGATATTTAGAGATTACCTTTGGAAGAAGTGGTGGCTCCCACCTAACACCTAGTGCATCGGGCAGAATAGAGAAGAAAAGAGGCTTATATAAAAGGGCCCCTATCTCCCCAAGCCTCCAAGCAGATGTAATCACAATCAGAAATACTGTCATGAGGGTCAGATTCTGTATATGCATTTCATCCAAATCTTCAAACATAGCCACTTGAACATACTTGAGTGTTAATGGGAGATCACAAAGAGGTACTCATGTGAGCTCCATATGCTTGTCTGCGGACAAACTCTTAACACTCCCATTTACTAATTGCTTCCCTTTTTCTGGATCCTTCCAATGTTTGCTGAACACCCTTATAGACTCTCATTTTGCCTTTTGCAGAAGACAGTGCCAGCCCCATCTGGAATCCTTTGTGCATAAACTTTACGACCTAAGACATGTCAAACACTAGAGCTGAAATTCTTCTCTACATCCACCAATCCACAAAGTGGGTCCATTGATATGATCTGATAGTTTATTTATAAAGTGCCTACACACAATGTGTTTCAAAGTGCTTCAAGGTAAGGGAGGGAACAAGGGAAAATACAATGACATTCTTACAGGCCATGAACAGTAAGGATGTGAAATTAACTATCGTACTTGGCCTGACGACAATTCAGATAGAGCTAAGACATAGATAAGGAAGGGAGGGGGGAGAGTGGGAAGGAAATGGAAACAGACATGCGACTACTGTACTAGGCCTGACAACAATTTTGGTAGAGCCGGAGAAAACAAAAGGTGTGGGAGTGGGGTGCGGAAAGGGTGGGGAGGAACAAAACAAGCAGCTATCATACTAGGCCTGACGACATTTCAGATAGTGCTTGGGGGGCATTTAAGGGAAGGGGGGAGGAGACAGACAAGGTTGCTATCATACTGGGTCCAGGGACAATTCGGATAGAGTAAGTGCATAGAAGAAAGTAAGGGGAGGACTGGAGGAGATAGGAAAAGGGAGAAAGGGAGAGGAGGAGAGAACAGAGAGTAAGCAGACAAAAAGAGTGGGGAAGCAAGAGGGGAGAGCAAATACAATTGCAGAAGTCAGTAGTAACAGTAGTAACACATAATCTTGCAAGCCTGGATACACGATTGTTCTTCATAGGATGTAAGGGTTGCTAATGTCTGGTTCTTAAGAAGGTAGAAACTGGCCTGCTACCCTAACTCCATTTACTGCCTCCTTTCAATTTCGAAACAGCCCATTCAATGTGTTTTACCCTATCTCGCCAACTCACTCCCCAAAGAACTACAACCGACAGAAAAACACCTAAAATTACTTACAACCTGTCTCTGTAACTTGCTAAACATGAAGCACTATCTAAGAGAAACACCCAACCTTGGTACCACCATAACCAACTCAACCAAACTAAGCAGGCCCAACAAAAAGAAAGCATAATATTGGCAACCACCATGTAAGTAATTTCAGTCTAAACAAAACAATGTAGTTAACATGGACACAGTGACCTTACTCAACAATAACCCCACCAAAATGCTCGATTTTCCTACAAGCGCACTGCCCAACCACCAAATTCAGTAAAAACATATCTCTAACTCAGCTCCAACTTGAAATCTCACAGCAAACTTCTCAGACCACCCACAATCTCCAACATTACACCAGACACACAAAACAATCCAACACAGACCAACACACCAAAACAGCACCAGACCCATGTCATCTAGAAGCAAACCCAACACACAGTGACTGCTTTTTCTGAAATATAGCTACCAAAAGCACAGCAAAAGCTCTCTTGCACTCTCCCTCTCCATCCCACTAACCTTCCCCGTAACCCTCCTTCCTTTCAGATCTGCCTGAGCGCATGGAAAGAAACGGAAATGGCAGTGGTGTGTGGAATAAATCTCAATAACACAACATGTGGAAGAGCGTTATGTCTATGAGATCGTAAATTATGAATATCATAACCCCTGGATTGGAGTATTGCCAGAATATTCCTAAATTCAGAAAAAATGAAGACATGTTTGAGTAACAGTAATGTGCACTGTTGACACTTGTGTGGTCTCTTGGCGCTCTGGTGGATCTCCAATGGGAGGGGGTTTGTTAGTGGGATTTGGAGGGGAAGAGCAAGAGAGCTTTGATATGTATTTGACCTCTTTAGTTTGAATAAACAGGTCACTGAACGCTGGTGGGTTTTCAGTCAGTAGCCATCATGTACTGTTGAGGTATGGTTTTGTTTTGATTTCATGTTGTGTGCTGTTTAGTGGGTGTGGTTTGCGATGTGGTCGAGGTATGCTTGTGTTAATTTGAACGTTTGAGGGTGAGCATGCAGAATGGTGAGTTTGTAGTATGGTTAGTTAGTTGCAATACATTCCCTACCCCAAACAATCCTTCCAAGTGCGATACAGTTCCTACCGACAACAATGCATCTAAGTGCCATACATTTCCTACCCCCAACAAACGTAGAGGACAAATGTTACTGCTTGGATATGTAGGAAGAATGAGATCCTTGAATAAGAGTCTGATACAAAGTCTCGAGAAAAGGAATTGTCATTTGCTTATTATGTACAAAAACATATAACAAGTAAGCCCATTGCTACTGTGTAACTTAGGCAGATAGATTGCTGCCTTCATCTGCATATTTTCGTTTCTGTCTGTCCGAATTACTTTCAGTTATAACATGCTTTTAATACATCTATTTTGTATCTAGCTTTAAGTTATTTATATTCCCAATCACAGAGAGAAAAGTTGTATTTAAGGGAGATTAATTTAAACCATCCTTGAAAAGTTTTAATTAAGACCCTTGAAGTGGTCCGCCGCATCCATGTTGTGTCAGAGAAAACCGTGTGTGTGTGTGTGTGTGTGTAGTTCAACTGCTGCTTAAAGCGATTCACATCCCAACATTTCAGAGATTGTGGAATTATTCTCCCTGGCGTTTTTCATCCAGTTTGATGTCAGATTATATATCATCCGGTGTCCAGTTAAAGTCTCGAAAACAAACGGATAAATGTAAAAGGTGAGAGTGCATTCGACCGAAAACCAAAGGATCGAAAAAAAATGTCAAATGTTTTTTTTTTTTTATTTGCTCTAGTTTCGCTTTAAAAGGGTGTTTTTACACCAAGAACAGGGGTTTGGGGGGGACACCCCCCAAAAAAAAAAAAAGTGATTATTTTCAGTCAAATTGACTCGACCCTTTTGTCATTCGATCCTTTTGATTCGGTACTATGACATATAACCATATCATCCAACATAGTGCCATGATACCTGGCCCACGGCTGTGAGTGCGTGTTGTCTAGTGAATGCCACCATAATATGTTATTCTGAACACATGCCCCCTTTGTGTAAAGGCACAGTCGCTATTCCGTGCAATTGTGCAAGAGAGACACTTCTTCTCTCGGCTTGTGTCTAAGCTTTCAGTGAGGGAAACGCCAAGTCCTAAAGCTGGCCGGGTTCCTTTATTTTAAGGATGTCCCCCAGTCAGCTGTAACTTAAGTACATTATCCTAGCCACCATCAGCGTGGAGACTGTATTTTACACTTTTTTTTATCGAGTCCAGTGTGCGCATGACAACAATACCACAGCGCGATATTGTTGGGATCATCAAACAAGGTTAGCCAGTCCTTTCGGCAACTCTAGTGAGAATAGGTAGTGTGTGCAATGTTGCAGGTCTTTTTGCATAATAGTGCTTGAGCCACAGGCATTTCCGTGTACCACTCTATATTAGAGGGGGTCAAGAGAGTTATATAATGTGGGGTAGGGAGGAGCTAAGGGGTATTGGATGAAGACCCCTCGCCTGCATACGGCGATGTACTGTGAAAAAGCCTTAAAGGGGAGATTAAAACACACAGTTTTCTTGCTGAAGAATTCAAAACTCATGTTTTTCAAATATGTGCATCTCCTGCAAAAATAGATGTTTAATGCTCCCCCTACAGATTTAGTAATGCCATATAAAAGAACATGCATAGACATATATGCATCAATCAGGGGACATTTTTTTGTGTTCCGGAATGTCAGCCTTTACAGTTGATAGCTGTCAGTTTCTCAAATGAATGGCAGTTGGACACACTTTTTCTGGATGGTTGTGGAGTGGAAATTGTTATGGGCACACCTGCTGTTCTCGAGTAAGGGTGGCTGCCGATTGAACAGAAATCATTGGAGCTGGACGAGATGGAGGAACCACAGGTTGGTTTTTCAAGCATTTTGTTACGTAGGAGGCAATGGGGGTTGTGGAGGAAGCTGTACTGCAGGACTCTTTGATAATGACGATGGTTAATGTGGTGATGGTTGCTTGTGGAGGAGGATGTCCTGGCTAAGGTGCTGTTGTAGGAGGGGACTGCAGGGCATGCTTAGGAGGCGGAGGAGATAAAGGAAGTGGCATCTTCTGTTGCGGGGGAGAGGGTAGGAGGTTGTGGCTGCAGTGGGACACGATCCAGCTGTGTGATGGCCGTTCAATCGATAGAGGGAATACCTGTGGAGTAAGAAGTGGTAAACGGATGTGATGCAGGCTGTATGTCTAGTTAATGCAGAAGAGTTTAGGTGAGCAGAAACCTAGTGAGCCATCATCGCCAATGCAAGACAGATGGTCCTGGGTGTGGAACTACCGCTACCCACCAAAGAGATGCATAGTAGTGTACAATTTCTGAAAAAATAAAATGAAGTGTGAAAGAAAATGTGAATGCCAAGCATTGCACTCTACCGTCATACTTTACCCTCAGCATCGCTAGTAACTCTACACATCTGCCACCATAGACAGTTTTGGTGGCTCATTGGTGTGGTCCTGATGTATGTCCTCTTGTTGGCTACTGATGGGCCCTTTTTTAAAGGGTAAAAGTCTGTTGCGCCCTTAGTTCACAATGAGGTCGGAGCGTATCATCATCTGATTGATCCTCCTCCAACCTGAGGTAATGCGTAACATGCCATGGTCACTAGCTTTAGACAGCCTCACTGTCAATAATGTCAAATCGAAAAGATTCTCTGAGGCAAAAATATAGTCTAAAGATCTCTTGTCCTCCCCTCTTCTCCAAGTGCAGGAGGCTGGCACGTCTCCTTTCGTCTGACCATTGGCCATGTAGATATTCCTGTTCTCCAGTTCTCTCCTCCACATTACACCCCTAATTTCTTTAGGTGTTGAAGAATCGGAACAATCTAGTATGGGCGTGGCACTCGTGTCAAAACAATGAATATTTAAATCTCCACATATAATGACATCCAGGCTCGCCCAGGTTCCCATTGCTTCCTCAATTATGCAAAGAACCGATCTGGCAAATCCCTTGGCGGCTTGTGAAGCATTGTTCCAGTAGAGATTTAATAAAAGGAGGGGTCGGCAGGTCTTCTTCCCTCTCCCCTGTTGCTATAAAAAAAAGCTTGGATCAAAGGAGACAGGCATTTTTCCAGTAAAACCCTCAGTGATAAGGTGTTTTTCAAGGCAATCAACAGACCCAACATGGGACGGCCCATGGGTCCCTTAATAGCAGGATTTATGTAGATTGTAAAATCCTCCAAAATGGGTTTATCTATAAGGCATAGCTCCTGGAGGCAGACAATGTCTTGATCTACAAACTTCAGCTCACACCCATTAAAAAGGTGGCGGAAGCCTCTGGTATTCCAGGAGACTAGGGAGATGTCTGTAGCTTGGCCTTCCTGGTGAGTCCTAGCATCTCCTGGTGACAGCTATGATGCTCGGTGTTCACTTTCCAGCGCAACGGCTAGCCATGCCCAGGATTGTTCTTGGGCACCTCTCCTTAAATTATGACTACCCGGTGTATATCCCTTTCTGGCTTGGGGTGTTTTCAAATGTTATTCGCAGACTGCCTTTCTGGGGCCTGTATGTTTGATTCCAGTGATCCCCAGAATTCTGTGACTTCTGGGCAATTGGTGGTAGACAGGTCATGTGGCGCATAAGCACAGGTTTCCTTCTTAGCAGCTGACAATTGTCTGTCTTCAATTTGGGTTGATCAACCCCCCTCCGTCGTAGTTTGATAAGGCAAATCCCAGAGGCAGTAATTTTTTCCCTCTTGCATTAGCAGGTTTTTGTTGATTAATGTAGAGACGTAGAGGATAACTTTATCAAGTCTTTCCTCCTCTGGGAACTCAATCAAATATAAGTGCGCAGGGCTTATGCTTTTTAAGGAATAAACACAATGTAAAAGGCGCAACATATCTGCCTTATTCAATGTTAAATCATTATTGAATGAGACTATTCTATGAAGGAGCAGACGGTGAACTGTATTGCCCTTAAGTTGTTCCCCATGAAATCTGCCGTTTAGTTTATGGCCTTTTTTTTGGACGCCCAAGTCTCGTGATTCTCACTGAGTTCTTCAAGATAGTTCCTTTTTTGGTCTAATGTTAGAAAAGAGACTGACAGTATTCCTACCGACCTTGGAAGTTTTAATGGGACAAAAGGGGACACTAGTTCGTCGGCATCATCTTCCAATACTGACGGCAAATGCTTACTCTTTTTACCTTGAAAAGCTGTACGGTGAAGAAAGTCAACAATTTTCCTTTTGGGTGTGCCCCTCCTTGATCAAACCTGTGGGGCCAACAGTGAAGCTTCATCTTCCCATGGAATTGCCTCCCCCTCAAAATGGTTTGATTGGTCATCTTCCTCGTTTGAGCTAAGGATAGATTTACAAGAGTCCTCCTCAGCAGAACTGTGATCGCTTTCCGTAATTGTATAGGTTGAGCGATTAATCAGTTCTTCCATGTCATCTTCAGCCTTAGTGGGTTCTATTGGGAGTTGTTTCTTAAGATGAACAGCTTTCTGAGCGCCTGCAGGATTGTTGTCACCATTTTGTTCCATGAGACCTTCATCTAGGCCTCTCACTTGCTTCGGCAGACCAGCGTCAATAGGAACCATGCCATTACTGATTACTGGTCTGGACCTGCCCAAAGGTTTCAGAGTTTTTTGTGCCTTAGTAGAATTAGACACAGCCCTTTTTTAGGAGTTATCTTTTAGTTTGGGGTGAATGGCTCTTCTTTGCCTCTGGGCCTAGTTTAGAGAAGATTTCATATTTCTTTTTGCGATCACGTGGTTCCTTGGCCTTTTTACTGACCTCCTGCGTCAAGTCATTATTTTTGGAATCTGAAGCAGGGATAACTGGTGTAGCATGTTCCTTATGTAGGCCATCCTCTCCATGTTGCATAGTTTCCAGGCTAGAAGGCGATTTCTCTTCTCCCTCCTTTAATAATTCAGTGGGAATTTGCCCTTTGCCTTTTTCGGAAGTGAGCATCTTTGTGCTTGTAGTTTCTGATTGCTCCTTCTCCGACACTATTGAGTTTAGCTGACCCCTTGTGGCTGTGTATACTTCTCTTCCCACGATGCACTGCCTTTCCAGATCAGCCCGTCCCTTGATTTTATCCTGTATGATCGGATCTATGACACTATGGAGGATCGATGTTACATGCTCTGTGTTTTTATCTAGATTTGACTGTATAATAGTCACAAATCCCTCTAAAAACACCATCTTGGAATTAATCATAGCGAGTAAAGTGGATTGGTCCCTGATCTGATCATTTAACGCCTTGTGCAATTTCATATAAGGAGTTAATGTAATTGTTGCAATCAAGTTGGTATAAAGCAGCGTCTTACTGGCTGCCTGATCCTCCATTTGCGAGGCAGCCAGATCCATTAAAAGATCTTCATCCGTTGAGGGTTTTCCCACTGTTGATTTATGTAGGCATTCCTGGGGTGTTCGAGATTTTCCTTTGTTTTTGCCCTGTTTGAACCAACTGATAGCTCATGGTGTGGAATCAGGTCCTCCCTGTAGATGATTCTTGTAAAGGCTGATCCGTCCTTCCTATCAACGTTTGCTGAAGCAAGCTCACCTCCTCCATGTGCCCGAGTATTAAGCTCTCGCCTCTGTTTCATCTTCCCTTGGAGGATGTCATCTGGCCTCCGGTAGCAGAATCTTTGTTTGGAAGCCGGAGTGTCTGCTGTTTATCCATGAGGTTTCCAAATAGATATGAGGGAGGGTTGGCTCAGTTTCTTTGTTATCACGTCATGTGGGGATTTGCCAAAACCTATAGATTGTGGGAAGCGGTTTGGTAGCTACAGGTATGTACTCCTCCCTAAAAATAGGGTGATTTTCCTCCCCAATGGGCCTTGCCTCTACTAGATTTCCTACGCCCTTGCACGCACTTGCAATAGGAGTGGAGCAGGACTAATCCAGTCGCCCTTTTTGAAGATTCTGGACCAATTAGATCCTTCGATGGGTTTGAGCCGTAGTGCGGGTTAAGGATATTCTCCAACTGTAGAATGTTATAAGAAGAGGTTGTTGTTTGAACTATTTTCACAACCACATCAATACTAAGGGTAGCCGCTTCAATTGAGTCCAAGAGCCACCCTACAGGCTCTGCTCCTGTTATAATGCAGTCTGAGGACATAAATTCATCACTTGTGCCTCCCTCCCGACCCCCAAGTAATGGCATAGCTATATCCTCTCTTTCCCCTGTTAGCGTTCTCCCGATGGTTGCATCAGTCTTAGCCATGATTGTCAGCTCCACCTTCTCTTAGTGCTTGATTAATGTGCTCCAGGTAAGAAATCTCTGTATATGGAGTCAAAGCGCAGAATTAAGGGGGCGGACAATCTTATCCCTGCAGAAGTTGCAAACAGAATTTCATTGTCTAAGAAAAATAAAGGATGGCGCGTCACGGCTGAGATCAAAGGAGCCCACTCCCGTAGTCTCCCAGCTGTGTGTTGCCTGCCCACTCAGCTGTAGAGTTTCCTGGGGACTTACTTGTAAAAAAGGGGCCAGGTGACGAGCTATCTGCTTGTTCAGGCATGGTGAAGCAACTTGTGAAGGTGCTCTGTGCCACACCCACAAAGTTCTCCAAGCTCCAACCTCCTTGCAATCAGAGAACAAATGGCTTTAGAGATAGTTCTTTCATCGTGTGGACGGCCTAATATAACTGTTATAACTGCTTTAACTGTAGTAACTATGTTCCACTTAGCCAGCCACTGTGCGCCCGCTTCAAGGTGTGGGTGGGCTAAGTAGGAAGAAAGGGGGTTGGAACACGTCCGTTCCAATGACCATTGTCCTGAGTCAAGCATTGAGACTCTGCAAATACTCAGTTTATGAACAAAGAAACATTTCCCTGATGTTGCAGCTCTCCACCACGAAGGGGGGCCTTGCAGGACACACTTCTCTGTTTCTGCCAAGGGGCAATCTTCTGCCATTTTCATCAAGTAGTCATCAATGTCTGCTGCTTGCATTGCATCCTGGGTGTCCCCTCGGGTCGTTGATGGAGTGGTGGTCATTATGTAGATGTGTCCTGACTGTTCAGCTATCCAGAGCCTGGAACCACAGACTATCTGAACCCAAAAAGAAGATGCCTAAAGTGGCTTCTGTACCGAGAACCCTGGACTTCCTCCAATTCCTCCAATGGAACCAAGGCATGCATACAGAAGGCCCAGGGATATTAGGAACTTACGCGGTGATCCCTATGTGAATCAGAGTAAAAGCGGTGAGTAAACAAATACCTGTTTGTCCCCAACCCCCTGTATGCATATGGATCCATTGGTGTTAAGTCCAAGCCCTATCTCTCCCTTGCCAAGCCTTGAACAGTGGTCTGGTATCCTCCCCCGGTCACCGCTAAGGTGCTTGAATTTAGAGAGGGTCTGTTAGAGATTTTCTCTAAACTTTGCGAAGACTTGCAATTATGTAATGGCCCAAGCAAACACTTGCGTAATTTCCGAAAGAAAAAGACAACAAAGTGTTGTTTATTAAATGTAATGTTGCTCCACCGACCATCACTTTGCTTTTCTGCTTCACCAGAAAAAAGTAACGTTTCACATTCAAGCTAGTCAATGAAACGTTCTACTCCCTTAAAAACGTTTATATTGAAGCCAGTCATCTTGTCTTTTCCCCATTCATAAAAAAACATGTGTGTATCATACTCATTCCATTCACTTTGATCTTCTGCTACCTTGGAGAAAGAACTCACTTTCATTTCACAACACATTAAATTCCCTGTAACCAATCTTCAGTTTATTTGCAAGCCAGTCATTCTGATGTTCTTCTATCTTTCCATTGTGTTTCACATGGAAGCTAGTCACTCTGATACCTCTGCACCCCCAGAAAGACATTGTGCATGCATCACATGATATGATAAGTAATTTATAACGCGCTTGTACACAAGTGTTTCTAGGCTCAAAAGTCAGTCACTAGAGTTTTCACCTTCCTTAGAAAATAATGCTTGGGTATCAAACTCCATTGTTTTCTCTGAGCATAAATTCCTCCTCTTCTTAAGCCGTAATGGTGATGTCGGCTGACTGGTTCTGAGGACCAATGGGCCAGGTGCCTTCCCAAACCAGTGAGCTAAAGTGTGGCTGCAGACTTGAGTGTGTATCTTCCCAAATAACTGGTCATTTAGCGGTGTTTGTTCTTGCAGAGGGGCGCCTATGACTATTTTCTGATTGTTTAATGGACTTAGGTTTAGTCATCCTAAGTTTCTTAGGGTCATCCAGATGTGGACCCCTTGCTCACTGTGCTCAGAAAGGCACAGCTGCACCTCACTGATGAGGCTCAACAAGGCTGAAACATGTGTCTGGGGTTGCTGTTGGTACTCTTGTTCAGAAGAGATTTGCCATAGCATTTCGGTGCTGGACTGCCCATGTGGGCGGGACAAAGACTGATATGTACATGGAAATGTCTCTTCTGTGGAAGGTACAGTGACCTAAAGTGTGGCTGCGGACTCTCAATTGGGTACCTTCCCAAAAAGCAGGTCATTTAAGATGATAGTTCTCACAGAGGGGCTCCTGTTACTATATTTTAATTGTTTAAGGGACTTATGTTTAGTCAACGTAAGTTTCCTAGAGTCATCTAGGCATTGGACCCCTTGCTCACTGTGGTCAGAGAGACACAGCACCACCTCGCTGATGATGTCCAACAAGGCTGAAACACGTGTCTGCGGATGCTGTTGGTACTCTTGTTCAGAAGAGAATTGCCATAGCATTTCGGTGAAGGACTACCCATGTGGGCAGGACAAAGACTGATATGAAAATGGATATTTCCCTTCTGTGAAAGGTACAGTGAGCTAAAGTGTGGCTGCAGACTCTCGAGTGGGTACCTTCACAAATAACAGATCATTTATCCAGTGTTCAATCTCGCAGAGGGGCGCCTATGACTATTTTTTGATTGTTTAAGGGACTTAGGCTTAGTCACCCTAAGTTTCCTAGGTTCATCCAGATGTGGATCCCTTGCTCACTGTGCTCAGAAAGGCAGAGCTCCACCTTATTGATGAGGCCCAACAAGGCTGAAACACATGTCTGGGGTTGCTGTTGGTACTCTTGCTCAGAAGAGAATTGCCATAGAATCTCAGTGCTTGCCTGCCCACGTGGGCGGGACAAAGACTGATATGCAAATGGATATTTCCCTTCCGTGAAAAGTAACGTGAGCTAAAGTGTGGCTGCAGACTCTTGAGTGGGCACTATCCCAGAGAACCGGCAATTTAGCCGTGTTCGCCCTCACAGAGGGGTGCCTATGACTATTTTTTGATCATTCGCAAGGCTGTCTGGGGCGTGCAATCACTCTTCATCCAGCTTTCTCTCCCTAAATACCTCCTTGCTTCAGTTCTTCAATCCTTTAGCACCAAATCTCTGTGGGTCCGATGTTTCTCCAAGCAGAGAGCGGGAGGTAGATCCCTTTGCTCACCAGGTTCCTGCCTCTGGAAATACCTCTCTGCCCCCCTCAGAGTTAAACTGGATCTTCTTAAATTCTGGAACTTCTCAAGACTTTCCTTTTCTCCTCTTCCTTTCCTCTCTCCCTCCCGTGCTAATTTTCCTCTGTTACTTGTGCCTGGTCCCTTCTGAGCCATACAGGGGGCAGACCACCCCTGACCACTTATCTGCCCTTCACACTTTTTCTCCTGTCACTTGCCCTTGTTGGCCCCCTCAGCACTTGCCCACCCCCCCTGCACCCCCACTGCTGCCCTTCACCCCCTCCCATCCTGCCCCCTACTCCTCCCTGCCCTGCACATATCACCTTTGTCTTTGCACTTGCATGGTAGGATTTTCAAAAGGCCAATATAACTGTCATTGCTGTTTTCTTTTTCCTGTTACTTCCCCCCCATTTTTGTCTTGTGGTGCCCGGAAACACTTGTGTGTAGGCACCATACAAATGCCCAATAAACAAATCAATAAATAAATAAAATAACTGATGGCCATGATGGGACAGATTGTTGTTTAAGTAGTTCCAGAGGAAATGGCAGTATCCAGTGGCACTCACTGCCTTGAAGCTATGCATTCATTTTATTTTTACTAAGAATGGCATGAACGTTTAAGTAAACTCAGCCTGTCTCTGAACCTATCCTCAATTTGGGTTCTGTGAGTAAATCTAGAGAGTTTTTCAAACAAATATGTATTTACAGATGTTTCCCTTTTCAATGGTGTCACTTTGCAAATTGCGTTTAAAACCAAAACGACCAGAGGAACATAATTTGCTGTGATTTTTAGAACTTTTGAATTTGAGTCTTCTCACTAAAAGCTTGAATTAAAGATTTGTCACTACAAATAAAGCTTAACAGATGTTTCTGTGAATCACCAACACACATACAGTCTGTGCTCAGATTTACTTATAATGGCATTCTTTAAACAAGCACGTTAAAGGATCGTGCCACACATAGACTTTTTCATTAGCAGATACAGTAACAGGTGCCAATAGCTTCAGTTAATTCCTTAGAGAAAAAGAAAAAAAAGACAAGGCGTGAAGCTCAAAGATTGCAGGTCTGCGGCATATGCAGCCTGACTGCTTAAAACAAATCACGATTTACACAGGCTAATTTTGCACCGCTTAATGACGTCTTTCATCGTCTTTGACCTCCTTTAGAGAAGAAAAATATTCAGCCTAGATAATTATCCTTTTCATGTACTTTGTAATTTCATTGTAATTGAACACATTAAACACATTTTTCTTACCTAATTTAGTTTGGTTCTGAAAACTAAGCTGTTGCAAGAGTGAGCATCCTACAGACTTCTCTGGGCAATACTTGTACAATACACAGATTTACATCACAATATGGTGTCTATGAGGCTCATTACGGGTGTGCTGGTCCTGTATAAATGCCAGTAATACCGGCTTTGGCATTTTTACTGGACCACCACACTTCGAGTTTGCCAGTAGGGGCAGTGACCTGCCGAGAGTTCTGGCCCCTACTAGCAAATAATTGCCGTAATCACCAGCACCGGTACTACTGGTGCCGGCAGAGACGTATTTTCAGCAAGGCCTACTGGGCCCAGGCCTAAGGTGGCAGATTGCCAGAGGAGCGTCATTTTATTGCAGTTTATTTTCAATGTACTGGTTTTCTTTTTTTAAATCTAAAGCCAATTTTGTTTTACTGAGTCTGGCTGATCCAAAACACTGGCCAAGAAATCGCGAGCTGTTAGAAGTAATTCACTCTGACAGCTTAAGTCTTTCCTGGCCAAATATATATATATTACACGGCCTGTGGTAGTGGCCGTGTAGTTATGGTTAAATTGCTCATCTCATAGGAAGAGCACTTTTTGGGAGGCTTATAACTTCGCTCCCCCTAGACGAATCCTCAGCAAACTTTGCAAAAAAAGTATATGGTCCGCTCTGAATCTTTTTGGCAAGTTTGGTGAGGTTTCGTTAAGGAGAGGGCAAAGTTATTGGGGGTCCCAAATTATTTATTTTTTCAATAGACTGAATGGAAAATAACTCAAGCCGACAGGTCAAACAGCTGGATGGATTTTCACCAAATTTGTAGCAGGAGCGGCGGCTTGGTCCTGAAAGCCTGCTTTTGTAAATTTGGTGAAAATCCGACCAGTAGTTTTAAAAAAAAACAGGCAAAATGTAGGTGCCAAAAAATGTGTGATATCTGGCTCCGCTCCACGGACCCATTTCTCTGTTCGCTCCGCGGAGTAGACTCTGATTGACCCGGATGACTGCATGATGGTTGCGGACATACGACGTCCCTGCTGATTAGCTGGACGGAAGCACGATGAGCGTCATATTTTTCAGAAACGCCCACCAAGTTGTATCCGCGGATATTCCCGGATAGCACAGCAGTGAACAGGGCTACAAAACATGTTTTGGGGCATCAGGTGGTGGGAAGAGGGGCTGGAAAGGGTGGCATAGTGAAAGATGGGTCATATGATATATTTGTTTAGGTGGAAGAAGAGTGTGGTGTGTTTGCGGTGTCCGCGGACAGAGCCGCAGTTCGCTGGTATGTCTACAGGTGAGCAGCTTATGTGGTGACTCCAGGCAGGGTTAATTAGAGTAGGGGAGTTGAATCTAGATGATATGAGGATGTTTGTATAGGCTGTATTTTGCTGTGGTGTTTGTGGCCAGCTACTAGAGTACAAACTAGAGTCTGCCCACTGGTTGAAATACTGAAATAGTATGTGTAGAGAAGTGTACAGGGCTGCAGGCAGTTTAGGGTAGGGTAGTGGAATGTGAATGGTTGTAAGTACACCGCAGCAGTTCGTGGGTAGCTTCTCAGGCAAGTAGCTTATGTGGTGACTTTAGGCAGGCTTCATTTGGGTAGGGGAGTGGAATGTAGATGATATGAGGATGTTTGTATAGGCTGTAATATGCTGTGGTATTTGTGGCCAGCTAGTAGACTCTTGGGTGCATGGCCTTAGGGCCTTAGGCCATGCACCCAAGAGTCTGCCCACTGGTTGCTGTAATAGCATGTGTAGAGAAGTGTACAGGGCTGACTTGTTGTACGTACTGGAATACTATGTGTACAGAAGTGGACAGGGCCTCAGGTGGTTGGCTTGCATAGATTGATGGGTGCATGGCTGTATTATGTTGTGGTGATTGTGACCAGCTACTAGACTCTTGGGTGTATGTCTGGGGGCCATGTACCCAAGAGTCTGTCCACTGGCTGTAAGTAGTGTAATAGTATGTAAAAAAGTGGACAGGCTTTGTGTCAGGTGGTTTGTTGGAGTGTCTCAAGATTCTTTGGTGTATGAAACTGTATGCAGTGGGAGATAATTGTGGCTAGCTACTATAGTTTTGGGTGCATGGCCGGAGGTGATGCACTCAAGAGTCCAAGAGTGTGCCCACTGGTTGAAGTACTGTAACGGTATGTGTAGAAAAGTGGACAGGGCGTGAGGTGGTTGGCTTACTGGAGTCAAGAGTGTGTGTGCTGACTGGTTGCACGTAATGGAGTACTATGTGTACAGAAGTGGACAGGGCCTCAGGTGGATGCCTTATGTGTTTGGGGTGTGGGCACTGAGCAGGTTCTTGGGTAGTTTACTGTATTATACTGTATTGGTTGTGGGCAGTTCTAGAGTCTTGGCTGCAGAGGCCATGCATGTCCATTGGCTGGAATTAATCTAATAGTATGTCAGCTGAGGTGGATAAGGCCTCAGGCAGCTGTGTTATGTGTGTGGGCTGTGGTAAGTGGGTAGATGTTTGCATGCATGGCTGTATTATGCTGCGGTGGTTGTGGCCAGGGCCTTGACTCTTTGGTGTATGGAGGGAGGCCGTAGGCCACGCACCCAATAGTCTAGGCCCTGGCCACAACCACCGCAGCATAATACAGCCATGCACTGACCTTTTTGACAGTGGAATATGGATTGCATTAATATGTGTTTAGAATGCAATTTGCAGATTGCAAAGAAGTATGACACCAACAATTGTATATTCTCTGTATGTACTGTTGAGGCCCTGTGCACCTTTTTTGCATGCAGGGAGCCTCCCCATCCTCCGTGACCATACCGGCAGGCAGCCCACACCACAAGGGACCCCCCAACACCTGTGCCCATACCCTGCAGGTATCCCACACCACAAGGGAGCCCCCCAACACCCATAACCATACCCAGCAGGCAGCCCACACCACAAGGGAGCACCCAATGACCCCTGACCATACCCCACAGGCAGCCCACATGGGACCATACCCCTCAGGCAGCCCACACCACATGGACCCAACACCCGTGACCATACCCCGCAGGCAGCCCACACCACATGGGACCCACCCATCACCCGTGACCATACTCTGCAGGCAGCCTACACCACATGGGACCCCCATCACCCGTGACCATACTCGCAGGCAGCCCACACCACAAGGGCCCCCTCATCACCCGTGACCATACCCGCAGGCAGCCCACACCACATGGGATCCCCCAACACCCATGACCATACCCCACAAGCAGCCCACACCACATGGGATCCCCCAACAACTGTGACCGTATGCTACAGGCAGCCCACACCACATGTGACCCCCCATCACCCGTGACCATACCCCGCAGGCAGCCTACATGGCACCGTACACCGCAGGCAGTCCCCGACCCATGTCCCCCCACCAGTGACGGCAACCTGGAAGCAGGCCCTGACCCATGTCCCCCCACCCCCACCAGTGACGGCAACCTGCAAGCAGGCCCCGACCCATGTGTCCCCCAACCCCCACCAGTGACGGCAACCTGCAGGCAGGCCACAACCCATGTCCCCCTACCCCCACCAGTGACAGCAACCTGCAGGCAGGCCCCAACCCATTTTGCCCCACCCCCACCAGTGATGGCAACCTGCAGGCAGGACCCGACCCATGCCCTCCCACCCCCACAAGTGACGGCAACCTGCAGGCAGGCCCCGACCCATGTCCCCAACCTCCACCAGTGACGGAAACCTGGAGGAAGGCCCCTACCCATGTCCTCCCACCCCCACCAGTGACGACAACCTGCAGGCAGGCCCCGACTCATGTCCCCCCACCAAACACATTGTCCCAACATGCAATCATGTATCAAATGTCGACCGAAATGCAACCACACGCTGCCCCCCCACAATGCAACTCAACACCCAACCATTGGTCCCATTACTCCCCAGTACAAGCCCCATCGCATGTCAATGACAAAAACACACATGCATGTTTGCAAACACATGAGCAACATTGCACAACAGCAGGGACACATAACAGAGCCAATAAAGAGTGACACATGCACCAAACCATTGAGAGCAGACATCACTTTGATTGGGATGAATAAAAAAGTATTAAGAACAAAAAACCACACCAAATGAAACATAACCATGAAAATGAAAATGAAAGGAATGCCAATGAAAATGAAATCCAGAACAAAAAGAAATGTGATATTTAAAAATGAAAAACTCCAAAAAGTGGTCCATGTTCAATGTTTGCCCTCCAAATGAAAATCCAAATCATAAAACAAAACATTACTCCATGGTCAAATAAAATAAAAAAATTAAAATATGTCCAACTATGAACAAGTCTGAAGGGTCCATGATCCCAAAAACCAAATATACATCCTTATAAACCCCTAAAAAACAAACTATTTACAAAATGTGGAGCAAAGTCCATTAACTCCAAATCATAAAAAAAAGGAAACCTACCACTACAAAACTATTTACAAAGGCAGCAGACTAGTCCTACGACTCACCATTTCCCCCAAGAGTTTCAGCCAGGGCATCATCAAACTCTGCGTCAATATCCCAGAGGCGGGCCGCTGCTCCCTCCTCGTGGCCCGCAGGGACTCCCTGGTGCTCCTCACAAACTCCCTGCGAGTCTCCTCGAGGAACTCCGCCCACCTCTCTGCTCGACGCAGGGTGTTCTACACCCTGTCCATGGTGAGTCGTGCCCCCCGTGCCCGCTGCCACTCTGCACCCATCTTCTGGCCCATTCGCTGCAACACAGAAGACATCCTCGGGCCAAGGTCCACGTATCCCTCCTGCCCGATGGCCGTTACCTGCCCCTATGATGTTGATGGTCCCGAGTCTTGTTGCCTCCTACGTCAAGCCTGCTGCTGCCAATGAGCCTTGTGACTGTGCCTCCAGGACTGCCTCTGGGATGATGACAGCCCATGGGGCAGTCGTACACATGCCCTGCTGCAAGGTGCCTGCACAACCTCCATTGCCACTGTTCTGTTGCTGGGGTGACCACCTCTGCTGAACCTCCGACTCCCGACTGTGGAAGGGATGTGGTCTCCACCAGACTGGCCACAGTGGTTGGGACAGGTCCACAGGGGGCCCTGGTGGCATCTGGCCCGGAATACAGCTGGGAGGACGACTGGCGCATAGTGGAGGAAGAGGAGGAGGGGGTCGCAGCAGTGCCCAGCACACGTAGCAAACCCTCAACTATGTGCTGAGCTAGCCAGTTCATGAGGGCCCAGACCTTCTCATGATGAGGTGCGAGCACCGGCCAGGATGCCTGCACATCATCATGAATGGCGGCTGTGTACCTCGCAATACCGGCCAGCATGGGCTCCACCCTGTCACAGATTGCCTGGTCTGCAGGTAGTGGAAGGAAAGTTAACGTGGACACATGTGCTACCTGCAGACCGGTCTGGCCTGAGGCATGCCTGCAGGGGCATACTGATGCAGGCGCAGATCCAGGGACAGGATTAGGCACAGGCCCCTCCACAGTGACCTGGACTGCCTCTTGCCCCTGCCCCTGGACTGCACCAGTTGCACCTGCCTCATCACCCCCGCCAGGCCACATGTGCTGGTCTGATGCGGCCTCCTCCTCCCCCTCGCCCACCACCAACCTGGATGACTCCGAACCGTGTTCCGCATGGGATTGCCCCAGTGGGGGCTCACCCGTCCCTCCCTCTGCCGAGGAGCCCAAGTGCAACTTCACCTTCTTGGGCCTCCCCTCAGCAGCTATGGCCGTAGTTGTGGACGCGGCACCTGTCTCCTCGCTCCTGGAAGATGTTGTTCCTGGGAGGATGACTAGGCCTTGCATCTCCGCCTCGTGGAGGCATCCCCGCCGTGGTGCTCCACAGCGCAGTCTCCGCCCACTTCCTCCATCGCCGCTGTGGATAGGGAGATATTGAACACAGACATCAGTGTACCGAACAAAAGTCTGCTTGAAACAAAGCAAATGCACATGAGTGCCACTGTCAAACGTCAAAATCATCAACACCATCACCCTCCACAACACACAGGTCAATGCAAGCAACACACATGCACAAACATGCATGCCACGTGCAACAAACATTTGCATCCATATACAAGGCACTGTTGGCACATCAGAAGGGGGGCTGAACCTCACATGTATCATGGAACATTCACATCACATGCACACACATCACCTGACAGTCATCCACCAGGCCATGTAGACCTCCCGTCATAGCGCACTTGTGGACAACTGGGCTGCATGAGTCAATCACGCATTGAGATGCATATGTGTCATGCATCCATGGGGTTGGCCAGTCACACACTCACCACTCATATACACGCACATGTATACCATGCATGTCCATGAAGGTGACATAAGCATCCATGTCCCACACCTCTTGCCTGACCAAGTCCAGACACAGGCATGCAAACATGTGTGCATCATCACATGCTGGTGCACATCATGCATTGCAACACAGACACCATTGATGGTGAACACGCTTGATTGGACTCAAATGCAGCACTGTCATGGACATGCACACAGACATCCGTACATGAGGCATGCCAGACATAAGGCCAATGTGCACACTCCACCTATACCTCAACATGCACTACGCTGGACAATAACACATGGACACTTACCACTCGACTCCGGATGGAGCTCCAACTCTAAGACCTGGGTGTGCAGCGCTTGGCTGATGTGCTCCAGGACCTCTCATTGTTGGTCAACCGGCCCCGGCGCACTATTCCATCACCAGACTCGACGGGCCTTGGTGAGGGTCCTGGTCCTGAAGTCTTCCCAGCGCTTCCGGACATGTTTGTAGTCGCAGGGTGCCACCCCCTCTGTGTTGATGGTACACACAATATCTACCCAGATCTTACTCCGTCCTTCATTGTCGTCTCGTGATGGTCCAGGGAAGAGGGCATCATAATGCCCCAGGACTTGCTCCACCAGGATGCCAACTTCTTTGCAAGAGAAGCTGGCAGCCCTCTGCCTCTCTGCCGGGGGGGTTGCCAATTGCCCCAGATGTTGCTTTGTCCGACATGACAACCCCCGAGGCAGGTGTGGGTGGGCAACTGGGTCCTGGGGCTGGGCTGTGGAGTGATGAAATGGCAGTCAGGAGTCTTCTGGGTCAGCAGAGGTGGTGTCAGCAACAGGATTTCTGGCAATGGCTGATGTGCATGCACCAAATTGCAGAGCACGTGGGCAGCAGGCACACAGAGTGGGCTGGCAGCAGCAGATTGCTTGTAGGAGGCAGCTCAGGTCGCCTGAGACAGGTAAATGACCTTGTGGGCAGGAGCGTGGGTCTTCTGTGTGCTTTAGCGTTGCCAGCCGGATGCAGAGTGACTCCGGATGTGCGGAAACAGTGTGTTAGCGTTGTGTAATCAGAGGAAAGTGCGTAAGTTACGTGGCGCGTGCAGGACATTGGGTGTTGTCGTTCAGTACGGGTTAAAGGTCAGCATAGAATTGGTCATGGAACAGGCACGGGATGACTCCCAGGCCAGGTTCCGTGTCAGGAAGTCCAAGCCATGTGTGGCGGTGAAGGATTCTGTCACCAGGCCACGTGGATCTGCTGCCCCGAGCAGCCAGGGTCTGGAAGGTGCAGGGGCAGCTGCAGCTGACACCAGCCCGGCTCTGAGTCCCCCAGCCAGAACTGTGTTGGTCCGCCCCTTGACACCAAGGCAGTTATGGTGCTGGGTCCTGGCGACAGCACCCACCAGCCAATGCCTGCAGTCAGAACTTCGGCCATCATGCCATTGCCTGCTTCCAATGGCCAGTCCACCTGCGCTTCAGCCCCTACTGACGGGAACGGCAGAAGCCACTCAGGGTCAACACCACCTTCCAAGAGGAAGAAGCGTGCTCTTGCGGAACATGCTGGGACCCCAGACATGGCTCGGGCCTCCTACATGTCAAGAAACCGCCATTTCAATGAAGTGGAACTGGACACACTTTTGGGCTACGTTTCAGTATTCGGCCGTGACATGCTGGTGACGGCAGAGTGCAAAACTACACCTGCTCAGAGTCGGGCCCACTGGCAGTGCATCGCGGACTGTATTAGTGCCTTGGGATGTGAGAAGCACACAGCAGATGATTGCTCGAAGCGTTGGAATGACCACTGACGCTGAGCAAAAAACAAGCAGGCTTCTAATTACGCCTCTACTCTGGTGACTGGAAGTGGGTCACGACCAGAGGATTATTAATTCACTGAACATGAGGCATTCACTGAGGGTTCATCACAGGGCGTGGGAAGGGTGGCCAATTCCATTCTCCCCCCGAAAGGGAGCTCCAGCAGCAGGCAACAGTGTCCACGTGCCGCTCACACAGGCAGGACATGTTGGCCGCCAAAAGGGACCGATGTGCTGAACTGGGGGCTCTGCGCACAGCCATGGCTGCAGAGGCACAGGCACACAGGGATGCCCTGAGGGAAGACAACACCTCCATCAGAACTACTCTGGGTGTACTTGAGATGGCCCATAGTAGACGGGCGGAACAGAAGATGGAGCTGCATACACACATCTCGGCTGAGCTCCAGGCAAGCCGTGAGGAGACCCGTGTGTCACGTGAGGCCTTGCAGGTGGAGGTACATGCAACACGTGAGGCCTTGCAGGCAGAACTCCGTGCTACACGTCAGGTGCTGCATGGGGAACTCTGGACCATCATCCTGCAAACCAGACCTTTCAGACCCACATGCTTGCTGCCATGGAGCAGCATGCCAGGGCTATGCATGGTCAGCCTCCCATACCACGCACACCTTCTCATATTGCACCAGAGGGTGACAACAGCGACAACAGTACTCCCACTTTAGGCTAGCCGTGCAGGCCATGAGCCCCTGGAGTTTTTTTGTTTGTTTTTTATTCTCAACATCCACGCTATGCATGGTCAGCAACCCGTTTTCGGCACACATTTATTCCATGAATTACCCTATAAATGTTTACTTCTTAAACGTCATGTTACTTCCATCTTCCCAAAAAAAAGAGTAAACTGTATTTACTTAAAATTCGCATAAAAAGCCCTGGAGGAAACTACTCCCACGCAATATCACAGGGCCCCAAGAGCAATCACTCCTCAATATCATGAACAGTTCGCATTGGGGGGGTAAAACATGATAGTGTTGATAACTATTACTGGTAAATATATATATAGATATATATTGTTTTGGTTTGTGACTATAACATTCATTCAACTGCAGTTCTTGATCTGGTAATGTATGAACATATATCATATATTTTCTTGATATCAGCAGTATAGTTATGGTTGCACTGCACTTTCTTTAGTATAATAAAAATAAATGTTCTCCTGCCACTTTTGTTCTCGTTCTAATGAAAATAATTTCATGAAATCCAAAATATTATGTCAAATTAGTATTTATGCACACAATTATTCAATGTGTTTTATTGCGATTTATATGTACACTGTTTTTTTTTAATTTTATTTTTTTATTGTAGACACACACATAGCCCTTATCCTGAAATGGTGCATGCCTAAACAATTTAGAAAATCATATTGGTCAAACTTTAGCAACAATAAAGTATCAGTATCTTAACATGGACAGTAGGCACAGAAGCCAAAATGGAATTTAAAAACATATTTGGCAAAACAAACACAAACGTCTCAGGTCCCAACACACAAAACAAGAAAAATGCAGCAACATGACAAATATACTGAACAAGACGTGCAGAGTAGGGTCAGAGGCACAAAACAAAATGAAAAACCAACTGCAACATGACATAGGGCCTCATTACGACCCAGGCGGTAAGTTACCGCCTGGGCCGTGACTTTACCACCATGGCGTAAACTACGTTTACGCCATGGTGGTTGGCGGACTTACCACCCCATTCCGAGGTTGGCGGGGCGGTAAGTCCCCAATCCCCATTTACCCTTCCCCATTCCCATTTTTGCCCCATAGGGCATAATGGGAGTGGGGAAGGCGTTAATTACGCCACCGTAAATTACAGTGGCGTAATTAACTCCATGGTCCCTTAGCGCCATGGATTTTAACACCTGCTAAAAGCAGGTGTTAAATCCGCCATGGCGCTAAGGGACCTCGTACTCAGGCGGTAAGGGTCGGCGCTGTTTACGCCGCCGTAAAACCCTTACCGCCTGAGTCGTAATGAGGCCCATAGACTGCGAAACAATGAAGATCAGCCTCAGCCAACACACAACCCATCTGTTATTCATGCTCAGTAGGTGCAGAGGGACAAAGCAGATTGGAATATGTACTGAAAAATGCTCAGGAATATCACAATTACCAAACATACAGATACAGACACCTCAATTCAGGCGTGCACAGTAGGGTCAAAGGGACACATTAAAATGAAAATACTGCAATGTTATTGATATCCCTCAAAATGCAGCAGATACCTGCTTCACCAAACATACAGAAGGAGCACTGTACATGCATAGTAGGGTCCCAGGGACAAAACAACGTGAAAAGCATACTGCAAAATGAAAAATATACCTCAAAGCGCACAAGATGGTCATCTCCACCAAAAACACAGTAGGGCTGCAATACCTGCACAGAAGGGTTGCAGGGACAACATGAAAGGAAACGCAATTAATGAAATAAACGATATTCTTTGATATGCACAAGATGATTGTCTACATGCAACATCCATCAGGGCACTGTGCAAGACCAGTAGCATTTGACAAAATAAAAAATAAAAAACATTCTACAAAATAAGAAAAAATCCCAAACTGCATAAGAAGATCACCTGCACCCAACACCAATAGGGGTAGCAGACATGCACAGTGAGGTGATACATATGAAATAAATTGAAAAACATTATATTAAATGAATAATATTCTGTAAAACCTACAGGATGATCTTCCACATACCACTTGCAGCAGGGCCACCCTTCATGTATAGAGGTGTTAGAATTAAGAAAGGACCTGAAACACACACCACACTATTGAAAATTCTCCTGGACCAATGTACATGAGTAACAGGGTCAGAGGGATACAACTAAATTAAAAATATAAAGCAAAATGAAATATATACTACAAAATGTACAATTTTATCTACCTCATCCAACACAAATTTGTTAACATAATGGGTCACACGTATGGAACAAATGACCATTGTTTTCATGTCTATATGTTTGCAGTATAAGAAATATTCATACATGAAAGATTCCACACCAGTGCAATCCAGGTGACACTCTTAGGCATGTTTGTAAGGTGTGCAAGGTGTGATGTGTGTGTGTATGTTTATGGCAGATGAATGACTTATCTGAGTCTGTGTTGCGGGGCTATTACTGGGAGTAGAACTGTCTTGTGATTTAGGGGTAGAAGTGAGCTTGCATCTTCATTTCAGCTTGATCTTGGGCATTTAGTGATGGTAGTGGATGTAATGTTGGGAGTCGTTCTTGTGGGTATTATTGGTACGATGGCATTTGTTTCTGCTGTGTATAGCATGAGGTCATTGTTTGCCAGGGATGTGGGAGGGTTGGATGTGTGATGTGAGTGTTCCTTCGCAAATGTATGTGTTTTCATTGTTAGATATGCATTTTTATTTTTCTTGTGTTGAAACAATTATTATTATTATTATTATTATTATTATTATTATTATTATTATTTTCTTGTTATAGAAAAAACCTGGTTCAGGGGCAACCAAGTGCTGTACAGGTCATAGAGCAAGACATTGGTAGCGATAATTGATTTGAATACATCTTCATATTTTTCTTTATATGTTGTTTTAGTTTTTCTTCCCAAAGTGCCTTTGCCAAGGCACTGTAAAAAAAGGAACAAAAGCACTACAATAAATCAATCAAATTATGAATACAATAATAAACGGATTGAGGAAGGGTTTAGGAAGATGACACAGAGGAAAGAAGATCTGCCGTAAGTTGGGAGCGAAATATCTGAAGAGAAGGAGAGTCACAAATGTCGGGAGAAAGGCATTCCAATGCAGGGGAGCCAAAAGGGGGAAGAACAGAAACGAGAAGTTGTGTAAGGATGTTTAGGGGAGGTGAGAAGGTTAAGTTGTTGAGAGCGAAGTGTGCATGATGGGGAATACGGCGAGATAAGAGAAATGAGATAAGGAGGCGCAAGGCCATGATAGCACTTGAAGAACAAATAGAAGTAGTCAAGAGTCCTAAGAAAGGAGGAATACAGAAAGAAGAGAATACATAATAGAAGAGAGAGGGGGAAGTGAAAGGAGAAGAATAGTAGAATTAAAGTCAGATCATGATGCAGTAAGATGTGAATAGGGCAGACCAAAGAGCAAGGCAGAGCAGAAGTAGTCAAGACGAGAGAAGATAGAAGAAGTAATACGACATTGTGCAGCATGAAATATAGACAGGGTGCATTTTTCAAACATTAAAAAGATGAGAGCGGCAGGTGTAAGCAGTTAGAGATATGTGAGAGTTAAAGATTACAAATGGGTCAAATATGACACTGAGATTGTGAACAGAGGAGAAAAAGGAATGACACGAGGGGGAAAGAGAAGACCAGGAGGTTGTAGCGGTGGAGGGGAACATGCAGTCGGAAAGTATGGAATCTCAGTTTTTGAGGGGATAAGGTGAAGAAAGTGTGAGTGCATCCAGCCCTGCACAGTAAAAAGACACTAAGAGACAGAAGTAGGAAGAGCATAAATGAATGTTGAAAAGCAGAACAAGATCTGGGAATCATCTGCGTAGAAATGCGAAAGAAGATTGAATGATTAAACATTTGAAAATGGTATTAGATCAAATGATCTTTGTGTGTGCGCTTGAGAGTGACAAAACGTGCGTGTATGTAGAGGGTGGTGGGGAGGTGACAGGGAGCAAAGGGGTGGGGGTATTTGGGATATTTTGGTATTTTGGGAGGTGATGTCCCTTTCCTGTTTTTTGGGGGTCACACGAAATCAATAAAAAGCGACCTAAACAAATTGTCTTTTTTTAAATGCGACCTCTAGAAAACAGGAAAATGACATAGATTGAGAAAAGTAAAGGACCCATAACTGAGCTTAGAGGAACACGGTATTGAAGAGTTTGGGGAGAAGAAATCAGCCCTGCCCATGATATGGAGAAGGAACAGTTGGAAAGATAGGAACAAAACCATTTGAGATGACAGAGGTAGAAAGCCCAATTGAGGAAAGAGAGGAGAGTAAAGTGGGTTGGCCATCCATATGAAAAGCTGCTGGTGGACTGAGGAGAAAGAACAAATACACATTAGTAATAATTATCAGAGTACACAGGATAGTCAGAATCTAGTTTACACCAAGCTAGTGTTCGAAGAGTCAGGTCTTCAATATTTTCCTAAACTGAAGGGGGCTTTGAGCAGTCTGGATTGCCATCAGGATGAAGTTCCAAGACTGATGTTTTAGTGAAGACATTCCAATTGTTTAAGTGGCAATGTCTTCTAAGTTTCTAATGAGCCCTTAACAGCTGCATGTGCTGCCAATGCTGTAGCTTGTTTTTGTGCTGTAGTGGTCAACATTTCTTTAGCAGTGCCTTGGCTCTGACACATGTGAAACTGATTCGACAAATAAATGTACATAGTAAAACATTTTTTCTTTTTTTTAGGTACGTTGTGTCATGTAGCTGACTGTGGGCTACAAAGAGACTGCACACAATTTTAAGTATAAAATGTATTTCATTTAAGATAAAAAAAGTGCTCTCCTGGATGAAATTCAAAGGTATTACATCACAAACCGCAGTGATTCTCCAGACAGTGGTGATTACGGAGACGGCTCCTGGGGTCGGCATCTGCTGATAAGGATTCTGTGGCTCTCCCATGTGAAGGTCGGGCACCAACTTGGACGCAAGATCGGAAAGTTCTGCAGGCCTTGAGAACAACATTCAGCAGAGCCCGTCTGCAGAAGGTGGGCCATGGAGGGATCTGGAGGCACGGAAAGACAGTGAATGGCAGGAGGAGAGGAGTAGACTCCTGAGAAGTACATAAGGGAGCATTGACGGAAGGTAGCAGGGACGGGTTGGTGCGCGAGCAGAGTGGCATGGTAGTCAGCTGATAGAGGAATGCCATGTTAGGAAATCAAACTAGAGGCATCCCCGCGTACAATGTGATGCAGCGGGCTCTCAACCATGTGGTAGAACTAACAGCTTAGAGCACTGGATGGAGGTGATGCGGCTGATGTAAATTGAAAGCATTATCCGAAAAAAGGAGCCAAATCATTAGATACGACCCTACATGAAACGAAATGAGCACCACCTGAGAGAGAAATGAGAGGAGAGTACCTGAAACCACAACATGTGGAATTGGAGCAAAGGAGACGTAGTTCCTCACCTGGAAATTGAGAACACAGGTGTCACTGGACTTCATGGAAATTCTGTGCCCGTATGTCTATACTTAGGTACATTGGACACAGATGGATTTTCTCATTTAGGAATTTCTGAGATAAGGAGCACAATTAGCTTTGCAAAGTGAGTAAGGAAGCTGTGCACAAGTCAGAAGGAACTGCAGGACATTGACTTGGGTGATGCCATTATGGTCAAAGGAGAACAAAAAATGGAGAAACACGTGGAAAATAAGCATAAACAGGGAAAACAGGTGACAGTGTAAGATGGGCCAGTGAAAGAGGATCCCCAAAGAGGCAGTGAGTCATGTTGGATGGCCTAATGGCAGCGATTTAGGAATATCAAAACAATGTTAAGCAAGGATTTACTACCATGTAAGAACCATTCCTGTTTGGAATGCATTAATCCAAGAAAGATCCCAAAAATGGATGCTCTACCAACAAAATCCTCAAGGCGGCGCTAGCGGTCAAACTCTGACAGGAGAACTAAGTGCAGTTGCTGACAAAGGGATTTGACTCAGCTGACTTCAAAGGCTGCATTTTAATTAAACATTAGCCACCTGCTGTTCCCAGAGGCCAGAAGCCTGGGAAACCCTCTCACCCCCAGAGATTCACACCAGGAGTTAGAATCTCACATGACCTCTTGATTGATAGAAGGCAGACTGGCTGGGAGCCTCCTGGAGACCACACAATAGGCTCTCGCACTTGAGTAGAATATGTTCATTTTGACTGTTTCCTGTCAACAAAGGCCTGCCTGCCAGAAGACACATGTGATCACTGACTCACCCAATTCTTGGAGGCGGACCCTAACACTCTGAGAACTGAATTGAAAGCAAAATATATATTTTACAGAAACACTGATAACTCTTTGTAATCAAATGACAGGAATGTATAACTTTGAGAGCCTTCATTTAAAAAATGTACCTTCGGTTCAAGCCCAAACTCCAATTTGTGTGATGTTCTGGGGCAAAACCCTGCTATTTATGTATACTACAGACTCTGTGTTTAAGCTGGAGACATGGTAATTTACTGGAGTATGTATGGACAGGCCCTGTACATGTGTATAAATCTGGAGAAAAATCCAATATTGGTAACCCGACCAAAAAGTGAAATATGTTGCCATTTTTGAACCGAAGCTCCTAGAAACGACAGAATTGGAACAGGGGCTACCATCAGTAAATGCATGATGTGTGTATGCAATGCCAAACAACTGTCTATCGGGGAAATATGTCTTTAGGTCAAATATAGATTGTGTGTAATTTGACAGGGGAGTGTCCTTTCTGCAAGCCATTAAATGACATCGCTCTGACACTCCACTTGCACACACACCCACTTTCAAAAGACATAAAAAGAGCCACTAGAAGCTAGAGAGGACATTCAATTCCATTTGCTGCGGAGCATGCTGCCGGACCATACCACATCCAGAGATCCAGACTTCAAATCCATCAATCTCCAGAACCTGTGGCAGTACCTAGAAAGCAGAGCAGTATCCAGAATCCAGAGAGGCTAGACCAGCAGAGCAGAGCTGACCCAGACCGCTGTTAGCAGAACCAGAGAGCTGACCCAGATCACTGTGAAGTGCCGAGACTAGACCGTAGTCCAGTCCGAAAACCTGACCAGATCCGTGGCGAGGCCTATTTCTAAATATATTGTGAGTACCTAGCAGAAATGTGCAGAACCCAATCTCTTAGTTAAAATAATCTAATGCAAGCTATTTTAATCTAACAAGAACTGCCTCCTAGAAGTTGTCACCTGTCATTTTTAAAAGCTGTCACTTGTCATTTTCTAGCTGCAAGCTGTAACCTGTCGCTTTGAACTTTTAAAATTTCAAATCCGAAAAACAACCTTCACAAAGTCGTTCATAACCCTGGAAACGTGTGTGCTAGGTTTAACTTTCCTCTGAAAGCTTAGAATCTTACCTTTCCAACAAGCCTAGAACCGACATCCTACTCCTCATACTTTTGCCGTAATCACTATTCTCGCACTCGCAAATTTTACAGCGATTTGCGATTTGGTTAAAAATCCAGCCATGTGTGAAAACAGCCGCTTTCTTGCTTTCCTTTGCCAAAAATTTGTTTAACCTGCTAGTTACTCCTAGATCCTTGCTAAAGTGAGCCTGAACTCCTAAATTTTGTTTGCCTCTTAAGAACCATCCCTGAATCATTGCTAGAGTGAGCCTGGACTAATATTAACTAGATACCACTCACCCTGAACCTCCTGAAGGGAATTAAAAGCATTTTCAGCATATTTCTCACTGCATTGTCACCATATTCAAAGCATTTTGCCTGTGTTTCAAACTTCTGTAGTCTAAGCTTGCTGGGGTGAACTGAATTACATTTGATTGCATTTCTGAGAACTGTGTGCTTTCCTTCCATTTCCTTGCATTGCATAAAGGTGGGAGTGGATTGCCAGAGAAAAGTGATTACATTGTTTTGTTGAAATCATATTGAGTATTTCTGTTCTGCAATTTCATTCCACCTTGCATCCATTTGAAACCATAACATTATTGTTGCTATATTATCCATCCTATAACCACTCATCATTGATTATAAAGAAGTGTGCTAGTGCCGGACTATCCATTATTGATTACTGCTCAGATTAAGTGTGATATTCAATTATTCATTTATTATAAAGTGTGATATATATCTATTGTTTAAATTATCAAATAAACCTTTTAAACTTGCAAAACAGAACTACTTCTTGGCTCAGTGGGGTCAGGGGAATTCCAAGAGAGGGGTGTTATATATTTATTTATTTATTTATTTATTCGCATTTGTATAGCGCACTTGCAGCCCATGGACATCGAGGCGCTGTTACAAGTAGGTGTTGGATTCTTAATTCAGCAGATATGCATGAGACCAGAGGTCTTATGGATACACAATTACAGGCATAGTTGCAGGTGAAGCATGATATTCATAATACAGTGACAGAATCCCGTCAGGTACGTTTCATACAAAGAGCTTGGTTTTAACAGCTTTGCGGAAGGCTTGGTGGGATTCAATCATTCTGATGTGAGGTGGCAGTGCGTTCCAGTGGGTGGCGGCCCGAGTGGGAAAGCTGGCACCACCGGCGCGCACCTTGCGTAGATATAGGGGTAGTCATCCAGAGCGCATGAACTGGACGTAAAGATATATCAATAAGGTTTTCCATTCAGTATCCCAGACTAGGCATTGACTTAGCTGTAGTGTTGAATTGAATCCTCTTACACATTGGGGGCTCGTGCCGGACGTTTGGGTTAGATCTATCACTTGTGCAGATTAATACAGCGTGCCAGCTGACCAGATACACATATCCGGTCGGATCACCACGCTGTGTTATGCTGTAAAGCACTCCTCAAAGGAAGGCTCTAAGGAAAAGGTCTGTTTTGCAAAAATAAAATACAAACTTCTGTAAGTCAGGACAGAGACCAATCTCTAGAATGACGACCTTGGTAGATATGAAAATAGCCAGAGAACACTTCTTACATAAGCTATTTGTGAGAGGTGAGTGGACTCATCAGGACCAAACGGTCTGGTTGCAGGCAATCGAGCAACAGGTCACTGAAACAGGGTCAGATATATGGGGAGATCAGGGTCCCCTACATGTGGCCCTGAGCGAACTATACATGGCCCCGAAGGCCAAGGATGAGCACCACAAGATTGCCAGGGTAGCGGCATATTTATATTTACATATGGGAGCCATGCAGGACAAATGTGCTGAAGGCCAAGATCTGGCGAGTAGGCAACTGCTGGCATTACAGAAGGCCCAATCTGATCTGGACTCTTCTGAGCAGAGGCTGCTCAGGAGCCAGGAGTCAGAAAATGACAGCAGACGGTACATCACTAAAATAAAGGAGGATATGGATGTGCTGCAACAGGAAAAGGCGGACCAGGATACCAGATTTCTGGCCTTGCAGAAGGAGTACCAAGAAGGTTTGGACTCCCTACTGCAGAGCCAGAAAAAACTGGAGCAACAGTTAGACTTCAATAGGGCATGTGCTGAGCAGGTAGTCACCCTGCAAAGCCACCTAAATAGGGAGAAGGCAGAGAGCAATAAACTGATTTTGAAAGACCTGGATACCCAGGCAGAGTTTGACCAGGAGCGCCAGAAAACTGGTGCCTTCCAAAGGCAAAGGGACGACCTGGCGGCACAGATGCAGGCTCTTAGTCAGGAAAGGGATACCTTAGGCCAGGAAGTCTGCCACTTAAAAAGGAAAATGGAAGAAAATCACCTGGCCCTCCAGGGACTGGGTGACCTCCAAAAAGAACACCAGAACTTGTTAGAGCACACCAGAAAGGTGGAGGATGCTCTGGCAAGAAAGGAGCAGGTCAATAGGGACACAGCTCAGGAGGTAACCCTCCTGCAGCAAAGACTGGCCCAGTGCTCCAGGACCAATCAGGAAACGCAGAGAGAGAATGAGGCTCTCTGCCAGCACAATGATAGGCTCCAACAACAGGTAGCGATGCAGGAGAGACTGATAGAGTCTAGTAAGGCCTTAACTGAGGAACTGAAGGCGCAGGCTCTTGCATTGCAACAGGGAGCAGGGGCGGATAAAGACCAGGTTCGCTGGGAAAGGGAAACTCCTGAGCATAACCTCAGGAGCCCTAGTACCAGAGGCATTTATCTCTCTCAGTCCCTGGACTGTGCCACCCCCCTGTCCCCTGGCGCACATGAGCACCAGGCCACAGGGATGGCAGATTACTATCCAGCCAGAAGCATGGGGCTCATAGGCCAGTACCTCCCAGGAATGGATGGGCGGGCATCCGGGTATGGGCACCCAAGCACAGTGCAATTTAGTGGGGAACCCCAGGAGAATAGGCCCATTAAGGGCATCCTGAAAACTTCTGCCCAGTTAGGTCAGTGGGGGAGGTACCAATCAAATCCTGGCAGCAAGGAGGAATCTGAAGACTCCTCTGAACGGCGCAGGACACAGGAGACCAGGTCCCCACATTCTGCCAGCCACTCCCAGGCTCGCAGAATCTGGGAAAACCTGGAAGAGCAGACAGGAACCTCTGGGAGCAGTGCCTCTGAGTCAGAGGATGAATGGACCAGGGTTACCCGAACTAAAAAGGCCAATAAGGCAAAAAAGGGCCTTGCTTAAGGACCCATTGAAACAGATTAAGGCAATCAGGAGTGACATCACGCCTTATCATAAGAACGCCAAGTACTCTGTTTGGGAACACTTGGAGCTCTATGAGGAAATGATGGAGACTTTTCATTTGAAGGACAGCCAAAGCTGTATCCAATATGTAAAGTGGACCTTCTCACCAGAATACTCCAGTTTCTTTGCGGGGCTGGAGGACCAAAATCATTTAAGATGGTCCACCTATAAGGCGGCCATCTTGAAACATTTTTCTGTTCACAGAAATCCTCAAGAGGCTCGCAAGGCAGCCTACAATTTGCAATGTGGGGAGGATCAGGCCCCACAAGAATTCATGCAAGAACTGAAACGTGCCTTTGCGCAGACCACCAGAAGGGTGCGCACAGACAGCAGAGAATTTGTCAATACATTTTTCCATGCCTTGCCCAAATATATAATGACCCAGCTCGTGAGAGATTTTCATGAGAAAAGATCTTTAGACTGGGTCATTGAACAGGCTACCCGGATCTATGAGGTGCAGAAGCCCATAGAAAATAAAAGCAATACCCAGAAAAATCCCAAAACCAACAGCACCCCTGCTGCTGCCAAGGTGGCAGAGGTAAAGGTCACCCCCGTTTTGGATTTGGAGATGGGGGGGCCTAAAAACCTACCTGCACCTAATAATGCTAGGCCCAGAAGGTCCTCGGGCCAGTCACAGACAGGGAGTGAAAGAGGTAGTCCCACAAATGAGGTCCCTCGCTCTCCTGACTATGTAAGTCCCCGTTACAAGGGAAACAGACCAATCCTGGGTTATGTGTGGACTCCTCCAGCCCGAGGGGGGGGGGATCCAGCCAAGCACCTGACCCGGGGAACTTCCCTCCTAACTTCCCCAAGGAGGGCAGAAATTCTCCAAATCCTGGGCAGAACTTTTTCCCCAGGTATCCACCCAATTTCCAGCCCCAAAATCATCCATCCTTCTTTCCCCAATTCCCTGAGCCCAGACAACCTAATCCAGGAGAGGGGAGGCCAAGGGTGGAGGGGTACCAAAATCTTCCCAACCAGGGGTACTACCAGAGAAGGGATAGCTACCCCTCCCGGGATCAGCCCAGGGGAGAAAATAGAGCCCCGTATCAGCCTGAGCGGGTTTCCCAGTTAGAGTGCCAGGTCCAAAATATGGCACGGGATCTGGGTCACATACTGAGGGCTCAACAGAACCCTCAGATGAACATGCCACCGCAGAATGCCCCAAACTCCTCTGGACCTGGTGCTCCAGAACAATGACGGGGGCAGCACCCCGATAACACACCGGTTCCCAGGGAGGAGGCACAAGGGGAAGGGGGGTGTAAAACCTTGGAGGAAGCTTCCTTCCCAACTTGTAAACAGCCCCTGGAAAACCAGGAACCGGAAACAAAAGCTCCTGCCCCTGAAAGCCCGCCTCCCAAGGAGCAGAGGGGGGGTAGGAGAAACAAAGGACCCAAACAGACCCACTTTGTGGAGGAGGTACAGGTCTTCCAATTTGAGGGAGAGGGATCCTCAGAGGATCCTGGGGAAAGGACCTTCTCCTTCAGAGATGGGGGAACTCCTCCCAAGGAAAAATGGGTCCCAAGGGATGCCAATTCAGACTGGGGAGATATGGAGACTGACCTACCGCCACCCATCATCTCGTCCCAGAACCCACAATACCAAAATCCCCTGGTTCAAACCCATCCTGATGACTGCCTCCAAAAAGGGGGGGGCGGCCCAGAACCGGAACCAGGGGAACCCACAATGGCTCTGATCTCCAGTTGCCAACTTTTTCTTTCAGATTCCCAAGGCTCTCCACAGAATTCTGCCCAAATTTCTTCTCTTGCAATGTCCAAAACCAGAAAGTTAGCCCACCAGTTGTCCAAAAATGTGCATTATCTTTGCCCCCTTGAGGAGAAGGAGGGAAGATATTATTCCCCGGTACAAGTACAGGGGCAGGGTACGATTTCAGCGCTGGTGGACACGGGATCTCAAGCTACCCTTCTGTCCAGAAGGGCCTTTGATGAACTGATTGCAGGAAGGGGAGGGAATTACCAAATTCCTCTCACCTCACTTCCTGGACAACTCCAGAACTTTGACGGGAAGGAAATTCCCGTCGAAGGGACGGCAGATTTGGACATTAAAATTGGGCGACACAAGTTGAAACACCCGGTCATAGTTGTGACTCCAGAGGGCACCCCTTGTTTACTAGGGAATGACCTCCTGAGAAGGTTGTCACCCCTAATAGATTGCGTAAACAAGGTCCTCTGGACCCAGACTAGCCGACCCATAAAATTAAAACAGAGTGTCAACCATGTTAGTTTAAACGGCACATGCCACATGGTTGAACAAAAATCTGACCAAGTAGAATTCCACTTCCAGAATAACCAAATTCCAGACGTGACAGTAATAGCAGTAGGACAACAGACTGGTGATGGGGGGTCATCTCTATTTCTGAAAATCAACCTCCCTTCCAGTTTAAGGTGGTATTCCACACTGGAAGGAAACACCCTGAAATTCTTTACTAATCCACAATCAGAAACTCCCTCTCCTATAGTCCAGAAAGATGTGAAATCAGCTCAGAGCCTGGCTGATATTCAGCAAATTGGAGAGCAGTTGTTTATCCCTGTTCAGTTAAATGATGGGAAGGACTCTGTTTTCGCTCGAGTGTGTGTGAACAACGGTAAGAGCTTCATCAGCGAAGCCATGTTCCGCCAACTCCCAAAAGATCCAGCCATTCCCACATTCAAACTGATAGACAAATGGGAAATGGACCTGGAAGCACCTAATTCCAAACATCTCCTGCCAAGCAGGTGTATGCTCAAAATCTCCATTGGCAATAAGAGCATAGTCCATAATTGTTGGGTCGTGCGAGACGTCACTGCCGCCTTTTACTTAGGCAGTGACATTCTCAATCGCTTTGCCATTAGTTTGGACCTAATAAACTTCAAAGCTTGGTCCCGATTAGCGGATAATCCCATGGGCTTTGATGATCCAGAAAAAGCATTTAGGTCAGCTCAATTGCTACCTTATGCAGTTGAAATTCAGATTAAAGAGGAAGTCACCATCCCAGAAAGGACCCGACAATTCTCCCTGGAAGTGAAAGTTAAAAGAGGACAATATTTGCAAAACCCTGATGCTTACATACATCTAAACGCTTCTCTCCAACAGCAAGGGTTGGGGGTAAACCCAACTCCATTAGTCAACATAGAACATGACACCATTCTAATAGAGGTGGATAACAGCGACTTGAATAGTATTACTCTAGCCGCAGGCACCATTATTGGAATGGCGGTTGATGACCGACATTTTTCAATTGATTTAGGTAATGAACTGTTAGGGCCAATCCCCAAGGACTGTTTTGACAGTGACAGTGATGACAATACAACACCAGAAAGGATTTTTACCCGGCATGGGGGGAACTTCCTGGTGTACACTTCCTGCCCCTATGGTAAGGAAGATGTGACTTGTGACTTCAGGAGGGATGAGGTGATTTTCCAGGTCCATGAGGGTTGCCTTTCCCACCTGAGGCCTCCAGTCCAAATCAGCACTCTGACCAGGGACTTCTCCACCCAGCTGGAGGAGGCCGCTGAGATAGCCAAACCAGAAGTCTTTCCAGGCTTCAGGCAGATGGTGGAAGAGAGAGTCAACCTAGCTGATGCCTGTGTGACTCTGGAACAAAAGCAAAAGTTGAAACAAGTTTTCTTGGATTTCCAAGATCTCTTTGCGGTAGACTCATATGACTGTGGCCGCACCGACATCCACACAACAACAATCCCCACGGACCCTGGAATGACTCCAGTGTTTGTGAAGCAATATCGTTTGCCTCTCGCATCCATGGAGTCCCTTACTGAAATAATTAAGAACCTTGAGTCCCGGGGAATAATCCATCCAGTCCACAGCACTTTCAATAATCCGGTGCGGGGAATATTAAAGCCAAACAGCCAGTGGAGACTCTGTGCTGACCTTAGGGAGCTCAACAAACGGGTCCATACTTCCCGATGGCCTCTGCCCTACATTGACCAAGGGCTGGCCCAGATCCAGGGGTTACAGGTATTCACTGCAATAGACCTGACCAATGGATACTGGACCGTGCCTGTCAGTAGGGAGGACCAATACAAACTGGCTTTTACCTTTGGGGGCCAGCAGTAAACATGGACCCGGACTCCCTTCGGATACCTCAACTCCGGCAATGAATTCAACATTTTCCTACACAAGGCCATGCCCGACCTGGGTGCAAGGGGTAACCTGGCTTATGTAGATGATGTCCTCATCAAAAGTTCATCTGTGGAGGAACACATAGCGGAGATCCGTTATGTTCTGACCCAGTTGAAGGCCGCCGGAGCAAAACTTTCCTTTCAGAAAGCACAGTGGTGTAGAACCTGTGTTAATTTCTTGGGGCATGAGATTACTCCTCAGGGTCTCTGTCCCCGGGAAAAGAAGGTGGAAGCACTCCAAAAACTGAAAGACCCCACAACTCTGCGGGAACTAAGGAGCCTCCTTGGACTGACTAATTACAGCAGAAAGTTCATTGAGGGCTACGCAGAGATCACCAGACCCCTGATTCATCTCCTGAAGGGGGGGTCAAGTGGGAATGGGGTCCAGAACAAGCCGAGGCAGTAAAACAACTCAAAAGAAGCCTCTCACAAGTGCCTTGCCTAGCTTACCCTGTCAGGAACAAGGAGTTCTTCCTGGAGACGGGGTTCTCTAATACGTGCTTGACAGCAGTATTATACCAAAAGCATGACAAGGTCAATCAAGTAATCTCCTATGCGAGCAAAACTTTATCCTCTGTGGAGGAAAAATTCAACGATTGTGAGAAGGCACTCCTGGCAACGGTGTGGGCATTGAAGAATTACCGCCCGTTTATCCATGGGGAACACATCATAGTGGAGACTCCACACCAGCCTCTGCAATATCTCCAAAGTGACAGAATCCGGGCCGGAAATGTGAGTAATTCCCGAATTACTTCCTGGATTCTGTCAATGCAAGGCTTTCCTGTGGAGGTCAGATATGGCCAAAACAAGAAGAGTCCCCTCGCGCAAGGTCTGGCTGATTTGCATGATTGTGCCAGAGAAAACTGTCTCGAGGACGAAAGTCTAAAAATCAAGGACAACACAGAGCCATACCTTAATTCCCCACACAAAGTCTTTGAAGAGGACAAGTGTGAGGGAAAGCCCACTGTCTATGTGGATGGATGCTCGTACCATGTTGACAACGACGGGGAGAAAGAACTGGTGGCTGGCGTAGGGAATGCATGGGTGAAGGAGTTCCCAGAACCCTCCGCTGGATACAAAATTGGTCCCCGAAGTAGTCAGGTGGCAGAATTGATGGCTGTGCATCAGGCCATCCTCACTGCTGTCCTGCATCAACTCCACGAACTGGTCATAATCACAGATTCGGATTATGTACGGAACGGGTTCGTGGAGCACCTGGTTAATTGGAAAACCAGAGGCATGTTATGTGCTAATAACAAACCCTTGAAACATGGGAAGTTGATCCAAAACATTGATGATCTGGTCACCTCGAATGAGATGACCATCTATTGGAAAAAGATCAAGGGTCATTCCAAAGTAGAGGGACCAGACAAAACTGGAAATGACTTAGCTGATCAGCTGGCCAAAACCGGGGCCATCCAAGGGGATCTAATAGAAATAGAGTCCCTGTTGGGGGAAATCCAGGTCACTGCTATCACTAGGTCCCAGACAAATGCTCACAATGATCTGTCAACTGCCCAATGGAGCAAGGAGACCCCTGATGCTGATTTGATTAGCGCTCAGAAGGGGGATCCAATAATTGGTAAATTTTACCAACACATTGAGGACCCTGAGAACTTTCCCCTGATGGATACCGATTACAACGGGAAAGAGGACCTTAGAGTGTTGATGAAATGTCCAAAAATGTTCCGGATCCAAGACGGTTTGTTGGTAAGGAAATCCAAAGCTGGCCACGATCAGTGGGTGGTTCCTACCTCTTTCCGAAGCCTGATGTTAAGTCACGCCCATGATGCGGCCACCGCCGGTCATAGGGGGTTTCACACAACACTGGAAATCTTAAGAGAGGTTGCATACTGGCCACACATGGGCCAGGACCTCAACCAATACTTGAAGGGTTGTCTTGTGTGTGCACAATTTCAGCCAACATCCCTCACGCACCGGGCGCCTCTCCAAAAGAGGGGGATGACACTGCCATGGTCAGATTTACAAATCGACTTTGTAGGCCCTGTGATTCGCTCGTCTAGAGGAAATAAGTACATGTTGACTGTGACATGCTTGTTTACCAAGTGGGTGGAATGTCTCCCAGCCCCAAATTGCAAGGCAGAAACAGCAGCTGCCCTGATGATTAACCACATCTTTTCCCGTTTTGGTCTACCTCAAAGGATTGAGTCAGACAGAGGTAGCCACTTCACCAGTGAAGTAATGACAAAGATGTGGGAGATACTGGGGGTCAAAAGGAAGTTGCATATTGCTTACCGGCCAGCTTCTTCTGGGGCAGTGGAGAGATACAACCGAACCATTGTGAGCATATTAAAGAAGTTTGTGGCAGATTCTGGGCCAAGTTGGGATATCCGATTACCTCTGGTCCTAATGGCCATTAGATCTACCCCTTCATCTGCAACCAAAATGTCACCATTTGAGTTGATGACTGGGCGCAAGATGGTGCTTCCTCAGCATTTGCTCTACAGAACCCAAGAGCAAACGTTGATAAATGCCTCCACAACTCATGAGTATGTGGAGAATTTAAGGAAACACCTTCAGCATGCTTTTGCCTATGCTCAGCGGAATCTAGAAAGATCAGCTGAGAGTATGAAGACCCACTATGACCTGAAAACTTCCAGGAAGGAATATCAGGTGGGGGACCGGGTCTATCTATACAATTTCCAAAGGAACCAGGCCAAGCAGCGAAAATGTTTGCCTACATGGAAGGGACCCTATGAGATTATAGACAAGATCTCCCCTGTGGCCTACAAGATCTGCATCCCCAAAGGCGGTTTGGCAGAGGGGGAAGTCAAGTGGGTCCACATTAACCAGTTGAAGTGTTGCCATCCCAGGCACACTCTGCAACAACTGGAGGAATCCTCTGGAATCCTAGAGGGTACTGTCTCAGATTAATTCAGTTCTAACTTAAAATATCCTACATATCGCCTATCAAATTCTGAGTTTCTCAATGTGGGTGTTTTCGTTTTTGAATGCAAAAAGAAATGTGCATGTTCATATGTTTTGACTATAAATTTATATGCCACCCCACTATATCAATGGTGGGGGAAAAATGTCTATGAATAGGTATTGCCGCTCTTCCTTTGTCATCCTAGGAGAAAGAAAACCTTGAGACTGGCCAGGGAGGACGATCCGGAGAACGGGAGCCGAGACGCGAGGGGCCCAGGGTACCTCCCAATATTCCCATCAGGACCGGCGAGGAGAACCGATCGATCAGTACCGGATGGAGGAAAAGATGCTGAACTGTGCCATTTGCAGAATTGGAAGAAGATTATGCGGACAGACCAGTGCGTGGGTCAAAACCCTTGTGCACCCGACTCCCCATCGACTCAAATTCAAAGGGCAGTCACGTGGGGGGATTTGTTGGGTGTCCTGACCCACGTTTGAGCTATCATGTTGCAACATTTGGTGCTGTGGGCTTAGAAAATCCAAGATGGCCCAAAAGCCCACAAGTGCGCCAGAATCCAGGAGAACCACGCAGTTTGTGCGCACACCAAAATGGTTACCTCACTTGCCACCCACCAGTGTAAAGAAAGATCTTTGTTAACAAAATCCACTGTTACTGATGTCAAAAAGTTGCTGAAATCGTGGCTCACCGGACCACTTTAAAGATTCAACCCTTTTGTGGGGTTCCACATAACCATTTTACTGTAAGGAGCCCCATCAAAACAATGTTAAGCAAGGATTTACTACCATGTAAGAACCATTCCTGTTTGGAATGCATTAATCCAAGAAAGATCCCAAAAATGGATGCAGTACCAACAAAATCGTCAAGGCGGCGCTATCGGTCTAAACTCTGACAGGAGAACTAAGTGCAGTTGCTGACAAAGGGATTTGGCTCAGCTGACTTCAAAGGCTGCATTTTAATTAAAAATTAGCCACCTGCTGTTCCCAGAGGCCAGAAGCCTGGGAAACCCTCTCACCCCCAGAGATTCACACCAGGAGTTAGAATCTCACATGACCTCTTGATTGATAGAAGGCAGACTGGCTGGGAGCCTCCTGGAGACCACACAATAGGCTCTCGCACTTGAATAGAATATGTTGATTTTGACTGTTTCCTGTCAACAAAGGCCTGCCTGCCAGAAGACACATGTGATCACTGACTCACCCAAGTCTTGGAGGCGGACCCCAACACTCTGAGAACTGAATTGAAAGCAAAATATATATTTTACAGAAACACTGATAACTCTTTGTAATCAAATGACAGGAATGTATAACTTTGAGAGCCTTCATTTAAAAAATGTACCTTCGATTCAAGCCCAAACTCCAATTTGTGTGATGTTCTGGGGCAAAACCCTGCTATTTATGTATACTACAGACTCTGTGTTTAAGCTGGAGACATGGTAATTTACTGGAGTATGTATGGACAGGCCCTGTACATGTGTATAAATCTGGAGAAAAATCCAATATTGGTAACCCGACCAAAAAGTGAAATATGTTGCCATTTTTGAACCCAAGCTCCTAGAAACGACAGAATTGGAACAGGGGCTACCATCAGTAAATGCATGATGTGTGTATGCAATGCCAAACAACTGTCTATCGGGGAAATATGTCTTTAGGTCAAATATAGATTGTGTGTAATTTGACAGGGGAGTGTCCTTTCTGCAAGCCATTAAATGACATCGCTCTGACACTCCACTTCTTTTCCCCAATCAAGAGAGAAAGGAAAGCTTGACCAATGGGCAGTTGAGAGAGGGGCTGGCTAGTGATGCTGCACACACATCCACTTTCAAAAGACATAAAAAGAGCCACTAGAAGCTAGAGAGGACTTTCAATTCCATTTGCTGCGGAGCATGCTGTCGGACCATACCACATCCAGAGATCCAGACTTCAAATCCATCAATCTCCAGAACCTGTAGCAGTACCTAGAAAGCAGAGCAGTATCCAGAATCCAGAGAGGCTAGACCAGCAGAGCAGAGCGGACCCAGACCGCTGTTAGCAGAACCAGAGAGCTGACCCAGATCACTGTGAAGTGCCGAGACTAGACCAGAGTCCAGTCCGAAAAGCTGACCAGATCCGTGGCGAGGCCTATTTCTAAATATATTGTGAGTACCTAGCAGAACTGTGCAGAACCCAATCTCTTAGTTAAAATAATCTAATGCAAGCTATTTTAATCTAACAAGAACTGCCTCCTAGAAGTTGTCACCTGTCATTTTTAAAAGCTGTCACTTGTCATTTTCTAGCTGCAAGCTGTAACCTGTCGCTTTGAACTTTTAAAATTTCAAATCCGAAAAACTACTCCTCATACTTTTGCCGTAATCACGATTCTCGCACTCGCGAATTTTACCGCGATTTGCGATTTGGTTAAAAATCCAGCCACGTGTGAAAACAGCCGCTTTCTTGCTTTCCTTTGCCAAAAATTCGTTTAACCTGCTAGTTACTCCTAGATCCTTGCTAAAGTGAGCCTGAACTCCTAAATTTCGTTTGCCTCTTAAGAGCCATCCCTGAATCATTGCTAGAGTGAGCCTGGACTAATATTAACTAGATACCACTCACCCTGAACCTCCTGAAGGGAATTAAAAGCATTTTCAGCATATTTCTCACTGCATTGTCACCATATTCAAAGCATTTTGCCTGTGTTTCAAACTTCTGTAGTCTAAGCTTGCTGGGGTGAACTGAATTACATTTGATTGCATTTCTGAGAACTGTGTGCTTTCCTTCCATTTCCTTGCATTGCATAAAGGGGGGAGTGGATTGCAAGAGAAAAGTGATTACATTGTTTTGTTGAAATCATATTGAGTATTTCTGTACTGCAACTTCATTCCACCTTGCATCCATTTGAAACCATAAAATTATTGTTGCTATCTTATCCATCCTATAACCACTCATCATTGATTATAAAGAAGTGTGCTAGTGCCGGACTATCCATTATTGATTACTGCTCAGATTAAGTGTGATATTCAATTATTAATTTATTATAAAGTGTGATATATATCTATTGTTTAAATTATCAAATAAACCTTTTAAACTTGCAAAACAGAACTACTTCTTGGCTCAGTGGGGTCAGGGGATTCCAAGAGAGGGGTGTTATATAGGGGTAGTCATCCAGAACGCATGAACTGGACGTAAAGATATATCAATAAGGGTTTCCATTCAGTATCCCAGACTAGGCATTTACTTAGCTGTAGTGTTGAATTGAATCCTCTTACAGGTTAGAGGAGGAAAGGTGAGATCGAGATGGCTAATCAATATGGAGGTTCAGGGTTGGGAAGCAACCAGGCATTGCATGAGGTTAAAATATTCATTTTTGGATTGTTGTTAGAAGGGTGGGGCAGAGGGGAGGAGTAGTATGGAGGTGACAGAAGGTATAAAAATTGGGGTATTGCAGGATCTCTGAACCGTGTGATAGTAGTTTGAGAGCTTATGTCAGTCTGCAACAGGTGCATGAATGTGTGTTACTAACAGAATGGGGCTAATGTATGATTATTTGAGATTACATATGATACGTGGGGGTAGTCGACTGAAATTGGTGCCATGAAATATGAGAGGATTGGGAAAAGTGAGGACGAGATTAAAAGTAGAGCAGTTCCTGAAACATAATGGAATACAAGTAGTGTTGCTGCAGGAAACACATCTGGTGGGGCAAGGGCTGCAGACCTTGAGAAGAAAATGGGCAGAATGCTGTTTGTTACCTTATATTTTTCCCTTGCAAGGAGAGTGTTGATATGGATTGCGCCAGGGGTTATATTGGTGGTGGATAAGGCGCTGAGAGATTCTGAGTGTTGGCCTATTGTATTGACAGGCAAACTGGTGAGGAGGGAGATATGTATAGTAAACTCATACGCACCTAATATCGATGACAAGCAGTTCTTTCCCTCTGTACTAAAAATGGTGCAAGTTCACAGAACTGACCTTTTTATCTGGGGGTGACTTCTGGGGGGGAGACTTCAACTGTCTACTGCATCTGTATAGAAAGGGGAAAGGGGAAGCCCCAAAGTAAGGAGCATCAAGTATGAGCATTGAATAAGATAATGAAATATTAGGGATTTGTTATAATTATGGCATGAGTCACATGGCAGGGAGGAGGGCTATTTCTTTTACTTGGGTGTACATAACTCTTATTCTTGACTAGGTTACTCATTAGTGGGGAGGGAACACTTTCATTGATTCACAGGAACCGAATATCTGGGGAAATTATGCTAGACCATTCACCACAGGCAGTTTCTCAACGCAGGCTCAAGGTCAAAACTAGAAGATGGGGCTTTTTGTGATACACTGAGAGAAGAGATTTCTTTTTTTTTATTTCATTGAAGGATCAGTGACTGATTTAGGGATACAATGAGAAGCTTTTAAAGTCACTATGAGGGGGTATGCATTTTGAAATCAATGGGAGGATGGAGAGCATGAAATGCCTCATTACGTCAAACTGATGAGAGGGTCAACTGCTTGGAGCAAGACTTATCGAAAGATTTGTGTTTGGTGGAGCACAAACAATATGAATCTACCGAGAGTAACAGGACTCTTTATTTAAGTTTCAATACAATCACAATGGGGTGCAGATTCACAGAGAAGGGGAGAATGCAGACTGGTTGTTAGCTTGCGTACTGAGTCAAGAACTACCTCGGTCAAAGATACACACATTTTTGATCAGGAGGGCGATCTGATTGTATCGCAACAAGGAATAAACAAGGTATTTTAAAGATATTATGCAACATATGATGAATCCCCAGATGTCGTCACTTCTCCCCTAGGGGGCACTCGTTTATATGAGTCCATGGAGCTGATGCTGCAAACCTATAGTCCCGCTGGGGGTGGTACTCAGCAGGTTAATCTCATTGGGAGGGAAGCCTGCTACAGAGTTTGTGATGACCTGGGGAGATCATGGAATCCCCATAGCTCACATAACCATAACACACCTTCCTACCCCACTTCCACCAACACTTTCCCTGCTGTTCCTAAATGTTTTTCCCATCCAACTAATATAGGAAGTACTCTAACGAAGACAAGTGTGGACTCCTCAAGGGACATCCATCCCTCTGATGGGGGAGAGACCAATTGACTCATTGGAAGACCCAAAGATCAGTATTTTGACAAGGAAGTAGTGCGAAATCATAGAGAGCATGCATGAGAACATTAATGAACAGTCTAGTCTTTCCCGAATCCTGATTGGGCAGAACCCATTAAAGACTGAAACAGGAAACCAGGAAAGAGAGAGAGGCCCTACTTGGGGGAACTGCAAGCATGGGGAACACTCAACTTGGCAGAGAACCGAGGCAGTTACCGGAAAGCTTACCGGGCAGTTAGAGAGGTACTTACTTGGTCCAACATGGAAGGACCCTCCGGCAAAGCAGAGCAGTGAACATCCAGACAAGCAAAGGTGAAGAACAACGCGATCGCAGGAAGAACGCGCCCACTGAGAATCTGCAAGTGCAGTGGAGAAGCTATGGCACGCAAGAAGAGTGGAGAAGCCAAGAGAGGCCTGAAGCAGATGACAGAGAATCATGAGACGGACCTGGCCGAGACAGTAGAGAACTTTAAAAAACCTGTGCTACCGGGGAGGTTGAAAGGGGTACCAGAGGGAACTGGTAGACACTGGAGTCACGATACTTGGGAACAAAGAAAGTCCCTGTGGGGAAAGCTAAGTCCTCTACCGAAAAAGAACTGCAATGCAGAAAGGAGAAAATCCCACGGATTTGGGACCTTCATCCTTCTATGAAGAGTAACCTAAGTTATCTTCATATTCACAGTGCCTGGAAGGATAGTGAACCAGAACTGCAGCACCAAAAGAAAAGAATCCCATGGGTCTGGAACCCACACCCTTGTATGAAGATCAACCCAAATCATCTTCATAGACACAGTACCTGGCAGGATAGTGAACCAGGACTACTGCACCATGTCAAGAGGAATTTGTGGATCTAAGACCCGCACCCATAAGATTGGGAGCTCATGTGAATTGTTTACTTTTGAAGTTTAAAGCAAAAAACACCTAGGGCTGAGCTATAAGCCGTGCTAATTTTAATTGCATTCCTGCCGTTAGAACACAGCATTTTAACACACAGAAACCAACCTAGGAGAAGTTATCTAAAAGAGATAGTACTTGCATATAATTCACAAAACACACTTGAACTGTCCTTAGTGGGAAGAACACCCTGACCCTGTCAGGCAAAGCTCTCCCTAGGGGGCCAGTGGTGTGCCGCCTTGTATAATAGGGATAGCCAAAGGACTTTCCCTCATCAACACATATACATATGTTCCAATTACACTTAATAAACAGACCAAAAACAAGTATGGATTGAGACAGTGAACATTAAATCGTATCTCTTCTGTGTACTGCAGAAGGCTCCTTCTATCTGGATTTACTATACATAAGTATTCACCAACTAGGTAGTTGCCTTTCCCACATCAGACCTTGTTCTGGAATATTAAAACATAAAAAACCCATCAAAAAGGGAAAGCCTAGTGTCCGGAAGCCTGTGTAGGACAGTAAGTTGATCCGACATGTTCAATCTATATTATATAAACATCATCATGCTCATGAGAAAGCTCATGATCCTATGGTCGGACGGTTCAGGACCTAATTACTTCCTTGATGGGCTTCCCTCCATCAATAGTCCGCTGGTGTGGACCAGGCATCACCTCCGTCCCCCAGGGCTGTCCCGGATATCTGCTGGTAAAAGGTATCATTATATGATGAGAGCTATTTCGGCTAGTTGAATAATGAAACCTGGGGGTATGTTGTACAATTCTATACCAGATTCCAGTATACGTCTTACCATGGATTGAGTAGCCTGTTACAGGATTTTGACATAAAGGGACTCAATATCCATGGTTACTAGCCATTCTGTTTCCTTGTCGAACTCCAGAGTATCTAGCAGCACAAGCAGCGCTGTCAAGTCCTTAATGTAGGCTTTCATTTTAGGTATTTCATTCTTTAAGAAAAAATCAACAAATTATAACAGACATGATTACCCCTCACGGCCCAATGGACACCTGATAGGTGGCCCTGTCCACTATGTCACACCAGGATATTGGTTATGCTAACAACTTGGTTTTCCTAGCCCACACCCACTGCCCCCTCCATTTCACCTTCGTGTCTGTTCCAGGACAGCCAGTAAATCCTACTAACGAAACACTACCAAGTAAAGATCTGACCTAACCAAGGCTGCTGCTGCAAAATATTCATAAATGTTTTGGGAAATATTCAGGACAAAGCTACATCCAAGACCCATTCTGGATGCCCTCATACACTCTGACCTCTCCCCCCCACTAGTCAACCCTCTTTCACGGATCTGATCACGGTCAGATCATTTTCTCCTCTCTTCCCATCTGGGTCACTTTGGCCCTCTGACCGCTCCCCCAAAAGGCCTGCCAACCTCGTTCACTGGCATCCACCCAATGAAACGATTGTCAGCTGATGCCTTAACTTCCACCATGCCCCTACCTCAGACTGTGCCTCTGACTCTGCTCTCAGCCACCTCCACCTGTCCATCACCAATACTTTTGACATTCTTTCCCCTGTCATGAGGATTCACCGGAAATCTGCCTCTAGGTATAATACCTGGTATACATCCGAATTTGTGGCCCTGAAACAAAAGTGCAGTGTGGCGGAACAGAAGTGGCAAACCTCCGTCTCATACTTTGACAAACTGGCCTGCCGCCTACTCCAAAGGCAATACAGACTCTCCAACCGTGCCAAGAAAAGAGCCCACATACAGGCACGGGTTTCTGGTGCTTCCACCAACATGGCTGACCTTTTAAAGATCTCTAGCAAATTATCCAACCCTTCTGCAGTCTCCTTCTACCCTTCTCCTACCCTGGCCCTCTGCAAGACACTAGCCACTCACTTTGGCCCCAGAACTCAGGACATCCTGAACACCCTTGTTACTCACGCTTCTCCCAACCCATCCCATACCCCCTTGCCTCCCTTGGTTCCTCACCCTCTTCCTTCCTCCCTCTCCCCCTTCTCACCTGTCACACCTGAAGAAGTTACCAGAGTTGTCCACTCCATGATGGTTTCCTCTAAACAGGTTTCCCCTAGCTCATCAAGAACCATTAAGGATAAAATTGGCTCTCTTGCCCCCGCTCTTGCTGATTTATGCAATCATTATTTTGCCACTGGGTCTTCCCCTCATCCCTTAAGCACTCCCTTATGCGCTCCCTCCTGAAAACACATTCTGCCAACTCTAGCTGTCCTGCCAACCACCACTCTATTTCCATTACCCCCTTCCTTGGGAAGCTGCTGGAGAAGCTGCCATTGCCCCAACTCAACTCGCACACCAAACTTGTTGGTGGTCTCCACGACCATCAATCTGGATTCCGCGCATCCAGATGCACAGAAAATGCTCTTCTGAACACCTCTAAAGAACTCCTCGCATCTCTGGACTCCAACTCCCCAGTTGTCCTCATCCTTCTCGACCTCTCCTCTGCCTTTGACATGGTCAACCATTCCATCCTCATAGATACCGTTGGTGTCTCAGAAAAGGCACTGGCCTGGCTGACATTTTTCCTTACTGACTGCTCTTCCCAAGACATTCTGGGCACCTTTTCCTCTCCTACTTCCCTCTCCACCTGTGGTGGCCCCCAGGGTTCTATCCTTTCCACTTGGCTCTTTAACATCTACCTTGCTCAGCTTGCACACCTCATTTACTCCTTTTCCTCCAACTTCCAGTGTTATGCAGATGATACACAACTCTTTTTCAAACATCCTTCTGAACCACTTGCACCTTCCATTATCAGTGACTGCTTATCTGCCATCCAGTCCCGGTGCACTTCCGAAGATCTCTGCCTCAACACCTATAAAACTGAGATCCTTTTGATAAAGCACCTGCTCCCTCCTTCTTCCCTTCACTCTGGCCTTCCTCCCCTGCTCCTTCTTCTGAAGCCAGAATTCTTGGAGTCATCCTTGACACCTCTCTCTCCTTCCTTTCTCACACTCAGGAGATTGCCAAGAAGTCCCACTTTCAGCTCTTATGCATCCTCTGGGCCCATGACCTCCCACACCCAATCGCCCCAGCTCCTGTCTACCCTCAGCACTTGCCTTGGCACACCTTCTGCCCTGGAGGTTTATCATTACTGCAGGAAAGGCAATCTAAAATCATCTGAGGCAAACACTCTTCAAAATCTAAACCAGTAAACTGTGGAGTTCCACAGGACGCAAGCTTCTCCCCTCTACTATTTAATTTATACATGCGATGCCTATGCTCACTTCTGTCCCATCTCGGTATATTTTTTACGAACTTTGCCGATGACACCCAATTGGTGTTCGAACTTACTGGTAACTACGAATAGGACAGCGAAAAACTCTCGAGAATCTATAACATCATCGAGAGTTGGATGAAAGACAATTGGATGTGCTTAAATGCCTCCAAGACGGAACTTATGATCTTCGGTTCTCCTCATGCTAGAAAAAAACTTAGTCCACAATACACCGAATTTAAGATCAAAGAGACACAGATAGTTATAGTAGAAAAAGTTAAAACACTAGGCGTCTATCTTCAGGCATCCTTGGGAGCAGAAGCCCACACTGCCTACCTCAAAAGGAACGGTCGCTATTATCTGAAACTATTGAAAAAAATCAGACCCTTGCTGAGCCCACAAAACAGTGCGACAATAGCAAGAGCCACAATTCTCTCCCGGTTGGATTACGGAAACTCTTTACTCCTTGGCGCAAGCAATAAATGCTTAAAACAATGCCAAGTGGTGCAAAACAACATTGTCAGAACAATCACCAATACACCCAAGAGAGATCACATCACAAAAGACAGAAAGGACTTACATTGGCTGGCGATCGAGGATCGTATCACATTCAAAGCCATTACCCTAGAACACCGATTCTTATATGGAAAAGCACCAATTTACCTAAAAAAGCAATTTGTGTGGTACGAATCACATTGCAACCTGAGGTCCAATAAATCTGGCCTCCTGCGAGTTATTCCTACCAAAAAAGCTAAAGGATTAGGTAGGGCTTTCACGACCAAGGCAGTCCTCATATGGAATAAACTCCCCCCTGGGCTGAGATTGGAAACTAACCATCTAATCTTCAAGAAGCAACTCAAGACATTTCTCTTTAAATAAAATCCCTACTCCCGACAGCCAGCTAGCCCATCTCTGTTCCAATGTCTGTTACATGTGTTTTTTGACTTGTCCCGTTTCTATACTCCAGTCTGTCTTTTTGTGAAGCGCTCTGATGCCTGCGGGCTGCAGCGCTATATAAATATATAAATAAATAAATAATAAATAAATTACACCTAACATGGCTCCGGCCGTGTAGCACTCACCATACCATGCAAGTCATCTGTGGCTCACCCATGAGCGCAGAGACTCTAGCACTTAATCCCTCTACCCTCTTCCTTGTTGCAATTGCCTGTTCATGGGTTCGTCCCTTTTTCCTTCCCTCCACTGCTTTTAAATATTGTGTTTCACTCCCTTGTTCCCTCCCTTTGCCCCCTGGGTGCTTTGAAACAGTATTTTACTTGCTGTATAAGCACCTAACAAGCAAACAATAAATAAGAAAACAATTATTGAAGACATCAAGAGGGTAAGACATTGTTTCCTCGCTTTACAATTCAGAACATCTTCCGCCAAAGGAAGACCGGCACAGGTTAGCCCATGTCGACAATACCTATACAACACTGACTGATTCTCTTATAATTTCAATCCTTTTATCAGATTTTGTAGAAGCTACAAAATATACAAAAATTAGGAAAAAATCTGGGGCCTGATGGCATTCCAGCCAACTTATTTAGACATAACACAGCTATATGGGCTCCTTTTTTGAGCATATGTTATGAAGCAATGATTAGTCACGCAAACTTTCCAGATTTGTGGAAAAGGCAATCATAGAACCAATATTCTAGAAAGGGCAGAGAGATTATCCAGAGGGACTTTATCACTCCTAAACTCTAATTTCAAAATATTTGGCTGGGTGAACTTGGCTAAACTAGAATCTTGGGCTTCAGAGAATAACATCCTGATGGACATATAGCTGGATTGCCACCAGGGGTACTGGACACGAGTGAGCCATCACTCAACTTATATCTAATTATAGCAAACTCAATTGATATTAAACAAGAACCCATATATATATCTAGCATTAAGTCAATCGTACAAAACTATGGCAGATGGAGTCCATGAAGTGTCCAGCGAGCTTGCTAGATGTTTTGATCAATATTGATCAAGGCACCTGTGCCTGCATCAAAACTGGACAATACAGAAAATGCACCAATGATTTGCCTGTGGGTCTCGGAGTATGGTAAGGATGCGTCCTCACCCCGCTCCTCTTCTCACTTTGTATAAATGGATTCCTCAATGCCTTACTAGAAACTGGTGCCGCAGACCCTAAAATTAGCAATATTTTTTCCGGCCCTTGTGTATGACGATGACACTCTGCACATACCAAGAACCCCTCATGCCCTGCAATAACTCACCTTCATGAATTCTCTAGATCTGAAGCTCAATGCTGAAAAATCTGCATTGCTTTGTCAAGTAGATAAAAGAGACATTAAATGCCCTACTAATTAAACAAGTAACTCCAAAATTCCATGGATATTGGAATTCGATTACCTTGGTTTCCAGATTTACCTTGAGGCTGAACGGTAATGCCCATGTGTCAAAATAATGTGTTAAAATGCAGAAGTCAATTGGAGGTATATTTTGATTCATGGAAACATGGAGGGTCCAACTTGTGAAAATTGACCTAGAAGTGTAAAGATCTGTTGCAAGATTTGGGCCTGAATCTACAGGGAATTGCAGATCTTACTCTGTTCCAAATTATTGAAAATAATTGTCTAAAGAAACGTTTAGGCCTTCCATAATCATTGGTGTATGTTGCTGTCCACTTAGAATTAAACACACCATTTTTAGAAGACACACTTTCCCTGGAACCAGTTTATCATTGGATACGACTGTTGGCCAACGACAAGGCAACTCTGACTCACTTTCTTATAGTCTTTCAGTAAAACTCCATTACAAGGTGATCTCCTGTATTTAGTACAATGGAATTAATTTGCAAGAATAATTGCACTTAATCATTTTACACACCCTATTGTGGCACTGAACTTTACAAAATCAAAACTGCACTTTAAGCTTTTTAATCAACCCCAGAGAGAACCTGATGGCCTAACGAAACCATTTAACGGTACATATACAATATTGTCAACTAATGGTACCTGACCTGGGTGAATTATCAGACAGACTGATCACGAGAGCGAGACTAAACTGTATCTCTATAAAAGCAACTACACAGTGCATTGGTCAGACCAGGATGGAGTACCTTATTGCTCATTATGCAATGCACCAAATGAGAACCTAATGCATTTCTTATTAATCTGCCCTGCGTACATTGCCATTAGGATGACCATCCTAAGACCTATTCAGGTATCTGCCAATGTCACCCTGCACTTAATGTTTTACTGTTGGTGGACACTCCTTGCATTGGCTGGGTATTACTAACTTACTTGTGATGTGCTCTTAAGATTAGGCAATCGCATGGCATACCTATGCACTAATTTACCCCCCTTTGGCTGTAATATAATATTTTAAATGATGTGATCTGCTTTGACGATGAGTCAGGTTTTTATATCTCCTTTTTATCTATTGTATTTTCTTTTCTTCTATGCATGGTTTTTGCCTGCATGTATTAATTGTGTGTTTTATGATTGTTGTATTGCAGTCAAATAATGGATCTAACAACATAGAAGAGTAAAATTTGACAGCGAACGATGAGACCAGGAAAGAGGCCATGACTATCTGACACCCCAATTTTCCCCATCGCATCTAATGGTGGAGAACCTAGGAGCCATCCAAGGCTCACTAAAGGTAAACTTATTTTACACTGGTGGTGACGGGAAATCCAACAAGAGAGTCCCGTTTGTCCTTACAGTACGCCAGAAGAACGAGCTGGGCCTCCTGAAACTTGTCTCGCCAACATTTCCAGCTTCTAACACTCTTGAAGACAAATGGGATCTTTTGAGGGCCAGTCATGGGGAGCCTTTGGTAAGATCTCCTGACCGGCAGCTTCAGAAATCCACTATCAGACAAGAGAGCGTGTTGAACTCCCAAAGAGTGGCTAGCCGTTCCCTCAGGAAACAACTAGATGATCATCAGAGCCTTTGGTTGAGTGAGGTTGGCCCTCGGAAAAGAAGATCATCAGTGGTTTCTGAAACGTCAGCCCCCAAATCAGAAGCTAGATCTACGCTGGAAATGCTTCAAGCTTCAGGTGACTATTGTACCATGATACAAAAGTACACATGCACTGCATTATGAACACAAAAAAATCACTGCGGGCATAACTAGCAAAACTACAAGTCCCAGCATGCTCTTTGTTAATAGCCCAAAACTTTCTGTTGGTGGATATCTGGCAGTAACTACATGTCACACCTTGCAGTGCTATAATAGCACTAAAATCATTTGTGGTGCATATCTGGCAGTGAATCCAGGTCCGACCATGCACTGAGTGCAGAGCACAAAACTTTGCTTGGGGCGAATATCTGGCAGAGAATAAATGTCTGAGCGGGTGCTGTGTTAAGAGAACGAAACTCACTGTGAGCCACATCTGGCAGAGACTACACATGCCAGTATGCACTGCGTTAATAGCACACATATCACTGTGGTCACATATCTGGAAGTGACTGCACCTCCCAGCATGCACTGCAGTATGAGCATAGAAATAACTGCGAGTACTTATCTGACAGAGATAAATATCTGAGCATGCAATTCGTTAATAGCAAAGTACTCACTAGGGCTGCATTTCTGGCACAACTACAGGTACATGTATGAACTGTGTAAAGAGCAGAAAACTCAATGTGGCTACATTTTTGACAGTGACTACAAACCCGTGCATTCACTGAGTTAATATAACACTCACTGTGGGTGACATCTGGCAATGACTACACATCCAATCATGCACTGCGTTAAAAGCACACGATTCGCTGAGGCTGAATATCTGGCAGAATCTATACGTTCGCGAATGCACTGCGTTAATAGCACAAAACTCACTGTGGCTGCATACCGGGAGGAAACTACACCCTCTCTCTGTCCTCAGAACCGTAGATTGCCAAATGAGGCATACTGTACTCTATATTAACAGGAAATCTCAGCTTGCTATTTTGCATTTCCACCCCAATGCCCAAAATGCACAGTATATTACTTCTGCTCTTAGCTTCATCCCATGATTCTGCATAAGGATTGCCTTGAGCTTCATCTTTTCAAAGAAGCTGCCCTATACGGATGCATGGACCCATTAAGGGAAGGAGAGAAAAGAAAGTCAATGCTGTATACTTTTTACAGAACTGCATCTCTCTCCATTGCACCACAATACTTACTCGTGCAAATGCTTCTCTGGGTAGGCTTTTCCACTGATGTGGTAATATATTGCAGATGCCGTTATACAAATCCCATAAATTGGTGTATCTAGTTCCATACAGTTAATCACAGCTTCTCATTCATTGCTGGAAGGTTGGTCTGGTTCTTTCAGGGATGGCAAAACGAGCAGTAACGTGCATAAATCACTACCATACCATTGGATTTCATAATGACTAGCTACGTGGTCATTCCAGCAATTTATCCTTAAAAAAGGTTGTGTGTTACAGAGGATAGACAGACAGTCACAGGAGAATGCATTGGATAGAACACTAATTGATCGAGCACTGAACAAAGATCAGCCATGTACGCATGGTGCCACCATAAACCCAGGGGAAGTTCCTGACTGTAAGGCTCCCTGGTGTAGACAACTCTGTGCCGCCCATGTCTACCTCCTACCCTGGCAATAATGGGCTTCTAGGCAAAGTACCATTAAAATAATTCCCATTGAAAAGGTTCCAAACACAATAGTTATAATATGTTACATTTCCTGCCTCAGGTCTTCATATCATGAGAGCATTAAACTTAAATAACAGTTGGTGTCATTGAGATTTATATTGATGCTGTTATTCAATGTCCGCTTTGACCCTGAACGATACCCTTTGTACTGTACCATGATGCTTGGTCGGTGATTGTTAACAGAAAAATGAAACGAGCTACAAACTGTTCTGTATATACTGAATCAAGAGAAAGAGCTTTGACCAATACACAATTGTACAGTGTGCCTATTACAATACACTTGTCCAACAGAACACATGCATCTCCTGTCACTGATGCAAAGGTTACACATCCTTGTTGCAGGACAGCTCTGCAAAGCATAATGTGCTGTCTGTTGTCCCTATTGGACACAGAACCCATAGAGTTTCGCGGTTGCTTTAGGTGCCACACTGTGGAGAGAGTGTATATGTGTATGCATTTTTCCCACACGCATATCAGCAATAGTGACAAAATAAACAAATCAGCCCGAAACCTCTCAATGATACAAGATATCTTACCCAGGTTCAAGGTGGCCGTGAAATATCAGCCAACATTACAAATCTCAATGACACCAATTGATGGGATATATTGACCCACGAAACAGCATTTCCCAACATCACCAAGCTGCACATGCGCAGAAACAGCAAAATTGCTGCACTGGCTCCTGTGAGCGCCATGGCTCAAAACTGTATTTTGTAGCAACAACCAAAAATGGCTGCACCATCCTGCCAAAGCACACGTCGGGCAAGATGGAACAACCGGGACCATTGAAGGTGATTGCCAGTGGGTTCCGACATGAACAAAAGGAAAAAAGTGGAAAAAGCAGCATTGCTTTGCTGCAAAAGTCGAAATCTCCATCGAAAAGAAACCCTTTTCACCTTTAAAAAAAATGCTGCTGTAATGCTAATTCCCTCTGTTCCTTAAAGCCACTGTGATTAATAAGCCCTACCAAGCCCCGTGTGTCATACTGTGCCACAGCAAAACCAGACATGATTTTGAATTGACAAGTCCTGTCAAACCAACTCTAAAAGAAATCAACCAGGAACTTTACTTTTACTTTGACGGGAAACACGTAAATTTTCCTTGCAAAAGTATCCAAAACTGAGCTGTTCAGAGAGAGACTCTAACTAGCTGAGCCATCCCTGATTCAATGTATCCATGCTTCAGACCAACTCCAGCATTTCAAGAGAATAACTATAGCTGCAAGACAGTGTGTGAATCTGCTGGAGATGAAAAGTTGAATTTAAGGAAGGCCAGCTGCACTACGTGTAAAAAAATGGGCCTTTGCAAACAAAAGAAAAACAAAGCCTGTGTTGGAACAGTACACTGGTGAATGAAAGCCTGCCAGTCTTTAGCAATATGTATAGGTTTGTTGCTGTTGAGACCATATAACATGGGTTATTTTGTGCAACAGGCCTGTTTTAATTCTGGATCTAAGATCAGAAAATAAAGGTTAAAACTATGGTGGCTGGAGATGCTCCTGCTTGGAGGGGTGGCACCAAAAGGAGGGCTCTCTCTCAGCAGATACTAACAGCCCCCTGATAATTACAGGGTTGAACAGGCTTTTGTCTCTGCTGGGACCCTGACAATGAAGCACCCAGGGAATGAAGTCTGAAGTGTGAAGGGGCAATACAACTACAATCAAGGAAGAAACCCCCACCATGCTCTGAAGGAAAGGACAGGATTGGACTGTTATGTGCTGCACAAAATAAGTAAATGTATGTTTATGGCAAAATCAGAATTTTAAGTAAAGTAAATGTGTGAGTTTTTGGACATTGTAAAACTCCCATCATAAATCTGTCATAATTCCCTTGGAAATCCAACCAGTGGAGAGCGAGGCAGAGATTAGCACCCCTGTCCAATCCAATTAGTTTAGAGGCGTGCTTAGTTAACCCTGCCGAGCCTATACTTTGATGATGTCATTATGCACTATAAATAAGGGTCCCTGACAAGACACACAGACTCTTCCTGATTTCCTGCACTGCGTTCCTGTTCCTGTCATCTTCCAGATCCAAACTCCAACTACAAGGCCAAAGCATCGCTGATCCTGCTCCAAGGTCCACTGCAAAACCCAAGCAGTGCTGGTCCCATTCCCAGCAGGGCCTCAAATCTAGAAAAAAAACATTAGATCTCCCATTAACAAGGGGAAAGCTGTGGTACCTTTTGGCATCCTGACCCAGCCTGGATTTGTGCCACTCACTGCATGCTTCTGCCATCCTGCTACCCTGGTGACCTTTAGTATCCAGTGACCAGAATTGCCCGTCCAGTCCTTGCCAGCCGGTGACCAGAACCACACAGCCGTTTGCCAGGTGCCCTGCCGTGTAGTGACCAGACCCGGTTGACTGTCCAAAAAGCCCAAAACTAAAAAGTGGATTTTGAGTATTTCATCAACCCGTAAAAATCTATAGTATACATTGCCTTATCCTTATTCCCCTCTATAAGTCATCCCATCCTTATCCTGATGACTAGTCCAACTGTCAGAATTCTTTGTGAAATTTGTCATTAATATTAATCTCCAAGCATTAGCACTGCTTTTCTCTTAATTTCTGTCTTACATAGAGCATATGTCATTAGCGATATTTTGATTAAATAAAGTAATTTTACTTAAAGAAAAGGGGTACACTGCGTGAAGGGTTACTTCTGCAGCGTAACCTAGAGAATTCACGGGTGATGTTCCTCTTTTCTTAGTCCTTAAATCTAGTTAAAGTAAACTGTTCTTTTCACAAACTGATTTCCTTTCCAATTTCACAGATTTTACTCAAAGCGCGCCTCCTTCTACATTGCATAATTCTTTCAATTTACCAGCTACAGACTTACATTCATTTCCATTTGGAACCTGTGATCTATATCTATTCCCCAACATAAAAACCACACTCCAAATCATTTTTATTAACAACTGTTTGGGTAATTTTAGGTGGGAATTGCAAAAGTGTAAACTTTAAACGAGTTATGTGACTGCAATCTGTTTTAAACGTTCCACTTATTTCTGAACGTTATGCTTTTGGTAACCCAGTCTTTGTGATTTTTTGTATGTTTGCATTGTTGCGTTAGAAAAGAATTGTATCTGCTTCAAGGTTTTTAACACACATTCATAATTGATTTATCCATTTCTGAATGTCATTTCACCACATTGCAAGGGGTTTAAAATCTGTTTCCACTCTTATTTGGGGTGGGAAGGTCAGATTTAAATTTTGTTTCAGTTTCTTATTCCTGAGTTCCTGCTGCTTCTTGGTATCCACTCAGAATTGATTATTGGTGGCTCGATGGAACATTGCAGGGGGAAATTCTAACTTGGGTGCTATCTGTCCTAATCAAAAAGTGCTACTATTCTGCTGTGCTGTGTATATGCTCCACTAAAAAGTCAAACCCAGTGTATTGCTCACATGTTCATGGTAACTGTCACCCCATTGGTGATTGCTGCCCCATGTTAAAAATTGTGTGATTTATTTTGAATTTTAAATGAATAAATACATAAACATAACATTTGACCAACCAGCCTGGTTCATGGTCCATTGTGACCCAGGGTATTTGAAAAGGGGGTGTGATATGAGTGGTGTATCATCGCAAAATTGAATCCACATAAATAAGGAGAAAAGCACCTCAGTTAGGCGGTGAATACTAGGCTGAGACCAAGGTGTGCGTGTTGCCTGATTGAAATCCTTAACAAATTTCAGCCTTTGAAGGTTATCTACAGTGTCGATGATAACTGTCACTTACTCACTCCACTGGGTGATGAAATGCACTCTGGAAACTGTGCTCAATGTCAGTATCCGGACATTGTCAATAAAGGGAAGGGCAGACCTGCCAACCCTTAATCTTATCATAATCTCACATCCCCATCCATTTAATACTGTGGTGTTTGCATTTGTATGCAATGTTATATTTAACCATGTAGAGGCATGTCAGGAGTTTTCAGGTTAAAGCCTGTACCAGTTCTGAGCACACAATACATTTTTCTTAAGGTCAAAGACCTTCATTATAGGGTTTACCTGTGTAGTTTGATACCGAAAATGCAAAGTGTTTTTTTGTAGCGATTAGCTGATTACAAATTATGCATTCTTATATAGGACTCTCAAGTTTCTCCAGCCCATGCATAAATAGGTTACACTGTCTGGATTTTATTCCTCGTATTATGGAACCTGTGATTTTGCCTTCCCCATTTTCAATTCAGAAATACAAACTTTACATAATGCAAATTCTATAGAACTAAATAGCCTATACACAAATGACATGGGGAGTCATATGAGTTCTGCGTGACTGAATTTGTTTATCGGTCTGTTGTTGAATAGACCCCCTAGCACAGCAACTATACAATTTAAGTGCATTGTTGATTTTGTTTCAATTACATCATTTGTTTCTGATTTTATTAGTTAATATGTTTGTTTATTTATTTTTGCATTTGTTACAGTGCACAAAAACCCTGTGTATCTTGGGGCTAGTTACATTAAGGTAAAAAGAGGAAGGGACGGGCTGGGGAGATGCAGTGGTGGGATGGAATAGTCTTAGGAGAGGCAAAGTTAATTGAACAACCAAGTCTTTAGGTTTCTGCAGAAGGTCCCATAGGCCTGTTCTTTTCTGAGTGCTAGTGGTAGATTATTCCAGAGTTTGGCGGCCATGACTGGGAAGCTGGTGCCACCAACTAGGAGATTGAGGTTTTGTATCTTCAGGAAGTGAGAGTTCGACGATGTAAGAGTTTGGGTGGGGGCATATTTCCCCACGCAGTGTGAGAGGTACGTCGGGGCAGTGTTGGAGAGACATCAGTGGATCAAGGGCAGTGTTTTGAACTTTATTCTTTCCCAGATAGGCAACCAGTGTGTATCTCTCCTGGCTTAGGAATTATGGTCAGATTTGGAGAGACCAATGGCTGCTCTGAGAGCATTGTTCTGAATCTTCTGGAGTTTTTTCCGGTTATGTTCAGAAGTAACAGTAAATATGGCATTACAGTAGTCGAGCTTGGCTCCTGTGTTAGCTCTTTCAATTGTTAGGTGGTTGGGAGTGGAGAGGGATGGTTTGCTGGCATAAGCAGTTTGGCTCTGTAAGCCGCCGCTGAGGCGATCAAGTTCACTTGGCCTGAGAGGTTGAGGTTGGCCTTCAGGTAGAAGTCAAGAGTTTTGGCTGCGGCAGAGGTGGGGGTACAGTTTCCATCAATGATAAACTCCTTGTATGCTTGGTCAATGTTGCAAAGTGTGTAGTTGGAGCCGACGATGAGGATTACGGTTTTGTCATCGTTGAAGCAGAGTAGTAGGGAGGCCATCCAATTTTATATGACCTCATATACAGAGATTATTGTGGCTGAGTCCTCGGCATATGAGCTGGAAAGGAGGATAAGGAGCTTTGTGTGGTCAGCATAGTTCATGTAGGATATGCCTAGTAGGTCCAGATGGTTGAAGAGGGGTTTTGTGTAAATGTTGTAGAGGGTGGGGAGAGGCAGGAACCTTGGGGGACTCCACAGGGGACGGGAGTAGGTTCAGCAGAAAAGTCATCAATAAAGATTCATGAGGATCTGTCAGCTAGGAAGGACCTAATCCAATTGGTGGCTGATGGAGAGAAATTTGCTGTTGAGGCAAGTTGAGAGCAGAGGAGGAGGGCAGGTTTGCCAGTGTCTTTGACGGCATTGATTTGGATTTTCAAATCATGTAGGGCAGTTTCAGTTCCATGTTTGGGGCAGAATCCTGATTGGTGTGTGCCCAGGATGATCTTTTTCTCAAAAACTGTTGAACCTGGATATAAGCAGTAGTAGTTTGTCAGAATGGAAGGGTCGAGAGAGGGCTTCTTGAGGAGCAGTAGGACCCATGCTTCCTTCAAGGATGGTGGCACCGAGTTAATGGAGAAGGATGCGCTGATGATAGCTGTGAAGAGGGGAATAAGTGACTCAACATAGTCTTTGATGATTGGAGCTGGGCAAGTGTCACCTTTGCAGCATGACGGTTTGAGGCTCTTAATTATCTTGGTGACGTCCATGTCTGAGACAGGGTGGAAGTTGAATGGGGTGCAGGTTTGGGGTGGTAAGGGGCTGGGTGCTGTGGGCGATGGTGGTTTGGTTAGCATAGCAAGTTGCTTAGAGAGGATTTTTCCTTTGAGGGAGTTGACCTTTCCAGTGAGTGCATCTTGGATTTTTTCACACCAGGTACTGTCTACTGTCAGGTTGTCTCGGGGGCGTCTCTAGGTCTCGGATAATTGTGAAAAGTTCCTGGGAGTTGGATGAGGCGTTACTGAGTCTGGAGTTGTAACTGCTGGCTTTGGCAGCATGGATTTCCCTTTTATATTTTTGGGTGATGGAGGAGAAGAAGGCTTTGGAGGTTAGCTAGTTAGCTCAGAGGTGTGATTATTGGCATGGACTTCAAGTAAACTAAGCATTTTCTTTTAGTGAAGGTTTGGCTTTCCTAAGTTTGAGAGGGGCAAGCGTGTCAACTGCTTGTGCAATGGTTTGCTTGTAGTGGTCGAGCAGTACTGCTGGGTCTGTTACTGAGGATGGGGGGTATGCAAGGGTAGCAAGCAGTGCAAGGTTGGTAGGGTTGAGGTTTTTTGTGCACCGGGCCATACATTCAGCCTTTGCAGGGTGAGGTGGTCTGGGGCGTTCTGAATAGGGGATTTTGAAGGCAATGGTCCAGACATGGGAAGGGAAGGTGAAGGGGGTAGGAATGTTACAATTGAGGTTGCTTAACCAGTCTAGGGTGCGGCCTTGGTCATGTGTGGGCTCAAGGGAATGTTGCCTAAAGCTGGCATGGTTAAGTGCCGTGGCAACACTGGTGGCCAATGAGTCTGCTGGGTCATTGAGGCCAAGGTTGAGGTCCCCAAGTATTTCAACTTTTGAGTTGGACTTGATGGACAAGAAGATGCTTTGCATTAAGTTATCTTCGAAGGTAAGGCTGGGGCCGGGTGAGCGGTAGATGAAGAGAAGGGTGATAGAATCGGTTGGAGACATGGAGATTTTGGCAATTAGGTATTCTCAGTAGGGGATGACGTTGGTTTGTGTGACTCTAATAGAGAGGATTTTTTAAAGATGAGTGCACATCTTAGGATGGCAAATCCTGGGGGGATGGCAATGGAGAGGGCTGGACCTGCAGCAGGATGGAGCCAGGTTTCAGAGATGGCAAGCAAGTCAAGGCGTTGGAGGTAATAAGATCAAAGATTTCAGCTGTGTGTGCCAGGGCTGATCTTGCATTGATTAGCGCGCAGTTGATGGCCTTGCAGATCTGTCAGTCAGGCGTGCATATTTGAGGAGTTTGCAATGGCTGGGGAGCATATAGAGGGAGATATGGGATGAACTGGGTGTGGATTCTGAGGAGCCTATTTCTTGTCTGAGTAGGAGGGGGTGAGGCGATGGCCGAATGGTGGATTTCAGTTAGCATGAGGCTTGGTCTACGAGTCTGCGGTGGTCTGAGTGATTGAAGAGTGTGGTGAGGGATGCATGCAGTGAGCCGAGTGCACACGCTAAGGAGGCTGTTCCTCATAAGCGTGATGTGAGATGCACACAGTGAGCCGGGTGCACAGCATAAGGAGGCTGTTCTTCGTAAGGACTGGCAGAGTGTAGCGATGGCAGAGTCGAGGATTTCAGGTTGCGCGGGGCCTGGTCAGCAGGTCTGCAATGGGTGGAGTAGTTGAGGAGCATGGTGGGGGCCACACACAGTGAGCCAAGGGTGTAGTCTGAGGAAGTGGCTCTTCATAGGGATTGACGGGTGCATAGCGATGGCAGATACAGGGATTTTGGGTTGCGCAGGGCCTGGTCTACGCGTCTGCGGTGGGTTAAGTAGTTGAGGAGCGTGGTGTGGGCCACACACAGTGAGCCGAGTGTGTAACCTGAGGAGGCTATTCCTCATAAGGATCGAGGGGGACATAGCGATGGCAGAGCCAAGAGTGATGAGCTGAGGGGGGTAGGTGTGGTGGCTCGGGATGCATTAAAGGAGCAGTGATCTGCGGAAGGGTGAGGCACCAGGAGCTTACCTGCAGTCCATGTGGAGCAGGATTCCTTAGGGCTGACTGGGCTTGCATGGAGGATGCTGTAGTGGTTCTTGGGTTGCCGAATGAGGCCTCGGAATCTGGTTGGTGTTTTACAAGTCCAAGGTGATGGGGTTCAGCTGAGAATGTGAAGCGAGGAGCATAGCGGATGAGTTCAGGGGCACCATTGTGCGGTGCCTAACACCTGTGGCGCTCAACACCGCACCCTTGGCCTGCATGGGTTTTGCCTCAGTGGTTTCGGCACGCAAGTTTTATTGTAGCGGAATAGGACGTTAATGCGTAGCATGTAGCGGATATGGATCAATCATTGTCTTCTGCGGACATGCAATTCTCAACATTGCACCGTTGGCCTGCACGGGCTTTGCTGCAGAGGGTTCGGCATGCAGGTTTTATCATAGTGGAATAGAATGTCGATGAGTATCACGTAGTGGATGTGGATTTGGCAGCATGCTCTCCAGACCTGCAGTGCTCAACACCGTGCCTTTGGCCTGCAATGTTCCACTGACAACAAACAGGTTTCTTCATTGATTAGGACACTCATAGGTCACTCAACGATAGCTATGCGAGATGGGCCTATCCCATCGGTACCATTTGTTCTTCTGCGTTCTGGGCATTGTACGCCTTCATCTGTATTTGTATTTGTATTTATTTTGTTTATGTAGCGCCTTACACCAAAGCGCTGTACATCATAACAACATGATACATAAAACAATAACAGTAGAAGCAACTTACAATAATGAATCATTCCAACAAAACGATGAGAAGAGCAATTAAACTGGAGGGAAGAGGGGGAGCTTAGCAGTAGAACTGAGAGGGAGAGGGAGGTGGGAGGAGGAGAAGGGGGAGGGAACGGAAGGGGAAAATGATGAGAGTGGGGAGGAGGGAGAGAGGAAGGAGATGATCAAGGGGAAAGAGGAAGGAAGGAGGGGGAGGCAGGAGGGGGAAGGGGTTTCATGGTGGTGACTGGAGAAGGAGAGATTTAATGGATGTGCGGAATGAGAAGGAAGGAATAGAGTGGATAGATTTGTAACAACATGCAAAACAGAAAGTTCCACAATGGAAATAAAAGAAACCTCAAATAGGTTATAGTGGTTAGAGTAACTTCACATGGGTCTTTTTCAGAGCTGAGGACGTTGGCATGGAAATTGGGTCATGTTACCATTCCAACTAAAATTTACCAAATGCCAAGGACATTCTATGTATTTATTTATTTATTTTGCATTTGTTAGGCGCTTCTACAGCAAGTAAATTGTGTTTCAAAGCGTCCACAGGGCAACATGGAGGTGGTAACATGGGATTGAAAAACAATTAAACACTGAGGATAAAGACTACCTTCTAGGCCTTGTGAGCATTCAGAATGTACAAGTGCAGAGAGAGGGGGTGGGGGAGGGGGGTAAGTGCTAGGAGTGCATGTGCTTGTATGTGAGCAGCAGATGTAAGTGACCACTGGAGGAAGTGCTAGGGAGAGGTCAGCTGGCAATAAATATGTAGGTGCAAGCCTACAGTGGTATAGGACAGTGGGTGCCAAGGCAAGTGCTGGGAGCGGGCAGAAGCTGAAGGTGATTGGGTGTGGGAGGCCAGTGCCCATAAGGACACCTAAGGGCCCTGGTCACCAATCTCAGCAACTGTGGGATTAGATCCTCTGAGTGGGGAAGGGAAGCAGGAGGTGAAAAGGAAAGTCTTGAGGAGCTTCCGGAATTTGGGGACATCCGGCTCAAGATGAAGAGGAAGGGTGAGGCTGTTCCATAAGAGTGAGCCAGCTGAGGAGAGATCACCCACCAGCCCTCTGTTTAGCGAAGCGCTTGAGAGTTGGTACCAGAGGAACAGAAAGATCTAGAGGGAGAGTATTTAGTAAGAGCAAGTTGTAGATAGCATGGTCCCCATCCCCAGACAGTCTTATGGATGCCGCAGAGGGTTTTGAATTTGATCCTTGCATTAACCAGGATCCAATGGTGAGTTTTTACGGCTGGAGAGATGCAGTCCCTGGGCTCGAGGCCAAGGATCAGTCTTGCTGCCCTATTCTGGATTAGCTGGAGGGATTATAGCGAGAAAGAGGGTAGATTCAGGAAAAGGGTACTGCAGTAGTCTAGCCTAGATGGAACCAGAGCTCTGGAGACATTGAGCTTCTGGGGAAAAGAGAGACAAGGGAGAATTCCTTTGAGAAGGAAGAGTTGAATAAACTCCTACACCATGACTGCATTTCACAACTAATATGACAAATGCATAATCTGACAAATATTACAACATAATAAACCAAATTGAACAGACATTAATAGATGGTACCTATCCAGGGCTTTAAGTGGGCCGGGGCCTGCCGGGGCTGGGCCCCGGCAGGCTCCGAAATTTCGTTTTGAGGCGGGGCCCTGCCGGGGCCCACTAATCTCCGCGGGCAACCCCGGCCACTACACGAAAAAGCATTTTTTTCTACAGCCTGAAGCTCTCGCTCGTGTGCGAGAGCTTCAGGCTTCAGAAAAAAATGCCTTTCAGCTATAATGGTGGCGCCGCACCTGCGAGGCATCCCTTTAATCAAGGGATGCACGTGGGCCGGCGCCACCATTATGGAGAAACGTGAGACCGCTGGAAGCAGAGGGCTTTCTTTCTAAATACTGAAGCTCCCGCGGATTCGCGGGAGTTTCAGTCTTTAGGAAAAAGGCCTCTGCTTCCAGTGGCCTCAACCTTTCAGCCTTAATGGTGACGCTGCCCCTCCCCAGCTGGCGAGGGGCAGCACCACCATTAAGGCTGAATAGGCGAGGCGCTGTCCCCTGCCAGGCAAGCCTATACAAAATAAATGCAGAGATCAGCACCCTCTGCCACATAGGGGAGAGGGTGCTAATCTCTACAAAAGTCTGCCTGGCAGGGGTGCCAGTAGCCCATTGAGCCGGGGCTCGTCAAGGGGGCGTGGCCTAACGGCCCATCAAGACCCCGTTGTTAGGCCACGCCCCCTCGATGGGCCCCGGCTCGATTTGTAGTGCCACTTAAGGCACTGTACCTATCAATCCTTGGGGGAAAGGGTGTGACAAAAGTGGGGGCCTTTTAATTTGTGGGAGAGCCTTCAAGCCCAGTTTTTACAAAAAGCAAAGGTGGTAACCCTGGTCTAGAGTCTGAACTGGCAACATACGCCTGTGTGAGCATGACGTCACAGATCATAAACATCCTGTGGTATGTCTGGAAAGGAAGCCCAAACGACCCTCCACAGGAAGAACAGGGGAATTCTTAAAAGAATACATATTTGGTAAAAACAGCAGCATAACATGTTCACGTGGTCCAATGAATTGTGTTAGAACCTGCAATGTGTGACATTTTATCATCCTGTAAGTTTCAAGTTGTGGCTGAACTGATGTAATATTCCCACTGACATCTACGAGTGTATATTGTGACATAATAAATCATAGGAACATGTTTAAAAGGAAAGAAATACGTTATTACTTTCACCACAGGCGTTCAGACAACATAGGTGTTGATTTATGCACACTTTAGAAAATTACATGCATGGGAATAGCTGCTGTGGTATGTACAATCACAAAATATACTACGAAATCTAAAGCATTAGATATTGTTTACTTCTCGAATAATAGAAGATTCAGAAATGGCTAGGTATAATGTTCCTGCTATATTCCAAACACGTAATTTGTTTGTCTGTAAAACCTCTACCATCTAAATTATTCTGCTCGTATAAATAGAAGCGTGATCACAGGTCGAATATTGAAGATGGCGGGTGTTAAATCATTTCTAGTTGTTAACAGACTGAGACTGTACATTTAAAAAAGCGTTTAATGTATTTACTTATAATTACTCATATATGATATTTATCAATGTCGCCAAAAAAGGAACCAAAAACATGTTTGGCCAGGAGAATTTAGCATGATAAAATGTAACTTTGACAATGAAATGGGGCATCCTATCTGAGGTGAGTAATGCTAGCACGGCCTTTGCAGGTGAGACACGCATGTAACAGTAGGAGGCAGCCCTGGATATGTGAGTCATTCCATCACCAGGGCCAGCTGTTCCCGAACAAGCTGTTCCAATGCCCTGCTTCTGTTGCTCGCTGATAACTTTCCATGCTGTTTCACTGAAATAATTAGCAGTGTAAGCCACGTGTTGTGCTACCTGCACTGTCAATACTGCAGTACCTACAATTTAAATTCACTGCTGCACTCGTTCTTAACGTGGAGTTGGCAAAGGGCGGTTCTCTAGGCAGGCAATTGGTTACTTTCACAAAATGCATACATTTTCATGTTTTTAACTTCTAGTCTAAACAGTTACAGGGACTGCCCACAACATATTTCCTCCAAGTTCCTAACGCTGCCCTGTTAAAGAGAATTCTGCAGAATGGCTAATTTCCCTTACCTACTGAGTCCCTCCGCAGCTTTGCTGGATTTCTAGGATTTATTTTTTTCACCTGGTAAGAGCGAGAGCCTTTTTTCCCACTCTTACATGTGTTTTGCTGTGTGCGTTTCGCATTTTCTTGTGTTTTAGACTGTGGAGCCTCACCTACTCCATAGGCATCATCTTTTTACTGTGTTACACAGCACCTTCAGTGCAGGGACACAGGGTTGTCTTTTTAGACTTCCCAACTCAGACTCCATTTTTCTGGGACTGACTACTGTCTCCCAGAACAGGTAAAGTTGCCATTGACTTTATTAGTCTTTTTAAACTCACAGACACAGTACAAACTATCTTACATAGAGTTCTGGAAAGGGTTAATATTTATCCATTTTTGTCTGTTTCTCAAGGAAAATTGTTTAATTCCCTTTTCCTTAAGATGTGGCTGGTGGCAGTGGTAACTACCCTATTTTTCCTACCGCGGTTATTCTAAATAGCCTTTGTATTGTTTTAGGCTATCTTGGTAGCCTCAAACTTAAACCCGCTGGACAATATACGTTTTTATACGGTTCCGGCTGGGTTTATTTGCCATTTCTTTTTGTAAAAGTCTTTCTCGTGTTTTACTCTGCGTGCCAAATCAGGTTTGGTTCCTTTGTACGCCGACCTTTCACGGGTTTCTGCACAGAAGCCCTCCTTAGGCACCTGAAAGTCTGAGGAGGACAGGATGTGAGGGAGGGGTTTGAGACTCCCTGCACAGGGCCTCCTTGGAGACCCATGTCGCACTCTGGTATGATTGGCTGTGGTGACTGTCCCGGTGGGACAGCCCCCTGCTGTGTGATTGACAGCCAGGTTGGGTGAATGGGGGAAAACTGCTTAAAAGGCAGGTCTCTGGGACTGAGAAGGCATAGTCGCCACTGGATCGAGAGAACCGAAGAGAAGCTGACAGAAAAGGACCTCTACCATGACTGAACCTCTCCGGTGAAGCCCTGCTGCGGGTCTGAATCTCCAAACTTGTGCTACAGTGAACCGGATAGCCAGGAGGAACGGACCATGATTGCGTTTTTAGGAGCGCACCTTTTATTCGTCGCTTTGCTCCGCTGCTGGTTTCTTCTCTGGGCAGTGCAGGACCCTTCAGTCTTCCTCCTTCTTGTCAGTCCGACAGTCGCTTCAGGAACTGTGAGCCTGCAGGACCTGCCAGGAACGTCTGCCTCTGCTACAGCATTCTTCTGCTCTAAAGTACTATGCTAACCAGGTTGTTCGTTTCATCCAGCCGCGGTGAAAATGTGTGAAATCTTTTGCCAATCTTAGGGCTTGTCCTTCTCTATTCTTTAAAGTAACTTTTCGTCCGACCAACTTCGTTCTGAACTCTTGGCAAAGACATAACCGCGAACTACCCTGAACTGTGTGATCCTCTGCAAAAACTTTGGTCTATTGTCTTTGGCCCTGGCCTCTTGATTTGATTTCCTCACTGTAGTTCCTTTTTCTAGATTGCCCTGCTTACTTACTTGTTGGTGCTGCTCAACTTCTGTCTAACTTTGTCTTTCCCTCCCTTTTTATTACTGGAGTGCCATTTTTCTCACACTTCATTTTGAGCTTAACTTGTCCATAATCTATTAGCCGTCATTTTGTCTGAACATTAATATATGGTTTTGCCTCGAGCCATCACTGCGCCGCCATATTCTATTATAAGCCATTTTACAGGTCCAGAGTGGCAGCAATTAATTCATAATGTCAGTTTCCAATAGTCAAACAAGGTTTCGATTGGTGCAATGCTTGTCCCTGGGGATGGAGAGTGGGAGATGTGGCTGGAAAGGAGAACAAAGGTGGACTGTGCAGGGGGGAGGTGAGCAGGCTGAGGCATAGAGAGTTGACACATTGCCATAAAGAGAAGGTCGCTTTCCCAAAACAATCGCTTACGTTTAACAGCACCTTATTCCAATCATATAAAGAACATGTGCTTCTGCCATCACTACATGTCACAAAGTGAGCAGACGGCCGACTGCTGATGTGTTATACTCAGCTTACCTGAAACTTTAAGAACAGCTGTATTGTGGTCCCATGGCTCTTAAAAAGCTACACGTATTTATTGTCGTTTAAGTGCCAACATAGATATTCTGAAATCCATTATGAAGTCGTTTTCACAATGTGCATAAATGTATTTTAACAGCTAAAATATTCTAAAAACAAGTGTATGCTGTAATGTGTGATCCTGTTTGGGTTTTGGATCATACATGTTGTTTGTGATGCCAAAACTTAATGCTATTAGTAAGAAGAGGGGGAAGTTGGCTGTGGCGGACTTCAATGTGCTAAGGGGAAACAACCCAGATTTTTGACATTTCTAGAACTCAAGTAAATTGATTCTGCCATGAAAGTCATATCTGGTAAATAGTTTTGCCGCTAGACAGCATCCTGTGTTTTAGAAACTAGTGTTGGTGGAAGTGGTCGAGGTGTATGAAAAGAAGTAGTGAAACTATGTTCCCTGCTGGCCTGCACCGCCCCCCACAAACCCCATCACCACGCCCCCTCCCAAACACAATACAAACCCCCAAACACATGCACCTGAGGTTTAAGGAAACACCCAGTGCACTGCACTGAAAGTGCAAGTTTCAACTTCTTCCTACACTTTTATTTTAAAACTAAACCATTCTGGAACAGTTTCTTTTTAAAATAAAAGTATAGGAGCTGTAAAACGTAATTTTAAAAAGTAGAGGAGCACCGCTCCCGACCGCTCCCGCTCACTTCGACCACTGGTTGGTGGGTATTCTACCAAGATTTGCCTGTCCGCTATTTGGTGTATACCTGATGTACAGGGCAATGCTACATTATACATAGCTTTTCAAACCAAGACAGACATTTCTTTGGGTTGCCAGCCAACTACCTGGTTTCACCCATATTAGAAATCATCAATGCAATATCATCGTGACAGCCTTGCGGTTGGAGCATTTGGGAATGTGTATGAACAAATTAACAGTTGTTTAAAAAATGCTTGAACAAAACCTTTCACCTGAAATGTGAAAGAAGAATCCTTTTGTGCCAAGTCCCACATGCCATAATGCCATCTAGATCACCTCCAGGTAACAGCCACAACAGCAAGGCATTGCGGTTATGCACATTAGCCCAAATGCCAGACAATTAAGTGGAGCAACAGGCTTGCATTTGGGCTAATGTGCATACCCACAATGCCTTGCTGATGTGGCTCTGAACTGCAGGGGAAATTCCAGTAACGGCTACTAGGTCACATCCAGATTATTCTTTCACATTGCAAGTGAACACATTTTTTTTCAAGCCTTTTAAAACACACAGTAATTATATTAGATGAACACTATCCTAACCCCACTTGCAATCCCACCATAAATCTGTGGGACCAAGTGGCATGGGACCAATTGGTGTTAACAATAATCGAGATTTACCAAACTACCACCAACTTCATAATGCGGCTCAATGTTCCTATTCTACAAAATGTTTTGTGCCACACAAAGTGGCTTTGTGCTGCAAAAGTGCACTTTGTGTGGTGCAAAAATCCAATGCTTGGACAGCAGATCTGAAGTTGTTTCCTGGGATGATGGGCTTCATTTTCTGCAGGAGAGAGAGTTGGTACCTAGCCATGTATGTCTTTGTTGCTATGTGCTGTTTTAAGGAGAGGTGTCTGTCGATGTCAAATCCAGTAGACTTCTCACAGGTGGCAAGCTGGTGTGTGAAGCCTTCGAGGTTCATAGCATAGGGCCACGTCTGGATGTAAAGGTGTTCTATGTTGTTGGCCAGCAGAAGGAAGTCAGTCTTGGATAGGTTGAGTTTCTAGTAACCACTATAAATTGACAACTGGATAAATGTGAGGTAGGGTTTCAGCCTGTGGATGTCTTTGTTGGAGGATATCTTGAGGTGGAGCTGCGTGCCATCTGCACATTGCTGTATGCTTATGTCGTGTGTGGCTGGGAGGGTTTCGAGTGGTTCCATGTAAAGATTGAAGATCACAGGGAGAGGATGGACCCTTGAGGGACTCTAAAGGTTCGGGTAGAGTTGGTGTTCTGAAGGAATACATTTGTATGAACTGTTGGTGATAAGCAAGGTAGGATTTGAACCAGCTGAGGACAATCTTATTGAACCCCATGTGGCAAGTGTCTTGTGGTCTCCTGTGTCGAATTGCTTCAGAGAGGCGAAAGAGAATAAGGAAGCAAGGGTTTTAACGGCATTGTCGGTCACCTTTAATGGTAGATGTTTCTGTGTTGCATCTGGGTACGAAGGCTCAGTTGTAGGGCTAAAAGAGGTTGTTGACTTCCATCTGGTGGAGGAGTTGCATGGCTACTGCTTTCTCAAGTATCTTGCCTAGGAAGGGAAGGTGGGCGATGGGGCATTGTTGCTGAGGATGTCAGAGTCCAGTGTTGGTTTCTTGAGAAGTGGGAGGATTTGTCCAGTCTTGAGTGTCATGGGGAAGGGGCCTTGAATTAGGAAGCCATTGATGATTGTCGGGTAAGGGAGGAGTGCTTTAGTCAGAAGGGTCTTGAAGACAGAGGCAGGGCGGGTATTGGTAGTGTATGGTGTGGCCTTGAGGGATGTTAAGGTGGCAGTGAGGTCTTTCATAGTGAGTGTCGTAAACGTTGTCCAGGTAGCTATGGTTTTGCGCATTGGGATGTGTAGTGTGCTGCCAGTTATGGTGTTGGTGTCTTTCTGTTTGTGGATCATGCTGATCTTGTTGATGTAGTGCAATATGGTTGGGTCAGGCAGAGGGTTGACAAAATGCTTGCTGGCTTTAAAAAGGGCTTTGCTTTCATTGTTGGCCTTGGATATGGTGTTTTGGTAGTAGTTGGCCTTGGCGACGTGTCTGCAAGTGGCATGCAGTTCCTTGACCATGACGAGGTTGGATGCACTGCAGGATTTTCGCCAAGTCTTTTCTTGTTTTCTGATGGTTTGTTTGTTGAAGTTGAATTCTTGGTTGTACCAGCATGCAGAAGGTTTAGGCTTGAGGGTGGTTGTTTGACTGGGGCATTGCAGTTGCTGTTTGTTGTGAGGGGGGTGCTGAGTTCTTGAAAAAGTGAGGCAGTCCTCTTTCATCAGAGGTAGATCAGCCCATATGAGGTGGAGTTTGGCGAGGTGTTCTGTGAAAGCCTCCACTGGGAAGCTTTTGAAGGATGTCAAAAGGTTTGTTTTCTGGGTTTCCAATGGGTTTGCTTGATTGGTGTAATGTGACTAATGTCAAAGGCGATTGCCAGATGCTCTGAGAAGTCAAGATGTATTGGAGAGCTGTGATGAGGGTGAGCAGGATGTTAATGATGTGGTGGAGGATACTACCTTTTCTGTAAGTTGGGTCTTTTGTGTGCTGTGTAAGGTTAAAAGTGTCAAGTTGGCAACTGAGATCTTCCTTCATTGACACACTTGCTAAGTTAGCAGGGATGTTGAAGTCACAGATGAAGATGTTGCTGGCATGTGTGAGAGACATTGTGGTGACCAAGTTGGTGATGTCTACGATGAAGGAGGTGTTGGATTTGGATGGTCTGTAGTTGATGTGAACAGTGACTATGTCCATTGGGGAGAGCAGGAAATTACAGGAAAGGTGTTTTGAAAGAGCCAATGGTGGCCATGTCCAGTTATCTGCATGACCATGATGCCTTGTGAATGATGACAAGGCTTCCACAGATCTTGTTTGGATAGTGCCATTGTAGAATTCTGTAACTGTTGGGGATGAGGACATCTAGGATGTGGGTGGAGGTGGATGTCATCCAGGTCTCAGTAATGAAGATGGCATCGATGTCATGGATTGTGATGAGGTCAGTGATGTCTGTTGCATGGTTGATTGCTTAGCAGACATTGGCGAATATCAGTTTTTGTTTAGTGGTGAATGATGTTGTGCTGATGGAGTCTATGGTGATGCAGAGGAGGTTGCTGAGATGTGGTTTACATTATGTTGCTTGTGAGCTTTGTGTTTGGTATTGAGTGGTGATGGTAGGGACGGGCTCTTGTCAGAGGGGGTGAAGCGTATTCAACAGAGCTTACCTGATGTTGGAGGAGCAGGGGTTGTAGTCCTCGATCCTTTGGTTCCAAAAAGGTTTAAACAGGATTTGTGTTTTTCTTCATCTGGCCTTCTCTTTCGATGCCTGGGCGAGAGACACCCTTGATCTAAGAGTTAAGAAAGAAAAGAAAGGTGCAGGGACAAGCAGGTGGGTGGAGCTAAGGTCACGTGATAATGATCCACGTGCACCTTCTCCCAAACCGCAAAGGAAAAAGGGATGGAGAGCTGTTTAAGTAGAGTAAAAGGACACCAAAACAAAACGATACCACCAGATTAGCAGTGATTGACAGGTCAATGGAGCGAAGGTCACATGACCACGATCGACTTACAACTGCTCACCAACTACATAGGAAATGAGGCTTGAGGGCTGCTTAAGTAGGGAAAAAGGGTGGCAAAACAAGAAGGAACCAATAGATTAGCATTGCATGCTTTGGGCTGCTCCTGCCTTATGACTAGTTCCATGCATCCTACAGTGCTTGGATGCCATTGTATATGGCAGGAGGTGCTATACAATAATAGCATTAGAGAAGTGAACAGAACATAGCAAGCCCCAAATCACAAAATATGTGGACCTTAGCCTTCAGGTATGCTGGTGTGTTACTCGTGACTCCTTTGATGATACATGCAGTCTTGGACAGTATCCTGGCCTGGAGAGGAAGCCAATGTAGCTTGCATAGGCTGAGGTTGGTTCGGTCAAATTTCCATGCACATGTAATAATACCTGCTTCATCTTGGTAGACTGCTTATAGTGGAGACAAGTGTGAGGCTGGGAGCCATGTCAGAACAGCAATTCCCCCATCGATGTATGAGACCACAAAGTCATGCATTTCGGTCCCGAAGTCCAAGGATGAAGGGTTTGATTTTAAGAAGGGTGGAGATTTGGAGGCAGGTCATTTGGGTGTTCTTGGCCATTAGTTTTTGGAAGGACTTGCTTCTGTCAATGGTAAAGCCTAAGTATTTTGCTGAATCAGAGAGCTGCTAATAAATTCCCTCTAGGCACATCTACACCCTTAAACCCCTTCTAAAGTCTATCTAGACCGCTCTGAGTGCCAGAGCAGTACACTCTCAGGTGACTCGATGTTAGCACCTACGCTTGCAGGTGATAGATCACAGACAAGTCTCTGACATATTGTTTAACTTAGAGTCTGAGGAACAAAACTGTAGATTATAAATGATTGCCCACAACAAAGCCTGACCACATCACTCGAACACATCCTAAAGTTGAAACTGGACTGCCAATGAAAGACATCACCACAGCAGACATCCCAACCACCTACTACAATGTGTACACACTAATTGGGCAGGTCCAAATATAAAACACACAAGATGCCTACAACATGTCAGACTGTGCAGGAGAGGCAACATTTGCAACACCATGGGAGCCACCATCCATTAGTGCATCCTTGACTGGCGGACCACTCAAACCATGCATTGCCAAACGTCTGCTCCTCTGAAGCCACAGCAATGCGTGACATGGAGGCATGCAACAAGCACCCTGGCACATGCTTTTCTTTGGTTACACGATGTCCTGGTGTTCCTGTAAGACAACATCTACTGGTGAATGGTTTTCCTTGAAGCCAACGCCTTTGGCTGAATGGTTTGCCTCAATGTTACCATGTCCTGGTTCATTTATGTATTCAGTGTATGCATATGATGATGAAGATCCTCAATGCCAGCTACCACAGAATTATCCCTCTGACTAATATTTTGGGCCAACACTAGCAGGACTTCTTCTTGCCTGTTGCTTGAATGTGCAGAAACATATCCCACTCAGACTGGCTGCCAGAAAAGTGGCCACCATGGGTGCATGGCCTAGTCAGGCATGACAATAATTGCCTGCCCTGTCTCAGTAGGGAAACAGTCAGTGGCTGACATCCTGTACCAGAAGTATTGGCACCACCCAGCACTGCAGAATCCACTAGATGGTAATGGTGTAGACACAGATGGCTCCCCTAACAGATGCCATGGTCACACCAGACAAGCCCTAGGTGACCTCGCTCTCTTCCTCACACTCAGTCTCTGGCATTAACCATAGATCCACCACCACATGCTGGCTTGTGCGCTCAGGCCCATGCATGAGTTATCTGAAGAAGTCTCCCAGAACAGTAGACACATTATTTAAGGAGGAAGAGTTCTCAGACCTGATCACAATTGCCTGCAGTCACAGTGGCTGGCTTCCCTGGGCTGGTCGATGGTCCAGCCTGTTGTTTTTCTGGTGAATCCTCACCTGCAAAATAACAGACCAAAACTATCAGATACCTCAACACCTACGCACATAGGCTACAATGACGATACAAACTCATACAATGCCTAATGACCCCTTACAACAACCGCTGTCAGGTGCAGAGCTGCTCAGTATCCATTCAGGGCTGTTGCTAGCCTAAACCTCGTTCAATGTGTGTGCCAACAGTAGGAAGAATACCTTCCAAACTGTGACTGCTTGAACAGCAAAGACTCATTGACCTTTATACAATATCAATCGGTGGATATCTAGAATGGCAGGTAATGTGTTCGGGCCTTGGATGCATGTACTGTTGTAAACTCCCAAAGGAATGTAGCAAATGTGCTAACACACCTGCTCATTGACAAGTGCACTCGACATCTTCATGTTCACATACTAGGAGGCCTGAATCAAGGCATGTGCCAGATGTGGCTTTCACCATACCCATTGTGCCGTGATGGAGTAACGAGGCTGGCAAGATGGTATAATTTTGGATATAAACTTTTATTCAAATAAAGAAAATAACTCCTCTCTCCCTACTTCTAGATGTGTTTTCCCTGCCTCAACACAGAATAACTCAGGTGTTCGTCAGGATGTAAGTCAAAAGAAACAAAATACCATCCTATGTCCAAATCAACTACTCTATCTCTACCACTAAAAAATAAACCAGAAATACAAGGATTCAATGAACTTCTAATCCAAGCCACCAGGAGAATAGCTCCTTTCTCCTGCTGAAACAATCCAGTCTTGAGGTGAGTTAACAACAGTCTCTTGCAATAGGGTCTGATTTACCAAATATGGTTAGACCAGGCAACTTACTCCCTTCTCCTGGTCTATCTGGAAGAGCTCTGGACAAGTCTTTAGAAGTAGTCTCTTTAATTCCTCCCAAAATGTTTTAAGGCTTGATCAATTCCCCATGTTATTGCAGGAGCTTTGTCAGTAGCTTTATATCTGGAATTTCCCAGGTCCTACAGGACAGACACCAGCTTCCTTTGCTACTCTGCCTGCTCCTGGACACCTCTAGACAATCCTCCATCTTTAATGTATGCTGTTGGGCCCAACCAAACATAGCATTAAAGTTTTTTTACAAGCCTTTGAGGTTATCTTCATCCCTCATAGTGGTCACCTTGTTCCAGTTCCTAGATAATTTCATCTACTGTTGTTCTGTATGTTTCCTTTTTTCTTCTTTGTCTCATTCCTATCTGGTCTTGCAGATGCAATAGTAAAGACTTGACAATAACATACAGTACTAATTTCTGGTTGGGAGAGAGAAGGAGTCAATAGGCCTATAGCCTCTGGCAACCAAGGTTTATGGTGGTCTTACATGGGCCTGGAGTCCTTATCCCCATGAGTCTCTCCCTATGAAGTCCTCCCACCTTTTACCACCCGTAGGGGGACTATTATGCAGCAGCCCCACCTCCCTATCCTCATAGGGAACGGATTCCCTTCTCCTGGTGCCTGATTGTTCCTTTCTTATCTCTTGAAGTTTCATTTTCCCGTTTCTCATGGAATTAGCAAAGTCCCAAATCCTTCTCAGGGCCTCATTGGACTTCTCCCTGCCACTTCAATGAGGAGGCTTTCCTCGGATGCTTAGTACATTTATGCTGGGCTTTCGCCACTGTTGCTGTTAAATTGTGGAAACCGCTAGTCCTCGCACTTAGATGTACCCAGAACCCTTTGGCATTTAGACGTCTTTAAAAGATGCTACTTTTTTGGGCTGGAGTTGGCTTGGCTTCTCTGTGTGTCTCCTAGCGCCAAGATGCCTTTGGGCATGTGAGCACTATATAAAACCTGCTAACATAACATAACAAGAATTGTAATATCATTTTTACCTGGAGCTCAAATGCATATGGCATTATTTGTGTTTTTTATTCTCAAATTCCTGTAGTGCTCCACCCAGTCAGGACCAAACTTTTTGGTTCAATAAATCCAGAACCATTCTCATCCTGTGTATGATAGCATTTGCCTGATAAAATGTGTCCTTTGTTGCACTTACTATCAAACATATGTGAATATATTATATTGGAGTGATTGCATGTGGCAAGAAAAACATTTTTGAAAGGTTCTGAGCAGTGAACTGTTACATTTAAGCAAAACAAACAACTCTTGAACAATGGATTAAGGGAAAATGAACCCTAAACGAAAGATATCATTATTGAATGCCGAACTAAAGTAAAACTTTGCAACCATTACAGAATTAACACCTTTGAAACCCAAAGAGGGAAAAAGACACTTTAAATTCAACTAAACCATTATGTGTTGAACTGTTGAATTAATATTTAAAGTCAACCATTATATTAAACAAACCAAAGTATACTGAAATCTAATGTGACTTTACAGATTACGTAAACAAGAGATTCTGAAAACAGATTAACAGTGGATTTTACAATTTATATACAAGCTGCAAATTATCTGAATAAATATTCAAATCAACATTAACTGAACTATGGAGACAACAATATGTTGTGTTTTGTTTTGAACTTTGCCACTTGAATCGTGGGGAAGGGAACCCTGACTCCTAACTAGGAACATTTATTTTCAAGATTGTTTGAAATATGTGACTTGGAACTTGGAGATGGTCCTCCCAAGTCCTTACTTGGGTAAAGGAAACCCTGAGACCTGAATATGATTATTTTATCCCAAGTTTAAAAAAGGGAAGTTTGAGACTTTGCTTTTTGGAATTGTTTTATAATTTCGGAATGGAGCTGTAAGGAGGCTTTGATTGATTAATTGATAGATGATTTATACTGCACCTATACACAATTGTTTCAAGGCGCAAAGTACTGGGAGCTGGAAGAAGCTCAGGACCTTGTGTTAAACACTATTTTCTTTATGATTGCTGACATCCCTACACATTGTATAGTTAAAGTTGTGAGAGAAAGCATAGGGTTTGGACACAGGCAGATTCTTAAGTTCAACTCTTTGACTCAGATTTGCCTTAGTTTTATCTAGGTAGCGAAATTCCACCATAGCATAGGATAAATTAGGCCTTTTTCCATCCTGACATTTAAGTTAATGAAACTGATTGTTTTGAATATGGAATCTGCTGTCTGTGTCCTTATTCATGATGCCTTCACATAGGCTGGCTTGCCACTTTTTGAGGCATCATCAGCTTTTTTGCCAATGTCAATAGAATACTGTTTACTGCTTTAATTAGCAGCACCAGGTGTTTCAGACAATTTGTGCCTGGCAAGAAGGTTGTTTCCTCAATTGTGGTCACCACCACTTCATGTCTTAACTTATGTTTCCCTACCTTAATGTTAACCTTAGTAGCACCTTCCACAGGTATCTCTTCACCATTGAAAGTATACACAGGGCACTCTGTCGGTCATTTTGTTAAAGTGTTGTGTTGGTGTTTTCCATCATGTATGGCATCTATCAGTTTCCTTGACATCACCGCAGCCTGTGCTCCTGTGTCCACCACTGCAAACACATTGCATTATTCTTCTACTGTGATAGAGGCATAATATTGATCCTCACATTCTTCCTGTATACATACAAATTGTGAGTTGTTACTGATCTAGTGCCTGACTCTCCATAAGCCTGCTTCATTTCTTGCTAAACAAAGGGGCATGTGGAATGATACCTTACCCCCCTCTTTGACTGTTTCACCTCCAACTTCCCTGCCTTCTCTATTTATTTTCTGTCCTGTGAGTCCAGATGAAGCATTGCTATTGATTGGCCTCCTTGTGTAATGTGTCTGCTTGTTTTCACAGCCAACTCCTTCTCTGTTTTCCTCACATTATTTTCATTATCATCATGTATCTCCCCTAATTTACATATAGGCCCTGAGCTATGCTGGGGAGGAAGGCCCCAGGGGTTACGCGTTTGTCTTGGAAGCAAGACAATGCAGCACAATACAGGTTTGAATCCCGATCCTGCGCTTAGAAACCACTCCCTGGTTTTAAGGGCATTATAAAAGAACAATTATAATTTTAGTAATCTCCCTATATTTTCAGTAGTTCCTTCTCGATGCTGTAAAACAGGATAATCTTGTGTTTGGAAGTTACCTTGCACTTATACTTTACCTGTTAACTGCACCTGATTGAACATCTGTGGCACAAAATATTCCTCTGGTGAGTCACCTGTATGTGCAGTTTGATACATTTCTACATCTATTGAAATATGAACAACATTAGATTCCTTGGGCAGTGGAGACCCATCACTTGTTTTCCATTCACTTTCCCCTCACTGGTCCTTTAATTTATTTCTATTTCATTTATCTTCAATGCGATCTCTAGTCTCATTTGCATTTTTTTAACTGGATCATCCAAGGCGCTATGCGCGCTGTGGCCCTTAGTCTCATCATCTATTTAAACACTCTCTCTTTCACCATAACTGTTGTGAGTGTCCATTTCTGCACCTTTAAGACTGTTGTGTGTTTGTTTAGTTGTATCCTCATCTCCATTTGCAGTTTATTTTCCTTTAATTTGTTTTCTTTCTCATTGGTCTTTGGGCTCAACACTCACCCTGTCTTTCACTGTCCTCATACTCCTGAATGGAGTCAACAGTTTGATTTAAAACTAGGTTAAAACACACCCATTTATTGTGTGTCCTCCTATTCCCAATGTTGGCATACACCATGTTCTCAAAATCTATGTTACTGTACATCCCTGTATGTTTATCTGGTGGTGTGTTATTTTGCATCTGCTCTCCAGGTTGTGGTGTTTGTATGACAAGTCACTTACTAGTCCCTTGTGCAATCTCACCTCTATGCTCCTCATTGTGATTTGTCATGTTCTCGTGATTTCTTTGGCTACTGCAGTCTCCCTACCTACTCAGGAAGCATCCTCATGTGTGTCTCTAGACTGAAATCTTTCTTGATCCCTAAAGTAATTTCTCTGTGCTCTATGCCTATATAGTTTTAATTCAAATTTCCTGAGCCTGTTCTGGTTACCATGGTTACCCTCTGGTGACTGGATTTGCCAGGTATTTCCACTAAACTCCAGTGATAACGGGGGGCGGGGGGGGAGAGTGTGGTGCTGTTCCATGTCCGTAACCCTCTTCTGCTGCGACTTGGGCACTGGATCATGGCCTATTTGCCACATTAGGTCTTTCATTAGGTTGCTACTATTCTCTTTGTTATGCCCCCATTTCAATGACTCAGCCTACATACTATGGTTCTGTTTGATTACTGTTCCCATATGTCATAGTCATTGGATTAAACCTATGTGGAGTTCCCAGTGCTGGTACAATCCATGAGGTGATTGTCCCACGGTGCTATTTGGTTCTGTGAGGCTGTGCTGAAACCCTATCCCGGGAGTTTTCGCTAAGAATTTTGGACTTACTTATGTCAAGGTATTTCTTAGATGGGTAGACTGAAAAACTGGCAGCGTACGTGCTGCACCCTCCACCTGCGCCCTTCCTTGCATTGGCTATTCCTTCTTGTTTTGAGACATGCCATTATTGCCTTTCCTGTCTCTAGTGCCATTGTCTTCCATGACTTTATTTCTGTTACCTTAGGGCCAACTAACACCTGTGAATCTTACTTCTAGTTTCTATGTGAACCATGACCTCCCATATAATCACTACTTGGCCCAGCACCCAATGAATAGTTTTCTTATTTGAAAATGTGCATGCTAAGTGCACTACAATCAGTTGATGTGAGCCATAAAAAATGTTATCTTGAAGTCATTCGAGTTAATATTACACTCTGTGTCAAACCTTAAAAATGCCCTTTATGGTGTCTGTCAAAATTGTCTGGGGACTCATCTAGGCCTACTGGCAACGCATAGGTTGCCAGCTTTGCTTCTTGTATTGACTTGTATGGAGAGAAATATTTGACAAATAACTCTTGATATTTCTCCCACAACACAAAATTGTGTTCAGTTATACTTTGTAAAAACCCATCATGTGTTGTTTCGACTGTCTAATGGAGAAATTGTATATAATGCTGTTTGGAACATTCAGCATTTGATAAATCAGTATGACCTAGTCATCATGTTCCACAATAGACCCATCAATATCCGTTATAAATGGCTTTATAATCTCTTTAAGCTAGTTTATAACTTTATCTAGATCTACATGCAATGTTTTCCATTGTCTACAGCTGTACAGTTTCTGTGATGTCCCCCCTCTTTCATTTTCACAGTCTACAATTTCTGTGCACTTCAGAATTAAATGTACATTATTTCCCCTTCCAATTTGACCTGTCATACACAGCTCTCTCTCTCCCCTCAGGGAATATCATGCCTTCCTTCTGAGCTGTAGAGTCTATCCCAGCTCCCATGTCTTGGAATGACACAGACTCACTTATTGCCATGTTGTGCGGCTCATTTTTACACACATGTAAAATACCTCCTTTTAATTTTCTATTTTCCACCTTGAATTTGCTTATCTGTATTTTCAAAGTTTCTGTTTCATCCTGAATTCTATTCATTCTACTTTGCTCTCATTTCAATCTCGTGCCTAATGTATTCATTTCTGTGACTTGTTCCTTATAATTGTAAGACATCTTTAGACTTGTTTCTCTCTCTGCCATCAAATTAGCAATTTCGCCTTCTAACTATTGAACATCATGTAACAACTGTTTATTCTTTTGACGTAATGATTGCATTGCTACTATGACCTCATCCCTATCAACTTTAATCTTATCTATTTCCCCTTTCAACTGGCCAATTCCCTCTGAATATTTCTATATTTGTTTTTTAATCTCCAAATCACTTTGTATTGCATCACATCACTGTGAACTCACGTGTTAGTGTGACAACTCTTCCATTTACTATTTACATCTGTCTTGCACTTGTAATAACTGTTGACCCTCATTGCCTGTATTATTTCCTAACTGGCTCACTTCCTCACGTACTTCTGTCAATTCATTTTGATACATCATTTGCAATTATGATTTTTTATATTCAACTATTCAACACCCTGTTTAGAATGAACCACAGTTCGGCACCCAGCCAAATTACAGTGTTTTTTGTGATTTGCTGTCATTGTAGTTGAACTGATGAATTAGATACAAGTGCAAGACAGAACCCTCTTCAAATATATGAACTTGATATTCTTTTTCAATCTCTGAAATTAAATGTTCACACCATACTTTCATAGTATCCGATTACCAAGTTCGCAAACTAAAAATATTGGCTTCTGCATAAACCTACAAGTCTGACATGCTAATCTCATCCATGTTTTGCCCTGATTGTGTATCTCAAAGCACTCTACCTACAACACAATTTCATACCATCCGACTAATGCATACTAGCTGAGCATTGCCCGCATTCTCCACCAATTTGGAAGAAGTAGTTTATCTCTTCCACTTTGCTAATCATACTACTTATTCTGGACCTTCAGCCAGGCACCAGTCGACTTATTACTGCAATATTATGATATCAATTTGTTCACTTCCATAGGCAAATATAGACAGCCACACACTTTTGTAATTATACACTTTATATAAACCATCTAATTAGCTTGAATCCGTTAATTATGTTAAATAACTTGTTGTGCACAGACTCCAACACACAGGAAGCAGCTATTTTAAAACTACACATGCAGTGATTTACTTTGGCATGGCATTCATAACGTGTGCAATCTGTTAGATTTCTGCATTAATTGGTTATTGTAACACTACATAGGAAATCATTCGGGTTTCACATTTCTGTGTCTCTCTCCTGCTCATCTATCATCAAATTGCTCTTTATATTTTAACTCACTGTAATACATGGAAAATATTCCACTCAAATTTGCATCCAGCTTACTCATTAACCTTTTGTACCATAAAGGGTTATACAATGCTGCTTTGTGTCAAATCGGACACCTTGCCAATTATTCTACAGGAGGTGATTTATTTATTCATTTATTTTTATACTCACCATCCAAATGATTTTCCTGCCTCCCTGTAACATTCACGGCCATCCCTTTTTCTTCGCCCATGCTCGCAGCCAGCAGGCTCCTTTCATGCAACTTGATAGGCTTCAGCTCGTCCTTGTCAGACGAACGCCCCTGTGCTGATCCTCCAATCCTCCCCAGCCACGGCCATCAGCAAGCCACAACAACCTCTTCCTTCCTCCTTTTTCTTCTATTTCAACTCCCTCCATTCATGTACACCCTTCTGTAAATTTTCTTTAAATATCCCACCTTCTGCATGGGACATCTCCTCTCACCATATCACGTGCCAACTTGTGTAATTTTTCAGTTCCTACCTCGACCAATGGTGACCTTTGAACAGTATTCTGTTTGGCACCATCTCATATTGCTCGCTGAATACTGTTACTCTTACATCCCTTTACTTCCCTTCTGTTCTAACTTTCATAAACAATGATCGGTTTCTTTCAAGGCCAATCTCACTTCTGCTACATCCTCATCAAACTATGAATCTTTTTTTTCATGAAACATTCTTGTTCATGTTTCATTTTACTTAGATTTCTGAAACCCTGCTGTATTGATGCACCTGCAGCTTTGCTAGTACGTGGCCTAAGCAAATCTAACCTTACTTTACTCCCAATTCTAAATTTTAAAGCACCTACTGCACAGACCCTTCATTTCATAAATTCTCTAACAGAAGCATAGAGCTTCTTTGATCACTGTATGCAAATACACAACTGCCACTTAGCATGGCCTGCATAGTTCATCTGGCATTCATCCCACATATCGGACTTGTCCAAGGCCAGTCCTAAACCAGACAAATTGCAGAGAAATGTAAATATGCCTCACATAAAAAAAAACAAGGTGTTGCACTTCACTGTTAGTGCATGTAGAACCAGGACCATACAGCATCTGAGTGTGCATGTTTCCTAGATGGATAGTTATTTGTAAACTGGAGGCATTTGCATTTCAGATGGAAGACCTCCAGTTTCTAGGGAGGATCTGGATGTTTTGGCCAGTGGACAGGTCTGCAGGTTGTTTCAAGAGGTGTAGAGTTGAGACACTGTTCGTGTGAGTTTAGGTTGTAGCTCAGCTGTTTGCGGTTGGTGAATTTGGTGTGAATGTGGTGTGTGAGGATAGATGAATCATGAGGTTGTTAGAGGGTTGTACTTTTTGCTTGTTGTTTGTGAGCTTAGTTTTAACATTCGTGAATCTTTGTTGATGGTCTTGGTGATGGAGAACATTTGAGAGAGTTTCAGGTTCTTACCTTTGTTTGAGTTGTGGGTCATGTTTTAAAGAATGCATAAAGTTCCCTAGTTATATTACACACCTAGAAATCTAAATAAATTAATTGTTGAGATTTCAGATGAGTGACCTAGACTTATCAGAAGAATTCAGAAGTGTGTATGTGAGGCATAAGAATGTCCTTCTGTATGCTAATTTCTGCATGAGTTAAATGGAAGAACATACCCATTGATTAACATGTGCATTGATCTATTGCTGTTGCGCTTCAGCATTTTCATCACCATTGATAGCATGCCAGAAGATTCCAAGTTGTAGCAGCTATGGTTTAAACAGGAGAAACAAAATGAGGTATTTTTAAGGTCCAAATCCTAACCGCACTCAGTGGATGAGGCAGTTGAATGAGGACACATATAGAGAATTTAAATTCCTGTGCATGCACCCCATTGCTTATTGGCAATTTTAGATCATGTTTGATCCAAAATGCTAATGATATTATTGACGAGGGTGGACAAGAATAATCATTCATTTTTACAATGAATTGTAATATCCCTGCATGCAAACAAACTGTCTATTAAGTGTTCATATCTAATGACCTTTTTTTATGAAAATGCTGTTTTTCGTTAAATAAAGGTGTATCATGTTAAGTTTGGCAGTATGGTTCCAGAATCACTGCCGGTCTCAGAGGTGCTTCAATTGATTTTTTCAAAGATTTTGTTGGAGCTATGGCTGTCCGTCACTCTCTGTCATCTAGTGTAGAACCTCTACCATTACCCGGGTATTCCTGACACGGGTAGGTAGATGCATAAAGTTGATGCATGCTGTCCATTTCTATCTTCTTCAAGGAGTGGGGACCTAAAGGCTGAATTCCTTAACTCACTAAACTCCCTCAGGGACCTTCTAACTCTCCCTACATTATGCATTGGTTAGTGTACTAATGGGAATTGAGATGGTACTTTACAAACACTGTGTTTGATTCAGACCCCATCTACATGCTTACTCTCACCTCTCCCATTGCTCCTATTACTTCTTTTCACACCATCTCCCTCCTCTCACCAATCATCTGTCCCTGCAATGTTCCTACTCCTCCTAGGTCTTGCCTCCACCTTCTGATGTTACTCCCCATTCACTACCCAACTACTCCCTCCAACACATTATGTCACAAAATGGCAATTTGAACTAAGAATTACACCAAAACCAGACGCTTAAAGTTCAACAATTCTATTAGGGACTGGGTACATGAGCAGGCCAACTTAAATATAAATATGATCTTCCCCAAAGAAATAACAAAATCAAGGATTGCTTCCTTTAAAAAATGCTTCTTGTGATGGCTTCCCCAGTGTCAGGATGAGTGCTCAAGTTTTTGAATCTTAGCTATTACTGTTCCAAAGTCCCAGAGGAATTAGCCCACTTCCCCTTCCAGATCTTTCCTGCTGATTTTTTACTGTCTCCTGATTATGATCGTGGCTTGTTTCTACCACCTTCCACTCCACTCTGGATCTGTCATGCCCGCGCCGCTGGCACACGCATTGGCAACCATCATGGACTACTTGGTACTCATTTATCCTCCTAATACTCTTGGGACAACTCCTATTCATGCCTTGGTCTTTAATTTCCATTTGCTCGACTTTGGTTCTTTCTTATTTTATTCAACTAACTACATTTACCACAATGCACCTTGCTACAGTCCTCAATTCCTGGCTATTCTCATTCATCGTTATTAGGACCACAATCCCCAGAAGCCCTAGCGGCCAGTGCTGCTTCCACCTGCTCAGGACCAGAGAGGGAGGAGGCAGATTGTCTTCAGGTGTCCTGCTCCAGGTGCTGTCAATTAGCCAGCCTCAGAACAGGGCAGGGCTGTATATAAGCAGCTGCCTGCAGGAGCACAGTGTCTTGCATCTTGAGATCTCCCCGCTCCTGTTTGCCTTGACCCTTTACTTTGTATGCTGTTCCTGTTGCTGCATTATCCTGTTTTGATCCAGTGCCCTTTATGGGCTCCCTGCCTTGCAGCCGATCACGCTCCGCTGTCTTCTACCTACAGCCCTTGTCCTCTGGGCTCCCTGCCCTTGCGCCTGCCTCACTCAGGCTGCCTACAGTCCTTGTCCTCTGGGCTCCCTGCCCTGCAGCCTGCCTCACTCCGGCTGTCTACGGTCCTTGTCCTCTGGGCTCCCTGCAGCCTGCCTCACTCCGGCTGCCTACGGTCCTTGTCCTCTGGGCTCCCTGCCCTGCAGCCTGCCTCAGTCTGGCTGCCTACAGTCCTTGTCCTCTGGGCTCCCTGCCTGCAGCCTGCCTCACTCCGGCTGCCTACAGTCCTTGTCCTCTGGGCTCCCTGCCCTGCAGCCTGTACCTCTTTGCTGCCAACAGCGCTTGTCCTCTGGGCTCCTTCCTTGCAGCCTGCTCCCTCCGCTGCCTACAGCCCGTGTCCTCTGGGCTCCTTCCTTGCAGCCTGTCTCCCTCCGCTGCCTACAGCCCTTGTCCTCTGGGCTCCCTGCCTTGCGGCTTGCTACACTCCTCTGCCTTACAGCCTGTTTTACACTTAGCTACCGACAGCCCTGCTACTCGGGGCTCCCTACCTCGTGGCCCCATTCTTTTGGGCTCTCTGTCTGTCGCCTACTACTAATCTCTCTCTGTCCTGTTCTTCTGGACTCACTGCCTTGCAGCCTACTACAGTCCTCCGCAATCCACTATAGTTTGCCTGCACCTAGTCCGACTCTTGGCTGCAGACCTGCTTCCTACTTTGCAGCCCTTCTGTTTTCCTGACTGCTGCTCCCTTGTTCTCTTCCTTGAGTCCTCTGTACTCCACCTTAGGTTATCTAATTCAGTCTAACTGCCTTTCCTTCATTTCCTTCTGCTGTATTGCTCATTGACTTCCTTTTCGCTGGATATATCTGTTCTTGTCTTCTCATGTGTCTTATGTAATCCCTTTGTACAGAGCTTGCCTGTTGGTTTCCGGCAGGTAACCTCTGCCCCTTCCCTTGTCGCGTTTTCAGTGTTACAGACACCCACTGCGGTGTTTCCCAGCCATGAGCATACAGAGTGGGCCTCTGTTATAGCAATCTGTGCAGAAGGCTGGAGTTTCCTAAGGTTCGTGGAACACTCTTTCCCATTTCAGCATACACCCCAAGAGGGAATCCAGTTTGTTTGTACCTTTGTATCTTTTGCCCCTTTTGGCTCACAGCTACAGTTTCCTACTCTTCTCTCTTGTTGAACTTCCTGCTGTGTGTGCTTATCTGCTACCTTACTTCAGCACACCCACCCAAAACCTACCTGGGTACCCTGTGCCACTCTTGACAGAGTGCCATTCTTGACAGAATGCAAGACCCAAAAGATTCTTGTTCCATAGGCAGGAAAGGCACACACAGACCAAAGATGCTTTCTTTTCGGTTCAAGAAACCGCTACAAAAATCTAAAGTTTTCCAAAGGACAGCAACCAAAAACCCTAGTTTAAAAGACAGACTCGCCCTGGTAAACAAAGGTTTACAAGCACAGTGCTACGCTCACTGGCTCTCTCACCCTTCTATGTATAACTACTATGACATTTGCAACTATGATCCACAGTCTCTATCTGTATAAGAACTACAGCAAGATAACGAATTCTTGCAGATTTTGTTAGCCCAACCAGTGGAAAACTCTCATGCGCTTTCTGGCATTACTTTTGACACTGCTTCAACCAAAGATGATGCACTTATTGTGGCAAACTCTCAACCAGAGTACGTTATTGCCAAAGTGACATCCTCAAGATCAGCTTGGCAAGCTACACAACCTCCCCAGACTACCGATATCACTCATTTAACAGGACAAGACATTCAGTATCCTGAAGTTAGAGCAGCTGGTCCTGGGTACAAAGGACCAATACTGACCATTGGTTGTCTTAATGCTTCCCCTGTAACTACTAACCATGATAACTCTAAGGTCAGTCTTCAGATTGTAACACCTGGCTTTTCTGCTACACCAGATTCCGAAGTTGTAGAACTGGCTAGTGGAACATACCAGTTTCAAGAACAGCTCTTGCGCCTTAAAAGACAAACCCAAGACCTCTATGATGAATTTGTCTATCTGCATTATAATAATCTAGCAAAGGGACACAATTTACCAGACCATCTGACACTATGTCCAACACCCGACATTCTGTCTTTAGAGTTTAACAGATTAAGGCCTGTACTGGTAACACAGAAGAGGATACAGACTTATAGTGACCAGTTGGAAGACCTGAACTTGGCATATACATACCAGTTAAAGCTTGACACCGCTCATTCACTTACTAGCCACAGTAACTCAGGCTGTCGTTCAGATAGTGAAGAATGGACTCCTCCAGTGGGCCAGATCGCTCACACGGCCGTTACACCAAAGATCAAGTGTAATCATCTGACTGGAGATTCCGCTGAGTCAAAGGATTGTTCCATTCTTGCCCTTGATGTCGGTCCTTTACTCCCACTTACAGCCTCTACTGAAGTGACCAGATCAGAGATGTACTCTGCTTCTATGAACATTGGTACTCCTGACCATGAGTCTGATCCTGAACCATACCCAGTACCTGTCTGGAATCCAACTTTGCCTACTGTCAATACCCCAGATTCATGTATCAACTTGGGCAAACTAGACTTTGCAGGCCAGCCTTCGGAAAGATTACCCTTTCCTGGTCCTACATCCACCATGCTACTTGTTACAAAATCTGCAAGCCCAATCTCTGCTGCTCCCCCTGCTAGTACTCCTGAATCTGCTACTGATGCTGCATCTCAAATCACTCCTACTGCAGTCGAAGCACCCCCTTCCTCTCTACCTGCAAGGACAGTACCTGTTGCAAAGCCAGTTAAAAGATCTCCTATTAAGGCTAAAGCTCCGGTAGGTCCTGTTGGTGCCTCTGCAGCACCTAAACTACCAGTCACAACGCCATCAGTCTCAGTTGCGTCCCTGTCCGCTGGTGCTCCTGTGACACCTATACTTCCAGCTGTTACATCATCTGAACTTCCTACTGCCCTTCCTGATCTCTCTGCAACTTATGGAGTTCCTGCAACATTTGTTACTCCTGAAGTCTCTGTCGCAAATCTTCATGTTGCCATTGCTGCTTCTGACTTTTTGGATGACCGTCCTAGAGAAACCAATTCAGCTGAATCTCTGGTTCCACCTTTCAGCACTGTACCATTGCCAGTCCTAAGGAAGACCACTTCTTTCAAAGCAATATATGCCATGGAGCCTGCAGCACATCTCCACAGTTCCTCAGTTCATGAACGTACTGTTGGGTTTTGGGTCCCCAAGAAGTTGTCTTTTCTGAATTCTACCTCAAAGGTTCGAAACATTGGTAATGTCTCCTCCCTTCAAGACTCTCACCTTGTAGCATTAAACAGTTTTTGGTGCTTCATGATGTGCCTTTTTGGTATAAGACTCTCTCACGGAGTGACAGGCCTTGGATGTGCTCTTCTTGTTGGTCAGTCTTCAGGGGGCCTGGAGAGGGGCATGGAGGGGGGCATACTGTCATGCCCGCGTCGCTGGCACACGCATTGGCAACCATCATGGACTACTTGGTACTCATTTATCCTCCTAATACTCTTTGAACAACTCCTATTCATGCCTTGGTCTTTAATTTCCATTTGCTCGACTTTGGTTCTTTCTTATTTTATTCAACTAACTACATTTACCACAATGCACCTTGCTGCAGTCCTCAATTCCTGGCTATTCTCATTCATCGTTATTGGGACCACAATCCCCAGAAGCCCTAGCGGCCAGTGCTGCTTCCACCTGCTCAGGACCAGAGAGGGAGGAGGCAGATTGTCTTCAGGTGTCCTGCTCCGGGTGCTGTCAATTAGCCTGCCTCAGAACAGGGCAGGTCTGTATATAAGCAGCTGCCTGCAGTGTCTTTCATCTTGAGATCTCCCCGCTCCTGTTTGCCTTGACCCTTTACTTTGTATGCTGTTCCTGTTGCTGCATTATCCTGTTTTTATCCAGTGCCCTTTCCGGGCTCCCTGCCTTGCAGCCGATCACGCTCTGCTGCCTTCTACCTACAGCCCTTGTCCTCTGGGCTCCCTGCCCTTGCGCCTGCCTCACTCAGGCTGCCTACAGTCCTTGTCCTCTGGGCTCCCTGCCCTGCAGCCTGCCTCACTCCGGCTGCCTATGGTCCTTGTCCTCTGGGCTCCCTGCCCTGCAGCCTGCATCACTCTGGCTGCCTACGGTCCTTGTCATCTGGGCTCCCTGCCTGCAGCCTGCCTCACTCTGGCTGCCTACAGTCCTTGTCCTCTGGGCTCCCTGCCCTGCAGCCTGCCTCACTCCGGCTGCCTACAGTCCTTTTCCTCTGGGCTCCCTGCCCTGCAGCCTGCCTCACTTCGGCTGCCTACAGTCCTTGTCCTCTGGGCTCCCTGCCCTGCAGCCTGCACCTCTTCGCTGCCAACAGCCCTTGTCCTCTGGGCTCCTTCCTTGCAGCCTGCTCCCTCCGCTGCCTGCAGCCCGTGTCCTCTGGGCTCCTTCCTTGCAGCCTGTCTCCCTCCGCTGCCTACAGCCCTTGTCCTCTGGGCTCACTGCCATGTGGCTTGCTACACTCCTCTGCCTTACAGCCTGTTTTACACTTAGCTACCTACAGCCCTGCTCCTCTGGGCTCCCTACCTCACGGCCCTATTCTTTTGGGCTCTCTGTCTGTCGCCTACTACTAATCTCTCTTTGTCCTGTTCTTCTGGACTCCCTGCCTTGCAGCCTACTACAGTCCTCCGCAATCCACCACAGTTTGCCTGCACCTAGTCCCACTCTTGACTGCAGACCTGCTTCCTACTTTGCAGCCCTTCTGTTTTCCTGACTGCTGCTCCCTTGTTCTCTTCCTTGAGTCCTCTGTACTCCACCTTAGGTTATATACTTCAGTCTAACTGCCTTTCCTTCATTTCCTTCTGCTGTATTGCTCATTGACTTCCTTTTCGCTGGATTTATCTGTTCTTGTCTTCTCATGTGTCTTATGCAATCCCTTTGTACAGAGCTTGCCTGTTGGTTTCCGGCAGGCAACCTCTGCCCCTTCCCTTGTCGCGTTTTCAGTGTTACAGACACCCACTGCTGTTGTTCCCAGCCATGATCATACAGCGTGGGGCTCTGTTATAGCAATCTGTGCAGAAGGCTGGAGTTTCCTAAGGCTCGTGGAACCTCTTTCCCATTTCAGCATACACCCCAAGAGGGAATCCAGTTTGTTTGTACCTTTGTATCTTTTGCCCCTTTTGGCTCACAGCTACAGTTTCCTACTCTTCTCTCTTGTTGAACTTCCTGCTGTGTGTGCTTATCTGCTACCTTACTTCAGCACAGCCACCCAAAACCTACCTGGGTACCCTGTGCCATTCTTGACAGGATCTTACTTCACTCTCCTTCTCAATCCCCACTCGGGGGGTTTTCTCAGTCTTCCCCACTCTGTGGTTCTTCTCCTTCTCACTCCCCATTCTAGGGTTGCTCACTCTGTCCCCACTCTGGGACTTGTCTTCTACTCACTCCCCACTGGCATTCTCAGGCTCTACCCACTCTGGGGTGTCTTCACTCTTTCCCCTCTCTGCTACTACTACAGACTTACACTCCACTCCAGGTTTTACTTCCTCCCTCCTTTCACTCCCCTTTAACTCTCACCACTTTGTTGTCTTCTGTAGAGATTCCCTCCTCCTCTCTCCTCCTGCCACTTCTCAAACTCTCCTCTGTAGCAAACTGCTGTCTCTAGTCTCCAAGGTCTTTGCAACACCTCGTCTTTCCAGCAGTCTTCACTCTTTCACTCTCCAGCCTTCTCCAAACCTGATCCTGTGAATCACCTGGATGTTTGGGCCCAGGCACAGGTTAGGTTCTCTGGTGTCTTCCCAGACTTAAGTGAAAGGACTGGGCATTTTGCCAAGTCCACCTCTTCCCCAGCCCCTAATTCTGCTTCTTTATCCGGTCCTGGGTTTGTTTCTGTTTCCGATGGGAATAGTGGGAAAGTGTTTTTGTATTACCGGTTTGTCTAGGCACTCACCTCCCTGAGTCGCTTTGCTCATGATCACTAGACAGGCACAGGACTTTGTCACACCTATTACTGCTCCTCCAGGTACTCCTCACTCCTACCTATTCAAACACCCACCTGGCACCCTTTAACATCCACTACACAACCACTCCTTGCACTAACCTTTCCACACATTTGCCTCACAAACACGCACACCTAGACCACAGACCCACTTGCACTCTCTAGCCAATCCATCAACTGCCCCACAAATCGCCTCCACTGTCTGTCAATCATTCATTCCTCCTGCTGGTCCCTTGTTCATCCTCCATGGGCACCCCTGACCTCACCCAAATAAACTACACTTCCTGCTTCCTGGTTGTATCCCCCTTTCTTTTCCAGGATTGTGTCCCTTTCCCTGGCCTAGCTAGCGATGGCTTCCACCAGTGGAAAGTCATAGATGTTGGGCTAACCCCTGTCCACTTTTTCTGACACAAGCTCACTATATAATGGAGAGCATGGTCCGGTGATGAAAGTGTTCATGATTGGATGCTAGGACCCGGTTGTGAGTTGTCTCAATGCAAGTAATTTGGGGGAGAGTGCGTATCGCTTCAATTTCGGTCTCAGGTGGTCTATTAGGCCTCTGAGTTTTTGCGCAAGCTTGCTGGTGTTTCTCAGCCTCTCTGCAAGGTACTTTGGTCTGCTGTGTACTGGGGTATCTTATCGGTGTGGTTTTCTCGCTCTCTCTGCATTGGAGCACCATAGTGTCTGGTGTACATTTCCAACAGCGTCTCTGCTTTCCTTCTTGTTGACAGCTTTCCTCTCTCTGAGGCCAATCAGTGTAGCAGTAAGGTGACCGTTGAGGCCGCTCTTCTTTTTTGTTGCTTTCATGTCTTTCTTGCCTTCTGCTTCAGATGCTAGAGCTCTAAAAGCAACAGAAAGACACTGGCAAGTGTCTGGTCCCAGAAGAAAGGCATAATATAACAGCAGTCTGTAGAGAAACATACTGAAACAAGAGGGAGGGTGCAGGAATTCAGACCCTCTAAACTGCCACCATCCATCCTCAGGGGAAGAATCAGCTCCTGATTTCTCCCTGGTAAGTCTCTCACCCATGGCTGAGAGGAGTTCCCACCCCTCTTGTCAAGGCCAATTTACTGGCCTTGTCACAATGTTTAACCATTTGCTGGAGTTAATGGCAACAGTGACCGTTGTAGATTTGATGGGATATTGTACTCACACTTTTGGGCTTTCAATCGTTCAACCATCATATGTGTACAGATGGTACATTAGACTTTGATAATTGGTGGTAGTCATCTGTAAATTGTTGTTCTTTGGTTGAAGAAGTGACTTACACGTTCAACACCAACGACTATTTTGTATGTTGTGGTGTCCGCACCTCTGTTTCCTTCTCAGCTTATGATTGTAGGTGGCTCAGACAGGTGTTATATGTTTGTGGCTGATGCCTTGCTACTCATTGTGGCTTTTCCAGAGGAGAGATCTCTGCAGTATAGTAGGGCATGTTAACTGTCTCAATGTATATGACACGTGAGCGTGTTAGAGTCAGAGGTATTGAGTTATTCATTTGCATTTCCTCCACCTGTTTTAGGTTTCTCAAGGGAAGAAACATCACATATTGGGTAGGTTGGGTCTAAATGTCAGGTTTGGCTATTGTTTCCGGGTTTCCACTTAGTTCATTCACACCCTCCTCCTCCTCCTCACCTGTGCCTTAAGATGAAGATGAATACCGTTGTCTTCCCTTCTTCTTTTTATCCTTTCATTTTTTACTGAAGAGATACGGTCGTCCTCGGGTTGAAGCCACCATGTCAACTGTTTAGTGAAAGCGGGCAGGGGACCCCCTCCCGAGAACGCCAGCAAGAGAGGAAAAAGCCAAAAGGCAAAAAAAACCTCTCAAAGGATGCAGTCGATATGAGGCTTTTAGGCGGAAGAGTATGAACAATGTTCCGGTTGTCTGCTGGGAGTAGATGTAAGTAGGAGATGGAATGAATGAAGTCTGGTTGGACGTGATAAGGAGCACCTTCCTTTTAGAGTTTAAATAGCCAAAGGCAGGTAAACAAGAAAGGCCACCGGGTGGAGGGCGGAGAGAATGGAAGAGACCGTGGAAAGACAAATGGGAGAAAAGACCAGAGTGGATAGATTTACAATACGGTAAGTTTTAAGGCAAAAGTTAAGAAGAATCAGATATAGGTAGCAGGAGGGCAATAGAAAGAAAAGAAACGGAATGTAACCCGCGGAAAGGAAAGCTGCGTTGAGAAAAACGGGATGTAACCCATGGAAAAGAAAAGTCGCATCGTGGCAGCAGTGCGAGCCGAGACTCGTAGCTACCGCAGCGTGGAAGGCTAGACAGAAGAAAGAAACAACGGGAAAAGTTTAAGAAACAGGAATTAGACCAGAGGGTTTGTCAGAGGAAAACAGCGTGTAAACCCAAAAGTAAGTGAAAGGGTTGAAACGCAGCGTTGTTAGGGAGAGGCGTGGTTAAGTAGGGAAGCAAAGAGAGAGCAAGAAAACAACTAGACCAGCACTGCAAGAACGGAAGAAAACATGTGATGGAGTATTCTAATGGTGTTGAGCTGTCGATGTGTGCCACAAACGCCAAGATGGCAGGCGCGTGACAGTATACTTAGAGGAGGACAGTGTTAGGGAGAATTCTCACTTATGGCTAATTTCCCTTACCTATAGAGTCCCCCAGCAGCTTTGCTGGATTTGAAGAGTTTATTTCTCTTTGCCTGCTAAGAGTGAGAATCTTTTTCCCACTCTTAGGCATCTTTGCTATGTGCGTTCTAGGCTATTTTTGTGTTTAATGCCTATGGGATCTTTTCTCTCACCCATAGGAACCATCTTTATGCACATGTGTTACACAGTACCCTCCATGCAGTGACACAGGGGTGTCGTTGCGACCCCCAAAACATAGACTCCATTCCCTGGGACTGACTACTGTCTCCCAGGGCATGTACAGTCCCCATTGACTTTACTAGTCAATCTCTATGAACTAAACCAGTACACCCCATCTTAATATGGAAGTACTGGAAGGGGTTAATAGTTATTCCCCTACAAAGTTAGTCCCCCTCTACAAAGTTTCTGGCTGGTGGACCGCGAATATTTTCCTATGGGATTTTCCCATTGTTCGAGGCTAATACTTTTACTGACAGCCTCTAACATACCGCCGGTTTATTTTATTATTAACTTTACTCCGGTAGGTTTTATTTGCCAGAACTTTGATAAAATTTCTTTCTCGAGTCTTACTCCATTTTCCTAACCCAGGTCGGGGATCCTTTGTTCACTCTTTTGGCGGGCTTCTGCCCAGCGGCCCTCCTTTCGGCACCTCTGAATCTGGGGTCGGTCTGTTGTTTGGGAGGGGGAGTAGAACCCCTGGACAGAGTTGCCACAGCAACTCAGGTCGCACTCTAACCTGATAGGCTGGAGGGTCTCACGCCAAGATGACCACTCCACTGTGTGAGTGACAGCTAGGCTGTATGAATGGGTCCCTTTCTGCATAAAAGCAGGGTCCTGAGGACTGGAAGAGCAAGACGTCGCCACTGGAACTACGGAACCGAAGGGGAGAGTAGCCACAGACATCTTCAGCATATACACCACTGGTGAAGCCCTGCCGGATCGTCTCACCACTTTTCTTCCACACGACGAGAGGAGATCTTCAGCGAAAGAGCCTCCTTCCCTTGAGCCGGTGGGGCCAACCAGTTCACTAATCACTTCCTCGGACCTGCCTTGGTTGAATCGACAGTGCCCAGCACTTGGAGACCGGATAGCCAGGCAGCAATCGACCCGACCGCGATTAAAAGGAGTGTACCTTTTAAACTTTGTTTGGCAGCACCGCGGCTGGTTTCACCCCTGGGTAGTGCAGCGACTTGAACCTTCCTCCACGACGAGATCCTCTCTTCCTCTGTTGGATACCTCAACCTGCAGGAACTACCAGGAACAACCTCCACCGCAGGAGCCACTTCTTCACGTTTAAGGTACATTGTTCTGCCAGGCCTCCCTTTTTCTGTGGTAGCCCTAAAGGTGTTTTAAATCCTTTAACTACTTTTAGGGTTGCCCGCCTTCTCTCTTAACATTGGGCCTCATTACGACCCTGGCGGAAATCGGAAAACGATGGCAGAAATGCAATACCGCCATCGAATAGCGCTCGGTGCGACTATGACCCGTCACCGCAAAGTACGAAGCCATTAGCGACACCGTAGTGAACGCCAACGCTAACTGCACCAAGTACGCGCGCGCGCGCCATGCCAAACCGTAAATACCACCATGGCGCAAGGGTACGCGAATTCCGACCCTAGCGGACATGTACCTAACGCCATCAAGCATGGCGGAAAGTACCATTCCGCCATGGTGAGAAGTACGGCATCGCGAATCAACCGTAAACGGCCCCACTGAGTGCCTGTACACCGCTCCCTGCCCACAAAGTACAACTCCCCGTAGGTGCAATGAAGTCACAATGCAACCAGTGAAATGTACAAGTCACCCATGCATGCCAACGAACAAAAGAATCACAAGAGGGGCCAATGGGAGCTGCAGGGCACAGATGGCACGAATACAGAAGCCATTCCAATGGACATGACCACAGTCCCCCTCCAGAAACGCACGCAAACACAGGCACCTGTGACCAGCAATATTCCGAAAATCACAACATTCCACCAGTCCACCTGGCTGACCGGCATCTGTTACACAAAACCCAATCCCCCGCCCCTGAGCATGACAACATTCAAACAGTCATATTGCCAGCCCCCATCCCTGACCTCACTGGGCTCCGTAGGCAAACGCGCCCAGCACAGTACCACGCAACTAAACTCTGAAGCTGGAACCCATGCAGATCTCCTCACAATACATCGCTCCCCAAATAGGAATATGCCACATCACTCGCAAAGAAGAACGCTGCACGGCCCATATCAGAATAGAAATTTAATGCACAACAAAATCACCAAGCCCATACAGCCATTAGTCCATGAACTCCAAAACACATATCACCATTGTGGGCTCCATCCGCAAGGAATGACCAGCTACTACTTGTGTGACGCCCTGTTCCATCATGGTACACAGAGCCACATTCACGTACGAAAAGGCAACATGGAAGCGCACAGAACCGCAGGGCCGTCCCAATGGGGAGGCACTAGTCCAGCTGAAAGGCCGAAATGTTGCTCCGAGCCACTAGTACTGCGTAAGGGCATGTGGCCCATTGGCGATCGTCCCATAAGATCGTAATGCTGCTCCACTGATTAACACGAAGCAGCAGGTGTCGGGAGTAAAAGCCATCTGCAGGAGTGGCATACAGATGGCAGTGGCAAAAGGGGAGGAGATACCTGTCAACCAAAAGAAAAGAAAAAGAACAGAATGGCCATCAGAACTACATTCGAACAACTCACTTCAATGATCACACTAAATCCACAGCCATATGCATGCTAGCCCACTCCAAAGGATCATCACCACCCCAAAACCACTTGCGACTCATAACCATCTATATCGAGGTGTAAACACCATCACAAACGAGTGTACCTGTGCATGCGTCTGTCAAAACAGATTCCATCAGATGGGAATGTTAACGTGCATGGACACAAGTGTCTGAAGGCGCGTCGAGACAGGGAGGGCTCAACAAGGCCATATAGACGATGGTCCCACTATGGCAGCCCTGCATCACATAGCGCAGGGGAGGCGGATAGATTCCAAGAAGCCCTGTACATGGCAAACCCTGTATCAAATCACCTGCCCATGCATCCATTCATCATTCCCTCATCCCGGTATGAAAACGCCTGAATATTTACTCACATAACATTAGAAATTTCCATTGAGTCTGTGCGTTATGCAGCCTGCAAAATCCACAGTGCCCCAGCCCGTAATTCCAGTGTTGTGAAGTAACATGTATTTGGGAACGTCCGGCCTCATCGTCCACGTCGCTATTGCGCATCCCAAACTATTCATTTCAATCATTGCATCCTCGCCATGGCCCCTGTCTCAAGGACATTGAACAATAGAACGTTATATTTGCAGTCAGACCTGTGGGCATCTCCTCGCCGCTAGCTGAAAACCGAAAGCGCCGCCCTTCGAATTCCTCATTTGCAACATCACGTCGAAAAGGCATCTGTGGCCGTTTGAAATCACAAATTAATCCATCTAGTGCGGCTGTGTGTGAAAATGGCAACTGCCTTCACCCACTAATGGGACGCCCCGCCCGTCGTTGCAACTCGGTACAGTGATGCATGAGGGCCCACCGTTACTCGAGTACTACGTTCCACTGACCCATCACAAGTCTGTTCGCGACTGCAAAGATTGTATGTGAAACAATGGGACCATAGCCGAATGTACATATCAACAAATGTTACACGGCCATCGGGTACAAATACATGATTGCAATAGCAAGATGCCATTCCTCGAATTGCAGCGTTGTGTGCGGGACGTGCTCGCCCAAAGGGGAGAGCAGCTTGCACAGGTGGAATGAATCACCACAGGTGGAGGCCATACAGCCTGAAAACACATAAATTGCACACCCAGTCTCCTCCCACAACCACACCCACTCCGAAATGCTACCGGCAGGACTCGCGATGTTGGCCCTGGGGGACCTGATAGCACTGCAAGTACTCCAACTCCAAGAAGAAGACGAACACCAACTACAACCGGCCGCACGGAGGAGACGCAGGAGGAGGAGGAGGCCAAGGCAGGGCCAGCAAGGGCCGCCAGCACAGCCACTACCACCACGCAGGCAGCCCGCAATCCCACGCCTCCGAGCACATCCGTTCAACCTCACTGATGAGCAGATCCACACCCTCTACCGTTTGGACCGGGACACCATAGCCGCCATTGTGGACATGACACACGCTGACCTTGTCAGCATGATAGATAGCCCAACCGCCATCCCACCCCTACTGAAGGTGGTGTCTGTACTCCACTTCCTGGCCACAGGCACCTACCAGCACACAGTCGGACAGTTGCATGGCATTTCTCAGCCACTGTTCTCACGGACACTATTGCAAGTGCTCGATGCCCTCCTGCAGCACGCAGACGACTACATCTCTCTACCACGCTCGGAGCAGGAAATTACCAACACAAAAGTGGGATTCCATGCACTTGCCGGCATACCGGGTTGCATTGGTGCCATCGACTGCACCGATGTGGAATTGGTCGTCCCACATGCCATGGAGGCCCAGTACCGCAACCGAAAACAATTTCATTCCCTGAATGTACAAATGGTGTGTGACTCCAACAGGATCATTACACATTGTTGTGCCAGATTCCCTGGATCAACCCATGATTCTATGGTCTTGAGGAACTCCACTATACCACGCTACATGGAGCGACACGCAGGGAACAGATCCTGGCTACTCGGTGAGTCTCATTTCATGCATGATGATGTGGGGTATGTGATGCGGCAATGACCTGGCAGGAAGGGGGGGGGGGTGTGCGTACGTAGCAATGGCATTCCACATCATACGTTTATCGTCCACATACAGGTGATGCTGGGTATCCACTGAAGAGATGGCTCCTCACACCAGTCCGGAACCCACGGGACCAGCATGAGGAGGACTACAACCATGCCCACTCACGTACCCGTGTAGTCATTGAACAGGCATTCGGCCTACTGAAGACTCGTTTCCGCTGCCTCAGCAGGTCTGGCGGGGCACTCCTGTACCGCCATGAGAAGGTTGCAAAGATGGTCATGGCATGCATGTGTCATGCTCCACAACATGTGCGTACGTAGAAATGTGCCCATGCCCCCTGACGCAGAACTGCAAGCACCTGATGATGGTCATGATGAGGGTGGGGATGTGGCAGCACCTCAAGGAGTCTGCGAGGCACCGGAGGGCCGTGACATTCGTCAGCATCTCATTGATGCATGCTTCTAGCACTCACGCCTGGTGGCTGATACATGGACACGGGACTCGTGGCACTGTGTGTGTCTGGTACATGCACAATATGGACTGTACGCCTATGATGGCCTAGTACACAAAGATCATTGTCCACACATCTCATTGGTTGATCGTGCACTGTTTATGGCATATGTGATATCATGTTGAACACCCTATCGACCCGCCACCCAAGTGAGCCCAACACACCCCCTCCACCCTCCTACCTCCCCCCCGAACACCAGTGTCCAAAGATGCTCATTGTCAGTGGGCTGTCGCTATTGCAAGCCCCCTCTGCGGGTATCAGGGGCACCCCTGCCTGTGGAGCGCAGGTTCCTCCCAGATCTACGTTGGGGGCTGCCCTGGACGGAACTTGCAACGGATGATGTCTCTGCCTGCTCACGTCCATGCATGTCCCTAAGGGTTTGTGAGAGCTCAGTGAGCACACGGCGCACTGCGGCAAATTCGGCACATACGTCTTTGGACGTCGCATGCAGTTCCCCCCTCAGGCTCTCGGTGCTTCTCTCCATTTGGACTCTCAGGGTCTCGGTGCTACTCTCCATTTGTGCCCTTAGTGTCCCTGTACTTCTCTCCATTTCTGCCCTGAGTGTCTCAGTTGATGTTTCTATGTCTGCCTTAGTGCGCCCACATTCATCGGCATGGTCCTTGAGGAGCGTGGCCAGTTGCTTCTGTTGCACGATTAACTGGTCGAGGGACTGTTGCCTCTGCTGGGCCATGGCCATTTGCGGGGGTGTCACAGAGGGGCTGTTGACCTCATGTTGCCTTGCCACAGGGCTTGTGGGGGATGGCCAGTCGTCGTCTTGTGGGTGCCCCTGCGTGGTATCCTCATGTTGTACGGGATGGGACAGACAGGGGGAATGGGACAGGTCATGGATGGATCTGACTTCGACATCCCCGTCTTCTGTGTCGGAGCATGCTGCCATCAATGGGGTGTCACCTATGGTGCTGCTGCCACCAGAGGCAGTGCCTTCTGTGGCATCCGTTGGGGGGACCTGTGGTGGTGGTGTTGTGGGCATGCTGGCTGCTGGGGTGCCTGTTGATGTTCCCTCCTCTGTGCTGCCACCTGATGTGTGCTGCTGCCGTGTCTTGATGCGTGCAGCTGAGGTGGAGGGTCTTTGGCCGTTGGTCTTGGCCCTCTTTGCAGGTGTGCTGGTAGGGGTGTCCTGATGCTCGTCGTTTGGATCGGACCCTGTGGTGGAGTAAAGGAGGGCGAGGGTTATTAATGGGTCTGTGGGTATTGGAATGGCATTGTATCACATGCATTGGGGTGGTACCTGAGGGTGATTTGGGTCGGGGCCTTGGAGGTGCTTTCATTTGTGTGTGGAGTGAGGGTGCAGTTGTTTGGCAGCCTGCAGTTAGGGTGTGCCTGCTGCACGTGTAGTGGGTGTTTTAGGGGTTTTTAATTATTTATGTATTTATTGTGAGTTATAAAGTGCGCTATCAGGGCGATGTGTGTGGACGTTCTCCTGGACATGTGTTTCTGTTGCACTATGTGGACACATGGTACTTCACATGATTGGACATTGTGGATTTAGCATTGTTTTATCTGGCCCACCTACCTGAATCTTCGGATGTCTGCACTCCTTTCTCCATCCCTCCGACTCCCTCTATGCTCTCCATTCCGATGGTGGAGGCACAGATTTCTTCCCAGGGGGTCAACTTGATGGGTGATTCAGGACCTCCCCCGGTGGCTGTGGCAATGTTGCGGTTGGCAGAGAGTATGCTGCGGACGCATATCCGCAGGTCGTCCCATCGCTTTCTGCATTGCTGTGGGTTGCGGGGTGCGGTCCCCACCGCACTTACCCGCTGTGCCACCAGAGCCCATATGGCCTTCTTGTTCGCAAGTGCCGTCCTGGTCATTTGCGTGGAGAAGACGACGGCAGCATTCTCCTGGAGGGTCTCTGTTAGCACGGTGAGTTCCTCACGGGAGAAGTGGACCTGCCGCTTGCGGTTGCACGCTTTCTTCGCTACTTTTCCCATTTTTCTTGGTTTCGCTAGGGTGGATGACGGGTTGGGGTGGGTCTCGGGGTAGTGTTTTTAGTGGTTGTGTGGTTTTTGTGGTTTTATAGGTGTACGGCGGGATGTTTCCCGTTCCGGGCCCATGTTTTTGCTTCCGTTTCCGTATATTTACGGTCACCGTACTTTCCGGTAGGCGCACACTGCGGTGTCCGCTGTGATGGGTGGCGGTATTGCACCTAGGGCGCCGTACGGCGGCAGTGTGGGCCGTTTTGGGGTCATTTCCGCCATCGCGGACTTTGCACTTCCGCCATGCCGTGGTGCTCGTGCCCGATGGGTCGGAATGGGCCGCACTTTGCTCCTTCGTGCAATGGCGGAAACGCTATTTACGCTGTGGCGGTCCGGTCAGTCACTTTCCGCCAGGGTCGTAATGAGGGCCATTGTCTTTCGCCTCGCATCTACCTCTTCAACAATTTTCTACTAAAGACTTGACTGCAGCTACAATAACATTTTTGCTCCTAAACTCCTGGTCCTGTACCACTGACTCTGGTTCAGGCCTATTGACTCTGGCTGATTTGTTAGATCTGCTCTCCCTAGATTAGTTTTCAATGAGAAATGTGTGGATGGCCCTAAATCTTCTAAACCCCTCTTCCTTCCTACTGTTTTAACTTGTGGAGTGCCATTTTGCTCAGTTTTCAATCACTTATCTTTTGGCTAAAGTGTTACTGTGCATTACTTGTTCACAAAACTTCAGGGAAGTGTTGCTATGGGGTATCTGAAGGTATTTCGGTTTAACTTGTGCTTTCCCTCCCTTTCGGTACATTGTTAGAGTGCCATTTGTAGTTGGTTTTCACTGTGCCATTTTGCTCAGTTTTCACTCAACCGCAAACATATCTATCATTGAATAGGGAGTTGTATATGCTTTTCTTTTGACTAAACTTAACTTACTTTATTAACTGTGATCTATGTGATGACTTAGAAGGGTATAACATAAATATATATTCTCTTTTTAATACAAAACTTTGGTCAGTGTTTCCTTGCTCCATACTACTGTAATACCTATTGTGTCAACCCTGAATACTGCCCATCTCCCTCTTGAGATAAGTCTGACTGCTCAGCCACAGCTACCAACTAAATCTTTGTGGTACAGACTGATACCAATGGGGATTTATTGCTCTCACCTGTAGTCCTAATATGGGATAGTGCTCCCTAAGGGAACTGCCCTGGATTCTGCCTAACACTGGTGTACAGCGGCGAGGATAAAAGTATTGGATTGACATTTTAGTCTGTTACTAGTGCCTTGGTGCAACTAACCACAAGGTTAACAATCACAAAAAGTCATTTTAACAAAAATCAAAAATGGAAAGTTATAGTCAGGAGACCCTCCTTGCAAAAACTGTTGATTATCTTAAAGATTTGTGCAGACAGAAAGATCTTCCTGTCAAAGGCAAGAAAACAGAAATGATTGATAGACTGTTAGAGAAACAAAGTCTGGATAGTGGTTCTGTAGGCCCTACTACTCCAGCAAATGTGGCAAACAGTAATGAGGATAATGTTGAAAATGTTATTATTGAGACAGATGAGGAAGAGGAGGATAACTATGTCACCCCCTCTGGTCCTCTGCCTGCTCAAGGGCCTCAACCTGTAGCTACTGGACCCTTGTCAGGTCCCACGTTAAGTCCAGAATGTATATCTCTAGAAGAAATGAGGCTTGAACTTGAATTCAAAAGAATTAGTGCCCAGACTGAACAGAGGCATCAAGAACTAAGGCTCAAAGAAATGGAGCTCAACCATGAGCTTGAGATGAAGAAATTGTCTTTGGAAAATGCTTCTCTCCCCGAATCCTCTAGACCTTCCAGTCCAAAAAGACCCTGGATGCCTAAAGAGATTGTGGGTATGTATGAACCTAAGTTGGATGTGTTAGATTGGCTTGCTATGTTTGAATACAATCATTGGCTTCAGGATATCACAGGGAATCAGTTGATCCCCTGGCTATTTTCTAGGCTCCTCCTGTTGCATCTGATGTGGTAATGGAGTTGGGGGAGGTGGATAGGATGGACTATGAATGTGTAAAGCTAGCTCTGATAGCTATATTTTGGAAGACTCCTTCCCATTACCTTAAGAGGTTTATGACCCTCAAAAAGCATGATAGTACCCCTTGGGCTACTTGGGTGAATGAATGTTTGAAGAATTTAGAGGGATGGGTTAAGGGTTTAAAAGTTAACACTTATGAAGGAGTGATAAATCATGTTATGATGGAGTCTATCTATGATGCCTGCTCTCCTGAGCTCAGACAGCACTTGGCTGATTCAAAAGAATTGGATTCTAAGAAATTAGCTAAGGCTGCTGACTTGTGGGTTGCCAACAGGGCTACTCACAAGGACTCAGGGGTAACTCAGAAAAAGGATGAGGGAAGGCAGCCTAAGAAAGACTCCAAAGAGAATTCAAATAATTCCAATTCCAAAGAGGGCCGCAAACAAAATGCTAAGGGTAAGCCACAGGGGAAACCAAATCGGGCTAGTGTGCCTACTGGTCCCAGACCAGAAGGAGGTCAGAACAAGCCACCATACATAAAGACATTTGGAAAATGTTATTTTTGTGGCTCAACTGACCATGTGAAAGGGGATCCCAGATGTAAGGATAAACCTTCAGGGGTCCACACTGTCTCCTTAGCCTTCGCTCCAGAGGAGGAAGTACAGATGGCCAGTGGAAACTTTCAATTGATGGCTGATGATCCCATTGGAGTCTTAGCTAGTGTATCTTTGGTATCTCTTGGGTTGTGGGAACAACAGAATTTAGATGTGTATAATTCTATCCCTCCTAATACTAAAGAGTATTATAAAGACAGTGTCCTAGTCAATGGTCAGGAGACCCCTACCATTAGAGACACTGGGGCAAGCATAACTGTGGTGGACAAATCTTTTTTCAAGGTGGAGGATGTTGCTAAGGCACCCAAACGCCTCACCAAGTTAGCTGGAGGGCCTGTGAAGATGCTTCCCCAATTACTAGCTCTCATCCAGTGCAATGAAATGACTGTCAGGATACCTGTGAGTGTACAATCTGAAGTACCCAGAAGGGTGCTGTTGGGCAATGATCTGAAAGACCTGGGAGTAGTGTCAAGTACTCCCAGACCTCCTAGTAAGAGATTAGAGGAGTTTACCAGACCTGCAAGGGAGAGGACCTTGAGAGATTCTCATGAGGAGATGATGGAAATCACTCCTACACCACTGGAGTTATTAACTGCTATTTCTAAGCAATCAGAAGCAAAAGGGAAACCTAAGACTTCAAAGGAAAAGACAGCAGAAAGCACTCCAGTGCTGCCAACCAGGAAATCTTCTAGGTTAGCAAAAATCACACCTGTGATCCCTCCTCCAGCTGAGGCTGAGAGTGAGATACAACCCTGTGTGGTTGAACTAGAGCCTGAGGACTCAGATCTAGTAGGAGGCCAGGAACTCATTGGAGATCTTGACCCTGTGGACCATCCTGAACTGCAGTCGTTACTGGCAGAAGGGGGACCCCAAAGGGCAGACTTCAGTAAGGGACAGAGAGAATGTCCAACTCTGGAAGGTCTTCGCCACCAGGCAGCTTCTCAGCTTGAAGGGCAAGAGCCTGGGAAGTATAGGTACACTGGGAAGATGGCCTCTTATATAGTGAACCAACAGAGTCAACTCCTGGGGAGTACAAAAGGCTTGTAGTGCCCCAAGCAAACAGACTCCAATTCTTGCAACTAGCCCATGAGATACCTTTGGCTGGTCACTTGAGCTTCAAGAAGACCAAGGAAAGTCTCTCTCTCTACTTTTATTGGCCTAAATTGGGGGCTGAAGTAGATAAGTATTGCAAGAGTTGCCACACTTGCTAAACCTCTGGTAAAAGTGGACCCAAGAACGTGGCACCTTTAGTGCCTCTCCCTGTGGTGGGAGTACCATTGGAGAGGGTAGGAATCGACATTGTTGGTCCCCTTGATCCTCCAACTTCTTCAGGCAACAGGTTTATACTTGTTGTAGTAGACCATGCTACTAGGTTCCCTGAAGCAATCCCTATGAGGACTGTTACAGCTCCAGCTGTAGCTAAGGCCCTCCTTGGTATTTTAACCAGGGTTGGGCTTCCTAAGGAGATAATATCCGACAGGGGGTCACATTTTATGTCCCACTACATGAAGGCCATGTGGAAAAACTGTGGAGTTACCTACAAATTCTCAACTGCATACCACCCTCAGACAAACAGGCTGGTAGAAAGTTTTAACAGAACCATGAAGAGCATGATAGGAGCTTTAGAAGAACCTCTTAAGAAAAAGTGGGATCTTTTACTGCCATGCCTTCTCTTTGCATATAGAGAAGTCCCTCAGGAGGGAGTAGGTTACAGTCCTTTTGAACTTCTCTATGGCCATCCGGTCAGAGGTCCATTGGCCCTGATCAAGGAGGGGTTGGAGAGTGCTCCTTCCCCCACACCAGTCAGAGTCACTGACTATGTGATAGGACTCCGGAGGAGAATGTCACACATGATGGCTGAAGCAAGTGATAACTTGAAAGCAGGTCAGGCTCTGGTCAAGCATTGGCATGACCAAAAGGCCAACATGGTTGAGTTCGCTCAAGTCCAGCTAGTTGTTGTTATGGTAGCCACAAGGCAGAGGGCCTTGCAGGACAAATGGATGGGACCCTTCAAGGTTGTGGGAAAACTTGGAGAGGTAAACTATCTGGTGGATTTAGGCAATCTTAAGGAGGCTCCTAGAGTCTTTCACATCAACCGTCTAAAAGCTTATGTCTCGAGACCAGAACTGGGAGCTTTGCTTCTAGCTTCAGCTCAGGAAGTGGAAGAGAGTGAACCTCTGCCTGACCTCCTCAGAGTCAAACCTTTAGATGAAAAAATGGAGTCAATCTCTCTTCTAATCTGACACATGAGCAACAGCAGGAGTGCAAACTTTTGTTAAATCAATTTGCCTCCTGTTCTCTCTGACACCAGGTTTGACCCCTTGGGGCCAACATGATATCCAAACTGGTGACTGTTTACCTGTCAGAAGCAGGGGCGACAGGATGTCAGAAAATGTAAGAACCCACATCAAAGTAGAGGTCAACAAGATGCTTGATCTTGGGGTAATAGAGCCCTCTATTAGTCCATGGTCTAGCCCAGTAGTGTTAGTACCAAAGGCAGGATCCAAAGAATTGAGATTCTGCGTGGACTATAGAGCTCTAAATGCAGTCACTAAGACTGATGCCCATCCTTTGCCAAGGACAGATGAGTTGGTGGATAGACTTGGTTCAGCTAAATTCCTCAGCACATTTGATCTCACGTCAGGCTATTGGCAAATAGCCCTGACTGACCATGCCATGGAGAAAACTGCATTCTCCACCCCAGTTGACTTATACCAGTTTAAGGTTATGCCTTTTGGATTAAAGAATGCCCCTGCAACATTCCAAAGGATGGTTAATCAGGTTCTGAATGGGATGGAGGACTTCTGCATGGCATACTTGGATGACATTGCAGTGTTCAGCCCTACTTGGAAAGAAGATGTTGACAACCTAGGATTTGTTTTGCAGGCTCTGCAACAGGCCCAGCTGACCATAAAGGCGAGCAAATGTCAAATTGGTCGGAGTAAAGTGGTCTACCTTGGGCATGAGGTAGGAGGTGGCAAAATAAGGCCTTTGCTCAGCAAAATTGAAGCTATGCAAAATTGGACAACCCCTTCTACTCAAACCCAGGTGAGAGCCTTCCTAGACCTCACTGGGTATTACAGGAATTTCATTGAGAACTATGGATCCATAGCTTCTCCACTGAATGTAATCTCCTCTCCTAAGTTCCCTAAAAAGATCAAATCTAATGAGGAGTGCAATCAGGCCTTTGGAAGCCTGAAGAAAGCCCTTTGTCAAGCTCCAATTCTCAGAGCTCCTGACTACCACCAACCCTTCATTGTACAGACAGATGCTTCCAATATAGGTATAGGTGCAGTATTCAGTCAACTGGATGAGAAAGGTAGGGAGCACCCCATTTGCTTCATCAGTAGGAAACTGAAGGAACCTGAGACAAGGTGGGCAACTATTGAGAGAGAATGTGTTGCCATTGTGCTGGCTTTGAAGAAGTTTAGACCATACATATATGGATCTACTTTCACCATTCAAACAGACCACCAACCCTTGAGATGGTTGATGCAAATGAAAGGGGAAAACCCAAAACTACTGAGATGGTCAATCTGCCTCCAAGGGTTTGATTTTACCATTGAGCACAGGTCGCAATGTCACCATCAAAATGCTGATGGTCTCTCTAGGATGTTTATGACTGACTAGAGGTGTGAGACTCATCCAGGAGTGGATTAGATCCTCCTGTCCTTTAGTCTGGGGAGGGGGGGGGCGAGTGTTAGGGAGAATTCTCACTTATGGCTAATTTCCCTTACCTATAGAGTCCCCCAGCAGCTTTGCTGGATTTGAAGGGTTTATTTCTCTTTGCCTGCTAAGAGTGAGACTCTTTTTCCCACTCTTAGGCATCTTTGCTAAGTGCGTTCTAGGCTATTTTTGTGTTTAATGCCTATGGGATCTTTTCTCTCACCCATAGGAACCATCTTTATGCACATGTGTTACACAGCACCCTCCGTGCAGTGACACAGGGGTGTCGTAGCAACCCCCAAACATAGACTGCATTCCCTGGGACTGACTACGGTCTCCCAGGGCATGTAAAGTCCCCATTGACTTTACTAGTCAATCTCTATGAACTAAACCAGTACACCCCATCTTATTATGGAAGTATTGGAAGGGGTTAATAGTTTTTCCCCTATGTTCATTTTTCGAGAGGATACCTTAAAGTCCCCCTTTACAAAGTTTCTGGCTGGTGGCAGTGGTTACTACCTTTTATATTCGACCGCAAATATTTTCCTATGGGATTTTCCCATTGTTCGAGGCTAATACTTTTACTGACAGCCTCTAACATACCGCCGGTTTATTTTATTATTAACTTTACTCCGGTAGGTTTTATTTTCCAGAACTTTGATACAACTTCTTTCTCGAGTCTTACTCCATTTTCCTAACCCAGGTCGGGGATCCTTTGTTCGCTCTTTTGGCTGGCTTCTGCCCAGAAGCCCTGCTTTCGGCGCCTCTGAGTCTGAGGTGGGTCTGTTGTTTGGGAGGGGGTGTAGAACCCCTGGACAGAGTTGCTACAGCAACTCAGGTCGCACTCTAACCTGATAGGCTGGAGGGTCTCCCACCAAGAGGACCACTCCACTGTGTGAGTGACAGCTAGGCTGTATGAATGGGTCCCCTTCTGCATAAAAGCAGAGTCCTGAGGACTGGAAGAGCAAGACGTTGCCACTGGAACTACGGAACCGAAGGGGAGAGAGGCCAGAGACATCTTCAGCATCTACACCACCGGTGAAGCCCTGCCGGATCGTCTCACCACTTTTCTTTCACACGACGAGAGGAGATCTTCAGCGAAAGAGCCTCCTTCCCTTGAGCTGGTGGGGCCAACCAGTTCACTAATTGCTTCCTCGTACCTGCCTTGGGCGAATCGACAGTGCCCAGCACTTGGAGACCGGATAGCCAGGCAGCTATGGACCCGGACCGCGGTTAAAAGGAGCGTACCTTTTAAACTTCGTTTGGCAGCACCGCGGCTGGTTTCATCCCTGGGTAGTGCAGCAACTTGAACCTTCCTCCACGACGAGAGCCTCTCTTCCTCTGTTGGATACCTTGACCTGTAGGAACTACCAGGAACAACCGCCACCGCAGGAGCCACTTCTTCACGTTTAAGGTACATTGTTCCGCCAGGCCGCCCTTTTTCTGTGGTAGCCCTAAAGGTGTTTTAAATCCTTTAACTACTTGTGGGGTCGGCCGCCCTCTCTCTTAACATTGTCTTTCGCCTCGCATCTACCTCTTCAACAATTTTCTACTAAAGACTTGACGGCAGCTACAAGAACATTTTTTCTCCTAATCTCCTCGTTCTGTACCTCTGAATCTGGTTCAGGCCTATTGACTCTGGCTGATTTGTTAGATCTGCTCTCACTAGATTAGTTTTCAATGAGAAATGTGTGTATGCACCTAAATCTTCTAAACCCCTCTTCCTTCCTACTGTTTTAACTTGTGGAGTGCCATTTTGCTCAGTTTTCATTCACTTATCTTTTGGCTAAAGTGTTACTGTGCATTACTTGTTCACAAAACTTCAGGGAAGTGTTGCTAGGGGGTGTCTGAAGGTATTTCAGTTTAACTTGTGCTTTCCCTCCCTTTAGGTACATTGTTAGAGTTCCATTTGTAGTTGGTTTTCACTGTGCCATTTTGCTCAGTTTTCTCTCTACCGCAAACATATCTATCATTGAATAGGGAGTTGTATATGCTTTTCTTTTGACTAAACTTAACTTACTTTATTAACTGTGATCTATGTGTTGACTTAGAAGGGTATACAATAAATATATATTCTCTTTTTAATACAAAACTTTGGTCAGTGTTTCTTTGCTCCATAGTACTGTAATACCTATTGTGTCAACCCTGAATACTGCTCATCTCCCTCTTGAGATAAGTCTGACTGCTCAGCCACAGCTACCAACTAAATCTTTGTGGTACAGGCTGATACCAAAGGGGATTTATTGCTCTCACCTGTAGTCCTAATCTGGGGTAGTGCTCCCTAAGGGAACTGCCCTGGATTCTGCCTAACAGACAGCCCGGCTTACCGGGGTGACACCGGTGAAACCTCCGGACAAGGCTGGGAGCATGAAGATGGGATTGAGGCTCCCAAGAGTCCTCCGAATGAGGATAGCCTTTCCAGTGGATCAGGAAATCCAGTGGACCCCTGTTGTACCTAGAGTCCATCAACATGGCAACCTTGTATTCATCAGAGGGCAAGACAGCTGGACCCTGAACGGTGGGAATGGACTGTTGATATGAGTCCATGTGATGTTCTTTAAGCAAAGAAGAGTGAAAAACAGTGTGTATGCGCTTCATATGCTTAGGCAACTGCAGACGATAAGCCACAGAGTTAATGCGTTCTATAATGGTGAAAGGCCACAGAAACTGTGATGACAGCTTGGAGACCCGCAACCAACGCGGTAGGTATTTAGTTGAAAGCCATACTCCTTGTCCCAATCAGGAGATAGCTGCCCCCGTGGGTTGGTTTGGGTACAGTAACGGAGCCTGGCGTCAGAAAGAGTCTTCTTGGCAATATTATGGGCTTCGGTGATGTTAGAGAGTGAGAAATCCACTGTGGGAATCGGAGATGGTTGTGTGTTCTCAAGTAGGAGGGCACAGGGGTGGAACCCATAGGAACAGAAAAACGGACTGAGTGAGGTGGCACTATGTCTTGAGTTATTATAAGAGAACTCTGCAGTGAGAAGCAAACTCACACGATTGTCCTGTTGGCTATTGATGTAGCAACAGAGATACTGTTCTAAGGAGGCATTGAGGCTCTCGGTTTGCCCATTGGTCTGGGGGTGGAACCCTGAAGATAATGCCCTATCAATCCCCAATCCATTGCATAATGCCTTCCAGAAACGTGAAGTGTACTGACTTCCGCGATCTGAAATAATCTTGTCTGGTAAACCATGCAGACGGAATATGTCTTTGGCAAAGACAGTGGCCATTTCTGCAGCACAAGGTAAACCTGGTAAGGGTGAGAAATGGTCCATCTTAGTAAAGGCGTCTATAGTAATCATTATGCATGTGCAGCCTTCAGAAGAGGGCAGTTCCACAATGAAGTCTTTGGATATGGTACTCCATGGTCTGGAAGGTACGGCGTCATGTTGCAGCAGACCTATGGGCGTCTGAGTGTTGCGTTTGGCCCGAATTCAGATCGGGCAAGTACCAACATATTTGAGTACATCGGATGACAAACCATGCCACCAGAACTGTCTCTTGAGAAGTTCTGTGGTATTAGCGATACCACGATGACCCGCAGCAAGGTTATTGTGACACCATCTTAATGCACATCGTCTGGTCCTTTCATCAGGTAAGAAAAGACGCTGGTTGACAAAAAGCAGACTGTCCTTCCTACGGATGAGGTCTTGTGGGGGGGTAGAAGGTTCCGTCGTAATCAGTCCGGTGGCATTCTTAACTTTCTGGGGGAAGGTATTGACGTGACAAATAACCTTCTTAGTTGGAAGGATTAACTCAGGAAGATGGTCATGGATGACGCCAGGTATAGGAAACCGTGAGAGGGCGTCAGCCAGTACGTTCTTTGTGCCAGGGATGTAGGAGATGACAGAATCGTACTGGGTGAAGAAGTGCGCCCATCTGGCGGGAGTTGACACACTCCATTTGCTGTATCACTTTTAGATTCTTGTGGTCAGTCCTCAATAGAAAAGGATGAGCTGCCCCTTGTAGGAGGTGGCGCCATTCTTCACAGGTGATTTTCATCGCTAACAGCTCCTTCTCAATAACCGAATAATTAGTTTGACTGGGATTGAGGGTCTTGGAGATGTAAGCCACTGGATGCTCTTCCCCATTGAATTCTTGCCGTAATGCCACCCCTATGGCAGCGGAGGAGGCATCAGTTTGGACTATAAAAGGACGTCCTTGGTCGGCTTGACGCAATATGGGCGCAGAGCAGAAGAGATGCTTTAACCGTAGTAATGCCTCCTCAGCCTGCTTAGTCCAGCTGAAAGGAAGTGAAGACTTCTTGAGAAGCGAAGTCATGGGTGGGACGGCTTCTGAAAATCCAGTAATAAACTTTCGATAAAAATTTGCCAAACCAAAGAATTTCTGTACCTCCTTGATCGAGGATAAAGAGGGCCAATCCAATATCGCCTTCATTTTCCCTGCGATCCATCTGAACCCCAGAACTGGAGATGATGAACCCCAGATAGGGCACTGTAGAAGCATGGAACACGCACTTGTCAGGATTAACAAGAAGATGATTTTCCTTGAGGCGCTGAAGAACCTGGTGGAGGTGCTTTTGATGGAGCTGGGGTGAAGTAGAGTACACCAGGATATCGTCTAGATAGATTATGGTACTGTGGAACATGAGATCCGAAAAGGTACAGTCCATAAATCTTTGAAAAATGGATGGTGCATTGACCAGGCCGAAGGTCATGACTTTATACTCAAAGTGTCCGTACGGGGTGCGAAAGGCAGTCTTCCACTCGTCCCCCGCACGGACACACAACAGGCTGTAGGCTCTCAGTAAATCCAGTTTAGAAAATATGACGGCCCCTTGACCAGCCTCAAGGATGTCCTGGATGAGGGCCATAGGGTACCTGTCTCGTACCGTTACCTCGTTGAGGCTGCGGTAATCGATACATGGCTGCAATGCTTGAGTATCCTTTTTTCGCACAAAGAACAAAGAAGCCCCGGCAGGGGAACGTGAAGGCTGTATGAGTCCATTGAAGAGATTAGAGACCAAATATGTACGTAAGACCTCTTTCTCCTTAAGAGGTAATGCAAACAAACGACCAAATGGAAAAAGCGCATCAGGCAAAAGATCAATGGTGCAGTCTTCAGGGCGATGTGGAGGTTAATCTTAGGGATCTTTGTCGAGAAACACCTCACTGTATTCACACAAAGCTGTAGGAATGGAGTGAACACCCAAAGATGATTGCAGTATGGAAGCATCCGTAACAGCCTCAACGGAGGCGTAGTGGACCCCTGAAAGACATATTTGGGAGCAATATTGTGAAGAAAAAAACAACTGATTCTTGGTCCAGTCAATGGCGGGGTTGTGTCTCTGAAGCCAGGATACTCCAAGGATAACTGGAAAGTGAGCAGCTCGAATTAGGTCGAACTGAAGCTCCTCCGTGTGGTGCATCACTGTCATCTTGAGGACAATAGTGGAAAGTGTGATAGGACCGGAACTCAAAGGCTTGCCATCACCCCCTTCCACTTCCTGGTCTTCTTCCTTTTCCAAGAGGTCGACGCCTGTCTTTTTAGCCCAACCGATATCCATAAAACATCCAGCCGCTCCACAATCAATGAGAGCCAGGACATTCAGAACTCTTTGTTTGGATTTGAGTTGGATGCTAACTACCATGAGTCGGTTGTCATCTGTGGGAGCAGTGGATGAAACCGACATCGAGACATAGGGACTGGTTGAAACACCTCGGAAACTAGTCCCTGTTAGTTCCAAGGACAGCCATTTCCCGGCCGGCGTGGTGGAACTTCTGGACACTCCTGTAGTATGTGTTTGGCCGAACCACAGTACATACAGAGATTATTATCTCTTCTTCTTTTTCGTTCTTCATTAGTTAAGGGACCTCAGGTCATCCCGATTTGCATGGGTTCTTCTCTGGGGGGTCGAGGTGAGGAGGGAACGGGAGTGGGTTGATCTGGGGAAAAGAGTGGACCTCGTCCTCTTCTTCGCTCGAGACACCGTTCAGAAATACGAAAAATCTACTTGTAGGACAGCGGATAATAGATCAGAAATTGTGGTAGGCCTGAGAGAACAAGCCAGTTCATCCTTGAGCTCTTCTCGCAGACCTCCGCGAAAGATGGTGTATTGTGCTACTTCAGGCCATCCTGTCTCGGCAGCGACCCTATTGAAATGGGAGATGTAAGTAAGCAAATCCAAGGAACCCTGATGTATGTCCAAAAGTTCTTCACTGGCCACTTGCGCCGACTCCTGTCTTTCGATGGTCTGCTTGAATTGGGCATTGAACGCGATGTAGTCTTGCAACAAGGGGCTAACACTGGTACCATAGGAGTGGCCAAAGCTAGCGCATTCCCGGTAAGGTTTGAGATGAGGAAGCCAATACGTGCTTGGTCCTAGGCATAGGTCTGAGGGCGAACGGTAAAGTGTATTATGCAAGCCTCCATAAACTCTTTAAAACGACGGGGGGAACCGTCGTACTTTCCAGATGCCAATGCCATGGGAGGTAGTTCAGTGCGTTGTTGGTCTCGGGTGGTCATCATCTGTCGAAGGGTGGTGTTCTCTGCCTTAAGGGCCTGTATTTCTTGAGACAGCCCTTGTACAGCACTCGCTAACTCTTGTATCTGTTCCGCCGTAGCCATGGTAGAGAGAATTAGGCGTTTCAAACTGTCAGGTTTGGCTATTGTTTCCGGGTTTCCACTTAGTTCAAGCACTCCATCCTCCTCCTCCTCAACTGTGCCTTCCGATGAAGATGAATACCGTCGTCTTCCTTTCTTCTTTTTATCCTTTCGTTTTTTACGGAAGAGATACGGTCGTCCTCGGGTGGAAGCCACCCTGTCAACTGTTTAGTGAAAGCGGGCAGGGGACACCCTCCTGAGAACGCCAGCAAGAGAGGAAAAAGCCAAAAGGCACAAAAAACCTCTCAAAGGATGCAGTCCATATGAGGCTTTTAGGCGGAAGAGTATGAACAATGATCCGGTTGGCTTCTGGGAGTAGATGTAAATAGGAGATGGAATGAATGAAGTCCAGTTGGATGGGATAAGGAGCACCTTCCTTTTAGAGTATAAATAGCCAAAGGCAGGTAAACAAGAAAGGCCACCAGGTGGAGGGCAGAGAGAAAGGAAGAGACCATGGAAAGACAAATGGGAGAAAAGACCGGAGCGGATAGATTTACAATACAGGTAAGAAGAATCAGATATAGGTAGCAGGAGGGCAACAGAAAGAAAAGAAACGGAATGTAACCTGCGGAAAGGAAAGCTGCGTTGAGAAAAACGGGATGTAACCCGTGGAAAAGTAAAGTCGCATCGTGGCAGCAATACGAGCCGAGACTCGTAGCTACCGCAGCGCGAAGGCTAGACAGAAGAAAGAAACAACTGGAAAAGTTTAAGAAACAGGAATTTGACGAGAGGGGTTGTCAGAGGAAAACAGCGTGTAAACCCAAAAGTAAGCGAAAGGGTTGAAACGCAGCGTTGTTAGGGAGAGGCGTGGTTAAGTAGGGAAGCAAAAAGAGAGCAAGAAAACAACTAGACCAGCACCGCAATAACGGAAGAAAACACGTGATGGAGTATTCTAATGGCGTCGAGCTGTCCATGTGTGCCACAAATGGCAAGATGGCAGGCGCGTGACACTAAAACCTTCCCCAGCACTCTGTGTCGCTTGGCTCTCCAAGTAAATGTATTAATTAAGGGGACTCATCAGGGAGTGTGTATTTGCAGACACTGGGCTCCCTTATAGGGTTGGTGTCCTAGAAATAAGGGTGCCGGTAGCAACATACCGGCACCCTTTCCGGACTGCCAAACTACAAGTCTGCTGACAGGGGCACGGTACTTCCGACAGGCTTGACCTGCCGGGTTTTCTGGCTCCTGCAGGCAGTCTTTTTACTGAAGCACTGGCCCCATTAGCAATAGTGCCGGTGCTTCAGTGTCACCAATTCCATGAAGTCCTATGGGACTCCACAGGAATGGGGATTTACCGTTCCACCGCCGCTTATGATATCCCAGTGGCACTGGAATGTCAGTTGGCGGAAAGAGTGTTATAGGGTCGGCGGCAGCCTGCCGCCTACCGGCGGGTTCTACCACCAACCTCATAATGAGGCCCACTGTGTGGGAAGGGAAGTGGAAGAGAAGGCATCCTTAACACATTTTATCTTGATGCCAACCTCACTACTGTGCCTCATACTTTTAAGTCAGCCAGGCCCTCCATTCATTGCCTCCCCATGATTTTTCATCCTACGTTGGCCCTTCGATGCCACCTTCCCTGCCTCCTACAACAATACCCAGGCGCTATGAAAATAAAAATAAAAAGGTAGAAAATGTACCATTTAATGATGTTTAAGATGGGTTTTGTTTTGTTTGTGACGCACGACTTGTAATAGTGTTCCATGCTGTGCAGTAAAGGCAAAGATTGTTTTGCTTGCTAATAAACAACCCTGTTACATTATTTACATTAAGTGCTTTGGGTTTCATCAGTGGTTGGGCCGTGCAGTAAAAATGCGGCAGTAACGCTATTGCCGCACCGCTCAATCCCGAGTTTGGGGGAAACTCTGAGGATTCACTTCCAGCTCTGAGCTAGAGGTGAATGCGCCAACTTTTCGGCCATTTCTCGTGGAATTACAGTATCGCTAATTGTGCCGAAAATGCCTCATTGGGTCCTATGGAATCTAACAAAATGGGGATTTACACAGCCACTGCAACTTGGAATCTGGCGCTAATTGCGCCGGACCAAGTTGCAGTAACGATAATTGTGCTGGGTGGTATCCCGGCGGATTTACCGCTGGGATACCGTCCAACATCTGATGAGGCCCTTGGACTAAAACATCAAATACTTTGGGTCTCATTGCAATTATGGTGGTGCCCCCACTTTTCCTGCACCGCCATACTGCAAATATGGCCCTGGAGTGAGGGATTTACCTCCAGCATCATGCTGGAGGCAAATCTTCCCGCTATATGCCAAAAATGTGCTGGATCACCGCCTCAGTAATTCTGCTGAAAATGCCCCACAGAGTCCAATTGACTCTATACAAATGGGGATTAACTCCACCACTGCCACTTGTAATTGCGGTAATAGTAATTCCGTTGGGCGGTATTCCAGCAGATTTATCCCTGGAATTCCACCCCAGCTCGTAATGAGGCCCATTGTCCTTATGGGCATAAAATAGTAAACCCTGCTTTATTAACATTACAACAAAGTTTGATAAATCCTCTCTGAACAGATGAGGGAAAAACCGTGTTCGGGAACAAAATGGTTCCATAAATCACTGGTCTAAGAAAATAAGACCCTGACAGGAGAGGGACAGAAACGCATCTGATAAAAGTTTCTCAACAAACTAATGGATCTCATGTCAAGCACTGCAGCTACCTCTGGGCCCATTTCCAATTATACTTGCGAAGATCAATCAACTGACATGAGTTAGTTATACCACCCTGACCAAAGGTAGAGACAGCATTCCATACATGAGACAGCTAAGAAGAAAAAAGGGAACAATACGTCTTTTCCCTGAATCAAAACACGTAAACCTGCCGTTATGAAACCTTTAGTTGTGCATAAAAACAACAACTCTCGCAGAATGAAGGTTAGAATAATAAAGCGGAGAAACATGGTTCAATAAAAGTTTAAAAAAAAGAGCAGAGGGCAAAGTACACAACATTATATTTATTGACTCATATAAGAAATACACAATGCACACGACAAGCTTGCGCCCAGTGTACACACTTTAAAGTACAAGCTGTTGGTTTATGGTGTAACATGAGGACTAGCAATTGTAAAAGGAAATTCCTTTTCAGGAACGCAAAAGAATTCTAGCGTTTGATCTTAAAGAAATGCCCCTCAGAGTCAGAAGCACGAGTGTCAGAATGTTGAAGCACAGAAGACACAAGCGCTTTTTATAAACAGCCTTTGTGGTTGCTTGAAAAGACACAACAAACGTCAGCACTTGTTGGATTATGATCACTCTCTCATCACCAATACGTCAATCCATAAACACTGTTCCATCGTGAGAATGACAAACCATCAGAGGACCTTGCTTACTTTAATACGAAATCAATAAAGCACATGTCATCTTTTAAGTCAGCATATTGTGGAGAACACGGTGGGATTATGTACATTTGCCAGGTGCTGCATTGCAATATCTAATGCTTCCACCTGTACATTGTCATGCCACAGACTGTGTAATCGAGGCAACAGATATCTCAATAATGCTGTGTTGTGACATGGTTCCCATGAGTACACAAGTCACTTAACCACGTGACTGCTGGAGTAGGCAGGAATTACAATAGGTCTTTAGCACTTACAGGGTTCACAGCACAAACAACCACCAACCCAAGCCGGCACCTTCCCAGAAGGCACCTCACAAAAGGCGCCTGTCCTGGCCTGGCCCACACTATCCGACGCTGTGCCCATCTGGTAGGAGGTGTACTCGAGGTGCGTTGCAGGAGCAGCTCACCCTGAACCTCCAGATCAACTTTCTACTACTAAGAAAGCCCTTCGGGATTTATTGCATTGAGCGAATTTCCTCTGCATCCCTCGCCGTCTTTGCAGACGCCACATGGCTTCTATCTGCATAGCTTGTGTTGATGATTGCAAAGACTGCACTGCGACATAGTGCATCCAGGAAATCTTTTTTATAACCAAATCGATTCCCCGAACCCCAGCATCGACTACTGTCCAAGATGGTCGCCGTAACTCTACACGTCGACCACAACTAAGATCAGGTCAGCTGCGCGAGCCTATCAGGCACAGCTACCTTTATTAGCCAGTGGGAGCGACTGGCGCCTGTCCTGGGCCTGTCCAGGATTGTACAGGCGTACTAGTACAACCCCTGTTGAAACTTTTTCCGTCAACCATTTCAGCTGCGTTCCACCTGTGTCCAGCAGTAAGTTCGCCTAGTGATCCTCCTAAAAGCTTGGCCACCCGACAATTTACTACGGTTTGAATACTAATCCCCATTTGCCCTTCTGATCCCTACTGTGACTCTGACTATATCTGCCCCATGTTGGTACGTACGATGATATGCTGTTTGCTGTGCACAGTCTAGGGCCATATCCTAACTGTCACTATAGCCCTCTGTGGCCTATTCTACTCTGCTGCCATTGTATAATGTTGTATTTTGCCCCCAAGCGGCGCATGCTGGATCCCTGCATTTAGCCTATATTGATTTCTACCGGCCCTGCGACCATTGTGTATGCTGCTTGTGTATTTTGTGTTCTGCTACCACACCTGTGTGACCTGTCGCCGCTCAAGCTGCTATATATCACTGCTCGCACCATTCTGCAAATGCCCCAACAAAGCATATTCAAATTATTCGTGCACAGTTAATGCTCTATTTAGTTATGCTGTGCATGCAAATCTGCCTATACTCCTGCTTCCCTAATGATTGTGCCCCATCAAGCCACTCTGCCACATCCTAATGCACCTTACATACCGGCTTTATGTCTTCATTTTGTAGCCATACCTGATTGGCCAATGTAAGCACACCGCACGTTAGACAGACTATTGCATACCTCTATGCACACTTGTTGCTAGCCCACCTTAGTGCAATTGATATTAGAACTACTCTTTACCTGTAATTGACACAAGTCAGTTCTGCTACCTCCACCTATCCAAAGCATAACCTGCCCTCACGTAGCCCAAGTCGTATCTGCCTATTTTGTATGCACCTATCCCAAGTCAATTCTGCCTATTCTGTATGCACCTAGCCCAAGTCAATTCTGCCTATTTTGTATGCACCTAGCCTAAGTCGAATCAGCCTATTCTGTATGCACCTAGCCCAAGTCAATTCTGCCTATTCTTTATGCACCTAACCCAAGTCAACTCTGCCTATTTTGTATGCACCTAGCCTAAGTCAATTCTGCCTATTCTGTATGCACCTAGCCCAAGTCAATTCTGCCTATTTTGTATGCACCTAGCCAAAGTCGAATCAGCCTATTCTCTGATATTGGGACCCCTACCCCAGGCCACATCCACTATACTTAACATGGCCTCCAACCACTCCAAAACAGGCCTCCATGCTCAGACTCCATTCCTCCCACTCCGTTCCTACCAGCGCTATTCACACACGAGCTCCACAACCACCAATAAACAGTTAGCCCACCTGCCAATGCTGTCCCCAAGCCTAAAGCCATTGCCAGACTCACATCCCACACACCACCAATGCACATAAGAAACACTAGATTAGGAACCTGCACAGCCACAGCACACATCAAAAATCACAAACTCACATTGCAGTCGCTCCACCCACCCACTACAATCACTCCTACTCCTAAACCCCAACATCCCACCACCAAACACCAAACAAAACACCACCAAACACCATACCAGCACCGCTAAACCGAGCACACATGAACCCTCCCACATCCAACTTGCTCTCATTAATGCTAAATCTCTACAAGCCCATGCCACAGAAATACATGACTTAATCTGCGACCTCGAGCTTGACGCTCTAGCCATTAAAGAAACTTGGCTTCATGAAGCTTCTGGACCAGCCATATGCCAAGCCCTCCCCCCTGGGTACATCAACCTCCGTCAAGATAGACCAACACACAAAGGCGCAGGTGTGGCCCTAATAGTCAAAGAAACACTGAAGGCTAGACAAATTAAACCCATCACATCCGAGAACTTCGATGCCCTATCAGGGAAAATCTCCTTCTCACCAAACAACACTATGACAATGGACCTTATCTACCGGCCTCCAGGCCCACCCTTGAACTTCCAAGCCGACATCCTACACCTCCTAGTTAACAACCTCATACCAAATACTAAAGCCATACTCCTGGGTGACCTGAATCTCGGTTTCAATGACACAAAAGACAAACAAAGCAAAACCTTTGCCAAAGCCCTTCTGGACCTACAATTCATCCAGAGAGTTGACTCTGCCACTCACACTAAAGGCTGCATACTAGATTGGCTAGTCCACCACAACTGTAGGGTAGATATTAGTTCTAACATGCCACAGCCATGGACCAATCACCACCTCATCCACTTCTACATCCCAACAAACGCAGCTATTTCTCAAAATCTTCGCATGCCAGCTACCCTAGCCAGATCTAAAAAACTACTCACTAAAGAGAGAATCTGCCCAGTCCTAGAAGCCTCAGCATTAGCCTCACCCATCTCCAATCACATTCAAAAGAATTATTTGCTATCTTCAATGAGCTAGTCATACCTCCCACGTCCAAACATCAAACGGTCAAAGGCGAGAAATTATGTAACGACATCCAGAAGGCTATACTTGACAAAATAGACCTACTCCAAAAGAAACTCAAAGCCAACTTTGACAATCTACCCAAGTCTCCTCACAAAACGCAGACCACCCCAACCCTAAGCACCATACCCAACACAACAGCAATCCTCCACCGCCATTCACCTTTAGAAAGGTAACCGTTCCTGAGGTCCTACTCATTATGCAACAAATAATACCCTCACTCTGTAAAGGGGACATCTGTCCAGCAAACATAATCAAAGACTGCGCTGCGGCCCTAGCGCCGTTCGTTGCAACCTTTATCAATGCATCATTTGCCACTGGCTCAGTACCCGCCTCCCTCAAAGAAGCCTGCGTTCACCCACTGCTAAAAAAGCCCTCTCTAGACTCAGACTCGCCCAACAACTACAGGCCCATCACAACAGTGCCATTTTTGCTGAAAATCTTGGATAAGGCTGCTTATCTACAGATACAAGCCTACCTTGAATCTCACAACATCCTAGGCAAGGGACAGTCCAGCTTTCGTCCACGCCATGGCACAGAGTCAGCGCTACTCGACCTAAAAAAACAACTCCTAAAAAATATGAATAAAGGCAAATGTGCTATCCTCCTACTCCTTGACCTGTCGGCTGTATTCGACCTAATCGACCATAAAACCCTAAAGACACACCTCACCAACAAAGCTCATTTCTCCACTGAAGCCACAACATGGATCTCATCCTTCCTGGAGGGCAGAGCTATGAGGGTCTACTCAGACCAAGCGTCAGCCACTCCCTCCCCCATCAACTGCGGAGTACACAAAGTTCTTTCACCTCCTGCACACTATACAACTTATTCACACTCCCTCTATTCAACAACTTAGAAGAATTCGGCATAACATTCACCAACTATGCCGACGATACACAAATTCTTCTCCCATTAACTGGTGATTACGAACAAGACCTAAAAACCCTAAAAAACACATATGCCATCATCCAGGCCTGGATGGCAGCCAACGGCCTCTGTCTCAATGGAGACAAGACAGAGATCTTACTGGTAGGCCCTAAAGAATCCCTCAGCAAGCTAGACAACGAATGCAGCACCTTCCTAATTGAGAACTCGGTAATCTCGGTCTCTTCTGCCGTAAAAACGCTGGGAGTATACCTAGATTCTACCTTGTCCATGGATAGACATGTTAGTTACATCTCCTCTTCAGCAGCCCTAACAACTAAAATAATCAATGCAGTAAAGCCTCACCTATCCACTATAAACTGCCTCAACACTGCTAGGGCCACCATAGGTGCCAAACTGTATTACTGCAACGTCTTCCTACTAGGCACTTCTGGCAAAAACATTAATAGACTTCAAATCACTAGAACAATGCCTTGAGAGCAGCACTCAACATTCCTAGGAGGGAACACATCTCCCTAGCAAGACAAAGTGCCCACTGGCTCCCAGTTAAAGAGCGCATCCAGTTCAAGACTCTCACCATTACCCACAGATGCATATCCCAATCTGCCCCTAGCTACATGACTGAACGTATACTACCAGTTCAGACACTCAGACCCAAAAGGGACCTGGCCGTAACCAACTCTCGGTCCCCAACTTCAATAGAGCTAAAGCTGGCGGCTCAAGTTTCGAAGTCCTAGTGCCAAAAGCTTGGAACTCCCTACCGCCCAAACTGAGAGCTGAATCATCCCTCACAGCTTTCAGAAAGGCACTGAAAACCACTTTATTTAAGTGATTCCCACTTAAAATACTACTGCAATATGAAAAATGTCTGTATTATACAACTGTACCATGGTCACTGTTCCCATGTAACCTCAGAACTTAAAAATGCAAATAAATAAACCCACACCCAGAATCTGATCTACAATAAGGAAACTGGTGCTCCATCAATGGAGAAGCAAACTGAAAAGCAGGAATGACATGGTGCATGCTAATGCACATTGTTGCTTGCTCTATTAAAAGAGCAACGTCGTCTGGCTTTGTGCTCTTACTTGATGGTCACATGCTGGTACCAATTGAAACACTGGGCCTCATTCCAAGTCCGGCGGTAACCGAGCCGCAAAAACCGGCAAGTTGCTGCCAGACTTGGAATGAATTAACCGCCTCCATGATTGCCGGAATCACCGGGGCATTACAACCCCGGTGACCCGGTAATTCCAGAGGCAGAATTCCGTAAATTCCCATTCCCATGTAGTCCCATAGGACTCCGTGTGGATGGGGACAATGGAAACACCGGTTCCGTCTATGACGGAGCCAATGTTTCCATTTTCGCCTGCAGGCAGGTGGCGTTACTCCTGCCAGGTTAGACCTGGCGGGAGTGACACCACCCGCCTGCAGAACTTGTATCCAGCCGTTCCTGAAACAAACAGTGGAGGCGTGTTTACCGTCACTGTTGTTTCCGGACCGGCCGACTCATAATGAGTCCCATTATGTTTCTATGGGAGGGGTTTCAAGTACTGTGGAAAGGAAAATTGCCCTATATGGGTCTTACTGCTATGATCATTCGTTTCCATCTTTTGTTACATCAATTGGTCAGTGTGGAAGTCGGAGGTCAGGCAGAGCTGCAATTGCTGTTAAGTGAGTTTTGAATACAAATATATTGGATCTCCATTTCCTGTGTGAATCTTGCACCCTATCACTGGCTACGAGTTCCATCTAACTATCAATATCTGCACAGAAGGCCCTGGGACAGAGCCAATTCCAGGTACTCAAATCTCATTCTGGAGAACTATTGGTGAGCTGCTTCCTGGGATCTTGTATGACAAAATGATTACTGCTCGGAAGGAATAAAGGCATTAGTTGAGATGGAAACTCCCACTAAGCCTCAGACTACTGGAAAACCACCAGCCATTGAAAACATAAAGATGACACCGGCTTTGCCTTTTCGTGTACTGTGGGCAGTGGACCAACTGAACTACTCAATAGGGATATGAGCTAGAATAGAAGCATCCAAACAACAATAGCACGGTTGTACCAAAAAGGGCAAATGTCCAAGCAAGGTTATATACAAATATGAGACCTTCATTAAATGAAAAATACAACCATGCTCGTAAAAACACTAATAACCCACGACTGTAAGGAAGACAAAGACTATGCAGAATTTGGAGAAATTGATAGCCTAGGTCTGAATGCATTGGTATATAGGCACAAACCTTCTTAGCAATTTTCATTCAGGTTTATGAATATGCCTTTAAAAAGGGTAAAGTGGGATCTAACATGTCTATTGGGTCCTTAAAACCAGGCCCAGGCAACATAATTACTACAAATACGTTTCAGGCGTATTCTGGAGGTCCAATGGATTGAGTTGGTGCCCCCTTATGGGTCAAGTCGGAATCACAATGGTTTGATTTAAAGCTGGGTCAAGTCGGCGTCAAGATGGTTCAAACCAGTGTTCCCTATGGTTTGGGTAACCACCACTGTGGTTTGAATAGGTTGTTCCCAGATGGGTCAAGTTTCTATCGGATGGGTTGAGCCGGTTCTCCTAATATTGATATTGATATTTTATTTCTATCGCCCTCGTACACAAGTGTTTCAGAGCGCGACAAGGCAAGGGAGGGGAACAGGGGAGAACAAAACAGCGATTTTACTAGGCCCTGTGACATTGAGAACGCGCAAGTGCATGGGAGAGGGGGGGGGTGCATGGAAGGGGGAGAAGTGGAAAGTGAGAAGCAGAGGAGAAACAGATTAATAACAATACATAAATAATAAAGGGTACAAACTTTGGTAATGCAGCCAGCAATTTGCAAGTGCTAGGTTTAAGGCAGCAGACATGGTAGGTCTGATTAGTGCAGGAAGAAAAAGGGGGGGGGTTGTATGGGTATAGATACAGACCCCAGTGCAAGGGGTTGCCCAGAGGCAGTGCGGGAGGGTGGCAGGGTGAGCAGGCACTGGGCCCGGAGGACAGAGGGTGGCCAGGTGCACGGTGCCAAGAGAGAACAGATCAGCAAGGGAGAGGGGGGGCAAAGGCAGAAGAAAAGAGGAAGGTTTTGAGGTGCTTCCGGGACCAGAGATGTTTCTCCTCAAGATTTAGAGTGCAGGGAGTCTGTTCCAGAGGGAGGCCCCAGCCGAAGACAGAGATCTACCCCCAGCTTGTTTCTTTGAAAAATGACTGACCCTGAGGGAGTTGGAGGTAGAGGAGCAAAGAGCTTGAGAAGGAAGGTATTTGCAGAGGGATAGCTTAAGGTATTTTGGCCCCATGCACCAGAAAGCCTTGTGGACAATGCAGAGGGTTTTGAATTTCATCGTTACATCCACTGGGAGCCAATGGAGAGATTTCAGAGCTGGAGAGATACGATCCCAGGGCTTGAGGCCAAGGACAAGTCTCGCAGTCCTGTTCTGGATTAGTTGCAGAGGGCGGAGAGTAGAGGCAGGTAGATTTAGAAAGAGGCTGTTACAATAGTCCAAGCTAGAGAGAACCAGAGCTTGGGATACCATGAGCTTCTGGGGGAAGGAGGGGAAAGGCAGAGTACCTCTGAGGAGGAGCAGTAGGAAATTTGACTTCTAGGGACCTAAGAGGAAAGGGTGGAGTCAAAGATGACCCTGAGGTTCTTAGCCTCGCAGGTGGGGGTAGGAGGAGGGCCAAGGGAGGCCGGCCAGAGAGTGAGGGGAAAGGATGGTGAAGGTGTGCCGATGAGGAGGATTTCAGTCTTGATGGCATTCAGACAAAGGTCATTGATGGCACACCAATCTTGAATGGCAGTTAGGCAATCAGAGATGAGAGAGGGAGAGGAGGTGGCAGAGGGCAGCCTGAAAATGAGTTGAGTGATGTCAGCGTAGCACTGGAAATTTGAGCAGAAAGTGGCAATGCAGTGGGCGAGAGTTGCCAGGTATTGGTTGAAAAGCCAGAGCGAGAGGTTAGATCCTTGGGGAACACCACAGGTAGAGAGGAGTATAGATATATTAATACTAAAGGCAGCTCTGGGGATCATGACAATGGGCCTCATTATGACCCAGGAGGTAGAGTGATAACAGCACCGGTAGAGCTGCAGGTGCTGTTATCCCTCTACCACCTCATTAAAAGGTCTGCTTGCGGGTTCTGGACTGCACTTGTGGTCTGGCCAGACGTGCATACCAGCACACGCGAGCAGACCAGGATGCTAACAACGGACCTGTCATTAACGGGTCCGTTGTTAGCATCCTCCACATTCCCATTGAGCCCTATGGGGGCTCGAAGGGGAATGGGGATGTACTGGGTCCGGGTCCCAAGAAAAGGGAATTACTGGGCCCACAATAGTTGGAATGGCCTGGTAATTCCCTTTTTCGGGGATCCAGACCCGGTACCCGGTTTGGGGGTAGCCATGCCGGTAAGAACGGTATGGCTACCTCCAAACTCCTAATGAGGCCCAATGACTAGAAAGTGGTTGAGTCAGCTTGAAAGCAGTTCAAGGTGGGAATGCGAGCCCAGAGTTGTGCCTGTGTGCCCAGGTTGCTGTGGACGCTGTCCAGGGTCTCAAAGGATGAGGAAAATTCTTCTTCTGCCCTTCCCATTCAGGACCATTGCCAAAGAACACTTGTAGGGATTCCACTTCCAGGAGCAGGGTCCTGATTACCAGTGTTCCTGCAGTAAGCAGGCCTAGTCTAACAGCAGAACATGTCAAATGTTCCCCTGAAGTGATTTAGGGGAGGATCTGAATCCCTCCTTCGAAAGCAATAATCATCACCTCAGTCACAGAGGGCATTAGACAGACTAAACCCCAATAAAGTTGGAGTGAAATCCTTTTTCTTCTGGTGTCCCAAGATGATTCAATTACAGGGGGAGGAGGGCTCACATCTTTACATAATCATTTTTTTCACAGCTTATCTATTTCACGCCTTCTGTAAGGGTCCAATCTTGACTGCCTAGAAAGAGGTATTTGCCTGGGGATGCCAGTCTAAGAGCGTTTTGTTGAAATGGAGTTTGAAGGGTGCACTGAAAGAATAGGTGGTAGGAAACTCCACAAAGGTGTACCATTCGCCTGGATATTAATTCCCTTCTCATTTTCCTAAACCATCATATCTCCCATCTCCTACATAAAAGTGGCTCCAATCATTAAGCACTGGTGGGATATCCCCATTGTGGTAGAAGAGATTTGTTCGAAGCAGTGGCTCCCATCCAATGCCCTGGGAGCAGTATATGTTCTTCTGGAGAGGTTTGAAATGTTTCCAGAAAAGAAGAAATCGAATCTCTAAGGCTAACCTGACATCCTTTTATTAGGGTAACCCATCCCCAGACAGTGCTACACAAAACTGTGACAGTTGCAGGGGGTCATTGGAAAGCATGATAAATGCAAGAACATCATATATTTGTTATCCATGTATAACTGTAGCTTCCCAAAGGCAACTGCATCAAGCCAGATATGTTTTCAATATTCCAACAGACCTTGGCAATGTCCTGTTATTTATAATTTATTTGGATCATGGGTGCTCACTACTGAAGGCAGCCCATGAATGGAATTATTTGTCTGAAATGCATATGTGACTCTGTGGCTTCCATACTGCCATACTACTTCGTAGTTGCTGGGATGTCAATAGACAGGAATTCAACAAAGAGACCACATGGGCACTGTACTTTTCAGAATGGAACGCTTAGGAAAGTGATGTCAGATAAGCAGTGATCACTTTCTGAGATAGAATTTACAGCATAATTTTGTGATACAAAAATCAAAAGAGCCTTTGCTCTTAAATGACCTTCTACCACAGCTAGCTTAACCTTAATCATGTTGGGGTACCACCAGGCATGCAGAGCACAGTCATAGATCACGGGTGCCACTGACTTTTGGATTGCTGGCAGTTCTGCAGAGAATCCCTCACCACCACAGCTAGTTTGTTTGTTTTTTTGTTTGTTTATTATATTTCTAATGCGCCCCAGACCCAGAGGTAACAGGGCGCAGCAATAGGATAATGCGAAGCTTAGAACGTGACAGGTAATTCATAATATGACCACAAACATGTACAGGTAGAGTAATTTACAGACAGAGGAAATATAAAATGCTCAGCTTATATACAAATCAGAACTATACAGTATAATTACAAAAATATTAACAAGGCGAGGCAGCGTCAGCGACGTGTAGTATAGTATAGGTAGTGGAGAAAGACAACCTAACCTACAGTCTACTCAAGATGGGTAATGTATCTCTTTTGAGCATGTAAATAAGGTTGGTCTGCTCTTAGCTCATGGGACAAGGAGTTCCATAGTTTGGCCACCTTCACAGGAAAGCTGTTGCCACCAATCCTGGTAAGCCTGACTCTCGGTATCACCAGGCAGTTAGTATTACTGATTCTTGTAGGCCTGCTAGAGATTCTTCTCATCAATTTGACTGTTAAATAGCTAGGTGCAACATTGTTTAATGCTTTATGAGTCAGGGAGGCCATTTTTAACTGTATTTTATTGTAGGTGGAGAGCCACATATGTTGCTGTCTGGTTGAGGCAATGTGGGTTGTTTTGTTTATGCCTAGTGCAGCTCTAAGAGCATTATTTTGCAAGATTTGTAATCTCTAAATGATTACTTTGTTGGCACCACTGTAGTGAGCATTGCAGTAATCTAGCCTAGAGAGAATTAGTGCCCTAGCCATGACAATGCAGCTTTCGTTTGTGAGAAATGGTTTACTAGCTCTGATGAGCTTACATGTGTAAGCAGTGGTAGAGGCCAGCGATTTCAGTTGTTTATCAAAAGACATGGTGGAGTCCAAGTAGAAGCCAAGGGTTTTTACCTACTTGGATACCTTAATAATATTTCCATCAATGGTAAATGAGGAATATTTGTGTCCTAATTTGTTGATGTTAGAGTGAGTACCTAGAATGATCAACTCTGTCTTGTCATCATTCAGGCATAGTTCGTGAGTGGCCATCCATGCCTGAATGGTGAGGTAAACCCTATTCACCAATGCCAAGTCCTTGCAATAATCCCCAGAAAGCGGGAGGAGAATCTGTGTATCATCTGCATAGTTAGTGTAGGTGATACCCAGAAGGTCCAGATCATCGAACAAGGGTTTGGTGAATATATTGTACAGAGTAGGGGAAACGCAGGAGCCCTGAGGTACACCACATAGTATCGGGGAGGGGTCTGCCGCTGCCCATAGGAAGAACACCCTCATGGTTCTCTCCCTCAGGAAAGATTCTATCCATTTGATAGCCTCAGTGGATAAGTGGGCTTCTAGTGGATATAAGGTCTATAGAACATGAGTGCGTAGTAGGCACTGCTTGGTATTTTTTGCCATTCTGCTTACACTGCACTGCCTTGTGCTGTTTGCAGAGTTGCACAAAGCAATGCCAGAGGTTACAATTAATTCAAAGACTTTCAAGTTTCACTTCCATTGTTTTTCTCAAGTCACCCTGAGTGGGATGAGTATGCCCAGAAGTGGAGATATAGCCTGCCCGGCCTAATGACCCAAGCAACACCTCATTGAGGAAGTCCAATGAGGCAGATACATGTCTGGGGTTGCTTGTAGTCTCGTACAGAAGGTATGTGACCAAGAAATTTGGGCTGGACTTCCACTTATGTGGTGGGACCAATCTTGATTTGCTTATGGTCTTCCCAGGACAGCCCTGCAAACAGCATGTAGAACCATGACAAAGAGCTGTAAAGGCAGCTGAACCAAATCGTTGAGAGGATCAAGAAGTACACCATTCTTAGTGCATGACGGAGAGGTGAGGAGACACCATATGAGACCCTGACCAAACAATGTTCAAGAAACATGAGCTTTGATAGCCTTTGATGCCTTGCTGGATCTTTCTGATGTCATCGAGATTATTTCATTGAATATGACTTCATCGAATGGTTTTTCTGAAGACATTTCACTGCAAATGCATGCAGGAGGAGACTCTGAGCATCCATCCATATTCCCTCTCCACAGTTATTATTACCGTAACCCCCGCCACATACAGATGCAGTGGAATTTGATTGAAAATAATTTGATGAATGTGTATTCCATGGAATCTTCTACACCGTAATCTACCTATAACGACTTGCTTGAAAGACCACCCATTTTACAAATCTCAAAATATCTTGTGAGATTCCCCAACTATCAGGATCAGTTACAAAGCCATCAAGTCCATACAAACAAATATATAGAACAACAGGGAAAAGGTAGGGAAGAAATTCCCACATTCAACACTCATATCAAATTTGAAACCTCAGCTTGGGCATGCCACAGAACATTGACAAATTTGGAAAATGGTACTCCACCACTAAGTACCTTTTCAGTGACTAACCATCCTTACATTTAATCACCTTGTATATTACCATTCATCACAAAACACTGCCCACAAACCTATCTTGGGGCCAGGAGGATAATCTAAATGCGTGCTCACTCTTCTGCAGAGTGCTGTAGAGTGCAGAAGCGGGTTGGTGGCTTGTTGGCTTACTTACCTGGAAATCTACTTTTCTTGTTGCCGGAGAGTTGAACTACACCTACCTGCTGTGAAGCATTAAAAAAACACTGGTGGTGCACTCCTTCACACACCCTTCTGCAGAGTGCTGTAGAGTTCAGAAGCAGTTTGCAGTTTGCAGTGGAGTAGTGCTACTGGAACTCAGAAGTAAACGTCAACTGTGGTGTATTGTTGCCCTTATTGTTTTATAATTTCATGGCTGAGACAAGTGAAGATGTTGCATATTTAAATGCCTGGGAAAACCATGAAAAAATACTATAACCTAAGAAGAGCTAATAAGACTACAACCGGTAGCACACTCCCAGATAAAATGACTGGGCAAATGGAATGGGCAATCAGGTGTTGGACTCAGATCGAGCCCCTCTTAGAGGTAAAATCACAAATGTGTTTAAAGGAGCACCGGAGGGTGTGGTGGAATTATACCCAATACTATGCAGTCTTGAGGTAATTGGTAGTGCTCAAGCAAATTCCTCAATGGGGATAGGTAAGATCAACTTGCTTTTAAATGTGGGCTATTTGCTCCAGATAGAGGCTTTGCAACTTGACATGCCAATTGTCTAATAAATAGAGGCTTTCATTCTCATGGAAAACATGCTAACATCTAATATCTAATGGGTTGCTTTGCCTGCGGGCAGATTGTCGTGATCCCTTAGATTAACTGGTCTTGCAAATTATCAGAATCTGGTTAATCATACTGAAACTGCTCAGACTGGAAATAATCAGGAGATCTAAGGTCAGGATATGCCATATAGCTTAATTAGTGAGGCCTCTGGTGGACTGGATGCTCACTTTAAGGCAACCAGTTTTGCATTAAAAACCTTGTATCATCAGATCCATTGTGTAGTGCAAAACCACTCTGTGCACTTAGACCAGCTTGGCAACGAGAGGACACTGTGTGTCACACTGGTGCGTCAATGGATGGTTATAAGCCTACACCAACAACAAGCAAGTTAAAGGCGCTAATTCAAAATGTTCCAGTGGATGACCCTGTGGTTCTGGTGGAGGAGGTCCTCGAATCAACAAAGGATGACGGTGATATGATAGACTCTATGGCAATATTTTGTGGGTCTATACTAACAAGAAAGCAAAGGAGAACATTGAAAAAAACTGGTGGTAATAAGGTTGTCATGAAGAACCTGTCACTACAATGTGAGGAAGAAGAAGATTTGTGTCCTGGTCAAAAAGGAATGTTCACAGCTGGTTAAGAAAAAAAGAAAGAGGCCAGTTGAGAAAAAAGAGTGAAAAATAAAATTGATAATTTACCACACTGGCCGATTGTCAAAAAGGACAAGAAGACAAACAAAGTTAAACATCAGTTAACTGTGTCTGAGGCCCTGCTATCAGAAAAGGAAGAGATTTCTGAGGACAAGTCAGTTAATGATTCAGTCCTCCACTCTTCTCTAGCACTATCTGAAATGTCGTCAGGCCTAGTACGATAGTCACTTGTTTTTTGTTCCTGCTCTCCATTTCTGCACCCCTCTCTCTCACCTTTTGTTTTTCTCCAGCTCTACCACAAATGTCGTCAGGCCTAGTATGGTAGTCGCCTGTCTGTTTCCATTTCCTTGCCACTCTCCCCCTCCCTTCCCAATCTAAGTCTTAGCTCTTGTACTATCTGAAATGTCGTCAGGCTGAGTACGATAGTTAATTTCAACATCCATACTGCTCATGGCCTGTAAGAATGTCATTGTATTTTCCCTTGTTCCTTCCCTTGCGTTAAAGCGCTTTGAAACACATTGTGTATAGGTGCTATATAAATAGACTATCATATCATATCAATGAGATGACTGTTTTGTTGGAGAAATGTGTTGAGAATATGAAGAGCACTAAAGAAGTGCAAAAAAGACTTAATGATCCTAAGGTCATCCTGCGTCAGAAATAATTACCTGCATCTCCAGTTACCATTTCTAGTTTAATACAAAGAGAGAAAATCACATGTCAAAAAAGCTGTTAATTGAATCTCTTTAGTCACCTACCTGGAATTAGAGGAATTAGAGTATTGAAAAGTGAAGATTTTGATTACATTGAGACAATTGAGTCAGACTCACCCAACCTGACAAGAGTTCACCACTTTTCATCAGAGGTGGTTGCCTTAGTTAGAACAAATCCAGTATTGCTTCTGAAATGGGGGTATGATTTGGATTGAGTGGTGGTAAATAGGGCAATAGCATGGTGGGCGGTAAAGGGAGTGGAGTACTTGTACACAATTCTCAGCGTGAATTGCCAAAAATGTGTCTACTGGAGATAGGCATGGGTGGTAGTATTGATGAACAACCTATAAGCTAAAGCACATTGGGACTGGTTGATGTCTTTCCTACCCCTCAGGGCCAATAATCTTTTCAAATTAAATCTTGGAATACCTGTGGCTTTTCTCATCTGTTTAAGGGAAAAGGGATCAAGGAAATTGCTAGCAACAACTGACATCATATTGTTGCAAGAAACGTTATTGGGGAAGGCCATTTTTACTGTTTTACCAGCTACTATAAGAGAGAAGTAAAGGGTTACTCATTTGGGGGTTTAGCTGTGTGTATCTGCAACAGACTTAGTTCCTGTGAAATCTCATCACCTATTGGCAATCATTATGTGATGATAGTAGAAATATTTGTGTCACCTAACTGTAACATTCTGGTTGTAAATATACATGACACTCCTGCTGGAGCGTCTATTGAGGACATTCAATGTTACATTTATGAAATATTATGTGACAGATGTTCCTGTGGTAAAAAAAGATTGGATCTTGATCGATGGAGATCTTAACATGTGTTGTTTATAGTACTCCACCAAGAATGGTAATTTGTTGAAAACTGGTAAAGGGAAAGGGTTGGAGAGATTGTCCAGTAAAAAAAGCTTGTATTTATGGATGAATATTTTGATGACATGGAATTGATGATACTGAATGGTGAGGTTACGGGTGTTACGCTCACTTGGTATCCACGGGGGTGCCACCCAGCCCTGGTTGGATGATTTGCACTCTCGAACCCTCTCCCGGTCCCTTGGTAAGGCCTCTGGTTAAAGATGGGTCTGCAATATACGAGAGCTGGATTCAATACCAGATTGTCTTTATGTTTTCCCACCTCCCTTGGCCTCAACTCCTTCCTCCCCCTTGGGCCTTCTCCTCACCTTAATATTGTAAAAGGTGGATTCTCCGTCCTGCTCCTCGTGGCAGGGGCACGTAGATGTGGGGGGCGAGCAGCGACCAAGTTACTTCACTGGTGCAAGCCCCCATGTGGGAATCCAGGCCTGCTGCGACTCCATAGGTTTACTGCTTTACAGTCTTTATATGCAGTTCTTATGTTCCTCTTAGTTCAAATAATAATGTCTTGCTTATTTCCTTTTAGTTATGGAAAGGTATTCTGGTGTTGTCTTGCAGTTTGAAGATGAGCATGGGCCGGTAGGCGAAAGCGTGGTGTGCGCGATGCTGTCCGGTGAGTAATGAGCGATGCGCGGTGCTGTTTCGCCTTTTATATTGCTAACCTGTGTCTTTTCTCTCCTTGCAGGTTGCGATATTCCTCGCCGAGCGCCTAATGTTCCAGCAATGATACTGACCAGGAGATGACTACCCAGGTAAGAATTGTGTGGCTTTCTTCATTCGGGAGGAAACGTGAGTAAACGCTTGCTAATGCTGTCTTTCTTTCTCCTCTTTCCAGGTTATGGTATTCCAGGATGCATGCGGTGCCGGATGATGGAGTTCGTACCTTCAGGTGAGTGGAACAGAAGTCGGCGATGGATTGAAGACAAGCTACTGTTCCAGGTAAGTTTTGTAGTGTTCTTTCTCTCTCTGCAGGACCTTGGTTTCAGGTAAACTGGCATCAAAGAACTGGACACGGTGAGCGTTACGCTGCCCACAGCAGAATAACGCAAAGCATGTTCTGCTGTTTGGGTGCAGTTTAAATAGTCTCCGGTAAAGTAGTCCATGTAAAATAGTCCCAGGCCTTCCACACCCAAAGTAGTCCAGGTAAAGTAGTCCCAGGCCTGCCACACCCAAAAGACTAGACCGCATAGCTCAGTTCCTTGTAACTGAGCTATGTGTGTGCCTCCATGTTTGCTGAACACCCCTAAGTTAAATAGTCCCAAGTAAATAGTCCCATTCTAATGTTGGTCTTCATGATGGTTATGAGCCTGGTGCCAAAGGCGCCAGGACTGACTCCAAGAGAGTCTTTAATGAGGTTTTAAGGCCTTTGAGCTGGCCCTAACTGGAAGGTTGACTTGCCAGTGAGGGCCAGGGGCAAGGGTCATGACAGCAATCCCCACCAAGGCCCCTCTCATGGTGGCACTTCTGCCAGGTCCTGGTTTGGCTGGGTAATTCTGATGGAACTTTTTAATTAAGCGAGGTGTATGGATCTATTCACTAGGTTCCAATGATCTGTCTTGAGTGGCGTATCCCTTCCAATCAACTAAGTAGTATAGTTTGGATCTGGTGTATTTTGAGTCTAGAATATCCTTTACTTCACACTCTGGTTCACCGTCAACTAATACTGGTTTTGGTGGTGTTTTACCCCGAGTACTGGGTTGTACCGGTTTCAGGAGTGATACGTGAAACACAGGATGAATCTGCATAGTGGGTTGTAGGGCTAATTTAACTGCCACTGGATTTATTATGGATTCAATAGAATAAGGTCCCAGATATCGGAGACGAAAGGTCCGAGTCCGTTTTAAGGGCACATATTTTGATGCTAACCAGACCTTGTCTCCAATTTGATAGTCGGGGGCTTTACTATGATGTAGGTCAGTGAATTTCTTTTGTCTGTTCTTGGCTTGGAGTAAATGTTCTACTGCTTCTTTGAAGGCCTGGGAAATAGTTGTTTGTAGGGTTTTAACCGCTGGTATTCCAAAGGGGTTGGGAGATCCAATTCTGAATTACGTGGATGTCTACTATATATAGTGTAGAAAGGGGTTTGTCCAGTGCTGGTGTGTAATGAATTATTATAGGCATATTCAGCTATCCATAACAAGTCCTTCCAACTTCTTTCCACTTGATGTAACATGCAACATAAGTATTGCTCGAGGGTTTGATTTGTTCTTTCTGTTTGGCCATCTGTTTGAGGTTGGTGACTTTGTGGATAGTCGAATGTCAATTTGGGCCACTGAATAGCATTTCCTCCAGAAGTTGGATACAAACTGACTACCTCGATCTGAGATCAAGACCAATGGAAAGCCATGCAGACCTATGATTTCCTCCAGGAATACTTTTGCTAAATTGGATGCATTTGGAAGACCCTTAAAAGGAATAAAGTGTGCCATTTTAGAGAACAAGTCTACAACTACTAAGATGGTGTTGAATCCTTGACTGGAAGGTAGATCTGTAATGAAATCAAGGGACAGTGTGTGCCATGGTGTGGGAGGAATTTCCAATGGTTGGAGAAGACCAGCTGGTTTCTGCATTTGGGACTTGTTTTGTGCAACACACCGCAAGATTGGATAAATTGTATGATGTCTTTACGCCATGTGGGCCACCAATAGTTTCATTTTACTTTAGCTAGAGTTTTGGCAATTCCAGGATGACCTTCAATCAGGAAGTCGTGATAACCCAAAATAACCTGCTCTTGTAAATCTTTACTTGGTAAGTATAGACGGTTCCTAAAATATGGTAACTGGTCTTTAATGGTTTAATGTTCTCCTTGAGTACACCACTCTTATGAGAAAGTGGGATCCATTAAGAGTTGGATCTTGTTTTGGAGTTCACCCTGTGTCAATGTTGTGGTAAGACCCAGGAATTTGTCTTCTGGAATGATGGCTACTGGATCTGGAGTTATGTTTACCTTTCCATCAACACCCATGCGGGACAAGGCGTCAGCCTTTTCGTTTTGGACTCCTGGCCGGTAGGTGATCACATAGTCATATTCAGCAAAAGAAATAACCCACCGCAGTTGACGGGATGATTGAGCCTTTGCTGTTTTTAGGTATTGCAGGTTTTGATTATCAGTTATGACTGTGACAGTATGTCTAGCACCAGGGAGATAATGTTGCCATGCCTTGAAAGCTGATTTTATAGCCAAGAGTTCTTTGTCTGTGATAGTATAGTTCAGTTCGGTAGGTGAGAATTCTCGTGACCAGAAGGCCACAGGGTGTAACTGGTCAGTTCCTGGATCCCTTTGTGAGAGAACAGCTCCCATAGTCATGCTAGAGGCATCTGTTTCAACTATGTAAGGGAGGTCTGGGCGACCATGCCGTAGAACTGGAGCAGAAGTGAATTTTTTCTTAAGTTCTTGAAAGGCCTTCTCTGCTTCTTTGGTCCAATGGAACATTTTATTGTTTATTCTCAATAGTGATGTAATTGGATGCACTATTTGGGGAAAATTGTGGATGAATCAGCTGTAAAAATTTGCAAAGCCCAACATACTATGGATTCCTTTAAATGAAGTTGGTGACGGCCAGTTAAGAATGGCATCTACCTTGTGCTTAGCCATTCTGACACCTTTTGGTGTGAGGATACCACCGAGGAACTCCACTTCAGTGACATGAAAAGAGCATTTTTCAAGTTTAGCATACAGTTTATGTTGGCAGAGTTTAGTAAGGACAGAGCGGACATGCCTCACATGGTCTTCTTTTGTAGCAGAATACACTAAGATGTCATCAATGTAAACCAGGGCGCAAACGTTGATTAACTCCCACAAACATCATTCATAAAGTACTGGAATGCAGCAGGAGCATTGCAAAGTCCAAAAGGCATTACCTGGTATTCATACAAGCCGTATTTGGTACGAAAGGCGGTTTTCCATTTGTCTCCTTTCTTCACTCGAACAAGATGGTATGCCCCCCTAAGGACCAGTTTGTTTTTTTTAATTTTTTTATTTAAAATGTTTTGTTTGATTTTACAAACTTTTCTTTCTACATAACAATCAATGAAGTATTACATTAAAAATAGAAGAATAGGAAGGAGAGAAAGAAAAAAGGGAGAAAAAGGAGAGTGAGAGTATCAAGAAAATCAATATTTATATTTCATTCATTCCTTTTGACTTTCACTTAGTAATTGCCAACCAAAATTTGATTATTGTCAGAATTAGGTTTTTATCTTGTTCTCTTAACAAATTGTCCCATCTTTCTTCGGTTGTCAGTTGATTCCTCGATAACCCAAAGTAGTCTCTGTGCAAGGATCTTTGATCCTTCAGTGCTGGGCAAATCATAATCAAATGGAATAGAGTTTCCTTGCAGTTTGTGTCTTTACAAAAGCGACAGTGAGGACTTGTTTCATTTGTTTTGTCCATCATAGAATGGTAATCCCGAGTTGGTAAGATGTTAAACCTAAATCGGAGAAATAGATCATGAATGTTACAATCTGGAAAGAGATTTAAATAAGCAGGCAACTCATGGAGACCTCCAGCTTCTGTTTGGCATTTTAGATATCTCTTGTATTTATTTTGGTCAGCTATGGTTTGGATCCAATCATTGGTCTGTATTCTTCTCTTTGCGTGCTGAGGTCTATTGATCAGCATTTCTTCAGAGATATCTTCAGTTTGCATCTTCATTTGGATTTCAGAAACCCATTTTGAAAGTGCTGTGATGTTAGAGCTGTTTTTTTTGTCTTTCAATATTTCCAGTGACGGGTTCTTGTCTTTGGAGATTATTTTCCTGAGAAGGTCCATTTGTTTCCACAAAACTATTGATTTGATGGACTGAATAGCTAGTTCGTAACGGATTCTTGCCGATGGAAACGATTTTGGGAGAGATAGAGTTTTTCTCCAGAACAGTGCTTCATACCTGGTCCAGTTTATGGTTTCTTGGTTGACCAAGGACTCAGTTGCATACGTCAGAATCGGGATTACTTTTTGTTTATACAAGGCTATTATGGGTTTTATAGAGTATGTTCCATACTTTCTATGAAAGAAATAACCTTGTCTGGCCAGGGATCTGGCTTTTTCCTCAATATAATTCTTCCATTCTTGTTCATTAGCGGAAGAGTTGATCATCACACCCAGATATTTCATTGACGTTGTTACAGCGATCACGTTATTTGCTAAATATATTTTCAGAGTTGATTTATTATTTTTACACGAGGCAAGTTTCATTGTCTTTGTTTTATTGCCGTTAATCACCAGGTCGTTCTCATGCATGTATTCTTGAGTTTTATCTAAAGATTTTTGTAGACCTGATATGGTTTTGTCCAAAATGATAATATCATCAGCGTATATTAATGTCTGAATAGATTCATTGTTGATTTTTGGCGGGTTTGCAGCTGAGTTTTGGATTTTCTCACTAAAGTCATAGGTATACAAATTGTAGAGGCAGGCTGCCAATGGGCATCCTTGTTTCAAACCATTGGAGGTGTGAATGGCAGATGTTACCATTATGTCATTGGTTAGCCGGACTCTAACCGAGGTATTTAAATATAGCTGCTTGATGGGATTCAAAATAGAGGCTGGACAACCCCAGGTCGTAAGTTTGGACCAAAGCTTTGACCTGTTCACTGAATCAAAAGCCATCTTTAAATCTATAGAGATGGCATATACTTGATGTTTCTTGATTATCGCTTCATGTTTAATCAGATTCAGTAGCAGTAGATTGACGTTTGTTCCAACTTTCTTGACAAAGCCAATTTGCCTTTGTTCTTGTTTTGCATTCTCCTCAGCCCAGTTGTTAAGTTTTTTAACAAGAAATCCTGCAAATAATTCAGGGGATACAGCAGGGCAATGGGTTAGTCGGGCTTTTGCGATCACCAGCTTTGAAGATAGGAATCAAAACGGCCAAAGTCCAACTATGAGGGATTTGTTTTGTTTTTTCGATAAGTTGCAGAAGCAGAATGAAGAATGCTGCCCATTCGTTCGGATTTGCTTTGAGCATAGCATTTGATAACCCATAGGGTCCCGGAGCTCTGGAGGGATTCAGATTCATGATTGTATTTCTTATATCATTAACATCCCAATTGAGATTCCAAGAATCCTCATTCTGTGTTGTAGCGGTTAATGAGACATTGGGCAAGGGATTATAGAGTATTGTAAAGTGCTTAATCCATTCTTGAGCTTCCACTTCTTGGATCATAGATGTTGCTTTGGGACTGGCGTTCAATAGAGACCATAAATGCCTTGTGTTTTTCTCTTTGAGTGCAGCTAGAATTGCTTCAGCATCATTCTGTTTTATTTGAGCCTTCATTGCTTTAATTGCATTTGAGTATTTTTGTTTTTCTTTTTTTATTTTAATTTCAAAATCAGATTCTTTCATTTTTTTTAGTTGCCTAATTTGCCTTTGGAGAATCTCTTTCTTCAGTACAATTTCTGAATTGAATTGATGTTTATGTACGTTAGTAGATTTATTTATCTTATGGCACGGTTGTTGATATTTCTCAAGAATCCAACTGTAGTTAAGTTTTGCTTGGTCCTGAAGCAGGGACTCTTTAAAGATTGATAATAATCCAGGTAGTTGATGGTTTTTGATACAGAGTTTACTAAGACCGTCATTGATCTCCAAAGCTGGCAAATGTATTTGTTTATTCGTGGATATTTTGTTCTTACCGTGTCCCATGTGATTCTTATTTGATGGTGGTCGCTGGTGGATTGAGGAGTGTTGTGAGTAGAAATGATTAGGTTTCTTATCCCTTCTGAAGTAAAGATATAGTCAATGATGGATGTTGAATTTTCACGTGACCATGTCGGAAGAGGTACTCCTTTATTGTTCAGAGTGGGATCAATTAGTAGGATATTATGGATGGATAATTCTTTGACCCATTTTTTTAGCTCTGGCTGATAATGCATTTGACTCCAATTTAAGGCCTTCTTTATCAAATAAATGGATTTTAAGATCCCCTGTAATTATGAATTCTGCTCCATGATTGACCAAGGCAATATTATCAATTTCGTCATATATGGAATCGAGGAACTTGTTGTCATTCATCGCAGTCGGATTCCAATATATATTGAAAATGGTAACGTAGATGATTTCCATACGTTGATCTCGATCTTTATTAGGAGTTGGTATGAGAATGGTCATGTACTGGGCCCAAGGATGAATGTTCTTTCTTGATACAATTGTCCATGTAGGGTTCATTTTTACAAGGATCAGCATGCCTGATGCCGGTCGGCCTTGTTGAGAAGAGGTCGCAGGATTTGTTAGGGTTATAAAGCCTTCACATACTACCTCTTCTTTTAACCAAGTTTCTTGTAGGCATATTATATCAAGTTCAGCAAGTGCAACTGAGCCTTCAGTGAAAAGGTGTTTATGGACTCTAGTGTTCCATGAGCATAGAGAGACTGGGCACGCCTGGGTTTGATGTCCTGTTAGTTGTTATAGGTAGGTTGTCTTGCTCAGGGGCCAACGGTCTTGGCTCATATTGGATCTTGAATCAGTGTCAGGGATCTGCTCTTGCTCGTGCCATATCCCTCGTTATTTCGTAGCCTCATTTGTATAGGTCAAATAATTTTCTCCATCGTTATGTTTTGGATTAACAGACAGATCGTTATGTTTTTTCTGTGTGTTTCGGGCCTCTTTATGTGTGTTCATTTTATTGTAATGGTAAGAATCCATCATCGCGAGTTTATTGCTGCATTTGTTCCGAGCCATTAAACTCGACACAGTAATTTCTTCAGCTTCAAAACCTAAGATTTCCAGTTGCTGGTTAGTGTATAATACGCGGTACATTAGTTCTTCACAATAAAAATCAATCTGTACTGATTCTATTTTTTCTTTGTTGGGAAATAGAATCACATCGATGTCTCGTGATTTGATGTCCGCCGTTTGTGGAATAGCATTTAGTAGTCGTAGAACATTAGCTCTATTCAAAATTACAGGCTCATCAATATTTGTTGAACTGGGAGCTAAAGAGATTCTAAAAGCGTAGGACCTTTTTTTCGGGTTGAAAAAAGTTGGTCTGACTAGAGGTGGATCTAAATGAGGGGGAAAAGTCGTGTTATTGCTTGGTTTCTTTTTCATTTCTGAGTGGGGCCATGAATCGTCATTTGACACCTCTGAGTAATCCAAAAAAATGTTCGAGGAGTCCTGATTGGCCGAACTCATATCTGAGTAATCAAGAGATGAATCTTTGCATTCATCAAGAACGAGAAATGCGTCATCTTGCGGATCCAAGGAGATGGAAGCCTCCTGTGTTGAGTCTTCCTGGATAGAAACATCCTCGGTACCACTCTCACTGGCTGGGGATGGAAGAGTCACTTTAGAAGAGGAGTCTTGTTTTATTACTGCCAATAAAACGTCTAATGGTTCAGACAGTGGCTGATCCGCTCTTTTGCTAGGCGAGTTCGCTCTAGTATCAGTTGGTATGGTGGCAGTCACAGCTACTGAGTTAGTGGGCTTTGGCGTTGTTTTTACTACGTTCTTGATTGTGTTCTCTTGCAAAGATTTTTGTAGGTTTTGCATTTTCCTTAAGAAGGCCCGTGAGCCTGTTTGAGAATTTTTTGGGATTTTCCTTGCATTTGGTTTGGAATGAAGTTCTTTTCCCACCAAGCCTTGTTTGGTCAGGTCAAAGATATCAAATGGAGTACATAATGGCGGTTCAGCATTAGAAATGGGCATATCGTGTTTTGGAACCAGAAGACCATTGTTGAATGGTTGCATCTCGTATTGGGTCCACTGATCTATTTTTGGAACATCTATTTGAACAGTACTAGATACAGTTTGGGTTTGTTTTGTTGTCCAAGCAGATTGAGGCAACACCTGTGACTGTTTTTTGATTTTTTCATCCATCATTTTTTTAGTAATGCAAGATACGGCCTCCATCAGGTTTTGTTTGTCAGCACGGTCGACTCTTGCCACTTCAGCCAGACGGCTTTGCCACAATCTTGATGCCTCCGCTTCATATTTTAGTCGTTCCTGTAAGGTTCCAATAAAGCTTTCAAAATGAGTTTATTTTGTCATGATCATAGCAAGTAGAGTAGCTTGATCTTTGGTTGAGTCCACCATCGCTTCTTGTAATTTTAGAAAGGGGATCATAGCTACAGATAGTACAGCTACTAGCGAATTGTGTAGGTCTAACATCGTAGTTGGTAGTCTTTCAGGTAGTTCCGGGGCGTCATTGGATACTTCAGAGATCTTATGTGATGAAAAAGAGTCATGTTCTATGAGGTCTTGAGCGGACTTTGGTGAGTTTTTTATGGTTACCTGGGGTCCTTTTGAGGCAATTGGGGTTGAAGTATTAATTTTTGGAACTAGAGTATGATTCTGGATTGCTCCAAAGACTTCCTCTCTTTTTTGTTGTGAATCCATAATCGCATCGATCTCGGTTATATCGAGTGATAGACGCGCAATGCGAACTGAAAGTGGTTTGGATTTCTCGCTATTTATTGTATCAATTGGTAAGTAAGTTGATTGCCATTGTTGTTTGGCTGCTTTAGCTCATTCCCTAAGGGTTGGTGTGTAGCAAGGATCCTCAAAAGTAGAGTTACATACTAGTTCGACAGGTTGATGAGAAAGTACTGTGGACAGACTGGATTGTTTTGTGGAAATCAAGGATGAGGGTTCATGGTGAATATTATGGGCCTCATTACGACCCTGGCGGAGTGGGTTTACGCCAGCGTTATTCGCGGCGGACCCGTCCGCCCTACTACGAGTTCCCGTAGCGCCATGGAACGTTTTCCGCCTGGTTTTTCCGGGCGGAGAAATCCATGGCGCTACGGGACCTTGTTGTTAATTACGCCACCGTATTTTACGGTGGCGCAATTAACGCCTTCCCCACTCCCATTATACCCTATGGGGCAAAAATGGGAATGGGGAAGGGTAAAATGGGGAATGGGGATTTACCGCCCCGCCAAGGTCGGCATGGGGTGGAAAATCCGCCAACCTCCATGGCGCTATCGGCAGCTTTCCGCCGTGCTCCGCGGTGCATTTAGCACCGCGATTTCCGCCAGGGTCGTAATGAGGCCCTATGTGTTGATTTGTTTACCTTGACTTGGATAGTCGTTCCCGTTTCTGTTTGTGAAAATTCAGTGAGGATAGCAGGTAGAGACAATTTTCTATTTGCGATCGGAAGAACGTGAGAAAGAGGTGTATGTTTCAATTTACCTGACAGTGAAAGAGGGTCAGGCTCGTTATTCTCTGTTATCTGCATTGTTGGTAAAGGACTTACATGAGTTTGTTGAATTTCCAATGGATTTCGGGCCTGATCTTCAGGCCGGTGTAATTCCGCCGTCACATCTACTTGAGAACTAGTATTTAATTTCGGTATTTGCTTTGCTTTTATCATGAGTTCAGCCGGGCTTTTGTTTGCCAAAGAAACCGTTTCTTCTAGTTTGCCTTGAAGGCAAGTATGTGGTTTAGTGGGTTCCATTTTAGTGATTTTTATCGCACGCACGCAGGATACAGAAGTATTCGAATGACGCATGTAATAAACTGTTATTAACAAAGGCAGTACTTACCGCCGCACCCAGCCGCAAACAGCCAAAAACAGCCGCGCCCTTTACACCACTGCGGGCTTCACGCCGCAAGGGCTGCAGCTAGCAGTTTTTATGTTAGTTTCCTGTGGGAGTGGCATGAGCAGGTCATGTGACTCAGGTCACGTGGGAAACCAGGAAGCAACTGGAAGTAATTTGCTCTCTTCAACTGCTGACGGCTCCAGCTGTCAGACTCACGCGAGTCGGAGCAGGATGATACTTCCAGATCAGGTAAGCAGACAAGAGCCAGCAGGGTCAGCAAAGCCAGAAGTCCAGCCGCACAGCCAAAAACAGTTGCGCCCTTTACACCACTACAAGGGAGAGGCACCTGGTATCAAAGTATATGCAGTGGGCACTGGTGCACCAGTGCGCAGAACAGGGCCTTATCAATGCGGGCCAGTTTGGTATAGATTTGGGCGTCTTTTACTTGATCCAACAATTTGGGATTAAGGGGCAGTGGATAACGTTTTTTTTCTGTGATCTGGTTTAATGCACAATAGTCGATGCAAGTCCTCAAATCTCCTTCCTTCTTTGGTACGAACAATAAGGGACTGGCTGCCAGTGAATTAGATGGGCGGATACATCCATTTGCCAGGTACTCATCAAGATAAGATTTCAAATGGAGGTTTTCTGGTTCAGAAAGTGCATAGATTCGACCACAAGGAATTTGTGCACCAGGTATGAGGTTGATCTGACAATCGTAGGGCCTGTGCGGTGGTAGAATATTGGCTTGTTGTTTCTGGAACACGTCTTGAAAATCTTGGTATTCATTTGGTAGAGTACTAGTCTACTAGTCACACCTAGTACAATCGCCATCATACTGGGAGTAGCGGATGTGCATAAGTCTGTTTTCCCCTTTTCTTGGTAATAACAGGTGCAAGCACAATCAACGGAAAAGGCCAACTTCTTGGCATGCCAATCTGTTAGAGGGTTGTGAGCTACAAACTATGACATCACTAAGATTAGTCGAAACTGAGGAGCTTTGATGAGATCGGATGCAATAGATTCTCGGTGTCCATCCTGGCACAGTAGGGTTAGTGCTGCTGTACATTGGGTTACTGGTCCGGAAGCTATTTCTGTCCAATCAACAGTAGTAACTTTTTCAGCAGTCAACTTAGAGCATAAGGGAAGCCCCATCTCTGCTGCCAGATCTTGGTCTACATAATTCCCAACTGCTCCGCTGTCTATGTATGCTTCGACAGCATGCATCCGAGATGGTTGTTGGTGATTTATCAAAATGACTGGTAATGCAAAGTGTGAGGTCTGTGGCTCATCCTTCTCTCTCGACAAGCGGACCTCTACGCTTGCCGGGCTTGGTAGTTTTCCGACTCCTTGTTATTATCTTCCTTCTCTGTGGCTCCAACAGTTCTCCTTGGCGGTTTCACTGGACATTCTTTGAGGAAGTGGCCTGATTTTCCGCAATATAAGCATAATTGCTGTTGCCTTCTCTTGTCTCTTTCAGTTTTAGTTAAAGGGGGCCATACACCTCTGATTTGCATGGGTTCTACTGTGTTTTCCAATGTACGTGGAACATTATCCTTTGACCGGACATACACAGCTCGAGTGTCTATCCTTATCCGGTCCGCTTTTTGGTCTTGCAATCTGTGATCTAATTGCACCACAAGGAATTCTCCACAGTCTTTAGGTGGGTTAACCACTTGAGTAAGGACATCCTTTAGTTCCCCTTGTAGACCCCAATGAAATAGTGTGGTCTTTTTTATCACAGGCCACCGAGCTTCAATGACTAATCTGTTAAATGTTACTATATATGTAAGCAAGTCTTGACTTCCTTGACGGAGTGACAAACGTTTGTTGTCTAATGCTTGGCCTTGGGTATGACGAGCAAAGAGTTTTTCCATTTCCATCTGGAAAACCCCAAAGTCATGTAACAATGGGTTATCCTGACTTACCAATGGTACCGACCAATCCGCAGCACTGCCACTCAGATATGACAAGACAAAAGCAACCCGTGTTTGGTCGTTAGGAAAAGCCTCAGGTCTGCAAAGGAAATGAAGACGACACTGGTTCATGAACATTGCATGCTTCTTGGGGTCCCCTGTAAATCGCTCAGGTGGAGCTAAAGGAACTGCTCCAGGAAGGGTTATTTGTACTGGATTGGTGGAAGAAGTTGGTACAGGTGCTGGCGGAATGTGACCACGCAATGGGGTCTGTCCTGCCTTTGATTGGAGCAATTGTCTACTTATTTAGTCGGTACAATACTTAGTAACAATCAAATCCCTCATAAGAGTGTTGGTTTCTTGCCTGGCTAAATGTACTTCAGCGCGTAATTGTCCCAACAACTGAACTAACTGGTCAGTCTCTAAAGTCTCCATGACGCCCAGGTGGATATTATTATTGAGGCTTTGCATTCTGTTACGCTCACCTGGTATCCAAGGGGACGCCACCCATCTTTGGTTGGATGATTTGCACTCTCTAACCCTCTCCCGGTCCCTTGGTAAGGCCTCTGGTTAAAGATGGGTCTGCAATATACGAGAGCTGGATTCAATACCAGATTGTCTTTATGTTTTCCCACCTCCCTTGGCATCAACTCCTCCCTCCCTCTTGGGCCTTCTCCTCACCTTGATATTGTAAAAGGTGGATTTTCCGTCCTGCTCCTCGTGGCAGGGGCGCGTAGATGTGGGGGGCGAGCAGCGACCAAGTTACTTCACTGGTGCAAGTCCCCATGTGGGAATCCAGGCCTGCTGTGACTCCGTACGTTTGCTGCTTTACAGTCTTTATATCCAGTTCTTATGTTCCTCTTAGTTCGAATAATAATGTCTTGCTTCTTTCCTTTTAGGTATCGAAAGGTATTTTGGTGTTGTCATGCAGTTTGAAGACGAGCATGGGACGGTAGGCGAAAACGCGGTGTGCGTGATGCTGTCCGATGAGTAATGCGCAATGCGCTGCGCTGTTTCGCCTTTTATATTGCTAACCTGTGTCTTTTCTCTCCTTGCAGGTTGCGATGTTCCTCGCCGAGTGCCGTAATGTTCCAGCAATGATACTGACCAGGAGATGACTACCGAGGTAAGAATTGTGTGGCTTTCTTCATTTGGGAGGAAACGGGAGGAAACGCTTACTAATGCTGTCTTTCTTTTTCCTCTTTCCAGGTTATGGTATTCCAGGATGCATGTGGTGCCGGATGATGGAGTTCGTACGTTCAGGTGAGTGGAACTGAAGTCGGCGACGGATTGAAGACAGGATACTGTTCCAGGTAATTTTCGTAGTGTTCTTTCCCTCTCTGCAGGTCCTCGGTTTCAGGTAAACTGGCATTAAAGAACTGGACACAGTGAGCGTTACGCTGCCCACAGCAGAATAACGCAAAGCATGTTCTGCTGTTTGGGTGTGGTTTAAATAGTCTCAGGTAAAGTAGTCCAGGTAAAATAGTCCCAGGCCTGCCACACTCAAAGTAGTCCAGGTAAAGTAGTCCCAGGCCTGTCACACCCAAAAGACTAGACCTCATAGCTCAGTTCCTTGTAACTGAGCTATGTGTGTCCCTCCATGTTGGCTGAACCCCTCCAAGTTAAATTGTCCCAAGTAAATAGTCCCATTCTAATGTTGGTCTTCATGATGGTTATGAGCCTGGTGCCAAAGGCGCCAGGACTGTCTCCAAGAGAGTCTTGGATGAGGTTTTAAGGCCTTTGACCTGGCCCTAACTAGAAGGCTGACTTGCCAGTGAGGGCCAGGGGCAAGGGTCATGACAATGGGTGATATTTCCGCAGACAGTACCTGGAAGAGTAGTGTAAAAACTTCCACCATAGATAATTTTTATGGTTGTGAAAAGTTACAGGTGAGGGTAGTTGACATCAAAGTCAACTTTACTGAGTTTAGTGATCATTCCATTCTCTCTATAAGAGTGGAGGTGGATACTTCTCTAAGAAAGGAATATGATAAAGCAAGAACTGTAGTTCTTAATGCAGGAAGAAATAGATTAGGCTGGTCTGACAGGAACCTGCAGTCGATTAATAATGTATGTTTACCATACAGGATGAATATAGGCAGTTTACATCTCCAACTGATATTGTAAACTGGATAATCTCGATCACATACACATTTTTACCCATGGAAGTTGTGCATTTTTTAAAAATGTGGACCCAAAGTGGCACATTTATGACTAAAATATGAACTATAAGCAAAATATTCTGAGGCATGAACTGAGAGGTACTAGGAACTCCAGTATGAACGAGGGTGGAAAAAAGCAAAGATCCAGATTCCTGAAAAATAGGTATAGAAACTGGGTCAAGCATTATAAGGCTCTATCATGTAATTCAGTTAGCAAACTAGGTATGGCATTTTAAATTCAGGTGATAACAAAAGGCTATGGTCGACATTTAATAGGACTACCCAGGAATCCTGTTGTATTGATGATGAAACATGGGGAAGATTTCTAACAGGACAATTTGATGCAATTGAGCAACCTGTACTAGTGAAAACTGATAGTGCCCTGATTTGATTTTATAAAGGGTCTTAAACGGTCGCTGGCATCAGGGCCCGATGGGGTCTGTAAAATGGTTATGAAGGCCAATGCCATTCTGTGGTCAGAGATTCTGGGTATTTTTTTTGAAAAATGTTGTTGCGTGGATAGGTTCCGGACTCATGGAAAATGTCTCACTTAATCACCATTTCTTAAAGAGGAAGAGAGAAGACCCTGGGAATTTACCAGCTATTAGCCTTGACCGATGGTGGCAGTACATTTTTATAGACTTGGTCATTCAGAGAGATTAACAATTGGGTACAAAGTAGGTCTGTTATAAATAGTTTGTAAACTGGCTTTGGGAAAGGTCTTTCTACAGTTATGATTATACTTGTAGTTAACATTGAGCAAGCCAAATTAAAGGAGGACAACCCATTGTATGTTTACTGCAGATTTTGATGCAATTGACAGATATAAATTGTGGAAAAAACTAGAAAATGTAGGGATGCCCAAAAATGTGCTTTATGCTTGCCAACTGCTATAACATGATAACGCAGTCTGAATGAAATTGATTGGTCTAGATGGTTCTAGCCCCCCTCCTGTTTAATTTATTTGTGGGCAATTTGGGTTTTGCATTGGAAGAGATGAATAACGCTCCTCCCAGTCTTGGTCATACAAAAATAGGATGGCTTGGGTATGCCGATGATTTTGTTATTTTTGATAGTACCTTTATGGGTAATAGACGAAGTGCCTAGGCCATCCTGGATTATGCAGAACGCAATGGGAGTATGAGTAAACACAGTTCATGGCCTTTGGTAGGGCAAGTGTGAGTCAACTACACATAGAATGTAACAACAGTGGCATTGAGAGAGTTGAGAACTATTGCTACCTCGGGTACGAGATCAAGTACAGAAGTGGGGATGAACTTCTGCAAAAAACGTCTCTAAGGCTCTGTCTATTATGCTTGTGATAAAGCAATTTGTGAGGTGCATCGCTCGATATAACCTTATTGGCATAATACGCATCTATAGGCAGAAGATAGTTTCCACTATTTTTTATTCCCTGGAAACCTTCTACAAAAATCTGACGCTATAGGCAAATAAATCGTGGGATTAGTATGGAGAAAAGTTCTGGGTCTCCACTCCTGTCAAGGCTATAAGACTGGATTTAGGCTTAATATCCCTTATAAGAGTTGACTTTGGTAATGTTTACATTAAAATCACGTGTTCAGAAGAAGATAACTTTTTGGGGATAATTACATCAGCCCTTTTGAACCATAAGATATCTGTGTTTCATGCTTATAAAAGGATAAATGAGACCTTCTTGCATCTTATTGGATGGAAGCCAGTGTGCGAGCATTGCATTGGAATAGTGTTGAGATCCTTTAGTAAATGTGCAGAAAAATGGGACTGGACAAATACATTTGCACAAATGTTTTTTTTCCATTTAAGAAACCTCAGAGGTATATATGTCAAACCATTTCTCCTGTGATGAAAAGACTGTTTATGTTGCTCAGATTCAATACATTGGAGGCACTGGCCATTAGGGGAGCGTCGCTGGGTATACCAATGTGTACCCAAACATGCAGGCTATGTCTTGATCTGAATCAAGTTGAATCTATTAGACATTTTGTAACATCTTGTCCAGCTATGTATAGGATTTACATAATGTACCTTAGTAAACGTGGACCAAATGCAGGAAATAAGAAGTGAGACCTTTTGGTTAAGATGTTTCTCGAGTTATTGTCCTACTATGACCGTAGAAATTGTTCAGAAAGCTGCAGCTTTTATATTGTCCAAAAAGGGGATTAAAACTGTGGTTGGATAATATACAGCATGTGGTTTAATTTCATATTGAATGGATTGTTTAGTCGTGATAGCTACTGTAATGGTAAATGTTTTTGTGTTGTTGTTGCATGTATCTTCTACCGGCAAATGTTTTGATTTTATTTATTTTACAATGGAATTGTATATAATGATATTTCAATTTGAATGCATGATTGTATTGTTGATCATTGTGTGGAATGTTATATAACTATGACACACTAAATAAAATGAAAATAAAACATAATCTCAACCCTAAGAAGAAGCATCTTAGCCTCTGTGAAAACAAATCCAATAAACATGAGACCTCCATGAGCATCATGCCTTATTCCAAACCTCTCTAAATAATGTCCCCTCAGGCGTGCTGAAAGGAAACATAACAATCACAGTACTAACTTCATCAGTGCACAATGACTATGCAAACCCAGTACAGACACTAATGGTCTGCTGATCTAGGGCAACGAGGATTTATGGTCATATTCTCACAAACGTGGTCATCTCATTGGAGATTAGAAAGTCACCAAGAAAGCACCAAAACAATCCCCGTGTGCAAAGGTGTGCAAATGCGTGGCTTAAAAGAGATGCACATGAGTGGATATTTCATGTAGCATCGGATGAGATGACCACGTTTCTGTTGCATCTGTCAGTTCCCACTTTTGTGCAAATCCTGACATGAGCCTCATTTTGTGTGAACACATGCGCATGCCATCAGATGCTAAAAAAAAAGTGCATCTGCTTTCAAAAACACAAGCAAAGTATTTCGGGTAATCTGTTTAATGTTCACTCTCATTTTTGTCTTATGTGCACAATAAGTCTAACAATAAAACAATACAAATGTTTTAACGTCACCTTTGTCGTCAGTTTATTTTGTAAAGTGTATCACTTCACATAGAAGTAAGTGTATACCATTTAAATGTCTTGGTGTTCGTTTTGCCAAGTTATTCAGGAATGTTATAGAACAGTGTATATGATTGTGTTGATGTAGTGTAGGATTATGGATTACATTCATATAGCTGTGTAAAAACTAGCAGTGTGAGTGCTAGAACCACATGGAAAGTGGTCTACTTCCTAATCTCCTCTTACATATGCACAAGTGTTCCGTGGCTGCAGGGGCATGAGCGTCCCCTGGTTTCAATCAATGGCAACAAAAAAGCACAGTATCCAGTTATGTTGTAAAATGCCCTCACAAATCCTGCACTGGTTCATGTATAATGAGGCATAACTACATATACAAAGGCAGATAAACGTAAGAGACTGTGAGGATTGTGATATCACTACCATTACACGACTGGTGATCTGGGAGGAGCCTTTTGAAAAGAAATACAGGATTTACAGTGCAAGGACTAGTGGTGGTATGGTATGGTATGGGCTCCCATGGGTAGTGTAAGTGTCCCTCTCAGTGTCCCACCATCTACACTATGATATGGGGGTGGCAAGCGGTACTTCTGGGTGACCTCTTCATCACCCACTTTAAGTATAGTGATCCTCCCATGAATTATTTCCCTCATCATCAGTGCAGCAGCATGAAGCCTTTTGGATTGGCCATTTTAAGAATCCCCCCTCCAGCTACCCATCTCATTTGGTTAATATTAATAATACAATTAGATCTGTGTGTAGTCCATTTTATGATGAAAACCCCTTCTCTGGTTTTTCCCTTAATCGTTTGATCTAAGAGTTTAAGAGTTGGGGTCCATCTACTCCGAGTCTTGTGACCTGAGAGGTGGGGACTATCCTCTCCTAGTGTTGTATGCAGCAGTTTGATTTTCTGCCAATAACCTTTCATGTGAATGTGATAATTTAATCAAACAAAAAATATTTGACACTATGTGTTGCACTACATACAGAAACATTTGGCATGACTCTGTGACATATTGTTTTTGGGAGTTATTGATTTTCTCCCATTCTTCATAGTTTGTATAATTGTAAACCACACACTTTTTAAATTTACAGAACAAACATCTTTGTACCTATAAATCACTATTGGTTTCTGGATCTTACATTTTTTGACTTTAAACGTTATGGATTTTTTATCTATTATACATTTAGGTTAAATGGCAAACATAATGTTTTGCTCTTGTTAACTTGGCTGCATCTAAAAAGAATACCATTTCCGGCCACAAGCTGCCCTTATGGTTACATTATAAAACAAGCTCCTTTCCATGATATTGATCAATACAGGCTCCCCCATTTGATTCATTGATTAAAACAACTTTTGATTTGGAGTCTTAGTACTTGCATTAGCCATAGCAGCTGGTTTGAACAATCCCTGGCATGTGATTCTTACCTTCTCATGATCTGGAGTATTATGACACACACCCATGACTTTGAGAATTCCTCTCGAGTGGGAAAAAACTGCTCTAATTTCAATCCAAATTCAGATATATTCAAAACACTTTCAATCTAAACAGAATTGTTGGTTTTCCAAATTAATAGAACTAATGGCTGTGATTGTTCTTTTAACATTATTTCACCTTAGCTAAATGAAGTGTATTGCAGCATCCAATTCACTTATCAGTTTAGTTCTGTTTCATATGAAAGCAAATAATATATTATTTTAGAATTCACACATGTATTTTCTCTGTACAGAACATAAAAAATATGACATGATGGTGAAATCCTGGATTTGTTTATTTATGTTTCAGAGTTTCAAAATAAATGTGCTGGGGCCTTAAGTGAACTATGTTGATGGTAATGATATTCCAAATACTTTGGCCTTAACACTTTTGGATGTGACCATGTTCTATATCAACAGAGATAGTTCTCGTGCTCCCAAATGGTGGATAGAAATGTATTTTAATTTAACATGACATGTTCCTTTAGCACCTTTAGCATTACAATGATGCAGTCTACATGTCTTTGTGGTGGGTGCAGTCAATTGCAGAATGCAACACCATTTCTCTTATGTATTCACTCATCATTTTCCACTTAGTTTCCGATTAGTGCCATGTTAAAAACAAGCAGAACTGTAAGCGGATTCAATTCAACACTACAGCTAAGTCAATGCCTAGTCTGGGATGCAGATGGAAACCCTTATTGATATATTTTTATGTCCAGTTCGTTTACTCTGGATGACAACCCTTATATAACACCCCTCTCTTAGAATCCCTCTGACCCCACTGAGCCAAGAAGTAGGTTTGTTTTGCAAATTACAAGGTTTATTTGAAAATAAAACAATATATATATATATATCACACTTTTATAATAAATTAATGTTTGATAGCACCCTTGTGACGATGATAGTGATCAACAATGGATAATGTTACAGTGGTACACTCTTTTTGATGGCTTAGAAGTGATATAGAGAGGATAAAGTAGCTGAGAATGCTTTTATGGCTTCAAGGACAATGCAATGATGAATGAAAATGCAGTACAGAAAATAAACTTGATGTGACTTCAACAAAAGACAATGTAATCACTTTTCTTTGACAATTCACCCCCCCCCTCTATGCAAGGTAAAGAGATGGGAGGAAAGCACACAGTTCTCAGGAATGCAATCAAATATAATTCTGTTCCCCCCCAGCAAGCTTAGAGGAAAACAGGTAGGAGTTTTAAACACAGGCAAGATACTTTGATGTGGTTGCAATTAAGTGAAAATGCTAAAAAGGCTTTTAATTCCCTATAGGAGGTTCAGGGTGAGTGAGAGATACTTTAAATCAGTTCAGGATCACTTTAGCAATGCTCTATGAATGATTGTCAGGTTGCACACGAATTTCAGAAAGGAAAGCAAGGACAAATATTTTTACACGTGGCTGAACTTAAGCAAAATGTCAAATCGCGGCATATTTAGATGCGTGCGTCAAGCGCAATTACAGAGGCACTATAAGGAGTAGGAAGTTGGTTCTAGGCTCGTCGGAAAGCTTAGAATCTTAGCTTTAAGATGACAGTTAACACTTGCTCCTGGCACAAACGGTTCCGGAGATACGGCCGATTTAGTAAAGGTAGTTTTTCGGATTTTAAATTTTAAAGCTCAGAATGACAGATGACAGTTTTCAGTTTTAAAAATGACAGAATGACACAATTCTAGGAGGCAGTTCTAATAAGCTAAAATAGTTTGGATTAGATTATTTTAAACTAAGAGATTGGTTTTGGCACAGTGCTAGCTGGGTACTCACACTAGATTTTGTACAGGAATGCAACTTTGTCACGGATCGGGTCAACCGGTTGGACTGGACTCCTGGCGGTTCTTCACAGCGGTCTGGTCTCTGGTTCTGCTCCCGGCACTGCACAGTTCTGGTCTCTCTGGATCTCTGGTCTCTCTGGATCTCTGGTCTCTGGAGATTGATGGGTTTGAAGTCTAGAGTCTCCCGGTAAAGCTTCCCGCAAGAAAGTGGAAAGTGAATGTCCCTACCTGGGTTCCAGTGGCTCTTTTTATGTGTTTTGAAAATGGGTGTGTGCCTGGGCCTAGCTAAGCCTGCCCCTCTCACTTATCATTGGGCAAGCTTTCCTCTCTCCCTTGATTGGGGGAAAGAAATGGAGTGTCAGAGTGATGCTGTAGGTTTTATGGTCAGAGGAACCTCCCCTTGTCAAATTGCACACAAATCTATTTTTGACCCAAATACATATTTATCTATGTACCATTTTTCTAATATTATAGGTCCAGTTAACATATTTTCTGTAGCACCAAACCATCCGATCCCTGTCTTTGTACAATGTCGTGTCCACTTATGACAGAATTCTTCCCCTTTTCATCCAGATAACGACCTCTAAACCTTTCCAGATTTTACACAAATGTGCACCAGGGATATGGGTTTCAGGTGATAAAGTGTCAGATTTTTAACATGCATACATTTGGAGTAACAACCTTTTTTTCCGCTACTATCCCCAAGAACATACCACAGGGTCATAACACCTCTTAAAAGGTGCACAGAAAAATCACAAGAATGATGATGTTATTTATATAATTTTGACAAGTCCACACTATGAATTATCCATCTTTTTAAAATCATGCTCTGGCCCCAAAGGGGTGTGGTTTTCCAAAGCACATGGTGGAATTTCTGGTTTATCCACTTCCCCCAAGCTCAGCTTGCTCTCACAGGCATTGCCCCTCCCAGTTTCTCCCAAGAGGAAGCCATTTTACGACCCCACCAATATAACATTTGCCTGAGCCAGGGACAGTGCTTTGTTTAGTTTCCTGTAGTCCCCAGGTGCCACTCCCCTAATTCAATCAGAGAGGTGTCATCTCCTTTTGGCAGGGGCAGCAGGATGCAGCCAGGCCTGGGAAGAGTTGTTGAGCCAGTTCAACTCCTTTCGGGGGTAGTTGTCAGGCAGAATTCAATCTCTTTTCAAGCCAGGCTTCAGCTAAATGTCACTTTAGTTCCCAGTTTTCTACATTCAAATCACACTGACAATTTTTACACATGCAGCTAGAACGCTGATTCTAAGTTCAAAACTATGACATTTCAACAGTTGCAAACTATGTTACACTCAAAAGTAGGTCACTCATTTAATTTAAACATTTCGATTTTAGTGGTTTTAAATCCAATTTCCCTTAAGCTGCTGACATCCCCAGCAATTTTTTATATATACATTAAATAATTACTTCCTTCAAGTCATTTCAGAATATAGTTTTACATTGTATCCACTTCTTAGCAAGTCTTTCCTTGGCCTGGTTTGGGTTCATTTGTTCAGTTCTACACAAAAGTCTGGTGGTTTTAAAACGCCGGCTTTCTGATAGTGGTGAGCACCAGTATTGCATATATTTTTGACATTAAGAAGATGAATTCCCCACAGTTCTCGGTTGCTTTTGGCAATCAGCATTGCCATTCCCAATGGTTTCAGGCTACTGTGTGTGTAGCATTCCCCTGAAATCCTCATAGAGCGAATTTGGCGGCGGCGAAAGCATTTTACAGTATGTATTAACAATGCGCCATTCGTATTTATCCGCCAAAAGAGTATAGACCCAGTTCATGTAACAAGATTGCATTCGGCAGGTATCTTGGAAGGCCCAGAACTTTTTCCCAAACACTTCCCTGCAGAGAGTTAAAAATGGGACCCATATTCAACAGACAGACATCTAAACTATACAGTATGGCAGGCTCTACTTTCATAGTATAAAAATATATCAAAGGCATAAGGGAGTACCTACAATACTTGGAGAAGATGATTCTCATTTGAACAGCCAAAGTATTCAGTTTAGCGGTCAAAATACCACGCCATTTTGCGAGAGACATATTGTTTAAGATATGGTAACCCAAATACGTGATCTCGTCCATAATGACTATAGGTTTGAGATTTATTACGTACTTGAACCTTATCGGATTCTTCTGTAAAACCTATAATATGGGATTTAGCCGAATTGATGGTCAAATTATTGAGCATACAGTATTCATGTAAAATATTTAGTTTATTCTGTAGCCCAAACAATATGATATCATCAGCAAGGGCCAACCAATTCAAGCGTAATTTGCCGAGATTAACCGGGAATACATTTGCTCCCTCCCAAATCTTTTCAATGTCCGCCAAATAAAGATTGAAAAGTACTGCAGCCAAGTTGCAGCCCTGTTTCACACCGATTTCTGTCGGGATACTGTCAGATAATAGCCCCTCCGGATTGATGCGGACCCTGTATGATGTATTTCGGTGTAAGGCTGCAATAATTGCAACTAACTTCGATGGAATCCCATAGGACAGCATCTTCTTCCAAAGGCGGGTGCGCAAGACACTGTCAAAAGCCGCTGATAAATCTAGAGATGCCGTATAAATTGGTCCATTATCCTTGGTACGGGATGCTGAAAGCAAATGTCCAAGAATTGATGCATTGAGCTGTGTGCCCATAGCTTTCCGAAAGCCAACCTGTGCTTTGTAAAGGATTCCTGCTGAAATGACATACTTCTCCAATTCCCACAATACTAGGTGAGCAAATATTTTAGCCGCCGTATCTATAAGGGCAATTGGCCTGAAGTTGGCCGGGTCATTCAGAGCTCCCTTTTTGTGAATAGGGATCACAATTGCCATGAGCCACGAGGATGGTATATTACTCGAAAGATATATTCGCTGGTAACAAGGCAATAAATATCTGGCCCAAAAGTGTGGATCATCTTTGTAAACACAGGGAGGCAGTCCATCTGGCCCAGCCGCTTTAGAGTACTTTAATTGTGTAATTGCCCAGATAATGTCACTAAGTATCCAAGGACATTCAGTCGGAATCTTCAGATGTAGATTCACCAACTCCAACCTTCTATGTGCAACTGGCATTGCATATTTTTCTGTGAAAAATTGTTGCCATACTGGTCCAGATTTAATCGCAGTCATGCGCTGGTCTACCTTTCCTAGAGGATTTCTTAATGCAACCCACACTTCTCTGGTGTTTCTCTTGCAAAGTTGTTCCAACATCTGTTGGTTTTCAAGAGTGTGAGCTGCATGGCACATCAATTTCATTTTAGACTTGAAGTGTGCTACAATAGAATTTTTTTTTTGATTTATATGCTAAGATATTTATAAAACCAAGTCTTGCCAACCGCAGCTCACGATTTTTACCAGCTTTCAAGATCGCAACCTCCGCCATATATTTATGTGCAGCTTTTGGTACTTTTACTCCAATACAAGCCCTAGATAAACACTCCAGGTGCTTATGGATCATCATCGTGTTCAATACATTGATTGACTCCTCATTAGCCCTAGGTGGACAGTTCTCGTTATCCACCAACAAGTCTCTGTTTATTAGGAACACCATTTTGCGACAGATACTTGGATACCACCTCACAGACAACATATGCCTATCACTTTCAATCAGTGTCATTGCCACCATAACTTCATAAGGTTCGACCCCAACGTGGAGATTCGAGAGGAGCATCCGATGATCACTCAATCCCACATCCAAAATCACAATGGGGTCAAGCAATCCAGCGCATGCCCCAGATGCAAGCATGTAGTCTATTAGGGAAGAAAATTGTCCCCACTGCCAAGAAGCTTTAATACTATGGGGAGCTAATGGAATAGGGTAAATTCCCCATGATTCAAAAACCCAACCCATATTTTGCCTCTACTAAAGGCCTGTTGGGAGTAAAGATGTGACTGGTATATCCGGGGATTGGATCCCTCTATCTCCAAACAGGAATTCATGTCTCCACCAATTAAAATTTCATGCTTAGGGAAGTAAATTGAAATCCTCTCCAGCATTTGAGTTAATTCCAATATGGCTGAGTCCATGGGTACTGCACTGGGGTTCCAATAAATGGACAGCAGGATTAAGGCCTAGGGCTTGCACCCGCTGAACTGCAGTTCCACCAGTATGATTGTATCTAATTTATCCACTAGTTTAGAAGACACCTTCAAGCTATTTTTAATAAGAATAGCAGCTCCACCACATGGACGCCCCAACGAATGGCGTTGCGCATGTACATTAAAAGCACTGTAACCATCCATTACGATGTCATACATTGCCATCGTTTCCTGCAACAATATGACGTCAGGTCTAAAATGGACCGCCACAAGTCTGTGCCAAGCGATTAGATTTCTCATGCCGCAACAATTCCAAGATGCGACAACAATACCTGGCAATTATAGATTAGTGGGATCGGGTTTCATAGCAGCTGCCACTTTAATCCGTGGCTCCAGCCATGATAGGCCACTTGACACCTGCGTTAATGAGGCCAATCTTTGAGTCAGTTCATTAGCCTCCAGCTCGTATCCAGCCACTGGGGAAGTTTTAGCCAGCTCGTTGGGAGTCGTAGGAGTAAAGTCAAGAAAAGACCAAGCACTCTCCATGTCTAGAAACAGACAGGGAGAGACCCCCAATAATTCAAAGTCATCCGAAAAGTCCAAAATCAGTTTGGTGATAATTTGAGATTGGACTCTACATAACGCTCTATAGTTGTTATGTGGAGCTAACTTGACCCAATCCAGGTCCTTGGGTGCCAGATTTCTTAAAGAGGGAATCTGGAAAAAGGTGTTCATTAGAAATGACCTGTTGATCCTGGCTAGCCCATTAATCTCTGGATTGCTGATCCATCCAAGAATCTGTTTCATGTCCTTTGGGGTCTCAGACAAGGACTGAAGGCCTTGGGGATTTTCATTCACAGATGTCATCTCTGTTGTTTCCACCTCATGACTTGCATGCACCACCTGGGGTGAGGGAGCAGGCAAAGTCAAAGCCAGAGTTGATTCCACCTCATGGGCAGCCAATTTCACATCGGCAGCTTCTTGTTTCATCAAGTTCGGAGGACAGCCGAACTTATCTCAGAATACTTAATCTCAAGTATTGCCATATGCACCTACCTGCAAGCATCTGATTGTGAGTATCAGAGCGTATATATTAAAGCACAGAAGTTGAGCAAATACACTGGATGGGAAGAAATTGGAGTGGCCCATGCAGACACTGTATATCTTTTAAATGGGGTGGCAAACCAAACAAAACAAACATTGGGGTGTTATGAGTGTAGAGGAAATGGATGAAGGTGAGTGTATTCAGATGCACAGTTTGTCATGTGCTTTATGTATTGCTGGACCAAACCCATGTTTGATCATCTGTACCCTCATATGCCATTGTGCAGTATGCTCTGATCAGCAGTACTGCAGGCTATGTCAGGGCTGAGCTTCAGGTCTACATATTGCAGGGAGGGCATATGCCATGAGACTTATGCATTTAATTGTGTGTAGCTGATGAGGCCTGTTTGTGAGAAGTATTGAAATTGAAATATTCTACCCTTTATGCAAGGTTTTTGTTACTCTTCCCTTCTCTCTTGACCACACCTAATTTGTACCAAAGGTTAGTGCCCTCTTGTCCCTAGGGCCATGGCAGGCAAAGAGAAATGATTGCCTCTAAAGGAAAACTCTGAAAATCATACTTGAGCATTGGTAACATGCATTCAGGATACCATGTGCTAGTTGGCAAGGGTACCTGGCCTGCTTTTAGCGTTAGGAAGGGATCATCACAGGCCAGTGAAGAATTCTGTTGTAGTCCAGGATAGTCACCTTAGGTACAGGTCACAGATATGGGGCATTGTGGCTGTGCCAACATTGCAGAACCCCCTCAATAGTCACGTTAGCCAGGGACCCACATATTTAAATAACACAACTTTTGAGGCTGGAGACAATTATGGTGATGGGGAAATTGTGATGGCATGGGTCATTTTCATTAACAGGAGATGGGTAATGGTTGAGGTTACGAGTCTCCAGAGTACATACATTGTGTTGGAGACAGGTTGAACCCAAGCGACGTGTCACACCGGCTGAAAGGTTTGCACGACAGAGCAGATCAAGGAAATGTCCATAGAGAATTCAGGGAGGAAATGTCATCAAAAAGAGAGAACATGACAACATCATGCATCTCCTTATGTTGTACAGAGGGCAAATATGTATGTGTTGCAATGTGTGAGGGACTCATTTTGGACCAGGCAACACCACCTAATAACGTGTGCATGAAGGGAGCAAAAAGGTAGGTATATTTGCATCATTCAAATCACCAGAATACTGTGGGTAAGAGCCTTTCATCTCAAGCAGGGGTGTGTTGGATATTTCCTGCCACTTTCCTTTTTTACACAATTTCTACCACAGGTTTGGCTAGACACCTACAGACTTTGTACTGTTCTAGACACTCATAACACTGTGTATCATACATTGATCAGACTCTAGGGACAATAAAACCACAACACATGCTCACCGTTTTGCTGTTTATATGAAAAGGTTTAAACTTCATAGCAAGAAAAGACACACATTTCAGATTTCCACATTGTTGATGTGTAAGAACAGAAAAAAACATAATTTTTAGCAGTGCATGGTGTTGGACAAAAGGACGAACAAAACATACAATTTCACACTACCATTTTCCTTTGGTTCTGGAACATTCATTATAATGAGTGTAAACTAAACTGAACCCAGCTCCTTGGTGATATGTCCCCACCCTTGTCTAATATTGGGTTAGTATGGGATTAGATATTATGGACTCTCCTGCATAGCAGAACAACCCCCATTGCCAGTTCAGATTCAGGCAGCTACCTTTATCCTTGGGTACCTTATAAATAAAGGGAGTTATGTCTTTTGGGCCGGTTTGACACCTTTCCAGATTACCGAGCAAGAGAATCCCAGCTAATGTTGTCCTTACTGATATTCACTCTACTTTATTTGTGACTCTGGTGATCCCAGCCCGTCTGAGCTGCCTGCAACCTGTGCTCCATTCAGCAGCAGCCCATCCTTCCAGGTGACAGGATCCCAAGACACTGCACTACTCGGAACTCTGTCATGCTGCCAGTTACCCAGCAATATCATCAGTCCTCAGCAGCTTTCAAGGCCTCCGTCTGTCGATTGTGCTCTTCTCACTCAATGCAAACATAGTTGGCAAAAGCTCACGCTCACCTTCTCCAAAGCCCTCAGACCTCTTTTTATGGTAAGCCCCAGATCTCTTTCAAAATTCTGATAACAGAAAACTCAGGCCTTGCTAGAAGTCAGAGGGCCTCATTACACGGATGGCGGTGGACCAAGGTGCTATTAGCACCTTGGTCCATGCCAGTAAAATACCGGCACCGCCTTGGTGGAAAGGGGAATTACCGCCCTATTCCAAGGTTGGTGGGGCGGTAATTCTCCCTTCCCCCATTGCCCTTCCCCATTCCAATGTTTTCCCCATAGGGCATAATGGGAATGGCAAAGGTGCTAATTACGCACCGCAAATTGCGGTACCGTAATTAGCTCCCTGGTCCCTTTGCGGGTTGGTTTTTAATGCCTGCAAAAAGCAGGCGTTAAATACTCCAACCCGCAAAGGGACCTCGTAGTAAGCCGATAAGGGTTTACCGGTACCGGTAAAATACCAGTACCGATAAACCCTTACCGCCTATTGTGTAATGAGGCCCAGAGTCTTTTAACGCCCAGGCCAGTTTTTTTTTTTAACAACTTTATTTTTCACGGTTACAGCGTTATTTATGCATTACAAGGTTATTGTGAGTCCCTTTACCATTAGTATGTCTGCCGCAAATTCTCCACCACCTCCCGCAATCCCTCCTCCCCGATCCTTTTAGTCTGTGGCTCTCTGGTGGGTTGGCGACCCATCAGGGCTTAGGGGACCCAGATAGTGCGCCACCAGGCGGGGTTGGAATGTTAGCGCCGGGAATTTGGAGTGGTAGTCCAGTACTGGGGCCCAGCAGTCAGTGAAACGGTGGAGTGCCCCCTCCTTTGCCGCTGTGACCTTCTCTGCCACCAGCATCTCCCAGACCTTTATCCACCAGAGGGCTAGCAGCGGGCCCTCCTGTGTCTTCCACTTCCGTGCCACTGTAATCTTTGCCGCCAGCAGTAGATGTGTCAAGAGTTTGGCGGATCGGCCTGTTTTCGGATAGCAGGCCGGGCTCGCCACCCCAAGGAGGACCACCTCCGGGTCCATCGGCAGTTTACGCTGAGTGATGTATTCCGCTATCTGCAGGACCTCCTTCCAGAAGGCTTGAACTGTCAGGCATCCCGACCACATGTGGAAGAAGGATCCCTGCTCGCCGCAGCGTCTCCAGCAACCTGGGTCGACATCAGCATTGCAGTGGTGCAGGTGGACCGGGGAGTAATACCAGCGGTGGAGGAGCTTCAAGGCGCACCCCTTGTTTGTGATGCATCTGGATGTCAAGTTGATCCTGGACTATATCTCCAACCATGTTTGGTCTTCCACGGGATGCCCCAAGTCCGCTTCCCATCTGGACGTGTACGGTGGTCTGGTCTGCAGCATGTCCTGCTGGAGGAGGCGGTACAGTTTGGTGATCTGGCCTCGACCTGTGTTTTCCACTGACACCTGTTCAAGGGGGTGGAGGCGAACCGCTGGCTGTGATATCCAGTGGCGGAGTTGGATGTATGTAAACCGCTCTCCTTCTGTCAGCTGAAAGCGAGCTTTTCATTCCTCAAAGCTGAGTGGGATGTTAGCCGCGTAGAGTTGGGAGAGGGTTCGGAGGCCTCCTTTATTCCAACGGTTGAAGCGGGCTGCCTCCATTCCCGGTCTGAAGTCGGGATTCCATATGACCGGTGATAGAGGGCTCAAGCCCCTGGGGACCTTCCTCCTCCGTCGGGCCCATGCCCATGTTTCCAGGGTCGCCTTGGTTGACGATAGCATCCGGGGTTCTCGGCTCTGGGGGGACCCGGGGATATGCAGCAGAGAGTGTAACTGTGGCTGGCATCTGGCTTGTTCAATGCAGGACCATTTCGGGGAGGCCTCTGGATTCGCCCAGGCCCCAGCGCTTGCCAGTTGGGCCACCAGGAAATAGTTAATCAGGGTGGGGAGCCCAAAGCCACCCCATTTGGCGGCTCTGGTCATGACCCTCATGGGTATCCTGGCTCTGCGTCCCCTCCATACGAATTTCCCTAGTTTCTTCTGTAGGCATTCCAAGGCCTGTTTTGGGGGGGGGGGATTGGGAGAGCGGAGCACAGGTACAACAGCCTAGGGAGGAGATTCATTTTGCACGCTGTGATCCGACCCAATAGAGAGATCTCTTGGCTGTTCCAACGTTGGAGGTCCACCTCCAGTTCCATGAAAAGCGGGGGGAAGTTAGCAGCGTATAGTTGTTTCGGATCGGCTGTGAGGTGAATACCCAGGTAGGTGGTTGAGGAGGAGCTCCATGCAAGTGGACAGAGCGTTTGGAGGCTGGCCACGAGGGGAGCACACAGATTGACGCCCAGGGCCTCTGATTTGGAGTAGTTCACTTGGAATCCGGCTACTCCCCCAAAGGCATTCAGCTCCTCCAAGGTAGCGGGCAGAGCGGACTGGCAGTTGGTGAGGGAGAACATCACATCGTCGGCGTAGAGGGAGATTTTGAATTGTTCACCGTTTATTTCTAGCCCAGTGATGCTCTCGTTGGCACGTATCCTTTGGGCGAATGGTTCCATAACCAAAGCAAAGATCAGCGGAGAGAGCGGGCAGCCCTGTCTCGTCCCACAAGGGAGCCGGATCGGGGTTGAGGTCTTCTGGTTCAGGCGGAGTAAAGTTCTCGGGGCCTTGTAGTTTTCTAGCACCATTTTCTGGAATATCGGGCCAAACCGGAATGCCTCCATGGTAAGGCGCATGAAGTTCCAGTCCACCCTGTCAAATGCTTTGGTGGCATCCAGAGTCAGGACCGCCAGCCCCCGTTGCTCCTGGGTCACGACCTCAATGAGGTTGAGCGCTCAACGGATATTGTCCATGGTGCTTCTCCCCCTGATGAAGCCTGCTTGGTCCTGGTCTATGATAGTTGGGAGGATTTGTGCCAGCCTGTTCGCCAGTACCTTAGAGTATGCATTAGCGTCCACATTAAGCAGCGATATCGGTCTGTACGACGAACACTCCTTTGGGTCTTTGCCGGGTTTCAACAAGAGGATCGTGGTAGATTCTTGCATAGATGGCGTAATAGTGCCCGAGTCCCGAAAGGAGTTAAATAGGTCTGTCATTGGCTGTAGCAGCATGGGGCGGAAGAGTTTGTAAAATCTTGGCTGGAAGCCGTCATGGCCAGGGGCCCTGGGCTTCAGGTTTTTGAGCACTTCCTTTACCTTTTCGGGTGCGATCAGAGCTTCCAAGGCAACTCTATTCGCCTCTGAGATGTGTGGGAGCCGGGCGTTAGCTATATATTGTTCCTGGAGCGTCTGTGGGTGTGGGGCTGAGGTTAGGGTGTCGGTGAGATGGGCTGTCGCCACCCACAATTTCGCTCCTTCTCCGTACAGGGTTCTGCCTGTCGGGTCCCTCAGTGCGATAATGTGGTTCCGGTGGTGGGTTTTGGCTAGTTTGCCACCAGATATTTATTGGCTTTGTTGCCGTGCGCGTAGTTGCTCTGCTTGGTCCGAAGCAGGGTCTGGGCTGTGTCCTCTGCGTAGTGCCCTTCCAGCTTTGTGCGTGCTAGTCTGACCATTTTAGCCGCTTTGGGTGACCATTTACGCTTCAGGGCCGTATCAGCCTCCCTCATGTCCTCCTCCAGTTGACTTCTATTCATGGTGCGCCTCCTAGTATATGCGGCCGCTTGAGCTATCAGTTCCCCTGTGATTACGGCCTTCATGGCTTCCCATCTTGTCGCTGTGGAGGGAAGATCGTGGGGGTTCTCCCTGAAGTAGTTGCTAATCGCCTTAGCTATGGAGTCACGTACCGTCAAATCATGTAGCTTAGGCTCATATAGGGACCATCTATGCCGCTCCGGGGGATCCGGGTCGAAGACCCTTGTGGTGAGGAGAATTGGAGCATGGTCTGACAGCATCCTTGCGCCGACCTCCACATCGTCCGTATACTGCAGGAGCTGCGGGCTGGCCAAAATGAGGTCAATTCTGGATGAGGAATGGTGGACATGTGAGAAGAAGTAATAGTCCACAGTGTCCGGGTGCAGGACCCTCCAGGTGTCCACCACGTCCAATGACCTGAACAGGCGGCAGAGGCCCAAGGCTAGCTTAAAGTCCTTAGCGGACGGGGGGTCTGACCTGTCCAGTGAGGGGTTGGGTACCCCATTGAAATCGCCGCCCATGACCACCTGGTCCTCGAGGAAGGGGAGGACAGAGGATTCCAGGGTAGCGTAGAAGGTCGCCTGGCCCTCGTTTGGCGCATAGACCGCAATCAGTGTGTGCAGCTGTCCATATAGTTCCCCTTTGACCGCTACAAATCTGCCATCAAGGCTGCGTAGGGTCTCCTTCTCCTTAAACGGGGTGCCTTTTGCTAACAGAATTGCTGTACCTCCTTTCTTGTTGGGGCCAGAGGCCAGACATTGTGTTGGGTATGCACAGGAGCGCAGCCTGGTGAAGTCTTCTGCTAGGAGACAGGTCTCCTGAAGAAACCCGACTGTGTCCTGGAGGTCCCGTAAACGTCGGAGGATGGACTTGCGTTTTGTAGGAGAATTCAGGCCTCCGATGTTTAGTGAGATGTAGCAGAGTTTGGAGTGCTCCGGGGGGGAGGTCAGTGGGCCACCGCTATGGTCCAAATCGGTGGTGGATAGTCCTGTGCCCTGGTGGGTCCCAGGAGGGACCGGTGTCTGTACAGTTCCGCTGCAACTGAATTATAACTGTGTCTAACTCGGGGCCAACCGGGTCCAGGAAACCATGGGGGCTGGGGAGAGGCCCTGCCCAACTAAAGAAACCAAAAGCATAAAATTCATCCAAACTGACCCCAACGGGTCTCGGGCCGGAGTGACTGTCCATCCACTCGGCTGGGGCATTGCGTGGGACGCCCGGGTGCCAAGAGTGCAGGTTCCGGCATGGAGTGCTGAAGGTTAATTACTTATCGTGTGCGGCAGAGGTTCTCCCTCCTTTTGGAACCCTCCTCCAGCAGCTATGCTGGGGTTTCGGCGTTGAGCTGCGTGGTTTTTCTGTCGGGGAGGTAGATGAGTCCTCCTCAGGTGTAAAGGGCTCGCACCCCATGATGCTGCTTGCCTCCTCAAGGGCGTGGATTATCCTCGTTTGGCCCTCAAGCGTAAACTGAAGCGAGGCCGGGTACAGCCAGCGGTATTTGATTCCCCGCTCCTGCAGGAAGGTTGTTAGGGGGCAAAGAGCTCTCCGCCGTTGGACTGTAGGAGCGGCCAGGTCCTAAAACAGCTGTATTGGGGTTCCCTGGTATGTCAAGACGCCTTGCGATCGGCTTGCTGCGATGATCTGATGTTTTGTCAAGAAAAAATGCACTCTGGTGATTACTTCCGGGCTGGTCGTCGATGGGGTGTTCCTGCGGCCTCGCAGTCTATGGGTGCGATCAAGTAAGAGCAGCGACTTTTCGCAGTCCGGGAGAAGGGTCTGGAAGAGGACTCTGATGTAGTCCGGGAGGGCATGGTCCGGGATCGAAGCGGGAACCCCTTGAATTCGAATGTTATTTCTGCGGCTCCTGTTTCCCAGGTCCTCTTATTTGCATTGCACAGATTCAGCGCTCTCCTCTAGGGACTGGATTTTCTGTCACAGCTCTGCAATCTGTGCTGAGTGCTCCAGGACCTGGTCTTCCGTGTCCCCGACCCTATGCTCCACCTCCTCCACGCGGTTGTCCAAGCTATCTATCCTGGCTGTGACCTCAGCCATGCAATTACGGAATTCCGTTTCGATGTCAGCTAGGAGGCCTTGTATATCGTCTTTTGCGGCCCACTGACCTTGGGAACTTGCGGGCGAGGCAGGCTGGGCCAGGGGCGGATCCTCCTTCAGATGGAGCAAGTTAGCTATGTCCGCTGATTTGGGACCCTTCTGCTTAGTTATCTTGGTATCTGGAGCACCAGTTACTGAGGTGCGTGTTATCCGAAGGCTGGCATGAGGGGGAGGGCATTTCCGAGTGTGGTCCCCTCACTGGCTCCGCTGGGCGCTTGTGTCTCCGATTGGGGGGGGGTCCAGGGGCAGACTCACCCCGAGCGCCTCGGCTGATGGGACACTGTTGGCGGGCTCCAGGGGCTTCCGGAGCTGACTGTAGTCTATGCCGGAGTGCCCTCCTTCAGGCCGTAAGGTGTGCACTGGGGTGCGGTCCTCCTCCACCCCTCAGGGGCCAGGGAAGTGGAGGACTCCCTGTGACGGTAACGGGGGTGAGGATCCTGCAGGTCGTAACTTGTTGCAGTGCCTAGAGGGACCAGCTGCTTTGTACGTTGTGTTTGGTTGTTGGGTGCCTGATAATCTCGTTGTTGCACTGATTTTGGAGTCCAGACCGGGCTCTGGGTGTAGTCTGCATCAGTGCTGGGACACCCGTATCAGGTGTGTAGATGGGGCTTCCCAGCCTGGTGGCCGCGTGCATAGAGGGTGAGCTGCAGCTATGTCTCTGCTACCCCAGTGCTGAGCAGAGGTGGGAGAGGGGCCCCACAGGCAGATCAAGGTGAAGGGACCCCAGGGGGCCGCTGTGTTGGGCAGGCTGGTGCCTAGCAGGAGGGGGCGGTCGCTAAAGCCCCTCAGGCTGTTGGGGGGAACGTTGGTCGGCAGCAGGCTAGGTGGTGCGGTGCCGGTGAGCTGTAGCTGTGTCTCTGCCGCCCGGTGATGAGCAAAGATGGTGGAGGAGCCCCTCAGGCTGTCCAAGGTGAGGGGGCCCCAGAGGGCTGCTCCGTTGGGCAGGAGGGGGCCCAGCAGGAGCCCTCTTGAGTTGTTGGCGGGGATCGCTGGTTCGGCAGCAGAGAAGGTGGTGCGGCGCTGTTCCTGTCCATCAGTTGGCCGGCTCAGGTCACTGCTGGGGCTGTGTTGTTCCCAGGGCCCCGAGGCCGGAGGGGGTGGGCCATGCGGGTGTTGGTGTTGTGGCAGAGTTGGCTCCAAGACCGGTGCAGGTGCTGTTGGCCCTGTCTCAGGTAGTCATGGGGCCCTCCACAGCCCCCCGCCGCCTCCAGATTCCAGATCCGCGAGGCCACAGGGGAGGCAGCGCCGGGTGTGATCTGATTCCAAAACAGTGGATGCTAGCAGGGGAGGGTGGGATCGGGCAAGGTCGGGCAGCAGTTGAGGCTGGTGGGCCCGGGGGGTCCCCGCAGCGCCCCGTGGTCCACAGCCCGCCGGAGAGGAGAAAGGCCGATTCCCCAGGGGGCCGGCACCCTGCCAACTCTCCGCCGCGCCAAGCTCCGGTCCCCTCCTTACTGCCGGGTCCGGAGTGCAAGATCGGGGAAGGCGCCGTGGCTCCTCGGTGCCCGCCTGCTGGTAGCCGGGAGTCCTCGAGCCCGGGATGATGTGTCAGGCTGGTCGGTTGGTCGGCCGGGCTGCAGCCTCAGCATGGGTCCATGGGGGCTGCCATTTTGGAAGGCAGGCCCGTCTCGGGGGAGCCTCTCAGGCAACGAACTGAGGCTTCCGCACTCCGGTTTCGCCCCTTGGTCCGGCTGCTGGCTCCCTGAGAATTCCGCCGCAGATCAAGGTATTTTCATGCCGGAATTTACAGTTTTGACAGTGTTTAGTGGCATAGAGTCCCAGGCGTCCCACAGAGCAATCAGTGAGGTGACCGCATCGTCGGCGCCTCAAGCCACGCCCCGCCCAGGCCAATTTTAAAGATTCAGTGAGCCACAAACCCTGTCAAATAAACGGCCTCAAAAAAAGTCCATGGGCCTCATTACACGGAAGGCGGTGATCCAGGGTGCTATTAGCACCCTGGACCATGCCGGTAAATTACCGGCACCGCCTTGGCGGTAAGGGGATTTACCGCCCCATTCCAAGGTCGGTGGGGCGGTAAATCCCCCTTCCGCCATTGCCCTTCCCCATTCCCATTTCTTCCCCATAGGGCTCTATGGGAATGGGGAAGGCGCTAATTACGGCACCGCAATTTTGCAGTGCCGTAATTAGCTCCGAGGTCCCTTAGCGGGTTGGTTTTTAACGCCTGCAAAAAGCAGGCGTTAAATCCCCCAACCCGCAAAGGGACCTCGTAGTACGGCGGTAAGGGTTAACGGTCACCGTTGCCATTAACGGTGACCGTTAACCCTTACCGCCGTCCGTGTAATGAGGCCCCTTGCCTCTCACAGCCACTTAAATTCCTTCTCCACAATCCTGCCCTTTCTGGTATATCACATATGGATTTTGAATATCTTTTCCCTCTTATTTACTGATGTCATCAGTCACCACTCCTGTAATCACAAGCCCCTTTCATGCTTCAAACCTAACTTCAACATGTGGCAAAGTCTTCAAGACTCTTCCAGCCCTTTCCATGCAAACCAGTTCAACCCCTTTCATTCAGTTAATGCCCCCTGGTTTTTGGGAAACATTAAGCTGCATTACTGCTCGCCATTTCTTCCTGTAGCTCAATGAGAACAATGAAACATTCTCCAATCCTCTTTGGGTAGATGGCATATTTATATCAATACCTTTCTGTTCCTTAGATCATAAACCATCAATGACAGTAGGAAGACATGCAAGCAGTATATAATAATGAAGCTAGCACTTTGAGAAAATATTTTGCTGGAAATTGACGTGAACATTAAAACTAAACAGTCAGATTCCGGTATTCCAGTATTCCGTTCGTGATAATATGCTAATGCACGCTGATAGTACAGAGAAAGCAATCATCAATTGGCGGTCGCACTCCTTGCCATGGCCTGCTACAGATTTGGCACTCCAGACACCAGACTCCAGACTCCACTTGCCCAAGCATTTTTGATGTGGGATGAAAACTGTAACTGGATGTTTCTTAAAGAGCTTGTTTCACAGTGGCCTGTGCTGCTGATGTGTTTTACTGACAAAGCACAAGCCACACAGCCTTCGTCCTTCTTCTTCTTCTTAATTATCGGAGGCGTGGGCGGGCCCACGCAGGCGCTTCCCCATCCTATAGGATGATGTGCACCGTACCCACTAATTATTATTTGACTCCATTTAAGCTCACAACTCCTCCCACCTCCCCGTCTGCCTCACAAAATCCAACATCACACTACTCCTCCTCCTGCCCCTCTCCCCATCACCTCCCAGTAAAGTCCTCCCACTCAGCTCAGCCACACCCAACGCAGTCAACCGAACCCTCATCAATTCTCTCTCTGCAACATGTCTCTCACACCTAATCAAAAAATGTCCCACCGTTTCAGGCACCCCACACACCGCACAGTCCCTTGATTCACGCTTCCCTATTCGAAATAGACAGTCATTCAGCTCCACATGACCGATCCTCAACCGATTCAGCATCACCTCCCCCCCCCTCCTCCATTCTGAACTCCCTGCATCCACCTTCACCGACACTTTCCCACGAACACCGAACATCCACCTGCCCTTCACCCCACTCACCCACCTCTCCTGCCACTCATCCAGGACCCGTCTCACCATCACAGCCTTCACCTCATCCACACTCAAAGGCAACCTCACATCAATCGCTCCCCTCCTCATACCCTCACCCGCCGCCAGATCCACCAACTCATTTTCCAAAATGCCACTGTGACTGGGAACCCACGCCAACTCCAAATCCATACCCCCGCGCACACACCGATCAATCTTCATCCTAATGTCCAAAATCACATCCTTCCTATCACCATCCCCTGCCACAATCGCCTGTAACCCACTCAATGAATCTGAGAACACTACCACTTTCTCATACCCCAACTCACACACCCTATCAATCACCAATGCAATCGCCACCAACTCAGCCGTACAAATAGACACATCATTCGTCAGTCGTCCTATTTTATACTCCCCAATGCTTTCTAGATAATACGCCATTCCCACTCTCCCAGACACAGGATCCTTTGAACCATCCCTAAACACCTTGTATCCTTCCTTTCCTGCCACATACTCCTGACCCAAAGCTTTTGCACCACTCTCTGAAGTTGTGTGTTCAGGGCTCGGCTTAGTGCCTCGCTCTTCTCCACGCCAGACCTTGTCAGAAAGTTCAATGTAGCAACAGTTTAACCAGTCATTGACATTGACGAATGTCCGCCAGCTGATTAGCTTCAGTAACAGAGTATCATAGCGGCTTTTCGCTTTCACTTTTGACAGTAGAAGTCCAAATTCAAGTCCAATCACAGCATTCACAACAAATGGCTTACCGCAGAGTGTTGATAGGTGCACACAGTGCTTGCAAAAGATTGTGGGCAGTGTCCTTGTTCCCGCTCGGACCCCCACAAACCACCAAAGACCACTTGTACTTCACTTGCTTTCCGCGCTGCTGGGGGGAATACCTAGTTTCAAAGGCTGTGTGACTCTGCCAACTCCTCCTTCAACACAGCAGACAGTGAAAAGACTCTCCTGACCACCAAAGAAAACCTTTACTCCACTTGTATATTCAAGGCCCATGGTGCTCTTGTTTAGAATTTGGGCCACACCACAGTGCATAAAATACATTTGGAGAAGGGGGACATGGATGTTATTTGGTTCTTCTCACAGCATACTTCTGAAGGGTTTGGAGAAATCAGGAAATTCTGGGGCACCACTTGCTTGGTTTGCATCCTTTCTGTTGAAGCATATGAAAACTGTGTCATTATTTCCTTTTCAATCAGCCCCAAGGCCTGTGGCGTGTGGGGGTCACACAGGGATCTTCTCTGTCCCCCCTGCTATTTAAATTGTATCTTTGCCCCTGGCAGATTTAATAATGGATCATGAGGTAAGGTTTTATCCCAATGCTGACTATACACAGCTACTTTTCCAGCTGGATTCTGTGGAAAGTGACCCCCCGTCCGGACTAAGGAACTGTCTCATTGCAGTGGGGGAATGGATGGCCAAGAACTGGCTGAAGTTAAACAGTGCAAAGACCGCTGACTTCTGACCAGAGTCATTTGGGCCCTGCTACTGTCAACTCTGTCAAAGGTGTGGATGTTAAAGTCCAATCCACTGGCTCCAGGGAGCTACAGATTGCATCAGTATGCATTTCTTAGTTTATAAAGCTTTGTATTTGGAGGAAGACGCTGCCTTTTTTTACTCGTTGAGTCTTGAGCAAAGGTTGTTGCAGCTTCTATTCTTGGCTCTATTGACTAGTGTAATGCTATCTATCTTGGCCAGTCAACTTTTCTGATACTGAGACTGCAGCTCCTTTAGCATGCTGCAGCTCGGCTTGCTCTTGGAGTCGGTCGAATGTTCCACTCCAAAGGTCTGTTTCATCAATTGCATTGGCTTCCTGTGTGCAGACGTATTGAGTTTAAGACTCTTTGCATTACCCACCCCGCCTCTACAGGCGAAACTGATATCTGTATATTCCCTCAAGACAGCTTCGTTTGGAGTCCCATAAACTTTTGTTAGTCCCGTGTTTAAAAAAAGCCTGGTTTGGTGGTTGGGCTTTCTCCACTCTTGTACCTGGTCTGCAGAAACACCCTTCCTCTTTATTTACAGAGCATTCACGAGCATCTGACATTTCGGAAGACTCTTAAAACTCATCTTTTCTAATCCCTTGCTATTCTTTGCAGAGTCCTAATCTGGTTCTCTCCCTGGGCTGTTTTCTCAGTGCCAAGATGCCTTTTGACCATAATGTGTCGCTTTATAAATACTATTTACCTTACATTACATTCTATATTATACTTTGGAATGAGAAGCTTCAGATTTAGTCAGAATTGGAAGAACTTAATTCTCTCCAAAGCGAAGTACTAAGAAGCTGAAGCACCACTAATGGGAATATTTAGAAAGTGAGATTTCGGAAAAGGCTTGAATAAACTATAGGCTCCAGGCTTCATTTTATTTAAAGACATTTTATTCCATCTTCCAAACAATACCTGGATTTAATGAGTTGACCAAGATGAGCGCCTTATGTTGTACAATTAGAGTGAGCAGTCTTCTTCTCTGGATATTTGTTGGGAAACGATCTAGTCACTAGCCTCAGAATTACTTGAGCCTTTTGGTATTTTGAGCCACGAACGAGGTGGCATATTTGTCAAGTTGGAATAAGCCACTACCTTAAGAAACCAGTGTAAGACATGTCAAGAAGTCCCTGTTAACGGCACCAAGCACCATATACCCAGAACTGACTCTTTATGATTGAAAGATTCCTTTGGAGGGCTTCAATTCTACAAAGTAACTATGCTGAAGGCTCGGTTTTAGTACCAATATTATGAGCTCTAGCGTCAAAATAAAGAGGGACTGCAAAGCTCTACGGGCACAGGTATTTTTTTTCATTGAGCTTCTCCTTCCTACTGTTGTAACGTTTCATCTGTGCTTTTTTTGCCATAGCTAGTATAACAATGTCTTTATTTCTACAGATGTCCTGTTGGGATATTATTTAAGCAATAGAAGCGAAGCGAGGGCCTTACCGAAGGCCCCGTGGCATTACCTGAGACGGTAATGCCCCCGGCGCTCGGGTTCTATTGCTATTAGTACCCCAGCCTGCAAAAATTGCGTGACCGGGGCACTAAAAGCTTTTTTTTTGTCCTGAAACGCAGCGGCGTTTCGACGCTGCAGCGTTTCAGGAGAAAAAAGAACGACCAAGAAAATGGCCCCCGCCATGAAAGGGAAAACGGAGTCCGTGTTCCCAGCGCATCCGCTCCCGAAAAAGGATCAAAAATAAGGTAAGTGGGGTTGGGAGGGGGGAGAAAAAAAAAATCTGTACCTGCGTCCCCGGCGGGGGATGAGGGAAGCCTCCAGCCGTGTGGAGGCGTGGAGCGGGGATGTCCCTGCTCCGAGTCTCCACACGGCTGTAGGCTTTCCTCGTCCCCTGCCGGGGACGCAGGAACAAGAAGGTAAGTGGGGGGAGGGGGGAGGGAGGAGGGAGGGGATTTGATTGTCTCTCGCCGGGTTACTAATAGGGGTTTTGATATTATCATTTTTATGGTGATAGTGTCTTGTGTTTTAGTCAATTGTGCAGTTCAAAGGCTTTATGTTGAACATTTCCAATGATTCTTGGACTTCACAACTGTGCAATCTATTGGCCTTACTTTCAAAGCTGTGTATTACTCTGATACCTATAGTACTGTTCACCTAATCTTAAATCTGTTGGATACTTTCATTCTCTCTTGAACATATGCATAGATCACAGACTTTCAGTTAAACACTTTCAGCAAATCATGGACTTATCAGTATAATTCACAGGCTTCACTTTAAATGCCTTTATTGACCCTTCAACTTAGACTATTGTGCACATTCTAGACATTATGGTGACATATTTCAATGAGTATCAGATTTCAACTTCCAAACACTCTGTAGAATATGTGTTGAACACTTTCAATGACTTTTAGACAATGTTGCACTTTATAGTGAACTTCATGTTTCGACATTCATCTGTTTATCTCATGTTTAGTTTCATTGGTTAAAGTGGTCTGTGGCCAGCATGAGAAAGATTGATACATGTTTGTACCTGGGCGAGAAGATACACTTATGCCCACCATGCGTGTGTTCATCAAACAAAGGTTGCATAATCATCTTAGCCGGCTCATGTCTTTATCCTTTTGAGGCCATAAATTGAGAATCACTGCTTACCAAGCTCCCCCTGAAACTAGAATTCCCAGTATGTGGCACTATATAAAGCACAACTTATTATTATTATCAATAGTATTATCATCATTATTATTATCATCATTATTATGATGATTGTTATTATTATTATTATTATTATTATTATTATTATTATTATTATTATTATTATTATTATCTGTAGACATTGTCCCTTGGAGGGAGACTTAAAAACATTTCTGCATTGTCAACGCCCAGGCCCCGTCACAGAATCATTGAAATGGAGAAAAAATGATGCATGTTGGGACCTGTAGTATATTGTCAAATGATATGATATATTTTATTTATATTGCGCCTACACAAATGTTTCAATGCTCAGCGCGGCATGGGTGGGGAACAAGCGGGAACAAGACAACGATCTTACTAGGCCCAGTGACATTGAGATTACGCAAGTGCAGGGGAGAGGGAAGGGGAGAAGTGCCATGGGCGGGGGGAGCAGCAAATGCAAGACATAGGATAAACATTGAAAACAAGAAGTGCGGCCAGCAGATGGCAGTGTAAGGGTTAAGTCGATGAAAACAGGTGATAGATAAGTGCAAGTATGTGGATTGTAGTGATGCAGATACAGCCCCAAGTGCAGGGTTGCCAGGAGAGCAGTGCAGGTGTGCAACTGGAAGGCCGGAAACTGGGCCCATGGTTCAGAGGGTAGCCAGACAGTGCAATATCAGCAGGAGATCAGCAAGGTAGTGGAAGAGAGAAGGCATAAGCAAAGAGGAAAGTCTTGAGCTGCTTCCGGAACCGGAGATGGTTCTGCTCAAGTTTCCGAGAGGCAAAGAGGCCGTTCCAGATGGTGGCTCCAGCCGAAGAGAGCGATCTTCCCCCAACTCATTCCTTGGAAAAGCAACTGACCCTCAAGGAGGTGGAGGTGGTGGAGGGAAGTGCTTGAGTAGGAAGAAACTTGAGAATAGAAAGGTAGAGATATTGTGGCCCCATGCCACAGTAGGCCTTGTGGACAATGCAAAGGGTCTTGAATTTGATCCTTGCAGACACTGGGAGCCAATGGATAGATTTCAGTGCTGGAGAGACACGATCCCTTGGCTTGAGGTCAAGGCCAAGTCTAGCAGTTCTGTTCTGGATGAGTTGTAGAAGAGCGAGAGTACAGGCAGGCAGATTTAAAAGGAGGCTGTTACAGTAGTCAAGCCTAGAGAGAACCAGAGCTCTAGATATAGTGAGCTTCTGGGAGAAGGAGAGGAAAGGAAGAATACCTATGAGGAGGTGCAGTTGGCCGTTCAACTTCTTAAAGATGACAGAGCTATGAGGAGAGAAGTAGAGAGAGGAGTCAAAGATAAACCCAAGGTTTTTAGCCTCGGAGGTGGGAGCAGGAGGAGGGCCAAGGGAGGCCGGCTAGAGAGTGGCGGGAAAAAGGGGTGCAGGTGAGCCGATGAGGAGGATCTCGTTCTTGCTTGCAGTCAGGCAGAGATCATTGGCGGCACACCACTCCTGGATTGCAATCAGACAATTCGGGATGTGAGAGGGAGAAGAGGTGGCAGCCGTGTACCTGATGGCGAGCTGAGTGTCATCCGCATAGCACTGGAAATTGGAGCAAGGAGCGGCAATGCAGTGGGCGAGAGGTGACAGGTATTGGTTGAACAACCAGGGAGAAAGGTTAGACCCCTGGGGAACAGTGCAGGTGGAGATAGAGATAGAGGAGATGAAGGACCCAAGTTGGACCTGGGAGGGTCCATCAGAGAGGAAAGAAGCCAGCCAGGCCAGTACCTGATCTGTGATACCCAGGTTATCATGGAGCCGGTTGAGCAGGATCGCATGGTTGACCGCGTCAAAGTCAGAAAGGAGATCAACCAAAATGAGGGCAGGAGGGAGATTAGAATCAAGGTTAGAGAGGAGGTCATCACGGCTGTTCAGGATAGCAGTTTCCATGCTTCTGGCTGCTCTAAAGCAAGACTGATGGTCATGGAGACAACCAACAGATTAAGTGTGAAGATATAACTGGGAGATGGCCAGCTTTTCCAGGCGTTTGCCCAGGAAAGGAGTGATAGATCGGGTGATAGTTAGCCGGGAGGGAGGGGACGGCTGAGGGTTTCTTAAGGAGGGGATGCACAAGAGAGTGCTTCAGGGGGGAGCGGAAGGTCACAGAGGTGAAAGAGTGGTTACAGAAGTCAGCCATGGCTGCGGTGAGGGTGTCAATGTGGTCCTTACAGGTTTTGGACAAACAGGGAAGAACCTATTTAGAAGAAGTTTTCATAGATCGGACTTGTCTTCAAACCTTGTCAGGAGAGAAGAAAGGAAAGGCAGAGAAGGGGGGGTGGCCAAACAGGGGTCGGAGGGAGAGGAAGGAGAAGCCGAGAGGGAGGACAGGATGCCCTGGGTTTTAAAGATGAAGTGAGAGGCAAGGGCCATACAGAGGGCCGGGGAAGGGACAGGAGAGGAAGAGACTGTGGCAGGATTAGCTAGCTCCTTGCACATTTCAAATAGTTCAGCCGAGTTGCTAGATGCCGCAGAAACACAGGTTTGGATGTGAGCTATCTTCTTAGTGAGTACAGGGAGTCGATATTGCCTTTGGAGCAGGCGGCAGGCCAGTTTGTCAGAGGATGTACATGATGCCAACCAGTTCCTCTTAGCCACTCAACATCTGGCACTCAAGGGTGACGAGGTCTGAGTCTGTCATGGCCACTGGTAATGGGGCCAGTCCTTCCTCATCTCCAGGGTCGCAGTGGACCCAGTCCTGCCGCCTCTGGCACCAGGCTTATGTTAAAGTGTGCTCTGCACACGCTAGGCCTAGGGCGTGTGCAACTGGGCCGTGCCTGGCCCAACAAACAGAACTGGAAGGCAAGTGCTACAGGCCCATCGAAGGACAAGGTGGAGTTTGTAGGCGGAGCTATGGGAGGGGCCTGAACTAGCCTATATAAGGCCAGTCCATCCACGTGCCCTCGCTTCGCATTGTTCTGCTTCCAAGTAGCGTAACTCTGTCCGCTGTACCTACCTGTGCCTTGCTGGATTACAGCCTCATTTTCGAAATTTCCTGGGAACGCTTCTTACCAGCAGTCTTCCGCCTCAACTCCACAAGCGTCTTCTCTCCAGCTACTCCGTCGCTGCGGACGCGTCTTACCTGCTGCCAGTCGCTCCATTTGTTACCAGCCTCTACATCGTTGAGCACGCATCTTACCTGCTACCAGCCTCCACATCGATGAGTGCGCCTCTTACCTGTCGCAAGCCACTACATCGCTGAGCGTGCATCTTACCTGCTACCAGCCTCCACATCGCTGAGCGCGCCTCTTACCTGTCGCCAGATGCTACATCGCTCAGCACGCATCTTACCTCTTACCTGCAACTCGTTGTGGCCTGTGCCAGACTCTTCTTCTTACCTCCATTCCATTACAGCCTGAGCCGAGTCTTCTTCTGAGCCTACATTCCGCCACAGTCGGAGCCAGAGACGCCCTCCTGCAACCACAAATCTTCATCGAAGGCCCGGACACCATTCTTCATCGTCGGCCTGCACCTACGAGGGAATAGAACAAACAGGTTAGAACTTATATGCACTCACACGGCAGCATATATACATGAGACATTGCAAGAATTACTACTAGACGGAATACAGTCCTTCCAACTGAACTATAATACAGGTGAGCGTCTATGGGAAATTGCTTGCCCACCATATTCTGGCACAAAAGGGCTGGGGGAAGTCTTGGGGTCCCCACTCCGTTCTCATTGCCTCTCCTCTTCACACAGGGGCAACATCCATCTCCTGAGCCGCAGGCCCAAACACTCTCAGAAGGGGAAGGTGATTATGAGGAACCAGATCTAGGGAGGGCTCCAACCGTGCCCCAATGCCCCCACGGAAACCATGTGAGCGTTACAGAGTCATACCAGGAGTTGCACTTGATTTTAGGCTTCATGAAGAACCTCGTGACATGGGTAAGTACATCAAGAGTGTCAGAGATAGCAGCATGGAGCATGGAAAGGGCTATGTCAGGGTGGGATTCAGCCAGAAGGCCAGTTGGGTGAGAGAAAGAGGTGGCAGAAGCCTCCACTGATACACGCTTCATGGGTCGGATGACTGAGAAGGTGGATGGCAGTGAGGGGATAGGCTTGGACTCAGGGTTAGAGAGAGAGAGAGATGAGAGGAAAGGAGAAAGTGTTCACTCCAGGGGAGTGGTGAAAGAGATAGAGAGGAGGATGTGTGAGGAGATCAGAACATGAAGAGTGTGCCCTGCAGAGTAAATCAGGCCAGAGGGAAGGAGAGAGAGAGAAAGAGAGAGAGAGAGAGAGAGAGAGAGAGAGAGAGAGAGAGAGAGAGAGAGAGAGAGAGAGAGAGAGAACTTCCAGTCCTTTAAGACTAGGCAGCAATAATCTGAGATGAATGGGGATGCAGAGATTACTCAAAACATCCATAATCAAAACGACTCCGAAAAAGATAACTGTTTAAATGTCAATTATCTAAAACAGGGAGAACAACGAACATAATCAGACATATCACAGCAAGATATAAATGAACTTCACAAAAAAGCACCCTTTCATACTAAAATCTCATCATAGGTGGCGTACAACCTGCGTATTACTAACGTCATACTACGTGGCAAACTACAAAAACTACTAATAACTGTGATTGAGTTTAAGGGAATATCTTTGTATATGTTCCAAACTAGTCTAATGTGCGTGTAAGAGGTCATAGGTTTCTTAACATCAGGTGGGGCTGTTAAACCCTTCCCTCAAAACAGGTCACTACAAATGTCACTAAATACATGATGTGCCATTGGTTACTTAATTGCAGGGCTCCTAATCATGCAGCCTTCTATCATTGACTGATTTTTAACCTCCGTCAGTCCTCCTCCACCCACATTAACAGCATGCAGGCCAGAATGGCAGGTGCTTGGCCAGCTGGTCATGACCATAGCTTCTCACCAATTAGAACATCATCCATGATATGATATTATATTATAGGTCATTTATAAAGCGCTTAATACCCAGAGGTTTCTAAGTGCGGACCCGGGGATCGAACCTGTGTTGCTCTGTGTCGTCTTGCTTCGAAGGTGAGTACATTGCCGCTAAGCTATCCTCCCGAGACTGAGGTCCATCATCACCTCAGTGGTCTGCTGTCAATTAGGCCTTTTGAACTTGTCCTTGAAAATGTTCTCTGTTTTTGCAGAATCCAGGGTAGTAGAGATAAACTAATTTCTCGTGTGTAGGTGTGACCATCATGCTCATCCAACATCCTCATTCCACGTGACTGAAGACCACAATATCAAGCTAGGGCATATTAAAAAGACTATTTTCCAATGAGCCTCTGATGTCTCCTTTGTTCTTATTCACGCATTCAGAACAGGTGGTTCATTCCATCACAGATTGCAACTAATTCCTGTTCCTTACAGCCGAAACGGTCTTGGCTTCTTGGCTCATTCAACCTCACCTTTCTGAAATGTGCCTATAATTCATTTGTTTGATAACTGTGACACATTTGGAAAAGAACGTTTTTCCTTCTTTTGGTCCGGATCTGCTATAATGAGTGGTGGAAGACTCCATTCCTTACTTATACTTCATACATCTACATATATATATATATACATGTATAAAGCTAGCCTCATGAAAACTCTGTCTGCTTGCGTTACTTTGCATCTGCATACTTGTAAATTGACTTTAATAATTTCATTGTTTCTTCAGCGTAAGCCTCTTCGTCTTGAGCCCAAGATGTTGCTTATCTTTGATACTTTCTTGATGCCTTATAGAACATCTGCATTCTCTTGTCTCTGCATCTCTTCTATGTACGTCAGCTAAACTCTTACATGTAGTCACCAATCTGCTCTCGCATGCATTTATCATTTTCCTTCTGGGTTTTCGTTCAAATAGCCATCATTCCGCCTTGAATGCAGGTATGGTTTTCTCAACGGGAACCTTGCCTCCTGGATTCTCTTGGGTATGGACACTTCCCCTGGCATTGCTCGAGTTTCACACTATGGTACCCACCATATCGGCAAAATGGGTGAGATGGTTAAGGTGAGGATACCTAGCTCCTTCTCTACCCTCCCCCTTCTGGCTGATTCATCGACCACTCTTCGTTTCTCCTTCATATCCAGACAGCCTTGCTTGAAGAAATGCTTTTTAGGGACCCATATGTTTATGACTCTCCTCAGGCATCCAGCTGTCTTCACATGCTCATCCTTATTCCAGGTCATATGCATGCACTGTCCATTTGAACTGCATTAGATCCATCTTCCCACATACTTCCTATGGTCCTTTGGATACAGGAATTTCGTTCCCTCAGGTGCATAGATACTAGCCTTTACAAAGTCTCTGATTTCTTCATCTGTCAAGTCCTTGAATGTCCATCTTGATTCAACTTTGATCATGATCTTCATCCCTATGGCTTTCTTTGCTGTCTTCATGCATTGAGGGATTATTAACTTGATCACACAGAATCCTAGCAACACCAACAAGATCAGTGCTCCAAGGAATTTAAACATAGATGCCATCCATTGTGGAATCAAAGAGAAGACCGATACAAACCAACTGTCATCAGCAATGTCTTCTACTTCTATCTTCTGGCCTTGCATTTCTGTCAGCATTTCTATGGCCTCTGTCAATATGCAATTCTCGTCATCATGAGAAGGTATGAATGTGCACCATGATTCTCCAATTTTTGCAGAAACACCCCATCCATAGCCAAAATCATATCCATGGCGTATCTGTTCTGAAGAGTCATCAGTCTTACAGCTCTCAATTCTTCCTTGATACCATTGAATCCCTTTATGGCCGTGTTGATCGTCTGCAGCAATTCCCATCTGGTAATCTGCAGCCATTAGGTTTTTGCTCCAACCTGGATTCTCACCATAAAGATCATCGTAAATATTGATGAAGTCTGGTTGAACAGTCTGTGCTCAATAGTAACAACTATTGACTTGGCTGAGAAATAGTTCTCTCTCTTCATTCAATTTTTCAGCTCCACAGATCTCTTCTTCCCCAGGTGAGCATCTGCTTTTGGAAAACTGTAAATGTTCAGATCACTTTTCGGAATCACTAATGCAGGAACATGAACATTCACCAAGGTGCATACTCCTCCCCAGTTTTTGGGTAGCTTCATGTAAGCCTTGGCTCTGCATACCCAATAGTGATCCATGGTAACTGCTGTCCCAATGTTCATACCTGTTGCTTCAAATATTCGTCCGCATTTCTGATTCTCTCCAATTTTTCTGGTGCCATTATTACTGAAGCACAGCTTTGTACTCTTCAAAGGCACTATTTGCAAAGGTAATCCCATGTCTTCGACCCAGGTCAATAGTTTAGCAAGTTTCAGCCACAGTGACTTGCATGCCACTTGTGCATTCCAAACAGCCGATTCAGGGTGATTAGTTATCATCCAGGCTCTGCAGATAACTACTCCTTCTTCCCATCCATCCAGTGATAACACTTACCCCCAGACCTGCATTTGGCCTCTGTTTTTCCATATCCAAATGTCTTCAGCAGTCTTTCCTGGACTCTCAATTCTTCGGTTTACCTCCCATCTGATCCCCGCTCTTTTCACTCCAGGCTCTTCATATCTGATCACATGATTATTGGTATGTGCCCTATTTCTTGTCTTCATATCCTGGACATAATCATCTTCATCTGGATCTGTCTTTTCAGTTGCCATTTGAGATAGGCATCTCGACCCATGTACTGGCCTCTTGTACGACTGAACACAAGGTGTACTGGACAATGTGCAGTTGGACTGTCTACCTCTATGGCTATAAAGATTTTAGACTTTCCCATACTATAAGGCCGGAGTGCACATACAAAGCATTCCTCCTTCACGGCACTCCTTTCCACTTCTTTCATACGCTGATACCATATGTTATTCCTTCCCCAAATGTGCTGTACTGTCCAGGTAATTATTTAACTTGTGATCATCCCCCTAATAGTTCTTTTAGGTATCATTGTTCTCTCATGAGCCTCGGTGATCAAATCATGGAGGATCTCAGTGTATGTTCTTCTTAATGGACCAATTCTGGTATTATTTGTCAGTACGCTAGGTGCTATCTGTGTAGGAAAGAGCTCTAGAAGCCTTTGTCTACTTTGATGCCATTTCCTGGCAGCAGCAAATGATGGCCATAGAGATTCTACTAAAACCTCTTTACGCAACCTTTCCTTTAAAGGAAGCCCTGGATTTCTAATCTCAGGCTTAACTACCTGCACATGTGCCTTTACAGTACGGATAATCACATAAGGTTTCGGTTGTCTAGTAGTTTCCACACTTGTACCTTCCATGGGCACAAGATGAACAGAACCTTTTGCTTTATTGAGATCAAAATAATATGCAGTGCATACTGTAAGCAACGGAAGCACCACTACAAACAAAATGCATGAATACATCAAGTAGGTCCACTTCTTACAGCAATGGCCTCTTGTCCATTGTGGTCATCTCTCGATGTCAGTCATTACGTTGGTACTACTGCTGCCTTTTTTCATGGGAGTAAAAATGACATTTGTTAGGGCAACATCATACAGTACTGTGGAAGCTCTTCAATCTTCTGTACAAGCTCCTCGATCAGCTGGCTAATTACTGGACGATTCACTGGATTTCTGATATACACAAAAGCATCATCTTTTCTCCAAATGTAATGTGGATATTTCTTGAGCAGGTAGTAGAAGACAAAAGAAAGTATGTTCTCTGTGTCCACCATCAGAAGCTTTGTTCGGGTCTCGGTGTCCATTCAGAATAACGATTCACCTGCACAACAATGTCTCTTAGCAATTGATTCAGAGATGCATTATTGTTTGGGTCTCTCAGAAAGGTCCGGACATCAGTCGATCGTCCAACAAGAAATGGGCGTTCCTCTATGAGATAATAGAAGACCATACCAACCAGTCTCTGCGCATTGTCTTCAGATAGGTGGATCTGTACTGTGTTTCAAATAATAATCAGGAAGCTGGAGCACTTGCTCTATAATAGCTGTGAGCAGTCTCCTCACAATTGGGGCATTTTTAGAATCTTGCAAAAAGTCTCTTAAGTCAAAAGTTCTCCCCACGAGTGATGGATAAGAGCACAACATGTAGACAAATATAGCAAGAACCATCTGGTGTGCATTGTCATTGGGTACCATCATGGGCACCTCCAAAGAGAGTTTAATTGAAAAAGGAATCAGGGTACTGTACCCTATCCCAGTCATCGAAAAGGGGAGTTCTTCAAATTTGGCAACCTCTCCTTCTTGATCAAGACGTAAACATGTCTTAGTCCATTATCAGCATGCTCTTATGGCTCAAGAACAAATAATCTTCCTTAACTCTCTTCTTCTGTAGCTTTAAAAGAGAGTCCTTCAACAAGCCATAGTCCACTGTACTCATTCTATTTATTTAGCTGCTTCTGCATCCTTCTTCCTCGTCATTGACCTATTATGAACATGCTGAGCTTCTTCCCCGATGTTTAATTTCGGTGGGGGTGCAGGTAATGGGGGTTCTCCGGTGTAGATCTTTGTGTCGCCAAGGAACATCCAAGCACGTCTGCCTTGTACCTTGACTGAAGATGGTGTGACGTCTTCCACAATGAAAGGCCTGTTGAAGCACGGTTCATGCCACTTCCTCGTAAAGTTGCGAATTACAATTTCATCTTGTGGGGAGAGTTTTGGAAGACACAGTCCTTTAACTCCGGCCGTCGGATCATCTTCTTCTGTTTTCTGCGTTGCCCTACACCCCTGTCGCTTGAGCTGATCTGAAATGACAGAGATACTTGCAGTCATACATGTAAGATAATCACGTAGCTCCTTTCCTAACAATTCTGCGGTTGACTGGGCATCACTTCTAGTTCTAGATGGAGGGGTGTCCTCATTCGCCTCCCTGTCAATATCTCATGGGGTGTAAGATGGTGGTCTGACCCTGGTTGATTTCCCAACACATAAAATGCCAGTGGTAGGCAATGCAACTATCCTTTCTTCAGCGTGAGCTTCAATTTGGCTATTCTTTCCTTAAGCAAGCCATTGATTTTCTCACAGATTCCATTTGCTTGCGGATGGTAAGCAGACGAGAATTTATGCTTTATGCTAATTAACAAGCTTATCTGCTCAAAAACTTTATTAGCAAAATGAGGGCCATTATCTTATCTTGATACTTCACATATTTCCCATCTAGGAAACACTATTTTTACTAAAAATGTAGGAGCACAGGTGGCATCTGGGGATGTTTCGCTCACCTGGTATACACGGGGACGCCACCCAGCCCTGGTTTGATGATTTGCACTCTCTAACCCTCTCCCGGTCCCTTGGTAATGCCTCTGGTTAAAGATGGGTCTGCAATATAGGAGAGTTGGATTCAATACCAGATTGTCTTTATATTTTCCCACCTCCCTTGGCCTCAACTCCTTCTCCCCCTTGGGCCTTCTCCTCACCATAATATTGTAAAAGGTGGATTCTCCGTCCGGCTCCTTGTGGCAGTGGCACGTAGATGTGGGGGCGAGCAGCAACCAAGTTACTTCACTGGTGCAAGCCCCCCTGTGGGAATCCAGGCCTGCTGCGACTCCGTAGGTTTGCTGCTTTACAGTCTTTATATGCAGTTCTTATGTTCCATTTAGTTTGAATAATAATGTCTTGCTTCTTTCCTTTTAGTTATGGAAAGGTATTTTGGTGTTGTCATGCAGTTTGAAGATGAGCATGGGCCGGTAGGTGAAAGCGCAGTGCGCGCAATGCTGTCCGGTGAGTAATGCGCGATGCGTGGCACTGTTTCGCCTTTTATATTGCTAACCTGTGTCTTTTCTCTTCTTGCAGGATGAGATGTTCCTCGCCGAGCGCCGTAATGTTCCAGCAATGATACTGACCAGGAGATCACTACCCAGGTAAGAATTGTGTGGCTTTCTTCATTCGGGAGGAACATGAGTAAACGCTTACTTATGCTGTCTTTCTTTCTCCTCTTTCCAGGTTATGGTATTCCAGGATGCATGCAGTGCCGGATGATGGAGTTCGTACCTTCAGGTGGATGGAACTGAAGTCAGCGATGGATTGAAGACCGGATACTGTCCCAAGTAAGTTTTGTAGTGTTCTTTCTCTCTCAGCAGGTCCTTGGTTTCATGAAAGCTGGCATCACAGAACTGGAAACGGTGTGCGTTACGTTGCCTGCAGAAGAATAATGCAAAGCATTTTCTGCTGTTTCGGTGCAGTTTAAATAGTCTCAGATAAAGTAGTCCAGGTAAAATCGTCCCAGGCCTGCCACACCCAAAGTAGTCCAGGTAAAGTAGTCCCAGGCCTGCCACACCCAAAAGACTAGACAGCAAAGCTCAGTTCCTTGTAACTGAGCTATGTATGTGCCTCCATGTTGACTGAACCCTCCCAAGTTAAATAGTCCCAAGTAAATAGTCCCATTCTAATGTTGGTCATGATGGTTATGAGCCTGGTGCCAAAGGCGCTAGGACTGACTCCAAGAGAGTCTTGGATGAGGTTTTAAGGCCTTTGACCTGGCACTAACTGGAAGGCTGACTTGCCAGTGAGGGCCAGTGGCAAGGGTCATGACAGGTGAGTACACAGTCCAGCTTCGACCCACCTTGAAAAGGGACAAACTACTACATTCATGTATCTAAATCCATTAAAGACTTGCAGAATGTTGACATAGTCGATATGTAAATGCTGAAAGGGGCCATAACTCCTCTAACTGTGCACATATGATGCAGTTTACTATATAAAATGCAGAGTGTTCTACCAAATTTGGAACAAACCATTCCTCCGCAATAGTTGCGGTGAGGCTCTCTCTAGTGAAGTGCGCAGGGTAGTGCAGCTGTTCCAACGCTACCCTTAGTAAGGCTACAGGCATCACCGGTTTACCCATGCTGTTCTGTCACCATAGTGCTTCAGAAGGGTATGAGGAATACCCCTCCGCGTCCTCAGGTCTTTCTCATCCACAGGCGCTTCCACTTGGACCTCCATGAGCTGAGTTTTAGACAATTTACTATAACACTCAGACACACTCCTCATTACCACAATTTTTTCATTCACATCAGGTGTTTAAAAAGTCATTACATCATCTTTCCATACAATACATTTAGCTTCCTCATCTGCCTTTCCACGTGAAATAAAATCTGCTCCTTATTGTGTGCGGCACATTTAACCACTGCGATAGCCACTGGGAGTTACAATGCTTTAATGAGTCTATCCAATAAGGCTGCGTGTTGCACTTGAGTGCCATCTGCTCAGAGGTAGACCCTCCTTTTCCAATGTGCTAACCCTGCGTGTACAGTCGACATCACACTGTACACTGTTACTTCTTGGCCGGCATGTTCACAGCGTGACAATCAGCACCACTAATTCTGCAGCCTGTGCCGAAAAGTGAGACGGTAGTCATACACTTACCAATACTTCAAATTCTCCATTGGCCGTGTGCCTTACCAGAGAGGCACCTGTATATCTTTGCCCATCATTCTGGTCGATTCGTGAAGAACCGTCAATAAAGAGAATCTCCCCAGTAGCCAATGCATTCTCTTTTATCCTCGGAAGCTCATCATAGAATTCTTCATAATTTGAGCAACCATGTGCCTGTTTACCTTCTGGTAGTGGTTCTGCTACAAACATGGCAGGATTCACAATCTTACATCTAACTACTTCAATTGCTGGATTTGATATGACCACCTCGTAGGCTGGAGCCCTTTGAGATGTCAAAGTACCTTTAGGTTTTTCCAAAATAGCAAACAATGCATGCTCAACAAATAATGTCATAGAACATCCCATTACCATGCTGGCAGCCTTCTCAATGGTGAAAGCGGTGGCTGCAAAAGATTGTTCACAAGGAAAATGACCCCTCATTACTGAGTCTAAGATTCCACTGTAAAAACCAGGGGCTTGAACCCCAACATGGTCCTCTGCTTAAGCACAGCTGTAATCACTGTACCATTCATATGCAAGAATAAAAAATAAATCCTCTGCATAGTTGGGGATCCCTAAAACTGGGGCTGTGCAGATTGCCTTTTTCAACTCATCAAACCCTTCATCCATTTCCTCGGTCCAGATATTTCTGTCCCCATTCACTTGTGCTTTCTTCAAAGCTTATCTATGTACTGTAATCAAAGACCCAAGCTCTGACATAATTACACAATCCCAAAAACTTATGCATGTACTTTATTGTGTGTGGCTTTGCTTTTTTTTTTAAATAGCCTCAGCCCTTTCTGGAGTAATCTTCTTTCCATCATGTGAGATTAACTGCCCTATATACAGCAATTCCTCCTGACATAACTGTAATTTCTCCTTATTTACTTTATATAATGTTTCTGCAAGGATAATCATTAGTTTAATTGAATCATGTCTGCACCCTTCCTCTGTGGGGCTGCAGACCAATATGTAATCTACGTACTGTAATACAACACTTTCTAAGTCAATATTGCTCAAGTCCATCTGCATGAATCTATAGAAAAACGATGGAGACTCACAATACCCCTGAGGCAAGCAAGTGCTTTTCAGTTTAGTCTGTCTAAATGTAAATTACGTGAAATCCTGTGAATCTATATGCAGTGGGATTAAGAAAAATGCATTTTTCAAGTTAATAAGAGTGAAATACTGTGCCTCAACAGGGATATTATGTAGGATCAGGGCAGGATTAGGATCTAGAGGGAACTCAGCATCTACAATCTGGTTAATCAGTCTTAAATCTTGAATTAGATGCCACAACCCTCCTTTTGATTTATTAATCGAATAAACTGCAGTATTACATGGCGACCCTGACGTTACTAAGATACCTGGTTCCATCATGTCAGATATTGTCTTAAAAATACCTTTGTCCGCCTCTCGAGACCTAGGATACTGTCTTGTTTGAGGTAAAATTGCTCCTGGTTTCAATTTAACTTTTACTTCTCCAACCCCCTTCAATAGGCTCACGTCATACGGGCCACGTCTTCATCAAAATACTCGGGACGTTTCCGTACTATCATCATTTTCTGAGGGACCTCTCGTCTGATGGTTTTTGCCCAATAAGTAATATCCAGTTCTAGCTCAAATATTACTTCGTTGTTGGCCGGTTGATCACCAAATATATCCTCATCAGTGACATCAGTTAATCTGTTACTTTCTCCTATGGCAATTACTGCGCGCCATCATCTGCCGTCATACTCAACTCCATCAAGCATAGCTAGTTCTCCCCGTGCTATAGCTGCTTCAATATCTAAAGAAAAGACGTGTCCTTCCTCTTCATCCATAGGTATAAATGGCCTGAATAAACTTTTATCAGGAATCTTCACAGTTCTCCCCACTAATCCTAGCAACCAAGTTAACAAAATGAATACTCCATAGAGAAACACTTCTCGTTCTAGGGGTATGGCTTGCATGGCCATTCGTCCTGTAAATGCCTTGATAATTTCACATACGTTTAAATAATGCATTCCTGGTGTCGAACACACTATGCCCTCATCGGTAAACAAAATTGTAATACTCAAGTTAGTCATTAAATCTCTACTTAGAAAATTGACAGGTGTCTGCTTTGAATATAATAACTGTGCAGACATGTCACACTCTCCTATAGAGATCGGCAAGTTTTCAGTAAACAGAGCTCTACGTGTAGCTCCTGTGAAATTCTTGAGTATTCATGGCATTTCCATACATAGAAAATGTCCCCTCTCGTCTAAGCGAGCGTGTTGCCCCTGTGTCTACTAAAAATGAAAAAGATTTGCCCTCTATATTGAGATCAACCCTGGCTTCCTCTTGAGGATTAGGCATGAATGATAGTACTGAACACATCAAGGCTCCCAGTGAACTGTCCTATTGTGGATACAGTCTCATCCCTGTACCTATGAAGGGGTTCCCTTCATTGACAGTGACACCCCCTATCCTAGGAGTCATTAACTGTCCTGTATATGTGCTGTGCTGTATCTGCATGTGTGACTGCTGCTACTGCCCTTGTAGCGGATTTACTGTTGTTTGCTGTGTTTGAAAGCCTTGTTGCACTCTCAGTGCTTGTAGTTGCTGCGCTGTCTGATCCTGAACAAACCCATCTACATTCTGCTGCAAATATGCAGGCGGGTTTGAAGTCCCCCCTCTTGAGAATTCTCCATTTTTCTTTTATCCCTGACTTCTACACATGCAAGCAAGGTGCCCTGACATACCACACGTCAAACATATAGAAGGAAGTCTTCTAACTTGCCCCTCCTGCATGTTTTGATCATTATTATGCACATTTTTAAACCCACCTTGATTATTAAGGAAGCCTCTGGCTCAAAAGCCTCCCCTTGCTATTGGAATAAATCCATTATTTCCTTGGTCGAACTGACTTTGGTTATTCATTTGCAGCATATTAACCACTTGTTGTGAACTTTGGTTCGTCCCCACTAGTCAACATTGCCCCTTCAATGGCATACTTAGATAACTTTTTCTGGACTAATTTTGCTTCTTCACTCGTTCTAGCATTGTCCTTTTTTCAGTTTTTCTCTTGTAAAACCCTACAATAATGTGCAATGGTCAGCTGTATTTCCAACCATGGTTTTGCTTCTATTCCCACTAACATCTTCAGCTGCTTCCGTACTGCTTCTAGCAGCCCTTTAGACAGTATATGATAAAACACAGGGATAGATTTCTTCCAAGCGTCTCGTGTCTCCAAAGCCCATGCCTCTTGGAAATTCTGAATGTAAACAAGAGGATCGTCACCTTCCTGCATCTTTTTTGTCATTATCGCTCCCATATTGGACGCGTCTGTATATAATACTCTAAGTGCTTTCCAGACTGCCGCCCTACAGTTATTGAACAGTGCTCCATCATGAGCAGTGTTAACTGTAGTAATACCAGAATACCCTGCTCTTATCCAAACATCATCAGCTCTTTCTCCAAGAAGACCACTAATGTCCCCTATAGCTAATGTGTTTTCTTCCAGTCATTTTCTCTAACTCATATATCCACGTCCCAGCACCAGAATTGAAACTCGGGAGTTTGCACCTCAAATTATCTGTGTCCATTTGTGGACATGGTATATACTGTGATCTGGCCCCACCCTTTTCTAGTAAAGGGAACTGAGAAATCCCAAACTCGCCTTTGTCCCCTTCGGTTAATCTTTCCAAACCAGGGACAGTGGTTCTGCATTTGCTTCTTCCTGGCAACGATCGTAATCTGCTCACATATGGTGGTGAATCCCCCCTCTCGCCATGGGAACGCCCTCTAGGTCGACCCAGCTGCATCAAGGACATTAACGCCCAAGAGATAGGGAGGCCTGTATCCGACCATCTAACTTCCTTATCCATAAAAAAATCCTTCAGACCTACCTGCATTACCTTCCTTTCCCCCACGGATGACTTCTGCATCTTCATCTGACATCTTCTGTCCCCAACTCGTATAACATGTTTCCTCTTCATCTCTATCCAGAGTCAGTCTGTCTAAACACAGCTCTTTAGGCGCAAAACTACATGAGCCTCCCTCTTTATTGTACAGCTGCGTACTCTCAAGTCGGTCGTTCTTGCCCTTCCCTTTTAAATCCTTCTTCGCCCTCATCTCATGTTTGACTTTATCCATTGCATCCCCAAGACTCCTCGAGTCAAACTCGTCTTCCAGATTTACTCCAGATGGACCTGGTAGTGGCTCTTGTGTGGGGTAGAAGTCTAGTAAATCTTCCCATGATACAACTGGATCAGGATCCATTACTTCCTATTCTAGGAGATCCATGTTGCGTGCTCACTGCCTTCTCTTTCGTTCTATGTCATCATCGATTTCTCTACACTTTCTTGCTTCCTCTCTTGCTTTTGCCTCCTCTTTTCTTTTCAGTCTATTCTCTCATTCACCCTTCGTATCCGCTCATCTCTTCGCCTTTGTTTCCGTTTCTCTCTTAATTTTTGTTCCTCTTGTTCTTCTCTTTTTCTATCTTTTCTCATTCCTTTATTGCCCTCTGTCTGGTATCATGTTTCCTCTGCTCTTACACTTCTTGCCTTTGTCACTGTTGCTCACCTTGGTACAGTTGTTCCTGTCTCTGTCTATCCTTTCTTTTTACCCTTTCCTCTATCAGCTGCTCTTCTCACGTTATTTTATGAGGTGTGGCCTAAGAGCATTCTAGATTCGAGAACATATATCGCCTAGTGATCTGCCTCCCTGTTTAAGATCTTTATAGGCATGTTCGTGGATCAGATTGGAATTAGATGACCTTGGTTGTCTGAAAGACATGTAGGATTGAGTTTACATCTGGCAGTATACAAGCCTGCTTGCGCTAATAAGCTCTATGCATAGTATGTCAGATGTTCATATTAATTCTGGATTCCTATGACAGACACTTGAAAGCTTTCAAAGATGCTGCAAGTTATGTGCGCTTAGTGAGAGTGTGGGTGTCAGCATGGCGCATATTAGTGCAATTATAGGTATAATTGTTTTAATTTGCACTATTACACAGTTTGCTGTCCCTGGGGGTATTTGTGCTGTGGTGCGGCTTGGTATAGGGTACTGGAGGCTAATCATGATATTAGTGTTCAGTATTTCTTTCTAAAGAGTATGATCATGTTTCACAAGCCATACAAATGTTTACAGAATCGGTTGTGCGCGACAAATTTTGACATTTAGCCAGGTGGCGGGGACAATTGCAGTAGCTAGGATAAGACTTCTTTTACTCTGCAAATATAACTCTGACTCAGGGGCAGCAATGCAACGACAATAAAGCGAGTTGGCACGTTAAAGGTTCAAAACAATATATGGATCGCTTTCTCAGTGCGCTGTCTAGCAGTCAGGTAAGTGTGAGTGATAATGCAAAAAGGACAAGTTCACTGACTTCATGCAGTGTTCTAACAACACTGAGGAACCTCGCTGTTTAAAATATCATTAACATTGGTAGCAATTAAGCAACATAATTCTAGCGTCAATGCAAAATGCAGGGTGCTGCTGGTGCTTGTGTTGGCTGAGATGCAGTCGGTGGCGTAAGGAGAAACATAGTAGGCTAGTGTGCAAAAAAAAATGCTAGCAATTAGACAAAGAGGGTCGAGGCGGCAGGTATCTGGGTAGTGTGGATATACTGCCAGTATAATTCCACTGAGGTAAGTACAATTGCAACACAAACAAGTCCCAGTTTCACTGCACCAAGTATAGCAAAATAAAAATCGGGAGTCCAAGTGATTTTATGTAAAGCTCTTGCATTGTTGCAACGACGTCAGGCATGTACAATAATTTATGTTCATATGTTGCAAACAGCCTGTTGCTTGTACTAAACCTTGGACTTTAAAGGCTGTTCTTTCATACAAATCACTTGGACTCTAGAACAAAATACAGACTGATTGCAATTTATGAACATAAATTATTGTACGTGCCTGACGGCCGTTGCAACAATGCAAGAGCTTTACATAAAATAAGGGAGAGGGGGGGATAGGGTAAGACAAACAGAACAATGAGACTATCATTCTGCATGAAAGCAGCTCTGATAGTGTTAAGTCCCTGAGCCCTAGTGGAGAGGAGGGGGCAGAGGGGAGAGGTGACAGGAAGAGGCACACTCATTGGGAGCACAAACAAAAGTGGCAACAGATGTAAAGGAAACTTAAAATTGATTTTTAGCACAGTGAGCATGGGTACAAAAATGGCAACAGATATAAAAGTACATCTGAATTCAAATTCTAGCAAAGGCACACTGGGAGCACAGAAACGAAAAGGCGACAGATGCAAGCGATGCCTAAATTAGAATTCTAGCAGGAGCACACTGAGAGCACAGAAACAAAGTTGGCGACAGATTTAAGGGATGCCCAAATTTGAATTCTAGCAGAAGCACACTGGTGGCACAGAGACAAAAAGGCGACAGATATAAGGGATGCCTAAATTCGAATTCTAGCAGAAGCACACTGAGAGCACAGAAACAAAATTGGCGACAGATTTAAGGGATGCCCAAATTTGAATTCTAGCAGAAGCACACTGGTGGCACAGAGACAAAAAGGCGACAGATATAAGGGATGCCTAAATTCGAATTCTAGCAGAAGCACACTGAGAGCACAGAAACAAAATTGGCGACAGATGTAAGGGATGCCTAAATTCGAATTCTAGCAGAAGCACACTGGTGGTACAGAAACAAAAAGGCAACAGATGTAAGGGATGACTAAATTCGAATATTAACAGAGGCACACTGGTAGCACAGAAACGAAAATGGTGACAGATATAAGGGAAGCCTAAATTTGAATTCTAGCAGAGGCACACTAGGAGCCCAGAAACGAAAAGGTGACAGATGTAAAGGATGCCTAAATTCGAACGAAATTGGCGACAGATGTAAGGGATGCCTAAATTCGAATACTAACAGAGGCACACTGGGAGCACAGAAATGAAAATGGCGACAGATATAAGGGAAGCCTAAATTTGAATTCTAGCAGAGGCACACTAGGAGCCCAGAAACGAAAAGGTGACAGATGTAAGGGATGCCTTAACTTGAACGAAATTGGCAACAGATGTAAGGGATGCTAAATTCGAATACTAATAGAGGCACACTGGGAGCACAGAAACAAAATTGGCGACAGATGTAAGGGATGCCTAAATTCGAATTCTAGCAGTAGCACACTGGTGGTACAGAAACAAAAAGGCAACAGATGTAAGGGAGGACTAAATTCGAATACTAACAGAGGCACACTGGTAGCACAGAAACGAAAATGGTGACAGATGTAAGGGATGCCTAAATTCGAACGAAATTGGCGACAGATGCCTAAATTCGAATACTAACAGAGGCACACTGAGAGCACAGAAATGAAAATGGCGACAGATATAAGGGATGCCTAAATTCGAATTCTAGCAGAGGCACACTAGGAGCCCAGAAACGAAAAGGTGACAGATGTAAGGGATGCCTTAACTTGAACGAAATTGGCAACAGATGTAAGGGATGCTAAATTCGAATTCTACTAGAGGAACACTGGCAGCACAGAAGCGAAAATGGTGACAGGAGAATAGTCAATGAAATCGAGTTAGTTGAGTTGCCAACTCACAGTAATGATGAAGGAGTGCAAGAGGTTCTTGGGGGCCAGGGACTGACTTCAGAGTCCAGAAGACTCTGTTGTGGTGTGCTGACACTGTGAAGAAATGTATTAGTAATCAATACCACAACATTGGAAATTGTTTATTTTTTTAAGTCACAGAAACAGATGAATGGTTCATTTATAGCAACAAACTAGAAATAGTCATAGTCAACAATTTGATCTATTTAGGGTATCATATATTTAATATACCCAACTTCGAAGGCCTATTTAAAATTCTAAAAACAAGAATATTTCATTTCTCTGCCCATTAAACCCACTACCAGATATGGCCTTTATTTGACCATACCTCTTATTAAATATTATACAAGCAAAATTATGGCAAGTGATTTGTACATTTTGAGATCTGGCTCTCAGTATTCCTGGACAGACTAAAAAGACTGGAAGGCTTACCTTGGTGTTCAGCTTTAGATCTCCCTATCTGTCTACCACTAAGTGTAATACGGTACGAACGGGGACCAACCTCCCTTCAGGCAATAGTTGGAGCCTTTTATCTTTGTATCTTAAGATCTTAGTCCCCCAAAGAGTTATTTTTCAAAGACTTAAAGCGAAATATTACATTAGGTTCCACTAGTTGGCTGAATGAGCTTAAAGTGAAGAGCAATCACATATAAGATACTCTCATAATGACCCAAGAAGAACGTATTATTAATCTTTTATATGGAAAGAAAAATGTTCCGTTTGGGCTGGTTTGAGACATGGAACACAATGCTTGGTTACAACTAATATACATAAATAGTGAGGGGAGAATAAAAATTCATTATATCTTTGTATATTTTCAGATGCACACTGGTGTTACACCATTTTAAAATTTCACCTCGCTACAGGAGAAATTTTAAAAACAATATTCAGAAGTAAACCATTCTGTATATTTTGCCAGAATACTAGCCAGGTGGAATCTTTGAAACATTGCTATAGAGGGCTGCTTTAGGCGACTTGTTCATTTTGAGGACTACTTTTCATCTAGGACCTTCTGGCAGTGCTTTTTCATGGGCTCTCATTTGCCTTAGCAGTAGAACTACTTTCTAAATCTAGTATTAATTTAGGACAGACAGATAAGGACACGTATTTCACAGTAGGTAAACAAAGTGTCCCTCCTGTCTATTTGGATTACTTATTGGGAATTAAATGGCATATTTTATATTTGATATTTCTGTCCACATCTGAGAATGAATTCCATTTTAATGTAATAATCTATTATGGAACTGAATGGTACTTTCTAAGTATGATTTCATTGTATGCACATGCATATGAATATTATTTCTATGCATCATTATCAGAATTTAAAACACAATAACAATAAACTTGTTTATTATTATTTCTCTGACCAACATCTTTATTTAGGCCATTGTGCTATTTTGTGTTGATTAGTACATTTGTATTCACCTTGAAACTATTATTTCTGATCAATATTATTTTTGTCACTGTTTCCTTATTGATTAATTTCTATGACATTTTATTAACATGTATTACTAATATGTGTATGAATATTACTTTTTGCATCTGTGGTATTTTTCTTGAATGAATACGATGATTTTTGTTTACCTTAATTTTCATTATCTCTGGCCAGTAGAATTGTTTGTGCCACTGTATAGTTTTGCATTAAGTCCTATACATTCATATTAATTATTATTAATATTACTATTGATGAGTATTTTTTTGTCATTGTGTCATTTCATATGAATTACTATTTTCTTTCACTTTCACCCTGGTTATTATTATTTCTGATCAAAATTATTCTCGTCAATGTAGTATTTATTCTCCTTGATTACCCTTATTGCTGATCAATAATATTTTGTTTTGTCGACTGGAGTGGATGTAGTAAATAATAGGCCAACATGTCACAGGTGTAAGGGATGATTGCTATATCACACATGAAAAAGAAGAACATAATACTGAACTTGTGCCATTTCATGTGCTATTGAATGTAGTGCACCGTGCACACACATTCACAAGAAATTGGAGAAATCTTTAGTATGTCCTTTTCAGCATTCACACAACCATTGCTCCGGCTATGTCCAGCATTTCAGTCAGAATAAGAGGCATGTTTTGTGATGCATTTATAAATTGATTTCATTAAGATACTATTAATATAGGTTCCATAACATTTGTAGAAACCTTAAGAAACCTTAAATACTTCCAATACAAACAAGTGCATGCAGACCAATATATGTTGCTTCTCTTGCATGCTGGTTGACCAATCACTCAATCAAGATATTCCATTTCCTAAGAGGAACCACCATATACAAAATGCCTTCAAAGAAGCAAACTGGTGCAAGAAAAAAATTGTCAACCTACAACAAAACCATGTGTGGCTCGGTTTGGGATCAAGTCATCACAATTTTAAAAAAAAAACTGCAACAGCCACCATCTTGTGTATCTGGTGCACTGGTAATGGTATTGAACTGCTGCAGACTCTGGACCCATGCCATCATCTGATTTGAATTTAGGAGAAAGTGAAATGACTTGTACTATAGTGCTTGAAACAATATGTGGGGGTGAGGTACAGTCGCAGGAAGACGGGTAATCACTGGAAAAAAACAAAAAGGTCCAACTGTAAATGAAGACAAGGCAAACCCTTCAAATTAGGGCGGGAGTGGTGGTGAACGTGAAGAAAGGGCAAATGATAGCCAACTATTGCTTTGTTGATGATGTCAATGACCCACTCCAGACTCCTGCATTCCCCTAGTAGAAGAAAGATGCAAGAATCTCTGGCCCAGACTAGTGTTGAAGATAATGGTACTACAGGTATCCTCAAATATGTTTGTTCAAATGTGACTGAGAAGTAAATTAAGCACAACCAAAGGGCCCAACATATCCGTTACCAAACAGTGCATTTCTTTTACCAAGAATAAGAAATTACGTCCAAAAAGCAAAACTAGGTAAAGTACAACTGGAGGTCCAGTGGCAGCATCAGAGAGCAGTATAACATCGCAGAAGCCAAGGTTTCTTCTGTTTTGTTCACTGAAGAATATTCCGACACCACCACAACAAGAGGATGCTCTGTCATTGAATTTACCAGTGTGTAAAAGCCCACAACCAGGCCATTCAATGTTTTCTAACTATTACCATATTGTAATTTGCATACTACGTAAAATACATGTGCCTTGTGTGAAGTCAGGCACACATTAAGGCACTGGAGAGCGGTGTACTTGAACATTTTCACTGAATAGAACTACACGCTTATAAGGAAAAGAGCAAACGTGGGTAGCTTCCTTGAAAGTCTTCTGTTTGAGAGTGATTACGACAGAGGAAGAAGATGACGATGGTGAATGATCTGTCATCATACCTCAAGGTATGAGAAGGACATTGCACACCGCGCCCCCTGCACTCTCCTCCAGACAGCACAGCAATGGCTGCCCAACTCCTTTGTGGTAATAAATTAATGCACCAAGTATTACTGCTTGCAAGTTTCACAGCACACTTTCACAGACTAGTATGCTCAAACAATCCAGCACCAAGACAGCATTCACCAAGCCTGCGAAAAAAGTAACAGAAACTATTCCTTACTGTTTTTTTTAACAATTTGTATTTATGTATTTATTTGGTTATATAGCGCCTTCAGCTTGCAAGCATCAGGGAGCTGACATGTAGACGTAAGGACAAAACACATAAAATCACAGGACAAGGCACTCAGTAAGTCATTAGGGGTATCGGTTTCCTAGGACCAGCGTATCATTTGAACAAATGTGTGTTGAGTTTTCTCCAGAAGCTTGTGAGTTTTCTCCGGAAACTTGTGTATTTTTGTTCTAGTCTTAAAGAGATGGGCAGGTTGTTCCACATCATGGCTGATTTAATATGGAAGACTTTTCTGAGTCCGTTAGCCTTTTTGAATCTGGCAATTTCGATTTGATCTTTTGAGTCCGACCTGAGTGCCCATCTTGGTACGTTCATGACCAGTTTACTTTTCAGGTAGGACGGGGCCGTCATGTGGATGCATCTGTGTGTCAGTGTCATAGCCTTAAATGCAATTCTTTCCTCAATGGCTAACCAGTGTAGATTCCTTCTATCCTCGCATATGTGTTCCTTTTTGGATTTCCTTTTTATAATCCTTACCTAATTATTTTGGATAGTTTGGCATTTGGCGATATGACCCTTATTTGCTCCCATCATAAGAGCGTTGCCATAATCCAGCCTTGATAGGATGGTGGCTTTTGCTATTGTTGAACAATTGTCTTCAGTCAGTTAGGGGCAGATTGACTTGAGGAGACGAATGTGGTATGCACAGTTCTTATTTAATTAGAGAACATGGTCTTCGGCACTCATGGACGAATCCATGTACATCCCTAATGTTTTTACTCTGTCTACCACCTTGATTTGGATGTTGTTTCTGTGGAGGGATTGAGATGAGCTGTTAAGTTTGGCCCTGGCATGGCTTGGACCAAAAACCATTAGCTCTGTCTTATTTGCATTTACACATAGCCAGTTGTTATTCATCCAGTTCTCAATGGATTTGTACACTTCTTCCACCCTTCCTGTTCATAGTCCCCACTCAATTCAACCACCACCTGAGTGTTGTCGGCGTAGTTGGTGAAAAAGTCAGCCAATTTGTCAAGGACCAGACATAAGAATCTTATTTACAGACCAAAGAGTAGAGGAGACAGGCTGACTCCTTCGGGCACATTTCGTCTAATTGTCTCCACAAATTAAAAGTTGTTACGCCAATGAACCCTGGATTTTCTGTCTGACAAGCAGGAGGTTAGCCAGTTCATTGATTCAGGGGAGCAATTAGCAACCTTCGCTAAAGCCAATTTAAGTTGGTTATGGTCTAAGAGATCGAAGGCCGTGCTAAGGTGTAGCAGCATGAGGAGACTAGTGTTCCCCTTTTCCACAATGCTTAGCAATGTGTGATTGCAGGTCCATCATTGCGGTCTCAGTACTATGAGATGTGCGAAATCCGGATTGCTGACCATGTAGTACATAATTGGATTCCACATATGATTGAAGTTGGACAATTGCCATCCTGTCAAGTACTTCTAGCAAGAAATTGCAATTTGTTATCGGTCTCAGATTCCCGGGGTCTCTTTGATCTGAGTCCGGTTTCTTTGCTAAAGGCGTGATGGCGACAGATTTAATGTTTTCTGGGACATGTCCATCACGGAAGGATCCGTTCACCATTTTAGGAGTGGTGTGAAGATGTTGGCATTTCCCAAGATAAGTTTTGGGGAATGGCATTTCTGCACGTGTGGTAGGTCTCATTGAAGTTAGGGTTCTCAGTATTTCTTCTGTGGTGACATTTTTAAATTAGAAAGGTTACTGTTGGCATGTGATCAATGTTTCTACTGAGTGATCTATATGATCTGATGGCTGTTTCTGAGCCTCCCGGAGCTGGGTTCTGGCCTTGTTGACTTTGGCAGTGAAGGCTGATTGTACATTGTCACAGTCCACCTTAGATGGAGTAAAGGGTGGAGCTAATGCCTTGGGTTTTTCTATTGTTTTTAGTATTTCAAACAATTTGCTCATGGAATTACCGGCTTTATTTATTTGCTCATTGTAGACATTTCTTTTGGTGTCACATGCGGTTTTTTAGTATGTTTTTTCACTCTCTTTCCACCTGTCCTTCTTTTCTTGGGAGGGATTTTCCCTCCATCTGTTCTCCCTTCTCCTCTTTTCTTTTATTAAGGCAGTTAGGCCGTTACTAAAACATTGCTGGTGGTTGCTATTTGGTCTGACTGTTTTTGTTCTTAAAGGGGCTATTTAATCCACTATTAAGTTGGTGTGACGTGAAAAGTTTGCTATCAATTTGTCGCAGGAATCCTCATCATTAGAGTCTTTTAATGTATTGAGTATACATTGTTCCAGATGTGCTGGCTCAATGTTTTTGTAATTTTGTTTTTTTCATAGGCGTAATTAGTGTCAATGAAAAGAGGACGGTGGAGTGGTCTGGCCAAACACATGGTCTGGTTTGAAAGTCACTTGACTCAACGGGGGTAATTCACAAAGTGTGCGTGCGGCAGTCTGCGCCAGCCGCGTGTGCCAAAACCCATTTAGTGTCACAGCGTATTCATGGATTCATACATCCATAAGGAGCCGCGGTGCAGAGTGGCGCAGTGACCCTGCAGCAGTGCCAGTTATGCCCCCAGCCCCGCCCTGTGCGCCAAAAAAATTGCACAAATCCAGTACATGGCGCAAAGGCCAGTGGACCAGCATACATCCCCCCAACCACGAAAACGCATGCAATTCCACACATGATAGTCCTGGAGCAAACGGGGTACGTGTATTCCTAGGGGTGCGCGTGGAGTTTTACACGCGATTGGCCTGGCACGAGCGGGGTACGTGTATTCAGAGGGGTGCGTGTGAAGTTTTGCACATGATAGGTCTGGCGCGAGCGGGGTACGTGTATTCCTAGGGGTGCACAGGAGTTTCACACGCCATTTTGCAGTGTCGTCCCTCCCGGGTGTGCCCTTCCCCCCCTCCCCATGCCCTGCAGGCAGACCATCCACCCTCCCCATGCCCCGCAGGTAGCCCATCATCCCTGAACATGACCCTCAGGCAGGCCAATTGGCACCATGCACTTGGGAGCCCCGACTTATGTCCCCACCCAACACGTCATCACAATCAAGGTCCATGGCCCTTATGGCCAGCCAAATAACACCCAAATCCCACCCACGCCACCCCAGTCCAAACAGCCAACCAAGCATTCCATCCACTCCACATTGAAATCCCCATGTCATGATAGATCTCAAATAACCAGTAAGCGCATGAGTAAAAGTCCGTCAGACCCACACAATGGCGACCCATGAATGAGAAAACCCCATTGTGACATGCACAAAACCAATGAGAGAAGACCACACAAAATGAAGTAAAAAATAAAAATGCATTATATACAAAAATGAATGAATGAAACGAAATTATACAAGACAAAAAGGATAAATAAAAAGATGTCCGAAATGAAGGAAAAAATATTGATGGTGAAATCAATAAAATGCAAAGAAAAATGCCTCCAAAGTGTCCGTCCATAACACCAAATCCAAAGTCAAAATAAAAACAAAACCATTCCTCCATGGTAAACATAAATATGTAAAATCAGGTCCATAACTATATACAATGTAAAAATCAAGGGTCTATGTGCCCAACAATCCAAAGGAAACCTAACAAAAAACCTACCTAATAAATGACTATTTACAAAAAGGCGGGGCATAGTCCATGCGCCCCAAAAGAAAAAAGTAAATAAAGGAAACCTACAACTACATAACTATTTACAAAGGTGGCGGGCTAGTCCCACAGCTCACTGTTTCATGTTCCGGCCCAGGGCATCATTGAGCTCCACATCGATGTTCCGGAGGCGGGCATGTTCCCTGGCCTTGAGGTCTTGCAGGGATAGTTTTGTCAAGGCCTTCCACCCGCCTCAAAGCCCGGTGCATGGAGTTCTCCGCCCTGACCATTCTGAGCCATGCCCTTCCCGCCCGCCGCTTCTGTGCATCTATTTGCCGGCCCAACCTCTGCCACACAGAAGACACTACCAGTCCGGGGTCCTCCTGCCCCTCGGCCGGTGCCTGCCCCCGGGGTGTTGATGGCCCTGAGACATGATGCCTCCCACGCTGAGCCTGCTGCTGCCTCAGACGCAACTGCCTCTGCCACCACAACGGCATCTGGGCTGATGGAATACCCCGGCGCCGGTGGTGGCATCTGGGCTGGAAGACGGCATGGAGAACGACTGGCGTATAGTGTGCGCAGAGGAGGAGAGGGCCTCAAGACTTGCCGACACATGGAGGAAACCCCTGACCATGGACCCTACCAACTGGGCCACGTTGGCACACAGCTCTTCGTGATGACATACGTGGTCCCCCCAGGAAGCACGCCCGTCAACACGAACGTCATGTGTGCGCAGTGCAACACCAATCAGGATGGACTCCATCCGGTCACAGGTCCCCTCGTCTGCAGGTAGAGGAGTGCCAGATGATGTGGACCTCCCCCATAACTGCGGACGGGCCTGAAACGGGGCATCCCTGCTGGTGCATGGTGATGCAGTCACAGTGTCAGGGACAGAGACATGCACAGGCACCTCCACAGAAACCTGTGCTGCCTCCTGCCGCTGTACTGCACCACTTGCACCAGTGGTACCACCCCCACCAGGCCCCATGTGCGGTTCTGTAGCGGCCTCCTCATCCTCTATACACACCACGGACCTGGATGGCTCAGCACTGTCTTCCGCTGTTGCAAGCCCCTGTGGGGTCTCATCCGCTCCTTCCGCTGCAGCCGTAGTGGCAAACGCAGCACCAGTCCCCTCGCTCCCGGATGATGGAATTTCCTGGGAGCGTGACTGGCCTTGCGTCGCCGGACGGTGGAGGCATCCCTGCCGCTTTCCTCCACAGCGCTGTCTCCGCACTCTTCTTCACTCGCCGCTGCATAAAGGGAGGCATTGAACACAAGCATCAGGGTACTGTACAATAGTCCCCTAGACAGTAAGCAATAGCACATGAGTGGCACTGTCAAACGTCACTTCCATCATGTCTCCCAACAACACATGGGTCAGTGCAGGCAACACACATGCAGGAACCGGCATGGCACATGCAACAAACATTTGCATCCATGTCCACCGCACCGTAGATACATCCAATGGTGGGCTGAAACTCACATGCATCATTGGACATGCTGATCACATGCACACGCATCACCGGAGGGTCATGAATCTGGCACTGTATACCAAGAGACACAGTGGATACAAGGATGAGTAGGCTGTATAAGTGAATCAACACATTGTCACGGACATGTGTCATGCATCCATGGCACACACACTACTCAGACACACGGACATGTACATCATGCATGTCCATGACAGCAGCACACATCTCTCACACCCCAAACATGTCAAAGTACAGAAACTGGAATGCATACATGTGTGCATTCCGCATGCTGTTCTGCATGATGCATTGTAGCACAAACACCATCCATGTGGGTCACACCTGACTGGACTCACATGCAGCACCATCATGTCCCTGCACACACACATTCAAACATGACCCATGTCACACATGCAGCCAAAGTAGCTAACTACCGGCACACTGCAACATGCACTGTTTTAAACGTGAATGCATGGCCACTTACCGCTGGACTCCAGACTGGCCTGCATCCTAAGGATCTGGTGGTGAAGCACTGGGCAAATGCTCTCCAGGACCCTCATCTGCTGGGTGGTAAGCGGGGTCCGCTACCCGATTGCATCCGCTGCCTCCAAGAGGCGCCGGGCCTTATTGAGGGTCCTGGACTTGTAGTCCTCCAAGTGCTTCTGGACATGTTTGATATCGCGGGGTGCCACCCCCTCCATGTTGATGGCACCCACTATGTCCTTCCAGATCCTCTTTCGTTCTTTCTTGTTGGCGCGCGATGGTGTGAAGAGGGCATCATAATGCCCCAGAACTTGCTCCACCAGGATACCAAATTCCTTTTCACTGAAGCTGGTAGCCCTCTGCCTCTCTGCTGGGGGGTTGCCACTGGTGCTGGAAGATGTTGTGTCGGACATGGCAACCCCCAAGGCAGGTGTGGGTGGGCAACTGGGCCCTGGGGCTGGGCTGTGGAGTGATGGAACACCAGTCGGGAGTTTTCTGTTCCAGCAGGGTTGGTCAAAGCAACTGGACCCATGCTGATGGCAGATATGCAGGCACCAAATGGCAGGGCACAGTGGCAGCAGGCAGGCAGGCAGCAGCAGATGGCTCATGGGAGGCTGCTCGGGGCACTGAGGGGCAGTAATTTGGCTCTCTGAGTAGGAGCGTGGTCTTCTGTGTGTTGTCGTGTGGCCAGCTTGATACGGAGTGATTTGGCATATGAAATAACAGCACGTCAGTGTGTAATTCGAGGAAAGGCCCTTGGCGCGTAAGCGCGTAGGTGACGTAACATGCGCACGTGCGTTTCCCTGGCACGGGTTAAAGGTCCCACGTGGGTTTCCATTGCTCTTTACATGCTTTTTGTGGAAAGCGGTGCATGTGTTTTCCAGACGTTGGGGTTCACACGTGATCAATTCATAGCGGCTACAATGCGTATTTCTTCTTTTGGCATGGGTATTGGCTACGCGTTCTTCTTCTACACGCAAGGCAGATGGTGAGTCGCACACACTATTTTACCTACTGTGGGTGTCCGCATACCCCTTTTTTCAGGCATACTAGCATACTATCCTGCGTGTTGATCTCTTCCTAATTTTCTGTGTTCCTGGCTGCCACAGCATACTGCATGTGTTTTTTTACACGCACGTGGGCTAAAGGGTTCGTGTATCTCTTTTTCTTGCTTTTTTGGGATGCCTGAGCATTGTGTGACACGTCATTTCTCCTAGGGGGCCACAGAATGGGACATTCATCGTAGCTGTATATACGTGTTTGTTGTTTACGCGCACTTTTGTAATGCACAGGGACGCTACCACCTGTCTTCGTGTGGCAGACGTGTTTAGGCCTGTGCATGTCTTTGGCTGTGCGTGGGTTTCCCCTATTCAATTCCATGAATACGTGTAGTTTGCGTGCATGTGGGCGTTCCGTGTATTTCCCTGCAGTACTTCCCCAGTTATGCCTTCTTTTTCACGCATTGTTCCCCATTCCACGTGTTCCGCCCCGTGTTCCGCCCCCTTTTTGGTGTGTGCGCTGACTTTGTGCGCTTTCGCTGTGCGTGTTGCGCATGGCGTTCTGGATGTTGCAATGACGTGTGCGCCCGTGTGGGCCACGCAAGTATTTGGCGGACATCCCGGGGAAAACACGCGCAGGGCCTTCCATGAATCGCACACGTGCGCGTGCACTTGCTTCTTCACGCTTGCGCCAGCTTGCGCCACGATTTTCAGCGCATATTTGTTCCATTAATCGGCCCCAACATTTTTGGTGATTAGCCAATTGAGTTGGTTACCTTTTAACATGGTAGGTTCTGTGTTTCTAACTCTAAAGTCGATGTTGTTAAAGATTTTCTCTAAGTGCACGGCATCTTTATACTTGGGATTTCTGTACATCTGTAAAGTCCCCAGAGACCAGTGTTGCGGTGTTAGGACCCTTCAAGAAGTTTAATTGCTGTGTTAAATCTTTATTAAACTCTGAAATCAGGCATGGTAGTCTATATAAGAGGATGATGTTCAAACAGTGGTTTTCTGTTGGGGTGTATTTGAGATGGAGTATTTCACAGCCATCACTTGAAGTTGTTGCTGGAAACATTTGAATCAAGTCTCTGGTGATTATGGCAACTCCTGCCCGCCATGTCAGTCTCCCTTTCTTTATGATGTATCACATAGCCCTCCAGAACCGCTTTGGTGCATGTTGGTCCTACAGGATCCTGCAACCATGTTTCTGTGATACAGGCTATATCAATATCTTCCTCTGTACATAAATTGTGTACATCTTGTGCATGCTTGTTGAGAGAGCACCTGTTGAGCAGGTAAACTTTATTTTGTCTTGTCTTGCTTTGACGTTTTACCTTGATTGGCTTGGTGTAATTTCCTACCTTCGCCTTATGTGCTCGATCCTCTTGATCACAGTGAGCTGGCAGTCTAGTGGTGTCTGTCGGACTTGTTTTGGAATTCTCTCTACCCATGACCTTGTGCACTACTTGGCGTTCCATTTCTAGATGAGCCTGGAGAATCAGTTCGACCCCAGAAGGCTGAGGTACTTGAACCCCATTCTTACCTCTTAATGTTAGGAGCTCTGTTGAGTCAGGGTTTTCGTGGTTCAAAGGACTGGGGTTTCTGGCCTACAGACGTCTAGGACGGTGAGGACCCACACAAGACCGGCTTATCTTCTGATGCACCTAGCGCACGTTATATGTAATACGGCAGTTCTGGGACTTGCAGTCCTGTAGGTAGAGTCACGTAGTGCAGAGGCGGTCTCTGATAAGTTGTGCGACGCAGTTTATGCAGTCTGATGGTGTATCCTGAAGGTTCCTGAGCTTGCAATGGTTGGGTCTCAGTCCATGGGTGGAGTGGCCCTTCACCCAGGCTAGTGTCTCCCTTCAGTAGCTGGACAACATTTTTGCACTTGGCTTCCTGCCTATCCTTTGGTGGGAACACCAATGTGTTTGGATAATGTGTTGAAGTCATTTGTCGAAAATATCAGGCACCCTGTGTCACATGTTTTTCTGCATTTGTAGTGCTTGATCATTACAAAACACTTTTAGCCATAATCTAAAAAGCACTAGTGGAGTCTGTATGTACACCATCCACGTGCCAATGAACATATGGACAGTGCACAGGCAATAGGCCAAATGTTCATTATGGCTCATTAGGCTTCTTTTACGCAGCAGAAACCAGCTAATCAATCCCCACTGCCTCCGTCGACTTATCACATAAAATTAGCCAAAAAGCATTTTATTCCATGTTTGCCTTGCACAAGAACCATTTAGCATTATGTCAGTATACAAAGCCAAGACTTTGGAGTGGCACAAAAGAAAATAATTGACTGTTGGTTTGGCTGTCAATGACAAAGGTAATGATATTGTGTGTTCAATGGCAGGTTGTAACTATTACCTTTTCTTCAGGTTTTGCACACTGCTAGAACCTCAAAGTACAGGATTTCTTGGAAAAAGAAACAGTGGTTGCTAATGTGTGGCCATTCCAGCGCTTCCATCAAAGCCTGGCATGTGCTGAGATGATTGCAAACCACAAACGGCAGCTCAGCCCTATATATGTTCCAATGTCATTTTGCACAGCACACAGCTATCAACAAGTATGCAATGCAACACAAAGGTGAAGAAGGGTCCTCCATGCCTTTGACTCTTATGCAATGGAGTGTTGTGAAATGGCTCATCCAGATTGTCACACCTTTTCAATATGATAAATATGATGTAAGCAACAATAATACAACCATCAGTGATGTGATCCTTCTCATTCATCTGCTCAAAGGCCATATCAAGACCATGAGTCAGGAATGTTCAGACGAATAGTATATTGAAGTTCTGGGTCTTTCCAATTGCATTCACTAGTGCTTACAAACAAGAATGTTGGCACATGAGAGCAATAAGTCACACTTGCAACTTCACAGGAAAGGAACTGGAGACATTTTCTGCAAACAGATGAGTCTTTGTGGTAACACCAACGCCACTGCCCAGACCACCACACTTCCAGGACACTGGAAATCTCTAACCTGTCCACATTCTCTGTAATCTCTTAACAATGAATTTAGCAGCACAAGTTGAAGTCTCTCTCCTACTTCGACAGTAGCCTCCCAAGTTCAGTCCAACACAGTGAATCCTATTTGGACATGCATAGCCAAATAAGAGTTCAGTCCATACCTAACAGACCAATTGTCTATCATGAAAGGATATGAGATGTAATTATCAAGCATAATCTCACAGATAAAGAGCTGTTAGTCGGACATGGCAAGCCTTATCTTTGTTGGCATTGTAAAATGGAGCGGTGCCCAACATTAAGCAGGCTGGAAATCAAAAATCTACTGTGCTCTGCATCCGCCACCACCTCAGAAATCTTTCCTAATGATGCTTAAAATGAACCAGGATTTACTACCCAGCACATACACTGCCCCAGTTGATGAGGATTTTTGCAAACATATCAGGGAGACTTGAAACATGTGCTGTTACTACTGCTGACTCACATGATAATGTTGAAGAATATTACACCATCATCCAATAGCGCTCCTTGAGTCTACTGTAGCACTCTGCACCTGAGAGACCAGAGCATGTCAAACGTCATGGGACCTTTAACATCTATATTGATTTAAGTCCAATGTGTGTTATTTATTTCCCAAAAATAATAGCCACATAAAGATCATTTAATTTGTATGAAATGCTTGATGCACTCATATGAAAAAGTATAGTGACAAAAAATATTGATCAGATATAATAATAATCAAGATGACTAAAATCAAATTGGAGTAATTCATGAACAATAATATAGTGAAAAGATCAATTGAAATTGATCCGAAATAATAATCATCATGATGAATAAAAAATAGTAATTCATGAAAAAGACCACAGAGACAAATGAACGTGTATAATGATACATAATAATAACAACAATAATAATAATCAAGATGAATATGAAACGTAGTAATTCATGAACAATGGCTTAGGGACACAAAGTTAATAATAATTCGAAATTATAAGAATTAAAATGAATAAAACAAATGTAGTAATTCATGAAAGATGCCTTATTGACTTAAAACAACTGATCAGAAAGAAAAATTATTAAGATGACTACAAAAATGTAGTAATTAATTAATAATGTAATTGACAAAAATACTTTTGATCGGATATAGTAGTAATCAATTATAATACAAAAATTCAAAATATGTAATACGCGAAAATGAAATTATATGTAAAACAAAAGAAAAAGAAAAAAATGTTCCAACAGATTCTTAAACCATAAATTAGTAAGTAGGGAATAATTAATAATACATGAAAAATACAATATGAACTTGGTTTTGCATTAGGCACACACATTAATTGACAATGCAATCCAAACAAAATTAATTGCAAAGTGTAACATGTCAGATGTTTTATGTAACCCCCAAAGCACCACCCAGTAGCCATCCATAAAAGTTCACCTTCAGTTTACAACCACTGCGAAATGCATTGTTATGCAAATTAGCTTAAAACCACATCTTCTGTTCCATAGAATTGTCTTTGTTATATAGGGCAGTGATATTTTTCTAAAGTACTTTAGCAACCCGAGACAGACAGATGTCAATGATGCATAAAAGCACACATCTGTCTCAACTTCTTTCATGTAAATGAGGGTGGTATAGTCTGACAACTTTGTGGTTGGAATGTAGGGGTATCTTTAGTAAATACCACCAATGATATGGTGAGGTTAAAAAAGAAACAGAATCATATCTTGCTAGTTTTTAAGGATGTCGGGAATATTTTCACCATCATCATCAGTTTGGTAAAGTGTTCAGTTTTATTGATTCACTACTGAAATCCAATTTGTTTAACTTTTGCTTTGAGTAATGAAGAGTAGTATGTCAAGACAGTAAAACGCATGAGCTCTCGAATGTGCATGGAAGTAATGAACATATCTTTCACATAACAAAGTCCAGTCAACTTCATTGCATATAATGAAATGCACAGAGTCTGATACATGCAGTTTAGACATTTTCACCTCATCTTAAGGGCAATAAATACGTGTTATGACCTAGTTAGTTAGATGTAGGGATTTGGGGATGACAGTTTACAAAATGCAATTTCTTAATAATATCTCTGCCAACATTCATAATTAGATTTTTATTTAAAACATAATTTGTGTCACTCTGACTAGGTTTTCTGAGATATATCACAGTATCAAGAATGTTTAATTCACTTTAGATTTCATACTACAGAATGGATCAAAAGAGGACTATGCATTGCTAAGAGAAGAATTAAATTGTACCTCAAACATTATAATTTTTTTTTTAAAAAAGCGTTTTTAGTCACTGGCCATAATTGATAAATTTCGGGCTTACTTTGACTGTTTAGTTAAAATAAATATTTTTGAAAAAGTCTCTGCCTGAAGTTAAACTCCACCCAGACACAATAGACTTGCACAGTTGGAATAACTGTCCTATAATATATTCATTTGTTTTAAGGCTTTTGCTCAAATTACACTCCAAAGTTATCTTTTGCTCTGGCGAGTCCATTTTAAGATGAGGACAGATTCCCTTTTCTGTAAAAAAGAAAGTTCTCAAGTTGCTGTTCATTCATTCCATTTTTTTCAACCAGATTTGTAGGAGTCAGTGGAGAAAGATAACAGAGGGAATGTTCATTCCTCTGATACTAACATGAGCATGTTGCTCCATCTTGAAATAGAGATAGAGTAAGTGGATGTAGGCAGGTGTGTACCCACTCTGGCAGTGTAGGTGGACTACAAGTTCCATATTTACTCTCAAGTGCCCACAACCCCACCTGGCGAATATAGGACCAAAACTCTGCAGTGTTTATGCTTGCTGATAGACTGATCTATTAATATACGCTTACACTATGATTCACATTGAAGAAACAAGTGCTTCTAATTGGTTCATGCACCATTACATTGATCACTGATTGGTCCTTTGAATCTTGGCTTTCTCACTGGAGCATAGCAATGTTCCATGGTCTGACCATCTGCAAACACCCATAGTGCATTTCATTTGATAAGAGCGGGGGATGGGAGGACTAAGAACTTCAGGAAAGTATCATTCAGTATCATACAGTTAAAAAAGTCTGCCATTTATGATGGCAAACGGAAAATTAAGTCATTGTAGATAGTAGGATAACAGGGCGCACTACTGTACACAGGACGTGTGCACCCTCTGTTATGTTGAGAAGAGTAGAAGCATCCCTGTTTGCGGGCTGATATTCCTCATCTCAGATGGACAACTATCAAAGAGGACACAAAAGTCAAATCTCACAGAAACCAGCCTGGTGAAGGGTTTTAATGATAAAATAACATGTTCCAGGTAATATTGTATGGTGTGGGTGCAGCTTGACTATTGTGTGCACAGTCAACTGTCCATAAGCATTTATTGAGACTTGGCCATGCTCCATTAGTCGAATGTTTCTCTTGAATTTCTAGCACTGCTGCTACCTGGGTTGTACACTTTATTTGTTGGAGTGATGATTTATGTCCGTAAAGTACCACACACTCTCTCCATTGCATCGGTCCACCACTCACATACATCCCCTTTAATTTACTCTCACGCACCCATTCATTTACTTTTCCCTCCTTTCTCACAACTACTTAGCCACTCGCTCCCCATCTATCTACTCACTCACCGATCTTCTGCATGAACCATCTACTCATTCACTCATACCTTCAAGCACTCACTCGCACATAATATCCTTGCACAAATTCACCTTCCCCTCTCTCACCTATGCACCCACTCCCATGCACCCATTCAATATATCACTCAAGTACCAAGTCATTCTTGCATTCATGCATTAATTCAATTGCTCATCCATCAACGTATGTTCTCACGCTATCTTCCACACACCCCATGATTAACCGGACCACTGTAAGAACCTCTAATGAATACACTCCCTTACCCATCCATCAACTCACTCACTCGATTAAATCCATCAACCTGACACTCTTCCCAGCAACTCATTTATTGACTTCAACATGTATCCAACTTTTCAGTCTCCCATCCAGCCACACATGTATTTACTCAATCACTGACCCGTCCACTCACTGACACACTCTTCTATTCACTAATACATGTATGAATGCACTTTTGGATCTGTCTGCTCACTTACACTTTCATTAACGACTTATCGATCAATTAACTCCCTGCCCCAGTAATTCTGTAAGCATCCACACATCCTTGCCTCTATCCACACATCTATTTATACACAAACCTTTGTATCCACCCACCCATCTGTCCACTCCCAATGCTCTCACTTGCTCACTCTACCTCACCCCTCAATCACCAAAATAACATTTCCACTCACAAAAAAAGTACAGACTATTGACTTTTTATTTGCCGGTTCTGCACTACCTTCTCCTGGTTGGGAGTAAGACAATTAACATGGGGCATGGTCCATGCCGATGTGCTGCTCTAGCACCAACATGGGCCAATATTGCACAATAGCAATGACAGTGATTGCCTACCACAGCACTAGCACAGTCAGTGGCCTTACCCCCTCTTCTGTAGTGGCATGCTAAATGTTTTATTCTGCTTGCTACCATTCTTTAATTGCTTCAACTGACATTTGCAAATGTTAGGCAAGATTGTATGCAGTACCCTGTGGGAGACTGCACCAGCCTTGGCAATAGTTAACCCAACCGTTGATATAAGCATGTACTGCACAAGGTGGCAGAATGACTGAGCAGTCAGGCTCATCTCAAGAGCGGTCAATGCGAGCTTTCTTGATTAAACAATTATTTATTAATTTAACAGTCAGTTTGAATATGCCTACTTTAGAAGGGAGCAAATATGTAACACAAAAATATACTTCAATAAATACACACTCTCAGTTTCAATAAATCAGTAGATACCCATTTGGGATGGCACACAGACACTTCCTACACCCTGAGGTGACTTAAATAACTAGGACACTGTGGATATTAAATTAATATTTCACTGGCACATTTAGAGCAATACTGAGTTCGGTGTCAAAAGGAACAGTTTAGGTAATAAAACAATGCTTAACGAATATTCTTAAGCAGGTAAGTACTTTTGAACCCCCCAATGCAATGTAGATTAACCCTTTCCCAGCTACACAAGTTATACAATGTGTGACTTTTTGGAGGGGCAGTTAAAGCACAAAGTCAGAGGTGAGAAGAGTCTTTCAGGGAGCCTGGACAGCCAATGTCAATTGAGCAAAACTCTAGGAGAGCTGAAACACTACTTGAAGGTAAGTAAAAGGTCTTGCTCAATGTTTTAGAAATCGTTGTAGAAAATGAAATCGCTGTTGGGCCACAAGCTGGGAGGCGTGTGAAGGGCAAAGCTGCAAACAACTCTGCAACAGGCAACCGAGGCAAGACTCAACTGAGAGCTAGCAAGGCAACACAACAAGAGGTAAGTACCCCTTAGTTTACAGTACCTAGGGTCTGAAGAAATTGGTTCCAGCTGGCATATCATGTTGTTCCTGTGATACAGTTGTGGGGACAAGAGGGAGGACGTCTTGGGACTCCTGCACTGTGATTCAAATGTCGGCGGCAGCAATGGGCAAAATTTAGATCAGCAGCACTTCGCGATTTCAGCTTCTCACAAATAGCACCACCGCATTTCTTAGATACCTTATGGGTTTTCCTCACATCTGGGGTCCAGCACTCTGTTGAGGTGGCTCAGGCTCGGTCAGTACTGCTTCATGGGAGTCCAGTGGATTTTCCTGGAGCTCAGGTCCGACTTAAAGACAAGACACTCGATTCTGGTGTTCCTCTCCCTGGCAATTGGTTCATGCAGCAGCAATGGAAGTATAACCAGCTCTGAGAGGATTTCCAGATGACTTTGTCTTGGGGTCGATTGGTCCCACCAACCCGAGGGATGAAGTCGTCCTTTGCAGGGCTTCTGTAGTCGAGGCCAATTCGGACCTTCGCCACTGAGGCAGGGCTTCACCGGGCAAACCAATGGTCCAAGAGTTGCAGCAAGCATCTCTTCCATGTTCTTCTTCGGATTCCTTCATCCAGTGGTCGACTCTGCCATGCAAGCAAAAGACCTCGCCTTTTATGCAGGTTTCTCTCATTCATTCACAGCCTACCTGTCACTCACACAGCATGGTGGCTGTCCCCCGAGGTCAGCCATCCAGCCAATCACCTTTGGGTGCATTCCAGTAACCAAGGGGATGAAGCAAAGGGAGTTTCAGGCACCTCCCTCATTTCCTGCCCTACCAGGCACGCTGGATCCAGAGGCAGCCTTCAGCAGTGAACCCCGCCAAAGACAAAATGAACATAGGAACCAAACCTGGTTTGGCTGGCAGAGTAAATCTCAAGAAGGACCTTTCCAACAAGAAATGGCAAAAAAGAAGACTGAGGACATTTTGTGTGCTTTACTGCAGCTGCAATTGCAGCCCACGGTAGAAACACACAATGGTAGAAAAAAGTAAGCTACTGCCATCAGCCATTAAATGTAGAAAGGGTAACATACAAATGTTACATGAACTACTAGACAAAGGGGATACTAAATAACCCCTCCTGCACCCTATTGTAAGATAGTGTGTGCTGGGTCTAGAAAGTTACAAATGTAAGTAAAGTCAATTTCACTTCAATGCTCTTGGAAACAGTAGTTTAATCAACAGAAGGTATTTAAACCTTTGGGAAATCTGAAAGACTTCCCTGTGCCACTGCACTGAAGGTGCTCTGTGTCACAATGTAAAAAGATGATGCCTATGGAGTTTGTCAGACTCCAAAACCAAAAGAAGCACAGGGTTTAAATTAAAGAAAAATGCATGAGGGATTGTGAAAAAGGTCTCACTCTCTCCAGGAAAAATATTACAAGTCCTAAAGTCCAGCAAACGGGCTGGGGATCTCTAAAGTAGAAGGGAATTAGCACATTTCTGAGAATTCTCCCTAAGTGTAAATCCTCAGTTTATCAGTTTGTGTTTTTATTTTAATTGCATCTATTAAGTTATTGGAAGTATAGGGAACTTGACCTTAGTATGGATTAAAAGCAGTGTGTTTGTTTGTTTGTTTGTTTATTTGGTATTGCGCGCCAAATCCTTGGGTAGCCGGGCGCAGCAGAGGTCAAGACAACTAAAGCTTAGTTACAGAATGTGTAGAAAGAAGCATATAATATACAAAACAGTTGGAAAATAGATGCTGCCAGGATAGTTACAATGGCATACGGAAGGAGGCAAGATAAGAGACATGCAGAAGAGGCAACAGTGCAAGATACCGAGAAGGTAAGCTAACAGTCATTCGTTCATAGCCATTTAATTACATTGAGTCTAAATTTAGGGTACGGTTGAAATGCATGGAAGAATGCAATATCCATCAAAAACCCTGGAAATAATTTTCTTATTGCAGGCTAGAAGTGATATCGCAACTGACCGGCAATAATAAAATGAGATCACAACAGCTCAGCAATCAGTTATTATGACCTGGGGGAGTGATGCGGCACTCCACCATTGACCAATTTCCGTGCCATAGCTTGTAAATCTAATAGAACGACTGGAAATTGTCCAATGAGAGGGGGAGCCACGTGAATCCTCTTGTCACCGCCGCCAGCAGGGCTCACAGTGGATCATTCCCTCTCATTAAGGCAGCACCTCGCAGACAACCCGCAGACCGCACCTGATTATTAGTGCAGTGGTCCCCCTCATCGGTGACGCACCACATTGACATCTCCACGGGCCACACTTGACTGTCAGCACAGTGCTCCCTGTCATTACGGGAGTGCCTTGCTGCCAGCCTGGCTGTCGGCACCACTCCCCTTCTTGCCCTGGCTTCACCTGACAGACCCAGGCACCAGAAGTCCCCTGTCTACAACTCACCTCCTCCTTATCATAATGGGGTTGAGGGCATATTGCTTTGCCCCCAGCATGCTCAAACGTTGCCAGGCTGCACGGAGCAACCACTGCAGGCAGATTGACTCTCTTTTTTACCTCCTTCAATCTCAAACTTTAACGTATCAAAATAGCTTTATAGACCTCACTCTCAGGCCATACCTGGAGCTGTGTTCTACTATCGAGCCTTGAGCTCGAATTCAGGGCCTTTGCTAAGTTCTATTTGGTCATAAATCGCATTGGTGACTTGAGTAAGATAGGGGCTACTTCATCCCATATAGTGTTTGCTTGAAAAAGTCCCAGTTCTTTATTCTTTCTACAGTTAGTAATTGTTTTTTGTTTATCTCTAAATATTTATTTCACTATTTTCTTGCTCTGCTTTTGTCTCATCCCGATCAGAAAAGTATTCTTTTGTGTAAAGCTGACTTAATGCCTAGGATGCCAGATCTCATTAGCCGGAGTACGATTCAGCAGATAGCAAGACCCATGTTGACAATTTGTGAGCACTAGATAAGAAAGACGTGGACTTTAAAATGCCTTGCCTCCCGCACACACTAATACCTACTGCATAAGTACATACTCTATCTTATTTAGTGACAAAAGTCATCATTTTAATTGTCTCTTTAATGAGAAAAAGATTACATTGCATCAGTCTTTAGCTTTCCTTCAATGCAATTTCAGCTACACTTTTAGCTGGCCAGAGATACATCACATTTAATCAGTCACTTCAGCCAATTACCGGCTTCCCTTTAGTTTCACTTAAATCCAGCCATTCCCCAGTCTGCAGCATTGCGCGTCCCTTTGCGCGTCCCACATCTGTGTAATGTTTTCCTCCAGGTAAACACATTAAAGCAGGGTTTGCAAGTTAAATTTGATAATTGCGTTGCTCTTGGGTTTTTACCTCCTTTTCACATTTGCTTAGTGTTCCATTTTATTAGATTTGTGATGTTTGCCTGTGATTGCTTAGTCTTCAGCCTTGAACCCCAGAATTGAATGAATGACAGAAGCATCTGGAATTGGGCTTCTGGGTAAATTCATCTGTAAACAGGCACACATGCATGATATAAGTGAGGGTGCCAGGTTCCTGAGGGCGATGTCAATTTAGACGGTCGTTGTTTTCGTTCAAAGTCTTCTACGACGCTCAAGAAATATAAGCAAAATAAAATCTGAGCGCTTTCTTTGCAAGCTTTATTAAAGCATATGGCGTTACTCAATGGCACATTCACAATAGTGAGGTAAACCCGGGACATCAAATCAAAGGATGAAAAACATGTAGAGCTTGATCCACAGAAGTGTTTTATAATGGCACAATCCCATAGGAAAATGTGCTGTGAATCAGGCCCTTTTTTAATATTTTAAAGATATAGGAAACGTGGAATTCTTAGTGTTAGACTGATTCTGTTAAGCATTGATTTAGGCAAAACCTAGTGGATGGTGTTCTCTTTACCAGCACTAACCAATACAAATAACCTTGGAATCTGCAGCATCCTCTCTATCAGAGACCACAGCGACTTTGATGGCATCATGCCACAGCGTATCCATGCATCTGTCCCCAAATGGATTTTGAGCAAGCACAGCAAGTCTACTACAACTTATGAAGGATCTTGCCAAGCATGAGGCATACAGGAGGATGGGTTCACAGCCAGAAGTTGTAAAGATATGCTGTTAGGGAAGTAGTCAATATCCATGAAAGTCAAAACACCAAGGGGTAGCATTGCCCTTAGCATAACTACATATGAATCCCAGAAGGCGTTTTAAGGGCAGGTGTGCCATGCTAGAAACACCTCCTTTGCCTCATAGTTTTAAGTAGCCCTGGACAAACTTTCCCACAAAGAACCAGAACCAATCACATTGTGGGTGATTCATCCAGTACAAACCTCGGACGGACATTTTGAAAGGTTCATCTGAATGTTGTCAACATGCTTTAAAGGGGGATACGTAGCAGTAGCTTCCATTCAGTCTCAGGCTGTTTCAGAGAGTCCAGAGGTCGATGCTGGAAGCAGGCTGTGGATATTTACGGAAGGGTCGGGATGGTTAGAGTAGTTTCTCATAAGAAGGGTAGGGGTGGTGTACGGTGACTGGAAACCTGACAGAGAGGGAGATTTGGGGTTGCTTTGACTTACACAGCACTGTCTGATGCTTTGATTTAGAAAAAGCATCTCTTGTAAAGGGTGATCAACACAGGTAACATCTCCAGAGATTTCTGCAGGTGGGTGAAACACCAATTAGTGTCCGTCTCTTGAAGTTTGTCGGTGAGGCACAAGACATTGAAATACCAGGGAGAAGCAGAGGGAGCAGGGAATCACTGAGGGCAGATTTTGACAAATTCACACTGACATGATTTTGCTTCAATGGAGCACCCGTGAATCAGAAAGCAGGTGACACACAGTTGGGCACATTTGGAACACAATGTATGCACCCAACCGAGTGAGAGGCAGAGGCAGAAATGATGCATGTGGCCTTTTCACTCCTGAAGAAGAACTGAACTGCATGTTGTCAAATAAGGGAATTATGGAACTCACTTCCATTTCTCACATCACAAGCCATGCACCAGTACAAGATCATGCAATAAACTGAGGCTGACAGAGGAAGGTGAACTTTCAGCTCCTCCAAGCAACTCAGGGACTGAAGGGGTAGGTGTGCAGTTAATGTCTTACAAAGATCATGAAATAACAACAGAAAGCGGTGATGTAATATCCCAGGTCTTTATCTCCGCAAACCCCATCCACTGCCTCAAACAGTAATGATGATGAGAGGGATGATGATGATCGAGACAAATATTATGCTCCATCTTTTTTTAATTGTTTTATTTTTTTATTGTGCATTCATCAGAGCGTGGGCATTGCTGTTGGAAAGCAGTGTTGTCCACCCCAGCTTCTTTGAGGTGCAGAAACACTATTGCAGACCAGAAAGCACATCACATCATTACATGACATTCAGAACACCAACACGACCACCACTTCCTGAACCCTAACAACCACATGAATCTAGCCTGGGTGCTGCTAGCCAACTATGGGCATAAGAAGTGTGGCAGTACTTCACAGAAAAGAATTAGAAAAACAAATCTGGCCACATACACAATCTGCCATGCAGTGTGCCAAGGGAAAGCAGGGACAAACTTGGGTATCACATCTCTGCTGACCTATGTGCAGCAGCATCATGCACGAACGTTGGAAGAAATAATGTGTTTCAACTAGTACAAAGATAACAATACGTTTAAGTATTAAACTCATTCAAATAGAAAGAAGAAATAGGCAAAAAGAAATTGCAATCAATTAGTACAAACATCTGATTGCCATGTCTAGTTGAAAAGGAAGATGTAATAATTACTTCCTTCTTTTTAACCAGAAACATATGAGGCAATTTGTCACTCTTGTTGGGCACAATGTAGGTTTGCAGATATTAATATTTGTTTATTCTTTTCTTGTTTTCATGTATCATGTCAACACCAAAGTACTTCTATTTTAAAGGTTTTCTTTTTTTTTTTAAATTTCTTGAATAAATTAACTGTAATCATGAAGCTGTTCACACCACAAAAGAATACTTGTGTGTCTACTTGACAGGGTCCAATGAAGCGTGATATCATCTAGAGAGACGCCCTTTTTTCAAATAATGTTCTAAATAAATTTCATTACTACAGCGGGGACTATATATATATATATATATATATATATATATATATATATATATATATATATATATATTCATTGAAAAAACTTTGTTAAAGGGACGTTATTGTTAAGTTGCACTAATAAAAACGTATGAAATGCAATGAAAAACTTTGTTAAAGGGACGTTATGGTTAAATTGCACTAATAAAAGCCTTTGAAATGTACTGAAAAAATGTGTTAAAGGGACGTTATGGTTAAGTCGGACTAATAAAGACCTATGAAATTCAAAGAAAAAATTCAAGTAAAACCGAAAAAAAACCCTGAAATTCACCAGTTATGGTAAGCTAAGCAACCATAACTCGCGCCACAACCGTGCACAATGTCATTGATGACATCACTGATGACATCACATATCTGGGCCACTTGTTTTTGTTCCTTGACATATATAGGCCAGGTGGTTTTGTTCACTGGCACTCAGAATAATAACATTTAAAAAGGTGCTATATATCTAGATGTTAACCTTGTCATATGTTCTTTAAATACTTTCCTTAGGGTTTGGTCTCAGCTCATGGTGCACATATATGGGGAAATGAGCAGGCCTCAAACACACAATTCATTTGTATACATGAAGACAAACTTTAATGTCATTAATATTTTCTGATGATGCAGTTTCTTTCTTCCTTACTTTAGTTTCCCTGTATGTGCCTCTGATTTGTATGCATTGTGGTGCTTCATATGTATTGTTTGTACCAGCACAAGTGCTGTAAGTCCTGAATTGTTAGCTAGTCATTAAATGTTTAACATTACTCAAAACTCTGATAAGGGATCATTCATTATTGCACAATCCAAAACTACAATATTGTAAATAGTGTACTTCTATGGTGCATGCTGCAGTCATTGCCTAGGTTTATATATGATTAGGTTTCTGTATTAACAACAACACTCCAATACAATATTAGATGAGTACATTCTTTAATAGATTAAGTAGTTCATGATAGGTCTCCCGATCACTCCTGACATCTTGTTATCAACAATATAAACACAACTCCTTGTGGAGACTTTTCATCAAAATGTATTTCACGTGTGATGGCATCAGTGATGTCATCAATGACATTTGTGATGTCATCTTTGATGCCCTGGGTGTTAGTCTTAGCAGTGCACGGTGGTAGCGTGAGTTATGGTTGCTTAGCTTACCGTAATTGGCTCATTTCAGGGGGTTTTCGGTTTTACTTGGAACCATAACGTCCATTTAACAAAGTTTTTTCTTTGAATTTCATAGGTTTTTATTAGTCCAAGTTAACCATAACGTCCCTTTAACAAAGTTTTTTCAGTGAATTTCAAAGGTTTGTATTAGTGCAACTTAACCATAACGTCCCTTTAACAAAGTTTTTTCAATGAATTTCATAGGTTTTTATTAGTGCAACTTAACCATAATGTCCCTTTAACAAAGTTTTTTCATTGAATTTCATAAGTTTTTACCAGTGCATGCTATTTTCCTACAACTAATATTATACTTACCCAATATAGCAATATTTGTATCCAATTTCCAAAGTTTCACCTTAAAACGCTGCCATTTCACACCATCTGGAATACTTTTTAACACTTCTATACATTTCTTGCAACTATTTCAACTAGTTTTGCATCCGTAGACGTCTACGAACATCTGACTTCATAGCAGACCTTCCGGACAGTGCCAAATGACCATACGCTGGCCTGCGGCATGATGACGTGTCTGAGAACACGTCTGCACTTCATGATAAGATCTCTGCTTGGTGGACAGTTCAGAACTGCATTTTCTACTGATCTAGGAATTTCCAACTTCAAAATTTCCCTTGCACAGCTCCAACACCTATTCCTACTCATTATCCATTAACAATCTAGTACACAGTACATACTTTTAGAAAAACTGGTATTTATCTTAAAATGACATCAGCTAATGCCATCCCTCCTCCCCAAGAGCCACCATCACTGCTGTAATCAAGGAGTGCCCCCTAACTTAGAAATAACACACGCACAACATTTTCCCTTGTCCAACTACCCCTCCATATTAGTGTTTAGTTGCTCTTCCCTCATTTCCCTCCCCACCTTTCGTTCTCAGCTCTCCTGCCAAAAAAAATACATCCAAAAACAACAAACGACATATTCCTTTAGGAACCACCTTTCACAGTTAAAAAATAGAACTAAAAAAAAAAGTATATACTCCATCTACTTTATTTTTCTCAGTAAAGTACATAGACTAAATAAGATTTTCCAACATTTCCATTTGCATTTTGTGCTATGCTAATGGGAATATTGCAGCGTTCATCCTTTGTTCCAGGGACTGGAACGGTGGATACCGGACCAGTAGCCCGAGTTATCTGCCCAAGCGAAGCGAGGGTGGATAACAAGGTCTCTGAACCATTATCCCCCCATTCCAGCCCCTGAAATGGGGGATGAAGGCCGTTCGCACTCTAGTTTCACAAAGCGGGAACCCGGGGTGCTAAAAAATAGGATTTTCCTATTCTAAGAGCCAACAGATTTAAGACATTTCATACAAAGCCCGAGGAGAGAAGCCATGGACACAAGACTACCTACTTGATTTTCATTACGTACGCTTTCAATCAAATATGATGAATCATCTCTGCAATCATTCCTCGCCGGATTGGGTGTGAGGGTGGCTGTCTCTTCAGAGGCTCTCCTACCTCCATTTTTCTTTTTTGCTCAACATGGATTGGTGTGACCGTTTCCTGTTAGCCGCAATTATTGTTGATGTCCTTCTTTTTGATCCATGTTGATTTTGTTTGTCCTCCCACTTCCCTTATGTGTCTTGCCTTCAATGTCCTTGTCATATGCGCTAATGAATTTAACCACTCATTGAAAAAGGTTGCCCAACTCCAGGCTTAACATTATTCTTACAGCATCCATTGCAGTAGCTATTATTGACTTATATTTAAGCTCTGCAACATTTCTGCTATTTCACTGTAATTCATTACATTCAATGTAACCTCGTGGAATGTTAAAGGGTTTCATAACCCTATTAAAAGAAAGAAAATACTATCACATCTTAACATAGCCAAACCATCCATAGCTTGCATTTAAGAAACTCATCTTTCACATGCAGAAGCGGTCAAACTGAAACGCCATAGGGTGGCCCAAGTCTTTTCGAAGTGCAGCTAACGGGAAGAAGAATGGTGTTATTACTCTAATTAACAAAAAGTTTAAATGTCAAGTGTTAGCAAATTAATCGAATGACATAGGCAGATGAGTACTGGTTAAACTATTGATTGCTTCTATTGAATATACTGTTCTGAACATCTATGGTCCTACATCGCCAGACCCCTCTTTTTGGGTGCAAATTAAAAATCACATTTTCCGCTCTAATCCCAACAACTTTAGTGTCTGTGGTGATTGCAATGAGATTATGGCTCCGTTAGATAGGAAATCCAGCATGTGCTTTAAACACACCAAATCCCATATGCAATTCACCAAATGTATTTCAGAATTGGAACTTATGGACAACTGGCATATCACTCACCCTTCCGACTTAGAATGTACGTTTTTTTCCAGCCCTCATAAAACTCTTTCAAGATTACACTATATATTCATATCTAAATCTCTATCTAGTTGCCTCCTAGATGCCAACATTGATTGCATAGCATTATCTGATCATGCACCAATTCGGATTCAATTCTCCTCTCCACAAAATGCATACAAATCCAATAGGTGGAGATTGAATCCAGCCCTCCTCAAAGACCAGTCATTCACACCCTTCATAACCCAACAACACAAGAATTACTTTTCAGAAAACACAAGTCAAGACACTTCTAGTTCCTAACAACTGGGACTGCTGCTAAGCAGTACTTAGTGGGCACATTATCTTCTTTGCAGCAAAAAAAAAACATTACTTAAACAAGAATCAGAGAATATTCGGAAGCAACTTAAAACGCTATAATCTCAATACTCACTCACTAATTCTGACATCATCTCAAATAGCATTATTAAGCTCAGAATCCAATGCAATAAAATCATGACACAATATCCCTATGATAACATTTTAAAATACAAAGCGAAAATATATATTCTTTCTAATAGATTTAGTAAGTCCCTGGCTTCATACCTAAAACTTAAAAAAGAAAAAGCCACAATTGCAGTTATTAATGTTTGTATGGGCAATAGAACGTTCTCTGATAAAGAAATTATCAAGGTTTTCTCTTATTTCTATCAGAAAATATGCACTTCTGAAGCCTCTCCTAATAAGAAACTTATTCAGAAATGACACTAAAACATACCCCACTCTACAAATCCATTGGTTAATCTACAATCACTCAATGACACCATTTCTCCTAGCAAAAACCACAAAGCCTTCAAAGACCTTAAAAAAGTGAAAGCCCCTGGTTCTGATGGCTTCTCCCGTGACTTTTATGCACACATTAAAGACCTTCTAATACCTACACTTAGTGAACTTTTTTCTCAATTCATCCTGGACGGCGAGGTGCAGGGATCCTTTCTGGGGGCCATGCTCATAGTTTTTCCCAAACCTGGTAAAGATCCCAAACTACCTCAGAGTTACATACCCATTTCCCCTATCAACGTGGATATTAAAATGTTTGCAAAAATCTTAGCTAATAGACATCTCCCTTTGTTACCTAACCTAATAAATTAAGATTAAGTAGGTTACATTAAAGGCAGACTATCTTAAACCATAATAAGATTGTTTTTGAACATTTTAGACTGCATTCATGGTTCCAAAGATCCTTATGCAGCAGTTGCCCTAAATGCAGAAAAAGCATTTGATCGGGTTGAATGGAACTACATTTTTTAAGTCCTTAATGGCATGGTTTTGAATCCCTGTTTCTCGCAATGATTAAAGTTTTCTACTCACATCCTAAAACATCCTTTTTCATGAATGGACAAATATCCTCATACTTCCCCTTATTCAGAGGCACACGTCAAGGGTGTTATCTTTTCCCACTTCTTTTTATTTCAGCCCTAGAACCGTTCTGGGAAGGAATAACACAAAATAATAATAATATACAGGGCATACGGTGTGGTGATCTACAAATTAAATATGCAGCCTATGCTGATGATGTCCTATTACTACTTAAAAATCCTGATACCTCCTTGCCACACCTAATAGACATTATTTTGAAATTCTCTTTAGCTTCAGGATATAAAATGAACACAGACAAGTATTTTATTTATTTGCATTTGGAGAGCACACAAACTGCCTTCGGGCATCGTGGCGCTGTTAAGAATACTTGCTTGATTACATAAGAGCATATGGTCAAAATCGGTGGCATAAAACAAGAGAGCCAACTTGAGGGGTGGTAACAGCAGGTAATGCATTTGGTCAAAGTTAGTGGCATAAAACAAGAGAGCCAACCCCGTCTTGAAGGGTGGCAGCAACAGGTAATGCATTTGGTCAAAATCGGTGGCATAAAACAAGAGAGCCAACCTCGTCTTGAAGGGTGGCAGCAACAAGTAATGCAAAGGGTCAAAATAGGTGGAGTATATTATGAGGGCCAACCCTTATCTTGAAGGGAGGGAAAAACAGGTAATACAAAAGGTCAAAATCGGAAGAAAGCATTTGGTCAAAGTTGGTGGCATAGAACAGGAGAGCCAACCCCCACCTTGAAAGGTGGCAACAGCAGGTAATGCATAGGTCAAGGTTGGTGGCATAAGACATGAGAGCTAACCCCATTTAGAGGGGTGGTAACAACAGGTCATGCATAAGGTCAAAGTCGGAGGCATAGGACATGAACACCAGCCCCCTTTTGAGCGGTGTCGACAACAGGTAATGCAAAGGACGGAGTAAGTGGTAAGATATCCGTGTCAGCCCCTGGCTACAGGCGTCAGTAGCATACGATACATTATTGTCAGAGGTATGTGGCATGGGCAAAAGGGCAGACGACCCTTTGGCGAGAAGGGGGGAGGGGGCTGGGGGCATACATCAGCGGGTGACCAGGGGGAGCACATACATACAGCAAGCGACCGGGGGGGGCATTCATACAGTGAGCAACCAGGGGGGGCTGGAGGAGCACATTCATACAGTGGGCGACCAGGGGGGAGCACATACATATAGCGGGCGACCAGGGGGGGGAGCACATTCATACTGCGGGTGGCCGGGGGGGTTCTGGAGGAGCACATTCATACAGCGGGTGAACAGAGGGAGCACATACATACAGCGTGCGACCAGGGGACAGGGGGGACACATACGTCAGCGGGCAACCAGGGGCATGGGGGGAGCACATACATACAGCGGGCGACCAGGTGAGGAGCACATTCATACAGGGGGTGACCAGGGGAGCAGGGGGAGCACATACATCAGCGGGTGACCAGGGGGGCAGGGGGGAGCACATACATACAGCAGGCGACCAGGGGGGCAGGAGGGAGCACATACATACAGCAGGCAAACAGGGGGGAGCACATTCATACAGCGGGCGACCGGGGGGGGGGCTGGAGGAGCAAATTCATACAGCAGGCGACCAGGGTGGAGCACATACATACAGCGGGCGACCAGGGGGGGAACGCATTCATACAGTGGGTGATCAGGGGGCGGGGGGAGCACATACATGCAGAGGGTGACCAGGGGAGCAGGGGGGAGTACACATACAGCGAGCGACCAGGGGCGCAAGGAGGGAGCACATTCATACAGGGAGTGACCAGGGGGCAGGGGTGGAGTACATACAGAGTGAGACCATGGGGGGCTGGGATGGCACACATACAGCGGGCAACCAGGGGGCAGGGGGAGATAAGAGCAGGCATGGGCAATATGTAGAGCGTTTACAACACATAAGATTGAATACTCACAGTGCTATGAATCACAGTAATAACACCCGATATTTGGTGTAAAAGGAATGTAAAGGTCCAAAATGATGATGTTGTGAAAGTTTGTGTCATGGCCATAGTAACAAGTGGCTGGCTGGTAGAGTTAGTAGGGTTTAGGGAGGCTAGACATTAGATAGACTGCCTCTTGCAGGGAAGCAGCAGCCATGGCCTAAGCGGTGGGCAGGCATTGGCATCCAGGTAAAACAGGGAGCAGACAGGGTAGGCCCTTGAAAACACGCCCTTAAATATGCGGACCTGGCTTCACCTCACGGCTCAGCCGGGCCTCTGCAATTACTGAGAGCAGCAGCCTATCAGGCATAGGGAACCTGGGAAGTGCCTCCAGGCAAACTAGGAAGCGTGGCAAGGACCCGTGGGGTCGGAGAAGGCGACAGACATCTTGACGTGTCCTCTGTGACTGCTATTGCCGGATGTTTGAGTAACAGGCACAGTCCCATGGTGGAGATGGGGACATCCTTCCAGATGGTGAAGCAGGGAGAAGACCGTACCAAACATCAGGTACTAACCTCAGGTATGTAAAGGTATCCTAATGGCATCAAATATCTGGGTATACACATCTCCTCCTCTTTCAAAGATATCATAAAACTTAATAATAGCCCTCTACTCTATAGAATAAATGAACTCACCACTTACTGCCCCCCCTTTACTTGTCATGGTGGGGTAGATTAGAATCTATTAAAATTATGATTTCTCCAATTATTCTGTATCTTCTATTTATGTTGCAAATCACTCTTCTCTCCTCTTTTTTTAAATCCACAGACACCTGCCTGGCCACATTTCTCTGGGTGAAAAAGAAGCATAGACTATCTCTGTGTAAACTTATGAAACCATGTGTTGCTGGGGTTTCCTGACTTTAAAACATAGCATATGGCTTTTGTTTTAAAACAAGTACAGTTATGGTTTATTCATGAGCATTCTAATGATGTACCCCAGTGGTCATGTCTAGAGAGAGCAATGGTGTCCCCTCTAATGCTTGCTGACTGCTATTTCATCAAGACAAAAATGTATGTGTTAAGAGTACAAGAATGATCCTATCTGCCTGCTACCTTAGAACGTACTTGTTCCCTCTGAATCCAAAGATCTCCCATTACATCGCATCTTACATTTGGTTTAACCCGCTAATTAAGATTTAAAAAGAAATACATTTTCTGGAAACCACAGCTCTCTCTAGGTATCAAATATCTTGATCAGCTGTTTGTACAAGGAACCCGAGTCAACTTTAATGAACTTGTTGATAAATTAAATGTCCCATTCTGATGTGTGCAAATATTCCTGTATATTATTGATGCTAATAATGAAAATGATGACTCCCTCATCTGTAAAAACACTGCTCCTAATCTTGATAGGTTACAATCTCTCTACAAATCGAATATGACTGCTTCAATATATTATAAAGCTCTTCTTGAAAACTTCTCTACTTAAACTATGCAACTAGAATGTTCTCAACTATGGAATCACATATCTAAACTCACCACATTGGCAAGCTTACTACAGACTACATTCTTTTTTTTACCACAGAATGTTCATCACTCCTTGATTACTCTTCAGATGTGGCTATATGCAAAATGACAATTGTTGGAACGCCTTCAACCCTCTGGTTCTTTTAGGCATATGGTTCTTGAATGTAGATGTTTTAAACCCTTTTGGCTCAACATATGGAAAACCCTTAAAAGCATCTTTAACATACTAATTGACTTGTGTCCTCAAGTTCTTTTTTTCCGGCAGTGTTATCTTAAAAGTTGTTATTGATAAAAATAAGTGCTTCTTGTTCACCTTGTTTAGTATGCTTGCCATTAGAACTATTTCATGCAATTGGAAAAATCTAGTCAAACTTTGTTATAAGATGTGGTGGATTTCAATCTGTGCACTCATACAGTAGAGAGATGCAATGCTTTTACTCCGTCGTTATTACTAAAACATGAGCTGAATAGAACCTTTTATTGAAGTTCTAGCATCTTTAACTTTGGTTTAACTGTTATTTATTAAGAACAAATGGTGCATTCTTTCCCATTGTCCCCTCCCCATAACCCATCCTCCCTCTTTTTCATGTTCCGTCCTTATCTTGTTCTTATTCTTAAATATGTGCATACTTTCCCCTATCTACCCAAAACTGAGATCTGTACAATCAATGAATTTGTATCCATACAAGGCCTCCATGTACTTCAATAGCTAGGTTCTATTGTTAATCTCCTATGGTTATAATGTTTATAAGTCATATTACGATCCTCTTATGCCTTGTATGTTCTGATATTAATAACAACCTTTTAAACCTAAAACATAGCTATGCCCATATTCTGCTTTCTGCTACTGTGAACCAACAGTGCTTAGACAGCACAGTAGGTGTATATGAGTTTTTTTTAGTGCAGTTTTTGGGTGATAAAAACACTGCTGAAGGAACATCCTAGCAGCATAAGTGGGGTACACCACAGCCATGCACTGTGTTACTGAATGTGCCAACGATCATTTAAGGGGTGGAGCTCCGACCTTGCCTGCCCGAAAGTACCGTAAATTCAGATGTTTAGTGATTTTGATTGTCACATCTAATGTCAACAGAGGAAATCTTTTGATAGTTTATAGTTCTGTCGCCAGGTACCTGAGATTGCAGACAGTGAACACAGAGAGTATGACATTTTATTACATATATTGACTTCACATTCTTTTTAAAATACATGAGTTACATCACAGTGGAGGTGTTCAGTTTGGAAGAATGCTATTTGTTCTTTAGCTGTCATGTTGTCTGGGTGGATAGCTCAGGGTCAACGTTTTCGTCTTGAAAGCAATAGGACACGAAGCATCACTGTTTAGATCCCCAGGTCCTCGCTTAGAAACCTCTGGGTATTAAGCGCATTTTAAATAACCCATTATAATTACAATGTTAGCAGGAAGTGTTTATGTTTGAAGGTCTGTGGACTAAACAAATTTGAATGAGGACGAATTTTCCTTGATTAAGGGGTTGGGGTGCTAATTGTGATGGCTGATGCAGGGGATCATAGATTCTGTATTTCTCGCCCTAACAATTCAGCAATCTTATTTTTTCCATGCTAGTTGTGATCACCTATTATTCTCGAATGACGAAAGGGTTTTCCAAATAGTGTGCTACTTTATGCCGATGAAACTGCTACTTTGGATGTCACACCAGCAGGGCTTTATCAAGGTCCTTTTGTGCAAATAACTATTTCAGGAGGTATTGCCTGAAATGAAATATGCTGAAAACAAAATGTATGGTGTTTTAAGGTGGTAAACCCTAAAGCCGGTTTTCAATTAATACAGAATTGGGGGTTTAGAGCACTACGTCTATATGGGGATTTTCTTCTCTAGCAAAAGTACTTGGGATACAAATATAAAGAAAATATGTAGAAATCTTTCATTAAAGCTCCGAGGACTTTTATGTTTTACCACAAGTTTGGGGCCTGAAGACATGATAAGTGCCTGTAGGCATTTCGGGTAAAGGTTAGCTGCATGATTCTACATGGCAGTAAGATCTGGCGTTAATCAATTTGCCATTCCTTGTTGGTGCTGCAAAACATGTTTTTGTGCCTAATAGTGAGGTCTTCTTCTGGTACTCGGGGAGTGCCCTAAGAAATGACCTGGGTTTAATTATATATTTTATGAAAGTCTATTTCGGCTTCTGTCTGAACAAGAATTTGCATAATGGCATAGGAGAGAACTCAGAATTCCCAGGCAAAGATATATTTATTTAGTTTGATAGGGGCTATAAACATTTAGCAAGCTGGGGTTTTGAGTGTGTGGGAGTACTTAAGTTTGACACGCTAATTCAACTTAAAGCAGACCTCGAAAGAAGTTCTCAGCAGGAGACAGGGGTGCAGATTACTTAAATGTCTTACTCACTGTGTCTTAGAGAGGTTCAGCTTCACCTCACTGATGAGGCCCGACTAGGCTGAAACACATGTCTGGGCTTGCTGATGATACTCTTGTTCAGAGGAGATTTGCGTAGCATTTGCCTAGCACTTACATAGCATTTTGGTGCTGGGCTGCCCTTGTGTGCGGGACAGAGACTGGTATGCAAATGGATATTTCTCCTCTCTGAGGGGTGCAATGAGCTAAAACGTGGCTGTAGACCTCCAGAGTGGAAGAAATTCCATAGAGCAGGATAATTGACCAATGTTCATGGGGTTTCACCCTAAGTAACCCTGGGTAATCCAGACATGAACCCCTTGCTCACTGTGTCTTAGAGAGGCTCAGCTAAAATGTGGTTGTAGGCAGTCAGAAGCGGCCCTATGAGGGGTGCAGCTTTATTGCTGGGTCATTCGCAGGATGTACCTGGAGTGTCCTGCTGTCTCTACGAACTTTCCTCTAATCAACAGCCGTGCAGCAGAGCTGGGAAACAGAGCGCAACTTGGCGACTGTGTTAAGGTGGAAAGCAGTGAAATGGAGTTGGGTGTATCGTGCAGCCAATTCAGGGCCAATGGAGCTTAAGCCTGAGCCGGCCCACCCCAAGGAGATAAAGTGGTGTTTGACAAGAACATCAAGACGTGATCTAGAGCATGCCATGAAGAAAGTGTGAGGGGAGAGCGGAACACTAAGCTGAGAGTGTTTGGTTGCATGTCACAGCAAATTTTTCTGTTTGTCATTTCTTTTGTTGTCATCTCCACAGATCCTCCCATGTGTAAAGTGTATTGTGTTTTACGGTTTTCCCTATTCCTAACAATACTGCCTGCTGATATACCGTGCCCCTGTAGCTTAACACCGGAGATATATTGACTCCACAGGGGCTGGCTTTCAGAATTGTTTTGAGTGATGGGGGAAATAGTGTGAATACACCCAAAAGAAATGGCAGTATGCAAGAGAGGTGAATGTGCTACTACTAGCAGGAATAGAGTATCAGAGGTCTTGGCTGTGAGCACCCATAGAAGAAGGTGACTTCAAGAAGTCAAATCACACTCCCGCTCCAATGCTGATACTGAACCAGTAAAAGAGGGTCAATTTATGCTTGAATCTCAGTACTGTAAACAGGGTGGGAACAGTGTTTAGCACTGTGATAGCCTTAATCATCTGGTCTTGGTGCGGCTGTGCCTCGATTTGCCCCCAGAGCCGAGTGAGGAAAGGGAAGAGAAAGAAGAGGACACTCTGTTGGCTACTACTGTAAAACCGGTGGTGGATTCTTTGGAGGGATATATTGTGAACCCTGAAAACATTGAACCGATGTGGCAGATAGTCAAATATAGGATTATTGCTGACTTTCAGAGGTGTAACCATTTTCACAAGTTTGACATTTGGCTCAACCACCTAGACAAATCGGCACAATTTGTGATGGCCTTTAAGATAGATGCCAAACCGAGGTGTGTTTTGTTGTGGCAATGGAGGATAAAAGTTGCCAATCCTTGCAGATTGATTGCAGCTTGCTGATTTGCACACCCAGTGCTGAACTCCAGATAGACGATTCTTGTAAGCAGTGGAAAGGGGCCAAGGATATCAACTATCAGACGGAGATGGATGCAACAGATGTGGCTCGATTACAGAATTTGGCCAATGTGGGGCTGAAGTAAAATCGGAGTAAGGCTCCTGCCATTACTTTATTAGAAGGACAAACTCAATCCTCTTTGGCTGGGCCTCACATTGTGGCTGAGATGTCGAGTCAGGCTTTGTTGTTAGGGTCTCAGTGTAGGAAAAACAAAACCAAATGGTTGCCTAAAACGAGTCCACGAATAGCCAAATCGCAGATGCCTTTGATCCAGCATTAGTCTTTAAGAGAATTTGTTTTTGATCAGAGAATTGTCATAATCTAAGATGTTAAAGTACCAACAGGATTTGAATTCAGACAATCCTTGAGGAACAAGGTCATGGCTTGGCTTAGACTAAGGGCTGGACCAGGGATTATAAGAACTACTGACTTTAATGTTCTTCGTAGAATTAAAATTGACCAATGGTGTTTATTTGAGAATAGAGATTGCATATTAGTTGGCTGCGGTACTAGCAACCTTCCAATGTTTTTATCTCATTGTAATAACCTGGTTAATGTCCCATCAGAGTTTAAGCTGATCCTGAACACTATTGCTTAAGGAAACAATATTTACCATGGACTGCCTTGTTCTGGCCTATCCTACGCTATGCTTTTATATGCACGAGTACATTCTTTCTAATTTAGTTAGATCCTGATAAAGTTTTTAATTTACTGTATGTATATGTTTACCTGGTGTTATTTTATTGTATCTGTTTATTCTAAGCCTGTACGCCTCTGGGTCCTTTGGTGGGCAATATAAATGCAAAGAAGTAAAGTAAAGTAGACCCTCTTGAGTGGAAGAAATTCCATAGAGCAGGGTATTTGACCCATGTTCGTTTTCAGCAGAGGGGCTCCCACACTCCTTTGTAACTTTGTAGAACTTGGGGTTTCACCCTAAGTAACCCAGGGTAATCCAAATATGGACCCCTTGCTCAGTGTGTCATCGAGAGGCTCAGCTTAACCTCACCGATGAGGCCCGGCTAGGCCGAAACACGTGTCTGTGGCTGCTGATTTTACTCTTGCTCAGAGGAGATTTGCCTATGATATGATATGATTTGATGTGATATGGCATTTATAACGCGCCTATACACAAGTGTTTCAAGGAGCAACGAGGCAAGGGAGGGGAAACAGAGGGAAGACAGAAACAGTGATCCTACTAGGCCGGGTGACATTCAGATCACGCAAATGCAAGGGAGGAGGGGAAGGGGAAAAAGTGCAGGGTTCAGGGGATGGGGCAGTGCAGTACATGGGATAACAGTAAATAAATAAAGACAATAAATAAATAAAAGTGCAGCCAGCTGGTGGCAAGTGCAGGGGTAAGGGCAGACATCATGTGTCAAGTGCTAGAAGGGGCTGTAGGGATACAGAAACAGTCCCCAAGTGCAAGGGTTGCCAGGGGGCAGTGCAGGTGTGCAACTGGTGGGGAGGGAAGCTGGGCCAGAGATCAGAAGTGTAGCCAGGTAACCAGTGCAGTTTCAGAATCAGCCAGGACATCAGCAGGTGAGAGTAGGAGAGAGAGCCGAAGCAAAGAGAAAGGTCTTGAGGTGCTTCCAGAACCAGAGATAGTCCTCTTCAAGTTTCGGTGAGGAAGGGAGGCTGTTCCAGAGGGAGGCTCCAGCAGAAAAAAGAGATCTACCACCAACTACTGTTTGGAGAAGCAAATAACCCTGAGGGAGTTGGAGGTGGATAAGCGAAGAGCTCGAGTAGGAAGATATTTAGGAAGAGAGAGTTGAAGGTATTGAGACCCTGAGGCCCCAGAAGGCCTTGTGGACAATGCAGAGGGTTTTGAACTTAATCCTTGCCGCCACTGGGAGCCAGTGCAGAGATTTCAGTCCTGGAGAGATTCCAAACCTTGGGCTTGAGGCCAAGAACAAGTCTCACAGTCCTGTTTTGGATGAGTTGCATAGGGCGTAGAGTAGAGGCAGGCAGATTTAGAAAGTGGATGTTGCAGTAGTCCAGCCTCGAAAGACCCAGAGCTCTGGAGACAGTGAGCTTCTGGGGGAAGGAGAGGAAAGGACGAATATCTCTGAGGAGGTGCAGCTGGTAGTGTGACTTCTTAGAGATGTCATACATATGAGGAGAGAAGGAAAGGGTGGGGTGGAGTGGAGAGGCCGGCCAGAGAGTGACAGAAAAGGAGGGAGCAGGTGTGCCGATGAGTAGAATCTCAGTCTGACTGGCATTAAGGCAGAGATCATTGCCGGCACACCACTCATGGATGGTGGTCAGACAGTCAGAGACGAAAGAAGGAGAAGAGGTGGCAGAAGGGAGCCTGAACATGAGTTGAGTGTTGTCCGCATAGCACGGAAAGTTGGGGCAGAGAGCGGCAATGTGGTGGGCAATAAGTGCAGGTATTGGTTGAACAGCCAGGGAGAGAGGTTAGCCCCTTGGGTAACACCACAGGTAGAGATAGTGATAAAGGAGTGGAAGGACCCAGGTTGGATCTGGGAGGGTCGACCAGAGAGCAAGGAGTTCAGCCCAGCCATGGCCTGTTTGGAGATACCCAGGTCATCAAGGAAGCATTTGAGCAGGATGGCATGGTTGACCATGTCAAAGGCAGAAGAGAGATCAAGTGAGATGAGGACACAGGGGGTGTTGGAATCAAGGTTGGAAAGCAGGTCTTCACGGTTGTTCAGGAGAGCAGTTTCCTTGCTTCTGGCAGCTCTGAAGCCAGACTTATGGTCATGGAGACAACCAACAGATTCAGAGTGAAGATTGAGCTGGGAGATGACCAACTATTCCAGGAGTTTGCCCAGTAAGGGAGTGATGGAGATTGGACGATAGTTTTCTGGGCAGGAAGGATTGGCAGAGAGTTTCTTAAGAAGAGGGTGCACAAGAGAGTGCTTCAGGGGGAGGGGAAGACTCCAGTGGCGAAGGAGTGGTTGCAGAAATCAGCCAGAGCAGGAACCAGGATGTCAATGTGGTCCTTGATGGTTTTGGAGGAACAGGGGTGAACCTGTTTTGACAAGACTTTCATACCTATCTAGAAACCTTGTTAGAGGAAAGCAGGGGAAAGGCATAGAAGGAGGGAGGAGAGGTGGCCGAAGAAGGGCAAGAGGAAGAGCAGGGAGTAGGGGGGGAAGGAGAGAGAAAAGATAGGATGTCCTGAGTTTTAGAGATGAAATGAGAAGCCAGGGCCACGCAGGGGGCCTTTGAGGGGACAGGAGAGGTAGAGACTGCAGCAGGATTGGCCAGCTCCTTTCAGATTTTAAAGAGTTCGGCCGAGTTGTTAGATGCCGCAGAGACGGGGGCTTGGATGTGGGCTCTCTTCTTGGTGCAGACAGAGAGCCGGTATTGCCTTTGGAGCTGGCAGCAGGCCAGTTTGTCAGAGGATGTACTGGAAGCATGCCTTTTCCTCTCAGCCACCCTGCACTTGCGTTTACGGGTGACAATATCTGAGTTGTATCAAGAGTTGCACTTGGCTTTGGACAAGAAGACCCTCATGATAGGGGCAAGAACATTGAGAGTGTTGATATAGCAAAGTGGAGCATGGAGAGGGCTATGTCATGGTGTGGGTCACCCAAGGGTGGATGGAGGGTGAGAAAATGGCGGTGAAAGCCCCAACTGACACACGCTTCATGGGTTGGATAACTGAGAAGGTAGGTGGCAGTGCTGGAGTTTGCCTGGCCTGAGGGTAAGATGGGAGGAAAGGAGAAAGTGTTCACTCCAGGAGAGAGGAGTGGTGAGAGGGATAGAAAGGCGAAGATCTGAAGAGACCAGAACATACAGCAATTTGGTGCTGGACTGCCCTTGTGGGTGGGCCAAAGACTGATATGCAAATAAATATTTCTCCTCTGTGAAGGGTGCAGTGAGCGAAAACGTGGTTGTAGACCCTCCTCAGTGTAAGAAATTCCATAGAGCAGGGTATTTGTCCCATGTTTGTTCTCAGCAGAGGTGCTCCCACACTCATTTAAAACATGCAGTAATGTTGGCACTTTGGGGTGTTCTATCATCGTTTAAAGCTATGGGAACCATTGCACATCGGCAGATGTTCTATTCTAATTATATCCTTTATGCAGTGCCAGCATGCAATGAATGGTCACCTCTAAGTGTGAACTAACCTCATAGGAAAGCACTAAAGTTTAACAAGAGTGAGAATTAAATATTTATTGATGGCTCTAGATTAGTGAAGATTTGATTGGCTTATTGAAGTCCCAATCGGCCCATTTTGGAAAATACAACACCCATGCCCCGCCAGGCTTTTGGTCAAACCTGCATGCCACAAGGAAAACTAAATGGATATCTTCCATGATAGTAAGAAAGTCATGAAACAAGAGTGACCCTGATATAAGACTTGTATTGTGGGGAGTAGAAAGGGTCTGCCTAGCATACCATGCTCCATTGATATATTATTTGTGATGCAGTTTGCCACCTTTTGAGAGTAGCAAATGTATTGCACTTAGAAGACATTTGAGAGTAGCCAAAGTATTGTACTTAGAAGAATTTTGAAGGGTAGCTAACGTATTGCATTTAGATGAATTTGGAAGTGTAGACAATGTATTGATTAGGGTCCTGCCTTTGTGTTGAAGGCATACTGCACTCTGAAGCTTGCTATTGTACTAATCACCCCTACTCCGGCTCCTCTCTTGCATACCTCCCAAGTAACAAACATAGCCTAAAGGGCCAGTGACACTATACAGGAAACACAAACCACACATCCATCACAACAAACATCTCCAGACAACTAACAATCCCAGACTCTGAACCTTACCCCTCTGGACACAACAAGCCAGTTCACATTATCAAAGCACACTTAGAAATCAGAAACGCACAGACGCCAGTTTCTCCTGGTACTTCAAGCATCAACTGATGAGAACAATCACTATCCTATACATCTTCCCTCACCCACCCGCCCTCTTTTTTTTACAGAGCCATGTGGGCGCCTTGATACCATGCAAATGGTAATGGTGTGTGGTATAAGTCCACTTAACATAACAGAACATAACATAACCTTTTGTCAAACCAATCCGCCTCTCTGCTTAGCCCATCCCTCCCTCCATCCTGCATCTTCCCTTTTTATTTCTCTCTGCATGTTCAACAACGTTTATTTTCCCCCTGCTTTTCTGTTATAGCCCATCTCTGGAAACACATGTTGTTTCTGCCTGATAGACAAATTACCCTTGAACCAAATGGGCATATCATGTTGTGACATATGGTCTGGACGGAGGATTTTGAGGAAGCTGTTCTGACATCATCCTTTATGTAATTATCTGAATAAAGGGAGAGGCGTGGTACAGTCCAGTGCAGTAGACGATGAGGAAGCATGTTGTTGCTTGCAACTGGACCCATCTGAGTGTCTGTGCATGTGCCTGCTGTTTGTCGAATTATTTATGGCCTCATAGGGCAGGATATGCTGGCAAGAGTCCAGGTCTAGAGGACTGAGGTGCATTCCAGTCATTGACAGTATGACTTGTTGGATATTGCAGTATATGAACGATGTTCATTGTTGTATTGTATACACTGTTAGCTGCATTTTGGAATTTGGACTACAAAAACTATGTAGAACAAAGAAAGATAAAGCCTAGTAACGCCTATTACACATTTGTGGCAACACCACCACTTTTACTGTTCTGCTAAATCACAAGTAACAGAAAGTAGTAACAGAAAGTAGGTTGTAATCCCTCCAGCACTAATTCAGATAGACGAATTTGCCTCTGAGGAATTACGAACAATAACCAGTGGTCATTCCTCCAATGCTAATTTCTACAGTGGAATTAGACCCACGAAAGAAAATGTCAAATCCACGAATTAAAAGGTCAAATATCACCATATTGTTTAGTGAGTAATGGACCAACCCAGTTGGGTCTGTTATTTAGAATTTGCATATCTAGGCAGGATTGCATGTTGTGGTCTGGTGAATACTCAACATGTACATTCTGAAAGTCAGGTTGCCTTACAAAGCACAGTCATTAGGCATGGTGTTACATAGGCTAGTTGCCATGAGAAAGAGAACCCACATTTCCATTTTCTATTGGAGCATAGGACTGCTACAAGAGCCAAGGAGCGCTCTGGCAGTTGCGCATTGGTTGACATTGTTCTTTGTAAAATTCTGGGCCACTGCTATGGAAGGACTGGTGGGCAATACAAAGGGTTTAAAAGTGGATTCTGTCTTTGGCTCGGAAGAGGGGAATCATCTGGTGTGTAATGTGTTCACACCTTTCCAGCCCTGAGAAGAATGTTGCTGCAGAGGTTTGTAGGCGTAATCCCGGCATGCAAGTAATAAGGGGATGCCTGCTATAATTCTATGTGGGAACACTGGATAAGGCATGATGCAATAGATGGATAATAATAACCGAATCAGCTCCTCACTATAGACTTAACTTTGGGCTGAAGACTGTGGGAGTTGTCCTTCAGAATTTTGAGAATTTTCATGGCTGATCTCAACTGTGGGCAGGTTAGCGTTTCTTCAAGCCAAATAATGTATGTATTTTGTATTTGTATTTTGTTTATTTGTAAAGCGTGGCCAGGCCCGTGGGCAACCGGGCGCATTATTTTACATAAAGTTACAGGATGTTACAGTTACATACAGTAGATCAGGTATGTACATTTTGAACATGGCAGGAGACAAACTCTTCCCCATTTACAAGACCCGGTTACCGGACGTTGCAGTGGCATACAGTAGATCAGCAAGATGCAGTTAAACAAGGCAGGAGACTCTTCCTCTACCCATTTACAAGAGTACAGTAATGATAAAGTAAATAAATAAGTAGTGACTACAATAAATACAGTAAAGCAGGAAATAAAGTAGCGATCTAAGGAGGTTAGGGTGTCATTGTGTCCATGTCCTGAAGCCAACTTTTAGTGTTGCACTTGAATAAATGGAAGGAGGGTTCAGATCTAAGAGAAGCAGGGAGTGTGTTCCATAACTTTGATGCCAATACAGGGAAACTGGAACCTCCTGAGTTATGGAGTTTGAATCTTGGTATGGACATTGTATGTACTTGGGCCGCTCTAAGTGGTCTAGAGGATGTGTGTGAGGTGAGTTGTTTAGTGAGGTAGACTGGAGCGAGGTTAGCCCTAGCTTTGTGTGTTAGAGCAAGAGTTTTGAGCAATATTCTGTGCTCTACCGGGAGCCAACGCAAGTTACGTCTAGTCTCAGAGATATGCGACTTCTTAAGGGCAGCCCTAATGGCATTATTCTGAATTACCTGGAACGTGTTGATGTTTTTGTGGCTAGTACCTAAGTATAGGGCATTACAATAATCAATTTTGGACAGAACTAGAGTTCTAGCAAGAGTAATGCAGTTAGGTGTGGTAATGAAAGGCCTGCAGGCAGTGATTAATTTACATGTATAAGGGGATGATGTTGCAACCACGTTAGTTTGTTTGGAGAAGGATAGAGTGGCGTCAAGGTAGATGCCAAGTGTGTTGGTGTTGTTGGAGACGGTGATGGAGTTACCATCTATCGTGAATGTTTTGAAGGCCGTGTTTAGTTTCTTCAGTTGAGCGTGTGTATCAAGGTTTAGCAGTTCAGTTTTTTCGTTGTTTAGACAAAGACCATGTTGTGCCATCCATGCTTGTATCACTGAGTAGATTTCATTGAGTGTTTTGTTGTCAGTTGCATAGTCACCAGAGATGGAAATGAGTATCTGAATGTCGTCCGCATAGTTAGTATACGTAACACCCAGATAGTCAAGTATGTCGAATAGGGGCTTCATAAAGACATTGTATAGCGTAGGGGACACACAAGAGCCTTGTGAAACCCTGCATGGTACCGGGGAGGGTACAGCAGAGTCGGTGAAGAGAAGACCCTCATAGTTCTGTTAGCCAAGAAGGAGCTAATCCAGGAAGTGGCAGAGTCGGAGAAATGTGCTGCAGATTTCAAATGGTGGCAAAGCGTTTGGTGATTGACCAAATCAAAAGCTGCTGACAGATCAAGCAGTAGGAGGAGTGCTAGTTTGCCATTGTCTTTTAGTATTTGGATTTGTGTGGTGAAATCGATCAAGGCAGTTTCCGTACCATGTCTAGGTCGGAAACCAGATTGCCTTAGTCCCAGTAAATTGTTAGATTCTAAGTAGGCCTGTATTTGCAGGTAAGCTGGTCTGTCCAATATTTTTAATAAAAAGGATACCGTTGTTGTAGGCCTATAGTTAGACGGGTTGGCAGGGTCAAGAGTCGTTTTTTTGATTAAAGGAATGACCCAAGCGTCTTTTAAGTTATCAGGCACTACTCCAGTTTTGAAGGAGGGATTGATAAGGTTGGTGATAAATGGCGCAAGGTCATGTGCAGCTGCTTTGATGATCAGGGCAGGGCAGGCATCACCTTGACAATTAGATGGTTTAAGTTGCCTAATGATATTTTCCACTTCCCAGATTGACAGTGGTGAGAAACTGAAAGGTTTGCAGGTGGGCTCAAAGGTGGATGTCTTACTTGGATATTGTTTGTAATCAGGGTCAGAGGGTAGCATGCATTTTTTTGCGTTGATTTTGGATTGTAGCAAAGCTATTTTATCTAGGAGAGCTTTCTGAATGGTAGTACACCATACTGCATCTGTGATACATTTGTCAACAGGGGCGATGGTAGATTCCAGTTCTTTTAGAATCTTGAAAAGTTCTTTTGTATTTGATTCCGCTTGTATGATCCTTTTGTTGTAGGGGTCTTTTTTAGCAAGTATAATGGACTTTTTGTAGTTAGAAGATGCTAGGGTTAGCTCATTCTTGTTAGTTACCTAAGGACACTTTTTCCAAGGTGCTTCTGCATTCTCTTAGTTTTGCGCAATTCCCTAAGATTTGGCGTGAACCAAGAATTCAGATGACATTGCGGTTTAGGTTTCCGTAATTTTAGAAGGGCGATGGTATTCAGTGCTTTAAGTATTGCCTGATTGTAAGTGTCCACTAGGACTGTAGGGTCCGATGTGGCGGTGTTGTTGAGGAGGGGAAGTATTAAAGGAAGGAGTTTATCAGGCGTAATGTCTTTCTTTTTCCTGGTGTGGGTGGCTAGAGCAATGATAGGTGCCTGGCATGGTGTAGTGGCTTTGATGGAAAAGGTTATTTTGTGGTGATCGGACCAAATACATGGTTCGTTAGATAGGAGATCAATGGTGCAATTAAGGTTGGTGAGCCAGTCCAATGTTCTTCCTTTGATGTGTGTGGGCTCGTGAATGATATGGGTGTGACCAAGGTCTGATAGAGTGTTGGCTAGGTCAGTAGCGTTAGTATTCAAGGGGTCATTAAGACCAAGGTTAAAATCACCAAGTAGGATACTTTGTGAGTTAGGTTTGGTGTTGGTGGATATAAGGGACACAATGTCCTCAATAAATGTGGATATAGGTCCAGGTGGTTGGTAAATGCTGTGCACTGTTGCTGTGTGGTTAGGTGATAATGGTAGTTTAATAGACAAGGATTCAGCAGACAGGATTTGTAAATCCTGAATGACTCTAATGTCGATAGTGTTTTTGAAGATGCAGGCGGGACCGCATCCCTTCACCTGATTGGTGTTTCTGTCCATCTAATAATAGTGTAGTCATCAGAAATGGCTAGAGCCAAGGAGGGGCCAGATGCTGCCTTTAGCCAAGTTTCCGTGACCGTAAGGAGGTCAAGCTTTTCAGAAGTTATAAAATCTGCAATGTCCAATGCGTGGGCCGGGAGGGACCTAGCGTTCACTATGGCTGCTTTGATGAAGGTTACTTTTGCAGGGGTTTTCTGCGTTGGTAGGGGAATGTCAGGTAGTGTCTTAGAGACCGAGGTAGTTTCTGATTCAATCATCAGATTGGCTGGATTGTATTGCTGATTTACAGGTTTATTTCTCTTGTGAAGGTGAGGCTGGGGAGTTTTAGTCCACAATCTGAGTGTAGTGCTCGGGTGGTAGGAACGTGGTATAGATTGACCATAATTGCTTGCGATATTGTTGAGAGGTGAAGATAAGCTATTATATAGCTTAGGGTATGCACACTGTTTTAATAGGGTGGCTCTAGAGTTCAGTCTAAGGTTCCTTCTAGTAATAGAGCAGGGTTGATTCGGTGTTGGTATGGTAGCAAAGTGGTGTATCCAAAGTGCAGGATCATCCAAGTAAGGGTTGTCACAAACCATAGTGGTAATCCACAAGGTGTGGGTGATAGTTACATCGGGAGTGAGGGTGGACGTATGATAGCCAGTATGTAGATGAGACTGGATTGTCCAACGTCTGGTGTAAATGTACAATAAGTGGAGGAGAGTGGTTAGGCACCAGTACATAGTGGAGGTATAAGGTTGTTTTTAGGCATGAATAGTGTTTAAGAGCAAGTAGGCAGCTCAGGGCGGGCAGGATGGGAGAGAGAATGAGAGCATGGAAGTGTGTTTTGGGCAGGGAGTGTTGTTATACCGTGTTTGTGACTCAAGCATACTAGGTAGGCATAAGAATTAGTTCACAGTGTAAAGCGGGCAGTGCAAATGAAATGGGAGGAGGCCTAGAGGTATAACAGATAATGACTTCAGTTGTTAGGGCATGGCTAAGGGTTAGTTACCAAATGCAAATAAATGACATGCGCAAATGAACATAATGCTAAATTCTGGTATCAGGTATTCAGAGCAATGCACAACAAAACAAAATTCTAAAATCAGCTATCAAACACTGCAGTAATCTAGATGCTTAGTACGTAATGACTCAACACACGGGTTACAAAGGGGTGGCAGGCACAGCAGTATGCTATTTACCAAGTACAACAAGATCAGGCTGAATGTGATAGCAATGTTGAGTATGTGGGCCAGCTACCACTATGCCTTAGTACTGGGCAGCGAGAACTGACACGAAATCTGTGCATTAAGAATTAAGTACTAAGATGCCATAATTCAAAGGCAGACAGTGGGTAATGACATAACATAGAATAATAGCGGTCTGCTAGGCTAGGAGTCGTGAAAACAAAGTGATTATGCTTATGTCTAAGCAGATTACAGGTTACATAGGTTGTGGCATAGGAGGTAGGCACGTGTAGCAGGATAAACCGAGTAGGACATACGTTGGGAATCAGGGTGCAATAGCAGTTTGTTCGTGTAAAAGTCGGTGGAAATGTGAGGTGGGACGTTTTGTAGACACAGCTAATATGATTGGTTTTGTTGGGTTGTCACAATTCCAAAAAAGTTGGTAGACAGACTTCTCTATGATCTGTTCTGTGCCAGAGTCTTGGAGACAGGGCTCTAGCCTGCAGGATTGTAGGTGTCTGCTTTGTTTTTGTTTTAAAACAGGCTTGACTTAAGCAGTTTAGAAACTTGGCAGAACAGTTCCTCATTTTATTGTTGACTTGAGGAGTGATTAGAAGAAGGTGACATTCCTAGGTTGATGTGTTATGGTTCTTTAGATGTTCTGGGTGGACAAATCTTTAGTAAGCCAGCTGGGATGGTAGTGTTGACTGTGTTTGCTAATAGCTGCATGGAGAATAGTTGGACAGGTCATTTGGGGCTTTATTGCATGTTTGTTCCATATCACAGTTGGGTTTTTGTTTACAGTCCATATTGTCTGGGTGTTCCCAAATGAGATAGATTTTGTCATTAAAGTTGGCGGAAATTAAGTACCAGAATCATTGTGATGCGGCAGTATGATGTCACAGGATGATGATTTCTTGAATAATTTATTTGATTTCCTTCTAGGATATTCTGGTGTTTACCGTCTCTGTCCTGTAGATCCCAAGTTGTTGTAGAATGCAACTTTCTTCATCTCATGGTAGGTGCTATGTTCATTCATTTACAGAGTTTTTTTCAATGGGTTTTTTTTCCAAATTCCTTTTTTTTTTAAAACACTTATTGGAATTTTTATTTTTCATTTTTGTGGGTTCCCCCAGCCCTCACTCCCCAATTAATATTACACTATTATCCCTACCATCCACTTCTTATATTCCCTTACCCAGAACCCCATACATATTTTCAATTAGTTTTTTTGAGCAAAAGAATTTAGGCAAAAAATCCATCGAAAAAACATTATCAGTGAATGAACATCAAACCCTTGTGGTAATAGTTCCTCTGCATTTGTTCCATTCGTCTATCGTGTTTTTTTGAGGTAGTTTAAATTCATGGTGTACTATCTTGCCATTTGTCGGAGAATTTGAAATATTTGTTGAGTCTGCATAGGTGAGGATTTCTAAAAACCATTCATTGAGGTAGTGCAATCTTTGTTCTGGGTTTCCGTGGGAACCTGGCCAGGTGAGGTGAGATATGGATACTTCAAGACCTGACAGCATCTTTTACAGCTTGTTGTTCTTCAATTGATGGATAGATGTCAGTTTGGGTGGCAGGTCCTTGGTTTGAAAGGGGCCCCTAGGGGTCCCTCGTGCTATGGAAACAAGGCAATGACCATACACGAAAAGATGCGCCAGACACAAGGTTTCAAATTCCCAATGCTAGGGTTTATTGCAAGCAAAAGATAGTATCAATTGGCCAATTCTGATCTCACGCCCCGTGACTTGAGTTTCCTAGACCTCGAGGGACACAAGAGAGCGAATTATGTACATCAGTTACATATATACAAAATGCATATCATACAATCAGCAAAGTCATGTTCAACACCCCTCTGTAATAAGTTCCTTTGAACTCGGGATGACGATGGACATATCAGACGAGTATGACGATTATAATGCTTTCGATGTCTATTCTAGTAACAATGTGCAATTTAGAAAGTGTGGAGGCATCTTTTAGAACACGGTGGTTCTGTTCTTGGAAGCAATCTGTACACGGGGGAAGAGCCACATTTCAAACTTTGCTATCTATGAGGTACTATTCGTGTCCTGGGAGCCGACACGTTCTAAAGGGTTTTGCGAAGGGGGGCCATAAGAAAAGCATAATTCAAGCCTTTAACTGTATCATTCTAACATATTCTACCATCGTACGAGACTGGCTGGCAGCTGTGAAGTGATTAAATGCCCTGCAGCTTCCTCCAAGGCTACAGAGAGGGAGCGTGGGCATTCCTCTCTGGGCTACTCATGAGGAGTTTCAGCAAACTCTTCAGTCCCGCGACCTGGTCCTTTCATATTCAGACAACAATGTTAACAGTTGAGCAGAGTAAGCAGAATCCGCAAGAATTGCAAGCTGCAAAGCAGTTTTTAGACAGAAAGCAATGAGCAATGGTTAACAAGCAAAATGGCGATTCTTGCTACATTTAAAATGGCCACTCGTCGGTCAAGCATAGCAGTTTATATTTCTATAATTTGGTGCATAAGACGGTTGCCCCACGGCCATCAAGTTACATCTATCATTCAAATGAAGGGTATTCATTTTTCCAGATTGACAAACCCTCCTTTTGGCCGTGTGCCAAACGTCTTATTTATTCATTGTATCCTCCTCTTCTGAGGAGGAGTCTGGGGTATCTATATCTAAATCATCTCCATCATTGTTGTCTATCGCCATGAATTGTTTTACTATTTTTGTTTCCTCAGTGTCTCTGTTATTCCGGCCATGCGTTTATTTTCCTCTCAACATCATGTGCATACATCCCTTAGTACATCCATCAGTTATTTCAGTGCATATTATTGGTAAGCATTGTATGCAACAGCAGCATGTTATGAATATCCCGAGTACCATCATTAGTATCGAAATTAACTTCCATCCCCAAGACCGCAATAATCCCCATAACCAGGATTCTATCCCCCAACCCCCTGCTTCAGTAGAGAGTGTGGAACTTACGACATGTAATTTCCGGATCGCTTTAAATATCGTAGGGGAGTATTCATCTATATACACACAGCGTGCAGTTCTTACGAGCTTGCAAACTCCCCCACAATCAACTAATATTATATCGAGAGCCATCCTGTTTTGAAGTGCCATCAGTCTTATTCCTTTTTCTTCTAACGTCATATTCAATAAAATATCCGTTGTGGAATGTATTGTTTTTTGTAATATTCCAGACAGTTTTCTTATATTGTAAGAATTTTCTGTTTGGGACAAGAACGGTATAAATGATTTGGCTATATTCATTGCTATCATTCCATCCTCACTACTCCTTTGAGTTCTACCTTTTGTTCGTCTGGCTACTTCTGCTGTCTCCAAGAGGAACACTCCTGGAAACAGTAGACCTAGGTAGCATGTACCTCCCCAGTTCCTAGGTAACCATGGATATGCTTTTTCTCCACATATAAAATAAACAGGGTCTCCCACGTACACAGGTTCTATTTCATGTTTTAAAACCACTGTGTTCAAGCAGTTGCTAAACGTTCCTACTTTATAGGAACCCTTTTTCTTTAGACATAGGGGAGCTGTTTTGGGGCTGTGATCCACTGTATAGGCAGGGGGCACAGCATCTTTGTTCCATTCATCCCTCATCCGGAATGTAATTACTGATGTTCTTTCTGCTGGTGGGGTTGGTCTATTCTGCCTATGTAATCTATCTAGTCTTGTTATTTTTCGTGTATTCTTTCTCACGGGTTCTAGTGCAAACACGCAAGCTTTTTGGAATATGGAACAACCCACAGGTCTCATGATTACTTCCTCAAATTCATTCATATTGGTCTCATCTAGCTGACCCGTATTACTCTTGTTCCATTTCCCAAAGAACATTGCACTTAACGTTACTTCACAGGAATAAATCAATGGCAATGGTTGTGCATACCAGCCTATCCCTTTCCCACCGTGCTGTGGTAAATGGGCGCAAACCCAGCAATCTTTTTTCTTTAACACCGCATGGGTCATGTTCATGATGAGCAACAATGTATTGTTGCCGTATCCTTCTCTATGTCTCTCTTCAATTGGGGGCAAAGTACCAGTGATTACATGAACCGGGCTTTCAGTAGCTGCTTTTGGCAAAAGTGTTTCTAATGGGTGTACGTACTTCAGGAACCATAGTGTAATAGCTGGTATTGTTGGTACTATCATACTTAAGAAACATAGGACCAATGTCCAAATCAGTACCTTATTCCTTTTACCATGCTTTTTTCCTAAATTTACAGTCTCTAAATCTATTATCTTTTCAGCAGGGGTGCAGGAGGAGGCTGAAACCGGTCTTGACTTTTTCTTCATCGTCCTTCTTCTTGCTTGCAAAGTTCGTCGTGAATGTCTCTCGTTCTTGATGCCAGAAAAGGTCAACGAAAAATGTCACAGTTCAATTCTGCCAGCCTTTTCACAGCCTGGATCATTTATCCACTCCCGAACAAGATTAGTTGTTCTTTCTCCCACTGCTCAGACGATTTCTGAACAGTTCTTTATTGATAGAGTACCATGTGCATCCAGCTTGTCCCACTCTGGTTTAGGACACATGTACTCTATCAGCCTTAGTACTTATGTGCGTCCAGCTTGTCCTGCTCTGGCTCCTGACACATCTACTTTTATAAGCGCATCGAGGAGCCGTGAGTCTTGAATTATCTGACTTGCACAATTCTCACACTTCTCTCCTCTATGCCCCTGGTTCCTACTCCGTCCATGAGTAGAACCAAAGGCCAAAAAGAAAAGCACCAAAGATCTGTGGATCACTTTGCTTGTCGAGGCCGCAGATTATATCGATTCACTCCTGCTATTGTATGATCCGTGAATAGTGCCGTTGCATTTCCAGTATCAGGCTCAGTGTCAGCCTGTGGCACAATGATGGGCAGCGATGGGCGTCGTGGCAATGATGTAGTTTCTTTCTCTGGCTTTGGTGCATTCGCGAGAACTGGTGGGCGCCAAAGGGGTGCACGCGTTGTTTCGGCTTGTGTTTGCAATGCAGGGTTTGTGTCGCATGGCAGTGATGTTGTTTCCGCTAAGCAACGTTGAGGCACTTTCCGCCCTTCCCCCTTACTGGCAGCCTCCTCAGACTCTGCTTCGAATTTCACTTCTTGTTTGTGCTTTGTTTCAACTTTCACTTCTCGCTCAGGCTGATGCTGTGGCACTGGACTGGCAACAGTTTCTTTCGTTTCCGAGACCGTTTCCTTTCTCTGGTCATCGGAAGTTGTCAGCAGTCCTGGGAATCTTTTGGCATGTGTCGCATGGATCCATGCCTTCCGTCCGTCCACTCGGATGGCCGTCTGTGTTGCCAAAAGTACTTGATAGGGGCCGCGCCACCTGGCTGCTAATGCTGTCTTCCGTTCAAAGTTTTTGATTAACAACCAGCTCCCAGGCTCCAGTGAGTGCCCCGGTCCTGTATATCGCATCAGCAACGCCTCCTGCACCTGCTGATGAATCAAACGCAACTTTTGTATTAAAAGTCCACAGTAAGTATTTAACATAGGATGCTCGACCTCACATAATCTTTTGGGCTGCGGGGCGCACCATACATTTGCTGGTCTCCCCATTATAATCTCATAGGGGGAGAGCCCGGTCTTCGCCTGCACAGACGTGCAACAACAGAGCTAGGGGTAATACATCCACCCAACTCAACTTGCTCCCAGCGCAAATTTTCGCTATCTTTGACTTCAGGATTCCGTTGTGTCTCTCCACAAGCCCGGCAGAACTGGGATGCCTGGAACTGTGGAATCGCTTCTCTATTTGCAGTCCTGCACAGATCTGTAGCACTAATGCGCCCACAAAGTGGGGGCCGTTGTCTGACCACAGGACACGGGGCAACCCAAACTGGGAGAAATACTCCTTCAGCATTACTTTTGCTGTGGACATGGCAGTACAGTCTTTTAAAGGATTTGCCTCCACCCACTTGCTGAATGCACAGATTACCACTAACACGTACTTGTAGTTCTGGCGCCTTTCCATTTCTATGAAATCAAAATGGACCACCTCAAATGGCATAGAGGGTGGGCCGAAACTACCTGCTTGAGTCACGGTTCCCTTCCCTACATTGTGTTGCAGGCACGTGATACAATTCTGCACCAGCCTTTCTGCATTCTTTTTTATGTGCTCTTTCTTCCATACTGTGGATAAATGCTGTACAATTTTCTTTGCGCAAATCTGGGTAGGGCTATGCGCCATTATAACCATTGCAGTTACGTAACAATTTGGCAACATCCAGTTCTGTGTTTCCTTGTCCACCCAACATCCTTCCAAGTCTAACTCAGCAGAGCCCTCAGCCCACCCCTGAATCTCTTCGGTCATGGCCTCAGCCTGCATTTCTTTGACTGTGGCAACTCCATTCTCTATCATACAAGGTACTTCTTCAGTCTGTACTGTCATCATTGTATTCCCCAAATCTGTGGCTGTTTGGTCACAAATGGATGCACTCATGTGCTTGCTTTTGCGAATTTTGAGCTTGAATAGCTCAAAATTTTGCATAGGAAGTTTTAAAACGGAGAATGCTAGTATTTTTTTTTGTTGCCTATCTATTTGCAATACATTCTACCTAGAGTGTATATAGTTGTGTGGATAGGTGAACTAACAAATTATTTTTGTGTAGAGAAACTAGGCTCACTGACAGGTCGTTGTAAGCTGTGTACTACTTCTCCTTCAGTCTTAGGTTGAAATTATGTATTTGCATTGAGATTGTCTACCACATATACAAAGTTGTTTGCAAAATAAGTGTTGTAAGAGGGTGGTATATAGAGGAAGGGAAGGGGAAGGGGCAAGGAGGCTATTAGGATTTATTGAAGTCATGGTGATGAATGTTCTTGCAGCAACAGCCACTTGAGAAGAGAAACATGTGACATCTCGATTTTGATTGGAGGATTGCATTTTGAAGTTTTTTTAAAATAGATTACAATTTTGTATGCCTACTAATGTATACTGATTTTTGTATACAAATATTTGGTTTGTTGGTTAGTGGGCTCCATGTGTTGTAGACAGTGAAAGGTTAGTATAAGTAATATGTGTTGTCTGGTGAGAATGCTGTAGCTATTTGTCTGTTTTTGAGCCATGTTGTGTTTGCTATAAGTGTGTCAAGGTGCAGACTTTTCAGCCAGAATGTATTTTCAGGTCGTTGGAAAACCAATGGGTTCCTATGGCATCCTCCTGAAATGACCACCTGTGAAGATGGCAGATTCTACAGCAATGAATTGTGAATGCCTCCTGCAATTTTTACTTGCAAGAATATTTTTTAGTTTTTCTTACAAATGCAGTGGAAAAGTGAAGAGCAAACCCACTTCTTGTTAACTCTTACCGTTTACACTATTTATTGGAAAAGAAGAAAATAGTTTGTTGAGGATATTTTTGCACAAATGTACAAATGTGGACACAAAACCGTTCCTCCCATGCAATTTAACATTCTGACAAACATGATCCTTCAAGAATAAAGGAATTAACTAGTAATAATTGAGAGAAATAGTTCAAAGGAATTAATGCAGAGGAGTCCAGGATGGCCTGGCAGTCTGTGGTGTTGTGTGCAATTCTTTGGGGAGCATCGCTGCAGGACTCACAAGGTGACCCACTCATTTTGTTCCACTGACAGACTATAACTGGGCCTGGCAATAACACAGTCATATGATGAGATTGTCTAAAAACAAGGAGCATAACATTTGGTCCCCCACCAAATATTCCACCCTCACATTTCTTTCACTACAAGGGATCCATTTAGAAGAAACACTGTTCCTTAAAGGGATGGTCTAGTAAAAAATTTTATTTAAAAAATAGATAGGCAACATAAAAAAAAAAATACTAGCATTCTCCGTTTTAAAACTTCCTATGTAAAATTTTGAGCTATTCAAGCTCAAAATTCGCAAAAGCAAGCACATGGGCGCATCCATTTGGTGAAATGGAGGCCCTCCTGTGCTGGCTTTTGCTTTTGCGGCACTAATGAAGGAAAAGCCAGCCAGCTGTAGTAAACAAAGGCTACCGCTGGGTGGCTTTCCCTTCATTAGTGCTGTAGGCGGAGGACGGGGACCAGAGACCAGAGCAGGAAAGCTGCTGGGAGCACCGGAGACCCAAAGTGATAGCCACAGCAGGCAGAAACACACGCGGGTGTGTTGGAAAACGCTGCGGTTTCCAACACAATAACGTTGCATTTATGTTTGCGGTCGCTTCAAAAGCAACTGCAAACATAAATACAACGTTTTTAAAGCTGCGGTTTTATTTCTAAGTTTTCCGGGCTCCTCCTTATTTAAAAAAAAAATAAATAGCACTTGCCGAGATTCAGCTGCAGCTTTCCTGCTCTGGTCTCCGGTCCCCGTCCTCCGCCTACAGCACTAATGAAGGGAAAGCCACCCAGCGGTAGCCTTTGTTCACTACAGCTGGCTGGCTTTTCCTTCATTATTGCCGCAAAAGCCAGCACAGGAGGGCCTCCATTTCACAAATGGATGCACTCATGTGCTTGCTTTTGCGAATTATGAGCTTGAATAGCTCAAAATTTTGCATAGGAAGTTTTAAAACGGAGAATGCTAGTATTTTTTTTTGTTGCCTATCTATTTTTTAAATAAAATGTTTTACTAGACCATCCCTTTAAGCAGGACAGGGGAAGCTCGGCAACTGAAAGAAAAGGTGTCCAAATGGGTATATATGTCATGTTACATGATTCTTAAACATTTCACTGCTAGGGTGAGTGCTGAGATAAATGAAATGAGGACCAAGCCCAACGTGCATTATTTGTTCAAAAAGGTTTGTAAGTTTGTCAGTCTTACACCACTCTATACTTTTTGTTCCTGCTCCAGAGTATTTAACATCATTATTGCTGGTTGAATGGGTGAGAGGAGGGAACATACCTTTCCTTCACGTAATTCCTACGCCGCCTGCAAAACCACATACTTGACATCTACATGAGATTTTCATGCAGGCATAAAATCAATGGATTCATGTGGAATCTGCCTGCATTTTAGCACATGGCAAAAGCAGACGGATTACATTGAAATCCATTTTAAATGCTGGCTTTTTCTGACGATTTAAAATGTATTTACGAAATGGAAGGTAACATGAAAGTGTAAGGGTGATTCCCTCTGTATGTACTTTTTACTTTTGCACTCCGTTTTGTAAAAGTAGAAAATTGTTTGCAGGGAAACCACCAGCACATAAGTGCTAACGTTGCTGTTCCTCTGCATGCCATCATCACTTTTAACAAAAGGAGCCTGTCTTAATACATTGTTTATATACTGAGTGACAGAACATTTTAAAGACTGAGGTAGATAGATTTATTTTCAATATGAAGACTGGATGCCACTAAAACCACCAGAGATCATGCTGCACGACGCAAAATACATGTTTGCAGGATCTCATGAGGTATTGTTTGGGAGATGCAACGCTTCTTAGAAACATCCATCATTTTTTTGCCCTCCCCCTTGGTAAGAGACCACTCCCTTAAATTTTGCAATTACTAGATTTTTTTCTGCATTGCCCTAGAGCACCAATTGGAAATTGTATGGCCTTTTACCCAATTTTTCTCAAAAATAACGCTCTAAAATGCATCCGTTGAGCACATTACTTTAAAAATGTTAACTGGGGGAGAACCCAGCGCAAACTCCCAAAATGACTTACTGCTATCTTGCTATGCTTAGTCACGGCTCTAATTTGTGGAATGGATTAATGCCCCTCCACTAACATATATTCACCTACCGCCAGTGACACTGAATCATTTAAAGTGGCAGTGGCGCTTAGGAGCCACCCACCCCACTGCGCCAAAAGCTGCCACTGGCATTGATGTAATAATGGTGTCAGCTGTGCACAATTGTGGCAAGTACATTAGGGCAACAGGGGTCAGGAGCTTCCACTTGTTTCTACGTTAGGTGAAAGATATAAGGTTTGATTACAAAATATATTTACATCTTTCGACTAGTGCAGCGTGTGGCATGAACTGGGACAGCATGAGCGCCATGTGCATTTCACATGCATGCTGGTCAAGGAGGGCCTGGCAGCGTGTGGTGTAGTGTGCGCTTCTTTGCGGAGCATAGGGAGCATCTCTGCAGGACTCACAGGGTGACCCACTCATTCTGTTCTACTGACAGACTGTAACCGGGCCTGGCAATAACACATTCATGTGATGAGATTGTCCAAATCTGCTAATCTTGCTTTGAACGTGCTGTTATCTATATTTGAATTGTAATGACTGTTTTATTTCTTGGGCCTCATCTGCTGCAGCTTACTGTCAATTTATTCAACATCCTGGCCTAGGTACAATTGATATAAATGTATCTGAGTTGGGCAGGTGCGAGCTGCCGGTTCATATGCATCACCACGGTGCCAGACCACTAAGCCAGAGAGTGAGGCTATTTCAGACACCGGATTGAGGAATAAGAGAGCCAAGCCACCCGCAGCTCAAACACAGCCAACATCAATTCCTCATCGAGTTGAAAGACGTGTGCCCAATTCCAATGTCTAAGAAGCACTACCTGAGGCGAGCATCCCATCCACAAGTATTCAGGGAAACAATGAGACAAATGCTCTGGGGCATGAGAACGTGTTGTTCTCTGCAATATTGAAATATGGTTTTCTTGTTTTTCACTTTTCCTGTGTTTCTCCCATGGTCTCCCTAACCCAATGTTTCATATACTGCCTACAGTCATAGATAGATCTGAGCTTAGAAAGCAAGACTGTTAGGACACAGTGCTACATTTATATAAACATTTTGAGGGGTCCTTACATTTATAGGGGTTCAAGCAGATGTATCGGGCTTCAGGGTGTGCTAAAGGGGCGGGTCCAACTGTCAACAGAAACACTTGATGAAAGGTATCCAACACTACTACTCTTGCCAATTAATTCAATTATACTAACAGTAATACAAATTCCAATTGATGTAAACACGCAGTGGTATGGTCCCACTTTACCACAATTCACCAAGAGTAAAAAAAAAAACATTGAACAAAGATGTTTATCAGATTAAAGCATCATTTTCGATAATGCTGGGGATCAGAAGACACATATACAATGTATTCAGGTGATGCAATAAAAACATAAATGACTTCACTGTGCAGTGGAAATGGATATTTTTATTTCCATAATCTGTGAATCCAAAATAAATTAAAGTAAATCGCTTCTGTGTCAAATGACGGTAAAATGAAGCAAAGTCCCCACACCTCCCCACGCTGCATATGCAGTCCCCCTCCCTCCACGGAACCTTGGCCCATAGCCCTGCTAATGATCGCACAAACAGATTTAAACCCAGACTTTGCAGTCTGTTGGGATGCAAATTCTGTGCATATCTGGTAAGTCATTTATAGAAAATCAACAAATGACTGATGAATTTTCATTTTCAAAACCTCACGAAAATATGAAATGCTTTTAACTATTTGCACAGCGATGTATGTATTCAACATTGTATTGTGGTTTAATCAGGTTGGTTTGTCACAGGTCTTGCCTTTTAAAGCGTTTTCCAAAGAGAACATTATGACTTTTAGTGACTCATTCATGTTTAGACTATGGTTATGGTGGTACATTGCTTGGCCCATATCTGTTCCCTCTACAGGTGTTTAGTTGCTGATGGTTTCCATTGATAATATCTTCTGCTGCCAGGCTCTCACCTTTTATCTCACTTTCATTAATTTTCAAGCTCGATGCTACAAGGCTGCATATATTCTCAGTGTGTGTTGCTGCTACACTTCCCTTTTTTATCAATTCTTATTGCCATTTCCACTTGTTGTATTTTTTGTTTTGTACACATGTCATGTACTTTTGTATTTCCTCTGTCCTAAGTGATTTTTTTTTTAACTCAGATTGAAACAAAAAATGATCGATTTAGAAAGACCTAAGAACATTGATAATTTGGACTTTCTAAATCGATCCTAAAACCCCTCTGACCCACCTCAAACTCAATTTCCAGTCACCCCCTCAAATCCCCCACCCACACTTACCTTGCTGCATTTACGCTGTCCTCCTCTCGGTGCATGGCCATTTTGGGAATGAGAGCTGCTCCCTGAGGCCCACACGAGACCGTGCAGGAACTGATATGCATGGTCGGGCCAGGGACGTGGTGAAGTAAGGTAAGTGGGGTGTGTGCATGTGTGTGAACATGTTTGTGAGGGAGAGGTGTGGGAAAGCATGTAGTGGTAAAGGGGGTGGTGGCACGAGTAAGGATGTTATGAGTGTGAGAAAGGAAAGAGTGGTGCGGGACTGGAGGGTGGAGGGTGTGTGAAAAGGGGTTAAAACCGAGAGCACAGCAGGGGTAGGGGCCCAATGTGATATTGCGACATTTTGAAAATGACATCAAAATGCCCAAATTAATCTGTCTTTTTGGTGTTGGACATTCAAAAAGCGGTAATAACACAAAGAACCATTTCCTCACCATTCTTCAACTCTGTGCATAACATAAAATTCTAGATTTGGACTTCTTTCAATAATATTCATCCCTGGAGCCAAGAGGATCAACCACCATTGAAATTTTGCAGGGCACCAATATTACCAGATGTACATTTAGGACTGTGACCTTGAAGCAGTTTAGCAGCACTGTTTTGCAGATTTAATCTGTAATCTCTGTTGCAAATTAAAAGAGCCGCGTACAGTGGCAATATGGTTGAAGCCTGCAGGAAGTAACACATGACCTATGACCTGTAAGAAGGATTGATTCAGTGAGTACTGCCTTTCACTTTGGAAGGATGAGTTTTTCAGATAAGCATTTACCCGTGGAAAGAATGAGCTAAGGGGATTCGCCAGTTCCCATGGGCTGCCACCCAAAGATTGATGGATTTTAGCAGTTTGCCTGGGGATAGCATATCATCATTTGTAGGGGATGGAGTCTGGAGATTCACTCATTGACAAACTACCTTTCACACATAGGGGCATATGTATTCTGGGCATTGTCACCATGACAAAATACAACATATCACCTCTAACACTTGTGTTCAACTTTTAGATTTTGGCCATTATCTCACTAATAGGAAGCATGGGTAACACACAGTCACAGGTTGAAATAATGGGATCATAATAATTGCAAGGTACCAGGAACAAAGCTTGTTTTATTACCTTGTGAAGGGGTGGCTCTGTGCATTCATAGAGGATGGAGAATATGTCCTGTGTAGGGAGGCTGGATTCAGGGAATCTGCTCAGGACAAAAACAACATTTCACTTGTAGGAGGTAGACATTCTGGGGAATTACCTATGGATAAAGGACCTGTCAACTATAGGAAGGATGGGGCTGGGGGATGATTCACCAATGGAAAATGAGACTGCTACCTGTAGCTAGAATGGTATCAGTATGAGTAGAGAACATGCCATTAACATTTGAAACTGTGCCAGTAACAGCTAAACAAACACAAGTTATTGTTACCTTGGAAAAATGTGTTCTGATAATTAACAAATATTTTGTGAAGAATGGATTTTGGAGATGCCCCAGTGTTAGAATTGATGTCTAAACTCTGGCCTGGTGGACAGATGTTCAGGAGGTCACCCTTGTTGGAGAACAGGAATTACTTATGGCAGTTAAAGCCACACCAATCAAATGTAGAGAGCGGTTAAGTCTCAGGAGAGGTGAGTGTGGGCAGGGGTCCACAATGAGTCCACACAGTGAAACACCAAGGATTATACTTAAGGCATTTATAGACATATTATATTTATAATAGGCTCACGACAACACAAGAAAAATGAATATTTGGCAGGTAAAGTATCACACAACACTATCTACTTTATAACATATATACAATCATATAAGCCAGTGCACATACATCAATTACTTCACCCGTACCTGCAAAGGAAGAAGTTAAGTAATTTAGTTAGTAGGAATGCTCCTTAGGAATTGCAATGCTCACTTTAGCAGTCCAGCCCTAAGATGAATGGGTCTTTGTGCCCAATGTTCAACGTGTGTGTAAAAGTGCACAGGAATGCATAACATTCACAAAGTTCCAATACGTTTTGCAGACTGTAAAAAGTTAGGAGACGTGTTCTGAAGATGTAAGGAAGGATTCAAAAGTGAAGTAGGTATTTGTAATTGCTAGCAAAACTGCTCACAGCTTTTGAATGGCTTTACACAGCAATTGCTACCCAAGCCAAATAGTGACAAACTTTAGCCCCAAAGTTAGAAAACTCTTTGGATGAAAAAAGGCCTCTGGTAAATATCCTCACTACTCACTGCCCTTACTTCAGTTTCATTAGGACTTGGCAGGTCCAGAGGTGGTCACCAGAGGTACGTTTTCCAACCTTCATTTCGGTTCCCAGATGCCCAGATGCTGTGGCTGCAGAGACAGGTCCAGCTAGTAACAGGAGCAACTACACTTAGGTCTGGAGGAAGAGTGTGAAAGACACCACTACAGCACCTCTCAGGACACTGGAATTTACACAGGAAACTAGTGTTGGGTGACTGTCACCTTTGCATTGCGATGCAAAGGATTCAGCTATCACGGACTGACGCAGCCTTCTATCTCGCAACCCACATGAACTGGGAAGATAACATTCGGCAGAATGGTGTCTTGTTATATACGCTGACGATCCCCATGGCTCAGGTTGAAACATGAGATGACGAAGCACTTATCACGGTAGCCCACATATGAGCTGGACATACCACTGGATGGCCCAGGGCCACTTCCAGACAGGCTCACTTGCAGGGTTACTAGAAGACATCGGTAATGGTTGGTTTGGAGATCAGTCACGAAGCAGTGCTTTTTTCGGACACCAGCGGGATTCAGTTTCCAGTCCTCGTGAAGTGTGTCACAGGATCGTCCTTTGTCTGCTTGGCTTCTCAGGACACTTGGCTCCTTCTTCAGATCTTCTTGAAAAAAGTCAGATGAGTGATCTGACTCAGCCCTCCAATGGCAAGATCTACCCCACAAGTGCACACCAGCAGTACAACAATCAGGAACAACTGTGGGTCCCACGCACGCATACCCACCAGACATATGGAGCTAGGTTGTGAATTAGGACTAGGTGGTCCCAACCCACTTCCTGAATCCTCCCACAAATGCCCTGCACTAACCCACAAAATCTTTGAGTTTCCTGGGAAAGTGCATGGCCATACAAGGATTTTTGTGGCCAAGGGAAGGAAGAAGACAAAAACACAAGATGGCACAGGAACAGACAGGAACCTTGTGGCATAGCCATTGTAGGACACTAGCCACAGTTAGTAATTAAATGTGGAAAATGCAGTGAGGCTAACCAAAAACATAGCAAAAATACAAAAAATTAACTGCTGCCATCAGTTTGCCCTTTAGCACATCTAGGGTAACCAAAATAATCCCTTGATTCGACCTCGAAGGACGACAAAGGACTGTTTACTGTGGGGAATTGCCGCTGGAGTGAATTGCCGTTCGTGTGAATATGCCAGCGCCGCTTAGAACTCAGCGTGCAGCTTCCACGAATAATAGAAGGGGGACGTCTCATCGTGCAACACAGGAAGCTGCCTGGAGGCAGCTCCCATTGGTCTGGTGTTGTGTGACACCCCCCCTTTAACCCCACCCACACTCTATAACTACCCAAGGTGCAGCGCATCTGCGCGCGCACCTCGAAGGACGACAAAGGACCGTTTACTGTGGGGAATTGCCGTTGGAGTGAATTGCCGTTCGTGTGAATACGCCAGCGCCGCTTAGAACTCAGCGTGCAGCTTCCACGAATAATAGAAGGAGGACGTCTCATCGTGCAACACAGGAAGCTGCCTGGAGGTGACTGATAAAAGTTGGCTAGAGACTGCCTGCATAGAGTGTGTTAGTTAATGGACATGTAATGGACTGCCTGTTTACAAGCCTGTTTACAAACTGCCTGTGTTTCTATAACTACTTCAAAAGGGTCTTTTCCTTCTTTATAGGCAGCTCCCATTGGTCTGGTGTTGTGTGACACCCCCCTTTAACCCCACCCACACTCTATACCTACCCAAGGTGCAGCGCACCTGCGCGCGCACCTCGAAGGACGACAAAGGACTGTTTACTGTTCACTGTTAACAGTTAGCTACACTACGATAGCCATCTTTCAGCTGATCATCTTTTCAAGGAACATAGATCGAAGCTAGCACAGGTAATAAAGAGGGAACTACAGATTACGGGTATTAAAAGTTGACTTCTTTTGACAAAAAAGGGAATTGTAATTATGAAAAACAAAAGATCTAAACTCCCAACTGTCATGAAAGACCCACGGGCTGACTTCTTTGCAGCAGTATCCACGCGCAGAGCCAGTTTAGCGAGAGCTGCTGCCTTACCGCTCCCTCCGCAACAATCTGATGAGGAAGAGGCATTAATAGAATGTGCGATTAACTGTTCAAATAATCTGAAAGCAAGCAAAGATAAGGGAATTGAAGAGCTACAATTGAATGTTAACTCGCAGTCCCTATTTGCTGAAGAACTAACTGACCTTCCTCAAAAAGAGGCTTTGAAAGGTTTGTGGAACGAGTTAGCCAATACACAAAGGGAAGTAGATACAATTGAACTACAGTACGACGACACCCCTAATGTATTCAGAACAGCTGAATTGGACACCTTTCAACCGAATGATACCTCTGTCTCAGAAATCTCCAATGGAAGAGACTCTAATAATGAGCTATTTTTGGATAAAACAGATAATACAGATATTTGCACTTTGATTGGGATTTTCAATCGCCTAATCTTGAGTGAATTAAAAAGACAAACAGATCTACTACTACAAATTAACATATCGGTACAGCAGGTACCGGTTAAGCTTAATGAAATCCTAGCCAAACCTGTAGTAAAACCCGCAGTGATACCATCAAATGATAAAAAAACAGAGGAGAATCCTAGGAATTCAGAAAAAATATCTATTCCCATAGCAATTGTCATAGAAGACTCGCAGACACAAGGTAATCCAATCGAAATAAACTCACCAGGGACCAAGACATCGGCCCAGACTCAGGAACATGGCTTACCGTCAAACGGTGAAAAACTAGGAGAAAAACCTAATATATCGAAAAAAGAAAAAAATAAGCTACTACAGATGCAAAACAAAAACAAGCATTTTGCCAAGACATCGCGTAAATTCCTAAGAGATGTGAACTTTAAAAATATGATAGAAACGGAACGGCAAGATCTAACCAGTCTGGACAAGACGGAACACACAAAAAAACAAACAGATATGGAAGAGGCCACAAATGTAAGGGGTGATGAGTTTAATGCTACCCAGTATGGGCAGCAGGAAAAATTCTACCCTTCTGAAAAGACCATCTCTGAAACGATGAAAAGAAAAAAGGAATCCTTAGATATCGCTTCACAGTTGTCCTCATTAAAATCTGGCATAACCGACATCTTTGAAATGTTTAAAGCCAATGCCACAAAACCAATTGCAATGTCGAAATCTAAAAACATGACAACTGAGACTGATGATTCTCTGGGAGGCACTGCTGTAGGTCTAATCACGATTTTAGAAGACCATAAAGTCAAACAAGTCTCAAACTCGAATCTAAGTCTCAAGATTAAACTGTCTGGCCCAATTATTTCGGCTAATTCTGAACGTATGCAACAGCAAAAAAATATACAAGAAAATATTAGCCCAAAACAAACCACTAGCAATGACAGAACTAGCAAGGACAATACCTTGATGCAAATTGAAACGCGAATTTCTGATAGTGAAATCCTGAACGCACTATTAGAAGATATCAACGACAATCTAGAATTGAAGATCGAATGTGCTAATTGCAAAGGTGAAATTGAGGCTGAAAAGACTCTTAATCAACAAGATATTAATAAGATAGTAAGAAAAATTCTTGAAGAACAAAACTATAATAAAAATACAGTTGAAGATACTAAACCTTACTTAGAAGTGAGAAAGACACAAAAGTGGTATGAAAATTACGAAGACAACGAAGAAGTACTAGATTTAAAAAACCCAGCTAGGGCTCACTTACCAAGTCTAATACTCACTACATTATTTCCTGAGGGTAGAATGTTAATCTTGAACCGCACCTATATCATGTCCTTATTTGCTATGATCCCGACACTGGAGATGATATCCCCTGCTGAAATTGTTTTGGTAGACTTCATTCATAGAAAAAGATTTGACTACGTTCGATTGGTAATTCCATCAGCGTTAGTCAGAATGCAGTTGCTGAAAGAAGCCGAAACTTTGCAATGCAAAGGCTTTGACATATATCAATATAACTGTCCTGACCGTAAGCAAGGTTGTAATAATTCGACTCAGGGGAGAAACGCTTATTCCAACCCAGAAATAAACAAAACATCGGAAATGGTTGATGTTCGCTCTGACAAGGTGGAACTAAGAGGCTTGACCCTTGCCTTAAAAAATGCAATTGAATCCCTAAAGACTTCAGCGAAGCCACTTTAGCGACAATGGTAAAGCCTCGATAGCATCCTGGAATTCAAGAGGTCATTCACAGCTGTTACATAACACACAAGTAACTGATTTTTTGAGTAACTTTGATGTTGTGTTCTTTCAAGAAACTTGGGCAACCACACAACTGTCCTGGGAGAACTATTACACTTGGCAGATACACGTGGTAAAAGGCGATAAAGGAAGACCTATGGGTGGCCTATTTACTGCGTGTAAATTCACTTTGGATCCGGTGAATGTAGATGTATGGGCAGATCTAGAAATCTTCCTTGATGTTACGTGTAACATCAGATTAGGAAATACTCGTATGAATGTATGTACTATTAATATTTACTGGAACCCTCTTAAATACACTGAAATTCAATTGCTGAAAGAAATTAACACTCTTATAAACAAAATTGATGTATGGAGGGAAACTATGTCGAATAATTTTGTGTTACTTGCTGGGGACCTAAATGCTGATTGCAATCTCAACAAGGTGGAGATTGATGAGTTGTTATGGGATATAGACGCGGCAGACAATAAATCAAGATCCATGTTACCTAGCAGTAAACGAAGAGGTGCGATTTGGTTGAACTTTATGAAAATTATGGGTTTAACCAAAATATACAACGACAAACAGACATGGCACGCGAGGGGTTTTGGCTCTATAGTAGATTACCTTTTTGTAACTCAAGGTTTTGAATGCTTTATGTCACAGCTAACTGTGGTAGAAATGCCTACAAGTGACCATAACTTACTTGCAATTGAAATTCCACACACTGAAAATTTAAATAAATATTCAGTCTATGATGAAGAAATACTTACCAATAGCAAAGGTACGAGAATTTGATGGTCTTACAATAAAACAAAAAAAATCACTTCCACATTGTATAAAGACTGGGGACACATGTCGAATGAAGAGAAAATAATCAATCTGTGAACTAATGGGTTTACTCATTATATAAATACAATTACACAAAAATCAGGTATAAACAAAATAAGCAACTCTAAGAAAAAGACACACATACATGTGTTTGACAATCAAACCTTATCTAAAAAAAAAGAGTTGAGACAAGAAATTCGTAAGCTAAAAAATGGGTCCGTCCCAATAGCAAAGAAAAGTATTCAAATTAAAAAATTGAAACAAGCATACAAGAATTGGCAAATTGCTAGTAAATTGTACATAGATCAAATGGATGGCGAAAAAATGTTGGCGATATGTAAAAGTAAAAATACTTCCAATTTCTGGTTATTGCTAAATGACACTTTCATTACGCAAAAAGAGATCCTGTTTGTGCAAATCAGCGAAGATATGTGGAAAAGGCGCCTTGTAGCTTTATATGAGGTATCTTGTGATGAAAATATACTTAACACCAACACTATACAAGAAAAGGAAATGGTTAAATGGGATTTGGATATCTCGCCTCACAATATATCGAAGTTGATTGGGAAAGCTAAAAAATCGGGAGCCCCGGGGCCAAATAACTTATCAAGTTTGATAATGAAAACTGATATTCACCTGTGGGGAGAAATTTTACATATACTGTTTACTGACATAATTACCAACAAATTAATACCAGAATCATGGAAACTCGCCATAGTGATTCCTATATATAAAAAAGGCCTGAGGTCTGCTCCGGAAAACTATAGGTCTATAGCAATATCCGACCCTGACTATAAGATTTTTACGTCTATTATATTAAAAGAATTGGACGATTGGATTAGCAGATGTAAAATCCTTGATATTAAACAAATCGCTTTCAGAAAGAAATTGGGCACAGATTGTGGTGGTTTGGTATTGAAAAGTCTGCAATCTAAAGCTCTCAAAACACAAGGTGCCACAATTTTTGTGGCCGCAATGGACCTCTCTAAAGCGTTCGACCTGGTGGACCGACACACGCTATGAGAAATGTTAAGAGATTTAGCGATTCCTGCACATCTCCTTGAAATGATTATAGAGCTATACTCTAACACTAAAATTAAAATCAGACTAAATTCAGAAGGGAGGTTATCTTCTGAACAGGTAATTCCAAATGGGGTGAAACAGGGATGTAAACTGGCTGCCACTTTATTTCACCTTTATGTTTGCAGAGCGGGTTATGAAATGAAAGGGAAAGGTTTGATAGCACCCAAATTAGGTGATATCACTATAGAATGGCTAGCTTATGCTGATGATTTTTTACTTCTCGACTGCACAAAGGTCGGTTTGCAGAGACTCATAAATGCTTTTGTACTGTTTATCGCTAGCATTCGGTTAAAAATTAATGCAGATAAAACAATGATTTTGTGTCTAGGTAAGTGTTGTAAAAATCTTTCACGTTTATCTTGGTATTGTCAAGGGAAAAAAATTACCTGTCAAAAGTCTTTTAAATACTTGGGATACCATTTTACAGGCAACGGTTCCATGGCAATTGTGAAAAGACAGTTAAGAACTAAAGCTGACATGATTTTAAGACAGATGTGTAAATTTGACGCGAAATTTGGGAGATTTACAGCTACACCGCTAAAACAGTTTTACACCATGTCTGGTATTCCTAAATTAGTATATGGTCTAGAATTCTATGACCTGGAAAAAAATGACCTGATGAAAAAATTAGAAAGTGTAATTTGGAAAGGTGTGTTATACTTTATTCCCAAGTGTATATCGATTGAATTAATCAGATACGAATTTGGCTTACAGTCGTTGAAATCTTTTATTGCGTGGAAGAAAATACTATTATGGAGGAAATGTTCACTGATCAATATAAATTCACTCTATACGCTAGTAGGGAAAGATACAACAAATGTGTTTTGTACAAATTTGAAGGAAGAAATTGAAGAAATCCTGGGGGATGCAGGTATATCTCTTGAACTGCTCGCTAATAATCCTCTGAAAGTAAAAAACATCTTGAAATGTAATGATTGGCAACAGACTCTGGACGCAGTAGCGCAATCTAAAACTGCGAATCAAGCCTTTTCATGCTGGAAATTTGAGTATTACTTGGAAAAATACCCGTCAAGAAATTTTAGAAATACTTATATGAGAATCCGCTTTGATGTGCTTAAAACTAACTATGTCTTAAAAAGATGGAATATGCTGAAGGATGAATGGCGTTGGTGTAAATACTGTAAAAAAGAAGGGGTGGAAGAAACCTTAAAGCACCTTATTTTGATTTGTCCTGCACTCCTGAAAGAACGAATACAATATTTTGAGCAATTTATAAGTTACTTACATTGTGTAGATACTGAGTTGTTATGGTTCCAGATTCGACATAACAACTCAACGGTCCTGAAATTAAGATTCATTGCCTTTTTAAAGAATTTTTGTGCACTTTCATGATATGTTATACTATGAAATTTTAAATTAATAAATTCATAAAATTATGATATTAGGTTTGTTTTAGGAAAATCAAATGATAATGTATTACCGTAGTTTTAAAACGATTGTTTATGTAATATTTATTGTGTTTTTCTTTGTTTTCTATGTGATTTCTTTTTGTAAAGGTTTAAACAAACCATACACAAATAAATAAATAAAATAATCCCTTGAGTGGACTTTAGGGTCACACAAAAGAAACCCCATTGGACTTCATTGGAAGATGCATTGTGCAATCATACAATGTTACCCAAACAGGCAACAAAGTAAAAGGCCAAGGAAAACATAGTTTCCCAGTACTGAAAGCCTGAAGGACTAGTCAGTTTCCCCATAACAGGTGAGCAAAAGGCCAGTGGAGTGAAGCTGAAGGCTTCACCACTCTGCAGAAAGTGAGGACAGTGTGTAAAACAAAATCACAATGTTTAGGGATCCATAGAATGTGGAGGACAAGTTGATTCTAGAGAAACCGTTCCTAAAACCCAGAGACAAATATGCTGGTTGCCTGAAGGAACAGACAGAGTGGCTTAATTACTCAAGGTGAGCTCCCACAAGCCTGAGATAGGCCAGGTCCCTCCGCAAATTAATCCCGGTTTACACATGGGTAGCATAGTCCAGCATCAAGTGTTATCTATGCCATATGTGCTGTTGATTAATGACCCACAACTACAATGCAAGTAAGACATTTAAAAGACATTTTTAAGAATGGATTAAGGAGATTAACACAGGGACCATCTTATTTTACCTATAGGAGGACGGATTCTGGTATTCATTTACCCAGGGCAGGGCTGGTGCAAGCACAAGGCAAACTAGGCAGCTGCCTAGACGGCTGACCAGCTAGGGGCACCACAGAGCAGGTTTATCTCTCTGCTTTCATAAATTACAAATGCAATGTAAACCAATTTGAGTGAAAGTAGCTGCATAATGTCCTTTACTCAGAACATGTTTCATTAGCATGAACAACCTGATTGGTATAACTTCATAAGCAATGCTCCAAGTCCTTTCTCTGAGTACTGACCCCACAAATGATTTGTTACAGAGTTTGCTCTCCATGGGGAAGTAATGCATATTTATTTATGAAACATTACATCTGCTTCATGAATAAATAAACTTCATTTTGGCCACACACACTATTTGAACGTTGAAATTGTTCATAACAGGGGGGATTCACAGCTGCAGGCATTATCTAGAATTTCTTTGAAAGTTTCTTGGAAAGTTAACAAAGGTATCCAATTAATTTTCAATTTTTCTGTGCTAACCTTTGAAGCAATACTGAACGATACTGGCCATTCCTTGCTGTCTTTGCCAGTATACTTATATTCAGTGCAGAATATAAATCCAAGAAAATAATTTTGGTTGAAAATATGTGCATGCTGTGGGTAAGTGCATAACACTCAACCAGTAAAGGTCTTCTTATTATAAGATACTGGTTAAACAATTATTGCAGGACTGGAACAAGTAATAATCCACTGCAGCTGCTATTGAACATAGAGGATGCTGATGGCACTTTGCCTGCAGTGCACTTTTACTCCAAAGTGCCACATTTAGTCGAGTCAAGCTGCACTACCCGGCAGTCTTAAGATTTGCTTTCTGACTGTCCACTCCCACTTCCTTGGACAGCCAGAGATCAGGGATGTCATTTGGGGGTTGCCAGGGGTCGCAGGTACAACCCCTGAGGTCTTCCTTGCTGCCCCTATGGTCTCCCTTGCTACCCCTAAAAAAATAACAAAAATATTATTTTATTTAATATGTGGGCTCTTTGTTTCTGGATTGGCTGGATTTCTTGTTCAGGCCTCTTAAAAAATACAGGGGGTTCCACAAGTGTAACACTTTGAGCAGAAACACTAGAGTTGAATAAGCTTCCATTTCGAACTATGTATTTTACCTTTTGCAAGTTGCAGTTACAGCATTTTTGTTGTCTCTGATGCGATCATCACAAGGCATCGCATTTCGGTGTCCTCGGTCAGTTGACAAAATACGTGTGCCTAAAAGCATGTATAGAGTGTAGAAATGTTTGACCATAGCACATAAATTGGCCCTTCATTTCATTGTGCTACAATTAATGCTTTGTTGTAATGTGTCTATCGTTCCTATCTCTGTGGCTTGCTGTATAGGATATGTGTTTGCATGTATGAGGTAACAAGTACCCAGAGTATGGGATGCCATGTGAGAGCGCTGCTTTCAGTGCGCTGCTCTAAACTCTTTAATACCCAGTTATGAACCCTCCCAATGGTATGTATTTTGCCACCCTCTGAAGCCTGAAAAGTAGATTCATGTAGGCTTGACATGTGGTCAACTTTGCACCAGACCGACAGATGAACCGGCCTGCTGCTAAATCTCAGTTACCAATTTAACAGTATCCACTACAGAGTGTAATTTGCTTTGAGAACAACCAGACCTGTAATTGCCAGTTTTACTATAGCCGGTAAGATAGCTATAGTCGGTAAGATAGTTCTCTGGGTTGAGGCTGGGTAATATTTTATGTATATTTGTTCTATATAAAGTGCTTAAGCATAAGTGCTATATAATAACACATAATTATCATTTGGCCTTGGGCGTCTGCTTGCATTCACAGTCATTTGGTAATATGGGCCTATGCACACTGATATTAATGATAAATATGGTGATCCATTCTTGTATGAAATGTATATCACATTACAGTGATAGCGTAACCATATTTTTCGTAATGTACTAAGGAACAAGGCTATGTAATGCCACTTCCTGTTTTTTCAAGGGGTGAAAGGTCATGTTCCATTACTTCCCGTGATATCATTTCGGGGAGGGGGTCAAATGACATAACTTCCTGTGATGTCATCAGCGGTCAATTGTCATGTGATGTCACTTCCGCTACCCCTTGCATTTTGGTGAAATGACGTCCATGCCTGAGATTGGATATTGGGTATACTGGGCAGACTTGGAAGTAAAGACTTTCTCCAATGGGTAATTGTTGTGTGTTGTGCAGGCCAGGAGCAGCTAGACCTACCACCACATCTTCTTCAGCAGGCCCTTCCTCCTCCACACAAGTATGTCTGGTAATGTTCTATTAACGAGACTGAGTGCAGACAGCAATCTTGTTTACATAGCGCACCCCCTATTGCAGAGTCAGCAAATGGTCACTGGTAAGAGCTGCTGATTGCGTTGCAGGTTTTTTACATGAAAGATTATCTCTCCTTATGTATATGAGCAAGCAGGCTGCATGGATCTAGATCTTATGGTGTACCTATTATTTGCACGTCAAACTTGCACTGTCACTGCCTATCCAGAGCAAGTTTTCTGTTGCCGGACCTGCCCTGGCCTTGCACATCCTGTACTTGTACCAGTGAATTAGGGAATCTTACACTGATCCTGTTTGCGCCATAAATTTACCAATTGGAGTAAAGTGTTCACAAGCCTTTGCAAGCAGTTGCTCTGCCAATGCTGTAATTTTGCTTATTTTTAAGGGAAATTTACACTGGCCCTGGCATATTTTGCCAGTACCTATTTGCACAGTACTTTCACTGACCCTCCCTATTTTGCGTCTGTTTGTGAGGGAATCTTACCTACCCAAGCTGTCCATGTACTCATTTTCTAAGGAAACATGTAATAGGCCTGTCCATGCTGTACGTGTACCCATTTGTGAGTGTAAAATGCACTGGCATGCGCACTGTATACTTGCACTTTTTTTGTGAGGGACACTTGCATTGACTTTTTCTGTTAGGCAACTTCCACTTAACCTTGCTGAACCATTTGTGAGAGAATTATGCTCCTTTTGTATTAATGCTATATCTTTTCCTGATGTTATCGTGCACTGGCCCTGCGCATGCTGTATACATGCATGTTTTTTTTCATAAAACTTTTTATTGGTTTTACATATAATGGTTAATAATACATCAACCCAGACAGCTTCTTGTGAAGCACATCAAACTCATCCCCAAATCCAAACACCAAAAGCATGGAAGGGGGGGCAGTGTGACTTGTCTCGTGGTATAGTTGTTCTAGGGGAGGATCGCTAGTGTTCATTGCTTTAATGTGTTCGAGTGACATGTCCCCATGCAGCATGTTGTTCGCAACTGCCATTTGGCTGGCCCAGTAATATGTTTGTAGTCGGGGAAGTCCAAATCCGCCCTCCCATATGGATCTTTGGAGAGTAGTAAGTGCTATTCGTGAGTGGCCTCCACATCACAGCAATTTCAGGAGAATTTGATCGATTTTGTGAAACTCGTGCTGTGGGACGTGTAATGGGGCGTTTTGCAATATATACAAGAATCGGGGAAGGGACATCATTTTAAATAATGCTGCCCTGCCCTTCCGAGCAAAGTTAGTGGCAGGGAGACCCAGTAACTGACATCCTGCGAGAATCTCGTCATGATCGGGTACAGATTCATAGGTACGTAGTCCTTGGGATCTTTCGTAATTTGTATGCCCAGGTATCTAAATTGTCTTGTTTCTACAAGGACAATCTGCTGGTACATCTCCCATCTCACCTATCAGAAATAGTATGGACTTAGACTAGTTAACCCGTAGGTCGCTGAAGGCACCTTACCTCTCTAGTATGTGTGTTACAGTGGAACAGGAGTTAATCGGGTCCTTCAAGTAGATCAATAAGTCGTCTGCATACAGCAATACTTTATTTTCCCAGGTGTCTGACCAGTGAAAACCGGTCCGGGTACCCGTGCTCCACAGGAGCTCTGCAAAGGGTTTGATTGCTATCGCAAAGATGATGGCCGATAAGGGACAACCTTGCCTCGTCCCTTTGCCTAGATCGAAGGGACTTGACGTCCAGCCATTTACTCTTGTTGCCTCCGGCAGTTTGTAAAGGAGCTTCACCCAGCTCATTTTGGGGACCAACGTATACATACATGGTTGATAGGGAAGCTTGTAGTGACCTTGCACATGATGTACCTGTTTGAGAAAAAACATGTGTTGGTCCTGCCTATGCTGTTCCTGTTCCTGTTCTGTTTGTGAGAGAAGCCTGAGCTGGTCCAAAGCAGATAGTAATTGTATGTGCTGTATTTGTGAGGAAAAGTTTTTACATTTGGAAACTTTAATGCACTGCTGCCTAGACTGTCTCTTATGGGGGCATGTGAGGACATTCTGACTAGCTGCTTCCAAAGCTGTATCTGTTCTTCTGTGATCTCTGCACCTCTCTCTCCCTCACTATTCTCGCCTCTGGCCCTACCCACTTTGCCGGACACACTCTTGATGGCTTCATCCATGCTGACCTTCCAGTCTCTAACCCTCTCACTACCCCTCTGTACTGGTCTGATAATTCCCTCCTTTCTTCCCACATGCACTGCCAGCCTCCTTCCCAGTCATCTGTCCGATGAAATGAGTGTCAATTGCTGCATTTGCCTCCACCTTTACACCTCCCTCCTCCCCCCTCTATTGACTCTCCTACTGACTCTGTTCTTGATAATCTTCATCTTGCTATTTCTAACTCTCTTGACATTCTTGCCCCTGTCATGAGGATCCACCTGAAACCTGTCTCCAAGTGCAACAGCTAGTATGACTCTGATCTAGCCTCTCTGAAATGTAAGCGTAGTCTATTTGAACAGAAGTAGCATACCTCAGGCTCATCCTCTGACAAACTAGCCTGTCACCCGCTCCAAAGGCAATACTGTCTCTAAATCTGCTCCAAGAAGAGGGTCCACATCCAGGCCTGCATCTCTGAAGACAGAAGGCAAGGAGCTAGCCAATCCATCTGCAGTCTCTACGTCTCCTCTTCCGTTTCAGGCCCTCTGCACTGCACTGGTCACCCATTTCTCCTCAAAAACACAGGACATCCTGGACGCTATCTCCTCTCCTCCCTCTTCTTCTTTGCTTCTCCTCTCCCTACCCCCTACCTCAGGTGTCTTCCCCCACCTCCTCTCTCCTTCTTCTCACCCATCACAATGGTTGAGGTCTCTAGAGTTGTCCACTCTATAAAGGTCTCCTCCAAACAGGTGTCACCCAGTTCTTCACCATGTTCTCCCGAACCATTAAGGACAACATTTCCTCCCTCGCACCATCCTTTGATGACTTCTGCAAACACTCCTTAGCCTCTGGCTCTTTATCTTCCTCTCTCAAGCACTCGCTTGTCCATCCCCTTATAAAAAAGCCGTCTGCAGACCACTCCCGTCTGACAAACCATCTTCTTATCTCTACTACACCGTTCCTTAGGAAACTCCTGGAGAAGTTGGCCTTCCCCCAACTGACCCAACACTTTTGTTGGTTCATTATGTGATCATCAATCTGGAAACTACTGCTTGCAAATCTTGACTCAAACTCTCCCGCTGTTCTCATTCTTCATGACCTTTCTTCTGTCTTTGACATGGTCAACCACTCTATCATGAAGTGGCTCCATGAGACCCTTGGTATCTCAGACTGGGCACTTGATTGGTTGACCTCCTTCCTCACTGACCGCCCCTCCCAGGTGCTACTGGCTTTCTTCTCCTCCACCACCACTCTCTATACATGTGGTGTTCCCCCAGGCTCTATCCTCCTACCCTGGAATTTCAATTTCTACCTTGCACCTCTTGCCCACCTAAACTCTGCCTTCTCTCTTAATTTCCAGTATTATGCAGATGACACTCAACTCTTCTTCAATGTCCCTTCCCCCTCCTCTTCTCCGTGCTCTATCATCACAGATTGCCTGTCTGCTATCCAGGCCTCATGCACCTCTAATGATCTCTGTCTTAATGTCAATAAGGCTGAGATTCTTCCTATTGGGGCACCTGTTCCCCATCTCCCTCCTGAACTCCGGCGGCTCTCTATGGGCTCTCCTCCTTCACTTCCTCTGAAGTCAGAAAGGTCATCTATGACCCCTCTCTCTCGTTCATTCCCCACATCTTGGACCTTGCCAAGAAGGCCCACTTTCAACTTCAGCTCCTTAGAGGCATTCTCTCTTTCCTCACCTTCCCCCAGAAGCTCAATGTCTCGAGAGCTCTGGTCCTCTCCAGTCTGGATTACTGCAAAAGTCTCTTTCTCAACCTGCCTCTTTCTTCCCTCCACCGTCTTCAACTAATCCTGAATTGGGCTGCAAGTCTTATCCTTGGTCTCAGGCCCAGGGGGCGTATCTCTCCTGCCCTAAAAAGTATCCACTGGCTCCCGGTTGCGGCAAGAATCAAACTAAAGAACCTCTGCATCATCCACAAGGCTTTCTGGGGCTTGGGACCAAACTATTTCAACTCTCCCTCACTTAATGCTCTCCTTCTCGATCCCTTCAATCTTTCTGCTCTAACTTTGTATTGGTCAAATGCTTCTCCAAGCAGAGTACTTGTGGGAGATCTCTCTCTTCGGCTGACTCCCTCCTCGGGAACAGTCTCCCTCTCCCTCTCTCCATCTTGAACCAAATCACCTCAAGTTCTGCAAAAAACTCCCCACTGCCTCTGTGATTGGCGGCCTGGTCCATCCAGAGTCTAAAAGGGTCCTGGCCTTCTGTTCAATTGCCACCAGCATCCTCCCCCTGCACTGACATCTGGGCCCACACCTACCTGTCGGATGGTCTATCTCAGCCATGCACTTACTGGATGTGTGTTAGACCTCCCTCTTGCTTGGGATGTCTCTGCCGATGCACTTACCTGTTGACCCCCCAACAGGCGCCTCTGGCACTTCCCCAGGCATCCGGGTACCGTTTAGCACTTACACCCTTGCCCCCACCCCTTTTCTCACTCTCTCTCTGCACTTGCACATTTTGAATGTCACAAGGCCTAGCAGGACCGCTGTTTTCTCTCTCTTTTTTTTTGTCATTTCCATTGCGTATGTGTTCCCTTGCTCCCTTCCCTTTTGCCTTGTTGCACTGTTCTTGTTGTATAAGTGCCATATAAATGACCAATAAATACAAATAAATATTAATGCTGTACCGCTTTGGTGAATGATAGTAGCTTGCATTGTTGCTCACCATAATGTCTCTGTCCAGTGTGTGGTGTAAGCTTTCAGTGCTGCTCCTTATGTGGCTCCTTTTCTTTGTGGAAAGGTCACTTGCTCTGATATCCTTATTGTACCTTTCCAGTATGTCAGGGAATTTTCAACTTCTGCTGCATGTGTTGTCTTGAACAAAGGTATCACTGTTTGCGCCAGTACTGTACCTCTTTAGTGAGTTAATGAAGTGGTATGACACACATTAATGAAACACAATTAATAGCTTTATACAGAAAAATGAATAGTACTAGGAGTAGTAATTATTTATGTAGTGCATTTTCCCATTTGTATGGCCTCAATGTGATTGTGGGGGGAATGCCCTCAGGATCCGACGTCCAAGTGTGGGAACATTCTTAGACAAGGCTTAATATGTTTGTGTGGGCATTTGGCTAAGACTAGGAATTATGTAGGCTGGATAGTCTCCAGTAAGCAACCCAGAAGGTCAGAAATGTGGATGGGGGCTGAGGGATGTCATGATAGTGCGCTATCACAAGCAAATTTGTTATGCATCCAGCTAGACCAAATGTTGTCGGAGCTTGTCGCTGTGTTCTAATGACAGAAGTGTTGAGGCAAGTAAAAGTTTTGAGAAAGGGATATTTAAAAAAAACATTGGACCAGTAGAATTGGTCAGAACTCCAAGTTGCACAGTACACTTAACCCCCTATTTGGCAAACCTGATGGAAGTAGAGCTTTCACCATATCTCTGCTCTACTTACTGGCAGCCTGGCTGGGAGGCGGAGCTACTGTCCCAATTTTGTATCTGGCCCTAAAAACAGCCCACTAGCAGTAATGCACCTGATCAAAAAAGGTTCACCAGGTGGATTCCCTCGAACACCAGATGGTGCTTTGGGTAGTGAACCACCTTCTTGTGGATGGCAGGAGCTGGCTCCCTCCTTTTCTCTACTCCATCTCTGCGACACCGAAGACATTTCCTTCACTTGTCTGTTAATGCAGTTGAGCAAAGAGTTTTCTGCTGCTATTTCTTGATATCTGGAAATCTTTTGTGAGGTATATCACAAAATAGAAATAGCGGTGGTGGTAGAAAAACTCCTGACAGCCCCTAACATCATCTCACTGTTCCTGACTCACCCAGTGGTTTCTGTCGCAATCTTTAGTAGAACCTTAATGAATGCAGGTGGAGACAGGGCAGAGACAAAGAAACAGAAAGCAAAGTCAGTCATAGTTTCTACCTCTAAATCAGGGGTGATTGCAGGGAGGGTGGGTTGGTGGAAGGAAACTAAAGCCTCCTTCCAACAACATTTGAAAAGACACATAGGGCCTCATTAGAAGTGTGGTGGCCCGGAAGGGTGCCAGTCGCACTGTACCAGCACCCTTTCGTGACCACCACACTCCCACTCTGCCTTCCTGGGCCGTTGTGCCCTCTAGGCAGAGTTGTCAAGGAAGCACCAGCACTGTTAGCAACGATGCCGGCGCTTCAGTGTCCCCATTCCCTTGGAGTCCTATTGGACTCCATGGGAGTGAGGACTTAAACTTTGCACTGTCTGATACTGATATCCCGGCCGCCAGGACTTGTAATGTCCCGGTTGCACCAGGATCTCAGTCGGTGGAAACAGTGTTACTGTTTCGGCGGCAACCCGTCGGTAGCACCGGCGGGTTACCGGAAAACTCCTAATCAGGTCCATACTGTATGCAATTAAAGTGACATGCAATAGTGCAGTAAACTGCCTCAGACAGGAACGTGTGTGTGTGTGGGGGTGGGGGTTGGGAGGGTTCGTCTAAGGGTCATTATTTTCAATTCTACTGATATTATAGATTTTTCATGATTCTTAATATTTGTATTGGTAATACACCCTGATCTGGTCATAGTTTCTAAGCCAGCCTATATATTATATATAAATTGTGTGTAAAAGAGACTGATTTAATTTGACCTTGTTATGAAAAGCTCTACAACATAATGGAGAAATTGCAGCTTGTGAACGTGGTGGGCAAAACATGCATTTGAAATGCTAAGGACACATCTGGGGTGAGGGCTTGTATAGTCAGGACACCAGTATTAGGTACGGTGGGTGGCAAAATTAACGTTTGCCTCGGGTGGCAAAAATCTGTGCACCGGCCTTGACCCAGGGATATAACATCTGTCTGCAACAATCAGTTCTATGTTTTTGACTCAGGACATAAAACATGTCACCTGTAGTAAGGATAGGGTCTGATCCATCAACCAGGAGTGTAAAACCGCTTAAATGGGGCAAAGGTGGGTTCTATGGGTTCATAAAGATGAGTAAACTGTTGACTCAAGAAAGGATGGGTTTGTGCAGGGAAGGGGAATATGCTATCTCTATGAAAAGTGGGTGTGGGCATTCTCTCTAGACACTGGGAACTTTGCATATAGGAAGAATGAGTGTCTGAGGATTCACTCAGGGGAAAAAGAATTACTCACATGCAGAAAGGATGGTTTCTGTTGATAAGGGTATAAGATACATTGGACAGGTAAGCACTCATCTCAGCCATGTGTATATTTAGGCTAGAGGGCACAGGTTCAAAGCTTGGCAAGACCAATTCAGCTCTCCTCCTGTGTGAAGTCTATACATTAAGTACCATTGCAAACCATTATAATGGCTAATAACACCCATTCTTACAGAGCTTAGAGGCTTAGGAGCGGGAAGTGCAACATAAAAACATGATTTTTAACCTGGTGGCAGAGAAACAGTCAAACAGTACAAACATCCTGAATTAGCACATAGGTACAGAGCGTCCCATCTCTCAGGCTGTACGGTCCAGAGTACTGTCATAGGGATACAAAGGCTCCTGCTTTCAGACAGGATGGGCTGAAGTGGCTATCCTAGGGACACCTGAAGAGCAGAGTGCAGGATAAGCACAGTGGATCAGAGCAGCCATACAAAGCCATTCACCTTCTATAGTGTGTATGTAGAATAAGACTGTGAAGGGCAAAGAAACGGAACCTTCTATCTTTCACACTTGATGGACTCAGATCTGGACCCAGGGACATGGGGCTTGGGAAACTGGCACCCATATCAACACCACATTTAATTAAGAATGGATGCACTTATTAGAATTTTACAGGATGCCTAAATCAGCACCACACAATTTGAAAGGTTGCAGCCTGGGATTGACCAGTTATGTGCTTCTTGGTCTCTTTCTGGAAGCCTTGCATTGAGGTTGTTAAATGGTCCTCATCATCCATTCATTGGCCTCTCGTTTCAAAGGCGTGATATCTTGGGAATGTTTGTGGATGCTAGACTAATGCAGTACATGTCTTACTGTTGTAAACTCTCCTCTAGAGTGAGGATTTCTGCATTCCAGCCCATCCATTCTTGGTACTCTCTCTGGAGAGATCTCAAACCAAAGGTGAGGTGCACACTCTATTTCCTTATATATCATATTGCCAACAGAGGGGCACATCCTCCATTCCCTCCAATTGTACTCTTCTCTTCTTTCTGCCCACACCTTCCCATGATCCCTTACTTTTATCCATCAGCATCACTCTCAATGCAGTGGTCTAATGTTGCTTAGTAGTTAGGATATAAATGTGATAAGAACCCTGCTATAGTGTATATAACATTTGCTAGAGATGTATCTGAACCCCTATAAATGTAATTGAACCCTAATACATTAGATGCCACCTATAAAAAGGAACATATATACAGTTTATCTGAATTTCATTTAAATTTGATATGAATTCCAATGAGTTTGATATAGAAATGTGATATAGATGTACATGAACCCCAATACATTTAATTGAACCCCAATAAATATGGTGACCCTCAAAATATGTATATACAGTTTATATGAATGCTATATACACCTGATAAGAACCGCAATGGATTTGATATAAATAGGCATATGTCTATGGGTGGTACTAAGGCTATGATGCTATTAGGGGTGGGGTCTCACAATACGTATATATAGCTGTTATTGTAGGCCTTGAAAACACGTACGCTCTTCAGCCTTCTCGGGGCTAGCCAGCCTGGTGTTAAGGAAACCGTAATTATGAACAGCTACAGTTAAGACAAGAAGAAAATAAACCCTGTCAACCCAGAGATACCAATGATAGTTATGTACCTTATTGCCTTAGGAGAAGATACAACAGTCGTCATGCAATGGATGACTCACAGGCTTTGATGGTGGACCGTGAAGCTAGGGAGCTCAGTGAGAACATGTCTACACTTTCTGTGAGCAGTGAGCCACCTCTCATCACCACTGTCAAGGGGCAGTCTGTTGGAGAAGTCATTCAAAACACTCAGGCAAGTGCAGCCGAAGAGATGTCTAATTTGAAAATGGTACCTGTGCTGAGGAAGTGGCTCTTGAGCAGCCCAGGGCCGAAGAGCCTGTGCTAGATATCCCACATGTCAAAATGGTGTATGAAGACAATGGATACAAGTCCATGATCATGAAGAATGATGGAGTTGAGCTGGCAGAGAGTGACCCCAGCACCCTAAACAGTTGGGGAGTACAGAAGGACATTGAGCATCGATATTGAACGTTGTGCCAGCTGGTGGGTATATGTTAAAAGCAAATGTTTGTACCTATTAGGTGCATGACACCTAACCTGGAGATAAAACCATGCATTTCTGTTTTTGTGTACTACCTCTATCTGCTAAAAGGAAGGCAATGAGGAGAGCCAAACTGTAGCAGACACTGTCAATACTCACTGTGTTTGCTGCTCAAATCAAAACCCAGGGTATCTCAAAAATAGACTGTGTAAGCAATGTATCTCGATAATGGAGACCGATACTGTTAAAGATGATGCGGTCACAACAGTTGTAGCCTGGGCTGATATCCTAGCCATTCAGGGGTTCTTAGCCATAATGGTGAATATGTTTTTAAACCAACACTTTCACAAACTGTGTGTCGGGCAGATAATTGATGATCGGCAGCAGGAGGCTCCTGAATGTTTGGAAATATCCTATACAGATATCTTGTTTCATAAAATATGCTACACGTTGAACGTCTTATAAATACGATGTGTTTAATACAGCCGTCATCCCAGCTAAGGGTTGGGAAAGGGGCAAAACAATACATGACTAAAAAATATTGTGGGCTATACAAGTGGCATATAAGCCCCTCTTGAAAATTAAGCTGTTTATATGGGGGTGTCCGCTATGTGTTAGAAGTATTATTGAGAAATGTTTTACCAATTCAGGGGCTTAAAGTATATTTAAGCCATTACAACAGAGAAATGTGCATGGTGATGCGTAAATTGACCTATGAAGATTGAGAATGTACATTAAAATGTATTTATGATTATTTGCAGGAAATGAAAAATGAACACCTGTCGAAAAGCAGCCAATTTAATGTGAACCCCGCCAGTGGATGTGTACAGCAATTAATATTGGCTTTACTCAAAGGGCACCTAGGCAGTATGTCCCCATGGATGTTGTGCTATTGGCAAACACCACTGCGGGCATAAAAACGTGAATGTAACAATATTCTATGTATCCTGAACATATGTTCCATCAGATGCCACCCTAAAATGGACACCTACTGGCAAAATTGCTACAAAGTGTGCTTTGACGATTTCAACTTTCATTGAAGCTGACGGTGTACGACAAGTAACATAATTTCCGAGCCTTTAAAGGATATTAGATTTGATAGAGTGAATGGCAGAGTGTGTATGATGTAATAGAACATAGTGCCAATTTTGTAGCCCGATTGATAACTGTACAGCAGCAGACAACCACAGATATTCAATGTGAATAAGAATCTGATGGTGTAAATCTGAATAAAAATCTGATATAGTATATGTAAATACATTCTGTTTGTAAAATGTGGTTGTGTCTTTATGTTCCCACATAACCCTGTACAAAATGTATTATGAGTGGGTGTCAGTAATTATTGAGGTGTTGAGGGATTGTTCATAAACTGAGAAACTGAAAACTGATGGTGAGAAGTTGTAAGAAGCGCTGTCAAGATGTGGCTTTCACATCAGCTGTACTATGTGCCACACAAGCCGGATAAAAAACATTTTAAACAACAGATGAACATGGTATCTGATATCAATCAACAATGACAGTCTGCTTTTATGGATATGAGCCAGTTCCAGGAGCCAATGATGACTTCCAATATATTCTAGCTGTCATCGATATCCTATCAAAATATGCCTATGTTGAGGCTTTAAATGACAAGATGGGGCCCAGATTAGCAACAACTTTTAAATGCACATTCAACAGTGGGAGAGTACCTACTACACTACGGATAGACGCTGGTATGGAGTTTCTAAATGAACCTCTACTGATCCTTCTCAAACAACACAGGGCGCACCATTTCATAACACACTCCAAAGTTAAAGCCTCTCTTGTAGAACATTTTAAACAAACCTTTAAAACACAGATCTGGCATTTCTCCACAGCTGAAAGAACCCTTCAGATATGTGGACGTGTCTCCCCATTTAAAAAACTACCTTCATAGCTGTAACACTCCAAAATTCCTTGGAAGTCTGGAAAAACTTGAATGCCAGAAAACATTTTGAAAATGAGTTATGAACTGCCCTTAAAAAGGGGGATCATGCGTGGATCCTGAAACTCAAGGTTGTCTTTACAAAGGGTTATGAGCATAACTATAGTGTTGAGATCTTTATCATAGATGGAGTGTCTCTCCGGGAAGGTCTTTGTATATACAGACTAATCAATTACTTAGGGGAAGCTCCTCAAGGTGTTTTTTTTTTTTTTTATAGTAAAGAGATGCAGAAAGTCAGCAAAGACCAACACAGAGTTTATAGAATGGAAAAAGTCATAACTAGTAAAGGATGAGGCGCTATGAAGCAATATCTAGTGTAATGGCTGCGGTGGCCTGTGAAATTCAACCTTTGGGTGGCAGCAGCTCTCTAGAGGCCATGGGTGTATAGCGGGAAAGTCATGGGCCCTCATTACAACCCAGGCGGTAAGTATCCAACATTACCGGCATGGCGTAATTAGCGTTAATGCCTTGGTCCGATGCTGTAAAGTGCGGCACATTACGACCCATCGTGCACGAGCATTACGCCATGCCGGTAATGTAAACTACGCCATGGCGTATATGACCCCAAAACGGCCCTTACCGGCATCGTACACCGCACAAGGTGCACTACCGCCACCCATCATTGCGGTGACCGTAATTATCGGTCACCGTAATTAGCGGTCACCGTAATTAGCGCTCAACGTAAATAAGCAGAACCGGAAGTAGCATCATCGCGGCGGAACGGGAAAGAACACGGTGGCCATCTTTGAAAACACAATCCATAATCCATTGACATCCTACCCAACCACACCACAATTGACCCACAGACCTTGTAAAACCCATCACCCACCCATTTCCCCACCTAAACATGCCCAAAGTTCCGAAGAAAGCCTGCGATCGGTAGCGGCAGGACCGCTTCAGTCAGGAAGAACTATCGATGTTGGCAGAAACGCTGCAGTAAAAGGCGGACATCGTCTTCTCACCAGAAATGACAAGAGCAGCCATAGCCCGCAAAAAGGAAATATGGGAACTTGTGGCACAACGGGTCAGTGCCGTAGGTACCACCCCACGCGACTCCAAACAGTGTCGCAAAAGGTGGGATGACCTCCGGCTCCGAGTAAGGAGCATACTGTCAGCCAATCGAAACCTGGCCCTGGCAACTGGTGGGGGAGCAGACTCCCCAATCAAGATGCAGCCATGGGAGGAGATTTGTGCCTCGACGATTGGCATAGAGTGCATTGAGGGCGTTGGTGGAATGGAGAGAGGAGCCCCGACATCAGGAGACACAGGTAGGTGCCTCCAATTCAGCCATGCAAAACACCCTGAATTACACTTACATGGGAATCACAATGTCGCCCCATATGGGAAACACAACACATCAGCAGGAGACCCACACCCTGCACACATGCAGCATGCACACTCCACAGCAGACAAACACATTTCTGCATGCTCAACCCACCCAAAAGGGAGACAACCTGTATGTCAAAGCCTACAAAGTCCACCATCTATCCTTCAAAACCATGGCAATCTTAATGCCTGCTCAATGTTCGCTGACCCATCAATAACACATTCCCTCCTCTGCCCCACTACAGGCTCACAATCGGACACCGGCAGGGACGAGAGTGGCACCACCCCAGCCAAGAAGCCCAGGACAGAGGGAAGAGAAATACAACCCAACACCTCTGCTGGATCCATGCCAAAATCCCTGTCGTAAGACAGCCCAGGGCAGCAATGACCCCCGACGAAAGTGCCATGATAGCACCCACGGAAGACACACAACAACTGCTGCCCACTGAGGGCAATGTGTCAACGGGGAGCAGTACCATTGGGGAGACTGCTGCCGTCGCTGCATGCTCCGACAGCGACGTGGGGAATATGGAGGATGACACTGAAGGTTCCCCCAACGCCCACCTTCACTCCCCACACCTGTCCCCATGTAGCCTGCACAGAGACGACACACAGGGGCTAGCCCTTGGAGAGACATGGCCACTCCCAGCACAGTGGGAGTCGGGGAGGAGGGGAGTAGTCCAATTGGGCCGCCAATTGCAACCTCCATTGCCCCTGATTTCCAGCAATCGCTGGAAGAAATATCAACGAGGCAACAATAATTGTCCTCACTACTGACACAGCATGTTGCTGATTGTGGAGGCGCAAGTGCAGGCATGGAGAGATGTGCTGAGAACATCAAGACAGCCATCCAATCAGCAAGCAAGGACATTTGTGCAGAAGTAGCCGCGGTGCGGAACATGATAAGTGAACTCATACAGACAATCATGGACACACGGCGTAGCGAGCAGGCCAGTACCTCCTCCGCAGCAAGTTTTGCCCCAGCCAGCCCAGTCCGCAGGTCATCCAGGAACCTGAGGAGCACAGGCAGGGGGGCCCAGGTGCCGGGAGAGGGGGCTGCCAATAGTGGTCGTCCAGTGCACCCATGGAACATTACCCAGCCCTTCACCACGGTCACCGTCACACCTTTGCAGGGAGTTCAGGGGGGAGGAGGAGGGGGGATTGGGTGTGTTGGGAAGTTCAGGGGGGAGAGAGAGGGGGGATTGGGTGTGTTGGGGAGTTCAGGGGGGAGGGGGAGGGGGGATTGGGTGTGTTTGGGAGTTCAGGGGGGAGGGGGAGGGGGGATAGGGTGTGTTGGGGAGTTCAGGGGGAGGGGGAGGGGGGATAGGGTGTTTCTGACCTATGCACTTTGAAAATACACTTTTTTGATTTGCACAAATCAAATGTGTGGACATTGCTCATTGCGTATGTGTGCTTTATTGGTGTACAGTCCACAGTGTGCATGTCCCAGACACACACAGTGCCCAAAGTACCGTCTCCATGTTACACACACCAGCCGTGTGTGCTAGAAGCATTGGTCAATGATATTCTGACGCATTTCACGGCCCTCCTGTGCATCGCTGCCTCCTTTAGGTGCTGCCCCATCCCCACCCTCATCATCCTCATCGTCAGGTGGTTGCAGTTCTGCGTCAGGGGGCAGTGGAACATTCCGTCTGAAACACATATTGTGTAGCATCACACATGCCATGACAATCTTTGCAACCTTCTCATGGCAGTACAGGAGTGCCCCGCCAGACCTGCTGAGGCAGCAAAACCGTGCCTTCAGTAGGCCAAATGCCTGCTCAATCACCACACGGGTACGTGCATGGGCACGGTTGAAGTCCGCCTCATGCTGGTTCTGTGGGTTCCGGACTGGTGTAAGGAGCCACCTCTTCAGGGGATAGCCAGCATCACCTGTATGTAGGAAACAATGTATGTGTCAGTCATTACATCTAATTTCCAACATGACTTGCCAACATGCACATTGAACTGTTACTTTGGACCACTTTCATTTGCGCTGATGGATTCACGCTATGCAAACGGTATATGTCCATGGCTCTCATGGACAGTTTTGCATGCCAACAAACCATGTATGTAGGGTGGTCGAGTGACTTGTGAGTGCTCATCCACTGTGTCCGTCCATGCCGTATGTTCAGGTGACCTGGCACGTGTCCTGTGATGTCAATTCTCACATGATTGCTACATTGCTGTCTGCATCATTATGACCCCAGTGAACTATCCGGATGTTGATAGGGACATTTAGTGGGCCTTGCTGTCTGTGCTGTGGCGTTGTGGTGTTTCTGTCCGTCATGTGCCTCCTTTGTGCGCTGTCATGTGGGACACGCCTTTCAGTAGATGGTGTATAGTGACGTGCATGTAGGTGCATTTCGTTGGAGTCAATGGTCCAAATTGGTACAATGCACTTGCAGATGGTTGTGTCATGGTTGGAACACACCTTCTTTGACATGGTGGGGCTGCTTCGGTCAGGCATAATGTCTACAGGTGTGACATTATGTTAGTGCTGCTTTAGGGTATGATCGTCTCTGCTAGTCACAGCCAGGTGGAGTATGCATCATCCCCCCCCATTTCTGCCAGGTGGAGTATGCATCATCCCCCCCCCTTTCTGCCAGGTGGAGTATGCATCACCCCCCCCCTTTCTGCCAGGTGGAGTATGCATCATTCCACCCCCCCTTTCTGCCATACCAAGGTCATGACGTGAGACTCACCGAGTAGCCAGGATCTTGGGCCTGCATGTCGCTCCATGTAGCGTGGTATTATGGAGTTCCTCAGGACCATTGAATCATGGGTTGATCCGGGGAATCGGGCACAACAATGTGTGAGGATCCTGTTGGAGTCACAGACCATCTGCACGTTCATTGAGTGAAATTGTTTACGGTTGCGGTACGGTACCTCCATGGCATGTGGGACCACCAATTCCACATGGGTGCAGTCGATGGCACCAATGCAACCAGGTTTGCCGGCTAGTGCATGGAAACCCACTTTGGTGTTTGCAATCCCCTGGGCAGACCGTGGTAATGAGATGTGGTCGTCTGTGTGCTTGAGGAGGGCATCGAGCACTTGGATCAGTGTACGTGAGAATAATGGTTGTGAAATACCATGCAAGTGCCCCACTGTGTGTTGGTAGGTGCCTGTGGCCAGGAAGTGGAGTACAGACACTACCTTCAGTAGGGGTGGGATGGCAGTTGGTGTTTCTATCTTGCTGACAATGTCGTTGTGCGTCATGTCCACGATGGCGGTGATGGTGTCCCGGTCCAAACGGTACAGGGTGTGGATCTGCTCAGCAGTGAGGTTGAATGGACTGGCTCTGATGCGTGGGATTGTGGGCTGCCTGCGTGGTGGTACTGGCTGTGCTGGTTGGCCTTGCTGAGCCTGCCTTGCCCTCCTTCTCCTCCTGCGTCTTCTCTGTGCAGCCTGTTGTTGTTGTTGTTGTTGTTGTTGTTGTTGTTGTACTTGTAGCACTTGCATTGATATCAGGTCCTCCAGCCACAACATTGCTAGTCCTATTGGTATCATTGTGGAGTGTGACTGGGTCTGGGAAGGGGTTGGGTGTGCTCTTTTTGTACTTCCTGAGTCTGTATTGCCTCCACCTGTGCTGATTCTGTGCACCTGTGGCAGCTGGATTCACTGCACAAGGCCCTTTACGGTTGGTTCGCGATGGCGTAATTACCGGCATGGCGGTAAGGTACTTAACGGGCTGGGTGATGATGTTAGGTGCATGTCCGCTTGGGTCGGCATTCGCGTACCTTTCCGCCATGCCGGTAATTACTGTGTGGGGGATTGTGTGCGCACGTCCTTGGTGCAGTTAGCGGCAGCATTAACTACGATGCCGCTAATGGCATCGTAGTTAACGGTCACGGGTCTTAATCAGACCTAGCGGAAAACGATGGCGGTAATCCTTTACCGCCATCATTTTTCGCTTTGCGCCTGGGTTGTAATGAGGCCCATGGTGTCTACAGCATTTTACATTATGCTCCCCAGCAATGCCCCTGCAGCTACATTTCCAGAGAACAAAATATCCAACTTCACTGTGAAGGACAGTGGACTGTTGCACTTACAGAAGTTCAATACATACATTCTTGGGATACTTTAGGCAACAGGGTTGCCACGTTTATCAAAAAGGCTTTCATCGGGACAGTTTGCCAAGGGGTAGTATCCAAATATACAGGATCTTGGCAGAGTCATCAACAAAAGCATATCAATCATACCAGAGCACGGGGACAGTGTCTTACATCTAGACCCACATTAAGCCTCCTGGTGCTAACGTTTGTTTGTAAAACAAGACACTGAGAGTCTTTTGTAGAGTACACATGCTAATTTCCCATAGCTTTGTGTTACACACGATACACAGCTGTGTAAAAGTAATAGGACTAGGGTTGCTGCGCGCATCTCCATGTTTATACAGCTGTAAAAGATCTTTCAAACTGTATGAATGTTTTTCAGCGGTATTGCTAACATTCAGCATAATGCCTTCCACTTTCATACTGACATTCCCTAGCGAAGTACAATTAGTGTATGTTTTTGGCGCTGCAGATACAAACTCCAAAATGCACTCGCTGGCGGCTACCTCTGGAGTTAGATCCCCTAGGTAATCACTAGTTACCCGATTGACATCTAACAAAGATAAAACTATTGGTATCCTGATGCAGAGCACTCTCTTGCAATTGCTCCATCACACCTTACAACTTCAAGCATGTGTTAGCTGTTGTGCATGGGGCTATGAATATATTGGTACTGTCAGAAGTTGTTGTGTATTCCTTGACGTTTTTGCCAGCACAAACAAGCTGTTTCATTATTTATGAGCATGCAGCTGCTCACATTGTAAGAATTGTCGAATAAATACGCATGAAGCTCATCAGTGTCTGTGATGATGACTGTGTTTGACGAATAAACTCCTTTATGTGTTCCGTACAGAAATGTATGCCCTGATGTTTGTACTAATCATCCACAAACGCCTGTTATGGGGCATCCTCCACACTCCATGCCTGAAAGCCAGAGGCCTTCTGTTTCTGTTGTAGGAACATTTGATTGGATTCACAGAAGAGCGACATGCTGATTGTTTTAAAATGCCATATCCTGTCTATGCATCACAGTCAATAGCCACGTTTTAAAGAGGCCTGTAACTCAATCGTACACCATCTGCCTGTCAGCACTTGCTTTTCATCCGTGTGTTTACACCTGGCCTGTTTTGTCTCGAAGCATGTACAGCAAAGCAGGAACATTAGCTTGCCAACACATCTAAAGGGCAACACAGGTAAGTAAAGACCTCAGGGTGGAAAGACCTTATCAAACCAAAATACTGGTCTATATCTCTAGAATTGTTACAGATGATCTCCAGGTGTTCTAGAGGATATGGTTCTTCATTGTTCACAGCTGGTTGTGTCACTTTACACAGAGCCCACATCCTTCCTGCATCAGTAAGGCAGACTCTTATGGTGCCCAATGCCAAGCAGGTTGGGGATTTCAACTATTTCACACCCATTCTCCTATTTGACGGCTACATGGAGCATCTAGAGCTGATCTCACTAACCAAGTGGATGATATTAATTCTTTCATCATGAGTTTGATTTCACATGCAATTCATATCTTGCAGTTGAAAGAGAAATTAATGCACCCAACATGCAAAGCATCTTCAAAATGGTCCATCCTTGAGCTTAGGACCTGAACATAAAGGGACATTCACTGGATCTTGCTCACAGTCCTTGTAGAATATGTTTTGTGGCATTTTCCCATCAAAAGAACCTTACCCTAGCTTACCCATGGCTTGATTAAAAAACAAACACACAGCAGAATTTTTCAAATTCTATTTTTTTTACATCAGGCCTACCTTACTTGGGAGTTTGTTTTACAAAGGTAGCAGGCGCCCCTCTCTCGCAAGAACAGACATGATAACCTGTTCAGTGGTTATTAACCACTTGAGAGTTCGCAGCCACTGCTTTTACTCACTGTGCCTTTCACAGACGGGAAATATCCATTTGCATATCAGTCTTTGTCCTGCCCAGGGGCAGTCCAGCACCGAAATACAATGGCAATTCTAATCTGAACGAGAGTACCACCAGCAACCCCATCCACGTGTTTCACCCTTGTTGGGGATCATCAGTGAGGTGAAGCTGATGCCTCTCTAAGCACAGTGAGAGGGAGACCACGTCTGGTTGCCCCCAGGAGACCTAGGGTTACCAATCCCAGGTTCCTTAAAAAATAGTTTTACAAAGGTAGCGGGTGCCCCTCTCTCGCAAGAACAGACATGATAACCTGTTCAGTGGTTATTAACCACTTGAGAGTTCGCAGCCACTGCTTTTACTCACTGTGCCTTTCACAGACGGGAAATATCCATTTGCATATCAGTCTTTGTCCTGCCCAGGGGCAGTCCAGCACCGAAATACAATGGCAATTCTAATCTGAACGAGAGTACCACCAGCAACCCCATACACGTGTTTCACCCTTGTTGGGGATCATCAGTGAGGTGAAGCTGATGCCTCTCTAAGCACAGTGAGAGGGAGACCACGTCTGGTTGCCCCCAGGAGACCTAGGGTTACCAATCCCAGGTTCCTTAAAAAATAGTTTTACAAAGGTAGCGGGCGCCCCTCTCTCGCAAGAACAGACATGATAACCTGTTCAGTGGTTATTAACCACTTGAGAGTTCGCAGCCACTGCTTTTACTCACTGTGCCTTTCACAGACGGGAAATATCCATTTGCATATCAGTCTTTGTCCTGCCCAGGGGCAGTCCAGCACCGAAATACAATGGCAATTCTAATCTGAACGAGAGTACCACCAGCAACCCCATACACGTGTTTCACCCTTGTTGGGGATCATCAGTGAGGTGAAGCTGATGCCTCTCTAAGCACAGTGAGAGGGAGACCACGTCTGGTTGCCCCCAGGAGACCTAGGGTTACCAATCCCAGGTTCCTTAAAAAATAGTTTTACAAAGGTAGCGGGCGCCCCTCTCTCGCAAGAACAGACATGATAACCTGTTCAGTGGTTATTAACCACTTGAGAGTTCGCAGCCACTGCTTTTACTCACTGTGCCTTTCACAGATGGGAAATATCCATTTGCATATCAGTCTTTGTCCTGCCCAGGGGCAGTCCAGCACCGAAATACAATGGCAATTCTAATCTGAACGAGAGTACCACCAGCAACCCCATACACGTGTTTCACCCTTGTTGGGGATCATCAGTGAGGTGAAGCTGATGCCTCTCTAAGCACAGTGAGAGGGAGACCACGTCTGGTTGCCCCCAGGAGACCTAGGGTTACCAATCCCAGGTTCCTTAAAAAATAGTTTTACAAAGGTAGCGGGCGCCCCTCTCTCGCAAGAACAGACATGATAACCTGTTCAGTGGTTATTAACCACTTGAGAGTTCGCAGCCACTGCTTTTACTCACTGTGCCTTTCACAGACGGGAAATATCCATTTGCATATCAGTCTTTGTCCTGCCCAGGGGCAGTCCAGCACCGAAATACAATGGCAATTCTAATCTGAACGAGAGTACCACCAGCAACCCCATACACGTGTTTCACCCTTGTTGGGGATCATCAGTGAGGTGAAGCTGATGCCTCTCTAAGCACAGTGAGAGGGAGACCACGTCTGGTTGCCCCCAGGAGACCTAGGGTTACCAATCCCAGGTTCCTTAAAAAATAGTTTTACAAAGGTAGCGGGCGCCCCTCTCTCGCAAGAACAGACATGATAACCTGTTCAGTGGTTATTAACCACTTGAGAGTTCGCAGCCACTGCTTTTACTCACTGTGCCTTTCACAGACGGGAAATATCCATTTGCATATCAGTCTTTGTCCTGCCCAGGGGCAGTCCAGCACCGAAATACAATGGCAATTCTAATCTGAACGAGAGTACCACCAGCAACCCCATACACGTGTTTCACCCTTGTTGGGGATCATCAGTGAGGTGAAGCTGATGCCTCTCTAAGCACAGTGAGAGGGAGACCACGTCTGGTTGCCCCCAGGAGACCTAGGGTTACCAATCCCAGGTTCCTTAAAAAATAGTTTTACAAAGGTAGCGGGCGCCCCTCTCTCGCAAGAACAGACATGATAACCTGTTCAGTGGTTATTAACCACTTGAGAGTTCGCAGCCACTGCTTTTACTCACTGTGCCTTTCACAGACGGGAAATATCCATTTGCATATCAGTATTTGTTCTGCCCAGGGGCAGTCCAGCACCGAAATACAATGGCAATTCTAATCTGAACGAGAGTACCACCAGCAACCCCATACACGTGTTTCACCCTTGTTGGGGATCATCAGTGAGGTGAAGCTGATGCCTCTCTAAGCACCGTGAGAGGGAGACCACGTCTGGTTGCCCCCAGGAGACCTAGGGTTACCAATCCCAGGTTCCTTAAAAAATAGTTTTACAAAGGTAGCGGGCGCCCCTCTCTCGCAAGAACAGACATGATAACCTGTTCAGTGGTTATTAACCACTTGAGAGTTCGCAGCCACTGCTTTTACTCACTGTGCCTTTCACAGACTGGAAATATCCATTTGCATATCAGTCTTTGTCCTGCCCAGGGGCAGTCCAGCACCGAAATACAATGGCAATTCTAATCTGAACGAGAGTACCACCAGCAACCCCATACACGTGTTTCACCCTTGTTGGGGATCATCAGTGAGGTGAAGCTGATGCCTCTCTAAGCACAGTGAGAGGGAGACCACGTCTGGTTGCCCCCAGGAGACCTAGGGTTACCAATCCCAGGTTCCTTAAAAAATAGTTTTACAAAGGTAGCGGGCGCCCCTCTCTCGCAAGAACAGACATGATAACCTGTTCAGTGGTTATTAACCACTTGAGAGTTCGCAGCCACTGCTTTTACTCACTGTGCCTTTCACAGACGGGAAATATCCATTTGCATATCAGTCTTTGTCCTGCCCAGGGGCAGTCCAGCACCGAAATACAATGGCAATTCTAATCTGAACGAGAGTACCACCAGCAACCCCATACACGTGTTTCACCCTTGTTGGGGATCATCAGTGAGGTGAAGCTGATGCCTCTCTAAGCACAGTAAGAGGGAGACCACGTCTGGTTGCCCCCAGGAGACCTAGGGTTACCAATCCCAGGTTCCTTAAAAAATAGTTTTACAAAGGTAGCGGGCGCCCCTCTCTCGCAAGAACAGACATGATAACCTGTTCAGTGGTTATTAACCACTTGAGAGTTCGCAGCCACTGCTTTTACTCACTGTGCCTTTCACAGACGGGAAATATCCATTTGCATATCAGTCTTTGTCCTGCCCAGGGGCAGTCCAGCACCGAAATACAATGGCAATTCTAATCTGAACGAGAGTACCACCAGCAACCCCATACACGTGTTTCACCCTTGTTGGGGATCATCAGTGAGGTGAAGCTGATGCCTCTCTAAGCACAGTGAGAGGGAGACCACGTCTGGTTGCCCCCAGGAGACCTAGGGTTACCAATCCCAGGTTCCTTAAAAAATAGTTTTACAAAGGTAGCGGGCGCCCCTCTCTCGCAAGAACAGACATGATAACCTGTTCAGTGGTTATTAACCACTTGAGAGTTCGCAGCCACTGCTTTTACTCACTGTGCCTTTCACAGACGGGAAATATCCATTTGCATATCAGTCTTTGTCCTGCCCAGGGGCAGTCCAGCACCGAAATACAATGGCAATTCTAATCTGAACGAGAGTACCACCAGCAACCCCATACACGTGTTTCACCCTTGTTGGGGATCATCAGTGAGGTGAAGCTGATGCCTCTCTAAGCACAGTGAGAGGGAGACCACGTCTGGTTGCCCCCAGGAGACCTAGGGTTACCAATCCCAGGTTCCTTAAAAAATAGTTTTACAAAGGTAGCGGGCGCCCCTCTCTCGCAAGAACAGACATGATAACCTGTTCAGTGGTTATTAACCACTTGAGAGTTCGCAGCCACTGCTTTTACTCACTGTGCCTTTCACAGACGGGAAATATCCATTTGCATATCAGTCTTTGTCCTGCCCAGGGGCAGTCCAGCACCGAAATACAATGGCAATTCTAATCTGAACGAGAGTACCACCAGCAACCCCATACACGTGTTTCACCCTTGTTGGGGATCATCAGTGAGGTGAAGCTGATGCCTCTCTAAGCACAGTGAGAGGGAGACCACGTCTGGTTGCCCCCAGGAGACCTAGGGTTACCAATCCCAGGTTCCTTAAAAAATAGTTTTACAAAGGTAGCGGGCGCCCCTCTCTCGCAAGAACAGACATGATAACCTGTTCAGTGGTTATTAACCACTTGAGAGTTCGCAGCCACTGCTTTTACTCACTGTGTCTTTCACAGACGGGAAATATCCATTTGCATATCAGTCTTTGTCCTTCCCAGGGGCAGTCCAGCACCGAAATACAATGGCAATTCTAATCTGAACGAGAGTACCACCAGCAACCCCATACACGTGTTTCACCCTTGTTGGGGATCATCAGTGAGGTGAAGCTGATGCCTCTCTAAGCACAGTGAGAGGGAGACCACGTCTGGTTGCCCCCAGGAGACCTAGGGTTACCAATCCCAGGTTCCTTAAAAAATAGTTTTACAAAGGTAGCGGGCGCCCCTCTCTCGCAAGAACAGACATGATAACCTGTTCAGTGGTTATTAACCACTTGAGAGTTCGCAGCCACTGCTTTTACTCACTGTGCCTTTCACAGACGGGAAATATCCATTTGCATATCAGTCTTTGTCCTGCCCAGGGGCAGTCCAGCACCGAAATACAATGGCAATTCTAATCTGAACGAGAGTACCACCAGCAACCCCATACACGTGTTTCACCCTTGTTGGGGATCATCAGTGAGGTGAAGCTGATGCCTCTCTAAGCACAGTGAGAGGGAGACCACGTCTGGTTGCCCACAGGAGACCTAGGGTTACCAATCCCAGGTTCCTTAAAAAATAGTTTTACAAAGGTAGCGGGCGCCCCTCTCTCGCAAGAACAGACATGATAACCTGTTCAGTGGTTATTAACCACTTGAGAGTTCGCAGCCACTGCTTTTACTCACTGTGCCTTTCACAGACGGGAAATATCCATTTGCATATCAGTCTTTGTCCTGCCCAGGGGCAGTCCAGCACCGAAATACAATGGCAATTCTAATCTGAACGAGAGTACCACCAGCAACCCCATACACGTGTTTCACCCTTGTTGGGGATCATCAGTGAGGTGAAGCTGATGCCTCTCTAAGCACAGTGAGAGGGAGACCACGTCTGGTTGCCCCCAGGAGACCTAGGGTTACCAATCCCAGGTTCCTTAAAAAATAGTTTTACAAAGGTAGCGGGCGCCCCTCTCTCGCAAGAACAGACATGATAACCTGTTCAGTGGTTATTAACCACTTGAGAGTTCGCAGCCACTGCTTTTACTCACTGTGTCTTTCACAGACGGGAAATATCCATTTGCATATCAGTCTTTGTCCTTCCCAGGGGCAGTCCAGCACCGAAATACAATGGCAATTCTAATCTGAACGAGAGTACCACCAGCAACCCCATACACGTGTTTCACCCTTGTTGGGGATCATCAGTGAGGTGAAGCTGATGCCTCTCTAAGCACAGTGAGAGGGAGACCACGTCTGGTTGCCCCCAGGAGACCTAGGGTTACCAATCCCAGGTTCCTTAAAAAATAGTTTTACAAAGGTAGCGGGCGCCCCTCTCTCGCAAGAACAGACATGATAACCTGTTCAGTGGTTATTAACCACTTGAGAGTTCGCAGCCACTGCTTTTACTCACTGTGCCTTTCACAGACGGGAAATATCCATTTGCATATCAGTCTTTGTCCTGCCCAGGGGCAGTCCAGCACCGAAATACAATGGCAATTCTAATCTGAACGAGAGTACCACCAGCAACCCCATACACGTGTTTCACCCTTGTTGGGGATCATCAGTGAGGTGAAGCTGATGCCTCTCTAAGCACAGTGAGAGGGAGACCACGTCTGGTTGCCCCCAGGAGACCTAGGGTTACCAATCCCAGGTTCCTTAAAAAATAGTTTTACAAAGGTAGCGGGCGCCCCTCTCTCGCAAGAACAGACATGATAACCTGTTCAGTGGTTATTAACCACTTGAGAGTTCGCAGCCACTGCTTTTACTCACTGTGCCTTTCACAGACGGGAAATATCCATTTGCATATCAGTCTTTGTCCTGCCCAGGGGCAGTCCAGCACCGAAATACAATGGCAATTCTAATCTGAACGAGAGTACCACCAGCAACCCCATACACGTGTTTCACCCTTGTTGGGGATCATCAGTGAGGTGAAGCTGATGCCTCTCTAAGCACAGTGAGAGGGAGACCACGTCTGGTTGCCCCCAGGAGACCTAGGGTTACCAATCCCAGGTTCCTTAAAAAATAGTTTTACAAAGGTAGCGGGTGCCCCTCTCTTGCAAGAACAGACATGATAACCTGTTCAGTGGTTATTAACCACTTGAGAGTTCGCAGCCACTGCTTTTACTCACTGTGCCTTTCACAGATGGGAAATATCCCTTTGCATATCAGTCTTTGTCCTGCCCAGGGGCAGTCCAGCACCGAAATACAATGGCAATTCTAATCTGAACGAGAGTACCACCAGCAACCCCATACACGTGTTTCACCCTTGTTGGGGATCATCAGTGAGGTGAAGCTGATGCCTCTCTAAGCACAGTGAGAGGGAGACCACGTCTGGTTGCCCCCAGGAGACCTAGGGTTACCAATCCCAGGTTCCTTAAAAAATAGTTTTACAAAGGTAGCGGGCGCCCCTCTCTCGCAAGAACAGACATGATAACCTGTTCAGTGGTTATTAACCACTTGAGAGTTCGCAGCCACTGCTTTTACTCACTGTGCCTTTCACAGACGGGAAATATCCATTTGCATATCAGTCTTTGTCCTGCCCAGGGACAGTCCAGCACCGAAATACAATGGCAATTCTAATCTGAAAGGCACAGTGAGTAAAAGCAGTGGCTGCGAACTCTCAAGTGGTTAATAACCACTGAACAGGTTATCATGTCTGTTCTTGCGAGAGAGGGGCGCCCGCTACCTTTGTAAAAATATTTGTTAAGGAACCTGGGATTGGTAACCCTAGGTCTCCTGGGGGCAACCAGACGTGGTCTCCCTCTCACTGTGCTTAGAGAGGCATCAGCTTCACCTCACTGATGATCCCCAACAAGGGTGAAACACGTGTATGGGGTTGCTGGTGGTACTCTCGTTCAGATTGGAATTGCCATTGTATTTCGGTGCTGGACTGCCCCTGGGCAGGACAAAGACTGATATGCAAATGGATATTTCCCATCTGTGAAAGGCACAGTGAGTAAAAGCAGTGGCTGCGAACTCTCAAGTGGTTAATAACCACTGAACAGGTTATCATGTCTGTTCTTGCGAGAGAGGGGCGCCCGCTACCTTTGTAAAAATATTTGTTAAGGAACCTGGGATTGGTAACCCTAGGTCTCCTGGGGGCAACCAGACGTGGTCTCCCTCTCACTGTGCTTAGAGAGGCATCAGCTTCACCTCACTGATGATCCCCAACAAGGGTGAAACACGTGTATGGGGTTGCTGGTGGTACTCTCGTTCAGATTGGAATTGCCATTGTATTTCGGTGCTGGACTGCCCCTGGGCAGGACAAAGACTGATATGCAAATGGATATTTCCCATCTGTGAAAGGCACAGTGAGTAAAAGCAGTGGCTGCGAACTCTCAAGTGGTTAATAACCACTGAACAGGTTATCATGTCTGTTCTTGCGAGAGAGGGGCGCCCGCTACCTTTGTAAAAATATTTGTTAAGGAACCTGGGATTGGTAACCCTAGGTCTCCTGGGGGCAACCAGACGTGGTCTCCCTCTCACTGTGCTTAGAGAGGCATCAGCTTCACCTCACTGATGATCCCCAACAAGGGTGAAACACGTGTATGGGGTTGCTGGTGGTACTCTCGTTCAGATTGGAATTGCCATTGTATTTCGGTGCTGGACTGCCCCTGGGCAGGACAAAGACTGATATGCAAATGGATATTTCCCATCTGTGAAAGGCACAGTGAGTAAAAGCAGTGGCTGCGAACTCTCAAGTGGTTAATAACCACTGAAGAGGTTATCATGTCTGTTCTTGCGAGAGAGGGGCGCCCGCTACCTTTGTAAAAATATTTGTTAAGGAACCTGGGATTGGTAACCCTAGGTCTCCTGGGGGCAACCAGACGTGGTCTCCCTCTCACTGTGCTTAGAGAGGCATCAGCTTCACCTCACTGATGATCCCCAACAAGGGTGAAACACGTGTATGGGGTTGCTGGTGGTACTCTCGTCCAGATTGGAATTGCCATTGTATTTCGGTGCTGGACTGCCCCTGGGCAGGACAAAGACTGATATGCAAATGGATATTTCCCATCTGTGAAAGGCACAGTGAGTAAAAGCAGTGGCTGCGAACTCTCAAGTGGTTAATAACCACTGAACAGGTTATCATGTCTGTTCTTGCGAGAGAGGGGCGCCCGCTACCTTTGTAAAAATATTTGTTAAGGAACCTGGGATTGGTAACCCTAGGTCTCCTGGGGGCAACCAGACGTGGTCTCCCTCTCACTGTGCTTAGAGAGGCATCAGCTTCACCTCACTGATGATCCCCAACAAGGGTGAAACACGTGTATGGGGTTGCTGGTGGTACTCTCGTTCAGATTGGAATTGCCATTGTATTTCGGTGCTGGACTGCCCCTGGGCAGGACAAAGACTGATATGCACATGGATATTTCCCATCTGTGAAAGGCACAGTGAGTAAAAGCAGTGGCTGCGAACTCTCAAGTGGTTAATAACCACTGAACAGGTTATCATGTCTGTTCTTGCGAGAGAGGGGCGCCCGCTACCTTTGTAAAAATTACTTGGGAGTTTGGGCAGTCACTGGTAGGTGTTTTGATCACCAGTTCTCCAAACTCCAAGACACTTCAGCCTAAATTCCATTATGATGCCAGACCATGGGTTGGCACACAACTCAAAAGTAATATTGGCACATTTCACATTAGCAGCTACAGTTGAGATTGCCATCATGTTTTAGCTTGTTTATCTCTTCATTGCCCCTTGACCCTTTCACTTCATTGAATTTTAAAAATCTCTCTGTTTTTTTACTCGCTAATTAAACCTCCATAGTTAACCTGAGTCAAGCCTCATTGCTGCATCCCGATTGGCTGAAAGAAAGCTGGGGTCAGACCTCTGCTTAAGAAGACATGGGGTGTTCCTCTGGAGCCTAATAATTATCAACCCTGAATAACCTATATTATGTAGTGATAAATAAGGAAACTAATACATCAAAGGGTAATCAATTGGATTGGGTGATAACCCACAATTTGGAAACTCGAAATGTAATCATTGAACCCTGTATTTGGTGGGACCACTTTGCGGTCTGCTTTGAAGTTCTGTTAAAGAAACCATCCATAGATGTACGTAACCCACATGTGAAGGTGTGTAGTCGTAATTTTAAAAACATAGGTCCATGGCAATTGAAACCCTGTCTGAAAAGGATCAAAGAGAGTATCCAAGACAATGGGCCTAATTATGACCCTGCCGGTCCGGGCAGAACGGTGGCAGTAAACCCGCCGCCACTGTTGTCTCCGGACCAGCAGATTAAGAGTTCTGCAGGCGATGGTGTCATTCCCGCCAGGTCTGACCAGGCGGGCGTAACGCCACAAGCCTGCAGATGGAAATGGAAATACTGGCACCTTTAATTAGGGTGCCAGTGTTTCCATGGTCCCCATCCCCATGGAGTCCTATGGGACTTCTTGGGAATGGGGAGTAACGTTATTCTGCCTTCGGAATTACCGCACCACCGGGGCTGTAAAGCCCAGGTAAATCTGGCAAGTCCGGAGGCAGAAATTCATACCGGGTCCGGCTGCAGCCTGCCGGTTTTTCCAGCACGGCTACCGCCGGACCCGTAATGAGACCCAATGATTCATGCAAAAATATACTTAAGCAGTTAACTTAACATATTTGTGAAATGGTAGAACAGTTCGCCCAGCTAAGAAAAATAATTAGTTAGGAAAACCGACAACAATCATAAATGGTTTCATGGAGAATTGAACAAACTTAAACTTGAAAAACGTAACATGGAAAGGAAATAGATACAAAACCCCACACCAGATAATAAAGAGAGATGGAAACAAATAAACTCAGAATATAGAAAAGAGATTAGAGAAGCAAAGAGGAACTAATTTAATAGAGAGATATCAACAGCCACAAATGCTACTTAGGAAAATCTTCTAAATTCTTAAGAGTATGGACAAACCCAAGGTATTACTCTTCGGAAGTAATACCTTGGGTTTGGATTTAACGGAAGAGGACTGCCAAATAGTGCAGAAAGCCTTCTCGGCTAAAATTCAGAAGGCCAGAGATGCTATAATCTTATCTAGAGAGGACCCTGGAGCTGCAGTACCTCAACCCATAGTAAAAACTAGACAGTGTGATTCGTCCAATTTTAGTTTCCTCCCTGTTTCACAGAAAGAGCAGTCTTCAGTACTGGCCAAGATGAGACCCACGTCATACGCGGAAAGTATTCTGCCAGCTAAAATCATCTTGGACAATAAAGATCTATTCACGCCAGTCCTCACTAGAATTGTGAATGCATCCTTTCAGGAGGGCATAGTGCCAAAGTGTATTAAAGAAGTAACTATCAAACCTTTAATCAAGAAGGCAGGTTTGGATCCTAAAGATCATACCAATTTACGCCTCATCACAAACTCAAATTTCATCTTAAAAATCTTGGACAAGGTAGCAACAAACCAATTCCAAAAACACGTAAAAACCCATGGGATTCTACATGAGCAACAATCTGGTTTTCGAGAGGCTCATAGAATCGAAACTGCAATGTTAGACCTGCAGACACATATGCTTGCTATCTTGGATAAGGGAAAGGCAGGGATACTGATGCTGTTAGACCTTAGTGCAGCATTTGATTTGGTGGATCACCAACTGCTGCAAGATGCATTGGAGAAAATAGCGGGGTCCTCTTTGGCTGCCTTAGTGTGGCTGACATCCTTCCTAGGGGACCGGAAAGCTAGAGTGCACTGGGGGGAAAAGTTTTCTGAGGCCACCCACATCGAATTCGGAGTCCTCCAAGGGGCAAGTGTATCTCCCTTGCTATTTAAGCTGCACATGAGATGCCTTTGCGATCTTTTGGAAAGCTTTGCCGTGTTCTTCACGAACTACGCTGAAGATACCCAGTTGGTTTTTGAACTGGAAGGTGATCATCTTAGGGACAGTGCAAAAATAACTGAAATCTATGAAATCATAGATAAGTGGATGAAACAAAATTGGACGTGTCTAAATAATACCAAGACGAAATTACTGATTTTTGGAACACATCAGGACAGAGCTAAACTAGGTGCTGAATACAAAGCCTTTGTGATTAAGGAGGCAATCATCCCAGTAATGATGCAGGTCAAAACGCTGGGGATGATGGTGGAGGCATGAGTGGGGTCTGAGGTGCAGGTTAAATACCTGCATAAGAATAAAGCGTACTATCTGTGCCTTCTGAGAGCCATCCGTCCTTTCTTAAATGAGGAAAACACAGCAACGATTGCCAGGGACATTATTCTATCCCGACTGGATTCTGGCAATGCACTGCTGCTAGGAGCCACCAAGAAAGAAATTGAGAAATGCCAAGTGATGGAAAATAACACTGTCCGTACCATCAAAAAGATAAAGAATAGAGAGCCCATAACAGAAGGAAGGAAATCACTACACTGGCTAAGAATAGAGGGAAGAATCACTTTCAAATCTATGACAATTGTCCATAGGTGTCTATATGGCACGGCCCCTATGTATTTGAAGAAACATTTCTCTAGATGCACTCCGTTAAGGTCTCTGAGATCAGAAGATCAGGTTTGGTTGAATGTGCCACGTTTTAGTTGAGAAACAGGCATGGGGAAATCCTTCCCAGTACAGGCAGTGCACCGTTGGAACAAGCTGCCCTGTTGGAATTGAAATGATATTATGCCTCCTATCGCAGTATTTGAATGTGTATTGGCCTACGCCAAGTTGTCTAAAATATCATGTAAATAGACTCCGCGGCAAGGTCTTGACCTTAACGAAAAGTTATGTAAGTCGCCATCTTGGATTTAGCCACCATTTTAGTTTCTCTTGTGATGTGGAAGTCACCCTGAACATCAAAATGGAGGCTCAATGACATTCTGAGTGAGATTCTGGCCATTGTGACCTCCGCGCACACAAATAAGTAATATGCCTGCAGGCCACTTGTCGGGGTCGCAAACTGAGACCTTGTCCTACCACTGACCTATGTGTAAATGAACAACTGTATCAGCGGAACTGATCAAAATGCATACATTATAGGATTGACCTGGCAAGGAACCCTAGGCCTGGTCCCAAGAATGGTTAACCCGCGAGGGGGTTGGCCAAGGGCTGGATAAAGGATGTAAAAGCCCAAGTATTCCAATGTACGCTCTCTCTACTAATGCATCGAACCCTCGTTGAAGTTTGTTACGTTACTCTGAGAGCCGAATAGCTATCCGTTTGTCAATTGACTTTTGGTAACTGTTGTAGCTTTTAAATAAAGCACTTGTATGTCCTTTGTAACCTTTGTTGGTGTGTTTCCTTTGGGCTTCCCAGCCTCATATCGATTTTTATGTTTTCACAGTTGGCGCTCGAATAGGGAACCTCAAGATTGATGCCGGATCATTGAAGGTTGACGCAGACTATCGAACTGGGATCGGACGGTGTGATTCTGCGGGCCCGACCGAACGAGACGCGATACCTCGGCAGCGCTGCACGATCCGATCCTTGGACGATAGTCGTGTGGTCTGACACGGCATCTTGGCGAGGGTCCATTTTTGAGGCGGGCAGATTTGTCGAAACCACCAAACACAAGGTAAAATTCGTTAGGTAAGTTCTTTGATAAACCGTACGGTCCTCCTTAGGTTTGGTCAGGTGCAGTCGTGACCCGGCTCTTAATTTAACCCTGACAATTTGAATTTGGCGTATTGTATCTGCAGACACAATTATTGACCAGGTAACACCAATTTTTTGTGAAATGCCTGGGAAATTGTCTAGCTGCTTTAGGGCTCTGTTCCGCAGCGATCGACAATCTTTGGAATTTAGCCGCCCGGCACCACAGGAGGGGTCGCCGGCATGTACTATGTACTGTAAGTATGGCATTGGTAGTATAGTATTTAATGATATTTGGCACAGACAGACCAGACATGCCTCCGAATTTCAGTGGCCAATCAATGGCAGTTTTGAGATCTCCCGTATTGAATACCTAGAATCGGTCTTGCTGAAAAAGAAGGCTAGACCTGCAGCCTTTGATGTTTTACAGAATTGGAAAAAAGAAGCGTTACAGCAGCTTAAAAGTAGGAATAAACATGCACGCCGTCATAAAACAAATGCCGAAAAAGCGTTGTTATATGATAAAGAAAAACACTCAGAAGCAGTTAAAAATATGGATAGGGCTTTTTCACTTGGAATCCAGAAAATTTACCCCTCTAAAGATTTCCATGTTTCCGAAGAATTTATTGAAAAATTGTTAAACGAACGCAGGCCTGGTGCCTCTGTGCCACCTCCGTATGATCCTTTTTTGGGCGCTCTGCCCATTCCTGCTGTTGTTCCTGCTGTTATTCCTGTTCCCCCTGTACAACCCATTGTTCCTATTCCTCTAGTTGTTGTTCCTCCACCTATCGCACCGCCCCTTCCTTCTGCGCCGATAGTTGCACCTTTATTAAATTTACCTGCACCTCCGCTCCCGAGTAGTCCCGTATTGACTAAAGTTGATCAAGGTGCAGGATCAAAGATCGTCACTCGTAATACTGTTTCTGCAGATAAGAAACAGTAATTGTTTGCATGGGCTAAGCATTGTATGGAGAAAGGTGATCAAGTTAATGTTTTTTCCACATTATCTAATTTGAACAGTTTTCCCGAGAAAAATGTTTTTATCGAAGGTTTGGGGGCTCATTTATGTGTGATGTGGGGTAGATAACAAAATTCGGATCTTCCACAAGGGGTGAGAGATCTAAATGCTTTGGCACTTTCGAGGGACACAGAGCAGAAAGTATATGGTCATGTAGAAAAATTGTTTGGGTATAGGAAGGACTTTGAAAAGTCACGAGATAAGGATGATGAAGACGACAGTATGTGTGTGCAGAAACGGTTCCTTCCGAGTCGTAGATCGGCACCTGAGGAAGTACGAATTTATACCAAAGATGCGATTCGATGGATCTTGGATTCATCGATTCCGCCAGATGAAGTATATGACACGTATAGTCAGTATACAGTAGAAATGCAAAGAAAGGTAATTCAGGTAATGGTACAGTACCTGCAAGAAGAATGTGTAAGAAAGAAGGTTAGTTGCCCCATAGAATTGTTGGGGATTTGTAAAAGGGCTTTTTCGCCCGACACTTCTTCGGCTGCCTTAGCGCTCGACCTGGCTCTGTTGCTTAGAAAGCGGCCGGAGGTACCTATATCTCAGTTGCCTATGAGAGAGGTTCCTCCGACCTTTGTCCCAAAGGTTGAGATTCCCGCCAACGCTGGGACTGGTGCCCCCGCTGTGGATATCCCTGCACATTATGTATCACAATTCGTTCACGTCCCGTTTTCACGACAGGAAGTGAACACTATTAGACAATTAGTTCCCAATATCAGGAAAAACCCGACAGGGTTTTACAAAGAGATAGAGTCCCTCTTGCAGTCCTCTGTGTTCACCTTAAGTGATATTGACTTGTTATTCCCTGTACTCCTACCCGTAGTAGATGTATGGAAGCAGGTTCGGACAATAGACGATGTGCCAGGGTTTGGAGATACGTGGGCTAATATGATTAGGATTGATGGGGAAAGACCAGCAGGTGAGAAACCACCACAGGTAATACTTACTTTGCCTGATAGAATTGTCGCAAAATTTAAAACTATAATTCCAGAGAAAAGAATTATTTGGGACAAGCTTACGGCCTGTGTTCAAGGGAAAACTGAAGGCGCCACCAAATTCTTTAACAGATTCGAGCAGGTATTTTCTGACTTCAGTGGGCAGGATTTGGGTACAGAGTCTGGGAAAAGGTTGTTTGTGGACAAATTTGTACGTGGATTGTTGCCCAGTCACAAATGATGTCCTCTGAGAGCGCTTGGCAGGCAAAACCTCAATCTGAGGTTTTGCACATGGCTCAGTATTATGAGAACCGTGTTAATAATGAGAAGGAGAAATTAGAAAAGAGGAAAGGAGATTTGAAAACCAAAGTATTACTACAACAAATTGTTAGAAACCCCAGAGGAGGCACGACACAGACCAGAGGTCAGTATGTCCCAAAAGGAAATGCTCCTTTGGGTCCTGTGAATATTGATCAATGTGCTTATTGCCGCCAGGAAGGTCACTGACGAGCACAGTGCCCCGTCCTACGACAAAGGTCAAACAGTGCGTTTGGGAGTATGGGTAGACGACCTAGGGGCCGCCCTGGAGCAGGGGGCCCTGATAGAGGTCAGTTTTTGCAAGATCCTCAGCAACCTTTTTCACGGGAAAATCAGACCTCGAGTGTGGACTCGAGGAACATATTTGATCACCCTTCTGCTGCCTACCTTTCTGAAGAGCTTCCTTCCGACGATACTCTATTTCATTAGGACTGCCCGAAGCAGGGTTTGGAACCTTCACCTATTCCCGTTAATCAGAAAGGCCCCTACGTTGAATTATTAGTAGGGAATAGGAAACACCAGTTTTTGATAGATACTGGAGCACAGAAGTGCTCCATTGATCATTCGCGGGTTCCAAACATTCCACTATCAGGGCAAACAAATGTTTCCGTAGGGTTTTCTGGTATACCAATTGTCTGTCCGGTTTCTTCACCGGTGTCTGTTTCTTTGGGTCCCTTTACGGACCATTGCCCTTTTCTTCTGACTTCAAACTGTGGAGAGAATTTGCTGGGGTTGAATTTGTTAAAGACATTGAATGTAGTAATTCATTGTTCCTCTGATGGAGTACGGCTGACGGTTTCACCACAGCAACTTCCTAATTCTCAGTTTCTGATTCGACCTTTACTTCCCGAGTTTAGCATTGTCCCGGAATGTTTGTGGGCGGTTGACGACAATGATGTCGGGGTACTACAGATTGAGCCCGTTAAAATAGTTTTGAAACATGGAGTGAAACTAACACGCATTCCGCAGTATAAAATATCAGTTGAGGGCGAGCATGCTTTGAAATGCATTGTCTACGATTTTGTGCATCGTGGGGTGATCGAGGAGATTACAGGTAGTTTGTGTAACAGTCCGATCTTGCCTGTATATAAGAAAGGCGACAATGCAATCCCATACCGGTTCATAATTGATCTTCGTGCTATTAACAGAGTTGTCGCCCCACAATTTCCAATCGTGCCTGATGTGACGACGATATTGACAATGATCCCTGCTACGGCTACGCACTTCAGCGTTGTGGATTTAAAAAACGCTTTCTTTAGCATCCCTATACATAAGGAAAGTAGATATTTGTTTGCGTTCACCTTGGGGGGACGCTCATTTACATTTACTAGGGCACCTCAAGGGTATACTGAAAGTCCACGCATTCATAGTAGAGCTTTGAAAGAGCAGCTCGACACCCTTGAGTTGCCACCTACTTGTACACTGCTTCAATATGTCGATGATTTGCTTTTGGCTGCAGGCTCTGAAAGTGCTTGTAAAGAAGGCACTGTACTGTTGCTTGTTCATCTAGCTAAAAATGGTCATAAAGCTTCGCTAAAAAATTTCAATATTGTTGTCAGGAGGTCGCCTATTTAGGCTACCTCCTGTCAAAGGAGGGGAGAAGATTAACACCTGAAAGAATAAAACACATTTCTGGCATGTCTGTTCCAAATACACAGAAGGAAGTCAGAGCCTTAATAGGTATGGCTTCTTACTGTAGGTTGTGGATCCCGAACTTTTCGCTAGTGATAAAACCGATGGTGGCTTTGACGAAGAAGGGCATTTCTCTGCCACTGCCATGGAAATCGGAACATCAACGATCATTTGAGCTTCTCAAAACCGCGTTATGCTCTGCACCGGTTCTGGGTACTCCAAATTATAAAAAGGCCTTTGTGTTGTTTGTGCATGAATGTGATGGATGTGCTTTGGCTGTGTTAACACAGGAACACGGAGGGAGGAATAGGCCGTGCGGCTACTACTCCTCCGCCCTTGATCCTGTTGCATGCGCTTTGCCAAGATGTTTGCGAGCTGTCGCTGCTGCTGCCACGTCTGTAAAACAGAGTGAGGGAATGGTCCTAGGCCATGATTTGATTTTGATGGTACCTCACTCTGTAGATATCCTATTGAACAAAACCCAAACGCAACACCTCACCTCTGCACGGTTAACAAGGTATGAATTAATTCTGTTTGCCCCGCACATTCAAATTAAGAGGTGTTGTGTTCTTAATCCGGCTGAACTCTTACCTTTCCCGCAAAACACTGTTTGCGGTGGCGAAGAATTACACGACTGCCTGTATACCACTGAACAAGAAACGAAGGGGAGGATAGATCTTATAGATACTCCTTTGGACAATGCAGAAGGGGAGCTGTTTTGTGATGGCTCCTGCTTCAAACTCTCAGATGGTACATCTACAGCTGCTTACGCAGTTACTACACTGAGTAAAGTTGTTGAAACTAAGAGAATCTCGCATAACTCCACGCAGGCCGCATTGATTATAGCATTGACCCGAGCTTGTGAACTCTCCGAAGGGCGTATAGTAAATATATACACTGATAGCCAGTACGCCTTTGGGGTGGCTCACAACTTTGGGAGGCTCTGGTCGGAAAGAGGGTTCCTGACCTCGCATGGGACCAAGATTCAGCATGGCCCCTTGATAGTGCAATTGCTCTCGGCACTCTCACTCCCTAGGCAGTTAGCGATCATGAAATGTGCATCACATCGTAAGGTCATAGATGATGTGGGAAAAGGGAACGCTTTTGCGGACCTGATAGCCAGGCAAACGGCCACAGACCTTAGCACGGACATGTATGCTTTGAGGGAAATGAAAGATGCTTATATAATGGATGAAGGTATGCCACAGTAGAAGAATCTAAAAGGTGGGCCGAAGGAATGGGGAAACTAGATGATGATGGGTGTTGGGTGGATACATCTGAAGGAAAATGGTTGCTCCCTGATTCATATGTAATGGCACCGGTTTCGATGGCACACGGTCCTACACATGTGTGTGCTCAGCAGATCATGAAAATGTTAGAACAAGTTTGGGTGAATAACAAGATTCCGGAGACTGCCAAACATCATGTTCGGAATTGCATGATCTGCTTACAGCACAATGTGGGTAAGGGGACATTAACTCCAAGGGGAAGCTTTGGGCCCCCTTCTGTTCCCTTCGAGGTCATTCACTTTGATTTTATTGAGATGGAACGGTGTAACAATCTGAAATATGTTCTTGTAATTATTTGTGCCTTCAGTAAATGGGTCGAGGCTTTCCCCGTTAAAGATGCTACCGCCATGACCACTGCAAAGATTATGGTAAAATAATTCTTTCCTCGATTTGGGCTCCCAAGGGTAATTTGGTCAGACAATGGTCCTCATTTTGTTGCAGCAGTAATTTTGCAGATATGCACAGCTTTACATATTGAGAAACAATTTCACTCAGCTAGACATCCTCAGAGTGCTGGGTTGGTGGAAAGACACAATGGTATCTTAAAGAATAAGCTTGCAAAAACATGTGCCGATACCAAACTGAAATGGCCAGATGCCTTACCTATTGTATTATTGGCTATGCGTACCACACCTCAAACTAAGACTGGGCTTTCTCCATTTGAGGTAGTGATGGGGAGACCTGCTAACATTTGGGGTCTCCCAAAACCTAAAGCCCTGAGAGAGGTGGAAAATGTTTTGCTTGTAGACTACTGTAACCAGTTAACTAAAAACCTGTATGTCATTTATCACCAGGTGCATTCAGCTTTTCCTGTACGGTTCACGGGCCCAGGACACGATATACAGCCTGGAAGTTGGGTCCTAGTGAAGGCCTACGAAAGGTCTTCCTGTCTCGCTCCTCGTTAGAAGGGGCCCTACCAGGTGCTGTTGGTCACTCGGACAGCAGTGCGGGTGGCTGGGAAGAAACACTGGATCCACGCGACGCATGTCAAGAAACTTCCTCACCCGACGCCTCATGTTTCAGAAGAAGCAGAACCCCTCGCTGATGCTACAGTCTCTGATCTAGGAGTAGCAAACAGCGCTGTGAGTGCGTCGGACAATTTCTCTGAGCCCGTGGAGCTTGGGGAACAGTCCATTTCGTCTCCGCACTCTCTTGAAAAATCACATCCGGAAAACACTGTTTCAAGCTCTGCGACTTCCGTCGCCTCTAATACGTCGCTTCCCTCAGGAAGTGACGACACCTTATTTTCGGATCAAACAATCTTGGGTACCACCAGGTACAACCTTCGACGAAGAAAATAGAACTACGGCACAGGTCTTTCCGTGCATTTGGGAAAGAGAAGTGATTGAAAGTTTTCTTTTGTATAAGAAAGTTTCTGTTGAACAACAGGAAGACAAAGGGATTCTGCTGGCTTGGGAAGGACTAAGAAATCGCGCGACCGTAGCGTCGCCAGCAACGAACATTGGGGTCGTAGATTGAGGAACTACAATGCCTGCCACCTCCACTGTTGCTCCCCGCACTGGACTTGTGAATAAGGGGGTGACCAACTTGGACAATGAACAATGTGCCTGGGCCCAGAAAACGTACTGCTGTGTTTTGATAATGATAATTGTTATTTTTGCGATTACTGCTGTAAGACTTTGGTACTTTGAAGAAATCTATCCTCTAAAACCTCTACTACCGACTGAGATTGTACCAACTGCTTTGACTCCCTCGGTACACCTTCACACTCTGTCCCCTAGAGACTCCCAACATAGACAAAAGTATCATAACAACACTCTAATGATAGTAATGAATGCAACGCATGCCATTTTTAATAAGAGTAATTGTTGGATTTGCACTCATTTACCGCAACATGGGAACAAGGGACTAGGATGGTATATTCACCCTTTACCTTTAACGACTGCTTGCTATGCCTCTCTTAGAGCACTATTCTTTGGCCGTTGGAATGATAGCATCTCAGGGAACTTTGATGGAACTAATTTGAATGATTTCGAGAAACGTGAATTAACTCCCCTGGGATGCTCGCTTTTTGCAAATAGAAGTAAACCTAATGACGCTTCTATTAGGCCGTTTGATAAACTGTCTCTTCCTTTTCAAACTTTAATTTCCTTTAAAATGGCTCCGATAGGCAATAAGGACGCTGTGCCTCCTTCCTACTCTATAAATCATAGCCCTGACTCGGTCCCCTTTTGTGTACAAAGAAACGGCACTCGGCCAATGGGAGATTTTGAAGGTTGTATGAACATTGTAAATTTGACTGGAGAAAACAGGCCTCTGTATGTAGGGGGGCCTGTTTATTTTGTTTGTGGTAGTTTAGCATTTCCCTGGTTGCCCAAGGATTGGCAGGGAACCTGTTATTTAGGAATCCTGTTACCCGGGGTATTTATAGCTAGTACATTGGAGGTTTCTAAGGCTCGCCCACGGCGGGACAAGAACGGAGATACCCCTGGGCAAGTATTGGGAGATATAGCAAAATCAGTTGTGCATTTTTTTGGGGACAAATAACAAACTCTGAGAACATTAGGGGATTAGCAAGGGTACTGGAGAGAACGATCAACCGGACCACGGACATACTCTACAATATGACACTAGAACAAAAATCAATAAGATTGGTAGCACTCCAAAATCGGATGGCATTAGATGTCATTTTGGCGGAACGAGGTGGAGTATGCAAATTGGTGGGGTCCGCTTACTGTGTTTTCGTACCAGATTCCTCGCCGACAATTTTTAAAGCAATACAGAACTTGCATATTCTTAGTTATGAAGTACATATCCCTGTAGGAGATTGGAATCTTAGCACCTGGTTCTGGGATTCTTTACGATCTTGGAGTTGGAAGGTGCTTTCTGTTATTCTGGTTATTTTGGGGATCCTGCTATTCCTTTGTTGCTGTTTTCAATGTCTTCCGAGTATATGTGGAATGCTAGGGGGATGTTGTGCCCAAGCAGTGAGCACAATAGGGCATAGAATATATGCCCCAGATACAGCATCCAAAGAGTTTGTGTTACAAGAGGTTCTGATGAACGACCTAATGGCTATAGATATTACAGACAATGATTCGGGATGTATGGATGACAGCACATGGAGTTATTTGCAAAAGTATTAGAAATGATATTAGCACTTGGCATAGGATAAAAGTAGGGTCTGTTGGAATTGAAATGATATTATGCCTCCTATCGCAGTATTTGAATGTGTATTGGCCTAGGCCAAGTTTTCTAAAATATCATGTAAATAGACTCCGCGGCAAGGTCTTGACCTTAATGAAAAGTTATGTAAGTCGCCATCTTGGATTTAGCCACCATTTTAGTTTCTCTTGTGATGTGGAAGTCACCCTGAACATCAAAATGGAGGCTCAATGACATTCTGAGTGAGATTCTGGCCATTGTGACCTCCGCGCACACAAATAAGTAATATGCCTGCAGGCCACTTGTCGGGGTCGCAAACTGAGACCTTGTCCTACCACTGACCTATGTGTAAATGAACAACTGTATCAGCGGAACTGATCAAAATGCATACATTATAGGATTGACCTGGCAAGGAACCCTAGGCCTGGTCCCAAGAATGGTTAACCTGCGAGGGGGTTGGCCAAGGGCTGGATAAAGGATGTAAAAGCCCAAGTATTCCAATGTACGCTCTCTCTACTAATGCATCGAACCCTCGTTGAAGTTTGTTACGTTACTCTGAGAGCCGAATAGCTATCCGTTTGTCAATTGACTTTTGGTAACTGTTGTAGCTTTTAAATAAAGCACTTGTATGTCCTTTGTAACCTGTGTTGGTGTGTTTCCTTTGGGCTTCCCAGCCTCATATCGATTTTTATGTTTTCACAGCCCCTGATCCTTTGGTTGGAAAACAACTACCAGACTTTCAAGAGTCCGCTTAACACCCACCTGTTTAAATATGTTTCATCGTCATCTTAGAGTATGATTGAACTTAACACCATCAGCAATGTTTAAATGTTTTGCCTTTTAGGCTGTCTCTGTCTTGTATGTCACGCGCCCTGATGCCGCGGGCTTTTGGCGCGATATAAGCACAGAAACATAAACATAAACAAACCTATCTCCCAGCTACTGGGGCACACCTTCTTCCAATACCATATGGAATTACACCACCTACATCACATAATTCAGTCACATTATTCACTCTGAAGAGGGTGCTAAAGTGGCTACCATTGACATCAGGACACAGCTACTGCATTGCATCTGGGCCATTGGCTTTGATCTTGCCAGGCTTAACCACTGCATTTGGGTTTCAGACCATAGACCATCCTAACCGCAGTCAATAAGGGCAATGATAACTAGTAGTGACCCTGTTATGAAAGCAGTAGACCTTTGATCGTTTTTGTACTATAAACAGTGTCACTGGAGGAAAAAAGCAAGATGTGCCATGCCTGAATAGAGTACACTTTCAGTAATGTGGTCCCTGGGAATTCTATTTTTCATATCATTGTTGGTCCTTTTTTAAGAGGAATTACAGTTGTGAGTAGAAATCAAATATCTTAGCTAAATGAACAATTAAAAGGAAACTAGCTGTCAAAATATTCATATAACATAACCCGCACAAACATTGCCTTGACACATTTCAAATAATGACTGTTCTGTTGGTTGGATAAGCATAAGCAAATAGTTATTATATATTTTTTTTAATATCAGGTATGGACACAAGCACGTAAGTGAGGAACATCTATTCCATTCAGGAAAAAGTACAACACAATAAACAAAAAAACGAACCCAACTTGTGTGGCTGTAGACACCTGTAGACACCCATCTGCTGTAAACCCAAAGAGTGTGACACTGAAATGAGCCCTAACAATGAAAGTGTTCTGCCTACTGAATACCTCTTGGAAGATGTGCCATGTCAGGCGTGAGTTGCTTTTACAAAACTGGTGTTATTTGCATTCTGTTACTTTTGATTTTCCTTTTGTACACACAAGACTACAATTTACAGAAAGCAACCAACATGGTATGGTGAGATGAAATACTCCCCTTTTGGCAGTGGACAGCTTTAGAGTTCTTCTGTGAATTTGTAACCCAGTTAAATCTTGTACCTTATCATCTATCTCATTTGTGTCAGTAGCCTGTGGAGTGGGAGCGGGCCAAAGGGTGGCAAATACACGTTGTGCACTTCCACACTACAAATCGGTAAACTGACAGCTTCATCACCTGTATCCAGTTTTCAATCTGGAAGAGAGGCCAGAATCCCTGTGGGTTTCTGACTGATTTTACACCAGAGTAATGTAGGTGGAATCCACAGCAATTGATTTTAATGCCAGCCAACATTTCCATATGGTGTTACTGATTTTTTTATTTCCTGGCCAGTCTGGTAAATGACACACGAAACGAGTACCTTGCAGACTAGAATGCCTTTTTCTAGATCCACCATAGAAGTACTTAAAATCCCCTCAAATGGACCAAAGTCACATCTGTGGTCCATGCAGTGGGAATGTTTGTCTCATGTAAAATGAGACTGTGAGTTGACCATTCCACTACCTATTTCTTGGCAGGTCAGAGTAGATCAGCCAATTTTGGTTTCACATTTGTGCAAATCTGCCAACCTGTTGTATAAAAACACTGGCATGGATTTGAATTGAGATGGAGCATTTTGAGAAGTCTTTAGACATTGGGCCTCATTACGAGTTTGGAGGTAAGTAACTGCCCTTACCGGCATGGAGCAAATACTGTGTCCGTGTTGCTCCAAGCCCGCTATTAGAGGGCGATTTCGAGTACGCGGACACAAGCTTTGCGCAATGCCGGTAACAACCTTACCGCCCTGCCGTCAAAGGGCAAAAAATCGCCCTTACCGGCATTGCACGAAGCGCAGATAGCTCCATCGCCATCCATGCTGCCGGTATTAGCGGTGACCGCTATTAGCGGTCACCGCTAATAGCGATAACCGCTAATAAGCGGAACCGGAAGTAGCGTCAAAACACAGGAACGGGAAAGAGCACGGCGGCAATCTTTAAAAACACAATCCATTGCCATCCTCTGTAACCAGGGCCCATATCACCACCACACCTGTTCCAACATATACTTGCAGCATATTACAATGCCCAATGCACTAAAAAAAGGTGCTGCGCGCTTGCGCAAGGAGCGCTTCTCAGAAGAGGAGCTCAACATGCTGGAAGATACGCTGGCAGAAAATGGGGATGTTGTCTTCTCCAATAACTTGCGGCGACCTGCAGTGCAGCGGAAAAAAGAGATATGGGCAGATATGGCGCAGAAAGTGAGTGCCGTTGGCACCACGCCGCGCACAGTGAAAGATGTCTGGAAGCGCTGGGACGACCTGCGCTTACGCGTCTGCAACATCATCTCTGCTAACCGTAGCCAGTGGATGGCAACAGGTGGTGGTGCGGCCTCCCCCATAAAGATGCATTGGTGGGAGGAGACCTGTGCGAGCACCATCGGGATGGAGGCAATCGAGGACGTGGGGGACATGGAGCGTGGAGCCCCATCATCAGCTGATGCAGGTAGGTGTCCCAATTGAACCACTGTAAAGAATAACACGATGATGTCCCCCTGAACTGACAGTGCAATGATGCAAAGCAGGGTCCACCAGACACGTTTGCAAGACTGCCTAGAGGCAGTGCACAGCACCATCTTGTCCACATGCATGATGCACCCCACATATGTTACATCCCAGATGCATCCCTGCATGACCCACCCAAGAGGCTAGCAACCCGTATGTCACTACCCCAACGCCAATTACCTGCCATTCCATAGAAAAGCAGCTATCCCAATGCATGCCTGATGCATGTTGATCCATCACTAATGGACTCCCTCTCTTGGTCCCCCACAGCCACACAATCTGAGAGTGAAGATCAGGACCCCAGGGAGGATGCTGCGACACCAGCCAAGAGATCCAGGGGAATGGAGCCAGCAAACCGTCCCTCAACATCCAGGGGAAGAGGGCAACCTGGACTACTGCGCAAACCCAACACAACTCAGGAACCGACAGCACAAATTTGCATTACGGACACCACCAACGCACCCCCACCAGCCACATCCACACAGGAGCCAGTGGCTGAAGGCACGGTATCCACTGCAAGCAGTACCATTGGGGAGACAGTTGCCATGGCAGCTGTGTCCGATGATGAACAACACAATCCGACACCCAGAACACCTACTGCTGCAGACCCCCAGCAGTCACCCCAACACTCCCCACCCAGCAATCAGTATACCAGCAGCCATGAGCTGTCCGCGGTGGAGTCCTGGCCAGGGAGCTTCAGCCCCATGGGGAGCATGCATGAGGCCCCAACCATTCCGCATTCACCAACAACATCCGCCAGTGTCGGGGACAGGCAGGAGGGCATCAGGGCAATACAACAGCACCAGGAGGAGCTGACAGGGTTGTTGACCCAGCACATCACCGAATGTGGCCAGGCAAGGGAGGAAAAAAGAGAATGCGCAGCATCCCTCAAATCTGCAATCCAGTCCACTTCCAGAGACATATGTAGTGAATTGGCGGCTGTGAGGTAGGTCCTCACCCAAATGGTGGCAGCATTGGAGGCCCTGCGCCCCACACAGGTGGTTGAACAATCGGGCACCTCCTCAAATGCCAGCTCCAGACAGACCAGCCCCTTGCGTAGGTCGGGTGGGAATTTGCGCAGGTCAGACAGGGGTCCACCCGATGCTGCCAGTGGAAAAGGGGTGTAGGTGCAGCCTGCCATTCTGTACTCCTGAAGACTATTGGTGCATGCAAGTGCACACCATGTGTGGGGAAGTTGAGTGAGGAGGGAAGGGGGGAGAGGGTGTGTGGGGAAGTTAAGGGGGGAGTGAGAGGGGAGAGAGTGTGTGTGGGGAAACTGAGGGGGGAGGGGAAGGGGGGAGAGAGTGTGTGGGGAAGTTGAGGGGGGAGGTGGAGGGGGGAGAGGGTGTGTGGGTAAGTTGAGAGGGGGAGGAGAGGTGAGAGGGTGTGTGGGGAAGTTGAGGGGGGAGAGGTTAGAGGGTGTGTGGGATGGAGGGCTTGTGCACTTGATATGTCATATTTCTTCAATACACCTGTTGTGAAATCAGAATTCACATGAGCGGACATTCCTTATTGTGTACGTGTGCTTTATTGGTGAACAGTCTACAGTGTCCATGTCCCTGACACACCCAGTGCCCTGAGTCCCACCTCCATGTCACACTCCGCATCCATGTGTGCTAGAAACATTGGTTAATCAAAGTCTGGTGCACGTCACGTCCATCCTGTGCATCGTTGCCTCCCTGAAGTGCAGCCCCATCTCCACCCTCCTCATCCTCATCGTCAGGTGGTTGCAGATCAGCATCAGGGGGCAGAGGCACATTCCGTCTGATGCACATATTGTGTAGCATGACACATGCCATGACTATCTTGCCCACCTACTCATGCCCGTACAGGAGTGCCCCACCAGATCTGCTGAGGCAGCGAAACCGTGCCTTCAAAAGGCCAAATGTCTGCTCAATCACCACACGGGTACGTGTATGCGCACGATTGTGGTCCTCTTCATGCCTATTCTGCAGGTTCCGGACTGGGGTAAGGAGACACCTCTTCAAGGGATAGCCTGCATCACCTGCATGTGTGCAACAATGGTTATGTGTAAGTGATCAAATCATATGGGACCTGTATCAATGACACCATAGCAGGCATTTATTCCCTGTGTGCACCCACATATCCATGCATCAATAGAGCCTCATGATGTAACTGCAATGTGTGAATTAATCTGGTTGACAGGTGTGCGTGGCATCATCTAGTGGGCGCAGGGGGGTCCTATTCCTTGTGAGTGCTCATGCACTGCGGTAGTCCACACCGGTTGTTCCCATGATCTGGGTGATGTGTAGTCAATTGTATGCTTTCATCCTGTCACCGTTGATGGCAGACTCATGATGATCTCACTTTGTACAACAGATGTTGACATGCTGTTTTGGTGGACCTCTGTGTTGGTGTAGGGGTGTGTTCATGTATTTTGCCCTCATGTGACTCCTTCGTACGCAGTAATGGACAAATGTCCTTTTTGATTATGGTATTTGGTGATGTGAATTGGCCATACTAATTGCTTGTCGCTGCATTGTGTTGCGGGGGCTATTGTCTGATTATGTGCAGTGTTCATGTTGATGGCTATGGAATGGTTGTAGCACTGCATCATTATCATGATAGGGCAGCTCACGTCTTGCATTTTGAGGTCAGGTGTCAGGTCCAGTCTGGCCTGCTTTGGGGTATGAGCCTGGTCCGTCCTCTCAGGTACTCTCAGCCAGGTGAAGTATGCATCTCCCCCCACACCTCAGCCAGTTGAAGTATGCATCTCCCCCCCCCCCATCTCAGCCAGGTGAAGTATGCATCTCTCCCCCCCATCTCAGCCAGGTGAAGTATGCATCTCCCCCCCATCTCAGCCAGGTGAAGTATGCATCTGCCCCCCATCTCAGCCAGGTGAAGTATGCATCTCCCCCCCCACCTCAGCCAGGTGAAGTATGCATCTCCCCCCCCCCATCTCAGCCAGGTGAAGTATGCATCTCTACCCCCATCTCAGCCAGGTGAAGTATGCATCTCTACCCCCATCTCTGCCAGGTGAAGTATGCATCTCCCCCCCCCCATCTCAGCCAGGTGAAGTATGCATCTTCCCCCCCATCTCAGCCAGGTGAAGTATGCATCTCTCCCCCCCATCTCAGCCAGGTGAAGTATGCATCCCCCCATCTCAGCCAGGTGAAGTATGCATCTCCCCCCCCCATCTCAGCCAGGTGAAGTATGCATCTCACCCCCAATCACCTACCAACATCACAATGCCATGAGCCTGACACGCAACTTGCCAACCCTACTGGTTTAGGCAGTAGCCTACTGCTTTTTAAGCAATCCTACCACCTACAGATTTGGGTGACAGATCCTACTGCTTTTTACAGTGGCAGGTAATTTATGTGGCTGTAAGGCAATTAATCTGTCTGTGTGGTGGGCGGGTAAGTGATACAATTGATTGATGGGCTACAATCAGTTCACTGACCAGGCAGCTACATGACTCTGCCCTGCACTCTTGCCAGGACAGACCTTAGGCAGACCACCAGTGAAGGCAAGTGACAGAGCATACCACCGTCACACAGCATCTGCCTATCAGACTGAGGAGGGTATCAGTCTCCATGTTGTAGAGCGTTCAAACTGCACTGCAGGAGTAAATATGTACTGCCTGCTTGGGCTGCTGCTACAGAGCAGTGGCAAACATTGCCTACTAGCTCTGTGTGATTATTTTCTGTGAAGTTAGGTAATTGAATTTGGTGTTAACTTACCATTCACAATTATACATTTTAAACATTTGAGCATCTTTCCATCTTGTGCTGTTTGATGGGTTGTGCATGTTAGAAAGCTCCAGTCAATGATACTCTTGGGGGCACAGGAACAAAGATTGAGACCATCGCTAGTGGCTTAATTAGTATCTGTAAAGCTATGAGTTATGTATGTCAAAGGCTTATGTGAGCAAGGTAGTGGTATTGTGCGGTAATTGTATATTGATGTAGATGCCTTTAGCCGGGGTAACGATATTGATGAATGTAGTCTGTGCCCTAGTGTGATTATTAATATTAGTGTGATTTTATATTTGTTTGTTATGTTATACTATTGCTGTATGTATACATGATCGATTACTGTTTATATATGTTTAAATATTTGAAAAGTTGCGTCGCAACTAAACCAAATAAAAACATGTTTTAAAAAAGAAAGCTCCAGTGGTGCCAAAATGTATGTTTTGTAATTTCCTGTGATGTCATTGTTATACTAAGTATTATTTTTGAAACTTGAAATTCCTACATCTTTTTGGTCACAGAATGTTGACAAGTATGCTCACTGAGTAGCCAGAATCTGTGCCCTGCGTGTCGCTACATGTAGTGTGGTATCGTGGAGTTCCGCATGACCATTGAATCATGGGTTGACCCGGGAAATCGGGCACAACAATGTGTGATGATCTTGTTTGAGTCACATACCATTTGCACGTTGATGGAGTGGTATAACTTACGGTTGCGGTACACTACCTCCATGGCATGTGGGACTACCAATTCAACATGGGTGCAGTCGATGGTGCCAATGCAACCAGGAATGCTGGCCAGTGAATGGAAACCAACTTTGGTGTTAGAGATCTCCTGGGCTGTCTGTGGTAGGAAAATGTGGTCACCTGTGTGCTTCAGGAGGGCATTGAGCACTTGGTTCAGCGTACGTGAGAATAATGGTTGTGATATGCCATGCATCTGGCCTACTGTATACTGGTAGGTGCCTGTGGCCAGGAAGTGGAGCACAGACACCACCTTCACTCTTGAGTAGAGGGGGGATGGTGGTACGGATGTCTATGAGGCTGGAAATGTCATTTTGTATCATGTCCACAATGGTGGTGATGGTGTCCCGGTCCAGAAGGTACAGGGTGTGGATCTGCTCAGGGGGTTAGGCTGAATGGATTGGCTCTGATTCGGGGGATTGGGAGCTGCCTGTGTGGTACAACTGCCTGCAATGGTGGTGCAGGAAGTGCCTTCCTCACCCTCATTCTCCTCCTGCATCTCCTCTGTGCTGCCTATTGTTGTTGTTGTTGCTGTAGTTCCACTGCAATCATGTCCTCCAGCCCCAGCATTGCTAGTATTATTGGGATCATTTTTTAGTGTGACTGGGCGTGGGAAGGGGTGGGTGTGCTCCTTTTGTGCTGGCCCAGACTATATTGCCTCCACCTGTGATGATTGTGTGCACCTGTGGCAGTTGGGAACACTGCACATGGCCGTTTACGGGTGGTCCGCGATGCCAGTATTTGCTCCATGCCGGTAAGGTATGTTCTGTCTTCTGTAGGCCGTTATTAGCATGTCCGCATTACTCGTGTTCAGCTCCTGTTTACGCCATGCCGCTATTGCCGGCATGTGAGGTCACGTGCCCGCGCCCATGGCGCTATTAGAGGCACCGTTATTTAAGGTACCGCTAATAGCGGGGTGTTGGGTCGTAATGGACCGGAGCGGTAAAGGATGCCGGTAATCCTTTACCGGCATCATTTTTCCCTTACCTCAAAACTCGGAATGAGGCCCATTTATTTTCGAAGGGCATGTCCCTCATTGCAAAGTAGGTGACTAACTTGTATAATAGCAGTCACTTCGCGGGTGCGGGTTGCTTTCATCCCGATGCCACCAGCTGTAATAACCACCTTGCAACAAGCCAACAACACCTATCTTTTGTCAGGGGCAAGTAGTTCCTCTTTCCTCAACTTAAATTAGTGCAAATCTTCCAATCTGTTTATAAAACACTTGTATCGATTTTAAACAACATATCATATTTAGGATATGTTTGGCCATTGCTTTTTTAAATGAGTTGTCCCCATTCGAAAATTGGCGATTAGTTTTCGTAATCTGAACTAGCTGTCAATTACACGGTCTGGTACACATCTGCACACATACTGAGGTGTGCATGTCAATATTCCATAAACATGTTGAATCAGTCTGTGGAAATCGATGAAAAAAGCCACTTGCTGCCTGCATTTGCATTTCAAGTTAGGGTGTGGTGCATATAACACTCATTCCAAAGGCTTTGCGATGACGTGTGTGTTACAAGTTGACAGGAATGGTTAGCATGAATTCGTAGTCCTCTAGTTGTGGTAGCCTTGTTTGTGGTTTGTACTTTATCATGAGTTCTGCTGGGGTTCGGCCGGTGTTCTCATGAGGTGAATTTTCGGCAACTCCTCAGCATCTGGGATATGGCTTGGAGCATGGAGGCCTGGTCTGCGGCAGCTTTCTGGCGTGTCCTTTTTATGGTTGCCATAAAGTGTTCCACCATGCTATTGGCTTGCGCCCAAAGGGGGGTGATCCTCTGATGGTGGAATCCCAGGTGTCCGCAAACCTTTTGAACTCTTGTCCCTGGAATGGTGGATCACTGTCCGTCTTTACGACGTTGGGGTATTCACTGAATAGTTGTTTTGTAGGATTTTGAAGGACTGAGATGGAACATTGCAGTTTGCGCTGAACTGAAATGTGTATACAGGTTGTGGTGGACTTTAAGAGGTGACATTGCACAAACCTGTTACAATGGGTCTCACTAGACCCTCATATCTCTTTAGAGAATTGTGTTCAATTGTGTAATTGTGTTGCAGGTTTTTGATTAGAATGAATCCAAAGTTGAATCTTGTTACGGGTTTATAAGTCTCTGAATGGGTTGATTCATCGAGTTTGTTCAGCCAATCAGAGAGATTTACATTTCTCACTCCATGATCTTTGAGGTAAGAAGTGAGACAGGGCATGGTAACAAATAGAGCGTGTTTGGAGCCTTTTCTATCGTTTTGACAACTTTGTGTTGGTTTTTCGTTCACCCTGTGTATTTAAGGATTGTTTGGAGAGTTTTTGCTGTCTGTTTGATTTTTTCTGTACATGTGTTTGTTACTTATTTGTACATCGTTTTGTCATTTTTCACCTGATAGAAAATGCAAAACACCTGCCCATTTCTCTGGTGAGAATGTCAGACGGAATCAGATGCATAAACGGAAGCTGAGGTTGGTATAAGAGGCTGGCAGAAAAATAACGTCTTGCTGATATTGAGCATCAGGCAGCATAGGGCCTTGCCGTGTCAGGATGGATGGTGGTTATGCAGTTAGTTATTTGGAGATTTCAGGAATGAAGGAAGGGAAGGAGAAGAAGATTTGAGCAGTGTCAGCAAAAAGATATTAGCTACAACTATAGGAGAAAATTTGTGAAGAGGAGTATGCCTGGGACCGAACTTTGGGGTGGCCAAGGAGGAGTTTTCAGAGAAATAGGAGGACACCTAGATAAGTGTGGTATCATTGAAGGCAAGTAGAGACAGGGTTAAATACCTAGGTATTAATGACAGTATAAATGTCTACAGATAGGTCAGCAAGAATGCAGATAAAGTATAGGTAAACATGTGGAGACATTGGTGAGAGCAGTTTATGTGGAGTGTTTCGACCCGTTTCCAGAGGGCCAGGGGGCACTGACAAAGTGAGTCTTGAGGGACCAAACTGTCCAATTGAAGGCAAACCTCAAGAGTATTTTAAAGTAGTGGGGTAGGATAGAGACATATCGTAGAATTAGTGGTTGTTAGGATCGACACTGGGTTTCTTAAGAAGAATTTAGACTCTAGATGTTCCATAGCAGGAGGTGAGGATGCTAGCAGAGAGAGAGAAATTAAATAGAGCAGAGAGGTGAGCAGATGTTAAGGCTGCAAGACATTTTATTGTCACTGGTGCAAGGGGTGAATTGGGGTGCAAGAGGGGAAGATTTAACTGCTTTGATAACGCCCCTGGTCCTCACATTAAACACAACCAGTCAGGAATGCATGTGCCAGTGGATTGACTACTCCTTTCTATTCCAAGAATCGCACATGAAAGGCCCTCTGAAGTAAAAATGATCGAGCAGGTTTTTGTTTTCATTGTATGCAATCAAAAAGTACTCGTTCTTCGAACAGGTTCTGTGGTCAGAAATGACAACACTCTCATCAATTGTTGAAAATCACTGCTGTTGGAGGTTGGTGGTCCAATTCGCTTATCGCTTGATGTGCTTTGCACTCTGAAGTAAACTGCACTGAGGATGGCCAAGTGTGGTTGGCTGACATACCCTGGAGCAGACGATGAGGGGAGGCGAGAGTTGGTGTGCTGCTGCATAGTAGTACTTTCTGTGCTCTCTCTCCCCATCTGTCGCCTCACCCTGGCGTGGTGCAGTTCATTGCGGTGTGGATATCTTGGAAACTGAGCATCCTAGGTCCTTGAAACCTAGAGTTTTGCTCCTCGTATCGAGACCAGTCCTTCTAAGACCACATTGCTGTTTTACCGATTGCAGGCAACCGTCTCATGTGTGAAGGTGTTGAATTCCAGGGAAAAGGGTGGGGTGTCCTAATGCCATGTAGCTAGTAAAGTCTGAAGGGTCCTAACAGGTAACTATGCACAATTTGGTGCAGATTGGTGAGTGTTTTATTTCTTTCTAGGGATTACTGAAGAACTCAGATTGAATATGATTGCAAACAATATAGGTTACTAACAAAAAGTACCCATTCTCTGAACCAGTTCTGTGGACAGACATGACAGCACTGTCATCAATTATTGAAAATCAATGATCCTGTATGTCGCTGTTCGGATTTGCTTATCACTTGATTTGCTTTGCACTCTGAAGTAAACTGCACCTAAAATGGGCGTGTGGCTTGCTACATACCCCAGAACAGATGTTGCGGGGAGGAGGTGAGAGTTGTTTTGCTGCTGCATACTGGGACCTACGGTGCTATCTTTCCACCTGTTGCCTCACCCTGGTGTGGTGCAGTTTGTTGCGGTGCATTGTGGTGCAAATGTCCCAGAAACTGTACATTCTAGTGTTGAGGACCATTCCTTTTATGACCACATTGATGTTTTGCCGATTTCAGGCAACTGTTTCATGCGTGAAGGTGCTGAAATCCAGGGAGAGAGCTGTGGTGTCCGAATGTTATGTAGCCTGTAATGTCCGCAGGGCACTAACAGGTAAGTATACAAAATGTGGTGCAGAATGGTGAACAGTTTGGTATTGTATGAGGAACAATGATTCACGAAGCCAAAAATAAGTTTTGAGTTTTGCTCCAATCTGGGGAAAGGGCATTTAGCTAGTAATGTCTGGAGGGTCATTACAGGTAACTAAGCAAAAGATTGTGCAGATTGGTGAAACAATGTGGAATTGTATGAGGAATAATGATTTGCCAAGTCACAAACCCACAAACAAATGTTGACTTTTGATAAAATCCATGGAACATGGTGGGTTGTCCAAATATCATGTATACAGTATTTTCTGGAGGGTTCTAACAGGTAACTATTCACAGTTTGGTGCAGAATTGTATAAGGAACAATACTTTGCCAAGTCATAAGCCCACAAAGAAATGTTGACTTTCTCTGAAATCCATGGTACGTGGTAGGGTGTCCAAATGTTGTGTAGCCAGTATGTTCAGAGGGTCCAAATAGGTAACTATGCACAATTTGGTGCAGATTGGTGAAACTTAGGAAATGTATAAGGAACAACACTTAACGAAACAAGCCACAAACCCAGCAAGAAACTGACACATTTCACTTTTATAAATATCGATATAAGACATGCAGCATACAATTGTCTAAAAAACGCCTCCCTGTGCGAGGGAAGACAGAGGACCATTTGTCATCTCCAGTTTAATATACAGAACACATGGAAAAGACAACAGGACTGCAGCATTTCAGTTAGCAAAGCACATGCCTGTGGCGATGCCCATTTAAGGGAAGTGCACATGGCTGCGTGACGTTGCATGCCGCTGCGAGCAGTATAAATAAAGGGGGTGTTCCCGGCCGCGACAGTGCGACTGGAAAGTCCGAGCAGAACGGATGTCTCTGTGTCCTTGTGTGCATGCTTGGGGGCTTACGGGGATCGCCAGCGGGGGCTCTGGAAACCTCCCAACAGTGGGGACGAGGTTGGGGTAATGCCTGGGCCCGGCAGTGACAGTAACATCATTCTTTTTTTCCGAAGCAGAATTTTGATGAAGTTTCGTTTCACGCCGTAGGCCGTGCATCGACCACGCAGCAGGCGGCCAGCTTAGATTTCGGCCATGGATACTCACCGACCTCTAGTACGAATGGTGAGAGGCCTCCAGGTCAAATTTTTGGAACTTCTGCTAGCAGGCAGTTATACCTGCAAGTTTATGCCACAATTTTGGACTTTTCCTGATTTCTGAGCTTCCTACGTTGAGTGAAAGCTAGGTGAAGGGCTGAAATGGCTGGGCCTGCTTAGCTCAATTTTTGGGATACCTGTACAGACACACGTCAACAGTGCAGCTGAGGATTCTTTTCTTCATCATCTTCTTCATCATCATTCCAAGCTGCTGCAGCTGCGGACTTATACATCTCATCATCCTCTTCATCATCATGTCTAGCTGCTGTGTCTGTGCATGGAGTATTCTGTTGTGCTGACATCTCTACCATCATCGTCATCATTGCCAGGTTGGACTTTGTATTGCCTGTGTGGGTGTCAGGACTGTGCTGTGGTGGTGGGAGTGAGATGCGGCCCCCAAGATCCATGCTGGGGGTGCCTGTGGGCTCTAGCCCATGAACAGACCTGGTGATCAGGATGATGGGCAACCTGCAGATCTACAGCTGCCTCCAGCCCAGCCCCAACTTCGAGTGCAGCCTCAGGACCCAGCAGCACTTCAGGCTCCTCTGTTTCAGGCAACTAAGTTCCCAACTTGGGAACTCGCGTCCCCTGCACACTTTCTAATATCTGGAAAACCAGACCAGTAATTCATTTTTGATTTAGTTAGTAATGCATGCAATGTTTTTCGAAGGAATTTCAAAATAGCTGAATTTGTAAAAAGCACAATTATTCAAAAAAATAGGCTTTCAATCAGATTTGGTCACAGGATTCAATCTTCATTTTATTCACAATGTTGAAGCTGTGGAGGGCCCAACGCGTTTCGAGTGGTACAACACTCTTCATCAGGGGAAGATCAAATTTCTAAAAAAGATATGTACAGTCATATTTACATAAATATTTTGCCATTGTATTCAAAATCAACAGTTTTCTATAAAAAGCATTATTGTCATCATGGAGTTAATTCTGTCAGAAAAGGCATTTGTTAGTTCAACTGGTACTTCCACGTCTGATGTAATTAATAGGCACCCATTGCCTAATAAAGAAAATGTCATAACCATTCCCTTATCTTTAAAATCGGTGAGAGTGGGGGTTGTTTTTTTGGGGGGCATAGCATAATACCCATTAACAGAAAATAGGAAAAAAGGGAACATTTTATCTATTACATTGCTTATTAAAGCAAAGAACAGTCAATTTCATGAACTAACCTTGTGTTTTTTGTATATGATAAAACGATGTCTGCAACTGGAATCTCTGATATACCCGGGAATGCAAGCTGCAGGCTGTAAGCCCTAGGGCCTATCAAAGACAGGGATGGATAAGTAGTTGACCTCATGTGGTCCACGTTCAAATAAGTATATACCCAGAGAGGTGAGAAGTGACTTACAAATATCAGCAAAGTTGGAAAAAAATGTTGCTGAATGTTTTCGTCAGGTTGATGAATTCACACGAGTTATAATGTCCATGAAAAGCCCCTCTATAGAGGCACCCAGGCTTGCATGATAGCAGGGCTGTGGCCAGATTCTAGAGAGAAATAAATAAAAGAAGACGTATTCCCCAATGAATATGGATAATGGTAAGAATGGGGTAGCAAGGTGCTGCCTATAAGTGAAATCGTCCGAGCTTACCTTCAGCAAAAGGTGCGACAGAATGGTAACAGGAAGCCCGAAGTACGTCCTGTTTCATTCTCGTCGCCATTTTTAGAATTTTTGCCAATAAGGTGCGTGACGTCATTGCGCTAAAGTGCGTGCGATGTCACTAACATGGTCCAAGTAAGGAAAAAGCTGTGTCTACAAATATATATTGCAATGTCAAAAAACATGATCTAAACGATGTCATGATAATACCTATTAATGTTTTTAGGCAATGTTTCCATCATTGGTTGCGGGAAGGTCGTTGGGTTTGTTTACTTTGTGACATCATCACGTTTGTTCGTGTGTGACGTCACATGTAAACAAAAGCCGATCCTGTCAAGGTGCGTAACCCTAATGTCCAATAAGACCAACATGTGTAGAAAATAGCCACGGTCCGCAACAGCAGACAGCTGTCAAACAGTGTCTTTACACATTTGCGCAATATATGGGGGTGCATAATATATCTGTGGGCGTGTCCTTGGATTAATTATAAGTACCCTGGTCACGATTGGATGAGGTAGTGTTTAACGGGTCATGGATGTTATTATACTAGAGTAAAATACTAGGAGTGCTTGAAAAACACGACACAAGTGATGTACATCTTGGTGACTAGTAAAAAGAAAGTCTTTCATAGTTAGTGCAAAAATGTCCAAATCCAGATCATTAATATATAACAAAAGTAAAATTAATCTGCAGATGCATTATTAACTAAATCAAAAATAAATTACTGGTCTGGTTTTCCAGATATTAGAAAGTGTGCAGGGGACGCGAGTTCCCAAGTTGGGAACTTAGTTGTTTCTTTCATTGTTCTATACAACCTAGGTGTCAAGGTTGTTCCTCTCTCCTCTGCACCTCAAAATCACTTACTTTCCTGTTCATCACTCTGCAGATGCGGATTAATTTTACGAACCCCCTAATATTTTCTATGGACGTAAGTAGTCTATACACCTCGATCCCACATGACGAAGGCATAGCTGCTCTTGAATGCTTCCTTTTAAATCATGATGACATAAGAATTCAGAAAACTTTTGCAATTGAACTCATTAATCTTATACTATACAATAACTACTTCAGATTTAATGAGCAATATTATTTACAGATCTCAGGAACCTCTATGGGCTCTGCTGTAGCCCCTTCCTACGCAAATATCTTTATGTTTTACTTTGAGAAAATCCATGTTCTGGACCACCCACATTGGAAAAACAAGATTTTCTGTTGGACAAGATACATTGATGACATTTTTGGCATTTGGAACAGCACAGAACAAGAACTCACTGACTTTTGACAATACATCAACCAGTGCAATCCACGAATAAAATTTACTATGGAAATTGGTAAACCACAGGTCAACTTTTTAGACGTGACAGTAGAATGGAAAAACATGGGCATTGTGACATCCATGTTTAAGAAACCAACAGATGTAAATAATTCTTTACACTTCAATAGTTTTCACTCAAGGCATCTTAAAGAAAACCTACCATACAGTCAACTTCTGCGAGCTAAACGGATCACTTCAGACACAACAAGACTGTTAACCGAGTTTGACACAATGAGATCAAGATTCTTGGAAAGAGGATTCCCGGAAGATACTGTGATGAAAGCTATCACAAGGGCAGAAAGCCACCCTCGTGATACTTTGTTAACTAAACAACCAACACAGACAAAATCCAACCTCATCTATACACTGAAGTACTCTGCACAGAGCTTTCAAGTTAAAAAGATCATCACTAAGAACAGGGATCTTATTAAATCAGATCCGAACCTCAACCGCCTCTTCCCGTCTCCCCCGATGTTGGCGTACAAAAGAGGGAGGAACTTTAGAGACACCCTGATAAAAGCAGAGAGACCAAGAAAATCGACCCAAAGAACACTAACGAGACTAAAGAATGGCACTTTCCCTTGCCTTAATTGTCAACATTGCTCTAATATCATCAAAGGGAACCACATCAGGCATCCAAACAATGGAAAGAAGATCCCCCTTAAAAACTACGCCACCTGTGACTCCAAAATGTAATCTACACCATCAGGTGCCCTTGTGGGAAATACTATGTGGGAAAAACAAGTAGAAAAGTAAAGGAAAGGTGGACGGAGCACAAGTCACAGAGAAGAACCAAAAATCACCTGTATTCAGACACTTACGGGACAACAACCATAACATCTCACAGATGCGATTCGCAATATTGGATGTAGTCCACCCTCTTCCAAGGGGAGGTGATCTACCAAAAATTCTTGCCCAAAAAGAACTGTACTGGATACATAAATTAGATGCAATGTCCCCTCTTGGCTTGAATGAGGATTACTACTTGGGTCCTTTTATCTAAAACTTAAACCACCAAACCACTAGTCACATTGTCGTTGTTCTCTCTCCTCTGTTAACACATTGGGCCTCATTACACGTTGTCCGGTAAGGGAATACCGGTACTGGTAAAGAATTACCGGTACCGGTAATTTCCCAAGCCAATCACGACCCTGACCCACTGCTATTAGCAGACCCGGTAAGTACGGTGCCACTAACAGTGGCAAGGCCGTGGGCGTGCGACCCCCATTCTGGAAATAGCACCATGGCGCTAATATCACGCCATCACAAGCCATGTGGACTTCGCTTTAGCGGCATGGAAAAGACCCCAAAACCCCTTACCGGCATGGCGCAAATAACGGCATCTAAAAGCACCCGTTAAGAGACCTGAGCAGTGTTCCCATCTGTCACAGATGGACACAATCAGCACAGGTGGAGGCAATGGAGACACGCAGCACAAAAGAGCAAACCACACCCCTTCCCACACCAAGATGGTCCCAATACCACCATCATGACATGGGCTTCAGTACATGATTGCAGTGCAGCACCAACAACAACAGGCCACACCAAAGGTGACCCGCAACAGGTACCCATTCCTCACACCATACAGGCGATGCCAGCTATCCACTGAAGAGGTGGCTCCTAACCCCTGTATGGAGCCCACAGAACCAGCAGGTAGAGGACTACAATATTGCACATACCCGTACCCGTGTCGTGATAGAGCCGTCATTCGGCCTTCCAATGACAGTGCCCTGGTGCCTACGCGGCCTGGGTGAGGCTCTCCTGTACGGCCGTGACAAAGTGGCAAAGACAACCATGGCATGTGTAGAGCATCACAAAATGTGCATCTGATGGAATGTGCCTATGCCACTTGACATTGACATGCAACCACCAGATGAGGATGATGTGGATGGGGCTGAGTATGGGTGAAATGCTCCGACAGGACATGCAAGAGGCGATGTCAAGGAGGCACACGATGTGCGTCAGCATCTGAATAAGGAATTTCATCATGTACAAAGGGAAATTACATGGATGGAGATGGGTATTGTTGCCCTGGGGCATGTTATGAGGCCCACAAAGGACCCTGTCCACAATAAATGACACATACACAATGATGGAGACGACGCCTGGTTTTCAACTTCAGGACAGTGTATTGTGAACATAATGTGATAAAAATGTGCATGACCCCAACTTTCCAAATGCCCCTTCCCCCCTCCCCCCACAACACCCCCAAGAACACCCTCTCCCCCTCCCCCCACAACACCCCCAAAAACACCCTCTCCCTCCTCCCCCCACAACACCCCCAAAAACACCCTCTCCCCCCACATCCCACAAAACTCCCATGTGAGGCTTAAAGTGTCTATGTGTGCTGCTCAACATGTGCCACCTAGTCCTTGCTGGACCTAAGCCACAGGGCCTCCTCCACCATTGGGTGGTTGTGACGTGGGGCGCCTCAGGTTGCACAGAGAGCGATGCAGGGGGCTTGTCTGCTGGGAACCCGAGGAGGAGGAGGTGGCCGGTTGATCCCGTGTTGGGGGTTGGTATTGCCGCTCCATGATGTCCCCAATACGGTTAATGGCCTGGCGGAGTTGGCCCATTTCCTGGCAGATCCTGTCAGTGCAGGCCTCAATGGCCTCCCTTGTTTGGCCTGCATATTTGCTGAGGTCATCCCTCAGACGGCCTGTCTCGGCCACATGCTGGGCGACAAGCGCAGTAATGTCTGCCTTCCTCTGGCTGATGGTTGCAAGGTCAGGTTGGGTGGTATGTGATGTTGGACTGGCTGCTGCGTCCTGGTCTGTGCCTCCGGCGTCAGGTGAGGACACCTGAGGGCTCCATGCCCCTTCAACGGTGTGGGTGTCATGTGCTCCATGGCTACCTGATCTGGACGTTACCCTTGGACTATATGCAATGGAATGTGTCGGGCTGGGGGAATGCCATTGTTCTAGAATGTCAATTGTGTCCTCCTCGTCAGTGAGCAGTGCTGTGGCTGCTGCCTCACCAGTAGAACTGGTGGCAGCGGAGTGCGTGCCCTCCGTGCGCATTTCACCTATGATGGGGCACACTGGCGTGGGTTCAGCAATAACAGCAGCCGTGCCCTCAGGCTGTGTGGCACTGGTGCTCCTGCTGCCTTTGGGCCTCTGCTGATGGAGACTCCTACCAGTTCCCCTAGAGTTGGTGGTGGTGTCACCTTTCTCATTCATCCTGGCCTTTTTGGCTGCTGGGGGGGTACGTGTTGCAGTGCATGTGCCTTCAGTGTCTGTCGGTGATCCAGTTGAGGACAAAAATAGGGTATATCAACGTTAATGGTTCTAGGTGCCTTATGCAGAATGTTCACGTCATGCTGCTCTATGCATTGGGGCCTCTTTATCATTGATTCTAGTAATGGGGATGTCGGGTTGGTCATGCATGGATGGGCCTCTGTTGCACGTGCATATGGTGATGCATGCATGTATGTGTGTGGCTGGATCAATGGCCTGGTCATGGGCACATATTTGGGGGACCCCTCACCCTTCACTGTGCATTGTTTGATGTATACACTCACCTCCATCGGATGAAATGGCCACACCATGCTCCATTTCTCTGACTCCCTCTATGGATTCTAGTCCAATTGTGGAGGCACATGTCTCCTCCCACTCCTTCAGCTTCAACGGGGAATCTGCGCCACCTCCTGTGGCCATTGCCAGGTTACGGTTGGCCGTTAGTATTTTCCGCACACGGACCCGGAGGTCGTCCCACCTCTTGCGGCAGTCCTTGATACTGCGGGTGGTAGTGCCCACCGCACTGACTTTGCGGGCAACTTTGGCCCATATGGCCTTTTTCTTATTGATGGCCTCCCGCCGCATATCATTGGCGAAAACAACTTCAGCATTAGCTGCAAGTGACCCGGTCAACATGATCAGCTCCTCATTTGAGAATTTTTCTTTCCGCTGACGATCTGAAGATTTTATTAGCGCCTTGGGCATCTTCGGGCTTTCCTGGATGATTTCTTGTCGGAGTTCTCTGGAAAGAGGTCCTGGATGCAGAGGATGGCAATGGATTGTGTTTTTAAACATGGCTGCCGTACTCTTTCCCGTTCCTGTGCGATGACGCTATTTCCGGATCCGCTTTTTTACGGTGACCGATAATAGCGGGGATCGCTATTTGCATGTAGCTTGGGGGCGGAGGTGCTATCAGCACTTTGGTCGAAGCCGGTAAGGGGCATTTTGGGGACTTTTGCAGCATGGCGGTACAGACTTTTGTGGCATGGCGCTATGCTCGTGTCCGCGAACTTGTAATGGGACGCTACTAGCGGCCTCTTGCGAGGGCGAACACGCTAATAGTGCCACGCCGTAAAATTCCGATTTTTACCGGACAACGTGTAATGAGGCCCATTGTCTCTCTCTTTTTTAAAAAAAAAAAAGGATGTTCCTTTCTGGACATAATTCCAATGGTAAAAATCACTGGAACCACTAGGAATGTGAACCAAGGCTGGGCAGCAAAATATGTAATGAACAATACCTAATGAGAGCCAATTATGTTTTGCACTATGAAAATTCTTACAGTTGTCACCAAAATTAACAAGCCAATGAACACGGTCAGACATAGAAATTGTTATAATGTCAAAGACAGCGATAAGATAGTGAGTGACTTGTATATATTTATTGTCCACCTTTACAATCTTGGACTCTTAGCCTATTAATCATCCACTGTTGTCTGATCAAAGTCAGAGTGCGTTTTTTAATTTTCTATTGGAATTCTTCCTCTGAGAACCTAGCATTCTAACACTGTCCATCTAATGGATTGCTCCCTTACAGCTATTGGTTGTCTAAACGCAGCCTTACCCCTCATTCACACTCTGGGGACATTGACTTTTGATATACATTAATGATCTGGATTTGGACATTTTTGCACTATGAAAGACTTTCTTTTTACTAGTCACCAAGATGTACATCACTTGTGTCGTGTTTTTCAAGCACTCCTAGTATGTTACTCTAGTATAATAACATCCATGACCCGTTAAACACTACCTCATCCAATCGTGACCAGAGTACTTATAATTAATCCAAGGACACGCCCACAGATATATTATGCACCCCTATATATTGTGCACCTTGACAGGATCGGCTTTTGTTTACATGTGACGTCACACACAAGCGAACGTGATGACGTCACAAAGTAAACAAACCCAGCGACCTACCCGCAACCATTGATGGAAACACTGCCTAAAAACATTAATAGGTATTATCATGACCTCGTTTAGATCATGTTTTTTGACATTGCAATATATATTTATAGACAAAGCTTTTTCCTTACTTGGACCATGTTATTGACGTCGCACGCACTTTAGCGCAATGACGTCACGCACCTAATTGGCATAAATTCTAAAAATGGCAACGAGGATGAAACAGGACGTACTTCGGGCTTCCTGTTACCATTCTGTCGCACCTTTTGCTGAAGGTAAGCTCGGACGATTTCACTTATAGGCAGCACCTGGCTACCCCATTCTTACCATTATCCATATTCATTGGGGAATACGTCTTCTTTTATTTCTTTCTCTCTAGAATCTGGCCACAGCCCTGCTATCATGCAAGCCTGGGTGCCTCTATAGAGGGTCTTTTCATGGACATTATAACTCGTGTGAATTCATCAACCTGACGAAAACATTCGGCAACATTTTTTTCCAACTTTGCTGATATTTGTAAGTCACTTCTCACCTCTCTGGGTATATACTTATTTGAACGTGGACCACATGAGGTCAACTACTTATCCATCCCTGTCTTTCATAGGCCCTAGGGTTTACAGCCTGCAGCTTCCATTCCCGGGTATATCGGAGATTCCAGTTGCAGACATCTTTTTATCATATACAAAAAACACAAGTATGTTCATGAAATTGACTGTTCTTTGCTTTAATAAGCAATGTAATAGATACAATGTTCCCTTTTTTTTCCTATTTTTTGTTAATGGGTATTATGTTATGCCCCCCAAAAAAACAACCCTCACTCGCACCGATTTTAAAGATAAGTGAATGGTTATGACATTTTCTTTATTAGGCAATGGGTGCCTATTAATTACATCCTACGTGGAAGTACCAGTTGAACTAAGAAATGCCTTTTCTGACAGAATTAACTCCATGATGACAATAATGCTTTTTATAGAAAACTGTTGATTTTGAATATAATGGCAAAATATTTATGTAAATATGACTGTACATATCTTTTTTAGAAATTTGATCTGCCCCTGATGAAGAGTGTTGTACCACTCGAAACGCGTTGGGCCCTCCACAGCTTCAACATTGTGAATAAAATGAAGATTGAATCCCGTGACCAAATCTGATTGAAAGCCTATTTTTTTGAATAATTGTGTTTTTTACAAATTCAGCTATTTTGAAATTCCTTCGAAAAACATCACATGCATTACTAACTAAATCAAAAATTAATTACTGGTCTGGTTTTCCAGGTATTAGAAAGTGTGCAGGGGACGCGAGTTCCCAAGTTGGGAACTTAGTTGTTTCTTTCATTGTTCTATACAACCTAGGTGTCAAGGATGTTCCTCTCTCCTCTGCACCTCAAAATCACTTACTTTCCTGTTCATCACTCTTCTTAACCAATATTCTCGAGATTTATCAATATCCCCCCCTCTAGGGTGTGCCACAACGGTCCAGTTTTCTTCTTCCTCTGTTTCAGGCTCCACCAGTGGCACAACTTGTTGTTCAGCTGCCACCTCCTGTCATGGCCCAAGCACGGGCCCCAGCGGATTTGCAGCATATTCCCGAGTTCAATGTCTCAGGCCCGTCATCCAGTCTGGAGCCCAGATGGAAGAAGTGGGTGGACCGCCTTCATATGTATTTCAGGGCCACTATGGAGACGGACGATGACAGCATGCTGGCCACCATGCTCTATTCGGCAGGACCTGTGGTCCAGGAGATTTTCGAGTCATTACCACCGGGCGATGGTTCCTATGCGGCTGTGAAAACTGCCCTCCAGGCTCATTTTCTGCCCCTTGCCAATGCGGACTACGAAAGGTTAGTAATGTTGTCTGCAAAGCAGAAGGAGGATGAGACTTTGGACACTTTTTATGGCCGCCTTAGGCGCCTGTCGATCACATGTGCCTGGGGTGATGCGGATGACATGATTTGCACGTTGCTCATACAGGCGTGCTCCTCAGGCAAACTAAGATGACAGGTGCTGAGGGAGCCAGGTACCATGCTGGCCCATATCCTTGAGCTAGGACGCTGCCACAAAGTGTCTGAAGCCCGGGCATCCAGAATTGAGGCTGGCACACGTCCAGTAAAGAGTGAGGAGGTGTGTGCTATGTGGCGAGGTGGAAGAGGCACCAGAAGAACTGGGTCTGGCCTCCGTGATAGAGGTGCAAGAGCTGGGGAGTCGTGCCAGAAGTGTGGGTATGACCTGCACCACCCCGCTGAGTGTCCTGCGGCTGGTAAAACATGCGGTAGGTGTGGCCTGGCAGATCACTTCTCCCAGTTGTGCAAGGCAGCCCTGCCTGTGATGGTGCCCAGAGGCCCGGTTCGGTCTGCGTTCCTTCGCCAGAATCGCCCACGGAATGTAGCTCAGGTTAGCCAAATCGAAGAGGGTCCCCAGTGGAAGAAGAGGAGGAAGAAGAGGTAGAGAACATCTCTTTGTATCGAGTGTGGGAGCCCTCCAATCGAAGGCCAGGCGACAGCCAAGGTGTAAGGTGAAGGTCAGCAAATAACTGGTCCCAGTCCGCGTGGATACGGGTGCGACGGTCAATGTGATGGCACATGGACACTATGATGCAATGGACATGCCTCCCAAGCTGGTCAGCCCAAAGGCCTGCATCTTTACCTTTGGAGGTTCAGAACCTCTCCCGCTGGACGGTGCTTTTGTAGCAAAGGTAGAGCATGATGGCTCACAGATCACTGCACGCTTCTATGTAACGCCAATGAGCACAAACACTCTCCTGAGTTGCGCTGCAGCAGAGGCCCTCGGCATCGTCAGATTTGCATATTCTGTGTATCTGGAGGACATTAACAACCTCCTGGACAAGTACGCTGCTTTGTTCAACGGAATCGGACAGATGGCTGGTGACCCCGTGAGGCTTCATATAGATGAGTCTGTGCAGCCCATTGCCCTAAAACATCGGAGGGTGCCTTTTCATCTTCAGGAGCAGGTGGATAAGGAGTTGGACAATCTCGTGACCTTAGACAACATCGAGAAGGTGGAGGGTCCAACTCTGTGGGTCTCCCCAATTGTGGTGGCAAGGAAGCCGAAGCAACCTGATTCTGTCCGCATATGCGTCGATATAAGACTACCCAACAAGGCCATCAAAAGGGAGAGCCCCCTCACTCCAACTATTGATGACATCTTGCGGAGGTGCAGGGTGCTCGGTTCTTCTCCGAACTGAATCTCTGGGCCGGCTACCATCAGGTAGTCCTACACCCGGAGTCAATGTACATTACTACATTTACCACCCACCGGGGGCACTACCACTATAAAAGACTCAGGTTTGGTGTATCATCAGCGGCAGAGGTATTTCAGAATATCATCCGGGGTGCCCTCGCTGATCCGGAGGGCTTCTTAAACATTAGTGATGATATCCTAGTGTTTGCCAGGTCTGAGGTCGACCACCTGCACAGACTGGCAAGGACATTTGAAAGACTACAGTTGCTTGGCCTCACCCTCGAGAGGGAGAAATGTGAATTTCTGCGCCCGTCCATCGAGTTCTTTCGATTTGTTTTCAAGGAGGGGGGCATGTCGCCTGATCCAAGGAAAGTCTAGAACATTAAGAAAGCACAACCACCTGAATCTGTGTCTGATGTGAGGAGATTTCTTGACATGGTGACTTGCTGTGGCCATTTCATCCAAAACATTGCCTCAAGATCGGAGCCCCTGAGGGCCCTTACAAAGAAGGACATGAGCTGTCATTGGGGCCCCCTTGAGCAAGTGGCCTTTGATGATATCAAGAGTGTGCTGATGGCTGACAACACCATGGCTTTTTTCGATCCAGTTTTGCCATTGGAAATCGTTGTGGATGCTAGTCCTTTTGGCCTGAGGGCTGTACTAACACAAGTAGATCGGGACGGTGGCGTCAGTCCGGTGGCCTACGCCAGTAAGGCGCTGTCTGATATGGAACAGCACTACTCTCAAATTGAACGAGAGGCACTGGCGGTGCTATGGGGCTGCAGGCATTTCAGGCTTTATGTCATGGGCCGCCCGGTGATGGTCATGACGGACCACAAACCACTGCTTCCAATTCTGACAGGGTCCTCATCCAAGCCACCAGCAAGGATAGAGAGGTGGATGCTGGCGCTCTCAGAATATGGGGTCACTCTGCTGTATCGGCCCGGGGAGAACTACGCGGCGGACTACATGTCCAGGCATCCAAGTGTGCGTGGAGGGGAGGACCCGGACACATGTGCAGAGGAGGCGGATATCCATGTTCACATGGTAGTGGAGGCAGCCACCCCAAATGCCATGCCCCTTGAAGATCTGGAGGCGGCCGCAGCTCAGGACGAGTGTTTCCGGATCCTGAAACAGGCCATGCAGCAGGGCTCATGGAAGACAGTGTTGGAATCCCTGGCCGGGAGCACCCAGGAGGCTAAGATCAGACTGGGGCAACTCTGGAGGGTGAGGGAGGAGCTGTTGTTTTCCGCTTCCGGCCTTCTGCTGAGAGGTGACCGAATTGTTGTGCCCCAGTCAAAGGTCAAAGAGGTGATCTCCCTGGCCCACCATGGACAACAGGGCACAGCGAAAACCAGACTGCGGCTCAAAGTGTGGTTCCCCGAACTGGAGCGCAGGGTTGATGACTTTGTGGCGGCATGTGTCTGGTGTCAGGCGGCCTTCCCTCTGCAAAGAGAGCCGGCTATAGAGGCGATGCCTCGGGGTACGCGGCCCTAGGAAGTGGTGCACGTGGGCTTTGGGTCTACGAGCCTCGGTACCCACTTCCTGGTGGTTGTGGATGAATACTCTCGGTACCCGGAGGTGGAGTTTGTGGCGTTCGAACATGTGGTGGTCGCCATCAAGAAGGTGTTTGCAGCCCACGGATTCCCCCACACACTGTGCTCCGATAACGGGGCGCTGTTCCAAAGCAAGCGATTCTCGGAGCTGATGGAAGGGTATGGGGTACAGCACAGGAAGAGTACCCCGCTATGTCCGAGGGCCAATGGAGAAGCAGAGAGGCTGATGAGGACACTGAACAAGACCTTCAGAATAGTCTAGGGCCAGGGCCAGTGTTTGCAGAGAGCCCTGTACCAATTCTTGCGGGTGTATCGCATCACCCCCCATGCATCCACTGGCATGGCACCCGCTGAAGCCCTGTTCAAGCGGTGCCCTCGTGGACTGCTGCCCGAGGTGGGCGAGAAGGAGCCTGTGGTGATTGATGACCAGCGGGTGGAGATGGACCGCCGGCTGCGGATCGAACAGAGAATGTGCGGCGAGGGATGCGTCCGCAGCGACTGGAACCTGGAGATGAGGTACTCATCAGGAACAGGCATCCCCACGGAAAGCTCTCCCTCCCCTATGAACCTGAGCCGCTTGATGTGGTGGCTGACAAGGGTTCCATGGTAACAGCCTCAGACGGGAGGTTGGCTGTTACCCAGAATGTAATTTTTCTTCAAGACGCTAGGAGACCCCAGGACTGAGCCTCCCCGAGAACCGGACTTGACGGCAGTGCCTGAGGACGGAGGAGGCCCATCATCAACACCGGTGTCCCCCACCCGGGGATTGCCAGCGGATGGACTCCCTGTGCCGGAGGTGAGCGGGAGGTACCCCCAGAGGGCTAGGCAAGGGAAACCCGCTTACCTCAGCGATTACGTTCTGGGACATGTGTCATGAGTGGCCCGTGGGTCATGGTGTTATTTAAGGGGATCCAGGGCGGTTGTAAATAAAGGGGTGTTGGGGATACGTTGAAAGTTTATGGTTTACCTGTGCTTAGTTTGGTAGAGTAACAACGTTGTGTTGTTTGACCTCATGAAAAAGGAGGAGTGTGGCGCTGCCCCTTTAAGGGAAGCGCATGCGGCGGCGTGACGTTGCATGCTGCCATGTGCAGTATAAATAAAGGAGGCATTCCCAGCCGCGACAGTGCGACTCGGAAGCCCGAGCAGAACGGATGTCTCTGTGTCCTTGTGTGCATGCTTGGGGGTTTACGCGGATCGCCGTGGGGGCTCTGGAAACCTCCCAACAATGCTTCTTTTTCTGCCAGAGAGATCAACCAGCCCCAGATCAAGGGCCCAACAACTCAGAAGAGGCCCATTCAAGGGTACAGAAAATAACGCCCCAAATCAAAGTCCTCTCCTCCCTCTCACTCATGTGTATAGCCGTTTTGCATGAGCATACATTTCATATAATGTTTGCTCTATGCAGTTAACCCTTTGTCGTTTTCCCAGAGCACGTATTTCACTGCCATTTTTCTGCAATACATTTAGGGAAATTTATTTTTAAGCACCATTATCTTCCCCCATATATCACATAGTATAGTGATTGTTAGAAAATACAGTATGTTGTTAGTAGCATTTAATGCATTTTACAAAGCACCAGGGATCATTTTATATTTGGAATCGGAGCAGCATATGTCGAAATGTTATACCTTCACTAAACATGTGGGCACAGTTTCACTTCATTACCTATATCACAAAGTTCACTTAATCTTTTGCCATTTCAGCAGAAAAATGCATGCCTAACTTTGGCTAGATAGCCAAATTATGTCTAAATACGTTTGACTGTTGTTGACACATCACTAATCAACACTTTTAATGATTGATTCAAGTGATGGCTGATGCCAAGATAATGAAAATTCTTTTTGAGACCGATCGGTAAAAGTGCAACTTTGCACAGATGCACTTTAGTAATTCAGAGGGAAGTCATTTGAAAATTGTTGGTTGTGAATGAACCATGAACTGGATGTACCATCTGAATAATGATGCTCTCATATACATTAAATTGTTGGTGCGCATTAGGAAGTTGATTTATTTCTAAGTTGTTACTGAAAGTTCATAGGGCATGTGGTCTTCATAGAGTTTAGTGTAGAAAAGGTGTTGTGCCCTACTTGTCTTCTGCTGCAAGGTACAAGTCCAAATGAAAGCATTCAGAATTCTGATTATCACGTTTTTTTTAGCATTGAATTGATGTGTATTTTTTTATAGCAGATGCAAAACACAAACATTATCTAATATTTGAGCAGAACTAGCTGTAAATGTAGCAATTTCATTTTGACACGTGTTGCTCATAAAGTCGGTACACACTGCTGTGCTACACTTGAAAAGATTTCATTATATCATAACAAATTAAAATACTTTGTGGTAATTTACTTTGTTGACATTATTTCACATTTGTTTAACTTTTTTATGTTAAGGTCCCCCATGCCTCTTCCCCATCCATACAATCCCTACCCAAACCCCTTCTATCCTCCTTATAACCTCTCACCCTTAATTACATCTATATAATTACTTTCCTACAACGTACATCGTAGTAATGACAATGAAGTAAATTACCAAAAAGTAACTTACTTTGTTAAAGTAACCAATTTCAATCTTGTCTATATTTATGAGTACATTTTGAGATTAGTTTCAACTATAGGAGGAATTGTGTGAAGAGGAGTAGGCCTGGGACCGAACTTTGGGGTGGCCAAGAAGGAGTATTCAGAGAAATTGGAGGACACCTAGATACGTGTTGTATCATTGAAGGCAAGAAGAGACAGGGTGAAATACTGAGTGTAGAGGAGGTCCCAAATGCAGGCCGCACCACAACCGTCCATTTTGAAGTACCAGGAACATTCACGCCGAAATATGTGACGTATGATGAGCAAATGAACCAGCAAAGAGCCGCTGTGGGGCTCTGTCCAGTACCTTTCAAAAGAACAATGCCTATTGAAGTACGGAGACCAAGGAAACCATGGACAGTAAGGTACCCATTGAGAAAACCATATCAACAAATAAAATAAAATGAAGATCATCTAAGTACAATCCCTGAAGAAACCAAAAAGGCCTTAAAGGAAGACGAATGGTGACATCATGAGAACCCAGACTGACTAATATACAGAAGATATGATGATCAAAGAATGACATAAAGAGACGAAACGCCATGGGCTAGGGATATCGTGAACCTAAAGTGAAAGGACAATGTCAAATGTAAGAAGCTTTAGCCATGAGCATGATGAAGATATTTGACCAGTTTACGCATGTTCATATGCTTGGAACCGCAAGAAAGCTAAGGAAATCTTGTGGCTTGCTATGCTTAGTAAAAAGAAGTGCGGCAAGAGCCACCTATACATATTTACCTCAAATGAAGCACGTTATATAAGTATATTTCCACTTTGCACAAGAAGCAGAAACAACCTAAAGGTTACTAAAGGCCACACGAGGAGAGCTTCATATTGAGCAAAATCAAGAATAAGCGGCAGAAATGAAACTCAGCAGAGGCAACTTGTGCTAGGAAAACCAAGGTCGTATCAGTCAAAATGGATGAACAGTAGCTACAATGAATTGAAACAAAGAACAGAATATCCTGCTCTGAAAGGTCAAGATAAAAAACCGAAGGCAGGTGGTGGGTGAAACGAAAATCAAATACACAAATTAGATGAAGAAGTGGCAAATTCACAGTGTCTGAATCACGTGACCAGCCAAGCAAGGAGAAGTGAGACCTTCACACCTACGCATGGCAACAGGTCAGATGAAGATATCAGAACTTTTCCAGACAAGAGATGCAGTCTCGAGGGCAACCACAGTGAAATAATTGACACATGGCCACTAAAGTGATGATTGATTGTAACAATAATTGGAGGAAGGCCGGGGGAGCTAAGGAGCACCCTGCACCTGGCCGACCATTCTGCGTGCTGCTAAGCAAAGTGGAAAAGTATGAGTGGGGTTGGTGCCAACCCAATCACAATGGACCAAGTAATGTAGGATCCTATAGTTAGTAGAACCAATAGGACGCAGTACTTTTAGTGACGTCTACAGTAGCCATTTTGAAGGTAGGGCATAGATGCCAAAGCTGACAGTGTTTACCCAATCCCTTTACTCCGTTACCATATACAGATATAGTACCTATATTAAAGTTACCTTTGCTGAACCAATAAAATTGCATGCCAACGTTTAAGTGTTACACGACAATGATGACGAGTTTTCAGTATGTCATGTTTTTTATGAAGTTTGTTGGAGTTGTGAAGAGAGAAGATCACGCATCCGCTGATATTCATGAGACTACCCATTTTTTTACTTGTCATTAAACGGTCTCCGTTTGCCAAACGTCAAGTTGTCATTATTGATTTGGTGTTGGAGTATTAACTGCAACCCCATCCATCTGAAGGTTGCTGCTATCTTGTCTTAAAGTGCTTCTGGGAAAACCCCGACTCTCTGGGCCGGTTGGGGGTCCCAGGAGCACACTTGGTAGCAGAGAATGGTTATCGATTATCCTTAACATAAGACACCCATTGACCGTAGACATAAAGTAACTCTAGGTCCTCGGCAATATCACAAGTCCTTTGCCATCCAGCTGAGTAGACCGTGAAGCTCCCCGTAGACAGTGATTAGAGTAAAAAGTAGAATCTGCAGACAGAGGTCTGAAGGAACCTGTGTTTCCCCACATAACCCCTTCCCACTCCTACGGGCAGCTGAGCGAGCGAACGGCAGGAGAGGCGGTGATGAAGGCAGTGATCCCGAGCATCCAGAGCGGAAACATGCTTATGGTGAGTGAAAAAGAGTAAATGTTTTGGGAAAAGTGCATGCTTTAGAACAAGTGAGAGAAAGGTAACGGAGGGAGGTTTGGAAAACTAAATATAGTCAGAAGTAGAGTGAGATGTATATATATATATGGGGAAGGAAATAGTGACTTAAAGGGGGATTAAAAGTAGTAAAGGAGGATACCGAGGAGGACACCTGAGAAGAGAGAGGATACCGGGGGGGACAGCCGAGAAGAGAGAGGATTCGCCTAATTCCTATGCTTTATTATAGCGGCTAGAAGAAACTTGCATACATAGTCCTGAATAAAAGAGGACCAAATAGGTCACTGCAGCGATTTAAGACTCTCGTAAAAGGAATGAGTTTAAACTCCATGTCAGAGTAATATTAGAGGCAGAGGTCTGTGTAACCAGCAGGAGTTTGTCTAGTCTGTGAACGTCTGTCTTACGTGTTATTTGTTGTGATGTCATAGGACAACATTTTTCCTTCGAGGAACTAGCATTTAAATTACGCAATTGAATACTTGAAATATTGTAGAATACACATTGATGTTTATTGAGTAAAATAGAAGATGTAACATTTTGTGGGAAGAAATGGGATTGGAGATTGCAATGATTGGTGCTCGCTCATATTGTTGGAATTGTTTAAATAACAAAAGACATAACAAGTGTTGTATTAAGAGAACGTGAACAGATTTAAATATGGAAGACATGACTCTATTAGTACACCTGTGCAAACAGTTGCCAAAACATGCACCTAAGCTGAAAAAGTACAGTGCAAAATGGGTTAAAGGAACCACAAACAAAATGTGTATGCAGTGTCCCCAGGGTGGATCGTTATCTACAACAGTCCTACAGCAAATGACATATTTGCACGCCACATACAACGTCAAAAAACTAGACAAAAGCCTAGCTAGTCTAGAGTTGTGGAAAATGTACCAACAGGATAAAGAGCAGGAGCCGCCATTAGATTGGACACTTAATGTATGCACAGAGGCGGGTGAGATGCAGTCAGCGCCACACCCCCCATCTGAAACGAGAATTGAAAACAGTAAGGACAAGGGGTTATACCCGCTCAGAGAACTTAAAGCAGCCACAGGGTATAGCAACCTGGCATATGAGTCACCTACGCAAAGTAGTGACGACAATCTAGACAAGGATAAAGATAGACAAATAGAGCAGGAGTCCTGGATAGTTTCTGAACAAGTTCTTCATCATGCCCAGACAGAATTTAGACCAGGAGCCAGAACCACTCATAACATCAGAGTGCTAGATTCATTCATTAATACCACAATGAGCAACAAAGAGTCTACTTTATGTATGCTATTTGTTGATTTTACTAGCGCGTTTGACCAGGTCATAAGAGAGAAACTTTTGTCAAAGTTCATTAGCCTTCATTGTCCGGACTGGTTAGTTCAGATCTTAAAAGCACTACATAGTGAAAACAGCACCAAGGTAAGACTCAACAATGAAGGTGCAGTGACTGAACCTATTACTTTTAATATGGGAGTAAAGCAGGGATGTGTAGCTGTGCCTACTTTGTATAATCTTTACATCTCTGACTTACTCCTACGTATGGGATTAAGGTCAAACTGCCCTCCTAGGTTGGGGCCAATTCCAATGGTAGGTATGCTCTATGCAGATGACCTGATACTGTTCGACAGAACAATATCGGGCATCAAGAGCTTGCTAGAGGAATTCCTCTGAGCTTGGCTTGATCATCAATTTGAGGAAGACTAAGGTAATGCGGATCAGCAGTAAGGGCTCCTTCCTGCTGGGTATTGAATCTAACTTGATCCTGATCAAGTTTCTTGATTCCTACCCTTATTTGGGCTTGGAGTTTGACACAACCCTTAATTACAATAGGATAATAGCATGTAAAAAAAGACGAGCCAAAATATTAACACTACAGGCTTGCAAATTCTCAAGAGGGAATGCAGGCTTTAGTTTGGCAGGCACTATAAAGTTATATCAGCAGTGCTTTGTCCCAGCTATACTCTATGGCCTTGAAGCGTTAGCTATGCAGGTCTTAAACTGGCTCAATATCCTAGAAGGTCAATATTGAAGAGCAGTGTTAGGACTGGGTCCATCATGCTCCATGCAATATCTGAGACTTGAGCTAGGTCTAACTTCTTTGAGGGCTATGTCCTTGCGTGCCCGGGGAGTTCTTTACTTAAAATCTGTTTCTGCACCAAAATGTAAACTGCTTACAATAGTGGGAAATAACTATGATGTCGAGAATGTCATACAGGGAAATAACTTTAAAACATTGAATGAATCACTTTTCCTTGAGATTGGTTAATTTCACGCAGAAAAGAAAATACAACCATTTATTCATTTGAAAAAATGTTTTATGCGTAAACTAAATCACTGGGACTGGTGTGAAAACTACTCTCACCTTGAACGATTGAAAGGATATGACGCTGTGGTTAATGTAATACACAGGTATAGGAGAACGCAGCCTTATATATTACTATGCCCTGATCCGGCAGTAAGAGATTTCCTGCTAAGACTTCGAACAAACCAACTCCAGGTCCTCGCTATTACGGGTATCCAACAGGGCTTAGTTTTAAATGATAGGACCTGTCATATTTGTCAGAACCCAAGCACCCTGGAAACTGCCAGATATGTTCTTACCTCTTCCCCTAAATTGGGTCCACTATACATGAATTTGTTGGGAAGACTGCCCCCATAGTTATGAGAGTATCGTTGGAGATTCTTTTTGGGTCTACTGTCTCAACTCATATACAATATCGTCCCAACTTGCCCTGTTCAGAGTGTGGACTCAGGTTAGAAAATTATTGTCACAAACTTAACTGAGTTTTGCTGAATCAACTATACCTGTTTTACTGTTGTTGAAATTAATTTACATGGGATGCACTGATAATATTTTTAGATGTGTACACCAGTGTAATTGTATCGGTGGTACTAGTGATTACTATTTTATATATGCAATGTTTTATATGTACTCTTACAGTGTGAAGAACCATGAAGTTGTGTACTCTTGTAATTTTGTATAATTATGAAAGATGTGTTTTATTGTTCTATTTTATCTCTTCTGGAATATTGTAATGCTTTGTGTAAAGTTCTAATATTTGGACTAAATCACAATAAAATTATTATTATTATAGAGATATTACCTCCAAAGTCCCAAGGGATAAGGAGAGATGCGAGAACGAGAGAAAAGACCAGACACAAGCAAGTACATCTCTCGATACAGAGAGAGAAGGCAAAAGATGGAAAGGAAATGAGGATAGAACTGATGAGATAGCATTCACACAAAACGAATGGATGGGAGGTCAAATTTTATTGAAACGCAATGGTAAAGGCATAGATAACGTGAAACAAAAGGAAAAGCTAGACGATGTACAGAGAAAAGAGAAGGAAAAAGAAGAAGTTTTAAGAGACGAAAGAATAAGGAAAAAAGACAGGCAGAGACGAGAACAGTTATATCGCGAAGAGCAAGAAAGGCAACGCGATCATAAACAGAGAGCAGCCAATGATCAAGACAGACAGGAACAACGAAGGATAGAAGAAGAACAAAGGATACGGGAGAAAAGAATAAAGAGACAAAGGGATGATTAAATCCAAAGGGCAAATGAACGTAGAGATGCAAAGAAAGAGGAAGAAGATAGGGTCAGAGAAGAAGCAAGGAAGCGCAGAGAATTTGATGATGTAGAACGTAAGCGAAGACAGAGAGCATGCAATCTTGAATAACTGGAAAAGGAGGTTAAAAAATCTGAGCCAGTAGTAGACTGGGAAGATATAGAAGAATTCTTTCCTGAGTATGAGTCAGTACCAGGAACGTCTAGGGCGAATATCAAGGATGACTTTGACACCAGAAGCATCGGAGAGACGATCAATAGAATATATGATGAAATGGGGCTAGAAAAAGTGCCCCAAGGGGAGGGGGAAGATGAGCGCCTGGAGAGCACTCAGCTTTACGATACTGAGAACATCTCCCAAAGTAGTGGAAATAGAGAACTGACCCTGGATAGGTTGGAAATAAGTAGGAGCAAAGAGTATGCAAGAAGTTGCATGAGTTGGACGCAGACAACGGGCCTTATCATGAGTTGGGTGGTAATGCCGGCGGTATTACCGCCGGCAGTCGTAGCCCTACCGCCAAACCCCCCGGCGCTATTAGCGCCGGATCACGGGTTTGGCGGTAATGGAATTCCCCATTCCCCACTGAGCCCATTCGGGAATGCCCCATTCCCCATTGGGCTCATTGGGGAATTTTCGTGCTCTTACCGCTGGCAGATTTCCTGCCGGCGGTAATAGCGCAAATTTTCAGCGGATTTCCCCCCAGCTCAGAGCTGGGTAGAAATCAGCGGAAGTCCTGATTTGGCGGACCCTTAAATCCGGCGGTAATATCGCGACCGCCGGATTTAAGGGTTACCGCCAAACTCGTGATGAGGCCCAATGTCTGACACCGAAAGAGAGGAGCATGAGGAAAACGAGGAAGAGAGCAGACGTGAAAAGCAATTCTGAGGAGGGAAAGGGATAAGATGGTTATATTCTAGTGGGTCTGCACTGAGGGCATCAGGATCAGCCACGCAGCCAGACTGACACGAAGAAGTATCTCATGGTCAGAGGAGAGTGTCTCCATCACCCTATGTGAGCCGGCTAAGGACATTGCCCGGTAGGCAGCGATGCGAGAATATTACTCCTGCAATAGACAGGAGAACAATGAGAGAAGAGAGAGAGGGATATGTGTCCCAATTTCCATTGCTCCAGAAAGGTGGAACGAGACCACAGTATATTCCATGGCTACAAATGGATCAAGAAAACCTGAAAAATAAGCTTCCAATGTTGACCTCGGGAGCAGGAAAATGGATACACGAGCTAGAAAAAATGATGGGAGGGAGCACGTTAGCCATAGGGGATTTCAAAGGTCTCTTAATTGCCATACTTGGTGATAGAGCAGACAATGTGTGGACACGGGCAGGTTACCACAGTAAATACCGTGCATGACGGTGCTCCATTTAACAATTGCAGAGTCGTGGTGTGGAAAGCATTATGGATGCTATATCCGGTTACTTCTGACATGGGAGCGAGCATGACTCGAAAAATAAAGGAGTCGGAAGACCCGTTGCTTTACATTCAGAATTTCCAAGATATGTGGGTACTCGAGACTTGTGAATCAAGGGCTGCCAGAACTGGTACAGAAACAGCTCGAAAAATTGGTAGGAATCCAGGCCGAACCGTGGTCTGAGATACAGTTGACCAGTCCACATTATTTCAGGCTGCTGCAAGAAAAGAATCGCAAAAAAAAGCTGCACGAAAGGGTGAAGAGACAAAATCAGTGCAGAAGAAATTGTCAAAATACGCCCTTGAAGGGGCAATGATAACTAGCACAGACGCGTCGAGCATGCAGCAGGCCATTAATCCACAGCAGAATAATCGGGGCAATACTGGTTTTTATCCCAGGGGAAGAGGATTTAGAGGAAGAGGATGGCCAAATAATCAGGGAGGTTTTCAAAGTAATCAAGGAGGCTTTCAAAACATGCAAAATGGCAATCAAGATATGTCAAATGGGCAAATGATCAGACCACCACCAAATGCTGGTTGTGTGGAATGACAGGGCAATTAGCACGCACATGCAGAAGTCAAGGCATGTTGCAAAACGACCAAGGAACAAGAGCATGTATGGTGAATCCACCTGTGTTTCTACAGCAGGGAGGAAATGGAGTTGCACAGAATCACACAGTGCAACAACAAACGCTAGGAGCACTGCAAGGCTCGCAACCTCAGAATTTGATGAGTTTTCCACAAGGACAGTCTGAACAGTCAACAGTGCAACTATCACAGACAGTAAGTGCAGGAGAGGCTTCGAACCCTGGAATGAGGAGTAACACTGGTGATGGGGGTAGTCCATTTGCACAAGGTGGAACAAAATTATATATGGACTAGGACAGCTCACTGGAAACCTTGAGGTGTTCTATCCTATCAGTGACACCAGAACCTCACCAGGAACCAAGGGTGGATGTCGTTATAGGGGATAAAGAATAGTTCTACTTATTGACACGGGTGCAACACGTTTGTGTATACGTGAAGGCAAGTTTTCCTTGTCCGGCGATGCTATAAATACTCAGAGTTGCACAGGAGCTACAAGTCGTGTTCCTTTTACAGACACACTTCCAGTCTCTATAGGAGAATGTGATATGAATATACCTCTATTATATTTGTGACAAACCCCAGTAAACATCTTGGGTTGAGATCTAATGACGAAGTTAAACATGACAATCTCTTTCACGGAGGAAGGCATAGTATGTTCAACTCCAGGAATGCACTATTTCAACGTATGTGAAATGATTAGAGCATACGCAGGACACGCAGCTATGAGGGCTGTGCCATTAGAGCCTGAAATATTTGCATATAGAGTATGTGTGCTAATGGCAGGGCTGCCAGGCCTTGCTGAGAAAACCATGAGGACCCCAGATGAATTTCTATTTAGGCCAAGAATACCTATGCACGAGGAAAAGGGACATGTATTTCCCTTGGTGATACACACAGCTGCAATACAAGGGAAAATGGCTTTTATTGATGGTTGTGATGATGAAGGCCACCAATGGTGCACAGTAATCGCCATTGAAGAAGGGTACAGATTGACTGATGTCACTGATGATGATCTGTTTGACGAGCAAGCAGATTAGGGAGAAACAGCAGTTGAGGTGAACCTCACTTTTTGGGTGAGAATGATCAAAAGAGAAGTGCCTCAGAGAATGATGTTGGCACAGAACCGTCCTGAATATTTCGAGGACAACATGGCCCAGGAGCCTGTCTCAGTGTGGACCGCAGGCCCCTATGACAAAGGCTTATTGAAAGGAGTCGGAGAAGTGAAAATAAAACTGAAGCCAGGAGCAATTCGACCAAAAGCACGACAATATCACATGTCCAGGGAGGCAGATGAAGGAATTTTTAAGACAATTTGCGGCTATGATGGAACAGGGCATCTTAGTGACGTCAGAGTCGTCATGCAATACTGCAGTTTACCCTATAAAAAAATCAAAGGGAGGGTCTTGGTGTTTAATCAAGATCTAAGGCTGTAAATTATATTGTTGAGGCCGAGTTCCCTTTAGTCCCGAACCCAGCTACAATCCTATGTAATATACCAGTTGAGGCAAAATATTTCACAGTGATTGATTTGAAAAATGCCTTTTTCTCAATCTCATTGCACCGAGACTCTCAAGATCTGATGTCATTTATTTTTAGACATGAGGCTACCGCGCGGGTATTGTGATTCTCCTTCTATTTTCAACTGAGTCCTGCAGATGGACCTAAACAATATTGCATTAGAAAGTGTTGTCTTACAATATTTGGATGACATCTTAATTTGCAGCAAATCAGAAGAGAGATGCAGGCACAATTCTGTTCAGCTATTAACTATATTGGCTGAAAAAAGATATAAGGTTGACAAAGAGAAGTTACAATATTGTCAACAAGAAGTGCTATACATAGTCCAGCTGATCTCACATTAGGGGAAAAGAGTTATCCCGGAAAGGGCAGAAGCCATACTGAACACGACTAAGCCACACACAATAAAGCAGATGTAGAGCTTTTTAGGCCTTTGCAAATATGTCAGGGCATGAGGCTTTGACTACAGCTCACATACCAAACCTTTGCTACAGGCCCTGATGAAGGCACAAGTGACGAAAGAAAAGATTGAATGATCTGTGAGCATGGAGGAAGTATTTGCTGAACTCAAGAAAGCCATTTGCACGGCAGCAGTTTTAGGGATTCCCAATTATGCAGAGGAATTTTATCTGTTTTCAAACACGAATGGCAGCGTTATGACGGCAGTGCTCACACAGAGAACCACATTGGGGTACAAGCTCCTGGCATATTATAGTAGAAATTTAGACACAGTGATGAGAGGTCATTTCCCTTGGGAACAAACTTTAGCTGCCATAGCGTTCGCCATCGAGAAGGCTACAAACATTGTGATGGGATGCTCAATGACGTTGTACATCGAGCACTCGCTATTTGCTTTTCTAGAGAAATCGAAGGGCACACTGACATCTCAGAGAGCTTCTGCTTATGAAGTGATCATATCGAATCCATCGATTAAGATAGTCTGATGCAAGATAGTGAACGCAGCTATGTTCACAGCAGAACCAGTCACTGAAGGAGAGCCAATACATGACTGTGCAAATTATGAAGAACTATATGATGAAATTCCCAGAGCGAAAGAAAATGCATTAGCAGAAGGAGAAATTGTCTTAGTGGACAGTTCCTCGAGGATCGATCAAAGCGATGGACAAAGATATACAGGCGCTGCTGTAATGAAACACACAGCAAATGGAGAATTTCATTATTCAGCAAAGGCTGCAGAATTATTGGTGTTGATACTCGCGAATGAGAATCACGCAGGCCAGGAAGTAACAGTGTACAGTGACTCTGCCAATGTGACGTCCACAGTGCACCAGGCTTGGCTCGCTGGAAAAGGAGGGGCTACCTCCGAGTGGACGGTACACCAGTGCAGCATGCAGCCTTATTGGACAAGCTGATCAAGGCACTACAGCTCCCAGTGGGCATAGCAGTCGTGAAATGCGCTGCCCACACGAAAGGGACAGATTTGATCTCACATGGAAATCAAGCAGCAGACGCAGAAGCCAAGCATATAGCATCCAAGAGCAAGACGATAATGGATGTGGATGTCACAAATGGAAATGAAAAATATGATTGTCGCACAGAGTGAACCTGAGAGCTACAATAATATGGGGCAAACACAGTTAATGGAACTCCAAGGGGAGACAGCACAGGAGGAGAAAAACCTCTGGAAGCGGTGAGGGTGTTCTTGAAACCCCTACGAAAGCTTGTGGCAACAAGACAGCACTGGTAAACCTGTAATGCCTATAGCCCTGTTAAAAATAGCACTGGAGCAGTTACACTATCCAGCACACATGACAAAAGAGAATCTAGCGGCAACTCTCGCTGAAGACTGGTTCATACCGAACTTAGCAGAGCATGTCGCAATTTCTTATGGTGAACTGTACAATTTGCCAACAGTTCACGGATGGGAACACACTAAGAGTAATTCGAGGAGTCATCCCAAGGCCCAATGGACCTTTTCAGCACTTGCATGTTGATTACGTTGATATGATTCAAATATGTAACAGGTACAGGTATTTAATTGTTGTGGTGTGTCCATTCTCTAGATGGATAGAAGAAGGTCCATGTACACACCCAGACTCTACTTGTGCGGCGGCCAGATTTTTAGTGATGGAGGTATTTCCCAGGTGGGGAGTATGTGAAGTAATGAGATCAGATAACAGGACTCACTTTGTAAATGAAGTTTTCGAGCAGATCAGCTTGTTCCTTGGTATAAAGCACAAGTTCTCGTCGGCATATCACCCGCAAGGTAACTGAATATGTGAGGAGCTCAATGGCTTATTAAAGGAGAGGATAGCCAAATTGAAGCTTACTCTATGAAAGGAACGGTTACACTGCCTTCCTTTGGCACTGTATGCACTCAGGAACCAACCCGGTTCTGACCATCATCTTACACCACATGAAATAGCCACAGGAAGAAGAATGCACACCCTGATTCCCCGAGACAGAGCTAAGATGTGATGCCCAGCCAACAAGAGAAATCTTAGGGTCTGAAATGCAAAATTACTTGAATTGCGTGACATCTTGTCTTACTGTAATTTCAGGCCAGCTGCAGCGACGACAAAAAGGGTGCACGGAACACAGAATGAGATACTACTGCAGACACAGCTCAAGGACTATGTCTTCCATCAATCTTCCTTGGAGACACCATCCTGGTGAATAACCATGCGAGGAAAAGGTGGGACGAGCCAAGGTTTAACAGTCCCTTTACAGTGGAAGACTGCACTCCCTCTGCATTGAAACTGCAAGGAAGAAGAGCTTGGATCTTTTTGGGTGACATCAAGCCATACATTGGAGAAGGCCCCCTGCCTGCACCCCGCTGTGAAGAGACTACGGATGATGGGGAAGTACCACACCACGTGCAGACACGATCCACGACGAGGAAGAAGGACTGATGATCAGCAGCAAGAAAACACAAAGAACTTTTGTGCACAAGTTGTGGCTTCATTTTGGACATTCCTATGAGCTAAAAAGGGGATAAGGACATAAAAATTGACACTCTGTGTATCCTAGTTGCATAGTGAAGAAGAAAAATTGCACTTATAAGCCACAACATTGTCTGTTGACTTTGAACTTTGGACTAAGGCACACTGAAGCCTTGATTAGAAAATAATATGCTACATTTTGATCGAGGACACATAAATTGGAAGAAAATACAGTATCCAGATTCTTTCCACACAGAGACTTTGTTCAGATTCACTTATGCTGTCCCACAGTAGCATCATCACCAAAGATGTGTTAGCATATTTCTATTTAGTGCTAAGATTGTACCCGTCACTGGTGGGGAGACTCACCAGTATTACTGACTTTCTTCAAGATCCTGAAAACACAAAGACTATAAGGAGGCTGCTTACTGTAAGTGCTGAGCAGTTCCTCCTGCTTCCAGAATACAGCGAAGAAAACCCAAATGTCCCAAGCGGAGGAAGCAGCAAATAGTCTTATTAATGTATTGTTCTTTCGTCTAATTGAAAACTGTCCAGATCTTGTCGGAAGAACTACAGACGTGTTGACATTTCTTCGAGATCCAGCAAATCCAGAACGTCTAAGTATAATCCTAAATGGAATTATTATTCAAGTTGCTCTTCACGCACACCGGAATTGTAGAAACTGTTCATAGTGAGTGAGGGCCAAACAGGTCCAAACTCCGCAAATGCAGGAGAAATGTCCCTGTCACCAGAAGACAGCAGATTGGTGAGTAATCTTTTCTTTCGCCTAATCGAGGATTTTCCAGAGCTTGTGGGGAGACATGTCGATGTTGACATCCTCACATTCATCAGAGACCCAGCAACTTCTACGCAGATGGGCATGCTATTGCATGGTATCGTGATGCAAGTCGAACTTTATAACCATCAGCAGAACTATTTGAGAAGATTTTAAACTTTCCGCCGAGGCACATATCGAGAGAGTAGTGCCAGAGATTTCATTTTTTTTACTATACTGACAAGGACACAGCATGTCTTCGGGAATGAAGCAGATCAGAGACACAGATTGGGAACTAATATACTTTGAACATGCACAGTAAAGAGACTTGCAGAATTATTGCCTGATTTGGACACTTCCCATAGCCTAGCAAGATAACTGTATCCGGAGATAACAGACAATCAAGTGTACAAAGGGGGACAACTGTTTTAGTACCTGCAACTCACAGGCAGAACATACAGAATCCAGAGATAATATTGTTTAGAAGTTGTATTAAAAGTTAGCATCTTTCAACGGATGATCGAGATGGGGATCCAGAGCCGCAATCTCGTCCTCCCTCAGGGGTAGAGACGTCTGTACTTTTCTGGAAGTAAATGCTGTAGATTGACCTACAGAGGTAATATGTATTTATGCATTATATTCATCATTGTTTTCCTGTCACTGAGGATCAGAACTGCATTTTCTATTGGTGTACAAAGTGCTCCAATCCCAGTGCACCCACCTAATGGTGCCCACATGAAGCGCACAAAGGCACCCAGACCTTACATAGTCATTCCAGTCCCTAGGAAATCTGATGGTGGAGTGAGTGAACTTGAGATGGATGTGATTTGGCAATGACACACACACACTTATGGTAACAAGCAAAGTGAAAAGCCGGAGACAGGGTCGGCAGAGTGTGAATGTAAAAAGGTTACTGACAACCACACGCATGCAAACATTGAATGCACACATGCCAGGTCTAGTGTCAATAACTGCAGAACCACAATCCGAAGCATGGGAGAAGAAGAGACTGCTTACTATGAGAAGTTCCACTGCAAGTGAGGTGACAAGACAAGTGGAGAAAAATTGACCTGTAAAGAGACAAAAGGAGCTAAAGAATGAAACAACCAAGATATTATTAATAAGCGTACATGACCCAAGGAAGGGGACAAGTCCAAGTTCTACAATACAGCCATACACTGGACCAATGACAGAATGGATATGGACATTTTTGACCAAGAAAAAAAGAATGCAAGAGTAGTTGGAGAAGAAAGCAACGGAAATTACATTAATGAACACCCCTGACACAACACTGAGACAAAGACAAGCTTGAAGAAAATCTCACAAGCACAGCTGATAGCAGAATCACAATGGCCGTTGTTAGCCAGAGTCAGGAAGAGGCAAGAGGAAATAGAAAGAATTGCCAGACTTTCCTCCACTAGACTGGCACAGATGAAGAAACCTACATCATGGATCAGGGTACACGAGAATCCTCCAGCAAGAAGAAGCCATACGGATGCATTCAGGGATGTAGTTATAGCAATTTACATGAAAACCTTAAGAAGCAAGAGAAGCATACATGGGGACGACAGTGAACTAAACGATTACTTGTACAGCACATCTCATTTGGGAAACAACATCTGGCAGCACATGAAAGAAGTTGGAAGACGAAGTTCAGAGGGGGAATGTTTTGTTTGTGCACTCCTACCATACAGCAAGGAGAAGTCCAAGATCTTCGTAGCTGTAGAAATTGACATCCAGACAGCACATTGTCTTTCACACATAGAAATGTGCAAAACCAGTTCATGGGTTGTGATGCCTCACTGAAATGGGCAACTGAAGCAACTGATCCAATTGAAGACGATTATGTCCAGGACATAAAGACAAGAAACAATGGAAAGACAAAACACAACACGTATATGAGAAGCCTGGAGTTAAAGGAGCGGCGATTAGTTGAGAAGCAAACCAAAAAATGAACGTCCAAGGAAAAACTCCAGAAGAGGCTCGAAGTTGGAAAAACAGAGGCCAAATGCAGATTTGGGGAACAGTGCTTTCACCAGATGAATGGGAGAAAGGAGTAGTGATTTGCAGGGCATGGATGGTACTTGGAACCTGAAAACAAGCAATTGAAAATGCACAAAGGATATGCAAGCCATTATGGCCAAAGCTTGCAAAACTGCTGACATGGGTCAAAGATAGTGGAGGACTCCTGCAGATAGTACCACTGGAGAACACAAAATTGTGCTTCAGGAATAATGGCACTAGAAAGATGGGAGAGAATCAGAACTGTGGACGAATCTTTGATGCTCCATGAATGATGCATGGAACTGCAGTAATTATGGATCATTACCGGGCATGTGGATCCAAAGCATACATCAGACTGCTGAGAAACTGGGGAGGTATATGCACAATAGTGAATGTCCACGTTCCACCATTGGTGATCCCGAAGAGTGACCTGAACATTTACAATTTCCCGAAAACAGATGCCCACCTCAGGATGAATAGATCTGTGGAACTTCTGACTCGAATGAAAAGAGAGAATTACTTTTCTGCCAAATCAGAAGAAGCATTTCACGCAATCCCACATGAACACAGGCTGTTCAGCCTCACTTCATCAGTGTTCACGACAATCTTCATGCCAAGATTTCAAGTTGGAGAAAATACTAAATGGTTGCAGATAACCAAATGGGAACTACTGCAGACCATCAACACAACCATAAAGGGATCCAATGGAATCAAAGAGGAGTTAAGGGCAGTCCGACTGATGACTCTCCAGAACAGATATGTACTTGACATGATCACAGCTATGGATGGAGGAGTTTGTGCAAAAATCGGAGAATCATGTTGCACGTTTATAAAATCTCATGACGAAGAAAATGGAACCTTAACAGAAGCCATAGGTATGCTGACGAAACTACAGAATCAAATGATTGATGAAACTGACGAAGTAGACAACGGCAGTTGGTTTGGATCACTATTCTCATGGGTTCCACAATGGATGGCAGATGCATTCAAGTTCTTAGGAGCCCTGCTAGTGATGATATTGCTAGGATTCTGTGTTATCAAGATAGTAATATCTCAGTGCCAGTAAACTGCGAAAAAAGCCATAGGGATGAAGATCATGATTGATGTCGAGCCAGGATGGAAGCCCAAAGACCTGACTGACAAAGCAATAAGAGACTTTGTGAAGGCCAGCATTCATGCACCAGAAGGAACAAAGTTTCTATATCCAAGGAAGCATAGAAATTATTTGGGAAGATGGGTCTACAGCAGCCCAAATGGACAGTGCCAACTAATGACATGGAACAAGGATGAACATGTGAGAACATCAGCAAGTTTAAAAGGAGTAATAAAGATATGGACCCCAAAGAGACATTTCTTCAGACCATCCTGTATAGACACAGAAGATGAAGAAAGAATGGACACAAGTAATGAAGTAAAAGGGAATACAGAGGAACCAAAAAAGATGGATCCAAAGGAAAAGATGAAAGTGGTTGATGAATCACCCAGAGGGGGGAGTGTAGAGGAGGACCCAAATGCAGCCCGCACTCCAACCATCCATTTTGAAGTGCCAGGAACATTCACGCCGAAATATGTGACGTATGATGAGCAAATAAACCAGCAGAGAGCCGCAGCTGTCCAATTGAAGGCAATCCTCAATAGGATTTTAAAGTGGTGGGCTAGGATAGAGACAGATCTGTAGAATTATTGGTTGGTAGGTTCGGCACTAGGTTTCTTAAGAAGAAGTAAGATGGGGATGTTCCATAGCAGGAGGTGAGGATACTAGCAGAGAGAGAGAAATTAAATAGGGCTGAGAGGTGAGCAGATGTTAAGGTTGCAAGACATATTATTGTCTGTGGTGCAAGGGGTGAATTGGGGTGCAGGAGGAGCAAAGGATGGGTAAAAGGTCAATTGGTGAGCTTGGGGGGAATTGGGATATAAGAGAGCATGGAAGTTGGGAGGAGAGGAGACTGTGGGAGTGGTGTGAGAGTTAGGCTGGGCAGGTTGACATATATTTCAGTGATTTTACACGAGAAGAAGGAGTAATAATAAGCAGTGGAGGTAGAGGTCAATATGGGGGAGTTATTATGGTTCAACATTAGGGAACGTTTTTGACTTTGTGAGTGTAGGGATGTAATACGTATAGCATAGTAGGAGGATTAATTGGGTCAGAGCTGTGGTGATGGTCAGAGGAGAGTCTTTGTAAATGGTGAAGATATATTTTTCAGCAGCTGTGTAAGAAATGATGCATGGTTTTCCTTAATATTTGGATAGTTGGGGATTTCTATGGTGCGGTTGGAAGAGGGTGAAAGAGCAGGCAGGATAGTGATCAGTTAAAGGAGTGGACAACGCAAAGTCATAGTCAATAAAGGCACATTCAATAGCTCAAGCAAGAGGAGGGGAAGGAGCTTGAATTAAGACTTAAGTTAAGGAACTGGACAATGTAGTCATGCTTACATCTATGCTTTGTGATAGACGTGGAAGGGGTTAGCATGAGTGGAAGGGGAACAGATGGTAAATAGAAGGAGTGGGTGATCATGGGGGAGGGGTCAATTTTCAGAGAAGAGGACGCTAGGTTGTTAGGTAAGAATATTATATTGAGAGTTATCTTGGGAGAGGTTGGGACGGTTATGTAGGTTGATTCCAGAGTTGTCAGATAAGGAGGAACTGATGAGCTTTATTGTGTTGAGGGGGCAATGTCAGACATAATAGCCGCGGGGATATCAGCTGTGAATGTGTCAAATAGGAAGTCAGCAAAGGAGAACAACTGGCTGAGGGAACAAGAAGAGTAGTAGATTAGGAGGGTATAAAGGGGTTGGGTACAAGCATTTATTCATTATTTATTTATTTTATTTCTTGATAATGCGCCAGCTTGTCCAGGGGCCTCAGGGTGCACACAAGACAGACATGACAAAAACAACACGGCATGGCAGTTAGACTGTGATGTGCTCAAAGAGGATGGATGAAGTCAGAAGGGGGAAAGAGGCTGAATGAGTGTATGCACAAGCCGGGCCCAGGTTTCTTTTTATAATTTCACATTACTTATTTACAGTTACTTAAGGACATTGGGCCTCAGTACAAGGTTGGCGTTCCGATAATAACGATATCGGTAATGCAATATCGGCATCCATATTACGACCCTAGAGAACTGTGCTACCGGCATGTACAGGGACCCATTGTGGCCTTGCACCACCATACCAGCAGGCGCACAGGCGCATGGCCGCCCTGCCAGTAACATTGGCATGCCGCTAGGAAGAGGACATTACGAGTTGAACGGAAATGCACATACCGGCATCCAAATGCTGGTAAGAAGGGCCACCATGATGCCGGCAATACCGGCATCACGGATCACCCTTTAATAGTAAAGTGCTGTGTTCCCAACTGCCACAGGTGCACACAATCAACACAGGTGGAGGCACTGTAGCCTGGCCCTGCACAAAAGGAGCACACCCACACACCACACCCCTTCCAAGACTAAAATGATTCCACTTGCAGTTGCGATACTGGATCTGAAGGACATGCCTGCACTGCTACTCCTTGAGCAGGCAGTACACCAGGGATTACAGAAGGAGGGTGGGATCGCCCCAGCAAATCCCACCAGTGCAGGCAGTGGTTCCCCGCAGGCAGCCACCAATCCTTTGAATAAGGGCCAGTCAATTCAACTTAACCCCAGCACAGATCATCCACACCCTGTACCGCCTGGACAGGGACACCATCACCACCATAGTGGATCTAATACATGAAGACTTGGTCAGCCTGATCAACATTCACACCGCCATCTCCCCTTTGCTGAAGGTGGCGTCTGCGCTCCACTTCCTGGCCACAGGCACCTACCAGCCACAGTGGGCCTGCTGCATGGCATCTCGCAACCATGTTTCTCCGGTGTGCTAAACCAAGTGCTGGATGCAATCCTAAAGCATGCAAGGGCCCACATAACCCTACCACGGACAGAACAGCAGGTGAATGACACCAAAATAGCAATTCATGCACTGGCAGGCATGCCCAATGTCCTTGGTGACCTCGACTGCATCCACGTGGAGTTGGTAGTCCTGCAAGCCGTGGAGGTGGTGTACCACAATCGCAAGCTATACCACTTCATCAATTTGCAGATGGTGTGTGATGCCAGCAAGATGATAACACCTTGCTCTGGCAGATTCCCAGGATCCACGCATGATGCAATGGTGCTGCAGAACTCCTCGCTACCCCGCTGTATGGAACGAGATGCTGCACAACGTGCCTGGCTGCTGGCTTAGTCTGCCCTCTGGGCCATGGGAGTGTATTGTGGGGGGGTACATGCATATGCAACCTGTTTGCCCTCTGGGCCATGGGAGTGTATTGTGGGGGGGTACATGCATATGCAACCTGTCTGCCCTCTGGGCCATGAGAGTGTCCGCAATGGGGTGTCTGGACACTGTCCATGCTGGCAAACACTGTGCCCATAATCATACAAATAAGATGCATGCCACAGAAAATGGAGACCGACATATTCGGGCCACACACCAATGTGTAAATGTCAGACTCAAAATCAGCACACACCCCTGAATTTGTCCACTCAACATCACCTGACAGTAACGACAGCACCACAATGCACCATCATGCAGTCACAAAGCTGAATACACATGACCGCATCGAAGCACCTCGCAGGTCATGCATCCATGAGGGTGCAGTATGAATTCCCACTCAGGGAAATCCCCTGTCACTGCCCCTCCCCGAAAGTAACACTGCATAACACCATGGAAACATGTGCAGATGAATACTAATGGGAAACACATGTGACAAGGATGCCTCAAATTGGAGCCATTAAGTATTGAACAACACCTACATGGGTGCGATTGGTGCGGGAATCACCCACAGCACATGAGTACCAGCATGCAAGTCGATAGCCTGCAACATCCAAGGAACACATGGTCTCATGCCCTGCCACACAACCCTCACATGTGAGTACATGTGAGTACATCATGGACCTTGTCACTCCATCTGGGTGGTTGGTGATTCCAATGTCAAACCCCCTAAGTCATGTATGTCACCCAAGACCAGCACCATGGAGTGCCAAGTTTTGTACAGGGCAGATAGTTGCACAGATGTGAAGTCAATAGCTGCCAACACAATATACTGCATATGAACATGAACGATGTACAGACTGAGCACAAATGGAATAGAAGAAATACCCTTACACATGATTTATTGTGCTCCCATGCAGTTGATGCTGGATATCCCCTGAAGCCGTGGCTCCTCACCCCTGTCAGGAATCCACAGAACAGGCACAAAGAGGACTACAATCGTGCCCATACACACACTCGTGTGGTCATAGAGCAGACCTTTGGCCTGTTTAAGGCCCGGTTTTGCTGCCTCAGCAGATCTGGTGGGGCACTCCTGTACGGGAATGAGAAGGTGGGCAAGATAGTCATGGCATGTGTCATGCTACACAATATGTGCATCAGACGGAATGTGCCTCTGCCCCCTGATGCTGATCTGCAACCACCTGACGATGAGGATGAGGAGGGTGGAGATGGGGCTGCACTTCAGGGAGGCAGTGATGCACAGGATGGACGTGCCGTGCATCAGACTTTGATTAACCAATGTTTCTAGCACACATGGATGCGGAGTGTGACATGGAGGTGGGACTCAGGGCACTGGGTGTGTCAGGTGGCGCACTCATTTACGGTCCTGAGAATGTGGGCAAGATCATCATGGTATGTGCCATGCTGCACAACATGTGCATCCAGCGGAACGTTCCTCTGCCACCTGACATGGACCAGCCACCACCAGATGAAGAAGGAGATGAGGAAGGAGAAGATGTTGCACATTGGCCAGGCAGCGATGCACATGAGGGACGTGCTGTGCACCAGTCATTGATAGACCATAGTTTCTGATGCACAGGGATGCAGAGGGTGATATGACTGTGGGACCCTGGGCACTGTGACAGGGGGAATATGGGCACTGGGTTTGAGGATGAATTTGCACTGTACAGTGTCATGCAATAAAGTGACACAAGCTGAAGAAGCAATGTCCAGTCATGTCATTTCTTTACACAACAGGTTTATTGAACAGATGTTATTTACAACATGAATGAAACCTCCACCCCACACACCCCACACAGCCCCTACCACCTCCCCACACCACCCAGCAGCCCCACACACCCCCTCCCCCTGCCCCCAACCACTAACACCTGCACACCTCCCGTAACCCCACCCCTAACACCCGCACACAACAAGAGCACAACATGAGTCTAGATGCTCATCCAGGCAACACATGCAGTGTACCCCTGCTACTGCCGTCCACTTCCCGATGGAGGGGGTTGCATGTCTGTGCACCGCATGCTGCACAGGAACCTGCGCACGGGGCTCGTCTGAGTTGAGCTGGCAGGTGTGGTGTTGGAGGAAGTGGATGGATGTGTCTCAGTTGCCACAGGACGCCGCTGCTCCATGGTGTTGGCCATCCTCTATAGTATCTGGGCCACAGTTGCAAAGACCTCATGGACCCGCTCAGAATTTTAATTTACGGCCTTGATGATGGCCTCAGTATTCTCCCTCATCGCCCGGCGTGTTGCCTCCCCATCGACAATGTATTGCTTTACAAGAGCATGCATGGACTTTTGATGGCCCTCCAACCTCAACAAGCATCCCTCGAGGTCCCGTATTGTGGGGGAAGTGGACGTTTCCATGGCTGGGGTGGATGTGCGCAGGACGGGGCTGTCCTCTGGTGGAGACCAATCCCCCTGGCTGCCCTGGCCTTCAGGCTCATGCTAAGGGGTGCCCTGTAGTGTTTCCTGCAGGCTGGGCGTATGGCCACCATCCCCCAACATGCTGCCTCCTTCATGGGTGACTTCCTCTTGCCCCTCGTCCTCATCGGCACTATATTGTGCGGATGCAGCAACCTCCACCAACTGAACTTGTGGCTGCCGATTGCGTGCCATCATGGTCGCTTGCCACAGATGTGGCCCCATCCTGTGTGATGTATGTCTCCAGCGGAACGTTCCTCTGCCACCTGACATGGACTAGCCACCACCAGGTGAAGAAGAAGATGAGGAAGGAGAAGATGTTGCACATTGGCCAGGCCGTGATGCACATGAGGGACGTGCTGTGCGCCAATCATTGATAGACCATAGTTTCTGATGCACAGGGATGCAGAGGGTGATATGAATGTGGGATCCTGGGCACTGTGACAGGGGGAATATGGGCACTGGGTTTGAGGATGTATTCAAACTGTACACTGTCATGCAATAAAGTGACACAAGCTGAAGAAGCAATGTCCAGTCATGTGATTTCTTTTCACAACAGGTTTATTGAACAGATGTTATTTACAACATGAATGAAACCTCCACCCCCACACACCCCACACAGCCCCTCCCATCTCCCCACACACCCCAGCAGCCCCACACACCCCCTCCCCCTGGCCCCAACCACTAACACCCGCACACACCCCTTACCCCCACCCCTAACACCCGCACACAACAAGAGCACAACATGTGTCTAGATGCACATCCAGGCAACACGTGCAGTGTACCCCTGCTACTGCCGCCCACTTCCCGATGGAGGGGGTTGCATGTCTGTGCGCCGCATGTTGCGCAGGGACCTGTGCACGGGGCTCGTCTGAGTTGAGCTGGCAAGCGTGGTGGTGGAGGAAGTGGATGGATGTGTCTCAGTTGCCACAGGACGCCGCTGCTCCATGGTGTTGGCCATCCTCTATAGTATCTGGGCCACAGTTGCAAAGACCTCATGGACCCGCTCAGAATTATAATTTACGGCCTTGATGATGGTCTCAGTATTCTCCCTCATCGCCCGGCGTGTTGCCTCCCCATCGGCAACATATTGCTTTACAAGAGCATGCATGGACTTTTGATGGCCCTCCAACCCCGACATGCGTCCCTCGAGGTCTCGTATTGCGGGGGAAGTGGACGTTTCCATGGCTGGTGTGGATGTGCGCAGGACGGGGCTGTCCTCTGGTGGAGACCAATCCCCCTGGATGCCCTGGCCTTCAGGCTCATGCAAAGGGGTGGCCTGTACTGTGTCCTGCAGGATGGGTGTATGTCCACCATCCCCCAACATGCTGCCTCCTTCATGGGTGACTTCCTCTTGCCCCTCGACCTCATCGGCACTATGTTGTGTGGGTGCAGCAACCTCCCCAACTGAACTTGTGGCTGCCGATTGCGTGCCATCATGGTCGCTTGCCACAGATGTGGCCCCATCCTGTGTGATCTATGTCTCCAGGGAGGCAGGGGCAGGTGTTTGTTGGACCGGTGTTGGGGGCTGTGCAGCGGGTTGGGCACTGGTGTGTGCGTTGTGAGCCCCTTGGCTCATCCCTGTGGCCCTGGCCGTGGATGGCCTGGTGCCATCGTCCTGACCCCTGAACCTCTTGGCAGGTGTCCTGGGCTGTGGCGCTGCATGGTTCTCATTGCTGTCTGCATCAGTGCCTGTGGGGGACAGAGAGGCAGGGCATCAGTGATGGGAGTACTTGCATCATACATGCGTTGGTGTTTGTGCAGTTTGGGCCTTGTGGTTTGTTGCATGCTTGTTGGCGTGGTGGACGGGGTGCTTGCAACATTGTGGGGGGGAGTAGTATTGGCATCCCCCATGTGTAGTCAAGTTTTCCATGGTGTCTGCTGTGAGGCCAACAGGTGTGTTGTGGCTTGCGTGCTGTGTGAAATGTGAATTTTGTTTGTGTATTGGGTGTGTATTGGTTATAGGAGTCGCACGCAGCATGCATTTTGATGTGACAGTGGTGGGTCCAGCTTCTTGACAGGGATGTGTGTATATGTGTATGATGGGCCATGTATTGGATATCATCAGGTTCACATTTCTTGGCCTACATTTTACTTTGAATGTCAGATGTTTGTGGGGACTTGTGTGGTGCACAAAAGGTCACTCACCTTCATCAGCCGATGATGGCACTCCATACTCCGCTCCACCATCTCCTTCAGTGGCCTCCATGTTGATGGTGGAGCTACAGTTCTCTTCCCACCTCAACAGCTTTATGGGGGAGTTTGGACCTCCATCTGTCTGTTGCCAGACCCTGGCTGCGGTTGGCCGATAGGATGTATCGGACTCACAAGCGCTGGTCGTCCCAGCGCTTCCTGCAGTCCTTTACTGACCGTGCGGTGGTTCCAACTGCACTCACCTTTCTAGCAGTCTCCTCCCATATTCTTTTCTTCAGTAGCTGTGCTGGACGACGCAGGTCTGCACTGAAGACCACATCTGCCTGCTCCACTAACGTATCAGCAATCATATTTAGCTCATTGTCGCTGAAACACGGTTTTCGCATATGTGCTGCGCCTTTCTTGGTGACTTTCGACATTGTCCACCACTAGGGGTTGGGAAGTTGGCTGCTCAGGTCCTGTTTGCGGAGGATTGCAATGGATTGTATTTTTTAAGATGGCCGCTGGTGCGTTTCCTGTTCTGGCGCGATGATGATGATGCTTCTGGTGCCGGTAGTGACAGTACCGATAGTGGCGGTACCGTTATTTAGAGTACCAACGGTGCTGGAGGAGGTTTCAGCAGATTCCTTGATGTCGCTATCTGGGGGTGGGGCGACTTTACCAGCAAGCCGGTGCATCCGTTAACGGCATGCAGGGACACACATGCACGCAGACTCATAATCGTACGTTATTTGCAGCGTGGGTACAGCACAGACACTTTCATACCGGTATGCCTGTAATTACGGTTTGTTACCGCCTATCTCGTAATGAGGCCCATTGAATATCTTCGGCCTCCCAAGAGGAATGTTACTATCTGCAGACTCCGATAGGTGAAACATTAAAGCAAACGTCATGACCATTTGTCACTAACGGTCGCCCAAGCTGCCTCACACACTCAGGGATTCCTTCTCCCTCGGTTCACCTCATGGCACTTGTGTTGTCCACCCACTTCGACACGCATACTGTGTCATACAGCATATGTTGAAAATATCAAACTGCAATTAAACAAAACCTAAATCCAAGAATGCCAAGGGAGTGGTATTGCACGCTGCATGTCTGCAGGTTATGCAGCTCTATTGACCCACGCAGAAACTACGCCACACTTTCTTATACTACAATGTTCAAACCTTTAAAGCCTGTGAATCTGTGCCCCACTAGGCCTCTAGGTCCCCTCCCACTGTGTTACTGTTGATTTGCAAATATGTGCCCCTCAGGCTTCTCTCCCATTTTTAGGTCCCCCTCCACTGTATTACTGTTGCTCTGTGAATCTGTGCCCCACTAGTCCTCTCTCTCGCCTTTGGGTCCCCTTCTACTGTGTACTGCTGATCTGTGAACTGTTCCCTTTGGCTTTCTATACCCCCCCCCTCATCTGCGGTTCTGTTGTACTGTTGTGGTTGCTGGTGTAATGTTGTGTGTTACCTATCTCCCCATGTTGCAACCCCTTCTGTTGACCCATTATTCCCTGTTGTGCATATTTTGTAGTGGCTTGGGGCTGTGCAACTCTCCTTTGTTTTCTCACTCCCTCCTCCTCCTCCTCCTTTTCTCATCGTGCCTTCTATGGTGCATTCCATTTCTCCCATCTTGTCTAACTGCTACGCTATCTCGTATCCTAACCCTTTCATTAAGTCTGGAAGTAATAAGTTCAAGAGGGACATCCTGGTCTCCAACCCAGGCCTCTCTATTGCTGATACCTACATCAGTGCTTCTGCCAGACAGACTCTTACAAACATCCTCTTTGTCATTCCTCCACCAGACCTACGGACCTTTCACATGGTCTCAGATCTATCTCCTATATCTTCCTCTCCCATTAATGGTGGTACTCGGTGGGAGTCCCTCTTGGCCTACTTCCACTCTTCCAAGGTCATCATTAATGTCTACCTGAAAGGCACCATCCTGGTCCAGATCCCTCAGACCAATCTCCTTCTGTTTGATAGAAGGCTTCCACGTCTTATCAACTTTGTTATCCTGGTACTCCTACTAGCACCTCTCTGGCTTCTCTGCTACCTCTTGCTTCCACCTCTGCCCTCCCTCTGGCTCCTCTTGCATTTCCGGTAGGTGCATCACTTGCCTGTAGGCCACTCGGAAGACTTTCAAATGTGGCAACCTGATCCACGTCCCTGCTCTTAACTCTCGCTCTGACATCTGCCACCTCCTCGAAGAAATTGACACAGATGTCCTTGCTCTCACTGAGACTTGGTTCACAGCCAGCTCTGTCAGAAAGTTTGAAACTCTTCTCCCTGATGGCTACAAGATCCTCTCTGAGCCCAGAACCATACCCACCCAGAGGTGTATTAGCTCTGAAATTTCCTGAGTGGCTCACTGCTTCTGTCATTCCTAAACAGGCCTACTTCTCCTTTGAATGCCTGGTCTGTAGGCTCACTATCGTTGCTGGCCTGCCTCTCGCTGCGGGCACTATCTATAGGCCACGTGGCCAGGTTGCCCTCTTCCACTAAGAGTGTGCTGACCTCTCCTCTTCTCTCCTTGCATCATCTTTTCAACTTCTCCTCCTCTGAGAGCTCAACATCCACCTGGATGATTCGAATCCCAGCTCTGGGCTTTTCTGCAACCTCTGAGACATGCTCTCTCTCTCCAAGCTTCCCTCTGGTCCGCCACACTCTGTGGGACATACTTTGGATGTTCTCATCTCATCTGACATCCCCTCTCTAACCCACTCACCACTCCTCCCTCTTTAACTGACTTTCTACTCTCATCTCACCTGAAACTCTCTATTCCAAAGGCAAAGCCCACCCCAGCTCTGACACCTACCTTTGCCGTTATTCAGCCCATGAAGTGTGTTTCAGTGGATGCCTTTCATGCGACTTTCTCTGCTCCTCCTACCCCTATGGCTGACTCACCCCCTGACACAGCCCTCTCTAATCTGCATCTTTCTATCTCCAAAACTCTGGACATCCTTGCCCCTGTCATGAGAATTCAGCTGAAGCCTACCTGCAAGTGCAACTCTTGGTATGACTCTGAGCTTGCTGAGAGGAAGTGGAGGGCTTTGGGTGCATCCTCTGACAAACTGGCTTGCCACCTGCTCTTAGGCAATACAGACTCTCTGTCTTGTCCAAGAAGAGAGCCCACATTCAAGCCTACTTCTCTGCGGCCTCTAACAACATGGCCAAACTCTTTAAAAACTATAGGAACCTCGACTTGGCTCTTTTGGCCTACCTGATCTCTACCCTCTGCTCTAACTTTCAGTGTCATGCAGATGACACTTCAGGCTCCCCTAAGCCTCCTCTCCTTCCTCACTCATTCCTGACTGTAGATCCATGATTCAGGATTGGTGTGCCTCCAACAATCTCTGCTTTAATGCCAGTAAGACAGAGATCCTGCTCATTGGGACCCCTGCTCCCTCTTTCCCTCTATCTCTGTCTGGCCACCCTCCTTGGGACCTTTTCCTTCACCCCACTGTGAGGCAAAAAACCTTGGTGTCATCTTCGACTCCACTCTCTGATTTAAATTTTGAGAGGTTTTCAAGGTTTTCTCCACTCTCTCCTCACATCTCAGACATTGCCAAGAAGTGCCACCACCAGCTTCACCTACTCAAAGGTACTCTTCCTTTCTCACCTCACACCAGAAGATCACTGTCTCCAGAACACTGGTTCTCTCTAGTCTGGACTACTGAAACAGCCTCTTTCTCAATCTGCCTTCCTTTACTCTCTGCCCTCTGCACCTAATCCATAACCGGACTGCAAGACTTATCCTTGGCCTCAAGCCCAGGGACAGTATCTCTCCAGCCCTGCTGATTGGCAACCCTCAGAGTCTAACTGGGTACCAGGCTCTCTCTTGATCAATCACTCATGCATTGCCTCCGGGCATACCTCCCACTTAGGGGCTGTAACTGTAACTTCCCACTTAAGGGCTGTAACTGTAACCTGTACAGTCCCTTGCTTCCTTGCACTTACCCAGAGCCAGACTGCACTGGCTGCACTGGGCTGCACTTCTCAGAGCATTGCTGTCCTGTTCCCATTCCCTCCCCCAGGCACTTCCCCCTTCTCCCTTCCCATTGCACTTCTTGTTCTCGCACTTGCATGTGCTGAGTTAAGCAAGGCCTTTCGTTTGTCTTGTCCTCCAACTGCCTAGAAACACTTCTGTACAGCTGCATTATAAATGGAGTATCATATCATATTATATATCATATCATATCATGTATACTGTGGAGATGATGGTACATTTAGTTTACAGAAGTTTGATTTAAATTTTGAGAGGTTTTCAAGGTTTTCTGTGCATAAAATGTTCTGAGTAAACCGTATTGGAGTGGTAAGAATCATACCTATGGCATGTATGCAAAGAAAGGAGGAATGTGTAATTTGTAGAAAGTGTAAACCTTTTGATTCACTTTTGATAAATTGAAGCCGGGCGGTATAGAGTGGGTGCTGCTCTTTTTGGTATTCCTAGTGAAAGAAATAGCAAAAGTGCATTAGTAAAATGTTTTTTTTCCTACGTGTTTGGAAATATGTTAGCATGCTAGAACAACATTAGGCAACAGTTGTGTTTTTACAGCAAACAGTATACATTATCTGTCTAATTTTTAAACATAGTGATTTTGTGCAAAAAATAGCAAGACAATTGTTTAGCTTATTTAATGATGGCTGAAACACAGTAGTAGGTGTTTCCTCTTTATTTGCATCGGGTAAAGTTGTAGAATGATATTCTTCCTTTGGCATAGGGGCAATTATAAATAAAATGTAAACCTGTGTTTAAATGATCAGTTTAATCATAAAGCAGTTAAATCCGTACATTATCTGTGCACTTAAAAGGCAAATTATATTTTTGTGTTAATGCACACAGGTTCCTCTAAAGAGCATAATTTATTTTACAACTATTTACAGTGTACAAGCGCATATGTTTTGCGGTGAGCTGCATGAGGTGCATTGCTTTTGTCACATTTTTGCATACATGTTAAAACATATTGGGTAGTGTAGAAGCAGTACTTTAAATTACTTTACAGGTGATTTGTTATCATGTCTGAAACATTTCAAGTTTTGGTTGTATAAAACATCTTTTCTTTTCACTTCAATTGGAACAGCAATTTTGCAGATCATTCAAAAAAACTGGTCCAGGAATTAACTGCCCTTACCAATCTGCTAAAAACCTCAGTTTGTAGCAGGAATGGACATTTTATCATCAAGGGCATATAGTGCTTAATACATGTTCAATCTATTATTTTGTCCTCACCATTCACCTAAGCTTTCTAACTGGACTAGAGTACTAGACGCTTGAATAAGTATTTGCAAACAACAATGCAAGCTTCAAACACAGAGGATGCATGTAAGAAAATTGGAGAATTTGGGAATTGATGGGAAAATAAACAGATCTCATGAACATAAAAGTACCAATGAAAAATGTATGATTATTGATCTGATTGCATACACTTGTGGTTGGATGAGGAATCACAACTGGATCCATCTGTTGCAAGAAAACTTGGCAAAATGCACACTTACCCTTTCCTCTCTTCAAATACAGTAAGTGGGAACAAAGACATGAAAAAATCCACAGACAATGCTTCACATACTAGGATTGACGTGATTGTCATTAACTGCACATTTTTAGACTGAATATCTGCAGAGGGAAATACACAAGATGAAAAGGAAACCATACACACATAGGGCCCAAATCATGAAATTATCGACGCAGAAAATAGGGTACTTGTGCGAACAACTGCGCGCAAATCAAACTTTATCGATTCATGGAATCAAATACGCTGTACTTTTCCTGGACTTGTGTGGAATTTGCACTGGCTTGGCACGTTTGTGTGAGTCATCAAGGGCCTTGCGCGAGACTCCAAGCAGAGAATGGGTGTGGCTTGCACAGACAGAGGCCTGTGAAGGGGGCGAAAACCAAAAATGGAGAGGAACTTGCAAAAAAGTGGGCATTCTGAGGGATGGACTGCAGGCAGTCCCTTGCATGCCCAAAATTACGCAGCACAAGACATGTTCATGGATTAGATGTGCAACGTCTGGCCTAGGAAATGGCCATGGCAAGTCATTCATCTGATCCGCCACCCAGAGGCATGCATAAGTATAATTGAGTGTAGGATTTGCAGCACGCTGGTGAGGTTGGATGTCGGGTTTCGGGGTTGAGTGTACTCAATTGAACTCTTTCTCCCCACAAACAATATTCATATCTCTAGGAACTCTGTTGTGCCCATTGTCAATACATTTTTCAATGGGTCATATTTCAAAGCTGCTGCTGGGACATCTTCCCAATTACTGATTACATTTCTGAGATGACATATTACTGAAATAGTGATTTGCATTCAGAGTGTCTCATCTCTATTGGCTCATCTCTGTCATTTATGTTTCACTATTCATTTTCTTGTATGGTTGGCGCCGGTGAAATTTCTCCCCAAGCCTCAAGCATGCTTCTAAGCCGATTTCTTATTGCCTTCAGGTCACTAAGAAATGTGCTCATACTGCAGTTTCAATTATTCACCCTCGGGATTTCTCATCAACCAATCTCACGACACTTCAGTGAGTTACAAAAAAACAAGTTCCAAGACTTCTCCTATACTAACAGGTTCTAATCTACAGCAACCTTGCTAAAAATGTGTGCACAAATTCTCAACCAAATGGAAACCAAAACCTAGTTCAGATTTCACCAAAAAGTGTCAGTCTCTGCGGATTTCCAAATAAAGTACCACAAGCGTCTTCAAGAAAAAATCTGTTTCTCTCGCTCGGCTAAATAAATGTACATATATTCATAATACATTGCCAGTCATGAAATACTGCTCTTGGTCAATGTCAACCAAATGTCAACTAATGTCAACCAAATTCCAGATTCAAAGGTCAGTCAGACAATTACGTTCCCCTTCCTACGATGAACAAAATTGTGGACAGCATGCTCTAACTTCAATAACATCTCCAAGACAGACAAAACATGAAACATAAAAAATCTATTTCCACGATGAACTAACAGAAAAAAAAACACAGTTGCACACGATGTTCAAACTTCGACTGCTGCAAAACCGATAAATGTTCCAACAAGCCAGCTGCAATCCATGTTATCAGTCAGCATTAGTGAAGATCTGGGTGTCCCCTCCATTTGTTAGTTTGTAAAACAAAATCCCTACCATTGTCTTGCCCCACCCCTGGGCAAACATGCACCGGTCTTAGACAATCTTAGACAATCCCCCAGGGGGGTGTGTGGATCCCTACACCCCCTTGCTCTCATATCTCAGGCCCTATGTGCACTGTGTTACTCCTAACTCACTTCTAACAACATACACCTATCTTACTCATGTGGACACAAAACACATGAATCGATTCAATTATAACAATGGAATGAATGTATTTATGCACAGCAAAGCGTAATGCAGACAATTCTAAAACACTAGCCAATATCGAATTTGCACCTTTTATGCTTCTGGTGCAAATCTGCCATGCAATAACACTGAGTTTTGTGGAAAGAGTGGCTCTGGAGAGATTGTGGGTGCGCACTACTGAAGTAATGAGAACCTTGGTAAGTAAGAGCATTGTGGCGGCGGCTGCAGCCGTGTGGTTAGGCTGGTGATTTTCCACTATCAATTATATATAAACTGTATTCTGAAAAGATGCTAGCCTCACAGACTGCACTCATACATACATAGTACCCATTTCTTTTTCTAAAACAAGAATTGCTTATATAAAATGCTTGCTGTATCAATTACTATTGTTTTTACGCCCTGAAGACGGCCTAGTCAGGTTGAAACACGTGTTGGCGTGACAAAGTGCATTTTTATGAATGTATATCTGAAATCTGTTGAGATAACAAGGCGTGACATACTCCTTGGCGTAACAAAGTTCATTTTATGAATGTAACAATTGACACCTCGTTGAGATAACAGGGCATGACAAAGCCCTTTTCATGAATGTAAAATTGACCTTTGTTGAGATAGCAATGTATGCAATTAATACATTTGTCTATTGGAGTATTTAAAATACAGGAACCTTACTTTACACACTCACAACGTGTCTCTTATCCTTACTTTCTAATCCAAAATCCTTACTAATTAAAACAACACTGTTGGGTACTATGTCTGTATGAGCGCAGTCTGAGAGGCTAGCATCTTTTCAGAATACAGTTTATATGTAGGTGATAGTGGAAAATCACCAGCCTAACCACATGGCTGCAGCTGCCCCCACATTGCTCTTACTTACCAAGGTTCTCATTACTTCAGTAGTGCACACCCACAATCTCTCCAGGGCCACTCTTTCCACAAAACTCAGTGTTCTAATACTTTTCAGGCCCAAGTGTGATTGCGGCACTGGTGTCCAAATATGGATTCATTACCAACCAATTGATTCAATATGGCTGAATACTTAAAAAACCCAGAGGAAGATAGCGCTGCTCTATTTGCACCCAGAGGTACAGATACTAACCCATTCAAAGCCAGACCAAATGTCACAGAAACACTAGCCTAAAAAGTATCAAATTGGAATGACTGTGCAAAAAAGAAAGAAATACATATTGGGAGCAAGTCTCTCTCAAAAATTATATTCAACAGAATATCATACCCAGAGACCTGAGAATATTACTTTTCCCAGACTTCATAAATAAGGATGATCAAGATCTAGCAGCCGACTGGGAAGCTAATATAACCTGTAGCTCAGAAAGTATGATGAAAATACTGGTAACACATGCAGAGCGGGAACACACAGAGTAACTTTAGAAATAGAAAATACCAAGGCAGAAATCACAGAAATGAAAAATGCAGACAGTACAAAAGAGAAAAATGTTGACAAAATGAATCAGATATTAGAGAATACCAAGATGAAATCAAACTACACAAATTTAGAAAATTCTATAGAGATGAAAAAGATTATTTGAATGACAGAGTGTACACCTACCAACCCAAGTTTGACGGAGATCAATCATCAACTCCTACTCCCACCATATCACCAGTTACCTCTGACGCAGACTCAGAATCAGAAATTACTGAGAGTACCGAACACCAAGGACAAGCTTCAACAGCTGAATCCTTACAATTCAAAAGAAGAGGCTTTCTTGCCGAAATTAAAAGATACAAGAAAGGGAATCAAACTATGTATAATCCTCAGCACAAACAAGTACGGTTCCAAAAGAATGTCCCTTTAGGACAAAAAACCCCGACTACACCAACGACGTCAGAGGAAGAAGAGAAAGAGAAGCAAACAGGCGAGGACGGGAAAACACAGGAAAAAGGTTCACCAGATCAAGTCTCAAGAATACAAGACCAAAACCGATACTGAAAGCTTAGTCATCAACCTATCAGATAAACACCTCACCCAACAACAATTATCAGTGCTTAACTATTGCCTCTCGTTTGCACCCAGCACTGTATCAGATATGACAGAGGTACACATTGATTTGTACAAATTTACTAGAAAACTTAAATTGAATTTTTTTTCATAATAAACCAATAATGTTTACTCAACCAGAAACAATGCCGCCTATCAGTAAAAAAACCATTCAAGAAATTGAGAATATACAGTTACTTTCCAACTTATCTGAAGAAGCACTAATAACTATCAGGGATATACAAAGGGAACTTGGTATACACCCACGGAACCTGGACATGAAAGAACATAAAAAAAGATCAAAATGTATGCCCCCTTTTGGAGGAGAAAATGTTATAGATACATTCTACAAATCAGTCACTAAGGATATCCACACACATATGGACTGTATCCAATCAAGCATCAGCAGCAAATAAATCCAATCTGACAAAGGGGGAACGTGATGCATTACACAAAATATGTAAGGATACCTCAATTATCATTAAAGAGGCAGATAAAGGGGGAAATATAGTCATCCTTAACAGAACAGACTATATAAAAATGGCAGAGGAACACCTATCCACCCCTGGCTGCTATAAGAAGCTTACTAGTACGTGCTCAACGTACTAGTAAGTACAACGCCCTACGAGCTCAAATTTGAAAGAATTACAACTGACGCTACAACAATGGTATGATCAGGGTCTCCTAACTGACGATAAAAAAAGCATTTTTATCTGTGTCAAAGCCAATGAGGCCTACTATATACTTTTTGCCGAAAATCCATAAACTTTTTGATCATTTACCAACAGTGAGACCAATAATGAGTGGACAAGGAGGAGCCACAGAGGCACCAGCTGACTATATCGATAGCAGTATTACAAATCTGGTACTAGAAATCCCAGCATATCTTAAAGATACTATGCATACTCTCCAAATCTTGAAGGATATCAAATGGAAAACTACATATGCACTAGTAACACTAGATGTAACAGCATTATACACGTCTATTCCACATACTTTAGCTTTGGAAACAATAGACTTTAGTTTCAGGACCTTTTCTGCTTCACACTACACTCATGTACAAATGATTAAAAACCTACTGGTCTTCACACTAACACATAATCAGTTTATTTTTCATGGAGACTACTTCTCGCAAACTAAAGGAATAGCGATGGGCGCAAAATATGCCCCAACTCTGGCCAACTTATTTATGGCATTTTTTGAAGAAAAATACATATACAACAATAATCCCTTCCAACATCACATTATCACCTGGAAAAGGTACATCGATGATGTTCTTGCCATATGGGAAGGCACAAGAGATGAATTGGAGGCCTTTCTATTGCACCTTAATCACAACACCTTTGGGATTAATTTCACAGGTCAAATAGATAAACACAAGATTGTGTTTCTGGACCTTAAAATTAAAGCAGTTGCAGATGAAATTCATTCCTGCACACATAGGAAGGTTACTGCAGTGAACTCCATTCTTCATGCATTAAGTAACCACAGACGCAGTGTTGTACACAATATACCAAGAGGAGAATTTCTCAGATCAAGACGAAACTGCAGCCAACTTGGCAGTTTTAAAGCAGAATGTAAATGCATTGGCGAACGATTTCGGGCAAGAGGGTACTCTAAATGCTTAATCAAGCAAACATCAGATTTGATTAAAAAAATGTCTAGACAAACATTATTAAAAACCAAAACCAAAGGGGATCAAAAAATGTACCCTAAATCTGTGAACTTCATCACCAAATATTCACAAGACAGCAAACTAATCTACCAGATATTGAACAAGCACTGGCACATACTGCTTTTGGATGCAGATCTAACTAACTATATTCCGGAACGGCCAAACATAATTTTCACTAAAGCACCCACTCTCAGAAATGTACTATGTCCCTCTTTCCTCAAATCAGAGCCAATTGGACAGGAGCACTGGCTAACTTCGAGAACTCAACCAAAAGGTTTTTACAAATGTGGAACTTGTAACTTTTGTAAATATACATTGTCGCCAACCAATGTATTTAAATGTCATGGAGGCTTGGAAATTAAGATCAAAGACTTTATTAATTGCTGATCAAAGTTTGTTATATACGGAATACAATGCGTTTGCCAAAAAATGTATATTGGTAGCACCATTAGAGAAGTCCGCTTCCGTATACGGGAACACCTAAACAGTCTGAACAGTCAAGACATTAGACTACCACTAGCTGTCCATTGGCAGGAATATCATCAAATGGATAAGGCCAATAGACATCAGATTTGTCAAACTACAGCAGATCCAACCACATCCAAGAAGTGGAGACAGAGAGTTGAAGCTACACCAACAGGAAGCAAAAATTATTTGCAAACTCTGATGCCTGTCACTTGGCCTTAACAAGGAACATGATCTGAATGTATTTTTATAAATTGCATGGATACAGAATCATGTATAATCCGTGTATCTTGCATCAAGCAATACTTCAGTATTAAGTGAATGCTACTAATGCAAGATATGTATCTAAACATGTCCACAATATTAACTAATAGCTCCAAAACTACATAGACTGCATGTGAAAATGTAACAAATAAAGTATGAACACTTCAGAAGCAGTCTCTATTCCGAACTGCTTATAAGGAATCTTGACCCACACGTTTGACTATCCCGCATTCACCTTGCATACCAAAGATAACATGCCTAATATGATACGACCACCAAGAATGGTTATTCCCTGACCATCCTATGTATATATAGGCTGAAGAGTATCCAAAGTAATATCTCCAACAATTAATGATGATCCTATGCCTGCATCTACATTTTACTCATGCGAACAAGTACGAGCTGTATTCACTTGCAACCCCAATAAATACACATTATAAATGTGCATGCCATCTGATGGATCTAAGGCTTGCCACATAACTCACAACCATTCTTTCGACATCTTCCTGTTTACGTCCAGTCACTTAGCAACTAAGGACATGTGACTGATCACGTGACCAGTCAGGCCCTTGGGCCCAAGACGCACAAACATTGATATATTATCGTTTTATAGAATAAAACATTCAAAATAACTGCTAAGAAACTTGCTCATAATGTATTGGTTCAATACACTTAAGATAAACACTTTGGAATGCGCATAACAATACTGTTGCTGTGCTTTTGCACATCCGGTTCACATGAGTAATCATGTGACCGGAACGAAACACCAAGTCACCATGGAAACGAACATTTCTTGCTGATGCCTCAGTTACTGCCCGACGGCGCCTGACACGAATCTGAAAATTGTAACCTAGCCTGTAAGCCTTACTTGAATTGCCAATTCACTAAATTCACAACCACCACTCTTGCCGAATTGACAAAAAAACATAGATCAGCTTTTGAACAAACTCGCATACTATATATATACATTCAGAAATATTATTATTATTATATCTTTTAGAATACGGCATGAATCTTGGAAGCGGCCATACAATGACACACCCCCTATAACGTAAAAGAACACTTTACATATCAGGTAACTAAAATCTGACCTTTTATATGCAACAGGCTATGTGCCATCTCATTTTGTACTTTTCGTTTACTAAAAACATGTGCAATACTTCCGCACGGGTAGCTAACTATGGCACTTTTGAATGTTATGACTCCTTAGACAATTGATTTATACATAATATGCCAATGTTGCATTGGAAATGAGTTCTTCGTGTCTCTTTCAGAAGTAGGCTCACCCTTCGACTCTGACAGCTGAATATATACACATGGTTCTTTAACTTACATTTTCTTCAGAGATATGTGTGTGGTAATTCTGCACTAGAGTATTCTTAGGAATAGAATCTTGCCCGCATGAGTAAAGTCGATACAGGCTCACAATACATTTCGGTTTCCAGTTTCAATACAACTGCTCTTTAGACTTAAGTATTCACAAAGTGGCCACAAAAACTGTTGAAAATGTTAGTAAAATGATAATCATATATCTAAGTACGCCCATGCGCTATCAAGTGGAATGATCTGACCATATGATTTATAAAATGTATTAATTCAAACCTACTATGGGCGATATATTAACTAATACGTGGTAACATTGGAATGCTTATTAACAAATATGTTGGATTTATGCTTACATTAACACTCACCTTTCCTTTGTTTTTGTTTCTATCTTGTCCCTGTCTTTTCCCCTTGCTCCCTCGCTGTGTTTTTCTCCTCCCCATTTCTTTTTCTACAACAAGAATTGCTTATATAAAATGCTTGCTGTATCAATGACTATTGTTTTTACGCCCTGAAGACGGCCTAGTCAGGTTGAAACACGTGTTGGCATGATAAAGTGCATTTTTATGAATTTATATCTGAAATCTGTTGAGATAACAAGGTGTGACATATTCCTTGGCATAACATAGCTCTTTTTATGAAGGTAACAATTGACACCTGTTGAGATAACAGGGCGTGACAAAGCCCTTTTCATGAATGTAAAATTGACCTTTGTTGAGATAGCAATGTATGCAATTAATACATTTGTCTATTGGAGTATTTAAAATACAGGAACCTTACTTTACACACTCTCAAAGTGTCTCTTATCCTTACTTTCTAATCCAAAAACCTTATTAATTAAAACAACACTGTTGGGTACTATGTCTATATGAGCGCACTCTGTGAGGCTAGCATCTTTTCAGAATACAGTTTATATATAGGTGATAGTGGAAACTCACCAGCCTAACCACATGGCTGCAGCCGCCCCCACATTGCTCTTACTTACCAAGGTTCTCATTACTTCAGTAGTGCACACCCACAATCTCTCCAGGGCCACTCTTTCCACAAAACTCAGTGTTCTAATACTTTTCAAGCCCAAGTGTGATTGTGGCACTGGTGTCCATATACGGACTCATTACCAACCAATTGATTCAATATGGCTGAATACTTAAAAAACCTAGAGGAAGATATTGCTGCTCTATTTGCAACCAGAGGTACAGATACTAGCCCATTCAAAGCCAGACCAAATGTCACAGAAACACTAGCGCAAAAATGTATCACATTGGAATGACTGTGCAAAAAAGAAAGAAAGAAATATTGGGAGCAAGTCTCTCTCAAAAATTTTATTCAACAGAATATCATACCCAGAGGCCTGAGAATATTAATTTTCCCAGACTTCACAAATAAGGATGATCAAGATCTGGCAGCCGACTGGGAAGCTAACATAACCTGTAGCTCAGAAAATATGATGAAAATACTGGTAACACATGCAGAGCGGGAACACAATGAGTAACTTTAGAAATAGAAAAGACCAAGGCGGAAATCAAAGAAATGAAAAATGCAGACAGTACAATAGAGAAAAGTTTTGCCAAAATGAATCAGATATTAGGAGAATACCAAGATGAAATCAAACTACCTAAATTTAGAAAATTCTATAGAGATGAAAAAGATTATTTGAATGACAGAGTGTACACCTACAAACCCAAGTTTGACGGAGATCAATCAACAACTCCTACTCCCACCATATCACCAGTTACCTCTAACGCAGACGCAGAATCAGAAATTACCGAGAGTACCGAACACTAAGAACAAGCTTTAACAGTTGAATCCTTACAATTCAAAAGAAGAGGCTTTCTTGCTGAAATTAAAAGATACAAGAAAGGGAATCAAACTATGTATAATCCTCAGCACAAACAAGTACGGTTCCAAAAGAATGTCCCTTTAGGACAAAAAAACCTGACTACACCAACAACGTCAGAGGAAGAAGAGGAAGAGAAGCAAACAGGCGAGGAAAGGAAAACAAAGGAAAAAGGTTCACCAGATCAAGTCTCAAGAATGCAAGACCAAAACCGATACTGAAAGCTTAGTCATCAACCTATCTGATAAACACCTCACCCAACAACAATTATCAGTGCTTAACTATGGCCTCTCGTTTGAACCCATCACCGTATCAGATATGTCAGAGGTACAAATTGATTTGTACAAATTTACTAGAAAACTCAAATTGAATTTTTTTTTCATAATAAACCAATAATGTTTACTCAACCAGAAACAATGCCGGCTATCCGTAAAAAAAGCATTCAAGAAATTGAGAATATGCAGTTACTTTCCAACTTATCTGAAGAAGCACCAATAACTATCAGGGATATACAAAGGGAACTCGGTATACACCCACGGAAACTGGACATGAAAGAACATAAAAAAAGATCAAAATGTATGCCCCCTTTGGAGGGGAAAATGTTATAGATACATTCTACAAATCAGTCACTAAGGATATCCACACACATATGGACTGTAGCCAATCAAGCATCAGCAGCAAAAAAATCCAATCTGACAAAGGGGGAACGTGATGCATTACACAAAATATGTAAGGATACCTCAATTATCATTAAAGAGGCAGATAAAAGGCGAAAATATAGTCATCCTTAACAGAATAGACTTTATCAAAATGGCAGAGGAACACCTATCCACCCCTGGCTGCTATAAGAAGCTTACTAGTAACCCTACAAGCTCAACTTTGAAAGAATTACAACTGACACTACAACAATGGTATGATCAGGGTCTCTAACTGACGATGAAAAAGCATTTTTATCTGTGTCAAAGCCAATGATGCCTACTATGTACTTTCTGCCGAAAATCCATAAACCTTTTGATCATTTACCAACAGTGAGACCAATAATGAGCAGACAAGGAGGAGCCACAGAGGCACTAGCTGACTATATCGATAGCCTTAAAGATACTATGCATACTCTCCAAATCTTGAAGGATATCAAATGGTAAACTACATATGCCCTAGTAACACTAGATGTAACGGCATTATACATGTCTATTCCACATACTTTAGCTTTGGAAACAACAGACTTTAGTTTCAGGACCTTTTCTGCTTCACACTACACTCATGTACAAATGATTAAAAACCTACTGGACTTCACCCTAACACATAATCAGTTTATTTTTAATGGAGACTACTTCTCGCAAACTAAAGGAATAGTGATGGGTGCAAAATATGCCCCAACTCTGGCCAACTTATTTATGGCATTTTTTGAAGAAAAATACACATACAACAATAATCCCTTTCAACATCACATTATCACCTGGAAAGGGTACATCGATGATGTTCTTGCCAAATGAGAAGGCACAGGAGATGAATTTGAGGCCTTTCTATTGCACCTTAATCACAACACCTTTGGGATTAATTTCACAGGTCAAATAGATAAACACAAGATTGTGTTTCTGGACGTTAAAATTAAAGCAGTTGCAGATGAAATCCATACCTGCACACATAGGAAGGTTACTGCAGTGAACTTCATTCTTCATGCGTCAAGTAGCCACAGACGCAGTGTTGTACACAATATACCAAGAGGAGAATTTCTCAGATCAAGACGAAACTGCAGCCAACTTGACAGTTTTAAAGCAGAATGTAAGTGCATTGGCGAAAGATTTCGGGCAAGAGGGTACTCTAAATGCTTAATCAAGCAAACATCTGATTCGATCCAAAAAATATATAGACAAACATTATTAAAAACCAAAACCAAAGGGGATCAAAAAATGTACCCTAAATCTGTGAACTTCATCACCAAATATTCACAAGACAGCAAACTAATCTACCAGATAATGAACAAGCACTGGTACATGCTGCTTTTGGATGCAGATCTAACTAACTATATTCCGGAACGCCCAAACATAATTTTCACTAAAGCACCCACTCTCAGAAATGTACTATGTCCCTCTTTCCTCAAATCAGAGCCAATCGGACAGGAGCACTGGCTAACTTCGAGAACTCAACCAAAAGGTTTTTACAAATGTGGAACTTGTAACTTTTGTAAATATACATTGTCGCCAACCAAATTATTTAAATGTCATGGAGGCTTGGAAATTAAGATCAAAGACTTTATTAATTGCTGATCAAAGTTTGTTATATACGGAATACAATGCGTTTGCCAAAAAATGTATATTGGTAGCACCATTAGAGAAGTCCGTTTCCGTATACGGGAACACCTAAACAGTCTGAACAGTCAAGACATTAGACTACCACTAGCTGTCCATTGGCAGGAATATCATCAAATGGACATTGCCAATAGACATCAGATTTGTCAAACTACAGCAGATCCAACCACATCCAAGAAGTGGAGACAGAGAGTTGAAGCTACGCCAACAGGAAGCAAAAATGATTTGCAAACTCTGATGCATGTCATTTGGCCTTAACAAGGAACATGATCTGAATGTATTTTTATAAATTGCATGGATACAGAATCATGTTTAATCCGTGTATCTTGCATCAAGCAATACTTCAGTATTAAGTGAATGCTACTAATGCAAGATATGTATCTAAACATGTCCACAATATTAACTAATAGCTCCAAAACTACATAGACTGCATGTGAAAATGTAACAAATAAAGTATGAACACTTCAGAAGCAGTCTCTATTCCGAACTGCTTATAAGGAATCTTGACCCACACGTTTGACTATCCCGCATTCACCTTGCATACCAAAGATAACATTCCTAATATGATACGACCACCAAGAATGGTTATTTCCTGACTATCCTATGTATATATAGGCCGAGTAGTATCCAAAGTAATATCTCCAACAATTAGTGATGATCCTATGCCTGTATCTACATTTTACTCATGCGAACAAGTACGAGCTGTATTCACTTGCAACCCCAATAAATACACATTATAAATGTGCATGCCATCGGATGGATCTAAGGCTTGCCACACAACTCACAACCATTCTTTCGACATCTTCCTGTTTACGTCCAGTCACTTAGCAACTAAGGACATGTGACTGATCACGTGACCAGTCAGGCCCTTTGGCCCGAGATGCACGAACATTGATATATTATCATTTTATAGAATAAAACATTCAAAATAACTGCTAAGAAACTTGCTTATAATGTATTGGTTCAATACACTTAAGATAAACACTTTGGAATGCGCATAACAATACTGTTGCTGTGCTTTTGCCCCACCGGTTCACATGAGTAATCATGTGACCGGAACGAAACACCAAGTCACCATGGAAACGAACATTTCTTGCTGATGCCTCAGTTACTGCCCGACGGCGCCTGACACGAATCTGAAAATTGTACCCTAGCCTGTAATATTTCTATTCAGAAATATTATTATTATTATATCTTTTAGAATACGGCATGAATCTTGGAAGCGGCCATACAATGACGCACTCCCTATAACCGTAAAAGAACACTTTACATATCAGGTAACTAAAATCTGACCTTTTATATGCAACAGGCTATGTGCCATCTCATTTTGTACTTATCGTTTACTAAAAACGTGTGCGATACTTCCGCGCAGGTAGATAACTATGGCACTTTTGAATGTTATGTCTCCTTAGACAATTGATCTATACATAATATGCCAATGCTGCATTGGAAATGAGTCCTTTGTATCTCTTTCAGAAGTAGGCTCACCCTTCGACTTCTACAGCTGAATATATTCACATGGTACGTTAACTTACATTTTCTTCAGCGATATGTGTGTGGTAATTCTGCACTAGAGTATTCTTAGGAATAGAATCTTGCCCGCATGAGTAAAGTCGATACAGACTCACAATACATTTCGGTTTCCAGTTTTAATAAAACTGCTCTTTAGACTTAAGTATTCACAAAGTGGCCACAAAAACTATTAAAAATGTTAGTAAAATGATAATCACATATCTAAGTATGCCCATGCACTATCAAGTGGAATGATCTGCCCATATGATTTATTACATTTATGAATTTAAACCTACTATGGGCGATATATTAACTAATACGTGGTAACATTGGATTGCTTATTAACAAATATGTTGCATTTATGCTTACATTAACACTCACCTTTCCTCCATTTTTGTTTCTATCTTGTCCCTGTCTTTTCCCCTTGCTCCCTCGCTGTGTTTTTCTCCTCCCCATTTCTTTTTCTACAACAAGAATTGCTTATATAAAATGCTTGCTGTATCAATTACCATTGTTTTTACGCCCTGAAGACGGCCTAGTCAGGTTGAAACACGTGTTGGCATGACAAAGTGTATTTTTTATGAATATATATCTGAAATCTGTCGAGATAACAAGGTGTGACATACTCCTTGGCGTAACAAAGTTCATTTTATGAATGTAACAATTGATACCTGTTGAGATAACAGGGCGTGACAAAGCCCTTTTCATTAATGTAAAATTGACCTTTGTTGAGATAGCAAATGTATGCAATTAATACATTTGTCTATTGGAGTATTTAAAATACAGGAACCTTACTTTACACACTCACAAAGTGTCTCTTATCTTTACTTTCTAATCCAAAAACCTTACTAATTAAAACAACATTGTTGGGTTCTATGCCTGTATGAGCGCAGTCTGTGAGGCTAGCATCTTTTCAGAATACAGTCTACCATGCAATAACTATAAGCCTTACAGGTTTCTAATGCAAGCCTGTGATGCAAGCCTATGATTCTAATTCAGTCAAAATGCAAGCCTGTGATTCTAATGCAGTCTAAATGCAAGCGACAAACATCCATAAATACTCTCCTTCATGCAGAATCAAACCTTTCCAATCCAATCCACATAATGCTTCACACTCACTCTCTTAAGACAATCCCTGTCTGATCTCCCCTTTCCCAAACCCAAAGCTCTTTGTGTGAGTGTCTGTCGTAATTCTAGGGGGTGGAGGGGGGCAGGGATGCCCGTCCCCCCAACCTCCATGGCACACCATTCTGTCCCCACTCATTTAGCTCAGGCACCTCCTCTTCAGATGCCATGTCCTTCCGAAACCCATCAGCAAAGCCACCCCACTGGTTGTAATCAATCGGTTTGTCCAGGCCATGGACCATACTTCCCATTTGCTTGTGCATCTCTCTGTCTCCAGCTCTGTCTTTGTCAGTCTCTCCTCTATGCACAACTCTCCAATTAGCTAGCCAGCAGTGGCAGGCCCCTCAAGATCTGGTCACTGGAACTGCTTCTGCCAAGCTCTGCCATGCCATCGGATTCTGCTGCACCAAGACATCTCTCCCTCATTCTCCATTCAAAACTCCATCAGCAATTATTAACTCAAACAAACTCCATCTGTCTCTAACCCCATTCTCCAACAGCAACTCTCAGCAACCAGCAAGAACTAACAGCAGCTCCCTCACAACAACTAACAGCTCTGTCTTCTCTAAGCTTCTGGTTGTACTTTCCAATGATGCACTCATTCCCATAGTTACTTACATTCTCTAAGCTAAGAATGTCTTTTACTCTGTCAGCATTCTATATTCAGGCAGTGCCTGCCAATCTGTGTTATGTTCTGTCTCATGTTCTGGTCACTACGTGTTCTGTGTCAAAGTGACATAGAACATCATATCTCTGCCATGGTCTTCCGTGTGTGCCTGTAAAACACCGTCTAATTCCCTCCATTTCTCCATTCACTCCACTGTTGGCTCCGTCTGCATTAAAAAATCCTCTCTCCTCCAGAGAGCAGGCCATCTCTCCTCATGCAAAAAACACTTCTCCCATCTCCCCATGTCGCGCTCCCTCCATGGCCCCAACCTTTGCTGTCTCCGTTGCACACAAGCTCAAGCTGATTAGCCAGGCCGTCTCCCCACTCGGACAAAGGTTTGTGTTATCTGTGTCTCTCTGCCAATGTTTACGAATACTTGTACACTGTTAACTCAAAACAATCTTCGCACACCGCAGCTCAAACAACTTCTCTGACTCCATCAGAAATGGCTTCAAATGCCAGCTAAATTCTTTCTAACGTTTACTCTATTCTTCTTGCAATGCAAGCGCTAGCTATATGCAAACTCATTCGAAGTGCACACTCTAAATACATACATGTGTGTCAAATATATCTCTAAATGTGTAACTACAAAGCATAACAATGTGTCATTCTAAATGGTTCTATATGGCACTTCAAATACGATAGTGTGTCATTCTATTACTAATGCATACAAAAGTGGCAGTCTAATATGTGGATAATATAATGATGCTACTTCTTCATGTACTACTCAGAACAGGATGCAATAATGGATAACTAAACATGATGCAATCATTCCTAAAGGGATAATACTAAATAATGGTTCTCTATCAATCATGAGTAATGATTCTGTAACAAAGAGTACTGATTCTCTAATGATAACAAATCCAGGCATCTCATTTTATCAGATTCCACAGATTGACAAACAATAATCAAAGGTAGGATAACATTTGACTTACCTATTCACGGGAGCAAAAAGATGGTCTATAGAACAGCTAATAAAGGAGAACGTCAACAGAATTTAAATCCGAAAATAGCCACTAAATATTTGCTACAACTAGAGAGAATTGCAAAAGAAAAATATGGCTTAGTACTACATAGAAAAAATGTCCTCATGATCCTTCACCACATGCCTCAGTTGAGAACTGTGGCATTTATCGACATCAAAATTGTAGAATTTGAGGATGAAAGGAAAAATTGCTGTGTAATTCTCCACATTCCCTCCAAAATTGTTTGAGACCCGATATTAAACACTGGTCCCCTTCTAAACTCACTGGGATTTGACATAACTGAAATCATTGAAGAAAAACAGCAGGAACCATCTATGCGAAGCGAATCACCCATTATACACATCTGGCGAAAACCAAAGATGAGGGTATATCACCAACAGAAAATACATTAAGACCTGAAGCCAGAAAAAGTAAATGACAACCGAGACAATAAGAGACAGATCACCGACAATGAAAAGATAAGTATCACAATCTCAAAAACAGGTCGGTCCAATAAATTAGTGAGGACGACACCATAATGACCAAAATTGGACATGGATAGCAAAAACATTAAACAGAGTGAATGAAAGTTAGTGCCAAAAGAGCCGACAAGCCAAAAATGTTTGCATTGCCTCATGGAACACAAGGGGACATAAACATTTATTTGGAGACTCAACAGCTGTTTTAGATGGAATAGACATACTATGCCTTCAGGAAACATGGCTGATGCAATCCAATTGCAACAGGATTTTAGATCGCCTTTAAATCCGCAATTAAGGGAACGAAAGGACGACTAATTGCAGGTCTTCTAATACTTGTAGAACTGGAGAGTGGAGCTTGTATTCTACAGGAAGTAAATGTGTCACCATATTTACAAATGGCTTTGATCCCACTGCCAAGCAAACTGAAAAAAAAGGAAAAGTCCTCATGTTGTTAAATATATATTGGCAGCATAAGGCAACGGGACAAGAAAAATTAATTAAGTTAATTTCTCAAACAATCACTGATATCCATAGCCACATGGAAGATGTGAAGATATTAATTTGCGGAGACTTAAACACAAACTGTCAAAAGCCAAAAAAGACCATCATAGGCCATGGAAATTGGATGAGCAGTGGATCTAGAGTCGCAGAAATGTGGCTTAATGAAATGAAAGTGTGGAATCTAAATAGGCTGAATGGAAATATTCTGAGAGCACACCACACCTGGCAGAGAAATCAACAAAAGTCAATTATCGATTATATGTTTGCAACGGAACAAGTGAGCTGTCAGGTTGAAACGCTACAGGTAATTGAGATGAGACACAGTGACCATCACATGCTGAAAATACAGTTTGACATGCAATTGTACGACAAAGTCCAAATGATGAAAGGCAACTGGTAGTTGAACCTGGCTGCAACAGATTACGGCTTGACACCTCAAAAATAAGATCTCTATTGAACTCCCTTGTGGACAAGCAAGAAGAAGAGCAAATCGAGTACACAACCCTGCTGGAAGCATATCTTGAAATTAACGCAAAGAAGACCAAACCAGACTTTAAAAAATTAAATGCGTGGGATGATAAGATATCAAAAAAGAAAAACAAACTAAATAAAGTCATAAGGGAAAGCAAAAAACATGCAAATGAAGATCGTGCAACAACAATAAAACATGCCAAACAAATGTATAAAAATTGGTTAATAAGTCATAGGGCCTCATTCCGAGTGGGGCGGTAAGGGATAACGGGCACCGGTAAGGAGGCCAGTGCCGGCAATCCCTTACCACCCTACTACGAATTCCCTTAGCGGGTCCCTCCTTTAACGCTTGGTCTGACAAGGCGTTATGGACGGGACCCGTTAAGGGAAATCAGAGCCAATAACGGTACCGCAAATTGCGATACCGTTATTAGCTACATCCCCCTTCCCATTGAGCCCTATGGGGGCTCAAATGGGAATGGGTAATGGTTTTTTCAATGGGGACTTACGAGTCCCGCAAGGGTCGGACTACACTGGTAAGTCCCCATTGAACGAGAGCAGTGCCGGTACCGTTATTGGAGGCTATCATGGCACAAATAGCTCCAGGACTACCTCCAATATCGGAATGAGGCCCATAGAGCGATAATGTGCAAACAAGATGCTTAACTGATGATGAAAACACTAACCAAAAGAAACACAAGCGACTTTTGGAGATACTTGAACGATACAATAGCCCCACAAGGTGCCCTTATAAACAATATGGTACCTGAGAAAATATGGGTCTACCACTTTACAAAATAGTTCACCACCTCGAAAACGAAAGTTAACCAACAATCAGTGTCGGAGAGTGAGTGGGCACTCAAAATCGAAAAAGACGACATACTAAGAAACATCATGAGACTGAGCTCCTCTAGAGCACCTGTGCCAGATGGAATGACCAATTACCAGCTAAAGCAACAACCTGAGCTATGGGCAGAATTCTGTTATGTTTGTTTGAGTCCATCTTGAGAAACCAGAAGATCCCAACATCTTGGATGAGTGCAATTGTAGTCCCTATTTTTTAAAAAGGTAATAGAACTGAACCTAAGAACTATCGACCGATTTCACTCCTTGACATTGTCGGCAACATTTTTGCCACTCAGCTAAACATACCTCTACTAAACTGATACAAGAGTCTGGTCGATTCGATCCGTGCCAGGCTGGCTTTGTCAAAGGAGTAGGAATGCGACTAAATTTGACAATCATAAATGTCCTTAAAATGGAAGCTATTAGACAGAACAAAAGAATTTACATAGCCTTTGTCGACCTCTCCAATGCATTTGATACCGTAGATCGTGAACTGCTATGGAGAAAACTGAAGAGATGGAAGTGCCCAGAACAACTCCTACACCCAATCCAGGATCGCCACACAGAAACGGAAATCAAGGTCAGATTATACAAGGTCGGCACCCTTAGCGAATCCATAGTGACCAATCATGGTGTAAAACAGGGATGCCTATTAGCAGCAACCCTGTTCCGCCTATTCTTATCTGATATTGAAGACTCAGTTGGAGCTGTCAACTCACACCCACCTAAAATCAACGGGAATGCAGTGAATTGGCTGCTCTATGCAGACGACATTGCTGTATTAGACTTAACACCCATTGGATTGACACAGAAGCTAGCAGCCTTGAAGAATTATGTGATGGAAAACAAATTAAGAATCAACCCAGCAAAATTTGAAGTCCTAATGTTACAAGATCTGACAAGAACTATGAGAGCTAACAGAAACAATGACCCGACATGGAGGCTGAACAACGACGATCTGAGCTGTGTAACCAAGGTTAAGTACCTTGGTATGTGGCTTAATAGTAATATAAAGGACACCCCTTGGGTTGAACATGCAAAAAATAAATGTTAACAGTTATCCTGCCAAGGGACTATTATATCCAAAAAATATGGAACATTTTCCCTGTTACCGCCATTGGCCCATTATAATCAAAAAGCAGTTCCAACACTAATTTACGGTGCAGAGAGTGCCCTAGGGGCGCTGGCTAACCTTTGGCCTCAACTAGAAAATCAATATTGGAGACGCGTCTTACAACTACAAAAAGGTATACCATCTGCCTGCTTGCGCTGTGAACTGAATTTAGTGTCAATTAATGCGAGAGTCCTGTGGAATATGCTGTCAGTATATCGTAAGACCATCATTGACCAACAGACACCACAGCTTGAGATATTGGCTGATCTTGGAAGCGGACTCTCGACATCTATACCTGTCAGATGGGTGAACGAATGTGAAAATCATCTGAAAGAACTATCAACAGATTGTGAGACACTGAAATCTAACCCAAACCAGGTGAAAAAGAAACTATGGGAGCGAGACTGGTGTGCAACGGTAGATGAAAGAAACCACTACAAATTACTGGAGGATGCAGCAATAGAAGGGAAAAGTCAGACCAAGCTACCTAAACATTTGACAAAATGTCCAAACGCAAACTTCCAAAAGACCTTAATGAAATTTCGGCTTAACTTATTTGATACAAGAGTAAACCTAAATGTAAGACACAAAATAAATGTGGCGGATCTGTCATGCCGTTTGTGCGGAAATCACCCCAAAACCTTAAAACATCTAACAATATACTGTGCGAGCCTGAGATCACTGAGAACAGTACACATGGCTCAAGTGGTAACTCTGTATCCAACACTATCTGGAGAAGAGCTGTGGATAAAATTCGCCAACCCAAGAGAAAAAGAAACCAATGGTCTGATAAACTTCTTATTCAAACTGAACCTAACTCTAAAAGAAGAAAATTAATTAGAGAATGAAAATTGAATAAAGCAGAAAAGATGGATAGGGCGCAAGAACCAGGAGGACTGATATATGTTTCTGCCATTTCCCCTTTTCGAGTTTCTACTTACTTTCTTTCCTGTATTCCTTGGTTTGAGCTGTACTTTTATTTGATGGGTCTGTGTAGATTTTTTAATTTGGGATGGCTTGGATTGGATTGTATTTTGATCTTTTCTAAAAAGTTTGTTATAAACTAAATGAAATAAATTAAAATAAATAGATCATTGCCTAAAATGATCCATCACAGGAACCACTATGCAAACACAGTACTTGTCATCAATATGTGTAATGTCCTCTGTCCCACAATGCACATTTGTTTCGATACAAGACCCTTTAGCTCAGCAAGTGGCCTTAATCACATTTATTTTTCCTCATCACTGATATACCAAAAGACACACTAACTGCACAACTCAAATCTCCCAATGGTGAGCACTAGATGGCATTCATGCCTACCACAAATGCCTACCATAAATGGTGTTCACACATGTATTGCTTATGAATTGTTTTGGTAGGCCAATTTCTGTGTTAGAGCACTAGGTGCAAACCACACTTTCATGTGGAAGACTTTGCCCATACAGAAAATGGTTCATTATTCACTTTTCCACCAGATAAGGCACTGAATGCCAACTCAGGCTGCATGAGCATGTCATTGGTATTGTAGAGGTTTGAACGCTCAACTTGGTAAAGTTAGCAGACTGGGCCATGGCACTGAATCTCTCCTTCGGTATCTTTTTTTATTTGAATTGTTATGCCCTAAAATTACCTACAATTAAAACAAATTATTACTAATAATCAGACGAATTGCACAAAGAATCACTTTCCATCTTAAATAAAGGGATGCTCTTCAAGAGACTAAAGGCACATCACGTTACTTTTTAGAAGAGCATTGTTGGAGCATGCTGATGGTGCACTGGAGAGTCAGCAACCATTTTCATTATTGATGTTTTTTTTTGGGTAAGCAATCAGCAACAACGGGAAGCACCAAAAAAGCATATAAGGACTGATCCCTCATATAATGGCTTATAATGGCTTACAATTAACTGTGCTCAACCCACCACGCCAACGTATGTTTTTTTTCTTATAAATCCAGTCCACATGTTGTATGTGATGGGTTGTTGTCTGTGCTGTCTCCAGGCTCAGTATCCTGCTGTGATGTCATTCTCACATTGTATTGCATGGGGCACCACACTAGTATGGTATGGAATCATGGGTTATCTTCCTGCAAAACATTCAGTCCTGTCTTCTGGTATCTTGCAAGGTCTTCATTCACACTTTTTCAAATGAGCAATTTCTGTCTACCCTGGACGCAAACGTTAATTAGCAAAAATGATTATGGTGCAAGGACTTCATTGCTGTCTGAACCAAGTTCTCTCTGAATTAACTACCACATCATGCCTCTGAAAAAACCCTTTTTGATGACTAAATTGATCCTTTTCGAATTGCAAATTGTGAGAACAAGACACCCATGGTACCAACAAGATCAAGTAAACCTCCCAACACCTTACAATGCACACTTCCTTAGGGAGAGTACCCATGCAGGTGCAAACATGATAGGAGCATAGATGGACAGTGTAAGGACTGGGGGTAAATGAGAAGTCAAAAGTCTATTCAGAGATTCTATCTGTTTGGTGTTTATCAAGCAATGGAACAGTGTTCACATTCCACAGCTCTCAGACATAGGGTACACAATAACCATATCCCTGCTGTGTCTCCTTGGCAACCTGTCAGTTGAAAAATGCATAGTGACTTTGTTGATGGATTTAAAATGTATTAACGAAATTGACCTTTTGCACAATTGACCTAATTATAGTGGTCCTAATTGACCTTCTGCACAAGTGACTTTTATATTATTTTAGTTATTTCATATATGTATTTGGTTGGTAATATAATAATATAAGGGGATTGGGTGAGGGGGTGTGGGGGGTTTTGGATTGGGTGGGGGTTTTCCTCCGCATGTATGTCCTAATTGACCTTCTAAATTAGGTAAATTCTCCTGAGGTCAATTGTAAAAAGGTCAATTAGTATACAACCATTTAAAAATGTGTCCTGCTCAGGGCTCTTACTTGCATATAATCTTCAATCAATTGAAGTCTTGCTCAGTCCCTGCTTTTGAGTTTAAGCACTGTGGAGGTGGTAAATGAGGGATCCTCCACTGCTCCCCCAGATTTCACTCGGGCAACCTGTCACATCTCATGCAGTCACCACTTCAAAGAAAGGTGTATAGTATGCCCCATTAGGGAATTTATCTAATGCAGGATGGGAAAGTGCCCAGAACTAACCTCTATTGGGGGAAGCATCTCAGAGAAAATCGGCCTCATGAAGGGATTGCTTTTGGCACAATAAATGGTGGGATTTTGGCTCTCATTTCGGGGATCATTTGCAAGTCAACAAGTGACATTATTTGATGAGTATATCTCCAGTGCACACGCTCAGAAATTGATTATAGAACAGAGCCCAATGAGAGTCACTAACAGTGAGGTAATCAACAACAACCAAGCCTGTGCACTTCACATAGATATGGAACAAGAGATTGAGCATACTTACTGAACACATCAACAGCAAAAACTTGGGACAGACTGTCACAAAAGTGTTGCCAGAACCCAAGTTGGTAGATAGGCTATTTGAACCATTAAGCTTGGGGACTGGTGCAGGTACCAATTTAAGTTTTTACAAACACCACATTACCATAAGTGGGAAACAAGGACAGGCAACTGGGTAAGAGGTGGGACCCATTTGCACCCGCTAATCACATAACCACAGGCTAAGGGTGAAACAAAGCCCTTCATTAGAACATTTAATGCCCAAAACAACATGTACAAAGAGTCAGAACCAAGTGAGTAGTGTGGGTGTGAGGAAGGGTTCAAGTGAGTTAACTTATTAGTGTATTTATTTATTTGCATTTGTAAAGTGCCTAAACCCAAGGGCATCAGGGAGCTGTTGAGAACCAGTAACACAGTATATATATATATACATATATATATATATATATATATTCAGTGAAAAAAACGTTGTTAAAGGGATGTTATGGTTAAGTTGCGCTACTAAAAACCTATGAAATTCAGTGTGGAGCACTGTGCCTGATTGCAATGTACAGGGAATTGTACAAGTTTGTGCGGATATGGCCACGATGAACAGTCCGCATGTGGTAGTTTTGCACTATGGTGCTTTCCATTTGGGCAACGTCAGTGCCCCTACTTTGTTGGCTGATTTGTAACGCTTGGTTCAAGCCGTAATGAAGATCCTTCCAAATGCGAAAGTAATTTTTTCTGGATTACTACTTAGGGCAATATGGGACAATAGTTCAGTTTTTTGTCCTCAGCAAAACATTGCTAGGTGTGTCATCAACCGAGGCATGTGTGCCTTCATGCTTGGAGCTGGTATGTTCTTCTGTAACAATGAGAATATTGATGCCAGTAATGCTGTTAATTTTAAAGAAGATGGCATTTCTTTATCTTTTACCGGAAATGCCTTTCTATTTTGGAATGTAAGGGTTGCTTTGGAGAAGGTTATGTGAAGATTTTAGGAGTAAAGTAAGAAAAAAAAACAAAAAAAAAATATATAAAATAACAGGTGTCTGTCAAGCATCTGTAAAAAAAAAAACGGCTCTTTTCAGAGCCAACTTCAAAGGGGAAATGGGGCACACTATTTAAATTTACATTCACCACGCTCAGATTTTCGATGTGTCCGCGGACATGGCGGTAGTCCGCGGACATGAAAATCATCTCGAGGGGGGTTAGTATGTTCTATGTTACATGTCAGGGATATTATGGTTAAGTTGTGCTACTAAAAACCTATGAAATTCAGTGAAAAAACTTTGTTAAAGGGACACTATGGTTAAGTTGCGCTACTAAAAACCTATGAAATTCAGTGAAAAAAACTTTGTTAAAGGGATGTTATGGTTAAGTTGCGCTACTAAAAACCTATGAAATTCAGTGAAAAAACGTTGTCAAAGGGATGTTATGGTTCCAAGTAAAACCGAAAAAAAAACTTGAAATTCGCCAGTTATGGTAAACTAAGCAACCATAACTCGCGCCACCACAGTGCACTGCTAAGACTAACACCCAGGACATCAAAGATGACATCACAAATGTCATTGATGACATCACTGATGACATCACATGTGTATGTACTTTTCATGAAATATGTGTACAAGGGATTCTTATTGTAATGTTGTGAAACAAGTGTCAAGGATCATTGCAATAAATATCATACCCTAATTAGTGCATTGAATGATGCATTGATATAAATAGCATTCTATTATGGGGTTCTATCTAGTATACTAAGCTACTCATACAGAAACATAATATTGTGTGCAACGTACAAGATGAAGGTATAATATTCGTAATGTTAATATGTTGATTAATGAAATGATAATTGTTTTCTTAATAGATTTTTGTGTACTGTGAAATATGTAATAAGTAGCTAATAAAACACACGTATTACATAATTGCATTACTATAGACAAAACACAAAGACACAAGAACACATACCAATATGGGTATATACAGGGAAAGTGAAGTTAGCAAAAAAGCACAAGTAGTAGCAGAAACAATTCATAACTTAACTGATTAGTTTCATGCAAATAAATGATTGCTCTGTTTCAAAGCTTCTATTTACCCTATGTATATGTATCACTTGATGCGATTGGACCCTAAGGAAAGTAGTGTGAGTACAATGTATACAAATATGACCATATACAGGGAAAGTACAGCCATAAAAAAAAACAGAACTATCAGAAAGTGCTCATAAGTCTATTGATTATCTTTATGCACAAAAAGGATTGCTGTCTTTCAAGCTTATGTCTTCCCGTATGTATATGTTTCATATGATGTGACTGGACTCTAAGGGAATTACTGTAAGAACCTACTTGAAGGATACGTCTACAAATAAAATAAAATGTTTAGTTTCTGACTGTTACTGAAGAAAACCATGCGGCCTAGATATGTCAGCAAAAGAAAAAAGAGTGAGCTAGACATGTGATGTCATCAGTGATGTCATCAATGACATTTGTGATGTCATCTTTGATGTCCTGGGTGTTAGTCTTAGCAGTGCACGGTGGTGGCGCGAGTTATGGTTGCTTAGCTTACCATAACTGGCGAATTTCAAGGGTTTTTCGGTTTTACTTGGAACCATAACGTCCCTTTGACAACGTTTTTTCACTGAATTTCATAGGTTTTTAGTAGCGCAAATTAACCATAACGTCCCTTTAACAAAGTTTTTTCATTTAATTTCATAGGTTTTTATTAGTGCAACTTAACCATAACGTCCCTGTAACATATTTTCTTTTTTAATGAATTTTATAGGTTTTTATTAGTGCAACGTCACCATAAAATCTTTTTCAATAGATGAAGACCAATAGCATCTTAGGTCCTCAAAGTGGGAACCCCGGTGTAGGAAGGAAAATCTTTTACCAAGATGGCCACCATGGAAAGGGAAGGCGGGGTGTATAAACAGAACACAACAGGGTATGAGCAGGGGGTGGGGGAGAACAGGGGAGAGACATGGGCATGAGCGGGGGGTGAGAGGGAACAGGGTACAAAGGGGGCATGAGCAGGGGGTGGGGGGAACACGAGAGAGACACGGGCCATAAGCAGTGGGTTGGGGGAACAGGGGAGATACGGGGCATGAGCGGGGGTTGGGGAGGAACATGAAGGAGACACGGGGTATAAGCGGGGGGTGGGGAGGAACACGAGGGAGACACGGGGCATGAGCGGGGGTGGGGAAACAGGGCACACACGGGGCATGAACGGGGGTTGGGGAAACAGGGCACACACGGGGCATGAGCGGGGGTGGGGGGAACAGGGCACACACGGCTTGAGCGGGGGGTGGGGGGAACAGGGCACACAGGGCATGAGCGGGGGTTGGGGGGAACAGGGCACACAGGGCATGGGTGGGGGAATAGGGCAAACACGGGGCATGAGCGGGGGTTGGGGGAAAGGAGAGAGACAAGGGGCATGAGCGGGGGTGGGGGGAACACGAGGGAGACACGGCGAATGAGCAGGGAGTGGCGGGAACACAAGGGAGACACGGGGCATGAGCGGGGGTGGGGTAGAACAAGGGGGACACAGGGCATGAGCAGGGGTGGGGGAAGGGGAGAGACACACGGGGCATGAGCGGGGGGGGGGGGAAAGGAGGGAGACACGGGGCATGAGTGGGGGGAAGGGGAGAGAGACACGGGGCATAAGCAGGGGGTGGGGGGAAGGGGAGAGAGACACAGGGCATGAGCAGGGGGTGGGGGGGAAGGGGAGAGAGACACGGGGCATGAGCGGGGGGTGGGGGGGAATGGGAGAGACACACGGGGCATGATTGGGGGTGGGGGAAAAAGAGGGAGACACACGGGGCATGAGCGGGGACTGGGGGGGGAGAGACACACGGGGCCTGAGCGGAGGGTGGGGGGAAAGGGAGAGGCACATGGGGGATGAGCGGGGGGTGGGGGGTAGGGGAGAGACACACGGGGCATGAGCGGGAGGTGGGGGGGAAGGGGAGAGAGGCACACCGGGCATGAGCGGGGGGTGGGGGAAGGTGAGAGAGACACACGGGGCATGAGCGGGGGTTGGGGGAAGGGGAGAGAAACACCAGGCATGAGCGGGGGGTGGGGGGAAAGGAGAGAGAGACACGGGGCATGAGCAGGGGGTGGGGGAACAGTGGGGAGGCACGGGCATGAGCGGGGGAAGGGGAGAGACACACGGGGTATGATCAGGGGGGTGGGGGGAAGGGGAGAGACACACGGGGCATGAGTGGGGGGTGAGGGGGTAGGGGAGAGAGACACGGAGCATGAGCGGGGGTGGGAGGAAGGGAAGAGAGACATGGGGCAAAAGCGGGGGTGGGGGGGAAGGGGAGAGACACACAGGGCAGGAGCGGGGGTGGGGGGGAAGGGGAGAGACACACGGGGCATGAGCGGGGGGTGGGGGGAAGGGGAGAGACACACAGGGCATGATCAGGGGTTGGGGGGAAGGGGAGAGACACATGGGGCATGAGGGCGGATGGGGGGAAGGGGAGAGACACACGGGGCATGAGCGGGGGGTGAGGGGGAAGGGGAGAGACACACAGGGCATGAGCAGGGGGTGGGGTTAACACAAGGGAGACATGGGGCAGGAGCGGGTGGAGGGGGGTAACAGGGGAGACAGGGCATGGGTGGGGTGGTAACAAGGGAGACACGGGGCATGAGCGGGGGTGGGGGGGTAACACGAGGGAGACACGGGGCATGAGCGGGGGGTGGGGGGAACAGTAGGGAGACACGGGGCATGAGCGGGGTGGGGGGAACAGTGGTGCACGGAGCATGAGCGGGGGATGGGGGAACAGTGGAGACACGGGGCTTGAGCGGGGGATGGGGGTAACACAAGGGAAACACAGGGCATGAGCGAGGGGTGGGGGGTAACTGTCATGATGCCTACCTCCAAGGAGCCAGGTCCGACCCAGCAACCCCAGAGGCAGGCATCATTCCCCCCCCCAGGGAAGTGCCAGCGGGCCCAAGCTAGGGCCCTTTGGACACAGTCCTGGCGCCTTAAGCGCCAGGCTCATGTTGGACCCCTGTCCTGGCGCCAGGCTCATAAAGCTAGACATGTGTTCAAGTGTTTTAATGTGCACTTACCTGATGCAGACCATGCTGCTACATCCAGGCCCTCTTGAGGCCTGAATGGAACTACTTTACCTCTGGGACTACTTTCCACCTGGGTGTGGTCGGGGAAGGATACATACCTGATCGGTGGAAGTATACATGCTTGGAAATTCTTCCAAAGCTATTTAAACCACGCCCGATCAGCAACTCACGCTTCGCGTTGTTCTGCTCCTCGTAGCTGGACGCTCACCGTGTCAGCTCCTGCATCTGGACTTCAGCCACGCCTGTCAGCATCCTGGGTCGCCTGCAAAGAGAGCTAAGAGAGAATTGGAGAGAAAGAAGACCTTACCTGCTAAAGCTGCATCACGGGGACATCACACCGACGATCCTGAAAGGGAAGACATCATTTTAAAAGCATTTCGCTTCGATCGCTGCAGCGCTGCATTTCACTCACCTTTCCTGGGCGCCTCCACCTTCAGCAGCGATCATCCGGATCCGCACCCACTTCCCAGAGCCTAGAGAGAAAAGACAAGAAAACAAGGTGAGAGAAGGAAGGGAAATAGGAAAAGCTCAGTTCCCTTCAAGACTTACCTGTTGGGTCATTCCCATTTCATTTCGGGTCCTGCCACTTCCTGGCATTCCGGACCCCGGCCCCAATGGGGAAAAAAAGACAAAGACATTGAATGAGCGAATGCAAAGACATTACCTGAACGCTCATCCAGAACTTACACTTCGGGTCGGCGCCATATCTCCGGCATTCCGAACCCCGGCCCCTAAGGGGAAAAAGACATAAGCATTAGCGCTTGCTGCAATAAGACAATGAACATTATTATTAAGCTTGAACTTTTGAACTTGCAACAGAACTCTTACAGCGCCTCACCTGAATAGTCAAGCTTATTTTGAACTCCCATCAAACCTCAATCCAGTGAAGTAACTGGGTTTCAACGCGCCCCTGCATCAGAAGCAGGATGGAGAACTCACCCTTCCAGACCCTAAGGTGAGACTTCACGGGGAATCGTGGAAGGGTATCGAGGAGGGTTGGAAGGGAGTGGGAGGCTTGAGCATTATTCCGTCAGTAGGTAATACTCCCTTTTCACGCACAGGGGAATATTCCTGCGAGCCAGAAAAGCCAGAGTAGAGGGGCCCTTCCTGTCCCTCATCAGAGTCTTGCGCTTCACCATTGAAGAAGCATCAGCACTCGAAGCCAGACCTGCGCCTCCGTGGGAATCAGGTGAGCGTGACAGAACACGAAGCCAACCCATAATTTCCCACCCGGGCGCTATGGAGACTTCCGAGACAGATCAGCTGGCCCAGCTTTTGGGGGAATTACGGGCAGAAGTGCACTCAGCCCGCCAGGAGACTAACGCTCTCAAAAGAGAACTGATCCTATCCAAGGAAAGAACTGATGACCTGGCCAAAAGGTTATTGCAGGCCCAGGCAGGGCACACTCCTTTACCTAATTCCGGCGCTACTTCCACATCAATGGGTTTGAATAACCCGGTACAAATCAATCTACCTGGACACATGCCTTTGGCCTGCCTGAACGTTTTGCGGGGGATGCCAAGAAATGTGCCGTCTTTATGAACCAATGTCGTTTACACTTTCTATGCAGACCCGGGGCCTTCCCCAACGACCAGACCAAGGTAGCCTTTATACTATCTTACCTCAGTGGCAGTGCTGCCGATTGGTCTATTCCATTGGTAGAACAGGATGATCCCATTCTCCAGGATTTTCAGGGCTTCCAGGCCAGCATGGAAAGATTGTTTGCTCGACACTCTCAAGGACAGGCCCTTGATAACGAACTGCTATCCTTACGACAAGGTAATCAGGATCTCCTGTCCTACAATGCCACCTTTAATAGACTGGTTGTGGAAACTGGATGGCCAGAAAACAAAAGGATCACATTGTTTCATCGAGGACTGCGCAGAGAGCTTATGGATGTTCTAGCTCAGATAGTAGATCCACCCCAGGTCTGCGCAGACTACATAGACTTGGTGGTTCAACTTGATCACAGACTTTAAAATAGAAAAGCAGATCGGTTCAAGTACGAAACCCGAGTACCGATCAAGACCCACGCTAACTCCAAGAGTACCGACGTATCCGAACCTATGCAAATCGGCGGTGTTAAAGGACCATTAACGCAGAAGGAACGAGAGAGAAGGCGGCAAATGCAACTTTGTCTGTATTGCGGGACTTCCGGTCACTTTCTTCGAAATTGTCCGGTTAAACCACCTAAGAAGGTGGTTGGAGCCACTGATAACGATTTATTGACACCTGATTCGGGAAACGACCTAGCCCGACAAGCGTAGGGGTCCGCTTGCCGAGCTTGAAAACAAACTCTTTGACCTCGCATTTTGTCATGCCAATGGTGCTCGTGGACCCAAAACAGCCTCAGAAGTTGCATGCTGTAAAAGCATACATCGACAGTGGAGCTATTGGAAACTACATAGACCGTGAATTGGCTTCCAGGATTAAGCTCCCTCTCCGCCCGAAAGCAACCCAAGATGTCATTACTACAGCAGATGGAACCGAAATAGCCTCAGGGCCTGTAACGCATTCCACTGTTGAAATGACACTGGTGGGTCAGGATGGACATCGGGAAGCAATCGTGTTTGATGTGATCAAGGCCCCACAATTTCAAGTAATTCTTGGAATTCCTTGGTTAGAAACACATAATCCCAGAATCAACTGGCAAGCAAAGAAGATAAGTTTTCCTGATTGTGAACCAACTTGTTATCCAAGAAATCCAGTTATGGGTCTAGCCTCAGCAACTTCCACCCCTGTACAGCTACCGTCAGAATACCAAGAATTCCAAGAAGTTTTTCAGAAGGAACAGGCTAACACGTTACCTCCCCATCGGTCTTATGATTGCCAAATCGATCTGGTACCCAATGCTCAACTTCCTTGTAGTAGGATTTATGCTCTTACGGAACCTGAGAACCTGCATTTGCGTCAGTATTTAGATCAGTACCTAGCCAATGGTTTTATTCGCCCGTCCAAGTCTCCTGTCTCCTCAGCTCTGTTCTTTGTGCCGAAAAAAGAGGGCGACCTTAGAACATGTATAGACTATCGCGCCCTAAATCAAATAACGATTAAGAATCGTTATCCTCTGCCCCTGATCCCTGAGCTTATCGACCAGGTGAAAGACGCTTGTGTGTACACCAAGTTAGATCTCCGAGGAGCTTATCACCTGGTGCGTATAAAAGAAGGCGACGAATGGAAGACTGCATTCCGCACCAAATTTGGGCTCTTCGAATATCAGGTGATGCCCTTCGGTTTGTGCAATGCACCTGCCGCCTTTCAGTACTTTATGAATGATGTTCTTCGGGAACTTATCGATGTCTGTGTCATTGTGTATATTGACGACATCCTGGTGTACTCTTCTTCAGAATCCGATCACAGAAAACATGTTAGTGCAGTTCTTGAGCAATTGCGCCAGCACAGACTATTTGCAAAGCTCGAAAAATGCGTTTTTCATACCACAGAAGTTGAGTTTCTCGGATTCATCCTGACACCTCAAGGAGTCCGAATGGACTCGCGAAAGGTGGACGCCATCCTCAAATGGCCATCTCCTAGCTCGGTGAAGGGAGTTCAGAGCATGCTTGGCTTTGCCAATTTCTATCAAAGATTCATTCCGGAATTTTCCCGAACAGTCCAACCCATCACAGCTCTCCTAAAGAAAAACAAACGCTTTGAATGGACTCTTGAGGCCGAACAAGCCTTTCAGGACCTGAAAACCAAATTCACCTCTGCACCTGTATTGAAGCACCCGCACCCAGATCTCCCTTACATTGTGGAAACCGACGCATCCAGTACTGCCATGGGAGCTGTCCTGTCGCAAAGAGACCCAGAAACTAACCAACTACACCCTGTGGCCTTTTGGTCCAGGAAATGTTCTCCTCCTGAAATCAACTACGCAATTACCGACAAAGAGTTACTGGCTATTAAATCTGCTTTCAAGGCTTGGCGTCACTACCTTCTCGGGGCAAGACACACCATCACCGTAATTACGGACCACAGAAATTAATAATATTTAAAGACGGCCAAAGCTCAATCTTCACGACAACTCCGATGGGCTCTATTCTTTGGGGAATTTGATTTCGTAATTACCTATCGCCCTGGCTGCAAGAATGGTAAAGCGGACGCCTTATCCCGGATTGGAATGGAAGAACCCAATTCGAGTTTAGAACCTGTGCCAATCATACCTGAACAAAGAATCTTAGGCCTAACTTCATTGCAAACTATTGAGGACATCCAAACGCAAGTAAAACAACTTCTAGACTCTTCAGCCTTACTGGAATGGAGTCAAAAGGGTCCTCATTACACCGTTAAGGATGATTTACCCTACTTCCAGGAGCGGTTGTTTCTGCAAAGTAAAGAATTGCAAGAACTTGTTATTGCCCATCATCATGAATCATTAATGGAAGGACACCCTGGTATCGCTAAAACGGAGGAAAAAATCAAACGCCACTTCTGGTGGCCTTCTTGGAGAAAAGACAAAGTCTTTTGTATTGTCTTGCGGAATTTGTGCCCAAAACAAGGGTCAAAAGAAAATGCCAGCCGGCCTACTTCAACCCTTGGATATTCCACCGGCACCATGGCACACCTTGTCAATGGACTTTATAACTGACCTGCCTCCTTGTGCTGGTTACAACACTATCCTTGTAATTGTGGATCTATTCTCCAAAATGGCCCACTTTATCCCTTTAAAAGGTTTGCCTTCAGCTTCCACCTTGGCCAAGGAATTTCTGGAGAATATAGTTCGCATACATGGTTTTCCTTCCATATTAGTCTCGGATCGTGGAAGTCAATTTATCTCCCATTTTTGGAAGAAATGTTGCCAACTAGCACAAATAGATGTGCGCTTATCCACCAGCCACCACCCCCAGACCGACGGACAAACCGAGAGAACCAATCAGACTCTCGAGCAATATCTTCGGTGCATGTTACACCAATCCGAGTTAAATTGGAAAGACATCCTTTGGATCGCAGAATATGCATACAACAATTCAGTGCATTCTGGAACCGGACAAACTCCTTTTTATACTTTGTATGGTTACCATCCTCGGACCTCTGACCTAGATCCACCTCTGACCCTGGAAATGCCCGCAGTAAATCATCTGCATTCCACAATAACCCGAGCCTTCAAAGAAGCTGCAACTCATTTACAGCAAGCCAAGAAAAAGTATAAAGAAAATGCTGATTTGCACCGAAGTAAAACTCTTCCTTATCAAGTAGGAGACCAGGTATGGCTAGCAACGAAACATTTACCCCTCAAGGGCCCGCGAACCTTCAATCCCAGATTCATAGGACCTTATCCCATCAAGGCTATAATCAATCCCGTGGCCTTTAAACTGGATTTACCGTCTAACATGCGTATTCATTCAGTTTTTCATGCATCACTTTTGAAGCCAGTACAACCAGGGACCCGACTGTCCAAGCCTCCAGACCCAGTTCAAATTGAAGGGGAATTAGAATTCGAAGTCATTTTAGACTCCAAGGTGTTAAAGTCAAAACTCTTCTATCTTGTTGACTGGAAGGGATATGGACCTCAGGAGAGATCGTGGGAGCCTAGTGACCATGTTCACGCACCTCGATTAATACAAAGGTTCCACCGGAGATTTCCGAACAAGCCAAAACCGCCCGGAGGGAACAATCTTGGGAGGGGCCTTGAGGGGGGGCGGGGTACTGTCATGATGCCTACCTCCAAGGAGCCAGGTCCGACCCAGCAACCCCAGAGGCAGGCATCATTCCCCCCAGGGAAGTGCCAGCGGGCCCCAGCTGGGGCCCTTTGGACACAGTCCTGGCGCCTTAGGCACCAGGCTCATGTTGGACCCCTGTCCTGGCGCCTTAGACGCCAGGCTCATAAAGCTAGACATGTGTTCAAGTGTTTTAATGTGCACTTACCTGATGCAGACCATGCTGCTACATCCAGGCCCTCTTGGATGGCCTGAATGGAACTACTTTACCTGTGGGACAACTTTCCAACTGGGTGTGGTCGGGGAAGGATACATACCTGATCGGTGGAAGGATACATGCCTGGAACTTCTTCCAAAGCTATTTAAACCACGCCCGATCAGCAAATCACGCTTCGCGTTGTTCTGCTCCTCGGAGCTGGACGCTCATCGTGTCAGCTCCTGCATCTGGACTTCAGCCACGCCTGTCAGCATCCTGGGTCGCCTGCAAAAAGAGCTAAGAGAGAATTGGAGAGAAAGAATACCTTACCTGCTAAAGCTGCATCACGGGGACATCACACCGACGATCCTGAAAGGGAAGACATCATTTTAAAAGCATTTCGCTTCGATCGCTGCAGCGCTGCATTTCACTCACCTTTCCTGGGCGCCTCCACCTTCAGCAGCGATCATCCGGATCCGCACCCACTTCCCAAAGCCTAGAGAGAAAAGACAAGAAAACAAGGTGAGAGAAGGAAGGGAAATAGGAAAAGCTCAGTTTCCTTCAAGACTTACCTGTTGGGTCATTCCCATTTCATTTCGGGTCCTGCCGCTTCCTGGCATTCCGGACCCCGGCCCCAATGGGGAAAAAAAAGACAAAGACATTGAATGAGCGAATGCAAAGACATTACCTGAACGCTCATCCAGAACTTACACTTCGGGTCGGCGCCATATCTCCGGCATTCCGAACCCCGGCCCCTAAGGGGAAAAAGACATAAGCATTAGCGCTTGCTGCAATAAGACAATGAACATTATTATTAAGCTTGAACTTTTGAACTTGCAACAGAACTCTTACAGCGCCTCACCTGAATAGTCAAGCTTATTTTGAACTCCCATGAAACCTCAATCCAGTGAAGTAACTGGGTTTCAACGCGCCCCTGCATCAGAAGCAGGATGGAGAACTCACCCTTCCAGACCCTAAGGTGAGACTTCACGGGGAATCGTGGAAGGGTATCGAGGAGGGTTGGAAGGGAGTGGGAGGCTTGAGCATTATTCCGTCAGTAGGTAATACTCACTTTTCACGCACAGGGGAATATTCCTGCGAGCCAGAAAAGCCAGAGTAGAGGGGCCCTTCCTGCCCCTCATCAGAGTCTTGTGCTTCACCATTGAAGAAGCATCAGCACTCGAAGCCAGACCTGCGCCTCCGTGGGAATCAGGTGAGCATGACAGTAACACAAGGGAAACACAGGGTATGAGCAGGGGGTAGGGGAAACATGACAGAGACACGGGGCATGAATGGGGGTGGGGGCAACAGGAGACACATGGGGCATGAGTGGGGGGTACACGAGGAAGACATGGGGCATGAGAGGGGGTTGGGGGCAACAGGAGACACGGGGCATGAGCGGGGTGTGGGGGGAACACGAGGGAGACACGGGGCATGAGCAGGGGGTGGGGGGCAACAGGAGGGAAACACTGGGCATGAGCGGGGGGTGGGGTGGAACAGGGGAGACACGGGGCATGAGTGGAGGGAAACAGGGCACACACGGGGCAAGAGCAGGGGGTGGGGGAAAAGGGGAGACACAGGGCATGAGCGGGGGGTGGGGGGAAGGGGAGAGACACACGGGGCATGAGCGGCGGGGTGGGGGGAAGAGGAGAGAGACATGGGGCATGAGCGGGGGTTGGGGGGAAGGGGAGAGACACACGGGGCATGAGCAGGGGGTGGGGGGAGGGGAGAGACAAACGGGGCATGAGCGGGGGGTGGGGGAGCAGGGGAGAGACACATGGGGCATGATCGGGGGTGGGGGGAAGGGGAGAGACATGGGGCATTAGCGGGGGTGGGGGGAGGGGAGAGACACACGGGGCATGAGCGGGGGTGGGGGGAAGGGGAGAGACACACGGGGCATGAGCGGAGGGTGGGGGAAACAGGGGAGACAGGGCATGGGTGGGGGGTAACACAAGGGGGACACGGGGCATGAGCGGGTGGTGGGGGGTAACACAATGGAGACACGGGGCATGAGCGGAGGATGGGGGGTAACAGGGGAGACAGGTCACGAGCGGGGGGTGAGGGGGAACAGCGGAGACATGGGGCATGAGCAGGGTGTGGGGGGGAAGTGGAGAGAGACGCGGGGGGTGGGGGGAAAGGGAGAGACACACGGGGCATGAGCGGGGGTGGAGGAACAGTAGGGAGACACGGGGCATGAGCGGGGGGTTGGGGGGATGGGGAGAGAGACACGGGGCATGAGCAGGGGATGGGGGAAGGGGATAGACACACAGGGCATGAGCGGGGGGTGGGGGGACAGGGAGAGACACACGGGGCATGAGCGGGGGTGGGGAGGAAGTGGAGAGAGACACTGGGCATGAGCGGGGGTGGGGGGAACAGTAGGGAGACACGGGACATGAGCGGGGGTTGGGGGGGCAGGGGAGAGACACACAGGGCGTGAGCGGGGGGTGGGGGGAAGAGGAGAGACACGGGGCATTAGCGGGGGTGGGGGGAGGGGAGAGACACACGGGGCATGAGCGGGGGTGGGGGGAAGGGGAGAGACGCACGGGGCATGAGCGGGGGTTAGGGGGGAAGGGGAGAGATACACGGGGCATGAGCAGGGGGTGGGGGGAAGGGGAGAGAGACACTGGGCATGAGTGGGGGTGGGGGGAAGAGTAGGGAGACATGGGGTAAGATTAGGGGGTGGGGGGAAGGGGAGAGACACACGGGGCATGAGCGGGGGGTGGGGGGAAGGGGTGAGACACACGGGGCATGAGCGGGGGGTGGGGGGAACAGTAGGGAGACAGGGTATGAGCGGGGGTGGGCGGGAAGGGGATAGACACACGGGGCATGAGCGGGGGGTGGGGGGAAGGGGAAAGACACATGGGGCATGAGCGGGGAGTGGGGGGAAGGGGAGAGAGACACAGGGCATGAGCAGGGGGTGGGGGAACAGTAGGGAGTTACGGGGCATGAGCGGGGGGTTGGGGGAAGGGGAGAGACACAGGGCATGAGCGGGGGTCGGGGGGAAGGGGAGAGACACACGGGGCATGAACAGGGATAGGGGGGAAGGGGATAAAGACACGGGGCATGAGCGTCGGGTAGTAGGGAAGGGGAGAGAGACACGGGGCATGAGCGGGGGGTGGGGGGTAGGGGAGAGACTCACGGTGCATGAGCAGGGGGTGGGGGGAAGGGGAGTGACACACGGGGCATGAGCAGGGGGTGGGGGGGAGGGGAGAGACACATGGGGCATGAGCGGGGGGTGGGGGGAAGGGGAGAGACATGGGGCATGAGCGGGGGGTGGGGGTAACACCAGGGAGACACGGGGCATGAGCGGGGGGTGGGGGAAACAGGGGAGACAGGGCATGGGTGGGGGGTAACACAAGGGAGACACGGGGCATGATTGGGGGTGGGGGTAACACGAGGGAGACACGGGCATGAGCGGGGGTGGGGGGTAACACAAGGGAGACACGGGGCATGAGCGGGGGGTGGGGGGTAACACAATGGAGACACTGGGCATGAGCGGGGGTGGGGGTAACAGGGGAGACAGGTCATGAGCGTGGGGTGCGGGGGAACAGGGGAGACATGGGGCATGAGCAGGGTGTGGGGGGGAAGTGGAGAGAGACACAGGGCATGAGCGGGGGGTGGGGGGAACAGTAGGGAGACACGAGACATGAGCGTGAGTGGGGGGAAGGGGAGAGACACATGGGGCATCAGCGGGGGGTGGGGGAACAGTAGGGAGACACGGGGCATGAACGGGGGGGTGGGGGGAAGAGGAGAGAGACATGGGGCATGAGTGTTGGGGTGGGGGGAAGGGGAGAGCGGCACGTGGCATGAGCAGGGGATGGGGGTAGGGGATAGACACACGGGGCATGAGGGGGGGTGGGGGGATGGGGAGAGACACGGGGCATGAGCGGGGGGTGGGGGGGAAGTGGAGAGAGACACTGGGCATGAGCAGGGATGGGGGAACAGTAGGGAGACACGGGGCATGAGCGGGGGTTGGGGGGAAGGGGAGAGACACACGGGGCATGAGCGGGGGTGGGGGGAGGGGAGAGACAAACGGGGTATAAGCGAGGGGTGGGGGGAAGGGGAGAGACACGGGGCATTAGCGGGGGTGGGGGAGGGGAGAGACACACGGGGCATGAGTGGGGGGTGGGGGGAAGGGGAGAGACACACTGGGCAAGAGCGGGGGTTAGGAGGGAAGGGGAGAGATACACGGGGCATGAGCAGGGGGTGGGGGGAAGGGGAGAGAGACACAGGGCATGAGCGGGGGTGGGGGGGAAGGGGAGAGACACACGGGGCATGAGTGGGGGTGGGGGGAAAGGGTGAGATACACGGGGCGTGGGGGGGAAGGGGAGAGACACACGGGCATGAGCGGGGGGTGGGGGAAACAGTAGGGAGACACGGGGTATGAGCGGGGGTGGGGGGAAGGGGATAGACACACGGGGCATGAGCGGGGGGTGGGGGGAAGGGGAAAGACACATGGGGCATCAGCGGGGGTGGGGGGAAGGGGAGAGAGACACGGGGCATGAGCGGAGAGTGGGGGGAACAGTAGGGAGACACGGGGCGGGGGGTGGGGGGAAAAGCAGAGACACACGGAGCATGAGCGGGGGGTGGGGGGGAGGGGAGAGACACAGGGCATGAGTGGGGGGTGGGGGGGAAGGGGAGAGACACACGGGGCATGAGCGGGGGGTGGGGGAAGGGGGGGAAAGAGACACGGGGCATGAGTGGGGGTGGGGGAACAGTAGGGAGACACAGGGTATCAGCGGGGGGTGGGGGGGAAGGGGAGAGATACACAGGGCATGAGCAGGGGGTGGGGGGAAGGGGAAAGACACATGGGGCATGAGCAGGGGGTGGGGGGAACAGTAGGGAGACACGGGGCATGAGCGGGGGTGGGGGAAAGGAGGGAGACACACGGGGCATGAGCGGGTGGTGGTGGAAAGGAGGGAGAGACACGGGGCATGAGCGGGGTGGAGGGGAGAGACACACGGGCATGAGCTGGGGGTGGGGGGGAACAGTAGGGAGTCACGTGGGGGAGGGAGGAGGTAGACACGGGACATGAGCGGGGGAACGGGAAAGAGAAACGGAGCATGAGGGGGGGTGGGAGGGACACATGGAGAATCAGCAAGGGGGGGACATGGGAGACACGGGCCATGAGCGGGGGTGGGGGGAACAAGAGAGAGACGAGGGCCTGTGCCTCACCGTGTTTTCGTGGCCGGCGCAGCCCACATCTACACTGTGCAGGCAGCAGATCCGCTCCGATAAACAAAGATGGCAGGCGTCTCTGAAAATAGACGCACTGCATGCTTTACGGCAGACAATAGAAAAGCATGTCAGATATCCGCGGAGCGAACAGGAAAGTGTGTCCACGAAGCGAACACAGATCTCTAATTTTTTCTGACCTACTTTTTGGTCATTTAAAAAAATACTACTCAACAGATTTTCATGAAAGCACGCTTTCAGGACCAAGCCGCCGCTCCTGGTCCAAATTTGGTGAAAATCCGTCCAGCGGTTTGGGCTGTAGGCGTGAGCAAAATCTGTTCCCATTCAGTCTATGGGAAAAAAAAAAGTTTTGGGACCCCCCCTATAACTTTGCCCCCCCCTGGACGAATCCTCACCAAACTATGCACAAATATTCAGATTGGGACATATACCTTTTTTTGCAAAGTTTGGTGAGGATTCATCCAGGGGGAGCGAAGTTATAATCCGCCCAAAAAGTGCTCTTCCTATGGAAACACCAACTTAACCATAACTACATGGCCACTACCGTGGACATGTAATATATATATATATATATATATATATATATATATATATATGAGGAGGAAAACAATTAATAATCATGTAAGTGTGGAGCAGCAGGTTACCCCACCTTGCTTCCAGTATATGTGGTAAATCAGGGCAATGTTTGGACGAAGAGCCAAGTTTGTAGGGTTTTCCTAAAGGCCCAATGAGAGTTTTCTGCTCTTAGCAAGGGTGGAAGATCGTTCCAGTGAGAGGCTGCTACTGAGGGGAAGCTAGCATGTCCGCGTCTTGCACGTTTGAATTTCGGTGCTGCGATGCAGTGGTCGTGGGTTGACCTGACAGATCTGATAGAGTTTGTCTGATGATTTTTTTGGGACAAGTACTCAGGGGCTGTGTTCAGGAGGTATTTGTTGGTGATAGTGAGGATTTTGATGTCATTCCTTTCCTGGATGGGCAGCTAATGCGCCTTCTTTCTTGTGAGGATATATGGTCTCTTTTGGCAATATTGAGTGCCGAGCGTAGTGCATTGTTTTGGATTACCTGCATTTTACAGATATTCTTCTTGGATGTGCCTGCAAAAAGGGCATTGCAATAGTTGGCTTTTGCACCAGTTACTGATCGTGCGATGGTTAGGCAGCTTGTCAGAGTAAGGAATTGTCTGTCTGCGTTAAGAAGTTTGGCCGTGTACGCTGATGATGAGGTGATTGCATTGACTTGTTTTGTGAGGGAGAGAGTGGCATCTAAGTGCACTCCCAGGGTTTTCACAGACGTTGAGACTGGGATTTGTATGCCGTCGATCAGGAAAAATAATTATAGGGGGGAGAGTTTCTTTAGCATTGCAGGTGACCCCAAAACGAGGAGCTCTGTCTTATCGTCATTTAGGTAAAGATTAGTTTGTGGTCATGCAGGTTTGGATGGTTAGGTAGATTTTGTTGATCGTAATAGGATCCTCTTCATGGGACCCTGACAAGTGGAGGAGAATTTGCATGTTGTCAGCATAATTGGTGTACACTATGCCGAGGTCATCCAGGAGCTCTAAGAGGGGTTTGGTAAATATATTATAGATGTTGGGGGAGACACAAGAACCTTGCAGAACAACACAGGGAGTGGATGTGGGGGGGACACTTGCTGAATCTGAGAATATTCTCATTGATCTCCCTTCAAGGAATGATGCACACCAGATCATGGTTTCTTGGGAGAAGTTGACAGCTGCTGTGAGGTGGTGGCACAGGGTTTTGTGGTCTGCAAAGTCAAAAGCAGCCGAGAGGTCGAGTAGAAGGAGGAGGAGGGTTGTCTTTCCTTCTTCTCTGAAATAAGCAAGCTGATTTTTCAAGTCTAGCAGTGCTGACTCTGTTCCATGCTTGGTCAGGAACCAGATTGGTGCTTTTCTAAGATATGATTGGCCTCCAGGTAATCTTGGAACTATGGTAATCGGGCAGTAGTTATTGGGAGCTGATGAGTCTAGGCTTGGTTTTCAAAGTTGGGGGAGGACCCATGATTCTTTCAGACTGGTAGGTACATGGTTCGCTGAGAAGGAGGCGTTTATAAATCTAGTAATGAACAGGGCTAGAATGTCGGTGCAGTCCTTGATAATGATGCCAGGCAGATATCACCTTTGCATCTGGAATGTTTCAGCTTTCTGATGATATTCACTGTCTCTTCTTTCCAGACCTCTCTAAAATGAAAGGTCGGGGTAGTTAGGCTAGGGTAAGGGAGAGAGACCCAGAATGTTAATTTTGATGAGATCTTGTTTCAGAGATATTTTCTCCTCTAGGGAGTGTAATTTAGCTTTCGTGGCCGTTTGAATGCTTGAACACCACAACTCATCCGTCTTGATAGTACATGGGGGGCTGGTTTTTGTGATTCTAGTATCGTAGGTAGTCGATTTGGCTTGCGGTAATGGCCAACTTATATTCTTTGGCAATCTTATTAAATGCAGTTTTGGGAGTATTGGCTGGGACCTTTTTCCAGGCAGCTCCAGTATCTCATATTCTAGTTTGTAAGGCCTGGAGATCTAGGGTGAACCAGGTGTTGATGTGGGCAACCAGTTTACCTTTTCCGCCAGACCGGTGGGGCAATGGCATTCACTGCCTTAGTTATGGTGTCGGCGTAGATGTCCCCAAGGACACTAGGGTCTGTAGAGACAATGTGCTCTCGCAGGAGGGGTGTGAGGTAGGGAGAGGTGATTTCTTTAGATATCTTTCAGGCACTATGAGTCCACATTGGGGGAACGCCCTGAGGTGTGTGCTGAGGAGACTTGGAGGTTAGGAAGGTGAAGGAAAGGACGTGGTGATTCGAACAGGGGCTATGGGTGTTAGCTGTGATGGTAATCTGGCTAATAAGGTCAGCCACCCAATCCATAGTCCTATCTTTATTATGCATTGGTGCTCTGACACAATGTATAAATCCCAGGTCAGAGAACATATTTGAAAGCCATGTGGCATTATGGTTCAGCGGGTCATCAAGTCCAAGCTTTAAGTCACCTAGGATTATAGATCTGGTAGTGGGCTTATTGTTACCTCTACTAGTTGGGGAAGGTCTTCTTCAAGAGAACCAATAGAACCAGGTGGATGGTAGAAGATGTGGATAGAGAGGGAGTCAGTAGGCCAGGATGAGAGATTGACAGAGAGCAACTCATAGTTGTCTGCCCTAGGCATAGGAATGGGTCTTATATGTAGGATGTCTATAAAGATTAGAGCAACCCCACCTCCTCTAGCATCTGACCTGTCGTTTCTCAGGATAGTGAAGCCCATCGGGTATAGCTAAGGATAAGACTGGGCCGGACGCTTGGTGTAGGCAAGTTTCCGTAATGGCTAGCAAATCAAGGTTTTGGGCAGTGATTAGGTCATTGATGTCAAGGGCATGGGTGGGGATGGACCTAGCATTTATGAGGGCCGCATTGAGGAGGTAAGGGGTTCAGCTATTGTATGGGTAGATCCAGGTAGGCTGGTAGGGTGTTCCTTTGGCCGTGTAGCCTCCTTGTTATATGCGTTGCTGATGCTGGGGGCATATGTTGTGGCACTGATGACTGGGGATGGGTGCTGAAGCCTTGTCTTTAATGAGGCAATATCCATATCAGCGGTGCAATGGATATGGTAAAATATCTTATGAGTGTCTGATGGCAGTATACCTCTGTTGTGTCTGTCGGCAGTGGCAGGTTGTTGTTAGGCAAAATTATATGCAGTACCCTTTGGGAACACCACACACAATTAAGACTACAAGTGACAGCACAAATTCACCTTTGGTACAAGCCTGTACTACACAGTAAAGTGGTAGCGATGGCTGAGCAGACAGACTTATCTCAAGAGTTAGTGAGCAGTATCAATAGTTACACAAAGGACAGCAATTACTATGATTCAAACAAACACTGAATCAAGGTTTCTGAGTAAAAGAATATACATTTATTTACACATCAGTTGTAAAACATTTCACTAAAGTAAAGCACTTTAGTCATCACACTCTTAATACACCACACCACTCCCAATAAATTCTGGACAAGTAAGCTCAAAAACGAAGTGTGAGCAAAATGGCACTCCAATTATTTAAAAGGGAGGGAAAGACAAGTTAGACAAAAATTGAGCAGCACCAACAGATAAGGAAGCAGGGCAATCTAGAAAGAGGAACTGCACTGATGGAATCAAATCAAAAAGGCTTAGGGCCAAAGTCAATAGGACAAATGTGTTTTGCTCAAGATCACACAGTTCAGGGTAGTTTGCAGTTAAGTCTTTGCCAAGAGTTCTGGACGAGGTTGGCCGGCAGAAAATTTAGTTTAAAGAATTGAGATAGACAAGCCCTCGATTTGTGGCAAGGTTTCACACACCTTCACCATGGCTTGACGAAACTAACAACCAGATTTGAACAGTACCTTAAAATGGAGAAGCAGCTGTAGCTGAGGCGGACGTTCCTGGCAGGTCCTGCAGGCTCACGGTTCCTGAAGCGACTGTTGGACTGACATGAAGTAGGAAGACTGAAGGGTCCTGCACTGCCCAGGGAAGAAACCAGGAGCAGAGCAAAGCAACAAAGAAAAAGGTATGCTCCTTAAAACACAAGCAGGGTCCGACCTTCCTGGCTATCCGGTCCACTGTAGCTCTGCACAGCAAATTCGACCAGAGGAGGGAGTCCTGGCTTGGAGTTTGGGTGAACTGGTTGGTCCCACCAGCTCAAGGGGAGAAGATTCCTAGACGATCTTCCCTGTCGTTGGAATATGAAGATTCGGACCTGCAGCAGGGCTTCACCGGGTGGTTCAGTCGTTGTAGGGGTCCTCTTCTGTCAGCTCCTCTTCGGTTCTTTCGTTCCAGTGGTGACTCTGCCTTTCCAGCCCCAGAGACCTGCTTTTTATGCAGTCTTCCCACATTCACACAGCCTGGCTGTCAATCACACAACAGGGTGGCTGTCCCGCCGGGATAGTCACCACAACTAATAATATCTAAGTGCGACATGGGTCTCCAAGGAGACCCTGTGCAGGGAGTCCTAAACCCCTACCTCGCATCTTGTCCCCCCAGACATACAGGCGCCGATGGAGGGCTTCTGTGTACAAGCCCGCAAAAGGACGGTGAACAAAGGAACCAAACCTGGTTTGGCATGCAGAGAAAAGCAAAAGAATGACATTTTCAAAAAGCAATGGCAAATAAACCCAGCCGGAACCGTACAAAACGTATATGGTCTAGCGGGTTTAAGTTCGAGGCTACCAAGATAGCCCAAAACAATACCAAGGTTATTTAAGATAACCGCGGTAGGAAAAATATGCTAGTGACCACTGCCATCAGCCAAGTCTTGATGAAAAGGGAATGAAGCAATGCTCCAAGAAAAACAAACAAAAAGGGATACGTATTAACCCTTTCCAGTACTCCATGTTAGATGGTGTGTACTGGGTCTGTGGATTTTAAAGAGACTACTAAAGTCAATGGCAACTTTACATGTTCTGGGAGACAGTAGTCAGTCCCATAAAATGGAGTCTGAGTTGGGAAGTCTAAAAGACAACCCTGTGTAACTGCACTGAAGGTGCTGTGTAACACACAGTAAAAAGATGTCTGTAGAGTAGGTGAGGATCTACAGTCTATGAACATATGAAAACGTTAGACACACTGCAAAAAACATGTAAGGGTGGCAAAAAAGGCTCACACTCTTGCCAGGTGAGAAAAATAAATCATAGAAATCCAGCAAAGCTGCTGAGGGACTCAGTAGGTAAGGGAAATTAGCCATTCTGGAGAATTCTCCCTAACAGTTGTACTGAAGGGAACATGAGAGTAGGGTGAGTTCTGATGCCTAGTCTATAATCTCTGATCCCAATGGTGGCAGGGAGGCATGGGGGCTTATTTGACTTGTTCTGTAGCCCAACCTACTATGTCTTGCTGAGCATGCGGATGGGTGGGTTATGCCGCTTCTAGGACCATCGCTGGTGAGAGAGCACAAGCAAGGGCACTTTGCATGGAGTTAGGCGGCAGACAGGTTAGTGATTTTGGCCATAAACCTTTGCAGTTCATAGGTTATCACTGATGAACTACATGTATCAAGGCAGCATGGGCTCTGGGAAGATGTGCTACTTTCACTAAGATTGAGGAGACAGAGAGTATGGTAGGGTTGGGTGCTTGAGGGGTATAGTGGTTTCTGGCTCCACATACTGGGTGAGGCAACAATAGGTGGAGCTTGGTAAAGGATCGCTGGTTTCAGGGTCATGTTATATATGATTTCAGGAGGTTGGGATGTCAGCGCTAGATGCGCCACTTTATCTGCCACTAAGGGAGTGACTCCATTATTGTGTGCATTGCGGTTAGGCACCTGGATGAGACTAGTGGCAAGTAGAAGAGTGGGAAAGCAGGTCGCGGGGCACTGTAGGTTGCCAGTCACGTGTCCCTGTAAGGACATGATATTAGCAGAGTTCAGTGGCCCGCTTGCTTTGCACAACAGTAGGGACATCACTTTGAGAAACGGAGTGGGTTCCAGTAGGGAGATTTTGTGAGCACAATACGGTGTGATTGATCGGGGTCTCAAACGAACAGAACTGCCCTTAGTATGATGCTGTAGTATAAAAAGTGCAGGTGAGACAGAGCAACAAACAGAGGTGGCCACAAGTAGGTTACATTGGAAAAGAGCTGAAGAAAGGGTTTGGCTTGTAGGAGATGCCAGAGTGAGGGGCCTGCCGGTAGCCTTGACCAAAAAACTTTGGGGAGAAGGAGCAATAATGTAGCCTTCTGAGGGCTCTAGACCATATAGTAGTGATATCATCAAAGTCCCAGACCTAACCAAACACGTTTCCAAACCTTGAAAGCGGTGGTCGAAAGTCTCAAGGGATCAAGACCAAGGATATACACCTTGGCTGTTGGGTTAGAAGAAGTGTAGCTTGTGAAGGACCCAGGATATGGGGGATCCTAATCAGAAAACCCCAGGACAAAATGAAGAAATGGCTTTCAGTCTTTGTGAGGGGCAGAGGAACCACCCTCAACATCTTTTTGATCAATCTGACGAAAACCAGAAAAGCCAGGATTAAAGACTGGGAAATTTACATCGCCTTTATTGACCTGTCAAAAGCTTTTGACACAATCAAAAGGGCTAAGCTGTGGGAAGAATTGGAGACATGGGAATTGCCACGCCCTCACACACACCCCATCTCCCACTTCCCCCTCTCACACCTGTCTCTCCCATCAGGCGCTCCTCGCCGTCGTGTTCCCCATTCACATCAGCAGGGGAAACACGGCAGGCGGGATACCATGTTGGGCGGACCCGCCTCTTTTCGCCCTTTTCCACGTTGGCGGTTGCCATGGCGCCTCCTGCACAGCCGGCGACACCAGTATACCAGGAAGTACCGGCAGCCCCCATTGCTGGCCGCGTTGCGATCCACGTAACGCGTGCGAGCGGTCACGTGATGCGTCACGTGACACCGCTCGCCGCATCAAAAGAAGCCGGCAAACAAAAAACTTTGCTTCACAGCTACTTCTACGGAGCATTGCCAGGCGTTACTTTGCTTCTTGTTACTCTCCTTGCCTCGACCTTGGAACGTTCTCTTGGACCTGCTCTCGGATTACCATTGGACTCTGGCGTGCTCTCTGATCTCCCAGACGCCTGACACCTGTTTGTACTCTGGATTTGCCTTTGGATTACCCTTCTGTTTCTGCAAACCTCGGATTGCTTCAAGTTTTGCCACGGATCAAGTTCTTGCTCCACCAGGTGCTTTCAGGAGTGCCAAGTACATCATCTCAGCCTGCTGTGGGTTCCCCTGCTGTCCATATAGGTCTATTACCTATACTCCACCCCTCTTAGGTAAGCTGGTGTCACTGCATCTTGTTTGCTCCCTCTGCCAATTTTCTTTTGGGTGTTTCCTTGATTATAACCCTTTGCCTTACAGCACTCAGGGGTCCTTCCAGCGTTCCCGGTACCAGGCTGATGACGACACGCCCACCTGTGGCCTCAAAGATTGCTAAGGCAGTGTTTACATTCTGCTCGAGCGGTACTTGGGGACGGAGGCATTACATAACTGCACGACCATCAATTCGGAACCATCAAGTTAGAACAGACTGTGAATCCTTATGGTCGTCCAGTTATGGATGTTTCAGCCGGGGACCCTGTGACTGCCTTAATGCAAGCAGTGACATCGCTCAGGGCAGATATGGCAGCTGCTACCACTGCCCCCCGCACTGACCTGGCCACTGCCACCACTGCACTGAACCACCGTCTTGATGCCATGCAAAGCACACGACATCCCTTACCTGTTGACGCCGAATTCGGCGATGCCGCCCCACCCCAAAACCCGATTCCTGTCACACCACCCACTCTGCCAGCCCCATCAGTGGTGGTTCAGACCCCATTTCCTCTAGCAGCCCCTGAGAGGTATCAGGGGGATCCTTTGAAATATCGCACCTTCATACATCAGTGCAAAGTGCATTTCTTGTGCCGCCCCAGGCTTTCTCTGATTCTGTCTCTAAGGCTGCTTTTCTTCTCTCCCATTTGTGTGGTGTGGCAGCCACGTGGGCTAACCCATCGTTGGAGGGCGACCATCCTGCCCTTTACGATTTCGAGTTATTGACCCAAGAAATGGCCAAGGTTTTTGACACTAGAGATAAAGCCCAATCCAGAGACATGGAACTCCTAGATCTTACTCAAGGCCGGTCCACCCTCATTGAGTATATCACCAAGTTCAACCAACTCGCTACTGAGACCTCCTGGCCAGAGAACAAAAAGGCAGTGATATATTATCGGGGCTTGTGTGGTTCCATGAAGGATGTTTTATCTGTGGTGCCTTCTCTTCCCTCACTCTATATCGACCTAGTTGATTTGACCTTGCAAATCGACGCCAGACGGGCAGAATGTAAGGGGGAAACAGGGCTATCTCATACCTCACTTTCAACCACATCCGGCACCTCACCCGAACCCATGCAGATCGGCGGGGTACGCAGCCCCATTACTCATGCCGAACGAGAGCGCAGAAGGGCGGACAATGCCTGCTTCTACTGCGGTCTCAACGGGCATTTTGTGAAGGAGTGTCCCCGACGGCCAAGGTACAAAATTCCGGGTTTTCCGAAGACTCGCCCTTGAGATCAGGGGTTGGGGCGAGTCCTATACAAAATTCCTCTGATCCGGCTTTTGGTCCCGTCCGACCTGTGGTGGTACAAGCTTCCTTAAACCCTGTTGCAGGTATCTCTCATGCAGTATGAATAGTGATCGACTCTGGAGCTACAGGCTGCTTTATAGATATAGCACTAGCCAGTTCACTAAACTTACCTCTGATCAAAATGAAACACCCCGAACCGGTTCATGCAGTAGACGGGACGTCTCTGGCCTCTGGACCAATCTTGCAACAGACAGCCCTGTTGGAATTAGTCATACAGGAAGTCCATAGAGAGACCATGTCATTTGATCTCATAGCCACGCCTCAGTTCGGAGTTATCCTGGGCATTCCTTGGCTAAAGAGGCACAATCCTCTGATTAACTGGGGCACGGGTCAGGTCTCCTTCGAATCAGAAACGTGCCAATACTACTGCCTGCTCGAGACACCTCGGGTTTCCAGCCCCACAGACATCCTATCGGTAGTCGCTTCTTTAGCCATAGAAGACAAATCCGACACCCAGGACGCTCACATGATAGGGGCGGTCACGAATAACATCCCTCCTGAGTATTATGAATTCCGGGCTGTGTTTGACAAAGGCTCTGCGGAAGGTCTTCCTCCGCATCGACCCTACGACTGCCCCATTGATTTAGTCCCGGACACCCCCATCCCAAAGGGCCGAATCTACTCCCTAACCCAGACGGAAGAGCGAGCCCTGCAAGAATACATACAGCAGGCCTTGCGTCTGGGTCACATTCGCCCATCAACATACCCAGCAGCAAGCCCTATCTTCTTTGTGCCAAAGAAGGAAGGGGATCTCCGTCCTTGCATAGATTACAGGCGTTTGAATGCCATCACGGTAAAAAAACGCTATCCCATACCTCTTATTACCCCGTTGTTAGACAAACTCACTCATGCCACGATTTACACCAAACTGGATCTTCGGGGGGCATACAATCTCGTACGCATGCGTGAAGGAGATGAATGGAAGACGGCCTTCTGCTCACGAAAAAGGTTGTTTGAGTATACAGTTATGCCGTTTGGCCTCTGTAATGCTCCTGCTACGTTTCAGCGCTTCATGGATGACATATTTAGCGATATCCTGAACGCCTACGTGGTAGTGTACTTAGATGACATATTGGTTTTCTCTTCCTCCCTCGATGAACACATCACGCATGTTAAGGAAGTGTTGTTACGTCTCCAAGCCAACGCACTATTTGCTAAACCGGAGAAGTGCATTTTCCACACCAGTCAGGTTGAATTCTTGGGGTTCCATATCTCTCCCGGGGGTCTCTCTATGAATCAGTCTAAAGTCCGGGCAATCAACGAATGGCCAATTCCGACCACACTCAAGCAACTGCAGTCATTTTTGGGTTTCGCTAACTTTTACCGACGATTCATTGCAGGGTTCTCCTCTATCGTAGCACCACTCTCTGCGCTCACTAGCCCTTCCGTCCCCTATGTCTGGTCCGTGACACAACAAAACGCCTTTGATTCTCTGAAAACCATGTTCACCACTGCTCCGGTGTTACAACACCCTGACCCTGAACTCCCGTTTATCCTCGAGGCAGACGCATCCTCCTATGCACTAGGCGCTGTACTGTCCCAACCATGTCCTGCCACTGGTCGTCTGCATCCGGTTGCATTTCACTCTCGTAAGTTCACGGCAAGCGAATTGCACTACACAGTTACAGAAAAAGAACTTTTGGCCATTAAGGACGCTCTACAGACCTGGAGACACCACCTCCTGGGCGCAAAACACCAGACGGTGGTGTTCTCCGATCATAAGAATCTCCAGGACCTTGCCTCTCTGAAATGTACAAACAGCCGACAGGTACGTTGGCATCTCTTCTTTGCCGCGTTCGACTTCGTGGTCAAACATAGACCTGGAGTCGGGCATGGGAAAGCAGACGCTCTGTCTCGTTCCCCTGGAAGGAGGTTCTTCCATCCTTCCCTGAAACCTTGTTGAGTGAGACTCATGTAGTTTGTGTCTGCACACCGTTGCCTTCTTTACAGTCCACCATACGACAGTGGGTCTCCCGCTATCCACAATCACTAACAGAATGGGATCCGGTTATGCAGGATGGGCTGCCCTTTGTACACGGGAAGCTCTTTCTTCCCACGAGCGAAACCAGGAACCTGGCGTTAGAGTGGTCTCATGATGCCGCCATTAATGGTCACCCCGGGCAGCATCGCACTTTGGACCTACTCAAACGCTGGTGTTGGTGGCCGACTATGAAAAGCGACGTACAGAACTACGTCAATACCTGCTCAGTCTGTGCCCAGGGCAAGTCACGCAGGGGCCGACCTCTGGGTCTTCTTCTCCCTCTCCCCGTTCCTCCACGACCCTGGCACACGGTCTCAATGGACCTGATTACCGATCTGCCACGTACACAGGGTTTTGATACAATTTGGGTTGTTGTCGACTCCTATACCAAACTGGCCCGTTTCATACCATGCAAGGGGGTACCCTCAGCCCCGGTCTTGGCCAAGCATTTCTTTAGGTCTGTGTTCTGTCTCTTTGGCCTGCCCCATGTGTTGGTGTCCGATCGAGGCGCGCAGTTCACCTCCCGTTTCTGGCAGGCCCTTACCTCTCTGTTGGGTATTGATGCTCATTATTCCTCTGCTTACCATCCAGAGAGCGATGGGCAAACCGAGAGGGTCAATCAGATATTGGAGCAGTACCTACGCTGCCTAACGTTACAGTATCAGGACACTTTACTTAACCTGTTGCATCTCGCCGAGTTCGCTTATAACAATACACTTCACTCTGCTACTGGGTTCTCACCTTTCTTCGCCCTCTATGGCCAACACACCTGTACTCTCCCCATTCTGGACTTCTCCTCTTCTGATACCCCCGCCGCTTCGGCCTGTGCTCGGGATTTGGTCTCAGTCCATGCCCAAACGTTGGTCCACATGCGCGAGGCCCAGACCTCCATGAAATCCGCTGCTGACAGGAGGAGGACGGATGTGCCTGCTTACAAAGTGGGGCACCGGGTTTGGCTCTCTACTATCCATTTGCACATCCCTGGCTGTCGCAAACTTTTCCCTCGCTTTGTGGGTCCATATGAGGTGGTCAAGGTCCTGAACCCGGTGGCTATGCGCCTGGCGGTGCCTCGCGCCTGGCGGTGCCTCCCGCCTGGCGGATCCACCCGGTATTTCACGTCTCCCTGCTTAAGCCATGCCCTGGCCCTACCCGGTTGGCTGCCCCTCCTGCCCCGGTCTCTGTCTCGTCCCCCGATGTATTTGAGGTGCGGGCTATTCTGGGTTCCCGTATATACAGGGGCGGGTTGCAATATCTGGTTGACTGGCTGGGTTACGGCCCTGAGGACACGCTCCTCACCTGGTGGCCCGATTTCACTGTGAACATCCATCCAGCCCACGCAGTCGTGGGCCTTTGAGGGGGGGCTCTGTCACACCCTCACACACACCCCATCTCCCACTTCCCCCCTCACACCTGTCTCTCCCATCAGTCGCTCCTCACCGTCGTGTTCCCCATTCACATCAGCAGGGGAAGCACGGCAGGCGGGATACCATGTTGGGCGGACCCGCCTATTTTCGCCCTTTTCCGCGTTGGTGGTTGCCATGGCGCCTCCTGCACAGCCGGCGATGCCAGTATACCAGGAAGTACCGGCAGCCCCAATCGCTGGCCGCGTTGCGATCCACGTAACGTGTGCGAGCGGTCACATGATGCGTCACGTGACACCGCTCGCCGCTTCAAAAGAAGCCGGCAAACAAAACACTTTGCTTCACAGCTACTTCTACGGAGGATTGCCAGGCGTTACTTTGCTTCTTGTTACTCTCCTTGCCTCGACCTTGGAACGTTCTCTTGGACCTGCTCTCGGATTACCCTTGGACTCTGGCGCGCTCTCTGATCTCCCGGACGCCTGACACCTGTTTGTACTCTGGACTTGCCTTTGGATTACCCTTCTATTTCTGCAAACCTCCAATTGCTTCAAGTTTTGCCACGGATCAAGTTCTTGCTCCACCAGGTGCTTTCAGGAGTGCCAAGTACATCATCTCAGCCTGCTGTGGGTTCCCCTGCTGTCCGTATAGGTCTATTACCTATACTCCACCCCTTTTAGGTAAGCTGGTGTCACTGCATCTTGTTTGCTCCCTCTGCCAATTGTCTTTTGGGTGTTTCCTTGATTATAACCCTTTGCCTTACAGCACTCAGGGGTCCTTCCGGCGTTCCCGGTGTCGGAATTGAAACAATATTATGCCTCCTATCGCAACAATTGTGTGTGTATTGGCCTACGCCAAGTTGTCTAAACATCATATGCGAACAAACTCCACGGCAAGGTCTTGACCTTAGAGAAAGTAATGTAAGTCGCCAACTTGGATTAAGCCGCCATTTTAGGTTCTCTTGTTATATGGAAGTCACCCTGAACATCAAAATGGAGGCCGAATGACATTCTGAGTAAGATTCTGGCCGTTGTGACCTCCGTACACATGAATAATTAATATGCCTGCAGGCCACTTATCGGGCTCGCGAACTGAGACCTTGTCCTACCGTTGACCTATATGTAAATGTACAACTATATCAGTGAAACTAATCGAAATGCATATATTACAGGATTGACCTGGCAAGGAACCCATAGGCCCGGCTCATAGAATGGTTAACCCGCGAGAGGGTTGGCCAAGGGCTGGACAAACTGTATAAAAGACCCAGGTATTTCAATGTGCGGTCTCTCACTAACAAAGCAAACCCTCGTTGAAGTTCTTTATGTTACTCTGAGAGCCGAATAGCTATCCGTTTGTCAATTGACTTGGTAACTGTTGTAGCTTTTAAATAAAGCATTTGTATGTTCTTTGTAGCCTGTGTTGGTGTGTTTCTATCTGGGCTTCCAGGCCTCATATTATTTTTCTGTTTCCACAGTTGGCGCCCGAATACGGACCCTCAAGATTGATGCCGGATCATTGAAGGTTGACGCAGACTATCGAACCGGGATCGGACGGTGTGATACTGCGGGCCCGACCGAACGAAACGCGATACCTCGGCAGCGCTGCACGATCCGATCCTTGGACGATGGTCGTGTGGTCTGACACGGCATCTTGACGAGGGTCCATTTTTGAGGTGGGCAGATTTGTCGGAACCACCAAACACAAGGTAAAATTTGTTAGGTAAGTTCTTTGGTAAACCGTACGGTCCTCCTTAGGTTTGGTCAGGTGCAGTCGTGACCCGGCTCTTAATTTAACCCTGACAATTTGAATTTGCCGTATTGTATCTGCAGACACAATTATTGACCAGGTAACACCAATTTTTGTGAAATGCCTGGGAAATTGTTTAGCTGCTTTAGGGCTCTGTTCCGCAGCGATCGACAATCTTTGGAATTAAGCCACCCGGCACCACAGGAGGGGTCGCCGGCATGTACTATGTACTGTAAGTATGGCATTGGAAGTATAGTATTTAATGATATTTGGCACAGACAAACCAGACATGCCTCCGAATTTCAGTGGCCAATCAATGGTAGTTTCGAGATCCCCCGTATTGAATACCTGTAATCGGTCTTGCTAAAAAAGAAGGCCAGACCTGCAGCATTTGATGTTTTGCAGAATTGGAAAAAAGAAGTGTTGCAGCAGCTTAAAAGTAGGGATAAACATGCACGCCGTCATAAAACAAATGCCGAAAAGGCGTTGTTATATGATAAGGAAAAACATTCGGAGTCAGTCAAAAATATGGATAGGGCTTTCTCACTCGGTATCCAGAAAATGTATCCCTCTAAAGATTTTCATGCTTCTGAAGAATTTATTGAAAAATTGTTAAACAAACACAGGTCTGGTGCTTCTGCGCCACCTCTGTATGATCCTCTCCCTGGTGCTCTGCCCATTCCTGCTGTTATTCCTGCTGTTATTCCTGTTCCCCCTGTACAACCTACTGTTCCTATTCCTCTAGTTGTTGTTCCTCCACCTATCCTACCACCCCTTCCTCTTGCGCCGATAGTTGCACCCTCATTGAATTTGCCCACACCTCTGCTCCTGAGTGGTTCTGTATTGACTGAAGTTGATCAGGGTGCGGGGTCAAAGATTGTCACTCGAAATACTGTTTCTGCAGACAAGAAATGGGAATTATTTGCATGGGCTAAGCACTGTATCGAGAGAGGTGATCAAGCTAACGTTTTTTCCACATTATCAAATATGGGCAATTTTCCCGAGAAAAATGTTTTTATCGAAGGTTTGGGGACTCATTTATGTGTAATGTGGGGTAGATTACATAATACGGATCTCCCACAAGGGGTGAGGGATCTAAATACTTTAGCGCTTTCGAGGGACACAGAGGAGAAAGTACATGGTCATGTTGAGAGATTGTTTGAGTATAGGAGGGACTTTGAAAAATTACGGGATGAGGATGGTGAAGACGACAGTATGTATGTGCAGAAACGGTTCCTTCCATGTCGTAGATCGGCATCTGAGGAAGTACGAATTTGTACCAAAGATGTGATTCGATGGATCTCGGATTCATCGATACCGTCGGATGAAGTATATGACACGTATAGTCAGTATACAGTAGAAATGCAGAGGAAGGTGATTCAGGTAATGGTAGAGTACCTGCAGGATGAATGTGTAAGAAAGAAGGTTAGTTGTCCTATAGAGTTATTGGGTATTTGTAAGAGGGCTTTTTCGCCCGACACTTCATCAGCTGCCTTAGCGCTCGACCTGGCTATCTTGCTTAGTAAGCGGTCAGAGTTACCTATATCTCAGTTGCCTATGAGAGAGGTTCCTCCGACATTTGTCCCAAAGGTTGAGATTCCCGCTAACGCTGGGACTGGTGCACCCGCTGTGGACATCCCTGCACATTATGTATCGCAATTTGTTCACGTCCCATTTTCACGACAGGAAGTGAACACTATTAGACAATCAATTCCCGATATTAGGAAAAACCCGACAGGATTCTACAAAGAGATAGAGTCCGTTTTGCAGACCTCTGTGTTCACCTTAAGTGATATTAACTTGCTATTCCCTGTACTCCTGCCCGTAGATTTATGGAAGCAGGTTCGAACAATAGACGATGTGCCAGGGTTGGGAGATACGTGGGCTAACATGACGAGGTTTGATGGGGAAAGACCAGCTGGTGAGAAACCACCTCAGGTAATACTTACTTTGCCTGATAGAATTGTCGCAATATTGAAAACCATAATTCCTGAGAAAAGAATTATTTGGGACAAGCTTATGGCCTGTGTTCAAGGAAAAACTGAAGGTGCCACCGAGTTCTTTAATAGATTCGAGCAGGTATTCTCTGACTTCAGTGGACAGGACTTGGGCACAGTGTCTGGGAAAAGGTTGTTTGTGGACAAATTTGTACGTGGATTGTTGCCCGACATCCAGTCACAGATTATGCCCTCTGAGAGCGCTTGGCAGGCGAAATCCCAATCTGAAGTTTTGCACATGGCTCAGTATTATGAGAACCGTGTTAATAATGAAAAAGAGAAAATAGAGAAGAGGAAAGGAGATATGAAGACTAAAGTATTGTTACAACAAAGTGTTAGAAATCCCAGAGGAGGTACTTCACAGACCAGAGGTCAGTATGTCCCAAAAGGAAACGCTCCTTTGGGTCCTGTGAATGTTAATCAATGTGCCTATTGCCGCCAGGAAGGTAATTGGCGAGCACAGTGCCCCGTCCTTCGACAAAGGTCAAACAACGCATTTGGGAGTATGGGTAGACAACCTAGAGGTCACCCCGGAGTGGGGGGCCCTGATAGAGGTCAGTTCTCGCAAGATCCTCAGCCACCTTTTTCACGGGAAAATCAGACTTTGAGTGTGGACACAAGAAACATATTTGATCACCCTTCTGCTGCCTACCTTTCTGAAGAGCTTCCTTCCGACGACATTTTATTTCGTTAGGACTGCCCAAAGCAGGGTTTGGAACCTTCACCTATTCCTGTTAATCAGAAAGGACCCTACGTTAAATTGTTAGTGGGGAATAGGAAACATCAGTTTTTGATAGACACTGGAGCACAGAAGTGCTCCATTGACCATTCCCAGGTTCCAAACATTCCACTGTCAGGGCAAACAAATGTTTCTGTAGGGTTTTCTGGCATACCAATTGCTTGCCCGGTTTCTTCGCCGGTGTTTGTTTCTTTGGGTCCCTTCACGGACCATTGTCCCTTCCTCCTGACTTCGAACTGTGGAGAGAATTTGCTGGGGTTAAATTTGTTGAAGAAACTGAATGCAGTAATTCATTGTTCCTCTGACGGAGTGCGACTGATGGTTTTACCACAGCAACTTCCCAATTCTCAGTTTTTGACTCGACCATTGCCTCCTGAGTTTAATGTTGTTCCGGAATGTTTGTGGGCGGTTGACGACAATGATGTCGGGGTGCTACAGATTGAGCCTGTTAGAATAGTTTTGAAACATGGAGTTAAACTACCACGCATTCCGCAATATAAAATATCAGTTGAGGGTGAGCGTGCTTTCAAGTGCATTGTCTCAGAGTTTGTGCATCGAAGAGTGATTGAAGAGATTGCAGGTAGTTTATAAAACAGCCCGATTTTGCCTGTATACAAGAAAGGCGACAATGCAATCCCATAACGTTTATAATTGATCTACGTGCTATTAACAAAGTTGTCGCCCCACAAATTTCCAATTGTGCCTGATGTAACAACAATACTAACAATGATCCCTGCTACAGCTATGCACTTTAGTGTTGTGGAGCTAAAAAATGCTTTCTTTAGTATTCCTATACACAAGGAGAGTAGATATTTGTTCGCGTTCACCTTGGGAGGACATTCGTTCACATTTACTCGTGCACCTCAAGGGTATACTGAAAGTCCAAGCATTTATAGTAGGGCTTTGAAAGAGCAGCTTGATACCCTTGATTTGCCGCCTACTTGTACATTGCTTCAGTATGTCAATGACTTACTTTTAGCTGCAGATTCTGAAAGTGCTTGTAAAGAAGGCACTGTATTGTTGCTTATTCATCTGGCTGAAAACGGTCATAAAGCTTCGCTAAAAAAATGTCAATATTGTTGTCAGGAGGTCGCCTATTTAGGCTACCTCATGTCAAAGGAGGGGAGAAGATTGACACCTGAAAGAATAAAACACATTTCTGGCATGTGTGTTCCAAATACACAGAAGGAAGTCAGAGCCTTAATAGGTATGACTTCTTACTGTAGGTTGTGGATCCCTAACTTCTCACTAGTGAAAAAACCGATGTTGGCTTTGACAAAGAAGGGCATTTCTTCGCCGCTGCCATGGAAATCGGAACATCAACGATCATTTGAGCTTCTCAAAACTGGGTTATGCTCTGCGCCGGTTCTGGGTACTCCAAATCATGACAAGGCCTTTGTGTTGTTTGTGCATGAATGTGATGGATGTGCTTTGGCTGTGTTAACACAGGAACACGGAGGGAAGAATAGGCCGTGCGGCTACTACTCTTCCGCCCTTGATCCTGTCGCATGCTCTTTGCCAAGATGTTTGCGAGCTGTCGCTGCTGCTGCCGCGTCTGTAAAACAGAGTGAGGGAATGGTCCTAGGCCATGATTTAATTTTGATGGTACCTCACTCTGTAGATGTCCTATTGAATAAAACCCAAACTCAACACCTCACCTCTGCACGGCTGACAAGGTATGAATTAATTCTGTTTGCCCCTCACATTCAAATTAAGAGGTGTTGTGTTCTTAATCCGGCTGAACTCCTACCTCTCCCACAAAATACGGTTTGCGGTGACGAAGAATTACATGACTGCCTGTATACTACTGAACAGGAAACGAAGGGCAGGATAGACCTTATAGATACTCCTTTGGGCAATGCGGAAGGGGAGCTGTTTTGTGATGGCTCCTGCTTCAAACTCCCAGATGGTACATCTACAGCTGCCTACGCAGTTACTACGTTGAGTACGGTTGTTGAAACTAAGAGAATTCCGCATAACTTCGCGCAGGCCGCAGAGATTATAGCGTTGACCCGAGCTTGTGAACTCTCTGAAGGGCATACAGTAAACATATATACTGATAGCCAGTACGCCTTTGGGGTGGCTCACAACTTTGGGAGGCTCTGGTCGGAAAGAGGGTTCCTAACCTCACATGGGACCAAGATTCAGCATGGTTCCCTGATAGTGCAATTGCTCTCGGCACTCTCACTCCCTAGGCAGTTAGCGATCATGAAATGTGCAGCACATCGTAAGGTCATAGATGATGTGGGAAAAGGGAATTCTTTTGCTGACCATATAGCCAGGCATAGGGCCACAGACCTTAGCGCAGACATGTATGCTCTAAGGGAAACAAAAGATGCCTATGTAATGGATGAGGGTATTGGGTCTGTGCGAGATATCCAAACTTATGCCACAATAGAAGAATCTAAAAGGTGGGCCGAAGGGATGGGGAAACTGGATGACGATGGGTGTTGGGTGGATACATCTGAAGGGAAATGGTTGATCCCTGATTCATATGTGCTGGCAATGGTTACGATGGCACACGGTCCTACGCATGTGTGTGCTCAACAGATCACGAAAATGTTAGAACAGTCTGGGTGAATGATAACATTTTGAAGATTGCACAGCGACATGTTCAGAATTGTATGATTTGCTTACAGCACAATGTGGGGAAGGGGACAAACTCCAAGGGGGAGCTTTGGGCCCCCTTCTGTTCCCTTCGAGGTCATCCACTTTGATTTTATTGAGATGGAACGGAGTAACAATCTAAAATATGTTCTTGTGATTATTTGTGCCTTTAGTAAATGGGTTGAGGCTTTCTCCGTTAAGGATGCTACTGCCATGACCACTGCAAAGACTATGGTAAAGGAATTCTTTCCACGATTTGGGCTACCTAGGGTAATTTGGTCGGACAACGGTCCCCATTTCGTTGCAGCAGTAATTTCGCAGATATGCACAGCCTTACACAATGAAAAGCAATTTCACTCGGCTAGACATCCTCAAAGTGCTGGGTTGGTAGAGAGACATAACAGTATCCTAAAGAATAAGCTTGCAAAAACATGTGCCGGCACCAAACTGAAATGGCCAGATGCCTTACCTATTGTTTTGTTAGCCTTGCGTACCACACCTCAAACTAAGACTGGGCTCTCTCCATTTGAGGTAGTTATGGGGAGACCTGCTAACATTTGGGGCCTTCCGAAGCCCAAAACTCTGAGGGAGGTCGAAAATTTATTGCTTGTAGACTACTGTAACCTGTTGACTAAAAATCTGTATCTCATTTATCATCAGGTCCAATCAGCTTTACCTGTACGGTTTACGGGCCCAGGACACAACATTCAGCCTGGAAGTTGGGTCCTAGTGAAGGCCTACGAAAGGTCTTCCTGTCTCGCGCCTCGCGCCTCGCTGGCGGGGACACTATCAGGTGCTGTTGGTCACCCAGACAGCAGTGCGGGTGGCTGGAAAGAAGCATTGGATCCACGCGACGCATGTCAAGAAACTTCCTCACCCAACGCCACACGTTACAGAAGAAGCAGAACCCCTTGCTGATGCTACAATCTCTGATCCTGGAGTAGCAAACAGCGCTGTGAGTGTGTCGGAGAATTTCTCTGAGCCCGTGGAGCTTGGGGAACAGTCCATTTCGTCTCTGCACTCTTTGAAAAGGTCACTTCCGGAAAACACTGTTTCAAGTTCTGCGATTTCCGTCGCCTCCGATACGTTGCTTCCCTCAGGAAGTGGCGTTACCCTATTTCCGGATCAAACAGTACTGGGTACCACCAGGTACGACCTTCGACGAAGAAAATCGAACTACGGCACGGGTTTTGCCTGTGCACCTGGAAAGAAAAAGTTATTGAGAGTTTTTCTCTTGCAAAAGGAAGTTTTTTGAAAAAAAGGAAAAAAGGGATTCTGCTGGCTAGGGTTGGGGAAGGACTAAGAAGTTGCGCGACCGTAGTGTCGCCAGCAACGAACATTGGGGTCGTCGATTGAGAAACTATGATGTCTGCCACCTCCACCGCTGCTGCTCGCATTGGACTTGTAAATAAGGGGGTGACCAACTCGGACAACGAACAATGTGCCTGGGCCCCGAAAACGTATTGCTTTGTTGTGTTAATAATAATTGGAATTTGTATAGTTACTGCTGTGGGACTTTGGTACTTCGAAGAAATTTACCCTCTAAAACCTCTACTGCCAATTGAGATTGTACCTACTGCTTTGACTCCCTCTGTACACCTTCATACTTTGTCACCTAGAGACTCCCAGCATAGACGAAAGTACCATAATAACACTCTAATGATAATAATGAATTCAACGCATGCCATTTTTAATAAGAGTAATTGCTGGATTTGCACCCATTTACCGAAACATGGGAACAAGGGGCTAGGATGGTATATTCACCCTTTACCTTTAACGACTGCTTGCTATGCCTCTCTTAGAGCACTATTCTTTGGCCGTTGGAATGATAGCATCTCAGGGAACTTTGATGGAACTAATTTAAATGATTTTGAGAAACGTGAATTGACTCCCCTGGGATGCTCGCTTTTTGCAAATAGAAGTAGACCTAATGTTGCTTCTATTAGGCCATCTGATAAACTATCTCTTCCTTTTCAAACTCTAATTTCCTTTAAAATGGCTCCGATAGGCAATAAGGACGCTGTGCCTCCTTCCTACTCTATTAATCATAGCCGCGATTCAGACCCCTTTTGTGTACAAAGAAATGGCACTCGGTCAATGGGAAACTTTGAAGGTTGTGTGAACATTGTAAATTTGACCGAGGAGAACAGGCCTCTATATGTGGGGGGGCCTGTCTATTTCATTTGTGGTAGTACAGCATTTCCCTGGTTGCCCAAGAATTGGCAGGGAACCTGTTATTTAGGAATCCTGTTACCTGGGGTATTTATAGCTAGTACATTGGAAGTTTCTAAGGCTCACCCACGGCGGGACGAGAACGGAGATACCCCTGGGCAAGTATTGGGAGATATAGCAAAATCAGTTGTGCCATTTTGGGAACAGATAGCAAATTCTGAAAATATTAGGGGTTAGCAAGGGTACAGGAGAGAACCATCAATCGGACCACAGATATACTCTACAATATGACACTAGAACAGAAAGCAATAAGATTGGTAGCACTCCAAAATCGGATGGCATTAGATGTCATCCTGGCAGAACGTGGTGGAGTATGCAAATTAGTGGGGTCCGCTTGCTGTGTTTTCGTACCAGATTCCTCACCGACAATTTTCAAAGCAATTCAGAACTTGCACATCCTTAGTTCAGAAGTGCATGTTCCTGTGGGAGATTGGAGTATTAGTGCTTGGTTCTGGGATTCTCTACGATCCTGGGGTTGGAAGGTGCTTTCTGTTATACTGGTTATTTTGGGAATCCTGCTATTCCTTTGTTGCTGTTTCCAATGTCTACCTAGTATATGTGCAATGCTAGGGGGATGTTGTGCTCAGGCAGTGAGCACAATAGGGCACAAAATGTATGCCCCAGATACAGCATCTAAAGAGTTTGTGTTACAAGAGGTTCTGATGAACGACCTAATGGCTATAGATATTACAGATAATGATTCAGGAGGTATGAACGACAATGCATGGAGTTATTTACAAAGATATTAGAAATGATATTAGCACTTGGCATAGGCCAAAAGGAGGGTTTGTCGGAATTGAAACAATATTATGCCTCCTATCGCAACAATTGTGTGTATTTTGGCCTACGCCAAGTTGTCTAAACATCATATGCGAACAAACTCCATGGCAAGGTCTTGACCTTAGAGAAAGTAATGTAAGTGGCCATCTTGGATTAAGCCGCCATTTTAGGTTCTCTTGTTATATGGAAGTCACCCTGAACATCAAAATGGAGGCCGAATGACATTCTGAGTAAGATTCTGGCCGTTGTGACCTCCGTACACATGAATAATTAATATACCTGCAGGCCACTTGTCGGGGTCGCGAACTGAGACCTTGTCCTACTGTTGACCTATATGTAAATGTACAACTATATCAGTGAAACTAATCGAAATGCATATATTACAGGATTGACCTGGCAAGGAACCCATAGCCCCGGCTCATAGAATGGTTAACCGCGAGAGGGTTGGCCAAGGGTTGGACAATCTGTATAAAAGACCCAGGTATTTCAATGTGCGGTCTCTCACTAACACATCGAACCCTCGTTGAAGTTATTTATGTTACTCTGAGAGCCGAATAGCAATCCGTTTGTCAATTGACTTGGTAACTGTTGTAGCTTTTAAATAAAGCATTTGTATGTTCTTTGTAACCTGTGTTGGTGTGTTTGTTTCTGGGCTTCCCGGCCTCATATTATTTTTCTGTTTCCACACCGGTACCAGGCTGACAACGACACTCCCACCTGTGGCCTCAAAGATTGCTAGGGCAGTGTTTACATTCTGCTCGAGCGGTACTTGGGGACGGAGGCATTACATAACTGCACGACCATCAAGTCGGACCCATCAAGTTAGAACAGGAATGCCCTCAAGTCTTGGTGGAGAACATTAAAGATCAATACATAGATATACGTATCAGAGTCAGGTTGGACAAAACAGGGACACTGTCAGACCAAAACACCATCAAAACGGGTGTGAAACATGGATGTCCATTAGCACTAGAAAACTACAACTTTTTCACTTCAGACATTGGAGATGTCTTCTCTCTTACAACTTGCTTTCCTCGGAAGATCGCAGGGAAACCAATAGGGAGACTGTAATAAGCAGATGACATTGTCCTGGTGGAGCAGATGCAAATAGATCTGCAACACCAGCTGACAGCCTTAGAGATATATGTGGATGAAAATTACTTGATAACTAATCCAGAACAATCAAGGATTATGAGGCTGCATCCAGGGGGAAGAAAAAGTAAAAACCGGAAGATCGGCTGGTCATTAAAAGGCAAGAGAATTTCGGAAGTTAACTCATTTACATTTCTAGGAGTTTGCATTAACAGCACGTAAAGCGAAGCTCCAAGAATAGAGGGGCTAAAACGGAAAGCAGTCAATCTGGCTTCACAAGGGAAAATTCTATTTAGGAGATACTGTAAATTTACCTCAACTCCTTTGGTAAATTTCTATAGGATGAAAGTAGTTCCTATATTATCTTATGGAGCAGAAACACCAACAGCCTTACCAGCACAAACATGGTCAGTCCTGGAGGGCCGATTCTGGCTGATGGTGCTACAACTCCACAAATCAGTCTCGATACAGCTAATAGGGAGAGAGTTGGCCTTAACTTCACTGAAAGCCATGGTGGACTGGAAAACAATGAGCTTTCATTGTAAATGCTTGGAGGAAGATACAACGGGGGGCTTCAGTGTGCTGAACAAACCTCTAAAAGAACGAATAGATGCAGTACTATCAGAATGGCAAAGAACCTGTCAAGCAAAACTAGTAAGTCTAAATGAAACTGAGGATGAACTGCTGAAAAATCCAGAGAAAACAAAAAGAAAATTGTATATGGTGGACCTGATAGAAACTCAGCAACACAACTGGAAATACAAAGGCTATGAAGACTTTTGGTCACAGCCACGAAAACTGAACCAGACAACGAAATACTTGACTCTGTTTCCGAATTGGTATTTCCGGTCATTCTTCCTGAGATTTAGATTTAATATACTGCCAACCGGAGAAATACTCCAAAGAAGAAACATCATCACCAGAGACTTGGGGTGTAAGATGTGTGAGGGTCCTGGAGAGAAAGAAAGTTTGAAACATCTTATTTTAAGCTGCCCAGGCCTAAGAAAAGAACGTGAGCAGTGCCTGGGGAACATCTTGAGAAGTTATGTAACCAGAAATGTGGATGCTTGGTGGGAGACCTTGATTGAAGGAGGGATAATGAATATCAATGTGCCCTCGTAATACTGGTAATTTTAATGCTCAAGAACCTAGAGGCCACCCCTATCATGCACAATTAGGTTCTTGGGGGACAGTCAGAACGCTGGACATAAGTACCAAACCTGTGAGACTGGCAACATAGCAAGGCACAGACAGGACATGGATATTAATTTGAAGCATGGACATGATGAATTTGTTGTTGGTACTGTTCCCGAATTACTCAGTATCACGTAAGGTGCATACGGCAGTATGGTGCACATTTCCTCTGGCACAGTTGTCTGTACCACATCATCTAGTGTTTTTGCAGTCCTTTACTGATATTGTACCAGTTGGAGATGGCAATACCACCCTGACAATACTAGCATCCTATATAATGTAAAGTATTTCGATCTCCACTTCAATTATCTTAGCTATAGCACTCCATTGTGCAAAACACTCAGGCATGTACTGTTCTTTGTAAGTGTGCAATTCCATTCCTCATATGTTGCAGAGTTTGTCCGCCTACGTATGACGCATACTGCTCGACATTACTTATGCAGCTGGCAACGGGATGCAGAATATTACTTACTTTGAATGTGTAAAAAGCTCTCGGCATGTGGGCACACCTCATTTTAATAACCAACACCCTACTTCTGCCACTAGGACCAGACAGGCCTCATTACGAGTTTGGTGGGTAAATCAGTTGAAAATCTGCCGAATTACCGGCAAACACATTTACCATTTCCGTCACTGTGTCTGTAGACTTCCCAGGGGAGTAGGCGGGCTAGGACGGCAGTGTGAATGCCTATCTCTGGTGTTCATGGGACTCCACGGGGAGTTTGCCAGGCTTGCCCCAAGTGGTATCTCAGCAGATTCATGACCTTAAAGTGGAGGTTTCACCTCCAGTCTGATGCTAAAAGCAAATCCTCCACTTCATTGTTAAAGTAGGAATTTATCAAAGCGCTACAAATGTCAGTAATTCTATAAAAGTGGCAGTATGGAATTACTTTTTTACCGCACTGCTGAACTATGTATTGTAGACAGAAGGAGTGTGGCCTTTCTCTTAATGGCGGCTTGGGAGGGGCGTGGTGCGGCAGGGTAGGACCATGCTGTATGTTCACAGGGGTAGTCATTCGGCCACAGTGAGCAGCGTTTGTACTCACACTGTAGGTCTACAGATGTTTTAGCCTACACTTCCCATTATTCTACACTATTAGCAATACTGATTGGGGCGGTAGATTTGTTGGACCTGTGCAGCCTTGCATTTTATTATATAGGAAATGTCTTGAAAAAAACACAACAAATGTCCTTTTCTGGATATAGGCTGCCTGTATTTCCTAATTTCTCTTGCTGGCGTCTTGGGAAAGGGCTAAAGGCAGACCTTGATGATGCGTGTTGTACATTGTTAAGGAGAGGTGTAGAACATGGCGTCTTCAGTCTCCCACAGTGCCCCCAGGTGATCGTTTTGTCCACAGGTTGCCTACCCTTGATGTTTACTAATGTTATGAGACCTGCCCACCTTTGATTACTCACGGGTCTGACCCACCAAAAGACATTGATAGAGAACACACACACAGGGGCACATTATGAGTATGGAGGTAAGGGGAAAAAGTGTTGGTAAAGTAATTGAGAGACCCGGTCTCAACCAACTGGGTGCACTTGATCCTCCCCCTCCCTGTGACCCTCTGTGCACTTGCTCGATCCGTACACACCCGCCTGAAGATCGTCTGTCTTTTCTCCCTTATGTTCACTCCTATTTGCACTGTGAAACTGCAGAATCGCGGTCAGGCCTATTTGTTGTATCTCATCCTGTTGAATGTACTTTTTACACACTTGCTCTCAGGGCCATCTTAAGCACTTTTGGGGCCCTTGGCATGGACACCTTTGGGGCCCCCCTCCACCAGACCAAAGGAATTAAGGGATATAGAATATCTAGTGCACCCACCCCCATATCACGATCACAACCCAGAGCTTGGTATGCTGCCTTGCAGTGATCAAAATAGGCATGGATACTCCTTTCCAGTCTCCTTACCCTCTTCATTCTTGTAATCAAAATAATAAACAATTAGCATTTAAAGGGCAACATTAGCAATTTACGACGAGGGTACTTGGACACTAGCAAAGACAGGGCACTTTTCATCAATAGCAGCCACAAGGAAGGTACACCGGCCATAGTATATATACAGGAAATGCTGAGTCGGCCTTGTTGGAATTTGGTATTGTATTCTTGCATATGAACGCAGATCTCTGCAGTGAGTGCTTAACACACCAAGCTATCCTCTGAACCATGGGGACACTCATATTTACCAATATCCATTTCAAATATGGCTATTGCACATGCTCAATATAATCCCCACAGAAAAGTGAGAATGCTACAGGTGCTGTACCACACAAACTTTGTATATACCACAGTGAACATAGCATTAGAGGATGAAAAGATCAGAGCAGAATGTATATTTTAACAGCAGATTGGCAATAGGTTTAGAACCTCTCAGCAGCACACCATAAAAATCCTGAGGTATGATATTTAAATGTGGTGACTAATGGGAACTGACTTTTATTTAATAAGCCAGCCTTCTAGGGGCCCCCTCCAAGGTAGGGGCCCGGGGCAAGTGCCCCTCTTACCCTCCCATAAAGACATCTCTGCTTGCTCTGTCTGTGCAGACTATTACCGTCTCAGATTTTCAAGGGACCTGAGCAACTGTTGTTTTTTTCCCTGTGTTTCCAGACTCCTTGAGCGGTTTGAAATACTTGCTTGTTTATATGTGCTATATAAATAAATAATACAAAACAAACAATACAATTACTGCCACTAGTCCCATCCCGCCATACTACATGTTTGGATCTGGAGTGGGAGATTTACCTCCAGCATTGTGCTGATGGTATTTCCTCCCACTTTTGGCAGAAAAAATGGCAAAATCAGCTGAAATCCCCCATGACGTCCAAATTAATCGGGACTTATACAGTAAATCTGCCAGACCAATTGGCGGTAATGGTAATTACTATGGGCAGTATTCTGGCAGATTTACCACCATAATACCACCCAACTCATATTGAGGCCCACGGTTTTTTCTGTTTATTAAAATGTACATATATTGACACAACATGAATTTCGTTATAAGTAAACACATTCATACATTATTTATTTATTACACATTGCAATAAGCTGTGTGCATTCTACAAAAACAACACAATGAACGTTTTAAATTTGATTGCTACACAATAAGCATAGCCTTTTCCGTCTCAGAACTTTAAAAACACAGTAGAGAGCAGAATTAAAACCTATTCAAAATTAATATTTCCATGAATTTCCAATAAAAATTTACAATGTAAATAATCAGGTTAAAATTGTTTCCATTTAAAAAGGATGGCCACAGTTTTGGTATGTCGGCTAAACTTAGTCTGTTATAATATTTTTTTAGATATTGCCAATGCAGTTCATCTAAACTTTCACATTCAAATAGCAAGTGTACCAAGGTTTCCAGTATGTCCACACAATCTGCAATAGCGCTTATTACACGGTAATCTCAGCTGTACACCCATTGTTTGTAAGGCAATAGTCGAATTAAATTTCAATTTTAGGTATTGCCGCGCAATTGCGCTGTTTGGGTATGCGATCAGATATAATGGCTTACTTCCTTTATTTAAAATGTATTCACAAAACATGGTGTGATATTTCAATGCAAACAAATTAGTCAGGTATTGTTCTTTGCTGATCAACATGAGTTTCTTCTTGATAAGAGTTTTGACTATATATACTACACCATCTTGATTCAATGCACTTCAACCATCTTCCAATTTCGTACATATACAAAGCAATTTTCCTAGAGTACCCACTTTTAGGTAATTGTCAAGACAGCAGAAGGCTGCTATGAACTCCCCAATCATAGTGTAATTTTGAACTTTAAGCATTTTATTGCAGAAGCACATGATTTTCTTAGTTTTGACAAACGTTATTCCAGCCATTTCTAACTCAAGATAAATTAATTCTACTGGGAGAGTTGGTGGAAGAGCAAACAATTTGCACAGTGCTTTCTCTTCCTATCTCTGCAGAATCGCTAGTTGATTGCCACCCCATATCTCTACTCCATACATCACAATAGATTTAACTTTTGCTAGGTAAAGCAATAGGACTGTCTCAATTGACATTCCTTGTTGTTTATACACAAAGCGATTTATTATATTCAGTGCTTGGTTGCATTTTTTCTTTATCTCACACCAGTGTCTATCCCATTTTAAAATACATTGTAGGTGGACACCTAAAAACGTATATGTGTCAACATTTTCAAGTATCACCTCATTGAGTGTAGATGGGTAAATTCGATCTTTGCGAATGCCTTTTGAGAATACCATTGCTTTACTTTTAGCAGAGTTTATCAATAGGCCATTCTTATTTGCGTACCCAAGTAAGGTTACCAGTTTCTGCAGTCCTTGAGGGGTGTGGTCAATTAAGACAAAGTCGTCAGCATACGCCAACCAACTTAGTAAATAGCGACTGAATTTTACAGGACATAACACAGATGATGTGAATTCTGACCCCATATCTGACAGGTAAAGATAAAAAAGCGTAGCCGCTACAACACACCCTTGCTTCACACCACGTCTTGTGTTAAATGATGCCGATAGTCTGCCTTCTCCATCTAATCTAATTTTGATTGAAGTGTCGGTGTAAAGCAATATCAACATCTTTAGTAGGCCACTCGGTATATCCCAATCTTGAAGTTTTTTTTCAGAGCCTCCCTCTCAGTATGGTGTCAAATGCAGCCGAGAAATCGATAAATACTGCATAGACCATGGTGTTTCTTCTTTCCCAAGTGTATTCTACTGCGGTGGTCAAAAGCAGAAGGTTATAGGCCGTATTAGAGTGTTTAATGAACCCCATTTGATTTCCGAGAAGTATCTTATTTGTATCAATCCAGTTATTTAGTTCTATTAATAAGACCTTTTGCCAATATTTTAGAGAATACATCAATCATCGCCAACTGTTGATAATTTCCAGGAAGATTCATCGGCCCTTTTTTTTGTGCGGGCAAGATTTGGCTTTCTCGCCAAGTCGCTGGAATTAATACATAAGTTCCAATATGATTGAAGAGTAGCTACAAACCATTTGCCCATTCCACCGGATTCCTTTTTATTAATGAATTACAAATGCAATCCGAGCCTGTTGCTCTGGATTTATTTACATTTTTTATAATGTTAGCTATTTCCTATGGTGTGGACAGACATGTTCGCACATCTGTTAATATTGGAGTAATATCAATCTCATCTAGCTCTGAACCCAGTGTATTGGTAATGTATATTTCCCAGTCTGGTTCAGTGGCATCAATGACCGGTAGGGAGCTCAATTGTGTTCCTCTCATTATTTCCCAAAATCGATTTGTGTCTCTATCTAAGGCTGATTTGGCTATTTCTTTCCATAGGTTTCCATTTTGAGTTTTTTTGTGGTATCTCAGCCAATTTTGATAGTATTTTTTAAGCGTTCGGACACCTGTCATAACTTCACTCGCTGATTTAGGGTTTATATGACTAAATATTACATCCCGAATGGCTTTTCTAAGATTGCTTTTTGTAGCTGCAATATCCGGATCATTTATTATCCGTCTATGTTGCGATTTATTGCTTCTTTCTAGGGGATGTTTATATTTGCGCTTTTCCTTTGACCCATCTTTTAAAATCGTAGTCATGTTTATGAATGCCTGTACAATGCTAATTCTGTCAGTTCCTTCATTATCATCTTAATACTTTCTGGTAAATGCAGTTAGTAAGGAAGCTGACAGATTATATGCTTTATCCATTTTTTGGTTGTTCCATCTTATTCTAGTTCCCTGCCAGTTGAGCGCTATGTCTCCATTTGTGGCAGTCGTGGCCTGTTGGCTCACTTTTCTTAATGATGTTAATAAGGCACATATGGCCTCATTACGAGGTAGGAGGTAACCATGGTGCTATTAGCACCATCGCTACCCCCTTACCGCATACCCGGTCCAGGTTCTCGGAATGGGTACTCACCGGGTCATTCCAACCTTGGAGGACCCGGTGGGTCCCCATTCTGAGAACCATTCCCCATTCCCATTTGAGCCCCTATAGGGCTCAAATGGGAATGGGGAAGTAGCTAATAACGGTACTGCAATTTGCGGTACCATTATTAGCTCTGAAGTCCCTTAGCGGGTCCCGTCCTTAACACCTGGTCAGACCAGGGGCCTCATTATGACCCTGGCGTTAACCATGGTGCTATTAGCGTCATGGTTGACGCCAGTATTTTACCAACTCTGCCATGGTGAATGGCGGAATTACCACCCCATTCCAAAGTTGGCGGGCGGTAATTCCCCATTCACCATTGGCCCTTCCCCATTCCCATTTTTGCCCCCATAGGGCTCAATGGGAATGGGGAAGGCAGTAATTACGGTACTGCAAATTGCGGTACTGTAATTACCTCGAAAGTCCCTTTGCGTGTTCCTTCCTTAACGGCTGGTAAAACCAGCCGTTAAGGTCGGGACCCGCAAAGGGACCTCGTAATTAGGCAGTAAGGGTTCAACGGCGCCGACACATTTTACGGTGCCGTTAACCCCTTACCGCCTGGGTCGTAATGAGGCCCCAGGTGTTAAGGAAGGGACCCGCTAAGGGACCTCGGAATATGGAGGTAAGGGATTACCGGCACCCTTATCGGTGCCGGTAATCCCTTACCTCCTACCTCGTAATGAGGCCCATGGTGGCATATGGTCACTTTCACTTCGTTGTGATACAGCCATGTCTCTGATTAAGGGTAGCCCCAATGTATTAATGAATATGTAATCAAGAGTAGTTGCTGATTTGCCTCTTACTCGCGTAAAAGACATGGGAGCGTCTCCTGGACAGTGGCCGTTCAATCTAGTCATAACATACTCTTCCATTAGAGATGTACACTCTTTCGCTCTTTTTCTAGAGTTATTTCGAATCGGCATATGGGCGGATCGTATGTTCTGACTTAGATTAAGCGTTTCAAGATCAATAAGGGCACTGAAGTCTCCCACTATCTTTATGAGAATAGCCCTTTTGAATCTCTTAAGCGTCTCATTCACAGCACCGATATTTGCCACTGTGGCAACATTATTCGACGGATCATAAACATGTATAAGTTTTCGTTTTAAGGCCCCAAGAGACAGTTTTACAACTAACGCTCTCTCCACTATACAGTTCCCATGGAGCTGCCACTGAAATCAATCACAGGGAGATTCCGTCGCGGGATTGGTGTGCCGTTCTGTCTTGTTTGAAAAAATGTAAAGTTCAAGACAGTTGTATGACGGCCAAACGGTGGCCAGACTGATCGTGTGTCACGGGCGAGCGCATGCCCAGTTATAAGTAATCATGATGTTTCTCAAGATTTAAGAATGAATTGATCTCGTTCTTGCAATGCTGAATGTGACTGACCCCCTCTGAAACTTGACAGGACGTTCGACCGATCTGTGGTCTTTGGTTTAAAGGGCATATGACATTCATGTTAAGACTCCCAGTTAGAACACCCTGATTCACAAAGGGTCATGCCAGTGGCTGCGGCGGCACAAACCACATTCACTCATTTATGATTGGTTGGAGTCATCCCTGTGTGTACCAGCCCTCAATCCAAGTCAAACCCCAAACGTATTTACATTAGATGGCCTTAAAAGGCCTGTTATTGTAAAAGCAGTGTCCCCATCCGAAATTGAGTTTGGGAGCTCAACATTTAAAACTGAATAGGAATGAATGTGCCGTGTATGCATATTTCTAGTATACACATTGCAGCATTGAGCTTTCCCTTGCACTGGCGATCCAACAAGGGGTCACAGAGCATTGGGTTGCATGACTGGCACACTTGAACATGCATCCCGTTAAAACATGTGAGACTCTAGTGAGACGCTAGTGCACCAATCAAGCTCTCTTTCACACCAGAGGCCACATCTACATGGGCCTCCTCCTCAAGAGGAAATGTGCGCCATGCAGTTTACTTGTTTTGCATGCATTTGCATGTGCGCTTTGCGCACGATTATGCATACAAAGCCTTTAAGAATGAGGTTACATTGCGTCGTAAAATAAACTTGTGCAGGAAAAAATGCATTGCAAATAACCACAATGCTTAAAAACTCGACTCCTGAGTTTAAGCAGTAAAAATAAGCAACATGTGCGTTCACCAACTGTCGAAGTCTCTTTGTAATGCCGGTAGATTTGAGAAGGCTTTTCAAAAGTACCGACACTCATCATGACCTCCTTGTTATATACAAGAACCCGACGACGAGGTCTGTCTGTGAGCACAAGCTGGCAATGTTTGGAAACGGTTTCTTTTAGAAATAAAATACCTCACTGGAAAGTAGTTTCTATGGTAACACTTAAGGGGACATTTAGAGCATGGTCATCTATAACAATCCATGTCATTGTTGTTTTTCTCTTATTATCCAGTATCTATCAATGATGGAGATTGCCCATGGCTTCTGTGTTTGATAGGTTCCAGTGCAGAGTAATGGCTGCTGTAAATGGGAATTCAGGTTGCACATGTATGCAGCCTCTGATCATTTATCTACATCTAGAGTCCAGATGCTCTTCCATCACTACTCCAGTCAGCCTAAAGGCTACCCTAAGTTTTTTTTTTTCCTTTTTTCTGCGTTGTTCATGTTAAACTGCTAATGTCTGGATAAAACAGCTTAAAATATCAATCATGTTTGATCGGCCTAGAAACACTTCATCATATCACGTGCTTTGTCTCTCCTAAACGGCCCTATTGATATAACTAGATTTGTGAGTTACCATGAAATGAGGCACAAAACCAACAACGCAGCACACACAGGCTGTAGTTCTTTTAAGCAGATTAACCTCGTTCGCAATGCCCCCATGTACCACGTTCGCAATGCCCCCATGTACCAAAGCTGAACACTTGCCAACCTTGAGCTCAAAAACGATCTTTTAAATCACGTTGCTCTTATGGAACATGATTGGAAATCGCTCCCAAACCAGAAAAGTGCTTTATTTGTTCTAAATAATACTAGAACGTCACACCTGGCTCTGTTCCTATAGGAGTGGTGGGGGCGCATGGCGCATTGAGTTCAGTGGAGGCTTGTGGACGTGAAGGTGATGGCGGTTTCTGGGGCAAAGGCTGTGGGCATGGACTGGGTGGAACCCAAATCGGCCCTCAACATGTCTTTCCTAGGGGCCCTTTATCAGACTGCCTGAGTGAAAGTAGCGCGCGATCCCAGCATTACTAAGGCAGAGCTCACAATTTCCCCCATTCCATGTGCGATTAGGTCCTCCAGTCCTGGTTTTTACTTTGTGCTCTGAAACCTGCAGTCGTGATTTTAAAATGTGAAAAGAAAAACCACAAGTCCCCGAATGCGAGGAATAAAACCAGGCAGGACTGTTGCAACTGCTCACGAATGGCTCAGGGAAGCTTTAAAGCACAGTTAGAGAGGAGTTGGGGAGGGGTTCTCAGCCAAGAAAACATAACAAAAAAATAAACTTATAACATATGTTTGTTAAGAGTGAGAAAACATATAATTAAAGCTTTTCTACACATTCTTTACTGAGAAGGCATATGAGGGATGAGCAGAGAGGGAAAGAAGTGGGTGAAAGGGAGAAGTAGTGAAACAGGCAGCAAACATGTTAGTTTGCTGTCTTAGGACTGCCAAGATGCTACTTGAAAGTGCTAAAGGAGATGACATTTTGGAGGGAGATTGGAATGGAAGCCTAGTTGTGGTAATGATATTAGGTTCTAGAAAAAGAGTATTCAAGTGTGTTACTTGCCAATGATTATTTCTCTTTTAAAGAGCTATGGTCCTATAACAGTATGGGAGTGGAAGGCAGATCCTTGTGAAGCCGCAGAGGGACTTTGGTGGGGCCTTTTAGGTTACCCAGTGCAAACTTCAGCCACTGTGACAGGTGCCATGTTTTGTCTCTAGGAATAAGATAAGCAGTGACCCTGCTTTCGGGTTTGTTATCTTATTTATTTATTTTTAATTTAGTATTTATATAGCGCGCTGCAACCCATGGGCATAGAGGCGCTGGGAAGGATATGTATGCAGACATGCTTAAGGGTTACAAGATAGTGGCCCAGTACAATAAATAAGACAGTTACATCGATTACAGAGGGTTGCAATTCGGGTGCAGTAGGCAGAGACAGTCATAAACTGGGCGCTGTGGGATGAGCTTAGGCAAACATCTCAGTCTTCAAGGCTTTACGGAAGGTTGTGTGTGATTCGATCATCCTGAGTTGGGAAGGGAGGGTGTTCCAGTGAGTTGCAGCCAAGGTATTGAAACTAGAGCCAACAGCTCTAACTCTTCGTGCAGGGGCGTTGCTAGGGGGGGGCTAAGGGGGCTATAGCCCCTGATCTTTTGGTTGTAGCCCCGGATAGAATCTCAGGAGCTACAGCCAAAAGACTAGCTAGCCCCCAGTCCCAACAGTTCTGACATCAGCTTAGCCCCGGGTCTTTTCCAGACCTAGCAACTCCCCTGTCTTCGTGTATGAGGAACAATGAGGCAATTGGCATACACCGACCTAGACGGTCTGAAGGGTGTTTTTTTGGTAATCCTCTGAGCTAAGTATGTGGGTGCCAATCCATGGATGCAATTGTGTGCTATGGTCAGTGTTTTGAAGAGGATCCTTTCTTTGACGGGCAACCAATGGACCTGCCTTCTTACCCCAGAGATATGCTCTCTGCGATCTGTACCAGTTGCGGCCCTCAAGGCGTTGTTCTGAGCAACTTGAAGTTTAGACAGGTTCTTTTGGGATGTGCCGGCATAGAGTACGTTACAGTAATCTAGCTTCGATCCTATAATGGCCCTTGCAATGGTGATGCAGTTGTCTTTTGACAAGAATGGCCTTACTGCATTGATTAGTTTTGAGTGGTATGCAGCTGAGGAAGCGACGGCATTCACCTGTCTGTCCATGGTCATGCTAGGTTCCAGGTATACGCCTAGAGTCATGATGGCTTTGGACACGGTAATGGGGATGTTATCTATTGAAAATGTGTTGTACTGCGTACCTAGTATACTGAGTGTGGCTGTGGATCCAATTAGCAAGAGTTCTGTTTTCTCGCTATTTAGGCATAGCCAGTTTTCAGCCATCCAGGCCTGGATGGTGGAGTAGATGCAATTGAGAGTATTGGTGTCTGCATGGTAGTCACCAGTCAGAGGGATGCACACCTGTGTGTCATCGGCATAGTTGGTGTATGCGATGCCCATGGCGTCAAGGAGTCAGAACAGTGGCCTCGTGAAGAGGTTGTAAAGAGTTGGTGATATGCAGGACCCTTGAGGGACACCACATTTGATGGGACTGGGGGCAGCACTCAAGGAGTCGGAGAACACCTTCATAACTCTCTCTTTGAGGAAGGATGATATCCATGTGCAGGCTTTCGGGGAGAAATTGGCAGTGGAGGACAGGTGATGACATAGGGTCTTGTGATCTACCAATTCAAATGCGGCCGACAAGTCTAGCAAGAGAAGGAGAGCTGGCCTGCCGGCGTCTCTTTGGTCGTCGATTTGGTTTTTGAGATCCAGTAGAGCAGTTTCTGTGCCATGACGAGGCCTGAAGCCCGATTGGCGCAGCCCTAGGAGTTGGTTTTCTTCCAGGAATTTTTGAACTTGCAGGTAGGCTGCTTTATCAAGGATCTTTAGCAAGAAGGGGGCGGTAGTGATTGGTCTGTAGTTCCCTGGAGCCATTGGATCAAGGGACGCTTTCTTTAGGAATGGGCGGACCCAGGCCTCCTTCAGGGAGGTAGGTACCTGAGCTGAGCGGAAGGTTGAATTAATGAAGGCGGTGATGAAGGGAGCCAAGGAGTGGGCGCATTCTTTAATTATGTGTTGAAGGAACCAGCTTTAGCCTGAGTGATGGCTATTTTGTACTGTCTGGAACAGTTTTTGAAAGCTGTTTTGGTTGTTTCGTTGGGGTTTTTTCTCCAGGACATAAGCAGGCGACGTTTAGAGGACCGTAGTTCTATAAGTTCTTGGGTGAACCAGGCATTAGAGTGCTTAGATTTCTTTGCTTTCTTGAGAGTGAGCGGTGCTATGGTGTCTACAGCGCAAGTAATGACTTGCTTAAAGGTGTTTGCGAGAAGGTTAGGATCATTCGGGAAGGGAGCCTGGAGGGCCGGAACTAGGAGGTGAGGAAGGAGGTTTTCATTAGTGAGTTTGCGCGAGCTTCTAGAGAGGGCTGCTGGCAATGCTGGGTTGGGTCTCGAGGGTCCTGTAGTGGTAGCAATGTTGAGTTTGATGCAGAAATGATCTGACATAGGGATGGGGGAGATCTCGGGGATGAGGATTGGACAGTTATGATGCGCTACCTAGTCAAGCGTCCGGCCTTTGGTGTGGGTAGGCTCAGTAATGGACTGGATGAACCCTAAGGTGGACAGGGCTTTATGTAGAGTAGAGGCTTGGGCATCGTTTCAGTCATTGAGGCCGAGGTTAAGATCACCTAGTAGTACTATCTTTGATGTTTTTTTGATGTTGTTGGACAAAGCATGTATGAGCACCTCTTGTTTAGGGGCTCATATCATTTAAGTGTGTGGTGGCACATTGGCCCAACCTACAGTTTGGCTGCATAGGACAAGCACAACGTTTTTCTTGGTATGCAGGTGGTTCCCAACACGGGTTTCTTCGTATGGGTATAGGGCCCCATAAACAGGGTTTTGCCTTTTGAGGGCAAGTCTTAGATATTATCAGGTCCAGTCCAGAACAAAGATCCTGACTGAGTTTTCCTCTTTTTCCTAGAAATATTCTGTTCCACATCAGGAAGGATAACAGAACAATGCAGTATCAAAGTTCATAGGCAGAGTTTGTTCAGTAACAGACGGAATGGCCTGAAGACATCTCATTATAATGTGTCGTTTCATTGTATGAATATTTTCATTTGCCACTGTTACTGCCATCCGGATTTCTCACCTCACAGAAACCTCTATCTGTGCTCGCCACTACTTTGCCTCTTAAGAATGTCTATGTCACATAATAGGTGAAATGGAGATAGCCAACCTTAGCAACCCAGGACCTGTGAAAGGGTTACTCGCTTCCTTTCAGGGTTGCACAAATAGGGATTCCTAATAGTGCCCTCGCTCTAATCTGCCAGCCACGTCCTTCTGCCCACCCTAGCACAATGCATAGTTTGTCAGCAAACATGCTTGCACATTAGGAGGGAACATCAGTGTAGCCCATCCCAAATTTTCAAGAAACGAAAAGAGCTCAGTCAACCTCATCTTGATTTGGGTGGTTATGCATTGGCAATTCGGCTGAGACAGAAAAAACATCACTGACGTGGTGTTCGGCAGATTTACCACCATATTACAACTTGGCGGGAGCATGCATACAACATTTGGCACTAACGGTAATTCCGTCTGGTGGAATTACCACTGAAAATGAGTGTCGGATGGCATTTCCACCCAGAATTAGCAGAAATACTGTTACCGCTGATTCATACAGTTCTAATTCTGCCGGTCAAATTAAAGCCGACAGAATTACTGCTGCTGGAAATAGCATCATCTCTGGAACGGGAAGCACACCGGTGACCATCTTGAAAAGTACAATCCACTCTGAATCTCCTACTTCCTGTTGCCATCCAGACACCATGCCTGGCACAATCATGTCACAGGAAAAATCCTAGGTGCCTGAGATGAGGCTGCAAAAGCAGAAGTTCACAGAAGTCAGAAATCCAGGTGCTGGTAGATTAGGTTGTCTGCCATCTCTGAGCAGGCAGCACAGAATGATGGAATGACCTCAAGGCCAGGGTCACAACCGCATTGCCAAGCACATGAGAGAGACCTGAGCCCCAGGAGGTGGAACCTTGAAGCCCCTTACCATTACCCTGACTCCATCTCCATACTCCACATTGAAAGGAAAGAGGGGTCGGCGGCATAATGGTTGGAGCAAGCAGCCAAGGGGATGGTGGTGATTCTATCAGTCCCCACTCCCATGTGAATGCAGTGGCCAAAAGCAGGTGTGCCCTGCATATATAAGCACACTGGGCAGAGGAATGGGCAATCACATGGCAATCAGTACAAAGGCACAGTCACTACATGCATGTGGCATGGAAGGTGGGATAATGTAATGGATAACCTCTATCCATAACCCACAAATGCCTCTCACTCACAGCCCCCCCCTTATCATGCTGAAAACATTACCAGAGCTACCTCATCCAGACCCAAAAGGTCTCACCACTCCAACCAGCTTAAAGTCCCCACCTTCAAAAGGGCCAAATCAGGTGGGTCCTGCTTCACGTTCCTTGCACCCAAGCACTGGAACACACTCCCTGTAACCATGCAAAATGAAACATCCTATCTAGCATTCTGCAAATCGTTCAAAACTGAGCTCTTCAACTAGCTCACCAAGTACCATCTGCCCACTCACCCTGCACCCAGGAGAAGGTCTCATGCCCTCTACCGCTTTATATCTGCTACCTCAATCTTATTGCCTGTATTTCAGCACTTTTGTTGCCTTCTTTTGTCATTGTACTGCTCACCTGTCTGGCAGCAGCTTGTCATTGTACTGCTCAGATGTCTGGCAGCAGGTTCAATGTAACCAAGAACCACAGACAGGTGCTCTTCGCTATTTCTGTTTAACCAAGTAAACACAGTTGTAACAGTGCCACGATGCCCTTGGGCCACTTTGTGCGCTTTATAAATTCAAATAAATAAATATTAATGCACCTGCAGTTTAGGGGAAATGTGCAGAAGCACCCATATGTGCTGTGGGAGACCATGCTGCCAAGTGAACCCCTTGTGCTGTCACAACAATAAGCAATAGGGGCAGGCCAACAGGCAGCATGCACATGCCATGTACATCCTCAGCAGGCACTACTCTCACCTTGCAGTAGCTGAACTCATTGGCCTGAAACCAACCATGCCCATCATACTAAACATGTGTAGGAAGAGCAAAGCTAATGCTACATGTGTGTCTTGCTAGCCCACTTACTTATATGGAAGAAGACTAATAGCATGTCATTATCCATCCAACAGGTACACAGTCGACTGAGGCTGAAATGCTGGGCCCTCCACTGCACAGGACACCTCCACCACTGGCACTGCATCCACCTCCACCCCTGCACAGGCCAGATGTGGGAGCAGCAGGAAAAGGAGCAGGATGGAGGCAACAAGGCCACAGGAGACCAGCATATTGTCAGCTGCGCTAGGTATGGACACCAACCGTCCCCACTTTGGTGCCTACTGCCCTCTCCACTAGTCATGCAAATGGAACACGAGGCACAGCACATGCTGATGCATGTGCTCCAACAGCCACACCTCAGCTCGCTACTGTGGAGATTTCCAAGGCTCAACATGCAGCTGTTCAAACACCTGTACCCAGCAACCTGCCTCCCTGAGACAGAAAGGCATCGCCAGCACCAGGTTGGGGTTGACACAGGAAGCAATGACTATCGAGATGTGGAAGAGGGCACAAGCTTTGGGTCACCCTGGTTCAGACCTGTCCCTCTCCAGAGCCCACAGCCAGTGCCACACACATACTGCAGCGATGTGGGTGAGGCTGAATGTCACGGATCAAAACCAGGTGTCCATCGAATACCTGGCATGGCTGCAGGTGCAGCATCTGCAGGCAATCAGGGACAGTGTCCAGGGATCATCCAGGAGGATTTACCCGTCCCTCATCTGCCAGTGCCAGCAGCTCTCACAGTCCATAGCTGCCATAAACCTCTCATGGGCAGGGGATAAGGGAGCACACTATGTGCATGTCAGCCTTTGCCGAGACCCTCCATTCGGTATGTTTTTGACACTACAGCACATCCGGGGGACAGCAGTCTAAGTGAGCCCTCCATCTCTGTCACTCCATGGAGGGATCATTGTCTAACACCCCTTTGTCATTTGTCCCAAACATTGCCCAAGTAGGATGGCAATGGCAAGAGGCCACAGAAGTGACATTTCATGGCACTCTATACTTAGGCACAAGGGAGGTGGAAGTGCATGTTGGGGCGTGTTCGGAGGGTGTGTTGGGGATGGTGTCTTGGGAAGGGGAGGTGGGTGGGGAGGGTGTGTTTGGTTATGATGTGTTGAGGAGCAAGGAGGGGGTTGGAGAGGATGTGTCAGGGATGGTGTGTTGGGGAGTGTTAGGCAGAATCATATGCAGTACCCTTTGGGAACACCGCACACAATTAAGACTACAAGTGACAATACAAATTCCCCTTTGGTACAAGCCTGTACTACACAGTAAAGTGGTAGTGATGGCTGAGCAGCCAAACTTATCTCAAGGGAAAAGTGAGCAGTATCAGAAGTTACACAAATGGCAGCAATTACTATGGTTCAAACAAACACTGACGCAAGGTTTCTTAGTAAAAGAATATACATTTATTTACACCATCAGTTTTAAAACTGTTCACTAATATAAAGCAGCAGAAAATCACAATCTTAATATACTACACACCACCCAATTAATTCTGGACAAGTTAAGCTCAAAATGAAGTGTGAGCAAAATGGCACTCTAGTAATTTAAAAAGGGAGGGAAATATAAGGTTATTTAAAATTAAGAGGCACAAACAAGTAAGTAGGCAGGGCAATCTAGAAAAGGCTTACTGCAACTAGGATTCAAATCAATAGGCCTGGGCCAACGTTAATGGTTCAGAGTCTTTGCAGAGGATCACACAGTTCACAGTTAAGTCTTTGCCAAGAGTTTGAAACGAAGTTGGTCAGAAGAAAAGTTATTTAAAAGAGTAGAGAAACACAAGCCCTCGGGTTAGCGAAAGATTTCAAACATTTTCACTGCGGTCGGACGGAACGAACAACCGGATTTGAACAGTACCTTAGGTGAAGAAGAATGCTGTAGCTGCAGCAGTAGTTTCTGGCAGTTCCTGCAGGCTCACGGTTCCTGAAGCGACTGTCGGACTGAAAAGAAGGTGGAAGACTGGCGGGTCCTGCACTGCCCAGGGAAGAAGCCAGCAACAGAGCAAAACGACGAATAAAAGGTGCGCTCCTTAAAAGCACAAAGGGACTCTCCCAAGCTGGCTATCCGGTTCACTGTGGCACAGCAAATTCTACCAGGCTGAAGAAGGAGGTCCAGGGGCTTTGTGAGCTGGTTGGTCCCACCAGGATCAAGGGGAAAATACTCTTTGCAGATCTTCTCTGTCTTTGAAGTTTAGGAGATTCAGACCTGAAGCAGGGCTTCACCGGGAGGTTCAGTTGTTGCAGTAGTCCTCTTCCTTCAGCTTCTCTTTGGTTCTCTCGATCCAGTGGCAACTTTGCCTTCCAGTCCCAGAGACCTGCTATTTTTGCAGTTTTCCCCCATTCACACAGCCTGGCTGTCTATCACATAGCATGGTGGCTGTCCTTGCTGGACAGTCACCTAGCCAATCAAACTAGAGTGTGACTTGGGTCTCCAAGGAGACCTGTGCAGGGGGCCTAAAATGCCTCCCTCACATTCAGCCCACTCAGACTCTCGGGCACCCAAGGAGGGCTTCTGAGCAGACGGCAAACAAAGGAACCAAATCTGGTTTGGTGCGCAGAGTAAAACACGAGAAAAACCTTTACAAAAAGAAATGGCGAATAAACCCAGCGGAACTGAAATTAAATGAAAGGGATCCAGAGGGTTAAAGTTCGAGGCATAGCCTAAAACAGTACCAAGGCTATTTTCATTGTCAGCGGTAGAGAAAAAATGGTAACTACCACTGCCACCAGCCAAATCTTAAAGAAAGGGGAACGGAATAATGTTCCATGAGAAACAGACAAAAAGGAATACCTATTAACCCTTTCCAGTACTCTATGGAAGATAGTTTGCACTGGGTCTGTGAATTTAAAAAGACTAATAAAGTCAATGGCAACTTTACATGTACTGGGAGACAGTAGTCAGTCCCAGAAAATGGAGTACAATGTGGGAAGTCAGAAAAAGACAACCCTGTGTCACTGCACTCAAGGTGCTGTGTTACACACAGTAAAAAGATGATGCCTACGGAGTAGGAGAGACCCCATAGTTTATGAACACAAAAAATGTAAAAGACACAGCAAAAACACATGTAAGAGTGGGAAAAGAAGGCTCACACTCTTACCAGGTAAAAAAAAGAAGAAATCCTAGAAATCCAGCAAAGCTGCTGAGGGACTCAGTAGGTATGGGAAATTAGCCATTCTGGAGAATTCTCCCTAACAGGGCAGGGAGGTGGTTGATTAGAGTGTGTTAGAGATGTCTTTTTTCACATGTAAACATTACATACTAGTTCACTTCCCCTAGGGACCAGTGTAGACACCGAAAACGACACTTCAGCAGGCCCATGGTCTGCTCTATGCACATTCTGGTACTCATGTGTCTCTAATTGTAGGACGCCTCCAGTGGTACATATAGTTTGTGCACAGGTGTCATTAGCCATGGTAGCTGGGGTTATCCAGAGCCACCTGCAAGGGAAAAGGTCACAGGTGTCATTCACAGTACATTGTGGATGTGTTGTCTTTTCTGGAGGAATGTAGATGGACATTCTGTGATTGCATTTTCCAGATTTGTCGTACAACATGTTTTACCAGCATAGTAATTGCATGTGGAGTCATTTACTAGGGTAGAACATATGAATTGTCATGTTACACAATGCACACAGCACACCAGCAGCACTCATTGCTTTCATGGTCTATGATTGGCATGGTGGAGTGCATATTGCCTGTGTTGGGCTTGTGCGTTGCTATCACACATGTGCCCTGATGGGTGATTAATTGCTCTTATGCAGGTTTGTGGTGCCTGAGTTGCTTCCATTATGGCTTCACATACATAGTTACCAGAGTTCATGGCATTACATTCTGCCAGTGTTGCATTGTCTTTGTGCATTGTTTATTTATTTATTTATTTTTACATTTATACCAGCACGCAAAACCCTTAGTCATCAGGGTACTATTTACATTAAGTGCACATAAGAATTCTTGGTTAATGGTTACAGGTGTGGTTTTATAGGTGAGGCAGGTCAGGTAGAAGCAAAGACTGGTGGAGCCACACCTCATGGTATGGGGCAACACCACACAATGCACATAATACAGTCAATTCAGAAGGATGCAAGGGCTGGCGGACCCACACATCATGGTACGGGGCCAGCACCATACAAAGTACATAATACAGTCAAATCAGGAGGATGCAAGGGCTGGCGGAGCCGCGATTCACAGGACGTCCAAGAAGGCATACAGATGAAAGCCGGTGCATGCTGCGTCTGTTTTGACTGGCATGGCTTACCTTATGTACAGGTGGCAGCCCATATAGATCTAATTGCCAGACAAGTTTGTAGTGGGTGCCCGCTCTATGCTGCGTCGCCGGCAGAGACAGGAACAAGCGGCCTTAGCAACTGGCCTTTGCAGATGGCTGAATGCCGCTCCCTCCTGCAGGCAGCCACCATAGGTGACTCAGTGGGCAGCCAATCAGCATGTAGGTGGTTGGCAGCAGGCTGGGAGCCTGTGTTTCAACTCGGCACAGTGTCGGCCATCTTAGAGGGATAGCAGGGTCAATGGCATCAGAGGAACTGGGCAGAAAATCAGAATCCAGCAATATGTTCATGCCGGTCCCCAGATGGTAAATGGGAACGGCAGAGACAGGAACAAGCAGCCTTAGCAACTGGCCTTTGCAGACCGCTGGCTGTGCATCCTGGCTGTAGGTAGCCACCATAGATGAATCAGTAGGCAGCCAATCGGCATGTAGGTGGTTGGAGGCAGGCTGGGAGCCTGTTTTTCAGCTCGGCATGGCGTTGCCATCTTAGAGGGATAGCAAGGTCAATGGTATCAGTGTAGCTGGGAAGGAAGTCAGAATCCAGCCGCCTGTTCATGCCGTGTTGAACTGTGACATTTGATGTGTACAATTGCATTGTGGTTCCCTCTGTCCTCAGTGTGTGGATTGATTGCCTGTTGGGGAAATGCACATTGCCGACATGCTACTGCATTGTCCTGCATTTCCTCATCCTGTGGGTTGGTGGCTGTCATGTGTGGGGTGAGATGGCAGGTCTTGCATGTACAGGGCCTTAACAGGGCAGTGTTCAGTTGTAGTCATGCCCCCCCCACCTTCGCATAGCATTTCACTGGTGCTGCAAGATCAGTTTGTGTAATAGCTCTTGTACTCATCCAGTATCCATGTCCATTGGCCTCTGTGGCCCTCCATGTATGCAGGAAGTGTGCTGTTCTGCAGGACTATAGCATCTTGTGTAGAAACAGGGAAGCGGGCACTGCAGTGTGTAATACCGAGATCAGCATCGCAGGTGACCTGGACATTCCTGGAGTGATACTGCTTCCTGTTGTGGTAGACATCTTTGGATGCCTGGGGCCGACCAATGAAATGGGTGCAGTCCAGAACAGCAGTTGCATTGGGCAGGTGGGCTGCTGCATAGAAGCGTGTCTTTGTGGCATTTATCTGTGGTGGGATGGTGTGCAGGGAGATGTGGGCGGAGGCATGGCACAGGAGTGCTTCCAGCACCTGCCCAAGCACAAATGTGAATGTAAGCTGAGATGCCATGCAGCATGCCCACAGTGTGCTGGTAGGTGCCAGTTACAAAGGAATGGAGAACGGACACAAGCTTCGGCAGCCGGTGTAAGGCAGCAGTAATGTTTATCCTAGTCTGTATGTCATCATGGATTAGTGTAAGTAGCTCAACAATGGTCTCCATGTTCAGCTGAATATCAGTTACTGTCCAGGCTGAGGAACTGACGCAGGGAATGTGTGCTCACCCTGCATGGTGTCTCCTCTACCGCTCTGCACCCTGTGACCTGTGCTGCTGTCCCTGCCTCTGCAGCTCAATGTGGAGCAGGAGCAGCTGCATGTTCCAGTTAGCGACATCTGGGGGGAGCATGGTGTTGGAAAGTGTGTTTGGGGAAGGTGTGGGTCTTATAAACCCTTACTGAGTGGTTTGAGTGCACCCGAGTCTTGATTTCCATCACCTATATGCTTTTACCTCCACCTTTTAGGTGGAGGTAACTGCACTGTTTTTTGCGTGGAAATACTGCCCATTTTCAGCAGTATGTATAATACGGCAGGAATACCATTTGCAATCTTGGTGGTTATTCCACCCGATGTTGGAGGTAATTCTGCCGGGGTTAATTCCGGCAGGAGGATTAGCGCCAACTTCTGATTCTATGCTATGGTAAAAGTTGTGGTAATTCCATTACCGCCACTTTTACCATATACTATCAGACTCATGATGAGGCTGGGTGTCCCCTCCACTGTAAGGTGTCAGGGTCCTGCTTGTTTATTTCACATCATCATTCCGTCGTTATCATGCAGCAATGCGAAAAATGCTGAGTACCCACACAAAAGAGGGTCTTAGTGCAGAAGCCCACTATGAAATTCCAGACCTCCCTGTACGCCATTCCATTCCCAGGCGAAGCATTCAGGTACAAGGTGCACAGGATATATTAGTGGTGAGTTGGTTGCTTAACATACAAGGGGGAGTGCTGTTTGGGGTGGATCTGCTTTTATTGCATGCAAATTGCGTCATTCTACCAACATGTATGTTTTAACCTGTTTCTTACAAATGTGGCAGTGGTTACCAAAAACATTATTTCATGCCTTCAAAGGTTGTGACGCTGATAAAACTTCTGGTACTGATCAAAGGTGACACGATGTTTAAAAGAAATCCACTTTTCTCGCCTCAATAGTGCAATGGAATTCTTAACAGGGTATTACATTGGATTCTTCTTTTTAAAAGGTTGTGAATGTGTCATGTGGAAAAATGTTAGCATTATCTTTTCTTTTGATAAAGTGCAGAGAAATGGTTTGATGGCATGTTTTTCAGTTCTAATATCAAACAAAATTGAAGTTTTGATCAGAGACAACATTTTACTAAAATGACTGGGGTAGCCGAAATGACATCACACGACCCTTAACCTCTGATGACATCACAGGAAGTGATGTCATGTGATCCCACACCAAAGTGAGTTCATTGGAAGTGATGGAACATGACCTTTCAACCTTTGACAAAACAGGAAGTGGCATCACATACCATTGTTTCTAAGTACACTACTATAAGGGATACATTACTCACCGTAATCGTATTTCTGATGCTTGTATCTGCTTAGATTCACATGCTGTGCATAGGCCGACATCTAGTGGAAGCTGCGGAGTATTACAGTTTGTTTTTCGAAAGTCGAAAATGGGCGTCGACACAGGCGTGCCAGTAATACTATCCCTAGTGTGACGTCCACTGTACCCAAGATCCCTCACGCGTGTAGGATCCTCAGATTGTATTTTTTCTGACATGAGGAAGCATGAGGAGTAGCGTGAGTACAGATAATCCAAGCAGATAGACAGAAAAGGTAAGACTACAAGCAATCATGCGCCTTCTCTCGGAGGGGAGGAAGGGTGGGTCGCATGTGAATCTAAGCAGATACAAGCATCAGAAATACGATTACGGTGAGTAATGTATCCCTTCTGAGGCTTGTGGAATCTGCTTAGATCACATGCTGTGCATAGATTAGCGAGCAGTACCAGAAGAAGGAGGTGGGATGTGAGAAGGGTCATGAGCAAACAGGTGTCTTAGAACCGCTTGTCCCACTTGTGTATCTGTCTTGGAATGAGTGTCAATGCAGTAATGCTGAGTAAAAGTGTGAATAGAGCTCCAAGTAGCCGCTTTGCAAATGGTGTCGAGGGGAACATTTGCAATGAAAGCCAGAGTGGCACCAATGCCTCTAGTAGAGTGGGCCCTTGGCGTAAAAGGCAGAGTCTTGTCAGAAAGAGAGTAACACAGCTGTATACAGTTGATAATCCACTTCGAGATAGCGCCCTTAGAGACGCGATCCCCCTCTCTGCCTGTAGCTACGGAGACAAACAGTTGATCTGTTTTCCTTAGCGGTCTGGTTTTATTTACATAGTATAGGACCGCCCTACGCACATCTAGGGTGTGTAGTTTCACCTCAGCCGAGCTTTGCGGGTTCTGGAAGAAAGCCGGAAGCTCGATGGACTGGTTTACATGGAACTTGGATATGAATTTAGGTGAGAACCTAGGGTGTGTGCGTAAAACCAGTTTGTCCTTGTGGATAGTAAAGAAAGGATCCTGCACTGACAGAGCCTGAATTTCACTGACCCTTCTTATGGAGGTAATGGCTACTAAGAAGGCCGTTTTATAAGTCAGGTGTTTGAGACTACTTTTATGCATGGGTTCGAATGGGGGTCCCATGAGCTTAGCTAGCACCACGTTGAGGTCCCATCCTGGCGGTGGGTTCGAAATAGGAGGGTGAAGTCTCTTTACTCCTTCCATGAAGGCTTTAACCACTGGTACTTTCCACCACGAGACCTTGTTATGGGATGTGGTGTAAGCCGAGAGGGCTGCCAGGTGTACTTTTAGCGAGTTAAAAACCAACCCTGCATCCAGCAGGTGGAGCATGTATGTCACAACGTTGGAAGGAGTGCAATCAACCGGGTTGATTTGTTTATTCTGGCACCAGATAACGAATCTTTTCCACTTATCAAAGTAACAGTGCCTTGTATTTGGTTTCCTGGACTCCTTTAGAATGTCCATACACCTCTGTGGTAATTTGAGATGTCCAAACTCTATGACTTCAGGAGCCATGCTGCTAGGTTCATAGAGTTGGGTTCCTGATGCACTGTTTGACCCTGTTGCTGGGACAGTAGGTTGTACCAGGCTGGGAGTCTGATGGGTTCGCACACCGCCATCCTGCGTAGGTGTGGAAACCATGGTTGTCTCGCCCACATGGGAGCAACTAGGATGAGCGTCATAGATTCCTTGTTCATCTTGTACACCACCTTCCTGATGAGAGGAGTTGGTGGAAAAGCGTACGCAAACATCCCTGACCAGTTCATCCACAGGGCATTCCCTTGGGAGTCCGGCTGGGGGAACCTGGATGCAAATCCTGGGCATTGTTTGTTTTCGCTTGTGGCGAATAGGTCTATAGTGGGGAAACCCCACTGAGAGAAGAGATCTTCTACTACGTCTCTGTGAAGGACCCATTCGTGTTCTTCTGGGAGGGAGTTTCTGCTTAGAGCATCCGCTAGGGAATTGAGCTCCCCTGGAACATGTTGCGATGACAGGAAGATGTTCCGTCTGAGTGCCCATATCCATATTTTCTGGGCAAGCTTGGACAGATTTGGCGAACGAGTCCCCCCTTGCTTGTTCAGATAGAACATGGCTGTCGTGCTGTCCGTCCTGATCTGCACCGACAAGTTCAGTAGATGGGGCTCGAACGCCCTTAGCGCTCGGAATACTGCCAGAAGCTCTAGCAGATTGATGTGGTTCTTGGCTACTGAGTGAGACCAGAGACCCTGAGCTGTGTGGTGGAGATGGTGAGCTCCCCACCCAGTCAGGCATGCATCTGTAGTCACCACGGCTTGTACTTCGGGATCGTAAAAGGGTTTCCCCTTTGCGAGATTCTCTCTTGTCCACCAGTGTAGGCTCTGTACGAGTGTTGGCGAAACGACCACTAGATCGTCCCAATGACCACTTGCCTGAGACCACTGTTTCGCCAACCATTCCTGCATGGGACGCATGCGCAGACGCGCGTGGGGGACCAGGTAAATGCATGACGCCATCATGCCCAGTAACCGCATAGCTTTGCGTACTGTTATCTGTTGACCTGACTGATAATGCGGAATTTGCAGAAGTATATTCCGAATTCTCTCTTCCGAAGGGAAGGTCAATCCTTTCTGAGTATATAGGATAGCTCCTAGAAACTGTTTTGAGGTGCCTGGCACCAGACTTGACTTTTTCTCGTAGATGGAGAAGCCTAATTCGTGGAGGAGGTCGATAGTCCTCTGAATGTTTGACCTGCAAATTCCTGGGGTTTCCCCCGTTATGAGCCAGTCGTCCAGATAAGGGTACACCGGGATTGCTTCCCTGCGTAGGTGTGCAGCCGCCACCGCCAGTACCTTGGTGAATACCCTTGGTGCTGAAGCTATCCCGAAGGGCAGTACCTTGAATTGGTAGTGGCGACTGTCCACCTTGAAGCGCAAGTACTTTTTGTGCGCTGGGAGCATGGAAATATGAAAATAAGCATCTTTCATATCCAAGGTTGCCATGTAATCCCCCTTTTTTAGGAGGGGGATTACCTCTTGTAGCGTGGTCATACGGAATTTTTGGGGCTTGACATATTTGTTGGCAGGCCGTAAGTCCAATACTGGGCGCATTGTCAAATCTTTCTTTGGCACAAGGAAGTAAGTTGAATAGATACCCTTGTTTACCTGGTGTCCTGGGACGAGTTCTATCGCGTCCTTTTCTAGCAGAATGGCGATCTCCTCGAGAAGGATCCTTTGATGCTCTAGGGAGTGCACTCTTTGTCGTGGAGGATGATTCCGGGGACGCTGCAGTAGTTCTATACAATATCCTGCGGATACTGTTGACAGCACCCATCTGTCTGAGGTGATCCCTTCCCAAGCCTGGGTGAAGGTGGAAATGCGTCCCCCTACTGGGGTTGCGTGGCAAGGGACCCTGAACTGAGCGTCACTGTTTTGGTGGAGGCGTGCCACCGCCCTTGTTGGGGCTGCCTCTGCCTCTTCCACGACCTCTCTTGTTACCCCTGCCGTAACTCTGGGTAGACTGCTGGTTGTTATTCCATTGTGTACCTTGTCCCTGGGCATAGTTGCCTCTTTGTGAATTTTGGCCGCGTGGGCGACGAAAATTATTGTTCCCCCTCTGGTTAGGGGGTTTGTTGGTAAGCTGGCCAAGGGATTTGAGAGTCTCATATTCATCTTTGGCATTTTTAAGTGCGTCTTCGACCGCTTTCCCAAACAATAGGTCGGGTTCCACTGGCTTGTCTATTAAAGAAGCCTGGGTTTCTGTCTTGAATCCCGACTGCCGTAACCACGCATGTCTCTTGATAACAGTACCTTCTGCTATCAATCTCCCTGCGTTGTCAGCGGCGTCGAAAGTTGCTTTTAAAATGCAACCAGACACGGCTCTCCCCTCTGCCGAGATCCGAGCCAGCTGGCCCTTTAACGGTTCTGGAGCAGAGGCAATGAGCGCCGCGACTTCTTCCCATTGATGGCAATTGTAACTAGCCAACAGGGTGGTGGAATTCGCAATCCTTGCTTGGTAGGCGGACGTTGAGGCTACCTTTCTGCCAAACCCGTAAAGTTTTTTGCTCTCCTTGTCGGGAGGAGCTTCTGATGAAGATAAGGGCGTGCCAGCCCTCTTTCTAGTGTTGGTCACCACTAGGGAATCTGGTTTAAGATGTCCCTTTATATACAGAGGGTCAGACTGGGCTGCCCGGAAAATCTTTTCAATTCTGGGGTTGACAGCTCTGGTGAGGTTAGGATTCACCAGGGAAGGATCTATTCTTCGTTGGATGGATTTGAGGATAGGGATGGTCTGAGCGACCGGTGTTCTCTCTCCTACAAACTCCTCCGCGAAGTCCCTTTCCTCCTGTACACCGTGGGTGTCGATGTGGAAGTGTTCCGCTGCTCGAGCGAGAACCTCGTTAAGGAGGGGCTGGTTATCAACTGGAGAGTCAGTAACTGGGGCTTCGCTTTGTACTGGGGAATCTACTCTGTAAATTTCCTGCTCATCTTCTCCCTCCTCCAGGTCCTCATCCTCTGCATAGTAATCTGTCCCGGTTTGTTCTTCCATAATTGCAAACTCCTGGTCCTCTTCAGGGAAAACTTGTCCCTGATAACTGGGGAGTGGAGTAGAATATGGAGTGGAGTAAGGCTGAACCTCGAAGGGTTCAGGTCTTTCGACCCGGGGCTTTTTACTTAGCGGGATAGGATCGGAGGAGCCTGAGGGTGTGGCCCCTTGAGGGTTATATGAAAGAAAGTGTTCTGGGTTCTTATCATAAAAATCAGCCAAGGAAGACATCCTAGACATAACCCTGTCTATGTCTTCACTGGACCATTCCCTGGAACAGGGTATTACTTTAGCAGGTGATTTATTTTCAAGGGTAGACTTGTGTTTGCTTGTCTGCTTAGGCTTTACAGGGGTGGAAGGCTGTGCTTTCCGCTGTTTCCCCCCTTCTCCGTGCGTGGAAAAATGTTTTCCCTGTCCCTTGGGGGCCCCAGAGACTTTCGACGCCTGGCGTCGAGGGTCTGGAAAGGTATCTGTGTGCTTCGGGCGTGGGGCCTCACTGGTGTTAACCGCGGTCTCGGTATCTTGGAGCGCGGCCTGGGGGTGGAAGTCGTCTTCGTCTCCCGACGATCGAACTTCCGTTAGTGTGTGTAGCGAGGCACTCTTGGCAAGAGTGGATGATTGCCTTGCGTCGTGAGGCGATCTCGATCGAGAGCGCCCAGAGGACACCGAGTCGGACCGTTCTTTTTGTGCCTCTTTCCGGGAAGTCGACGTCGTCGAGGTCCGGTTGGTCTTAGTGTGTTTAGTGTGTGTTAGGTGTGTAGCGCTTGCGTCGCCGGGGGTCTTCCCCATAGCCGCCTTGCCGGACGACCTTCCGAGGTCGGGGACCTGCGCTCGTCGGCTGTCTTTCGACGCCGTAATGCCCTCGCCGTCCGAAAGTACGGCGTCGCTGCCATCGCTGAAGGCGCCCTCCGCTGCCATGGCCTCCTGCCTGGCGTGGTGGGCCCAACGCTTTGTCGAACGGTCCTTAAGTGTCTTAGGTTTAAACCTACTACACGCTCTGCAGTTCGCTTCGGGGTGATCCCTCGGCAAGCAGAGATTGCACGTGGCGTGCCTGTCGACCCAAGGGTATTTGCGATTGCACTTGGGGCAGAATTGAAAAGGGGTACCCTCCATACGCACCTTAAGGCAGCGGGCTGCTAAGTGTAGGAATATATATAAATGTAACTATATATCAAGAGTGAAGAGTATGTACCACCCCCCACTCTCCCTACTTGTAAGGGCCGAGGCCAGCGGCCTACTAGGCCCGGGCCGAGGCCAGCGGCCTACCGAGGCCCAGATCCGTCGTGCAGCAGTCGACGGTCGATGACTTCTCCAGCCGTCGTCGAGGTTGAGGGTCGACGTTGGGGTGGGGAAGGGAATGAATAAGAATTAAAATTATAATAACAGCAAAAGTATGGCTAAGGCCAGGGAACTCCGCAAGATGCTTCCGACCAGTATGGCGGAAAAAAACAATCTGAGGATCCTACACGCGTGAGGGATCTTGGGTACAGTGGACGTCACACTAGGGATAGTATTACTGGCACGCCTGTGTCGACGCCCATTTTCGACTTTCGAAAAACAAACTGTAATACTCCGCAGCTTCCACTAGATGTCGGCCTATGCACAGCATGTGATCTAAGCAGATTCCACAAGCCTCAGAAATATGGTTACGATATCACTGTAAAGTGATTGACATTTCATACAAGAATGGATCACCATATGTATTGTTTATATCAATGTGTATAGGCTCGTATTAGCAGATTACTGTGAATGCAAACAGACGTCCAAGGCCAAACGATAATGATGTGTTTTAGTAAAGCACTTGCGCCTAAACGCTTCATATAGAACAAATATACATACAACATAACCCAACCTGTGTTGGTACTCATTTATCAACCTTAGCAGCATGAAAGGCTGAGTTGACCTTGCCAGGAGTGGATCATGCAGCCTGCAGATCACACACACATTGCAGCAGCGAGTGCTCAACCCACTGAGCTATCTTACCGGCTATAGCTATCAGAAAACCAGCGACTCCAGAAACAAAGATACAGGAGCCTCAATTTAAAAATAAATAAATAGATGTGCTCTTTTTTATCTTTATTTTAGGGGTAGCAAGGGAGACCACACAGGTAGCAAGGGAGACCTCAGGGGTCGCAGCTGTGACCCCTGGAATCCCCTAAATTAAGTCCAGTGTTTTGATACCCTTTCTTGGACTAACTGAAAATATTATGCTGACATGGTAGATTGATTCGCGTTCGAAGACCTAGTGACTGCTTCATCAGATGATAATCACACGATAAATGAGCACTGAAGACATTTCTTTTATATAGAGAGAAAAAAAAAGGATTTCTCCACTTTAAACTCTAATGGCTGCAGCAAGAAGTATGCATGCAATTCAGGCTGAATGTGAGGTCCATACTGGGAGTTGCCTGATCTTGGGGACGGATATGTGTGTATTTGGGAATAATGTTGAAAAGGACAGTGGAAGTGAACACAGTGGCTGGACACTGACACACTAGCACTTTGGTACTGAGAGTGATAGTGTATCATTTTTGAGGAAGACTTTGATTTTGGCTGTGTATATAACAGATGCTGAGATGACAGTGTTTGTTTGTTTGTTTGTTGGTTTGTTTGTTTGTTTATTTGTAGCGCGCACCAGACCCGAAGGTATCAGGGCGCAAAAAACAAGAATACTTTAAGCTTACATGGTTACAAAGTTACATGGTCACATAGTTACAGGTCAGTACAACAATACAGCATGTAATACATATTCAATTACAGGTAAGGTTCCACGACTGAGAGGCGGGGTCCAGTCTGGGTTACAGAATCAAATAATAGGAATAGCAGGTAAAGCTATGGCTACAGATCATTTTCTTTAAGCCACTTGATGATGTTTAATCTAAAGTGGGTATAAGATTGGTCAGTCCTTAAGGTGGGGGGGAGGGAATTCCACAGTTGGGTCGCTTTGACGGGGAAACTATTCCCTCCAATTGACAATAGAAGGGCGAGGGTGATGCCTTCAATGGCTTTTCTGGGGGTAGGTGGTTTGAGGACTGAAACATCAAATTTTCACTTGTAGGTTCTGCTTCACGCATTCAGGCAGATTCTTCGGTATATTTTTCCGCAACTCAACTGTCAAAGTAGAAATGGGACCATGCATTTCTAATAGAATATTTCTTTGGATACTAAAATGTTTAAGGGCTATGACCATAAACAGCAGACAGAAGGTTCTTTGTCTTCGGTGTGTACCTTTCCAATGTCTATTTTCTTTTCTGCATCTGCCTCTTCCAAGCTCTGGGGGATGTCAGTGTTGAATTATTACCTTGCAATGTGGTCCCTGCGACAAAAGGACTACTGCGCTGCAGGAGTACATTGATGAGTAGTGGCTAAACTGCCTACACTCCTACTACACCAGCAGTGATCCCAATCATAAGGCTGCAACAGGCACATCCAAAATGGTATACCACATTTGAATTGTGTGATAGCGCGTGCCGAGGACAGGCTATATCCTCAGGAGGGGTTAAAGATGATCACAGTAGAAACCCAAACCACCTAAGTACAATGGTCAAAAAACAGGAATGTCCAATCAATGTTCTATACAAATATAAACTTTTCATTAAACAATACAAATTCAAATAACTTATTAATGCCACAAGCAAACACCCACCTGTTTAAAGAAACACAGAAAATGCAAGCTGTTGTAGCATTGTACTATGAGTAGATGAGCAGGGATATTCAGCCAGATAAAGGTCAAGGAAATGTCTTCTAAGAAAAATGCAGGGAAGGGTGACTTAATAGTTACTGTTCTCCAAAAAGCAGATACGCGGAACAGGGCATCTTCACAGTACAAAATTCCTTTTTCACAGAATTGTGTTAGGCTATTAGGAGATTTTGTGTGGTTGAGCCAGTGTCGAGATGGAGTGAGATGGTTTGATCCAGTGTTCAACCGATGCATTCACTGGGTCAAGTCAGCAAGTGAGACAATGGGGGTCATTACGAGTGAGACGGTAAGGGGCTAACGGTGCTGGTAATGGTGCCGGAGCCATTAACCCCTTACCGCCTCATTACGAGTCTGCTTGCGGGAACCCGCTAAGGATGCCTGGTTTGACCAGGTGCCCTTAGCGGGTCCCGCAAGCAGACCATTGTTAGCACACTCCCCATTCCCATTGAGCCCTATCTGGGCTCGAATGGGGATGGGTTCCTTGAATGAGGAATTACTGGGACCTCCAAGGTCGGAATGGCCTGGTAATTCCTCATTCAAGCAACCCAGACCCAGTACCCGGTACCTGGTAAGAGGGGAAGCATGCCGCTAATAGCAGCATGGTTACCTCCTAACTCGTTATGACCTCCACTGACTTCCAGTGGTTCAAGTCAGCAGTCGTGTCATGTCAAGCCTGTGTTAGATTGATGTGATGCTCAAAATGTGGTGAGCCGGATACTTCCACAGTGGTGAGCCGGAACTTGAGTCGAGGTGGCAGCAATCATCACAGATGTGAGATGGCAACATAAAGAGGCAAGTACGCAGCTCACTGTTTGTGGAGTGCCAAAAGCAGCAATGCAGGTACTGTGCCACCTTGAAGAGTATTGAGAATGGTTTAAACGTTGTGAAGATAGCTCAGAGTGGTTGAGCAGGATTCCAGCTGCTTTTAGACTCTGAGTTGCTGTGAGTCCCAATATAAGTGCTCCAGGACACGGGGAGTTCTTCTGATGCATTCCCACTCCAGGTAGCTTGGCTGGCACCTACAGTGTTTCCTTTAACTTCAGTAACAGAGTCCTAGTTCCAGTGCAGCCACCATGAGGTCTTGAACCAACAGCAATTCAGCATTGAAGTGTCCTGAGAACGGTGAGGGAGCAACACTTTCTTTTACCTTGCTTGCCTTCAGTCTTCACCTCCCTTTCAGAGGATGTTGGCATGGACTGCACTCCCAAAAGAGATTAATAATTGTATTCTTCTTGTTCTACTTGGAGTACAGAAATGAATAAAAGAATGAGGTGGTGCACCTCTACTTTTAAAGGCAAAGTACCAAAGGGGATTGGTCCAAATCAAGCCTGCTGAAAGCTGTCCAATCCCTGTTGTTATAACAAGTGCCCTTTGCCTCATGACATCACAGCAAGAGTGCCTTGCTTGTAGGAAATGGAGGTGGGGAGAAAGGAGAATCGAGTCCTAACAGAATGAAATGTGGTGCAAGCCCTCTCCAGATATACCTTCCCTCTCTGGCTACTCTAACTTTGCCCCTTCCAATGCATGCTGGCTTAAAAGACATTCCAGTGATCAGCACCATGGTGTAAGGGTGGCTTTGTCATGTCAGGGCTGTCTTTGAAGCAATGTTCCCAGGAGACATCCTGGGGGACATTTCTATGCTCTGGGTGAAGGTGTTTGCCTCTCTACTGGAGAATCAAAGAATGCAGCATCCTGGCTTCACAAGGCAGCTGTTGATACATTCAGCCTAGATGCCAATAGACATTTCAAAACTGTTCAAAGAGTAAACACTGGTGTGATAGCAAATGGATGTGGCTTCATAATTGTGTGCTCTTATCAGTCAACATGCAACAACTAGGCATGGCTTATATTTAGAGTTTTATCTCGCACCAGTCTGACTGAGGCAGACAATTATTATAATTCAGAGCAGAGGTCCAGATGTTAAATTGCTACTTCTTCCTGAAATGCAGTTGTGCCCCAACAGCTGTCAACAATGTAATATTGACCTATGTACCTGCTCGGTGCCATAGCAGAGCTGGTGCTGTATTGTCAGTAGAATGGTTATGGTGAGGCACGGATGTGCACTATAACATCGGCATGGAACATTTTGAAAGAGTGGTATGGTAAGCAGATGACCACTTCAGTGATTGAATTACCAGCATCATTTCAGTATTAAACCAAAAGAAATCTAAGGATTTAACTCCCTAGTGAATGGCATCCCATCACAGCCCCAATACCACTTTCCACTACCTGGGATAAGCAGAAGACCACTTTTTAGCGGCATTACCAGCTAATGCTTCCATTGATATTTTTGCATCCTAACCATTAATGGCATAGTGTTGCCTAGCCCTGCAATCCCCGATGTGGACTCCAAAATAGTGTCCTCTTCTCATACAATCTTGACTCACACTGAGAAATTACTACACAATTCACATAAGTAGAGCGTAAACTAAATAATCAAACGTGTCTGAAGTCATGCCATATTACTGATACTTTGCACCGGTTGCAGAGCAATAAGCGATAAACCCTAGTACAAAATCATATTATTTCATTGCATTATTGCACTTGCCACAAAAGCACAGGTCTGCAACCTGCGGCTCTCCAGATGTTTTGTAATACACATAACATAATACTGCTCCATTGACCATGATGGCTAGTAAATATGTGGAGCTAGGCACTGATCAAAAAACCCTGGAAACCAATCCGAACTTCGTCAAGCAAAAGTTATGGAGCTGGATTGGTGCTTGACAGTTGACGATCAAAATCGTCATACACTAATGAAAGATGCTGCAATAGAAGCCAAAGATCGGAACATAATGTTACAATATCTGACAAAATCACTGAGTGCTAGACATCGAGTGATGTATATGAAATTCCGAATGAACCTATTTAACACAAGGGTAAGCAATGCCATAAGAACTCGGAATGTGTCAGCACTACTAAGTTGTCGCTTCTGCAACAAACAGCAGGAGATTCTCAAACATCTTGTATTGTACTGCGAAAGCCTGAAAGACATGAGATCCGTGCATTTAGGAAATTTAGTAAAACAATACTCTACCTTGTGCGGAGATGAGTTATGCCGAAAAAATGTTTAAACCCGCGAGAAAAGGACATTTTTGGGTTGACTAATTTTCTACAAAACCTGGAGATCGTGATAAAAATCTAAATCAACTTGGGTAACACAGCAGAGAAAGAAGGCTTATATGTGTCATGGAAGCAGAGACTGAATAGGGGTGAATAAAGAAAACCGGATTACCCACACATGGAAAGAAACAGAATCCTCAAACTAAAATATGGACTGGAAAAGTGGAGCTGGAAGGCTAGCAACAAAGGACATCAAAACTGTTGCATAAGCCAACGTGATTGAGATGTATTCTGTTTCTACTCTGCTTTTCTGACACTATGTAAGTGTGAGATGGAAATCCTTTTTTCAAAAAGTTTGTATGAACTAAATGAAATAAAAAATAAAAAAAAGGGATTCTAAAACATCTGAAGAACGAAAGACTTATGCAGTAGTGATATGACTAGGGAAAACATTGCCCGATGCAAAAATGCATTGAACGAATATGTTTTTTGCCTTTAGGGATTGTTTGCCCTGGTGCCTATTGCAGTAGCATCAGGAGACAAACAAGAGTCTTTACAGACAAAATGGCACTCTTATTAACAAACAGTTACCAAACAGCATAACGATCGCAAGGCTGACCTGCCACGTGGCAATCTCCATGATTTCCCAAGATTTGGACTCTACTGCATGTCCAATGTCTGATTTGAAAGTCTGCTATCCAAATGCAAGGCTTGGCACTTGAGAGAGAGTAATTCACCCAGCTAATCGGATGTCCTGTACCATTCTAAAACAGGTTTAAAGGCCTTTGAAAAGCAGAGATAGCTTCCTGCTTCTTTTGAATGGCTTGTTAGGCTGCCGACTCACAAACTGTTGATTCTGTAGACATTTTGTAGTGTGTTTGGTGTGTTTAGGAGAGTTAAGTGGTGTTTTGGAGGAGTGTATTCATTGTTAATGTTGTTCTTTGTTTTTCTTAACCCTTGTATACCTCCTTTTGTTTGCGTAGGTGTTCTCTAGGCTCCTTCTCTAACCATCCCTCTTTTATCCTTACTCTGTTAGTATAAATGTAAAAAAACAAAAGTTCACCCCCTTGTTCTTTCTCGTGTTCTGTTTTTGTCACCCCAACAATTAAAAAATGTGTTGTGTAAGGGTGTGTAAGGAAGAGATCGACACAAAGGTGGCATAATTATTGGCAGACACTTTCAATAAACAGATATAGGTTGGGGAAACACCTTTCGGATCCTTTCTGATCCTAATGCTAAGAGACATTTTCCTGCTTAAAAATTCGAAGGAGTCTGTCGGGATAGTCCAAAGGAATAAGTCCAACGTCGTGTCGACAACCTGCTAGGTACTGTGGCATGAAGAATGCTTTATCTCTCTCTTCATCTTTAAGTCCCAGGCTTTGCCTTTTCTGTACTTTAAAAATGTGTTTTCTTTCTTGCTTGACTACTACTGCATTGGTCACAGCCAACCTGGTATACTATCTTGCCAGGCACTGTGACTTAGAAGATTGCTTTGGCTCTCTCCTCATATGGGTGTGAATCCCAGACTTGTCATTTCTTTAATTGTGGTCTTCTGGTTTTGCTACTACTACTACTGCTTCGTTGGTCACAGCCAACCTGGTACCCTATCATGCCAGGCACCGTGACTATGAGGATTGCTGAGGCCTTGATCAGAGATATGGGTGCGGGTCCCAAACTCGTTTTTGTGATCCTCCCTTCTCTCAGTCATCCCACCAATTGTTCCGGACTCATTCAACTTCTCTGGAGAGCTTATTGGTGATCTTCGGTTGTTTGGGGGTGCTTTGGGGCTTCTTGGCTTTGCTTCACTACTTCTGCGAATTGCAGCAGCTCTGCGCTGACTCCTGGCCTCTCAGCTGCACGTCTCTGCTACACCACATGCTCCAGGCTTACCATCCGGATGGGAGCTCAGGCTTCTGCTTCTTGTGGGTGTTTGTCTGCGTCAACTCCTCTACCAGCAGGTAAGTGTCCCATCCTTGGTACTGTTGCATCCCGTCTCCTCTACTGCCAACGGGATTCAAATCTCCTGCTTCCTCCTGGGAGGGCCTCTCTCTACTCCCAGTTGTTCTTCCCTTTTTATGACATGAAGAGTATTGGCCATTCTAAGGCATCTATCTCACACTTTTTGGTTCTGCGGTACCTACCACATGGATCGGTGCCTCGTCCTCATGTCAGTAAGGAGTTCCTTACTCAGTACTAGGTTGTTGTTGCTCTTCCTCATTGCAGTAGTGAGGTCTTCATTTCTCACTAGGTTGTTTCTTGGGGAAGTGACATTGGGCCTCATTATGACCATGGAGGTAACCATGCCACTAATTGCCGCAAAGCCACCCCATACCGGGTGCCGGCTTGGGGTTCCCTGAATGGGGAAATACTGGGCCATTCCGACCTTGGGGGGCCTGGTATTTCCTCATTCAAGGAACCCGGACCCAGTACAACCCCATTCCCATTGAGCCCCCATAGGGCTCAATGGGAATGGGGAGGATGCTAACAACGGGCCCATTAATGACAGGCCCGTTGTTAGCATCCTGGTCTGCTCGCAGGACCCACTTAGGACACCTGGTTTTACCAGGTGTCCTTTGCGGGTCCTGCGAGCAGACCTCATAATGAGGCAGTATGGTGTCAACGGGGCCGGCAGCTCTACCGGCCCTGTTAACCCCCTACCGCCAGGGTCGTAATGAGGCCCATTGTCTATTCCGCAGACATACATGGAAGTGTGTGGTGTTATTAAGTCTTGTGCAGGATAAAAGGGTAAGGGAGGTTGGGGTGTAAGGAAAATATGCTGCATATCTCCCAAGGTGTCGTCCCTCTTCTCATAGGGGATTTCTCTCCCCATGATTACCACCCACTGAGAACCACCCCCAGGGGGACTATCGGGTAGCGGCCTCACTTCCCTGACCTCATGGAAATGGGCTTCCCCCATGGAAGCAATGACAAAATTCTGGGATTTGTTATAGTTGCAACACCTTTGCCTTCCAGTATTTTTAGTGAATCCTTTGTCTTTGAACCCCAGAAATCTTCCCGTATGGTGCTTAGTCACCATCCCTACTATGTGTGTGTTACAAGAGCTCTTTTTAGTTGTGTGAGCCTTGGCACAATTCTTTGTTTTCATTTGCTTTCCTTTGTCACTTGTTTTGTGTTTTGCACATTGGTGGCTTGTGTATATTCAAATCATGACACAGGAACATTTGTGTTTTGCAAATTGGGACATTGATGGGAGTGCTGGGGAAGAAGAAGAGGAGCTGAACTTCTACACAACCCCCATTTCAGAGGCAGCTGGAGACTGAAATGGAGAGTGAGTTTGGGCTGACATTAGTTGAGGAACAGATGGTGGTTGTTAAGGAGAGCGGAAACAATTGTTGAGTGGTGAGACAGAGCAAAAAGGATGCTGAGGATACACACCTGGAGGAACTTACAGAAGGTTGGAGAATATTGTAATCTTGGAGTTGGAAGGGAGGAGATGGTATTCCAGAGGAGGAGAGAGAGATGGCCACTGAGGTGCAGGGGGACAAAGGGCACAGAGCGCAGGAGAACGATGTGGTGGTGCGGCAGAAGAATGAAGAACACTAGTGGAAAGAGCCACCAATGGTTCTCCAGCCCAAACACATGGTTCAGAAGGAGGAGACTGGAGCCACTGCCCAATTCCCTGCCATAGCAGCTGCAACTCCTAAATCACCAAGTAACCTCTATCCCCCTGACGTTTGGCTACACCAGCCATCTCCTAACCGCCTTTGACTGGCACAGCACTGCCTGACCCAGTGGCACTAATGACTGACAAGGCCACTTTATGAACAGTGCAGTGTACCCTCCTGTTGTTAGTGGTAGAATTCAGATTGTGGTGTCATTTGGGTGTGACAGGGAAGTGGTGTGAGCTGGATGACATGCTAGTGACAGATAATATGAAGAAGCACATGCCCCTGCATCACCACACCCTCTTCTAGATGAATATGAAATATTTTACTAAAACATAGGATATGGTGCATTAGAAGCATGCAGAAAAAAGGCATTTGGGGTTCTGCTGGTTCATAGAGTCAGAACAATGCATTCAGAACATTTAGTATGTGAGTGAAATACTAGAACTCAGAGATTGGCTCTGATGGTTGGTAGAGCCAAAACAATTTGGGAATAAACTCCAGTATTTGGCACCATAGTCGGACTTGGAGAGTGGCTCCATCCTGTTGCTACAACCAAAAACATTGAGGAAACAGTGAAAGCTAAACATTAACTTTTGCAATGCACTGAACCGCTACTGTCAGACTGAACGTTTTCACCACCTTTCCAAAAGCCACTTCATCTGCATGAGAATAATCGGCTTGAACACAAACCTCATCATCTAAGGAATCTGTAGTGCGGTCTTCCAAACATTGGGCCTGTTCTTTGCTACGGAAATAGTCTTCAGCAATATCCAAGTAAGCTCTCTCACATGGGTTTCACTGTATTCTTTCTATTCAGTGATGGAGTCCTACACTGGATGGCTGAACTTTGACTATTGCCTCTCTCGTCTTGTTCCAGCTGGGCTTTTAAACATCTATGTTGTGCATCATTGCATACAAGCACAGCATCCTGTGAATGTGAATGACAATTCCTTGTGAGCTCCTCATCCTCACTGGCCAGCAGTTTAAAAGTGCTAAGTTGACCACCATGGGAACAAGAAAGCATGCCAGGAAACTCTCCTCATTTCTCTTCACCCCACAAAGGGGTTAATCCTGTTGTACGGTTGAGAGCAGATTCATAGCCAGTTGTTCTGTGTCTGCACTGCCAGATGTTTCATTTTAATGTATTATGTTGCATAGTTCTTATTCCAATAGATGCACCATTGGCACCACCATACTGAGTGGTATAGCGTACATGTTAACTTTGTTTGTGGGCTCTTAAAAGAGCTGCAGCAAAAAACAAACTATGCCCAAAATCTTCCACTTTGTAGGTGTTAAATAGACACTGCCCAGTTGCTGGCTCTGGCAATTGCAGTAGTCGGTCGCTGTGCTGCACTGTTCACACTGACTCTTCAACATATAGAACAGGGGTCTTCAACCTTTGGATCGCCTGATGTTTTGGATTTGAATCATCCCTAGCTAGCTTAGACAAGGGGGCGGAATCATGTGAGTTGTGGTCCAAAACACATGAAGAACCACATTTTGCAGGCCCTTGATGAAGAGGCATGAACTCCACAAAATGGCCTTGCAGTATTTTTCAGCTGGCTGTAAGGGAGGTGGTGGTCTGAATACAGCTTTCCAAAAATATTTTGCCCATTGAAGGAGTGGCTAAATTGAACCCCTTATGAACTGGGGTCATCAAAAGATGGATGACATAGGCAAAGCTGGGCACATACATGATCTTTCCCTACCTCAAGGCATCTACAACATCAGATACGTTGCCCACTGTCTCAAATCCCACTTGTAAACCATAGGAGTGAGCCAATGTCCCACAGCCTTTTTCACATTATCCCAGAGATCAACTCACTTATAGGATCTGCAGTCCAACCCTTCCATACACAAGGAAGCCTGTTTGCCAGTGGCACATGGGGGCTTCTGTGCTAGGCTTTGATGATGAGAGTTAGAGGGGGATGCGACTAAGAATATGATGATGACCATAACATCTGTGCCTTCATCACTAGACCACATGTCCATTGCTAGATTCACTTTCTTACCATGAAAGTGGTCCAGTCCCATTCCTGCTGCTTCCACGACATGAACATACAGATGTAGTAACATAGTTTGTATGAAGTAGTGCTGATTTGGAATTTCTTAGTGGGTGTCAACAAGGCTAAGGTGCACCGTAAAGCCACACTTTTCTATAAAGTAGGACGGCTGTATTACCAACGTTACACCTTGGTTGAAAAGCTTAACATGCTGAAAAGCCTTAGCAATCACGGGCTGGCTTATTGAGAGGGAAAACGTTGTCTGCATACGATGGGATCTGCAGGCAACAATGGTGTTGCAAAAGGGCTTTTGAATATCTGTAATTCCGTAAGATGTTCTGGTGTTATGGAGCGAGATGGGTGTGTGTGTAAATGTGACCTCTGGTTGCAGTTAAGAGATGGGAGTGTGTGCTAGCCCTTTTCCTTATCCCAAACATGCAGATGATGCCATCTCATGTGGGTCCACAGTGAAGAGTTCACCAAAGCAGTACACAACTTCCCTTAGAAGACACTATCCTTGTATATATGGCAGATAGCAAGATACGCTCTTTGCTTATCTGCAGTACAATACCACCACAGTTACGATTTTTTCAGAGAGCTGAGATGGGCACGCAACTCTCCTCATTCTTGGGGTCTGCTCAGGGTACTTTTCAGTGGGTACTGTGTGGGTGCTGTTGACTGTGCAGCCGATGCTGTAAATGTGACTGACTGCAATAGCATGTTATTTTTTAGACACATTTTTGAAAAGACGCACTATTGCACACAGGGAGTGTATGAAGCTTGCTTCCTGTGTGCATTGCTTGCATTTGATAATTGCATTGACTTGTCAATGAATTCACTTGCTTCGTCTGTCTCTTGTTCTCTCTTGTTATCTGTCCTATCAACAACTAGAGCTTTGTAACTCTCAATCTTGAATCAGTGGAAGGAGCATCATCCTTTTCAGGTTCTTCATTGTCATCCGTTTTTAAGGAAATCAGAGGTGGGTATTCTTCATGCATCACCTCTTCTTCCTTATCTGTTGACTAATCCCTATGTGGCTTAGCTGGGATCATATCTTCTTCCTCATTTACCTTGGTTGCTGGTGGCTCAAATTTCTCCTTCTTCTGATAAGTCAGATTCTTTTCAAACAGCTACCCATGGTCTTCACAGGGGACAAGCTTTGAGAATACCGGCTGGCCAGAATGGACAGCACATGGACCCCCATACTATCTTGGCGTATCCAATAAAGCATTCCTCTTTAGACCCTTACCCTGTCATCTACTACATTTGGGTCTTGCAGGAGATTCAAAAATGTTAATTTAATGAAATAATTCTCTTTATTAAATGCACATGGGTTCCCGGTGCATTGGCCTTTTCCCACAACTTTTAAATGCACATGGGGTTTTCAGTAAATCGGCCTGCCACAATGCCTAACAAATGCATTTTGGGTTCTCATTTCCTCCACCTTGAAAATGCACATGAGGTTCTCAATAAGTTGGCAGACTCCTATTCCAAATCAATGCATATGGGGTTCTCAGTGTTTTGGCCTTCTATGCGGACTATAAAATGAATTAGGGATTCTCAATGATTTAGACTTCTCCAATGGCTAGTATATGCTAGTATATGCAGGTCGGGTTATTGGTGCTTTGGTATTCTGCTAATCCCAATAATGCACATGTTACTCTCAGTGCTTTGGAGTTCTCCTCTGACTACAAAATGCATCAGAAGGTCTCAGTGCTTTGGCCATCTCCTCTGTCTCGTACATGAATGAGGGGTTCTCAGTGTTTTGCCCTTCACCTACCTTAGTAAATGCAAGTGAGGTTCTCAGTACTTGCACCTTGTACTACACGTATTAAATACATATGGGGTCCACATTTCTCTGGCCTTTTCCTCTCTCTAGTAAAAACATGGGCCTCATCATAAGTCTATAGGTAAAAGGTAAAAGTGACAATAACAGAATTACCACCACTTTTACCATGCTGCCGATTCATGAGTCAGCGGTAACTCCGGCGGCAGAATTATCTGCAGCAGAATTATAGCAGGTGGAATTATCGCCAACATATGGCGGAATTAGAGCCAGCTCTAATTATGCAGGCACAATTACTGCTGAAATAGAAAATGGTATTTCTGCTATATTACAATGTGAAATACTGCCAAAAATAGGCAGCAATTCCACCCAAAACACAGTGCAGTTACCTACACCAGGTGCAGAAACCTGTGATGTTTATGGATGCAGTTAGGCAGCACCTATTACCAGGGTGCTGATATGAACATCTCTACTTTGTTTGTTGTTGGTATCTACCATGCAGGTTCTCCTTATGTGTAGCAAACAGATTGTGAAGTGCAAAAATGGACAGCATGGTTGTTGCTAGACAATGGATGCCCTATACCTGGTAGAACATCTGACAGACTGTGGGTAGTGTAAGAATGCAAGATGAATTTTGAATTCTCTGATGTTTGCTCATTAAGTAATTTGGGTATCTATCCGAGATAGAGACTGTTTGTATAATCTAGTTTGGATGATATTAGGGAAAAATTGTGGCCCTGTGGGAGACTGTTAAGAAGGTAAGATGTGGTGTAGCATGCGTAGTTAGGACAAACAGCTTCTAACTATGACTTTGAATTGCGGATCAAGAGTGAGGATGTTTTCCATTGTGGTTCAAAGGTTGCACTGAGATCGATGGGATTGGGCAAGGGCCCATCTCATCAGACCAAGGGATTGTGTTGAACCTGTAGGCTTCCATTAGTTCCATTATGATAATGTTGTGTTTTATTCTGTTTGGTGTCATCCACACGTCCACCTGTGCAAAGTAGTTTTTAATGTCTGGAGAATTTGGTTATGGGTGGTTCAACATGTGTAGATTACTTCTGTGTCATCTGCGTAGTTAAAGAAGGAAAGACCAGATCGACTGATGATGTCTAGCACGGGTGTCATGTTAATGTAGAAAAATAGAGAGAGTGTGGATCCTTAGGGTACTCAGCAGGTAAAATGACAAGGCCAGGAATATTAGGAGCCCTAAGGTAGTGGTGTCTGTTCTACCTGTGAAGAAGGAGGTGATGAACTGTAGAGCTGCTTGTTTGGTACCAATATCTTCCACTGTTTTTAGGAGGATCTCATGACTGATGGTGTCAAAATCAGATGAGATGTCTAGCCGGATGAGTGCACTTTCTGAGTTTTCATCTGCATTGCTTTTAAGTATATCCCAGATGGAGGACAGAGACAATTCTGTAGAAGATCCAAAGCTGTGCTGTGTTCATTTGGGGTTCTCAGTGTTATGTCTCCCCAACTGCCTACAACATTCATGTGAGGTTCCCAGTGGCTTTGGACTTCTGCTTTCACCTACACAACACATGTGGAGATCTCAGTGCTTTGGCCTTCTTCTCCACCTAGTAAATGGAGGAAGGGTTCTCCATGTTTTGACCATCACCTTCACCTAGTGAATTAATGCAGTTTTCTCAGTACTTTATACTTCTCCTTGCTTGGTTCATAAGGCATAGGACCATAAAAGAAATCCATTTTTGAGGAGGCCTGTGAGATACTATACACCTAACCATCAGCTTATGTCAGCTTCTGCCTATCCACTGACTGTTCCCAAATTCAAAAATGGGAAAGCCGTCCCTTATGGAAAGCTTTGCCTGCACCATTCCACCTGATTCAAGAGCACTTTGTTTTTAGAAAAACATTTCTCTTTCCTAGATAATTGGCCCTCATTACAACATTGCCGGTATCCTGGTGGTAGTTCTGCCGGGATCCCAGCAAATGGTAATGCCGTTACTGGCACTCAGGGATTATGAGTGCTGGTGACGGTGGTAAATCCCCATTCCATGGGGGATTAGCCAGTATTGGCCCAATCAAATTTTATGTTCTCATTATGAAACGATGTCATGCCATCTCGAACAAAACCACACACAGCTTTATTGACGTTGTACCTCACTTTTTCCATTTGCAGAACAAATGAACTGGAACACATCCACATCTGTCCCTGGGAAATGCGTGAACAAATTATCTTCAAATTAGGGAAAGTTACATCAACTTTCCCAATATCTCCTTCATTGCAAAATGCAATGAAATTCCAGCCATGTTCCCCAAACTGTTCCCTCCACAATTAATAATAATAATGTCTGGATGTTTCAATTCAACCATATTTGCACACAATGGGAGCAAGTCCACCCACTTTGTGCATCACACTCCATACCAGAACACTTCCAATTCAGGGAATCCAATATTTTTGGCTATTCCACAATGCTCAGCATACACCTTCAACCAATGGACCCAAGAGTCCCTCAAAATCCAAACACTCTTCTGAAAGACTTTGCCATGACCATTTTCAATCCACTCACAACTCATACTAACACAACTCCTGCTAACCTCTCTTCCTGAACACCACGACCAGGAAACCTGATTGGCTGATCCTCTGATGTCTGCAGATACCACAACTGTTCCTGGTCTCTGCAGTCCCCTTTCCATGCAAGGCAATCTTAAAAGATATGGATGTGGCATGTGACATCCGTGGACTACCATGGTGTCTGCGGCTGTTGCAGCCACTCAAAGGGGTGGGGGTAAATTATACACAATTTAAGTTGTTTCATCTTTAGTGGTGGCTCTGAAAAGAATCTTTGTTTACGGTTTGTTAACAAACACCTTTTTCTTTGCTTTTCTGTACAGCAGTACTGCACACTCTACATCTTCATTTACAATTTTCTTACAGGAACTTTTTCAATGCATTCCTAAGATTGTGAAGAAAACTGAATTTCCAACATCTGTGAAGTGAACTCTATCTTGCCAAAAACAATTCACACGATCAGAAATTATATTATTATTCTGAAAAGATGATATTCTGCAGCATATAAAAAAGCAGATACGGCTTCATTGACAAGCTCCCTTGATTCTTCAATGTGTGGCTATCAAAGAGTCACACATCCATCCATCAATCAGATCCAAAACCTCTACACCTAACCCTATCATCTCACTTCAACACTTCAGATTTACACTTGAACTCTCAGAGTACATGTCTCCTTTTAATGAAAGGCATCTGCAGCAGAAACTACTGTCCAAGATTTCTATTTCCAGATTCAACAAGATCTGCATAAAAAAAAAACATAGTACAGGTATGCTTAAAAGTTGCTAAACCCATAGGAAGAGCACTTTTTGGGTGGCTTATAACTTTGCTTCCCCTGGACGAATCCTCACCAAACTTAGCTAAAAAAAAAAGAAGTATATGGCCCACTCTGAATCTTTTTGCAAAGTTTGGTGACGTTTGGTCAAGGGGGGCAAAGTTATAGGGGGGTCCCAAAATGTCTTTTTTCCATAGACATAATGGGAAAACATTTCTGTCACGCCTACAGCCCAAACCGCTGGATGGATTTTCACCAAATTTGCGGCAGGAGCGGTGACTTGGTCCCAAAAGCGCGCTTTTGTTAATTTGGTGTAAATCTGTCTTTTAAACAAACAAAACATAAGGAAAACAATTTAGTGATATATATGTCCGCTCCGCGGACCCACTTCCTTGTTTGGTCTGGGGACTGTCCTCTGATTGGCCAGAAACATTTGCAGACAGCGCAGTGAAAACATTTTTAAAAAAAAAGCAACAATGCACTTGTCAAACTCAACAAAAAAATCTCTGGGGATGTGGGAGGGGTGAGGATGGGGGGATGAGGATGGGATGGGATATGGCCATCAATTATATTTGTGATGTCATCTTTAATGTCCTGGGTGTTAGTCTTAGCAGTGCACGGTGGTGGCGCGGGTTATGGTTGCTTAGCTTACCATAACTGCCAAATTTCTGAGGTTTTTCAGATTTACCACTAAGCAAACATCCCTGTAACAATGTTTTTCCATTGAATTTCATAGGTTTTTATTAGTGCAACTTAACCATAACGTCCCCTTAACAAAGGTTTTTCATTGAATTTCATAGAATTTTAGTAGTGCAACTTAACCATAGCATAGCTTTAACAAAGTTTTTTCAGTGAATATATATATATTTTTTTTTTAATGGGGTTCCTGCTAATTACCCTGTAATAAGCTTCTCAATAAGCATATTCTTTTTTTAACCACTATAGCAAATACCATGCATTGCAGAATCCATCACCTGCTCACATGAAGCAAAAAACAATTACAATGCCCTGCACTTCAAAATTTTTCTATTTACAATCATTGCAAAGAACGTTCAAAAATGCAAATGTCCATTTATAGCAGCACTATGTCACTGTTTCATAAAATAAAGGAAAAGCATATAAAATAGATCTTTAGACCATTTTTAAATGGGATTCAGTGTCTGCTAGTTTAATATGTTGGCAGCACATGCATACAGCCCAACATCACCCATTCCAATTTATATGTGCATATTATCCCCTCAAGTTCCAAGGATGAGTATGCTTGTCCTATTCTTGCATAATATCCAAACATTTAAGGGGTTAAGTCTCTATTTCTTCCTTTGCATTCTGTCACTTCCAATTAACTTCGCCCATTATAAAACTCAAACTGCAACTACCAGAATGCAAAGAAAAAAACATGACTTAACTTCAAGATTCTAAAGTGTCACATGTCTATCAAATACACATTTAAAATGCTGTGCTTTTCAAAATATTTTGTTTAAGTATTTTGAAGAAAGCTCAAAAATGCATCTGTTTTTACAGCAACACGGTGTCACTTTTTCATAAAAGAAAGTAAAAGCAGATAAAATAGATGTGTACACCATTTGTCATTGGCAGTTTAATATATTGACAGTGCATTAACACTTCCAAACATAACCAATTCCAATCTTCAGCTGCTTATGCAGTCATACATTTTTCTCTACATTCTGTGACTTGTACTCCAAATTTCGCAATACGAAAAGTGGAACTACAAGTTCGAGAATGCAAACCAAAAATCCAGAACTACATACGCACCTACAGATTAGAATGCATCATATTTGCAAATATGCATATACTCTTAACATATTACACTTCCTCACACCAACTGCCATTTAAAAATGTAATTCAAATCTTTTCCAACAACTTTTCTTCTCTTTTACAAAACGTTACATAGCTTCTACAAATACACAAACGCATTTCTTAACTTTCATGAAAATGCTCCTAAAACCTGCCATTTTTAACCGTCCACCAATTTCATTAACTGTTTCTCCCCACTGCTCCTCCATCCTTCATAACTGATATCATATGGCATTTAAAAAAAGAACCTTGGTTACTAAAAGTACTTCTCCATTACCACATATAACCACTAACTTTCTTTTACAATTACAGGAAAGAAAAACATTATCAAAGAAAACACCCAAAAAATGAATACCATTTGCATCCAATAAAGTAAGTACATTAATATACCATGTATATGTATCTATTTACAGCAACAAAGGTCCACTGTATATTACCCCAGGCTACTCTTTTCAAACCAAATTGTTTTTCACTCTAGTCCATTATATTCCACCATTCACACTCTTACTTTTGCCATCTACACAGCACCATTGCAACACACACTCTGTTGCTCAAAACAGCACAATCACCCTGCAGATTCCATCACACCACCACTCCCTTACTCACAAACACAGCACCATCACACCTCCGCAGACTCTTACTCTCACAACCTTTCCAACCACACCTAATGTACCACTTCACAATCAAACAGCACTCTATTCATCTCTACAATCACACCCACAAACCCATGCACCATACATGCATCTACATTGCACACCTTTCCAATTCAAACTTCTCTTTTCCCAAAAGAAACAACAAAATGCCTACTAAAAAGCAACTCCATAGAACAGAAACAAAACATAGAGCAGATAATACTAAAACTACACCATAGAGTCATCCACCTCTAAAACAATTCATATAAAACATTAAAACAAAAGAGCTAGTAACCTCACTCAACAAAACGAAACCAGCCACAACTAAAAAAGGTAAGGGTGCCCTTGCAAAAACAAAAAGTAAAAAAATGACGTACAAAGAAAAGCAGACCTACTAACAAACCTAACCCTCTATCTACCAGTGTAAATGTAGTCACGGTAAAGCAATCCAAAAAAATAATGTTACAGAAAATGTTCCACAATAGAGTTCTTCACAATCTTATAGAAACATCTGAAAAGTAATGATCTACCATTAAAAACGACCACAGGAGACTAATCCTGCAGGCTCTAATTGACAATACTTTCTACTAAAGATAAAGTTGTTTATATTGATTTTAAACAGAATTGAACCACTCACTAAATTATTCAATACATTACAAAAGGTACTTCTTAACATGGGCAGTACCAATATAGAGACCTTGCAAAACTTATGTGATGGTGAATGGATTAACACATTTGCAAAGAACCATACTTCAATGAAGAAGCTTATAAACAAGAACAAAAACCAATTGCCATAGACAATATTGGCCGAGGGTATGAAATGGTGGAACACACCATGATGGCAAAAGAAACCCTTATAGAAATAAAAGTCCCTAACAAACTTTGAAACAAATGCTCCTTTCACCCAAACAAACCATCCAGTGCACAAATTGACATGCAGCTCAATGTGTAATGTTCAACAACAATTGTTTAAATCGTTACGACAAATCCTCAATCAGTATGTGAACCTAAAAGACAACAGTAAAATGAAAACTTTACCAACCATAAACTCTGTCCAGTGCGCAGCCACACTGGTCTGTGAGGATATTGTGAGCCTCCATATTTAAGATATGCTTGCAAAAGCATTTTCACCGCATCAAAATGTTAGCGACACACCATTCTACTATGTTGAATCTTGTGTATCAACTATACTAAGTGAACTGCAAAATGTAAATAATATTCTCCTACATGAAACAGCCAAAGAACTGCTTCAAGAAATGGAGCACATCCAAACATCCAACGTAGATACTTTGGAACCGAAGGTGACTTATAAAATTCTATACCTTTAGAAAACATTACCGAAAACCTCATAAACACCAATGTCCTAATAAAGACATCCAAAAAAGAAATAGCTAACTTTCAAAACACATCTGCGGACATACCAGACCACATACCAGCTATCGGGAGGATAGCTCAGCGGCAACATGCTCGCCTTGGAAACAAGATGACACAAAGCAACACAGGTTCGATCCCTGGGTCCACGCTTAGAAACCTCTGGGTATTAAGCACGTTATAAATAACCTATCATATCATATGTGTCTGTTGTTGCAGAACATTTTATAAAAAGAGCACACGAATAGATTTGGCCTACAAAATAGAAGACAATGAAGAATTCTAATGGTTCCAACTAGCTTTATATCTAATATCAGAAACTAAATACAAAATAACTAACCCCTTAACAGTTTGCATGTACTGCAACAAAAAGCTTGACAATAACCAAATACCATCACATGCTATCACTAATAATTTAGAAATATTTTCACTCCCGAAAGCTCTCCAACAGCTTAACTTGTACGAGAGCATTATAATAAAAATAGTGCACCCTTTTCAAGCTATAATACACCTTCAACTGAAATCAGCCAAATTACCTCCATCCGAGCTATTAAAGGCCATCCTTGGCAAAGTAGTATATTTACCATTAGTTCTAAAAGAACATGTACAAACTCTAGGAGTACAACAACCAATAGATCAAGCTTTGATTGTACTAGTTAATGGTGTGCCAACAAAAGACAAAATAATTTGGCAACAACTAGTCGACTTAAACAAAGTTAGACAAGCCCTACAATATCTAAAAGAAAACAATGAATGCCACAAACATATGAACATAGAGGAAAGCTTGAGAGAAACCACCCAAATGTTTCAAGACTCACCAGCAACTGGCCAATTTGAATGTGTAGATCCTGTTACTGCAGCCAACATTTTAGACCAATATATAAGTCACCCACAACACTCCAAAGACACTATTGATGATGCATTAGAAACTTATCAAATGTATCAGGTCAAAGGATATCGAATGAACACGTGGGAAAAAGGTGTAGAAGCATGTTCTTTTCAATTACTCTTTCCTGCAGTAAAAGGAGGAACATATCGCTCTGTAAGAATGTATTCTGAATACCCCAGATTCAGACAAAATGTTGAATACATTTTCCACCTCCTCTTCGAAAGTGAACTAGCAACTCTATGTTATGGAGTTGCACCAACATTAAAAACAGGCTGTGACTTTTTAAACAAATCTGCTACCCAACTGCTTTAAAAATAAAAGACAAAGATGAAGTTCTGCAGTCAAGTATCATAAATCTCTTGCAAAAATGCACGGTACAAAAGAAAACTGGTTCCAACGTCACCCTGATCAATCCAGAGGAGCCCCACACATCTGCATGCTTTTGTGGATAAAAGATGCTCCCAAATATGCCCATGATAGTGATGCCACTGTTTTACAGTTTATTGAAAAATACATTACCTACAACATCCCTTCAGAAACTGCAGATAGTGAGCTATCTACACAAGTGTTACACTTCCAAAAACATAAATGTGGAAAATACTGCCAACGTAGATATCAAAACAAAGGCAAATACTATACCAAATGTCGCTTTTGGCTTCCCTTGACCAGTTTGCAAAAAAGACAAGTAAAAAGCTTGATGTCTTCTGTTAGACACAGCGTAAAAGGTAAATCCACTAGAAATACATACAACATTAAAAGGGAAGAATCATCCAAGTATATCAATGATTACAATGCAATCATTGCCATCTAGTAGAATGCAAACATAGACATACCACACATTGCAGACAATTCCACTGCAGTTGCAAGATATGTCACAGCCTATCTCACCAAAGCTGAGAAAACAGAGTTAACAGACCTGTGGGATGACATATCATCTGATAAAACACTATCAGAAAAATTGTACAACTTCAGTATAAAAATAGTCTCCCATAGAGAATGCGGGTGCCTCAAAGCTGCAGACCATCTAACAGGTACAGCCTTATATGCCAGATCTAAAAACATTGTCTGGCTGAACCTTGGACCATCTGCATCCCAAACAATGGTAGTTAAGTCCTACCAAGAGATAGAAAACATAGCCACAAATGATCCCAACAGCCAAGACATTGAAAAACAAATGTAATTGACCCACACTACCCAAACAGAAGTACTGCTGTGGAAAACATGTTTCTTTACATTTTCCAAAATGACACCTACAAAAACAATGTCACACCAAATGAGACAACTGGCAAATATTCAGCCTTAACTTGTGAAGGAAGCCTGGTGAAACTCACCACACCCAGTCTAATTAATGATATAAAGTTATCTTTTAAATCTCCACAGCATAGAACATTGTATTATACAGCCCTAAACCTTGGAGAAAAGAAAATACATTATTAGGTGACTGACTCATTTGAAGCTGCATTCAAAGCAAATGCAAGCAGTATAACAAATGACAATTTCAAACAATACAAACACATGTTGGACAATGAACGCCAACAAGAGGAAGACATTGAAGCTTAACTAGACAACTACACCCCTGGGGGCAGTCAACCGTCCCTTACAGGAAACCAAGGACCACTTTGAAAACCACTCATTCTAAATGAAGCAGACATAGCCGTGTTAAAAATACCATGTATCAATATAAACAATCAGAGGAAGACTTCTCAGTACTGGAATCAGAGCTAAATGGTGAACAACTCACCATTTATCTAGAAGTCACTCAAGCAAGTGAACATGGTTTTATACATAAAACTAAAACCTGTAGCTGTAAACATTATAAACCTGTGCTTGTGAAGCTGGTTCTGGTTCTGGTAAAACATTCTTAATTAAAATAATCAGCACATTTCTACAAAACCTAAAAAATAACAACCTTTCAGCTATAGTAACAGCCTGCAAAGTTTTAGCTGCTTACAACATAGGAGCTATAACTTTACACCGACTACTACTCCACCCCATAGAACACCAAAACAAATTAGAATACTACAAATTATCAGCAGAAGCTGCTACTGAAGTACACATAATTCTAAAACAGATGATAGTGCTCCTGATAGATGAACTAAGTAAGCATGGTTTCCAACCTCATGTTTGTTTTAAATCATCGCAGAATGCAAGAAGTCCTAAAAACCAATGACGAAGAACTATTTAGAAAACATGTTATTGTTTTGGAGACCTCTTACAGGTAACACCAGTGAAAGGTCAACCTATTTTGAAAACATTAAGACACACACAATTCCGCAATACCCATGGCAGGATTGGAAATGTAAATCTCTGGCAACATTTTCACTACAGAGAACTAACTCCAAACATGTGCTAGTCTGCAGACCTCACATATGCTAACATTTTAAAAAGCATTAGAACTGGATGCAAAATCCATCTTAAATAGTAGACTAATACATGAGCTATATGGGCGAAAAACATCTGCTTCTGATGTCAGGGCACAATTAACTCAACATAATCTAAAATGTATGTCCTTAATGCCAACCCTTGCAAGCTGTAGTTAATTCAACAATACAATCTTGCAAAATGAAATGCAACCAATACTGCATGTCAGCTTCACAGACAAACTAGAAGTGCATAGCATGACACTCCCTATGTGTCATTCAGCAAAGAAAAAAGCCACACTGTTGCGGCTGTGGTTGTGCCCATGGGCTGTCGTACCAGTGAGAGGGCAGAAAGAACTAATATTTGACACAAGCTACTGGTACGTGTGTAGATTGGCCTATGGGGAGGTGTAAATGAATTAAAGTCCTACCTCTGGTCCAAACCTATATAACCCATTAGGTTAATTGCATCTACATATAGTTTATATACATCACAATCCAGAACATCAAAGAGAATCATTCAAGTTTGTATGAATTTGAAACAAGATTTTATATTGAAAATTCGTGCATCAAGTGAAATCCCTATGTGTCAACAAGCAACAGCACGACTAACTAGCTTAGCAAAATGTATCTCCAACACAGCTGGATTGGAGAAAATATTGACTTTGTGTCTAAACCGCAGAGTAATTCTAAAATGTAACCTTGATGTAGAATAATTTCCAGTCAATGGAGCAATAGGTATAGTTGTTGGCTTCCAAATATATCCACATCACAACAACATTCAATTTGTCAACATTTACTGTGCCAAATTTGCAGAAGTTAAAAGAATTGGCCAAACATAGCACATTTCCTTCTTTTCAAAGACATGTACGTTCGCAGAGATCAATTGTCTTTATCTCTTGCGTATTTTGTCGCTATTCACAAATCTCAAGGTCCAACCCTAGATCAAGCATTGCTTGACATTGGGAGCACAGTCTTTAAAGAAGTTATGAGTTACGTAGCACTTTCACATTTGTGTACACTCAATGGTCTATTCCTAGTTCACTTTGATGCAAAGTCAATGCTGACATTCCTTGCTTCATAGAATACAACAGGCTACGGACACTATACACACCCCATCTAGATATGTACCCTGTACCTCAAAAAATAAACTTTTTAAAAGAAAAATAATAGAAACAGAAGCTATAGTAGATGTCACAACAATACCACTAAATAAACAATGACCAATGCCTGCATCAAACAATACAACCACAAAACTGTCTACTACAAAGTCAACTTCACAACCATCAGAAAAGAAAGGCTCAAATGTCTCTTCTCCAGAATGATCTGCAGGCCCATTTAAGATCCACAAAAATACCTCTCTGGTCCATTTTAATTCAGAAACCAAACTGGAGTAAATTGTCCTGCTAATGTGACAATGAATCTTCTCTTTCAATTGCCACCAATTGTTCACAACATTTACTTAAACAGCTCAGACCAGTTGTTTTTGCAAATGCTCGCTCTTCACAGAAATGCCACAAATAATCCTGGCAACACTTACAGTGTTTCAGGAATAAGGCAAGAATTAGATTACTGTGCAGGAATGGTAACATTTACCATAAACACACAAGAATTCCTAATGTACTTACTACAAATACTGGAAACCGAAAAGCATCCCTATAAATGAAATCTTACAGATTTCACACACGTGGAAGCATAGATGCACTCTCTGCAACCATGTTTCACAAGACCACATCCCTAATGAACGATTTCAATATGTATCCATACAAAATTGCGAATCTATTACATTTCACCAGCTTCTGCAGAATGCAAATCATGGCATATCATGCCCTTTTTGCAATTCAGACAATCGCTCCACCATACAAATAAACTCACATAGCCAATATGTCATACTAATGCTTCTAGGGTACAATGCCAATGGTACCAAAAACAACTGTAAGCTTAAAGGTTTCACACATGGCCAAGTATTTATTGGAAACAAAACCTTCACAAGAGTGGGTATAATATACCACGCTGGTGCCATAACTACTTCATGGCACTACACTGCATATGTGAAAAGAAAGTCATTGGTTTAAATGTAACAATACCTCTGTTACCCCATAGCATAGGTTACCAGCAATAATGACACAGGAGCAGTTACGATGGAGCCGATAAGCCCGTTGGAATGTATGGTTAAGGCCCTTCCTTTGTGCCAAGATAATATTTTCAAGTATGATAAGGAATGTCTAGTGGATAGGAAGGGAGGGATGTTTAAGCCATGGTCGGTACAATGGGACGAATAATCGAGAAATATTAAGTCACATGAACACATTTCTTGCAGCCAAATATAAAGAGAAAACATTGAAAAACGGAAAGGAAGTATCAGAATTATGGAAGATGGTAGAAGATTTTTAAGATGGGTCTGCAGATTCTCTAAAGTTGATGGGTTAATTGGTCATCCCATGTGCCCCATATACTACTGTGGTTACTGTTCTGAGTGCTCCTGTAGCCCCTACCGACACAGTCCATTGTCCACCGTTAGGATGTTACCCTTCACGTGCTCCATCAGGATATATGAACCATATGTACATCCCCTTGCTGGCCACAGCTCCTCGCCACCCACACCGGCTCAATATCATAATCTCCCTAACCCCACACCATCTGCTGCTGCGAGAGGTAAGGCATTAGAGGGAGATGATACAAAACCACAGAAGCAGTTGGTAGACGATGCTAAGAAAACTGGACGGTGAATTCGCACAGTTAAAAATAGAAAGGAGATATGGGCAATGGACCTCTGTAGGGGCAGATGAATGGACAGCGGGGGATATTTTGTTTCAGATTGATAGTATGGCCATCATTGATGTGCCCATAGAAAAGGAACAAGAGGCAAATGAGAAGGCAAGTGGAGAGTACGGAGTGTGGTATGCTATGGTACAGTTGAATGATGAATATGACTATACATGAGGGGAGAAGAGGAGTGGGGCACTGTAGATCAGCTGGAAGAGTATAAGCAACCACCTGTGATTTCCCCACATGTAGAAAGTGTGATAGGACCTAAGTTACAGAATAGGTACTGGTGTATAGCAGTAGCTAAATGATTGGTGATGGGAGGAAAGAAGGTGGGGAAAGGGATATCAACACAGTTCCCATGGCTACATAAGGGACCTGGGAAAGCACACTATATACCATGAACTCACATGGATAAAAATAACCTCATAAAGGTGCTCCGCCTCTTACTGCTGGAGCGGGCAAGTGCATATATGCCTTGGAGAAGCAAACAGCTGGTACTACTCTGGCTGTAGGGTATTTGAAAAGTTTGTTTGTGTCGATTACGGGAGATCAGGCTGACAACATATGGGTTAGAGCTGGGTATCCAGGTGTGAAGTTAGGTGATGATAGTTACGATGGAGTGCATTGTAATGATATTAGGCCACAAGTGTAGGCGGCGCTATGGTGTACATATCCGGATACATCTAATCTCCAGTCAATCATGAAGAGGACGATGCAAGATGTTGAGGATCCTGACCAATATATATTAAATGTATGAGAGATGTGGAGGGAAGGAACAGTAGAATCTTGGGAAAGTTTTTCTATTTCGTAGTTAAGAGGTCTTCCAAAAGAGGTACAGAAGGCGCTTGTCAGGATAGTGGGGAATGAGGCGAAGGGCTGGGCAAAAATTCAGTCTCTTTTTATTCACCATTTTAAATGGTTGAAAGAAACATAGAAGGAAGTGACACAACGTGCACAAGCGTAGGAAGTGAAACTAGTTCAGAAGAAACTAGCAAAGGTTGTATTGGAGGGGGCTGTTTCAATGGTACAGACCAGAGGGTCCGTGGATTTCAGGGCGATGCAGGCCGATGTGCGAGCGGCACCTGTGTGCGGAAATGAAAATGATCGGGCAGGTGGGTATCAGTACCAAGAGGGAGTCCCGGGGGATTTGAGCATGGTAGAGGATTATTATGGGGACAAGAAGGGTTCTGAGTAATGGGGCCTCTAGGAGGAGGAGCGGATCAGTGTTGGTTGTGTGGGCGAATGGGTCATTTATGAATGGAATGTAGATGCAGGCAATCATTTGCCTATCCTCAACAGCAGATCTATTCTTATACTCAGGGAGGCCTGGCCTCATACCCCCAGTTGTACGGACAACCATTCCTTATGGTGTACCATTGGCCAAAGCATCACCTGCTCCCCTGCCATCCATCCCACAGATTGCCGCTCTGGGCTCCAGGAATGTGCTAACATATGTAGTGCATCAAGAGCAACAGCAGTGTCCCCAAATACCAAACAACAACACTATGCTGAATGGTACAGTGACAGATTACCATGCGGCCGCAGTGGTTAGAGCGAACACTTTTGTCTTCCCCTGGACAAACACTTATCCAGATTGGGACAGCCCACAGAGAATCTTATTGTGCCCAATCCTATTGGCCACTGCTGTCCGAGTAGAGGACCCCTGGTGGGCAGCAGATAAGAAATAAACCATGTATTCAGATTCCCTTTATCAGCCGAGTTAATGGATATGCAGGGCTTCACTGTGACAATTGAATCACTTTCTTTTACGGAAAAATTACACATTAAGGTAGCGGGCAGAACAGTGCGGGCTCCTTTGTTGTACTCCACTGCAACCCTGATTAATTTGATGGGAAGGGATATTGTGAGTAAGCTCAACATGATTATCGTGTTCACTGAAAGAGGTGTGGTATGTTCAATACCTGGTATGTGCGCCATGACGGTAATGTTGACCTTACATGCATTGGGCAATGAATCCACAGCAAGAGGAATACCAGCTGCCCCTGATCTCTTTCTGTATTGAATTACATGCTACTCAGTGCAATGCCACGAGTGGCTAATAAATATTAGCGAATACCTTTTGAATTCTTGTTCAGGCCAGCCCAACGCCAGGAAGTAGTTGCAGGAACAATCATTTAACTTGATATAGAGGGAGTGCTAGTGTCAGAGGACAGGATTGTGTTCATAGCAGTTGTTTCTGATAAAGGGCAGTGTTGCACAGTTTTATGTATTGAACCTAGTGAATACCAATGAAACATTTTTCAGATGAGGTGGGTCATAATATTGTGTGTGTCCCTTATGAGATTATAATACAATACAGACACATAGGCCCTCATTACAACACCGTTGCTAAACAATGGCGCTATTAGCACCATGCTTGGTGCCGGTGTTGTAACGGGTCCGCCATGGTTCAATGGGGAATTACCACCCCATTCCAAGGTTGGTGGGGCGGTAATTCCCCATTGAACCTTGGCTCTTCCCCATTCCCATTTTCGCCCCATAGGGCACGATGGGAATGGGGAAGGCGCTAAGTACGGTACCTCAATTTGCGGTACCGTACTTAGCACCAAGGTCCCTTTGCGGGTCTCTACTTTAACGGCTGGTCTAGACCAGCTGTTCAGGTCGGGTCCCGCAAAGGGACCTCGTAGTAAGGCGCTAAGTGTTTAACGGCGCCGCAGCCTTTTACGGTGCCATTAAACACTTAGCGCCACGGTCCTAATGAGGCCCATAGTTTGTTCCATCTTATTGGCAAGGACCACTCCCTCCTTTGCTTCAGAAGATTTGTCTCAGGTGGCTGATAAGTTGTGGCTGAGTAATACAGAGTGTCGCGCCAATACTTTTTACCTTAAAACATGGCACTGTGTTGCTCCGAGTGAAGCAATATCACTTGTCAAAGGCAGCACTGAAAGGAATTGATGACACCATTATGGCTAAATTGCATAAAGGTATTATTGTGCCATCTAACTCGCCTTCTAATACAGCTATTTACCCCATGACAAAATCAAAGGGAGCCTGTTGGAGGTTGATTCAGGATTTACGCCCCCTCAATGAAGTTGTACAGTCAGAATTTCCAGTGGCTCTAAACCCTGCTACCATATTATGTAACATATCTGTTGAGGTGACCCAATTTAATGTGGTGGATTTGAAACATGCTTTTTTTCTCAGTGCCCTTACATCCAAATTCCCAACACCTCACAGCATTTACATTTGCCAGGAGGCGATTCCAGCATAATAGGCTTCCTCAGGACTACTGTGAGTCCCCAAGTATCTTTAATCATGTCTTATATGAGGATCTGGGAAACATTGTTGTTCCCAGTACCATAATTCAATATGTGGATGATTTGTTGTTGTGCAGTAACACCAAATGTCAGTGCTGTGTTGCAATGGTTGGCTGACAAAGGATATAAGATGGGAAGAGAAAAATTGCAGTATTGTCAGCCGGAGGTGTAATACTTGGGTCAATTGATTTCTGTTAATGGCAAAACAGTGACTCTAGAATGCACAGTTGCAATGCACACTACCCCTCTGCCAGTGATGGTCAAGGATATGCAGACAATTCTTGGGCTGTGTAATTATTGTAGAGCATGGATTCTCGACTACACACCATACACTAAACCACTGCTCCAGGTCCAGGAAGAACAATAACAAAACACTTAATATTTGGACTGATGAAATAGTTACTAAATTCCAGGAGCTGAAAGATGTGATTTCTACTGCTCCTCTGTTGGCCAATTGATCATAAACCCTTGACATATTACAGTGTCATGTTAGTTTCTGTCATGCAAGGACAGTTCCCATGTGAACAGGCATTGGCAGCTGTTGCCTTTGCCATTGAGAAATCTGCAACTATTGTTGTGGGGTGCTCATTGAAACTGTACATGGGGCACACTGTTATTGTGATATTAGAGAGGTCCAGATCCACATTGACCACGCAAATGGCTCCTGCATGTCTAGTGATTCTCTCAAGTCCATCCACCCACATTGTTTGTTGTAAAACAGTGAAACCAGCCACTTTTGTGACTGAACCCATTACTGATGATGATGAGGTGCATGACTGTGTTACATACGGAGGTCCAGAGGACGACATTCCCAAGGCACAGTACTAGGCTTTAGATGACGGATGACGGAAAAGTGTTTTTGATGATGGTTCCTCAATTATGGACCAGCAACAATCTAGGGCAGCACTGGTGTGTCTAGTTGATGAGGAATATGAGATGTTTCTACAGCAGAGACTACCAGGTCATTTTTTGCCACAGGCTGAATTGATTGGTTTTATGAATCACTTGAGGCAGCACAGGAGTGCCGAATAACAATATATTCTGACTCAGTTTACATAACGACAACTGTTCATTCAGGGTTGTCGAGATTGATGAGAAGAGGATTTTGTAGAGCAGATGGGTCTCTGGTGTAGCATGCAGCCATATTGGATCAGTTGATCCATGCTCTTTCACAGCGTATGCTTGTCGCAGTCATCAAGTGTGCCACCCACACAAGTGGTGGGGACATTGTTTCCCTCGGGAATGAAGCTGCGGGCATGGCAGCAAAACACACCACATATTTTCCAACACCGGATGTTCCTGAGTATCCAGCATTGGTAAACATGCAGTTACAGTTGCAGGTTCCATATACAGCACTTCCTGTTACTGTAATTATTTAGCTACAAGGCCAGTGTCATGTATCTGTGCCATATTGCGATTCTGATATGTAAACAGCATATCCTTTCCTCCGACACTGGTGGTTGCCATGGCATTTAAGCAGACACCATGCACGTAGAGGTCGTATAGCAGCTGCTGCGCTCTAGCATTGATTAACAACAGTATCACCATGGTTAGCAGATGCAGGGCACAATGTCAGTGCCCCACATCCTCTTTCCAGGAACCATAACGAACAGCCTCAAAATAGTGCTGGCGCTTCTGATTGAAGTAAGTACCTGCGCTTCTTGGTTTCCGTGTCACTTGTCTTGAATACTTGCTTTGACCCTATTTCTGCACTACTGACCGCTTCGGATCCAGATTTGGTACCTCTGTTTTTCTGATTGCCTGGTAATGAACGATTGATGTGTTTTGGACTGCTTTCTGGATTGCCCTATGTTTATTGTGTTCTCAAACTCTCTGAGTCTGTGGGATTATGGATCATAGTTTATTACTGAACGCTTGAGGGATGTGTTGTGCACTGGACTAAGGACGCTCTGCTGTTTTTCTGTGCACCATCCCGTCATTAGTGCATCCTCGTGCCACCTGGGGGTAGGTCCCTACTAACCATACTTAGCCCTCCTTTCATCCCGGTTCCATGCTCATCTTGCCCTTAAACTGATACTCTGGTCATTCAACACTCACAGGATTTCACTCTCTGTCTATCTAGGAAAGACATATATTTTTAGGGAATCATACTTGCCCTTCGAAAGTCAGTCCAGTTAGTACTATCTAGAGAGAGAACAGAACCTTTTTTTGCCACCAGTTGAACAATCAGAATACCGGCTGAGCCCCAAGATTCATCAGGTTAGTGCTGACCTATTTCCTTGCATTTCATATGTACAATAGAGTGTTGGTATTAAGACCTATCCTTATTTCCACAGCTTGGTACGTACCTGGTGGTACATTTTGCTCTTTCATTTGAACTACACCTTTTTGGGGTTTTAGTAAACAAACAAAGGGGTGTATCAAAAGGAAGGTCACCCTCATTAAGGAGACCCTGCCTCCTAGGCTTATGGTTTGCAAGATCACCTGAGAGACGATAGGTACAACATCTCCATCCTTTGGTGAGTACTGACAGCCAGGCATCACAAAGTGAGAAGTTGGTGTGGCAGGAAAGAGGGTGTGCGCAATCTCCATCTGATTTAATGTGGAAACAAACAAGTACACGAAAGGTGGTAATTCCCCAAGCTTTGACTTTGATGGCATTTGACCAACTTCATTACCCCACTCACGTTTCCAAACAGCATATTGCTGCTGAAGACAAGAGGATTGGTATGTGCCCAATATCAGGAATTATTGTCTATGTTGATGTCAAACCGTACAGTCTGCCAGACATACAGCACAGGCCAAACATTGCAAACTTTGAGGGGTACTTTGCTGTGTCCAATTTGCCCATTCCATGACTGCCACGTTGACTTTGCTGATATGGGTGAGAGATGTAATTCCTTTTATTACTTCATAGTTATAATATGTCCTTTTTCCTGCTGGATTGAGTCTGGTCCATGTGCACATCCTGATGCAAAGTCGGTTGCCAGTTTTCTGATGAGAAGTGTTTCATCAATGGGGAATGTGCAAGATGCTTAAAAGTGACAATGGCACCCACTTCTTTAATGAGCTATTCAAGGAAATTTCAGCTCTTTTGAGAAAAAAGCACCAATTGAGCCCCATTTACCACTCGCAGGCCAATGGCATTCTAGAAAGGATTAACGAGTTGCTCGAAATAAGTTGCCCAAGCTGTGTGCTACATTGAAAAGGAATTTGGTGCACTGTCTCCCTTTGGCCTTGTTTGCCTTGAGGACCCAGCCCCGTAAGTATCATCCCCTCTCAAAGCATGAAATAGTGATGGGTAGATGCATGCAAACACCATTATATCCAGGGCATAGTGCTTCTGATGCTCACAGGGCTGCGTCAATTTTGGGGGATGAGTTCCATTCCTATTGCACCCAGTTAACAAAGTGTACTAAATATTTATCGCAACAGATTGCTCCACAACGGAGCGGAAGAAGGTGAAACCAGCACTGCACCAGAATATGCAAGTTCACTACCATTGCAATTGTTTCTGGTGAAAGGATTTATGTCAAAAATGTCTGGCGGTGGAGCAAGCCTCATTACAACGGTCCTTATCCCGTGGTGTATGCTACTCCCCTTGCGGTCAAAGTAAAAGAATTACAATATTGGGTGCATTTATCTGGTGTTAGAAAGGCACCACAAACTTTGTCTCTGACAAAAAGCATTTTATCAGAATGTTTTAAATCACTGATTTTAGTAGGTGATTTCCAGGTCTGAAAAAGTCATAATTGCTGCATTTTATTGCCAATGAAAATGTTATTGTTTTTTTTCTTTTAAGGTCTATGATTTTTCTGACAATCTCTATGATGTATTTGCAGACTTCTGCATTTTTTAGTAGTACTACAGGTATACGAATTAAGCAGTTTTGTAAAAGAATACTGTTTCCGCTCATGTGAAGGCTAATTTTTGGTTTATTCTTGTTTGTTTCTAGTGAGTTTATATGGTTAGGACTTATAGAAGCAGTTGGGGTGTAGTACAAGAGGATATAAATCAATCAATTTCTTGATACGAACAATCCATTTTTTGATAAAAATGTTTTAAGCCACAACACCAAGTGATGAGTATCTAAACAGAGTAGTGCATTTTCAAATGATGAGGATACAAGACACTGGGCCTCATTACGAGGTGGACGGTAAGGGGTTAACGGTGCCAGTAAAGGTGACGGAGCCGTTAATCCCTTACTGCCCTATTACGAGGTCTGCTCCTGGGACCCGCTAAGGATGCCTCAGGTGTCCTTAGCGAGTCCCGTGAGCAGCTCAGCATGCTAACAATGGGCCCATCATTAACGGGCCCATTATAAGCATGATCCCCATTCCCATTAAGCCCTATGGGGGCTCAAATGGGAATGGAGATGGTCCGGGTTCCCTGAATGTTAAAATATCGGGCCCTCCAAGGTCAGAATGGCGTGGTGTTTCCCCATTCAGGGAACCCGGACCCGAGTTTGGAGGCAGCCATGCCCAATTAAGGGCATGGCTACCGCCAAACTCGTAATGAGGCCCACTGTAATATGGGACTTTAGGATGCAGGTTAGTAGGGGTTTAGTTGAAGAAAATTAGTACAATCAATATAAAGGTGTAGTGTTTAATACAATGTTTGGTGTGTACCACCCAGAATGTAATAATATCTGGTACAATCATATGAAATTGGGAGAAAAACAGAGGTGTAACGGTTGTTGTTATGTCTGCTCCCTCATTCCCCATGCTTCTGGGTCACCCACAATGTTAGCACACCAAGAAATATTACCCTCAGAGGCTGAGTGTTTGGTGAACTTAGCGGTGTGTCGGGTCCGCAGTCTGTTCCAGGGGCACAAGGTATAAGTTGTACTGATGGACAAAGATGGAAAAAAATGTGCCAAGGACGACAGTGCCCCCCAATGCAAATCATGGCCCATGATAAAATTTGATGGAGTGTTGTTAGTGTCAAACAGATGGGAGAAGGCAGTGATGAGCTGAGCAGCAGGGGGTTGGCATGGATCGAGAAAAAGTTATATGGAACATTAATAAGAAGTGTTTTACGATATGGACTGCATTTACACCTAAACCAAGATGGATTGAAGAACGTTAAACTCCAGTAAAATTGCAACAATCAGATGAATATCAGTTCTGTTTTCAAGGGTATGGGACTGTTCCAGTAGGCAACAGGAAAATGTACATTCCAGATCTTGCTAAAGGAACAGCAGCACTAATGGACATGTACTGGGTATGTGGTCAACAAGCATACCTACATCTTCTACCTTCCTGGCGAGTCACGTGTTCACTGAACACCCTGCACTCAGCTATCCTGTTGGTGCCTGAAGCACATTTGACAATATCTTCTAAGCATTGGGTGTCGCAATCTATACCATCCTCCATCCAACCCCCTGAAATGAGGAAAAAAAAGCGATTGGTGAGGTTGAGAAGGAAGAGATCAAACTATTTGTCGGAAGAATTATCCAATCTGCTTAAGGCAAATCCAGACAAATATCGGCTGTACACCAAAGCTGATGTGTTTTTTGCACCTCTCTTAACACTAGGGATCCAAGCTGCAGCAAAGGCAAAATGGTTGCAGATTGTTCGGTGGGAGCTAACCCAGTTGGCGAATGATACTGAACAAGGCCTAAATGTCATCAAGAGTTAGCTGATGGTGATCCGGTTGATTACGTTTCAAAACCAGTATGTCTTGGATCTCCTGACGGTGATGGACGGGGCGTGTGCAAGAAGATAGGATTGTCCTTCTGTACATAAATGCCCCAAATGATGCTGAGAATGGCTCCTGGATGCACATCATAGATGTCCTACACAAGTTAGAGACTGGTATTGAGAATGAAACAGGTGTGCAGGCCGATGATTGGTTTGATAGGTTGTTCTCATGGGTGCCATTCTGTCTTGGGGCAATGGTGAAGATACTGGATCTGATTGTGGCGTTCCTGTTGGTGTTCTTTTGCACATGCCCGATGATTCTCCAATGTTGTGCCAAGACTATTCCGAACAGTGCAAGAAGGATGGTCAATATTAGGGCAGGAATGGCTCTCCTGGGAACAAAAGATGGGCAGGCTCAAACCGAGGTCCCAAATAAAACATGTGTCATCAGGAATTAATGACCTATCTACCCCCAGGGACATTAACTTCACCCCCACCAGATGCAGAAAACTAATCTGAGCACTGGGTAGACTTATCTGGTGATGGGGACTGCAAATACGTTACGTGTACCCCAGAGAAGTATGCACGGGATGGGGGTAGTTTGCATCACATGTGGAGGGCATGGGTCCCTAATGATGATGCGGATAGAGAGAGAGAAAGGAGAAGTTAGATAATGGAGGATTAACTAAAGGGGGGAGTAGTGGGTTGCATGTTCAGATTACGTGGTTAGGAGTAGTGGTAGGGTGGTGCCATTCAAGTCTTACCAATTGGGTCATAGCACATCAAGATGGGAGAGGTTGTTACCCATGTCTGATGAAGAAGGATGAGAAGACTGCACAAACAATTGGAAGATGGGCCAATGAGGGTGGGGGTGAACACTTTATATATCGAGTGCATTAGGAATGACAGATTTTATGTTTATAAGATAGCTATCATTTCGGGGGAGGTTAGAGCTCTGTGGCAGTGGATTTGTAATTCCCTGTCACCCCCTTCCTCTTTGTATACAAAATAAAGCTCTTGTCCTTCTCGAAAAAAAGGGTGCATCTAGCCTTTTTCCCTAGTGGGTTGTTTTTCCTTGGTCTGGTTGCTGGAGAGTTTTCATACAGGATACACAATGCATGCCAGGCTTATTGTCCGCCCTGTCATGCATTTTCTTTTAAATTGAAAACTATATAAACTTCTGCTGCCCCACCTTCCTTTCTTTCCCTACCTCAGGGATAGAATTATTTTTTATTAACATTTCCAATAACTTGTCCTTTCAATCATTGCGCTCCTGACTCTAATGTATTCAAGGGGGAAGGCAAGTGCATCTTTTGCACTGCCCAAAATAAGCCCTGAAAGGTCACCATTGTTGTTAAAGTGAATGTGCATTTCTGAATTGAACACAAAAGAAAAAAGCGCATCCTCTGGCAGTACTGGTCAAGTATGTTAATGGTCCATAATACCAGACTTCAGTATCACCAAAGATTGGATTTGAGACAAGTCAAACCTTTAGCAACTCTTGAATTCTGGTTAGAAAGTTTCAAATCATTTCGAGCCTCAGCTCCAAAAGTTTTTAATCGTTCAAGCCCTGTGGAGCCCCTATCGTTTAGATTAGCTCAAATCACAGCTGAGCTACTTTGCCCATCAAAAAGAGCTACTGTGCCATACCCATGCTTACCATCATGAATTATTATTTATTATTTTTTATTATTAATGATCACCTAAGAGCTCTTCTCTGTCCTGCGAGAACTACAATCACCTTCCCAGGCCCCCAACACTGTTATCAAAGATCAGGCATGGTGCGAAAGCATACAAAAAGCACTCTTGGACAAAAACACATCCTTACAACAGAAGATCAACCTAAAAAAACTGAAACTCACCCAGCAACCACCTACTGCAGAACTCACCCCCCCCCAATCGCACCCCAGGTTTGAATTATCACCAATTATGGTAGATGAGATCTTCAAAATCATAAAAGGCCTCAAACCCTCAAAATACCAAGGAGACATCTGCCTGGCCACGCTGATCAAAGATTGCAACAACAACATAGCCCCCTTTATCACTTCTTTAATTAACAACTCCTTTACCTCCAACAAAGTACCAGAAAACCTAAAGGAAGCGGGGGTACATACCCTATTGAAAAAAAAACATCCTGGATCCTAACATGCCAACCAACTATAGACCTATCACCACAGTTCGCTTTCTATTAAAAAGTGGCTTATGTACAAATCCAGAACTATCTCGAAAAGCACAATCTGCTTGGTCTTCGCCAATCAGGATTTAGACCTGGCCACAGCACCGAAACAGCCTTGGTAGATCTTAAAATCCAAAGGGATCCATTCAAAGACGGAGGCAACCTTGCCATCCGCCTCCTACTTGACCTCTCGGCAGCCTTTGGTTTGGTGAATCATAACATCCTTTGCCGCCACCTAGCCAGCAACGCCCACTTCTAAAATAATGCCATTAACTGGATCGAATCATTCCTGTCAAATCAATCTATGAGAGTCTTCTCCCCTACAGCAGCAGCACCCCCGTCAGGTCATGTGCAGAGTTTCACAAGGATCTTGTCTCTCCCCCACGCTTTACAATGCGTTCACGAAACCACTCTTTGACCAACTTTACAAACTGGTGTCACATACACAAACTATGCTAACGACACCCAGATGCTCATACCAATCACAGACAATCATGATGCTGATTCCAAATCCCTGAATGCCATCTATTCTTCCATTCAAGCCTGGATGGCTCAACATGAACTCGTCTTAATGACGATAAAACAGAGATTCTGATCATAGGCAGCCCATCCAAGTTGAAGAACCTCCCATCCACCTACATATCCTTTGACATTGATGGGAACACAATCACAGTTGCCAAAGAAGTCAAAACTCTAGGTGTCTACCTAGACTCAGCACTAACCCTCACCCGACAAGTTAACTCCATTATGTCTGCCTCTGCTTACACCGCTAAACTCATCACCGCCTGTAAACCTTTGCTAACCACAGAGAACTGGATTACACTGTGCAGAGCCTTGATCCTCTCCAGGATCGCTTACTGTAACGCCATCTTTGCAGGCTCCTCAGCAAAAAACATCACCAAACTCCAGATAGCCTAAAACAATGCTATCCGAGTGGCAGTCAGCATCCCTAAATCAGCTCACATAACTACTACCAGAAAAAATATCCATTGGCTACCAGTCAGAGACCAGATCAAATTCAAAATACTCTCACTCACACACAAAGGCCTGTCCAAAACCACACCTCGCTACCTCTCTAACCAAATTACTAAGACCTACCACGTCAGTCTATCTGGTTCAGCTGACCACACAGAGATACAAAAGACAAAAGGCAGGAGGCTCTAGTTTCCCTGTCATTGCAGCCAACTACTGGAATGCCATGCCCCCAGAGCTCAGGATCGACCCATTGCTCTGGTCATTCTACATAAAAACTCAAAACCTGGGTCTTCAAACAAGATGTCAAAAATGACTGCCAGTCCATTCCTAATCCACTCCTAGCCCCCTCACACGTGGCAACCCTAAGGACCGTAGGAAAAACACACATTGCAACCACTTTACTTTGCATCTGCAACTGTACATATATCTTGCTGCGCGAACTAGATGAATAAACATTTGACTAAGTTTGCAAGTAACTGGATGTAACCAATTCCTTACACACAAGACTAAGACTAAGTTTGAAAGTAATTGATGTAACCAAAATACTTATGCACAAGTCTAAAATGTAACTGACTGCAACCATATTCTTAAGCACAAGCACCCAGATGCCCAAGGGTTAGGTGCGCTATATAAATGTAATTAATAATAATGAATAATAATAATTATGTTATGTTGCCGTTTCCTGTGAGGTTTTAAAACCAGTATATGCAGTGCTTAATTTGTGGGGGGTTTGCCAGGGCTCAGCCCCAGCACTTATTTCTAAACCCCAGCACTTATTTTTAAACCCAACTTTTTTATGTTGTGGTATTTTTGCAACTTTATTATTTTAACTGTCTGTCATAGTAACATACCAATCAACAACAGTTTGCACTGGCCAGGATCTCTGCATCCTGGGCTGGTTCATTTTTATTTACAAACCTGATGACCCAGGTTGGCAGTGCAGAACTATTCATCAATTTTCCTGAAAAACAATGAGATGCAAGGTGACAGTCCTGTGCACTGATGCTGGCAATGTCCACACACTGCTCATCTCAGCATGCATGACATTGCTGCAAATTCTCTAGTGTAATAACCAGCAGGGTGGGTTGACAACAACAGGACTCTCACCAGCCAACAGCCCGCACACAGGGGCAAAGTCAAGGAAAAGACCCATATCAACGAGAAGATCCAGTCATGAGTGCCAACATATGCAAGACGATATTGCTGTAGTGTTTGACAGGCACCTCATCAGTTCAGTAATGATTTTTCCTACATTCGGCCATCAATTTACGACCCCACGGCCTTGGTTGACGCCTTTAATCGAGCTATGCTTAAAGCCTTAGACACCATCGCACCCTCTAAACTGAGAAAATCCAAACCTCGAGCCCACCTGAACTCCTGGTTCACACCCCAGCTTAGAACTTTACGCAAAGATAAACGAATTGCGGAATCTCACTGGAAAAGTAACCACTCTCCAGCCAACAAATCGTGTCTACTCTTGGCCACCCTTAATTACAAGGAAGCCATACTCCAGGCAAAAAAAGACACATACAATAAACGCATCGAACAAGCCAAACCCTACACCAAAGAACTGTTTAAAATCCTAAAAGAACTTGAAACTCCTGTTACTGCACCTGACACCTGTACCAAAGATAGCACCTGGTGCTCCAAAATCCAAGAGGCTCTCCTAGGCAAGATTGCCACTCTTCAAATTAAAATCAACAACAAACAAACTAGCCTTCAATCTAAGCCTCTACCGATCCTTACACCTACTATAAACCACTCCATCCCAGATTCTCTGACTCCTTTTAGCTTCTCTCCACTCTCCATTCCTGAAGTGGAAAAGATCATCGCCAGCCTTAAACCTTCCAACTGCCATGGTGACATCTGTCCTGCGCCTATTATTAAGGAAGCAGCTCATGACCTAGCACCATTCATCACTACACTCATTAACTCTTCCTTTAGCTCTGGGATTGTACCGGACAACCTAAAGGATGCCTGGGTCATCCCGCTCCTGAAAAAACCGACCTTGGATCCCGGCATACCCACAAACTACAGGCCAATCACCACTGTCCCATTTTTACTAAAAATCCTTGACCGTGCGGCATATCTACAAATTCAAGAATACCTTGAATCAAACAAACTTCTGGGACTCAGGCAATCAGGGTTTTGGCCACGCCACGGTACTGAAACTGCCCTTATCGATTTAAAAACGCAGATCGAAGATCTCAAAGACAAAGGCAAACTTGCGCTACTACTTCTCCTGGACCTCTCGGCGGCTTTTGATCTTGTTAATCATAAAATTCTTTGTCACCACCTCAAATCAGCTGCACACTTCTCAGACAAAGCCTCAACCTGGATCAGTTCCTTCCTCAATAACAGATCAATGTGCGTGTTCTCTCCATTAGCAGCCGCCCCACCGGCCCCGGTCTCCTGTGGCGTGCCTCAAGGGTCCTGTGTCTCGCCCACGTTATATAACGTGTTCACCAAACCCCTTTTTGATATTCTGGACCATCTGGGTGTCACGTACACCAATTACGCTGACGACACCCAGATACTAATCCCTATCACAGGTGACTACACTACTGACTCCCTCGCCATCAACGCCATCTACCAGGTCATCCAAGCCTGGATGGCTCAACACGGACTTTGTCTAAATGATGAAAAGACAGAGCTCCTCATTCTTGGTTCACCACAAAAACTCACAAAACTTGACCCTGCTTTTAAGTCCTTCACCATTGACGGGAATACTATCCCTACTGCTAAGGACACAAAAACCTTAGGGATTTACATTGACTCGACATTATCCCTGACTAGACAAACCAACTCAGTCTCATCAGCAGCAGCTTATACTTGTAAGCTTATTACAGCCTGTCGCCCGTTCCTTTCCACAGCTAACTGCGTGACCTTGGCTAGGACCCTCGTACTGTCCAAGGTCAACTACTGCAATGCCCTTTACCTAGGTACTAATCGCTGTAACTTAAATAAGTTACAAATTGTCCAACACAATGCGATCAGAGCGGCCTTCAACATTCCCAGGCGCCAGCACATATCCGATACTAGGCGTAACCTTCACTGGCTCTCTATCCCACACCGCATTTCCTTGAAGTCTTTGGCTCTCACCCATAAATGCCTTCACAACCAAACTCCCTGTTACTTGGCGAACAGATTTGCCCTCCATAGCTCCACTAGACCTCGCAGATCGGCCCAAGCCAACTGCCTTGTCATCCCACGATTCAATCTCCAAAGATCAGGTGGAACCAGCTTCCCCATCTTGGCAGCCAAACTTTGGAACTCACGCCCTAATGAGCTGAGAGCAGAACCCTCCTTCCTGAAATTCAAACACCTTACCAAAGCCTGGCTGTCCTCCCAAGACATCTAACACTGGCTCACTGCCCTACTTGCACTTTGACAGACTCTTGTATATGCATTCTGCTTATCTTCTTACTGCTATTCTCCTGATTGTAAATTTTGAAATTCTCCTGTAAAAACATTTATACTGCCCATGTTATGCTTTCATCATGTTGTATCCAAGTTATGCGCCCGGTTGCCCCTGGGCCTGGTGCGCTATAGAAATAAAATAAATACAAATACAAATTTACAATAGGAGGAAAGCATGGCTACTCTTTTATCCTGTAGTCAGATGGTTAACATGCTCCACTTGACAACGATAGAATTGGAGCAAAATGTTAATGATTATTGGGGTCATTCTGAGGTTGGAGGTAAGGAATTACCTGGCACCAGGTGCCAATGCTGGTAATCCCTTACCTCCGTATTCCGAGGTCCCTTTGCGGGTCCTTCCTTACCTCCTGCTTTTAGCAGGAGTTAAGTACGGGACCCGGAAAGGTACTTCAGAGGTAATTACGGTACCGTAATTTATGGTGCCGTAATTACCTCCTTCCCCATTCCCATTGAGCCCTATGGGGCAGAAATGGGAATGGGGAAGGGCAAAAGGTGAATGGGGAATTACCGGTCCCTCCAACCCTGGAATGGACCGGTAATTACTCCATTCACCATGCCGGATTTGGGACGGTTTCGGAGGCAACCATGGAGCTAATTACTCCATGGTTAGCTCAGAACCCGGAATGAGGCCCATGGCCCTCATTACAAGTCCGGCGCTGGACCATGGTGCTATTAGCACCATGGTCCATGCCGGACTCCGGCATGGTGGATGGCGGAATTACCGTCCCATTCCAAGGTGAGTGGGGCGGTAATTCCCCATTCACCATTTGCCCATCCCCATTCCCATTTTTGCCCCATAGGGCATAATGGGAATGGGGAAAGGCACTAAGTACGGTGCCGCAAATTGCGGCACCGTACTTAGCACCAAGGTCACTTTGCGGCATGGGTTTTAACGCCTGCAAAAAGCAGGCGTTAAAACCCGGGACCTCTTAATCAGGCGTTAAAGGTTAACGGCGCCGACGGCGCCGTTAAACCCTTAACGCCTGACTTGTAATGAGGCCCCATGTGTTTTAGAGAAACACTTAAACATTTATTTTATTTCAAAACACAGCTAATATGTTATGTTGATGTCACCCTGAAGAACCAGTGGAGGTTGGAGCTTTAACCCCAAATATGTTGACACTGTATGGAGCAGCCACGTGACAATGTGACACTGTATGGAGCAACAGTGGGTGGTGTCAACATTAAATGGGGAGCTTCCCCCCTATTGGGTATATGATTGTTTGTTTGATTGTTTATTTGTTTATTTATTTGGTAGAGCGCACCAAACCCTTATGTAGCTGGGCGCAGATTCTCTCTTACAGAGAGCTAAAACTGAGCATTCTATCCGTTATGTACTTTAACACTGAACGGCAAGTGTGTCAACCTGTCAAAAACCAGTGCTGCATTCATGTACAGTCTGAAAATGATGTTTCATGCATTTTGATATGTGAGTCCTCACTCCCATTTCAGCTCAGTAAATGGCAAGCATCGTTCAGTAACCATAGTAACATGTCTGAATACACACATTGTTATTTCACTTCCTTTCGGAAATCACTGCGCTCTCGGTTTCTGATTTTTCATGACCGACTCTGATGTAATCTGTTTTAACGCTGGCACTTCATTCTCTATTGTCAAGTTAAAATCACATTTACAATAAAACCGTTGACTCTGTCAATAAATGATCAGCCACACTCCATCTAGATTAATGCATTTACCAAATATTTAAAACTCTCTTATTCTGGTCTGAAAAAAAAGGAACGTATTTTAACGTATGAATTGTACAAATTACTAGGTGTTCTGTTTTTATTGATTCCTATCTGTAGCAGAACGTGCTAACGTGGTGCGTTTCTGCTCACTTATAACCCGTACAGTAAAAATACAAATTACATGAAGGATAACGGGCTGTTTCGGTGGGGGCTTCTTGGCATAAGAACAGGGCTCTGCATATGGTGTATAAAATCGCTGTATTGAAAGCCCAGGCCAAAGAAGCCTAATGAGCATTCGGCAGACCAGTTACTGAAGATAATGGTGGAACTGCAAGTATATACATAACGTCGGTATCATTGTCCCAGGAGGATACATTACTAAGCAAATACGAATGGTAAATAGATCTGGTTCAGGAAGTAAGAGGGTGGGGGAGGGTAATGCATGTGTAGAATTGTGGGTCTCGCAAGATCAAATAGCAAGCTTGCACACGTTAAAGTCTTGAGGAAACCACCAGGAGGAGAGAAAAGGTATGCATCGACTGGACAGAGAGAGAGGAGGAGCCGAGCGCTCTGCACAAGCAACGTGGTTGTGCATGACATAGATGAATGTTAATTAAAACACTATGCTTTATCATGCAGCTTGTTGGAAGTTTATTTTGAGTGAATCCACTAACTCTGCTGAGTGGTTTATAACATTTAATGACAAGTCAGGACGACTCGAATACGAAATGAAAAAGAGACAGCCACTATTACGCAGAGAGCTACATCACTGCCACTGTTTCTAATACAGACTCGAGGTGGGCCTGAGATAGCATGCATACCATGGTATCCCTATTTACGACATAGATGGTAGCGATTATGGGGAGATATTGTGCTCCGCGCAGACAGACATCAATGCTCTTAAAAGCACTGGGAGCAAAAGGGCAAAGGTGATTCACAGGTTTAAATCCTGACCAGTCCCTGCCTGAGTTTGAGGGAATCACCTTGGAAACTCCCTGCCTTAAATCATTTATCCAGAATGGCACATGTGTGCCTAGACAAATACCAGTGTAGTGCTACAGGTAGGTGAAACAATTGTGCCTTTGATGATAGAACTATAAATTCTGGCGCACCATTGGGCCACAGCCTAATGTCATTTTTGGATGTGAGGTCATCTCAGATTTTCTCAGTAACACAGTTGGCAGCCCTTTTTAAAAAATGGCGACTAGTTGTAATGTCGGTATCTTAATTATTGTAGATATTCATTGTTAAATCATTTGCTTTTGGTCATACAATGCCTGAGGTAAACTTTAGAAGTATAAATGAAGCCTAATAGTAAATAATATTTTGTTCATACTCCATAGCAGAATATATAAATTAATTTAGTCAAGAGAAGAAAAACAATACCATTAACAATTATTGATTGATGTTTATGTAATGCAGAGTGTCTTATATTACTGATTTTTGTGTTGTTGTTCTTTATTGAATGAATATTAATACTATTCCTGAAACAGATTATTAGTAATAACCCACCCTTATTTCAGTCAGTACAAAGACTGCCACAAGTACAAAGAGCACTACACTGTAGGGCAGGCTTCCTACACTTGCACTGTAGTGTGCAACCTTTCTTGCAGCCACATTCTAAGAGTGCCCTGCAAGCTTGCATAGCCTCTGGTAGGGTTGTCCAGGATATTTCCCATACACTTCCATTCTTGTTCCTCTACCCCCAATCACTAGATGGACGCTGTGGTGTTACAATCATCATGTGGGCCCAGCAGTATCCAGTCTGGTAGACAGCTCTGTTTGTATGCTGAATGAGCGCATTTTACGTGGGAGGTAGATTGTCAATTGCTCTACCTTTCTGAGTAAATCAGTGTTTTCTTGCCTCATTAACAGGTTCATCGCTGCTCGTTTGGTCATATAGAAAAACTACACATCTCTCCAATGGCTTCAGCATTTCTTTTACTGCCTGCTGACAAGGACTATCAGCCAATCCACAAAAAAAGCTGAGGTGACATCTCTATATGCATTCCAGATGTCCCATGCAGTCTTTTTGCCTCTTCCTCCAAAACAGGACACTGTCAGGGTAATTCATAGAATCCAGCGCACAAGTAGCGCACGCGGCTGGCGCACAGCGTGCGCCTGCGATAGTCTGCGCCAGGCACGTGCGCTAAAACAGATTTCCGCGCACAGCGTATTCATGGATTTCAAGCTCCCAAAACAGCCGTGGCGCAGAGAATCGCAGCGAGCCTGCAGCAGCGCCAGTAACGCCCCCAAGAACGCCCTCGCGCACGGAAAAGCCATCAAAAGCGCTAAATCATCGCTAAGGGCTGCGCTAACCCCGGACCACTTCACAGGGCAGGCAAACAAGGAAAGCAAAGCGGGCAATCTCCAAATCAGGAGTACGCGGGAAGTACTACACGCGACTAGGCAGGGAACGTGAATCACAGGGGTACGCGGGAATCATCACACGCGAACAGCCAGGGTGCGTGTATTACAGGGGTAGCGGGAAGTTCAACACGCGATTGGCCAGGGAACGTGAATTACAGGGGGACGCGTGAAGTAGAACACGCGATAGGCCAGGGAACGTGTATTACAGGGGTACGCGGGAATCATCACACGCGAACAGCCAGGGTGCGTGTATTACAGGGGTAGCGGGAAGTTCAACACGCGATGGGCCAGGGAACGTGTATTACAGGGGGACGCGTGAAGTAGAACACGCGATAGGCCAGGGAACGTGCATCACAGGGGTACGCGGGAATTATCACACGCGAACAGCCAGGGTGCGTGTATTACAGGGGTAGCGGGAAGTTCAACACGCGATGGGCCAGGGAACGTGTATTACAGGGGGACGCGTGAAGTAGAACACGCGATAGGCCAGGGAACGTGTATTACAGGGGTACGCGGGAATCATCACACGCGAACAGGCAGGGTGCGTGTATTACAGGGGTAGCGGGAAGTTCAACACGCGATTGGCCAGGGTACGTGTATCACAGGGGTGCATGGGAATTATCACATGCGAATAGGCTGGGTGGGCCCCCACAGGTGTACCCTGTACACCCTCCCCGGCCCCTGCAGGCAGCCCACAAAACAGTGGACTACCCTGCACACCTGATCATGTCCCCCTGCACCCCCATCCACCAGGGGCACCCTCCACCAGGCCCCCACCCATGTCTCCCACCACCCCCACCCCCCAGCAGTGCAGGGGCACCTGCCATCAGGCCCCCATCCATGTCTCCCACCACCCCCAACCCCCATCCACCAGGGGCACCCTCCACCAGGCCCCCACCCATGTCTCCCACCACCCCCACCCACCAGCACTGTGGGGCACGTGGCCAGCAGGCAGTCAGGCAGCAGCCGATGGCAGGTGGGAGCGTGCTCAGGGTTCTTGGTGACTTAAATTTGGCCTCCTGGCCAGGAGCGTGGTCTTTCGTGTTAGAACGCGTGGACAGCCTGATAGGGAGTGATTTTGCACCTGAAAACTCCACACTCATCGCGCGAAAACCCGTCACCAGCATATGTGCGTCAATAGTTACCTGCACGTGCAGTGTCAAAGCGTGTGATTGGTGAAAAGTGAGCGACACGCAGGAGTGTCGAAGCGCGTGATTGGTGAAAAAGGATCCACATGCAGGAGTGACAAAGCGTGTGATTGGTGAAAAGTGAGCGACACGCAGGAGTGTCGAAGCGCGTGATTGGTGAAAAAGGATCCACATGCAGGAGTGACAAAGCGTGTGATTGGTGAAAAGTGAGCTACACGCAGGAGTGTCGAAGCGCGTGATTGGTGAAAAAGGATCCACATGCAGGAGTGACAAAGCGTGTGATTGGTGAAAAGAGAGCTACACGCAGGAGTGCCAAAGCGTGTGATTGGTGAAAATGGGCCAAGCACGTACACGCCGTAACTGACGATGTACGTGTGGGCCTGTATAAAAGGTAGTGTTGAACACAATTTCCTTGTACGTGCTTTTCGTGGAGAGCGAGTGGGTGAATTCGGTACTTCTTGTCGTTTCACACGCGATTTACTTCACGGCGTTTCCAGTTCGTACTCCCTGTTACCTCTGACAGCTCTTTTCTCTTTTTCCTCTTGTACTGGTTTTCCTGGGCCTGTTCCCTCAAACAGTGTCCCCTTCTACAGTTGTCCTGTCTCCTCAGACAGCGTACACCTCTTCTTTTGGCGGGGGTGTTGCCAACCAAAAGTGCTATTTTTTCACGCTCTTTTACCTGGCAGACGGTGAGTCACGCACGTATCTAACATCTGTGCTTGCCCCGTGTGTAGCCTACCCCTTCAGAGGTCAATCTAGGCCGCGTGTGACACGCATACGTTCATTGTGTTACTGGATGCCACAGCGTAGTGCAGGGTTTTCCATCAGCACACGTGGTCTAGGAGGGGTATTGTGCACGTTCCTTAACTTTTTTGGGGTGCCTGTGCGTTGCGTGACCCGTCATCTTTCCCCAGGGGTGTCATATAGCCTTGCCACTGCACTAGGGTACGAATACCATCTGGTACCCAACCCCTTTGACACCCAATTGCCCAGGACAATTGTGCACACCCACTCCCATACGCACAATACCATCAGTGCCATGGTTGGGAGGCGTGCAAGCCGTAAGGGTGGCAAAGGTGGCCGAGCCACACGTGGTGGCCGTGGAGGATCCAACAGGGGACGTGGTTGTGACTTGCAGGGCGCCCCTGTTCCCCCCAGTCTGGAGGAACAGTCAGGGACACCCATGCCCCCCCCCCCCCCCCAGTTGAGAGTCATGTGGCTGATACCAACCCTGATCAGCCCATGTCGGACCAGGCCATTGTGGCACCAGACCTGTCCGAGGGTGATTCCATCGCTGACATCCAGGTCAGCAGGTCCACTGCACGTGCACCGGTGCACATTGGTGTCATCAGGGCACGCGCATCTATGCCAGATAGGTCATCTGCTGGCCCCCGTAGCCAGGGTGTGGCTCAATCCACCCCACCTCTCATACACCCTGCCAAGACTGTGTCGGTCCTAGTTCATGCACCTCAGATCAGGCCTGACCCCATCCCACTACCCCCAATGCCTGCACCTACTCCCATGCTGAGTGGGCAATCACACACACCCAGTACAGAGTCCACCACGGCTCCTGCCCCTAGTGTCCACAGCGGCGTAGGACACTCTGGATCCCCACCCCCTTCCAAGCGCAAGAGGAAGAGTGCACGTCCGGCACAGGCTGATGCCCCAGACACGGCTGCACAGTCCGGCCCATCAAGGAAGCCAAGCTTCACAGACGCCGAACTTAATGCACTTGTTCAGTATGTGTCAGATCATGATAGGGAAATGGTCATCGTTGCAGGGTCCAAGACCACACATGCCAGACGCCAGGCACACTGGCAGACCATTGCTGACAGAATAAGTGCCCTTGGAGTAGTGAGGCGCACAGCTAGTGATTGCCAGAAGCGCTGGAATGACCTTAAGCGCAGGGCAAAGGATAAGCTGGCCTCAAGTCATGCCGCAACCTTGGTGACTGGAGGTGGGTCCCCAGCACAGGAAATAGAACTCACACCACACGAGTCCGTAGCTGGATCCTACGTCACCGAGGGACAACTCCAAGGTGTGGGAGACCTCCCTGATTACGAGGCATCATCCGGTGAGTGCACATGCATGTGTGTATTATCCATGTGCATGGTGTGTGTGTGAAGCATTCATGTTGGGTGCCTGTCAAGGGGGTGTGTGGCAGAGTTGATAGTGGCACCCATGTGCCTCATCCAGTATGTTCAGTGCAACACCATCTGGCCACAGCACTATCCCTACTGGCAACAGTGCACATATGGGCCAACACCATGGAAGTTGCCCTTGATTAGTAATTTTGTCACTACATTGTTGCTCATACTCCCCTGTCTATTCATCTGATGTCTTACATACCATTCCTCTCCTTTCCCCCAGCCATTCAAGTTTCATCTTCACATGCCTGACATGCAATGATACCACATGCTAATGCGTCCTCTGTATATAAATGCCTACCAACATGCAGTCATACTGTGGATGTAGCCTTGACATCCACCTCCTTCCTGGGTCCTTTGGTACCGTCTGGTTTCGAGCCCCATTCCCTCACACTCCATGCTGCTCTTCATGGTCTATCTTCCATGACTTCTACAGTTCAGACCATCGTGCCCTACGCACGACACCTGCTTGCCAAAAGTCAAATGAGGGCAGCCTGCCCTCCAATGCGACCCACCCTATTGCTGACCAGTGCATCTGAGCCTACTCTAAGCTAACTCTCACTGACATCTGCTCATACATGCCTTTGCCTGTCCCATAGACCCTTCACATGGTCCCTGTCCTCTCTCCTTGCTCCTCTTCCACCATCATAGGTGGGACCCGTTGGGGTGTACTCCTGGCCTCCTTCCAATCCTCAGATACCACTATTGATGTGCATGGTAATGGGAGCGTCTCAGTCCAAGGCCCTTAGGCCAACCTCAATCTCCTTGAGAAATGCTACCCACATCTCATCAACTTCCTTACCTCTCCTGCTGTCCCCCCTCCTCTCTCCTCATCAATCCTGCACTGCCTCCCTGCACCCTCCCATGAACCTTCTCCGCCTCCCACTCCAACTCCTACACATGCGGCACCTCTGATCTCTAGCACTCCCCGTAAGTCCTACAAGGCTGTCAACCTCCTCCACAATTACACTCCTTTCACTGCGGCTGCATCAGGCATTCCTCCGATAACTGTCACTTACATGAGGTTATGCACCTTGACATCCTTGGTCTCATGGAAACATGTCTGACGGCCAGCTCTGTCTGCATCCTTGACCCTCTCCTTGGCCCGCCACTACTGTGCAGGGGGGGTGTGCCCTTGGCTTCCCTGAGGGTATTCCTGCCACTGTCACACCTACTTAGACCTACTCCACTCTGGAATGGCTTGTGTGAGGTTTCTGTCCACCACACCTTGACATTCTCAAACAGTGCGTACTGTGTCTGGGAAAACTGGTCAAATGTACTACTTCCTTTCTGAGTGTCCTCACCTCTCCTCCTCACTCATGTCCCCAGACACAGAATTCCTCATCCTTGGTGCGGTACGCATCCACCTGCATGCCTGTTGACGCCCCCACGTGACCTTTCTGTGACCTCAGCAACTCCCTCTCACCCTCTAGACTCCCGTCTGTCCCTACTCATTCTGCAGGGCACACTCTTGATGCTCTGATCTCATCTGACTTTCCCCTCTCCGTCCATCTCTGCACTCCTCTCTCCTGGAGTGATCACATTCTCCTCTCCTCCCAGCTCACCCTCAACACCCCACAGGCAAAGCCACCCTCACCACTGTCACACACCTTCTTGGTATTCCGACCCATGAAGTGTGTGTCAGTCGAGGCTCATGCTGCCAAAATCTCCCCCCCATCCAGCTCCCCCTTAGGCTCACTCCCATCCTGACAGGGCCCACTCCATGCTCCACTCCATGTCAGGTACACTGGATGTCTTAGCCACGGTCATGACCACCTGTCTGAAGCCCCATGCCAATGCAGAGTCCTGGCATGACTCGGATCTTGGGAACCCAAACCACAGGTGCCGGGTGGCAGAGAGGGAATGTCCTGCATCATGGCCATCCTCTGGCAAACTGGCCTGCCACATGCTCCAAAGGCAATAGCGCCTCACCCTTCTCACCAAGATGAGATCCCCAATCCAAGGGCACATATCTGCGGCATGTGACAACTCTGCAGGACACATAGAAATCTGAAAGGACCTTGCCGAGCCAGAAGCAGTGTGTACCTCCCCTGTCCCCTCCGAGCCCACAGCACAGCATGATTGTCTCTGTACCCCTATAGGCCACCCCCCCAGCACTTGTCTGCGCCTAACACCATCTGCCCTTGACGTCAAGTCCTACTTACCTTGTACAGCACTTCCAGCCGCCACTCCCCCTTGCACTTCATTGTGCCACCCACCCCTGCACTTGCGTGACATGAATGACACCAGCACCAGTAGTATTGTTGACTGGCATCCCCTTCTGCCCCACCACCCCTCAGTGCTCCGCTGCACCTACAAACATTACTTGACCGGTGCTTCACGAATGCAAAAATATTCCGTTACAGGTGTTGGGGAGGTGGAATCACAATGTTTACTGCATTATGTTGATGTAGACAAGGCACTGTGCATCGTTGCCAATTTGGACTAGCAGATCCATGTACAACATGTATACTAATTGATGTGACGATGCAATGTCAGGACCAGAGTGGTTGAAATCCAAAAAAGTAGCCCTCCTCTCCCTCTTCACTTGGTGGCTATGTCACATGCCATGTGTGTGATGGCATGTGCCTTTGACATGGCAATCACCGGCCAATGTGTGATGGCAGTGCTAGGCATCAAGGTGAGCAGGCGTTGCTCTCCAATCAGTACATAGTATGCCCTGAGCCTCCCCTACAGACCCAGTGATGGTGAATGCATAGGAGGACTCCCAGTCATGTAGGACATGTGTCGTAGGACTACTGCCTATGTTGTTCATCAGCCCTTGTTGCATGCCATGGTGCTAATGCCTGTTTCCATTTTTCTCTTTCATGTCTTTGCAGGGGACGAAGCACTTGTTGATGCTGGGGATGTGGTGGTGGAGCCGTCCCAGGAGGGCAACCCGGGCCGACCTACCACAAGTGAGGGACGTGGTGTGTTTGTGGGTGAAAACCCACAAGTGCTGCAGGCCGTGCTGTCGAGGGGTGTCTCTGGGGGTTCCTCCCCCGAGCAGTATTCAGGTGTAGACTCGGAGGATGACACCTATGTGCAGTCGCAGGTGAGTGTTCTTGGGAGAGAATCTCCTCTGTCCGACCCACCTGCAGCCAGGCCATTGGCCTCAATGGGGATGTCAGTGTCGGCAGATCAGCCTCCGGTGGTTACGGATGCAGGGCCACACCACCCAATCTCTGATCCTGTTCCTGGGGCTGCAGATCAGAGAGGGAATGCAGTCCTGCAGCCTGAGGCCTTGCCGGCACAGCAAGGCACAGTCCGCCTTGCCCCAGGCAGGTGTGGTGCCCGTCAACGTGGTGGCCGTATGCCACCTGGCAATACCGTATGGGAGCAATCCATCTACGGTATGGCCACCCAACAGGCAGCATCATCCGAGATGATTGCACAGGCCATGGATAGGGTGGCCACTTCCATTGTCCCCCCAGAAAGGCTGATGGAGCGACTGGAGCAGGCTACAGAGTCCATCTGCCAGGCACACAGGGAGGATATGTTGGCGTCCAACATGGACAGGCGGGCGGCACTGGCGACTCTGCGGGAATCACTTTCCATGGAGTCCCAGCGCCACAGGGAAGCCCTGAGGGAAGAACTCCGTCACCTCAGGTCGACCCTGTTAGAGCTTGAGGCTTCATCCCATAGAAGGACAGAGGAGCAGCTGGAGCGTCTGACACGGACGCTCTCGGCCGAGATGCAGGCAACTCGTGCGGAGGTCAGGTCATCCCGGGAGTTACTGCATGGGGACCTCCGCATGATTATAACCCAGAACCAGAACTACCAGACCCGCCTGCTTGCAGCCATGGAGGAGCAAACTCGTGCTTTGCGTGGGCTGCCTCCCATTGTCACACCATCTTCTGAGGCAGCTCCCCCACCTCCAGAGTCAGCTGCAGGGTCTGGGCAGAGCCATAGCGACTCATCTCCCACAACAGAGTAGCCGTGTGGGCCACGAGCCTATGGGGTGTTTTCCTTTCCCATGATCCACACAGGTGGATTGTGGCGTGCATCCTGTCCTCGGACCTCATAGGTGGCCCCCCCCCCCCCCGCCGGCCCTTTCATGGCCATTTTTTCTCTTTTTCATTTTTATTTTGCAAGAGTGTTGCCTTGTGTGGGTACCTGGGCATACACTGTATTGTGGCTGGGCACATGCAGGCTTGTCCTGAGTTTGGTTTCGATGCTTGGGTAGCAGACATCCACACCCCTCCTGCTTCCGTTTCCATGGGCTTGCAAAGGGTGTGCCCAAGTGACAGCAAATTACACGGTGACATTGGACTCCCATGAGCTGTTGGCCAGTCCATAGTCAATACTGTGTAGACATTCATAGTGTTCATTGTTGTTGCACCTAACTATGCATGATGGTATGATATGTGCCTCTACTTACATATGTTGCTCATGTTTTGCAGGTATTTCACACAGATCTTCACAAGGGCATACTCTCTAGAGTCACACTACATGTCGGTAGATGTGCACTGACACTTTTGCATGGCGCCATCACTGTACATCTGGACGGTGAGGACATACCAGCTGAATCAGGTAATGAGACTACCATTGATTACATGCAATGTGTCTTGTTTGGGTGGGCTTCAGGGTGGGTTGGTGTGTAATTTGATAGAAATTACTCTTACACAGGTGTGTAGTAGTGGCTCCAGGGCGGTTAGCTGCTCAAGTGCGGCTATGTTCCATTTGGGGCACTGCTATTTGTGACACTGGTGTCATGTTGTGATGGCCAGTTTGTTTGCTGTCACATACCATGACATGGTGTCCTCAGTGGCGGGACTGTGAAGGGAGTGGGTGACATGGCAATGTTGTCATGTAGTGAATCGCCTGTGGCAATGCATTTTAGATTGATGGAGTTGTGTCTTTGCGTTGTGATGCATAGCTGGTGTATGTGTAGCTAGGGGTGCACACATATTGACACTTCCATGTTAACAATCTCAGGCTGATGTGTATCTGACAGTTCATTGTCAAGTAATTTTCAGACATTGTCAGGTAGAGTCATCATTGATTGTCAGATGGTATGTGCCAGAGCAGTGTGCACTAGCCAGCACTGTGATTCCTAGGTGAAGAAGTTGGCCACCAGTTGCGTACGGGCTGCCTCCCCCCGTGCCCTTTCCCCTCCCATGCGCAGCGGGCGTGCATGTGGTTGTGGATGTGGGGGCACCACCATGTCCACGGGCAGGCCCCGGCGTGTTGCAACGTTGTGCAGGACACATGCTGCCACTATGATCCTGCACACTATTCGGGGAGCATATAACAGCTGCCCGCCAGAACGGTCAAGGGAGCGAAAGCGTGACTTGAGCACTCCGAATGTGCGCTCCACTATGCCCCGTGTAGCAATGTGGGCTGTGTTGTACCTTACCTGGGGTGGCGTGGTGGGGTTCCGGATTGGGGTCATCATGTGGGGGCTGATAGGGTAGGCACTGTCCCCTGCGGAGGTGGTGATGGGTATCATTAGTGGTGTTGTGTCATGACCCAGTATCTGACATGCATGCATGTGGAGTGGCATTCATGCTCACCAAGCAGCCATGTATCTCCATGCTGGCCAGCCTCTAGGTCCCGGCATAGGGTAGACATTCTGTAGATGAAGCTGTCGTGGGTGGACCCTGGATAGTTGGCATATACTGATGTGATGATTCCCTTGGCATTGCATACAACTTGGACGTTGATGGAATGCCAGTGCTTGCGGTTTCTATAGATGTGCTCTGTTGCCCTGGGTGGACGTAGAGCCACATGTGTGCAGTCAATTGCACCAAGCACTTTGGGGAATTGAGCCACACCATAGAATTCCTGGATGCACGTCCGCCTTTCTGCATGAGTCCTGGGGAGATATATGTGCCTGCGGACTGATGGCCGTGCAGTGATGATGTTCAAGACCTGGTGTAGGCAGCGTGACTGCGTGGCCTGTGACACACCACCCACTATGGCACTTGTCCGCTGAAAGGATCCAGTCGCCAAGAAGTGCAGTACATTCAGGACCTTCTGCAGGGGGCTGAGTGCTTGGGAGCACAGGGTGGGTGATGTGAGGTCATCCTCCCACTCACTGACCAGGTCCAGTATGATGTGTGCTGGAAACCTGTACCTCCCATACACCTGGTCATCAGGCATCCCGAATAGGCTGGTTCTGGGTGTGAATATTCTGGCCCTGACTCTCCTCCTCATCCTCCTTTGGTAGCCCACTGCCACTGCTGCTAGGAACGGTATGTTCATCCTGGCATCTGGCTCGTTTATTGAAAAGTGCGCAAATTAATGCCTTGCGCGTGTAGTAGGCAGCGTGTGAGCCTCGCACCCCTGGAATCGAGTTCCCACTCCAATCGCGTGTGGAAATTCCCACGCTGCAGGCATACAGGTGCGCTGACGTACTTGCCTGTGTAAGTGGCCGCGCGCCCCTGAAATACACGTACATAGGCCAATGGCGTGTAAGCGCACTTTTGGGCAATTACACGCGATGAAATACACGTACATAGGCCAATGGCGTGTACGCGCACTTTTGGGCAATTACACGCGATGAAATACACGTACATAGGCCAATGGCGTGTACGCGCACTTTTGGCCAATTACACGCGATGACACTCTGACGTGCAGGATTTCCACGTGTGCTCCGTCTTCACGTGCTGAGTGGGGAACGCCCGTGCGGATCACGTCAGACGCGCTTACGCGATGAGGGACTCTGGTCCAATAGAATCGCGTATGCGTGCTGACGCACTTACGCGCTAAGGGCCTTTCCTCGGATTTCACGCTGACGTGCAGGAATTTCACGTGCCAAATCACTCCGTATCAAGCTGGCCACCCGAAAACACACGGAACACCACGCTCCTGCCCCGAAGGCCGAGTTACTGCCCCCCAAGTGCCCTGAGCAGCCTCCCACGTGCTATCTGCTGCTGCCTGCCTGCCTGCCTGCCTGCTGCCACCGTGCCCTGCCATTTGGTGCCTGCACATCAGCCATCTGCAGGGGTCCAGTTGCTGTGTCCACCCCTGCTGGAACTGAAGACTCCCAACTGGGATTACATCGCTCCACAGCCCAGCCCCAGGACCCAGTTGCCCACCCACACCTGCCTCTGGGGTTGCCATGTCGGGCACTTCTACATCTGGCACCAGTGGCAACCCCAGGCCAGAGGGGCAGAGGGGCACCAGCTTCACTGCCACCGAAGTTGGTGTCCTGGTGGAGCATGTCCTGGGGCAGTATGATGCCCTCTTTGGATCGTCCCGCGCCAGCAAGGAAGGACGGGAGAGGATCTGGGCCGACTGTGTGGTTGCCATCAACGCGGAGGGGGTGGCAACCCGCAACGTCTTGAAGATCAAGAAGCGCTGGGAGGACTTGAGGTCCAGGACCCTTGTGAAGGCCCGGCGCCTCGTGGAGGGGGGCCGGGGCCACATGAGTTCCATCCAGAAGAGGGTCCTGGAACGCGTACGCCCAGCGCTCCACGCCCAGATCCTTGAGAGGGAGACCCGTCTGGAGTTGAGCGGTAAGTGTCCAAGCATCACTGTGTGAGACAGGGCATGTTGCGGTGTGCTGGTTCTATGATACTTGCCTGTATGTGTGCCATGTGCCATGTATGCATGTATGTGTGCTGGGACATCATGGTAATGCATGTGCGACCAGTGATGTGTGACCCACATGGTTGTTGCATGTGTAGAAATGCGGCATGGGGAGCACTATGCAGATTTGGGACATGAGAGCATGCCAGTCTCTGTACCTGGACATGGATGGGGGTGAGGATGGGTGCTGATGCCAGGTACATATATGGTAGCCATGTCTGTGTGCCTGACCTGCATGTCTGTGACTTGTGCATGCCATGGATGCATGACTCATGTGTGTGACAATGCACAGATTCAGTGACGCACCCACCTTACCCTTGTTTTGCCTGTGTTTGGTGTGATTGTGGCCAGATGGATGTGACTGAGGTGTAGTGTGTGCATGTGATATGCATGAGCCATGATGCATGTGAGTTACATTTCATTGAATGTTTCAAGAGTCAATTGGACATGCATGGAAATGTGCATGGCATGCACCATGCCTGTTACTGTGTGTGTTTTGCCTGGACTGACCCATGTGTTGTGGAGGGACATGATGGAAGTGTACTTTGACAGGGGTGCTCATCTGCTATTGCTTCCTGTCTAGGGGACCATTGTACAGTAGCCTGATGCTTGTGTTCTTTGTCTCCCTCTACGCAGCGGCTAGTGAAGAAGAGGGCGGAGACGGCGCTGTGGAGCAAGGCGGCGGGGATGCCCCCACGGCTGCAGCGGAAGGGGTGGGTGAGCCCCCACAGGGGCCTGCTACGGCGGGAGACGGTGAGGAGCCATCCAGGTTGGTGGTTTGCACAGAGGAGGAGGAGGCCGACACTGGTGCACACATGGGCCCTGGTGGGAGCATCCCTGCTGGTGCAAGTGGTGCAGTCCAGGGCCAGGGGCAGGAGGCAGCACAGGTCACCGTGGAGGGGCCTGTGCATGTCGCTGTCCCTGACCCTGTGAGTGCACCACCATGCACCAGCAGGGATGCCCCGTCCCAGGCCCGTCCGCAGGTAGAGGGGATGTCCATGTCAACTGACTCCCCTCCACCTGCGGCCGTGGGAACCCCTGGCCGCGTGGAGCAGGTCCTGATTGGGGTCGCGATGCGCACGGCTGTGATTCGTGATGCCGTGCGTGCTTCCCGGGAGGAGCACGCACGTCATCACGAAGTGCACCGTGCCGACGTGGCCCAATTGGGATCGGCCATGTTCGGGGGGTTCCTGCATGTGTTGGCCAATCTGACGGCCCTCTCCTCCTCTGTGCAGGCTATCCACCAGTCGTTCTCCTTGCCGTCTTCCGGCCCAGATGCCACCATGGCCCCCTGTGGACCTGCCCCGACCAATGCAGCCAGCTCGGTGGGGATCCCATCCCTGCCGCAGTTGGGAGTCGGAGGTCCAGCAGGGGTGGACGACACAGCAAGTGGACCCCAGCAGATGGAAGATGTGCCGGCATCATCGGGCAGGGCACGTGCACGACGGCGTCGGTGGTTACCATCAGCCTGGATGCCGTCGTGCTGGCAGAGGCAGTGGCGTCGCAGGCAGCAGCGGGCTCGACGTGGGAGGCATCATGGCTCAGGGCCATCAAGATCGGAGGGGCAGGCATCGGCCGGAGGGCAGGGCAACCCTGGCATGGCGGTGTGTTCCGTGTGGGAGGAGTTTGGCCAGCGGATAGGTGCGGAGCGGCAGCGGGCGGAAGAGGAGCGGCTCGCCATGGCCAGGGCGGAGATCTCCATGCATCAGGCATTGAGGCGGGCTGAGTGCCTCGAGGAGGCTCGCAGGGAATTTGGAGAGCACATGGGGTTGTCCCTGCGAGACCTCGTGGCCAGGACTGAGTCCCGCCTCCAGGACATTGACATGGAGTTCGAGGATGCCCTGGCCAGCATCACCAAGTGAGCCGCAGGACTAGCCCGCTGCCTTTGTATATAGTTTTTTAGTTAGTTAGTGCTAGGTTTCCTTTATTTATTTTTTTTTTTTGGACCGCTTGGACAATGGCCACTTCTTTGTACATATTTTTTTAAATAGTTAGTATTAGGTTTACTTTGTGGTGTTGGGCTCATGGACCCTTGAACAATCCTGTAAATATAGTTATTTTTTGTGAGATAAATTTTTTTACTTTCATATTGGTCACACCATGTCGTAATGGTTTATCTTTCATTTCATTCTACATGTGTTTACTTTGGACAAAATCTATTCATTTTTCTATCCTTTGTTTTTTGGTTTCTCATTTTTGTTCCCGGACATGGACCTTTTATTTGCTTTACCAGATAGTTGTCAGAGTTTACTTTATTTTTATTTTTTAATACATTTTAATATTATCTTACACTTGTGTCATTTTTTCTTTGGTTTCTTACATGCCATGATATGGGTTTTGACATTGACTTGCACCCATTGTGTATGTGTGTGTGGCGGACATGTGTTCTTTTGCTTACTTGCCTTTGGGGTTGTGTCATGTGATTGCATTCACTATGTGGGTGCATGCAATCCTTGCCTGGGTGTTTGTGCTGGGTATGCTGGTCATTACTGCCATTATTGTGTATCGTCAGGACCAGGGGCCAGGGGGACATGGGTGGGGGCCTGGTGGAGGGTGCCCCAGGTGGATGGGGGGTTGGGGGTGGTGGGAGACATGGGTTGGCCATGGGTGGGGGCCTGCTGGCAGGTTGCCCACAGTGCTGGGGGTGGGGGTGGTGGGAGACATGGGTTGGCCATGGGTGGGGGCCTGCTGGCAGGTTGCCCACAGTGCTGGGGGTGGGGGTGGTGGTAGACATGGGTTGGCCATGGGTGGGGGCCTGCTGGCAGGTTCCCCACAGTGCTGGGGGTGGGGGTGGTGGGAGACATGGGTTGGCCATGGGTGGGGGCCTGCTGGCAGGTTGCCCACAGTGCTGGGGGTGGGGGTGGTGGGAGACATGGGTTGGCCATGGGTGGGGGCCTGCTGGCAGGTTGCCCACAGTGCTGGGGGTGGGGGTGGTGGTAGACATGGGTTGGCCATGGGTGGGGGCCTGCTGGCAGGTTCCCCACAGTGCTGGGGGTGGGGGTGGTGGGAGACATGGGTTGGCCATGGGTGGGGGCCTGCTGGCAGGTTCCCCACAGTGCTGGGGGTGGGGGTGGTGGGAGACATGGGTTGGCCATGGGTGGGGGCCTGCTGGCAGGTTGCCCACAGTGCTGGGGGTGGGGGTGGTGGGAGACATGGGTTGGCCATGGGTGGGGGCCTGCTGGCAGGTTCCCCACAGTGCTGGGGGTGGGGGTGGTGGGAGACATGGGTTGGCCATGGGTGGGGGCCTGCTGGCAGGTTCCCCACAGTGCTGGGGGTGGGGGTGGTGGGAGACATGGGTTGGCCATGGGTGGGGGCCTGCTGGCTGGTTGCCCACAGTGCTGGGGGTGGGGGTGGTGGGAGACATGGGTTGGCCATGGGTGGGGGCCTGCTGGCAGGTTCCCCACAGTGCTGGGGGTGGGGGTGGTGGGAGACATGGGTTGGCCATGGGTGGGGGCCTGCTGGCAGGTTGCCCACAGTGCTGGGGGTGGGGGTGGTGGGAGACATGAGCAGGTGTGCAGGGTAGTTCCCTGTGGTGTGTGCTGCCTGCAGGGGCCGTGGAGGGTGTACAGGTAATGCCTGGGAGCACACAGCCAAATCGCGTGTGCAACTTCCCGCTCACCCCTCAAATCCACGTTCCCTGCCATATCGCGTGTGGAACTTCCCGCGCGCACCAGAAATCCACGTACCCGGCCATATCGCGTGTGCAACTTCCCGCGCACTCCTGCAATCCACGTACCCGGCCATATCGCGTGTGCAACTTCCCGCGCACCCCTCGAATCCACGTTCCCTGCCATATCGCGTGTGGGACTTCCCGCGCGCCCCTGAAATCCACGTACCCGGCGATTTCGCGTGTGCAACTTCCCGCGCACCCCTCGAATCCACGTTCCCTGCCATATCGCGTGTGGAACTTCCCGCGCGCCCCAGAAATCCACGTACCCGGCCATATCGCGTGTGGAACTTCCCGCGCGCCCCTGAAAACCACGTACCCGGCCATTTCGCGTGTGCAACTTCCCGCGCACTCCTGCAATCCACGTACCCGGCCATTTCGCGTGTGCAACTTCCAGCGCACTCCTGCAATCCACGTACCCGGCGATTTCGCGTGTGCAACTTCCCGCGCACCCCTCGAATCCACGTTCCCTGCCATATCGCGTGTGGAACTTCCCGCGCGCACCAGAAATCCACGTACCCGGCCATATCGCGTGTGGAACTTCCCGCGCGCCCCTGAAAACCACGTACCCGGCCATTTCGCGTGTGCAACTTCCCGCGCACCCCTCGAATCCACGTTCCCTGCCATATCGCGTGTGGGACTTCCCGCGCGCCCCTGAAATCCACGTACCCGGCCATTTCGCGTGTGCAACTTCCCGCGCACCCCTCGAATCCACGTTCCCTGCCATATCGCGTGTGGAACTTCCCGCGCGCCCCTGAAATCCACGTACCCGGCCATTTCGCGTGTGCAACTTCCCGCGCACCCCTCGAATCCACGTTCCCTGCCATATCGCGTGTGGGACTTCCCGCGCGCCCCTGAAATCCACGTACCCGGCGATTTCGCGTGTGCAACTTCCCGCGCACCCCTCGAATCCACGTTCCCTGCCATATCGCGTGTGGAACTTCCCGCGCGCCCCAGAAATCCACGTACCCGGCCATATCGCGTGTGGAACTTCCCGCGCGCCCCTGAAAACCACGTACCCGGCCATTTCGCGTGTGCAACTTCCCGCGCACTCCTGCAATCCACGTACCCGGCCATTTCGCGTGTGCAACTTCCAGCGCACTCCTGCAATCCACGTACCCGGCGATTTCGCGTGTGCAACTTCCCGCGCACCCCTCGAATCCACGTTCCCTGCCATATCGCGTGTGGAACTTCCCGCGCGCCCCAGAAATCCACGTACCCGGCCATATCGCGTGTGGAACTTCCCGCGCGCCCCTGAAAACCACGTACCCGGCCATTTCGCGTGTGCAACTTCCCGCGCACCCCTCGAATCCACGTTCCCTGCCATATCGCGTGTGGGACTTCCCGCGCGCCCCTGAAATCCACGTACCCGGCCATTTCGCGTGTGCAACTTCCCGCGCACCCCTCGAATCCACGTTCCCTGCCATATCGCGTGTGGAACTTCCCGCGCGCCCCTGAAATCCACGTACCCGGCGATTTCGCGTGTGCAACTTCCCGCGCACCCCTCGAATCCACGTTCCCTGCCATATCGCGTGTGGGACTTCCCGCGCGCCCCTGAAATCCACGTACCCGGCGATTTCGCGTGTGCAACTTCCCGCGCACCCCTCGAATCCACGTTCCCTGCCATATCGCGTGTGGGACTTCCCGCGCGCCCCTGAAATCCACGTACCCGGCCATTTCGCGTGTGCAACTTCCCGCGCACCCCTCGAATCCACGTTCCCTGCCATATCGCGTGTGGAACTTCCCGCACACCCCTGCAATCCACGTACCCGCCCATATCGCGTGTGGAACTCACCGCGCACCCCGGTATGCACGCACACGTTTATTTTTTCTCTCTGCGCGTGTCTGTGTTTGTGGGTACCCCTTTGTACGTCATTTGTCCAGGAGGGCAACAGTATTGTACATTGGTCATGTCTGTATATAGGTGCTATTTGTTGGCGCGCCTTTTAGCGCACATTTCTTGCAGGCGCAGACACGCTACCGCCTGCTTTCTTGTGGCGGTCGTGTTTGTGCCTGTTTGTGCCTGTGCGCTGCTTTGAGCGTGCGCTTTTTTGCCCTATTCTATTCCATGAATACGTGTTGTATGCGAGCGTGTGGGCGTTCCGCGCACTTGCCTCCTGAACTTTCCCCGTGCCGCCCACATTCTTCCCCATTCCGAGTGTTGTGCCCCATTTTATTCCCCATTCCGAGTGTCCCGCCCTGTGTTCCGCCTACTTTAGAGCTGTGCGCTGCGCTCGGAGTGATGGCGCAGTGGCCGTGGCGCACGACGTTGGTTGACCTGTGCGCCGGCCTGCGCCGCGCGTTTTTTCCGCGCACGTCCTCTGCTTTTCTTGCGCAGGGACTTCCATGAATCGACGTGCGCTGGTTTCCCTGCGCTTTGCGCTGATTTTCGGCGCAGCGCACGCATTGGCCCCTCTGCGCCGGGATTTTCGGCGCACATTTATTCCATGAATCGGCTGTGTCGCACCAAGTTATTGAGAGAAACATCAGTAACGCCGTACAATGATCAGGGCCCAAAGCTCTGGCCAACTCATGATTGGCAAAGAAACTGATGTTCTTCCCAACTCCAAAAGCAAACCATAGATCCTCAATGTACAGACTCTGTGCAAATGTGATGGCGAGAACTACAACATTGGTGCCCCCAGTGCATATTCAGGATTTGTTATATACTTGCTGTACAGCATCACATAAATGGAGTAGGATGCTAGTGTCTGCTTCTATATGTGTGCATGCAACCAGTCCGAAAATATCTTGATGATTTATAGAACGAACATATATTCTATTTGTGGTAATTACCTACTTGTTCGTGTCAATAGCTCTTAAGGTTTTTGCCAAGAAAGAGAACGATTCCGTCTTTTTTTCATCATCTCAGAGAAAATCCTGCCAATTTTTAGGAAGTGCACTACTTGATTCAACATGTTTCCGAACACCTTTTCCCATGTTACTCTGTGTGTCACTCTTCAATCTGTCAGGCCTGTAAACATTCCAGATGATACCTAGTCATGTAATATATTGATATACTCTATGAAAACAGTGCTAGCATAATCTTCAAATGTTTTCACAAATCCTGGTCGCAGTATGTTGCAACGATGGTCATTTGAACTGTTTGTTTGGAAGTAGTGTTTTTTCCAGGTGTGAGTTCATCCAGGCAAATCAATAAAACAGACTTTGTTTCTGATTTTTAGACTCCCTAACTTCTACAGTGCTAAAGGATAGGCTTGGTTTTCATGTCTAAAGAAATCATCCAGATCTCTATAACGTATCTGATGTATCCGACTCATGTCACATCTAGATAGAATTGTAATACTAGCTTGCACCACATCGAGACGGAATTGTGAAAATTGGCTCGCCTCACATCCAGACAGAATTGTAATACTAGTGTGCATGAAATCTAAATTATGAAGATTAGGATTGTGTCACAACTAGACAGAATTGTAATACTAGCTTGCGTCACATCCAGATAGAATTGTAAAGATTAGCATTGTGCCACATCTAGACAGGAGTGTGATGATTAACTTGCCGGGCTTCCAAATAGCGATGCCTCTAACCAACCCCACTAAACAATCTCACCCCTCTGCATATGCCTCTCACAGTCTGCACAAATACAACCACACCTACAAAGAACTGCAAACCACAAGCACTTCACTACATCACAACAACAAAACATAAAACACATAGCCTTGCACAACAACACATTACGGCTACCAACCGAAAAGTACACCTAAGCTCAGCGAACAGTGTTAACCGAACTGAGGCTGCCAACAGCACATCACAGCTCTCTTGCTCTTTTTCCCCGCTCATTCTTACTAACCTCCCCACACTCTTTCCTTCTCAGATCTGCCAGAGTGCCAGGGGACCACTGTGGTGGTGATAGTGCGTGGTATGAATATCCTTTAACATGACAGAACAAAACATCTCTGATGCAATGTAGAGTCTAGAAAATAGTGAGTAGTCATTCTTCAGCGATGTCATTTGTAACTGTTTACTTGACTTTTCACAAAGTGGAGGACAGCTGAAGAGGTGGGGGTTATTCCACTTAATAGGATTTGCGATATGTCTAGTTTGATTAATAAGTCTGTCGCTGACTTATAACTTATACTGGTCAACTACAATTTTGTTAATATTTAGCAATGTGTCTGCAACTGCTGGATGTACTATATTTCTGCTGTGAAGTACCATTAGATCACAGCTAATTTCACTGAATGGGTTTCCCATGTCTTGTATTGTATGAGAAAGAGGCTTGAAATCTTTTGCAAAGGCCATCTGTGAATGCTTGCTGGCTTTGTGGTGACACTCATCTTTTTCCAATCTCTTCATCTTTGCAGAATTACATTCTTCAACTAAGTGGACCATCTGAGGACCTGAGACCATCCAACAATGCAGAACTGTTGGGTTTTCCGTCAGGCCTACAGACCCTCGATCACCTTTGATTGCTGCATTATGGTGTTCATGGGTCTGATCAATGGCAATATCAGAGGACGCACGCTTTGACTTTCTTGTGACAAACCTTCCTTTCATAAATTCTGCATAGGTGTTAGGGTGATGCTTTTTTAAGTGACACCATATCATGTAAGTGGACAATTATCCACCTTGCATAGTAAGCATGGTCCAAGGAAAAGAACCAGGGAACAATTTTGGATAGCACATCTATATAGAGCTGGAAATCTCCTTCTCGTATAGCTCTTACAAAAGTCACCGAAAGGAGTTTTAGTATAAGAATGATATACCAGAATCTAAAGTGGGTACATGCATCACTTCTTTATTTACACAGTCGTCAAGTGACTTAACTTGGCTGCTATCCTCTAAGTCTTATTAATAGTCATTGTAGGCCTGCTGCAGAAGTAAACATAAACTACTGGCCATGGTTTGATGTGCCAGATGGGTACTAGTCAAATGGGAACTTTTTCAAAAAATAAATCTGCTTTTCCAGCTGTGGTATATCAGCCCTAACAAGTGTTCCAGTCCACCCACTTTCATACAAGAGATTTCCAAGAACCTTGTGAACTGCCATCTCACTATGCAGCCCACCAGATTTTACAATGGATTGATCTTAACCATGAGTTGTTGGCCTAGTCCACTGAATTTGTTTTGCCAATGCGTAGAGTGGCTGGTTAAACCTAATGATCGGAATCTGCCCAGGACTTAAAGCCTTTAACTGCTATCTTCATACTATCCATTGAATGGCGAATCATGCCCACTGATATAGCGTGGTCTGGAAATAGAGGAAGCAGGGATGAAAGTGCTAATTCACAATCTTTTGGAGTTTCTTCTTGTTGACTTGTGTGGTATGCTGGCCAGGTGATTATTTCATCCCCTCTGTAGGTTGTCACTAGCCAGAACCTGTGTTACAGGCTTCAGCCAGGTGTATTCTTTCACGATAGCTTGTGGCGTAACTTGGGAGTTAACTAATTTCTCTTCTACTGTTGTCCCATGACAATCAGTTCTCATAGTAGGAACAGGGGGCACACTGGTGTAGCACTCAGGAAGATGTTTAGTCACTTTCTAGGCACAAGGATTTTTAGTCATAGTCTGAACAGTCCCCATAAAACTAGCATCTGGATGCTGAAATATTGAGATTCCTGTACCAAGGAAAGAGTAATCAGCAAATGTAGAGCTTGGATTGTGTTCTATATTGTTGTCCACACTAGTTGTGAAGAGCCCTCCATATAACTGAAGATGAATGACAAACGTTTACCTGTGATAGTGATGACATACTTCATTGTCAAGTTCTAATGAGATGTGCAGCACACAGTCATAGAATATGCACAACCTGAGCTTGTGCAGGGCTTCAAAAAGTTCACGCTTGTGAGTTCTTGTATGGAACAAAATACCTACTAAATAGATAGGCAAAGGAATTTCCTGCTGTCGGTTTTGCCTGAAGCCTTTTTCATTCTCATACTCCTGACGTCTCATCAAACTGTTGTACATTAGAAACTGCAACAGTGAGCATTAGCAGTGGTATTGTTGAAGAGTTTGTCTGTGATTTAATGTTTGGGCCATTAATAACCATAGCAACCAGTGCTAACAAAGATGCTAGCACAGAGTCTTCCTGACACTTGTTTCCAAATGATCTGCTGAAGTGATTTTTCATTATAAAGATGTCTCTCCTCACTATATGTGCTACTTTAGCAAGATCAACAGGGTCACTATATGTATTATTTTACGCAGTGCTGATCCAATATCATTGTTAAAAATAAGCATGACATGACAGCCTTCCTTATGTGTTTCCATGTCAGGAAAGTAAGCAAGTGTCCTATTTTTCAGTTTCATGGTATGTATGCATCGTGAAAGATTACTGGCAAGTTCTTTCATCCTCATGCTGTACAGATTGCATAGGTCAACAAGTTTAAATATGGGTGCAACGTCATTGTCCGTTCAAACATCTTTGATGTATGATATTAATCTGCAAATTCAATACCATGGTTAATTCGGTCCATCTCAGTTTCTTATGTTGTTTTTTTGTATGTTCCTCTGCTATATAACAATATGAGGCAATGAATATGGTACATGGCACCATGTGTAATAAGATTTTCTGCGCTCAGTTTAGAAAGCAGGGGTTTGTCTTCTAGTTTAAGAGCGCAGTGGTGAACATGAGTATCAAGGCCGAATGTGGATGTTGTACACAATGATCTTCCAGTTGAGGTAGGCATGTGTGGCAGGTCAGAAGAAGGAGACAGACAATTATGTGCCATGTTCACAAGGATTTTATATAAATAATAAATAAAATGCAAACTACAAAGGAAAGAGTGTGATAAACCACTCACCAGATGGGCACTGACAAGCACAAAAAGTTAGCAGAGTGCAAGGACAAGCATCCTCGAGCATAAAGGTTGCAAAAAAGGTATGTATCCCCACGCCAACATAGAACAAAAAGAGTCGAGGTTTCCCTGTTTCTACAGCTTAATCATCTGAAAGAAAATGCCTAACTTCCATTATACTGGGGGTTTCCCTACCTAACGTAACTAAACTATGGGGCTAGATAGAGGGGCACTAACTTGTAATTATTGCAGGGGATCTTAGGTTCTTGGTATATCGATGGATTCATATATAGAGTGTGTGCATACATTTCCGGTGCAGAGGGACGAGAATTGTCTCAAGACCACCAGAGACAAAGAAGGAAACCAAAAAGAGTAGCCTGTCATATGCTGACAGGTAGTCCCTCCTGGGGGATATAACCATCCAAAGTACTGATTGATATAGCTTCAAATGAATACAATGTGTTTCAATGTGTAGCCCAAAGAGGCAGTGATACGTTCAAATCATTTCAATAAAGCAAACATTCAAAAGAATATACAATTTTTCTATTTTCACAGAAAGGAAAAAAACAAGTAAATAAGAACAATTTGGTAATGCAAGTTTTAGCAAATAGCAGTAACACGTTTTCCTATAGTCCAGTGTGACACATCTCAATATAACATCAAAGAGTTATGTGTTAAATCCCACACTGTCAGGTTACATATAATCCTGTATATAGTTGATCCAGATATGTAGGCTGTATCAAAGGTGTTTCAAAAAGTACTGATGCATTTCGGAATGAATCCTTCTTCAGGGCTGATGCTGCCTCACTAGATTCCTATGTTTCCAATTTCCAACACCCAATGTGTATCTGTAGATAACACATAGTGAATATGTTTTAGAAGGAAGTCCTATAGTGTTCAAAGAGCAATAAAAATTGATAATTTATAGGGACCAACCTTTTGTCATCTTGTATGGTTCTTGACAGCAGTATCCAGCATTAAACAGTTGTTAAGGAAGTTTAATAAAACTTGGCTCAGTATCCCGAGTCATCAGTAGGTACAGGGTCTGTAGCTATCTGCGCGTTGCGGGCCAGAGTGTGCCCGGTCAAAAGGCAGGAGATATTCAAGCTGAAAAGTGCATTAATAGTAGCTTTGACCACCGTGTAAATATTAATGACTATTACGTACAATATGGAAACCATTAGGAAAATACCACAATAATTTTGTATTGTCCGTATTCCTAATTTCTTAATTCCTTCTCTGTTCAAATGTGTATGATTAAGCATAGATATGTGCATGAATCTAGGAATACCTTATATACCTTGCCACAATTTCTATTCCAGAGATATATCTAGCCCATAGTCAATCCGCCAAATTGAAATGATGGAATTGTATATGCCATCACGTACAGGCAAAATTGGCATGGTTCGTGTTCATTCGGTTGGTCATAAGTCGTGTCAGTATGACTATATAAAAGCACTCGTATCCCGGCTGTTACAGTATCATTAGAAATTCACATAAAAATCACTAAGAAAAGCAGGGATTCTCTCCACTGTACGTACTGCTCCTCACTAAGCGGAACGCGAATGAGAACTCTGTTGTTATGGTTGCTTGGTTACGAGGGAGCATGCGAATCACATCGCATGTATGCCATCTTGGTGTGGGTTTTGAACATGTTACCGTCACTATAGCACAATATGACGTGCATACGCACAGAGAGTAAGTCATTTAGAGTGGAATATTAACAAACAATGTGGTTATCTCGGGCAATCCTAGTGTCACATGCTGCTGCACTGCAGAACGTGAGGCAGAAGAAATTCCGTCTCTTTCTGCATACGTAAAGCAGATCCATTTTCTAATACTGTTGGATGGGTGAAGGGGCACTGTGTCGTACAAAGTCGACCTGGTGCCCCTCCAACCATCTGGAGTTAAGCTGTTCAATTACGTTGGTATTTATTGCACCTCATACTATTTGGTGCTTGCTATATCGACTGAAGCTAGTGCTAGGACAGTTATTATTGTCCACAGAGTATTGTCTATTGCTACCTCTCTCACTAGTATAACATCCATCTATCGCATATGTTTTTTTGTATTTTGAGTCCAATGTTCAATAACTTTATAGTGCGTCATATTAACAGGAAATTGCTACAGAGAGAGGTAGTTTGGATTGACCTATTAGACTCAATGCAACTAAGGGGAATGAACTGCGAAACAGACTTGATGTGCTTTGTTTGAAAAGCCATATTTGCTATTCCCATAACACTACCACTATTCTAGAACACTTCTTGTGACAACATACCGTCCCAAATTGTAAGTTTCTTTGATTTTGTAGTTGTCACTGTGTTTATTCTTGATTGCAATTGCTCCAGCCAAGACTAACAAGTTGAATGTTCTGGATTAAGTAAATCATTTTCTCCATTGTGCTTCTTCTATTGTGTTTGTGCAACTTTCTCCATTGGGTTATTGTCAATGTGCACTTGTCCTTGACACACTATAAAGTTATTGAATATTAGACTCAAAATACGTAATACATATGCTATAGATGGATTTTATACTAGTGAGAGAGGTAGCAGTAGACAATACTCTGTGGACAATAATAACTTTCCTAGCGATTGCTTCAGTCGGTATAGCGAGCACCAAATAGTATGAGGTGTAATAAATACCAATGTAATTGAACAGATTAACTCGGGGCAGTTGGAGGGGCACCAGGTCGACTTCGTAACGACACAGTGCCCCTTCACCCATCCAATAGTATTAGAAAATGGATCTGCTTTACGTACACAGAGAGGGACGGAATTTCTTCTTCCTCACATTCTGCAGTGCAGCATCATATGACACTAGGATTGCCCGAGATAACTACATTGTTTGTTAATATTCCACTCTAAATGACTTACTTTCAGTGTGTATGCACTTCACTTATTGTGCTATAGTGACTGTGACACGTTTCCTTGGTAACGCTGTTCAACACCCACACCAAGATGGCGTACATACGACGCAATGCGCATGCGCCCTCATAACTAAGCAACCATAACAACACAGTTCTCACTTGCATTCCGCTTAGCAAGGAGCAGTACAAACAGCGGGGAGAATCACTGCTTTTGTAAGTGATTTTTATGTGAATTTCTATTGATTCTGTAACAGCCGGGATACAAGTGCTTTTTTATAGTCATACTGACACGACTTTTGACCAACCGAATGAACACGAACCACGCCAATTTTGCCTGTACGTGACGTCATATGCAATTTCATCATTTCAATTTGGCGGATTGACTATGGGCTAGATATATCTCTGGAATAGAAATTGTGGCAATGTATATAAGGTATTCCTAGATTCACGCACATATCTATGCTTAATTGTACACATTCGATCAGAGAAGGAATTAAGAAATTAGGAATATGGACAATATGAAAATATTGTGGTATTTTCCTAATGGTTGCCATAGTGTGAGTAATAGACATTAATATTTACATGGCGGGCAAAGCTACTGTTTATGCTCTTTTGAGCTTGAATATCTCCTGCCTTTTAACCGGGCACATGCTCGGACTCTGGCACACAACGCGCAGACAGCTACAGACCGTATACCAACTGATGACTCAGGATATTGAGCCAAGTTTTCTTAAATTCCTTAACAGCCGTTTAATGCTGGATACTGCTGTCAAGAACCTTACAAGATAACACAAGGTTGGTCCCTCTAAATTATCCATTTGTATTGCTCTTGGAAAACTATAGAACATCCTTCTAAAACATGTGTTATCTACAGATATGCGTTGGGTTTTTGAAATTGGAAACATAGGAATCTAGTGAGGCAGCATCAGCCCTGAAGAAGGATTCATTCCGAAATGCGTCAGCACTTTTTGAAACAACTTTGATACAGCCTACATATCTGGATCAACTATATATAGTAATATACATAACCTGACAGTGTGGGATTTAACACATAACTCTTTGATGTTATATTGAGATGTGATACACTGGACTATTGGAAAATGTGTTACTGCTATTTGCTAAAACCTGTATTACCAAATTGTTCTTATTTACTTGTTTTTTCCCTTCTGTGAAAATTGCGAAAAATTGTATATTCTTTTGAATGTTTGCTTCATTTTACTACATTTTGCTGATAATCACTTTTTGAAATTGCAAAGACTACAGTAGCGTTATTTTTTGACTTTATTGAAATGATTTGAAAGTATCACTGCCCCTTTGGGCTACACATTGAAACACATTGTATTCATTTGAACCTATATTAATCAGTACTTGGGATAGTTATATCCCCCAGGAGTGCACACGACAGGCTATGCTTTTTGGTAAACAATGGGGCTAGTCATAAGTTGTAAAGTCCTAAGTAAATAGTCTGTCCTCCATCCAAAAAGCAATGCTACTCTAGCCCTACCACTAACGGAAAAACAAAGAGACGACCACAAGAATGACTCCCTTCTCCTGGGAGGCTTTTCAGCAGTTCATTTTAATAAGGTATCTTCAAATAGTCTTTGGCTATTCCTCATAATAGCCCTGTAAATTCCTTCAAGGGATCTTCCCAGGCCCTTGTAAACTTGTTCTGGCCGCTCCTCAGAATTGTTCCTGATCTTCTATATTTTGTATTTTTATTTTTTTTATTTACATTGTAGCAAGAATATTCCAATAAGAACAGAGCAACAAGAAAAATGTATACCTAAGTTAAAAGTAACCCTCCCCCACCACCCACCCTCATCCCCTAACCAAGGTTACTTAGACAACTATGATGAGCTTCTGTATGACACCCACACTTTGGGCACTCTTGCCAGCTACAGGAACGAGTATGTAGAGCCCCTGAGTGACCTTCACTCTTCTTATGCCTTGTCAATTCACTAGGTCGAGTAGGTAGGATTTCAAAGCGATTTTCACTTTTATTATATAATTGTTATTCTTCTGATATATTGGCCACTCACTGGGATGAGTATTCAGGGTCCTTGAGTGATCTCTCTTCACATAACTTTGCCCCTCTCTGGGACGAGTATTCAGGATTGTGGAGTGATGTTTACGCTTCTGATATCTCTGGCACACACTGGGATGAGTATGAAGTGTCCCTGAGTGATTTTCACTCTTCTTCTATCTGTGCCCCTCATTGGAATGAGCATGCAGTGTTTTTGATTGATTTTTACTCTTCTGATATCTTTTCCACTCACTGGAAAGAGTATTGGGGTCCGTGAGTGATCTTTACACTTCTTATATCTTTCCCCTTCACTGGGATGAGTATACAAGATTTTGAAGTGATTTTTACGCTTCTGATATCCTTGCCACTCACTGGGATCTCTAAGTGATCTTCACTCTCTTTATATCTCTGCCCCTCAATGGGATGAGAATTCAGTATTGGTGAGTGATTCTCTATGCCACACTCCTCAGGTCTTCCACTCTCTCCTTTACCTGTAGTGTCAGGGGTCTGCATCACTGGATACATGTTCTTTTCTTCTTTCCATACTCGGTCAGAATGGTTCTCTGGCTTTTTTTTCTTGCTGCTTCCGACACGCATATCTGTATCTCAGTGGTATCAGTGACAAAAGTGGAGTCTCCAGGTATCTGTTCTATGTCACCACCTCGTTACTTCGGTTGTCAAATTGTGGCCCTCTTCCAAGTACTTGTTCATCACAGTACCAGGTTTTTCTTCTGGTATATCATTACATCAGTACATGTAAGAGGAGTCAGGATATTTGTTAGTCTGTTAGTATTGAACTGTGGGGGATAAAATGAAGGGAGTTCCTCATGGGAAAGGGAGTCTTTTTCTCCAAGAGGGAAATCTTGCTGTGAGGTCCCATTTACGGCCACCACTAAGGGGATTCTTGCATAGTGGGCTCACCTCACCAGCCTCACAGGAAGGCGTTCCTCCCCTTGGGGGAAGGGACTGAATCCCTTGATTAATCACACATGTCACAAAAAAAGAATATTGGTTTTGAATTCATGGAACTTTCTTCTTGAACACTCTGATGGTTGAATTACACAGAACGATCAGCATTATCCACTGGCAACATTCCTTTTCTCTGCTCTTTGCAGTTGTGTTTTATTGAAATGCAATCTACATGATTTGTGAAACCAAGCTTTACATAGTACCAATGTTGCCTCGATACCTCAACCTTCATCCAGACGCGACAGATTAATTGGCCATGGTTAAATTCCACACTACTAAACCCCACAACAGATTGGATATTGTCTTTTAACCATCTCCCTTTGTATTAAGTTAAGTCTCTGCTGGACAGTGAATAACCTCCGAATTGTTGTTTGTGACAATTGTTCCACTCTGTTTCTGTGATTTGTCTAGAGGTATTAGACTTGAATGGATTCATCAGCTTATGTACTTTCTCCATATTTTTCTTTTTTTTCTTAAATGGTTATACATAGTCCTTCATCTGTGATTAAAAAAACTACTCTTTCTTTACACCCTTGTTTTGTGTATGCATTTTCATGAACTTTTAGATGTTTTGCACACATATGTATAACATAAATTCACAGAAAATCATATTTAATATGGAAGTAACAGCATCAAATAACATGAGAAAGAACAGATTAACAATTTTCCAAGGCTGCCATTTTGAATGTCCACCATTACTGTTAGGAGAAAAATCTAGGATGGCCTCATAGCCAAAATGAAACCTTTACATATGTAGTATCTGTACCTCAAGTTTCATGCTTCTATCATCAATAACACAATTCTTCCAAACATTTCACCTATCTGCTTTACTAGTGCATATGTCTGAGGAGGGCCATTGATTTAGAAACAAAGAGAACAGGAGAATATTGTGACAGTTGTGTCAAAAACAGAAGCTGAGAAGAACTATTCCACAAAAGAAAAAAATGAGCATTTTTGTTTGGGTGCGAGAGTACTTTTGAACATATGTGTGGGTCACAAAGTACTTATTAGCAATGGATCATAAATCCCTGATACATATATTAGCACCCGGGGCGAGGGGTGCAGCCAATCAAGTTCCTTGGTTCATAGGCTGATACGCCCAGTCTAACCTTGCTTTCCATTGACCCTGTTGGCTGCTTTCCCTGACTGCTCAGCCATCTTCTCTTCACCCACCCACCCTTTCCCCTTTTTTTTTTTACTCACCAGCCCCACTTACCTAATTGTGTTGGTGGCACCGCCCGCCCTCGCCACAACAGGTCCTCTGCATCTTGCTGTGCTTGCCACCATGGTAATGGAAAAGGGGTTCTGTACGGACCACTGTCTTCCACAACCATGGCGGCCATCTTGTCACAGAATTTCCACGCAATGAACGGGAACCATGTGCATCCCGTTCTTTGAATGGAAATACTTTTTTTAACACCCAGGGTTAGTGCTTTGGTAACCCGGGATGCTAATAGCATTAGGAACCTGTTCCACGGGCTATACCAGGAGGTAAATTTCCGGCGCCTCATTGAACATACTTGCTTTGCTCTGGCCTTTAACTTGGGCTGCTGGGCCATTACCCCCACATTATAACTTGTGCAACGGGTCACTAATGCTATATTATGCTCTCTGGGAACAAATGCGGCAAAGCCAAGACTGCCCAGAATATAAGCAAAGCTTCAGGAATATACATACACCATTCTTCACATTCCAGGCTGGAATAATCTGCAAGCTGATTGCATGCCAAAGATCCACTTAAAGGCAGGAGATTATGACACAAGGATCAATGCAAAGTGGCTTAATTTCAGGATATATGCATGGAAGAGATTCCCACCCTGATCAAATGACGATGGACTGAAAAAATGAACAGGCCTGTGCTAAGGCTAGATAAATGGAACAAAACTGGTTTGCCAGATGAGAGGTGAGTTTCAGAAGATCTATGTTCATATTTGGTAGGTTTCTTCAGAGCTATTTTTGATTGGGCACGTGATACTCAGAAATGGCAAAGCTATACCACCTCTGGGAATCTGGCAAGCAATGACAGAGAGCACATTTGGGTCACCTATGAGTCCTCAATGACTAAATCAAAGTGAAACATACTTGTGGCCCAGGACGAATACGGAAATAGGTACTGCATTGATAAAATACCCTGAATGGTTGAATAAGTGACAAGTGCCTGCAACGTAGCCAATCATCTTTACTTAATACTGAAATACCGGGCAAACATAGGATTGGGGTTTATTGGCCCACAGGAAGCAATATTTTTAGAGCATAGGCACAGCATTGTCATAGTGGTCTCTTTATCAAAATTAATAGAATACTATTCACAGGGTCCAAATTCAGTACACTAGTGAAGTAACTCATAAATGCCACGTTTTTACAGAAGATGGGTGAGCACTAGTGAAATAATGAATAAGTGTCAGTGTTTCCAAGAACTTATGCAAGAACTGTAATCTGCGAGAGTGCGGGGGAACACACAAATATGTACGAGACTGAGGAAAGGCTTGCAGACAATATCACTCCCTCTGTGACCGAAGGATCTGAAAAAGTAAGACCCATGCCTGAATCAAAAGTCTGGGGGTCAACCCAGGTGTTAAAAGAAACCTTGTACAACAGCTATGTGAAGTGGATAATCATCAAAATGCCAGCAATTCCATTGCTGAAGAATGCAGACCACAATGAAGCAGAAAAATGCCTGAGCGGTTCGAGGAGTTTGGAGATGGACTATTTTCATTACTTTCTGAATTGAAAAGAGGAAGGTGGAACTACAGGTCTCATGAGATGAATAGGCAATTTGCCGTAGTCTTGCGAGATCTGCAGGAGGGGAGAAAGTAAATGCAACTGGAGAGAGAGACAAGAGAAGCAGTATGGCTGGAGCTGAGTGCTGTGGTGTCTGATTCTTTAAGAAGACACATGTGGTGGTGCTCCGGAGCATGTTATTAATAAAAGGGGCATGTCATTTGCACAACAGCATGCCTGTGGAGCCCGCACCAACAACACTGTGTTGTGTGAGCTCTGTTGGCTGGGGGGGCTTAGGGCATGACACAGGGACCTGATGGAGTGTCAGGCGCACACACAACACTGGCAACGAGGTAGTCGCAGTTGATCACACAGACCTGCAGTATCAAAGCTGCAGTGAAGTCAGAATGGAACAGCAATGTTTCATGTTTGTTTCACCCCACAGGATCAGTGCCATTGCCACGATCAGCGCCATTTTGTGGTCATGTGGTGAGGGAGGTTGCGGCTCATATTGGAGTGCTTGTGCGCCTCCCACGTACAATTTTTGGAACCCCACTGTGGGGATGAGACTGTCTTGTTAAAGCAGCAGCATTTCTCCAAGAAGGAAAGGGTGAGGGGGATCCAGGGATAAGTAGTGGACAGAACAAAGTCCATGTGTGAGACACACCATCATAGGGCGTGGAAGAGAACGCCCCTGTGTTTCACCCCACCACACCAATCTGTAGGCGCTGTGGGTGGTGGAAGGTGTGCACACAGGCCTGCTAGCACGCTCAATATTTTCAAGTGAGTTGCGGCCCGTGACAGAAAAAAGGGTGCCTGTGAGCTCACCATCATGGCAGGCAGCCATCAAGCAGGCGGGGTGCCTGTGCCAGCAGTCCCTGGTGCACCTGGAGGGGCTTGAGCCCCATGACAGAATTTGATGTGTCAGGGCCTCTGTTGAGTTTGGGCCCGAGATGGAAGACATGGATGAACCGCATAGACATTTATTTTAAGGACACCGGAGAGACGGGTGAGGAGAGCATGGTGGCCATGCTGTTATACTCTGCTGCACCAGCTGTCCATCAAATTTACCAAATTCTTCAGCCTGCTGATGGAACATATGCTGGGGCAAAAAAATGCGCAGCATGAACACTTCATGCCCCTTTATGCCGAGATGGAAGACATGGATCAACCGCATAGACATTTATTTTAAGGACACCGGAGAGACGGGTGAGGAGAGCATGGTGGCCATGCTGTTATACTCTGCTGCACCAGCTGTCCATCAAATTTACCAAATTCTTCAGCCTGCTGATGGAACATATGCTGGGGCAAAAAAATGCGCAGCATGAACACTTCATGCCCCTTGCAAATGTAGATTACGAATGGTGCGTTATGTGCAGTGCGAAACAGAAGGACGATGAGTCCCTGGACACGTTTCCTGGTCACCTTCGACATGTGGGCTGTTATGACCCATTCTAATGTGCCCCACTGCATCACTTTACAAATGGGGAATGAAACAGACCAAAATGGATGCGCTGACTCCTGTGCGTGCACAAATCTGCAAAACTGCATTTGGGTCACCACAACAAAAATCTGCACACCCTGCCACACACCATCAAGGTGGGGGGGGGGTGAAAAACAGAGTTCTCACTGCAGGAGCATGCCAGTGGGTTCTGTTACATTCAACATATAGAAAAGCAGCAGGATTGTGCTGAAAACCGAAAATGCCTTTTAAAATGTAGCTCTGCAAGCTTCAAAAGTGCTGTTTTTGGTGCTAGATCCATTTATTTTCCATTGAATCATTGAGAGTAAGAAGGGTACTGAAATGTCAGGATCATTAAATGTGGCCAGAGGAACTCGGCCTCATTGATTCACAGCAGTCCTGAAAAGTATCTAAGAAAAAGGCAGTCCAGGAACATTTGTTTTCAGTTCCACGGGAAAAATATGGCTAAAATTGCAACATGTAACAACTTCAGCTGCACAGACAGAAACTATAAACAAAGGCTGGATACATGTAGCAAGACTGCAAACAAAGACCAGTACTCAAGGGAATAACTGGTGCTGAATAAAATGTATGTGCTGCATAGGAAAAGCTGATTTTAAGACTCAGTTTAATGTGCTTTTCCAGGAATGAAGTGCAAAATCACCTGTTTTGAAAGCATGTTTTTGTTTAAAGGTTTAATTCTTTGAGAATGATTAAGGATTGCTAATGTAAGAATCCCCTATAAACTGTGTTCATTTTATATGTTTTAATGAAAGATGTAGGTAACTTAAAGTTAAAACCCAGTCTTGAGTTAATTAACTATTACAATTCTCCTTTGACAGTCCTCAGCCTGGGAAAGTTGACACTTCACTGCTGGCAGGAAGGCCTAATTGCTGTGGGGAGGTCTCGCATGATCATGACAAAGGACTCATCAGATTTTCGTCTGGGCCCCAATCAAATACAATGGCAGGCTTGAACACTCATCTCTAGAGGGGAGGGTCAGGATGTTCCATTCTCTGGGAAGAGCCTTCTCAGTGAACTTGAAAGGACTGGCCATTTGCTCACTTGTGAAGAAAGAAGAAAAAAAAAACCTGACTTGTGATTTTGCAATTTGCCTATTTTGCCACAGAACTACATGACATTTAACTTGGCGGCAAAAATAAGTAAAGGAATACAAAGTACATTCATTCAAACCTGAATTTAGGATAGACAGTTGAAAACTTGGTAGGATTTCTTACGGCATAAGGAACAAAAGTTATGCAAAAACACTAATTGCGGAGAGACTATTAATGCAGCAAATCTAATATTGTGTACCCATGATCCAGGGGTGATTGCACATATATGTACTGAGTTAGGAATTGTTAGGCCAAACCTCTATGATTAAAATTGCTAAAATTCAATAGAAAGACTATGCCAAGTCCTACCAACTTTGGAGTTAGATGTAAATATGACCCACACAATATGTAATGTATGTGTCCGATTTTATTATATGGCATAAGTATATAAATGTGTATTTGTGGGACAGTGAAATTTTGGTCGAAATAACTGTGGGATGTCCCAAGTCACATCATAAAATATGACAACTCTTTCTGTCATCCAACCAGCAAAGAGCAAGGAAGGAACTGTGCCTTTGACCACTCATAGCCTTGTGGGTGTGGGTTGTAAGCCTGTCCCTACCATAAACTGAGTGATGTCACTTGGCAGGATAAGTAAGGGAACCTCACAACACACAGACACACACTGATTCCTGACTCCATCCCGATTTCTGCGTGATGCTCTGTTCCTGACTTTGTCATCTTGTTCCTGAATTCTTCATCTTGCTACTGATTCCAGATTTCTTTACCAAGCCAAGGCCTCATCATTTGCTGAACTCTTTTTCAGCTAGGCCCAAATCCTGAACCATCCCAAACTTCAGGAAGGCAATTTTGATCCAGTCTGGCTTGCTACCACTAATGCTTGCCTGCTGAAACTCGCCATCCCACTGATCTACATTGTCCAGCAACCAGAAGGGAAAATCCAATCCAGTCCAGACTGAGGTGCCAGTCCACTTGACCAGAACCGCCCAGCTGACCTTTCCCTCCAGAAGTGCCCTGCTGTCTGTAGACCCGATCCAGATGACCAGAACCCTGATGGTCCAAATCTTAATTTAAAGTTGACTGTAAGTATCAATAGGAATCCTAGTAACCCATGGTATATTTTCCTTGTCCTATCCCAATCTATAACCCATCCTCTCTTTAACTTAAAAACATATAATATTGTCACACCAGTCTTGAACATTGCCTTTGAGTCCTTGTGCTAGTAATCATTTCTTGAAAATCCTTTTGTCTTGTGAAATCCCAAACCCTTAAAATCATCCCACGGGTAATCTGACTGAGTCCTCCAAGACGGACACGGAGGTGCTGGGGTTGGTTTCCGTGGACCACTCTGGAGCTTACTGTGTTTCAAACTGGTAATCAGCCCGAATACCCTAGTTTAGAGCATAATTGTCATTGTAAAAACTGATTTCTCTTTTCATTTTCGCGCCTTTATTTTGAAAAACACCTCTCTTTCAAATATGCATAACTTCCTCAATTGTATAGCTAGAGACTTAATTTCAACTCTGACTGAAACCTAAGACCTGTAGCTACATCCACAACCACTGTGACCAAGAACCACATACAGAAATATTATATTTGACCCGTATATATTGAAATTCGCATAGTGAAAATTAGGCAGGAATTTGCATTTTTGCAAAGGTTTTCCAGGTGTGTTTCCCCATTCAAAGTATTTCCAAACTTTCATTCTGATTTAAAGTGTGTACTGTTGCTCATATGATAGTATATGTTTGTTATAATCTTTTTCGTGTGGCTTCCATAGGAATTTATATCAATGTAAGGATGTTTGCACACTTTTCATCGTTTTCCTAAGCCATTTTCAGCTGTCATTTCAAAAGTATAAATTTCCAAAATGTTATTCTTTCTTGTTTGGGGAGGGACAGTTGCATTTAAACCCTATAAACTGTTCCATATTCCTGAATACCTGCTGATTACTTACATCTGTGTAGAATTGCTTCTTTGTGAGTTGAGAAATTTGCAGGGGACAATCTTAACTTAAGCGCTATCTTTTCAACAAGCCAAAACTGTTCTTTTCCCTGTGTTTTATCTGCCTTACCTTCTTTCTGATTTGTATTGTCACCACATTGGTGATTGCTGCCCCATATATTAAAATATGTGTTTGATTTGAATTTTAAATAAATAAATAACTAAATAAATAAATAAATCTTACCTTTACCAACCAGCCTGATTCCTGGTTCATTGTGACCTGGGTGTATTTTGAGGAGGGGTGTGATATGAGTGGTAAATCACTCAGATTATTGAACCTATATACAAAATAATATAATAATTTCATTTGTGCACTGCATGCTAGGCTGAGACCTGGGTGTATTGCCTGATTGAAATCCTTAACAGACACATGGCAATATCGTGCGCCTGGGACAATGAACAGGCAATGATACGTAATCAGCTCATGAAAGGATGCGCCTTTGGGAAACTATGACATCAAGTGTTGAGAGAACCAGGCCTCATGCTGCCACGAATACTAGACCTTGGATGATCACATGAAGTGGCAGAGACGAGGGCATCCAAAATGGACGCTGCTCTCCAACCAGGCAAAGTCGAGGAAGTCTGTGCTGTTGGGTGTGGTCAAGTAATGAGAGGGGCACATCGTCCAGTGGGGGGTGCCAAGGGACAGGGATAGCAGAGCACCTGAGTCATGTCTGAAATGCGGGTATGATCTGCCACACCCGGCAGAGTGCTGTGCGCAAGGAAAAGCATGCGAGGTTGTGGCACAATGGACCACTATGCACGCATGTGCCATGCACCTCTGCTGGTGGTGGTGCATCGGAGGCCCATTCAAGCAGGTTTTTTCAGACAACAGCACCCGTCCAATGAGGCCCATGTGGACCAAGAAGATGAGAGAGTCACCATTGAGCCTGTAGAGGACGAGGGTGATGATAATATTTTCTTCATTTCCAGCCTTAATGTGCTTAAATCAAAAGCCTGACGATAACCAAAGTGCACTGCACAGGTGGACGGTATTATTGGCCTCTGGTGCTTCTGAGAACAGGATGGCCAAGGTACACTACAAGGCAATGGCTGAGCCCCCGCCTTGCATCACCGGAGAGCATGCATTTTTACATTCGGGGGAGAAAAACCTATTCCACTAGTGGGAGCCTTCATCGCCAAAGTTGAGCATGGTGGCAGTTCAATCAGGGCCCGCTTCTACATCACAGATGTGAGCCAGAATACATTGTTGAGCTGGTGGCCGGAGGAGCCCTAGGGATTGTCAGCTTCATCTACAGGGTGTATGTAGAGGATCTACAAGACATCCTCCAGAAATTTCAGCAACTCTTCGAGGGGATTGGCCAGATGGTCGGTGAGCGAGTGAGGCTGCACATCGATGAGCCAATCCAACCAGGGGCCCTGAAACACTGAAGGATTCCATTTCATCTACGAGACCTTGTAGACCAGGAACTGGACAAAACTAGTGAGGTTGGACATCATTGAGAACGTAGATGCTCCGATACCCTGGGTATCTCCCATAGAGGTTACCCACAAACCCAAGCAGCTTGACTCGGTCAGGATCTGCGTGGACATGAGCCTACCATACAAGTCCATTAAAAGGGAGAGGCACCTTACACCAACAATAGATGACAACATCACAGAGCTACACGGTGCAAGGTTCTTTTCCAAACTGGACCTGAAAATGGTGTACCACCATGTCGTATGATACCCAGACACCAGATACATTATGACATTCACCACGCACTGTGGGCTGTATCGGTACAAACACCAGAGCTTTGATGTGTCATCGGCAGCATAGGTGTTTCAAAACCTAATACGTGGAGGCCTGGTGGAGTTGGATGGTGTCCTCAACAACAGTGATGACATCCTGGTGTTCGCCAAGTTAGAAATGGAACACATGTCATGCCTTGTGAAGACCCTCCAGAGCATTCAGGCATTGGGCCTAACAATGCACAAGGAGAAATGCGTGCTCCTGCGAACAGGCATTGAATTCTTTGGATTCATCTTCAAGGAGGGCGGAGTGTCACTGAACCCCAAGACTGTCAAAGAGATCGTGGAGGGCGAAGCCCCCGGAGAAAGTGATGGAGGCCACCAGCTTCCTGGGCATGGTCATGTACTGTGGCAGTTTCATTAGGAACCTGCCCATGAGGTCGGAGCCCCTGAGGAGCCTCACATGAAAGGGTTCCACCTGGCAACGGGGCCCTCTAAAACAGGCCACGTTCGATGATGTGAAGGGGGCACTCACAGCCGAGGACACAATGGCATTCTTTGACCGCTACCTATCGTCTGAGGCGGATGCTAGCACATTTGGACTGGGAGCAGTCCAGATGCAGAAGGACAACCGCAGGGAGGACCAGCCCATAGCTTATGCTAGCCAGCCATTGTCAGAGACCGGGCAATGATATTCTCATATAGAACAGGAAGCTCTGGCAGTACTGTGGGTGTGCCAGCACTTCCGCCAGTATGTACTTGGTAGGCCAGTGACGGTAGTGACAGACCATAAGCACATACTGCCAATCATGTCTTGATGGTCCTCCAAGACACCCGCGCGTGGATCGAATGTTGAATGCTGGCCTTGTTGGAGTACAGAGTGTCACTCATCTACTGACCAGGGACCAACAATGTGGCGGACTATCTATCATGGCATCCCCGGGCCTGAAGGGACAAAGACGACGAGGCAAGTGTCGAGGATGCCGACGAATACATCCAACCTCTGGTGGAGTATGCCACCCCGAACTTCATGCCCATTCAAGAGCTACCCCGCAACAACAACACGCTAATCATGAAACCACCTGAGCAGTTATATCTTGGAAGGTTACCTGAAACCCGTTCCTATCCCCCCTGACCCTCAGCATCCCCTCCCGAGCTGAGATAGCTCACACCGGAACGCACAACCAACATATGGAGACAGTTATTGTTGTTTATGTTTCTTTTGTACCTTTCTTTCTTTCTTCTCCTCAATCTCTTCCTTTTATTTCTTAAGAATAAATGCCAGCATGCGCATGTTCCTATGTTAAAATGCCAATAAAGACATTTACAAATAAAATTCAAGAGCTACAGAAGGTTTCCGAGGGTGATGAGTGTTTTCAGATCCTAAGAGACATGCTACGATGAGGGGAGTGGAAATCAGTACTGGAGAGATTAGGAAAAAGGATTCAGGAAGCTCAAATGACCCTACAGAACCTCTGGAGAGTGCGGGAGGAACTGACATTTGTGGAATCGACCTACTGTTGCGGGGAGATCAGATGGTCGGGCCAGCTGGCAAAATCCTCCAGGTTATTGAGCTGGTACACCGGGGACACCAAGGGATGGTCAAGCCCAAAGCCAGTTTTGGTGTGGTTCCCCGACCGGGAGAGGCAAGTGGAGGAGTGTGTGGCATCATGTGTGTGGTGGTAGGCAGCCTCTCCAGTGTAGAGAGACCCCCAAATTGAGTGTATGCCTCGGGGAACACGTCCATGGGAGACGGTGCATGATGATTTTGGGTCCGCGCAGAGGGTAGTTCACTTCTTATTGGTGGTAGACCAATGGTCAAGGAACCCCGAAGTGGAGTTTCTGGACTCTGTGGCATTTGATGATTTGGTGGTCGCCCTTGAGAAAATATTTGCAACACATGAGTTGCCACACACCCTGTGCTCAGACAATGGGCTGCCGTTCCAAGGTGGGAGCTTTGCCCAGCTCATTGAAGTGAACGCTGCCTGCCATCACTGGAAGGTCACACCAGTCTGGTGAAGCAAAAAGAGTTATGAGGACTTTAAATAAGGTCTTCGGGATTGCCCATGGGCAAGGCCAGAGCCTTTGACGTGTACTGTACCAGTTCCTTTGGGAGTACAGAGCGACCCCTCATAGATTCACCAGAGTCACCCATCTCAAAGCCTTGTTTCAAAGATACCCGAGGGGCCTTCTACCGGAGGCCATACCAAGGGAGCCGGCGATCATAGACGATGACCAGGTGGAGCACGACAGAAGGCAACAAACAGGGGCTGAGAATGAGAGACGAGGGCTTAGACAACATCAGCTTGCCCTGGGTGATGAGGTACTGGTACAAAACCGACATCCTCGAGAAAGATGTCACTGACCTACGAGCCCAATCCCATGTACATTGTTGAAGTAAAAGGATTGATGATAACTGCCTCAGATGGAAGATTGATGGTCACAAGAAACACCCGTTTTTTCAAGAAGATGGGAGAGAATGTTCGGCCGGAGGCCATTTTAAGGAGAGACCGTACCGGGGAACCTGATGAAGGTGGAGAGAGACGGTTTGCACACCAGGTTCCCTGGATCAAGGGGACACAGGTGAGGAGAGTCTGAGCCTGAAAGGGGGCAGAAGGTATCAGAAAATGAGAAGGGGGAGGTCTGTCGGATTCGGGAACTCCTAAAATTAACTGTATGGTGGTCCACAGAGTTAAGTTACCCATTGTGGTAGTTTCAGCTGAATGTTATGCACATGTTGGGGTGGGGAAATCTCGGTTTATGTAACTGCAAAGATTGCTGAGTATCACCTATGTTTACAGTTTTATTGTTGTTGAGTGTCACCTAGGTTTACAGTTTTATTGTTATGGCAAAGGAGGGGTGTGGTGTCTGTGTCTTTAAGAAGACACACACGGCAGAGTGACGTAAATATGCAGCGTGTGATTATTGAAAGGGGCACGTTACGTGCGCAACAGAAAACCTGTGGAGCCCAAACCAACAACAAAGTGTCTTGTGAGCTCTGTTGCCTCGGTGGTTTAGGGTGCGGTGCAGGGGCCTGATGGAGCATCAGGCTCACCCACAACAGGTGCTCTGAATGGGCGAAGTGGCTGTACATGATGTAGATGAACGTTATTTTAAGCACTTACTAACCAGTACTGCACACTATATTGGAAATGTAATTTGAGTGAATCTACTAACTATGCTGAATGGATCATACTAAAATGCCTGTATGTAGACAAACATGCTATTGTCAAATTTCAAATATAAATTGAATAATTTCTTTACACTGCAAAGAACTCACCCTGAGACAGATTAGGTGCATCACACCCACATTACCACACACTAGGCCTGATATAGGATTGACGCTGCAGGTTTCTTCCATCTACCCGAAGTAAAAGAAAAATTGATTGAGTTAGTGGCCTACTCGGAGAAGATAAGCGATTGGTATGGTTTAAATGGTCCTAACATTTTTGTTTCACAGAAATTCCCAAGTGGCAAAATGTTGGACAAAATTATGGTTAGACAGGTGGTTCTGGCAATGGTGCTGTTCGAAGGGCAGATAGCGAGGTGCTGGATGTGCACCAGACTACTGTCAGTTGGGGCTTAGTTACGGGAACTGATAAAAAGGGTGAGAGTGGAGGAGTTGCTGCTTAAGGAGAGGGTGATGAGAGGAGGGGCTAGAACAGAATAAGATCCATGTTGAGGTGTTTTTAAGTTCCTGGGAAATCAAAACAAGTAAAATGAGGAGCATAGTTAAGACTTTCTGTGTGACGTCTGAGTGTACTGTTGATGTTAGATCTGTGTCCCCAGGTACTTTTTTGTGGTGTGCCCCTTTACTTGCGCCAAATGTCCTTATTCTCCTTGTGAGTGGACCTGCGAGACATAGTTTTGGGGTTGCATGGTTTATGGGATTATGGGTTTGTTGTGCTGCTTTTGAAAACTTTTTAAATAAGCATGGTGCATATGAAACGTATTTTTCACTTCTTTAGTTTCTTCTTTCTTTCTTTTCTTCCTTTTAAAATACACACCCAGGGGTCAAGTCCTAAAAATTAAAGCGGGGAGACTCATCAACAAATTCAATGGAATGTGATGTCGCCAGAAATTAGCATATCAAAGTGAAATATGCACATTTCATTAAATTGGCTTTGCATAACCACCTGAATTGCACTGGATGAATGCCATTTGTCTTTCATAAAATCAACACACACACAAAACCAAGAGAGGATATTTTCTTCGGATAGTGTTTTTGAAAACTTTAAAAGGTGTGCATGTTTTAAACTCCAAGAAATTATACAAATGTTTTCCCTGGAACTTGCAGGACCGAAATGGGACATTTCACCTTTAGTTGTTTGTTGTTTTTCATCAGGTTATATAGTGCAGTGGTGAAGTGGCTGTCCTGCAAACCTGACGACTGTGGTTCAAAGTCAGCTTTAATTCATATATTCCAAGAGGGCATTCAATGGTCCTCATTTTAGCTGGCCGGAGACTGAGTCCACCCTCGTGTAGCCTCGACTTGAGCCCTGTGCACACCTCGATTTACCAGCACGTTAAGAAATGCTTCCTGTGATCCTTATGAAAGTTGAAATATAATGGATTGTACAAGGATGCATTTCTTATGCAGCAACCCAAACCATTTGAGTAGACAATATTTTGCTCACAATGAGGACTACAACCACTGGTAATAGCATGTGTTTCAAGCACGCTGTGGATGCCTTCTCAGGCATTCCATTTCTCCTGGGTCTCACTACCCTACTCCTCCTGCCCCCATAGAGTGACTAGAATTTGACACAAAACAAGAAGTCAGGCCACCAGCATAAAGGTAGGAAGACAATCGAGAGTTGATGTACTAGAATGGGGTGGGAGGGGATTGTGACATTCTAGGTTCTGCCATGAAGATGTTTTCTCAGCAAACCCTACGACAGACAGTTTCTTCATGTGGCTGGTAAATGCATGTTTTCTGGTTCAAGGCCACATGGGAAAACAAAAGAGGTGATGGCTGGAAGGTTTTAAATTAATCCTAACCCCTGGCATTGCTCTGGGCAACCCTTCAGACCATAGTTCTTTGTCTCCGAAGCCATTACAAAAGGAGACTGACCATATGCAAATCAGGGTTGGTGCCACCCAAAAAGGAGACAGCTGTGATGCAGGCTTTAATTACTGATACAAACAAAATCACCAAAGTACTATACTCTGTAGATTTCAAACAATTATACAATCATGGTTTGCTTGGTTGGTGAAGAAGCTTTTTAATCCATTGCTTCTAGATGGATTTACTCCAAGACTGAAGATTGTGCTTGTCCCTGCCAGCAGATGGTACCAGCACCACAGATTTATGTATTTATTTAGTTAGTTAGTTATGGGAGGGTCAATGCTCTATTAATAATCACAAAAGAATATACAATAGATAAGAAAAGATAAGAAATCAGATTTGAAAGGAAGCAGTGAGCTTCTTACAATGGGGTGAGTATGAGGGACATTCTGACCAGGTTCTCCAGAGGAGTAAACGGAACAGTCACTGTGGACAATACATAAGTGAACATACATAGATTAAGGACCACCGATATTGGACATTTGTAAGTGAGGGTAGGCGATATATATCCAGCTGTGCACAGGATGTGACCATGATGGGTGACGTGGATAGATTTGTGAACCATGAGAAGACATTTAAATATGACCCCATTTTGCATCGTCAGCTATCCAGCCTGTTGACGGTAGGAGGAAGTTGGTGTGAAGTGAGGGCGCTCAAAGAGAGTACTGGTATCAAAGTTAATGATATTGTCGAGAGGACAGGAAACATAGTTGGACAAGCCAAAGAGAATGCTAGCACAGTAGACCAGTTTAGAGAAGACAAGAGGAGTTAAGAGATGCTTGGCGGTGTTGAAATGGAAGGAGGTGCCTGATTTTGCTAATATTTCAGAGGTCGAGGCAGGCTGCTGTCTTGGGTCTGCTCCTCTTTACACTCATCACCTCTGCTCTTGGGACATACCAACTCTTGGTGGACACCCAAATCTTTTCTCTTTTCCTGAACTCCCCTCTGATATCTGTACCAACATTTCAAACTGTATCTCTGCCATTAAATAGTGGATGGCTTTGCACTCTGATGTTAAACTCTACTCACAAAGAGGTGCTCTTCTTCCTGCCAAAAGCTCTCTTTCATCTCTTCCTTTGTCTATCCATTTCCTACCTGGCACTCTCCCCTGCTCTTCTTCAGCTAGAAACCTCTGCATCATTTATGACCCTTCCCACACTTTGTCTGCTTTCTTCTCCAAAATATCTCTAATGACTGTCATATGCTCTTTAATTCATTGTGCTGTTTGAGACAAGGAAGACATAGCATCCTCCCTCTCTTCCCATGTCTCTTTGAGCATATGAAATGCATCCTGAGGTTCTCGTCCACATAGGAGTTTGAACTCTGAAAATCCTGGGAATGTTTGAGGGTCTTTTCTGATCGCGAATAGGGCCCAGGGAATCATCATGTCCCAATTTCTTCCATTCTCCTCGACTAGCCTTTTTAAGAGGTTTTTAAAGGTTTTGTTGAAACGTCAACCAAGACTACTGTCTGGGGATGGTACACGGATGTCCAGAGTGGTTTCATTAGAAGGATTTCCTTCACCTCTGCCATAATCATACTCATGAATGCCATACATTATTCAGTAACACTATGTGAAACAAAAATGGAATGACGTGCTTTAATATTTGCTGGGAAGTGGAAAATTCCTATGGGTATTACATAGCATAGTCTAAGATAACCAATATATATATATATATATATATATATATATATATATATATAGATTCCCAAGTCAAGAGGGTTTTAGAGGTTCCACAATATCCATCTAAATCCAGGAAAAGGGGACATCTACTATTGGTAATGTCTGCAAGGGGATGGGAGGAGGTTTATGTTGGTCAGTCTTTTGGCACAAGGGGGAGGTTAATACAAAATGTGTAATGTCTCCAAACATAACTGGCCAATAGAATCTGCTCACTATATGAACCTGGGTTTTGGATGCTCCTAAGTGCCCCGAGGTGAGGTGTGTGTGCCGTATCTCGAGTACCACTCAGTGGTAACTCTTTAAGACCACAATCTGGGACCTAGATATCCCTTCATTGGTTACATCCCCTCAATATAGCAAGCCTTGTTTAATGAAGAAAAATGGGCAACCTTTGTTCCCTCCTTCTTCCTCTGGGGTAGATTTGAAGAGGGCCTCAGCTAGTCTTGGATAATTATGCTGAGCGAGTGCCAAATTGGGTATTATTTCTACCTCTTCTGTATCTTCTCAAGGAGCGATGGCTTATACATGTGGGTCAGTAACCATATCAGCATTCTTCTTCAGGGCCATCCACTACATCAAGGAATACTGATTTTTCTAAAATCCCTTGGGCCACCTCTATCTTCTATCTTAACATAAGGATTTTGCCATGATATAATATGATATGGCATTTATAACACGCCTGTACACAAGAGTTTCTATAATCAGAATCCATGACTCCCACTAGGACATCTAGCCCATGTTTCCAGGCTAGCCCAGATTGTTATGTCATGCAGATATAGAGGTGCAGAACAGGCTGCACTGGTGTACCATTAGAAAACAGAGAGGAGCCGGGTAAAACTGCCCATATGCATGGCCAAGAGACAGTCACTGCAGGGGTGCCAGAAAGCTCTGACATGCATGAGCACCAATAACAAACCCCAATAGGCCACCAGACACTGAAAGGGGGGACGTATCCACCTTACCCGGGTAGAATAACACAGGGATACCCAAAGTCAAGCCTCATAACAGGAACACACAAGCTTACCACTCTGGGGTGCCATATCTGCTCTATGGCAGCCACACATGGGGAAATTGGATGGGGCTTAGGCCACTACTTATTACTTTCAAAGGCACATATATGCTTAGGGTGGGGGGGACCAGGACAGATTGGTCAGGGAAATGAAACCAATCCCCCCTCCCTTTCCCCTTGCACTTATTGGTCTCGCACATGCATGATCTGAAGGACACAATGCCTAGTAAGATCGCTTGTCTTATTCATCCTCTGTCTTACCTCCCTTGTCTTGTCATGCCTAGAAACACTTGTGTACAGCCGCGTTTTAAATCACTTATATCATATCATATTATATCTAGGAGGAGTGAAAATATGAGGAAAGAGCAGGAAGCAGGAAGTGCATTTTTTTGGATGAGGTCAGTGGTGAAATTGGAGAACGACCAAGAGACCAACAGGAGGGAGAAAAGAGTGTCAAACTGTGGAGTAAATCGCTGGAGCAGGGGAGGTATTGGCTATAGAGTAGAAGTGGTACTGCAGTGTAAGCGTGCATGTTTGGTGTGGTGAATGTATAGAAATGCTACTATAATGAGTAAGTGTGGAGTGAATGGTACAGAGTGAAAGAAGAGTGTTTGAATAGTTTGGGTTTAGAGTGGATGAGGAGGGAAGTATTAGTGTGGAGGAGGGGAATTGTGGTGTCGAGGAGGGGAGTAGGAGTGTAGAGGAGAGAGTAGTAGTGAACGTAAGGGAGTAGTAGTCACAGGAGGAGTAACATCAAAGGATGGAGGCAAGATCGAGGAGGGCTGAAACATCCAAAGGACAGGGGAAGGTGGTAGGCGTAAGAAGGTGAACCGAGCAGTCAGAGTAGAAACAAAGTGATGAGGGTGAGCATGATAGGAAAATCCTTGATCAAAACAGTGAAAGTGTAAGGCACTATCCTTTATCCCATTTGAGCACTAACAATGTAATTGAATAGGGACATTTAGCAAGCCCCTGGGGGAGCCTTAGATTTAAAAAAAAAAAAAAGAAAAGCTGAATTGGCCTTTAGGTCCTCACCACCAGGACAGGCCAGACTGTAGAAAGTAAGGTTAACCTTCCTTAGTTATCAAGCCGGGGTCAGGGATGCCTTGGTTAGGGAGAAGGATCAATACTAAATGAGAGAGAGAGTGATGGCCATAGGGCAACAAATAGGACAATACAAAACATTGAACCATCTCTGTGACTTGGATTGATTAGTGGGTCATCTGTGACACAGGTTTATGATTGTAGCCAGATATTCTCTCAGGGGTAGAACAGATGTTGGTGCTTAATTACAAGGTCAAACTCCATACCAGAAATATGGGATAGTTCCTCAAAAACAGGTGCATTTACATTCACCTTTCAGTGGAGATACAAGCACACACATGATAAAAATCAATGCACAGTTGTGGGCCCAACAATGTGTATTTAAGACCCTCTTCTATCCCAAACACACAAATCAAGACCATGTAGCCAGTAGCAGACACACATTTGGGTTCCCCTATCTAATGCTCTCCATAGCCCTCCAGAGAAAAGTGTAGCAGCAGTGGACATAGAATACACAAGGGCAAAGATGATGGAAACGTGTGGTGTGGAGGCTGACCATCACCGGGGGCACTAATAGAACAAATATTTTCCACTGGATCAACAGGGAGATCATTTCCAAAACACTCAAAAGAGATCCAGGCCAAGATCCAAAGTGGTATCAACATCAGAATTGCTGGCACGCTCCAGCACACCACTTGCATGCTGCATGACATGTCACAACGAACATACATCAAAGTTCCAGAACAGGTGCCCAGCACACTTTTGTGGCATGCCACCAGCACATCTCCTTGTCCACTACCCATGCTGTAGAGAATGACACCAAAGGATGTGTCCACACCATTGGCCTCTTGCTTATATACACATCTTTGGACATATCCAATAATGCATTGGTACCCGATGTGATGAAGTCCCTGCCTTTCTCTTGGGATGTTGGGGGTGGTTACAGGGGCCATTAGTCATGACCCATAGCATGATGGCCCCAGAGATGGTATACATGCTCAGGATGACCCCACCATACCCAGTCTCTATGGCAAAGGACTGTCACTGGAGGCATGCCCATACTACGTATGTGCCTTTTAGATAAGCCTTGGTGGATAAACCGCATTGTGTTGATGCAAATTTCACATCTCTTGTTCAGACTGTTTGCCAGGGAAACAACATACGCACCAGCTAGCCCAGCCACTGCATCAGTCGAGTGGTGGATTGATACACCAGGGGTGTCCAGCAGGCAGTCAATAAACCATGACCATGCAACCCAAGACCATAGCTAATCCTCATAAGAGCTCAGTCCGTCCGTAGCCCCACAGACCCACCTTGCTGCAAGGCCATCCTGACCTCTAATCAATTATTGATCACATGCAAAATTGCTTGTAGTAAGCAAGAAGGGTTTGAGCAAACTAAAACCCATACCATACACTTGTATACATTGGTGTGGGCATTGGCAGCTGATTATACATAGTGGCTGATAGAACAGCAGAGATATCAACTACATAAGTACTTCCCTGAACCACTGAATGAGCAAACTAAAACCCATACCATACACTTGTATACATTGGTGTGGGCATTGGCAGCTGATTATACATAGTGGCTGATAGAACAGCAGAGATATCAACTACATAAGTACTTCCCTGAACCACTGAATGCCAAATCTACTGATGAACTTGCAGACACATAACACAAACAGTTGGAACAATACCCCAAATTAGATGCTCTGAAGCAACAGCAATCACGTGAATCACGTGGCAGTCCTAGTGTGAGGGTCGCCACGGATTATTCTCAGGGGAGACTCTGTTGTGTGTTGTGCATACAAAGGAGGACAGAAGGACAGAGGTGAGTTCTAACTATCCCTGCCTAAGTGCCCACTCTTGTTAGAAATCGCTGATGTGCCACTTATCTAACAGTGACAGGAAACGGAATGGAATATCTAACGATTTCTATTATGCACCTAATATCAGCTGGTATTAGAGGTGAGTCTCACACCTGGATCAGACACACTATGTAGATATAAAGTGTGTCCAATGACTGAGCAGTAAAAATTGAGCAAAAACAAAATCACACTCCTTATGTCTTTCTACTTATGGCGAAAATGCAATTTAATGACCTGTAGAGATGTCTAGGAGTGTGCAGGTGCTAATAAAAGATGACCAAAGTCATCAGTTTAGTCAAACCGGTTACTGAAGTTACCCAACCCTTATATGTAACCTCTAGAATGTTTACTAATAGGGTGCCTCAAAAATAGGCAACTGAAGACAAAACTAAAGCTTCCACTGCACAGGGGGGTGGGGGGCTGGGAAGGAACACACTAAGGTGTAGAAGCTAGAACCTATAATTTCTTAAAGTTCTGTCTCTATTGGTGTCAGTGTTTTTTATTGAGTGTACCCACTTTCTTCAGGACATTCTTCATTGGGTACCAGAACGAACTGGTGAGAACACAGGGAGAGGATGGATTGCAGGTTACTTGAATCGAATCCTCCTTATTGGTACTGCTATACAGTCCGTGAACGAAATCAGTGGCCCTGTAAAGCAAAAAACAATACCAGGGTCACTAGAGTAGTTTCTGAGGCTAAATGAATTAGAACAATCACTGCTAATAATTTGCAAGCCCGTAAAACACACATGAGATAAAACAGCTATCACATTGCCTCATTAAATTGAAGAGAACCTAGTTGTTGTTAAGGTCCACCTATTGTATTTAATCGGGACTATTTCTATTTTGCTTCAGGCTCCGCCTTATGCTGCCAAACTTCCCAGACACTACTGCAATATTTCATTATCCTTTACAGTCTTTGGACACACCACTCATAACATTTCTTATATTAGATTGAGCACCCAGTTCATGATTGCCCACTTGTGCTGGGTTTTCTCCTACACCAGTATAGACGACTGTATGGTGTTGGTGCATTTTGCAACAAAGCGTGCTGTGGCATGGGATTCACTGTGTTTGTAGCGATTCCAGAGTTAAAAGGGATAGAGTTGGACATTAATGTGTTGCATATTTCCCAAATATTCTACTTTGTTTGGACAAAAGGTGCAAATGTGATATTATACATATACCAATGATGAGTAAGTCGGGCTTAAGCGGTTCTCACATCAGGGGGTCTAGCTGTGGAAGGATCTGCAAGGCTACAGGGCAGTCGTATGTATCAGTTTCGATTTGCTGGATAAGCCGCAAAAATCACTGAATCCCTGTATAGTACAATATCAGCATTCTTAATGATGAAAGTGCTCTGCTGTTTGTCGGTTAAGTCAAAGGTTTTGTGCTAATGTTACCTTCAGGTAAAGTGCTGTGCCAAGCGGGACTGTAGCAGAAGGTATTCTCCAGTTGGGTCTATGGACAAATGGCGTCTTGTACTCGTGCAGTGTTCTATCCAAGAACGAATGGATAGTGAATGTAAAATGCGAGACGTCAACGTAAACTAACGTGATGACAAGTCTGCGTGTGGACCGAACGTTTCCAGTCAAGCGGTCAGGCTGCAAGCGGCGCCGCCTGGTGTTAAAAAAGGGGCATCTGCATGTATTTAGATGTAAAGTCAGACCAGATATGTAAAATATAGGGTGGTCAGCGCAAGATGTGCTATGACTGTAAAGGGGAGACCCAAGCGGCAAAATGCATAAAGAATTATGCACAGATATAAACAAATCTAACCTCGCCAATGTTGGTGAAAAACTGATTATTCTAAATGTTGAAATGAACATTGCTGAGCCCGTGTGAGAGACAATGGGCCTCACAATTGGTTGCAAATCCGATCTAGAAGGGTCAGTGCAGTGAGTTAGATTGGCCCATTGGATGCTGTTCATGGGGTGGATTCACCCTAACAAAAATACAAAATATGCAGGGTTATTAGATGTAACTAGCCCTGGATCCCCTACTAGTGCACTAGTTAGGGGATGACTCGGCATTTTACATTCACTATCCATTCATTTTTGGATAGAACACCGCTCGAGTACAAAACGCTATTTATCCATAGAACCAACTGCAGAATGCGTTCTGCTACGGTCCCGCTTGGCACAGCACTTTGCCTGAAGGTAATATTACCACGAAACCTTCAACTTTACCGACAAACAGCAGACCGCCTTTGTCATTAAGAATGGTGATATTTTCCAATACAGGGTTTCAGCGATTTTTCTCGGCTTATCCAGCAAATCTAAACTGATACATACGACCACCATGTAGCCTTGCAGATCCTTCCACAGCTAGACCGCCTGATATGAGAACCTTTTAAGCCCGAAGTTACTCATCAAAGGTACTTATATGTATAATAACGATTCCGTACCTTGTGTTCAAACAAAAAAGAATATTTGGGAAATATGCAACACACTAACGTCCAACTCTATCCCTTTTAGCTCTGGAATCGCTACAAACACAGTAAATCCCACGCCACAACACGTTTTGGGTCAAAACCCAGCAACACCATACAGTCGTCTGTACTGGTGTAGGAGAAAAACCAGCGCAGGTGGGCAATTATGATCTGGGTGCTCAATCTAATATAAGAAATGTTATGAGTTGTGTGTCCAAAGACTGTAAAGGATCCTGAAATATTGCAGTAGTGTCTGGGAAGTTTGGCAGCATAAGGCTGAGCCTCAAGTAAGATAGAAATAGTCCCGATTAAATACAATAGCTGGACCTTAACAACCACTAGGTTCTCTTCAATTTAATGAGGAGATGTGATAGCTATTCTCTCTCAGGTGTATTTTACAGACATGCTAATTATTAGTAGTGTTTGTTCTAATTCATCTAGCCTCAGCATCTACTCTAGTGACCCTGGTATTGTTTTTCTCTTTACCAGGCCACTGATTTCGTTCACGGACTGTATAGCAGTACCAATAATCAGGATTCAAGTAACCTGCAATCCATCCTCTCCCCTCGTTCTCTCCAGTTCGTTCTGTTACCCAATGAAGGCTCTCCTGAAGAAAGTGGGTAATCTCAATCAAAAACCACTGAAACCAGTAGACACAGAACTTTAAGAAATTGTTGGTTCTAGCTTCCACACCTAAGTAGGTGTCTTCCCAGCCTCCCCTCCTGTGCTGCGGAAGCTTTAGTTTTGTCTTCAGTTGCCTATTTTTGAGGCACCCTAATATTAAACATTCTAGAGGTTTGCACATAAGGGTTGGGTAACTTTGGTACCCAGTTTTACTAAACTGATGACTTTGCATACTCCTAGCCAACTCTACAGGTAATTATATTGCTGATGTTAGGTGCATAATAGACATTGTTAGATATTTTGTTTCCTGTCACTATTAGATAAGCGGCACATCAATGTTTTCTAGCAAGAGTGGGCACTTAGGCCGGGATAGTTAGAACTCACTTCTGTCCTCCTTTCTATGCACCACACACATCCGTGGCAACCTCACACTAGGACCGCCACGTGATTCATGTGATTTCTGTTGCTTAAGAGCATCTAATTTGGGATATTGTTCCAACTGTTTGTGTTATATGCTCGTCACATGGACGAAATCCTTTGAAATTTAAGGCACCTTTTTGTATGTTTGGACTTGTAGACACGCCAGAGGCTTCTAAATTGATATAACCAGGCACATTTATGACATGGATGTTCTAGGACTGCTGTTCTCGACACAAGATCCTGTGGGACTAGGAACACTTCTAGGGAATTGTGGGAAGCAGGGTTATTGGAAAAGGTGAGTGAGGGAGCTAAGAAGATTATTTGTGGGAACATTAAAAGTAGGTGTGATCGGGATATTACTTACAAGATGCAACTTGTACTCATTCACCATTATTTGTCACCAGAAAAACTCTTCTGCTTCACTCTCTTAGGCCTGTAAGAGAGTGAAGCAGACGGTGGGAATGGTGATAATGGGTGACAATGGTGCATATTCTCTGAAATTGTAAGATAGTGGAAGTGTTTATGTAGTGAGTTTTTTAAAAGAATTGTGTCGGTGACAGGGTTTGACTTGCATTGGAAACACTGCAATCAGTCCCCGACTTTATCCCAGGGCAATTTTCACTCCACACATACATGGCTGTGTCAGAGGGCTTCCACGTGTGCAGAAACGGCATTTTGGAACCGTAGAAGATAGACAGGGACCACAGAGTGAAGGATTTGGTTAAGAGTTTGTGAGACTTTTGAGGTATAAAATGATTACATTTGCAAGACGGGTCTGGATATTTCACTATCACCTCCTGTAGGGCAACTTTAATGAGCTTGGCAAGTGAATGTGTGCTCCTCAATTGTTTAGTATCAAGATTCGTGTTTCTCCTGCCTTGTAAATCATGCCCCCGGAATTTCAGCCTGCCCTTCTCTTACCTCTACTTCCATTCTACTCGACTTTGATTTGTCTCTCTCACATTTGACTACCTTCCTGCTGCATGTTCTGATGTATTGTGTTTGTCCTGATATGTATTTTCTGGAATGTACAGGAAATTGAAGCGTTGACCATATCGTATTGGATGGTAAGGGAGGTGGATGGTAACTGTGTGTTGGAATGGATGCCTTTAGCTTTGCATGTGGCAGCTTTTTAATGTGCTAGAATGCATGTTTTTTTCTTGAATTAAACTCTTGAGTTGCATGGTAGAAAAACAAATCTGTATTTCTAGTGTGGGCTTTAGTTGGATTGAAAGAAACGCATCCTCCACTGTTGGGTAAGGCATAAGCGAAATACATGTGGGGAACGTATTGTTTTGATAACATTAACCAGCGCATTTTAGTATCAGGTGCCTACTATTATAAAGAACGGTAATGAGCAATTGATCAGTTGGTAATGGAGAATAGATGACATTTAAACCATGGACGGGACAAGACACATGACAGGCACTCCTCGATTAGGTATTTCAACCCCCCTACCACCACCCCCGCCGGCAACCAAGTGTGTGTGTTTCTGTTAAAAAAACAAAACTCAAACCCATACTTAACACAGTCTAAAATGATATTTCAAGCTATGGCAAGCAGGCTCACTAATTGTACTAAAAGTCTTGATCTGGCACCTCTGTGAGGCGCTAGTCCCTCAGTAAGTAGGTGAACAAGTGTTCTTGTTAAATAACCATGACCGTGGTCCTGAACTTGAGTGCCCAAAGAAGTTTTTATTATGTTAGTTGCCCATCTATTGACACGTGTTTCGAACATGCTTGGATCTTTTTTCAAAACTAGGCTCTTATTTTCTACTCATAGACAATTATGCATAAAATGATGTTATCAGCCACATAAGAATATTATGACATACCAGAAAATAATACATCAAACAAGAACGTTTTTTAAAAGTAAAAATGCACCAATTCCGAACACAATTAACCATCGTTGAAGAATAGTAGTTGTTAATAATGGAATTATATTGAAAACCAAAATAAAAATAGAAATAACATAATAGAGAATTCGAAAACTGGGCTGGCATGGGTAGAATTGTCGGGGAAAGAGAAGTATAAGGTGTATCATTCAAAGCATTTTGCTACAAATGTTGAACAATAAGTATTCCCTTTGTCTCACAAGTGTTAAGTGTCAATAGGTGCAAGTCGCATGCACACCCATTGGTCAATTTCTCTTCCTTTAGTTTACATTTGTCAATGGCTCATAGTGCTAAAACGTGACTAAGAGCTAAGGGTGTGCTCTACTTTGGTCATGCAGTAAACGGGAAATCTAGTTCAGTCATACCTGTACTAAGCCACTTGCAAGCTCAGCTTGGTTTGCTCTTTACTGAGTTATGAGGAAGAATGTCTCCTACTTAAGAGCAGATTTCGGGAAAGAGGCTACTCAGCACAATGAATTGAGAAAGCCCAGGATAAAGCATTTGGAATAGACAGGGACAGCATCCATGTGCAAAAGAGATGAGATGGCACTAAAGAATCAAACAATACCAAATGTATAACCAAACATTGCACGGACAACAGCAATGTGATCACAAGAATCCTGATAAAACACTGCCATCTGTTACATTTGGATAAAGATCTGAACAAGACACTTGGATGACACACCAATGATAATCTTCACAAGGGCATCAACACTGAGGAATACATTAAACTCTTCATTCCTACCTAGCACCGATATAAGACCAGCTAATAGCTGGCTGCAAACATCAGGAACTGTTTTTTTGCAGTGTGGAACTTGCACCATGTGCAAATATGCACATGCACACACCTAAGAATGTACTAACTCACAAGAAATCAAAATCAGAATTTCAGATAACATTAATTGCAGATCAAACATGGTAAAATCCGAAATCCAATGCGTATGTCTTAAAACTATATTGGCAGTACAATACGTGAACTAAGAACACAAATCCGTGAACACCTAACAACTATTGGAAGCCAGGACCCAAAACTCCCACTAGCCATACATTGGCAGAACATGCACCCAATGGATTTCAGAAAAGACCTGACATTTATTGGTCCGAAGAAAGTTTCTCTTGAAAAGAGGGGAGGAGACCAAGAACACAAACTCAGACAAACTAAATCCAAACTGATATGTAAAATGCACTCAACCCAGTTTCGCCTAAACATTGCTCATGAGATGGGGTCCTTTTTGTGATTCCATGAACTTGAATTATGTACATGCACTTCAGTGATGAATCTATATGGAGTTTTTTTCTGTGTCTGTTTTCTCTCTCAAATACAGATGCGGAAATACTGGATCTGATGTTTGGAGACCAGGAACACAATCAATCAACCGACTGTGTTCGGAGGTGAGCAGTATGCACCTACACAGTAAGGTCAGTTCATAATACACCTAAGCTTAGGCAACCAATACACAGACCATCACTCAAGTCATAGTATTAAACACAGAGATGTCAGAGCCAACCAACTCTGGCCCAACCAAATGGTAATATGTACCAATATGCACTACTGTAACGCTCCCCTAGTATCCACGGGGACGTCATTCAGCCTGTTCTGACCTCTTACGACCTCAAACCCTTCCCTATAGGCTATTTGACTGGAGACTGGGCCTGAAACACAGGATTGGTAGATTTTAACTCCATATTGTCTTTGTGTGTTTGAACCCCTTCTTCCCCGGGGTCCAACCCGTCCCTTTGATCCACAGCTCACCTTGTTTTCTTGGATAGTGTGCTCTCGGTCATGCTTTCAGCGCAGGGGCGCGTTGATTGATGCTGGCTCGTTGCTGCCTAGTTACTTCACTGGCAAGAGTCCGACAGGTAAGTATAATGAGTCTTTTGAACAGTTCTCTAACTTTGTTCCTTTCCTTCCTTAGATGATGGCCGGCGTCTGGGGATGGCGGCGTGCTGATGCGATGAGTAGCGCTGAAGGTGAGTGAGAGCGCGATGCGCGATGCACCCCTTTCGTATTTGCATTGAACTGAGTCATTTTTCTGTGTCTTTTAGGTGCTGCAATGTTTTCAGCGTGGATGCCAGGTTATGAAGAACAAATGCGGTGGGTAAGCGCGGTATGCGGCGCCTCTAGATGTTTCCACGCTAACCTGGAGTGTATTTTCCCTCTTGCAGATGGATGAGAAGTTAGAAGAGCGTCTGGGATTCAGGTAAGCGTTTGAAGCTCGTACAGTATTTAAAAATAAACGAAGATTTGCAGAATGCTTACTAATGCCTTTTTTCTGTTCTTTTCCCTTTTCCTTAGGAAGTGGCGTGCCAGGATGGGAATGACACCGCGGAAGATGCCTGTACAACAGAAGGAGCGATGAATGATGGCCAGAAGCGCCGCAAGGTAAGGCTGTTCCTAACAGTGTTCTTGTTCTTGCAGGAGCTGAGCGCAGAAGAAAGATGCAGGCCTACTGGAGACCGATCCGAACACGGTGAGTGTCACGCTGCAGGTGCAGAAAACGCAAAGCATGTTTCTCAGCCTGGGTGTGGCTTAAATAGTCTCTGGGTATCCCAGGTGTCTCTGGGCTGAACCACACCCAAAAGACTAGACCGCACATGCAGTTCTGGGAACCGAAATATGTGGGGGCATCCATCTTGTCCCCATCAATGCACTACAAGTCCAATCCACAAAGTTATCCTATGGGAGCGAGTGAGTCTGGTGCAACAAGCGCCAAGTCTGACTCCAAGTGGGTCTTTGGAGGGATGGAGAGGCCCTTGAGGGCCATGTAGGTGTTCGTGGCCTGGCTCCAGCCTGACATCTTGGAGGGCTGGGGACATGAGGGGCAGGAATCATGACAACTACCTGTTAGTGGATTGAAACAATGTGTATCCAATAGGCACATGAACTGTCAGTGAAAGCGGAATGAATATTTATTGATAGGCATTAATGCTCATTTAAATGAGAACCAGACACAAGCAATCATGTATGCCCGAGTTGCGCTAAAGAGGAGACATGATACTAAAATCCTTTAGAAGCTATTTAATACCAGCCCATATCAGTAGTTAAATCAGATCACATGCCCTAATAACCTGTGACCCTAGAAAAGCAAGTTTGCTACTAGAATGGATGCATGGGAAATACGATACAACATATATATGGTGCAGGAGCGATCTGTTCTCTTTACCCTACTTAAGACTTAACTGTTGCAATAGCAAGCACATAATGCAATCACCTGCAGCATTGAATTCAAGATTAGCACACAACCGTTTGAGACTCTCCAACACGGTAGTGATAAAACATGCTTCCTTTGAAATGATCCCTGACCACCCCTAATATTAGCTCTAATGGGGTAAATACACACAGGGCACTGCCCATACATTTTCAGAAACGCGATTTGTAAATGGGGACGTGATAGATAATAAATAGCACACCCAGGCAAACAACAGTTACAATGGTGCAGGTATTTGTATTTGTTCTCTTACTCATTTAAACCAAGCACCTGAATGGGGAGGGTGAGTCTTGCACTTGGTGCACGCTCTCCACTAAGATGGTGCACATAATGTTTGACGTCACACGTAAAATGTGTGACGTCAGTTCTAGTTACATTTACTTACGGACACTCGAAAACATGCTCCTGCGGCCAACAAGCACTCAGACTGCCACTGGGCACACTATCCTTCAGTAAAACAGGGATACAACACTGCACGTAAGCCCACCCTTAGCATCTTTATGGCAGTTATGTCAGTTTGCCTTCGCCATTGTTAACATGAATAGAAGAAACGAATAACCTTATTGAAAGGTTGTAGTTCAACAGCTCGAGGGCCTGATGCCCTGATGAACTGATGAATGCCATTCTTAAAGACGAAGCAGAACTCTGGGCAAAATTAATGGAGATCCTATTTAAATGGATGAAGAAACTGAAACAAGTGCTGTCTTCCTGGTAAAGATCTATAGTCGTCCCTATCTTTAAGAAGGGCAACAGGACAAACCCCAGCAACGACCAGCCCATCGCCTTGTTGGACGTGATAGGGAAGATCTTCACTAAGTTGGTTTTAAAGGCTTAAGATGCATGGACGCTATCCTCAAAGCAAACAGACAAATGGCAGTCAGGTTTTGTGAGAGGGTCCCCTGTTGAAAAAGCGGTCCATTTGCTGCCATAAAAAGACATACCTCACGTTTGCTGACCTATCCCAGGCATTTCATTCAATAAATCGAAACATGCTTTGAACAAGCTAGCCAAATGGGTTGTTCCTGGGACATAGTGTAAGCAATCAGGGATCTCCACTCAGGCAGGGAACTAAAAATAAAGATGGACCAAGGGGGCACCCTGTCTCGCTCAATATCAACAACTAGAGGTTCAAATCCAGGTTGCCCTCAGGCTCCCTCTCTATTTAATCTCTTCCTGTCAGATCTTACAGTGGCACTGAAAGAAGTTAGGTGCTTCCCCCCTAACATCGCTGGTACAATTATCAACCATTTGATGTAGGCGGACGCCTTGGTCCTAATAGACCAAACCCCATTGGGTTTACAGCAACAACTAAATGCCCTAAACAAAAACATACAAGCAAATGGCCTGAAAGTTAACATGAGCAAATCAAGGGTTTTGACACTTCAATCAGCAACGGGAAGGAAGCAGGGCAAAGGAGCATGGTATATAGAGAACGTTAGGCTATCTGAAGTGTCTTCATTCCTATACCTGGGGAGCTGCTTAAGTACATCTTCAAGAGAAGTACATCAAGTAAACATGTTGAGATCTAAAATGCAGACAATGGCTAACCAAGGTAGAATGACTGAAAAGAAATATGGTAAATTCTCAGTTATCCCTACCCTGACTTTCTACAAAAATGAAGGACGCCACTATAGTGACCTTAGGGCTAATGCGTTTGGCGAAATCCCTGAGAAAATATGGGACACATTAGAAGGCTTTTTTTGGAAACAAGGTGCTGAAACTCCAAACTGTATACAAGCATCAGTAATAAGACAAGAACTATGCCTGATCTCCCTGCACGCGTAAGTTACCTGGAAGAAGTTGAATCTATTTTGTAAATGTAATTTTGATAACTCCGTACGAGGCTTCAGAGCATTAACGGAGGAAATGATGAGAGGACAGGAGAAAGACCAACAAGACTGGAGAACAATACGCAGCAAAGTCTTAAGCTATCTCGACACAACCGTAGACCAGTTGCAATCAAACCCAAATTCAATAAAGATAAAACTCTGGAGACAGGACTGGATTTGGATTCTGGAAGAAGCAAACAGGATGAAATTCTGCCATCTGGAAATTATCATCGACAGGCACTATAACATTTTACCAAATTACTTGATAAAAGTCCTTGGATCAGACCTACATTTCAGAGACTTCGTCTAAACCTATACACCACCCTAGCCATGCGTGGAATGGATGGCCCAATAAACACGGACTGCAGGTTATCGAAGAAACAAAACGAAAAAGAAACTCTTAAACACCTAGTACTATCCTGCAAGGAGCTAACTGTGCATAAAACAGTGATGTTGGGAGAGTTGAAGAATTTAAAGTACGTGATAGCAATGACTGGTGGAAGGTCTGCATGCAGGGGGAAAGGATGACACTCGTCATTGCGTTGGTTACCTACTTGGACAAAGTTTTCAAATGTATCAATGAAAATGACCAACTAAACATGAGAGAGAATAAGAAACGAAACAGGACTTAACAAGACATTTAATTGTGACATGACTGCTTGGAAACATTTTGGAAACTTCATTGTAAAGGTTAAAGATTGATGAAAAAGTAATAATACCTTTTTAAATAAATGTTTAAAAAAAATAAGAATATGGGCCAAGTAATCTCCATTTACTGATAGAACAGACTGATACCATGGGAGGCACCCATATTTGCCACACATGATACACATTTCTTAGTATCAGCGCTTATTTTTACCTAGTATGCAGGACTGAATGTAAATACTGTTTTGTTAAATGAAACGTGTATACTATGAGCAATAACCCGACAAAGACAATTATTTGACTTAAACAAGGTCACACAACATTGGCACACACCTGCTTGCGGCCGAGTGCCCTGCACAAGACACCACGCAGAGCGTGGGTGTGGCTTCAGCAGAGGGATGGGAACGGGAGGAACACAGAAAATGGGGAAGAACATGTGAAAAAGTGGGCATTACGAGGGAGGGGGTGCAGGCAGTCCATTGCACGTCCACAATTGCATGAAATTACATATATTCATGGACCCACCCATGGAGCCTCTTAGCAGGGGCCCACAAATCCCTCATACTATGTGCCACCCGAAGCCAAGCGTAGAGGCACTTGCGCATATAAATCACAGTGCAGAGTTCAAATCTAATGTTTCATTTGGGGGTGCGTGCACGCAGCCGGGGTTCCGATGTAACTCAGGGTTGCGCATACACAGTCTAGCAGGGCGCATGAACCGTTTACAGGGGTTTGCACTCACATTTATTGAGTATTACCAGAGTTACGATAAATCGTACGCATGTTGTCGGATGCCGATAAAAGTTACAGGGGACCACGCACAGGGTCCCTGAGATGCAGGCCTGCTTGCGGGGGAACCCTCACACTGTTTTCAAGGTGCATGTATTCACGCCAGGGGAGCATTCAAAGGTAGCTGTTTCTGGTTGGTTTTGTTTTGATTGTGGGCGTCTTGCGGGTGTTCCGGCCGCGACTTGCGTATACAGTAACTTTGCACAAACAATTGCATGAATACGCAGAACATGCAGAAAGACATCTGTACGCAGTCTCGCGCAGTGTCGTTCTCGGGCGCAGGCTTTGCGGGATTAATGCGCACTTTTCCATGAATCGGGCCCATAATGTTTGACCCTAAGGAAGGTAAAGTAGCACTCAGCGCTAACCTTACTACATAGCCAATAAAGTAGCACATTTCTAGAAACACGAGGTAACACTTAACTGGAGAATGATATGGAGAATGTAACATGCTAAGGAGTAAGAAAACTATAGCATATACCTTTCTAGGAGCACGGGAATTTCATCCCATATGAGTTTGTTCGAGAGAAGTTTCTCATAACTCAGTAAAGAGGAAACTAAGGTGAGCTTGCATGTGGCTAATACAGGTATGACTGAACTAGATTTCCAGTTTAATGCATGACCAACGTGGAGCACATCCTTATCTCTTAGTCACGATTTAGCACTATGAGCCAATGATACATGTAAACTAAAAAGAAGGGAAATGGACCAATCGTTTTGCACGCAACTTGCAACTATTGGCACTTAACACTTGATGAAACAAAGAGAATACTAATTGTTCAACATGTGTAGCATGATGTATTGACTGATACCGTTTATAGTCCTCTTTCCCCAACAATCCTCCCTATGCCAACCCTATGTTTTCTACTTGTCACACCATTTCTGTTTTTATTCTGTTTTTCAATATGATTCCATTATTAACAACTACTATTCTTCAACAATGGTTAATTGTGTTTGGAATTGCTGCATTTTTTACTTTTAAGTCAACGTTCTCGTTTAATGTATGTTATGTCATAATATTCTTTAATAATTGATGTGGCTGATAACATCATGTATGCATAGGTGTATCTGAGTAGAAAATAAGATCCCAGTTTTGAAAAAGACCCAAGCATGGTCGAAACACGTGTCTACAGATGGGCAGCTAACATAATAAAGATTTTTTTGTACACACAATTCCAAGACCACTGTCATGGTTATTTAACAAGAGCAATGGTTCATCTACTTACTGAGGGACTAGCGCCTCAAAGAGGTACCAGAGCATAACTATTAGTTATATTAAGGTATGGGTATACCTTGCTGTACCTGCAGAGAGCGATAATCCACAAGGCCTAATTACCAAGGAGTTAGCGCAGAGTAACCAGGTATAAACCGTTTTTGGACCTAATTGTTCTACTTTTTTGAATGTGGATTCGAAAATCAAAATGGCCTACAATTAGCTGTTCACTTTGGGGGCAAATTTTTCAGTCAAGAGTCACAAATATTGCAAAATTATTGATGTCAAATTTGCAGAATATATGAAAGCGTTTCGGATTCTGCTTTGCCCAGGGCCTGGTCATTTCAGCATTCCATGTCAACGCTGTATTTCTTGTACAGCATCGGGCATTATTCTTGATACTGTATTAGTAAAGTCCAATATATAGTATCTAACTCAAGATAGAGATGTGGGCGTTATCTTTCATTATTACAGTATAGTAAGATTAACGGGGCAGGTTTATGTGCCAAAAATTGTCAAAATCAGCAAAAACTCTTTCATTTAACAAAGGTCTTTTATAAACATCAGGATGGAATTAGCTATGTATGCATGCATTGCTAGATGTCAAATCCTGGTTAAACCAGGAAATATGATTAAAAATGTGCTTTTGATTTACATACTTTTATACTGGGGGTAAACAGACAGTGATATTGAATGAAAAATAGCCGCAGACAATGTGCAATTATTTTGTCAAGAATTGATCTGCACATCACTGTAATGTTCCATCATTTATCATGCAGGTTCACGGGAGCCACTTGCACTTCGGGCTAAATGTGTCAAAGCCATTGACTCCAAGAGAAGAAGATGCCATGACTAATAATGAATTGGATGTCTGGGAAGAGTTATCCTACGAGCAGGATGGATGCATTGCTGAGAATCATTTCTAGATAATCACTACAGTGACATTCCATCATCGCAAGTGACATCTGGGTGATTACGCTTAAATCCTTCAAATCGTTCTGTCTTCCCGCGGTTCCGTTTTACAGTGACACACAGAATTATAATTCTCTTCGTTCAAAATAAATAAAGAAATGCTTGTGTTCGTTTGCTTGAGACCCAGATCCGAATCTTAAATTGGAGGTAACCTATTCATCATCATAATAAATTGCAATATAATGTTTGATGAATGTCCTCTCCTCAGTGTCTATATATGACAAGAATCTCATATCCATGTTCAATTATGCGAATGTGTGCAAAAATATGCTCAATTCGATTTTTCACCAGTCGCAAATGTGGCATTTTGGAAGTGTAGTGGGTGGGGAAGAAGGGAATCTCCAACAATTGCAACTACAATGGCATGGTATGGTAATGTTTATTTGTAAAGCGCCTATACACAAGGCAAGTGTTTCAAGGCACTGCTCAAGGAGGGAGGGAACAATGGGGAAAAAAACAACAGTCATTCAGAGCCCTTGAATTTCTTAAGGATACAAGTCTGCACAGGTAGAGTAAGTGCATATAGTCCAGTTAACAGTGTAGATGACAGCAAATAGGTCTCATGACGATTCTGCAATTTCTTTAAGTGCATTTAGGTGCCACGATGCAGGAGGGGAGACAGGAAAGATGGTTAGATGATGTTCAAAAGCATGATACGTTCAGATCGCGCAAGTGCACACATGGTACAGGAGAGGGATGGGCCAGAACAAGTGCAGGGGGAGTCAAAGTGCACGCAGTCAGTTAGAAACTGGGGTGAGATGCAACTCTCATAGGTCACTTGATCAAGTGCAGTAGTGATGAGATAAGTGCAGGGTCGGTGGCAAGTGTGAGAGGACTCGTGAGGGTGGCAGGGACATTTGACATTGTGAGGTACACCCGGTGGCCAGTCAGCAGTCTGTGTTGGAAAAGAAGGGGGAGAGAGATAGAGCGGAGAGAGGTTAGCAGGGTAGAGGGAGAGAGAAGAAAGAGAAGAAAAAGAAAGTCTTAACGAGTTTTTGAAACTTAAGGAGATCAGGCTCAAGACGAAGGGTGGCAGGGAGGCTACTCCAGAGGGAGGCCCCTGTTGAGGATAAAGATCTACCTCCCAATCTCTGCTTGGAGAACTGGCTCACTCACAGAAGGTTGGAGGAAGATGAACGAAGGGCTCATGAAGGACAGTATTTAGGTAGGCATTGTTGTGGATAGGAAGGTCCCAGGCCCCAGAAGGCCTTGTGGATAATGCAGAGGATCTTGAACTTAATCCTTGGTGCCACAGGGAGTCATTGGAGGGATTTCAGTGCCGAAGAGATGCAGTCCCTGGGCTTGAGGCCAGGGATAAATCTTGCAGTTCTGTACTGGATGAGTTGCAAAGGGCACAAAGCAGTGGCAGGGAGGTTGAGAAAGAGGCTGTTGCAGTAGTCCAGCCTTGAGAGAACCAGGACTCTGGAGACAGTGAGCTGCTGGGGGAAGGTGAGAAAAGGAAGAGTACCTCTGAGGAGGTGTGGCTGTAAGTTGGACTTTTTAGAAATGTCTGAAATGTGAGTGGAGAATGAGAGAGTGGAGTCGAAGATGACCACAAGGTTTTTTGCCTTGCAGGAGGATGCGGGCGCAGGGCAAATGGAGGCTGGCCAGAGAGCGGGAAAGCTGGAGCAGGAGTCCCAATGAGAATGATCTCAGGCTTATTGGCATTGAGGCAGAGGTTGTTTGCAGCACACCATGACTGAATTGCAGAAAGACAGTGAGATATGAGCAAGGTAGAGAAGGTGGCTGAGGGTAGCCTGCGGGAGATTTACGTGTCATCCGCATAACACTGGAAGTTAGAGGAGAAAGAGGCAATGACACGGGCCATGGCTTCCATGTAGACATCAAAGAACCAGTGGGATATGTTAGAACTCTGGTGAACACCACAGTTTGAAAGAGTGACAGTAGAGAGAAAGGAGCCAAGTTCCACTTGGGATGGGCGATTGGAAAGGAAGGTGGTTAGCCATCCAAGAGCCTGACCTGTGATTCCCAGGATGTCAAGGAGACGTGTGATCAGGATGTTGTAGTTTACCTTGTCAAAGACAGAGGAGCGGTCAAGAACAATGAGGACAGAGGGAGTGTCAGTGTCAAGATTTGGGAGCAGGTCTTCACACGTGTTCAGAAGAGCAGTTTCTGTGCCTCTGGATGCTCTAAAGCTAGACTGATGGTCGTGGAGGCAGCCAGCAGTTTCAGTGTGGAGGGTGAGCTCAGAGATAGTCATCTTCCCCAGGAGTTTGCCCAGGAAAGGGGCGATATAAATGGGGCAGTAGTTTTCTGCAATGGAGGGGCCGGCAGAAGGTTTTTTTAAGCAGAGGGTGCATAAGGGAGTGCTTAAGGGAAGTTGGGAAAACTCCAGTGGCAAAAGAGAGATTGCAAAGATCAGCCAAGGCTGCAGCAAGAGAGTCAATGTTGTCCTTAACGGTTTTGGAGGGGCAGGGGTCCACCTGTTTGAATTAGGCCTTCTTCAGGTGTGATGGTGGTGAGAGAAGAGAGAAGAAGTGATGTAGGAGCCAGGGGAGGCTCCAAAGGTGTTGGAGTTTGATGTGGTGTGGTTGTGAGAGAAGAGAGGATGTCTTGGGTTTTTGTGGTGAAGTGTGGAGCAAGGGCTCATTCACTCAAAATACTGCATCTCGACTGGGATGAGTATGAGTGTTCCAGTAATGATCCTCACGTGCTTTATTTGCTCTTGATACTTTATATTGACTGGGACGAGTGAGCATTCCAGTAATGTTTCTCCCACTATAGATTTATTCTTGATACCTTATGTCGACAGGGACGCGTATGAGTGTTCCAGTAATGATTGTCACTCTCTTCATTTATTTGCAACTCGGACTACTATGAGTATTCCAGTAATGATTCTCACTCTCTTCATTTACTCTTGATACTTTGTCACAAGTGGGATGAGTATGAGCACTCCAATAATGATCTTCGGTACCCCTCTCAGGTCTCCCACTTTCCCTGTTACCTGGATTATTCAGGGATATCCTCACCAGGGTTCATATCAGGCTGAGACCACCTCCTTTGCTTGTCAGGTTGGCTTCCTGTTTCTTCTGTTGTGCCACATACGGACTCTCTGTTCTTTCTTTCATCTGTACGCTCTGAGATACCTCAATGGAAGTGGTAATCAGCATTGATTATGGACCTCCTGGTCCAAAATGATTTGCTTGCGGTCACGTCACAACTTATCACTCACTCAGGATGCATTGTGTCCACCTCAGATTCGTGCGTATCAACGCCACACATCGGAAGACGTTCTTAAGCTTTTCTCTAGCATTGCACACTGAATGTCCAAGTTTCCTTTAGCATACCTATGCCAGCTGATTCGAAACTCAAAGGGTTCTCTCTCTGCCAATGTCTCTGCCTCTAAGTTTCATGTGGCTGCCATGGGACTTCCCTGACGCAATGTCAAAGTCCTTATTCTATGTATGATTCATACTGTAGTCTCGAAGCGGTTTTCTTCATCTCAGTACCATATACGTTTTCCTTCTCAGGTATAATTGGTGTTTGGAAGACAATAACAGATTCTGGTTTGTTCTTCATATCTTTCTTCACTGGATGTATTTGAAGGTGGTTTAGTGATTTGTTGCTTAGGGAGTTCCTCATAAGAACATGAGTCCTTGTACCCAGAGTGGGAGTCGCTCCAAGTGAGATCCTGCTCACCTTTAACCCTTGCTAGCTACAATTTGACTTGTTTCCCTACTCTTGAACATGTACTACTGTGGAGAACACCAACTCTGGGCCAGATTTTTGGGTAAGTGTTAATTACTGAAAATTTCAGGTAATCATAATCTTACCTTTTTCGGTTTCTAACACTGATTCTGATGCCATCAGATTTTGCAGAGGAAGCACACAATGAGCCAGTTTTGGATCATATGCATCGGTTTCCATCATTGCCAGGAAACCATCCTAGCAACCGCCAATCTCACAGACAGGAAGTTGGAATGCAGATTCTCTTCACAATCCTCCACATTAGAGAAAGTGTAGAAAAGGTGGTTTGCCTATTGCACTTTTGATATTGTGGATGGGCATAGCCAGAGAATGGTGGTTAGTTCACCCACCTCTGCAGTCACCATCTACCTCCGACATCCTCCCACATCCCTGCCAAATCTATGCCAAAAAAGCTTTTTGCCAAACCGCTAATTTACTCATGATTCACTCCATTTTCACTTCCAAAATCTCTTCCTCTGTAATCTCTTCCTCTCTGCTCACATAGTACTTTGTATTCCTGTGCTCTATTTTCCACAATTCACTGGTCTTATTTAATCCTTTCTTCTGCTTTTACTTATTACTTCTTTGCCCAGCTTTACATCTTGTTTCATCTTCTTGATTCTTCAATGTGTCCTACTTCCTCTTTACCCTTTTGTTTACATTCCCCCTACCATCTTCAATCAGACTTGCATCCACCTTACTCCTTCGCTCGCTGTTTCTTCATACATCTTACCTGCCCTTTTCTCCTTTTTTCAATTTCTTACTCCTTCATTCCGTGCAACTTCCTTTTTATTCCCTTTTCCAGTGTGTTTTCTTAATTCCACTTTACCATGTCTTTCTTTGCCACACTCTAATCAGTCCAATTTTTCTTTACACCTTTTTCACATTTACACTTTACTTCTTACTACAGTTTTGCTCCTTCCTTCTTGCTGCTTCAATCTCTCATACTTCATCTTCACTACTTGTACAACGTTTACTTTGTATTTCTTTACCCAGGTTTAACCCATGTTCACCTTTGTGGGTATTCAATCTGGTCTACTACCTCTGTACCCTTTTTTTAAATGTCCTATATCTTCTTCAATCGATGTGTGTCTACCTTACTCATTGTATCTCTTTTTCTTCATATTTCTTACTGCTGCTCAACACAGTTTTCACCTTCTAACACCCCTTCATCTGTACTCATTGTTTATCATTTACTTCTTATTTCTTATACCTGATTTATTCCCATTTTCACATCCAACACGAAATTCTATGCAGCCTAAGCCTTCTTTGCTTCTTGTAAATTTACTTAATACTTATTTCATCTTCTTGCTTATTCAATCACTCCTGCTTCTTTATCCTTTTAAAAAAGAAATATCCTATACTTTCTTCAATTAGACTTGCACTCACGTTACTGCATTTCTCACTATAAGATCTTGACGCCTTGTACAGGAGCAGGTGGACACATTTTCCCTCACTCCTGCCCCCTCACCACCGTCATACTGAGACAGCAGGAGAAGGTCCATGTGTGAGACTCCATGTGTTATGCCTATACCTCATTGAGTGTGTGAGAGACAATATGCACTCAGACAACTGTATCAAATGTAACCTTGCACTGAAAGTGTGGAGAATGCTGTATGGAAGGATGTCAGCACACACCATTTGACAACATGTATAACTGAGTGAAATCTGACGAGGGCAGAGTGATGTCATGGAGACGATATACAAAGCTATGCTGAAATGAAATGAAAGTGATAAGAGAGATAATATAACAGAAGCGATAGAGAAACATGTACAATACGATAATGTAATCATGAATGCAAAGCAAGACAAAGTCACTTGCTGACCAATACGTGTAAATACACATTAACGCAAGGTAGAAAGATACATAAAAGCTTGCTATAGAGGAAATATATAAAGTGTAACGACAAAGAGGATGTCTGTAAGAGACTCGTGGTGGAAACCATGACATAGGTGCAATTATTTATAAAACATACATTGGGAAGCATTGTGAGCAGGGCATGTGGTACTCACCAATACCTGTGCCATGCAGTGCTTTTAAGCAACATATGACGTAAATATTTTGATAATTAGATTGTGTTTTAAAAAAATAAGACGCATTTAAAATACCATGGCCCTCATTATAATATCGGCAGAATGGGTTGACGGGTTCCGCAAATGGGTGCGGACCCGTTAACTCCATTCCGCATGATTACAAGCTCCCCTCGCGAGACCCGGTAAGGAACGCCTGGTCAAACCAGCCGTTGTTACCGGGTCCCGCGAGGAGAAGCGGGAGCAAACAACAGGCCGCTCGTAATCGGCCCGTTGTTTGCACCCTCTCCCATTCCCATTGAGCCCTATGGGGGCTCAGATGGGAATGGGGAATGTCCGGGCCCGGGTTCCAAGAGGGAGGAATTACTGGGCCCTCCGTACTCAGAATGGCCCGCTAATTCCCCATTCTGGGAACCCGGTAAAGGAGCCCAGTTTGGCAGCAGCCATGAAGCTAATAGCTCCATGACTACCGCCAAACTCATAATGAGGCCCCATGTTTCTACAGGTAGCACAATACTCACAAAGAAGCCCAATTTCTTTTTTAAATCTGTCTGAAAAAAGAAACATTACCAATGAGTCAAGGCTAATGTATCTAAGAGAAAAAAACTGATTTTCAAGACAGTTGTGAGATGTCAATGTTAGATGCACCACATTTAAATTGTGGATCTGTGTCCTGCCTGTTGCCTTGACGGTTTAGTTTATGTCCTTCCATGAAGAAATCTTTATTGCAGGGATACAAGGAGGGAGCAAAAGGGCAACCATTGGCCTTGAAAAAGGCTATCAACTGTGGCGGGTCAGAAGAAGGACAGAGAGTTCTTTCTTCCATTTATGGACTTTATTCAACAAAATACAAGAAGAAAACTCTTAACTATCCCCAAGCTATTGGTCTACCCTACCTAATGCCAACTAAGTAGGGTGCTTGTCAGTCATCGATGAGTGCAAAAGGAAGGTCTGTTCTCAGTCCAAAGCAAAACTATTCTTTCCCTACCACTATCGAAACAACTCAGGCACAGGAGAATGAATCCCTTCTCCTGTGGTCTGCTATTTACTGGCAGGATCATTTGTTTAAAATTAGATGCTGCAAATGAAACATACGCATAAAAACAAATGCAGCATATATAAAAATGAGGCTTTATTCATTGTCCACACTTTATCTTGACCGGGAAGAGGTTCACGTTTCCAGTATTGATTCTCTTGTCCTTCATTCACTCTAAATACTATATCTTGACTGGGAAGAGTATGAGTGTTCCAGTAATGATCCTCACTTGCTTCATTTGCTCTCGATACTTTATATCGACTGGGACGAGTGAGCGTTCCAGTAATGTTTCTCCCTCTCTCCATTTATTCTTGATACCTTATGTCGACTGGGACATGTATTAGCGTTCCAGTAATGACTGTCACTCTCTTCATTTATACTTGATACTTTGTCTCAACCAGGACGAGTATGAGCGCTCCAGTAATGATCTTCGGTACCACTCCCAGATCTCCCACTTTCCCTGTTACCTGGATTATTCACGGATATCATCACCAGGGTTCCTAACATGCTGGGACCATCTCCTTTGCTTGTCAGGTTGGCTTCCCGTTTCTTCTGTTGTGCAACATACGGTTTCTCTGTTCTTTCTTTGGTTAGTTCGCTCTGAGATACTTCAATGCAAGTGGTAATCAGCATTGATTATGGACCTCCTGGTCCAAAATGACTTGCTTTTGGTCACGCCACAACTTATCACTCACTCTGGATGCCTTGTGTCCACCTCGGATTCTCGCTTCTCAACGCCACACATTGGAAGGCATTCTTAGGCTTCTCTCTAGCATTGCACACTGCATGTCCAAGTTTCCTTTAGCATACCTATGCCAGCTGATTCAAAACTCGAAGGGTTCTCTCTCGACCAATGTCTCCGCCTCTACGTTTTATGGTGCTGCCATGGGACTTCCCTGACGTAATGACAAAGTCCTTATCCTCTGTTTGATTCATACTGTATTCTCCAAGTGGTTTTCTTCATCTCAGTACCATATACATTTTACTTTTCAGGTATAATTGATGTTTGGAAGACAATAACAGATTCTGGTTTATTCTTCATATCTTTCTTCACTGGATGTATTTGAAGGTAGTTTAGTGATTTGTTGCTTAGGGAGTTCCTCATAAGAACGTGAATCCTTGTACCCAGAGGGGGAGTCTCTCCAAGTGAGATCCCGCTCATCTTTTACCCTAGGGAGGGTATTTTGGAGAGGGCTCACATCCTTAGCCCCACAGGGAAAGGCTCCCCCCTAGAGAGAAGTGACTGAATCCCACGATTTGTCACAGTTTCTATGGTTTTAACTGGTGTGGACTAATTCAAACTAGAAAGAATGAATTGGGCACTTTAAACTCTATATGCTAATCTATACTTAAGTTACATAAAACTTTAATTTAGTGTGTCTTTCATCTTGTGTTACATTATGTTTTGGGAGAACCGTACTCCAGAGGGACAGCTCCAGCATCACTCTACCCCACTTAGGAAAGTTGACTTTCAGTCCCCCACCTCACTGAGGTTCTACTAATACAGTAATGGGGTAGTTTCTGTTTTCAGCACTTGCAACTACAAGGACCAGAATTCCCTGCACTGATGCATGATGAATTAATCATTAACACCTGGGACTGCCTTCCTTAAGAGAGCATGAGGCTTGAAAGCACTTCAAGGAGAACACCACCAGATGTACTGAGAACTAGAGTGTGCCCTTCACCTTGTTTTAAACAATGTATTAAATTATATAATGTGATTTCAAATATTTGTCTCATGATTCAAGCCATGAAGCCTGAGCGAGTTAATGTTGTGCAGACCAATTTATGCCATCAGAAATAAATCTACATTTTAATAAGTTAGTGATTACAACATGACATTTAACAAAGAAGCAATTCTAAAGTTTGATGCATTGCTTTAAAACCATGAACTATGGTTCTTTTCATGTTTACCCTTGAAACACTAGTTCACACTTAATTGAAGCACAAATGCAATTGCCTTGTTATAATAATCTTCTCTACATCATCCCAGGAATACTTATACATCACATTAGGCGACAGGGTTCCAACCCAAATCCATTTCACATGAGACATCACTAGACCAGAGACAAACCAGATCCCTCTGCTGCAGCACGCAGCTGAGGAATGTCCAGGAAAGTCTCGGTTATGTCAGTAAACCATGAAAGACCTGAGGGGTTTTGATCAATTTCTAAACCTCCCAGCCATCATCTCTTGAGTTTTGCTGTGTTCGCCCCGAGCGGGATGGGTATACTCAGACATGGGTCTCGTGCCTGCTGGTCCTACAAACTCAAGATACTCCTCACTGATGAGGGCCAACATGTTTGGGGATGCTTGTGGTATCATGCAGAAGGGATGTGACCAAGCAGTTCGGGCTGGACTGCCCCTTTTGGGGTGGGACCAAGCCTGATTTGCATAAGGTATTTCCCCTTTTGTAATGGCTTAGCAGGTGAAGAACGATGATGTGGAGGGTGGCCCCGAGCAATGCCAGAGGTTAAAATTCATTCTAATCTTTCCAGCCAGCACCTCTTTTGTTTTGCTGGGGTTTTGATTCAAATGCCTTGTATGATCCATTGGCAATGCGCCTAGGGTAATGTATTCTAAAAGACTTGTATGTGGTGCTCCTGTCCATCCCCACAGTATCGACTTTCTATTAGGCGTTTAGCTCCTGGTGCTCTGTGCACTCCAGAAACCAGAACTTTGGAGAGGTCTTTGATTGACACCTCCCTCTTCCTTCTGGTTCCTGCTAGCAGGGTGGGCGGGCCAGTCTATCCAGGGCAGCAGTATGAGGCAGGAGTCTAGAGCAAGCTGAGTCAAGCTGAAGAACTGGCAACATGCAGGAAAGCAAATAAACAAAACGTTGTATGTGTAAGTATGGGGTTTGGGTATGCAAGTGTTCATATGAGTGAGGGAATGTCCGTGTATGTGAGTGAGTGTGTGTGTGTGTATGCATGTTGTTGTCTGTGTGTGCTCAATATAGAAATTAGGGCGGGTGCAAAACTGGGGGAGTGTAATTGAGGTGCTTGCAGCGACGGTCAATGCTGGCATACATTGACAAATCAAGGAATGTCATGTTTCCTTACAATGACTTTGCTGGCTGTTCCTTACAATGGCCCTCATTACGACCCTGGCGGATTTTTACCGCCATCGGCGGACTTTTCCGCCATGGCGCAAAGTCCCTTTACGCCATGGCGGATGGCGGACTTACCGCCCCATTCCGAGGTCGGCGGGGCGGTAAGTCCCCATTGACCCATTTACCCTTCCCCATTCCCATTTCGGCCCCATAGGGCTCAATGGGAGTGGGGAAGGTGTTAATTACGCCACCGTACACTACGGTGGCGTAATTAACACCGAGGTCCCATAGCGCCATGGATTTTTACGCCCGCAAAAAGCGGGCGGAAAAATGACCATGGCGCTATGGGAACTCGTAGTTGGCGGTAAGGGGTCGGCGCAGCTAACGCTGGCGCAAACCCCTTAGCGCCAGGGTCGTAATGAGGGCCAATGACTTTGCTGGCTGTTAAGAAAGATTTTCTTTGGGCAGTTTTCACTCTATTGACATCAATGGAAGCATCGAGCTTCAGCAGACATTTTTAATTTTGTTATTTGTTTTACCACATGCATTTTTTGATTTACCACACACTGCCAATTGGCGTACCATTCACTTAAAATGGCTGGGCCACGTGTTTTTCGTCGTGCCCTTTGGCTATCTTGTTCTTTGGCCCTCTTCCTGCCTTTCTCAAGGCCATAGATGGTAAGCCATTTCCCAGCCTCTTACTAAAAGTTCTCGGACAAAGTGGTGGTGTGTGCATCATGGCCAAATTTGGGGGTTTGGGACTCTCTTGTCCCAATCCACATTCCAGCCAAGGGATGTCTGTTGCTGTGCACATGATGGACGAAAGCCAATTGCATGACTGCATATCCCTTACAAGTTTGAATGGAGCAGATCCTTACACATTATGTGCTGGCTCAGTCCCCAGCTCGATTCTGCGATAAAAGGAGGAGTCCTGCAGCCATTACCCAGATCATCGACTGGAGCCAAGATCCCAAAGAAAAGAAGAAGTGCATTGAAGACCCGAAGACGGCTGCTTATGATGACTGCATTGCCTGAAGCCGAAACTCATGTCTCTCTACAGCAATCTACAGAAGACCCTCATTGTTGCTTCGACCTTTGGGCTAGTGGAATCAACCAATTCGGACCCTTGAATGAAGATCCATCCTGTCTCTGAAAGCCTTCAGACGTGTTCCAGATCCTTCATGTAGGCTGACCAGCTTCCTCCAAGGCATCGCCTTTGCCTCATTTGGTCTCTGAGTTGCATTTTGGAACTTTGGACTCTGCAGGCTATTGGCGTGTGGACTAAAAGTAGTCTTCCAGCAGCTGTTTCTCTCCTGCATGTAGAAGGGCCTTCCTGGGGGTGTGTCTTCTTCATCACCAGATGTGTCACCTGCTGCCCCATGATCAGTGGGATTTTCCCTACTGCCCATCCCTGTTGAGTCCTGGGTGGCCACTGACATCGTGGGACCTTCTGTGGTTGCTCTCCAAGGGTGCATGGGCTGTCCTGCTCAACGATATCTGGATCCGTCTCCACGGGATTTGCTTACCTTTTTCGCCTACACCATAGGGACTGCATTGGCATAAAATCCACTCTTTTATTCTCACTGTTCCTGTTGTGATCAGTGGAGGTCCTGCAAATGATCCCCACATGGTAACCCCTAATGTGGTTGGATTGTTAGCATACCTCTAAACTGTTTGTACCTACCTTCAATGCTTTAAAGGGCTAAAGTATATTTCTTCTGGAACTATTACTGGTTAGCTTTTTGACTAATGATTCTGTGAATTGTGCACACCCCAGCTGCACCCACAAGAATATTTCTGGTATATTTACTCTTTTAGAGACACTGGACCTACTTACCTGACAGGGAAGGACTTCTTAAGTTATAGGTAAGGTATATGTTTTGATCACATTGCACACTTTTTCTTCAATTTGCTGGCTGCAATTTTACCTGTTTCCCTACTCTTGAACATGTACTACTGTTTTAAGTGGAGAACACCAACTCTTTTTTCTCCTTTTTTCAATTTCTAACTCCTTCAGTCTGTGCAACTTCCTCTTCACTCCTTTTTTAGTTTCATATCTTACTTCCAGGTTACTCCTTTTTCAAGTCTTACTCCTTCAATCTGTGCAACTTCATTGTTTACTCCTTTTTCCAGTGTGATTTCTTAATTCCACTTTACCATGTCTTTCTTTCCCACACTGTATTCAGTCCAATTTACATCTTCTTTTCCCATTTTTAACATTTGCACTTTACTTCTTACTCCAGTTTTGCTCATTCCTTCTGGCTCCTTCAATCTCTCATACTTCATCTTCACTACTTGTGCAACTTTTATTTTGTAGTTCTTTACCCAGCTTTAACCCATGTTCACCTTTTCGAGTATTCAATCTGGTCTACTATCTCTGTACCCTTTTTTAAATGTCCTATATCTTCTTCAATCAATGTGTTTCTACCTTACTCATTGTATCTCTTTTTCTTCATACTTCTTACTGCTGCTTAACTCAGTTTTCACCTTCTAATAACCCTTCGTCTCTAGTCCTTTTTGATCATTTACTTCATATTTCTTACACCTGATTTACTCCCATTTTCACCTCCAACACGTAATTCAGTGCATCCTAAACCTGCTTTGCTTCTCGTAAATGTATGTATTACTTCTTTCATCTTCTTGCTTATTCATTCACTCCTGCTTCTTTATCCTTTAAACAAATAAATATCCTATAACTTCTTCAATCAGACCTGCACTCACTTTACTGCATTTCTCACTATAAATTCTTACTCCCTTGAAGAGGAGCAAGTGGACACATTTTCCATAACTCCCGCCACCTCACCACCATCATACTGGGACAGCAGGAGAAGGTCCATGTGTGAGACTTCATGTATTATGCCTATACCTCATTGAGTGTGTGAGAGACCATATACACTCAGACAACCGTATCAAATGTACCCTTGGATTGAAAGTGTGGAGGACATAGTTATGTCATGGAGAAGATATACACAGCTATGCTGAAATTATATGAAAGTGATAAGAGTGACAATCTAACTGAAGCAGTAAGAGAAGCATGTACAATACGATAACGTAATCATTAATGCAAAGGAAGACAAAGTAACTTGCTGACCAATAAGTGCAAATACGCAGTAACACAAGGTAAAAAGATACATAGAAGCTTGCTATAGCCAAATATATAGAGTGGCAAAAACGCACACATAGTAGGAAAATGGACGCTGGCTCATGTAAATATTAAATTCAACTACTTCAGAAGCCGATCAGGGTGTAGAATCAGGAGACGCTGGAAGAACAGCTTTGTGTGCAAAACAAAGAGGAGTCAATGTTGATTTGGGATCAAGGATGCTAATTTTAAGGAATAGCTGCAAAGTACAAAGGGAGGCAGATGGATAAGCCATGGATGAGACATATTTCTGTTAGAATAAACGTCTGCAAGAGCCAAGTATTGGACAATGAAAATTGTATATGTTTTATACAACGTAGAGTGACGAAGTCTCTAGAGTTCAAGAGGAGAAATGACACCCAGTATAATTAATTCAAATTGCAGTAAATAAGAGGCTGAAATGGAAAAAAGGGGGGTCTCTTCACATGTGACTCAGAAGTCATAAACAAATGCTATGCATTAAGCCTCGGATTAAGATAGTGATGTACTCTCACTCCCTCTCATATCCTAGAACAGAGAAGAGGCTACAAGGTCAACTACAGATGGGAAACCTTGGCTCATGGCAGGTCTGATGTGAGATGATGGACTAATTGGGAAAGTAGGGAGTAATCTTACGTGATCCATGCACCTGGGTTTTGGTTTCCTTATGTGCTGCGAGCCGAGCGGAAAGTCCAAGGTTGGGTAAGAATGCCAACCAATCAGTTTATCTATGGGGCAACCTGCTATACAATGTTGCATAGACCAATCCACTGTCAATTTGTTCACTATAATCAGTATTATACATATTTAGAGATAGTTCAAGGGTTGCCTTACAGATAAGAGACAGACAATTAATTATTAACCCATATATATATTCTATAAGTAGGAATGATCCCCTAACCAATCCCTCCCACTAATAAGATGTATGGTTTTCCACATAGGATGAGGTCGTAGATGATGCATGTTGGGGTATAAGATCCCGGTGTAATGAAGTGTGCGTGTGAGTGTTCAAGTATCCGTCTAATGTTAGCCAGTTGACCCTGGTTTATTAAACTGAGAATACATTAGTACTTTGCCATATTCCCTGAGTATGTCCAGTTATTTGGTCTGAGATCTTGATTGATGATTCCATCTAGCACAAGAGATACCTCAAGGTGCTAGAGCAAACCCTCTTTATTCATTTTTATCCTACCTATTCCTTCAAAACTGTGGTTAGTAAATTTACTTTCAAACCGTAATTCAAGAAACAAGGAAAATGTCCTTGTAAGTGCACTTTACTCCTTTTGTTATCCTTGGACTGCCCATTCCTAGCTGTGGTGAGTAAATTGGTGTCTCTTTGAGGTTCATCCCATTTCGATACTCCTTTTTCCATGCATACACAGCAGAACAGTCAAAGTGGATATACTGTTATTTTTACATTAGACATTTTAAAATACAAGGACCTCATTGCAAAGTGATCCAAGCTTCATAGCCAGTACATTGAGCAACGTACCATTAGATATGGACTGGGAGACATCTTCTTAAGCTCTCCTACTATTTTAAAGGTACAACGACACTCTCCATAGGCCATTCTGTTAAAACCTTATTTTAGTTATTCTTTGAAAGTGGAATGCAGTTGTTCTACATGACTTTCAAACAGAATAAGAAAGGTTTTCATTTGCAAACATTCACATTTGGTATTGATGCACTGATAGAAATATTGATATGGCAAGAACCAACCAGTATGTAGTTTTGTGAATACTTTAGGCATTGACATTAATGGTGATATTCATTGGCCTTATCTCCCACCTTTTGATTTCGAATTAGAAGATACACACCGCCAAGAGACACCAAACTCTATGAGAACTTCCTACAGGTTATAATAAGGAGTACTTGCACAGCACTGATGTCTACTCTGATTGCTGCATTTTTCTTTAGTAGGTGTAAGCAAGGCCAGCATCACCCACAACCGCCCTTTGGACAATGCACACGGCCAACTGCTAAAGGCAAGGCACACACAGAGATAGCCAATTAAGGAACTAATTTGCCGTAGTTCTGTACATTTGTGTAACATGCCACCAGGGCGCATTTCTTCCCTATATAGACTGGATGCTGACTCCATTTCATAGTTGGTAGCCCTGATCAAAGAAGACGTAGAAACAGTTACTAACAACTCAACAGCCTACACCATTGGTAAAGGTACTAGAGTTGCTTCAGATTTGTGCTGCTGAATAATACTGGGGTATGGTAGACATGATAGCAGGACTATTGCAGCCAGTATTTTGTAAGATGTTGAAGGTGCTGTCCCAGCAATGCTCGAACACATGATGACTTTGTCATGTTCCCACATAGTGCTATGAATACAAAATGTGGAATTAAGTAAATATATGAGCTCATTGCCATTATTGAACCATCAGGATAAACTAAACCATTTCAAAATGGCCGACAACTTGGTAACACCCGTCAGGGTTGCAGAATGGCTAATTATCTTTTGAGAAGAGAATATTGGGTTCATTACAATACACAAGCCTTATACCACGAATTAACTAGCCAATGAAACTAATGTATCTAAATTAGCACGAAAGTAAAATCATATAGGGGCTTATAATGACTCCATTTAAGCTCTACTAAACTTGCACACTATATATAACTCCACTCTCTGAGGAGATAGCATTATATCCATAAGATCTATATCTCTCGATTACAAACTGGGTTAGAGTAAATATACAAACACATTGGCATTACTGAACCATCTGGCCAAATTGAACTATTTCATATTGGCTGACAATTTTGCAACACCTGTGGTGTTTGTAGAATGACAAACACAAAAGAAGTCAAGAACACTAACTATAGAGCATGTTAGCTATGAACAAGCAAAATGGCACCGTGCAAATGTTACAGTGTGCAAGATACTTCCTAAGAAGAGTATCTGAAAAAAATAATGTGCTCCATATACACGATAGGATTGCGATAACACAAGGTAAGGAATCTACAACAGATATACGCCTTTATAGGCACATTCAAATGCAAGATTGTATGATTTAAAAATGTGCATTGTACAATATCATAACTTTGAACTTGATGTAAATAGTGATGGAAATTCCCTTAATGAACAGTGACAGGACAACTTAGTCACCAAAAAAACATTTTATAGGATACTTTGAGAGTCTCCACCAGTGTTCAATTTAAAACTTTAAATTCTGCTTCCTTAAATAATAGTTATGAACACATTGATTCTCTTAGCACTTTCAAATGACTAACTAGATCTGTCATTGTTATTTGTTTAGAACTTCAAATAAGTGACCTACTACTAAGGGGGCGTATTTAATAGGAAAAGACAGACTGCTACATGTTAAGATGGATTTCTGAACTCTGTCCTGGAGGGCAGAGGTTCAGAAGGCCAGCCTAGTTTCTTGGAACAGGGTAACCTCTGGACAAGCCAGACCAATCAAGGTAGCGATTGCGGCGGTCAAGACTAGGTCTCAAGAGGGGTGAGGGTGACTGAAAGCCTGCAATGAGCACACAAAGCAAGGACACTTACAAATTACTCCAAGCAGGTGTTATATTAAAAATATAGACACATTTATTACAAGGCCTTTGTAACATTGACCGTAGCAAGAAATCACAATAAAACTCAAGTAAACCAACACATCACAATCAAATACAATATATATACAATTACCAACGAGTCTAACGAGTTAGACGCACAAAATGTGCAGACCACCTAGATGGGGAGGAAAACAGGCAGTGTGAATAATAGTTAGACCCAGTCCGCCTTCAGAGGCACCTAACTAGAAGGAAGTCCGAGCCCTACGAAGAGTGGAGCCTTGTGCTCAAAAGTACCTGCACCCGCTGGTGCCAACGGGCAAAGGGGAGTCTCCTCGAGGGAATCAGGAAGTTCAATTTGGTGAACAAATTAAGATGAACAGAGCTCTGCGACTCAAGTGCAGCCTCCACTGTGGGCAGAAGCAGAGCGCGAGTACGGAAAGGCGTGCTGTTTGACACAGCGGGGAAAAGCTACTGGCTACTGCAGGAGGGCGACCAGTTCCTAGCAATGCTACTCACCGGTCCCCGATGCAGGCAGACCCAGGCTTCTGCGTGTCAGTTTCAGTGCTGGCAGGTTCAGATACGAGCAGGGGACATCTCGGCGTTGTGTGGATTCCGCAGCAGCAGAAGTTAGAGTTGAGGATGTCCCAAACGCAGTGAACCCGCACAGTTTGTTACCACAGCAGGGCAACAGAGCGGCCATGTGTATTTCAGCCCAATGTACACTTCTCACTTCAGACCTGGGAATGCCAACTGTACGAATCGTGTGAGAGTGGCAAGGACTCGTAATACAGCAGCAACCTGACGGCGGTTACAGAGCAAGACTCCTGGGTAGGCTGGTCAGTCCACTGGATGGCCCAGAGACACTTCCAAAGGCTTACGTGCAGGAGATGGTGAACATGCCGAGGATAGTTGTTCCCACTATTCCAAAGGGTTGAAGTACCAATACAGGCCTTCTCGTTCGATCAGAGGTAGAAAGGGTTTCACAAAGCGACAGCGATGCAGAGGAGCAGTCCTTCAGCGGGTCACCAGCGATTCCTCGCTTCAGCCTCGTAGTTGCAGGAAACTCGGCTCCTGTATTCCTTCGTTTGTGAGAACTCAGGAGATCGACATGGTAGTTGTGTTTCCAGCCTCCTCTTATCCAGAGTTCCCTTTGTGCCAAAACAGAGGGGACCCAATGGGAGATCTGCTCACAAAACACTCACACCATACGTGGACCTATCACGGACCAAGGTGGTCCCAGGCATTCACGACACACTAGACTCTCTGGCACCCAGGATGTGTATTGGGACCAGACATCCAAGCCCACATCATGGAGGCGCACACAAGGCCTGTAGAAGCCCGCGAAAGCATCTGTGTTTCGCGGGAAAGTACATGCCCAAATAAGGAAGGCCCCGGGTCGGCTCGACCTGGGGAAGGTGAAGGGGGCAAGACGGTCAGCGGGCAGGACAAAGAGCCTCGTGGTCTGGCCATTTTGGAAGCCAGGCCACCATTTTGGGCTAAGTGCGAGAAACGCGCCTAAACAGCCAAAAGGAGCTCAAAACACAAAGAAAGGATCGCTGCCACCATTCCCGTCTGTGATTCATTTGCACCGTTCGTTAACAATCCAAAGAGAGTGTCTAGGGCCTGCAGAAGACTAGAGACCCAAGAGAGCAGTAACTTAGTTTACAGTACCCTCTTGTGCCATGTTGCGCGAAAGCTGCAACATGATAAAAGAACTACGGAAAACAGCATTTCCCGGTACTGACTGTCTTAAGGGCATGTCAGTTTCCCAGTAAGAATGGAGCGAAAGCCCAGAGGAGTGTGGCAGAAGGCTGCACTTCTCTGGCAAAGTCTAGATCATGGTGAAAACAACAGCAAAAAGTTTAGGGGTTGCCACATGGAAGGAAAATTACCCACAATTAAGAAATCTTTCCTAACACTACAACAGCCACAGATAGAGCAGCATGATCAAGACTTCTTGTGCATCCCATTTAAAGAGGGACAATGAATCCAAGCTTATAAAGGTAGGCTTACTCAATTTTAAGACTGTGCAGAATGAGTGAACTGGCCAAATGGAGAGCTATTGAGGGTTACTATAGAATTGTTTACATCTTGTTTGCTAGACGTGAATAACGGATCACACTACTTAACAGTCTTCCTGAAGAATCTCCAATAACGAAGATTCCGGTAGCCGCACCCACAAACCTAATCAGGTATTAATTTCCCAGATAACGGTTATAGAGTTAATTTAAGGAATTATAGCTTATTTTATTATGCTGATAGACCCGAAAGAAAAGATGATCAATAGCTGTACTTCCCAAATGCTGATAAACCCGAAAGAAAAGATGATCAATAGCTGTACTTCCCAACGCCTAAGTAACCACCATCTCTTCTGATGAATATTCTAGATTAAGTAAGTGAACAGAAACATGTTAAGAATCATAACTGTTAAACGCCGTTGATAATAGGGTGTATATAGTAATTACATTGAAATACCTTTATAACGTGATTGAAATTTATGAGATTTTTCCGACCTTTCTCTCATTGTTAAACAAGTATTTATCCTCCATCATAAGAGTACCACTCACAGGAAATCAACAGTCACTGACTATATTTTATATTGGTTCTTTTACCTGTATTAATGTATTTACATTGATGATTCATCAATTTGTTTAACAATTGTTTAATACATTTTTGTAAGAATTGTGTTTAATCATTCATATTAGATTCCTCTGATCTGTTATTATCATTACCTATCTACCTTTCCAAATACTGTATGCAACACAATTTAGCCATTCTTCATAGACTACCAGCACCTGGGGAAGCCTTAGTTTAAGAGGTGGATGGCTCAATAAAGAAAGAGGAGGAAGTTAAGGAAGAATGCACTTCATGCAATGAAGTTGTTGCACATTTTTTAGGATGAAGAGCTTCCACAATGACAGGGGATTGGTGGTGCAGAGTGGGAGTACCAATAGGATACATGAATGTACATTACCAATGTATGTTCAGGTGTAACGCTCACCTGAATCCCTCGGAGGCGCAGGTCCGGGCTTGGAGATTTCAGTGTCTTCTAGGGTCACGCGCAGGCCTCTGGTAACACCCTGGATAGACCCTCTCCTCACCGTAATTTTGACCTGGAGGGTGAGGTGTCTGCAAGCAGGAGAACAAGGGGTTAATGTATGTCTGGTTGGCCAATCTGACCTTCCCCTTTTCTGGACTCCCCACGTTACTCGTAGGCTGAATATGCTCACCTTATATAGGTGAAAGCGGAGCTCTCCATCCTGCGTCTGTGCAGGGGTGCTGATGCCAGTTGCTTCACTGGTTAATTGCCCAGCCTCTTGATTGCAGAGGATGAAGTCAGGGAGCAAGGCCGTCGTTAGCTGCACGAACGGTGATTGCTTGAATATGGAGTTTTATTTATATGACCCCTTAAATGTCTCTCGCCATTGCAGGTCCGGTATGTAGATAAGGTAAGCGAGAAGAATGCCGGAGCTCGTGAAGGCACGTAAGTAACAGAATGTTATTCGAAGTTAAATGCACTTCTTAATGTCTCTTTTCCCTTTCGAAGTTAAATGCACTTCTTAATGTCACTTTTCCCTTTTTCAGGTAGCCGTAGCAGTCGGCGTGGAGATGGACGCCGAGGTACGTGCCGGAGAATGGGCAAGCCGATGACAGCTAGAAGGCACGTGAGTAGTGATGGCGTACTGTGCCCCTAATGATGTCCTTCTTGTTTTAGCAGGTGCGGACAAACAGCGCCTGACGAAGATCGAGGCGTACGTGGCACAGGTGAGCAGAATAATCACGGAGGTTCACTAACCAATGTCCTTTGTTTCCGCAGGATTGCCGGAGTATGGGGAGTGCGGCACGCGGCCTCAGGATGCTCCGATGGACGAGGTAAGTGCTGCGCTGGTTTTGTCTTGTCCTAACCTGGTGTCCTTGTTCTCTTCCAGACGCTGCTGAAGACTGAAGACTGATCTTCCGGAAGGTAAGACTGAAGATTTCTTGTTCACAGATGCAGAAGCTGAAGATTCTCTGAAGCTGACATGGTGAGCGTCCTGCTGCTAGTGCAGAATAACGCGAAGCACGTTGCACTGATCGGGTGTGGTTTAAATAGGCCACTGGAGTGCTTAGGTGTCTCCTTCCACAGCCTCGCCCAGACAAGAAAGAAGTTCCAGCTTCCAGAACAGTTCCAGTATCCAGTCCCAGGGAGTGGTGCTGGCCACACCCCGAAGGTAAAGTAGTTCCAGCCAGGAATGGATGAGGATATCATCCTACAAGTAAGTGAGCAGCATGGTCTGCAGCAGGTAAGTCCACCCAAGCACCATTCCTCTCAATATGAGCCCGGCGCTTCCTGTGCCGGGACTGGGTTCCCTTATGAGCCTGGCGCCACTGGCGCCAGGACAAGGTCCAAAAGGCCCCTGTGGGGACCGGCTGGTGCCTGGAATGGAAGTTGTGACCCTGCTTCCAAGGATGTTGGGCTGGGTCTGACTCCTTGGAGACAGCGGTCATGACAGCACCCCCCTTCAAGGCCCCTCCCAAGCTTGTCTTCTCCGGAGGCTTTGGCTTGTTGGGAAAAGTTCGATGAAACTTCCTGACTAGACGAGGTGCATGGACATATTCTGAAGGTTCCCAAGATCTCTCCTGGGGGCCAAATCCCTTCCAATCAATCAGGTAATACAGTTCCAATTTGGAAATTTTGGAATCCAAGATGTTTCGAATTTCAAATTCGACTTCTCCATCCACCTGGATTGGCTCTGGAGGATTAGTCAAACGGGTTCCGGGTTGCATAGGTTTAAGGAGAGAAACATGGAAAACGGGATGTATCTTCATCCGAGGAGGTAGCTCCAATTTCACAGCCACCGGATTTATCACAGCCGTGATCGTGTAGGGTCCTAAATATCTTGGGTTGAAGCTGCGTGGTTCTTTTAGAGATAAGTGCTTCGTGGACAGCCAGACTTGATCTCCTACTTGGTATTGAGGGGCCTCTTTTCGATGTTGATCCGCTCCTTTCTTATATATTTCCTTGGCTCGTTGAAGGTGAGCTGTGGCTTCCTTAAATGCTTGAGTTATTGTCGCATGCAGATGGTCTACAGCGGGCGTTCCGAGAGCTTGAGGTGGATCCAAATCAGAGGTTCGAGGATGACTTCCATACAGCAGAAAGAAAGGGGTTTTTCCAGTTCCTGAATGGATTGAATTGTTGTAGGCGTATTCAGCAATCCAAAGGACATCCTTCCAAGTGCCCTCCGATTGTTGCAACATACAGCGTAGATATTGTTCCAGAGTTTGGTTAGTCCTCTCAGTCTGCCCGTCAGTTTGGGGGTGATGGCTGGTGGAAAGTCGTACATCAATTTGCGCTAAACGGCAACAACTTCGCCAAAAATGGGAAATAAATTGGCTCCCTCGATCGGAGATTAACACTGAAGGGAACCCGTGCAACCGGACGATGTTTTCAAGGAATTCTCGGGCCAAAACGGGAGCTGTTGGTAAACCTTTCAGTGGAATAAAATGAGCCATCTTTGAAAAAAGGTCCACGATTACTAGAATTGTGTTGTATCCGGAGCAGGAGGGTAAATCCGTGATAAAATCCATTGAGAGAGTATGCCAAGGGCATGGCGGAATGTCTATTGGGTGTAGCAGACCTGCTGGTCTTTCCTTTTGACTCTTGTTTTGTGCGCAGATGCCGCAAGAAGCCACAAAATCTTTAATGTCTTTTCTCCAAGTCGGCCACCAAAAATGTCTTTTGATTTTCTCTAGGGTTTTGCCCACCCCTGGATGTCCTTCTATTAGAGAATCATGGTAGCAGGTGATGACCTGCTTCTGTAAGTCAACACATGGCAAATATAGTCTTCCTTGGAAATACAATAGATTCTGATCTATCGTAAAATCTTTCCCTTTCAGTTGCCAATTCAATGAATCTTCAGGAGTTATTAGTTGACTGACTTTTGCTTCGATATCTTCAAGGGATAGCGTGTTGATTACTCCCAGTATCTTTTGTTCGGGGATTATTGGTACCGGCTCTGAATTAGCTGAGTGTTCGTCTACCCCTATTCGGGAAAGGGCATCTGCTTTTCCGTTCTTATTCCCTGGCCGATACGTGATCACAAAATCAAATTCCGCGAAGAATAATGCCCAGCGGAGTTGTCTCGAAGATTGGGCCTTGGCTGACTTCAGATACTGGAGGTTGCGATGATCAGTGATTACAGTGACTGTGTGCCGGGCTCCAAGGAGATAATGCCGCCAGGCCTTAAAGGCGGACTTAATTGCCAGAAGTTCTTTGTCCGTAATTGTATAGTTGATTTCGGGGGCCGAAAATTTGCGGGACCAAAATGCCACAGGGTGTAATTGGTGTGTTTCGGGATCTCTTTGTGATAGCACAGCCCCCATTGCGAGGCTGGATGCGTCTGTCTCGACGATATACGGAAGTTCTGGACGAGGATGCTTTAAGACTGGAGCGGAGACAAATTTAGCTTTCAATTCTTGGAAGGCTTGTTCGGCCTCTGGAGTCCACTCGAATCTTTTATTCTTTTTCAGAAGGGCCGTGATGGGTTGAACTACTCGGGAAAATTCTGGAATGAATCTCAGGTAAAAATTAGCGAAGCCCAACATGCTCTGTACTCCTTTCACGGAAGTTGGGGACGGCCATTTGGTGATAGCGTCCACCTTTCTTGAGTCCATGTGAACTCCATTGGGTGACAAGATGAACCCCAAGAAATCGACTTCCTTTACATGAAAAGTACACTTCTCCAATTTAGCAAACAAACGGTGTTGGCGAAGTCTCTGTAGAACCGCTGTGACATGTCTTCGGTGCTCAGCTTCTGAGGATGAGTATACCAGGATATCATCGATATAAACAATTACGCATACATCAAGAAGTTCTCGGAAAACGTCATTCATAAAGAACTGAAAGGCGGCCGGTGCGTTACATAGTCCAAAGGGCATTACTTGATACTCAAACAATCCGTATTTAGTGCGAAAGGCCGTCTTCCATTCGTCACCCTCCTTAATGCGTACCAAGTGGTAAGCTCCTCTGAGATCTAACTTTGTGTATATGCAGGCTCCTTTAACTTGGTCCAATAATTCGGGAATCAGAGGCAAAGGATATCTATTTTTTACTGTAATCTGGTTCAGGGCGCGATAATCGATACATGTTCTCAGGTCACCTTCTTTTTTCGGAACGAAGAAGAAAGCTGAAGAAACTGGAGATTTCGAGGGACAAATGAATCCGTTAGCCAGGTACTGGTCCAGGTATTGCCTGAGATGGAGATTTTCTGGCTCAGTGAGAGCATATATTCTACTGCACGGAGGAGTAGATCCAGGTATTAGGTCTATCTGGCAGTCGTATGACCGATGCGGGGGCAAGGTATTGGCCTGATCTTTCTGGAAGACGTCGCGGAACTCTTGGTATTCTGGAGGCAATTGGGGGCTCTCGGAAGCGATGGCTGCTAGCCTGATATCGGGTCGAGGGTAGCAAGTTGGGGCGCATTCTGGAAACCGGATTACCTTGGCTCGCCAGTTTATCTGAGGATTGTGCTTTTCCAACCAAGGAATACCCAGGATTACTTGAAACTGCGGGGCCTTGATTACATCAAACACGATCTTCTCCCGATGTCCATCTTGGCATAGCAACATCACTTCCATGGTGGTGTGAGAAACCGGTCCGGAAGCTATTTCTGTACCATCCACTGTAGTGATTATGTCTTTAACCATCTTGGAACATAGTGGAAGATTCATCCTGGTTGCCATATCTTGATCTACATAGTTACTGATCGCTCCGCTATCAATGTATGCTTTAATTGCATGCATGCGATCTGGTCGATCTGGACTTATGAGGACCATAGGCATTACCAAATACGAGGTCAAGGAACTGGTTTTAACGCTCGGCAAGCGGACCTCTACACTTGTCGGGCGAGGTCGTTTCCCGATTCTAGTTTTTCAGCATTCTTATCGGAAGCTCCTACAGCCTTCTTGACCGGTTTCACTGAACAATTACAAAGGAAATGTCCGGAATTCCCACAGTAGAGGCACAGCTGTAATTGTCTTCTCCTTTCCCGTTCCTTTTGGGTTATCGGTCCTTTAACAACCCCTATCTGCATGGGCTCCACGGAATCAGTTCCTTTAGCGGAGCTCTGAGGTCTTGAAAATTTTTGGGTTTCAAATCTGGAACGATCGGTCTTCCTGTTCTGTAGCCGGTGATCTAATTGGACTACTAGGTCGATATAATCGGAACAATCTTGCGGGGGATTCACCACCTGTGCTAAGACATCTTTAAGTTCTCCACGCAGCCCTCTGTAGAAAAGCGTGATTTTCTTATCCTCAGGCCACCTAGTCTCAACCACCAGTCTGTTAAAAGATGCTATGTATGCTAGGAGATCCTGATTCCCTTGTCTTAGTGATAGGAGTTCATTGTCCAAGGCCTGCCCCTGTGAGTGTCTTGCGAACAACTTTTCCATAATGGTCTGGAAATCTTGAAAGTTATGGAGGATCGGATCATCTTGTGTCACAAGAGGAACGGACCAATCTGCAGCACTACCGCTAAGATAGGAAAGTACGAATGCTACTTTGGTTTGGTCAGTTGGGAATGCGGCGGGTCTACACAGAAAGTGCAAGCAGCATTGATTGATGAATACTGCAAACTGTTTTGGATCACCTGAAAAACGATCGGGCGGGGCCAAAGGCACATTCCCTGGCAGATTAATTTGCACCAGATTATTTGAGGTTGTAGGAGTGTAGCTCCCTCCCGAGGCAGGCAGAGGCGTCTGTCCCGCTTGTGTGTGCAACAACTGTCTGGCCAGATCATCCGTTCGTTCTTTTGAAACGATCAACTCCCTTCGTAAAGCATTTGTCTCTTGGCGGGATGCCTGTACTTCAGCTCTCAGTGCCCCTAGCAATTGGGCCAACTGATCTGTGTCTGAGGTTTCCATTGCGCCTGGGTGGGAATTTTGCGGTAGGCTTCGCGTTCTGTAACGCTCACCTGAATCCCTCGGAGGCGCAGGTCCGGGCTTGGAGATTTCAGTGTCTTCTAGGGTCACGCGCAGGCCTCTGGTAACACCCTGGATAGACCCTCTCCTCACCGTAATTTTGACCTGGAGGGTGAGGTGTCTGCAAGCAGGAGAACAAGGGGTTAATGTATGTCTGGTTGGCCAATTTGACCTTCCCCTTTTCTGGACTCCCCACGTTACTCGTAGGCTGAATATGCTCACCTTATATAGGTGAAAGCGGAGCTCTCCATCCTGCGTCTGTGCAGGGGTGCTGATGCCAGTTGCTTCACTGGTTAATTGCCCAGCCTCTTGATTGCAGAGGATGAAGTCAGGGAGCAAGGCCGTCGTTAGCTGCACGAACGGTAATTGCTTGAATATGGAGTTTTATTTATATGACCCCTTAAATGTCTCTCGCCATTGCAGGTCCGGTATGTAGATAAGGTAAGCGAGAAGAATGCCGGAGCTCGTGAAGGCACGTAAGTAACAGAATGTTATTCGAAGTTAAATGCACTTCTTAATGTCTCTTTTCCCTTTCGAAGTTAAATGCACTTCTTAATGTCTCTTTTCCCTTTCTCAGGTAGCCGTAGCAGTCGGCGTGGAGATGGACGCCGAGGTACGTGCCGGAGAATGGGCAAGCCGATGACAGCTAGAAGGCACGTGAGTAGTGATGGCGTACTGTGCCCCTAATGATGTCCTTCTTGTTTTAGCAGGTGCGGACAAACAGCGCCTGACGAAGATCGAGGCGTACGTGGCACAGGTGAGCAGAATAATCACGGAGGTTCACTAACCAATGTCCTTTGTTTCCGCAGGATTGCCGGAGTATGAGGAGTGCGGCACGCGGCCTCAGGATGCTCCGATGGACGAGGTAAGTGCTGCGCTGGTTTTGTCTTGTCCTAACCTGGTGTCCTTGTTCTCTTCCAGACGCTGCTGAAGACTGAAGACTGATCTTCCGGAAGGTAAGACTGAAGATTTCTTGTTCACAGATGCAGAAGCTGAAGATTCTCTGAAGCTGACACGGTGAGCGTCCTGCTGCTAGTGCAGAATAACGCGAAGCACGTTGCACTGATCGGGTGTGGTTTAAATAGGCCACTGGAGTGCTTAGGTGTCTCCTTCCACAGCCTCGCCCAGACAAGAAAGAAGTTCCAGCTTCCAGAACAGTTCCAGTATCCAGTCCCAGGGAGTGGTGCTGGCCACACCCCGAAGGTAAAGTAGTTCCAGCCAGGAATGGATGAGGATATCATCCTACAAGTAAGTGAGCAGCATGGTCTGCAGCAGGTAAGTCCACCCAAGCACCATTCCTCTCAATATGAGCCCGGCGCTTCCTGTGCCGGGACTGGGTTCCCTTATGAGCCTGGCGCCACTGGCGCCAGGACAAGGCCCAAAAGGCCCCTGTGGGGACCGGCTGGTGCCTGGAATGGAAGTTGTGACCCTGCTTCCAAGGATGTTGGGCTGGGTCTGACTCCTTGGAGACAGCGGTCATGACATTAGGTGCACTGTGTAAAAGAACAGTGTACACAGTGCAGTCTGTGCTGTAGTTATGGAACTGTGTTTATTGTAAACGGCGCATCCTTAAAGACTTAAAGTAACTCAAATTGTATACTATATTGTGTAAGGGAGGCATGGTATCACAAGTATGACACTGACACAAAAGTTCACATTGGTCTCCCTCAGCCGTGCTTTCCCCTAGCTTTATTCACCTTCTTTAGGGGTTCCCTTCCCCTACCATTTTACACCTTCTGTCTCCCTCTGTCGGGCTTGGACCACTTCCTGATGTCAAAGACTTTCAAATGTGCATGGCTTTTTCTTCAGACTTCCACAGGACCACTTCTACTTTCCAACTGGTAACTCATACTGCTATATCTTTTGTCCCAGTGCTTCCTGGTCTGGGTAGTTCACAAGTTTATGTACCAAATTTCAATGTTCACATTTTTACTCACCCCTTCTCTGAGGGTCAATTTCAATCATCTCGCTTTTACAGTTCGTTCACTTTGTCGCTACAAACATTTCATTTTTCACAGAGACTTTCGAGTGGGCTAATTCCTTTCACCTGACCACTTCTTGACTCAGTATCGCTGACTTTCCAGCTGTTATTACTTCAAAGGTCACTCGCAGGTATGCCTTTCTTCGTGTCTCAGCCACAATCATGCAGCCTTCAATTGTGCGAGAATATGTTCCCACTTCAATCTTTCTTTAGCAAACACTGGTCTCTCACGTCGCTTGCCAAATTACTGTCTGTGTGTGTTTCTTGTCTTTTGTGTGCTGCTTTGATTCTTTGATTGGAGAATCTGATGAAATAGGAGGGATCATAAGTATGGGAAAGGGAGGAATACCATGTCTCACCACAGGCTGCCTCACCCCCACTCGATGAAGACCCCCACCCAGGTGATCTTCCCACACTGGTCCACCCCATAGCTCTGGATCCAAAAGCGATGGCCGTACCCTGGCCACCTGAGAGAGAGAAATCCCCATGAACTAGCAGGTGAGGCACCCTTTAGTTTCTCACAGTACATATTTCATTGTCAGGGATAACGCAGGTACACGTGCCACTTTTATTATTTGTATAAGTAACAGATCATATGCAATTAGTTGGCAACAGGCCACGTAAGTAAGGTGCAACATAGAAAGCAAAGTAGGTTGAGAATATTAAAGTTATAAGTGCAGCAGCAAGCATAGAAACGGCTCCCAGAAAGATAGTAACATCCTCAGGATTCCCCCTCCCCAGAAAAACCCAATAACACAAAGTAGCCTATGCAGACCCATGAAATAACTTAGACTACTAAAAAATAATACTTATCTACTCTGAGCATTCCTCCCTTTCACACTGTGGACTTTGTATTGACCTTTTTAGCCTGTTATTTCCTACCTCTCTGAGGTCTCCACATTGCTGTCAGTTCATCTAGGGCCTCAGGGACAACTGATGTATTTAGTGCAATGGCCAGTCGATCAACAGTCTCGCAAAGGTTGCATATATGTGGCTCAATGACACGTAAAGACACCCACTAGATTCATCATGCCAGCATTGGACAGAGAATTCACCTTGTTTGAGATATCCACTTTGACATTCACATGTCCCCTCAATTGTTAGAGTTCACAAGTTTGTACTTTGCTACTCAGAAGAGACAACAGTCATCATCTGGTAACTACACAGATGGGTACAACCTGGGCAATTCTCCACCAGCAGTTGTTGGGTGCAAAGCAAATATTCCTTAACGAATGTTGACCTGGTAATGGGTAATTACCTGAGTTGTGCTTCATTGCTAATATAGGTGCTTCCATCTTCAGCGTACATGCAATACACTATCTCATCATCCTCCAGATATACATCTGTGGATTTCATACTGGTGTTCTGTTGAGGGATGCTTTCAAAGATGCTTTCTTCTTTGTCTGCTGATTCCTACTTAGAGGCTTTTCCTGACATTAGGGCACCTACAAAAGGAGAGATGGTTAAGTCTGTTTCTGCTCAAAGTTTGCATCCGTCAACATGCAAAATACTTGTTTTCACCCAGGACATTGTGGAAGGGTAGGTTTGGGGGACAGGGAGGGTTTAAAACAGAGAGAGGGTTATAAGAGAAAGAGAGTGGTGGTGAGTTAAGTACTCGCCATCATGCAGTGTGTCCACGTCACTGAGACCCTTAATACCCTTGCTGTCTTCCTTAGTTTGGAGGTATTTTTCTTTAGCCCTATTTCTAATATCATATCAATGCTTCTTTATGCCTTCAACCAGTGGAGAAACTTTGCTGAAAATGTTGGGGGGGACATAACCTCTGAAGAAAAGGTGTCCCATTCAAATAAATGGGAATAAATGGTGTGCCATGAAAGTTGGGGGGGACAAACACCCCGGTCCCACCCTAAAATTACGCCCATGCCTTCAACTGTGCGTGTGTGGTTCATTTTTAGTTTCAAGAGGGGTCCTTTTCTCCAAATTCAACATAGTCATGTGCAATGACCTCATCCACAAGGATGCCTAGTGCAAGTTCACTGAACTTGGCTCTAAGTTGCCTGCCACTTGGGCCTTCAGACCCTGGGTCTCCATCACATTTGACATATATTTCTCTTTAAATCCTTCTTGCAACTTCTTTGCTCCTTTTTCACTTTCGTATTCCATCAATCTGTCCTACTTCCTCTCTACTTCCTTTTCCAGTTTGTCATTGTAACCCCAAAGTTAACTTTGTTCACTTTGCCACACCTAATTCACTCGGTCCTACTTCCTCTTTTTCTCCTTTTACCACTTTTACTGTGTGTTTCTTACTCCTGCTTTACTTCGTTTTCCTTTCCAACACCTCGTTCAATCGGACTTTGGTCTTGTTTGCACCTTTTCTCATTTTTACATTGTACTCCTTACTCAAGCATTACTGCTTTTCCACCATATCCGTCCTTCAATCTGTCTTACTTCTTCTTTAATCCTATATCACTTTTACTTTGTGATCCTTACTCTTGCTTTCCAACACCGTATTTTATCCATCGTATAAAGTACCCTTACTCCTTTTCTCACTTTTACTTTGTACTCCTTACTCCAGCTTTACTCCTTTACCACCTTCTCACTCCTTCTATCTGTCCTTCCATTTTACCCATTTTTCTCTTTCCAACACCTTCTGCAATAGCACTTATTTTTTTTTTTGTTATTATTATTTTTTTTTAGCTTATTACATAGGCTTTAATACAGGTTGCAGCAAGCTGATAAGTACAAGTTTTTCAATTGCACTTATGTCAGCTTCACTCCTTATATCAGTATTACTTCTTACTTCTTAACCCTACTTTACTCATGTTCTCTTTCCCACTCCTTCAATCCATCATATGACACACGTTACTGTGTTTCTGAATAATACCTCTTACTGCTGTTAAACCCCTTTTTCATTTTCTTACTCCTTCATTGAAGCTGACCTTCATCCTTACTGCATTTTCAAATCTGGCACCCTACTCCAACTTTACTCCAATGTTAGTCCTTCTTTCATTTCTTATTTATTTAATCTGTTCAACATACTACTTAGTCCTGTCAATTTTTTACTGCCACTTCAGACCTTCAAACTTTCCAACAAATCTCACTTTCTGTCCCCTATTTCAATCTCTCTTGTGCCCTCTTTCTTCCTTTTTTACTCCGTTTTCACAGAATGCTATCTCCTCTTTCTTCTTCCTTGCAATCTTTCACCTTATTAATGTGCCGGTGCTCGTTTTCCCTCTTCTTATCTTTCTGACATGCACTTCCATTATTTTACTGTGCTGTGATATTTCCAGCCCGTTGCTCATCTCTCCTTTTTTTGTTGTTACTGTGCTGTGATTTTTTCATCACGTTGATGCTGCTTTCTTTCTATGTGTTCTTCCGGCAATACTCTGGGTGTCAGGAGGTGTTTCTGCAGCCCTTTCGGAAGAATGCGATTAACATGCAATTCTATAAAAGTTGCTGAAACCCTACAATCCACCCTTTAACCACTAAAAAAGGGGCAACATTCAAGCAGTTTACGAGAACGTAACATTATGTTCTGAAGTGATTTCATAACCCCGGAAAATAGGGGCTGTACCAGGGCGTCAAGAACTGGTGCAGTGAAGCATAGTATTTTCTACGCTCAGTGCACCTTAACCAGACTGGGCCGTGTTTGTGCATGTGTAGGGTAATTCAGGGATACATGCTTATCTTTTTTCTTTATCTGCTTAAAGATTAAAACGCCTAATAAACTAGTATCGTTGTACTTCTGTGTTACTTGAGTTATTTGATTGTGCTCTCGTTGGGTAGACTGTACTGCTACACAACCCCCACATCTCCTGAAGTCTGCCTTATTGTTCAGTGCACCTTAACTATGTGTCTATTACCCTGTTCATCATCTAGGATGGCCTCTGAGAACCCTCTCACAGGACTAGTTATCAAAATCTGTCTTAAAAACGGTGTTATTGGCAAGGCCATCATGAGCGTGTTCTTACTCATCAAAATAATATCAATGCCCAAGTCAAACTTATTCCTAATCATATAACTATGTTAGCAGATACTACAGAATCTCTCAAGGATCATCCTGTTTTTTCCTTCAGTCCAGTCTCTGTACAAACTGTCACTGAGATAGTTTCTCTGCTCAAACCTACCTCATGTAACGGAGATGTACTTCCTGCCACGCTGTTTAAAGAATACATCTCTACTCTTGCCCCTTGGGTGACCACTTTTATCAACCGGTCTTTTCAAGAGTCATTCGTACCTGAAAACATAAAGGAAGCGTGGGTTACACCCCTACTTAAAAAGGAACATCTAGATCCACCAGAGGCTGGTAATTATCGGCCGATTACTAATGTTCCCTTTATCTTGAAGATTCTGGATAAAATTGCTTATAATCAATACCAGATGTTTGTTGAGGAACATGATATCTTAGCAACACAACAGTCTGGATTTCGGCCCAATCATGGTACCGAGACAGCATTGCTGGACTTAAAATCCCACATTGCTGGCATTGTCAATAAGGGCAGCATAGCCTTGCTCCTGCTTCTGGACCTGTCCGCCGCATTTGATCTTGTTGATCATCAACTCTTGGCGGACAGGTTAATATCAGTTGGCAAATGTTCCAAAGAAGCAACGACTTGGTTTAAATCTTTTCTAGGCCCACAAAATATTACAGTAACTAAAGTCAATGCCTTCTCCATTGCATCTATTCTACTATGTGGTGTCCCTCAGGGGTCATGCATATTGCCCCTTCTTTTTAATAAATAATCACATCTTCTCTGTGCCCTTCTGTCAGCTATGGGCATATATTTTGCCAATTATGCCGACGACACACAGATAGTCATCAAACTTACAGGCGAGTATCAAAAAGATCTTGAGTGTATTAATCACATCTTTAAGGAAATTCAGAATTGGATGGCTCTGAACTTGTTGGCCCTTAATAATGCTAAAACCGAGTTGCTCATTGTGGGCACTCAACAGCGACTAAAGAAACTGGATGTGAAATATGATAATTTCTTGATTGGTCAGCACGTTATTTATGTTTCAAAAAACGTAAAAACTCTTGGGGTACACTTTGACCCTCAATTGTCTTTCACCTGGCAGACCAACTACCTCAAGTCTTCTTGTCACTTTTACATTAAATTTTTATGGCAGATTCGTCCTTATCTGTCAAGAGAAAATCTTGCACTGATAGCGGCCGCAATCGTGAACTGTAAACTGGATTACTGTAACAGACTCTTGATTGGTACATCCCAGGCAAATCTTAGAACATTACAGGTGATCCAGAATAGCGCAGTACGAGCCGTGCTTGGACTTGGGAGCAACACGCATGTTTCGGAAGCAAGACACAGCCTGCATTGGCTACCTGATCAACAACGACTGCTTCATAAGGGGCTGTCCATCGTGCATAAATGCGTGCATGGTAAGGCCCCATCATACCTCAAGACCAGTTTAAAAAAGAAACCTGTTGATCGTTTATTACGATCTAACGGCAATATGTCTCTGTTCCAACCCATGTCCGTGCTGAAGGGGTTTGGAGGAGCCAGTTTCAATTCCTGGGCTCCCACCCTATGGAATTTCATGCCAAAACATCTGACTAATATCAGCTCAGTGGTTGTTTCAAAAAAACAACTGAAAACTTTCTTGTTTGATCTAGCCCTTTGCTAAGGCCTCCTCTCACTTTACAACTGACACTACTTTCATTGTGTCTGTTCTATAACACTCCATGACTCCTTGTCTTCCGGTACAGTCTGGCTTGTTTTCACCATCTTTGTTGTCCCTTCACATTCTATGTTCTTTGTTGTCTGTTTCTTTTTCTCCTGTGTGCGCCCTGAGGCCTTAGGGTTCGTGGCGCAATACAAGAACATAGATAGATAGATAGATAGATAGATAGATAGATAGATAGATAGATAGATAGATAGATAGATAGATAGATAGATAGATAGATAGATTACTGGCATAAAGCCAGCATGGACATATTTTCTTATAATGGCAATACTGTTATTATGGGCAAAGCAAATATGAGAGTGAAGTTACATTGGAATACTGGTATATATTAACATAGCTATCATTGACATGTTTTTTAACAGTGGCATCGCTGGCATTAGGTGCAAGGCAAAGAAGAAGGCAGTCTTAAATAGGAATACCTGCAAGTATGTTTGTATCCATCAAGGACATGTATTGCTTTTTACGGTGTCAATGTTGGAATTTATGGCCACAAACATCATACACATGTAGTTTTACCATGGGAGAATACTGGCATACATTGTTGGCAAAGGCATCATGTAAATTTGTTAGGGAACACTCCTGTGCACACTTGGTGACTTAGCATCTATTATGATGTGATATGATTTGATATGATATGATATATGATATGATATGGCATTTATAACGCGCCTATACGCAAGTGTTTCAAGGCGCGACGAGGCAGGGGTGGGACAAGGGAGGACAGACAATGATCCTACTAGGCCAGGTGTCATTCAGATTGCGCAAGTGCATTGGAAGGGGGGGAGGAAAAGTGCACGGGGGGAAGGGAGAGGGGAAAGTGCAGTACATGGGAAAGAGTAATAAATAAGATAAAATAAGACAAATAAAATATCCAGATTGTGGCAAGTGCAAGGAAGTGCAGACATAAGTGCTGGTAGGGGACTGAAGGGATACAGAAACACGGTCCCCAAGTGCAGGGGTTGCCAGGGAGGCAGTGCAGGTGGGCAATTGACAGGGCCTGAGACAGAGATCAGACCCTGAGGGAGTTGGAGGCAGATGAGCGAAGATCTTGAGAAGGAAGATATTTAGGAAGAGAGAGTTGAAGGTATTGCAGCCCCAGACCCAGAAGGCCTTGTTGATTGTTCACGTTTTACCTTACAAAATCAAATGTAACCAGGCAGCCTATTTAAGAAGTGATGCAAAGCAGGGAAATGTGTGCTAGATGGTGCAGCAGTCATGACTGGTACAGGGGTGCTGCAATCAATGAACTGTATATTTCCCTTCAAAGTTCAGACATTGTAGTGCATGCAGCAGCTAGTAGGTCAAGAGGAAAAAGCCCACCAGATAGCTGCACATTGTCTCTGTCCCTTGCCTCTAACGATTTTGTTAGTTACAAAAGTGTTACAGCCTGATAACTTTCTTCAATTTTCTCATCCATCATGTGTTCCCTGAGAAAACCTATACATGTCACTCTGTAAAAAGTCATTGGGCCTCATTACAAGGTTGGCGGTAAGACAAAAACGATGCCGGTATGGTAATACCAGCATCGTTTACCGCTCCAGTGAATTCTGACCCGGCAACCCGGTATTAGCACCACCCTAAATAACGGTGCCGCTAATAGCGGCATGGGTGCGTACACGTGCCCCTTCGGGGAGCTAATACCGGCATGCCGGTAATAGGAGGACATCCCAACCCACGCCGACATGCAAATACCAGCATCATGGAGCCAGTAATCACGGGCTGCACGATGCCAGCCATACAGGCATTGTGGACCACCCGCAAACAGCAATCAGGATACAAGGCAACTGCCACAGGTGCACACAATCCCCACAAGTGGAGTCAATGGAGGCTGGCCCAGGATAAAATGAGCACATGCAGCGTATTGGTCTGGGCCATTGCTGCCCGTGTTTGAGACCGTGTGCAGGGTCTGTCGGCAGTGTCTCCTATGAGCCCTAAAGCTCTGAGATCATTGCCTAACAAGACCTTTCCTGGGACGTTTCTCTGAATGCTCACTGGAATCCTGATTGCTGTACCATTTAAAGTAAGATTTACAGGTATTACTGGAAACCTACGAGGTGGGCCGTCAGCCAACTTAGTGGGCATCAGAGTAGCTCTGGCAACTTCCTCTGAGTCTAAAAAGGTAGAATCCACTACAGTTCGACTGCACCCACTATCCCTAAGAGCTGGAGTATCTACTCCATTGATCAGCACACTGTCTTTAAAGTAGTGCTTGGTATTATCTGGAATCCTAGCATAAGCCTCTGCGACTTTAGGCTCCCAGGAACCCAGGGTAACTAAAACTACCTCAGCTTCTATCCCTCTGGGGAAGGAGTCTGAGGAGAAGGATACTCCTGTAATCTCTTCTTCCTCGTAGGAGGAGAAGGCCAGATTAGCGCAGTGGACCCCCAAAGGTTTAACCTTACACCGGGGATCCCCATTCACATGGTCAGTTGCTCCACAAGCAAAAGAAGATCCATTGGGTCTGTTTACATAGGGAGGCTTATTGTAACCAGAGTTCTGTTTCGGAGGCTGACCTCCACTACCCTGTGAGTTCTCTTGTGTCTTACCCTTATTTTTCTTTTTGTGGCCCTTTTGAGAAGAAGATTTATCAGATTCTCCACCCTCCTTATCTTTGGACTTTTTCCCTTCCTCCTGCTTACCAGGATGAGTTTTGTCCTTATGGGACACTCGATGTGACACCCATAAATCTGCGGCAATGGCAAGCTTCTTAGGATCTATCTCCTTCGAATCGGCCAAATGCTGCTTAAGCTCCGGGGAAGAAGATGCAAAAATATGTTCCAGCATGACAAGACTTATCATGCCTTCAAAGGTAGAAACCTTATAACCTTCGACCCAGCCAGTGAAGTTTTTTAAGGATTTGGTTACATAAAATACACAAGTACCACCTTCTTTTTTCTTATACTCTCGGAATCGTTTTAAATATTGGGCAGGAGTCTTTCCAAACTTTAAAATGAGAGTTTGCTTTAAGATTGTGAAATCAGCTCGCTCAGCCTTTGACATTTCCATAATGGCACTACAGCCAGAATGGGGCAGTCTGCTGAGTAACCAGGCAATCTTATCAGCATTGTCAACCTGTTGGACTTCACATGCATACTCAAACGTATTCAGCCAGTCCATAATGTCATTCTTTTCCTCAAACATACTGAGCAGATCTTTTGGAAATCGTGTATGAGAGGAGGCCCCAGACCCATGTCCAGGACCCTTGGATCCATTTTCAACCTGAAGCTTGGCCAGTTCCAACTGGTGATCCCTGTCTTTCTGTTTTTCTGCCTGCTCAATTTTTTGCTTGACCGTATTGAACTCAAGCTCTTCCTGTAGTTTGGCCATATTGAACTCAAGCTCCTTCTGCCTAAACAGCAGCTCTTGCTTCTTGAATTCAAGCATGGCCTCCCCATCGACACTGGCAGAGGAAACATTAGACATCTCATCCTCCCTGTCCTCGCGGTCGCGGTGGACATGTGCAGCGGCAGAACCGTCGGTTCTACCAATGAGAGCAGCCCCACCTCCTTCCGCACTGTCCTCAGAAGTTATAGCGTCAAGCTGTGCTTTTTGCCACGCCACGATTCTTTGGATCATATCCAATTTGGTGCCTTGAGAGGAGACACCTCTCTCCGCACACATCTTTTTCAATGTTTCGGATTTAGAAGAATTTAAAGTTAACAAGGTATTTGTTTCCATACTGTTAGATAGGACTATGGCCTTTTAAAAGTTATACTGCGACAATTCACTACGTGTCCTGGTAGGAATAACTTGAAATGCCTTCGCTCGTGCGCAACACTGGATACCTTCAGTCGTATCGCACCACTGTACACCAATTTGTTAAGATGGATTTCTGAACTCTGTCCTGGAGGGCAGAGGTTCAGAAGGCCAGCCTAGTTTCTTGGAACAGGGTAACCTCTGGACAAGCCAGACCAATCAAGGTAGCGATTGCGGCGGTCAAGACTAGGTCTCAAGAGGGGTGAGGGTGACTGAAAGCCTGCAATGAGCACACAAAGCAAGGACACTTACAAATTACTCCAAGCAGGTATTATATTAAAAATATAGACACATTTATTACAAGGCCTTTGTAACATTGACCGTAGCAAGAAATCACAATAAAACTCAAGTAAACCAACACATCACAATCAAATACAATATATATACAATTACCAACAAGTCTAATGAGTTAGACGCACAAAATGTGCAGACCACCTAGATGGGGAGGAAAACAGGCAGTGTGAATAATAGTTAGACCCAGTCCGCCTTCAGAGGCACCTAACTAGAAGGAAGTCCGAGCCCTACGAAGAGTTGAGCCTTGTGCTCAAAAGTACCTGCACCCGCTGGTGCCAACGGGCAAAGGGGAGTCTCCTTGAGGGAATCAGGCAGTTCAATTTGGTGAACAAATGAAGATGAACAGAGCTCCGCGACTCAAGCGCAGCCTCCACTGTGGGCAGAAGCAGAGCGCGAGTACGGAAAGGCGTGCTGTTTGACACAGCGGGGAAAAGCTACGGGCTACTGCAGGAGGGCGACCAGTTCCTAGCGATGCTACTCACCGGTCCCCGATGCAGGCAGACCCAGGCTTCTGCGCGTCAGTTTCAGTGCTGGCAGGTTCAGATACGAGCAGGGGACGTCTCGGCGTTGTGTGGATTCCGCAGCAGCAGAAGTTAGAGTTGAGGATGTCCCAAACGCAGTGAACCCGCACAGTTTGTTACCACAGCAGGGCAACGGAGCGGCCATGTGTATTTCAGCCCAATGTACACTTCTCACTTCAGACCTGGGAATGCCAACTGTACGAATCGTGTGAGAGTGGCAAAGACTCGTAATACAGCAGCAACCTGACGGTGTTACAGAGCTAGACTCCTGGGTAGGCTGGTCAGTCCACTGGATGGCCCAGAGACACTTCCGAAGGCTTACGTGCAGGAGATGGTGAACATGCCGAGAATAGGTGTTCCCACTATTCCAAAGGGTCGAAGTACCAGTACAGGCCTTCTCGTTCGATCAGAGGTAGAAAGGGTTTCATAAAGCGACATCGGTGCAGAGGAGCAGTCCTTCAGCGGGTCACCAGCGATTCCTCTGTTCAGCCTCGTAGTTGCAGGATACTTGACTCCTGTATTCCTTAGTTCGTGAGAACTCAGAAGATCGACATGGTAGTGGTGTTTCCAGCCTCCTCTTATCCAGAGTTCCCTTTGTGCCAAAATGGAGGAGACCCAATGGGAGATCTGCTCACAAAACACTCACACCATATGTGGACCTATCACGGACCACGGTGGTCCCAGGCATTCACGACACACTAGACTCTCTGGCACCCAGGATGTGTATTGGGACCAGACATCCCAGCCCACATCCTGGAGGCGCACACAAGGCCTGTAGAAGTCCGCGAAAGCATCTGTGTTTCGCAGGAAAGTACATGCCCAAATAAGGAAGGTCCTGGGTCGGCTCGACCTGGGGAAGGTGAAGGGGGCAAGACGGTCAGCGGGCAGGACAAAGATCCTCGTGGTCTGGCCATTTTGGAAGCCAGGCCACCATTTTGGGCTAAGCGCGAGAAACGCGCCTAAACAGCCAAAAGGAGCTCAAAACACAAAGAAACGATCGCTGCCACCAGTCCCGTCCGTGATTCACTTGCACCGTTCATTAACAATCCAAAGAGAGTGTCTAGGGCCTGTAGAAGACTAGAGACCCAAGAGAGCAGTAACTTAGTTTACAGTGCCCTCTTGTGCCATGTTGCGCGAAAGCTGCAACATGATAAAAGAACTACGGAAAACAGCATTTCCCGGTACTCACTGTCTTAAGGGCATGTCAGTTTCCCAGTAAGAATGGAGCGAAAGCCCAGAGGAGTGTGGCAGAAGGCTGCACTTCTCTGGCAAAGTCTAGATCATGGTGAAAACAACAGCAAAAAGTTTAGGGGTTGCCACATGGAAGGAAAATTACCCACAATTAAGAAATCTTTCCTAACACTACAACAGCCACAGATAGAGCAGCATGATCAAGACTTCTTGTGCATCCCATTTAAAGAGGGACAATGAATCCAAGCTTATAAAGGTAGGCTTACTCAATTTTAAGACTGTGCAGAATGAGTGAACTGGCCAAATGGAGAGCTATTGAGGGTTACTATAGAATTGTTTACATCTTGTTTGCTAGACGTGAATAACGGATCACACTACTTAACAGTCTTCCTGAAGAATCTCCAATAACGAAGATTCCGGTAGCCGCACCCACAAACCTAATCAGGTATTAATTTCCCAGATAACGGTTATAGAGTCAATTTAAGGAATTATAGCTTATTTTATTATGCTGATAGACCCGAAAGAAAAGATGATCAATAGCTGTACTTCCCAAACGCTGATAAACCCGAAAGAAAAGATGATCAATAGCTGTACTTCCCAACGCCTAAGTAACCACCATCTCTTCTCCTGATGAATATTCTAGATTAAGTAAGTGAACAGAAACATGTTAAGAATCATAACTGTTAAACGCTGTTGATAATAGGGTGTATATAGTAATTACATTGAAATACCTTTATAACGTGATTGAAATTTATGAGATTTTTCCGACCTTTCTCTCATTGTTAAACAAGTATTTACCCTCCATCATAAGAGTACCACTCACAGGAAATCAACAGTCACTGACTATATTTTATATTGGTTCTTTTACCTGTATTAATGTATTTACATTGATGATTCATCAATTTGTTTAACAATTGTTTAATACATTTTTGTAAGAATTGTGTTTAATCATTCATATTAGATTCCTCTGATCTGTTATTATCATTACCTATCTACCTTTCCAAATACTGTATGCTACACAATTTAGCCATTCTTCATAGACTACCAGCACCTGGGGAAGCCTTAGTTTAAGAGGTGGATGGCTCAATAAAGAAAGAGGAGGAAGTTAAGGAAGAATGCACTTCATGCAATGAAGTTGTTGCACATTTTTTAGGATGAAGAGCTTCCACAATGACAGGGGATTGGTGGTGCAGAGTGGGAGTACCAATAGGATACATGAATGTACATTACCAATGTATGTTTAGGTGCACTGTGTAAAAGAACAGTGTACACAGTGCAGTCTGTGTTGTAGATATGGAACTGTGTTTATTGTAAACGGCGCATCCTTAAAGACTTAAAGTAACTCAAATTGTATACTATGTTGTGTAAGGGAGGCATGGTATCACAAGTATGACACTGACACAAAAGTTCACATTGGTCTCCCTCAGCCGTGCTTTCCCCTAGCTTTATTCACCTTCTTTAGGGGTTCCCTTCCCCTACCATTTTACACCTTCTGTCTCCCTCTGTCGGGCTTGGACCACTTCCTGATGTCAAAGACTTTCAAATGTGCATGGCTTTTTCTTCAGACTTCCACAGGACCACTTCTACTTTCCAACTGGTAACTCATACTGCTATATCTTTTGTCCCAGTGCTTCCTGGTCTGGGTAGTTCACAAGTTTATGTACCAAATTTCAATGTTCACATTTTTACTCACCCCTTCTCTGAGGGTCAATTTCAATCACCTCGCTTTTACAGTTCATTCACTTTGTCGGTACAAACATTTCATTTTTCACAGAGACTTTCGAGTGGGCTAATTCCTTTCACCTGACCACTTCTTGACTCAGTATCGCTGACTTTCCAGCTGTTATTACTTCAAAGGTCACTCGCAGGTATGCCTTTCTTTGTGTCTCACCCACACTCATGCAGCCTTCAATTGTGCGAGAATATGTTCCCACTTCAATCTTTCTTTAGCAAACACTGGTCTCTCACGTTGCTTGCCAAATTACTGGCTGTGTGTGTTTCTTGTCTTTTGTGTGCTGCTTTGATTCTTTGATTGGAGAATCTGATGAAATAGGAGGGATCATAAGTATGGGAAAGGGAGGAATACCATGTCTCACCACAGGCTGCCTCACCCCCACTCGATGAAGACCCCCACCCAGGTGATCCTCCCACACTGGTCCACCCCATAGCTCTGGATCCAAAAGCGATGGCCGTACCCTGGCCACCTGAGAGAGAGAAATCCCCATGGACTAGCAGGTGAGGCACCCTTTGGTTTCTCACAGTACATATTTAATTGTCAGGGATAACGCAAGTACACGTGCCACTTTTATTATTTGTATAAGTAACAGATCATATGCAATTATTTGGCAACAGGCCACGTAAGTAAGGTGCAACATAGAAAGCAAAGTAGGTTGAGAATATTAAAGTTATAAGTGCAGCAGCAAGCATAGAAACGGCTCGCAGAAAGATAGTAACATCCTCAGGATTCCCCCTCCCCAGAAAAACCCAATGACACAAAGTAGCCTATGCAGACCCATGAAATAACTTAGACTACTAAAAAATAATACTTATTTACTCTGAGCATTCCTCCCTTTCACACTGTGGACTTTGTATTGACCTTTTTAGCCTGTTATTTCCTACCTCTCTGAGGTCTCCACATTGCTGTCAGTTCATCTAGGGCCTCAGGGACAACAGATGTATTTAGTGCAATGCTGGAAACTACGGTACAACTTACTGCATGGTTGGCAACAGCAGCAGGCAGAGCCATGCTGGCATAAAGTAAAGTATACTCTTGCTCCTGTACCCGCAGTAAATCAGTAAGAGCTTTCAGGCACAAGACATTGGCCTGCACAGCAGCAGATGCAATTTCTATAGCACCCTGGAAACCTTGACAATCTTAACAGGTTACTAATGCATTCTGTGCTCTTGGAAAATGCAATGGCCAGTCGATCAACAGTCTCGCAAAGGTTGCATATATGTGGCTCAATGACACGTAAAGACACCCACTAGATTCATCATGCCAGCATTGGACAGAGAATTCACCTTGTTTAAGATACCCACTTTGACATTCACATGTCCCCTCAATTGTTAGAGTTCACAAGTTTTACTTTGCTACTCAGAAGGAGACAACAGTCATCATCTGGTAACTACACAGATGGGTACAACCTGGGCCATTCTCCACCAGCAGTTGTCGGGTGCAAAGCAAATATTCCTTAGCGAATGTTGACCTGGTTATGGGTGATTACCTGAGTTGTTCTTCCATGCTAATATAGGTGCTTCCATCTTCAGCGTACATGCAATACACTATCTCATCATCCTCCAGATATACATCTGTGGATTTCATACTGGTGTTCTGTTGAGGGATGCTTTCAAAGATGCTTTCTTCTTTGTCTGCTGATTCCTACTTAGAGGCTTCTCCTGACATTAGGGCACCTACAAAAAGAGAGATGGTTAAGTCTGTTTCTGCTCAAAGTTTGCATCCCTCAACATGCAAAATACTTTTTTTCACCCAGGACATTGTGGAAGGGTAGGTTTGGGGGACAGGGAGGGTTTAAAACAGAGAGAGGGTTATAAGAGAAAGAGAGTGGTGGTGACTTAAGTACTTGCCATCATGCAGTGTGTCCACGTCACTGAGACCCTTAATACCCTTGCTGGCTTCCTTAGTTTGGAGGTATTTTTCTCTAGGCCTATTTCTAATATCATATCAATGCTTCTTTATGCCTTCAACCAGTGGAGAAACTTTGCTGAAAATGTTGGGGGGGACATAACCTCTGAAGAAAAGGTGTCCCATTCAAATGAATGGGAATAAATGGTGTGCCATGAAAGTTGGGGGGGACAAACACCCCGGTCCCCCCCTAAAATTACGCCCATGCCTTCAACTGTGCGTGTGTGGTTCATTTTTAGTTTCAAGAGGGGTCCTGTGAGCCTTTTCTCCAAATTCAACATAGTCATGTGCAATGACCTCATCCACAAGGATGCCTAGTGCAAGTTCACTGAACTTGGCTCTAAGTTGCCTGCCACTTGGGCCTTCAGACCCTGGGTCTCCATCACATTTGACATATATTTCTCTTTAAATCCTTCTTGCAACTTCTTTGCTCCTTTTTCACTTTCGTATTCCATCAATCTGTCCTACTTCCTCTCTACTTCCTTTTCCAGTTTGTCATTGTAACCCCAAAGTTACCTTTGTTCACTTTGCCACACCTAATTCACTCGGTCCTACTTCCTCTTTTTCTCCTTTTACCACTTTTACTGTGTGTTTCTTACTCCTGCTTTACTTCGTTTTCCTTTCCAACACCTCGTTCAATCGGACTTTGGTCTTGTTTGCACCTTTTCTCACTTTTACATTGTACTCCTTACTCAAGCTTTACTGCTTTTCCACCATATCCGTCCTTCAATCTGTCTTACTTCTTCTTTAATCCTATATCACTTTTACTTTGTGATCCTTACTCTTGCTTTCCAACACCGTATTTTATCCATCGTATAAAGTACCCTTACTCCTTTTCTCAATTTTACTTTGTACTCCTTACTCCAGCTTTACTCCTTTACCACCTTCTCACTCCTTCTATCTGTCCTTCCATTTTACCCATTTTTCTCTTTACAACACCTTCTGCAATAGCACTTATTTTTTTTTTGTTATTATTATTTTTTTTAGCTTATTACATAGGCTTTAATACAGGTTGCAGCAAGCTGATAAGTACAAGTTGTTAAATTGCACTTATGTCAGCTTCACTCCTTATATCAGTATTACTTCTTACTTCTTAACCCTACTTTACTCCATGTTCTCTTTCCCACTCCTTCAATCCATCATATGACACACGTTACTGTGTTTCTGAATAATACCTCTTACTGCTGCTAAACCCCTTTTTCATTTTCTTACTCCTTCATTGAAGCTGACCTTCATCCTTACTGCATTTTCAAATCTGGCACCCTACTCCAACTTTACTCCAACGTTAGTCCTTCTTTCATTTCTTATTTATTTAATCTGTTCAACATACTACTTAGTCCTGTCAATTTTTTACTGCCACTTCAGACCTTCAAACTTTCCAACAAATCGCACTTTATGTCCCCTATTTCAATCTCTCATGTGCCCTCTTTCTTCCTTTTTTACTCCGTTTTCACAGAATGCTATCTCCTCTTTCTTCTTCCTTGCAATCTTCCACCTTATTAATGTGCCGGTGCTCGTTTTCCTTCTTCTTATCTTTCTGACATGCACTTCCATTATTTTACTGTGCTGTGATATTTCCAGCCCGTTGCTCATCTCTCCTTTTTTTGTTGTTACTGTGCTGTGATTTTTTCATCACGTTGATGCTGCTTTTTTTCTATGTGTTCTTCCGGCAATACTCTGGGTGTCAGGAGGTGTTTCTGCAGCCCTTTCGGAAGAATGCGATTAACATGCAATTCTATAAAAGTTGCTGAAACCCTACAATCCACCCTTTAACCACTAAAAAAGGGGCAACATTCAAGCAGTTTACGACAACGTAACATTATGTTCTGAAGTGATTTCATAACCCCGGAAAATAGGGGCTGTACCAGGGCGTCAAGAACTGGTGCAGTGAAGCATAGTATTTTCTACGCTCACTGCACCTTAACCAGACTGGGCCATGTTTGTGCATGTGTAGGCAGGGACGTCATTTCACCAAAATGCCAGGGGTAGCGGAAGTGACATCACCCGACCCTTGACCCTCTGATGACATCACAGGAAGTGATGTCATTAGACCCCGCCCCAAAGTGATATAGCGAGTAGCGATGGAACACGACATTTCACCCATTGACAAAACAGGAAGTGGCATCACATAGCATTGTACACTATGAAAAATATAGTTATGATATCGCTATATGATGTACATTCATACAAGAATGGATCGCCATATGTATCATTAAGTTCAGTGTTTATTGGCCCGTATTACCAATTGACTGTGTATGCAAGCAGACGTCCATGACCAAATGATAAGCGTAAGTGCTATATAATAACACATCATTAAGCGCTTTATATAGAAAAAATATACACCCAATATCACCCAACCTGTGTTGGTACTCATTTATCGACCTCAGAAGGATGAACGGCTTAGGCTTAGTGAGGCGTTTAAGAACAGACTAAATCAGTGACTCACCCCCTGAAGTGTGCCTGAAATAAACATTTAATGAGGCCAGCAATCACTGTATAGAATTCCAGAAAGACACATTATTTGGTATTCCTATTCTTTCTTATTTAGGGTCAGTGCTGAAAGTGTTAGAAGAAAAATAAGAACAAGTGCCTCAAGTCTTTTTTTTTTAAGGGGCCTGAACAAGAAAGCCAGCCACCCCAGAAGTAAAGAGCCACAGCCCAGGAGCTTGCATAACTTAAAAAAAAAAAAAAAAAATTTTTTTTTTTTAGTAGAGGTCGCAAGGGACACCACAGAGGTCGCAAGGGACACCACAGAGGTCGCAGTTGCGACCCCTGGCGACCCCCAAATGACGTCCCTGTGTGTAGGGTAATTTAGGGATACATGCTTATCTTTTTTCTTTATCTGCTTAAAGATTAAAACGCCTAATAAACTAGTATCGTTGTACTTCTGTGTTACTTGAGTTATTTGATTGTGCTCTCGTTGGGTAGACTGTACTGCTACACAACCCCCACATCTCCTGAAGTCTGCCTTATTGTTCAGTGCACCTTAACTATGTGTCTATTACCATGTTCATCATCTAGGATGGCCTCTGAGAACCCTCTCGCAGCACTAGTTATCAAAATCTGTCTTAAAAACGGTGTTATTGGCAAGGCCATCATGAGTGTGTTCTTACTCATCAAAATAATATCAATGCCCAAGTCAAACTTATTCCTAATCATATAACTATGTTAGCAGATACTACAGAATCTCTCAAGGATCATCCTGTTTTTTCCTTCAGTCCAGTCTCTGTACAAACTGTTACTGAGATAGTTTCTCTGCTCAAACCTACCTCATGTAACAGAGATGTATTTCCTGCCACGCTGTTTAAAGAATACATCTCTACTCTTGCCCCTTGGGTGACCACCTTTATCAACCGGTCTTTTCAAGAGTAATTTGTACCTGAAAACATAAAGGAAGCGTGGGTTACACCCCTACTTAAAAAGGAAAATCTAGATCCAGCAGAGGCTGGTAATTATCGGCCGATTACTAATGTTCCCTTTATCTTGAAGATTCTGGATAAAATTGCTTATAATCAATACCAGATGTTTGTTGAGAAACATGATATCTTAGCAACACAACAGTCTGGATTTCGGCCCAATCATGGGACCGAGACGGCATTGCTGGACTTAAAATCCCACATTGCTGGCATTGTCAATAAGGGCAGCATAGCCTTGCTCCTGCTTCTGGACCTGTCCGCCGCATTTGATCGTGTTGATCATCAACTCTTGGTGGACAGGTTAATATCAGTTGGCAAATGTTCCAAAGAAGCAACGACTTGGTTTAAATCTTTTCTAGGCCCACGAAATGTTAGAGTAACTAAAGACAATGCCTTCTCCATTGCATCTATTCTACTATGTGGTGTCCCTCAGGGGTCATGCATATCGCCCCTTCTTTTTAATAAATAATCACGTCTTCTCTGTGCCCTTCTGTCAGCTATGGGCATATATTTTGCCAATTATGCCGACGACACACAGATAGTCATCAAACTTACAGGCGAGTATCAAAAAGATCTTGAGTGTATTAATCACATCTTTAGGGAAATTCAGAATTGGATGGCTCTGAACTTGTTGGCCCTTAATAATGCTAAAACCGAGTTGCTCATTGTGGGCACTCAACAGCGACTAAAGAAACTGGATGTAAAATATGATAATTTCTTGATTGGTCAGCACATTATTTATGTTTCAAAAAACATAAAAACTCTTGGGGTATACTTTGACCCTCAATTGTCTTTCACCTGGCAGACCAACTACCTCAAGTCTTCTTGTCACTTTTACATTCAATTTGTATGGCAGATTCGTCCTTATCTGTCAAGAGAAAATCTTGCACTGATAGCGGCCGCAATCGTGAACTGTAAACTGGATTACTGTAACAGCCTCTTGATTGGTACATCCCAGGCAAATCTTAGAACATTACAGGTGATCCAGAATAGCGCAGTACGAGCCGTGCTTGGACTTGGGAGCAACATGCATGCTTCGGAAGCAAGACACAGCCTCCATTGGCTACCTGTTCAACAACGACTGCTTCATAAGGGGCTGTCCATCGTGCATAAATGCGTGCATGGTAAGGCCCCATCATACCTCAAGACCAGGTTAAAAAAGAAACCTGTTGATCGTTTATTACGATCTAACAGCAATATGTCCCTGTTCCAACCCATGTCCGTGCTGAAGGGGTTTGGAGGAGCCAGTTTCAATTCCTGGGCTGCCACCCTATGGAATTTCATGCCAAAACATCTGACTAATATCAGCTCAGTGGTTGTTTCAAAAAAACAACTGAAAACTTTCTTGTTTGATCTAGCCCTTGGGTAAGGCCTCCCCTCACTTTACAACTGACACTACTTTCATTGTGTCTGTTCTATAACACTCCATGACTCCTTGTCTTCCGGTAGAGTCTGGCTTGTTTTCACCATCTTTGTTGTCCCTTCACATTCTATGTTCTTTGTTGTCTGTTTCTTTTTCTCCTGTGTGCGCCCTGAGGCCTTAGGGTTCGTGGCGCAATACAAGAACATAGATAGATAGATAGATAGATAGATAGATAGATAGATAGATAGATAGATAGATAGATAGATAGATAGAAAGATTGATTACTGGCATAAAGCCAGCATGGACATATTTTCTTATAATGGCAATACTGTTATTATGGGCAAAGCAAATATGAGAGTGAAGTTACATTGAAATACTGGTATATATTAACATAGCTATCATTGACATGTTTTTTAACAGTGGCATCGCTGGCATTAGGTGCAAGGCAAAGAAGAAGGCAGTCTTAAATAGGAATACCTGCAAGTATGTTTGTGTCCATCAAGGACATGTATTGCTTTTTACGGTGTCAATGCTGGAATTTATGGCCACAACCATCATACACATTTAGTTTTACCATGGGAGAATACTGGCATACATTGTTGGCAAAGACATCGTAAATTTGTTAGGGAACACTCCTGTGCACACTTGGTGACTTAGCATCTATTATGATACGATATGATTTGATATGATATGATATATGATATGATATGGCATTTGTAACACGCCTATACACAAGTGTTTCAAGGCGCGACGAGGCAAGGGTGGGACAAGGGAGGACAGACAATGATCCTACTAGGCCACGTGTCATTCAGATTGCGCAAGTGCATTGGAAGGGGGGGGGAAGTGCACGGGGGGAAGGGAGAGGGGAAAGTGCAGTACATGGGAAAGAGTAATAAATAAGATAAAATAAGACAAATAAAATATCCAGATTGTGGCAAGTGCAAGGAAGTGCAGACATAAGTGCTGGTAGGGGACTGAAGGGATACAGAAACACGGTCCCCAAGTGCAGGGGTTGCCAGGGAGGCAGTGCAGGTGGGCAATTGACAGGGCCTGAGACAGAGATCAGACCCTGAGGGAGTTGGAGGCAGATGAGCGAAGAGCTTGAGAAGGAAGATATTTAGGAAGAGAGAGTTGAAGGTATTGCGGCCCCAGACCCCAGAAGGCCTTGTTGATTTTTCACGTTTTACCTTACAAAATCAAATGTAACCAGGCAGCCTATTTAAGAAGTGATGCAAAGCAGGGAAATGTGTGCTAGATGGTGCAGCAGTCATGACAGGTACAGGGGTGCTACAATCAATGAACTGTATATTTCCCTTCGAAGTTCATACATTGTAGTGCATGCAGCAGCTAGTAGGTCAAGAGGAAAAAGCCCACCAGATAGCTGCACATTGTCTCTGTCCCTTGCCTCTAACGATTTTGTTAGTTACAAAAGTGTTACAGCCTGATAACTTTCTTCAATTCTCTCATCCATCATGTGTTCCCTGAGAAAACCTATACATGTCACTCTGTAAAAAGTCATTGGGCCTCATTACAAGGTTGGCGGTAAGACAAAAACGATGCCGGTATGGTAATACCAGAATCGTTTACCGCTCCAGTGCATTCTGACCCGGCAACCCGGTATTAGCACCACCCTAAATAACGGTGCCGCTAATAGCGGCATGGGCGCGTACACGTGCCCCTTCGGGGAGCTCATACCGGCATGCCGGTAATAGGGGGACATCCCAACCCACGCCGACATGCAAATACCAGCATCATGGAGCCAGTATTCACGGGCTGCACGATGCCAGCCATACAGGCATTGTGGACCACCCGCAAACAGCAATCAGGATACAAGGCAACTGCCACAGGTGCACACAATCCCCACAGGTGGAGTCAATGGAGGCTGGCCCAGGATAAAATGAGCACACCCACACACCACACCCCTTCCAACACCAATATGCTACCACTAGCTGTTGCAATCAAGGCGCTGGAGGACATGCCCATTCTACTACAACTACAGCAACAAGAGCAACAACAACAACTACTACAGCAGCAACAACAGGCAGCACAGAGGAGACGCAGGAGAAGAAGGAGGGCGAGACAGGCCCAGCAATTACCACCAGCACAGACAGCTGTGCCTCATAGGCAACCACCAATCCCTCACACCAGACCCAGCCCTTTTAACCTAACCCCTGAGCAGATCCACACCCTGTACCGGTTGGACCGTGACACCATCACCACCATAGTGGACATGATACAGAACGACATTGCGAGCCTCATAGAAATACGCACTGCCTTCCTCCCGCTACTAAAGGTGGTGTCTGTCCACCACTTCCTGGCCACAGGCACCTAGCAACACACAGTGGGCCAGCTGCATGGCATTTCACAGCCACTATTTTCACGCATGTTGAACCAAGTGCTGGATGCCAGCCTGAAGCACGCAAGCAGCCACATCTCCCTACCATGGACTGCCTAGGAAATAGCTGACACCAAAGTAGGCTTCCATGCACTGGCAGGCATGCCCAATTGTGTTGGTGCCCTCGACTGCACCCATGTGGTATTGGTAGTCCCCCATGCCATAGAGGCTGTGTACCGCAATCACAAGCAATACCACTCCATCAATGTGTAAATGGTATGTGACTCCAGCAAGATCATCACACATTGCTGCGTCTGATTTCCCGGATCAACACATGATGCCATGGTACTACGTAACTCCACGCAACCCCGTCACATAGAGCGACATGCTGGACCACGTGCCTGGCTGCTTGGTGCGTTGCACAACTGTCCCATGGAAGTGCTTTGGGGTACTGATGTGTAGGGATGCATAAGGGGGGGCATACTGCACCTGGGTGGGAAAGGGGGGCATACTTCACCTGGGTGGGAAAGGGGGGGGATACTGCACCTGGATGGGAAAGGGGGGGGCATACTGCACCTGGGTGGCAATAGCCGGTGATTGGAGAATGCATGCAGAGCTAAACACTCCTGACCTGAACCGGCCAAACGGAACATGACACATCACTGGGCCACATATCACAAATAATGCACATCGATGACAACAAGTAAGAGGCACAACCAGGCCACCATGGTGATGGCAAGCAATGCATGAATGAACAGGATGGCAACTGTGGCAATGTGGTCAGTGTGACCATGCATAGTGAAGAATGAACAGCATGAATTGGAGGCTAAACATTGTTGCACTACCACAGCACATCTGCCTCAGCATGCATGATTACACACTGCATCATCTATTGAACGCCATCCAGACTACCACACCTCATGACAGTATAGATTGCATCTAGGTGACATTTTTGCATGCGTACAGGGACATGTGCATACCCACACCAAATAGCTGCCGACATGACTGTGCTCCCTGAAGGTGGCAGTTCAGAGTGACACACACCTATTTGTATCTGCTTGCAGGTGACGGAGGATATCCCTTGAGGCCGTGGCTACTTACCCCTGTGCGGAACCTGCAGAACAGCCATGAAGAGGAGTACAATCGTGTGCACACCCGTACCAGTGTTGTGATTGAGCAGACCTTTGGCCTGTTGAAGGCGCGGTTCCGCTGCCTAAGCATGTCTGGTGGGGCACTCCTATATAGGCCTGAGAAGGTTTCAAAGATCACCATGGCCTGTGTCATGCTGCACAACATGTGCATCTGTAGAAATGTACCACTGCTACCTGACATTGACATGCATGGGCCGGGTGAGGATGATGAGGATGGAGACGGAGGTGAAGTAGCCCCCCTGTTAGTACATGATGCATGGGATGGCCATGCAGTGAGCCAATCACAGATTCACAAATACTCTTGACCCACAGGGACTATGAAAGACATGTGTCAGTCAGACACTGGGCCAATGTGGACATACACACAGGGAATGTTGGGAGTTGGGCACTGAACACTGTAACACATTAAATGGATGCACACGAAAAAAACAATGTCCAGCCATGGATTTTTCTTATCACAACATGTGTATTATTTACAATAGCAATAATGTGCCCACATCCCCCTCCCTAACCCCCAACAAACTCCCAGACCCCCCAACAAACTCCTAGACCCCCCAACAAATTCCTAGATCCCCCAACAAACTCCAAAACCCCCCAACCAACACCAATACCCCAATAGACTCCACAAGATGCACCCCTTCACCCCCAACATTGTGCCCCACTCCCATTGTCCGGCCACACTACTTCCGGGACTTCTTCCTGTCCAGAGGCGGCATTTCAGTGTGCCTTGCACTCCTGCGTGTCTGGTGCACTGGGCTGATGGGGACAGATGAAGCTGGTGTGGATGTAGTAGGTGAGTCGCTGGCAGGTTCCACACCTCCGACAAGCCGTGGCCACTGCATATGGAGCAGCATTGAAGTCAGCACCTGTGTCACCGCCCCCAGGCCGTCCCTCATTAGCTGAGCCAATGTATTAACAGCAGCTGTATTGGCTTCGATGGCTTCTGTGGTACCCGCAATCGCTGTGGCAATACCCTGCTTGGTTTCCTCCCAGTCCGCTATGTACTGGCGGAGTAGGTCTAACATGGCCTCCTGTTGGGCCTCCAACATCGACAATCGTGTCTCAAGGGTTTTTGAGGGGGGTGGAGTGGTGGTTGTGCAGTCACGTGGATGGCATTTTCGGGACTGTACTCCTCAGAGGTGGGTAGGTCACAGTCACGGAGGCAGGGATCAGCTTCACTGCAGGTGGGTGACTGCAGGTGTTGGGGCGAGGGGGTGGGCAAAGGGCGCAGGGTGGGCGGGCATGTCACCTCAGTGTCTCCCTCAGGCTCCACACTGGCATCATGTTCTTCCCCAGTGGAGGCGGGTGCTTCCAGGGACTCACCTTGGACAGGTGTGGCTGTGGCCTGCTGGGTCAGTAGTGTGTCAGGCACACTGGTAGCAGGTGTTGCTGGCTGTGTCCCAGCTCGCACAGGCACACTGGCAGTGGCTGTGGCCTGCTTGCCTCCAGCGGAGGTGGTGGTGGTTGACCTCTTCTTAGGGTGTGAGGTGGATGCCCTCACGGTGGTCTCCTGGGTTGCTTCCTCCTCATCTGTGCCTGGGGGGGTAGAAGAGATGCAGGGCATCAGTGATGGTCTGACATGGCAGAGGCATAAGATGGTGCTGTTCATTATTCATTTGATCATGCATTCATGTCTTACAGGTGTGTCACGCAGGATATTCAGAGGGGGCATGTTAGCATTCACTGCATGGCAGGTGGCATGCCGTTGATTTGGGGTTTGTGTTATGTATCACATGGGCAAGGTCCAGGTGTGTTGGCTGTGTGTAGGTTTTGGGATTGGAACTCAGCATGCATTTCAGTGTGGCAGCGTTTGGCCCGCCATCTGGACTTGGACATGGTCATATGGGTGTTGGGACATGCATTTCCTTGCCTAGACTCTCTACCACTTCACTTGTGCTACGTCATGGTCTCCCCCATAGGGATCTGCAGGGTCACTCACCTCCTTCCGCGGTTGATGCTGCACCTATCTCCATCTTGCATAATCCCTCGATGGACTCAGGACTGATGAATCTGCTAGTCGTCTCCTCCCAGGGCATCAATTTGGCAGGGGGTGGGCACCCCGCCTGTGGACATGGCCTCCCTCCGATTGCTGGCCATGATATTGCGTTCCCCCAACTGGAGGTCATCCCACCCCTCCTGCAGTCCCTCACACTGGGCGGGGTGGTACCTACGGCTGATACCTTGTGAGCTACATCCTGCCAGATTTGCCTCTTTTGTTGCTGCACCTCCCGCTTCTTGTCGTGGGATTGGATTATGTCTGCATGTGCAGCTAGAGTGTCCGCTAACATGGTCAGCTCTGCGTCTGAGTAACGCTGTTTCCGCAGCCGGGGGGTGGTCTTCCTGGTAGCCTTTGACATTCTCTATGGATTTCCACTGTGCCCTCCAAATATCGACTGGTGGTTCGGGAGGATTGCAATGGATTGTTTTTTTTAAAGATGGCCGCCGGACCATTTCCCGTTCCTGCGGGATGACGTCATTTCCGGGTCCGGTTTTGTGAACCCGGTATTAGCATGGTGCTATTACTTGGCTGTTATCTAGTGGTTGCTCCTAGGCGATGCCGCTATAGGGGGTTGGAGGGCCTTTAGCGGCATGCCGGTATTTCTATTACAGGCATGGGGGTTTGCGCGTGCTCGCGCACTCATGATCACCCGCTATTAGCGGGTTCATACGAGCACGGACCCGCTCTTACCAGCATGACGGTAATGAACCCGTTTTTACCGGGCTACTCGTAATGAGGCCCATAGTGATGTTCAGCTCCATCTGGCAAAACAATATGTCAGTCTAAACACAGCCACTGTGAAACCTCAGAAAATACAGATATGTCCCTCACAACACAGTGATAGCGAATGTCTTAGCCATCAGAAAGATAATCACATCTGTCATCTATCACTAAAGAATGTCACTTTGAGGTATTGTTCTGCACACAAAAAAATGACAACTTGGGTGAGTCTAACCAGCCATTGTGAATTATTTCTCCTTCATAATAGGACTTGCCTGTCACTCTCAAGTCACTCACTGCAATGTTCTGCTGTGCTCGGTCATACTGAAGTGAGTCTCTGATGTCGTATTCCATGAGGAAAATTGACGAAAATCACATGTAACAAGTTAATGAGATTTTTAAAATCCGTCTGGAAAAATATTTTATGGCTGATTGTGGCTCTGATTTCCATCTGATTTCCTGGCTGCTGTCATAAATAATGGATAAATCTCAGAAAAGAACTGTACAGGAGTTTCAATACGATACTCTAACTTGCCAAGACACCCAGGTCGCTCTATCTAACTTTCATTATCGATAGTTTCAACCAGTTTGGTGTCTTGTGGATGAAATAGTTGGCTAATGTTGAAATTCCAGGCCTCGCTGCATCTTCCCTATAACTTAAAGGGACACCACAATGTCTCTGCCCACCCCAAACAAAGAACATATGTTAATAAGAATGTGTCTAAAAAATATTTAAAAAAACATGTTCTGGTATCTGTAAACGTTAATAAAAAATACTGATTTTTCATAGACAACAAGAGAGCAGACATTGAATCCATCTTTGTTTTTCTCAAACGATATCTGTATTATTTTCAAGGGCGTTCTGTTGATCCGCTACACACATGAAAAGCAGTGCACAAAAAGGAACCCTGCTGCTTTCCTGTAAGTGACCCGGCACTGCAAATAGACATACCAAGCATCACAGGAGAGTGCAAACCTCTGGAATAAATTATTTTACGGCAAATAGTTTCTTCTTTCTTTTTCTCACTATTCAAGGCAATACTTGATAGGGTTTTGTTCTATTAAATGTGTCAATGAAGTGCATACAATGGTTAAAATAACGTTTGTCCGCAGGGATACGCTGAGAAGGATGTGTCCAATTGATATACATAAGGGTGAAAAGAAAAACATTATAAGCTTGTACATGCACTTAATGAGGCAGTCAGTTTTGGCTTTGGTGCATTTTGTTTGGGCTGCCACAGTGGTTGAAGTGGGCGGGAGCGGTTGGTAGCGGTGCTCCTCTACTTCTTTTAATTAGGTTTTACCGTTCCTATACTTTTATTTTAAAAATAAACCGTTGCGGAACGGTTTCGTTTTAAAATAAAAGTGCAGGAAGAAGTTGAAACTTGCACTTTCAGTGCATTGCCCAGTACGTTTCCTTAAAAAGCAGGCACATGTGTTTTGGGGGTTTTATTGTGCATGGGAGGGGTATCGGGGATGAGGTCTGTTGGGAGCGGTGCAGGCCAGTAGGGAACATAGTTCCACTACTTCTTTTTGTACACTTCGACCGCTGGGCTGCCACCAAAATATCGCCAACAATATTGCTTCAGGGAAGGGAGGGAGAAAAGGGGTGCCATAACTTGACTTTGTGGTCGGCATGACAACTGGACATGCTGTGGCATGATCATCTGAACCCTAAATGTTGTTTCTTGTTCCATTATGCCAATGCAATCCAATAGTGGCTTATTTAACTAATTTCCCCTCATTTAAGACAACTGTACCATGACACATGTGCAGAAGCGTTGCTGTGGAGGTGGGGGGGGGCTAAAGGGGCTATATAGCCCTTGGTCTTTTGGTTGTAGTCCCGGATAGAAGCTCATGGGCTACAACCAAAAGGCTAGCTAGCCCTGACTCCCAACAGTTCTGACATTAGCATAGCCCCAGATCTTTTCCCGACCTAGCAACACCCCTGCACATGTCTGTGTCGCTTTGAAAGCTGGGTCTGAGGAGTGACCTTTCTTTTCGCCAGGGCACAGCCGTCCGCTCATGTCAATAAAGATTGGTGTTATCCCTGTGTTTTAGCAACCTTTTGGGCATGAACCAATAATATAGAGGGGTGTCACGGAGGCGTATTTAATTTAAAATAACCTAAACTGCGTGGAGAGTGACGGATGAAGCACCGAGAATAATAACATCATGGCGCATCACCTATGGTAGATTCGAATTACCTAGGTAATGGCACATGCATTACCAGATCGTGCCACAGAGACTCGTATGGAGATGGTTTAACAACAATGCCTCAAATAGCTCTCACAGCAAAAGCACCTTGTTTGAAAATGCTTACAGTTTACAGGCATTGCCAATTCACAGTTTATGACCAGGCCAGGCGAAAGTCTATAATCTGCCGGGAACCCAACCTCCAATTTCCCCACCACAGACATATGGTCATGGTAGCCACTGTGGGTTATAGTCCTATGTTTATGACTGTTTCCTGTCCTAATTTTTCATTTTGAAATCTGCTCACCCTAAGCGTGGAGCATCGTTGAAAGTAGTTAAAGGATAGTTCCGGGACTTTTTTTTTATTGTCCCTACGGGTCGGCCATGTGTTTGTAAGCATAAATCGGTAGATCGTAGGAAACTTTCCTATGGACCTTACCCGACTTTTCGCCCATTATCGCACTCGAAATCAGCCTCCATTTTGTGATAATCCTATCATTCCGCCGCATCGACCTGGCTCACCTGCCTTTGCGGCACTAAATCAAATCCCCCGCCCCTGAGCCTGACATCAGCAGACGCGTACTGCCCATTTCAAGCACGTCTCGTGTCAACAATCGCTGCGCCTCAGCTATTGACGTGTTGCCATGGAAATGGCAGGACGCCTCTTTCCCCAATAAGTATAAACAGACCGTTTCACAACACACAGCAGCAGATTTTCGATTCCATTCCTCTCTCTGTGTTACTTTGAGTATTCTGTGACTCGTTTCAGTGCTCTGGTCAGCTACCTTCGCCGCTTGTAGCCCGTGTGAACACCTGTACCATCTCTGTAAATTATTTTACTATCTTTACCGCACAATGGCCACAATAATGCCGTATATGTACGAGCCCGAGTACACCGAGGAAGAACTACTGGAAAGTCAAGCACGCGAAAACGATGGGGATTCGGACGGCAGTTGGGAGGACCAGTCAACGGATGAAGAGCCTGGACCATGTCGCATGGACGGCGTCTCCACCTGGTGCACGTGCAATCGGTGCGAGCTAATGCCAACTGAGGAGGAGAACTGCTGCTGCCGTGAAAATTCCGGGTGCTTGGCCTACATTTCGGAAAGCGAGCAAAGTCTGCAGGAAGGCGAGCAAAGTCCGCAATGCATCACCGAGCTGCCAGAGTTCAGGGAAGCCTGCCTCTCACGGACCGTGTTGAGGATGATGATGGTGCTTATGCACGAACTTCGCGGCACTGTTCGTCCGCGTAATCCGAGTAACGAGTAAGTATACTCTGTTTGTGATGTCAGTGATGCCACCACTATTTCATGGTCGTCTCCCACATATAAAATTACATTTACATATCATTCGAACGCATGTAAATTTGTTCCATATAGTGCATTTTCTAGATATAATTTTTTTCTAAGAAAAATGACATGTGTTACCTGAATCGACATTGATAAGAAAGTTTGGTCAGTTTAATACAGTTTGCATCTTTTTTTTTCACAGGTGGTACAGGCTGGTGGCCTATCGTTGCTTCACTTGGTGGCTTCACGGGAGGCTCGGACACCGCGTTCGGAGAGTAATACCTGCCTGTGCGGTACTTGCCATTAGACAACATTTCCCCAGTGACAGTGGACAATACCGCGGATTTTCCCTCGATGTGCTGCAACCTCAACTTTACAATGTGTAATGTTTATTATTTATGTTTAATTAAAATCTAAAATAAAGCCCAACATATATTTTAACAATGGTTGTTTTGATTTTTTAAATGAATCTAGTGTATATTCTCCTGGGAGGGTGAGGTATTTATAAACTCACCCCCCTGCATTCCATGTAGTAGATCCTGCAGCCATCCTCTTACATTCAGTTAGATGGCCTCTCCTTGGTGAGGCCCTGCGGCAAACGGGTCTTGTCTGCACGACCACCGCCCCGATCCACCCCCCGCCCTATCAAAGGCAGTTCGCACCGGGGTACTTGTGCTGGCAAGTGGAGCTGTCAGGGAGCGATAAAGGCCAAGAGGTGCCAAAGACCATGTACACTTCAAAGTGGTCTATAGAGCATGGGTTGTTGTTCCCATGTCTACCTCCAGACCCCGTGTCTCCTGCCAAGCATCCCCCCTCACGCTGGACGGCCCCCTGCAATCCACATAAGTGTGTCTCCATTCACGAGTCTTCCTGTGTCTTGTCTGCACGACCACCGCCCCGATCCACCCCCCGCCCTATCAAAGGCAGTTCGCACCGGGGTACTTGTGCTGGCAAGTGGAGCTGTCAGGGAGCGATAAAGGCCAAGAGGTGCCAAAGACCATGTACACTTCAAAGTGGTCTATAGAGCATGGGTTGTTGTTCCCATGTCTACCTCCAGACCCCGTGTCTCCTGCCAAGCATCCCCCCTCACGCTGGACGGCCCCCTGCAATCCACATAAGTGTGTCTCCATTCACGAGTCTTCCTGTGTCTTGTCTGCACGACCACCGCCCCTATCCACCCCCCGCCCTATCAAAGGCAGTTCGCACCGGGGTACTTGTGCTGGCAAGTGGAGCTGTCAGGGAGCGATAAAGGCCAAGAGGTGCCAAAGACCATGTACACTTCAAAGTGGTCTATAGAGCATGGGTTGTTGTTCCCATGTCTACCTCCAGACCCCGTGTCTCCTGCCAAGCACCCCCGCTCACGCTGGACGGCCCCCTGCAGACCGCATAATGCCACGACATATACACGTCATTCATTCACAAACACACCCCTGTTTTGAATTCTTTATAACCCACTTCATATTTCTAATGAGAACTTCTTTGCGCTTTGCTAGTCAACCCGTGAAGGTGCTGGTTATCTGCTCTTCGTCTCTGTGAACTTCCGTGACCACTTTGAGCAAACTCGTCAGTTTGCAACCTGTGAACTGCTCCCTGTTCTACGACAAGAAACTACTCTGATCCCTGCATCTAACTGTTTGTTCGTCAAGGTAAGTCCATGTACCATAATCATTTTGCGTCCAATTTTTTAATTTATATCTATTTGCTAGTAGTCATCAAATTGCATCCATGTTTTCTTTTCGTTCACGACAGTACATGCAAGGAACTAGTCACATGTTCTGAGTTTAGTCAAATTACTTTTTCTATTTTTTGAAAGTTATTGAAATACTTATCCGCATGTGAATAACATGTATAGTTCCAAGAACCAAAACGGACCTTGCATTGAACCTTTTATGTGTCATTTAATGTTTTAACACATTGGTATTCATAGAGAATTGTTGATCTTTACTTTTCAGAACTTTCCATAATGCCTGCCTGTTCCATTGGCGGTTGCCCTTCGAAGACCCATAACAAATCTGAAGGTACTATAATGCATGTTTTCCCTAAGACAATAGATCAGATAAGAGAATGGGTCCGATATTGCGGATATCCAGCCTCTGAGATAGAAAGTAGAGTCCTAGAAGTCTTTGCGGACAAGAGGGGTGATCGATACCGCATCTGCAGCAGGCACTTTAGCCCAGACATGTACTCCACATCATTGCTAATAAGGACGAAAACACCGCGAGCGAGGCGAAAATTGCTCTCAACCGCTATTCCCACTCTATTCGTCCACATCCCTCCACTGGTGAGTCAAGTTTACGTATTTATCTCTCGGCATTGCGGTAGTGTGTAGCATTAGCTAACAATAATTTCCCCATTTATGTATCCACTCAATATGAAGGCTGAAGATTCTCCATCCGTGTCGTTATTGCAGTCATCAGCCACTTCAAGCGCCTATCGGGTAATCTTACTTAGCTATTCTGACACTGACTTGTTTTAGGCATGTAAATCAATAGTTTTAATTGATCGTGTAATTATTTTACCTAATGGTACACCACAGTACTCGTCCTCTAGTCTTTGTTTTCAGTTATAATTATTGTTATCCAAAATAATGCAAGTACTGTCTTTCAGGGAGATGCTGAGGAGTCCAACGCATTGACGACAACCGTAGATGTCACTCAGATGCTCGAGGTACGTTTCCGGACAGTTCCATCGATGGAGATCATCAGATCTTGCATTCTTGTAGCGTGATTGTTACACACAATGTTTCTTTCGTTTTTAGCCATTGGTATGTCCTTCTGTCGTCGCCCTCCTATGTGTCTTCTTTTTTCAATATTGTGTTCATTACTAATGAAAGTCCTATGTTTCAGGGAGTCGATGGAGCATTAGTCCAAGAGGAAGGGGGAGCATGCAGTTACGGGTCGGCGCAACAGCTTGCAGAAGTGTGCACCGCAGTTACAGCGTCCCTTTATGTTCTTATGCATTTCGAGGTATGGATACTGACAGATCAATCATGCGAGATCAAATGACGTGATTACATCCGCTATACTTCCTTCTTTATTAACGCAAGTACTATGTTTCAGGGAGCTGACGGAGCTTCTTCAACAAGAACATCACCCCTAGTAGTTGATGCAGATCTCTGGGTGGTGACACTTCCAACGATGGAGCAAATCGAATCATATTTGGATATCCATTATTTATTTTAGACAACTGATCATTTGTGCAGGTCTATTTAGATGAGCCGTTGACGCCTGCAGAAAGTTTATGTTCTTTTAAACAAAATAGAAAACCATACTAATGCAATTACTGTGTTTCAGGGAGTTGCTGAAGCGTCATCTTCAATAATATCATCAATGGAAGTCTATGCGGAGCCCGAGGTATGGATCTTGACAGTTCAATCTAACTAGATCAACAATGCGTGAACTATTGTCGTTTGAATGTTCTACACAATGCGTTCATTCGTGTTTTGCTATTGAGATGTACGTATGGGTATTGGTCCCCAAGTACATTTTGTGTTTTCAATATTATTATACATACTAATGAAAGTTCTATGTTTCAGCGAGTCGATGGAGCCTCAGTGAGTGATGGATGTGCTTATCATGAAAGTATAGTCGTTGCAGCGCGAGAGGAAGTGGAGACATGCACACACGAGTCGGAGCAACAGCGTCCAGATGTTGAAGTTCGAGGAAAGAAAGTTTCAAAGAAAAGAAAGCAAAAGAAGGTTAGTGTCCTGTTCACTATATTATGTTGTCTTTCACTGTCAATAGTTCAATACTGTAAGTTGTGTTTAAACTGAACATCCCTTTTCTAATCTGTCCTCTAGTTGCGAGTGGGTGTAAGAACTAGATCTACACAGACAGTGAAGCGAACGAGAGATGTTGCTTGTCAAACCTTTTGGCAGGGACTTGAGACTGGAGATGCATCGTGCCAATGGGAAGAATATGAAGTGATTGACAACGGAGCTATACCACCACCAGCCATTGATAGTGAATGTCCTCCTGGTAGTTTGGATGCAGTCGTAGATCAATTCACAGAATCCACACCGGCAAAAAAAAAGAGCACGCGAAAGTTGAAGACATTGTTTTTTTCTCCCATCTCCGGACAAGGAACAGATGTTGCAATGGAAGAGAATGAAGTGGACGACAATGAAACACCATCAATATCACTCAGCATAGCGGAAGACGATATCAGAGATTGTACCTTTCATGCGAGTGACATGTCCTCAACGTTACAGGCCGAACCAGCTGGGATGCAGAGTGACAGTATAAGGAAAGAGGCCAAATTCATTGTATTCGATAGCTGTTTGATGGATATTATTATGATGATGAAATGTGGGCATTGGGTTGGTGGGGAAGTATGTGGGGAGCCATTGATTAATGTGACTCGTGCAATTCGAGGCACTAACCTTAAAATACATGCCACCTGTACACAATATCATCCGTTCGCATGGTCTGCACAACCCATGCTGGGGCAACTGCCAGCAGGCAATCTACTTTGTGCAGCGGCCGCACTTTTTAGTGGTTCAAGTTTTAAAAAGTTACAGTATTTCTTTCAGTTTGTGGGAATCCATTTCATTGCGAAAAGTCAGTTCTACAAATACCAAACCGATTATCTATTTCCAGCCATCAGCGAAGCTTGGAGAATGGAAAAAATGTCAATGGAAAGTACATTCGCGGGCAAACGCTTCAGGCTAGCCGGTGATGGACAATGCGACAGTCCAGGATTTTCAGCCAAGTACTGCACCTACCACTTTCAGGACATGGAAAGTAAGAAAATTGTGAGTTCGGTGGTCGTGCAGGTGTCACAAAGTACATCCTCAGTGGCCATGGAGAAAGTTGGCTTTGTAGCATCATTGCAAGAACTACAATCGCGGGGAATGGTGATCGACCTGATAGCCACGGACAGACACGTTTCAATTGCCAAGACAATGAGAGAACAGTACAAAAATATAAATCACCAATTTGACGTTTGGCATCTTGCAAAATCAATCAATAAAAAATTGTCGGCTGCAGGAAAAAAAAAAGATATGCAAGGTATTTCACAGTGGTCCAAGTCAATCAGCAACCATCTTTGGTGGAGCTCAAAAACATGTGAAGGGTCGTTGGAAATTCTACTGGAAAAATGGCGGTCAGTAATGTTGCACTGTAGCAACGTACATCGATGGTCGACAAATGAGCATTTCCACAAATGTGAACATGGCCATTTGTCCACAGAGGAGGCACGGAAGAAGAAGTGGTTGATTCCTTCATCACCCACTCACAAGGCCATTGAAAAGATTGTATTTGATAAAACTATAACAAGAGATTTGAGGGGACTCACGGAATTCTGCCACACAGGAGATTTGGAGGTGTTCCACAATATGTGCCTAAAGTACAGGCCCAAAAGATTGCATTTTGGCATGGAAGGCATGATAAATCGGACTCTTCTAGCGGTCTTGGCACATAACCATAATGTTGGCCGTCAACAAAGTAGGACGACCGGAACTTTAGGGACGCTTCGCTACAATAAGGCCTTCACTAAAAGAAGTAAACAATGGGTGATCAAACCAGTGTTTGAGGATATGCAATATGAGTTTATTGAGAGACTTATCGTAGATGATCTCGATAGGCACATACATGGAGTGGTGAACGAACCTATGCAGGGGACAACTGCATTGCCACCCAACATTGCCTCTGTTCCATGTCCACCTAAAGCAGAGCTCATTGAGAAATACACATCACGGTTTAAATGATTGTAATTCGATTGTCTGTTCTCTCGAGTCTCCTCATGTTGCAGGCCCATTGCAATTAAACCAAACAGTAATATAAATCATTTTTACAAAAATTATAGAATGTTTCCGTATTACAAACACATGGCCGACCCATAGGGACAATAAAAAAAAAGGCACGCAGACAAGATGCCCTTACACTAACTGGAGCTAACTAGAAATGTGTGCTCGCTCAAAGTGAAGGTCAGCTGCTTTGATGTTTTGCTCGGGTGGCGGAACGGCCCACGACCCAATATAAGGTTCTATTGTGATTTGACCTTGACAGGCCGGGACCATCCTGAAAGACTAAGAAAAGATAATGAATAAAATTTCAGAAACGAAACGATGAGCCACGTTCATTAGAAGAAGTAACGTCGGCAAAGAAGGAGTGGTGTTTCGGGTCTGCCCTACACAGAGACACAATGGAAAATGCAAATATAATGTAAGTAACTTTTGATGAGTTTATACCGCAATTTCATTACTATACAGTGGCTTTAAAGACGGGTTCAGTTGTACTTGTTCGTTCTATGTGGCATAGTGTTTTCTACCGCGCACTATCTGGAGGAGAACCATCTGCTTTTACTGAAGCACCTCAAAACCTTCCTCTTTGCTTCTGCTTTCTCTCTCCCTCTCCCCTGCTACAACTGGTCCACTGTCTGCGACCTCGGTCCTGGGCCCTTCCACTCTCCACCTGCACTGCCTCCCTGTCAACCCCTGCACTGGGGGACTGTCTCAGTATCCTACAGACCCCCCTTCCCAGCACTTGTTCTGCACTTACCTTGCACTTGCCACCAGCTGGCCCTATTTATTTATTATTTTATGCTACTTACCTTGTACTCCACTCCCCCCCCCTCCATGCCTCGCCACGCCTTTAAACACTTGTGTACACCCAGTAGCGCTGTCCTCGCTATGAAATGAATAATTTTAATAAGGATCTGATGGTGAGACTAATTTCATTTTTTATGTTTTTAGGTACATCATTCACTACTGTCTGTGTCACGAGTACCAGACACCGGCGGACGGCTTCTACAGCCGCCAGTTGCTTCTCCGCGTGAACAACGTTACCACCCTGACCATTTTATGGGACGATCGCCAAGTACAAGTATGCCCTTACGCGGTACTAACGGTTAGATGCAACATACCTACCGTTGTGGTGGCCTAGTGCCTCGTTGTTGGAACAGCCATGCGATTATCAGTGCGACAGAAGAGCTTATTTTTATCGTAAACCAACACCCTGTGTACTGCACACGAACATCGCTTCCCTCAAGACGAACTAATTTGGATCGAGAGCAAAGAAAAATGCAAATCGCTGAATATTCTCTAAACATTTGATGTCCAATAAACGTACTTTGCCAAATGTACAATCTTGCCGTTTGCTTTTAAACCACGGTTTCACATTCCGAATTGTGGTGCTGTATTGTGAGATGCTCTAAGACCCTGTGTACAGCAAAGGACCATCGCGTTCCTCAATACGAACTTTTTGGAACATGAGCAAATAAAAATGCAAATCGCTGAATATTCTCTAAACATTTGATGTCAAATAAATGTACTTTACCACATTTACAATCTTGCGGTTTGATTTCAAAGTACAGTTTCATATTCCGAATTGTGGTGCGCTGTATTGTGAGCTGATCTGTGTTGATTTCCGGGGTCTGTGTGGAGTCGCGTAGAAGACGCCTGGGCGCGTTTGCCTACGCAGCTCAGTCACGTCACGGATAGAGGCGGGGAATATGAATGTTTTGATAAAGTCTGTTTCAGGGGCGGGGGATTTGATTTAGTGCCGCAAAGGCAGGTGAGCCAGGTCGATGCGGCGGAATGATAGGATTATCACAAAATGGAGGCTGATTTCGAGTGCGATAATGGGCGAAAAGTCGGGTAAGGTCCATAGGAAAGTTTCCTACGATCTACCGATTTATGCTTACAAACACATGGCCGACCCGTAGGGACAATAAAAAAAAAGTCCCGGAACTATCCTTTAATTCAATGTCCATATTTACACTCAGGATATGTTCACTTCCTATTGTGTACATCAGACTCCCCTGGCTTTTTGTATGAAGGTTCGAGCCCTGCTAATGATATCTCTGGGTCTTCTATGATCCCTGGCTGTGTGGGGGCGGTTTCCTGTGCTTTTCAGCACGGACTTAGTTTGCACCTTTAACAATATCAGTGGGTCTGTGTTTTCTTGAGTGTCTGCCCTGTGTGAGGGTCCATCTTCCCTTGGAATGCAGATGGTAACATGGGAGAGTTTTGGGTTATTAAACCATTTTCGCGGGCTACGGCAGGACTACAATTTAAAGTATAATAAGTTGTAGAACACGTGTGTTTCAGGCTAGATTAATTATCTTATAATTAACCACTGAATGATGAACGATTGAGGGAACTTTGTTGGAATACCAACAACTGACACTCTTCCATTGCACAGGTACAGTCATCTGATCACTTGTTTAATCAGGTACATCATTTTGAAATGTATGGAGTCGAAAAAACGGATGCGCCCAATGGCACGTTTTATTTGCCAGCTGTAGTGAAGCTGGAAAGTTGGATTGTGCCTCTTGGTTGTAAGTTTATAATCGAGTACTGTTCTTTCAGCTGATAGTGGCGAATGGGTGTCCATGTAACTCTTTTTTCTTGGCTCTAAGCCAGATCCCTGTGCCCCCCTCTTCATAGCTTCATAGCTCAGCAGCATTGCTGCCCAGAGGTTTCCTCAATGCCATGCAATCACTAGTCTGTGCAATTTGATCTCTCGGCATTTGCAGTCACACGTGGGCCCCGCTGGCACATTGGCAATGACAATGCTGCTATCTGATTGCATCACATGGACAGCGCTGGTTGCCCTGGCCTCGCTCCCTGAGGTATCCAGGCACTGTACACTAATGTGTGCTTGCAGATCTTTATTTGTAATTTGTTATACAAGTGTTATCAGGTTTACACTCTCCTCATCTCCTCAAGGATTCCCATGCACCTGTAAGATTTAATGCACTCATATGTTTCTTTTCAGGCCCTAAAACTATATGCCTGGGTACTTGCACCATTTTGCAGCTGCTGCCATCAATATTCAGTTGGTACTATTATAGTATTGCCCAGCAAATTCCTTTCCGATGCCTACACAAAAGCCAAAACAGTTGGTATTGCTAATGAGTACTTATTTTTCGTTGTTGCAAGTCCTGGAAATATAAGGCACTGGGAGATAGGGCTCGTTTGTTTTTGGTGAAATTAATGAATAAAACCTTTCATTTCAGCATCATGTAATTTTAGCCACCTTTATTAACATTCCCAATGTGACAAGGAGAGAAGCTTTCAAGGGGTTGCCGCAGTGATCCTAGCATTCTTTGATGAAACAGAAGGCATGAAACACAACAATGTGCTTCAGGAAGCTGCTAGCTCTCTTCTATATAGTTGGGGGTTAGCTAAAATCCTTGTTTGTGTGGTGGAACAGAGAAGATTTGCTTAGAAATTAAGCTGTTACATTTTGTAACATTCAACAACTTATTACACAATTTTATGAATACTTTTGTAAACAGCTAGATGTACTGACCACGGAGGCAGTGCCCTATTGCTCCCAGAATTATAAGCCTAACTGACTTGGAACCTGAATATGTAGATTCCTTTTTACGGACAGTAGTCCACACTCTTACTGCTCTTGACATTACAGATCAGTTTGGAAGAGATCACGAGGCGCCATTTGAATCTAACTGGCTATAAGTGACAATAGATGTTTGATCCCTATTACACAGCCTGCGGTAGCGGCCGTGTAGTTATGGTTAAATTGATAAACCAATAGGAAGACCACTTTTTCGGCAGCTTATAACTTTGCTCCACGTAGAAGAATCTTAACCAAACTTTGCCAATAAAGTATATGGAGCCCGCAGAATTGTTTGGAAAAGTTGGGTGAGGTTTCGTGGAGGGAGGGTCAAAGTTGTAAGGGGGTCACAACATTTTTTTTCCATAGACTGAATGGGGAAAAACTTTGCGTACGGCTACAGGCCGAACGGCTGGACAGATTTTAACCAAATGTGTGGCAGGAGTGGGCGCTTGGTTCAGAAAGCGTGCTTTTGTGTGGTTGGTGGAAATCCGACCACTACTTTTGTTGCAAAGAACTGAAATGTACATCTCAAAAAATTAGTGATGACTGGCTCTGCTCCACGGACCCATTTGCCCATTTGCTCCGCAGACATAAGGCTCATTGGCTTCAGTACGTCGTGATGTCAACGAACAATGGACGTGGCCAGTGGTTGGCTGGAAGGAAGCGTGCTGTGCATCAGCGTTTTTGGGAAACACCGCCATGGTGTATCGGAGGACAGTGCGGCACCGAAAGGGATTGAGAAATATAATGTAAGGCATGTGGTGTTGGGAAGAAGGGATGGAAAAGGCGGGCGAGAGAGAAGTGGTTCATCTGAGAAGTGTGATTATTAGGTGGACGAAGACGGTGGTGTGCCTGCAGTATCCGTGCATGCTGCACCAATTCGTTGGTCTCTGCACAACTACCATGTGTGGTGAATGCAGGCAGCCTTCGTTATGGCATGATAGCTCGTGCCGCGACATCTTACCGTGGTGACTGGTGGCAGCTGATTTGCTGAAGGGTAGTGCATTGGAAACATATTTTATGCCATGTGGTGGTGGGAAGAAGGAATGGAAAGGGTGGGGGAGTGAGAAGTGATTCATCTGAGATATGTCAATAGATAGACGAAGACGTTGTTGTGCCTGCAGTATCCGTGCATTCAGTGCCAATCTGCGAGTCTCTGCACAGGCCACTACCAAGTGTGCTGAATGCAGTCAGGCTTCGGTACGGCAGGAAAGTTGGTGCAGAGACCTCGTTCTGTGGTGACTGGTGGGAGCTCAATTGCAGAAGGGGAGTGCATTGCACATGACATGCACATTGTAAGATAGCGTGTACTCTGGTGTGTTGCATGTGGTAAGGCCGTAGCTAATTCGATGCACGGATGGAGGCTTTGCAACCAACAACTCTGTGTCGTGGTTGCAATTAGGTTTGAAATTTTTGCCTTCTCTGTGTGAGGTTCATCAGCATTGCATACATTGTTGATTGCATGGGTGTGGTGCTTGTTAGAACATCCTACAGTGTTTACTCCACGGCTGCAGCTAATGGAGTGAACAGTTCTGCAGTGTGAATACTGTCAGTACAAAAGCGGGTATGGTTGAAGTGCATTGTCTATGTGCATGGATACTGCAATGTGTGAAGTGGGTGCAATACTCAAATAGTGTGTGCAGAGAAGTGGATAGGGGTGAACTGCATATTTGAGTTCCGAGTAGAGTCCAGTCTGTTTCAATCCGCTTCAGTTTCTTGATTCAGCAAAAGCTGCAGTTACATCGGCATCAGTTACAGTCTGACAACGGCCACGACTCTCACACTGAGCACGAGTGCAGCATAACGCGAACAGTGAAAAGGACGCCGTTTCTTTAAACAACTCGAGGATTCCCTGCAGTGACGTGCAAGTCACATGACCATCGTTGGGCTATATCTGCAGAATTAATCCGCCCTTGCGGCGTAAGCCCTGTGGCAGAAGGGCTGTGCTACACCTGTTTAGCTGTGGCGGCTTGACAGTTATTCTGCTTCCTGTTGATTGGCGTGGATGAGAGGCTGCACTTTCTCTGAACTTTCTCCCACTTTCATTTCAGCACGAGTGCAGCATAAAGCGAACAGTGAAAAGGACGCCGTTGCTTTAAACAACTCGAGGATTCCCTGCAGTGACGTGCAAGTCACATGACCATCGTTGGGCTACATCTGCAGAATTAATCCGCCCTTGCGGCGTAAGCCCTGTGGCAGAAGGGCTGTGCTACACCTGTTTAGCTGTTTGGCGGCTTTGGCGTGTGGCAGGTACCATACCCAGCGCAAGAAGCAGAGGCTGCTGGACCCGCGAAACGTTCAGGCATCCTGAGGAGCCCAGTAGCAGAGTTTCGCCCGTCTTCTGTCTTTTGACTTTTTTTTTTATTACCTGAGGAGCTGCACGACGAGACACTGCTCGCCCCCTTCCTCGATAAATCATTCCCGAGCATACTGGCGGCGTAAGCCCTGTGGCAGAAGGGCTGTGCTACACCTGTTTAGCTGTTTGGCGGCTTTGGCGTGTGGCGGGTACCATACCCGGCGCAAGAAGCAGAGGCTGCTGGACCCGCAAAACGTTCAGGCATCCTGAGGAGCCCAGTAGCAGAGTTTTGCCCGTCATCTGTCTTTTGACTTTTTTTTTTTTTATTACCTGAGGAGCTGCAGGACGAGACACTGCTCACCCCCTTTCTCAATAAATTATTCCCGAGCATACTTGCAGCGTTCGGACTACAAAATTCGATTCTAGTTGATCCCAAATCGCCCCCAAGCGTCCTTGTATCTGCGCTGTGGTCCATCTGCAGTAAGATTCATTGATGACGCTGACTGCTGAATCTGTAGGCCCCCAGACACGGAAAAAAACTCTCCAACATTGGCGCACGCTTAATCCGTGGACGGCGATGAAAGCCTCAGCCTCTAAAAAGGTAAGCAAAACTGCAAGCCGTATCTTACTTGCTTCACCCATTCTCCCTGCAGTTTTCTCACATGGCACATCGGTCTGTTCTTTAGGACTACAAACAACAAACTCTATACAAGATGTACAAAACACCTTAAGTTCAACTGAAGAACTACTTCCCTGCATTGAAAGATGTACATCCCAACTAACAACTGACAATTTATCTGTCACTGACACGGCAGTTTGGGATCTTGTACACCAGATCCATCAAGGGAAACATATGAATTCTTCCATAACGCCAACTCATGCTCCACAAGAAGCAAACAAAGGTGATGGACTTGAAAAAGAGCTTGTAAATTCCGTGCCCATAATACTCTCTCATAGTCACCCCACCAACTTGATGTCAGCACCTCCGGCCAGCTTTTCGGATGAAGACGCGGCTCCCCAACTTGGTAAGCTTCCATTACCTTCAATTGCCACTCACTCAAATTCCAACTTGCGTACTACAACACAACTGAGTACAGACGTGACCCGTGTCTCTCAACAACAAGCACATTTAGTAGACCATGACATAGTTCAGGTCGAAAATGCAACGACTTTATTTCCCTGCGAACTAATGGACTCTAACAATCATGTAATGTTGCCTTTTGTGGTGAGTGATGATGAACTACTAAACATCTCAAACGCGATGCCTCCTCACCTTCTTCCGGCAAATGTTAACTCTGCAAACCCAACATCTTCACTTTTACAGACAAAGTCTTCCAGGGCTGTAACTTCGGCAAACTTAGGCTCTTGCACTTCTACTTCTGTTCCTAGCAGCCAGTCCAACCCGCCTCAGTCAAATTTTTTTTCAAAAGACGCCGAGTCCTCAAATCACCATGAACGGCCGATAGTGCCAAAGGAATCTTCCTCTGACCTAACCCACAAGACCTCCAATCCTCTGGCCCGATCGACTGTAACGTCCAAGATGATTTATCCGGGAACGAACCACAAACCTGAGGCCCCTGTACTAGGCAATAATAGTGGGTATGCATGTCAGGCACCAGAGGTTTTAAGTGCGTCTCCGAGCGGTCCACTCCGACACCCCTCTGACTTGACCCCCCAAACAGCAACAGCAAAAACATCTGACCTGGATCCAAGCTCTCTTGCAAGAGCGCGTCGCCTAAAAAGAATTGCAGAGTTAAAATCCAAAATGCACTTTCCGCAAAAACCCGACGACCAGCATGCTAGTCACGCAAGTACACCTCACCGGCCGACTGAGTCTGTCTATGGCGATACTCACCTGCCAAATCTAACAAAAACTCTTTCACCAATTAAGGCAAAGTTCAACCTGAATTGCTCTTATGCGTCTTCAATCGAGGAACTACCTTTAGCAGGCAAAGTCAAATCTGTGAATATATCAATGTAAGCTTTATCACAAATTCACAATAATGTTTTAGCAGCATCAGCGGTAGCCTTAGCCCCGTTCACCAAATTATATGAAGCTCTACATGGACAATTAAGTGATCAAGGTGCGATTATTCAAAACTTGACGCAAAAAATAGAAAAAATTGATCACTTTACGAATTTTCTTCAAACAGAAATGGAAAAAAATGCTGATATTTCCACAAGATGGCAAGAGCGGTTAGGTGACCTGGTAGCTAAACACCATTGTCAAAACGACTCTATCAGAAGGTCTTCTAGAAGCACTGAAATGGATGAGAAAAAATGCAACCCAATATCCCCAAACGCTAGTCCCTCTAGTCCTGGCTTCAAGTTCATCTTAGCTCAGCTGAACGTATTAGTGGTCGTGACGAACAATTAAAAAATACTCTTCGTCATACAAAAGACACAACTGAGAACCAAGAAGTATCCTCTGGTTCAGTGATCTTTAAACCCACTTCATTTAACATCTTTACTGGCCCTGCCAAAACTCTAGATTTAACCAAAACTCATAAGAAAGGCTCAAAACCCGATGGGATACCTCTAATTAAATCGGGTCCAAAAGAAGCATTACAAAAAAACAAACAAACGAATGTCAAAAAATTCATAAGAACTTTGATGACCCCGAAAAAAACTAGTCTATTTGTACGTGACAATGTAAAACCTCACGATGATCTTACACAATCTCATGAGCTAGTACATGCAAATGACCAAAAAAAAATCATGACCAAATTACCAACCAAACACCGTCGCCTGAATACAGACTCTGATATCTCAAATATGTCCGGCGAAAACGGCTCTGTCGACCTATGCGATTTGTCTACGTACTCCATTAGAAGCGAAACTAATATTGACTCTTCTCCTGTAGTTTCGGCACCAATCGACAAAGGAAACCAGGCAAGGAAGAAATCCCTCTTGAAAGAAAACGCGTCTACACGTCACGTTAGAGATTCTATAAGGAGGGTTCGGTCCACTTCCTTAAAGATCCAGTCTTCACCTGTTAGCTCAAAACTAGACCTGAAACAAACAATAAACCAAAGAATAAACGGTTCACACTCACACTCGCGAGTATCCCATAGACTAAGTGCCAAACCTGTAACAAGTTCATGGAAGCTTCGTCTCCAGAATGTCGGCTCTGACGGAAAAGAAGTAAACCTGAACAGAGCGAACGTCCTAAAACTATTTGCCTGTGTTCCCCAACTCAGATCAATAACTACAGACGACATCAAGATCATAGAATATGCAACGGAAAAAACAACTGATCAAGTACTATTACACATCAAATCGTCTGCAGTAAAAAACATCCTACTGCAAGCAGTCAAAGAACTGCTAGTATATGGATTCGATATAACCCTAGAACCCGACTTGAAAACTCAAAAAGAAGTTTCAACTAATTTACCAAATTGAGGAAACTTCAAAAGAGCAATCTGTCGCACATCCCTACGGAAGTCACTATCCCTCTCGCACAGATTACAAAATGATATGGATTACAAACCCACCATCATAGGATTCAGACAGAAGACTCAGTCTATTCACAACAATCCTCAATAACCATGAACGACACAGAGGAAGTTAAGGTTACTCTCCTGGAATACTCGCGGATTCTCTCATCTGTTTGATAATTTTACAGAACCGCTTGATGAGGTTTTCACAATATGCCTTCAGGAAATGCTCCGAATCGTGACGGATTTACCACTCATCTGAATCCAGCCAAAAGAAATACTAAGGGTCGTCCATATTCAGGCTTAATCACCTTACTGAAAATTCAAAACTGGATGACTCCCCAGGATGCGGTTAACCCAAAACCGTTTGTTCAGGGTACGATCATTCGAATTGGGAAGGAAAACTCAGGAATTTCAAAGTATCTCCTTATAATCAATTGCTACTGGAACCCGGCAATGATTTCCACCACAGAATTTATCGACTCAATAACAACTCTCATTGACAATGCTTTTCTTAAATACTGCAATCTATCGCTGTCAATATGTGGTGACTTGAACTGCAGCTGGTATTCATTTAACCATCAAGCTTTGAAAACAATGCTATTCCTAAAGACGAAGTTACATTACGAGGTAAACTATGGACACAAGCACTTTTGTCACGAAACTGCAAGATGGTTAATGGCAACGCCAAAGGTGACCAACCCTCCAAGACAACCTGGAAGCGACTTCTACTTAGAAACACTCTTGACTACATTTGAGTCTCTTGCAACCTATTTGAAAGAATTGTTTCACTAGAAGTAGTTCAAAAAGATGCAAGTGACAACGATTTGCTTCGTTGATGTATGGACTTCGATACTTTTGCTCATCTGAAGACCTACAAACTCCCACTTACAATAACTGCGGCCGGAAATCAGCTAAAAACCACTGGCTCGTCAATAGAGAAATTAACCCTCCATCTCGAAGCCTCAAATAACGTGGACTATGTTCCTTTGCTGTTTGCATGTTCACAACAACACGCCAACTCAAACACACATGGTCCTACATCGAAAAATCTATATAGCTCAGAAATAGCAGCGGCCAAAAAACTGTTGAGGAAAGACCTTCGAATGTTAAGGAAAACACATGCTGATCCAAATGACATACGAAGAAGCGCAAAGGCACGACGCCAGGAATATAGAAATTGGCTTAAATACCATTCTGTCATAATAGAGCAAAACAGAGCTGAAATTATGTTAAAAATAATTATTACAAAGAACTCACGAGAAATTTGGACCATCCTAAATAAAGGAAACACAAGAACCAATCCATTCATCTCGAATGCAATCTCAAGCTCTTCATGGGTGGATTAATTTACCAAAATTTACGAACGACCTTATTAAATCCCCCAAGTTCACCGTCTTCCTTCCACTAAAGTATGGGATATAACTCCATCATCTGCTGACCTTGAATCAGCAATTAAAAAATTAAAAAACTCAAGAGCAGCAGGACCCGACCAAATAACTAACATCATGCTAAAAAAAATACAAGCACCATTGGGCCAAACTTATGGAATCTTTGTTTCGACAAATTTCAACCTCGAGAAAAACACCTGAGTCTTGGGCTAAGGCAATTGTGGTACCAATTTACAAGAAGGGTAACAGAGATGATCCATCGAACTATCGTCCAATTGCCCTGCTTGATACCATGGGCAAAATATTTGGCTCATTCCTCCGAATGAAGTTGACTGCTTGGGCTTCAAAGGCGAATCAAGTAGATTGTCGACAAACAGGTTTCACGAAAAACCTAGGCGTTGATGCCAATTTAACTATATTAACCATCCTAAAACCTGAAGCCCTGAAAGTAAAAACAAAAATCTTTTTTGCTTTTGTCGACTTAAAACAAGCCTTCGACGCAGTCCATCGCGAAAAACTGTGGGCCAAATTAAGCGGATAGAACTGTCCATCCCAAATTCTTGATCCTCTAATAGCGCTTCACTCCAACACTTCTGTTCAAGTAAGAGTAAATTCCCAAGGCAACTTGACCGATCCAATTCCAACGTATAAAGGGGTCAAGCAAGGATGCCCACTGGCGGCTGACTTGTTTAAAATATTTATCTCTGACCTACCGAAATGGATGGAAGCCACACACTGTTTTCCCCCAAAGATCAACGCCAAACCTGTTAACTGCCTTGTGTATGCTGACGACATTGTGCTGATTGACCGCACTTAGATAGGTTTGCAAAACCTGTTGTTGAAGTTGAACGAATATCTAAAAATAAACGAACTGCAACTGAACACAGGGAAAACTAAGATCATGTGTATTGGGAACATTGTCTCACGGAAGGACAAACATTTTCGATGGGCAATTGAGAACACTCCGCTTACTATTGTGTCATCCATACGATACTTAGGCATAATGGTTAACACCTCCATTTGCGAATCAGCCTGGACGAACGACCTTATGGCAAGAGCCAATACACTTGGTATTCAAGGTGCAAAAATTAATAAAGACTATGGCAAATTTTCAATTGAACCACTAATAACATTCTATCTGCAGAAGTTCATTCCCACTATATAATTTGGAGGAGAGTCAGGATGGAACCTCGATCATCGGTTATGGCAAAAACTCGAAGGAAGGTTTTGGAAACGGGCATTGGGGCTTTCAAAGGACATCTCAATGGTGGCTCTGAGATACGAATTGGCTCTGACCTCACTTCAGACGACAATTATTTGGAAATCCTTATCCACTCTGAGGAAAATGAAGCTTGGTCAACAAATTCCAGCATATGAAATCTTTGTCAATGACACTGCTGGTATACACTCGGGCCTACTTCAATCATGGCTTTCCGCTCTGACAAATATCATGGAAGCCGCCAATATCAGCATTGAAGAATTAATTGATCGCCCACAACAAGCGAAAAAAAAAAAGATCTATGGGACTGGATTCTCATCTACGAACATCGCACATCTCTTAAATCCACTCTACCAGGTTCCAAGAGCATGATCAAATTACACTCCCCTCCCAAATACTTATTTTCTTGCCCCTCTCGCCACCATCGGACTCAATTCCTGAAATTCAGACTGAATGCCCTTACAACAAGAGAAACACTCTGGCGACGACGAGATACTACAATCAACTCCGATAAATGCAGGTTCTGCAAGACAGGAGAAACTGAGTCATTAAAACATCTTATAACTGAATGTACTCAGCTCAAGACCGCTCGCAAACTACACCTTGGTGCTTATAAAGCGTTCTTTTATGATGCCGATGACTGGTGGGACACTGTTTCGATTGGGAGAAATACCATGCTCACATGTAGCTTAATCAACTTCTTAGACATGATCTTGCCCACTGACCGAAAATCTGTCTGTAACCGAAGTACTTAATCTGAGGTGTAAGGAATCTTTTGTTCTTCCTCTTCTTTTTGAACACCTCAAAGAACTCTAATGCCATATTATAGGTGTGACTCAAACATGCACTCTTAATGGGAACCTAACAGTTGAATCTCAGGATACTGTAATGTAACAAAAGTTTGATCTTGTATTAAACTGAAGTTTTACAATAAAAAAAAAATATATATATTTCATAGGATTGTATGTGTCCATTGCACAGAGTGCTGAATACTATAATGCACTAAGAGGTATTGCTTTTATGTACTGAATAGAGTGCTGGGAGCAGGGCCACTGTTGTGGACATTATTTTGGTTTGGTTGGCAGTAACACCATATTATGTGAATGAAAGTGGGTATGGGTGTCGGTGGCTGTGGTATGTTTATAGAATATGCTAACTGTTGCATATTTCCATGCATAGCTGTATTAATGTACGGAGGTTGGATAGCATTGACGGTGGCTGTGGTACATGTGTGGAGTGTGGTACTTTGGCACGTGTTGCAATGCATGTGTGCATTACGTTGCGGTGGGTGTGGGCAAGGCCTAGACTATTGGGTGCATGGCCAAAGGCCGTAGGCCATGCACCCAATAGTCTAGGCCTTGCCCACACCCACCACAGCAATGCAGTTTAGACTGCATCTGTCAGAGAGTGCTCACCTTTACAGAATGGTTGCGGAGCACATTTTACTCTCCATAGAGTACCAGAAGTGCTCTGACATGCATATATTGTTGCTGTGTATGGCTGGAGATTGTGCATTGAAAAGTCCTGCAGTGCGACCACTGGGAGCAGTGCTCGAACACTTTCAATATAGAAGAGGGTAGGCTTGAAGTGAATGTTCTATGTGCTTGGATATTCTGGTATGTGTAGCTTCCTGGGAGTAGGCCCAATGTTGTGAAGATAGTGTGGTCTGGTTAGCAGTGACACAGTACTTTGTGAATGGAAGTGGGTAGGGGTGGTGGAGGCAGTGGTATGTTTGTGGACTCTGCTAACTGTTACATGTTTCCATGCATCACTGTTTTATGGTGCTGCGGTTGGATAGAAGAGCTGCTGGCTATGTTACATTTGTGGATTGTGATTTCTGGCCACATGTTTGCATGCATGGCACCATTATGTTGTGCTGGGTGTGGGAAAGCAGAAGACTTTTGTGTGCATGGTCAAAGGTGTGCTGGGTGCCGCTCTGGATGATTTTGGATGCTGACATTGTGGATTTTTTCCAGAACTTTATACTGAAGGTGCTTTGTAAGCACACGCGATGTATATTCAGAGTGTTCAACAGTAAATATGGAGTGCTGTACAGAAATTATAGTGTTGACTGCAGAGTTCTTGGTTGTGATTGCTGCATGCATCCATGCATATTTCACAATACTCAATGAGGGAGTACTGTAAGAAGAACAGTGGACAGGGGAGAAGGACTGTCATTGCTTTACTGGGGTGTAGGCCTCGCTGTAGCTGGGAAAGCTCATGTTCAACATACTGCCATTCTCAGCATGGTGACATGCAAATGGACTGTGGGGATTGTGGAATCAGGTGTCAATGGTGTGGTTCACAAGAAAGGGTGGTACTACTTTTTCCCAATACTCTCTGTGAAATGAGGTTGGTAGAGATGGAGAGATGCACAGTGCTACTCATGGATGATACATTTGTACAAGACCTGCACGGTATGCCGTGCAAAGAGGTGTTGCTGGTAATTTCGGGTTGGAAGGAATCGATGCTTTGTGTGCCAGTCTCTATGTGTGCATTTTGGCGGGATGGTTCATCTTTGTAGATATGTCGCTTCTATCATTACTGGTCAAGTTGTTGTGGTGCATTATCGAGGTCTATATTTGGGTTATATCTCTTGCAGATGTTTGCTCCGTCAATTGAAGAAGTTGATGAATGCAGTGGTGCAGAATTTTACCACTGGCAATGTTGTTTTCTCAACCATTCCACGAAGAGCAGTATGGGACCATGTCGGTGTAATTTGTCCCCAGCCAGAGCTCGGAAGGTGTCTCATAAACAGAAGCATGTTTGCATTTATGTGCACTGATGGAATGTTCTCCAACCACTATGAGAGCATAAAGTTGCAAAATATACACTGTTTACATGCAAAATGCATTTCTTTGTATGCCATTGGCAATACCATTTTCTTTTACACTGGGCAAGCAGTGTTGACCATAATTCAGTTAAAATTGAAGGAGGAGAAACAAACAGAAACTCATACAAAGAGAAAAAACAAAAAAGGTTGTTTGGAAGCACTTAAAAAAACATGTAACAAAATAAAAAAAAATAAAAAGACCACAACTTTTCAGAGGGACCACTAAAAACCCAATCCCCTGCCCTGTTTCACACTTCAGGATTACCCCTGCCACATCTGCCCATTTTCTGAATGGGAGCCTTTGAAATGGGACTGTGGAGGCTATGGCATTGCGCAACAAGGTTTGTGGTTGTGGTGTGTATGCAAAAACTGTGGCAGAAGGTCTCTTTGTACAAAGATGTGCAGAAGGCTATGGTGGAAGTGTGCAAGGTAAGGGCCATGCATCCTGTATGTATGCATGCACTGTATATACTTGTTTGAAGTTGGTAACATGCATTCAATGCTGCTTCTGTGCAATCATTTTTGAAAAGTTTGTAGTAAGTGGGGTACTGTGGGAAAAAAAACCCTCTGAAGTGTACAACGTAAGTGGCAGACATCCTGTTGTTATGAATGTGATGTGTGTATGATATCATATGATGTGAAATTGTATGATATGATGACAATAAGTCAAAATATGGCCTGATTGTGCCCAGTGCAAGGATAAGTGCAGACATTAGGTGGTGGTGGACCTGTTAGCGTTACAGAAAACAGTCCCCAAGTGCAGGGTTTGCCAGAGGGGTAGTGCAGAGTGTTTTCACCTTATTCCTCACAGCCACTGGGAGCTATTGCAGACATTTCAGTCCAGGAGAGATAAGATCCCTGGGCTTGAAGCCAAGGACAAGTCACACAGTCCCCTTTTGGATGAGTTGCAGAGGGCAGAGAGTAGAAGCGGGCAGATTTAAAAAGAGGCTGTTCCAATAGTTCAGCCTAGAAAGAACCACAGCTCTGCAGACAGTGACCTTTTAGGAACTTGTTTTAAGTTGGTGAGAAACATTCATTGCTGGTTTTGCTGACTTATTTTTACGATTCATGTAGGAGATGGGTTAGTGGTGAAAACAATTTGGAGCATTGTGCCGAAGGAAAGAAGAGAGTTTCTGTTTCGATATTACAATGTATGATATGGGTAAATGAAAATGTTGCAAGCACATACCATTGAAGTGCAACTGGATGGTAGGGGATGGGAGAAATAATAGTATGCTTTTTAAGAACGTAATGGATGCTCAGTGGCAGATACCATGCACGGAGGCACGTATAACAGAGTTGTAAACATACTGCATAAAATGTATTCATACCTCTGTTTTGTGGTGATGGGTGCTCATGTGGATGAATGTGGATGCACAAATCTTGCAATCTGTTACTGAACTTTCTACTGGACGTGCTTTTGAATGACAAGACACTTGCAGGCTGAATTTGAAAGGGTACATATGAAGTGTTGTGCAGAGCTGACAACGTTAGATGCTAACGTCTTGGATGGCATTGGTGGATGCGTGTGTGACTATTTACCCATACCCAATGAGGTAGTGGTGGACAAATCATAGTGGAAAGGGAAGAAGGACCGCTGCTGCTTTACTGGGGCGCGGCCCTTGGAGTACTTTGGGAAGAGCACATGCCACATTCTGTGCTTCTCACCATGCTGGCCAATGGAAATGGGACTGTGGGGATTATCCAATCAGGTACTGAGGGTGTGGTTCACAGGAAGGGGCGGTCATACTGTTTTACATTACCCTGCGTAGTGAGGCTGGCTGACATGGAGAAAAGCATTGTGTTGACTTTGGGTGATGCCTTTGTGATAGATCTGCAAAAGTATGCCCTGGAAAGACACTTTGATGGCAATTTCTGTTTGGAAGGAGTGGACGCATTGTGGTGCACTGTCTATGACCACAGGTTTTACTGATATGCATGCACTTTGCAGAGACCTGGCCACCTTTGCTACAGTCAATGTTGTCGTCATGCACCATGGCGGTATGCATTTGGGTTACATGGCTTGTTTATGTTTGTTCCATCAACTGAAGAGGTTGCTGCATGTAGTGAAGAGGCTTTCTCCCACTGCCAAGTTGCTTTTCTCATCCATAACACCAAGAAGAGTGTGGGTTAATGTTCATTGATGTTGTTCCGAGCCAGAGGTTGGAAGGTGTCTCATCAACAGAAGCATGTATACTTTTTTGTCCACTGGTGGGATGTTCTTCTGCAACAATGACCTCATTAGTTGTGGAAATGCTGAGTTTTTCCAAGCAAATGGCATTTTGTTGTCACCCATTGGTAATGCTGTTTTGTTTGCCCATCTACAGGATGCACTGAAGAGTTTACTGTAACAAAGGTAGCACAAGAAAACACAACATCAAATAAAAACCGAAAAAAGGTGTTTCACTAGAAGCACCTAAAAAACTAAAAATAGCTCTTTTCAGAGCAGCCAATAAAAACGAACTCCACTACCCTGGTAGCAATTTATTCCCCCACACCCACACGCACCACAAAATCGACATCCTGGGATTTTGAGGATGGCCATGGAAATGGGATTTTGGAGTCTGAGGTATTGTGCAATACCATTTCTGGGTGTGGTGTGTATGCAGAGGACTGTTGTACAGACCTGATACTGTTACATGGAGAGCTCTTCAATGTGATTGGTGGATGCGTGTGGAACATTCTAACAGTACCCAATGATGGTGTGCTGGAAAGAAGAAAGTGGAAAGTGAAGAAGGAATGTTTCTGCTTTATTGGGGCACAGCCCTCGCCGTACTTGGGGAAACGCACGTGCCACATAGTACCGTTTTCAGCATGCTACCCATGGGAATGGGATAGTGGGGACTATCGCAACTGAGGGTGTGGGTCACAGGAAGGGCGGCTAATACTTTTTTCCATTACTGTGCGTGCTGAGCCGGACTGACATGTTTGCCATTACTTGCAAAGGCAATGTAGCACAGCAAATTCGGTCTACCATCACTTACAGGGAAAACCTATGTGGACTGCTACTCTGTTCTGAAAAGCTACAAACAGATTGCGGAGCAGCTCAGGGGCGTGGCATTTTGTAGGGCTGCTGTGGAGAACTTGCACCGGAAAACAGGCCTACATTGTTCAAAAACATATATACATGTGCAACGGCACAATGTGGTGTGTTGTGAGCATGTACTTTCTGAAAACACTGCGTACATTGCAAAACACTGTACTTTTCTGCTGTTTGAGGGTCTGGATTGTGTCCCCGACATAGGGGCCCATGCGCAGCATGGGTGCGGTCGCATGGTGACGTTGCCACTGTTCTCCCTTGGGACGGCTGTCCGCAGAACGCGTTTTGGGTGGCATACATTGTGCGCATGTGCATAGGTGTGCTATGCACACCGTTGCCACTTCTCTTCTGATTAATAGTGCGACACAGAGGAACAGATACGCATGCGTGTACTTGCACAATGAACAAACGTCCACTCCCACATGTAATTATAGGTGGTGCACAACATGCAGACATGTAGGTCGTGCTGCCGTTGTACAGATGCCTCCATTTTCATTGCGGATAGGCCTGGCAGGTGCAGTGTCTGTAGGACACCTATCTTTTGCTTAATTGTGGTCATTCCTAGGAGGACTATTTTCTGCTGAGTCATAACGGCATTTTAAAAAAAAAACAATACCACATATACACTCAGCAACAATTTCATTATCATCGTTTACTTGCACACATTCATACACACCATTAGGAAAGGGAAAGGGTAGCAGAAGTGGATATTTGTTGTGGGGAATTGGGGATTTGCACAGGTTGGTCATGAGTGGATGAAGGGATTGAGGTATCACCCAAACGTCTCCAAAAACAAAAATGTTGAAGGGATGGCAGCCTGTGACATGGGGAACGGGTTTCTTTGCAGGTCTGCCAATGCTGTTTCATTTTGTCCATAATATACCCTTGTAAGCAATCTTTTAAGGCGGCACAATTGTTCATCAATTCATACTTTTGGTCTTCCAGGCTGTCCAATTTGCTATTTACAGAGTTTCTTTTCTTTCCTATGCCTGTATGCTTGTGCTGCCTTGCTTTACGTTCCAATATGTTCTCTTACAGAAAAGAAAACGTGTTAGGTGTACATGAAGCAATATATACTACATACATTACGTTTCACACTACTGTGAGTACCAATGGGGTTAGTATTGTAAGTCATTGCATCATGAGGGACATTTTCTTCCAGCCACAGTAATGTGCTTGCCATTGCTACGTACAAACAAAAACATGCTGCTTCTGTACTATTGTGTACTGCACCACCTGCGCAATTATCAGACAACATGTAGTGTGCTTGCTACGTTGCAGTGTTGTTCTGGTCTTAGTACTTTGCCGTCCTTACTCTGGCTGTTCGTTCTTTGTTCCCATGCACAGTAGCAGTGAGGCAAGAGTGTTGAAGGGAAACGTCACTTCTGTTGTTGGTGTATTCCGTTATGGTGTAGTCCCTTTGCCTTTTTGCTGTTTGCCTCATAAATACACAGTTTGCAGCCCTACTCTATTTTACCTTGCAATTCATGTACATGCCGCTGCTTGCATATGTTCCTTGTGTTTGCTGATTGGTACCAATATTTAAGAGAGCCCCTGTTTTTCTGAGCAGGTTGGATGCCACCTGATGTTTGCGATCAGATGCATACTCCGAGACTGCTGTGCGCATTAACATGGTGCCCACAGGTTCCGTATGTTGTACAGTACATCTTCAAAAAGTAGGGGTGCCCTGCTAAAAACCTATGCAATTTCACCGAAAAAAAGTTGCTGAAGGAACAGTATGCTTAAGATGCACTAGTAAAAACCTATGAAATTCCTTGACAAAAAACGTTGTTAAAGGGACGTTATGGTTAAGTTACACTAGTAAAAACCTATGCAATACGCTCAAAAAAACATTGTCAAAGGGAGGTTATGAGTAAGTTGCACTACTAAAAAGCTTTGAAGTCCACTGACAAAAAACATTGTTAAAGGAACGATATGTTTCAGTTGCCCAAGAAAACCTATCAAAAACCTACCAAATTCAGTGCAACAAGTACGAAACATTACACTTACTTTTGCACTAATAACAACATATCCATGTTCTGGTTACAAGTAAAACCAAGAATAAACACTAGTTATAGTAACCTAAGCAACTATAACTTGCCCCACCACTGTGCACTGCTAAGACTAACACCCATGCCATCAAACATGACATCACAAATGTCACTGATCACATCACTGATCACATCACATGTGCATTTAGTTTTCATGAAAAGCCTCCACAAGGGATTGTCATTATAAAGTTGCCAGAAAACTATCAGAGGTCATTGGGATAACTATCATGACATACATACTTCATTAAGTAATGCATTGCTATAAACACCATTGCATTACAGAGTTCTTTCCAGTACATGCACCTACTCATGTGCAAACGTAGACATTGTCTGCAGCATGCACCATGGAGGTGCATTATTCAAAATATTGCCATGTTGGATAGTAAAATAATGAATACTTTTGTTTCACAGTTTTGCGTACTGAGAAACATGCAGTATTTCGCTACCAATACCTCACTTACTACATAATTGTACTACTACACACAACAACATAAAGAGACAACAAGGGATACAAATATAAGCATGTACAGAGAAAGTAGAGTAAACAAAAAAGCTGCAGTATTACCAGAAAGTGTTCATAACCTAACTGAATATCTTCATGCACAGAAATGATTGCTGTGTTTTAGGCTTGCTTCTTCCCCTATGTATATGTGTCATATGATGTGACTGAACCCTAAGGAAAGTAGTGTAAGAACATATGAAAAGGGTAAGGCCTACAAATATAGTACCTTTTGATGTTTTAGTTCCTGACTGTCAGTGAAGAAAACCACCTGGCCTAGATATGTCAGTGAACAAAAAAAGGGGGAGCAAGAATGTGATGTGATCAGTGATGTCATCAATGACATTTTTGATGTCATGTTGGATGTCATGGGCGTTAGTCTTAGCAGTGCACAGTGGTGGGGTGAGCTATGGTTGCTTAGGTTACCATAACTGGCGAATTTCTGTTTTTGTTTGGTTCTACTTGTAACCTGAATATGGATAGGTTGTTATTAGTGTAAAGTAAGTGTAATGTTCCTTTCAAGTACTTGTTACACTGAATTTGATAGGTTTTTCTTAGGGCAACTTAAACATATTGTTCCTTTAAAGTTTTTTTTCAGTGAACTGCATAGCTTTTTAGTAGTGCAACTTTCCCATAACGTCCCTTCAACAATATTTTGTTGAGAGCGAATTGCATAGGTTGTAATTAGTGCAACTGAACAATAATGTCGCTTTAACATCGTTTTTTGTCAGTGAATATATATAAATATATATATTCAAGGAAAATACTTTAGTTGCTGGGAAATTAAGATAAGAGCTTAACGTAACCATCCCCCTGAAATTCAGCCAAAGCCACCATAACTTCGTTCCACCTGTTGCGTACCCTATGACCACAATCATGACATCACAGATGACCTCACTGTTGACATCACTAATGACAGATATGAGCAAAAGTTGCACCCATGTGCTTTTGCAAAAGTTGAACCTAGCTGTGCTTTCTAAACCTGTGCACCCATCTGTTTTTGCAAAAGTTGAAACTAGTTGTGCTTTTTAAACTCTGTGCACCCATGTGCTTTTAGCAAAAGTTCAACCTAGCTGTGCTTTTAAAGCCTGTGCACCTGTCTGCTTTTGCAAAAGTTGAACCTAGCTGTGCTTTTTACAATCTGTGCACCCATGTGCTTTGCAATAGTTGAACATAGCTGTGCTTTTAAAACCTGTGCACTCCTGTGTTTTAGCAAATGTTAACCAAGCTGTGCTTTTTAAAACCGGTGCACACGTGTGCTTTTAGCAAAAGTTGAAGCAAAAGTTGAACCTAGCTGTGCTTTTTATAACCTGGGCACCTGTGTAATTTTACCAAAAGTTGAACATAGCTGTGCTTTTTAAAACCAATGCACCTGTGTGATTTTACCAAAAGGTGAATTTAGCTGTGCTTTTTAAACCTGTGCACCCATGTGCTTTTGCAAAAGTTGAGCATTACCGTGCTTTTTAAAACCTGTCCACCTGTGTGCTTTTAGCAAAAGCTGAATCTAGCTCTGCTTTTAAAACCTTGGCAGCCGTGTGCTTTTTGCTAACGTTAAACGACATGCCCCCTTGGCTGCTAGGCCGCCTAGTGAATTTGCTTGTGCATTGTGCAGCCTCTCTATCTGTCCCTCTTTCCCTACCTCAACTGATGGCCCTCTCAATCTCCCACATCTATTCGAACTGCTACTCTACCATGTATCCTCCCTCCCCAATGAAGTCTGGAAGAATAAATCTTTAAAAAGAGCTCTTGGCCTCTAGCCCTGGACTACCTATTGCTGACACCAAGGTCAGTGCTACTTCCAGAAAATCTCTGAACTGCTCTTTCTGTCCCCTCTCCAGACCTAGGGTCCCCATTTGATCTTTACCCTCTCCTTTGTTTCCTCTACACATATTACTGGTGGTACTAGGGGGGGAAGTACTATTTCTTAGTTTTCATCCTCTAAGTGCATCATTCATTTCTATCACAATGGCACTGTCATGGCCCAGGTTTCTCAATCCAATCTTTTCATCTTGGAACTGCACCTGCCGGCACACATCAATTTCCTTCCTTCTCCTGCTACTCCTCCTTCCTCTCTCTCTGCACCTCCCTCATCACCTCCGATGGGGGTACAACTCCCCTGCACCCCTCCTCGGAAAACATTTGAAGGTGGTAACTGGCTTCACTTTGCCACTCTTAATGCTTGATCTGCTGTCAGACTTTCTTCTGACTACTGCCTCCTTCTTGAAGAATGTGATCTCTATGTCCTTGCTCTTACCAAGACGTGGCTCAATGCCAGCTCTGTCACTACTTTTGACTCCCTCCTCCCTGATGGCTAAAATATCCTCTGCAAACCTCAGCCTAAACGATCTGGTGGTGGAGTAGCCCTAATCGTCCCTGAGTGGATCCCTGCTTCCGTCATACCCACTCAACCTAATTCCTTCTTTCAAAGCCTTGTCTGCAAACTTGGTGTCTCCCCTACACTCTCTCTCACCCTTTGACAAAGCCACCCATTGCACTGCCAGCCTTCTTCACAGTCATCCGACCAATGAAATGAGTGGCAGTTGCCACCATTTCCTCCACCTTCATCTCCCCCATATCCCTGCTATGGACTCTCCCGCTGATTCTGACCTTGCCAATTTTCATCTTGCTATCTCTAACAGTCTTAACATTCCTGCCCCTGTCATGGGGATCCACTTGACACCTGTATCCAAGCATAACAGTTGGTATGACTCTGATCTAGCCTCTCTGAAACACAAGTGCAGAGTCGCTGAACGGAAGTGTCATACCTTGGGCTCCTCCTCTGACAAACTGGCCTGCCTCCTACTCCAAAGGCAATACTGTCTCTGTTTCCACTCTAAGAAGAGGGCCCACATCCAGTCCTGCATCTATGGTGCCACTAACTACAAAGCTGAACTTTTCATAATCTGCAAGGAACTAGCCAATCCATCTGCAGTCTCCACCTCACCCCTGCCTTCTCAGGCCCTCTGCACTTGCCACGCATTTCACCTCCAAAGCTCAGATCATTTTGACTTCTCTCTATTCTTCCCCTTCCTCTACTCCTCTCTGTGCCCCCCTGCCTCCCCTGGTTTCTCTTCCAGCCCAACCCACCCTTCTCACCTATCACAACAGATGAGGTCCCCAGAGTAGTCAGCTCTATGAATGTCTCATCCAAACAGGACCATCTTCCAGAACCATCAAGTACCACATCTCCTCTTTTGCTCCGGATCTAGAAAACTTCTGTAACCGCTCAGCCTCTGGCTCTTTCCCTCCTTCTCTCAAGCACTCCCCTGTGCACTCCCTCCTAAAAAATCCTTCAGCTGAAGCCTCCTGTAAGGCCAACCACCGCCCTATCTCTACTACCTCCGTTCTTGGGAATCTCCTGGAGAAGTTGTTCTTCCCCCAACTGACTCATCACACTGAGCTTGTTGGTTGCAGCCATGACCATCAATCTGGATTCTGAGAATTCAGAGGCACAGAAACTGCTCTGCTGAACACCAGTGAAGAATTGCTTGCAAACCTTGATTCCAACCCTCCTGCTGTTCTCTTTCTCCTTGACCTCTCTTCTGCCTTTGACATGGTCAACCCTCTATCCTAACAAAACAGCTCCATGAAACCCTTGGTATCTCAGACTGGGCACTGGATTGGCTTACCTCCTTCCTGACTGACCATCCGTCCCAGGTGCACCTGCATTCTTTCTCTTCCTCTACCACTCTCTCGGCATGTGGTTTCCACAGGACTCTGTTCTTCTGCCTTGGCTCTTCAACATCTACCTTGCACCTCTCACTCACCTGATCTCTGCCTTCTCTACCCATTTCCAGTTTTACATGGATGACATACAACTCATATTCAAGCTACCCTCTTCCTCCTCCATCCTTACTAATTGCCTGTCAGTTATTCAATCGGATAGGGTTTGAAAGCCTATGACCCAAATGTTTGAGGGAGAAAAGACTGAAGAATATTTTTCAAAATAATCTTCCGTCTTTTCTCCCCTGAACATGTATAACTTGTTCCCCGCCCTTACCTACGCCCCCACCATACTCCCACAACCCTACTTACCTTGTGTACCTGCAAAGCCCGTTCTCTTTCATATCTGTGATCGGGAGCCGGAGCTGCAGGGTCCATTTCTTTTTTTTCAGTTTGTTTACATTTATTTCTTATCATCGGGACAGCTGTGGGGGACACCCCTGCAACCCTTGCTCATAATATAGTGAGCAAGGATGTGGGGGACACCCCCGCAGCCCAGCTTTTTTTTTTTTCTTTTCCTTCGGGTTGGCTGCAGAGGCCAACCCAACAGCATTTTATTTGGGAGGATGGCTGTGGGGTACACCCCTGCATCCCCCGCTCACAATATAGTGCGCAAGGGTGCAGGGGACACCACCGCAGCCCCCAGCAAAGAATGCGTGATCTGGTTGAACTTTTCGGCCGTTTGGAATTTACAAACAGCCGAAATTCGGCCGAATCACGCATTTGGTTATTTTTATTTGGTCTTTTTAGACAAAACTATTCATTCTTGGTTTTCTTCCAATCATCTCTGTCTTAATGCCAGCAAGCCAGAGATTCTTCTTATTGAGACACCTGTTCCCAGCCTCCCTCAAGCCCTCTGGCTACTCTCTATGGGCCCACATCCTTCTCCTTCTAATGAGGCTCGAAAACTGGGGGTCATCTTTAACTCCTATCTCTCCTTTATTCCTCACATCTTGGACCTTACCAATAATGCCCACTTCAACTGAACCTCATCAGAGGCATTCTTCCTGTCATCACCTTCACCCAGAAGCTCAATGTCTCTAGAGTTTTGGTCCTCTCCAGACTGGATTACTGCAACAGCCTATTCGATAACCCGCCCCTTTCCTCCCTTTACCCCCTTCAACTTATCCAGAATAGGGCTGTAAGACTTATCCTTGTCCTCAAACCCAGAGACTGTATCTCTAGAGCTCTAACATCTCTCCACTGCCTCCCGGAGGCTGCAAGGCTCAAATTCAAGACCCCCTGAATCATCAACAAGGCTTTCTGGGGTCTGGGACCAAGCTGTCTGCAACTTCTCTCACTAAATACTCTCCTTCCAGATCCCTTTGATCGTCTAGCTCCATCTCTCTGCGGATCAAATGTTTCTCCAAGCAGAGAGCTGGGGCCAGATCCCTCTCCTTGGCTGATTCCCACCTCTGGAACACCCTCGCTCCCACTCTCCGACTAGAACAGGACCACCTCAAATTCTGCAAACAACTCTAGACCTTTCTCTTTTGCACCTCCTTCCTTTTCTCCCTCCCTTGTTAATCCAGCCCACTGCCACTGAGACTGGTGGCCCGGTCCCTCCTGCATCCAACAGGGCCTATGCCAACTGCCCAATTGCCAACAGCACTGCCTGCTGGGCCCAGACCTGACTACCGGGTAGCTGATGTTCGCCGCCTCTGGGTCATCCCCGCCCTTGCACTTAACTGCCAGGCCACAGACCCCCTCTCTCTTAGGATGTCTCTGCCCTTACACTTAACTGTTCCCTCACCCATAGGCACCTCTGGCACTCCCCCCTGAGCTATCCCTCTAGCACTTATCTCCCCTTCCCTCTGTGACCCTCCCCTCGTTTTTTCTGCGCTTACACGTTCCGAATGTCACAAGGCCGAGTAGGACCGTTTCTCGTTTTATTATTTACTCATTGTTACTGTCATTGTTTATTCTTCCTTTGTTCCCTTCCCTCGAAACACTGTTCTGTTCTATAGTAACCTTATAAATATCCAATAAATACATGCATAAATAAATAAATACACAAAAGTCAATGTATTCAAAAATTGGATTGTATTCAAAGACTACTTTTAATTTGTACAATATGTCTATTTATTTATTTATTTGTTTTGGTAGCAAAAATTAATTTACACCTTTACAAATAATACATATCACATAAAATTCATGTAAAATTATAAAAACTTGATCAAAGTTGATCGATACTTGAACAACTAAAGCATGATAAAACACTTGAGCATATGTCCACTACATCATCAAAAATCGCAAATGGGAATCTACAACATCAGGTAGCATACCTAACATAACATGACAATAATAATAATATGGCATCACAGCCCTCCACCAACTTAAATACTCCCACAGACAATTGGCTGGTGCAATCAATCATAAGGAAGACAAAATCTCAGACACCCAAACTTACCCACTCCAGAAGGTCCTATTGAGTGACAACAATTGATCCTCAATTATTGCAACAAGTCTGACAGTTGCTAGTATGATGGAATTTGAGTTACCTTGCATACATCTCAGCCACACTAGGTGACATTCAAACGGGGAATAGGAGGTAAGATATGCGTCTAAGCAACATTGCCTATGCTTGAAGAAGAAATTGCAGTACATGAAGAGATGTTCCAGAGTTTCGGGCTCAGATCTATCTAGGCAAAATCTACATCCCTCCCATTTTGCCAGAGCCCTATAACAGGCCCAATTCCTAATACGAGCACCCGTCTGGATGAGGTCCAGGCGGAAGCGCATGTAAGACCTTCTTGCTGCTTTGTCTGGGAAACATAAGATATATGGCAGCCGAGGTGTAACTGCATGCCTAAAAGTGGCATAGTTGGAAAGGGAAGAGTAGCCTCCAATCTGATCGGAAATTTGAGCCCAGGAATTTTTGAAGAAGCGCCTTTTAACTTTAGCAGGGGTATTAATCAAATCCTCCTGCGTCATATTCAATGAAGTTAAGATCGCATATGTCATCTCTTTCACTTTAGAGATCGAAATAGGACACTTTCCAGCAAGCATTGCCTGGAAGTCCTCGTAGAGTGAGTTTGGGGGTGGAGAAATCATTTTAGAGAATGCAATTACAGTCCGCCAAAGATATTTGTCTTCTAATGGATATAAGCCCAATTCATGTATAATGATAACGTTGGGTAGATATCCGGGAAGCCCCAAAATCTTCTTCCAAAGTTTACCTTGTAGGAGATTTAGGAGGGGCCCCAAATTCAGAAGGCACATGTCAACTGCATACAGGAGGATGGGCTCTATTTTCATGGTATAGTATTGTATAAGAGGCAGGAGGGAATAACGACAGTATTTGATGAAAATAATCCTCATTTGGGCCAATATTGGGTTAAGCTTGGCATTCAACACTGTGCGCCACTTGCTAATAGACGTCCCATTCGATAGGTGATAGCCCAGATACGTAATCTCTTCTTTTCTCAAGATCGGCTGGGCATTTATTGTAAAGTTCAATCTCGGAAGCTTTTTTTTGGCAGTGAAGACCAATATGTGTGATTTGGCTGAATTAATGGTCATATTATTCAGTGTACAATATTCACAAAACAGATTTAATTTATTTTGGAGTCCAAACGGCACTCTATCGAATATTATGACGTCATCAGCAAATGCTAGCCAATTGAGCCGCATGGAACCCAGTATTGCCGGGAAAGAATTGGAACCGTGCCAAATCTTGTCAATATCGGCGAGGTAAAGATTGAATAGGACCGCAGCCAAATTGCAGCCCTGTTTGACACCTATGTACGTAGGTATATTGTCAGTTAATAGCCCTTCCGCGTTGATACGGACCCGGTAGGATGTATTCTGGTGTAATGCTGCAATTAGCGCTACTAGTGGAGATGGTATACCATATGCCAGCATCTTTTGCCAAAGCCGAGTGCGAAGTACATTGTCAAATGCAGCCGAGAGATCCAGTGCTGCCATGTATATGGTGCCATTTGACTTGGAGTGTGCATTCCGAAGGAGATGGGCTAAAATTGAAGCATTTAGTTGAGTGCCCATTGCTCTCAGAAAACCGACCTGGGCTTTTGAGAGAATTTTTAGGTCGTGTATATGGACTTCCAATTCTGACAGGATCAATCGTGCAAAGATTTTCCCAGCTGTGTCTATAAGGGCAATAGGCCTAAAATTTAAAGGATTGCTTAAAGCACCCTTTTTGTGTATTGGAATAATTATGGCCGTCAGCCATGATTTCGGAATATTGCCAGTTTTGTAGATCAGCTGATAACAAGGAAGGAGGTACCTGGCCCAGAAATAAGGATCGTCTTTTAGGACGCAAGGGGGCAGCCCATCTGGACCGGCGGCTTTAGAAAACTTCAATTGGGAGATTGCCCATATAATATCTTTTATGTCCCAGGGACAGACCCGAAGGAAGGACAATTGCATATTACTACTTTCTATTTTGGAATGCATAGTTGGCAGAGCATATTTTTGAGAAAAAAACTTCTCCCATTCCGGTCCCGAGATGGTCACCACAGAGCGGATATCCGCCTTACCTGGCGGGTTTCTTAAACTGGCCCATATCTCTCGCGTTTTTTTTTTACAGAGCAGGTTAATCATACGTTGGTTGGCGAAGGTGTAGGCAGCCTGGCGAAGAAGCTTTATTTGGTGCTTAAATCGCCTAGTGATGTAATTTTTTTCACGATGATAGATAAGAGGGCTGAATGACTTTTTTCTTAGGTTAACCAATTCGCGATTTTTTTGCTTTCTTAAGATTGAACTCTGATTAAAGGATAGATGGGCATCCAGGCGGATACCTTTACACAAGGCGTATGTGTGTCTGAATCATATTGGTATTTATTTCATTAATTTTTTCGATATTTCCCAGCGATATGGAGTCATCGTGACATAGGATGAGATCTCTATTCACCAGGAACACCAGTTTCCTTCACACGGCAGGATTCTACTTGACTGAGATGGTATTTCTGTCGGGAGCCGCCAAACAGGCAGGAGCTGAAGGCATATAGGCATCACACCCCATATAGAGTCGCGAGCACAGCATGTGATGGTCGCTCAGACCCAGGTCTAAAATTGAGACTGGTTCAAGCAACCCAGAACACACTTTGGATGCAAGGACATAGTCGATGAGGGATGAGGCATTGCCCCGAGACCATGAAGTATGTAGAGAATGAGGTGCCAAGTGAATTGGGTAAATGCCCCATTTTTCAAAGAAACTTATCAGTTGTTGCCCTCTATGAGAAGCTTGTTGTGCATAAAACGAGGAAGAAGTAGAAGAGCATAGTGTATTAGAAAACTGGAGATATGAGTTTAGGTCGCCTCCGATCACAATTTCATGATTGGGGCATGAGACAGAAGCATGGCCCAAAATCCTGTCCAGATCCTCCAGAAGAAGAGTAAGAGAAACTGACTTAGGATTCCAATACAGCGACATTAGAAGCAAGGGCGATACCTTAGAGTGTTCAAACAACAACTCCACTAAGATGCATGATATCGAGGTATCCAGTATAGAGGTCACTGCTTTTAGACCATTTTTAATAAGAACAGCAATACCCCCGGAAGGTCGGCCTGCAAGTATGCGGCTTGCTGGAACAGAAAAGCTAGAGTAACCGTCGAGAATAATCTCCTTTAGGGTCATAGTTTCCTGAAGAAATAAGATGTCTGGTTTCTTATCAGGGACAACCCGCTTATGCCATCCTACCAGGTTACCCAGGCCACAACAATTCCAGGATGAAATAGTCAAACTGGCCGATTATGAGCCCGGAGTGGGCCCTTTGATGGCTGCAGCTGTTTTTATCAGAGGTTCCAGCCAAGCTAGCCCACACAGTGCTTGGGTTAGCAATGCTAGTTGGAGTGAGAGTTGAGTAACCTGGGAGTCGGACGAATCTAAGCCTGGCCCCACTGGACATACTGGCAAAGTGGGAGGCACCCAGTCAAGAAAAGCCCATGCACTATCCATATCTGGAAATAGGCATGGTGTGAGACCAATAGAGTGAAAGTCCTCAGCAAACTCCAATAGCATTTTAGTTATAATCTGCGATTGGACTCTGCAGAGGGCTCTATGGTTGTTGTGCGTTGCCAATTTGACCCAGTCGAGGTCCTTAGAAGAAAGATTCCTAAGAGCTGGAATCTGGAAAAACGAATTCATCAAAAATGACCTATTTATGCGAGCAGGGCCATTTATCTCTGGATTACTAGTCCAACCAAGGATTAGTTTTGTGTCCTTTGGTGTGTGCGTGAAGGACAAGGCGTCAGGAATGGGTTTTCCAACAAGTGTTTGCGGGAAGTGCACAACCTCCACATTAGGAGGCCGTACCGGAGACGCCAAAATCTCAAGCGCTTCTGGTAGGAGAGTAGGACAAGCGCGATCTTCGACTACCGCAACGGGAGGAGCTGAAGGAATAACAGCTGCTACCGTACCATCCAAAAACCCTTCCAACTGTAAGGAGGCGCTACTTGGGCTCACAACAGGTGTCACTATAGCATCAGCTGGAATCGTAGTGCTCGCCTTTCTAGGTTGGATGTTGGGAAAGAAGGAATGAAGCTGAGATTGCAGCTTGACCGTGGGAATTCCTTGAGGGCCACGAGTGGCGATCTGAGTGTTGCCATTTTTCAAAGCTGCAATCTGTAGATGTTTCCTGCTTTCCTCATCAAGATCGCATAAAACCAAACCAAGGTCATCATGGCTAGTCCCAAAACCCGAGTTTGCTTTAGCTTCAGGGCGGAACTGGGCACAAACGGGAGTTGGTGTTTTAAAGATAGATTTCTTCTGGCTAGCCTTGGTAAGGTTTAAGCATTTTTGAGCTCTTAGGAAGGACTTCCTTGCTTTACGCGAGACAAAATGTCTTCCTTCGTGCACCACAGGTCCTTCCTCCAAGTCCGGGAATAAATCCGCCACCGTCTATACAGGACTAGGCGGGGCCTCGATAATGTCAGTCAGGGGAGTGGGGCTGTCCGGAGGAGCAACAACACCTTGAGTAACTTTGGATCCTTCTCTTGGGGAATCTATGGGATCCAAGTTATTCTGGGTTACGGCCAGCTTGTAAAGAAGCTGCTCTACCTGTAATAGACGTTTGTGCTGGAGTTTAAGAACCTCCACCATGTCTATAGCCTCCGAGTTTGCATGCTCCAACATGACCGGCTTATCCCCTTTCACAACCTGGAAATGAGAACTCTGTGGAGAAACTATAGAACAAAGTCCCGGATCAGTTTGGGAGCCTTGAGTGGAAGTCAAAATAGTAATAGGGAGGTGGATTGCTCTAGCTAGGACATTCTCTAGCATTGTTTCAAAATGGGCCAGATAAAAGGATCTGGAGTGTTCTTCTGCTAGGATAAAGCCTTCCAGTCTGGCCATCTTGTCTTTCATAAGAGATAATGAAGACTGCATCTCCCTTATGGAGCAATGTGTAAGCTCATGCCCCTTGTCCAGCAAGTTGAGAATGCGTGAAATTACGGGAAAGTTGAAAGGTTCATTGAGCTGAGTGTGTGAACAGAAATCCTCTGGGGTAGAAGCCGATCCAACTTCTCCCTTTAGAGCTGCAAGGTCTGCCTCTTCGTTCGCCAAAGAAAAAGGGTCCACACCGCTTGAAAGAAAAGGCCCTATCGGCAACTCTTCACCAGCCTGAATATTGTCATAGGGAAAGGGGGGTCCCCCTTCCAAACCCCTCGTATGGGAGGTTGACGGGACAATCCCGTGGCCGCCATCGTTTTCATTGTTGGATTCTGAGGGGAGGTGAAAGTGAACTTGTTCAGGAAAGGCAAAAGCAGACGACGCTGGAGATGAGGGGCCCAAAGATAGCCGCACTCTTTTGCTTAATTCGCTGACAATGGTAGGTGCCAAAATAGAAGTGTCGGCGATACACGGAAGGCCTCGAAGGCCTTGCATAGGAGAACAATCTGATTCATGACCATGACTAATCACATCACCCTCATCCCCGACATACTCATTGGCTTCTTGGACTGAGAAGGTTGACACTGCCAAAGACGGGGGCAGACCATGTAGAGATAAGGGGATGACCAATGGTGGTATAGCCGTTATGACAGTCTCATTACACCCCTCTTGGCCCAGCCCAACCCCCCTCTCTATTAGTAAACTAGACATAGGTAATGAAGATTCATATGCTGCGAAGACTGAGGGAGGGGAGTGAGTTGGGTGTCAGTAACAGACTCTTGGGCGGGTTTCTGCGGAGGAGAGCTGGTTTTACAGCCACTTCTTAGAATCGGGCTCATGCTCAGCAGCTGTACACACCCCAAAACCAAGCAGTGAAAACCACCCCTTTTATCCAAGGACCAGGGTGGTACCAAACAACAAAGGGCCAGGTAATGCAATAACACAGGCCCACACTCCTAGAAATACCCTCCGTTAATTCACTAAGAGATTTATCAAAGGGTATGCATAAACTCTAGACACATAAGAAAAACATATTAGAATTATGCCAGAGAAGGTACACATATATCTAGCCTTGGACGCAATGAAGAAGGCGCCCCACTCAAGGAGACTCCCAAGGATCTGACCCCCCGGTTCACAGACTGGTGGGCCGCCGACTCCCAATGCAGGAATTGGCAACAAAAATATCGGATGGATCGCACCTTAACTGTGTTTTATTTCAATTTTAACACGTTAATCACTTCCAAAAGGCACACAGAAAGAAATATACATCTAAAAACATGTGTTCAAGCAAATTCTGAATTTGAAAACTTCATTTCTTTTCTATACATATATACATTTAGAGTAATAATCACTTTTTTTCAATACCCATTTATTGAAATCTTAAAATATATCCTAATACATAGTTGTTCCGTCTTTTAAAGCACTTCTCATGTCATTTAGATAATGATACATGTACAAAGTATGTTTACAATAAAACAATTGAGTATTTACATACGTTAATTTTAAATCATAGTAAATAATTAGGGCTCAACATGTGTTTCTATCTATGTCTACCATTTTGTTTGTAAATGTATGTACAGATTTTATTACAGTGAACATGTCTTAGATCTATTTGGCACAGACAGGAACATTCTAAGCAGTATACTATTTATAATTCAGATGTCATCTTTTACCAAAGTACTACAAGGAGAGCTTCACAAGTAGTGATATGATGCATGTGTAGCTGTTTACAGTTTTAAACAAAATAGTTAATTGTTATCAACTGTTCTAAAATTCGAATATCACATATCTAGAAACGTAAGGGTGGTCTCATGTCTGATGCCATTAGATAAATAATCATTGATGTCTTATATGATGTTATTTGTGATGTCACCAATGATGTCACCAGTGATGTTATCTGTAATGTCATCTGTGATGCCATCATTGTGGTCATAGACTGTGCAACAGGGGGCATGTAGTTAAGGTGGCTTTAGCTGGATTTCAAAGGTTTTGTTGTGTTAAGTTTTCACCTTAACATCCCTAAAACAAGAGTTTTTTTCCATGAATTTCAAAGGTTGTGTTCAAATATATTGCCAGTCAGTCAGTCAACATACTTTAAATTGACAAAATAATTGTAGAGGAGCAGTTACATGCCTCTGCATGAAATCCTGTCCCCCTCCCTCTAGCATGTTGGAAGCCTGAGAGTGTGCCATGCTTAACACCAGCAGTTGTGACCATAGCACAGCGAGTATTCGAAAGAAGGTACCCACTAAGAAAACCCTATCAAATGGTTCCCCGAAGAGATGATAATCTGAGCGAGGAGTTCCCTGAATGAACATGAAAAGGAGCAAAAAGCGGAGCTGGTTACGTCACAAAAGACGAGTGTGATGCCCTGAGGATACTGGTTGAAGAGAATGCATGGATCTTACAGGAACGTATGATGAAGTTAAGAATTGAGTAAACTTTCGTATGCCTCCCTGGCAACCCCAGCACCTGGGGACTGTTTTCTGCATCCCTACAGTCCACTCACCAGCACTTTGTCTGCACTCACCCTGCACTTGCCACCAGCTGGCCGCTCTATTTATATTGTTATTCATTATGTCATGAACTGCACTTTCCCTTCCCCCTGACCCCGCACTTTCCTTTTCCCCCTTCCCTTGCACTTGCGCGATCTGAATGACACCTGGCCTAGTAGGATCGTTCTTCGTCTTCCCTCTGTTCCGCCTCCCTTGCCTCGTCGCGCCTTCAAACACTTGTGTATAGGCGCATTATAAATGCCATATCATATATCATATGCGAAAGAAGATTGCTTGTGTGCAAAGCACTGTAGAAAATGCAAGCTGTTCAATAACTGTACAGATGATGTAACGCAAGTAGACTAAGTGATCATTGAAGCTGCTGTAAGTAGTGAATAGACTGCAGGCAAAGCTGCCATTGTATAGAAACTGGACATCAGTGTCATGATATTAGTAAGCCAGGACCCATGGAGAGAAAAAGCGAGTAAATTGTGTCGCAGCAAGAATAAGCTGAGACCGTCAAAAAGAATGGTGAGCCTGTTTCACCTGGTATCAAAGTTGAATCAGCCAAGGTTGGTTATCTATTCTCGAAGGCAGTGAATGTGAGAAGCTGAATCATCCCTTGTTAAGGTGCAAAGAAAGAACACCAAGGTTGCCAAGTTTTATTCATTGAAGACATTTAAATGCTGCAAAGAGTGAGTGCTCGCACTCCAACATATTCCCAGAGATATGATATTATATGATATGGCATTTATAACGTGCCTATACACAAGTGTTTCAAGGCGCAACGAGCAAGGAATGGGGAACAGGGGGAGGACAGAGACAATGATCTTAATAGACCAAGTGACTGTGAGATCGCACATGTGCAGGGAAGGAGAGAGGGGAAAAGTGTCAGAAGAAAGGGCAGGGGGCAGTGCTGTACATGGTATCAAAACAATAACAAGAACTGTGGCCATCAGGTGGCAGGTGCAATGGTAAGTGAAGACAGCAGGTGTGCTAAACTGCAGGTGTTTAGTTACTGATACAGACCCAAGTGCAAGGGTTGCTGGGAGGCAGTGCAGGTGTGCAACTGGGCGGGCAGTGACCTGGGCCCGAAATCAGAGGGGAGACAGGTGACCAGTGCAGTATCAGACAGGAAATCAGCAGGGGAGAGGGAAAGAGAAGGCCGAAGCAAAGAGGAAGGTCTTGATGTGCTTCCAGAACCAGAGATGGTTCTCCTCCAGTTTCAGAGAGGCAGGGAGGCTGTTCCAGAGGGAGGACCCAGCCAAAGAAAGAGGTCTACCACCAACTCGTTGCTTGTAGAAGCGACTGACCCTGAGGGAGTTGGAGGTGGAGAAGTGAAGAGGTCTGGTGGACAATGCAGAGGGTCTTGAACTTAATCCTTGTAGCCACTGGGAGCCAATGCAGAGATTTCAGTCCTGGAGAGATTTGATCCCTGGGCTTGAGGCCCAGGACAAGTCACGTAGTCCTGTTCTGGATGAGTTGCAGTGGGCAGAGAGTAGAAGCAGGCAGATTTAGAAAGAGGCTGTTGCAATAGTCCAGCCTTGAGAGAACCAGAGCTCTGGAGACAGTGAGCTTCTGGGGTAAAGAAAGGAGGAATACCTCTGAGGAAGTGCAGTTTGTAGTTTGACTTCTTAGAGATGTCAGAGATGTGAGGCGAACAGGAGAGTGTGGAGTCAAAGATGGCCCCATGGTTCTAAGCCTCACTGGTGGGAGCAGGAAGAGGGCCAAGGGAGGCTGCCCAGAGAGTGACAGGAAAGGAGGGTGCAGGTGTGCCGATGAGGAGAATCTCTGTCTTACTGACATTAAGGCAGAGATCACTTGCGGCACACCACTCATGGATAGCAGACAGACAGTCAGAGATGAGAGAAGGAGAAGAGGTGGCAGAGGATAGCCTGAAAATGAGCTGAGTGTCTTCAGCATAGCACTGAAAGTTGTAGCAGAGAGCAGCAATGTGGTGGGCGAGAGGTGCCAAGTATTGGTTGAACAGCCAAAGAGAGAGGTTAGACCACTGGGGAACACCACAGGTAGAGAGTGAGATAGAGGAAGGACCCAAGTTCGGCCTGGGAGGGTTAATCAGAGAGGAACAAGGTCAGCCAGGCCAAGGTCTGATCAGTGATACCCAGGTTATCACGGAGATGATTAAGAAGGATGGCATGGTTGACCATTTCAAAGGCAGAAAAGAGATTGAATAAAATGAGACAGATGGGAGATTAGAATCAAGGTTAGAGAGCAGGTCTTCACAGATGTCAGGTGAGCAGTTTCCATGCTTCTGGCTGCTCTGAAGCCAGACTGATGGTCATGGAGACAACCAACAGATTCATTGTGAAGATTAAGCTGGGGGATGGCCAGCTTTTACAGGAGTTTGTCCAGGAAAGGATATATGGAGATTGGGCGATAGTTAGCCGGATAGGATGGGTCGGCTGAGAGTTTCTTGAGAAGAGGGTGCACAAGAGAGTGCTTCAGGGGGGAAGGGAAGGATCCAGTGGTGAAGGAGTGGTTGAAGAAGTCAGCCAGGGCAGGAGCGAGGGTGTCAATGTGGTCCTTGATGGTTTGGAGGAACAGGGAAGAACCTGTTTTAATGAGACTTTCATAGATCAGACTTGTCTAGAAACCTTGTCAGGGGAGAAAAGAGGAAACTGAGGGAAAGAAGGAGGAGAGGTGGGCACAAGGGGGTGCTTGAGGTAGAGGAGAGAGTGGAGGGGGGAGGAGGGGACAAGAGGGTGAACAGGATATCCTGGGTTTTAGAGATGAAATGAGAAACCAGGGCCGTGCAGAGGGCCTGGGAGAGGACAGGAGAGGTAGAGACTGCAGCAGGATTTGCCAGCTCCTTGCAGAGTTCAGCTGAGTTGTTAGGTGTTGCAGAGAAGTGGGCTTGGATGTGGGCTCTCTTCTTAGTGCAGACAGAGAGCCGGTATTGCCTTTGGAGCAGGCGGCAGGCCAGTTTGTCAGAGGATGCACAAGAAGCTAGCCATTTCCTCTCAGCCATCCTGCACTTGAGTTTAAGGGTGACAAGGTTAGAGTCATACTAGGAGTGGCACTTGGCTTTGCAAGGCCAAGTTCAAAGACAATCTTTATGGCAGAAAGCATGGGTGAGCAGAGATGTTGGGATATTTGGGTGGGTCCACCTCTTGGAACCTCGGTCTGGGTTTACGTGGTGCTAAGTGAACCAAATGTTCCAGACATGGCACAAGTGTGCCAACCAATTATAGAGGGCCGTATAACAAAGGGCCTTATAGTATGAAGACCCATTATAAACTGTGTACTTAATAGTGTTGGAGATTACATGTTTTAGAGGTAGGCATAAGTTGTCCACCTGAGAGTAGATAGCCAATCATAATCCCACCCCTTATAGAAAGTATACTTAGATGCTGCCCTTTAACGTATCACAATCACTTGTAGGATTTTATTATTTTCCATGTAGTATGAAGTCACGTCTGATGTATTTTAAGTATAAATGGATCTTTTTATGAGAAATGCACTGAGAGCTCGAGCAAACGTCCGTTGATGTCCGTTGTAACTCCCTGTTTTAGATGATTGTTAATAAAACAGCACCTTTGCCATCTTCCTGAGTTGGTTCTATTATTTGGTGTCAGAGTTATTCTGCATCCCCATCCATTGCATGCACGATACTCAAAGGGCCATATGCTCACGTGCTAGCAGTGCGGATAGTTGGAAAAGATCCAAACTAGTTTGCCTCCAGATTTTTGTACGATCAGGCATCCTCTGCCATTAGCTGGAAGATCGCAGGGCTTCCTGTGGAGAGCGGCCAATAGAAATAAACTTGCAAGAAAAACGAGACGGTGGGCAGGTCCACCTTTGATGAAATTCCTGCCCAGTTTCCACAGGCGCTCTGCAGAGGAAAGGCAAAGTGGTCGGATTAGAGAAGGTGTGGATACTGAATGGTAAGTAGACTAAGGGAAATGGCAAATGAAGGGGATGGGGTTATGATCATTTTTAAGTAACAGGAAATATTGTGTGAAGAAAAAGTAGCATCTAGTCCTAGCTCAGGGGAGTTTCAGAAGGAGACGTTTCGAATCCCAATGGGGTAGAACAGAAACATATAACTTGTAAACACTTTTACGTAAGGTGACGTCTCAAACCCTGTATAGGGTATAATAGTAAAGGCGAGAGAGAAAAAAGGCTGATCACAGTGTTTATTAATGTGTAATGTTGACTAGTCTGTATGTTGATTGTTGAGTAAAAATATCAAAGTGCAACAGAAGTTGTGATGTAATTGAAAATGTTAAGGATCAATAGTGATTAAGTATAGCAAACTGATTGGTACCAAGCAAAAGGTAGAGATAGCTAATTAAGATCGAGGATTGAGTGGCAATTGATGGTGCATGCTCATATTTATTGTTTTAAAGGCGCTGAAAAAGTAGTGATTTAAGCAAAAGTATAAAGGTTATTTCATAAGTCTGGTAAGTATTGACAGTCAATTGAGACTTGTCATTATGGGAGATACTCCTCTGATGAACTTATGTAAAACGTTACCAAAGCATATGCCCAGGCTCAAACAGTATAGTGCGGAATGGGTGAAAGGCAAAGCAGATAAAATGTTCATGCCGTGGCCACAAGGGGCATAATTGTCAAAAGTGGTATTGAAACACATGACTACATACTTGCACGCTGCGTACATGGGAAAGACATTAGAGAAAAGATGAGCGACTATAGAGCTCTGGAAAATGAATCAGGAAGAAAGGGAAGATCCGCCACTTGAGGAGTGGATGCTTAGTCAAGGTAAAGAGAAAGGGGTTGAGCCCTCATCTCGCATTACCTCACTCAAAGTAAAAGGTGCAATTATGGAAGAAATAGGGTTATATCCTTTAAAGATGAAAGCGGTGATGGGGCATAGTAATCCGACATACGAACCTCCAGATTACAATAGCGATGATAGTCCAGAGGAGAATAAGAGAAAAGACAATTATACAAGACAAAGAAGAAAGGAGTGAGCGATCAAATCTGTTGACAGAAATAGACAGGGAGATTAAGAGATGGAAAGGAGAGAAGGATAAAGTTGAGGAGATGATGAGATAGCGATCATGCAGAACAAATGGATGGGAGGAGAGATATTACTTAAAATAGATGGGAAACGCATCGAGGAAGTTAGGCAAAGGGAAGATAAGGATGAAAAAGAAAGAAAAGACAAAGAATGAGAGAAAAGATTGAAAGAAGACAAGCAGAAAAGGTAGAACAGGGTGCGACGATAACAGATATATCAGGAGGAGCAAGAGAATAATGGAGGACAGGCAGACGAACAAAGAGAGTATGACATAGACAGAGAGCGATAGAAGATAGCAATAAAAGAGAAAGGAAGAGAGAATAGGAGGAAGCCCAAACACTAAGTGACAATAGATTACAGAGACAAAAGGAAGGAGAAGAAAGAAGGGAAGGAGTAAGGAGAGAAGAACGAAGGCAAGAGGAAGAAAGAATTAGAAGGGATGCAAGAAAGCAAAGAGAACTAGATGAAGAAATAGAACAAAGAAGGAGACAGCGGGGTCTTGATACCAGTCTCATTCGTAAGGAACCTGTATGGCCAAGCCCAGAAATATGATGTGACAGAATACAAGAGATTCCCCTGAAGAAGGAAGCAATGCCAAAGGCATCTAGACTATTATCAGAAGAACAAAGCTCTGATGCGATGAGCATCGGAGAAAAGATCAAGAAGGCCTATCAACAATTAAAGGAAGGTAGCAAGTATGGAATGCGAGGGAACAGGGATCAATCCATAGTATTTCAATCATGAAGCAAAGAAGAAATTCTGTTCAGTCACGGACATGGAGCGTTGCCCTTAAGCAGACTGAACCTAGCCAAAGGTGAGGAAGATAAGAGTCACACTAGTTGGGGACAAGGTATGTCAGACGAAGAAATAGAATCCATTTTGGGGTAGAAGGAGGGAGCCTGCAAATGGATAAAGAAGTAAATTGGTCGGATCTAGAACAACCTAAGGATAGGACGCCAGATACCATAGCACATCCTAAGCGTCCCTGAGGACGATGGTATAGTGAGAAGGGAGAATCGCTACCATATGTGAGCATGTTAAGGTCGTTACCGACAATGTGACAGACAGGGACGATCATCCCTGCCATGGACAGACTAATGATGGAAGCCGACTCTTGGTTGGGGTTCACACAGTTTCCCTTATTGGAAGAAGGGGGAGCAAGATCACAGTATATCCAATGGCTGCAGATGGACAAGGATAATTTAACTTAAGTTTGACTTCCGGCACTTGGAAATGGATATATGAACTAGAAAAAATGACAGGAGGAAACATTCTGGCCATAGGGGACATAAAAGGTCTCCTGGCAGCTATTCTTGGGGAAAGGGCTGATTACATATGGAGGAGAGCATGATAATCAATTGTGACAGCACAAAACAAAGTGCATGACTGAGTGCCATTTGATAATTGTAGAGCAGACGTGTGGAGGGCTCTCAGCATACAGTACCCTGATACATCAGATATGGGTGTAATTATGACACGTAAGATGAAAGAAGATGAAGACCCTAATGCTTACATTCAGGATATTCAGGAGAAATGGCAACTTGAAACTCGTAAGCCGTGAGAAAAGACATTAGTTTACCACATTTTATGTCAGGGGTTGCCTGAGCCAGCACAAAGACATATGAAGAAACAAGTAGGGATGAAGCGAAGCCTTGGGCTAAGATACAGCTGATGATTATACACCATTGTCAGTTATTACAAGAGAAAAATAAGAAGCAAGATTAGACTAAGAAAATTGAGGAAGCCAAGTTAGTTCCGAAAGAATTGCCTAAATTTGCCATAGAAGGGGCGGTATTGTGAAGTGGAGAAGGATTTGAAATACAGGAAGCAATGGGTACATCATAGGTGAGTAATCAGCACCCGATAGACCAGGGTGGATATGGGTTCATGCCATGAGGCAGGAGGTATGGTCTATAGAGGAAGAGGAGGTGGATTCCAAAATAATCAAGATGGGTTTCAGAATACACAGAATGAGAATCAGAGTACACAGGGAGGATATAAGCAAGGTGGGCCTGTCAGACGGGAACCCCCAATATGTTGGACTTGTAAAATGACAGGGCATATTGTATATGTATGTGGAAGCCAAGGGAATGTACAAAATGGCCAATTTTCAAGCGGGGGACAGCTTATCCTCCACCATATAGTAAACAAACTAGAGAAGGGTCTGACCAAGATCACACATTTTATCAGACACAAGCATTGCGAGTACAGCAGGTGCAAATTAATCCACCAAAAGGGCAGTTGCAACAAGCCCCTATGCAGACACAACAGTATGCACAAATTGGACAAGTGCTGACACCCAGAATAGGAGGTGTCACTATGGTAGGAGGAAATCCTTTCACAGGGACGGGGATGAGCCTTTACCCACAATAAGACAGCTCACAGGGTGAATTGATGCATTCAATATTATCTAACCAAGGGTCGATATGATGATAGGAGGTACATTTTTTTTCTTTTCTAATAGAGACTGGAGCTACTCATTCATGTATACAAGAGGGAAAATATCCAATGTCGGGAATTTCCATGAATGCTCAAGGGTTCTCTGGAGCTATGAGTCGAGTTCCTTTTTACCAATTAATTACCAATCTATATAGGAGAATGGGACATGTCTGTTCCTTTATTATATGCACGACAGATACCGGTTAACATTTTGGGAAGAGATTTGATGTCAAAACTAAACATGACAATTTCATTTACTGGCGTTCACAGGGCAAGTGGCTCTGTGAGGTGTTCCAGTCGATCCAGAGATGTTTCTATATTGAGTGACCATTCTCCTGACATGGCTGCCTGGCATGGTGGGAAAAATTGTGAGGATATCAGATGAGTTTTTCTTTAGACCGCGAATACCAATGGACAAAGAGGGGGACTATCCCAATGGAATTGGAAGCAGTCATAGTACATAGGGAAATTGCAATGTTCAAAGGAGTAGATGATGAGGGTAGACCATGGAGAACAGTAATATCAGGAAGACTTGGAGAAGGTGCCAAGCATCCTTTGGACCACAGGCCCTTATGACAGTAGCCTATGTCTCGGGAGGCTGATGGAGGTATATTCCAGATGATTTCACCATTCATGAAACAAGGCATGCTGGTGCCATCGGAATCATTGTGTAACACCGTAGTGTATCCTATAAAACATCTAAACGAGGGTCGTGGCGATTTATAGAAGATATGAGACCGATTAACCAGATTGTAAATGCAGAGTTTCCTTAAATTCCTAATCCAGCAATGATACTATGCAGTATCCCGGTGGAAGCTCAATATTTCATGGTGATCAATTTGAAAAATGTGTTTTTCTTGATCGCGTTGCACAAAGACTCACAAGACTTGATGTCCTTTACGTTCTGTCAAACTCGACTGAAACATACTTGTTTGCCCCAAGGGTGCTGTGAGTCTCCATTGATCTTTAACAGAGTCCTACAGATGGATTTAAGCAATATTGAAAAGTGCAGTGATACAATATGATGACATTTTAATGTATACATAGGGCAGCTGCTTTCAAATGAAGAAAAGAAGGTGATACCTGAAAGAGCTGAGGTGATTTTGAAAACCTCAGAGCCAAATACAGTGAAAAAGATGCAACCATTTTTTGCGGTTATGCAACTATGTTAGAGCCTGGGTGTTTGATTACAGTACATACACAAGACACCTTTTGCAAGCTTTAAAGAAAGCACAAGTGGATATAGTAAAAATAGAATGGACTGAAGAAATGGAGGAAGGGTTTTAGGAGCTGAAAAATGTCATTGGTACAGCCCCTGTTTTGGGAATTCCCAATTATGCTGAGGAATTATTTTTATGTTCACACACAAATGGGACAATCATGACAGAAGTACTTATGCAGAGAACTACATGGGGTACAAGCCTTATTACAGTGGGATTTTAGAACCAGTTATGAGAGGACACTTTCCTTGCGAACAATCTTTGGCTGCTGCCGCATTCGCAATTCAGAAGTCCACAAGTATGGTTATGGGCTGCTCCATGACTCTCTTCATGGGGCATGCTCCATTTGCCATTTTAGAGAAACCCAAAGGCACATTGACATCCCAAAGAGCTTCAGCTTATGAGGTAATGATTTCTAATCCAACGATTAAGATTGTAAAATGTAAAATAGTGAACCTTGCCACGTTAATAGCTGAGCCAGTAGAAGAAGGTGATCATGTGCATGACTGTGCTAATTATGTTGAATTCTATGATGATATACCCTGTGTGAAGGACCATGCTTTAGTGGGAGGGGAAATTCTCTTTATTAATGGTTCTTCAAAAATTGATCAGACTAGTGGGGAAAGGCATTCAGGCGTAGCTATAGTGAGGCACAGATTAAATGGAGAATTTGAAGATGTAGCAAGTGCAAGGTTACGTCTCACTTTCAGCACAAGCAGCAGAATTAGTAGCGCTTATTGTTGCACTCGAGAAACAAAAAGGGCAGGAGGTGATAGTGGACAGTGACTCTGCATACGTGACGTCAACTGTACATGCAGGATTAGCACGTTGAAAAAGGAGTGGCTACCTCCTTGTGGACAGCACTCCAGTGCAGCATGCATCCTTATTGGACAGGCTTATTAAGGCACTACAACTCCCAGTGGCCACAGCAGTCATTAAATGTGCAGCACAAACTAAGTGAACTGATTTTAGCTCTTTCTGGAACAAAGCCGCAGACGAAGAAGCCAAAAGGGTTGCATATTCCCCAGATATTTTGAGTTTTGATACTGAGAGTATTAAAGAAAAAGTAGCTACAACCATGTTAGCGCAAGAAGGGTTTAATAAATTGTTGATAACCCAACTAATGGAGATTCAAGGGAGTGCACCAGAGGAAGAGCAGGAATTGTGGAAACAAAGGGGGTGTTCATTATCCCCTGCAGAAGCATTATGGTGACAAGACAGCACTGGAAAGCCGTTGATGCTAGGAGCATTATTAAAGGTTGCGCTTGAACAGTTGCATTACCTTGCACATGTAACCTTTTTCTTCCCCACGACCACTCCAGTACTATCTGAAATGTTGTCAGGCTTAGTATCATAGTCACTTGTTGTGTTCCTCCCCTCCCTTTCTGCAGCCCTCTCCGTCACCTTTTGTTTTTCTCTGGCTCTACCAGAAATGTTGTCAGGCCTAGTACGGTAGTCACCTGTCTGTTTTCATTTCCTTCCCACTCTCTCCCTCCCTTCCTTATCTATATTTTAGCTCTTGCACTATCTGAAATGTCGTCAGGCCGAGTACAATAGTTAATTTCACATCCTTACTGTTCATGGCCTGTAAGAATGTCATTGTATTTTTCCTTGTTGCCTCCCTTGCCTTAAAGCGCTTTGAAACACATTGTGTATAGGGGCTATATAAATAAACTATCATATCATATCATATCATAACCATAGAGAGTCTTGCTGCTAAAATTGCAGAAACTGGTTCATTCCAAATTTGTTGGAACATGGTGCACTATTTATTGTAAACTAAATCATGTGTCAAAAGTGTACTACTGGGCATACACAGAGCAATAAGAGGGGTAATACCTCGGCCAAATGGTGCGTATAAGCATTTACATATCAAATAGGTCGATATGCTGCAAGTATGTAATGGATATAGGTATCTATTAGTGGTGGTGTGTCCCTTCTCTAGGTGGATCAAGACAGATATGTGTAAACACCCTGATGACACTTGCGCAGCAAAGTTTTTAGTGTGCATAGTTTTCCCAAGATGGTGTGTGTGTGAAATGCTGAGATCCGACAATGGGCCACATTTTGTTAATGAGCTGTTTGAACAAATAGGGTTTCAATTGAATTTAGAACCCAAGTGTTCTTCTGCTTATCACACGCAAGTGAATGGGATATGTGAGAGACTCAACAGCCTCCTGAAAAAAAGTATTGCCAAGATTAAATTTAATTTAAAGTAGGGATGGCTATATTACCTACTCATAGCTTTACATGCCCTTCGGAATCAGCCAGGATCAGACCATCACATCAACCCGCACAAACTAGTGACAGGGAGTCGAATGAGAGTGCCCCTCACTCCTCCATCTAAAAGTAAAAGTGATGCCCAGAGTGCAGCTAAAACTTTAGGTGATGAGATGCACCACCATTTGACATGTATGACCTCTATCATTTCTCTCATTTCAGATGAAGTCAAGCGCAAGGGGGGTTGGTCTCAGAAAGCAGAAGAAGACAATTCAACAACCAACCCAATTGAACTACTATCGGCACCTAAGTAATATGTTGGAGAACTAGTTCTCATTAAAAACTTTACTAGAAAGTGGCATGAGCCATGATTCAATGGTCCCTTTTTCATTGAGCAAATAACCCCTTTAACTGTAAAGGTCTAAGGCAGACGAGCTTGGTTTCACTTAGGGGATGTAAAGGCCTACAAAGGTGAGACCTGTCCTCTCACCGTTGCTGATCCAGAAGCAAGGCAAGAAGAAGAATTTCAGCGTGTGTAGACTTGATCGATGAAAAAGAAGATGGACGATAAAGCACCCATCAGAGGATGATACAGATGTATCTGGGACTGTAATTCAAAAGAACACTCCTTATAGATTTTTTAGCAGTGAGTGAAAAGACTTGCAGCGAATTTCAGTAGGCCAAAAATGAACTTTAGGAACAAAGTGAAGCATCAAAGTTATGTCTAAATGTAAGTTCTTGATCAGAAATTGGAAACAAGATCAGTATCCGGATTCATATCATGGTGAAAACCTGTTCTAAGCAGTTAAACATATGGTACTTACTGACAGTGATGTCCATCGTCTTACGCTTGCTGTTTTTGTGTTTATACTTCAAGCTTTTCCTGCTCTTGTCAGAAGAGACGTTGATATTCACACTTTTTTTACAGGATCCTAAAAATGGCTCAGTGATAAGAAGGCTTTTCATCGCAATAATTGAGCAATTTCTACAGTTGTAAGTGTAAAGAAATTTGATGATTTTATTAAAAATGTGAACTGTAGAAGCCATCATGGTTCTAGATATTGAACAAGTGCAACAAGGACCAGAATGGCACGAGAAATGCATGCCAATGTTTTTGTGCATAATGTATGCCTGTACGATTACTTTGTCTTTCTGTTGCTCATTTTTCACAATCTCTATCATGTTAGTACTTCCACTGATATAGATGCCCCTATGGTTCTCCTACTATGGGAACTTCCTTTGATATACTTCATGAATGGTACAAGGCTTCCAAAAGACACAGAAGAGATGCAGACAAAGATAATGAGGGGATAAATACCTATCTAGATAATGTAGCACAGTAGGGTGATAACATGTGGTACCAGCACATAAGGGAAGTAGGGGAAAAAACATCTGCGTGTTGCTGCGTGTGCGCTTTCATGCCCTATGCCATGAATACAGTGCAAACTTGCATATCCAGAGAATTCCCAGAAACATGATGCCAGGTGCCACATTCATCTTGAAACATGTATGACCAGAGGACAATTTCAGGGAAGTTGGGCCATTTTATGATGGAGATCGAAATGGTTGTTTCCAATCCAGGATGATTATACGAAGATTACACAGATGGAAAGGGAACCCTGGATAGGAGAGCAAGACGCTTGTGTATCCTGCAGCAGGACAGGAAGAGGTAGTCATTGAAGATATGAAGAGAATGGATTGCCCTGATATAACAGAAACAGCCGGATCACCAGGATGTTGGGAACAAACTTAAGTCTTGGACGAGTGAAGTCCAAGAAGGGATATGAAGGAGGACTGATGTTGTGTGCAGCTCATTTAGTGAAGCTAGAATATGTACAAGAGGTGCAGAGAGTGAACAATAGATTACTGAAGTCATGGGCCAAATGTGCCAAACTACTGACATTGGTAGAATATGAATCAGTTCCAATAGTTGTGATCCCATTGGCAAATGCGACATAGTGCTTTCGAAGAGAGGGAAAGAAGCATGTGGAAGATAACAATGGCTGCAAAACTACAGTTGATGTTTACAGGGTGGGAGCAGGGACATCTGTCCTGATGGATCGATATTGTGCTTGTGGGCCTAGGGCCAGCATGAAACTGCCCAAGGATTGGGGAAGAACGTGCTCCTTGGTGTGTATCCATGTTCCAGCATTAGTGATTCCTCAGAGTGACATGAACATTGGAGAGTTTCTAAAAGTAGATGCTCATTTGAGAAAAAGAAGATCGCTTGAATTTCTCAATCGAACCAGAAGAGAGAATTACTTCTCAGCCAAGTCAATAGAACCATTTGACTCCATTCCTTATGAACACAGGTTGTTCAGCAAGACTACTTCAATATTTACGACTATATTAATGCCTTGGATCCAGATGATGGCCAATGTCAAGTGGCTGCAGATTACAAGATGGGATCTTCTGCAGACAATCAACACCGCCGTAAAAGGATTCAATGCTATTAGGAAGATCTGAGGGCCATGCGACTAAGGACCCTACAGAACAGATATGCCTTTAATATGGTCACAGCAATGGAAGGAGGAGTTTGCGCCAAAATTGGGCCATCATGTTGCACGTTCAGACCTTCTCATGATGACAAGAATGGGACCTTGACAGAAGCCATAATGTTGCTACTGAACCTGCATAACAACACAGAAGACGAGACAGAGGACATTACGAATGACAGTTGGTTTGCTTCCATATTCTTATGAATTGCAAAGTGGATGGCAAACATCTTCAAGTTTCTTGGAGCAATATTGGAGATGGTGATGTTTGGATTCTGTGTAATCAGTATAGTGATCGCCCAATGCAAGAAGACGGGAGAGAAAGGAGTAGAAATGAAGATCATGATCAGTGTCGAATCTGGGTTTGGACCCAAGGAATTGTCTGATGAAGATGTCAGAAAATACATTGAGGCCAGCATTGTAGCACCTGAAGGAACAAAGTACCTGTATCCAAAGAATCATAAGAAGTATGTGTGAAGATGGGTCTATTGTAATCCGAATAGGACAGTGCAACTACATGACCTGGAGTATAGATGAGTATGTCAAATCAGCTGGCACCGTGATGGGGGTGATGAAGATCTAGACTCCAAAGAAGTACTTTTTCAAGAGAAATATCAAGATGTGGAGACAATTGAGGAGGTGTTCGAGGACTCGGCCAGGGGGGAATGTAGAGGAGCAGTTAAATGCCTCTGCGAGAAACCTGCCCCCTACATCCTGTATGTTGGAAGACTGAGATTGTACCATGCTTAACACCAGCAGTTATGACCATACCACGGCGAGTATTCGAAAGAAGGTACCCTCTAAGAAAAACATATTAAATGTATCCCAGAAAAGATGATAATCTGGGGGAGGGGCACCCTGAAGGAATATGAAAAGGAGCAAAAAGAGGAGCTGCTGATGTCACAAAAGATGAGCGTGATGCCCTGAGGATACTGGTTGAAGAGAATGCATGGATTTTACAGAAACGGGTGATGAAGTTAAGAATCGAGTAAACTTTCATATGCGAAAAGAAGATTGCACGTGTGCGAAGTACTGCAGAAAATACAAGCCGTTCAATAACTGTACAGATGCTCTAACTCAAGTAGACTAAGGGATCATGGAAGCTGGCTATATTTATAGAATAGACTGCAGGTGAAGCATCCATTGTATAGAAACTGGACATCGATGTTATGAATTTAGTAAGCCAGGACAAATGGAGAGAAAAGGTGAGAACTGTGTTACAGCAAGAATAAGCTGAGATTGGGGAAACAAATGGTGAGGCTGTTTGGCCTGGTATCAAAGCTGAAGCAGCCAAGGTTGGTTATCTATTCTCAAAGGCAGTGAACGTGAGAAGCTGAATCATCCCTTGTTAAGGTGCAAAGAAAGCACACCACACGTGCCAAGTGTTGTTCATTTAAGACATTTAAATGCTACAGAAATGGACCAGATCGTGGTCTCCTGTCAAGTGAGCCAAGGATGGAAATAGAGTTGAGCATGGAGTACTAGAACAACGATAGTGAGTGCTCGCACTCCCATATATTACCAGAGACAGGAATAATTTGTAAGGTCAAGTTGAAAGGCAATCTTCATGGCAGAAGGCATGGGTGATAAGCGATGTTGGGCTAATTGTGTGGGGAGGTACAGTCAATTCCACCTCCTGCCACCTGGGTCTGAGCTTACGTGCTGCTAAGTGAACCGAATGTTCCACACATGGCACGAGCATGGCAACCATTTATAGAGGGCTGTAAAATGAGGGCCTTATAGTTTGAAGAACAATTATAAACTGTGTACTTAATAGTGTTGAAGATGACATGTTTTAGAGGTAGGCATAAGTTGTCCACCTGACAGTAGATAGCCAATCACAATCCCACCGCTTATACAAAAGTATAGGTAGGTTTTTCTTATTTGCCACACAGCATGAGGTCATGCCTGACGTATTTTATGTATCAAAAGATGTTTTTATGAGAAATGCACTGTGATCGAGCAAACGTCCGTCGATGTCCATTGTAACTCCCTGTTTTAGATAATTGTTTATAAAACAGCACCTTTGCCATCTTCCTGCATTGGTTTGATTATTTGGTGTCAGAGTTTTTCTGCATCCCCATCCATTGCATGCACGATACCCTAAGGGCCATATGCTCAAAATCTTCAAGTCATTACATAAAAATATAGGAGCATTTTATGCAATTCCGTTTTGGCGTCAGTATAAAACATATATATTTCACAGCTTTAGAATGCATCCCAAGGAGGAGAGCCTTGCTCGCAGCCTCTACCCTTTCCCATCGTTTCAGTTATATTACGGATGCAGTTTGGCTAGCTTCCTCTTTAACAGGTTTGATCTGTAGGTGTTTCTGGCCACTGTAAAGACTACAACTTTCTGGGTACTGTGCTATCTCTCATTCCTTCTTCTCTTAACAATGGCTTTAAACACACTTTCCTCAGGTATTTTGTTTTCTTGCATATCAACATGATGTGTCATTGTTTCTACCCCCCCGCACAGTGTAAACTTATCAGCATTCGATTATTTCCAATTAGTCATGAAGCTTGCCACTAGGAAGGTCCCCAGTCTCACTTGCACATAGACAGATTTCTCATAGGGCGGACAGATATGGAGATATGGTCTTGCTAGAGTTTCCTACCTGGGGACCGAAGTTCAAGGTATGCCGGGCCCAGACTTAACTTCCTTGTGCTACCCACCAATCGATTCCTGGCTTTTTCAATTGCACATAACCTTAACTTCTTTTTAGTGGCAGGTAGCTTATGTTGGGGATACACCCACAGGTTAGCACCATCTGATTCCTGGAGTTTCTTCTTTACATGGTGAGCTCCCTCTAGGGATTTCCCTCCCTCCAAGGACATTACATGGCTCAATGCTTCTCTGTAAATCACTAGACCCTCTTGATTCCAGAGTGTCAGCCAGAGAAGAACCGGGCTTAGTGATGCAAGAGAAGCCACTGTGGTTACCTCTAACTCCAAAAGCAGCAATGCAGTGGGGGTGCTTTTGGATAGAAGGACACGTTTTTTCAGGAATTTGGTCCCGTATTTCCCATGCAAATCTAGCTCTGGTGAAATTGCTCCACAGCCATGCCTTGCGTGGAATGCAACTACAGACCCTCCAAACTTGTCTATGGTGGTTGTGGAACGATTCACTTGGGCAGCCCACCCCTCTGTCTCTTGAAACTGGATCCCCAGATAGTCAAAATCTTTTACCTGCTCTATTTGGTTTCCGTTTACCCACAGTTTTGAAGATATAATTTTTGCAAACCTGGGCCTAAACACCATTGATTTAGTCTTGTTGGGGTTCAGGTGCAACTCAAGCAAAGCCAATGCTTTTGCCAGCCCGCGCAGGGCTGTAGCCAAAATGACTGCGTCATCGGCATAAAATAGGGCAGATATTTTATCCTTCTCTAGTTTGGGGCAGTCCTGGCATTCTGTGAGCAAGGTGTCTATATTTTCCTAGATATAAAAATAGGGAAACCCTGTCACCCCCTCTCCCCCGTAATGTTGAGATCCTCAGTCAATTCCCCTCCTAACCCATAACTCATTGAGGCTTTGTTATCTGTATAAAGAAGCCTAATGAGTCTGATCAGCTGGGCGGTGCTTTACATAGGGAAAGTATCTTCCAGAGTTTTCCTCTAGAAACAGAGTCAAAAGCTATGCTCAAATCGAGGAACACAGCATACAATTTCATTTCTTGTGTGCATATGCAATAAAAAGCAGTGCTCGATGGTTCCCCTATTTTTCCAAAAACCTGCCTCCAAGTCGCTTATTATTATCGACCTAGAGTTGCCTGTGCTATCCAGGAGGGATATTGGACGATAGTTGGCCGGGTATTCCCTCCCATCTTTTTTGTAGATGGGAAGTATAGTGGCCCTGCACCAACACTCTGGGATCACACCCTCCCTGATAATTGCATTAAATCCTGCACAGGACCGGGTCCCATATTGCTACTTGTCTTTAAATAAATCGGCTGGGATAAGGTCTCGTCCATCTGCCTTGCCCCCTTTTTGGGTGGTGATTGCAAGCTCTACATCCTTTAGTGACACACTTTCTAGATGATCACTCAGAATATCAGCTTTCTTGGGCAGTATGCCTCTCCACCATATAGGGTCTCAAAGTGAGATTGCCATTTCTATGCCCCTATACAACAGTTAAGTGTCTGTTCTCACAGCATATTATTTTTCTTTTGGAGTACCTCCGACATTAACCTCCACTTTTCCAATACAGAGTCATTCTTTATGATGGCAATCAACTTTTTATGATCCAATCGGGCCTGTCACAGTTTATTTTTTTTCTACAGCCCCCTTTGTGTTTATGCAAAATAGAATAGCTTTTTTGGCCAACCGGCACTCATTATCGTGTCATTTTCAAATACCTCTAGTATCGAATAATCATCTATTTCTGGGTTACAGATGGATTCTATATTAGGTGCAATTTATTTGTAGAGATTCTATTTCCCATTCTGTGACATCAGCTTTGGCCACTTCACTGATTTATGAGCGTGGCCTTCCACCTGGAGTGAATGTGTATGTCTTGGTATTGCAGAATGCACTGCATTTTGTGCACTACTGCCTATTTGAGCACACACGGGAAGATGGTTGCTCTCTATTCTTTTATGGATTTCAAAATATAGTCAATGAGCGATGAGCCATTATGGCCATTATATGTTATCTTTGCTGGCTGGTCTTTAGATAAACTCCCTTTACAGGGTCTCAAATTTAGACTATACTGGTGGCAAGTTGTTTCCACAGCAAAGTTATGTAGCGTTGCTGGTCCCAGGGCTATTGCATAAGGTATATCCTGGGCAAGACCCCGGTCTTCCCAGAGATAGTTCAGCAGCCCCACTGGTTCAATTTGAATATTAAAATCTCCAGCTACTAGGGTCATAACCCCCCTATTATTCATCCTTGTTGTGAAATCGAGGCAATCCCTTAGGCAATGCAGAGTCTCCAGGCCAGTTTTAAGGGAGGGCCTGTTGTAGATATTAAATAGATCTAATGGTTCCTTATCCCCAGCCATTGGAGGTCTGCAGAGTTTGTGTGTTTTACTTCAACCCTCCAGTCCAGTCCCAAATCCATCCAAATTAGTAATCCTCCACTCAGTCTTCCCTTCTTCCCTTTTATGGCTGGCTCAAGGAATGTTTGATACATTTGAAGATGCTTCGGAGCAGAACACCATGTTTCCTAAAGTACAATTACTTTAAAACCTCTCACATAGGTTACGCAGTCCTCATCATCCATTAGTTGTTTCAATCCCACGGAATTCCAGTACACCAGCAAAAATCCCCCCCTCCTGGGATAGCTTTCCCATCCCACTTCCAGTCAATCTACATCATCTGTGTTACCTCATTGCCCATATAAATATGGGCTTGGAGCCACATCCCTCCTCAGGGGGCCAACTGGAACTTGTGATGTTTCTCAGTTGCTCCTCACGTCGCTACTACTCCTGCTGTTGGTTGGAACGCCATTCCCTAATGCTTCTAGATAGTCGGGGGCTCTTAATGCGACATCAGACTTTCCTATTGATAGAACCCTGCAGTCTAAACTTAGTAGGCCCTCTACGAGACACCATGAACGGAGGAAAATCTGCATGTAGTCCAGATTGGCACTTGTTTGCCTGCCTCTTTGGCAATAGACCAGATCATCTCTAATGACTGAGCAGCAGCCTTCTACATGTCGCAACCAATCGGTACATTTATTCTTGAGGCTCTCCTGGTCCTCATACAAGCCTTGGCCTTTTTGTGGGATGTTTATCATCAGTGTTGCGGGGCGAGGATCCCTCCTTGGTAATGTGCTCGAACATGTCCTTTTCATCTCATTAGGCAGAGGTATTTCCATGGCTATGGTATTAGGGCCTGTCAGAGGGGGTGCCCTTACAGCAGATAAGCCTTTCTGTGCCCAGTTATTGTTCCTGGGAAAGCTTATTGGATTATGATTCCACCCCCTCCATGGATTTCTAACACTTTTCCCATATTAGACGCACTGCAATTTATTGCTCGCCTTAACGACCCTGCAAATAAAGTTTTTTCCTTGAATTTAAAGGGTTTTGTTAATCCATTCATTTTTTCCGCACATGGTCTATGTCATGGGCACTCATTTAAAATACTTTCAGCCCATCCCTCAAAGACGTTCATCAATCACAAACTGATTTTGACCTGTTTTGACAGTGCGATTGTTAAGTATAAACAATTGCAGGCTTTCAGAACTCACAATGTTTTTAGGCAATGTGCTGGGAGATTCAATTATTTGCCAAGGATCACACACTTTGGTTAAGCAGCGTGCTACAAGTTTGTTGTTTTATGGCTGGTGCCTTGGTGACTGTTGTGATACATTGCACGTTCCCAACTAACCACATTTAAGCAGCACGGAAAAGGTAAAAAAATGAGCGGCAGCAAGAATAACCTATGCCCAGGTACTTTTGCCCCGATAACGAAAATCAAAAACTGGCACCCATGAATATACGTACAGTAAGTGAACATATTCTGGAACATAGTTTTAGCAAGGGTGGAGTTAATCGTGGCAGGACTCCCTTTCTCCTGCGCACCTCCTCTTTTCTTACTTCTGAATTTGACCAGCAGCCTGGATCCTGGTTTGTCGAGGAACCAACTCTGGGGTTCCCATTTATTTGTAAGAATTGTGGGGATGACAAACTCTGGATCAGTTGGGCGCTGGTAGGGTGTGGTGGTCCAATGGTAGCTGTTGTGCGATTTGATCAATTATATGGTGCAGTCAGGTCATAGTCATTCATTTGTTTATTTTTGGTTAGTTAGCACCAAAGAAAACATCATTGTAGAAATGAATGACAAGTTTTTGACATGGTGACGCGCATTTCAACCTAAGTGTTTTCAAGGCTGTGATGTGGTGATGTTGTGATGTGCACCGTGAAGTGACATAGTGATACCCATTGTTATTTATACCATACATATTGCCATTCAATAAGCATGTATTTATTAAATAGTTTCAGTTATGAGGAATGGAAGCACATTTGTGGCAACAGATTGGTAATTAGCAAAACCCATGATCGTGAGTGGTGGTGACGGGGTGAATAACAGTGCAGAACATATAACAGTTGATAGTTACATTTAGGCATGACGAGATGTATAGTTACAGTTAAAGTAAAATTTGAGACAGAGTAAATGACAATGTACCAACGAAGACAAAGGAAAAGGAGAGTCAATTAGTTGAGTCAAGGGCCAAAAGAATTTGGTATGACGGACTAGTTACGGAAATGTAGAAGAAGCGTAGTCTTACCCAATTGAGTTAAGGGGTGGACTTCAAAATGCAGTAGGCTGGTCCTCCCAGATAAGGGCGCAAGGGGGGCTGGATAGCCGATCTGAAAAGTAGATAGATGGGGTTCTCAGCAGGGATGGAACCCATGTACGAGTGGCCGATATTAGATAGATATCAAGCGGGAGAGGTAAGGGTGCTAGGTTGTAGCAATGAGGCAGGAGGCTGGGGGGGGCGTCTATGAGGGGGCGTCTGATGGGAGGCTTGCCATTGGCCGGGTCCGGCGAGTTCGTTGCATGCGAGCGTTCTCGGGAATCCGTGTGCTGTGGATAAACCCTACTTTCGGGAATTTATAAGAGCATGACGCGGATTGGTTGGTTCATCGAGCGGTGTGATTGGTCTAAAAAGGCCATCCCGTGGGTTGGGTACCTGTCATGGTTTACGTCCCAGGGGTGAAATTAGAATATAGGGGAATTGCCCAGAACAAGCCTGATCAGGATTGGTACATGGAAGGAAGTTACAACAATTGCGTCCATAATGCATGTGTAGGCAGAAACTCTCACAGGTATGTACGACTGATTACAGAAAAAACATGGAAATCATGGTCACTATTTAATCCAACAGTACCGGCGCGATATTTGCATATCAGCTTTGCTTCTTTCTGGCATAGTTGTAGTTCTCTATCTCTGCCCCTTATGTTGGTTGATATTTTCTCCAGTCCCACGAAGGTGATGTCTTCCTTATTGTCCCACTGGTGTTCTTCCTGCCAGTGTAATGCCAGTGGATATCTGGTGTCCTCGGAATGTAGGGAATTGAGGTGTTCCCTGATCCTTTTTCTGAGTTCTCTTTTAGTACTCCCAATATATTTGCGATTACGCACACAGTTAATAGCATAAACCACACATTTGGATCTACAGTTGATGTATTCTCTGATTGTATGTGTGCCACTGGTACTAAAAGTCAAAGTCTTGGTCGTTGTTGCGAATTCGCACATGGAGCAGTTTCCACACTTGTAGAAGCCCAATGGTTTGTTGCTGGTGAGCCAGTTGCCATCAGTTTTCAGAATAGGCACCATGAATGATGGGCTAAGGATATTTTTGAGTGTTCTGGCCTTGGTATAGGTTAGGATTGGCTTGTCTGGGATCCATGCCTTGATATCTTCATCTATTGATAAAATGTGCCAATGTCTCTTCAGAATCTTCTGTACTTGATGGCTATCACTTCAGAACTGGGTAATGTATCTTATTGGGCTGTTATTTGTTACCTGTTTACTGGTGGGTGCCTTGGGAGTCAAAAGCGAGCTGCGTTCTCTACTGTTAGCCATAGCTATGGCTGCTTGTATTGATTGGTCCGGGTATCCTCTCTCATGAAAGCGTCTGCTGAGTGTTGCACATTTGTTTCCATATGATGGCCGGATGCTGCAGTTCCTTTTGGCTCGGAGGAATTCACCTTTGGGGATATTATTGATTACAGATCTTTTGTGGCAGCTGGATGCATGCAAGACTGAGTTGACTTCTGTCGGTTTCCTATAGGTTGAGGCCATTAGTTCTGTGCCAGCTGGCGTGATAGTGATATCCAGGAAGTCATTGCTCACCTAACTAGAGGTCCCCATTAGTTCAATCCCAAAATTGTTCTCATTCAAATAGAATTTGAATGACTCAAGTTCTTCATCTGTACTACACCAGATCATCAGGATGTCATCAATGTATCGCACCCAAGTGTGGATCAGTTTGTTGAAGTTGTGGTTGGTGAAGGCGTATACTTGTTCATAGTGGTGCATAAATAGGTTAGCCATTGCGGGGGCATATGTCGCACCCATGGCTATGCCTTTTGTTTGCCTGTAATATTGTTTGTCAAATAAGAAGATAGTATTGGTCAGTGAGAATTCCAGAAATTCTTTAGTAAGTTCCAAATGTGACCAGAATGTTGCTGATGCTTTTGTGAAGGCAAAATCAATGGCCTTTAGGGCTAGTCTGTGGTCTATGGATGTGTAAAGGGCTTTAACATCCAGAGTTACCAGAGTGTAGTCTTGGTTCCACACGATATCCTGCAAAATTAGTATGGTGTGCATTGTGTCACGTAGGAAGGTTGGTATCTTTGGGACCTCAGGTGCCAGGACGTTGTTGGTGTATTTGCTCAAAGGTTCCGTTACCCATCCTATTCCACTCAGTATTGGGCGTCCTTCTGGTATGGGGTCAAATATCTTGTGGATTTTAGGCAAAAAGTAGATTGTCGGAATCCTAGGTTGTGATAGGTGTAGGTATTTCATTTCGTCATCTGACAAAAGTCCACGCTTGTGCCATTTGGTCAGCAGGCTGCTGGCTTCCATTAGGATTTCATTTGTTGGGTTCTTACTTATGGTGTCATAGCAGCCAGGTGTAGTTAAATGGATGAGGGCCATTTTTAGGTAGTCAGATCTGTCCATTACGACCACGTTGCCACCCTTGTCAGCTTCCTTGATTATGATTTGGTGGTTGTCTTGTAATCTCTTCAGTGCGAGTCGTTCTTGACTGCTAATGTTATCTTCTCCTCTTGAATGGTTCATTCTCATGCGGTCCTGTAATGCTTGGAGGTCTCTTGTGACCGCCAGGCTGAAAATGTCTATTGCATTGTCCCCTTGTAGGTTGGGAGTGAATTTGGATTTTGGTTTAATTTCTGGTATTTTCAAGTTACTTTCTTCAATATTCAGTTCTTGCATGGTCTGGTGCATTGTCTGTGTTTCCTTGTTGGGTGAATGGTCCAGGGTTGTCAGGAGGTGTGTACATTCAAGATGTTCCATATCTAAGGTGCTCAGTGATACTGGTACCGGTTTGGGTTGTTTCCACTTGACTTGTTTTGAGAAGAATTTCTTGAGTTTGAGTTTCCTGATGTATTTGAATAGGTCAATCTGGGCATTCACATAGTTGGTTTTCTTTGCTGGAGCGAAAGAGAGACTTTTGTTCAGGATTTCTGAGTCATGCTCTGAGAGGATGTGTTTGGAGAGATTCGTCACTAAGTATGTTATCTTAGCGTTCGTTGCTGTAGCTGTGTTTGGGATCTTGTTAATCTGATAGCACTTTCTTGTTCTTCTTGGGCGTTTCTTGGTCTCCGCTGGGAGGACCAGCCTACTGCATTTTGAAGTCCACCCCTTAACTCAATTGGGTAAGACTACGCTTCTTCTACATTTCCGTAACTAGGCCGTCATACCAAATTCTTTTGGCCCTTGACTCAACTAATTGACTCCCCTTTTCCTTTGTCTTCCTTGGTACATTGTCACTTACTCTGTTTCAAATTTTACTTTAACTATAACTATACATCTCGTCATGCCTAAATGTAACTATCAACTGTTATATGTTCTGCCCTGTTATTTACCCCGTCACCACCACTCACGATCACGGGTTTTGCTAATTACCAATCTGTTGCCACAAATGTGCTTCCATTCCTCATAACTGAAACTATTTAATAAATACATGCTTATTGAATGGCAATATGTATGGTATAAATAACAACGGGTATCACTATGTCACTTCACGGTGCACATCACAACATCACCAAATCACAGCCTTGAAAAAGACTTAGATTGAAACGCACGCCGGCTGTGTAGCGAGTTACCATGTCAAAAACTTGTCATTCATTTCTACAATGATGTTTTCTTTGGTGCTAACTAACCAAAAATAAACAAACTAATGACTATGACCTGACTGGACCATATAATTGATCAAATCGCACAACAGCGACCATTGGACCACCACACCCTACCAGCGCCCAACTGATCCAGGGTTTGTCATCCCCACAATATTCTGGAACATATTGGGTCTGGATAACAACCTGTCACAGCAAACACATAATCTTGATCTCTCAACCTCCACACTTACAGCTAAGAAGCAGCTATCAGACGAATACCACACCACACATATCCGGTGCTCACATGCCCATTTTGACTCTCTCTATTCACTCTACTGACCTGAACTTCGGTTCCCGAGGGCGTTCAACCTACCAGCGCCTTGAGACCATACCAATGGTACATAAGGTGCTATATAAATGCAAAATAACATAACATAATATATACCTTAAAGTGAAATCTACAAATGTAGTTCAGTTGACCTTCCCCTTAGAAGAAAGTGTGCAAGACAAAATAGCATTGGAATTTTAAATAAAATAATGATCACCAGAAAAATTACCTGAAAGAGGACATTTTCTAATAATCATTCTGGCAAAGTGCAAAAGGTGCTCACCCTTTAAACCCAGCAATCTGTCATGAAATATTCCCTGGAAAACAAAATCCCAATACGAAATAAGTGCTTGTCGTCTTGTGGGTAAGCGTCTGCACTGGGAACATAACAAACTGAGTTAAATTCTGGTAACCAAATACTTGAGCAAGCTTTCCAACCTCAAAAAACCCCAAGGGGTTGTGTGTGCACTCTTAAAAAAACTGACGCTGTCCATCCCCATGTCTCCTTTACATGTGCCCTGAAAAGCAGCCACAATCAGGGGTAAATAACTGCACCAGCGTCCAGGATGGCAAACTCTCTTGCCACATCGTGGGCCGATACTTATGACTTACTTGCCCTCTCATCATATCCCCTCCTCACTCCCATGCCTAGCTTTCAACAATACTCTGCTTTATAAAGATAACTTGAAAAGTACACATATCATAGTGTCACTGAACTATATAAATCATTATAGAACAAGTGAGGCACCACTTCCCCAACCCCCATCTTGACTTGGAGACTACAAATACCAGAATGCAATTCAGCAAAAGGCAAAAAATTGTCTTTCATTGCAATACTTTCAAGCACTGACAGTAGCATGGTTTAAAAACAAAATAATGCAGATGCTGTAAGTTTTCTTAATGTGTTATGAGATATTTAAAACTAACAAAACACACAGCATCTGGGACTGTGGACTGTCGTCCATCCATGCAGTAACCAGACTAACCCTGCTTAGCTTCAAAGTGAGGCTGGGGCCTGTCCTCTCAGGGCATGTTGCTCTTAATGGTCTTGTAAATTGGGGCATTTTCTAGGCAACCTGGCCTGAGGGCACTTGCCCTTTCCTCGCTTTGAAAATAAGCAGGGTCTGTCATGGTTACTCCATGGATGGGAGACCTAGGTTCGTGTCACTGTAGCTGTAAAAACATCTATTTTGTTTTTCGTTAGCTGCGGATAAAGAACGACAGATACCCTTTGATATTTGTAGTCATATTATAGATGCAAATATTGGAAAAAATGGGCCAAAAAATGCTTTACTTCCCCATGGCCCTCACCAAGTGTCCCCCTACTCTGTGCCTGCCCCCCACAAACCCATGATAGCCTCCTCACCTTCCTTTCCTTCTCCCATTCCCCCCACTACACACGCTGTTTCCCTGATGCAGTTTGCTTTCAAATGTCAGGTATTTGCGGCTATTGTGTCAATAGCAGACGCTACAGAAAAGATTTGTGTTGCAAACTAGTTCCCCTCCAACGCCAAAATTTCACTTGGTGTCCTCTTACCTCTTCCCCACGTCTAGACAGATGGCATTTGCATACTTTTTGCCATGTGGATAGCTTTTTTCCTGCGCCTCATTTTCCAATAACCTCTGCTCTATTCGTGGCTATCTTTCGCATTGAGCAAAAACAAAGATGGTGGCTGCTTGATTTCTAATTAAAACAGTTTCGGTAATTTACCCAATATATAGCTATCTGTTTTGGAGAAGGGTGCTGTCCCTTCTGCATCAAATATTTTAAAAACACTATCCCCACACCACAAAAAGGTCTCCAGTAAATTGTTTGTGCCCAAGTTGTATCGGACCTGGTCCAGATCCGTCCAGCGGTTTGGGCTATCTGGTCTGGCAAAAATGGACCTTTTTTGTCTACGGGGAAATGAATGGGCAGTAGGATGCATCTTTGTTTTTTTGTTTTGTTTTCTAATGAATCTTTACCAAACTTTGCAGTCTGTGTGTGCGGTGGGGCCGCGTGTCCCTAATTGACACAAAAATATTGCCCAGAACCGTTGCACAAATCAAAGGTTATTCGCAATAGATTTTTTCGAGGTTCTATGGGAGTCCAACTCACCTTAACTATAGATTGGTGAAGCTCTCAAGTACTAGGTCCATACTCACTCTGCTAACCACATGAGTCATTTTACTATGTTGAGTGTCCATGTAGCAGAATTTATGGAGTGGTCGCCATATTGGGAACCCTAGGTAAGTTGTGCTTCACTTGTGCTCCTTACTAGTGTTTGATTACTAGATCCTGAAAAGTATTGACTCCTGAAGTTCCAGCTTTATTTCTTCTCATAGGTTGACCAGGCGTATGGGTTTTTCTGCGACTGCGCAGGGGTGTTTTTTGTTTTTTAATTTAGAAACCATGTTTGAGTTTTGGGAGAGTGGTCACTGGCAGAATGCGAGCTGCAAATGCAGGGAAAGTTTAAATCTACATATCTCGGTCCACAATATTTGTTTAGCAACTATTAAACATCAGCATTATAAACCAAATACACAGCATAATAGTTTGGCCATTTTATGTTATCACTTAATCGATTTCTCCGCTAACTCATGGTGGCCTGGAACGCCCAGCTATTCAGGCAGCAGCCACATGAATAAAGAATTGTGCCAGAGCGACTCCCTGTGGAAGGTCACTCAGTAAGTCATGGCGGAACAACTGCAGCAAACGCTCCTTTTGTTTTTAACACAGTTACAGTCACTTCCGAATTCTCACTGTGCATACGCACAGGAAAATTGGAATCCCACCCAGCGCAGCCAACACTCCTTTTCAAACGACTGAACAGTAGTCTTGGTAGCCACTGTCAAATTGTCCTCCTGCTTTCATATCAGTGACCTCTCCCAGATTTTTATTTTAAAAGTATGGTCATTCTACCTTACCGATATCAAGCCACGATGCAGCACCACCACTCCAGCATCAAGAGTCAGCCTGCAGCTCTGCAACCTTACGTTACCTATATCCAACTGCAATCCATGAGTGTTGTGCCAGAGGTGACTCAGTCAGCAGTAACCTGCACCACACTGCTGATTGGCGGTTTGGTCTGCTGCTTTCCGACAATCACAATGTTTACTTTTGTTGAAATCACAAAAAGGTCCTATGCCTAATGCCTGCAAAGTGAAACATTCCAAAAAAAAGCAAACCAAAAATACACATGTACCTTTGGGAAACCACGGCAACCCACTTTAAACAGCAAATGGCTTATTATAATATTTACCAAAATTCCTCCTAATAAGAAAAAAATGTGTTAATGGACATATCCCCGGAGAAACAGGCAGGGACAAATATTTATGACACACATATATTTATGGAAAATTAGCATGTGGCTTGTGAACCGTTTGCGGACTGATGAACATTGTGCTAAAACAGATTGCTTTTAAGCAACTAGATATTTTGATGAACTGAGTTGGGAGGCAACTCAATAGGAATTACCATAGAATGTTGTTTATTGGAAGTTGAAGAATTTACTTGTATTAGAGAAGGCTGTAGCATATTTACCACTGTCTACATAATGTATCACTTATAAAGATTATAAATACTTAAATGTTGGTTGGTATTCCCTTAAAAAACGAATGACAAAATAAGGCCGTAAATGGCACGTTCTTTAAAAGCACATTTTTTGAGAATGTTTTGGACTTTTTTCCACATAAAATATATGGGGGTTGGGTAAGGGAATAGATTAAGGTAGGGGGTTGTTGGGGGAGGTTCTGCAAAAAATGAAAAGGCATTATAGAAATTTGACAAAAAATAAAGCAGTGTTTTCTGCCTGGTTGTTTTAAATTTGTTATTCAACGTAGACCCCTCATGAAAATTACATGAATCTATTATTCTTTTAACCACTTCAACAGAGACTACGGGTGGTTTTCGCTTTAAACACAAATGAGAATTAGTTACATCTGCAGGGACGTCATTTCATCAAAATGCCAGATGTAGCGGAAGTGACATCACATGACCCTTGACCCCCCCTGATGACATCAAAGGAAGTAATGTAATTTGACAATGCCCCAAGTGACATCACAGGAAGTGATGGCGAATGACCTTCAGATTTTTCAGATGCGTCTAGCACCCCTGTTTCCCAGTGCTCTCATTTCCGCCATATATAAGGACGAGGCACAGAGGGGGGCATGATTTGTCCACAATTACACTGATAATGTTATCTTTGCTGTAGTATTATACCTGCGAAAGGTTATTTCAATATACCCAAGACCCCCCAAAGGTTTTATTATCCAAGCGTAATACTGGGTGCCAGAGGACTTAAAAAAAGACATTTAATTTAATATAATTGCTGCACACATAAATCCATGACACCACATAGTTATTTTAAATTGAAAACACCCACAAGTTGCTTCTCACCTGGGGACTCATTGGCAGACTTCAAGAGGCACACTGTACAATACCCCCTACCCCTTTATCAGACCCAGCGGTGCCGAATGCCGTAGCACAAAATTTAGCAGCTCCACTGCAAGCCATGCCTGGGGGTCACCCAAATCTTCTTAACAAAGCACAGGACATGTCACACTGCAGGCCAGTCCCGACCACCATGTTTGCGCTATGTCCATGATGATTATGCCGGTACAGGGGCATGGACTACTGCAAGTGAAAGAAGTAAATATGTTTTACATCAAAGCTTACATGTTTCCCCCTATTAAATCTATTCCCCCCTATTAAATCTATTGTAATGCAAACATCTTTCTATTAAGTTGTGCACAATATATGGTTATATACTTCTCGTTTATTGCTTAATTCTAAAATACATTGTTCATGAAATGTATTAGCAAAATAAGTATGCAATGAATTATTTTACTTGTTCTCTAGAATCTCTGCTATCTAACTATCGTCTATTCATAGTTTAACCAATGAATTACTGCATTATGTCTTGGACACAGTGAATTTATTATTGTCTACTATATATTTCAATAAAGATAATTTTTTTTTAAAAAAGCTTACATGTTTAATTTAACATATAAAGAAGGGAGAGTGCCTGGTCCACAAATATAACAGCCACCAATGGTGGCTGGTGAGTTGTTTTTTTGGAGGGTGTAAATATTTGCCAAAAGTATTTGATTGCGAACGAGCGTAGCGAGAGTGCCCGAACTAATGAAAATGTGTTTGGAGTGGGATGTGGGGAAGATTCTTCTCCCTCCCCAGAGAAAATGTTTTGAATAATGGGTTAAAGTGGTGCATTACACAGCATACTTTTGGGGAAAATGTGGGTAAAAGGCCAACAGGGTGTACAGTAAATCATGACACAAAGTACAATAGATGCAAGTCACCAAAAGTACACAGGGCATTTCCCAGTGCATTACCATGATGGTCCCTGCAAAATATGCCAGTAAAAGAAAATCTTTTATGCTGGCTCCACCAACATATGCTTGTGTTCCCCTATAAGACGATACTTATGTTCGCTTTAAGATGTAATTCATGTGAACTGCATGACAAGTTACACTTGCCTGACTTGTACCTGTAACAGTGCCTCAATGCCTCCGGGTTGTTTGTGCACTTTATAAAGGAAATAAATAAATACGATTTTTTTTATAGTATCATTATTGCCACTGGGCACAAAACTGGTTCTGGCAATATATGCCAGTACTAAAAGTGACATGTCACTATGAAAACCTATCCAAAAACTGGTTCCAATGTAAGCCAGTTTAAGCCCATAAGAATACTTATCATGCTTGATTCATCATAGATGCTCAGGTAATAAAAAGTCATGCTACAGTAAAAAAATATACAGGCCGCTACACCAAAACATCAGTCTAGCAAGGGGACACTACTTATCATGCTTGTTTTTTTAAATATACAGAGTAATATATGTCATGCCACAGTGGGCAATGGCTAGACTGACTGCACCAAAATGCCAGTCTTGCCAGGGAATGACACATATGAACTTGGCTCTGCCCAGAAATACCAGTAAAACATGCAAAGTCAATAAAGGATGTGGCAAAAATGTTCCAGTGATTCACAGTCTCTCAGGGCCTTACACACACATGCATCCCCTTTCACCAACCGATCACTCACCAAAACATCCACTCTTGCATTCACTCACACTGGATTCTCCACACAGGCACACACCAAACCCCACCCAGAACATTCACACACACACTACCACTTGTATACTCATTCACCCACCAGTCACTCGCTCACACCTTCTTTTACATGCACTCATTGCATTCTCTACACAGGCACACACCCACCAAACCAGAACATTCAAAACACACATCATATCACTTCTCATTCACCCACCAGTCTTTCACACCTTCTATTACATCCACTTATTGCATTCTCAACACAGTGACACATCCACCCACCCAGAACATTAAAAAACACATATCACATCACTTCTCATTCACACAACAGTCACTCACACTTTCTCTTACCTCCACTCATTACATTCTCTACACAGGCACACACACATCCACTCATTGCATTCTCTCCACAGGCACACGCACAACCACCCAGAAAATTCAAAACACACATCATATCACTTCTTATTCACCCACCAGTCACTCACATCTTCTATTACATACACTCATTGCATTCTCTATACAGTCACACACACAACCCCAGAACACTCAAAAAACACACATCACTTCTCATTCACCCACCGGTCACTCACACCTTCTCTTACATCAACTCATTGCATTCTCGTCACAGGCACACACCCACCCACCCAGAACATTCTAAAACACACATCACATCTCATTCACTCACCAGTCACTCACACCTTCTCTTACATCCACTCATTTCATTCTGTACAGAGGCACACACCAACCTACCCAGTACATTGAAAAAACACACATCACATCACAACACTTCTCATTCACCCACCATTCACCTACATACATCTGACATTAACTTCACACAAGCAAAATACACATCATAATCCCAAAAACAAATCTTACCTTTTTCTTGCAGTTTCGGTCCGTCATTCCAGGCCCCCTTGGCTCCTCCGTGCTGCTCATAAACAGGAACCAGGAAGCTGTGAGAGCTTCCTGGTTCCTGTATGTGAGTTGGAAGGAAGCAGAGGGAGAAGAAGTTGGAGCTGAACGTGGCATGTAATATGTGCGACATATCACGTCTAGCCCCAACACCTAATGAGTGCTTCCCCGGCCCAGCCTTCACCCTGATGGGTGATCACTGGGCCGGGGACCCAAAAGACCAGGTATGGTGGGTCCCCCCATGCCACAGGGGCCCACTACACCAGGAGCCCTCTATTTTGTAAGCCTTTTAAATAATGTTTTTTTTTTAAAAAAGAAGTTGGGGTCGCAAGCGTATACTCAGAGGTATCAACTACTGCCCTCAGTAGCGACCCCTGGTGACCCCCAATTGACATCCTTGTGCATCTGTCTTGAAGATAATTCGGGTACAGCATTTTGCTGTTTTCTGCGGGTCTTTAAAATGTGAGTTTTTGGATTTTACAATAGAATTTTGCAAACCTCATATTAAGCATGGGTATTGTAACTTATTTAGCTCTTCCAAGATTGGAAAAATGCCCAAAAAGAGTCCTTCTCTGCTAGGAACAACATCTAAAGACCAAGGGCCCCGTCCTCTAGTTCACTTTGGTATTTGTAAGCATCGCCTCCCTTACCCCACGTGTAAGCCTGTGTTAGCTTGCCAAGTTGTGCACTTTGCCTTCTCCTATTCCAATACCACAATACTCATGAATATCCTCACCTCCTGCTCAAAACCCTGATCACATGTGAATGTGATGTAGTCCCTTACATATGTTCTCCCACAACTTCTGACTCCTTCCATTTCCTGCCCTATCTCAATCCTCCTCACATCTCAATGGTGACACAGTGGGAGTTCTAGCCACTTATAATCCAATCCTATCTGCCACTCATATCTTGTCTTTCTCAAGGAGATTACCCATCATCCCTCGCCCTGCCCCTTCTCCTACATTGAATTCACTCCGAAACTGTCAAATGCCAATTGTCTCTTTAAGAAAGCTTCCTTCCTTACAGACCACTTTGATTCCCACCTCCTCCACCTTACTGTGATGGTTGTCACTTTGTTTTTCTTGTTGGTCCCAATTAATGATACATTTCCATAGTCCATTGGCCACTGAGGAGCAACTGAATGCTGACAGAAAGGGACGCAGGTTTCCCAGCAGCCTAAGGTAGTAAGAACAATTTCTTACTATCTGGTTGATATGAGCATCTGCACTAAGCAGCGGATCAAGGTACACGCCCAGAGTTGTAACACTCTGTGAGACCAGAATTGGACAACCATGAATGGAGAATGATCGGTAGCTGGGATCTAATTTTGCTCAAGCATGCTTGGTGCCAAAAATCAACAGCTCGGTCTTATACCCATTCAAACACATCCAGTTGTTGCTCATCCAGTTCTCAACACGAAGATAGATGGTCTGAAGAAGGATGGCGTCCTCTGCATAATCCCCTGTTAACTCACGGAATAGCTGGGCGTCATCAGCATAGTTCGAGAAATACACTCCAAGCTCATCCAACAGGTAACAGAAAGGTAACAGAAAGGTTGAATATAAATGTTGAAAAGAAGGGTGGACATACATGCTCTGTGAGGGACCCCATAGAAATGGGGGAAGAAGGAGAAGTGGTCTCACCCCACCATACTCGAGAGTTACGATTCTGGAGAAATGATCTCACCCATAGGATTGAGTGAGGAGTGCAGAGACCATGTTTCTCTAAGGCGAGCAGGAGTTGGTCATGGTCAAGAAGATCAAAAGCCGCTGATAAATCCAGCAGAACCAGAATGCCAGAGCGACCTCCATCCGAGATTCTCAACATGTGCGTCTGCAGATCTAAAAGAGCAGTCTCAGTAGTGTGAAGGGGTCTAAACCAGACTGTCTGAGATGCAGGAGGTTAGTCTTCTCAGCAAAGGCTTATGGTTGGTTAGTAGCACATTTATCAAGCACCTTGAGGTGAAAATGACAGTTGGAGATGGGTCACAAGTTATCAGGGTCACTTGGGTCCAGTCTTTTTTTTTTTAACCCCGAGCACACACTCACACTCTCACACACACACAGACGTAAACTTCCCAGGTACGTTCCTTATGTACATACTTCAAGAAAATGTTTTATTGTATTTGGCTGTAACTTACAACCTTTACACACACCTAGTAAATCACAATTTACACATTTAACAAATCACTGGTTAAAACATGAACCACATCAGAAATCCTGAATTAATAATATCATTTAAAATACAGTACTAAAAAAGATGTACCACATACAATCGCATATAAAAAAAATATTCATGATTACACAATTCAGTCATAAACATAGATTAGTCGTCCCCTTCTAGTATTTCATTAGTTTCTGAAATAAATAAATTCAGTGAAAGTGTATAAACTAATGGATATATTTATGTTAGGAAATATAACCCATTGCAAAAGCCACATCTGTTGCACCTGAGGAAGGTCCAAATTAAGGCACTTAAACATGTAGGTATTAGCCAGAGTGTTCCTCTACAACTGCATATGTTTTTGAAGGAGGGATATCAACTGGTCCAGGAGAATCCAATGAGTGACAGTGCGATTTTAAAAGCCTTAGAATGTACATATTACTTAGATGTATTACATGTGGTAATATGGGCATTATTTGAGTTCATTTCTAATGATAGGTGATGTATATTTGATATAAATATATGAAATAGTGTATTTTGAAAAATATGTCACTTTAGGTAGAGTGGTGAAGATGCACTATCTTTGACAAAGAGTTTCTTTCCACAGCGTTACAATACAAGTCTACATTTATGTTTTGAAATAATATATGTATTTGAGAGAATAATGTACGAATAACATTATCACTATTCACACAATAAATATAGCCACCAGCCCACAGGGTTTAGAGTTATCAGTTATAGGTACTTAGCCGTAATGCACCTTTTCCTTTCTTGAGAGTTTAATGGGGCAAAAGCCCACTCACCTTCTCATCATAGTGCGCTTGGCACGATGATCGGGCAAGTGGGTGCCGGCGGGGCTGAATCCGCACATGGAGGAGCGGTCAATGCCTTCCCAGCTCATACAATATTTAAAGTAAAACCGTAACTAGAAAATTGTCTTCGGTCATTGATATATGACCTGCAGAGTAAACCGCTCTTCCAATAACAGGTGCTCACTTCTAGTTTGAACCGCCTTACTTTCTCTGTGGACTTGAGGGATACTGAGCAGATCATTTTGCATGCTGATGAATTGTACATGCAGGAATTGTCTTACACTTATTTCCCAGAGACAGACCGGTCTAAATGTCCCAGCAGCTTCGGGTACCTGAGTCTCTACCATAGCACTGATGTGCTTCACCTAGGTCGTTTTTGAAAGAACATGCATTGTGCACCCCTGGTTTGCATTTTCACTGTCATCACTTTTCCCCAATCTGCAGAGGCCAAGTATCTTAAAGTAATCGTAGTGCCCGTATTCAGTACCATTTAAAATGGAGCACCATTATTAATTTATTTTATTTATGTCTTTATTTCATTTGTAAACCGTGCACAAACCCGTGGGCGCTGTCGAACCAGGTAAATGGGGCCCGAACGCGAGAAGGCATACCCTTATACAGCCCTATTTTTTTTCATCCAAGACCCTTTGCAATCTGGGCGTTGTAGCCCTGCTTTTCGTAATATGCATATGGGCCTAAAAGATCTAGCAAGCAAAAGCAAATGAGACGGGAGCATGTGAAGGTGTTGCTCATGAAATGGGGCAGTTGCTAACTGCACATTTTCTTCCTGCAGATTTAATGCCCGGCCACTTCTAGTTGCTTTCTTTGATGCTGCAGGCAGCTGTCTTAGAATATACCAAGGACCGAAAAGAAAAAAGTCTAATTTGCACTCAGCTTTTCTTAGCAGAGAGTGATGTGGGAAGCTGTTTCATCTAGTGAAAGCAGGTACTGCTTCTCAAAGCAGATCAAAGCAAAGCATATACACGAAAACAGAAAAAAAAACCACTCTCGAGTTACCAATCAAAAACAGAGATTTCATTTAGTTCAAGAGTCTTCCAGCAATCAGGGGCATTTAAGGTCAATGTATACATCTATACATAAACCATACCTAAACATTGCCCTGTTTAAAATGTGTAAAATCGTTCGCAGGCGTCATGATATTTAGATGCGATCGATTTGTTAAATGCCCTCCTTTAAATCGTGCCATAATGAGTACATTGGGTTACTATCAAGTCTTGGGGTGACTGAACTACTTCAGGTCTGGCAAACACAACTTTCTTAGTTTGTCTATTCCAGGTCCACAAACAGAGTATTGTGTGGTGTTACGTGTTTATGAGAATCAGAGCTCTTTCGAAATTTACCAGGACCCATCTCTGCGCCTTTTTTGAACTGGTGCTATTTTTTGGAGGTACGTACTTTCTTTTTTTACTTTTTTATTTACGTGCATTTGGCTTGTAAAACAAACCTTTTACACTATATATATATATATATATATATATATATATATATATATATATATATATATATTACATGGCCACGGTAGTAGCCATGTAGTTATGGTTAAGTTGCTGTTTCCATAGGAAGAGCACTTTTTGGGCGGCTTATAACTTCGCTCTCCCTGGACGGATCCTCACCAAACTTTGCGAGTATTTGGGTCACTCTGAATTTTTTTGCAAAGTTTGGTGAGGATTCATCCAGGGGGGGCAAAGTTATAGGGGGGGTCCCAAAACTTTTTTTTTTCCCCATAGACTGAATGGGATTTTTATTTTGCTTTCGTCTACAGCCCAAACCACTGGACGGATTTTCACCAAATTTGGACCAGGAGCAGCGGCTTGGTCCCGAAAGCGTGCTTTTGCAAATTCGGTGAAAATCCGTCCAGTATTTTTTTTTAAAATGACCAAAAAGTAGGTAAAAAAAAATTAGTGATATCTGTGTTCGCTTCGCGGACACACTTCCCTGTTTGCTCCGCGGACAGGACAGTGATTGGGCCAGCAGCTTGCGTGATGTCTGTGGACATCTGACGTGCTCTCTCATTGGATGCGGTGAAAGCGTGCAGTGCGTCTGGCTTCAGAGATGCCCGCCATCTTTCTTTGCCGCATGAGAGGCTTTGTCAGGTCAGCAGGAGCGTGTCTGTCTCTTGTCCCCCGCACCCCGCTCATGCCCCGTGTGTCCTTCCTGTCCCCCCCACCCCCACTCATGCTCCGTGTGTCCCCTGTTCCTCCAGCCCCCCGCTCACGCCATCGCACACGGTGGCCAGCGGAGGGCAGAGGAGCGGGATCTGCCGCACAAACTCATGTCTGTGCGGCATGTCCGTGTTTTTGTTTGTCCCACCCACCCCCCGCTCATGCCCCGTGTGTGTCTCTCCCTCCCCCCACCCCCCGCTCATGCCCCATGTGTCTCTAGCCCTACCCCCCACCCCCTGCTCATGCCCCGTGTGTCTCTCCCCCACCCCCTGCTCATGCCCCGTGTGTCTCTCCCCTTCCTCCCACCCCCCACTCATGCCCCGTGTGTCTCTCCCCTCCCCCCCACCCCCCTGCTCATGCCCCTTGTGTCTCTCCCCTCCCCCCACCCCCCGATCATGCCCCGTGTGTCTCTCCCCTCCCACCCACCACCCGCTCATGCCCCGTGTGTTTCTCCCCTCCCACCCACCCCCCGCTCTCATGCCCCTTGTGTCTCTCCCCTCCCACCCACCCCCGCTCATGCCCCGTGTGTCTCTCCACTCCCACCCACCCCCCGCTCATGCCCCGTGTGTCTCTCCCCTCCCACCCACCCCCTGCTCATGCCCCGTGTGTCTCTCCCCTCCCACCCACCCCCTGCTCATGCCCCGTGTGTCTCTCCCCTCCCACCCACCCCCTGCTCATGGCCCGTGTGTCTCTCCCCTCCCCTCCACCCCCCGCTCATGCCCCGTGTATCTCTCCCCTCCCAACCACCCCCCGCTCATGCCCCGTTTGTCTCTCCCCTCCTACCCACCCCCGCTCATGCCCCGTTTGTTTCTCCCCTCCCACCCACCCCCCGCTCTCATGCCCCTTGTGTCTCTCCCCTCCCACCCACCCCCGCTCATGCCCCGTGTGTCTCTCCACTCCCACCCACCCCCGGCTCATGCCCCGTGTGTCTCTCCCCTCCCACCCACCCCCTGCTCATGCCCCGTGTGTCTCTCCCCTCCCACCCACCCCCTGCTCATGCCCCGTGTGTCTCTCCCCTCCCACCCACCCCCTGCTCATGGCCCGTGTGTCTCTCCCCTCCCCTCCACCCCCCGCTCATGCCCCGTGTGTCTCTCCCCTCCCAACCACCCCCCGCTCATGCCCCGTTTGTCTCTCCCCTCCTACCCACCCCCGCTCATGCCCCGTTTGTTTCTCCCCTCCCACCCACCCCCCGCTCATGCCCCGTGTGTCTCTCCCCTCCCACCCACCCCCCGCTCATGCCTGTGTATCTCTATCACTCCCACCCACCCCCCGTTCATGCCCCGTGTGTCTCTATCCCTCCCACCCAGTCCCCGCTCATGCCCCGTGTGTCTCTATCCCTCCCACCCATCCCCCGCTCATGCCCCGTGTGTCTCTATCCCTCCCACCCACCCCCCGCTCAGGCCCTGTGTCTCTGTCCCCTCCCCCCCACCCCCCGCTCATGCCCCGTGTGTCTCTATCCCTCCCACCCACCCCCCGTTCATGCCCTGTGTGTCTCTCCCCTCCCCCCACCCCCTGCTCATGCCCCGTGTGTCTCTATCCCTCCCGCCAACCCCCCGCTTATGCCCCTATCCCTCCCACCCACCCCCCGCTCAGGCCCTGTGTGTCTGTCCCCTCCCCCCCACCCCCCGCTCATGCCCCGTGTGTCTCTATCCCTCCCACCCACCCCCCGTTCATGCCCTGTGTGTCTCTCCCCTCCCCCCACCCCCTGCTCATGCCCCGTGTGTCTCTCCCATCCCCCCAACCCCCTGCTCATGCCCCGTGTGTCTCTATCCCTCCCACCCACCCCTCGCTCATGCCCTGTGTGTCTCTATCCCTCCCACCCACACCCCGCTCATGCCCCGTGTGTCTCTATCCCTCCCACCCACCCCCCTGCTCATATCCCCTGTGTCTCTATCCCTCACACCCACCCCCCGCTCATGCCCCGTGTGTCTCTATCCCTCCCACCCACCCCCCGCTCATGCCCCGTGTGTCTCTATCCCTCCCACCCACCCCCCGCTCATGCCCTGTGTGTCTCTCCCCCCCCCACCCCCTGCTCATGCCCCGTGTGTCTCTATCCCTCCCGCCAACCCCCCGCTTATGCCCCTATCCCTCCCACCCACCCCCGCTCATGCCCCGTGTGCCTCTCCCCTCCCCCCACCCCCTGCTCATGCCCCGTGTGTCTCTCCCATCCCCCCAACCCCCTGCTCATGCCCCGTGTGTCTCTATCACTCCCACCCACCCCTCGCTCATGCCCTGTGTGTCTCTATCCCTCCCACCCACACCCCGCTCATGCCCCGTGTGTCTCTATCCCTCCCACCCACCCCCCTGCTCATATCCCCTGTGTCTCTATCCCTCACACCCACCCCCCGCTCATGCCCCGTGTGTCTCTATCCCTCCCACCCACCCCCCGCTCATGCCCTGTGTGTCTCTATCCCTCCCACCCACCCCCCGCTCTTGCCCGTGTGTCTCTATCCCTCTCCCCCAACCCCCGCTCATGCCCCGTGTGTCTCTATCCCCTCCCGCCCACCCCCCGCTCATGCCCCGTGTGTCTCTATCCCTTCCGCCCACCCCCCGGTCATACCCCGTGTGTCTCTATCCCTCCCGCCCCCCCCGCTCATGCCCCGTGTGTCTCTATCCCTCCCACCCACCCCCTGCTCATGGCCCGTGTGTCTCTCCCCACCCCTCCACCCCCCGCTCATGCCCCGTGTGTCTCTCCCCTCCCAACCACCCCCCGCTCATGCCCCGTTTGTCTCTCCCCTCCTACCCACCCCCGCTCATGCCCCGTTTGTTTCTCCCCTCCCACCCACCCCCCGCTCTCATGCCCCTTGTGTCTCTCCCCTCCCACCCACCCCCGCTCATGCCCCGTGTGTCTCTCCACTCCCACCCACCCCCCGCTCATGCCCCGTGTGTCTCTCCCCTCCCACCCACCCCCTGCTCATGCCCCGTGTGTCTCTCCCCTCCCACCCACCCCCCGCTCATGCCCCGTGTGTCTCTCCCCTCCCACCCACCCCCTGCTCATGCCCCGTGTGTCTCTCCCCTCCCACCCACCCCCTGCTCATGCCCCGTTTGTCTCTCCCCTCCTACCCACCCCCGCTCATGCCCCGTTTGTTTCTCCCCTCCCACCCACCCCCCGCTCATGCCCCGTGTGTCTCTCCCCTCCCACCCACCCCCCGCTCATGCCTGTGTATCTCTATCACTCCCACCCACCCCCCGTTCATGCCCCGTGTGTCTCTATCCCTCCCACCCAGTCCCCGCTCATGCCCCGTGTGTCTCTATCCCTCCCACCCATCCCCCGCTCATGCCCCGTGTGTCTCTATCCCTCCCACCCACCCCCCGCTCAGGCCCTGTGTGTCTGTCCCCTCCCCCCCACCCCCCGCTCATGCCCCGTGTGTCTCTATCCCTCCCACCCACCCCGCGTTCATGCCCTGTGTGTCTCTCCCCTCCCCCCACCCCCTGCTCATGCCCCGTGTGTCTCTATCCCTCCCGCCAACCCCCCGCTTATGCCCCTATCCCTCCCACCCACCCCCGCTCATGCCCCGTGTGCCTCTCCCCTCCCCCCACCCCCTGCTCATGCCCCGTGTGTCTCTCCCATCCCCCCAACCCCCTGCTCATGCCCCGTGTGTCTCTATCCCTCCCACCCACCCCTCGCTCATGCCCTGTGTGTCTCTATCCCTCCCACCCACACCCCGCTCATGCCCCGTGTGTCTCTATCCCTCCTACCCACCCCCCTGCTCATATCCCCTGTGTCTCTATCCCTCACACCCACCCCCCGCTCATGCCCCGTGTGTCTCTATCCCTCCCACCCACCCCCCGCTCATGCCCCGTGTGTCTCTATCCCTCCCACCCACCCCCCGCTCATGCCCTGTGTGTCTCTCCCCTCCCCCCCACCCCCTGCTCATGCCCCGTGTGTCTCTATCCCTCCCGCCAACCCCCCGCTTATGCCCCTATCCCTCCCACCCACCCCCGCTCATGCCCCGTGTGCCTCTCCCCTCCCCCCACCCCCTGCTCATGCCCCGTGTGTCTCTCCCATCCCCCCAACCCCCTGCTCATGCCCCGTGTGTCTCTATCACTCCCACCCACCCCTCGCTCATGCCCTGTGTGTCTCTATCCCTCCCACCCACACCCCGCTCATGCCCCGTGTGTCTCTATCCCTCCCACCCACCCCCCTGCTCATATCCCCTGTGTCTCTATCCCTCACACCCACCCCCCGCTCATGCCCCGTGTGTCTCTATCCCTCCCACCCACCCCCCGCTCATGCCCTGTGTGTCTCTATCCCTCCCACCCACCCCCCGCTCTTGCCCGTGTGTCTCTATCCCTCTCCCCCAACCCCCGCTCATGCCCCGTGTGTCTCTATCCCCTCCCGCCCACCCCCTGCTCATGCCCCGTGTGTCTCTATCCCTTCCGCCCACCCCCCGGTCATACCCCGTGTGTCTCTATCCCTCCCGCCCCCCCGCTCATGCCCCGTGTGTCTCTATCCCTCCTGCCCCAACCCCCCACTCATGCCCCATGTGTCTCTATCCCTCCCGCCCACTCCCCGGTCAAGCCCTGTGTGTGTTTATCCCCTCCCGCCCACCCCCCGCTCATGCCCTGTGTGTGTCTATCCCCTCCCGCCCAACCCCTGCTCATGCCCTGTTGTGTTCTCTTTATACACCCTGCCTTCCCTTTCCATGGTGGCCATCTTGGTAAAAGATTTTCCTTCCTGCACCGGGACGGAAAATCTTTTTTTTACCACCTGGTGTTCCCACTTTGAGGACCTAAGATGCTAGTGGTCTTCATCTATTGAAAAGGATGTTATGGTGACGTTGCACTAATAAAAACCTATGAAATGCAGTAAAAAAAAATTGTGTTACAGGGACGTTATGGTTAAGTTGCACTAATAAAAACCTATGAAATTCAATGAAAAAACTTTGTTAAAGGGACGTTATGGTTAAGTTGCGCTAGTAAAAACCTATGAAATTCAATGAAAAAACTTTGTTAAAGGGACGTTATGGTTAAGTTGCGCTACTAAAAACCTATGAAATTCAGTGAAAAAACTTTGTCAAAGGGACGTTATGGTTCCAAGTAAAACCGAAAAACCCTTGAAATTCGCCAGTTATGGTAAGCTAAGCAACCATAACTCGCGCCACCACCGTGCACTGCTAAGACTAACACCAAGGACATCAAAGATGACATCACTGAATTTCATAGGTTTTTAGTAGCGCAACTTAACCATAACGTCCCTTTAACAAAGTTTTTTCATTGAATATATATGTGTCTCTATCCCTCCCACCCAGTCCCCGCTCATGCCCCGTGTGTCTCTATCCCTCCCACCCACCCCCCGCTCATGCCCCGTGTGTCTCTATCCCTCCCACCCAACCCCAGCTCAGGCCCTGTGTGTCTGTCCCCTCCCCCCCACCCCCCGCTCATGCCCCGTGTGTCTCTATCCCTCCCGCCCACCCCCCGCTCATGCCCGATGCCTCCCACTCACCCCCCGCTCATGCCCCGTGTGTCTCTATCCCTCCCACCCACCCCCCGCTCATGCCCTGTGTGTCTCTCCCCTCCCCCCACCCCCTGCTCATGCCCCGTGTGTCTCTATCCCTCCCGCCCACCCCCCGCTCATGCCCCTATCCCTCCCACCCACCCCCGCTCATGCCCCGTGTGCCTCTCCCCTCCCCCCCACCCCCTGCTCATGCTCCGTGTGTCTCTCCCATCCCCCCAACCCCCTGCTCATGCCCCGTGTGTCTCTATCCCTCCCACCCACCCCTCGCTCATGCCCTGTGTGTCTCTATCCCTCCCACCCACACCCCGCTGATGCCCCGTGTGTCTCTATCCCTCCCACCCACCCCCCTGCTCATATCCCCTGTGTCTCTATCCCTCACACCCACCCCCCGCTCATGCCCTGTGTGTCTCTATCCCTCCCACTCACCCCCCGCTCATGCCCCGTGTGTCTCTATCCCTCACACCCACCCCCCGCTCTTGCCCCGTGGGCCTCTATCCCTCTCCCCCACCCCCCGCTCATGCCCCGTGTGTCTCTATCCCCTCCCCCCCACCCCCCGCTCATGCCCCGTGTGTCTCTATCCCCTCCCGCCCACCCCCCGGTCATACCCCGTGTGTCTCTATCCCTCCCGCCCCCCCGCTCATGCCCCGTGTGTCTCTATCCCTCCTGCCCCACCCCCCCACTCATGCCCCATGTGTCTCTATCCCTCCCGCCCACTCCCTGGTCAAGCCCTGTGTGTGTTTATCCCCTCCCGCCCACCCCCCGCTCATGCCCCGTGTGTCTCTCCACTCCCACCCACCCCCCGCTCATGCCCCGTGTGTCTCTCCCCTCCCACCCACCCCCTGCTCATGCCCCGTGTGTCTCTCCCCTCCCACCCACCCTCTGCTCATGCCCCGTGTGTCTCTCCCCTCCCACCCACCCCCTGCTCATGGCCCGTGTGTCTCTCCCCTCCCCTCCACCCCCCGCTCATGCCCCGTGTGTCTCTCCCCTCCCAACCACCCCCCGCTCATGCCCCGTTTGTCTCTCCCCTCCTAACCACCCCCGCTCATGCCCCGTTTGTTTCTCCCCTCCCACCCACCCCCCGCTCATGCCCCGTGTGTCTCTCCCCTCCCACCCACCCCCCGCTCATGCCTGTGTATCTCTATCACTCCCACCCACCCCCCGTTCATGCCCCGTGTGTCTCTATCCCTCCCACCCAGTCCCCGCTCATGCCCCGTGTGTCTCTATCCCTCCCACCCATCCCCCGCTCATGCCCCGTGTGTCTCTATCCCTCCCACCCACCCCCCGCTCAGGCCCTGTGTGTCTGTCCCCTCCCCCCCACCTCCCGCTCATGCCCCGTGTGTCTCTATCCCTCCCCCCCACCCCCTGCTCATGCCCCGTGTGTCTCTATCCCTCCCGCCAACCCCCCGCTTATGCCCCTATCCCTCCCACCCACCCCCGCTCATGCCCCGTGTGCCTCTCCCCTCCCCCCACCCCCTGCTCATGCCCCGTGTGTCTCTCCCATCCCCCCAACCCCCTGCTCATGCCCCGTGTGTCTCTATCCCTCCCACCCACCCCTCGCTCATGCCCTGTGTGTCTCTATCCCTCCCACCCACATCCCGCTCATGCCCCGTGTGTCTCTATCCCTCCCACCCACCCCCCTGCTCATATCCCCTGTGTCTCTATCCCTCACACCCACCCCCCGCTCATGCCCCGTGTGTCTCTATCCCTCCCACCCACCCCCCGCTCATGCCCCGTGTGTCTCTATCCCTCCCACCCACCCCCCGCTCATGCCCTGTGTGTCTCTCCCCTCCCCCCCACCCCCTGCTCATGCCCCGTGTGTCTCTATCCCTCCCGCCAACCCCCCGCTTATGCCCCTATCCCTCCCACCCACCCCCGCTCATGCCCCGTGTGCCTCTCCCCTCCCCCCACCCCCTGCTCATGCCCCGTGTGTCTCTCCCATCCCCCCAACCCCCTGCTCATGCCCCGTGTGTCTCTATCACTCCCACCCACCCCTCGCTCATGCCCTGTGTGTCTCTATCCCTCCCACCCACACCCCGCTCATGCCCCGTGTGTCTCTATCCCTCCCACCCACCCCCCTGCTCATATCCCCTGTGTCTCTATCCCTCACACCCACCCCCCGCTCATGCCCCGTGTGTCTCTATCCCTCCCACCCACCCCCCGCTCATGCCCTGTGTGTCTCTATCCCTCCCACCCACCCCCCGCTCTTGCCCGTGTGTCTCTATCCCTCTCCCCCAACCCCCGCTCATGCCCCGTGTGTCTCTATCCCCTCCCGCCCACCCCCCGCTCATGCCCCGTGTGTCTCTATCCCTTCCGCCCACCCCCCGGTCATACCCCGTGTGTCTCTATCCCTCCCGCCCCCCCCGCTCATGCCCCGTGTGTCTCTATCCCTCCTGCCCCAACCCCCCACTCATGCCCCATGTGTCTCTATCCCTCCCGCCCACTCCCCGGTCAAGCCCTGTGTGTGTTTATCCCCTCCCGCCCACCCCCCGATCATGCCCTGTGTGTGTCTATCCCCTCCCGCCCAACCCCTGCTCATGCCCTGTTGTGTTCTCTTTATACACCCTGCCTTCCCTTTCCATGGTGGCCATCTTGGTAAAAGATTTTCCTTCCTGCACCGGGACGGAAAATCTTTTTTTTATCACCTGGTGTTCCCACTTTGAGGACCTAAGATGCTAGTGGTCTTCATCTATTGAAAAGGATGTTATGGTGACGTTGCACTAATAAAAACCTATGAAATGCAGTAAAAAAAAATTGTGTTACAGGGACGTTATGGTTAAGTTGCACTAATAAAAACCTATGAAATTCAATGAAAAAACTTTGTTAAAGGGACGTTATGGTTAAGTTGCGCTAGTAAAAACCTATGAAATTCAATGAAAAAACTTTGTTAAAGGGACGTTATGGTTAAGTTGCGCTACTAAAAACCTATGAAATTCAGTGAAAAAACTTTGTCAAAGGGACGTTATGGTTCCAAGTAAAACCGAAAAACCCTTGAAATTCGCCAGTTATGGTAAGCTAAGCAACCATAACTCGCGCCACCACCGTGCACTGCTAAGACTAACACCAAGGACATCAAAGATGACATCACTGAATTTCATAGGTTTTTAGTAGCGCAACTTAACCATAACGTCCCTTTAACAAAGTTTTTTCATTGAAAAAAAAAAAAAAAATATATATATATATATATATATATATATATATATATATATATATATATATATATATATATATATATATATATATATATATATATTTATATTAGATGAGGAAAAAACCTGATCCGGGATGGAAACAGGAAAAATAAATGGGATGCACTCCCAAAAGCAGCAGAAAATGCTAAAATAACTTTCTGCAAAGATGCAGGAACACCGAGGCTGGTCCAGACTAACAAATCCCTTTATTCTTAGTTAGTCAGCATGACACCGAAAAAGATAAAGAAACAACGCGTTTCACGGTACTCACACTGCTTGTTCACGTTAGGAGTGTGAACATAGTAAAGGTGACTATTAGTAGCTCAACAGTCTCTATGATATTCGCACCAGATAGAATGTCTCAGTCTAAAGCAAAGTGCTTTTTGAATACAAAAAGGCAGACATCTTTACATGTGCAATAACAAACATAGATACTAAAATCTGTTAAAATGTACAAATCACATTACATTGCATTTGTAACAGTTCGCATTTCCACAGAAAGTATAAGAAAGTTGAATCATTGCTTCGCATGGAAAAATATACTTAATGCAAAAATTTCCCATGGTAAGTAACCGCTTTATGTTCAACGTGCGTTAACAGTCTATGTATAGCATCACTGAACATGTATCTCAACACCAACACTGTAATATGTCACGATGTATTTAAAAATATGTGTGCAGATGTAACGTTGCCCAATGCTACCGGCTAATACTTGCAGCATGGTTTCTTCCCACAAATATGGCCTTTGTTCATGTACACATAGCAAAGTTACTGGCCTGATTTGCATCAATAAATAAAGTGCATAGTGCCGGTGAATGTCTTCACTGTAAACAAATTGACTTGTGCAAATATGCAAAGCAGCATCTTACTGGAATATATTATTACCAGTTCAGTGTTTCCAAATAGATAAAGTGCTTAGTGCCTGTAAACTTCAATGGTAAACATATCGACTTGTGCAAATCAGCAAAATAGTAATAAACTGTATACATTAGATGCAAACACAAACGATTATACTGCAAAGAATACGATATCGGGTAATGTGGTCTTACAATAAAGCCTCTAATCTGCTAAAGTCTCACATACACATATCGTCCTTTGAATAAAGTGCTATGTGCAGGGTCCTGAAAAAGATAGCGGGTGGAATAGTATACCGTATTGTGGCATTGTGTTAGTGTGTAATTCATACAAGAAGCCCGCCAATGTTAATGAGTCTAATGGAGTGATCATAAAAAAAGAGACTGTTGTAAATATCCCAATATATTTAACCTTTAGGCACTCCTACTGCAACAAAATTATAAAGAATGGTAAAATATGAGAGAAAAAATCTCAAATTCTAAAAAGCAATCAAAAATAATATCCAAAAATTTGTCAGTGGTGCTGCAGGAGTATCAGTATAAGGTAATCGCAATTAAACCAACCTGAAATGTAGACCAAAAGGTGGCCCACTGTACATAAAAAATACAAGAACAAATGAACCAACAGACTTTAGGTAACCTGTACAACCAAAAGGCAAATAAAGACTAAGGGCCTCATTACAAATCAGGCGGTCCGGAAATAACGGTGGCGGTAAACCTGCCGCCACCGTTGTTTCCGAACCGCCTGATCCCGACTCCTGCAGGCGGGAGGTAATGTTCCCGCCAGGTTTGACCTGGCGGGTTTAACACCGCCCGCATGCAGGCGGACGAGGAAACACCGGCAGCATTACGAAATGCAGTGTTTCCATGATCCCCATTCCCATTGAGTCCCATAGGACTCAATGGGAATGGGGATTAACACCACTCCGCCTCCGTGATTTCCGGAAAACCGGGGTTGTAATGCCCCGGTAATTCCGGGAATCACAGAGGCGGAATGGTAATACGAGTCCAGCGGTAACCAGGCGGTTTTACCACCTCTGTTACCGCCGGACTGGTAATGAGGCCCTTAAATCTTTAAAAGAGAAAAAGGAGGGAAGAGATAGTGGGGAAAACAGCTCCTGCATCAATTAAATAGCAATAACCTCATGCAGTACAGGGTGGTCACTTCATATGTGAGAAATTTCACTGAACAATGCTATCAACAATGCTTCCTAGATATGACTTAAATGTAAATGAGGAATGCAAAACATAAACATACATCTACATACATCTACATACATCTACTAGGATTAAGGAACATCTGCATTACAAAAATAATCTTATCCACCGATACTAGATGCCCAGAAAGTTGTAGAGTTCTTCATCTTAATTGTGACCTCTTGGTTTTTTAGTTTCAAGGTCCAGGATGCATTTAGTTTCCAACTGTCTAAATGCCAATTCTCTGTTACCACCCCTAGGGTGTTTGGCTATTGTGTGTATACCAAAAAATGCAAAGCCATCTAACTTCCCATCATGCACTTGTTTAAAATGCATGGCCATAGCGTACGTAGGATCAACATGTTTAATGGCCCAAATATGCTGAAGCATACGCAACTTCAATCTTCCTATGGTACTCCCAACATACCACCTGTCACAGGAGCAGACGAGCACATAAACCACGTACTCTGTGTCACAAGTGATACATGATTTTATAGAGACGTTCCTGGCCAAAATGGGATGTTAATAATTAATAATGTCTCTTTCCTATTGGCAGGCCTTATCTATATATATAGACAAAATGTCACTCTTTTATTCATACACAAACATTTAGCAAAATATCTTCACATAATACACAGAAAAATAGGATACCAAAGTACTGTACTTCCAGGTATTGGGCCTTATTGATTGGTTTATAGTAGTGCCTTAAGCCAATGAGAAATAAGTGCATGCAGAATTGGGAAAGTAGTGCATGCAGAGTGAGTGCATGCACTTCCTGTTGTGGTTTGCTCCCTTGCTAATGACTGTACATTATTAACAATACGTTCTCCTTCCAACACAACACTGCACGAGGAATGCAGTACAATGAAAAGAGACAAAACATCATGCTAGCATGTAGTGAGTGTACGCCATCATGAAAGATGTTTACAGTGTGGTAAGATATTTCAATTAGGGACAGGGAAAGCACACATTCACAAAGGTGTAGTGCAATTTTACGAAAGAGAATAAATCACGACACAGGACCTCTAGCAGAGCCAATCGCAATACTCAGAATGCTGTTATTAACTGGTTGTTTTGACTCGTGAGCACCTCTGCATACCTTCTGTTGTTGCAGATATCTGGTTTTCCACACAATGCTCCCTGCTTCCATCACCTGCTCCGTACCATTACCTGCAAACCTCTGTCTCTGCAAGCAGCTCCTCCTTGTATCACACTGTTGCCTCCCCTCATCATTGACTAATGTCCTTTGGATGAGTGAGTGCCTGAACCCACTTTCCAGGGTGCTTATAGAACTTTAGCCAGAAGCCACCGACTATTTTAGCTTGTAAATGCTGCTTAGACACAAAGTAGCCTTATAGCAACCAGTGCATTATCCACCACCCCGCCCACATCAAAGTCACAAAGGCAAAGTTCTAAGTGATATCCCAGTTGCCTAATGTTATTGCAGCCCTGGACTGCACCCATGTTACGTTGTTGTCCCCCTAGGCCCATGAAGCAGTGTACTAAAATCGCAAGCTCTACCATTCCATCAATGTGCAGGTGACTTATGGCCCCAACCTCATCATCACCCACTGCTTTGCCCTCTTCCCAGGTTCAAACCAAGTCTCCATTGTTCTACGGAACAGCACACTGCCAGGATACATGGAGAGGCACGGAGCACAACAGCCCTGGATAGCGGGTGAGTGAAACTGCCAGCACATATGCACTGTGAAGCACCTGACCAAATTGGGGGGTGAACAATGACACAAAGCATGGCATGACAAGGAAATGAAAAAACAGCACCAGGCCAGCTCCCGCACCAACAACAGGGTACAGCCCAGGGAGCATGCTCGTGTTGAACACACCTGGACAGACATGCTGATGAACACATACAGCAGCAAATCATACCACACACATAACTACAGGTACCATAATACATCATTCATAATCCAAAGCAATAACACTTAAGTGCCACATTGTATCACACAACAGCTTCACTGCCAGTGCCACACCCATGTACCCATGTAAACACACCCGCAATACTGACTCACTGCGGTCAGAAGAATAGGGAAGGCATAAAGGCAACCCAGCATGTAACATGCACAAGAGCAATGCACAGCCACAAGACACCCACTAGAAGCACATGTCACTGACAGACACATCACAAACATCTGCTGCAACGTAACAGGGTGCATGTGATGCCAAAACAATGCATGATACCAGTGTCATAGAATGCACAGACATTTGTATGGGCACATGCCATGGGCTGAAGCCCCATATGCATGCACATAATGACCATTGCCATGTTTTTGTGTAAGTCCACCCCCACACTTGTCACAGTGACTAACGTCTGTGCCTCTCCCCATGCAGGTGACCTCGGATACACGCAGCTGTTTTGGCTAATGACCCCTGTGTGTGATCCACAAACACTGCATGACATAGCCTATAACCACGCGCACAGCAGGACTTGTGGGCAAATTGAGCGCACCTTTGGACTCTTGAAGGCATGCCTTTGCTGCCTACACCATACAGGCAGATCTGCAATGTATGCTTCAGAGAAAGTAGGGAAACTAGTGCATGTGTGTGCCATGCAACACAACATCTGCATAAGGAGGAATGTACCCCTACCCCCTGATGTGGACATGGCACCCCTAGATAATGACAACAAAGTTCCTGAGGCAGGGGCCACAGCAGGCAACACCAGAAATGATGTGAGGGATGAGAGACTGGCTCACCAGGCACTGATTAACTATTTCATGCACCACTGTCTGACTATCACTTCTGTAAATAATCTCCACAATGAAACAATCATGAATGTCCTTGCATTGTTCAACTGTTTTATTGTAACTATGTGCCTTGACTATCACCCCACGCTCCTCCCGCATCCAACTCCCCCGCACAATATCCTCAGCCCTCTTCCCACCACCAATTTCCCAGCACACTATCCCCCCACCCTCCTCCCTCACCAACTCCCCAGCACACTATCCCGCCAACCTCCACCCACCACCAACTCTCCAGCACACTATCCCCCCACACTCTTCCCACCACAAACTCCCCAGCACACTGTCCCTCCACCCTCCTCCCACCATAAACTCCCCAGCACCCTACCCCCCCCACACCCTTCCCACCACTAACTCCCCAGCATGGTCACTTAGGGCAATACGTGTCTACATGTTATTTACAACTGTGGCCTCCTTTCCCCACTGCCAGCCCCCAATGATCTTGGGCGGAGATGGCACTGGGACTGACGCCATGGTGTGCCCTACTGAGGCTCCTCTGTGGGAGTTGTAGAAGTGGAAGGGATTGAGCCTGGCCCCTGGAGCTGTTGGCTTGTCGATTCATTGCACTAGCTGATGGCCTCAGCGAGTGCATAGACACCTTCGGCCATCTCCCTGACCCTCTACCCGTATACTGTAAGGGTGGCCATACTAGCAGCTGCCTCCGCCCAGCTCCACATCAGATGCCACACAATCCTGCGGTTTGCCCCTTCTAGGTAGCAAACAATTTGCCTGCATGTGTTTCGAGTGTGCGCGCCCTATTACTGCCATCTCCCTCTGTCTGCACTCCATCTCTTCCAGCCTCTGGAGTATGGTGCTGCTTGGTAGTGTGTGGCTTATGGGAGAGGGGCTGGGCTGTGGCCTTGGGCTGTATTCATGGGAGCCATAATAGGGTGTGTCAATGTCTGGTGGTGGGGAGGTCTCTCCAGGGTCTGTTGATGCTGGCAGCGAGGACGGCTCTGAGGGGTCTGTTGATGCTGGCAGCAGGGAGGACTTTCCGGGGTTTGTGGATGCTCTGTAGGCGATGAAACAGGGCTGATGTCTCCCTGTGCCTCCACAGTCACCCTGCCAGCAGGAGTGGCCTCAGTGTTTGACCCTCCAGCTGCAGAAGTGGGTGCAGTGTGCCGTGCGCTGTTTCTTTTTGGCTGTAGATTGGACATTGGCTTGGCCTTGATGTGTTGCAGTGTCTCACGGTGGTACATCCACCTCAGCATAGAATGACTAGTCCTTTGTGGGGTGGTGGTGGCAGTCCTTGAGGGCCTGGATGTGCCACTCCCAGACGGGCTTGCAACCTCCTCCTCCGCTGATGCCTCTGGCGATGCGTGAGTGCCTGTAAGGGACATAGGAAATGTTCTCAGGTATGGTTGCCCCACGTCTGTTGGCATGCAAGACACATTTGCTATGGTACAGAGTGGGACCCACACATTTGGGCAAATGGGCATGGTTCATCAAGGGAGATTCTATGTGGGCCCAACATCATGGGAATGCTTGTATCAATGAGTGTGTGACACATGGCCAGTGTTTCTTTGACCTCTGTGTGGGGAGGGCAGGGTGTCCATGCTGGGGTATATGATGTATGGCATGCATGCTTGTGGTCCTTCATGCCCCTAAATCCCCTCGCCGGATGGCATGCACATGATGGGCGTGGGGGAGGTGGATTACTCCATGACACTGGTATGGATCTATGGGGCACTGCTGTGCATCGAATGGCAAGCTGAGCACATGTCGATATAGGGGGATGTGTACTTCCATCTGATGTGTCTGCCATGCCATCATGGGGCAGGGCAACTGGACCTGCAACATGTTGGTGTGACAGCTGCACAGAGTCATGGTTGCTCAACTCCACAATGCCGCTTGCACAGGGTGCACCAGCAGAGGTGTGGTGTGCATGGCATTTGAATAGGTCACTTGCCACCCCTTACCATTGCGGTGATGCTCAAGGGTGCCCTTGGTACACTGCCCCATGACTGCTTTGAAGGGTGGCTGATGTGCCACCCCATCACTCCACCCTGTTGGCATGCCCAGCTTCTGGGTCTGCTGACATGTGTCCCTGTCCACTGGGGGATCTTTTGCTGGGCTGGGCTGTCATTTGTGCATGCACTTATGTTGGGGGAGGGGGTTCGACTCACCGCCAACTCCCTCTATTCCTTCCATGTCCAACAGCGAGCTGCACTTTTCCTCACAGGCAGTGAGGACCAGTAGCTCCACAGTGCCTCCTGCAGTCACCAGGGACTCCTGGCGGTGTTGCAACAGCAGTCCCTGCACCCTGACCCTCAGGTCGTTCCAGCGCCGTAGCAGTCCTCTCCGTCACAGGGGACATTTGCCACTGCAGTAACCTTCTGGCTGATGGGATGCCAGATGGCTGTCCTGTGCTCCTGTGGTCTTACACTGCCGACTGCCATATAGTTAATCACAGTGGGCAATTACCTCACCACCAGCCCATCACTGCATCTTGGTTTCTGCAAACGATTTTCTGCAACCTTGCCTCTGATCAGGGGTGTTGCTAGGTCTGGAAAAGACCCGGGGCTATGCTGATGTCGGAACTGTTGGGACTGGGGGCTAGCTAGCCTTTTGGTTGTAGCTCCTGAGATTCTATCCGTGGCTACAACCAAAAGACCAGGGGCTATAGCCCCCTGAGCCCCCCCAAACAACGCCCTGCCTCTGATCCTTGCCTGAGACACTCTGACTACTTTCCAGGACCAAAGAGATATGTGATGGATTGTGTTTTTCAAAATGGCTACTGCAATGCTTCCTGTTCCGGTGATGATGCAATTTCTGCTGGCACTAATAGCGCTGGGATCGCGGCAGTAGCTATATTAGTGCCAGTATTTCGGCAGTAACCCTTATTTTGGTATAGTTTCCACCAGGTGCTAACAGTGTTACCGCCTGAGTCGTATAAATGCACAGCTCCTTTGCATTAGCTAATTTAGCTTTTCAGTAAAGCATTACAGGCCTCATCACAAGCCCAGCGATAATCTGGCACAATTTCCGCTGAGCCAAAATAGCGTTACCACCGGGTCGTGCATAAACCTGGCATGAACGCGTGCCTGACTCTGGCAGTAATGCTATTAGCGCCCGGTGGAAACTGCCGAAAAATAAGTGTTACAGCTGGAGTCGGGCACACGTTCACACCAGTTTGTGATGCAGGGCTAATACCACCGCATGACCCAGCGGTAATGCTATTTTAATATGTGCAATTTTGGGAAACAGGTGAACTTGCTCATCTTAAAATAGTTTTGTAAAATGATAGTTGACTAATACTGTAGCTGGTTTAAAATGTTTGCAATGCTTGTTCAGTAATGTTGGCAATTTGTAATCTTTGAAGAGGAGCTATACAGTTACTTGTTTGGTTATGATAACTAAAGAAGGGGCACTAAAAAGGGAAGTGGCCAGTACCATCATAGTCCTGACTATACTACTTGGCACCCACTTCTGGTGATGGAAAGGAGTGGATAAAATGCCATAGTCAACAGCACTGTCCTAATTCGCCCATACAGAAGTACAGGCTGACAAGGAAGTGTAGGTTTGTGGAAACAAACAGAAAAATACAAGCTGAATAAAAGCTACTTAAATAGAGAATGCATTCTTATTAACAATGGTATTAACAATGGTCATAAAAAGCGGGTTGAAGGGGGAGCACCAATTGACTGAAGAGAAAAAGAAACTACAAAGAATTTTGTTTTTGGGCCTCATTGCGAGTGTGCCGGTCCGGTAACAATGTTGCCGGTAAGCCTACCGGCACCATTGTTACTGGACCGGTACACTTCGAGTTCTGCGGGTGGGATGACACCTGCCTGCATTTGACGGAAGCACCGGCACTATTGCGCACAGTGCCGGTTCTTCCGGGAATGGGGATTTACGAATGGCGCCGCCTGACATCCCAGACCGCTGGGGCTGTAATGCCCCGGTTATTCTAGCAAGTCAGGCGGCAGTAAATCATCATGAGTCATGTGGCAGCCTACCCGTTTTACCGGCACGGCTACCGCTGGACTCGTAATGAGGCCCAAATTCTTTTTTCATGGTATAGATGTATTTCCTACATGACACATGGAACCGCCAGGTGGACAGGCGTTTTCTCTGCCTTACTGGTAGACTCTCCCTTATTTGCATTACTTGAGAGTACCCATAAGTATCGGTCACTAAAGGGAGCTGCATACATTGCAACATCTGCACATTTTCAACTAAAAATTATGAAATTCTGCCTGTTCAACCCACTCAATTGCATTTTGTTACAATATTGTTTGTTCTTGGGAGTGTGACGTAAGATCAATAGAACACACTTGAGTCAAGTTTACATTTCAAATGATCTTTATTAACTTTTTCAGGATGGGTGGGCGTATCCCTAACGGTTATATGGAGATCACAATTCACCCAGTAATTACTGATGAGAAATCTATGTACAGAGGTCTCCATGGGGGCCATGCTCGTCATGTTTAGAAGGAATATGTCAACATTTTGTGCATGCTTTTTTTGTTTTGTTTAAGAGATTTGTATTGTTAACAATCACTTTACAAAGCATAAACAGAATAACAATAGAGCACAGCAACAGATTAGAACATATGTGTTAACAATGAAAAATCTAAAATTATCAGTTGAGATAAGTAAGAGATTTGCATGGATCTAGGACTGAAATGAGTAATAAGCCCAAAGTATGTTGATGTATGGAGGGAAGGGGATGAAAACATACATCACAAACAAGACAGGACAGAACAACACATATACAAAAGGATGGGTCGGATCAACAAAGAAGGAAAAGATGGATACGGGTAATGCACAAAGGTTGAACTAAATGGATATATGTTAATCAGAGATGGCACTAGTTAAGAATTCTATAAGAGGTTTCCATTCTAGTTTTTGCTTTAGTAGTAGTTAGCGGGTATAAGCATTACATTTTTCTAATCTATGTACATTACTTGTTGAATTCCACCATTTCTTGAGGTGAAGTTTGTCCAAATTCTTCCAGTTGGATGTTATGGTTTTGATGGCTATCAACAACAAAAGATTAAACAAGTTCACATTACTCTTGTGCAAGGTGAGTGCAAGTGCAGAGTAAGCATTGCCAATAAAATGACCTTGGGGACAAAAATCACATTGTAGATTAAATATTTTCTTGAGTACACTCCACACACAAAACCAGAAAGGTTTAACATATTTGCATTCAAATATCATATGCTTAAAAGTTCCTGAAGGTTGAAGGCAACTCCAGCAGTTGGCGTCCAGTGAGACACCACTCTTGAAGAGTAACGACGGAGTGATGAAAGATCTATGATGAAGGAAAAACAAGGTTTGTAATAGGCTCGCTGAAATAATAACTCTGGATATATGCTTCCATGCTGGAGTCCATTGTAGTTGATCATCTGGTATAGCATAATCTTGTTGCCAAGCTTGAAAACAGGTTTGCATGGTGACAATTGAAGGGGTTCCTAAAATAATTTTATAAAAACGTAAGGCATTCATGATGGAACTATGGACTGATTGTAGTCTCTTGACATCTGCAGTTATATTATCACATATGAGAGAGTCATAATTTTCCATAATTGCATCAATGATCGATAAATATTGCTGTATATATGAGGTTGGGATATTAAATTTAGTTACAAGTTTGTTAAAAGTAATTGGGATGACATATGCAAACATTTGATTAAGATATTTGATGCCTAGAGAGAGCCACTGACTCCAGATTGTGCATGCTTTTAGGGTACTCCATGTTTTCATTGATTTGTGTAACGGAGCTGAGGCACAGAACGGAATTGCCAGCCACATCCATTCTGCCATATAATCTGAATGCGTTTATGGCAGGATGACATTTTCATGCTGGCACAATTACATTGAATTGTTATGGAATCTGCCTGCTTTATACACCAGCTAAAAGCAGGAGGGTGGTAAATACTTCCTGCTATGCATAAAAAGCAGGCTGCATAGACTCCATTTGCACTACGAAGTATAAAAACAGGGCATAAAGGTGTTTTCGCCTTATTTTGACACCTTCATTTTGCATATCATGGTGCAAATAACACAAATTGCATGGAGGGGAACTGTTTGCATGTAGGTGCAAATGTAAGCAGTTCAATCAGTGTTATTTACGTGGTCTTCAAAATGAGCCCATTGTGTCTCAAAAACCTAATGGCGAGAATACAGGTCTTCCATAGGGTTCCTTATTCTTATGTATAATTTCAAATGTGTATCGCCCAGCTGATTCTTGTTTGCATCCACAGTCTCTGAAGCATATAATGCCTATCTTGCATGTTTGCAAACACTTACCAACAAGTTTTTCTCCCCCATTGCTTTAGGATACTTGTCAGGTGTTGAAAGTCTCAGTCATAAAAAAGGGGGTTAATTTAAGCCAACTCGTGACATTCCGTGACCTGTTACACTTTGGTGCAAAACAATGCATGTGTCGCACTTGCTGGAGAGATAGAGGTAAAAAAACTCACCTTGAATGAGGAATTAGTGGGCCATTCCAACCTTTGAGGACCCGGTAATTCCTCATTCAACCAACCCATCCCCATTCCCATTTGAGCCCCCATACGGCTCAATGGGAATGGGGAGGGAGCTAATAACGGGCTTGTTATTTACGGGCCCGTTATTAGCTCCCTGGTCCCCTTGCGGGACCCGCAAAGGACATCTGGTCTGACCAGACGTTCAGAGCGGGTCCCGCAAGGGAACCTCGTAATAGGGCAGAATGGGTTTACCGGCACCATTCCAGGCGCTGTTAAAACCATTCTGCCCACCTCGTAATGAGGCCCAATATTTCAAAGCAATGCATACGGCAAGGAACCAGTTGCAGTATTGCATGCATGTGCAAAAACGCATTTGTCATTTTTTTACACCAATCTCAAACCATAAGATATAATTACACATGATCAATTCATCTATATATAGGTCATGTCTAGACTAAATCATAGAATTCATAACGTGGGAACGCTGGTCTTCGAGGTCACGTAACTCACTTTATTATATTTGTTTTATTTTTTCGTAGTTCAGAACGTTTCAGATGACCAAATCGCGCTTTAACACAAATCTAAGTGTCTGCCGCTGATGCGTTCGGTTTTGGGTAGTTTTCTCATATCCCTTTTATATCCTTCTTTTATATCCCTTTTTTTATAGTTAATTTGGCCCGGGCACAAATTGTGAAGGGCATTAAGATACTGCAATCATGCTATGGTTTTGCCAATCTGTATTGTGACAGATCCTACTGTACAAACGAAACGAATGTCGTCAGGACACGGACACATCTTTGGCTTAAATAACATTAGTTTTGTCCCATAATATGGACGACAGGTTCATGGCAACCAAGAAAGGACTAGCCGGTTGCCATGGCACCGTCAGACAACACCAATCTCCTTGTTTATGTAATGGCTGCATTTGATACGTGAAACAGCCTAGCAGACGCGGCGGAGGAGCCGCGCTAATACGGTAAGGGTTTCGCTTTTCATGCTTTGAATCTTTGCTTCGGGCGAGCAGCTTACTCTCCAGCTTTCGCATCACAGGAACGCTGTCTTAGTTTTACAGAAGTGCTCGGGTAGAGCAACAGTTAAATTGGTACGGGATGTGCATTTCAATAATACACATGTACAGGATTCAAATACGCAACCGCGTACATGCATATTTGACAGGTTTCTATGTTGACACTTTGGAAGAACAATAATATGGACAATTCCTTTCCATAGCCATGCACGCATGATTTATTTGTAACTAGTTAGCTCAGACGTTTTTACTAACATTAGGTTAGAGCACGTGGACATTCAATATCAATATACCGTTTCTATATGTACAAGTCCTCGTATATGCAGCAGTGCATATATATGCAGCAGTAATAAGTGGTATTTAGTTAATTAAAATTATGTTCTATTTAGAGATTTAACCCGGTTACTACTACCTCAACAGACCGCACAACATAAACAAGTTTGTCACAGAATACAGGTAAATTAACAATGTATTCCTATGTTCTTCAACACTAATAGAATGGTTACAATTGAGTAAATGGAGGCACAATTTGGTGCCATAATGCAATGTAATAGAACAAACGTATCCATACAATTTGAGACAGTCAGTAGAAGTGCATTACTGATTTTTGAAATGACTACAATTACAGTGGCTAGTAAATTAATATGGTGGCTTAAATTCAGCCATAGCTCACCAATAAATGATGCTTTGTCAATGTAGTTGTCATGCATTTTGAATTTAAACCAAAAAAATGTTTTTTTTTTGTGCTTCTCTTTCATTGGCCACGCCAATGACCATGTCTTTTTATCTCATTATCCTTCCCCGTCACCCATCCTTCTTTTCTCTGTCTCACACCAATACAAAATAATTATGCTTCTAATGCATCATAATACCCTATTGCATTACGATAATTTTTTTGTTTGTTTTCTATGCAATTTGTTTGCCTTTTTTCCATTTGATGTAAATGTGTGTTTGATTTGTATATACTATGTGCAGCCTTGGTTTGAGAAAGGCATTTCTTATTTGCTGAAACACGTGTTACCATCTAGGCCAATTTGTTAGTACAATACTAGAACTGTGTGTGTTAATAAACTACAGTTCTGGAATCACCGAACCTGAAGTGTGGCGCATTTACACGCAAGCGGGTGTTCTAAGTTGTTTGTTGATAGTCTCAGCCTCAAGCCACGGGTCACCGTCCTGGGTCAACTTTCCCTGCTTTAGTCTATAGTGTCGTTCTTAACAAGCTTGTCAGGTCTCTTTCTCAGTGTTGTCTTTCCCACAGCCCGGATCAGAGCTCCCAACAAGGTTTTAGATTTCTCTCCCAATCTGGTCCCTCTCAGTCTCTCAGGTTCCTGGATTTCTCTCCTAATCTGGTGTCTCACACTGTCTGTCTGAGATATAGCAGTCGGCAGGCTCTTAGGTTTCTCCCTCTATGTGGTCTCTCAATTCTAGCAGGTCCTCCCTTTGAACTCCCTCTCTCTCTACGCTTTGCAGTCAGGTCTGTACCCTCGCCTTTTACACCAACTGTAGAGCACTGAGATCTTTTATAGTGCTCAATAAAATGTCTGATTGGTTATCCCAACCAACCAATTCGAAATAAATGAAAAATAATATCCCCTTACTACAAAATGTGCACCAGAAGCCGTTATGCTCATTTACAACAAGCATTTTTCTAAACTCTTGGAACTACCATCTGCGGGAAACCAAGCTGACTCATGGAACCTCTCCTGTGTGGCACTGGTCCACACCTTTCATCTCACTGAAATCTACCACCAAGAGCAAGGAAGTAAGAACACCCTCGCCCGACTCTCCACCCACCCTACCCCTCAACTAACTTCTCATTGCTAGAATCTTGCATCCTTACACCTCCCAATCTCCTACAGACAACCTCCTAGTTCTAGTGTACTTCACAGATTTAGACTTTATCATTCTTCTATGAACAAACATGCTGTTCATTTTTGCACTCCACTATCCGTGGAATGCCCATATGGCTAAACTGCCCAGTCAGTGCCAACCAAAAATAAACTTAGAGATTTTCATTTTAACACACAAGTAACGGGTGCTTCCGACCTGCAGCCATCAACCCCAAAGGTTCCTGCATCTCCCTTCCACCATCCTATTACCACACCCTGCCTCCTTTCTTACAGGGCCATGTGCAGTGAAACCAGCATTATTGGCAGAAAAGCTCTATATAAGACCATTCTGCATTACATCACATTCCTAACTTCCTTCTCCTGGCAGACCATGATTGGTTATGTCTCCCTCCTATGTGTTATTTATCAGATGTTTCTTCTTTCCTCTTAAATATTATCAGGTGGGGATGCTCATTATTTCACTTCAGGTAAAAATCAGTGTTTGATGTTTGAATGCCTTCACAAGCCAGTCATCATTTTGAAGTAAGGAGGAAATAGGAATTGAGCCATGTAACACAGTGTTAGGTCTTCTTGCCTTTTCAGTGGTATCTCCAAATTAAGGTGAGGATGTTTACCTTTCAAGACTCAAGCTGTGCCAATATTGGGCATGGTAATCCATGAGAGCACCCCAACTTTCAGATCTGTCTCCAGCCAGAGTAGGTCTGTAAGTGTGTGTGTGGTTGTCTATGTGCCCTGACTCGACGAGTTCTCTATTTACACAGGCAGTTGGGGAAGGGACCTCTTTCCATTATGTCATGACTCTCTATGCTGGGGACTGTAATCCACATCTACCTTCACTGACACTATATGCTAGGCACTTGGGAACTTTAAGGGGCTCTGGAGAATTCCCACTTTAGAACCTCCACATAGTTTGTCACTTAGCAGGTAGGCATTTCTGGGCCCCAAACCCCCTAAACACCCCAAAGCAGAAATAATACATTTGACTTAATCAAATAAGGAAATTAAACTAGTGTAAACATGTCAATCATTTCTAGCAATATTATGAAGGAGAGTCAAGATTCTATGAAGTGCATGGTGGTGAGTAATATGCACTCATCCTGTCCATTTATTGAGTTAACAATAAGAACATTAAAAATTAAACAACAGTTCCCTCTTATCCCACCCAAGTATCAAGTCCTGCTGGCCTTTCATGCCCATAAATCACATGCCCTCCTCTTTTCTGACTCAAACCTCCAAAACATCCAGGTGCCACATTTGGAGGATAAACCATAAAAGCCAACATAGTCCACATTCAATAGGACAGATAGGAAATATTATTGCTACATAAAATTAATGTATGGGAAGAATGAAACTTCTCTGTGGCTGAACCAAAATGAGATATGGTTTAGGTAAAAGGTGGTATACTACTCACCTCTGTGCCATTTAATTATATCCATGTCATAATAAAACTGACAATAAAGCATACAAAACAGGTTTACAGTAAAATCTCAGCTGATGCAAGAATATGTTTTGGGCGAGCCCCAGACCAAAAGGAATTGGATGGCTTTTCTCCTCTACTGCAATGAGCTCAGAACACTGAGATACGACTGCTTGAGATGTGGCACGTCTAGCCCACCTGTCAAGTGTATGGGAGGAAGAAGGATGAACGTTATTATGGAAGGAAATTAACAATTGTTCAGCAGATGTTTATGTCCCATATAAACTGAGTCGGTACCATATACACTGAGTCATCTGACAAAACTAAGTGTAGAGAAATCCTGAAATCAAAGCAACTGAATTATCTTAGAATAGGTTTTAGTTCTATGATGAATGAGAAAAGGACACCATTTGGAGAAAAAGAACACCAAGACTGTATCAATGCTTTAACGTCTACCACCCTCCTGAAGGACATTAGATACATACGCCTAACTAATTTAAATTCTTATTGTCCGGCCATTCCATGAACACAGCAAGGACTTTGCATAATCACACAAGCAAAGGTATCTAGGACAGATCCGATCCAGCTTGTTGATTCAATGGCCCATAGTCTAACTGTCCATCAATAGTGTGACTGCATGATGAGAGAACCGGTCTGCAAAGCATGTTGTAACAAAATACTTGGCAAGCATTACTATAGATTTTGTATGCCAAAATGGCTACTGATGTGAACGTATCCCTCCTGGTAAAAACATTCCATTCCCGTTGTCCCACTCATAAAGACTTCCATCTGATACTGTTAGAAGATAGGAGGCATATCATCCTGGCTAAACCCCTGAGGCAGAAGAAGTGCTCTTCTCAGTTATATTTGCATAATGTGTTTCCTGGAAGGCTCAGAGGGGAAGTCTTGCAGTTTATTACAAACCTGCTACATGTTCTGGACTAGAACCAGATCTGCCTTCTGCCAATGTATGTTTAACCCTAATCACTAAAACATATGGACAGTCTACTGGGCTTTGGAGTGACATTCCTGTATACACCATGCCACTGATTGATTGATTGGTTGGTTATTAATTATGCGCCTATGCACAAGTGTTTCAAAGTGTAACCAGGCAAGGAGGGGAACAACAAGGAGGACAAGACAAACAATCTAACTTGCCCTAGTGTCATTTAGATTGTGCAATTGCATAGCAAGAAGTGCAGGGTTGGGAGTACAGAGAGAAGTGCACCCAGAGCAGCAGGGTCCTGAGTTAAGTGCAAGGAAGGCTGGGACTACAGGGGGAAATCCCAGCCCAGTAGTGCAATGTAAACCAGGTGGCAGTGCAAGGTGGACCAAGCGGCAAGTGCAAGGGGGACTGGGCAAGGGGGGCCTGGTGTCCTGTAAGACTCAGAGGACACCGAGCAGACAGTCAGCAGATGGAGCAGGAGCAAGGTTAAGTTAGCAGGGGAGAGGGAGCAAGAAAGAAGAGGAGAAATGGAAGGTCTGGCTCAAGCTGGTGAGAGGCAATTCCAGAGAGAGCACCTACAGAGGAGAGAGATCTACCCTACATTCTAGGCTTAGAAAAGCAACTCACCCACAGAGAATTAGAAGTAGACGAGTGGATGGCTCTAGGAGGAAGCTACTTAAGAGTTGAAGGTATTGAGGGCAACAGCCCCAGAAAGCCTTGTGGATGATTCAGAGGGTCTGAAATTTGATCCTTGCAGCCACCGGGAGGCAGTGGAGAGAATTCAGAGCTGGAGAGATGGAGTACCTGGGCTTGAAGTAAAGGATAAGTGTTGGGATCCAGGTCTGGTTGAGTTGAAGAGGATGAAGAGTAGAGTTAGGCAGGTTGAGAAAGAGGCTGTTGCAGTAGTTCAGACTAGAGAGAACCAGGGCTCTGGAGACAGTGAGATTCTGGGGGAAGGTGAGAAAGGGGAGGGTACCTCTGAGGAGGTGCAGCTGGAAATGGGCCTTCTTGGCAAGGTCTGTGATGTGAGGAGAGAAGGAGAGAGCGGAGTCGAAGATTACCCCAAGGTTTTTTGCCTAACAAGAGGGTGAAGGCAGAGAGCCCAAGGAGAACAGCCAGAGTGAGGGAGGAAATGCGGGAGCAGGGGCCCCAATGAGAAGGATCTTAGTCTTACTGGCATTAAGGCAGAGATTGTTAGAGGCGCACCATGCCTGAATAGTGGTTGACAGTGAGGGATGAGCGAGTAGGCGGAGGGTAGCCTGAAAGAGATCTGCGTGTCATCCGCATAACACTGAAAGTGTTACATCCTGTTATCGGCGCTGGTCCTGTGGCATCGCGGCTGACTTTGTCGCTCATTGTTGGTCTCTCTTCCCAAGATGGCCGACGATTTGCCCAGGCTCACTTGGTTGGATTGTACAGCCTCTGGACGTACGCTTCTAACGTCTTTTGCTGATCATGTGACCGCATATAACGATCGCATTTCCGTCTGTCAGTGCATCGCTACTCTTAGGAAAGACGCTTCGTAAGTTACCGATTACTAGGTGTTCAACATCTCTTCTGCCTATATTTTCTCATTTCTAATCCTCTCTCTCATGGTCAATTAGATCTGTGCAACCCTGTCTCCAGCATTTTGCGGTCTTCGGTGTCTATCCTGCTTTCCTTGCAACGGATCCGCATCAGACGTCTTCTATCCTCTTGTACGGACAGATTTCCCCGCCGTCTACCAGCACCCTTCATTTGGTTCCCATTCCACAAAACTTAATCCCTTCTACGGCCTCGGACCAACTGAATTATACATCTCATTTTTCTCCCGTTTCTGAGTGGGGCTTGTAGGTATCTTATAGGAGTTTTTCCCATTGCCATTTCTTCCCTCACGCTCTATATTAACTTATTCTTTTGTTTGCTAGGAGCCTCCCTGTTCTTATCAGCTTCTCATAGAGCTTACCTGTTACCGTTTCTAGGTAGGTTCCCTTTCCTGTTAAACCTTATTCTTCCTCCAACCTGCTACCTATCACTCTCTTACCTGTTGTCTTATCTTCTCAGGGAAGCCCATTCGCTGGAACGATCCCAGTGACAACGCAGCTCATTATCCAAGATCCCGAAAGGAAGCATAGGCACTATATGTCATCCAGGCTCCGAAGTACTCCAGATCCTCCGCCAACCCAGGGTTTTCTTCCCCAGAGGGTTTCCCTAAGAACACTGCCTTCCCTCTGTCTGTTATGTTCCCAATTGGATGGGGAGAGCTCGGATTAACAGGGAAATCTCCTAATTCTGCAATCTAAAGTCACTGCTGTTTGACCAGGTTAGTCTGGTTTTTCCTCTGGAATACCAAATATATTCATAGATTGTGTTTATCGATATCAACCTTTATCAGATTTAACAGAAAGTTAGAGGATAAGGTTGAGATCAGGAGGGCCAAAGGGGCCAGGTAAACATTGAAGAGGGAGAGGCTAGAGCTCTGGGGAACACCACATGTGATGAGAGAGGTGGTGGAGAGAAAGGACCGAAGCTGAACCTAGGAAGGTTGGTTCAGTAGGAAGGAGAAACTGTAGTAATGTGTGATGAGAAAAAAAAACTTCCATCAGACCTTGGGTCGCCAATTGTAGTGAAAACTACTGATAGATGTTGAATTCATTCATATTGTAAAAATAAACAAATCAGAAATAGCTGGGTGATTAGGATACCATCCATACACAGAAAAAGATATCCCATGCGGCTCCTTTTATCAGTGGCTTTTTTAATTAGCAAAATGTGTTATTTTAGGAGAAGCAGAAAGAATATGCCAATGCATTTCGGACCCACACTTGTTCCTTCATCAGGGTGAATTCTATAGTACAAAAAAGAAAAATAAACAAGAAAGATAAACAATGTAAAGTACTCACACAAACCCATTGTGTTGAATTCAACATGTTAACATACTGAATAGAGCAAATCAGGATAATTGTTAAATACCTGCAGATGTATCGGTCCTTGTCACTTATTCATCACAGTGATATTCCCGTTATCATAAAACAAAATAATGCCTTTGTCTCAAGAGTTGATATGTATCCAGCAGTATCCTTACTGTCATGTTAATTTCCGCATAAAATCTCACAGAGACTAATAACAAGGACTTCCCGTCTGTAAAACATTAAAACGGAACCATATAGGCAAAATGATTTGGTAGCTACCAGGCTTAGATTTATGTAGGTTATCATATTTCATTTCACATCATTACAGTTGGAATACAAATATTGTGCATAACTGATCGTGCGTGTTGGTGTATGAAAAACACGTGATTATCTGCTTATGAGGATAGCTACACAGACTTGTTATCAAGCTCATAATCTCCTTACCTCATAGAGTGTTATGCTTTCTTGTGTTATAATTAATAACAGCGGTTGGTAAATCTCTATGATGCGTTATCACTGCGTGCCATATTAAGAAAAAGCCGGCTCCAACTCACTCTCATTAGAACTCTTCCAATGGATATTATCACCACAAATACGTTTGTAACTTTTCCCTGTGTTTGCGGGATGAGGACGTGTGTGTACCCGCCTGCCGGATATAAAAAAACTTAGTTTCAGTAATGTTGCCTAATTCCTTACTGTTAATAACAGTGTGGACATAATTATACATTTAACGACGACCTACCTCAAGTCAGTATGATAGTTTGAAGAGTGTAACTCATCGCAGTCTTCATTCAGCCGCGGTTTGTTGTGGGCGAGCACGAACGTAGTCATGGAAACGTGCTTGTGCTAGGTGCTATGGGATCACGTAACATTACGCTTGTGTTGCTGGTTGTCATGGCGACAAGCCTCCATCAGGGTACGGCGGTTCTCTCTTTCTAATGGCACAAGATCTGTGTCAATGTTTGCATGAGCACTGGAAAGCATTCGCGCTCCAAGGCGTGTATATCTTCTAAAATCAAAGCTAACTGCTATGTTGAACTGACTATATTAACAGATACACCATTGCATCCAAAGAAAAATATCTAGGACAGTAAATCGAAAAGACTAAAGAAATGCGGGCTGATTTTTGGCCAATCAAAAGCTTAATTCAATAGTTCAAAAAAGTGAAAGTACCCGCCATTAGTCTCACCGCTACATGAGATTAGATGATGATCAAATTGTTATTGAGAAGATACCATGTGTATGCAATATCTGTGTGGTTGCAAATACAACCGACTTGCTGTCAGCCCAAGAGTGACTTGCTCAAAAAACAGGAAAATAAAAGGATAATCAACATTTTACCTGCACTACATACTCAGTTTATACGCGCAGTTACATCTCAACCATCATTGTTTAAATGCAAAGTGACTATGTTTAACAGATTATCAGCAGTGTAGATTCACTGCTGATCCATAAGTAACTAGATCACACAAAAGAGAATAAAACAAATAGTATGAACCTTACCAATGTTTCATTATTCACTCGTACGGTAGAAGTTATGAATCAAAATGTTGATGTCACTCTTATGTCTCGACTCAACTTATGACGTTTCCTCTGGCTTAACTCCAGCCAGCATAACTCCATTGTGAACATACTTACTGTTATAATAGAATTTCTAATTGGACCATCATGTTTACTGGGACAAAACAAAACACATTAATAATGTCTCTTTCATATAAAACAGTACAGATTCAATTCTTCATTCAACCTCCGAGGCGATACCGTGTCCAGTCTTTCAATCCAATGTGCTTCACGTTGTTCTAATCTTTTGGTAGCGCTGGTTCTGATATTCACCATTTGAACTACTTCAAGAATTTTAAATCGCATCTGTGCTATCTGATGTTTAGCTTGACTGAAATGTCTGGCAACTGGCGAGTGTTGATTGTTAGTCCTAACATCCGATTTGTGTTCATTCCATCTCACACATGCTTTTCTGCCAGTTTGAGTGTTATGCTTTCTTTTGCTATAATTAATAACAGCGGTTGGTAAATCTCTATGATGCGTTATCACTGGGTGCCATATTAGGTAGGAAGGAGTTCAGCCATGTCAGAGGCTGATTCATGATGCTCAGGGTCTTGTGGAGACATGTAATCAGGATGTGGTTGACCATGTCAAATGCAGAGAAAGGGTCTAGGAGAATGAGGACGGAGGGAGAGCTAGAGTCAAGATAAGAGAGCAGATCTTTGCAGGTGTTCAGGAGTGCAGTTTCTGTGCCTCTGGCTGATCTGAATCCAGACTGATGCTTATGGAGACAACCAACAGATTCAGTCTGGAGGGTTAGCTGGGAGATAGCCAACTTTGCCAGGATTTTGCCCAGGAATGGAGTGATAGAGATCGGGCAATACTTTGCCAGAATGGAGGGGTCAGCAGAAAGCCTTTTTAGTATGGGGTGCAGAAGGGAGGAAAAAGATCCAGTGGCGAAGGACTGATTACAGAAATCGGCCAAGGCTAGAGCAAGAGAACCAATGTTGTCCTTAATGGTTCTGGAGGAGCAGAGGGTCTCCTGTTTGGAGGAGACTTTCATTGACCGGATTGGTCTAGAAACATCATCAGGTGTTACAGGAGAGAGGGAGGAGAGAAGGAAAGGAGGTGTACCCAAGAAGTGCCTGAGAAAGGTAGACAGAGAGAGATGAGAAGAGGAGAGTCTGGACAGGATATCCTGTGTTTTAGTGCTGAAATAAGAAGCCAGAGCCACACAGAAGACCTGGGAAGGAGTAGAAGGTTGATACTGCAGTAAGATTGGTCAGCTCCTTACAGATTTTGAACAGTTCAGCCATGTTGTTAGAGGCCGCAGAGATGCAGGCTTGAATATGGACCCTCTTCTTGGATGAGGTGGACATTCTGTATTGCCTTTGGAGCAGGCGGCAGGCCAGTTTGTCAGAGGGTGCACCCAAAGCTCCCCACTTCCATTCAGCTACTATGCACTTTTTTTTCAGAGCGGCCAGCTTGGAGTAATACCAAGAGTTGCACTTGGTGGCAGGCTTCAGGCAGATCCTCATGACAGGGGCCAGGATATCCAAAGTATTAGAGATGGGAAGGTGGAGGTTTAAAAGGACTGTGTCAGGGTGGGAGTCAGCCACAGGCGAAGGTGGGGGAGAGAAAGTGGAGTCAAAGGCTGCCACTGACACATGCTTCTTAGGTCAAATGATTGCGAAGTAAGATGGCAGTGCTGGGTGGCCTTTGCCAAGGGGACAGGGAGCTTCAAATGGGAAGAAAGAAGAAAGTGGTCAGCAGAGAGGAGTAGTGAGAGGATTAGAGAGGGGGGGGGGTTGTCTGAAGAGATAAGAACATCCAAGGTGTGACCGGCAGAGTGAGTCGGACCTGAGGGTAGAATGGAGAAGGAAAGAGTTGCATAGGTTGTGGAAAGGCCCAGAGCAGTCTGGGGAGTCCAGGTGTATGTTGACATCCCCAATGAGGAGAAGCTGGGAGGAAGAGGAAAGGAGAGAGTAAGTGAGCTCAGCCATTCAGAGAGGACCAGGTGGCCTGTAGATGGTGGCTAAAGTCAGAGATGCCATAGAGATAGAGAGCCTGCAGGCCAGACATTGAAAGGAGGAATAGGTCTGAGTGGGGGTGTTGGAAGCAGGGATCCACTCAGGAAATATCAGGGCCTATTGTGCCTGGGCTTGGAGAGGATCTTGTATTTCTCAGGGAGCAGTGCATCAAAACTCAAGACAGAGATGGCCTTGAACCACGTCTCAGTAAGAACGAGAACATCCAGGTCTAGAAGTTCAAGGAGGAGTCAGGTGTCAGTGGAGTGTTTGACAGCAGAGCAAGATTTGAAAGTAGACACGTGGAACAGGTTGCAACTTTTGAAAGACTTCCGGGGAGGAGTACAGGGGAGAAGATCACCCGACGAAAGTGGCAAAGGGGTCAGAGAGGTGGAAGGAGGAGGCAGCAGAGGCAGCAGTGAGGTAGTGGATGGCAAGCGAGCCAGAGAGGTGGAGGAGGGAGGTGGAAAGGGGGCCAGTGGGGAGGTAGTTGGCATGGGAGCCAGATTGAAAGTAGGTGGCAAGGAAGCCGGAGAAGTGAAGGGAGAGGTGGCGAGGGGCAAGAGAGGTAGTAGATGGCATAGGAGCCATAGCAGTAGATGGAGGTGGCAGAGGAACCAGAATAGTCTTAGAAGGAGTAGCAGGAGAAGGAAGGAAGTTGAAGAGGCGAGGTAGGCGCCTATCAAAAAGTAGGAGATTGGGATAAGGGCCCTGGACTATGATGGTGCCATTCAGATAGACATTAATGATGACTCTAACACTGGAAGGAGTCTTAGCGTGTAAGAAATGGTGCAAGTGTGCATCCAAAGAATTGAGGTGGTGAGTGACTTATGCCTGAGGATGAAAAACGAATATTTGAATATTTGGGTATTTATTGCTGTTACACTAGACGATTTGACAGCCGTGACGGACAAAAAGGTGGCAGGGCCAATAAATACATTGAGAGGGTGTAAAATGTGCACTTGCCACTAGCCAGTGACAATTGACTCTTGGCGAGCAGGAAACTGTGTAATTATGTACGTTTAGAATTGGAAGTGGCAAGCGACTTTTTCCGACTGCAACTTGTTCATTTTTCACCCCTTAACGTGAACTTCAATCTCCTCCTAGGACTACAGTTGGGTGAGCTATATATTGTTTTCTAAGACATGCTTACTATTGCTAGTAATTCTCACCTGCAAGTTTATGCCTATTCTAAGATGACTGAAAGGAGCTGATAACACTGAAAAAGATTAAGCTTTTCCGAAAATGCAATGGAGGGCAAAAATGTCTTCAAAGTTAACAGCTGAGCAACTCAAAACACTTTCTGACGAAAATAAAAACCATGCAAGCACTAAGACCGCTCACAAAGAGTTGTGCATCCCTTCAGCTCACATCTCAAAGATCCATTAGGCCCGTACCAAGTCAACAACCCAGATCTATGCCTGCAGAACATCAGTGCAATTCTAACTATCCCTACCTATAATTACCAAGATTGTACCTCAACCGCCTAACATACATCACTTGACTGAAAAATAACCTTAATCGAAAAATAACCTTAATCCAGAGGATCCCGCTCACCTACCGCCTTTCAGGAACTGCGCAGAATTACAAGTAGTCTCATAGCAACTGTCAACTCGTCTAAAGGAGAATGACCACTAACAGAGCAGTCATGGCGCAAAAGCTTTACGCCACACATCCCAGCCATCACACAGGCTATGTAAATGAAACTGAAACATATTTTTTTAAAAAAGCTTCGACACTAAAAAGGAAAACAACTCATAATTCAATTTGCATTCACATTGGAGTCTGTTGTGAAAACACCGCCAAAAAATAATGCTTAAAAAGAGATTGCACTTTTATTACCATGTTGCTCTTACGTAAATTGACTTCAAAGCTCAGTAAGATTTCCACCCCAAACCTCACCCCACGCCCATCTCATCCAATTACTACCTAGACTGCAATCAGACACAGGACATAACAGCACACTGCAGAGTTCTCCATTCTACACATTGGGCCGAACTCTCATCAGAATCTAGGTACATAAAGAAAGCCAACAATCCTTCTTATGGACTGTTAGGCAAGATTACATGCTGTACCCTGTGGGAGACAGCACCAGCCTTGTCTTCTTGGCAATAGTTAACCCAACCTTTGGTATAAGCATGTACTACACAAGTTGGTAGAGTGACTGAGCAGCCAGGCTTATCTCAAGATGGGTCAATGTGAGCTATAGGATTATAACATAGAGATTCACAATGACAGGTATCCAAATAAACACTTACTCTCAAGGTTTCTTGATAAAACAATTATTTATTAATTTAACAGTCAGTTGTATACACCTTCTTTAGAAGGGAGCAAATATATGTAACACAGAAAAATATACTTCAAAATGCACACTCTCTGTTTCTTTAAATCAGTAGACACCCGTTTGGAATGACACACAGACAATTCCTAAACCCTGAGGTGATTTAAATAACTAGGACACTGTGGACATTGATGTATCATTAGCACATTTAGAGCAATACTGAGGTTAATGTCAAAACAGAAAGATGAGGGAATGAAATAATGGTTAACAAATATTCTTAAGCGGGTAAGTACTTTTTGAACCCTCCAATTTAAAGTAAATTAACCCTTTCCCAACTACACAAGTTATCTAATGTGTGACTTTTTTTGAGGGATAATTAAAGCACACAGACAGAGGTAAGAAGAATCTTTCAGGGAGCCAGGATAGCCAATGATAGTTGAGCAAAAGTCTAGCTGAACTGAAGCACTTCTTGAAGGTAGGTAAAACATTTTGCACAATATTTTAGAAGTATTTGTAGAAAATGAAATCACTGTAGGGCTACAAGCTGGGAGACTTGTGAGGGGCAAAGCTGCAAGCAACTCTGCAAAAGCAACCAAGACAAGTCTCAACTGAGAGCTAGCAAGGCTACACAACAAGATGTAAGTATCCCTTGGTTTACAGTACCTTAGGTCTGAAGAAACTGGTTCCAGCTGGCTTCTGTTGCAGGTGTAGTATGTCAGATCCTGTTGTTCCTTGGCCTCAGTCATGGGGACAAGAGGGAGGACATCTGGGGACTCCTGCACTATGATTTGAAGGTCAGCGGCAGCAATGGGCAAACTTCAGATCAGCAGCACCTTGCAGTTTCAGCTTCTCGCAATTAGCACAATAGCATCACAGCGTTTCTCGGATACCTTATGGACTTTACTCGCATCTGGGGTCCAGCTCTCTGTTGAGCTGGCTCACGCTTGGTCAGTCCTTCTTCATGGGAGTCCAGAGGATATTCCTGGAGCTCGAGTTCAACTTAAAAATGATGCATTCGTTACTGGTGTGCCTCTCCCTGGCAATCAGTTCCTGCAGCAGCAATGGAAGTACAGCCAGCTCCCAGAGGATGTCCAGACGAATTTGCTTTTGGGTCGATTGGTCCTACCAACCAAGGGAAGAAGTCGTCCTTTGCAGGGCTTCTCTAATCAAGGCAAATTCCGAGCTTCATCACTACAGCAGGGCTTCACCCGGCAAACCAAAGGTCCAGGAGTTGCAGCAGGCGTCTCTTCCATGTTCTTCTTCGGATTCCTTCGTCCAGTGGTCGCCTCTGCCTTCCAAGCAAAAGACATTTCCTTTTATGCAGGTTTCGCCCATTCATTCGCAGACTAGCTGTCACTCACACATCAGGGTGGCTGTCCTACAAGGACAGCCAGCCGGCCAATCACCTTTGGATCCTTTCCTGTAACCAAGGTGATTAAGCACAGGGAGTTTCGGGCACCTCCCTCACTTCCTGCCCTACCAGACATGCTGGAGCCAAAGGTGGGCTTCAGCAGTGAAAACTGCCAAAGATAAAACAAACAAAGGACCCAAACCTGGTTTGGCACACAGAGTAAATCTCAAGAAGGACCTTTCCAACAAGAAATAGTGAAAAAAGTAGTCTGGGCAATTTTGACAAAAGGGGCTCCCCTGGGTGCTTTACTGCATCTGCAATTGCAGCACGCGGTAGAAACACACATTGGTAGGAACAAGTAAACCACAGCCACCAGTCATTAATTGTAGAAACAGTAACATGACAATGTTACATCAAAAACTAGACAAAGGGGATACTAAGTAAACCCTCCAGCACCCTATTGTAAGATAGTGTGTGCTGGGTCTAGAAAGTTACAAATGTAAGTGAAGTCAATTTCAGTTCACTGCTCTTGGAAACAGTAGTTTAACCAAGAGAAGGTATTTAAACCTTTGGGAAATCTGAGAGACTTCCCTGTGTCACTGCACTAAAGGTGCTGTGTGACACAATGTAAAAAAGATGATGCCTATGGAGTTTGTCAGACTCCAAAAACCAAAAGAAACACAGTGTTCAGATTAAAGAAAAATACATGAGAGAGTGGGAAAAAGGTCTCACTCTCTCCAGGTTAGAAATGAAAAGTCCTAAAGTCCAGCAAAAAGAGCTGGGGGTCTATAAGGTAGAAGGGAATTAGCACATTTCTGGGAATTCTCCCTAACACGGACTAATCACCAATCTTCAACACCATTGCTAATGATATTCTCATTGGATGTGTGCGTTCTGGGAGGGCCCACTCTAGATTTCACTGCTCACACTCTAGGTTGTACTCAAGTCAAAATAAAGTAATTTCACTAGTCAGTAAAGTGTTTCACCAGGGTAAACATTTTGAGTTGCAAGCCACTGACCAGGCATTCAAAAGTCACTCACCCTCCCAATTATCCACACACACAGTACACCATGTCCTACACACCAAGAGTCAATTCTCACAAGCCAAAGACCAGAGCACATTTTGATGCTTGCTTTCACTACTCTTTTTAAAAAGGCCAGAAATGTTTTGCTACCAGGCTTTTTGGTCTTTCAGTTGAATAATTATGAAAATAAGCTATTGACACAGAGACAAAAACAGGTGAACCATTATTATCCTTTAGCATTTAATAAATGTTTCTCTTTATACTTCAAAGACCTAGACACCAATAAATGGCCTAAACCTCTATTACCAAGGCTATTTTCTAGCTCACATTGGTGAGTCTTTGCTCAAACTACCATGTTCAGCAACAGATAGAAAGCATTTGACAACAAAATAGCACATGATCACCAGGTCTTACGAGATGTTATGTTTGGTCACTGCCAGTACACCCTTGTCAGGAACAGTACTGACCACGCCAACATACATATCAACCACCTTATGATCTTACTGAACATAGCATAACATTGTTGCAAGGGTCAATTGCAGCCAGGCTCCTTTGAGAACATTATGTAGACTGCAATCCTTATGCCCCTCAATGAAAAATAATCTGCTCCCACCAATGGCAGAAGACTCTTGGTGAAGTACCAAGGGGCTGATGGCCTGACGAAAGGACAGGGTAGTGAACTGTTAAATGTTAAATGATCCCCTGCCACCTGAATAGGAGAAAATGCCTCTGTTTTGTCCATAATATAGGCGTCCTTGTTCTCCAACTTTACACACCAATATCATGGCCTCAACACATCTCTCAACATGTCAAAACACTCCATCCTGAAGTGGTGCTGCACTATAAACCTGTTCAACTACCAAAGATTAATGACTTGGTGATATCCCTTGTTTTGCCACTACTAAGAACATATTGCTGAAAAATCCCAGGAAATTGAATCAGGTCCTCTCTATCATCTTCATTTGAAACAGATCCCTGATCTCTTCACAAATCCATTAGTTGTTTTCCCTGTAGAAGACTGATGTCTTTGTACTTCTACACCTGCACAGTACAGTCTGGAGTAATGAAATATCTAGAGAAATCAGTTTCTTTTAAAATAATACAACCTTGTCACCTATCTTCTTTCCTGGCGGCACCAGACAATGTGTAACCTATCTGATTAAATTTGTTAGGTCTTCTGAAATCTTTTCTTCTTGAATTTTGAAATTTTTGGGTTAAGAAGAATATTCCGGTTTTCTTGTAGAGCTCCTGGTACTCTCCCTGACTTTGATGTGAGGTCCCTGACTTAGGTGCTCTGTAGCAAATAAAATGACCCCTGTAATCACCAGTCCTGGTAGATACCTGAGCAATACATATTACCCATATTTGGTGAAGAGTTTTTGGAGGCGTATGGAAAACACGTGCCCACCTGCATCATCAGAACATTGGGTCTATTCAAGCCTCCTGGTCCAATTATTCCCCAGCCAGCTTGGCCGCCTGAGCTAATTTTAAGGATTTTTATTTAGGGACCTGAAGTACCCAATCTTGGCAAGTATGCTAATCCTTATAAATCACCTCAGTGATATCCTGAACTTAGCTGGTAAAACATATGACAACCTGGGCATTGATAGTCGGAGTAACTTCCAAACTCAAAGATAGGATCCCACTCCCTTGCAATTAGGATGGCCAAGGGCATTGTAGCAAAAACTGGGGTTACTCAGGTAATCCTGTATCCAGGCAGTCCCTTTATAGGGTCAATTCAATTATCCAAATCCATAAAGGAGAGATCATCCCTATCTTCATCATCCCGTGTTATGAGGGGCAGAGATTTTGGATAAGGATCTCTCGGTGACAGTCCAAGAGCCACTGCTGCTCTCTTGGCCAAAGTGCGAGAGTCTACAGAATGCCCAAATGAGGTCAGCCATAGATTGACCCAAAGATGTTAAAGAAATATGGTTGTCAGGCTAAGGCAAACAACCATAAGTGTCCACACAAATCTGGGTGTTTCTTCTGAGAGGATGCTTCATTCTCAGTGGATTTAAATCCTAAATATTCAGAATTAACCCCTGTTCACTGTTTTCACAGTAGGTCAGTAGTGGTGACCATTTTTTTATTGATTGATTTAGAAATGAAAGACATCCTAGCATTCAGAGACCTATCAACAGCCTTGTAAAAAAATTATTCAAAGAAGTAAATTGAAGCTCTATTGGCTTCATTACAACTTTGCCCGTGTAGAAATAATGTGCTGGTTTTACCGTATACCGGCATGTTTCCACAGGGGCAAAGTACAAGTTTGCCGGTGTGGTGGAGGAAATGCCTCCAGCTGGAATTACCTCCAGCTGGAGGTAATTCTGACACCCTACCTGCAGAAAATAGCCTGTATTACCAGCACCGGTAGTACCAGTGGCAGCAATATCGGCAAATCACCCATGGAGTACTACAGAACTCCATGAAATGGGGATTTACCACCCTTACCTGCACTCATAATCCAGCAGTAATTCCACCAGACTGAGTGCTGGTAATGATAATACAGTTTGCCGGTATCCTGGCGGATTTACCACCAGGATACCGGCAAACCATTGGCTGGTGCACTATTAACGTGCTGATATTACCATATTCCGGCACATCACCACACTGGCCAACTATGAATTGGCCAGTGAGGTGCCTGCTTTACCTCCAGCTAATAGCTGGAGGTAAGTCAGACCCCTTACCGGCAAAAATGGCCTGTATTACTGCTGCCGGTAATGCAGGCAAATCCTGCTATGAAGCCCTATGGGACTCTATTGAATGGGGATTTACCACCGTTGCCAGCACTCATAATCTGGCAGAAATACCACAGGACTGAGTCCCGGTAACGCTAATACAGTTTGGTGGTATTCCGTCGGATTTACCAGCGGGATACCACCAAACTTGTAATGAGGCACATATATGTCTCCTGCCCTTGCTACCACTCCGAATCAACCAACTCTGCTATATTCCAAAAATGGGTAATGACCTGGGGCATGGGCAGGCTTACTCACCCAATCTATGTCTGTCCGTAACCTCACTCAATGGGCTGCTGCCACTTTTAAACCTAACCAGAAATTCTTCATTCTCTCGTGCGCAATGCCCTGAAGTGCATATCAAAAGAATGCCTTAACAGCAGAATGAAGTCCTCAGTGCATACAAAAAAGACAACAAACCCAGCGCCTCCACTTGGTGGAGAATATTCTCTAACAATGTGGCCCATTGCAACCTTACCACATGCAGCGATCCTTACAAAAAGCTCTGTATCCGACAGGGCAACAGGTAGGGGACATGGGATTGCAGTACCATTAGAATGTAGCAAAGAAGAAATACAGTGGTGGGTGGGGGGCGGCCGAACCTACTATGCCTTGTGTGTATTCAGAACGTGCAAGTGCAGCAGGGAAAAGGGCAGTGGAGTAGGTGCTGGTGTGTCAGTGCTCGAGGGTGAGCCACAGATGAAGTGAAAGCTATGATAAGTGCTATGCGGTCAGGAGCCGCGTTGGGTGAAAAAGTGCAAAACTCCAGTGCGTTGGGTGTGCCAAGGCGAGTACTGAAAGTAGACAGACACTACAGAGATTGGGTGTGAGAAGTCAGGGGCCCAGAAGATGCATAAGGGTCCAAGACACCAATCATAGCAACTGTGAGGTTAGCAGATGAGGGAAGATGGGAAAGAGGTGGAAAAGACAAAGGTCTTGAGGAGCTTTCAGAAATTAAGAAGGTCATGTTCAAGACACAGTGGGAGGGGAGGCTGTTCCATGGAAGGGATCAGTAAATAATATGGTGGTTGATCTATGGACATGGAGATTGGACACCAAAAGATGTCTTTGGGGAAGCAGGATTGGAACCTAGGGTGGGATCATAAGAGCATTTGTAGAGATGCCTCATCTTCTTTTCTCAGCATAGGAGTTACAGTGTTATGGATTGGCTGATTATAGCATGCTTCCTATCCCCTTTCACATAAAACCAATCCAGAGCTACTATGAACTGGTGGAATAAGCTGGATATACAGTTAGGACAGTCCTGGTGGGCCATCAGCAAGCTACACCTACTTTCATATCCCTTCAGGATCTCCTGGACTCATGTGCACTTCTGCTTACCCTGAGCCTCCATTACCTAAAACCCCTCCTTGTATGCGGTCCACTTCTGGTCCAATCCTCTCTGGCTGTCAGAAGAGATCATCTGTGGGGCTCAACTTGGCTTTCTGATAGAATTCCCTCAGTGGGAGCTGTGCCTTTTTATCTCTGAGGATACGCACCAATTGGACCTCTCTGAAAAGCCCTTTCTTTAAGGGAAAAATTATTATGAGTCTTACAGAGAACTTGTTGCTGTTTTTCCCTGAGGGAATGTCATGTCTACACGTTTCAAAAGACTCCAGTGAAGGTGGCTGAGCACCTATGGTGTTTATCTGAGAGTTGCAGCACTGACGAGTTGGCTGCAAAAAGGGGCCAGCTCTATTATAATGTGTGGGGATGATATGTGTAGGGTACCTGGAGCAGGTGAAGTGAGCATTTGGATGATAGCGGAGCCTGCATTGGTAACCCGTGCTATAGATTCAAGGAGATCCTACAGCTTGGTGAGGCTCAATCAAGAGAAGAAGATGGTGTGACCCCAGACTACAGAGCTGGGCCAGTGAGCCACCCATAAAAAGATGGCAACGATCAGGACTCACAGTTTACTGCACAGAATGTGCTTATTCAGTATTTTTCGTATGTTTGAAGGACTTTCTCACCAACTTCATTAATGTGCAAAATGGAGCCAAATGCCTACATCGACTATACATTAAAGAGAGACATATTTGAATACACATTACAGTTAAAATAATGATCCATGACCCGGTAGTACAGGCAGTTAGTGCCAGCATGCAATACCAGGGCTAGTAATTGACTGTCATAGTAAACTAAGGTATTTGAAACTGTTTCATAGATTAACCCCGAGTCTCCCTTATTTCGCCATCCTTGCATCTGATGAAATCGGAGGTTTCCTGGCTAGGAAGATGGCTGTTCTTGTATTGAGAAACAAATGGTTACCCAAAATCTGGTATCAAAAATAGGCAAATGTCTGTTTACCATATTATGGTGGAACCTTCTGGCTACTGAGCAAAGCCAGGCTGCATCATTAAAGGGAGAACTGGGTACTTTGTGTGGCAGATGAAACCGTATTGCCAGAGTCCAGTTCCGTAGGTCTGATCTACTGTCTGCAAAGCATAAGTAGCTTTCCTGAATCTGGAGATTCATTGGCATACCAGAGATTGCATATGTGCTTTCAGTGATAGTTTTGTAATCAGGTTGTTCCCAAGTGACTTCACAGAGACTGCCAATAATTAGGTACCGCAAAACTAAGCCTGATCACAAAGCCACGATTAAATAGAAAGACAAATGGATCTTTCTAAGTCTTTAGGGAAGCTCATTTTCGAGTGACCTGAGCATAAAAACTCGACATTAGAGGGTTGTGTCAGGCTTATCACTTTTTTGGATTTGGTGAATTTTTGTGGTGCTTGCATCACAAAATTGCTGAAGCCATTGTTACAGGAGAGAGAAAGATAGAATGGGGATTTTGAACTGAGAATATCTGGTTGGCATAGCAACGAACAATGAGAAGATCCCTAACAATATGTGTGCCTATCAATGGCTTTGTGAGATGCAATTCAGGTGCCAGGTTTCCATTTCCCAGCTGTGCAGTGAGTTCATGTTGGGCTATATTGGGCTATTTTGTTTTGGGTGGGGTTATTGTTAGGCTACTTTTGACTGCAGATCTTTATGTGTCCTCCTGAGGCTTCCTTTCTACACTAACCCACTCACCCCATGCCCACTCTCTCTATGCCCCACCCGCACTTTCTCTACACCCACCTACCCCACCCACATTGCGTGATCTGGTTGGGTTTTGTTTGGGCTATTCTTGGTTACTTTTGTCAAGTCCTCCCGAGGCTGCTTTGTTCTTCATATTTTTTCCCCCAATAAACTACCATCACCCACCCCTCCCCCACTCTCTCTAAGCCCACCCACTCTACCCTCACCCTACCCTCATCCCTCTCAACCTCCACCCATCCAATCCCCACTCTCTCCAACCTCAGCCACCCACCTCCACTCTCTCTACCCCCACTTTCTCTACCACCACCCATCCAATCCACCCACTCTAACCCCACTCTTTGTACCCTCAGATAACCACACACCTATGTTACCCCACTCACTCTACAAACCCACTGACCCATCACCCTTTCTGTCTACCCCCACCCACCCTACCTCCATTCTCTCTACCCCATCCACCCTACCCCCACTCTCTCTACCCCAACCCACCCGACCCCCATTCTCTCTAAAAACACTTTACCCCCACCCACCCTACCTCCACTCTCTCTGTGAAAAACCAAACACACCCAACCTCCACTCTCTACTCCAACCCAGTCTCTCCCCCATCCACCGTATACTCACTCTGTCTACACCAAGATACTCTGTCCATACATTCTCTAGCCCACCCACCCCATCCTCCCTCTACCCTCACCAACCCACTCTACCATTGCTCTCTCTAACCACACCCACTCTACCCCTACTCTCTCTACACCCACCACCCTACCTCCACCCTCTCTACCCGCCCTCACCCACCCTACCTCCACTCTCTCTACACCCACCCAACCAACCTTCACTCTCTCTACCCCCACTCACACCATACCCGCACTCTCCCTACCTGCACTCTCTCTACCCACACCCACCCTACCTCCACCTACTCTACCTCCACACTCTCAACCCCACCCACCCTACCACCACTTTCTATAACCTCACCCGCCCTCTCTATTCTCACCCACCCATACTACCCACACTCTCTAACCCCACCCATCCACCGACTCCCATTCTCTCTACTGCCACCCACCCTACCCCATTCTGTCTACCCCCACCCACTCACTGTATCCTCATTCTCCCTACCACAGCCACCCACCCTTCCCTGTTCTCTCTACCCCCACACCCACACTTCCCCCCTACCTTTACCCCACCAACCCTACCTCCACTCTCTCTACACCCACCCGCCCTACCTTCTTTCTCTCTACACCACCAATCCACTCTATCCCCACTCTATCTATGCCCACCCACTGTACCCCCACTCTCTACCCTCACCCACTTTACCCACACTCTATAACCCCACCCACTCACACTACCCCACTCTCTTTCCCCAACCACTCACCCCAAACCCCTCTCTCTCCACCCCACTCACCATACCCCACTCTCTCTACCTCCACCCACCTTACACCAGTCTCTCTACCCCACCCACCCTGTCCAACTCTCTCAAACCCCAAGGACCCCATCCATCCCCTCTTGCTACCCCCTCCCAACCAATTCTCTCTACAATGCACCCACCCCACTCTCTAACCCATCTCATCCATCCTTTAACACTATTTCCTCATGCTCACCATCAATGGCACACTCACTCAGTCATTTGCTCCTTTGCTCTATTCTTCTTCCTTCTCATTCTCTTGCACACCAGTGTCCCTTATTGCATCCTCCTTTGAAACTGTTCACTGTTCTCCTTGCACCCTGGATCCTATAAATGCAAAATGCAAAGAACAGCAGAAAACACCAAAACTGTTGGCTTTGCCAATGCTTTTTTATGTTACTGAGTGACTTTCTAAAGGTTTGCAGGCAGAGGCGGGCATGGAAGGTAATGACTCTGTCTGCACCAAAATTACATTTTCATGTTTATATACCAAATAGATGTCTGTGGAGTCTGTTTTTACACATGGTAAAAGCAGGCAGATTCATTATAACTGTCTGCCATGCATAATATTGTAGTTGGCATTTGCCCTTTTGAACATTGACGTTTGAAAGCGATACTGCCTGCTTCAGCACTTTTCATTTACACTGTGTGCTGCAATTGTAGAAAATGTCATGGAGGGGGCCCAAGTGCATGCAAAGTCCGAAATAGGGCAGTCCCTTCATGCAATTACCACTTAAGGGAAGCCACAGGTGATGGATGTCTCCAGGATGCAACCGAACTGAATGGGATTTATAAAGTGCAAACCTAGCTGGGAAGCAGCAAACTGCTATACGAATAGGGAGCAGAGGAGCTGTCAGGGGCAGAGGAATTTCAGAGGCGGACAACAGGGTTTAGTGGAGCGATCCGAGTGTCCCACTTCTGATTTTCTTTTTAAATACTTAGTAGGAGCCAATTTACTATTACCAGGCTCTTGATCAGCAACCCTTGCACTGCCTCCGGGCCTACCACACACTTAGGGGCTGTAACTGTAACTCTACAGTCCCTTTTTCTCCTTGCACTACCCAGAGCTGTGCTGCCCTGGCTGCACTTACTCAGGGCATTGCTGCCTTGTTTTCCCCTTGCCTCTCTCTTGCACCCCTCCTTTCTCCTAGCACTTCTCATTCTCACACTTGCACAATCTGAATGGCACAAGGCCCAGTAAGATCGTTTTTCTTGTCCTTCATCTATCTTCCCTCCTTGTCTTGTCGCACCTAGAAACAATTGTGTACAGGCACGTTATAAATGACCTATCATATCATATCAATGATAAAAACTCATTAAAACGTCTATCCCAGGGGCCTTATCAAGCTTTTCCGGGGGCTTAGTGTTGTGAGTTATGTCTCTATGTGTGTGCATGTTTTAAAGTTACTGATGAAAGGTGAACTACAGATTTTACAAGGAAGGAAGGCATAATTGCCATTCTTAGAAAAACAAAAACCTTCCCACATACATTGGAAAGTGTTGCACCTGTAGTTTACCTTTGTGACAAACCCTAATCTGGGAATCGGGGAAATGGAAAGGATTGCATGTAATCAACTTCTTGATACATGGAGATTCCCATGATGACTCAATCATACAGCAGGGGATATCATTATAATTTCCTGGCGAACACTGGCAGAGAATGAGACATGGCCAGGTTCAACTTCACCCATATTCCATGTTTTAATGTTCTTGAATATTATTAGGAGAACCAAGTTAAATTCCACTGCATGATTCCCAACCTTTTACCTGAATGTAGCTGGCAATGCACTGCAGTGGAACGATTCATGGCTGAATTGGTTAATGATAGTCACTGCAAGTGCTATGAAAGCATTGCCATGGCACAACATGCGGTGTAGGAAACATTTTGAAATGTGCTGTGTTGTATAGGGCTGCATAGTAGAATCTATCCTGGTTTCAAAGCGCTTGTGCAACTCAATGTGAGACCTTGGAAGGGTGAATTCACGCGAAGGCTAAGCAAGTTTCAGATATGCATTGTGTGTAGAGATTTCCATCCACCCCCAGCCATATTTCCTCTAGTGCTGTTCCCAATCTTTGCAAAGCTACATTTATGAATACAATGAAATCATAATGTAAAGTGCATGGAGGGGGGTGAAGAAGAAAGCAGTCGATTCGTTGACATTTTGCAAAGTACATTTGTTTTGGTTGCCACTTTGCAGGCAATGTGTTGCTTGCCCTTTCTTCTTAACCCAATTCGTTCTTCTCCACACAATGTAAACAGGTTCTAGTGCACAAGAATGTATGTGATTTCTTTCAGTAATGAGTTTCCTATACAACAGGAATGCTTTTAACGGTGGCCATGATCGTTTTCCTCTAATCTCACCCTTCAGACCAACGAAGAACGGACTAGTTCTCATCAATGCCTTTTGTTTCTAAGATGAAAACCACTTCTCGGGGTGAGCAGTTTGGCTTTGTATGTGTTAGTAAGAAAATTTAACACTGGTGAAGTAACCTGTATTGTCAACAATTACACCATGAAATAAAAGATGTAAACATCAACACCTATATGTATTTACATGCACATCGCCTTTATATGAAACTATTGATCATTTTCGATTTTGATCAAAGAAAAGTAAAATGTGAATTCTCGCACCAAACGCAAAATGAATTAAACGACTTAAAACAATATTGTGCTCTGTTCTGCTGGGAAGCGGTTAAAAGAATATTGGTTAAGTAATGGAAAACCTCCGTTGATCATACTTCATTTAGAAAGTACTTTCTGGACTGCCCTGAATGTATCAATTCTAATAAAAATGTGTTGTATTCCAAATAAAACTACACATTTTATAATCGTACATGCAAGAATCCCACTGTAAGCTATTTTGAATATAATCAACATCTCAAACGGTTTCCCTTACAACAGTGTGTGAAATATGTTAAATGGTTAAATACCACATTAGCTACAATACGAACACTGGCCCTTTTAAGAACACCCAAAGTATGGAAGGAAGCACTGTTGTTAAAACGAGCTCCACCAGCCCTTGTCACAGGTTTGGGATCATGAGCCTATCAGGTGGGAACAGGGACACCACTAACACGTGGGGAGAGGGATTTGGGGGGCAGACGCAGTTACCTCCTCAAGTGCCATGCATGCTATCAATGGTGACACCCTCTGTCGCACACTGCCTTTGAGTACTCTTTCTGGCCAGTGTCCTCCCTTTCCTTGTTTTGGACAACTCCCAGAAGGCACTTGGGAGCAACCTAGAAAGAAAAGACAGGGAATGGCCTGGGAATGCCCTTGCCTAATAGAATTGAGGCACCCAGAACTGGACCTGTCACACCTAAATGGATCCCTGGAGAATGGTGGGGCAACAGAAAATGAAGTAGGTGTGATAAGTGACCGCAGGGGAAAAGGAACGACACATAAGTCCTTCCCAAAACGAATTTGACATCAAACTCACCAGCACAGGATAACAATCACAATAAACTGCGTCTGCGCCCCAAATCTTCCGGAGCAGGAGCTCCAGGTCGTTGCGGGAGCAGCTGATCCTCTTTCCCCAGCAAAGCGGAGTGCACCTGGAGGTATGCTGCCCACCCCCAACAAATAGGCAGCAGCGTCCCAATTTCGGCCACTTTTAGCACGTTATGCGCGGTAGCCGCCGACATTTCTACTATTAACTGTATGCATGTCCCACTTTGCACACAGTTAGCAAATAACCCTTGCTGCCCACTCTGAAGGCCAACGCTTCATGCAACGCCATTTAAAAACACAAGGGGTTTATATTGGCCTCCCGTGTTTCAGGCCTGATGTGCCTTGCCCCATCCACACAGAAAAGAAGAGCCTCCTGCTGATTGGCCCTTGCCCTGCCTACCACAGCCTATCGGAAGCCGGCAGGCGTGAGCCAGCCCTTCCTGGAAAGGCCCTGAGGGTAAGGCTAACAACTGTCCTGAGACTGTCCCGAGCTGACCAGAGCCCAGGGCCTGACCCTCTACCCCTGCGCCTACAGAGAGTGCTGCATGATGGACGCTCTTTTAGAGGTAACTCTTGCTACACACTATAAGCCATACTTGCCCACTCCAACTTCAATAAACACTGAATCAGGCACTCTACGCAGAACATGTATTACTCTAACACTGAGTCCCCTACTCAAACCTGCTCTTCTTGGGTAACAAAATGATGTGTAAACCCATGTGATTTTTGCTAGTTCTGTAATTTTCGCATTTAGGTGAAACACTGCCCCCATTTTAATCAATGCAATCTAGTGTGATTTTTGCTGTTTCTGTGATTTTCGAATTTAGGTGAAACACTGCCCCCATTTTACTAAATGCAATCTAGTGTGAATGTTGCTGTTTCTGTGATTTTCGAATTTAGCTGCCCAAACCTCACGCAGGCCCATCTAGTAACCAGCAGCTAGTAGACACATGTCCGTTGCTCCTTACCCCTACTCACCAGAATGTACCTACCAGGTATCTACTCAGCATTGCTGAGAGTCATTCTCCACCTTATCTACGTATCTGGTCATCTCAGCCCCCCCAGCCCTACGCACATAGATACCACCTCCCCACCCACCATGTACCCTTCTACTCCATGTAGCCTCTCTGCCAGAAACTCCAAACAACGAGCCAGACTACCCAAAATATATGAGCCTAGAGCAAGGGATACTTTACAGACTAAACTGACCAACTGGTCCCTGCCATCACTCGTGGTTACCCCTACCAACAACCGCACAGACCTACCTAAGCTTAGCCGAACTAATACCACAACTAAGCATAAGGTTTGCACATTAACCACCACACCTACTGTTAGTAAAACTACCACCCTGACTATAAAAGGCGCATTAATTAATGCGAGATCTGTAGTAGCACATGCTACAGATATAGCAGACATCATCCTGACAGAAGAACTAGACTTCATAACCATCACTGAGTCCTGACTTCATGCAGCCGCTGGCCCAGCTCTCTCGTTAGCCATCCCTGAGGATTTTACCATCCTCCGAGCGGACAGAACAGAATCTAGAGGCGGAGGACTCGCCATAATCGCCAAAACTCACCTCAATTTTAAACTTGACACCACCAACCATAACGCATCATGTGAATCTCTTACAGCTAAGGTCCCCACCGCCAACTCCCAAACCATTACCCTCCACTTACTTTACAGACCTCCAGGACCTATAGGTTCCTTCGAGGAAGACCTTAATTCTATCCTCTCAAACAACTTAAAAAATACTTCCCAGAGCCTTCTCCTAGGAGATTTGAACCTTGGCTTCAATGACCCCAAAGACCACTAAGCGACCACCATCAACAATACCGTGTTAGAATTAGGCTTCACCCAAAGAGTGTCCACCCCCACTCACAACAAAGGGAGAACCCTCGACTGGATAGCAGACCATAACTTAGTGGCTTCCATTACCGCCATCACCCGGCAACCATGGTCTGACCACCACCTCCTCACTTTTACACTTGAAGCTTCAAGCCCCATCACTAATAACTCATTAGCCATAGCTATCACGACGAGAAGTAAGAAAAACATAACTGTGGAAAAACTCATCTCCCTCATTCTCCCAACCTTGAACCAACTCTCAGCCAACTCCAACACCCACCACCTTGTTGAAAGTTATAACAATAGTATGCGTTCAGCCTTAGACACTATTGCAGCGCTAAAACTGAGAAAACGTAAGCCGATAAAACACCTGAACACCTGGTTCACTGCCCACCTAAAAGCTCCCAGACTAGAGAAACGTAAAAAGGAACAAATTGGGACAATCCCCCATAGACATCAACAAGCTGATCCTTAACAAAATAGTTTCCACTTATAAAAAAGAAACTATCCTTGCCAAACAAGAATCGTACAACCAGAGAATTCTACAAGCTAAATCTAGTACTAAAGAACTGTTTACCATCTTAAAAGAGCTAGAATCACCTATCCTAGCTCCAGACACCTGCATGAAAGATAAACAATGGTGCACCAGTGTCCAAAATGCCCTCTCCAATAAAGTTGCAGGCCTTCAAATCAAAATTAACAACAAGAAAGAGGCATTAACCAACTCCTCTAACTCTAACAACACCCCCCTGTGCCCTACTCATCAGCACCCTATCCCCAACGCACTCACCCGCTTCAGCTTTTCCAAAGTCTCCACACTAGAAGTGGAAAAAATTATACTTAGCCTTAAACCATCAAAATGCCAAGGCGACCTTTGCCCATCACAAATCATCAAAGATGCAGCAAGAGACCTCTCACCATTCATTACCAAACTCATCAATGCCTCTTTCTCATCAGATACTATTCCCAATAACCTCAAAGAATCCTGGGTTCTCCCCTTACTAAAAAAACCTTCCCTAGACCCCTCTATACCCACAAACTACAGACCTATCACCACCGTCCCTTCCTGCTTAAAATCCTAGACAAGACAGCCTATCAACAAATACAAAAATACCTGAAACAAAACCATCTCCTAGGTATCCGGCAATCAGGCTTTAGACCCCAACACGGGACAGAAACTGCTCTCATTGATCTCAAGGCCCATATTGACAATCCGAGAGATAATGGGAAAACTGCCTTACTGCATCTCCTAGACCTCTCAGCAGCATTCGATCTTGTTGATCTCAAAATCCTATGCAACCATTTAGACTCTGCTGCTCACTTCACCCAAGAAGCCATTGGCTGGATTAAGTCATTCCTGAGTAACAGATCCATGCGTGTCTTTTCCACTTCGCCTTCTGCTGACCCCATCCCCATCACATGCGGGGTCCCACAGGGGTCATGTGTCTCCCCCACACCGTACAACGTGTTCACTAAGCCCCTGTTTGACGATCTCGGCGGTCTGGGTATCACCTACACTAACTATGCCGATGATACCCAGATCCTCATCCCGCTGACGGGAGATTACAACACGGATTTGGCCTTGGTGAACAAGGTGTACCTCATCATCCAGGCATGGATGGCTTGCCATAGTCTATGCCTGAATGATGACAAGACAGAACTCATCATCCTGGGATCCACTGTTAGGGAGAATTCTCTGTTTAGGCTGAATTTCCTAACCTAGTGAGTCCACCAGCAGCTTTGCTGGATTTCTGGAGTTTGTTTTTTTCCATCCTGCCAAGAGTGAGACTCTTTTTCTCCCACTCTTGGACATGAATGTGGTTAATTCCTTTGAATGTCAATGTGTTCTATGGGCTATGGGGTCCTTTACTCCATAGGGTCTCATGTGTTTTTCTATGTGCGTTACACCGCACCCTCCGTGCCGTAACACTGGGGCGTCCTAGAGGATCCCCACCATAGACTCCATACCCTGGGACTGACTACTGTCTCCCAGGGCATGTAAAGTCACCATTGGCTTTACTAGACCTAAATTTACTAACAGAACTAGTACAAACCATCCTATTGTGGACGTACTAGTAGGAGTAATTCGATTACCCCTGGGTCTGTTATTCAAGGGGGGCACTGTCCCGTCCCCCCTCGTCGACTTTTGGCTGGTGGCAGTGGAAACTACTTGTTATATTCGACCCCGAATATAACTCTATGGGATTCTTCCCATTGTTGGAGGTTAATACTTTTTCTCGTTAATCTCTAACATCCCACCGGTTTATTTATCTTAAATAAATCTCTCCGTTGGTATTTTCTGCCAGAACTCGGTTTTTAAAATGGCGTCTGTGTTCGTCTCTGTGACTCCTAAACCAAAGGTTGAGCCCTTTGTTCCACTTTTGGCAGGCTTCTGCACAGAGGCCCTCCAAAGTGGTGCCATTCTGTCTGGGTACCACAGGGGGTGTGGGAGGGGTTTTATGCACCCTGGACTGAGTTGCCTTGCCAACTCAAGTCGCACTCTGGTGTGATTGGCCCAAGTGGTGAGCCACCCCGCTCACCACTTAGCGTGTTTTGATTGACAGCTAGGCTGAATGAATGAGGGTTTTCTGCATAAAAGCAGGGATTTTGGGACTGGATCTTCAGAAGTCGCCAGAGGACCTAAGAATCCAACTAGGGTAAAGCTGAGCTGACCTGCAACGACGACACCTCTGGTGGAGCCCTGCTGAACCGACTCACAACTTCCCAACGACAGAGGAGATCTCCGGGCTGGAGAGTCTTCTTCCCTTGACTGGTGGGAACAACCAGTCCCCTTTGCTTTTTCTTCGCTTCCAGGGTGTAGTGGTTGAATTGCCCGTGCTGAGCACCTCGGCAACCGGATAGCCACTAACTCGTACCGCGACCAAAAGGTGGTGCCTTGTGACGGAGCACTCCGCGGCTGGTCTCTTCCCTGGTGGTGCAACGATCTTCAACTTTCCTTCGACGACGAGAGCATCTCTTCTCTTGGCAAAGCCCCGACTTGCCTCCACCACCAGGAACAACTGCCCCCGCCGGAGCTGTCTCTCCACATACAAGGTATCGTGTCCGCCTGGCTTCCCTTGTGACGGTTAGCGTGAGGTGTCTTAATCCTCGCCTCTCCATTGGGTCGCCTCCAAGCCTTCTTAACTTTCTGTTCTGAACTGGTCCAATCTTTCTGTGACAATTTGCCCCAAAGACTCGAAGTGCATTTCCACTGTGATACTTTTTGGGACATATTACCTTGCCTCTCTCCGAGTGGGCCTGGCCTCTGAACTCTGAGTTCTACAGTAGACCCTGCCTTACTTGCCTTGCATTTGTTCGTAAAAGTGTTGGTACCGAGTTGATTTCATACCCTGCCTTTTCTCTCCTGTCCTAACGAATACTAGAGTGCCATCTAGGTTAAAGCATTCACCTCTGTCTGCAAATAAGTGGTGCCGTTGAACCTAGACTTGTCGAACTATTGTTAGGGGGATTGATTTACTTATAGTAATTGTAATTGAAGTTGTTTGCTGTATTAGTGCCAATGTGTTTTTCATAGATATGTTTTTATAAATAAATAACTATATATCTTTACACCAAAGCTCTGTTCCGTGTTTGCTTGTTCTATTGTGTAAATTGCCCTATCTTGTATACTCCACATACTGCCTAACTCTTCTTGAGGGAAGTCTGACTGCTCAGCCACAGCTACCAAGTGAATCTGTGTGGTGCAGACTGCTACCAAGTGGGTTTACTGCCAAACACCTGTAGTCCTAAATCTTTTGCAGTGGTCCCAGAGGGAACTGCACAGGTTTCCACCTAACATCCACCACTAACCTAAACAAATTGGACTGTAAATACACCAGTTTCACCATAGATGGCAACTCTATCAAGGTAGCCAAGGAAGTGAAAACCCTTGGTATTTACCTTGACTCTACCTTCTCCTTCCATAAACTGGTCAGCTCTATGGCCTCCACCATAGCTTACACATGCAAGCTTACAAGATCAGCCAAACCCTTCCAATCTACCCAGAGCTGCATTACTCTAGCCAGAGCCCTTGTACTTTCTAAACTGGATTATTGCAACACCCTCTATGTAGGTGCCAATAAACAGGTTATCAATAAAATCCAGATCCTACAAAATAATGCTCTCAGAGCAGCGCTCGGCTTCCCTAAGAGAGAATACATCTCTAATATTAGGAGAACCCACAATTGGCTCACTACCACTGACAAAATCCTTCTCAAGGTAGCCTCCCTAACTCATAAATGCCTCAACAATGCAGCCCCCATTACCTAGCCGACAGAATGACAAGATACACAGCAAATAGACACACTAGAAATAGCAATGCAAACCTGCCCTCCGTTCCGAGATTCAAGCAAACGAAAATGGGTGGCAACAGCTTCCAGGTGAAAGCAGCCCAACATTGGAATTCCTTACAACCTTCCGTAAAAGCACCGCAAACCTACCACCACTTTAGACGTAATTACATCCAGTGGTTAAAGAACAAATACCAATAACTGACATCTCTGTTATAAATATTGTAAATATGTATAAACTGTAATTGTACTTCACTGCTTCTTTCGCAACTGTATTAACCTATGTACACTTTGTAAATTAATGTACAGCACTGTAACTAAGCTGAGAATATCCTTGTTACGCCTGCGCCCTCATACCTTCTGGTCCGTTGGCCCATATAAATGAATAAACAAACAAACAAACAAACAAAAACTAAATTCCAGCAGAAAGACCATCAGAACCTGCTGCTGCCTCTGCGGACTGTGCTGCCTTTGTGTATGTGTGGCCCAGGAAGGAGATAGGGCTGTCTAGTTCCATTCATATCTGTGGTGCCAGAGAGTCTAGGTGTGGGGCATGAGTAAAACCGTAGTTGTCCCTGATTGGATAACTACTGGCTGTTTGAAAGGTACAGATCCATGTCAACGTTGGGGCTGGAAGTCAGCCGGAATTTTGGACAAGAGAAGGACTCATGCAGCTGATTCTTCAGATCAGCGTTAGAGCCAAGAATCCCTTAAAGATGTAGAACTGACTGAAGACCTGAAGAGGCCTGGTATCCCTTCCTGTGTCTGGTCTGGTGAAGCCCTGATGGATTTCCTGATCTCTGAAGATCCTGAGCGAGCCTTAAGCCCTGGGACTAGTGGGACCAAATAGACTCAATGCCATCTCAAGGATCCAGCTATCCTGAGCCTTCTGAAGAGTCCTTGGACTACCCAGTGGAATGGCCAGCTCTAGTGGGCTACCTCACTACAATTGTTGCTGTTCCACAATTGCATCCAAAACATTGGAAGTCAGCAGCTTGTAGTACAAGTCACCTTCCCACTGATTTTCAGCATTCCAGCATGAAGGGATCTTGATCCTATTCTAGCGAAGCTTCCTCGTCCGCAACTAGAAGAATGCATGCCGCTTTATCTGTGTGGGGGCCATCACCGGAACTTGCCTTCCTGTAAAGTATGCTGAAGAGGCCTGCACTGGTGAATCCTGCATATCTTCTTTGTGTCCTAAGCATTCCATTCCACTGACCTTTGGTCATCGAACCTGGGTAGTATTTTCTGAAAGATAAGAACAACATTAATTATCTCAGTAACACTCGTTGACTATCTTCTTTGAGCTATCACCAACACAAGTAAATTAGAACTCACCTGCAGAGACTACAATCTGGGGTGAAGCATTGTGGGATCTTTGACATTTTGGGCACAAGGCCCTCTTCACATTTGACTTGGTCCCATCCTTACCGCATTCATTTACTTACCTCCTGTGTTGATTAAGTCATTTAAATGCATTTTAAGAACCTATGGTGAAAGTATATATGTTTAGTACTGAGTAGTGTGCGATAATATCACCTGCTAGTGTAATTTTTCAGTGTGTGTAGAAGGCCTAGAATAAATATGTGTATGTTTGTACAGTTTAGTAAGAGATGAGAAAATGGTCATAGTGAGAGGTGAGGAGAGCGTTGTACTGAAAAGAAAAAGATGAGTAGGAGAAAGGCAAGAGGGAAAGGAGATAGAGTGTGCCAAGACTGGAGTGACAGCAGAGGAGCGAGTTAGAGAAGAAGCGAGATAGGAATACGGAAGGGGAGGAGATGATAGAGATATGAGAGTAAAAAGAACAGCGGGAGAAGGAATGGGAAAGACTGGGGTAGAAATAAAGGAGGGGGAATACTAGGAGTAGGAAGGAGTATGAGTGAGTGGAGAAGAGACTGTGAGGAGTACGGTATGTGTTTTGGCACAATAAATCTTAAATATTGCTATTGAGACCTAGGAAATACCTTTGCAGATTTAAGATACTGCTAGGACATCACAGAGGGAGTAAGAATGAGAAGGCTGAGACCTTTAGGCCCTCATCTTCATCAGATTCATAGATAGTAGGGGTTACCGAGCACTAGCCAATCTAACCTGAGGTTAGGGGCACCTGGGTTATGGAGATGGGAGCCCATGCGAGATTAGAGAGGGAAGGCCACTAGGATGCCAAAATCTAAAGCAATCCACTGCAGATCTGACTATTTTATTATCTTTCTCATAAAAACCTTGAACTATTTTCGGGACTTTGTGAATTGTTGAGGCCATCTTTGACATCCTTTAACTCTAACCCCGTAGTGGAGAATCATTTTTCATTTTTGTTAAATAAAGTGTAATTCCCAAATATCAAGCAGAGGAAGTCGGGAAATGGAGTCCCCACTATCGCCTGGTGGCATCAGTGATGCACTATGGCAACTGCCAATTTTGGGTGTGGAGCACTTGGCCACACCGCATCAAGAGACTCACACTCAGTCCAGAGGAGGTGGGGACACTGTGTTTGACAAACATGAATACCTGAAATAAAATGTTTGTTAAGACCCAGCCACAACTTCACTGACTAAAGAAACCACCCACATATGCACACCTTCACTGTGGACCCATCCCTAGTGGGAGGTATTAAGGGCATCTATAATGAAGGCCAAAATGAGCATAGGTCTGACATTCTGAGGAAAGAGAACGTGAAAGATTGCCATGGTTAGAGAAAGGAAAGGTTGGGTTAGCAAAGGAGACTGATGGAAAACAGAGGAGCAGAAGGATGGAATAAGATTTGTGGAGGGGTAGGCAGTAAGAGGATGAGCTGGGGAGCTGGTGGAAAAGATAGCGAAAGGAGGAACAAAGGTGCAGAAGGAGGAAGTGGTAGAAGGAGGAACAGAAGGAATGGAGTGACATCTCAGGGGGTGGTGAAATGAGAAAAAGGACACAGGATGAGGGAATAAGATCTGAGAAGGGGGAGTTGGTGAGGTTAGGAATGAAGAGGTTGGAAGAGAGAGCTGGGGAGGATGTGGAGAAGATGATTGGAGGAACAGGAAGGTTACAAATGTACCACAACTCTAAAGGGTCTACGTGAGTCGAGGGATGAGTATGAGCAAGTGGCAGATCTTCAAGGAGGAATATGAATAGTCAATTAACAAAGATAGTGACAGAAGGGAAGCACAAGTAGGCCATTTAGAAACCATCATATTTTGGGCCGATGAAGAGGGTGGGCTGCTGGGAAACAGAGCCATGATACCTGGGAAGAAATATGGCCAAAAGCCCAAGGAACAGACTGAAATACATCTGAGCCTGCCTTGCCTTTGTGAGAAGTTTTGGGCCGTTTGGTCCGGTGGACCTACACGGAGTCAGAGTTCAGAGCTGAGATCTCCATTGTGCCAGCCAGTGAATACCAGGTGAGAACTTGGACATTGAATGGAAAACCAGGACTAGATAATGACTCTGAGGAGACTTTGTGATAGATATTTCTATTGGTTTTGAATAGGCAAACTTGAACCCAGTACTGCCATTTGGACATAAATCAAAGTTGCTGAACTGAAAAAAAAAATGAATTTGTGTGGAGAGCACATGACATATATAAATGAATCATAACCTACAGTTCTTGTCATTGACATTTGCAATATGTTCTAACACTCAATGTGCCCTTAACAATGATTAAAAATCCTGCTCCTCAGCAAGTCACCTTCCACACAGTATTACTTTATTCCCCATCATCAACATGCCTAAAAATGTTGCATTATCTAATGTCCTGCAGTCCAAGCCCTGGATACCATCTCCATTGCACAGTGACATATTGTGCAGAGATTAATCATACTAATGCTTTTATGCCTTACAAAGCCAGATCACTAGTAGTATAGAGAATCTCATGCTGAACTTTGAAAAAAGGGACTAATCTTGTGAGCTGGGATCAAACTTCTACGCCACTGCTCTAACTTCTTTCAATTTTATTTGAAAATGTAAACTGTAATATCATAAAATTGTTTGCAATTAAAATAGAATGTGTAAGTGAGTTCAAACAATTTGATGGACTTGTGCATAATAAACAAAAAAAAGATCATGGGTCACGCTACAGACAGTGGGCCTCACTATAAGTTTGCGGGTCCGTTAACAATGGTACCGGTAAGCTTGCCGGTACCATTGTTACCGGACCGGTAAACTACGAGTTCTGCTTGCGGGTGCCTTCCCGCCTGCCATGTCTGACCCGGCGGGTGCACCGGCACCCACAAACAGAGCATTTCGGATGCGCCGGCACCATCCTGAATGATGCCGGTGCATCTGACTTCCCCATTCCCATTGAGCCCTACGGGTCTCAAATGGGAATGGGGAGAATTTTTTTTCCGGCGGCCGCAAATGGCCAATTACCTGTTAAGGATTTCAATCAGACACACACCCAGGTCTCGTCTAGCATGTAGTGCACAATGAAATACTTATTTATTTGTGTCTATAAGTTCAATATTCTGAATGATATACCACTCATATCACACCCTTCTCAAAATACCCTCCAGGTCACACTGGATCAGGAATCAGCCTAATGGTGACAATACAATTCAGAAAATAAGCAAAGCAATTGAATTCACTTATACTATTGTAGAATAGAAAACACAGGAAAAATAACAGTTTTGGTTTGTGAGCAGATAGCGTTTAGGTTAATATTTCCCACTGCAAAGTTCTTTTAGGTACAAATGAGCAATCCTACACAGATGTCAGTAATCAGCAGGTATTCAGGAATGAAAGACAATGTCTAGGGTTTAAATACAATCTTCCCTCCCCAAACAAGGGAGAAAACCGTTTTGGAAATAGACACTTTTAAAATGACAGGTGAAAATGGCTTTGTGTAACACTGCAAAATGATAAAAAATGCTTAAATGGAGAAACATTCTTAGGAAAGCAAAACACTAACTAGGTCCTAACACACATGAGCTATAATATAAACAACAGCACACACTTTAGATCAGGATGGGAGTTGAGAAACACTTTGAAAGGGAAAAAGAAACATGTAAACTTTTGCTAAAATGTCAATTCGCTGCAAAAGTTCACTATGAAATTTTTGATAAAAAATGGGTAAAATACACTGTTCTGCGATGCATTTTTTGGTTGTGGATGTAGCCAAGGGTCTTAGGTATCAGTGAGAGTAGAAATGTTGTTCTATCTTTAAAATTGAAGAAGTTATGGAGGTTTTAGTGAGAGGCGTTTTTGCAAAATGGGCGCGAAAATTTGACGGAAATTTGGTTTTCAAAATGACAGATTGATTTATTATACTATATTAATGGCTATGAAAAAGAGAATGCCACACATGAATTTCCACAGTTATGTGGCCAGCGTAACCCTTCACGTGGTGTATGCTCTATTTCTTTCTGGGATTTACTTTAGTTACTCAAAATCACTAATGACTTATGGTTTAGCAAAACAATTGAGAAAAAATCAGAGCAAGATTGGTTCTGACAATACTAGGGTTCTGAATTTTAAATATGGGATGGGTTGAGATTTGGGATAAGACAATGCAAATATACTGTGGATCACTGTTCTTCCTATTAATATTTACAGTCCCTTGTAATTAAAATTGGACCGCCGAGGTTCTGGTCATTGGATCGGGTCAGGTCTACCGGCAGCAGGGCACTTCTGGAGGGATTGGATCAGTGGTGCAGTTCTGGTCAATTTGGACTGCACCTCAGACTGGATTTGGATGGGCCCTTCTGGTCACCGGACATGGCAGATTAGCAGGATGCGAGTTTCAGCGGGCAAGCCTTAATGGTAGCAAGCCAGACTGAATCAGAATTAAATCCCCTCCAGTTTGGGATGGTTGAATTTGGGTCAAAGCTAGAAAGAGTCCAGCATTGCTAAAGTCTGGATTCTGCAAAGAAGTCTGGAGTCAGCTGCAAGATGAAGAGTTATGGACAAGATGAAGAAGTCAGGAACAAGATGCTGCGCGGAAATCTGGATGTGTTCAGGAAGCAGTGTGTGTTATGTGTGGTGAAGTTCCTATATTTATACTACCAAGTGACGTCACCAAGTTTATGGTGTGGGCAGAATTTCAAAACACGCCCCCATGGCTGTGCGTGGCCACAGGCACTAATCTTGTTTTGTTTGGCAGTCAGAACAGAGATGTCATCTTTACAATGGGATTTAGGAACGCTCACATTGATTTTGACCCAAACTTAACTTTTGCACAAATGTACATTTTTAAAATGATGACCTCTAATAAAATTGGACACATACATTTCATATGTGATGTGTTAGCTATATCCACATTCAATACCCATCTCTGTGAGAGCTGTCTTTCTCATTCTATAGAATTTTCTCAATTTTAATCATAACAGTCTGGACTAATAACTTCTAATTCATTACAGATCTGGGCGATTATCACTGGATCATGTATATAAAATCTTAGGCTTGCAACATTAATAGTTCTGCTACAATTAACTTTTCCTGTAACTTTGATTCCTTAGATGGTACAGGTGTCATCAATGTCTTCAAAGCAAAAGCCTAAAATTAGGTTAACATCTACTAATTTTCAGATGTATCCCTCTTTAGGTTGTGCAGTTAAAGAGTTTCTAACTTAATCACAAATAAAGATTTAAACACCAAAAATTTCCTTTGAACAGAGTTTTTTTTCTCTCATTTCAACAAACAACAGCTGTCAGATCCCTTTGATCAGGGTGGGGTGTAGAGGGAAGAATCCTGCCCCTCCCCAGCAGAGGTCAATGTTCAGCCTGTCCTTTGTTCTCGGCTCAGTCAAAAGACAAATATCTAATGAAGTCTATTGTGCTCCATATGTGAGAACCTACAGCAGCCATTAGCCTTCTTGTAGCAAGGGAGTGTCAAACTTTCCTAGGCTGGCCACTGGCCAATCAGAATTAAGCAGTTACTTAACTCCAATACTGGGTTGCTTTAAAATTCACAATGCAGGCTTTTCTTTTACACATATAAAAATAAGCACAGTTTGTAAGGGATTTTGACATTTAAAAGAATTAAGCCCTTTACAAACATGCTTTAAATAGGCAAATTCTGCAATTTCATCAGGAAAAAGAAACTTGTTTAAACTGGGTTTGACATCTAATGTTCTTATGTAGCTGCCAGGCAGTGAGGCCTGGATTCGTCTGACTGCACTGGATGATCAGTGGTTCCACCACACTTTACATTTCAATAGTTTACCTGGAAAATGACTGACATTAGTGCCAAAACAGCACTTTGAAAGTTGCACTTGATTGGGAAAACTGGATTTTAGAGGCATTTTCTGATTTTAGCCCACTTCTGTGGCCATGCTTCTTGTGACAGGTAACAGCGCCCACTGGCATTCTCCTGCAGGGAGTTCTGTTTTGACATCAGCTTTGCCTGTGTGTGGCAGAGTGTGTAGCCTTTTGTGATTTATGAACCATGCACAGTTTTGCAGATTTGGCGCACACAGGGGTTAGTGCCTCCATTGTTGGCAGTTTCTTTCCCCCATTGGCAAAGGAATGTAGTAGGATGCATTGGCATGGGCAAACATATCCCACAGAATGATAGTGAATGCTTGTGCGTTCATGTGAATGAGAGAGAGTATGCTGTGCATGACTGAGTGAATGAGAGGGCGAATGAGAGAGTGCAAGTGAATGGTGTGTGAATGTATGGGTATCATGTAGTTGGCAAAGAAATTCATTTCATCGTAATGTATGGAAGAATGTATTTTATTTGTCCATCAATGTATCACACACCATTAAAATCATCTTATTCAGTGAATATAAGGGGTGTTTACAGACTCAATGAAGAACTGTTCTTGTAATAGCTCCAATTGTGTAATGGCCTCGATCACGCAGTTGTACAAAGCTTTTTTCAAATCCCATTCCCTGCACATGGCAGTGATCTTCCCTCCAGGGAATCGTGGGGAAAGCTCCAGACCCCACAGTGGTAGTGGTGTGTAATTGCCTAAAGTAGATAAACTAGCCAAGCCATCTTGGGATCCATTTATATCCTCTACAGAACTAGCATGGCTAGTGTAGTAAGTGGGGAATGGAAGTGGACATGAGGGGACGGGAGAAGATTTCTAATGGTAGGTTCTCTACCACATAAAGATTTAGGAACCCTAAGGCCTATGTTACATCCATGTAAATGTTAACTGAATTACTGGGAGAATCATTATCCCTTTCATGGTTCATTACATCCACTGGCACAATAACAGGACCAGGCTACGGCCCTGCCAGAAATGTCACTTTTAAGCCTACATGTTGGGATAGGTAACATTAATAGAAATAATTGGTTGGACATTTGTCAAGAAGATTAATGAAGCCACTTGGTGGAATCAGTTCTGCCGTATATATAACCTTTAGAAAGTATTATGTCTAAGAGATTTGGTTTCCATAACTACTTAACACCTGAAGCACAGTTCTCCATTGAAAATTTTTTACAGCAGGGCATCACACTGGATTGATGGAAACACTGGAGTGATGGTTAAAGACGGGCTCTAATGTGTTTACTGCATGGTCAATTAGGTGAATGTGAATAATAGTCTGAAATCATTTTTCATAAAATACCTTCATTTGACACTCACATGCTAAGGTACGATCAGTATTTTCCTCTTCACTATGCCTACTCCACCACCCTACCTATCCCTTCTCACATCTTCCTCTCACGTGTAGTTAAGCAGAGTCTTGCAGGGTCATTGATTGTATCAATGAAAATTCACTCAGATTGGATGTTAATGTTAGTTTAGAAGCTATGCCTATTCAATACTCTTTGTATGTTCAATCCTCACCCAAAGAAATCGGTTGTGTCACTGTTACTTGATTGTTCTCACTGACAACACTGTATGTATAATATGGTCAACACTTGTATGTTCACAAACCTTTGAATACAATATGCTGAATAGAAATAATGAATGTAGTTGATGGAGAAATCAAACCCAACTCTGGGGCATGTGACTGTGGTTATCCAAGCGCTTGTTTAAAGTGCTGGGAGAGGACAGTTTTGAAGGAGGTAGCAGCAAACCTCATTCAAGCAACTATCGTCAAGTGGGCTGGTTAAGGAGAAAGGGGTAAGTGGAAGAAGAGCAACATTGGACACAATGCAGCCGGGCCAAGATGAGAAGTACTATGTTGAACAAAGACGACCACCTTAGAACAAGAAAACATACTATTTTGTATGGGGTCATAATTTGTTTGTACTCTTGTTAAATCGACATTTGATTAAGAATGGGCCAGACCATTGACTACTTCTGAACTAGTCCCTAATTAGAATCAGGGGTATAACTTGAATTCAAACTTAATGATAACCCATTTGGCTTTTAGGTCTTGTTATTTGTAACCCAAATATCCTCACCTTTGTTTCCCCCTTTAATATTGTAAGTTCAGGCTTTTTGGTTGTCTAAGTGTATTTCATAAATGCTAAAAACAACACATCATCCAGCTCCACACCAAGGCCGTTGTAGCTCCTTCCTGGTAACTTAACAAGCCATAGAAACAAATTGGTGGTTGAAAGCAAATTAATGACTTCAAGCAAAGGAAAGTTTGCCCACACAAATCTCTTGCATGGTTGCTTCCTATCAGCCACAGTCTTTGGGCAAGGAGGCAAGGTAGGGTTATCTTGATGTTACAGCCTTACTGGGGATGTCTTTCAATCGCTAAGGTACTTTAGGGAGGTCCCCTAATATGGTATCTAACCTGGATCAGTAAACAAAAGTTGGGCTTCAAAAGGGGTTGATTGTGAGCCTTCATCTCAAAGAAAGGTTAAGACCATTGAACAGACAGAAGGTCAACTAATAACCCCTCTGGATTTATGGAAGACCTATCCCCATCTCACTGTCTCAGGGTCTTGGCTGTAGGGCCCACCAGCCAACTCTTTCTCCTCCTCATCATCTTCAACACATCTTCATACCTATGTGTCTTCAGTTTGCTTTCCCCTCCTCTTTTTTGCTAGCCATTGGCTTCTTCTGCACTGCCTTGACAATCTCCCTACTCATGGCTCCCCTTCTGTTCTCGGGTTTTCCTTTTCCCTTCTGTACATTAGGAGTTACCCACATCCACCTTTCCTTTGTCCTCAGCCTGTTTCTTTTACATTACCAGATGTTCCTCCTCTCCACCTTTCCTCTCACCCTTGTTTTCTTCTCTCCTCAAAGCTCTTTTTGATTTTCACTTTGTCCTCTCCTCCAACCTCCCCCAATGTTCATTAATAAAGAATCCAATTCTGTTGCGCTTTCACTATGTTTAATGGTGTTGCCTGGGTCAGTTGGTATAAATAATAACAACATTCACAATTACGATATAAAGTCCTTTACATTAAGTAAAATAATGCTGTCTTTCAGATTTACAATTGAATTCTCTTCATTCAATGTTATCGTGCAGTTTATCTCTTTAGTTTGAAAGATGAATTAACTTCATTCAAATGTTGTCATGCATTGGCTTGCATTTGCTCCTTCGATATTTGGATCATATGTATTTAGTTCATGAGGTTTTAAGTCCTTTAGCAATTGAATTGATAATCATTCAAATGTTGCTTCACTTCTCCTCTATAGAATTTGGTCCTTTGATAATTGAATTGATATTCATTCTGTAATACTCCTTGATGTTTGATTATTCATAAATGATACTCCTTAATGTGTTGTTGTTGCTTCCTTTGTTTCCTTTTCGTTGCTGATTAAGTGACTTTTGTAAATTTTGATACTCCCAGGTTGTCGATGATATTCCTTGCTGTATGGTTTTTTATAGATAATACTCCTGGATGCTTAGTTATTGCTTCCCCTTATTTACTTTGTTATTTATTTCCCAGTTTTGGGTAAGGCTTGTTATTATTGGGTATGTGTTCCCCTTATGTCCTTTTTGTTTTCTCCCCGACGCGTGTTTCCCCGTCTTGTTATGGGCCGGTTCCTCAGGAAGTGCAAAATATTTGTGATAAAGAGATACTGCGGTACTTTCTGAAAAGGGACAATGACCAGGTATTTAGATGTCACTTAGTTATATTAGGTCAGAATTTGACGGGTATATAGACTGAAAAAGGATTGCACTACTTACAACAAATGTTATCTGGAGTATAGGTAATTACTATCCAATCAGGCTGATTCCATCCGTTTAAATATCCATATTTGCCAATTGGTTTAACTTTGTTAACCATTGATGCCATATGTAGGAAGCATTGATAGCTTGAAGACTCTATTCTGTAGAGCAAAATATATCTTGAAAATGTATTGCATTTTACTAACTGTTTTCCTCCCCCCACAAACTCAGAAAAATTCTGTAACACTTTGAAAGAGATATTTGATCATTTTTATTTTTTTATTTTTTTTATTGTTATTTAATCAAAAAATAGATTTTTACAATATTTTTGTTAACTGTTCTTCCAGCTGCTAAAAGTCCATTCATATTTCACATTTTAACATTTTACATTTTACATTTTGTCCATATTCATGTCGAATAGTTTATCATTAATGTGTTCCAAGATCTTTGCGGCCGCAATTTGCCAGCACATTCGATCTCCTCCGATTAGCCTGGACCACCAGATCTCTTCTTCTTGTAGATAATCTATCCCCGCTAGATCTGACAAATATCGGCTTCTTACTTTGTTAAATGCGGGACATGCCATAAGCAAGTGCCTTATGGTTTCTTTTGTTGGCGATGAGTTATTGTTACAGAATCGACATTTGTCCGTTTGCGGTGTTCCTCTGATGTGTAAGATTTCATTGGTTTTGAATAAATTTAGCCGTGCGGGTAGAATTAAGTTTCAAGCTTGTTTGTTTGGGAAAGCCTTTACTATATGTTGTAATTAATTTAGCTTTCTCGTATTTGGTGGCAAGTGCGCGGTTAACTTTAACTTTGCTACGGCGTTAGATGTCTTTATCCAGTCGGCATCTTTGAGGGGCCGATTCATGGAACAAACATGCGCCGAAAATATACGCGCAAGCAGGCGCAAGCGGAAAAAAACAGGCGCACGCGCACGCGTGCGATTCATGGAAGTCCCTGCGCGTGTCTTCCTCGGGATGTGCGCCAAACCCGTGCATGGCGCACACGTCACTGCAACATCCCGAAAGACGTGCGCGACGCGCACAGTGAAAGCGCACAACCTCTGCGCATACACTAGAAAGTGGGCGGCACACGGGGAGTAACGCGCGGAATGGGGAACAACTCGCGAAAACAAGGGCGTAACTGGGGATGTACTGCAGGGAAGCAGATGGAACGCCCACACGCACCCGAACCACACGTATTCATGGAATCGAATAGGGCAAAGCCACGCACAGCGAAAGACACGCACAAGCCCAAACACATCCGCCACACGAAGGCAGGCGGTAGCGTCCGTGCGCATTACAAAAGTGGCAACATACAGCAATAGTGCCTGTGCGAGCAGGGTACGCGTATCTCAGGGGTGCGCGGGAAGTTCCACACACGATTCCATCAGGGTACGTGTATTTCGGGGTGCACGTGAAGTTCCACACGCGATTCCATCAGGGTACGTGTTTTTCGGGGTGCGCGTGAAGTTCCACACGCGATTCCTTCAGGGTATGTCTATTTCGGGGTGCGCGTGAAGTTCCACACGCGATATCAGCAGGGTACGTGTATTTCAGGGTGCAGGGGAAGTCACACACGCGATTCCAGCAGGGTATGTGTATTTCAGGGGTGCGCGGGAATTTCCACACGCGATTGGGCCCGTGCGAGCAGGGTACGCGTATCTCAGGGGTGCTCGGGAAGTTCCACACGCGATTCCATCAGGGTGCGTGTATTTCGGGGTGCGCGTGAAGTTCCACACGCGATTCCATCAGGGTACGTGTATTTCGGGGTGCGCGTGAAGTTCCACACGCGATATCAGCAGGGTACGTGTATTTCAGGGTGCAGGGGAAGTCACACACGCGATTCCAGCAGGGTACGTGTATTTCAGGGGTGCGCGGGAATTTCCACACGCGATTGTGCCCGTGCGAGCAGGGTACGGGTATCTCAGGGGTGCGCGGGAAGTTCCACACGCGATTCCATCAGGGTACGTGTATTTCGGGGTGCGCGTGAAGTTCCACACGCGATTCCATCAGGGTACGTGTATTTCGGGGTGCGCGTGAAGTTCCACACGCGATATCAGCAGGGTACGTGTATTTCAGGGTGCAGGGGAAGTCACACACGCGATTTCTGCAGGGTACGTGTATTTCAGGGGTGCGTGTGAAGTTCCACACGCGATATCAGCAGGGTACGTGTATTTCGGGGTGCGGGGGAAGTTACACACGCGAAATCAGCAGGGTACGTGTATTCCAGGGGTGCGCGGGAAGTTCCACACGCGATTCCATCAGGGCACGTGTATTTCGGGGTGCGGGGGAAGTTCGACACGTGATTCCATCAGGGTACGTGTATTACAGGGGTGCGCGGGGAGCACCACACGTGAATTGCACGTGTGGGCCCTCCCAGGTGTTCCCTCTACACCCTCCACGGCACCTGCAGGTGGCTCACACCACAGGGGCCTACCCTGCACATGTCCTGCAGGCACCCCATCCACCATGGCCATGCCCCAGCCAACCCACATGTCAACTTGCACTACTGCCCACCAACGCATGTCCCCCTGCACACCCAGCCACCAGGGGCACCAACCACCAGGCCCCCACCCATGTCTCCCACCACCCCCACCCCCCCAGTCACCAGGGGCAGCCTCCACCAGGCCCCCACCCATGTCTCCCACCACCCCCACCCCCCCAGTCACCAGGGGCAGCCTCCACCAGGCCCCCACCCATGTCTCCCACCACCCCCACCCCCCAGCAGTGCAAGGGCACCCACCACCAGGCCCCCACCAATGTCTCCCACCACCCCCACCCCCCAGCCACCAGGGGCACCAACCACCAGGCCCCCACCCATGTCTCCCACCACCCCCACCCCCCCAGTCACCAGGGGCAGCCTCCACCAGGCCCCCACCCATGTCTCCCACCACCCCCACCCCCCCAGTCACCAGGGGCAGCCTCCACCAGGCCCCCACCCATGTCTCCCACCACCCCCACCCCCCAGCAGTGCAGGGGCACCCACCACCAGGCCCCCACCCATGTCTCCCAGCACCCCCAGCCACCAGGGGCAGCCTCCACCAGGCCCCCACCCATGTCTATCAGCACCCACACCCCCCAGCAGTGCAGGGGCACCCACCACCAGGCCCCCACCAATGTCTCCCAGCAGCCCCACCCCCCAGCCACCAGGGGCACCAACCACCAGGCCCCCACCCATGTCTCCCACCACCCCCACCCCCCAGTCACCAGGGGCAGCCTCCACCAGGCCCCACCCATGTCTGCCACCACCCCACCCCCCAGCTTACCAGGGGCAGCCTCCACCAGGCCCCCACCCATGTCTCCCAGCACCCACACCCCCCAGCAGTGCAGGGGCACCCACCACCGGGCCCCCACCCATGTCTCCCACCACCCCCACCCCCCCAGTCACCAGGGGCACCAACCACCAGGCCCCCACCCATGTCTCCCACCACCCCCACCCCCCCAGTCACCAGGGGCAGCCTCCACCAGGCCCCCACCCATGTCTCCCACCACCCCCACCCCCCAGCCTACCAGGGGCAGCCTCCACCAGGCCCCACCCATGTCTCCCAGCACCCACACCCCCCAGCAGTGCAGGGGCAGCCTCCACCAGGCCCCCATCCATGTCTCCCACCACCCCCACCCACCAGCCACCAGGGGCAGCCTCCACCAGGCCCCCACCCATGTCTCCCAGCACCCCTACCCCCCAGCACTGTGGGGCACCTGCCAGCAGGCCCCCACCCATGTCTCCCACCACCCCCACCCCCCAGCCACCAGGGGCAGCCTCCACCAGGCCCCCACCCATGTCTCCCAGCACCCCCACCCCCCAGCACTGTGGGGCACCTGCCAGCAGGCCCCCACCCATGTGCAACTCATGTACCCCTGCACCCCCACCCCCCAGCACTGTGGGGCACCTGCCAGCAGGCCCCCACCCATGTCCAAATCATGTTCCCCACCACCCCCCAGCACTGTGGGGCACCTGCCACCAGGCCCCACCCATGTCCAGCTCATGTTCCCCACCACCCCCACCCCCCAGCACTGTGGGGCACCTGCCAGCAGGCCCCCACCCATGTCCAACTCATGTTCCCCACCACCCCCACCCCCCCAGTCACCAGGGGCAGCCTCCACCAGGCCCCCACCCATGTCTCCCACCACCCCCACCCCCAGCAGTGCAGGGGGAGCCTCCACCAGGCCCCCACCCATGTCTCCCAGCACCCCCACCCCCCAGCACTGTGGGGCACCTGCCAGCAGGCCCCCACCCATGTGCAACTCATGTACCCCTGCACCCCCACCCCCCAGCACTGTGGGGCACCTGCCAGCAGGCCCCCACCCATGTGCAACTCATGTACCCTGCACCCCCACCCCCCAGCACTGTGGGGCAGCCTCCACCAGGCCCCCACCCATGTCTCCCAGCACCCCCACCCCCCAGCACTGTGGGGCACCTGCCAGCAGGCCCCCACCCATGTCTCCCACCACCCCCACCCCCCAGCCAGCAGGGGCAGCCTCCACCAGGCCCCCACCCATGTCTCCCAGCACCCCCACCCCCCAGCACTGTGGGGCACCTGTCCAGCAGGCCCCCACCTATGTCTCCCACCACCCCAACCCCGCAGCCACCAGGGGCAGCCTCCACCAGGCCCCCACCCATGTCTCCCAGCACCCCCACCCCCCAGCACTGTGGGGCACCTGCCAGCAGGCCCCCACCCATGTGCAACTCATGTACCCCTGCACCCCCACCCCCCAGCACTGTGGGGCACCTGCCACCAGGCCCCCACCCATGTCCAACTCATGTTCCCCACCACCCCCACCCCCCAGCACTGTGGGGCACCTGCCAGCAGGCCCCCACCCATGTCCAACTCATGTTCCCCACCACCCCCACCCCCCCAGTCACCAGGGGCAGCCTCCACCAGCCCCCCGCCCATGTCTCCCACCACCCCCACCACCCAGCAGTGCAGGGGCACCCACCACTAGGCCCCCACCCATGTCTCCCACCACCCCCACCCCCCAGCCAACTGGGGCACCGACCACCAGGCACCCACCCATGTCTCCCACCACCCCCACTGCCCCAGTCACCAGGGGCAGCCTCCACCAGGCCCCCACCCATGTCTCCCACCACCCCCACCCCCCAGCAGTGCAGGGGCAGCCTCCACCAGGCCCCCACCCATGTCTCCCAGCACCCCCACCCCCCAGCACTGTGGGGCACCTGCCAGCAGGCCCCCACCCATGTGCAACTCAAGTACCCCTGCACCCCCACCCCCCAGCACTGTGGGGCACCTGCCACCAGGCCCCCACCCATGTCTCCCACCACCCCCACCCCCCAGCCACCAGGGGCAGCCTCCACCAGGCCCCCACCCATGTCTCCCAGCACCCCCACCCCCCAGCACTGTGGGGCACCTGCCATCAGGCCCCCACCCATGTCTCCCACCACCCCCACCCCCCAGCCACCAGGGGCAGCCTCCACCAGGCCCCCACCCATGTCTCCCAGCACCCCCAGCACTGTGGGGCACCTGCCAGCAGGCCCCCACCCATGTGCAACTCATGTACCCCTGCACCCGCACCCCCCAGCACTGTGGGGCACCTGCCACCAGGCCCCCACCCATGTCCAACTCATGTTCCCCACCACCCCCACCCCCCAGCACTGTGGGGCACCTGCCAGCAGGCCCCCACCCATGTCCAACTCATGTTCCCCACCACCCCCACCCCCCCAGTCACCAGGGGCAGCCTCCACCACGCCCCCACCCATGTCTCCCACCACCCCCACCACCCAGCAGTGCAGGGGCACCCACCACCAGGCCCCCACCCATGTCTCCCACCACCCACACCCCCCCAGTCACCAGGGGCAGCCTCCACCAGGCCCCCACCCATTTCTCCCACCACCCCCACCCCCCAGCACTGTGGGGCACCTGCCAGCAGGCCCCCACCCATGTGCAACTCGTGTACCCCTGCACGCCCACCCCCCAGCACTGTGGGGCACCTGCCACCAGGCCCCCACCCATGTCCAACTCATGTTCCCCACCACCCACACCCCCCAGCACTGTGGGGCACCTGCCACCAGGCCCCCACCCATGTCCAACTCATTTTCCCCACCACCCCCCCCCAGCAGTGCAGGGGCACCCACCACCAGGCCCCCACCCATGTCTCCCACCACCCCCACCCCCCAGCCACAAGGGGCAGCCTCCACCAGGCCCCCACCCATGTCTATCAGCACCCACACCCCCCGCAGTGCAGGGGCACCCACCACCAGGCCCCCACCCATGTCTCCCAGCACCCCCACCCCCCAGCCACCAGGGGCACCAACCACCAGGCCCCCACCCATGTCTCCCACCACCCCCACCCCTCCAGTCACCAGGGGCAGCCTCCACCAGGCCCCCACCCATGTCTCCCACCACCCCCACCACCCAGCCTACCAGGGGCAGCCTCCACCAGGCCCCCACCCATGTCTCCCAGCACCCACACCCCCCAGCAGTGAAGGGGCACCCACCACCAGGCCCCCACCCATGTCTCCCACCACCCCCACCCCCCCAGTCACCAGGGGCACCAACCACCAGGCCCCCACCCATGTCTCCCACCACCCCCACCCCCCCAGTCACCAGGGGCAGCCTCCACCAGGCCCCGACCCATGTCTCCCACCATAACCACCCCCCAGCCTACCAGGGGCAGCCTCCACCAGGCCCCCACCCATGTCTCCCAGCACCACACCCCCCAGCAGTGCAGGGGCAGCCTCCACCAGGCCCCCACCCATGTCTCCCACCACCCCCACCCCCCAGCCACCAGGGGCAGCCTCCACCAGGCCCCCAACCATGTCTCCCAGCACCCCCACCCCCCAGCACTGTGGGGCACCTGCCAGCAGGCCCCCACCCATGTCTCCCACCACCCCCACCCCCCCAGTCACCAGGGGCAGCCTCCACCAGGCCCCGACCCATGTCTCCCACCATCACCACCCCCCAGCCTACCAGGGGCAGCCTCCACCAGGCCCCCACCCATGTCTCCCAGCACCCACACCCCCCAGCAGTGCAGGGGCAGCCTCCACCAGGCCCCCACCCATGTCTCCCACCACCCCCACCCCCCAGCCACCAGGGGCAGCCTCCACCAGGCCCCCACCCATGTCTCCCACCACCCCCACCCCACAGCCAGCAGGGGCAGCCTCCACCAGGCCCCCACCCATGTCTCCCAGCACCCCCACCCCCCAGCACTGTGGGGCACCTACCAGCAGGCCCCCACCCATGTCTCCCACCACCCCCACCCCCCAGCCACCAGGGGCAGCCTCCACCAGGCCCCCACCCATGTCTCCCAGCACCCCCACCCCCCAGCACTGTGGGGCACCTGCCAGCAGGCCCCCACCCATGTGCAACTCATGTACCCCTGCACCCGCACCCCCCAGCACTGTGGGGCACCTGCCACCAGGCCCCCACCCATGTCCAACTCATGTTCCCCACCACCCCCACCCCCCAGCACTGTGGGGCACCTGCCAGCAGGCCCCCACCCATGTCCAACTCATGTTCCCCACCACCCCCACCCCCCCAGTCACCAGGGGCAGCCTCCACCAGGCCCCCACCCATGTCTCCCACCACCCCCACCACCCAGCAGTGCAGGGGCACCCACCACCAGGCCCCCACCCATGTCTCCCACCACCCCCACCCCCCAGCCAACAGGGGCACCGACCACCAGGCCCCCACCCATGTCTCCCACCACCCCCACCCCCCCAGTCACCAGGGGCAGCCTCCACCAGGCCCCCACCCATGTCTCCCACCACCCCCACCCCCCAGCAGTGCAGGGGCAGCCTCCACCAGGCCCCCACCCATGTCTCCAGCACCCCCACCCCCCAGCAGTGCAGGGGCACCTGCCAGCAGGCCCCCACCCATGTGCAACTCATGTACCCCTGCACGCCCACCCCCCAGCACTGTGGGGCACCTGCCACCAGGCCCCCACCCATGTCCAACTCATGTTCCCCACCACCCCCAGCCCCCAGCACTGTGGGGCACCTGCCACCAGGCCCCCACCCATGTCCAACTCATGTTCCCCACCACCCCCCCCAGCAGTGCAGGGGCACCCACCACCAGGCCCCCACCCATGTCTCCCAGCACCCCCACCCCCCAGCCACAAGGGGCAGCCTCCACCAGGCCCCCACCCATGTCTCCCAGCACCCACACCCCCCAGCAGTGCAGGGGCAGCCTCCACCAGGCCCCCACCCATGTCTCCCACCACCCCCACTCCCCAGCCTACCAGGGGCAGCCTCCACCAGGACCCCACCCATGTCTCCCAGCACCCACACCCCCCAGCAGTGCAGGGGCAGCCACCACCAGGCTCCCACCCATATCTCCCACCACCCCCACCCCCCCAGTCACCGGGGGCAGCCTCCACCAGGCCCCGACCCATGTCTCCCACCATCACCACCCCCCAGCCTACCAGGGGCAGCCTCCACCAGGCCCCCACCCATGTCTCCCAGCACCCACACCCCCCAGCAGTGCAGGGGCAGCCTCCACCAGGCCCCCACCCATGTCTCCCACCACCCCCACCCCCCAACCACCAGGGGCAGCCTCCACCAGGCCCCCAACCATGTCTCCCAGCACCCCCACCCCCCAGCACTGTGGGGCACCTGCCAGCAGGCCCCCACCCATGTCTCCCACCACCCCCACCCCCCCAGTCACCAGGGGCAGCCTCCACCAGGCCCTGACCCATGTCTCCCACCATCACCACCCCCCAGCCTACCAGGGGCAGCCTCCACCAGGCCCCCACCCATGTCTCCCAGCACCCACACCCCCCAGCAGTGCAGGGGCAGCCTCCACCAGGCCCCCACCCATGTCTCCCACCACCCCCACCCCCCAGCCACCAGGGGCAGCCTCCACCAGGCCCCCACCCATGTCTCCCACCACCCCCACCCCCCAGCCAGCAGGGGCAGCCTCCACCAGGCCCCCACCCATGTCTCCCAGCACCCCCACCCCCCAGCACTGTGGGGCACCTGCCAGCAGGCCCCCACCCATGTCTCCCACCACCCCCACCACCCAGCCACCAGGGGCAGCCTCCACCAGGCCCCCACCCATGTCTCCCAGCACCCCCACCCCCCAGCACTGTGGTGCACCTGCTTGCAGGCCCCCACCCATGTGCAACTCATGTACCCCTGCACCCCCACCCCCCAGCACTGTGGGGCACCTGCCACCAGGCCCCCACCCATGTCCAACTCATGTTCCCCACCACCCCCACCCCCAGCACTGTGGGGCACCTGCCAGCAGGCCCCCACCCATGTCCAACTCATGTTCCCCACCACCCCCACCCCCCCAGTCACCAGGGGCAGCCTCCACCAGGCCCCCACCCATGTCTCCCACCACCCCCACCACCCAGCAGTGCAGGGGCACCCACCACTAGGCCCCCACCCATGTCTCCCACCACCCCCACCCCCCAGCCAACTGGGGCACCGACCACCAGGCCCCCACCCATGTCTCCCACCACCCCCACTGCCCCAGTCACCAGGGGCAGACTCCACCAGGCCCCCACCCATGTCTCCCACCACCCCCACCCCCCAGCAGTGCAGGGGCAGCCTCCACCAGGCCCCCACCCATGTCTACCAGCACCCCCACCCCCAGCACTGTGGGGCACCTACCAGCAGGCCCCCACCCATGTGCAACTTATGTACCCCTGCACCCCCACCCCCCAGCACTGTGGGGCACCTGCCACCAGGCCCCCACCCATGTCTCCCAGCACCCCCACCCCCCAGCACTGTGGGGCACCTACCAGCAGGCCCCCACCCATGTGCAACTTATGTACCCCTGCACCCCCACCCCCCAGCACTGTGGGGCACCTGCCACCAGGCCCCCACCCATGTCTCCCACCACCCCCACCCCCCAGCCACCAGGGGCAGCCTCCACCAGGCCCCCACCCATGTCTCCCAGCAACCCCACCCCCCAGCACTGTGGGGCACCTGCCAGCAGGCCCCCACCCATGTCTCCCACCACCCCCACCCCCCAGCCACCAGGGGCAGCCTCCACCAGGCCCCCACCCATGTCTCCCAGCACCCCCACCCCCCAGCACTGTGGGGCACCTGCCAGCAGGCCCCCACCCATGTGCAACTCATGTACCCCTGCACCCCCACCCCCCAGCACTGTGGGGCACCTGCCACCAGGCCCCCACCCATGTCCAACTCATGTTCCCCACCACCCCCACCCCCCAGCACTGTTGGGCACCTGCCAGCAGGCCTCCACCCATGTCCAACTCATGTTCCCCACCACCCCCACCCCCCCAGTCACCAGGGGCAGCCTCCACCAGGCCCCCACCCATGTCTCCCACCACCCCCACCACCCAGCAGTGCAGGGGCACCCACCACCAGGCCCCCACCCATGTCTCCCACCACCCCCACCCCCCACCCAACAGGGGCACCAACCACCAGGCCCCCACCCTTGTCTCCCACCACCCCCACCCCCCCAGTCACCAGGGGCAGCCTCCACCAGGCCCCCACCCATGTCTCCCACCACCCCCACCCCCCAGCAGTGCAGGGGCAGCCTCCACCAGGCCCCCACCCATGTCTCCAGCACCCCCACCCCCCAGCACTGTGGGGCACCTGCCAGCAGGCCCCCACCCATGTGCAACTCATGTACCCCTGCACGCCCACCCCCCAGCACTGTGGGGCACCTGCCACCAGGCCCCCACCCATGTCCAACTCATGTTCCCCACCACCCCCACCCCCCAGCACTGTGGGGCACCTGCCACCAGGCCCCCACCCATGTCCAACTCATGTTCCCCACCACCCCCCCAGCAGTGCAGGGGCACCCACCACCAGGCCCCCACCCATGTCTCCCAGCACCCCCACCCCCCCAGCCTCAAGGGGCAGCCTCCACCAGGCCCCCACCCATGTCTATCAGCACCCACCCCCCCCCGCAGTGCAGGGGCACCCACCACCAGGCCCCCACCCATGTCTCCCAGCACCCCCACCCCCCAGCCACCAGGGGCACCAACCACCAGGCCCCCACCCATGTCTCCCACCACCCCCACCCCCCAGTCACCAGGGGCAGCCTCCACCAGGCCCCCACCCATGTCTCCCACCACCCCAACCCCCCAGCCCACCAGGGGCAGCCTCCACCAGGCCCCCACCCATGTCTCCCAGCACCCACACCCCCAGCAGTGCAGGGGCACCCACCACCAGGCCCCACCCATGTCTCCCACCACCCCCACCCCCCCAGTCACCAGGGGCACCAACCACCAGGCCCCCACCCATGTCTCCCACCACAACCACCCCCCCAGTCACCAGGGGCAGCCTCCACCAGGCCCCGACCCATGTCTCCCACCATCACCACTCCCCAGCCTACCAGGGGCAGCCTCCACCAGGCCCCCACCCATGTCTCCCAGCACCCACACCCCCCAGCAGTGCAGGGGCAGCCTCCACCAGGCCCCCACCCATGTCTCCCACCACCCCCACCCCCCAGCCACCAGGGGCAGCCTCCACCAGGCCCCCAACCATGTCTCCCAGCACCCCCACCGCCCAGCACTGTGGGGCACCTGCCAGCAGGCCCCCACCCATGTCTCCCACCACCCCCACCCCCCAGCCACCAGGGGTAGCCTCCACCAGGCCCCACCCATGTCTCCCAGCACCCCCACCCCCCAGCACTGTGGGGCACCTGCCAACAGGCCCCACCCATGTCTCCCACCACCCCCACCCCCCAGCCACCAGGGGCAGCCTCCACCAGGCCCCCACCCATGTCTCCCAGCAACCCCACCCCCCAGTACTGTGGGGCACCTGCCAGCAGGCCCCCACCCATGTGCAACTCATGTACCCCTGCACCCCCACCCCCCAGCACTGTGGGGCACCTGCCAGCAGGCCCCCACCCATGTCCAACTCATGTTCCCCACCACCCCCACCCCCAGCACTGTGGGGCACCTGCCACCAGGCCCCCACCCATGTCCAACTCATGTTCCCCACCACCCCCACCCCCCAGCACTGTGGGGCACCTGCCAGCAGGCCCCCACCCATGTCCAACTCATGTTCCCCACCACCCCCACCCCCCCAGTCACCAGGGGCAGCCTCCACCAGGCCCCCACCCATGTCTCCCACCACCCCCACCACCCAGCAGTGCAGGGGCACCCACCACCAGGCCCCCACCCATGTCTCCCACCACCCCCACCCCCCAGCCACCAGGGGCACCAACCACCAGGCCCCCACCCATGTCTCCCACCACCCCCACCCCCCAGTCACCAGGGGCAGCCTCCACCAGGCCCCCACCCATGTCTCCCACCACCCCCACCCCCCAGCAGTGCAGGGGCAGCCTCCACCAGGCCCCCACCCATGTCTCCCAGCACCCCCACCCCCCAGCACTGTGGGGCACCTGCCAGCAGGCCCCCACCCATGTGCAACTCATGTACCCCTGCACCCCCACCCCCCAGCACTGTGGGGCACCTGCCACCAGGCCCCCACCCATGTCCAACTCATGTTCCCCACCACCCCCACCCCCCAGCACTGTGGGGCACCTGCCAGCAGGCCCCCACCCATGTCCAACTCATGTTCCCCACCACCCCCACCCCCCATCACTGTGGGGCACCTGCCAGCAGGCCCCCACCCATGTCTCCCACCACCCCCACCCCTCAGCAGTGCAGGGGCAGCCTCCACCAGGCCCCCACCCATGTCTCCCACCACCCCCACCCCCCAGCAGTGCAGGGGCAGCCTCCACCAGGCCCCCACCCATGTCCCCACCACCCCCACCCCCCAGTCACCAGGGGCAGCCTCCACCAGGCCCCCACCCATGTCTCCCACCACCCCCACACCCCCAGTCACCAGGGGCAGCCTCCACCAGGCCACCACCCATGTCTCCCACCACCCCCACCCCCCAGCAGTGCAGGGGCAGCCTCCACCAGGCCCCCACCCATGTCTCCCACCACCCCCACCCCCCAGCAGTGCAGGGGCAGCCTCCACCAGGCCCCCACCCATGTCTCCCACCACCCCCACCCCCCAGCCACCATGGCCAGCCCCCACCAGGCCCCCACTCATGTCCCCTATCACCCCCACCCCCCAGCCACCATGGGCAGCCTCCACCAGGTCCTCACAATCCCCAATCATGTGCGTTATGGTCAGCCTCCACAGCCAAAAAGCCCTACCAAGTAACCCATTCACCCACATGGAAATGGAAATTACATGTTACACCCCCAATGTTCATAAAGCAAATGAACCCATGTCCATCACACACAATGGTTGCAATTGAATGGGAAAACACCCAACATGACATGCATGAAACCAATGAGATGATACCACACAGTGAAGTATGAAAACAAAATTGTATTAAAAAAAAAATAAAATGCAAAAGAAATGAAACAAACTACAATGGCAATGAAAAAAAGATAAGCTGCATGTCCGTTTAAAAAAATAAAAACACCAAATCCTAATCCAAAAAAATGTTGTCCAAAGTCAAATGAAAAATAAAATCAATCCAATGAAGAACTATGTACAAAACTTCCAAGGGTCCATGAGCCCAACTGAACAAAGGAAACCTACAAAAAACCCTAACTAAAATGCAACTATATACAAAAAGTGGAGCGCAGTCCGTCGACTCCAAATCATAAGAACAAACAAAGGAAACCTAAAACTAAAGAACTATATACAAAGGCGGCGGGCAAGTCCAGCGGCTCACTCCGTGGTGTTCCGGGCCAGGGCATCATCGAACTCCTGTTCGATGTCCCGGAGGCGGTCCTGTTCCATGGCACCGAGGGTCCGCAGGGACGATGCCGTGTCCTCCTCCAACCCCCTGCGGATTGCCTCGAGGCACTCGGCCCGCCTCAGGGCCCTCCGCATGGAGTTCTCCGCCCTGACCATTGTGAGCCGCGCCTTTTCCGCCCCGCCGCCGCTCCGCATCTATGGCGTGGCCCAACCGCTGCCACACGGAAGACACTCTCTGTCCTGGGTCCTCCTGCCCTCCGGCCGATGCCTGCCCCTCCGATGTCGAAGGCCCCGAGCCTTCATGGCTCCCACCATGTTGCTGCTGCTGCTCTGCCTCTGCCCGTGCACTGCCTCCTGCTGCCTGCACATCCTCCGCCGGCTGGGGTGCAGTCGTAGATGTGGCCACCCCTGCTGGACGTCCGACTCCCGACTGTGGCAGGGATGCCTCCTCCACCAGCCTGTCCGCACCATCAGAGGCAGCTCCACAGGGCACCCAGGTGACTGATGGGTGGGAAGATGGCACAGAGGACGACTGGCGCGTAGGGGGTCCAGTTGAAGAGGGGGTCGGAGCAAGCCCCATCAGACGGAGGAATCCGGCCTGGGTGACCTGTCCCAGCAGGCTGACGTGGTCAACGAGCCATTCGAGATGACGTGCAGTCTCTCCATGAAAAGACCGCAGGTCACCTCGCATGGCCCGTTGAAGCAACGCCACACCAGCCAGTACAGGCTCAACCCGGACCTGGATAGCCACGTCCGCAGGCAGAGGAAGGCCAGTTGACGTCAGCTCATCCCCTGCCTGAAAACAGGTCTGGACGTAGGCATCCCTGCTGGTGCAAGATGATGCAGGGACAGGATCGGGGACAGGATTGCACACAGGCACCTCCGCGGCAGCCTGTGCTGCCTCCTGTCCCTGGTCCTGCACTGCACCACTAGCACCAGTGGGATCCCTACCTCCAGACCCCGTCTCTGGTGCTTGCACGGCCTCCTCCTCCACCAAACCCCCCACCAACCTGGATGACTCCGTGCCATCTTCCCCTGTTGGGCCCTGTGGGGTCCCAGCTGCCACTTCTGCTGCCGAGGAGTCCAACTCCAACCTCCGCCTCTTGGACCTCCCCCCGGCAGCTGCGGCCAGGGACGCGGCACCAGACTCCTCACTCCCCGACGAGATGACAACACGGGAGGGGAGCCGGGCCTTGCGTCTCCGGCTGGCGGTGGGATCCCCGCCGCTGTGCTCTTCAGCACCTTCTCCGCCCTCTTCATCAGTTGACGCTGCAGACAGGGAGAAACAAAACACAGGCATCAGGGCACTGTACAATGGACACATACACACATGACAGTTGCACATGAGTGGCATTGGCAAACCTCAGACATGTCATCACAATCCCCAACACACATGTCATTACAACTCGCACACATGAGCCATACCACAGCCATATCGCAACTGCCACCACCATCCATACACATACAACAGCATGAGCAGCCAAAGGTGAGCCAGACATCACATGCAACACAGGAAGTGCACCACACATGTACACACACCACCACACTTGCATGCATGTGTACACCTCTGCCAAGTGTCGCACTGTTCAGATGGGCATCCATGTCACATCTGCCAATCAGGCTTCCACATACCGCTGTCACATGCATCCATGTTGCATCACTGTTGCACCCTTGTCAAATACACACACATGCACATGTACACAGTGCTCATACATGCAGCTGAAAACAACATACATGCGTGACATCACGGACATGTCTACTTACATACACATTCATCCAAACATGTGTGCCCACACAACTGCATTTGGCATGCAAGCCTACACACACAAGCACCATCCATGTCTCACACATTACAGCCCTCGCATGTGTCAACCCCACAGCCCTGTACACCCCCACCCATACTCGACCCCATACAAACAGATGTGCAACCTGCACACTACCGAATAATCGCCACATGCACTGCTCACAATCAGGATGCATGTACACTCACCGCTCGACTCCAGACGGGTCTGCTTCTCTAGGACCTGGACGTGGAGCGCTGGGGATATGCGTTCCAGGACCCTCATCTGTTCTTCCGACAAGTGGCCCCGGCGCCCCTTGGCATCCGTTGCCTTCAAGAGGCGGCGGGCCTTGTTCAGGGTCCTGGACCTGAAGTCCTCCCAGCGCTTCCTGACATGTTGTAAGTCGCGGACGGCCACCCCCTACGCGTTGATGGCAGTCACGATGTCAGTCCAGATCCGAGTCCGTCCTTCCTTGTAGGCGCGGGAACTTCCAAAGAGGGCATCATACTGACCCAGGACTTGCTCCACCAGGACACCAACTTCGGTGGCACTGAAGCTGGTGCCCCTCTGCCTCTCTGGCCGGGGGTTGTCAGTGGTCACAGATGGTGTTTGCCCTGACATGACAACCCCGGAGGCAGGAGTGGGTGGGCAACTGGGTCCTGGAGCTGGGCTGTGGAGCGATGGAATCCCAGTCGGGAGTCTTCGGTTCCAGCAGGGGTGGTCACAGCAACAGCACCCCTGGCTGATGTGCAGGCAGCAAATGGCAGTGCACGTGGGCAGCAGGCAGTCAGGCAGCAGCAGATGGCAGGTGGGAGCGTGCTTGGGGCTCTGGGGGGCAGTAGTTCGGCCTTCTGGGCAGGAGCGTGGTCTTCCGTGTGCATACGCATGGCCAGCTTGATACGGAGTGATTTGGCACGTGAAAAATCTGCACGTCAGCGTGTAATTCGAGGAAAGGCCCTTAGCGCGTAAGCGCGTCTGCACGCATACGCATTTTCATTGGACAGAAGGCCCCTCAAGCGCAAGCGCCCCTGTGACGTGACGCGTACAGACGTGCATGCGCATTTCAGCGCGCGTGAAAAACTGCACGTCCGCTTGTAATACGAGGAAAGGGCCCATGCGCGTAAGCGCGTGTGGAAACTGCACGTCCGCGTATAATACGTGGAAAGGGCCCATGCGCGTAAGCGCGTGTGGAAACTGCACGTCCACGTGTAATACGTGGAAAGGGCCATGCGCGTAAGCACGCGTGGAAACTGCACGTCCGCGTGTGATACAGGAAAGGGCCTATGCGCGTAAGTGACGTGACGCGCGCGTGAATTTCCCTCAGCATGGGTTAAAGGTGAGCGGGCCCAGCAGTTCGCTGTACGTGCCTTTCGTGGAGACCGACGTGTGTTGCTGCTTCCTGTTGTTTCGCACTCCATCACAACTTCACAGCTATCAAGGACGTATCTCTTCTTTTGGCGGGGGTATTGGCTACGCGTGTTTTTCTGCATCGCGATAGTCAGACGGTGAGTCACACACGCTCCTTTTCCCACTGCGGGTGCCCCTGTGTATCGCACCCATTTTCGATGTCATAGTAGCCTGCGTGTCCCACGCGTACGCGTTATTCGTGTTACTGGGTGCCACCGCGTACTGCGGGAGGTTGAATCCACGCACGTAGGCTGCAGGGTTGCGTGCACGGTTTTACTGCAGTTTTGGGGTGCCTGAGCGTTGCGTGACCCGTCACCACATCACCGGGGTCACATACAGCCTTGCAGGTGCAGGGGGGCTGTTAACATCTTGCTTCCCACCCCCTTCACCCCAATTGCCCAGCTCCTGCATCTGGCACTGGCACCCATATGACCCGGCATTCCGTTCCATCGACTGCCACGGGCCCAAGGGTGGTGGTAGCTGCAGGTGCAGCTGTGGACACCGCCACCCAGGCTCAGGGTCTGCCAGCGCAGGCTGCGTTGGCACTTGAAGAGCCCTTGGTAGATCTCCAACAGGCCAGGGGGGAAACCATAGGGGCAGGCCGGGCTGCTCAGACCAAGACACGTGTCCCTGGGGCAGTCATGTCATCTGCTGCCCCGAACAGCCGGGTGTTGGCAAGTGCAGGGGCAGATGCACCCAACAGCACCCCGGTTGTGAGTCTGACAACCAGGACCGTTGCGGCCAACCACCCTGCCACAGCTGATGTTGCTGCGCAGGGTCCATTAGTGGGCACCCAGCTGCCACTGACACAAGTCAGGCCTCTGGTCTTCCCTCCACCTGCCACTCCCTTGGCTCAATCCACCGAACCCACTGGCCATGTTGGTCAGGGCGGCATTAGCCAGCCAGGGTCTGCGCCACAGTCCAAGAGGAGGAAGGTTGCACCTGCAGCACAGGCTGGGACCCCACACACAGCCACGACCTCCTGCACGTCGAGGAAGAAGCCTTTCTGTAAGCAGGAACTGGACTTCCTCGTGGACGACGTGCGGGGCCACAGCCGTGACATGCTAGTGGGTGCCAATAGTCAGACCACGGCTGCCCAACGTGACACCCACTGGAAGCATGTTGCGCAACATGTCAGTTCATTCGGCCATGAGGTGCGCACGGCGCAGGAGTGCAAAAAGCGTTGGAATGACATCAAGCGCAGCACTAAGGCCAAGCGTGCCTCAAATTACAACTTGACTCTGGTGACTGGCGGTGGGCCTGCACCAGAGGAGGAAGAACTCACTCCGAATGAGACTCTCGTTGCGGAGTTCATACCACCTGAATTGGTCGAAGGAGTGGGAGAGAAGCTGGACTTTGATGCCCAGTCCAGTGAGTGTTGATGCGTGTTTGTTGAGGACGTGTGTGTTTCACTTGTGGGATGTGTTGTGCATGATTGCTGCTACATGTGACGTGTACATGGTTCTGATGTGTAAGTAATGCAATGCTACCGTCATGCATGTCTCCTCTGCCTGCATGCGGGACTCCATGTAGGCATGCTCCCTTGCCCCTCCTCCGCCACTCTGCACCCCAGTTCCACCTTTGCACTGGTCTGCTCCAATCTTGCCAATGTGTAGTTTCTTGTTCATGTGTCCTGTGTAGATGCTAACTTCCAGCGTAGAATCTGCCAGACATATGCCATGTGGTACAGCCTTAGTACTTGATGCAGGGTATCTCACTTGTACTGTGCATGGGTCAGATGTCCCGCAGGGACATGAGTGCCCATTCATGCTCCATGTGCATTGCACGCATGCCCCTATGTGTCCTTGAATGGATGATCACTGTAATATAAGTCCTTGGTTACATACATTGCCTGCCATCTCATCAGCCTTCCCATGTCAACTGTGGCTCAGTCCTGCTTTGCACACATGTTTAGGCTCTGACAATCTGTGTGGCTCACAGGCCTCAGCCTGTTCAATGGCCAATGACTCTGTCCAACTCTTGTTGTGTCTTCTTCACACGTGGGCGGCCTCCGGAGTTTCCATCATGTGTCCTGCCCACTGTCCCAGCATCATTTGCAGTGTTGTAATTTGAATCACATGAAGCTGTTGATGCCAGTCAACACTGCCTGTCAATACACAGGTGTATGGTCAGCCTTTTGATACCATACTAGGCATCCCTGCTTTGGTACTGGGGTGGAGGGGTGCTTGGCTTCTAGACATGGTACACATTGAATGCACAATGCACGTGATGTCTGATTTTGACATTGCACTGCCTTCACATTTCCTGGCACACACCATGTAGTGCTTGTACATGTAGGTAGTGAGTGGCATACACATTTTCTGCACTGCATAGACCCACTTCCATGGAAACTGCCACCTTTCAACAGGTCTGATCACAGAAGCTATTCAAAGTAGACCCAGCATGCATGCCAGGTCATATGTTGTGTGTCACATGTCTGCCTGATGCCTTTGCTGTTGGTGTGTGTGTGTGTCGTGTGCTTCTGACATGTGTATTGACCTTTTCCTCTCTATTTTTCAGGTGATGACGCAATGGAGGCAGAGGATGGTGTTGTCATGCCAGACACAGGGTTGGTAACGCCACATCAACCCGGCACTAGTGGGGGTCGTGGGGTGGTAGGCCACAAAAACCCCCAAGTGCTACAGTCCATCTTGTCTCTGGCTGCCTATGAGTCCAGCCTTGATGACGACTCTGACGTCTATGTTGAGTTGGATGACCATCAAGTCCATGTGTCAGGGGTGAGTGATTCTGATGTGGACACTCCTCTGTCTGCGACCCCTGACTGAGGGATCAGACAGTCTTGGTGCCTCCGCCCGTGGTAGATCGGGACGCAGGGTCACCCTCCACACCAGTCACTGATGTGCCTGGGACATCACGTCGACGGGGGCATGTAGTCGTGCAGCCGCAGGCGGTGCCAACACAGCGAGGACCCCCGGTCCTTGGGTCCCGTAGGGGTCAAGCCCGGCAACGCGGTCGCCGCGCGCAACCGCTGTATACTGAGTGGGAGCAAGACATGACTGCCAATTCCGAACGGCAGGGGGCAGCAATGGAGAACATCGCTGAGAGCATGGAGCGTGTGGCCCGATCTGTGCTCCCCACTGCTAGGCAGGTGCTTCTCCAGCAGCAGGCGGCACGGTCCACGGCCCGCTCGCTCAGGCTGGGCATGGCGGCCTCAGACAGGGCAAGCCAGGCTGAAATGTCTCTGCATCAAGCAATTGCTGCTCACGCAGAGGCGCACATGGATGCCTTGAGGGAGGAGTATTCTTCCCTCAGATCCACTCTGGGTGTCCTTATGATGTCCCAGAGGCAGCAGGCAGAGGAGAGGTTTGCACAGCTTGAGTGTACCATCTCGGCTGAGCTACAGGCTTGCCGGGAGGTGCAGCGGTTGTCCAGCCAGGCCTTACAGGAGGAACTCCGTGTTACACGTGCTACCTTGCAAGAGGAAGCACGTGTATCACGGGAGGTTCTGCATGCAGACCTACGTCACATCGCCACACAGAACCAGGCTCACCCGTCCGGCAGACTTGCTGCTGACGAGGGGCAAGCTGCGGCTAGGCGTGGCCAGGCTACTGTGCCACGTCCTCCTTTCCAGGATGAGCCAAACTCAGACGACCATCTATCTCCCACATAGGTCGTGCTGTGCAGGCGTTGAGCCCATGGAGGATTTTTTTTTGGCTCAGCATCATCGCATGTGGATGTTGAGCAGCACCCTGTACCTCCCCCCTCCTGGGTGCCTCCCCTCCCCCCCGGGTCGTATGTGGCCATTTTTGATTTTTCTTTTAGTTTAGTTAGTTAAGTTTCTGTTTGATAGTTAGTTTAAATAGGTAATGTAGGTTTTCCATAGTTAGTGTAATTAGTTAATAGTTGATTTAGTTTAAAATTGCTAGTCTATTGTGCTTTCATGTGACGGTGCGGTGCTTTGTGGCTTTTGAAGGCATCCACTGTCTGTTCCAGCTGGGCCCTTCATGGTTGTCTTGTGTATGTGTTTGCTGCTTGGGTTCCTTGACTCACATATGCCACTCCTGCCTCCCTTATACATGGGCTCGCAAGGATGGTTCGGTGTTACAGCATTTTACACAAGGGCATTGGACTGTCATATCTGTGGCATGTCTGGTGCTGTGTGACTTGTGTTGACACCCCTAGTGGGGATGATTTAGGTGTCATTGTCCACTGTTCAGCTTTTGCTAGATGGGGTGTGTCATGATTAATGTGGACATTGATTGCTATGCATTGTGTAGTATGTTTCATTTCTTTCCTGTACATGTGCTCGTTGCAATTCATGCTGTAGATAGTGTTCCACACTTTGTAGGTGAAAGACGGACTGATGGTGTGATTTGTGATGTGACTCTCTGACATGATCAAGTAATGAGATGCCTGATGAGACACACACAGATGACTTTGAAGCATTAATCATGTGTTTCATGCCCTTTCTGCAGGGGGATGAGCCTCCAGAGCACCTTTGCCAGCAGACATGTCCCATTGGACGACGGAATTCTGGACCCGTTTGTTGGTGCCCACATGCACATGTGTGTTGAAGCAGAGGCACAGTGATTGCAGACCCACATCCTAGAACTGCTGACATGTTCCAAGGAACTCCAGGCAAGGTGAGCATCACAGGGGGGCCACGACACAGCAAAGCTTGCACCAGGCGAGTTGCACATGCAGGCTTAGTCACAGCACTGAGGGTGAGCTTAGACGAATATTGGTGTTGAAGCACACAATGCAGCTCAGATGTGTTTGTGGACTGATGGCTGCTGATAGTAGGGTTGTCTGGGACACATGCAGGGGCAGTGGCACATACCCTCCGGTACACCAAGGTCCATTGAGGCACTTGTATCAACCATGTAGCCTTCCGAGACATGGAAAGGGGCAGCTCACAGGGACATGCAGCAAGGGACATACTCGGGTGCAGTGCATGTCTTTTCCACGTACTTCATGATAAATGCACTGCCAACTTTGTTTCGGTCATGGTGGTATGCAACTTGCTCTGTAGTCATGGCTTGCTATATGGGTCTGTCTGCTTACCCAGGGAACATTGCATGTTGTGTGAATTGTGACACATTGGTTATTCCATTTGCCACGCACCCAGCAGCGGCTGCCTTACTGCATTGACTGTGTATGACCCGTCACAGGGGTGATGTTATATATGGGTATGAAGCATCAACCACAGATTGTCTGTTTGTAGAGTAGTCTGTTGCTATGGGGCATGTTTGGTGTTGTGTTTTTGTGAAATTGGTACGTACAGGTTGTTGAATGTGTCTCTCTTTGCAGCATTGCAGTGCTCCTGTAACCGGACCTGAGAGTGCGCAGGCAGGAGGCCAGCACTCAAAACCAGAGCTAAGTGTCTTGTTGTTTTTCTTACAAACTGCTCTGCATAGGCTTGCTGGGGAGTGTACTGATGCATGGATGTATGTGTGGTTCAATTTGGTATGTTTTTTTCTCCCTAATCACCCGTGATCCTATGCAATTTTGAAACCTGTACCCTCTACCCGGTGTTCCTGCTTCCCGTGCCTATCCAAGCAACGTTCCCTGACCCTCTTTCCCCACTGGGGTTGCGGATGCCTGTGTAAGCCCCGAACTTGCAGGCGCCAAAACCCTAGAGGGGGTGGTTGGTTCGTACCACTCCTGAGCCTGGACTACAGAAGGCCATGACAATGATGTCCAAGTCTGTTTGGATTGTGTATGTGTTCATGCAGGTTGTACATTTTCGTGCATTCCCTAGTTTCATGTGTCATTCCTCCTCCCCTCTCCTACCGCTTATTCCAGTCATCCAGTGTGTCAACACCTGTCCCGACTGCATATCCCTGAACCTCCTTCCCCACCAGGGTCTCAGGGGCCTGTGTGAGTTTGACCTTGCAGGCACCCGGGACATGGTGGGGGTGGTTGTTTCGTGACACTCCCGCACCTGTACAGGGGACCTCTGACAGTACACATCCATTCATGGTGCATCATCCTATGTCATGTACCACACATGTCTCACATCCTGTCGTGACATTGTTTTGCTGTGCTACCTTGGTTGTTGCATTATTGTGGTAGTACCTGGCCTTTGTGAGGTACTGCTACGTCAAGTCATCTACTGGAGGGTGTTTGGGCTCGTTTTTATGCCTTGGATTTTGTGATTTCGGAAATGAGTGTGGATTCTGAGGGTTCAGGCATCTTTTTACACACAAGGTGGGAGATGGTGACGAAGGGTAAAGGTGATCCTGTGGCCAGGTGGAATTGAGGTTTGGAGGCTCCATGACCCAGGTGCAGTTGTTCAGTGGGTCATGGTCATTTGTGAGGGAGGGGGGGGGTTGTTGTTGATAGTTGCCTTGCCCTGCAGTGTGATGGGAACTCTGACATAGTAATGGTGGTATCCCATGTACATGTTGTGTTCTGCTGATCAATGCCTGTTCATGTGTTGTGTTTTCCTTTCAGGTGCGAGGGGATAGTTGTGGTTTGACATGCTGGGGTGTACACATGGTGGATGTTCACATGTGATGTGTAGGGAACACTGATGGTCACTTGAGTGCACATGCATATGTGGAGTGCATGTCCTTGCAGAACCACACACTTGCACTCTGATGCACTACATGTACTCCCACCCTTGCATATACACATGTACACTGTTTGCCTTCTGGTGCCCACTGTGTCCCGGCATTACATGTTCTGTGACCGATCATGGATCCAGTACATGCCTAATTTGATGTTTGACGTGGTCTGTCACTTAGATGTGATGCTCAGGGTGTGCATCACACACAATGGCTGTTCACTGTGCTGTGCGCTGAGCAGTGTGATGCAGGAGTAGGACACTGCACACATGAGCTACAGTGTTGATTTTGCAATGCATAATGTGCATGTAGACAGGCATTCATTGTGATGTTACGTCTACGACTGTTGTAATGCATTTGGAAATGACTTATTTTGGGTGTGAGGTTGTTGGTCTGTCATTTCATGTGATTTCGGGTCAGGCAGCAGTGTCCGATGCCACTGTGCATTTAGGACATGGCAATGTGTACCTTATCGTTACTGCATTGGTGTATGGGTATTGCGTGCCATGTCATGTTGATGTTTGGGAGGGTTTGAGTGACATGACATTGATGGCCATGGCCTGGTTTGCAGGTGTGTGTGATGCACACCTTGCATGTCCGTGTCATCCGCTTCTCAGAGCAACTAGCTGGGGGTAGACTTCTCTCCGCAGCAGGGCCCTCCCCCTGGAACAGACTTCCGGCCTGACTTGAACTTGAGGGGAATCATCTCCAGTTCTGGAAGCACCTCAAGACCTTCCTCTTTGCTTCTGCTTACTGTCTGCCTCTCCCTTGCAGAATTCTCCACTGGAACTGCACAGGAGCTGCAACTGGGCCACTCTCACCGACCTCGGTCCGTGGCCCAGCCACTCTCCACTTGCACTGCCTCCCTTACCTTTGTAATTGCCACCAGGCGACCTATGTATTATTTTTTTGGGCTACTTCCCCTGTACTGGACTCCCCCCCCACCCTTCCCCTTGCACTTTTCCCATTCCCCCTACCCCTGCACTTGCACGATCCCAATGACACCTGGCCTAGTAGTACCGTTCTCTGTGTTCCCTTGTTCCCCCATCCCAGCCTCATTGCGCCTTGGAATACTTGTGTATGGCCCATATCATGTCATATGTCATATGTGTGCCTTTTGGTCACACAGGATAGCTTGTGTTTAAGTAGCTAGGGATGCAGACAATGTGGCACTTCCATGGCAACTATCTCAGGGTGGTAAGGTTGTGACAGTTGACTGTCTCTTTGTCATCATCGATTGTCACCTGGTATGTGCCAGGCCTGTGTGCACTCGGCAGGGGTGGGAGTTTAGATGAAAAATGTGGCCACAAGCTGGGTCCGGGATTCCTCGCCACGTGCCCTGTCCCCTCCCATGGGCAGCACCTGTGGTTGGGGATGTGGGGGCACCACCATGTCCACCGGGACGCCCTGCCGTGTTGCAACATTGTGCACGACACATGCTGCCACAATGATCCTGCACACTACTGGTGGTGCATAGAGTAGTTGCCCACCAGAGCGGTCAAGGGAGCGGAAACGTGACTTGAGCACTCCGAATGTGCGCTGCACTATGCCCCTGGTTGCAATATGGGCGGCGTTGTATCTTACCTGGGGTGGTGTGGTTCCGGATTGGCGTCATCATGTGGTTGCTCAGAGGGTAGGCACTGTCCCCTGGGGAGATGATAATAGTTGAGATTATTAGGGTTTGGATATTTGTCTGTGTGTGACTTGCATGCATGTGCAAGGGCATTTGTACTGACCTAGGAGCCATGTGTCGCCATGCTGCCCAGCTTCCAGGGCCCGGCTCAGGGCGGACATTCTGTATATGAAACTGTCATGGGTGGAGCCAGGGTAGTTTGCATAGACAGAGGTGATGATTCCCTTTGCATCACATACCACCTGTACATTGATGGAATGCCAGTGCTTGCGGTTTCGGTAGATGTGCTCAATGGCCCTAGGTGGACGTAGGGCCACATGGGTGCAATCTATGGCACCGAGCACTTTGGGGAAGTGTGCCACCCTGAAAAAATCCAGGACAACGGCCTGCCTTTCTGCGGGTGTTCTGGGCATGTATATGTGCCTGCGGACTGAGGGGCGCGCTGTCATGATTGCCAGTACCTGGTGTAGGCAGCGTGACTGCGTGGCCTGTGAGACCCCCCCCACTATGGCAGTGGTCCGCTGAAATGACCCAGTGGCCAAAAAATGCAGGACATTGAGCAGCTTCTCCAAGGGGCTCAATGCTTGGGAGCAAAGGGTGGGGGATGTGAGGTCATCTTCCCACTCCCTGACCAGGTCTAGGATGATATGGGGTGGAAACCTATACCTGCCATAGACCTGGTCGTCAGGCATCCCAAAAAGGCTTGTCCGTGGTGCGAAAATGCGTGCCGTGGCTATTCTCCTCCTCCTGCGGTGTCCCACGATCAGTGCAGCGACAAATGGGGCATTCATCGTAGCTGTATATACGCGTTTGTTGTTTGCGTGCACTTTTATGCTGTGCGCGGGGACGCTTCCGCCTGCCTTCGTGTGGCAGACGCGTTGACACCTGTGCACGTCTTTTGCCGTGCGCGTGTTTCCCGTATTCGGATACGGTCCGAGTGTCATTGCGTGTGATCGGAGGGGAGTGTGCTACACGCAACTGGCCTGGGTACGTGTGTTTTGGGGTGCGCGGGAAGTTCCACACGCGATTAGCCTGGGTACGTGTGTTTCGGGGTGCCGGGAACTTTCACACGCGATTGGTGGAAATCCACGTGTGTTCTGTCATCACGTGCAATGAGGGAAACACCTGCGCGCGTCACGTCACAGACGCGCTCACGCGCTAAGGGCCTTTGGTCCAATGAAATCGCATATGCGTGCTGCCGTGCATACGCGCATGGGCCCTTTCCTCGTCTTACACGCGGACGTGCAGCTTGCGCTTGAGGGGCCTTCTGTCCAATGAAAATGCGTATGCGTGCAGACGCGCTTACGCGCTAAGGGTCTTTCCTGGAATTACACGCTGGCGTGCAGATTTTTCACGTGCCAAATCACTCCGTATCAAGCTGGCCACGCGTATGCACACGGAAGACCACACTCCTGCCCAGAAGGCCGAACTACTGCCCCCCAGAGCCCCGAGCACGCTCCCACCTGCCATCTGCTGCTGCCTGACTGCCTGCTGCCCACGTGCACTGTCATTTGCTGCCTGCACATCAGCCAGGGGTGCTGTTGCTGTGACCACCCCTGCTGGAACCGAAGACTCCCGACTGGGATTCCATCGCTCCACAGCCCAGCCCCAGGACCCAGTTGCCCACCCACTCCTGCCTCTGGGGTTGTCATGTCGGGGCAAACACCATCTGTGACCACTGACAACCCCCGGCCAGAGAGGCAGAGGGGCACCAGCTTCAGTGCCACCGAAGTTGGTGTCCTGGTGGAGCAAGTCCTGGGGCAGTATTATGCCCTCTTTGGAAGTTCCCGCGCCGACAAGGAAGGACGGACTCGGATCTGGACTGACATCGTGACTGCCATCAATGCGGAGGGGGTGGCAGTCCGCGACTTACAACATGTCAGGAAGCGCTGGGAGGACTTCAGGTCCAGGACTCTGAACAAGGCCCGGCGCCTCTTGAAGGCAGCGGATGCCAAGGGGCGCCGGGGCCACTTGTCGGAAGAACAGATGAGGGTCCTGGAACGCATATCCCCAGCGCTCCACATCCAGGTCCTAGAGAAGCAGACCCGTCTGGAGTCGAGCGGTAAGTGTACATGCATCCTGATTGTGAGCAGTGCGTGTGGTGATTATTCGGTAGTGTGCAGGTTGCACATCTGTTTGTATGGGGTCGAGTATGGGTGGGGGTGTCCAGGGCCGTGGGGCTGACACATGCGAGGGCTGTAATGTGTGAGACATGGATGGTGCTTGTGTGTGTAGGCTTGCATGCCAAATGCAGTTGTGTGGGCACACATGTTTGGATGAATGTGTATGTAAGTAGACATGTCTGTGATGTCACGCATGTATGTTGTTTTCGGCTGCATGTATGAGCACTGTGTACATGTGCATGCGTGTGTATTTGACAAGGGTGCAACAGTGATGCAACATGGATGCATGTGACAGCGGTATGTGGAAGCCTGATTGGCAGATGTGACATGGATCCCCGTCTGAACAGTGCGACACTTGGCAGAGGTGTACACATGCATGCAAGTGTGGTGGTGTGTGTACATGTGTGGTGCAATTCCTGTGTTGCATGTGATGTCTGGCTCACCTTTGGCTGCTCATGCTGTTGTATGTGTATGGATGGTGGTGGCAGTTGCGATATGGCTGTGGTATGGCTCATGTGTGCGAGTTGTAATGACATGTGTGTTGGGGATTGTGATGACATGTCTGAGGTTTGCCAATGCCACTCATGTGCAACTGTCATGTGTGTATGTGTCCATTGTACAGTGCCCTGATGCCTGTGTTTTGTTTCTCCCTGCCTGCAGCGTCAACTGATGAAGAGGGCGGAGAAGGTGCTGTGGAGCACAGCGGCGGGGATCCCACCGCCAGCCGGAGACGCAAGGCCCGGCTCCCCTCCCGTGTTGTCATCTCGTCGGGGAGTGAGGAGTCCGGTGCCGCGTCCCAGGCCGCAGCTGCCGGGGGAGGTCCAAGAGGCAGAGGTTGGAGTTGGACTCCTCGGCAGCAGAAGGGGCAGCTGGGACCCCACAGGGCCCAACAGGGGAAGATGGCACTGAGTCATCCAGGTTGGTGGGGGGTTTGGTGGAGGAGGAGGCCGTGCAAGCACCAGAGACGGGGTCTGGAGGTGGGGATCCCACTGGTGCTAGTGGTGCAGTGCAGGACCTGGGACAGGAGGCAGCACAGGCCTCCGCAGAGGTGCCTGTGTGCAATCCTGTCCCCGATCCTGTCCCTGCATCATCTTGCACCAGCAGGGATGCCTACGTCCAGACCCGTTTTCAGGCAGGGGATGAGCTGACGTCAACTGGCCTTCCTCTGCCTGCGGACGTGGCTATCCAGGTCCGGGTTGAGCCTGTCCTGGCTGGTGTGGCGTTGCGTCAACGGGCCATGCGAGGTGACCTGCAGTCTTTTCATGGAGAGACTGCACGTCATCGCGAATGGCTCGTTGACCACGTCAGCCTGCTGGGATAGGTCATCCAGGCCGGATTCCTCCGTCTGATGGGGCTTGCTCCAACCCCCTCCTCAACTGGACCCCCTACGCGCCAGTCATCCTCTGTGCCAACTTCCCACCCATCAGTCACCTGGGTGCCCTGTGGAGCTGCCTCTGACGGTGCGGCCAGGCTGGTGGAGGAGGCATCCCTGCCACAGTCGGGAGTCAGACGTCCAGCAGGGGTGGCCACATCTACGACTGCACCCCAGCCGGCGGAGGATGTGCAGGCAGCAGGAGGCAGTGCACGGGCAGAGCAGCAGCAGCAACATGGTGGGAGCCATGAAGGCTCGGGGCCTTCGACATCGGAGGGGCAGGCATCGGCCGGAGGGCAGGAGGACCCAGGACAGAGAGTGTCTTCCGTGTGGCAGCGGTTGGGCCACGCCATAGATGCGGAGCGGCGGAGCGGCGGCGGGCGGAAGAGGCGCGGCTCACAATGATCAGGGCGGAGAACTCCATGCGGAGGGCCCTGAGGAGGGCTGAGTGCCTCGAGGCAATCCGCAGAGGGTTGGAGGAGGACACGGCATCGTCCCTGCGGACCCTCGTGGCCATGGAACAGGACCGCCTCCGGGACATCGAACAGGAGTTCGATGATGCCCTGGCCCGGAACACCACGGAGTGAGCCGCTGGACTTGCCCGCCGCCTTTGTATATAGTTCTTTAGTTTTAGGTTTCCTTTGTTTGTTCTTATGATTTGGAGTCGACGGACACTGCTCCACTTTTTGTATATAGTTGCATTTTAGTTAGGGTTTTTTGTAGGTTTCCTTTGTTCAGTTGGGCTCATGGACCCTTGGAAGTTTTGTACATAGTTCTTCATTGGATTGATTTTATTTTTCATTTGACTTTGGACAACATTTTTTTGGATTAGGATTTGGTGTTTTTATTTTTTTAAATGGACATGCAGCTTATCTTTTTTTCATTGCCATTGTAGTTTGTTTCATTTCTTTTGCATTTTTTTTTTTTTTTAATACAATTTTGTTTTCATACTTCACTGTGTGGTATCATCTCATTGGTTTCATGCATGTCATGTTGGGTGTTTTCCCATTCAATTGCAACCATTGTGCGTGACGGACATGGGTTCATTTGCTTTATGAACATTGGGGATGTAACATGTAATTTCCATTTCCATGTGGGTGAATGGGTTACTTGGTAGGGCTTTTTGGCTGTGGAGGCTGACCATAACGCACATGATTGGGGATTGTGAGGACCTGGTGGAGGCTGCCCATGGTGGCTGGGGGTTGGGGGTGATAGGGGACATGAGTGGGGGCCTGGTGGGTGCTGGCCATGGTGGCTGGGGGGTGGGGGTGGTGGGAGACATGGGTGAGGGCCTGGTGGAGGCTGCCCCTGCACTGCTGGGGGGTGGGGGTGGTGGGAGACATGGGTGGGGCCTGCTGGCAGGTGCCCCACAGTGCAGGGGGGTGGGGGTGGTGGGGAACATGAGTTGTACATGGGGGGGCCTGCTGGCAGGTGCCCCACAGTGCTGGGGGGTGGGGGTGGTGGGGAACATGAGTTGGACATGGGTGGGGGCCTGCTGGCAGGTGCCCCACAGTGCTGGGGGGTGAGGGTGCAGGGGTACATGAGATGCACATGGGTGGGGGCCTGCTGGCAGGTGCCCCACAGTGCTGGGGGTGCTGGGAGACATGGGTGGGGGCCTGGTGGAGGCTGCCCCTGGTGGCTGGGGGGTGGGGGTGGTGGGAGACATGGGTGGGGGCCTGGTGGAGGCTGCCCCTGCACTGCTGGGGGGTGGAGGTGGTGGGAGACATGGGTGGGGGCCTGGTGGAGGCTGCCCCTGGTGACTGGGGGGGTGGGGGTGGTGGGAGACATGGGTGGGGGCCTGGAAGTTGGTGCCCCTGGTGGCTGGGGGGTGGGGGTGCTGGGAGACATGGGTGAGGGCCTGGTGGTGGGTGCCCCTGCACTGCTGGGGGGTGGGGGTGGTGGGAGACATGGGTGCGGGCCTGGTGGAGGCTGCCCCTGGTGACTGGGCGGGTGGGGGTGGTGGGAGACATGGGTGGGGGCCTGGTGGTTGGTGCCCCTGGTGGCTGGGGGGTGGGGGTGGTGGGAGACATGTGTGGGGGCCTGGTGGTGGGTGCCCCTGCACTGCTGGGGGGTGGGGGTGGTGGGAGACATGGGTGGGGGCCTGGTGGAGGCTGCCCCTGGTGACTGGGGCGGTGGGGGTGGTGGGAGACATGGGTGGGGGCCTGGTGGTTGGTGCCCCTGGTGGCTGGGGGGTGGGGGTGCTGGGAGACATGGGTGGGGGCCTGGTGGTGGGTGCCCCTGCACTGCTGGGTATGGGGGTGGTGGGAGACATGGGTGGGGGCCTGGTGGAGGCTGCCCCTGGTGACTGGGGGGGTGGGGGTGGTGGGGAACATGAGTTGGACATGGGTGGGGGCCTGCTGGCAGGTGCCTCACAGTGCTGGGGGGTGGGGGTGGTGGGGAACATGAGTTGGAATTGGGTGGGGGCCTGGTGGCAGGTGCCCCACAGTGCTGGGGGGTGGGGGTGGTGGGGAACATGAGTTGGACATGGTTGGAGGCCTGGTGGCAGGTGCCCCACAGTGCTGGGGGGGTGGGGGTGGTGGGGAACATGAGTTGGACATGGGTGGGGGCCTGCTGGCATGTGCCCCACAGTGCTGGGGGGTGGGGGTGGTGGGGAACATGAGTTGGACATGGGTGGGGGCCTGCTGGCAGGTGCCCCTCAGTGCTGGGGGGTGGGGGTGGTGGGGAACATGAGTTGGCCATGGGTGGGGGCCTGGTGGCAGGTGCCCCACAGTGCTGGGGGGTGGGGGTGGTGGGGAACATGAGTTGGACATGGGTGGGGGCCTGCTGGCATGTGCCCCACAGTGCTGGGGGGTGGGGGTGGTGGGGAACATGAGTTGGACATGGGTGGGGGCCTGCTGGCAGGTGCCCCACAGTGCTGGGGGGTGGGGGTGCTGGGAGAGATGGGTGGGGGCCTGGTGGAGGCTGCCCCTGCACTGCTGGGGGGTGGGGGTGATGGGAGACATGGGTGGGGGCCTGGTGGAGGCTGCCCCTGGTGACTGGGGGGTGGGGGTGGTGGGAGACATGGGTGGGGTCCTGGTGGTTGGTGCCCCTGGTGGCTGGGGGTGGGGGTGGTGGGAGACATGGGTGGGGGCCTGGTGGTGGGTGCCCCTGCACTGCTGGGTGGTGGGGGTGGTGGGAGACATGGGTGGGGGCCTGGTGGAGGCTGCCCCTGGTGACTGGGGGGGTGGGGGTGCTGGGTAACATGAGCTGGACATGGGTGGGGGCCTGCTGGCAGGTGCCCCACAGTGCTGGGGGTGGGGGTGGTGGGGAACATGAGTTGGACATGGGTGGGGGCCTGGTGGCAGGTGCCCCACAGTGCTGGGGGGTGGGGGTGGTGGGGAACATGAGTTGGACATGGGTGGGGACCTGGTGGCAGGTGCCCCACAGTGCTGGGGGGTGGGGGTGGTGGGGAACATGAGTTGGACATGGGTGGGGGCCTGCTGGCAGGTGCCCCACAGTGCTGGGGGGTGGGGGTGGTGGGGAACATGAGTTGGATATGGGTGGGGGCCTGCTGGCAGGTGCCCCACAGTGCTGGGGGGTGGGGGTGGTGGGGAACATGAGTTGGACATGGGTGGGGGCCTGCTGGCAGGTGCCCCACAGTGTTGGGGGGTGGGGGTGGTGGGGAACATGAGTTGGTCATGGGTGGGGCCCTGGTGGCAGGTGCCCCACAGTGCTGGGGGGTGGGGGTGCAGGGGTACATGAGTTGCACATGGGTGGGGGCCTGCTGGCAGGTGCCCCACAGTGCTGGGGGGTGGGGGTGCTGGGAGACATGGGTGGGGGCCTGGTGGAGGCTGCCCCTGCACTGCTGGGGGGTGGGGGTGGTGGGAGACATGGGTGGGGGCCTGGTGGAGGCTGCCCCTGGTGACTGGGGGGGTGGGGGTGGTGGGAGACATGGGTGGGGGCCTGGTGGTTGGTGCCCCTGGTGGCTGGGGGGTGGGTAGTGGTGGGAGACATGGGTGTGGGCCTGGTGGTGGGTGCCCCTGCACTGCTGGGTGGTGGGGGTGGTGGGAGACATGGGTGGGGGCCTGGTGGAGGCTGCCCCTGGTGACTGGGGGGGGTGGGGGTGGTGGGGAACATGAGTTGGACATGGGTGGGGGCCTGCTGGTAGGTGCCCCACAGTGCTGGGGGGTGGGGGTGGTGGGGAACATGAGTTGGACATGGGTGGGGGCCTGGTGGCAGGTGCCCCACAGTGCTGGGGGGTGGGGGTGGTGGGGAACATGAGTTGGACATGGGTGGGGGCCTGCTGGCAGGTGCCCCACAGTGCTGGGGGGTGGGGTGGTGGGGAACATGAGTTGGACATGGGTGGGGTCCTGCTGGCAGGTGCCCCACAGTGCTGGGGGGTGGGGGTGGTGGGGAACATGAGTTGGACATGGGTGGGGGCCTGCTGGCAGGTGCCCCACAGTGCTGGGGGGTGGGGGTGCTGGGAGACATGGGTGGGGGCCTGGTGGAGGCTGCCCCTGGTGGCTGGGGGGTGGGGGTGGTGGGAGACATGGGTGGGGGCCTGGTGGAGGCTGCCCCTGGTGACTGGGCGGGTGGGGGTGGTGGGAGACATGGGTGGGTCCCTGGTGGAGGCTGGCCCTGGGGAGTGGGGGGTGGGGGTGGTGGGCGACATGGGTGGGGGCCTGGTGGAGGCTGCCCCTGCACTGCTGGGGGGTGGGGGTGGTGGGCGACATGGGTGGGGGCCTGGTGGAGGCTGCCCCTGCACTGCTGGGGGGTGGGGGTGGTGGGAGACATGGGTGGGGCCTGCTGGCAGGTGCCCCACAGTGCTGGGGGGTGGGGGTGCAGGGGTACATGAGTTGCACATGGGTGGGGGCCTGCTGGCAGGTGCCCCACAGTGCTGGGGGGTGGGGATGGTGGGGAACATGAGTTGGACATGGGTGCGGGCCTGCTGGCAGCTGCCCCACAGTGCTGGGGGTGGAGGTGGTGGGGAACATGAGTTGGACATGGGTGGGGGCCTGCTGGCAGGTGCCCCACAGTGCTGGGGGGGTGGGGGTGCTGGGAGACATGGGTGGGGGCCTGGTGGAGGCTGCCCCTGCACTGCTGGGGGGTGGGGGTGGTGGGAGACATGGGTGGGGCCTGCTGGCAGGTGCCCCACAGTGCTGGGGGGTGGGGGTGCAGGGGTACATGAGTTGCACATGGGTGGGGGCCTGCTGGCAGGTGCCCCACAGTGCTGGGGGGGTGGGGGTGCTGATAGACATGGGTGGGGGCCTGGTGGAGGCTGCCCCTGGTGGCTGGGGGGTGGGGGTGCTGGGAGACATGGGTGGGGGCCTGGTGGTGGGTGCCCCTGCACTGCTGGGGGGTGTGGGTGCTGGGAGACATGGGTGGGGGCCTGGTGGAGGCTTCCTCTGGTGGCTGGAGGGTGGGGGTGCAGGGGGACAAGTGTGGGAGCCTGGTGGAGGCTGCCCCTGGTGACTGGGGCGGTGGGGGTGGTGGGAGACATGGGTGGGGGCCTGGTGGTTGGTGCCCCTGGTGGCTGGGGGGTGGGGGTGCTGGGAGACATGGGTGGGGGCCTGGTGGTGGGTGCCCCTGCACTGCTGGGTATGGGGGTGGTGGGAGACATGGGTTGGGGCCTGGTGGAGGCTGCCCCTGGTGACTGGGGGGGTGGGGGTGGTGGGGAACATGAGTTGGACATGGGTGGGGGCCTGCTGGCAGGTGCCTCACAGTGCTGGGGGGTGGGGGTGGTGGGGAACATGAGTTGGAATTGGGTGGGGGCCTGGTGGCAGGTGCCCCACAGTGCTGGGGGGTGGGGGTGGTGGGGAACATGAGTTGGACATGGGTGGGGGCCTGGTGGCAGGTGCCCCACAGTGCTGGGGGGTGGGGGTGGTGGGGAACATGAGTTGGACATGGGTGGGGGCCTGCTGGCATGTGCCCCACAGTGCTGGGGGGTGGGGGTGGTGGGGAACATGAGTTGGACATGGGTGGGGGCCTGCTGGCAGGTGCCCCACAGTGCTGGGGGGTGGGGGTGGTGGGGAACATGAGTTGGACATGGGTGGGGGCCTGGTGGCAGGTGCCCCACAGTGCTGGGGGGTGGGGGTGCATGGGTACATGAGTTGCACATGGGTGGGGGCCTGCTGGCAGGTGCCCCACAGTGCTGGGGGGTGGGGGTGCTGGGAGAGATGGGTGGGGGCCTGGTGGAGGCTGCCCCTGCACTGCTGGGGGGTGGGGGTGATGGGAGACATGGGTGGGGGCCTGGTGGAGGCTGCCCCTGGTGACTGGGGGGAGGGGGTGGTGGGAGACATGGGTGGGGTCCTGGTGGTTGGTGCCCCTGGTGGCTGGGGGGTGGGGGTGGTGGGAGACATGGGTGGGGGCCTGGTGGTGGGTGCCCCTGCACTGCTGGGTGGTGGGGGTGGTGGGAGACATGGGTGGGGGCCTGGTGGAGGCTGCCCCTGGTGACTGGGGGGGTGGGGGTGCTGGGTAACATGAGCTGGACATGGGTGGGGGCCTGCTGGCAGGTGCCCCACAGTGCTGGGGGTGGGGGTGGTGGGGAACATGAGTTGGACATGGGTGGGGGCCTGGTGGCAGGTGCCCCACAGTGCTGGGGGGTGGGGGGGTGGGGAACATGAGTTGGACATGGGTGGGGACCTGGTGGCAGGTGCCCCACAGTGCTGGGGGGTGGGGGTAGTGGGGAACATGAGTTGGACATGGGTGGGGGCCTGCTGGCAGGTGCCCCACAGTGCTGGGGGGTGGGGGTGGTGGGGAACATGAGTTGGATATGGGTGGGGGCCTGCTGGCAGGTGCCCCACAGTACTGGGGGGTGGGGGTGGTGGGGAACATGAGTTGGACATGGGTGGGGGCCTGCTGGCAGGTGCCCCACAGTGTTGGGGGGTGGGGGTGGTGGGGAACATGAGTTGGTCATGGGTGGGGGCCTGGTGGCAGGTGCCCCACAGTGCTGGGGGGTGGGGGTGCAGGGGTACATGAGTTGCACATGGGTGGGGGCCTGCTGGCAGGTGCCCCACAGTGCTGGGGTACATGAGTTGCACATGGGTGGGGGCCTGCTGGCAGGTGCCCCACAGTGCTGGGGGGTGGGGGTGGTGGGCGACATGGGTGGGGGCCTGGTGGAGGCTGCCCCTGCACTGCAGGGGGTGCAGGGGTACATGAGTTGCACATGAGTGGGGGCCTGCTGGCAGGTGCCCCACAGTGCTGGGGTACATGAGTTGCACATGGGTGGGGGCCTGCTGGCAGGTGCCCCACAGTGCTGGGGGGTGGGGGTGGTGGGGAACATGAGTTGGACATGGGTGGGGGCCTGCTGGCAGGTGCCCCACAGTGCTGGGGGGTGGGGGTGGTGGGGAACATGAGTTGGACATGGGTGGGGGCCTGCTGGCAGGTGCCCCACAGTACTGGGGGCTGGGGGTGGTGGGGAACATGAGTTGGACATGGGTGGGGGCCTGCTGGCAGGTGCCCCACAGTGTTGGGGGGTGGGGGTGGTGGGGAACATGAGTTGGTCATGGGTGGGGGCCTGGTGGCAGGTGCCCCACAGTGCTGGGGGGTGGGGGTGCAGGGGTACATGAGTTGCACATGGGTGGGGGCCTGCTGGCAGGTGCCCCACAGTGCTGGGGGGTGGGGGTGCTGGGAGACATGGGTGGGGGCCTGGTGGAGGCTGCCCCTGCACTGCTGGGGGGTGGGGGTGGTGGGAGACATGGGTGGGGGCCTGGTGGAGGCTGCCCCTGGTGACTGGGGGGGTGGGGATGGTGGGAGATATGGGTGGGGGCCTGGTGGTTGGTGCCCCTGGTGGCTGGGGGGTGGGTAGTGGTGGGAGACATGGGTGTGGGCCTGGTGGTGGGTGCCCCTGCACTGCTGGGTGGTGGGGGTGGTGGGAGACATGGGTGGGTGCCTGGTGGAGGCTGCCCCTGGTGACTGGGGGGGGGTGGGGGTGGTGGGGAACATGAGTTGGACATGGGTGGGGGCCTGCTGGTAGGTGCCCCACAGTGCTGGGGGGTGGGGGTGGTGGGGAACATGAGTTGGACATGGGTGGGGGCCTGGTGGCAGGTGCCCCACAGTGCTGGGGGGTGGGGGTGGTGGGGAACATGAGTTGGACATGGGTGGGGGCCTGCTGGCAGGTGCCACACAGTGCTGGGGGGTGGGGTGGTGGGGAACATGAGTTGGACATGGGTGGGGTCCTGCTGGCAGGTGCCCCACAGTGCTGGGGGGTGGGGGTGGTGGGAACATGAGTTGGACATGGGTGGGGGCCTGCTGGCAGGTGCCCCACAGTGCTGGGGGGTGGGGGTGCTGGGAGACATGGGTGGGGGCCTGGTGGAGGCTGCCCCTGGTGGCTGGGGGGTGGGGGTGGTGGGAGACATGGGTGGGGGCCTGGTGGAGGCTGCCCCTGGTGACTGGGCGGGTGGGGGTGGTGGGAGACATGGGTGGGTCCCTGGTGGAGGCTGGCCCTGGGGAGTGGGGGGTGGGGGTGGTGGTCGACATGGGTGGGGGCCTGGTGGAGGCTGCCCCTGCACTGCTGGGGGGTGGGGGTGGTGGGCGACATGGGTGGGGGCCTGGTGGAGGCTGCCCCTGCACTGCTGGGGGGTGGGGGTGGTGGGAGACATGGGTGGGGCCTGCTGGCAGGTGCCCCACAGTGCTGGGGGGTGGGGGTGCAGGGGTACATGAGTTGCACATGGGTGGGGGCCTGCTGGCAGGTGCCCCACAGTGCTGGGGGGTGGGGGTGGTGGGGAACATGAGTTGGACATGGGTGCGGGCCTGCTGGCAGCTGCCCCACAGTGCTGGGGGGTGGGGGTGGTGGGGAACATGAGTTGGACATGGGTGGGGGCCTGCTGGCAGGTGCCCCACAGTGCTGGGGGGTGGGGGTGCTGGGAGACATGGGTGGGGGCCTGGTGGAGGCTGCCCCTGCACTGCTGGGGGGTGGGGGTGGTGGGAGACATGGGTGGGGCCTGCTGGCAGGTGCCCCACAGTGCTGGGGGGTGGGGGTGCAGGGGTACATGAGTTGCACATGGGTGGAGGCCTGCTGGCAGGTGCCCCACAGTGCTGGGGGGGTGGGGGTGCTGATAGACATGGGTGGGGGCCTGGTGGAGGCTGCCCCTGGTGGCTGGGGGGTGGGGGTGCTGGGAGACATGGGTGGGGGCCTGGTGGTGGGTGCCCCTGCACTGCTGGGGGGTGTGGGTGCTGGGAGACATGGGTGGGGGCCTGGTGGAGGCTTCCTCTGGTGGCTGGAGGGTGGGGGTGCAGGGGGACAAGTGTGGGAGCCTGGTGGAGGCTGCCCCTGCACTGCTGGGTGGTGGGGGTGGTGGGAGACATGAGTGGGGGCATGGTGGAGGCTGCCCCTGCACTGCTGGGGGGTGGGGGTGGTGGGAGACATGGGTAGGGCCTGCTGGCAGGTGCCCCACAGTGCTGGGGGGTGGGGGTGCAGGGGTACATGAGTTGCACATGGGTGGGGGCCTGCTGGCAGGTGCCCCACAGTGCTGGGGGGTGGGGGTGCTGATAGACATGGGTGGGGGCCTGGTGGAGGCTGCCCCTGGTGGCTGGGGAGTGGGGGTGCTGGGAGACATGGGTGGGGGCCTGGTGGTGGGTGCCCCTGCACTGCTGGGGGGTGTGGGTGCTGGGAGACATGGGTGGGGGCCTGGTGGAGGCTTCCTCTGGTGGCTGGAGGGTGGGGGTGCAGGGGGACAAGTGTGGGAGCCTGGTGGAGGCTGCCCCTGCACTGCTGGGTGGTGGGGGTGGTGGGAGACATGAGTGGGGGCCTGGTGGAGGCTGCCCCTGCACTGCTGGGGGGTGGGGGTGGTGGGAGACATGGGTGGGGGCCTGGTGGTGGGTGCCCCACAGTGCTGGGGGGTGGGGGTGCAGGGGTACATGAGTTGCACATGGGTGGGGGCCTGCTGGCAGGTGCCCCACAGTGCTGGGGGGTGGGGGTGCTGATAGACATGGGTGGGGGCCTGGTGGAGGCTGCCCCTGGTGGCTGGGGGGTGGGGGTGCTGGGAGACATGGGTGGGGGCCTGGTGGTGGGTGCCCCTGCACTGCTGGGGGGTGTGGGTGCTGGGAGACATGGGTGGGGGCCTGGTGGAGGCTGCCCCTGGTAGGCTGGGGGGTAGGGGTGGTGGGAGACATGGGTGGGGGCCTGGTGGAGGCTGCCCCTGGTGACTGGGGGGGTGGGGGTGGTGGGAGACATGGGTGGGGGCCTGGTGGTTGGTGCCCCTGGTGGCTGGGGGTACAGGGGGACATGCGTTGGTGGGCAGTAGTGCAAGGTGACATGTGGGTTGGCTGGGGGGCATGGCCATGGTGGATGGGGTGCCTGCAGGATATGTGCAGGGTAGGCCACTGTGGTGTGAGCCACCCGCAGGTGCCGTGGAGGGTGTAGAGGGAACACCTGGGAGGGCCCACACGTGCAATTCACGTGTGGTGCTCCCCGCGCACCCCTGTAATACACGTACCCTGATGGAATCACGTGTCGAACTTCCCCCGCACCCTGAAATACACGTACCCTGATGGAATCGCGTGTGGAACTTCCCACGCACCCCTGGAATACACGTACCCTGCTGAAATCGCATGTGGAACTTCCCCTGCACCCTGAAATACACGTTCCCTGATGGAATCCCATGTGGAACTTCCCGCGCACCCCTGGAATACACGTACCCTGCTGAAATCGCGTGTGCAACTTCCCCTGCACCCTGAAATACACGTACCCTGATGGAATCGCGTGTGGAACTTCCCGCGCACCCCTGAGATACGCATACCCTGCCCGCACGGGCCCAATCACGTGTGGAAATTCCCGTGCACCCCTAAAATACACGTACCCTGCTGGAATCGTGTGTGTAACTTCCTCTGCACCCTGAAATACACGTACCCTGCTGATATCGCGTGTGGAACTTCACGCGCACCCTGAAATACACGTACCCTGATGGAATCGCGTGTGGAACTTCCCGCGCACCCCTGAGATACGCATACCCTGCTCGCACGGGCCCAATCGTGTATGGAAATTCCCGCGCACCCCTGAAATACACGTACCCTGCTGGAATCGCGTGTGTAACTTCCCCTGCACCCTGTAATACACGTACCCTGCTGATATCGCTTGTGGAACTTCACGCGCACCCCGAAATACACGTACCCTGATGGAATCGCGTGTGGAACTTCACGCCCACCCCGAAATACACGTACCCTGATTTAATCGCGTGTGGAACTTCCCGCGCACCCCTGAGATACGCGTACCCTGCTCGCACGGGCCCAATCGCGTGTGGAAATTCCCACGCACCCCTGAAATACACATACCATGATGAAATCGCGTGTTGAACTTCCCGCGCACCCCTGAAATACGCGTACCCTGCTCGCATGGGGCCAATCGCGTGAGGTACTTCCCGTGCACCCCAGTGATACACGTAGCCTGCTTGCTGTGCTGGTACAGGGTTAGCGCAGCCCTTTGCGCTGGATTGGGTATATTGATGGCTTTTCCCTGCGCGAGAGGTGTTCTTGGGGGCGTAACTGGCGCTGCTGCAGGGTCGCTGCGCCACTGTGCGCCACGGCTGGTTTTGGTGGCTGGAATCCATGAATACGCTGTGCGCGGAAATGGATTCTTGCGCACGCGGCTGGCGCAGGGATTCGCACGCGCACACTGTGCGCCAGCCGCGTGCGCCACTTGTGCGCTGAATTCTATGAATTACCCCCTGAATCTTTTAAGTGCTTTACACGGATTCGCTATCAGTTCTTCTTCATCTACCACGATTTCTTTCAATATTGCTTTATTATCTTCTTGCCATTGAATTAGCATGTCTGATTTTCCCGCTTCTATCTCGCAGTTGATCATTCTAAAGATTTTGTTTGTATTTGACATTCGACATTTTCTGTACAGCATCATTGTATTACATTGCACAGCACTTTCTAATGACTGAAGGCTCATCTCGGCTCTTATAGCAACGCCCGAAGATGAATTGGGTAATTTGAGCACTGCACGCCAGAAAGCTGCTTCTAATTTGGGCCAGATCATTTTGGAAATCGATGGCATAGCTTCTGTTCCATAAATTACTGTTGGTATCACCTTTATCTTGTAAAAGGTGATGACTGGTAATAATGAAAATTTGCCGAATTTGTTGTCAATTGCCTTCGCTTGTGCTATGAGTTTTTTGATTTTTGCGTGAAGCGCTTTTTGCATCGTGGTTTCTTGCGCGGAGCTGTCCAAATGCACTCCAAGATATTTGAATGATCGAACTTTTTCGATTTTTTCGTTTTCTAAGTACCAATTTTGTGTAGTTGTTTTATTTGTTTGTGATTGTAATATCAGCACTTTCGTTTTGCTTTTGTTTATTTCTAAGAAGTTGTCGTTTGCGTATTTTGTTAATCCATTTAGCTGACGCTGTAGACCTATTGGAGTCTGGTCACATAATGTCAGGTCATCGGCATATAGTAATCGTCCAATTGGTGCCTTGCCGATTTTCGGCGGAAAAGATTTTATCTGTCTTTCCATTTTCTGGTTATCGTCATATATGCTAGGAATAATGCTGATGCCAACGGGCACCCTTACTTTACTCCCCGTGTTGACTGAATTTTTGCCGATAGTTCGCCTTCCTGACTAAGGCGTACCCTCATTGAGGTGTTGTTGTAGAGGGCTTGGATTGGTGCAAGAAGTTCTTCTGGGCAATTCCAGGCCTTTAGTTTCTTCCACAAAAGTTCTCGTTCTACTCGGTCAAACGCTTGGGTGAAATCTACAAACGCTAGGTATACTTGTTGTTTTTTTTGATGAACTTTACTTTTTACTTTTTAAAATACTGATCATCAAAATGTTACCTGTGGTTCCAGCATTTTTTTTAAATCCGGCCTGAAGGTTATCATTGCAGCTTGCAGTTTCAGCCCAAGTTTGGAATTTCTTCAACAACATCGAAGCATAGACTTTTCCTATAACATCTAACAGTGCAATGGGACGGAAGTTTGCAGGATCATTTAGGTCACCCTTCTTGAAAATCGTGATAATAATTGCACTGGTCCAAGAAGCGGGTATTGAGTTGGTTTCTGCGCACCGCCGAAATATGATGCTTAATAAGTCGGCCCATACTTCTGGATGTGCTTTCAAATCTAAGTTCGTAATTCCATCTGGCCCCGGAGCTCTGGAGTTTTTTAGTTTTTTGATAATGTCCACAATATTTTCTTTATTTTCTAGGTCAAGCCACTTTGTCTTTCTCTGTTGTGTTTTTATTGTGTTCACTGCTATCTTCGATTTGAATACTTCTGCGAAGTGTTTCTCCCATTTATTTTGCGGAATATTGTTCAAAATTTGATTTTCTGATGGCTTGTTGACTGCTCTTAAAAGTGACCAAAACTCTCTTCAGTTATCAGTTGTCAACGCTAATGTGACACTTTCTGCATCTTGTTGATATAGTTTTGCTTTGTATGATTTGACCCAGGCTTTATATTCCGCTTTTATTATCTTTATTCTGTCATCTTTGTCTCCTTTTGAATATCGTTTTGATGCGTGCCGTAATGCTTTTCTGTACTCACACCTTCTCATGACCAATTCTTTGTTATATGTATGGTTTCTGCTAATTTCTGCAGTCTTTGCAGTGGTTCTTTTTTGTCTATACGGCACTAACAGTGGTTGGTAATCAATGACATGCTTTTTGTCCTCTGCCTCAGTTTTTTTATAATTGGCTGTGATAGCCTTAATTGCTGTGATGGTTAATCTGGCTCTTGACCCTTGTGCACAAGTTTCTATCTGTGTATTATTCCCCAAGTGTTTGCAACGTGTCCGCTGCTAGCTCATTTCTAGTACATTATGATCGCTTTCTGCTGTTCGCCGTACATTGAATGCGGTGATTGACCTCAGTAGTGGTTGTGACACGAAGATGTGATCAATCGTTGAAGCTGTGTTCGCTCGTTCCCATGTCGGAATTCTTTTAGTGTCTGGGTACGTCTCATTTAGATTGTGAAAATCATGTAATTGCATAAAATTGGACCAAATCTTGCCTCGTTGTTTTGCTGGGCGTTTTGATGTCTTCAGATGTTCTTTATTTTGAGGCTTGCAAACCACATTTAAATCACCGCATAAGACGACGTTAGTGACCAGATGATGTGTCATGATGGTTTCAATCGTTTTCTCGCACATGGTGATGAAATTATCAACTGTAATTGCAACAGGATTCCAGTATGCGTTGATGACTGCGATCCGATTGATGTCCGTCTTATTGTCCCATGTCAGTATAACCGCCAGAATTGATAGAATTGATAGAGTGGAAGTTATTATTTTGATAATCCACTGCCAGACCGACAAGCAATCATCAGTCCTGAAAAGGGCCGTCCTGCGTGTCCTTTTGCTGCTGGAGCCAAGATGATGTCATAACCTTCCATTGTTGGTGGTTTAACTAACCATGTTTCCTGCAGGCATATAATGTCGTATTGCCTTAGATTCACCTAACTTGGAACTGTCAAGTGCGAATGACCACGTGTGTTCCATGAGCAAAGTTTTGTAAATTGTGTCGAGTTTTGAGCTTGTGTTGTTGTTGTTGTCTTCGTTGTAGGTCTCTTCCATTGCTAGTTTTTTTGATTCCTCGTTAAGGCCTTTGGCAGCCATGCCCAAATACCTTGCTTATTGTTTTTGAATGTTGTCTGTGTTTGTTGTTTTTCCTCAATTTTGTCTAATTGGACTTTCCTTGTTATGCTTGCCTTGGTTTCTTTTCCTGAGTGAGGATCATTTTGTTTCTGGGCCTTGGGAGTGTTTTCTCTTGTTTTCCTATTGCTTCTAGAGTGTGAGGATTTTCTGCTTCTTCTTGTCTTTTCCCTTGTAATGCCCTTTTCTTCATATTCGTATTGTTTTGTTACCTGTGCCTCATCCATGTTTCTGTGTGTCTGGGTTCTCTTTTTGTCTTTTGTTGTTTCGTTTGCCGAATGTCTACGTCGACTATTCATTTCTGTTTTTCTTAATGCTTTTTTTTGTTCTTTGTCATTCTCTTCATCTGTTACATATTCAAGATAGTAATCATGTTTATAAATTCCGTTTTTGTTTTTATAGATCAACTTGTATATTGATGTTGATTCAATATGTAGCAAAGCAACTGCCCCGTGATGGTCATGCCATGGCTCGACAATGATTAGGTTTCTTGAAGCAACTGTCTTTAAGGCCTTAATTTGACGAAACGTTGATAAGACCTGTCCTCTATTTAATATTATCTCTTAGTTGTTGCTTGCTCTTTGTGTTATTTTTAGGGTCCAGTTTGCAATTTTTCTTTGCATTCTCGGATGCGCGTTTTTTTTCTCGGATGTCCTCCTACGCCTCCTTATATAGTTTGATTTTTGTGCTGTGTGTAATTTGTGCTGATTATATCTTCTTCTACTCTTAGAGTCGTCACTTGGGCTTACACGTTCCGATTGTTTGTCATGTTTCCGATTACTGATTTATTCACTCGAGAAATGCTTGTTGTGTGTCTCATGATGATCGGGATCTTCATTTCTGTCTTCTTTATCATTCTGTATGTGTTTATTTCTGTCTATCTTTCTATCTCTTGATCAATCTCGATTCCTTGTGTTTATGTCTCTTTGTTCTCTTTTGTTTTGGTCATTCAGCTTTGAGGTCTTGTTTTGTTTCATTTTTATTAATAACTGATTCCGTTTTTCTTCTAGAGTTTCAAACTCTATTTCTTCTAGGGCCTGCGGCGTGACCTCCTCCATGATGTCTACTTGCTCATTATCTGGATATATGCTGAGGTTCATCAGTGAAGTATCTAAGTCATCTTCTTCTGCCGAGCTTCGAAGGTCTATCGTGTCTTCGCCCTTGTCATTGACTCTGATGTTACTTGGGTTTTTGGAGACACTGTCGTGTTCTTTGTTGTTTGTTGCCATACTGTCTTTCAAATCACTTATTATAACATCTGATGTTAACCCTTTAGAACCGACAAGTTTATTTTTCAAATTGATATTCGTGTCTTATGATATTATATGACAGCCGCCTACTTCGCGGCTTTTCTTTTGTTTCGCCTTGTCGAAAATGATTTATGTTGTTTCGGTGTCTTCAGATCTTTTTGTTTCATTTGTACCTGGATTGTCCAGTACTGAAACGGTAGTTGGCGCCATTCCTTTGTCTCTGTCGGCGTCATTGCATCTTGTTGCATGGTCTTCACACGTTTCTCCCTTTTTGCAAACCTCTGTGAGTCGAACCTCTGCCTGCATTTGCGTGTCGATGTCTTTCATTTTTGACTTAGTAACAGGGTATGATAGCATGCTTATTTGTCTGATGACATTCTCTATGTTTTTTTCCATGCGTTCAAAGGCAATTTTGTTGTTTGTGACTATCGTACTTATTTGATCTTCTTTTGCTATTATATAACTTTCCAGATGTGATACCTTGGTCAGAGTCATTGCTTGCATGGTTTGTTGATCACGGACTGTGTCATTTATCGTTTCATAGAGTTTGCAGAAGGGTGTGAGTGCAATTGTGATAGCAGACATAATGCTAAGCATGTCTGGCTTTTTTGAAGCCGTTTCTTGTGATGCACTTGGAGTCATTGGCGAGGATTCTCTTCTTTGCCTATGTGACTGTTCACTTACTCTTCTTCTTGGTGTTTGTACATTCGGCATCTGGTTTTGTATTTTAGAAGAAGCACTGTTAGTCCCACGATCCATTGCTGCTTTGTTCTTTTCTTGGGCTTTTGTTTTTGTGGTCAACTCCATAGTTAACAGGTCCCTCTGGATTTGCTCTGAGCTGATTATCAAGTCTTTTGGACTACTTGCTATTTCTCCTGTCGTTCTGTCGTCTTTTCCTTGCTGAGGGTCTTTTTCTATTTCCCTCTCTGTTTGCTCATTAGCATTTGTTGTCCTATGTGTGGTTAGTGCGTTTTGCCTGTGATTGCCTGGCTGATCCTGTTCCCCAGTTTCTGCTCCTTCATTGTCTTCACTTAATTCTTGTTGCTGATCCGAAGAGAATTCCGTTGTATTTGTGCATTTTGCTTTTTTGTCACTGTGTGTGATTTGATTCCGAATATTTTCATCTTTCTTCGCTGTGTCCTTATTTGGAGAGTGACAGCTAACTGTTGCACAGGTGCATTGTTGCACTCCGATATGAGTGGGAGGTGTTTTTATTTCATCCTGTAATATTACTGATGTGTAGGACTTGTGTACATTACAAGTTTCTCTGTCAGTCATTGTTGTACTCTGAGAGTTATCTAGTTTCCGTTGTTTTAGACATGGAAAATGTTCTCTTACTGCGTCCAGCATTTCAGCATCAGACACCTCCGTATATTTATTCCTTGTGCATATCTGTGTTGCAAAAAAGTCTGTTAGTATTCGCGTTGCTTTAAATTCTCTTTCACCTGTCTTGTGATTTTTACTGCTAACTGTAGTTGCGGAACTATGCGTAGGATTCTTGATGTTTACAGTTTTTAGACCACGCTTTTGCTCTTTTGTTTTCCATTGTTGTCTTTTCTTTTTTTTTCAGCATGTTGTTATTAAACGCTGCAGTCGCGTTATTCTCTCTTCTTCTCTTTTTATCATTTTTTTCCATAGATAGTTCAGTGATATTTCTTTCATCGATGGGTGTGTGATGTATCAGCTGTGTTATTTGCTGAGAGTCCACTGTTGTGCTATCTGCATGTACTTGTGCTATTACTATCCGCTCTGAGCCTTGTTCAGGTGTTTGCCCTAGCTTATATCCGGTCGATCTGTTCAGATCTGCTGTTTGTAGACTAGTGATTTTTCGAGTGTTTTCGTTGTTAAAGGCGTGTTCCAGGCACACTTCATCGTCCTTGCGGCTTTCAGGCTCGTGCTGCTTTGTCGTCTTGTGTGTGTCACATATTGTTGTTCATCCAGATGCAGCTATTACTACATTTTTCTCGTGGGCTGTATGTGTCAATGATGTTTCTTCTGCCATTGCTTCTTGTTCCTCATCATGTGTGTTGTTACTCCTATTTAGATGCACTGTCGTATTTAATGGCTGTTGAGATGTGCTTGCGCATACATAGGTGAGTTGTTCCCTGTAATTAGGGCTAGCTGAACCTCCAGCTATGGCACTTTTGTTCTTTATCTGAATGGGGGGTATCGCTGTGCCTCCTATTTTATTTTGTGCGCTCCGAAGGCAACTCTCCTCTTCTTCTGCATGCGCGTGTGCCGCCACTGTGTTTGTAACTTTTGGTTTTGTTGCCATGTTAATGTGCATGACAGTGAGCTGTTATTGCTCAGCAGCTGTTTCGTTGTTCTCAAATTAGTTTGTTTTCTTTAACACGTTTTCCAACGTGCTTGTAACTCGTTGGACTTTGTTTAAAATGCAAAGTTTAGCTGCTGGGATTTTAGGGAGATGAGTGACACCGCTCTGCACCTCCAAACCACTCCCCACTGTTGTGGCAGCCGCACACCGAGCCATGCGAGTCAAAGGCAATGCCCGCAGTCCTCACACGGCTTCCAGCGTGTGCTTGATCGCGGCGGCTGAAACCCGTCCACGATCGCCGCTTCAAAGGGAAGGTGAGTCGTTCTTATTTGCTCACTGATGTTACTTGTTGGCTAACACGTTTTCGCCGTTTATGGCAAGATGAGGGGGGAGGGAAAGGAAAAGGAAATACAGGAGGGAAGGGAGGGGACGGAGGGAAGGAGAAGTGCTAGGAATGTTGGAGAGGCAACGAGGCAAGGGGGAAGGGAAACAAAGGGAAAAAGTTGCAGACGTGTACAATGCGCGTTGCTCGCACTGTGAAACTGTTGCGGTGTGCGTGTGCTGCCGCTTACCGGATTTCCAAGGTCTGTGATGCGCTGTTATAGTGTTTGAGCTGTACTGTTCATGGAGGACTGGCGATACGGCGTCTCCTCACCACCTCCGAACACCGGCAAGCAGCACTTGCCCTCCGCTTTCGCTCCGCTTTCGCTGGGGGAAGAGCTTATGACTCTTCTTCCTGGTAGCAGAGCACCGCCTCCTGGCAGCTTAAAGGGGCCAAGACCACAGTTCTCATGTAAGGTAAAGTTCCGACACCGGCAAACACCACTTGCCCTCTGCTTTCGGAGGTGGCTACCTGAGATGCTTTTGCTTTCTTGAGGAATTGTATTTAATTGGCCTCACTGTTGTTTTGTTTTTTTTTTTACAAATGCATACCCCAAGAATTGTAGCTGCTGTTAGCTATTTGCTGCCTGTTGAGATAATGCCAGTTGAGCTTAGTTTTTATGTCCTATTTTCTGCAAATGATATGAACTTATTCTTAAGAGACTGTTAAGAATATCTAAAAGTTGTAAAGTATATATTGTTAAGGTTACCATAGGTTGATGCCGGTTGAGGTCCTAGCATCTGCTATATCTCGCGATTCCATTGCCGTATTGTTTTCATTTGCGTGACTGTGTTATATACTGCGTGATGATGTCATCGCGTTAAACTACGCAGTGACATCATTCGCACGTAGTTCGCCATCTTAGAATGGAGAGGATAGGGTGAACAGTGCAAAATCAGATACAATCCATATTGATAGTGTTTATTTAATGTTTGTACTTTTCATTTTTTTGTGGAGATGGGTCCCCGCTATGTTCTGCATATTATTATGTTATTAAAGCTTAGTGCTTATTTGTTTGGTTTTTAGTTGTTTTTCCCCCGGAGTATTAATTGTGTAAAGAATAGGCATTGGAGACTTATTTTGAGAATATGGTTATTTGAAAAATAAAAAAGAAGAAGAAAAAAGAGAATGTTTTCTTTCCATTTCCATTGGTCTAGCGTCATACGCTTTGTCTCTGATTGAGTAGCCCAAAGGGTTAGTTCCGATTTCTGTATGATACTGTCATAGCATTGTTATGAGTACTTGACAATTTTAAGGATAAGACAATATTTTCTCTACATGTCCATTGGTCTAATGGCATGATCTTTGTCTCTGGTTTGTTAGCCCAACAAAGTTGCTTCCGATTTCTGTGTGTTACCATCATAGCTTTGTTACGAAACTTATAGAGTTTGAGAGGTTAGAGAAAATGGTGCAGTTCCTGGTCTGAATTCAAACCTGAGTGGCAGGTGTCCATATTATTTATCCCGAAAGCTTCACTTTGACTTAGGATTTTTTCCATATTGCCTCCTCTTGGGGGTGGTATAAGCTTTTCTATACCAAGAAATGTCATTTGTGTAAGATGTTCTTTATTATGATTGGCTAGAAAGTGTGTTGCTAATGGTGATCTGAGATCCTGTTTCTTGATGGCTCTGATGTGCTCGTCTATGAGTGTCTTCAGTAGCCTGATGGTACTCGCTATATAGAGTCGGTTACATTGGCATTTAATGCCATACATTACGTACTTGCTGTTGCAATTAATTAGTTGTTTGATAGGACCTTGTATGCCATTGGGCTTGCGAATACTAGTTTTCGCGTTTTCTGAGAAGTTGCACATTTGATATTGGCCACATTTGAAGTGTCCTCGTATTGGTGGTTGTAACCAACTTGTTGGTGTTCCAATTTGTGTGGATTTGCTTGGGTTGAAATGCGAGGGACTCAACATATCTTTGAGTTTTTTGCATTTACGAAACGTGATGCTTGGTTGCTTCTCTAATATGTTCTGTAGATCCAAGTCCAATTTCAAAATATTCAAATTTTTCATCAGGATCTGTTGGATTTGGTGACTATTGCTGCTGTAGGATGTGATAAATCTTTGTTTGGCTGTGTTTTGTCGATCCTGTGGTTTGTCTTGTAGAAGATCTTCTCTTGTGCGGGTTGTGGTTTTAGAGCATGTTCAATTTAAGACTGTATCCTCTCTGTTTGAATTTGGTTATGGTATTGTTCACATGTTTTTCATATTCTTCTTGAGATGTGTAGTTCCTTTTAATTTGTAGCATTTCTCCACAAGGGATGTTGAGAATAACATGTGTTGGGTGGTTACTTGATGCGTGTAATATGCTGTTAGCTGATGTTGGTTTAATCTAGAGTGTAGTATGAATGGTGTTGTCTTTGACATATAGTTGAAGATCCAAGAAGTTGATATGTGATTGACTATATAGAATTGTGAGTTGCAAGTTATAATTGTTGATATTTAAATAGTTGTAGTACTCTACTAGTTGTTCTTGGGTGCCATTCCAGATTATAATGATGTCATCGATGTATCTACCCCAGTAGACCACATTGTTGTTGGTTGTGAACGCTGGGTGTTGCCACGCCTGTTCTAACTCAAAGCGTCCCATGTACAAGTTTGGGTATGCCGGGGCAAATTTAGTGGCCATTGTTGTTCCTTGATTCTGTTTATAGAGCTGGTTGTTAAATATAAAGATGTTATTTGTGAGGGTGAATTGCAACATTTCCAGGATCATCATATTCTGTTGGTAATAGGACACTGATCGTGTTTTCAAGAAATAGTTGGTGGTGTCTAGTCCTTTGTTGTGAAGAATGCTGGTATATAATGCTGTAACATCTAAGGTTGCTAGCCAGTAGTTTGGTTCCAGCTGTACGTGCTCCATCTGTTGGATGATATGCTTGGGGTCTTTTAAATGATGCTAGACTTGATGCCAATGGTTGTAATTGGTGGTCGATATATTCTGATATTTTTTCTGTTAGGGATCCGATGCAAATTATGATGGGCTACACGGGCCTACATGGTGGCAGATCTTTGAATGGTTTGTGAATTTTGGGAATAAAGTAAATTGTAGAGATGATTTGGGGCTGAGATGTTCATTTACAGATATTCTTCTTCACTTAGTAGTCCCAATTCTTGCCAAGTCTTGCTCATTGAATGCCAGTTTGCTGGTACGTTTTACATAGCATTCAATATTGTTTAGGTTTTGAGTAACACAATATTGCCACCCTTGTTAGCTATTTTTACTGTGATTTCCTTGTCTGCTTTCAATTCTTTTAATGCTGGATATTGGATTGGACTGAGGTTATGATGGATCTTTTTCTTTGGTCCTTTGAGCTAAATTGTTTTCAAATCCGATTGTGTAGCTTTGAAAAATAACTCTATTGTGTTGTCCACTGCAAGGATTGAGACACATTTTGACTTTGGTTTCAGTGTTATTTCCGTTGAGAGCCCCAGGATGATGTATTGTGTTTCTGCAAATGATTCTATTGAATAGGTATTGTGGGTTTCTTCTAAGCTCAAGAGATCTACTGTTTGTTCTACATGTGAGAACGATAGGTCTGAGGGCACATTTGAAGGTTGTTTTTGTTTGGTTATGTGTGGATAGTGTTTTTTAAGTTTTAGCTTTCTGCAGAAGTGGAAAAGATACACTGTTGTTGTGAAGTAGTCAAACTTGTTATTGGGCTAAATAAGTCAAACAACATTTGAATGAATATCAATTCAATTGCTTAAGGACTTAAAACCTCATGAACTAAATACATATGATCCAAAACTCTGAGGAGCAAATGCAAGCCAATGCATGATAACATTTGAATGAAGTTAATTCATCTGTGAAACTAAAGAGATAAAATTCATGATAACATTGAATGAAGAGAATTCAATTGTAAATCTGAAAGACAGCATTATTTTACTTAATGTAAAGGACTTTATATTGTAATTGTGAATACTGTTATTATTTATACCATCTGACCCAGACAACACCATTAAACGTAGTGAAAGTGCACAGAATTGGATTCTCTATCAATTATCTTGCCCTGGCCAGCTTCAGGACACTAGAATCCAAGGTAGCAGCTCACTGTTACATAACCTATTTCTTTAAACAGATAAACCCAATAAATTTCTTTCTTAACATAACATAATATTGAGACATTATCTTCTCTCCTGCGATGTTCACTTCCTTCTCCTGACACTTTTCTCTAATCTGCACCTAATAATAATAATAATAATAATAATAATAATAATAATAATAATAATAATAATAATAATAATTTAGCATTTATATAGCGCTACGAACCTTCAGGCATCTGAGCCCTGCTTATTATTACCCACGGTGTGTGGTGCTCATTTATTGACCTTGGAAGGAAGAAAGGCTGAGTTTGGCCCTGCCGAGATTCAAACCTGCATCGGCAGGCTCGTCACGGATGTCAGGCTCTGCACGGATGTCAAAGCGAGTGCTCTACTCGCTGTGCTATCTGCCCGACATGATGTTATCCTTCTTCTCTTCCTTCGTCCAGACATCTTATTCCAATCTCCACCTTAAGTTCTCTTTTGACACCTTTCTCCCACCTCTTTCAACCACCCTTCACTCACACCTTTCTACCAGCCTTCTCTCACTTCTTTATGCTATCCTTTTCCCCCTTGAGCCTCTTGTTCCTCTCTTCAACCATAATAGAGGAACTGATGTCTGATGCTCCATCAACTCTGGCTCCTTTTCCAAACACCGACTTAAACAGCCCTAAACCAGACCCTTTTTATCTGTTGGCCATGATAGCAATTGGGGATGTAAACACTGTATGTGCTTCATCTGTGTATTTGCACAAAGTCCTGATGCCTCCACAACACACATATGTGGGCCTCCCACTTCCACTAGACGCTGCTCCTTCTTTTTCCCGGTTAGTGAGTTACTCAAGTAGGAGGGAGACCATTCCTGCATGCGTTTTGTTAATTCCTAATATTAAATACTCTTTGCTGTAATCTTCTCAGTCTAGGTGTGGTTATATTTATATTTGCATTTTTTTTGCATTTTTAAAGCACTCACACAGCCCGTGGGCATCGAGGCGCTGTTGCAGGAATTGTGTGTTGGTTGCGTAATTGTTTTTTGTCTTAGTTGCGTATTTATAACGCGCTTAAACACCCAGAGGTGTCTAAGCGCGGACCCGGGGATCAAACCTGTGTTATGATAGTTTTACTAGAGGTCTATATGTATGGACTGCCACAACAAAGGTGGAGGCAAGCTTTCACAGTCCAGGTCCTTCCTTAAAGGTAGGCTACCACATAACAACAACATGTGGAGATTCTTTGCTTCCTGCAGGTGTCATGCTGGGTGTAGCCTGAGGATTCTTCCAAGCCACTCCCGGCCCAGCATCATAGAGCTCTGGCTGCCATTTTACAGAGTCAGAACTTAGAGATGGACATTCTGAGCTGATTGTCGTGGCATATGGGAATAACGTGTGCTTTAGACATTGTCCAGCAAACTACCTGATATTATTCTTGTTTAGATTCTAACATTAAACTAGGAAGGAAACTACATCATTTATCATTTTCGGTATGTATGTCCCATGCTAAATAAACACAGTGAATTCAAGCTAGAATGCACACCCCTCTGTTGGAGCCAGCTCTTAACAATATACGGAACTGCAAATCTATCAGAATATTCTTTTGGAGAATTTGATAATGACTACAACCATCAAACTTGAATATGTATTGATGGATCAATTATCTTGTCAAACTATTTTTGATAGATTTAAAGATCCTGATTTCACAGCAACCTATATATGAGGTTATTTTTCAGTGTGTATCTTTTAAAACCAATGTAAACAAAATAGTGGACAAGATTCTGTGCACTCAGTGCTTGGTAACACTTGACCTAACCGCATCTTCTCTAGCCCTGCTAACATTTTGGCTGATTTATCAGGCTCCTTCCTCCCAGTTTTTAATCCTATTTCTTCATTACCCCATTAAAACAGATAGATGGATGAAGGATACCAGTCAGCAAGAAATGAAACAAGGTCTGGCCCTGAAAATTACATGATGATCTTTAAGTATTTTATTATCTCATCCTTCTGACTGGGTTGATAAGGAAAATGTGAGAAGTCAAGAAATTGTATACATCGCCCCATCACTTTTTAATCTCATTGTAAATAATTTGGCACAACCAAGACCCGGTTTTGTTATATATGTCATTCCACATGGGGCAGGATGCTTAACAAATCAGGTGGCTGGAAATGTGGATGGCATCTGCCATTGACCATCTGCATTCTCCCAGGCACATGGGCCCCTTCCCCAGGGGACACCATTTTATTCCTCGGTGACCAGCTTCCCCATCCTCCTCCCACCAGCCTCTCCCTACCCAGGCCCCTAAGGTATTCTGCACGCCCTGTCACCCAAATGGATTTACCTGCAGGCCTCAAGGCTTCTTTGTTCTGGTTTCTGCTCTCCCTGCCTGTCTGCTTGACTGCCACATTAAGGGACTTAGTGTCTTTCTTCATCCTATAGCAGCAACCATATTTTTTGTCATTCTTTTTTTTTATAGGTAATTTGACATGCTCAATTTGCATTAAGCATATGTGCCGTCCATAAAATTCCCTTTAAAGCTGTTCACACCCTGGAGGAAGACCTGGGCTGTGAATCGTGGTGAACCCGATGCTCAGGGTCTTTCGGGGCTAATAATTGCCCAGAGCTCTCACTGAAGCCCTCAATTTGCTCTTGCCTACCGTAAACTCAGGCTGGCAAGAGATTATCGGCCCTGTCACCCATGAACATAAGGGTGATTTTTTTAAATCTTGTATAGATACCCGTATGTTTGCCAATTATTTATTTTTGTGAAGTTCATATCTAATGGCTCATGTGGAAAATGCATACATTGATGAATTATGTGAAAACTAAGAGATGGGAAACAAAACAGATGCAATCTAAAATGATGATTCTTGATGGAAAACCTAAGATATGTAAAAGATTCTACAGAAAGATGTCACTGGAACCTATTGAGGATTATGCTCAATTGATCTATCTTTGGCAATGCTTACACGATTTTTTTAAATGGACACCTGATATGAGTTTTCAAATTGAAAAAGCTCAAGCAGCACAATTGTTAACCTCAAATTGTATCCACAATCATGAGGTGTGTTTCACTATATTTGTTTTGGACAATACATATAAAATAAATATAGTTGTGACTGGGTTGTTTCTTTTGCCCTACAGTATATGCAGCCCCAAACTGGAGTACAAAGGGCGTGGAGAAAATGAAGAACTCAGGAGCATATCTTTGGTTGAGGATTTAAAAGGATTGACAAATCACCACTATGTCAGTGCATTCATTAGTACTGCGTTCACTTATAAAGGCTGCTTTGACATTTTGGTATGTGGTTAGAGGAGCGGATATCTATACACTCATCAGAATGTACAACAGAGTTACGATTTAAAATGTCTTTTTAATGCTTGTTTGAGACAACTGAACTCAATGGTTAATTTTTATGGGCTCACGCAGAAATGGCCTGAGTGTGCAAACCTTGCAAGAGCAAATTACGGCCCATTGTGAAGATCACACATACATAAGTTAGTGGGTGTTTCTAGAGACTCACACATGGTTGAGAAATTGAAATCCCCTTTGAGTCTATAGGACATTTGTGGATAATGTAGCTCCTGTTAATTGCCTGCAGTATGCCATGAGGTGATTGTTTATTTATAAAGCGCTTAATACCCAGAGGTTTCCAAGCATGGACCCGGAGATCGAACCTGTGTTGCACTGTGTTGTCTTGCTTCCAAGACGAGCACGTTGCCCCTGAGCTATCCTCCCGATGCAATGTGACCATTCAAGCAAAGGAGGATAATGAATTTGAGGAATGAGAAAGTTGAACTGGCAAAGAGAACTGGGGCTTGCTTCCCAATCTTATAGGTAGAAATATTATGCAATTGTAATGAAAGAATGCTAGTTCAATGCTTTTGAAAATTAAAGTTTCCCAATTCAACAAAATAATTTCTCTTATGAAGATCCTGCCCTGTGATACTTTTCTTATATAAAGGAACCATCAAGATCCCTGCTGTTCAGTGGAGTGAAGGTACATTATCTCCTATTTGTAATTCATACACCTGCTGATTAAAAAAGTATACATACTTTACTTACATTAGTTACAATTATAATATTCAAATTCTTGTTCTTATCGAAAAGTAATATAGAAGCTAATTCACAAACAAAATTACGAAATTAAATCAGGTGTAATTTATATTCAATAATTAAATGTGTATGTTTTCATAGTGCATGAAATACATAGGGCCTCATTACACGTAGTGCGGTAACGGTTTACCGGTACCAGTAAACCCTTACCACCTTACTACGAGGTCCCTTTGCGGGTTGGTACTTTAATGCCTGCTGTTTAGCAGGCGTTAATAACCAACCCGCAAAGGAACCAGGGTGCTAATTACGGTACTGCAATTTGTGGTACCGTAATTAGCACCTTCACCATTCCCATTATGCCATGTGGGGCAAAAATGGGAATGGGGAAGGGCAATGGGGGAAGGGGGAATTACCGCCCCACCAACCTTGGAATAGGGCGGTAATTCCCCTTTCCTCCAAGGCGGTGCCGGTATTTTACCGGCAAGGACCAAGGGGCTAATAGCACCCGGGTCTACCTCCTACCGTGTAATGAGGCCCATAGTTCTTAAATCTCTTGCAGCAAGTTTCCATAGGTCTGAAAATGAATTATCAGCATGTAAACTAAAAGTAGATAATAAAACTACATTTATTTTCGACACTCCCGTTTCGACAAGCAACATATTGTGTTAAGGCAACTCACATTGGTTTTTAGTATCTTAAAACATTAATAACTTTAAAAATGGTTAGGGACCAACCCATTCATTGGGAAACTATCTTCTGTCTATAGAATATATAAAAAAACGTAAACAATTAAAATTTGTCACAACGCTGTAATCAGACTATGCACTGTCATGTAATGGCCTTTTGTGCACAGAACAAAAAAGGAAACTTTCAAATCTGGAAATAGTAACACACTCACATTAGGAGGGGAATGTGATGTCAAAAGGTAGAAATGGGTAACAAAATGGCCGGTTTGGGTAAAAGGCAGTTTAGTGCAGACAACAGTTTGGGATGCTTAAGAGCTCAGTTGAAGTAAACGATGGCATAGTTTAGAATGGGAGACAACTCAATTCAGTAAGAATGAGAGCACCATGTGTACTACAAGTTAGTTCCACAAGGTTGGGATTTCAGGCAGTACATTTGGCTGGTGGAGGCAGCAGGCCCAAAATAACATTCCCTGCTGCTCTGAGGCTTCCGGACACAGGAGATTGGGTGAAAACAACAGACCGAGGCATCACTCCTCCTCATACTTGCCTTGTGTCTCTGACACTCATTGTGCTCTTTGGCTTTCCCAATCTCCTCACCCTTTGCTCGAGGAGTTTGAAATGCACTAATGTAGATAGAAAAATGCAGTTATATGTAAATGATTTTCAAAGAAACAAAAAGAGACACCAGGGTGTTTGTTGAAGCAGAAAATAAGTTATCCCTAGGAACGTAACATGCAGAAACAACAAAACATTCTAAGCAGCTAGTACAAATATAGTTCATAGATATGACACCACATTGGATGTATTGAGATGTATCTGACCCAACCAGGGTGTATGGCCAGAGAATATCCTTTGCACATATCACATCTAAAAACACCTAATCAAGGACAGTACATCTAAGAAATCACAAATATCTTAAGACTTGACAGTACTTATGACAATATAGTGCAAAGTGGTCCTAAACTGTCCCTGTGCTTGTAATCTTCAAACTGTAAACACCACTACTCTAAATGTGCAAAACATTGCAACAACAACCACCTACTAAGTAGAGATAAATCACCAGTCACAATGCCCAACATGTTTCATTTCTCAGAAACAGTATTCATCTATGGAACTATATCAGGGGCTATATTTATGTAGAATTTGGAACAATGTGCAAGGCCCTAGTAGTAGAACTTTAAAAACAAAACTCAGCTGTTGGTTCTTTACATTCGTCATAACTGAGTCAGCTGAGCTCGTGATTGGAGAAGTATGATGTAGCTCCTGAATGCCGTAATAGCTTGTAGCAAAGTGTTTGCATAAAGAGCAGATAGATGTCCTTAGTACCGATGGATGGGTTTCAATGGTGTACGCGCTTACCAAGCAGTTGGAGCACTGTACAAATACATGATACCAGACTTATCGCCTCTGGTATGTGCCAAGATTGAATAAAGTCTGTTTGGACATTTGACAGCACAAAGCAAATGGCTGAGGACCATTTGTGAATTGGGGCATGCAAGAAGAAATGAAGTGCACTAATGTACAAATGATGTTAACATTGCAGCACATGCCATGTACTGTGTGTGCTGTAGGCTTTAATAACAATACTAACGTGTAGCAAGTTAACATTGCAGCACATGCTGTGGGTAGTGGAATAAATGTAGCAATAGGAACTAAAAGGGGTACTAACAGCTAATATCAGAAACATTGTGGGGGCTAGATTTGCAGGTCATAGGCTCTGTGTGCACTAGCACCACAGCAGGTGCATGAACAAACATGCTGACTGTGGGTTCCCAGTTTTGAGAAAATAAAGCAAGGAAGTGAAGCTGCACTTGCAGGCGAGATTCAGAGCCTGTACTTTGTAGCTGCTGAAAGGACTTTTAGTGTAAGCATTCATTGTTCTGAACAGGAAAAGAGGAAGCTAGAATAAGTTACATTATCGGGTGATGTGTGCATGCAATGCTCTTCAAAGACGAGAGGGCTGAACTGGAAGATGCAAGAAGACACTGGAAGTTTCTTGAAGGTTTTATCACATGTTGGGACTGGGAGTGACACCTGAAATGGTCTGGAACTGAAAGGAAGTGACATTGAGAGATAGGTGGGTAAAATACCCAGGATCCATATGTGATATAGGAGGAAGGGATGATTCTTGAAGAGGGTTCATAAGTGAGTGTCAGGAGGAGAGAGGGGCTTGGTTCTTTGTCTTTGGCCCATGCCTGGGGTTTTGCTGTGTCTGTGGCTGGGTGTTGGCTGACTGAACCTTGAAACTGGGCCAAGATGTAACCAGTCTCAGAGTTCTAGCAAGTCCTAGGTTCTGATTTCCAAATTCGAAGTAGACCTGGGGCTTATCAGGAAACATTTGCAAGCTTCTCTTACATTGAGTGAGAAAGATGGCCCAGCTGCACAGTCCGAGCAGCAAGGCATCTGGCCAAATCTCACTGGGGCTTTGAAGGCTGTGAGCGGAGATTATCTAGATGGCTGGCGAAGTGACAGGCTTCCAAGCTGCAGTGTCTCAAAGGGTCCTGGGCTGAAAGGTGGGAGTAGCTGCCAAGGGGATCCTGAACTCCAGGCAAGCCTAGATGGCTGGTCCTACGCCAGTCGTAAGTGAGTATTTTCAGGGTCCAAAGAACTGGGATTTTCTGCAATGGGTGATTTGGCCAGGCCAAAGTGAACAAAAAAGGTAATTGTCAATATTGTTCATGGTACACAAAGAATACTGAAGCTTGCTGGATCTAAATTGATGATGGGAACAATTATATTATGCAAGAGATTCCATTATTTCTAACATCAGACTAAACTGACATTTGGCTGATAGAGCAAGGGGTAGATAGCAGCTGGAGCTGGTTCCTAAAGTACATATGCTTTCATAACCACTGAACTGCATGCCTAGGTGTGTCCCAATTTCACCCTCAACCTACTAATAGTATACAGGGGAGAAGTGGTAAGGGGTATTAATCTATGGTAGATGCATTATCAGAATCATACTAAGTAGCATTTAGAAGACTAAGAAAACTATTATAATAAAATGCTGTGCCTATATGCGATAAATCTTCATAAAGTGTTGGCGATTTTGTTTAATGAAATATAATACGTATGTTACCCTCCCTACTTTAAAAGTCTGGTGGCAGTGGTTTAATTTTCCTACCATTGTGCCTTTCTACCGCAAGTTGAATCCTCAGCTGCAGGTGACCATTTTGTTAAAATGGCTCTGGTCTTCTTTTTTTTGCCATTTTCTGTTTGTGAGGTGTTTCTCGGGTTTTACTCTGCATGGCAAGCCAGGTTTGAGCCCTTTGTTCATGTTGCATTGGGCGGGCTCATTACTGAATCCTGACTCTGGCTCCAGTGTGTCTGGAAGGGCAGGAAGTGGGGAGGTTCCCAAAACTATCCTGTCCTTTGTCTTTATGAATGCCTGAATGCACCCATTCCTGATTAGCTGGCTGGCTGCCCTTTCAGGACAGCCACCCTGCTGTTTGAGTGACAGTTAGGCTGTAAATGAATGGGAGAAACCTGCTCAAAAGGCAAGGGTTTTGGCAAGGGTTTGGGACAAGAGGCGGAGCTGACCACTGGGAAGAACAATCTGATAAAGAAACCATGAACAAAGCCTGCTGCATCCTCCTATGCCTTTGAATTGCCCAGTGAAGCCCTGCTGCTGTGCTGAAACTCAGTTTTCTGATCGACAAGAAAAGCTCCGGAAGGGATGACCTCTTCCCTTGGGTTAGTGGGACCAACTAACCAGAGATGAACTCCACTAGACCGCCTTCCCTGACAGGCTGTACTTCTTTGCTGCTGCAGGAACCGAGCGCCAGGGGTCAAGAAATCTTTAGTTGAGTCTAACATCTGTAAACCAGCCAGGAGCTACAGGAGTCTCCCCAGGGCCCTTCAGATGCAGGACAACCAGAGCTTGAGTCCCCTCACCAGAGTGCATGACTCAAGGAGTGAAGGAAGCCCAACCGGTGTCCAAGATCTGCGATGGTGCTGTTTACTGAGCACTGAAACTGCAAAGTGCTGCTGATCTGAAAAGAGCCTGTAGCTGCCGCCGACCTCCTAATTGCTGCCGCAGGAGTCCTCCAGATATCCTCCCTCTTGTCCACACTCCTGAGGCCTAGGATCTGAGGATCTGCATCACTTAAACCAGACAGAAGCCAGTTGGACCACTCTCTTTCTAACCAAAGGTACTGTTCTGGCTTGGGGTACTTATCTCAGTGTCTTTATCTTTACTCTTGTCAGTTGAGACTTGCAGTAGCTACTTTTCTAGAGTTGATTTCAGCTTTACCCTTCACAGCTTGTGACCCTACAGTGATTTTTCTTCAACAAACTCTCTAACTTTGTGCAAGACTTTGTTTTCTAAGAAGTGCCACAGCTCCATAGACTGTGCTCCTATTGACTTTGGATGTCCTGGCTCCCTGCAGACTCTTCTAGTCCTCTTGACTTTGATATTTTCTGTCCCTTATACGTGATCCATTGGTTTTAAACTATTATTGCTGGGAAAGGTTTTATCTGAACTTCATTGGAAGATTTAAGTGCTCAAATGATCTGAGAACCTGTTTAAACTTTTTCCTTCCCTTAACCTTTCCTTTCTTCCAACCTCAGAATCTGCAAAGGGTACTAGTGATATATAAATGCCATTACTGGCCTAGTTAGTGAAGTCACCTCAGTGTGTAGGAAGTGTGTAAAAAACATCTCTAAAGAGTATCTACTAGCTTTGTGTTGATTCTGGAAAATTATGTTTAAGTATATTTGATTGTTGCATATATTGCCCCTTTTAAAGAAAGCGTATTTAAAAACTACTGTTAAATAAGTAATTAATTATTTATAACTAAAACCTTGAGTGCAGGTGTTACTTGGCTACTTGTATTTGTGGATTTCATTGCAACAGCTATACAGGTCACATTTACCCCTCTTGAGATAAGCCTGGCTGCTCAGTCACTACCATCTTGGTCGTACATACCTATACCAAAATTTTGTGTAGTCTCCCACAGGGTTACTACTTCCATGCTTGCCTAACAACACCATACACACAAAGATAAGTTCAATTTTGCTCTTCGCACAGAAAATACTAAAATAAATACTGTTTAGCATTCAGTATGGTATTAACAACTATGAACATTGTAATCTAAGGTGACGTTATAATCCAACTGCTTGTACAATTATGGGCCTCATTCCGAGTACGGCGCTAACCAATGGCGCTATTAACGCCTTGGTTGACGCCGTACCCGGACCGGCAGCGCCTTGGTGGATGGCGGAATTACCGCCCCATTCCAAGGTTGGCGGGGCGGTAATTCCCCATTCACCAAGGCTCTTCCCCATTCCCAAATGAGCCCCCATAGGGCTCAATGGGAATGGGGAAGATGCAAATAACGGTGACCGTTCATTACGGTCAACGTTATTGGCTTGGAGGCCCCTTTGCGCCCTCGACTTTAACACCTGCTCAAAGCAGGCGTTAAGGGCGAGGGCGCAAAGGGAACTCGGAGTATGGCGGTAAGGGATTACCGCCACCGGTCTCGTTACCGGTGGCCGCTATCCCTTACCGCCATACTTGGAATGAGGCCCTATGTCTTTTAACATGTGTAACTATGTAACCTTTTTGTTTTTACTTTTCAAGTATAGCGCCCAGATGCCTCCGGGTGAGGTGCACTTTAGAAATTGCAAAATACATAAATAAATAAACAGACATTTACATGTGCCAAAGCAGGTGGCTCAAGCTTCCCCGGCATAGCAGCGAAGCAATGGAACTCCCTCCGACTCAAACTCAGATCAGAAGACTCCTACTGGGCTTTCCGCAAAGCCCTCAAAACCTGGCTCTTCAATTAACCCTTCGGATTTATGCATCTAACCACATCCTGACCTGTGTAGCCTTCTGCATGTATCCCTATGACTGTAATGTATATACTTCTATGACTGTATGCAACACTGTAACTATGTCTGCCACCTACTGTGCCTAAGGGCCTCTTGTAACCATTTCATCCCGCCTGCTGCCGCCTGAGGACTTGTGCGCACTATACAAATGAATAAATACATTTCAGTTAGATGACAATGAGACAGAGGAAAACCAGCAAATTGAGGTGGAGGCTGAAGTGCCCAGGTATTTGAGGATGGCGTTTCTCTAAAGAGATACTGCCACACAGTTAGAAGAAAGGACAGCAATCACTCCTATGGAGGATTTTACAGAATTCTCTAAAATGGTAGAGGAGCAAAATCAGGCCACAGATACTTGCACCAATGACGAGAAGAAAGACCAATTGAGAAAAAATGTTCATAGAATTGAAGGAGGAATTTGCCAACGACGCCTATGATTGTGAGCTTACTGATTTACATGTTGCTACACTGTCAGGAGACTATAGTAGGGAACCTGTACTTGTGCAACAATAGATGCTACCCTTGGCCTTTTTAGAGTGCTTGACAGAAATAATAAAACATTTAAAGTCCAGAGGAATCCTTAGACCTATTCAAAGTACCTCAAATATGCCCATATTTTGTGAGCTGAAGCCCAATGGTCAATGGTGGTTGTGTGCCGACTTGAGGTAACTAAATAAGAGGGTGCCTTTGTCAAGGTGGCCATTTATTGATCAAGGCCTTGCACAGATCCAAGGGTCGAAGGTGTTATTACCTTAGAATTAACAGCAGGGTATTGGTCTGTGCACCTAGCCAAAGACCTACAACACCTAGATGCCTTTTCATTTAAACGGGCTCAATATACATGGAATCATACTCCCTTTTGTTTTATCAATAGTGGAAGTGAGTCTGAGATCTTCCTGAACAAAGCACCCCTGGATGCAGCTAAAAAGGGGAACTGTGGTCTATGTGGATGATGCCCTGATAAAAAATGAAGAAATTAAAAGCCATGTCAATGACATTAGACATGTGCTCAGCCAGCTGCAAAGGTCTGGAGCAAAAGTGTAATTGCAGAAGGTGCAGTGGTGCAGAAAAAGGGTAAATATCTTGGGACATGAAGTTACAGAGCAAAGGGCAAGCCTGCAAAAGAAAAAAGTGAGAGGCCATCCAAAAGTTAAAAGATCGCACAAATCTGAGGGGCTTGAAGCGTTTGTTAGGGATGACAAGTTACAATAGGAAATACATTGAAGAGTACACAGAAATTACACAATCATCGACTACATTAATGAAGCTCGGAGTGCTGTGGAAATGGGGACAGGAACAGTATGACATGGTAACTAATTTGAAAGATTGTCTAATAAACGCTCCATGTTTCGCTTCTCCAAAGAAGAACCAATATTTATTTTTGGAGGTAGGGTTCACAGAACAGTGAATGTCAGCGGTCTTATGTCAAAGCATGATTCAAATAACAAAACCATTGCATATGCTAGCAATGCATTGTCACAGGTGAAAAAAAAAATGTCATGAAGGTGAAAAAGCACTTTTGATTACTGTGTGAGCATTACAACACTTCTGCCCCATTATTCAAGGGGAGTCAGTGATTGTTGAAACTAATCATCAATTCTTGCAGAGTAAAGAAATCAAATAGGGGAGCTTAGCCCAGTCATGAATTATATCATGGACATTGGTATTGCAGGGATTCCCAGTGGAAGTGAGATGTGGGCAGAATACAAATAAGTTCAGTAGCTATGGGGCTGACAGACTTACATGACTGTACATCTGTAGATGCTACAGATGATACAGAATCAGAAACAAATGCATCTGAATTGGAACAATCACATCGATGAAGAAGGGTGTAGAGATCTCCCAACTGTGTATGTGGCTCGATGTGCATACCACGTGGGGTGTAATCGTGAAAAATTTATTGGTGGCAGGAATTGGATATGTGTGGGTCAAATGTGATGGCATCCAAAGAGTGAGCATGAGCATCAGTCCTAAAAGTAGTCAAGTGTCAGAATTGGCTGTAATTTACAAATCAAAATCCACAGCAGTAGCAAACAAATTAAAAGAAATACTTTTGGTTACTGACTCAGACTATGCCCAGAATAGTTTTTTAGAATAGTTACTTGGGTGGAAGCTGAGAGGAATGGTCACATGTAATAAAAAACACTCAAACATGGAAAATTGATTCAGGCCATTGACAATACTGTTTCAGTGAATGAGATGAAAATCCACTAGAGCAAGATACAGGGCATTCCAGAACACCAGGGAAGATAAGGAAGGAAGTGACATGGCTGTTCCTTTAGAAAACATTGGAGCAGTGATGGGGGATTTGTTTCCTATTGAACACTTCAGTGAGCTCCAAGGGGATATGGTAACACGTTTCAAATCTAAGGGAGCAAGTGATCAACCTGAGGTGCAATGACATTTTGATACGCCCTATCAGGATTTGATTAAGGAGCAGACAGAATACCCAATCATAGGTCTCTTGTAAATCATCTGTCAGATGCAGAGCAAAATCCTATAACAGAGGAGGACTTCAAAGAAAGAGAACAATTGAGGGTGTTATGAAAGAGTAACACAACATTTCAAGTACAAGATGGACTGTTTGTAAGAGAATCCATTTCAGGTCAGATGCAACGGGTGGTCACTGTTATTTTGGGGGATAATTCTACATCATGTCCATGATGCAATAACAGGGGGACACATAGTTTTGAAAAAAACATTGAGAATATTGAAAGAATATGCTTATTGGCCACACATGCCCCAAGATGCGGAGTTGTTTACTCAGGGGTGTTTGGTGTGTGAACAGTTTCATCCTGCCTCCCCAACACGTAGAGCACCATTAATGAAAAGCAGTCTAAAACTACCCTGGTCAGATTTGCAAAAATATTTTATGGGCTCATTTGAAAGGTCATCACGTGGAAACAAATACATGTTAACACTTTCCTGTTTAATGTCTAAATGGTTGGAGGGCACACCGGCACCTGACAGTAGTGCACAGACCGTGGCTACTATATTAGTGAACCACATACTTTCTAGGTTTATGCATACTTCAAAGAATAGAAACAGATGTAGAGAAGGAGCCAAGTACCCCACCTAAACCACTTCACCCATATTGCCTGTATGTTGGGAACCAGAGTGTGAGACATTAGCAAAACCATTGAACATACAGATACCAAGAAGAATCCTGGAAGAAAGGTTCCCATTGAGAAAACCATACTTTCATACGAGACAGTATGATAGCCATTTGAATGAAATCCCAGAAGCTGACATACATAGAAGAGATGCAGAGACAAGAGAATGAAGATATTCTAGAAGGCATCAAGAAAGTATCAAAAGATAAGTGACATTTTGGGATCAAGATGAGGAAACGTATGCTACAGAACTGATGAAGATATCCAGTCATTTTACAAGTGTACATATGCAAACGCAGACGAAGAATTCTTGAGGCTAGCTTTATAGTGAATAGATTTCAGCATGTGCCAACGTATACATATATGGGAGCAATTAAAGAATGGATGTTTCTACTATGTATTATAGCAGAGCTGGACTAAAAAAGGAAGGCTTCTTTTCCAGTGTGTCACAATTAAAAACAATTGAATGAATTAACAGGAGTGAAACTCAGAAAGGCAGGGCTGGATGAGCCCAAAAAGCCGAGGTCCTATCAGCCATTGGATACCAATCGTATGAAAGAACGAAACTTCTGTTCAAAAGGCATGGACAAAACAAAGAGTCATCAGAGGTCTATTAGAAAATAGTATTTTAAATGCACCAGAAGCTCGATTTTGTGGTCTTCAGTCACTTAGAAGGATGAAGTTGGACAAAAATGACATACATACCTACGCGTGAGGGCAGAGTGTGCCTTCACACCCCTGAATTCTCCAGAGCAAGGAACATTTCCAAGGCCGAGTTCAAAGCCTTAATTGACAGCAGACCACTGAGATGATGATAGATGATATGCTAATTGGTGGGAAGTTATGGTTATGAACAGCACACTAGCACCTGGAAGACCAGCCTGTCTGCTGCTAACGTAGGTGGAAAAGTACTGACGGAGGTTAGACTGCCAACCAATTGTAGGGGATCATGTGATTAAGGGTCCTATAGTTTGTGTAACCAATGGGACATTGTGTATTTAGTGACATTCATAGTGACCTGTTTGAAGGGAGGACTTAGTTGCCCCACCTGATATTAAGAAGCCTATCACTTTCTTAGACTAGTATGGAACGTATACTTAGATGTTCCCTTAGAACCAATCACAATAGCCACTAGGTTTTTTAGTTTGCCACGTAGGATGATGTTAGTAAATACATAGGTTGACATCATCAATGACAATTGTGCGTTATAAAATAATGCTTTTTCTTTAGATGCATGAAGAGAAACTTGCGCTGCGACATCCGTTGACGTCTGTTGTACTCCCTGTTTTAGATAATTGATATTAAAACAGTTATCCTTTTGCAAACTACCTGAGTTGTTTTGATTATTGATGTTTGAGTAACTTCTGCATCCCCATTCATCTCAAGGGTATTGCTACCTCGTCATAAAGGGCTTCAGTATTCCAGTTCACAGACCATGCAAACCATTTTATTAGAGCAGTGATGACCAATGTGGCAGATTCTGGGAGTAAAAATAAAGCTACATATTTCCTAAGAGCCATCTTCTAGAGGTGGTGTGGAACATTGCAACCGATCAATAATTGATGTTCTAAAAACATTTGTGGCTGAAGCAGAAACTAGTTGGGATTTGCAACTTCCTTTGGTATTAATGGACATTATGGTGACACTATCGAAGTTTTCAAATCTCAGTCCACATGAAATCATGACAAGCAGGAACATGGTTTTGCTGCCCCAATGCATCCACAGTTCATGAATATGTGGAATAATTCAGAAATCATTTGCATAATTCATTTGCATTTGCACAGCGAAATCTGAAAGAGGAATCTGAGGGTGCCAGAGCATTCTATGACAGGAAATCATCTGTTAGGGAGTATGAAGCAGGTGATCAGGTGTATAAATTCAGTTTTTTAAAAGGAAAACAATAAACATGCCAAATTCTTGGCAACCTGGCATTGTCCATTCAAAATTGTGGACAAGGTTGCCTGTTGTGTACAGAATAATGACCAGAAAACGTGATCTGGTTGTGGATCAGTTTCTCCACGTGAAGCAGATCAAACCGTTTCACCCAAAACACAAAATTAAAAGGATAGAACAGTCTGGAGAAACCAGTAGGGAGTGAGAGGTGTAACAGTTACATTAAAAGCAAGGTAAATCAGGGAATAGCAATCAGGTAAGCAATTCACACACAGAATGAAAGGGGTTCATCGGAGCAGGTAAGTAGGTGTGTTGGATGTGATGTGCCTGAAGGTATGAATGAGAATAATACTGATATTAAATAGGTGAACGTGTATATTACACGGCCATTGGTAGCGGCCTGAAGTTATGGTTAAGTTGTTCAACTCATAGGAAGATCACTGTTTGGATGGCTTATAACTTCAACCCTCTGGACGAATAATCACGAAAGTATTTTCAAGAAAATTATATAGCCTCCTTGGAATGATTCTAAATAGTCTAGTGCAGTTTCTTCTGGGGGGGCAAAGTTATAAGGGGGACCCAAAATGTGTGGAAATCCTCATAGACGCAATTGGAAAAGAAATGTTGCTCCTGCCTACAGCCCAAACTGCTGGATGGATTTTTAACAAGTTTGTGGCAAGAGTGGCATCTTGTTCCCAAAAGCGTGCATTTTGTAAATTTGGTGTAAATCTGTACAGTCATTTTTTTTAAAGCACCCAAAAAGTAGATACAAAATAATTAGTGATATCTGGGTCCAGTCTGTGGACTCACTTCCTGATTCGGGGTCCGCAGACGCCTCTGGGCCAATCAATGGCGGCGTGATGTCCATGGACATGGTACGCACCCGCTGATTGGAAGGTGAAAACGTGAGCCATGTCAGATATTTTGAAACTGTCGCCATGTTGGATTCGTGGACAGCTGCCGTTGTCCACGGACATCCCTGTAAAAACATATTAAAAAACACAACATTGCACTTGTCAAACTAATGAAACAATCTCTTGGGTGCTTTGGGGTGATGCTGATGGGATATGGCCAGTGTCCTACCACCTTGGCATACCTTGGCACTTCCCTTCTGGGCTCCCTTGACCACTGGCCCAGCCATACTGCCCCTTCTATTTATGCACTTCTCTCACTGCATAAAGCATATGTGCATTTATGGGAGCACTGTGTACAATTTGTTTGTACAGGTATGGGCAATGCAGAAGCAAGAAATGTGTAGAGCATTGTTAAGTGGCAGTTGGTGTGTGGAAGTTTAATATGTTGATAGGGTTATATGTAGAGTTATTGGAAGTGATTGGTGGATGAATTTGTGACTGTTCAAAAGCAGGCAATGAGGGAGTGTTACAAATATAAAAGTAAAATGGGTAGAAGTGCTGTACTGTGCAGTGGTGTGCACATGTCATCCCAGTCTTTTAATGATGCATGGCCTGGAAAGTGGACTGGGGAGACCATTTATAGTTATAAAAGTGCATGGATTATGGTCTTTACTGTATGCTAGAGAAAATGATTTGGGACAGAAAATTGTTTCTGTCCTTTTATGCTTTTCTCTAGTATACAATTGTCCATGGGGACCAGTTCGCGGACACCTCATCATGACACGTGCACGTGTGTGGTCATGTGACACTGTCTCTAAAGTATACAATGACGTCAGAAGTCTGCAAATGTTGGCAAACAGGGCATGGTGCTAAAAAGTTGCAGATAATTCATAGAAGTGTTAAAAATGTTGCTAAGAGGAGGGGAATTGCACAGTTCTTTCTTGAAATTGTCTACATTGGCTGAAAATGCAGATATATTGGGGTAAGTACGATATTAGGATGTTGTAGCACATTTGGGGCACTAATAAAAATCTATGAAATTTATTGAAAAAACAAAGCACGTTATGGTTACACATAAAACCGATAAACCCCCGAAATGTGGCAGTTATGGTAAGATAAGCAACCATAACTCATGCCATCACCATGCACTGCTAAGACTAACACCAATGACATCAAAGATGACATCACACATGTCATTGATATCATCACTGATGACATCACATGTGCAATTAATTTTGATGAAAAGTCCTTTAAAGGAGTTGTGTTTATGAAGTTGGTAACAAGATTTCCGGGGTGATCAGGAGATCTATCAAGAACTATTTAATGTATTAAGAAATGTACTTATCTTAACAAAACATTATATTGAAATGTTGTTAATATAGGAATGTAATCATACATACACATATGCAATTGTTCCACTATATATCATAGAAGTACAGCATTTTTACTCTGGTAATATTGGCCAGTAAAATAATTGCATCAGTCCTATGAGAATTTTGACTAATGTTAATTTTGGAATAAATAGCTAACGATTGAAGACTTACTACACACTTGTTTTAGTAGACCAAATATATATGAAGACCCACAATGTATACAAATGTGAGGCACATAAAGGGAAACTCCAGTAAGGAGGAAAAAATCAACATCACCAGATAAAGTCAATACCATTAAAGTTCATCTTCATATGAACATATGAATTGTGTGTTTGATACCTGCTTATTGCCCCCTGTATGTGCACCACGAGCCGGGGCCAAAATCTAGGGAAATCACTTTAAGAACATACAAGGGTAACATCTATATATATATAGGATATTTTTAATGTTCATGTTCTGACTGCCAGTGAAGAAAAACACCTGGCCTAGATATGTCAGTGAACAACAAGAAGTTGCCCATATATGTGATGTCATCAGTGATGTCATTAATTACATTTGTGATGTCATCTTTCAAGTCCTGGTTGTTAGTCTTAGCAGTGCACGATTGTGGTTGCTTAGCTTACCATAAATGGTGAGTTTCAGGGGGTTTTCGGTTTTACTTGTAATCATAACATCTCTTTAACAACATTTTTTTACTGAATTTCATAGGTTTTTATTAGTGCAACTTAACAAACATGTCCCTTTAACAAAGTGTTTTCATTGAATATTGTTGCTTAATAATTAACCTATCTGTCTCTCTCTTCTGGTTTAGATTCCCTAACTTGTTTCCTTCATCAGCATGCCCTGTAGCCAGATGCACACAGGGGAGGCCGTGGAACGGAGAAAGGCAGAGTTCACTGGACCAAAAGGGAAGAAATAGACGGAAAGAATTTTGTGAGCGAAGTAGAGAGATCCAGATAAGGAGATGGAAATCTACAGTCTTGTTATGAAGTACTTTTTGACATGGACTTAGGCCTCTCCGGCGAGCAAACTAAATAGGGCCAGTACTAGGTCTTTTGATGGATATGTCACCACCAAGTCCAAAGGATGCTGAATCCATTCATTTTGATGTTTTTTTTTCTCTTCCTTCACTATTATTCTTTCATGATATCCTCATTTCTATGTTCTGTGTGTTTTATATTTTTCTAGGTAAGGACATTTGTTGCCAATTTCTTTCTCTGTGTGGAGAGAGAAATTATTGTTGGTTTATTTTAATCCATTGACAATCATGATTATGTTTTTTTAAACTCCTTTACTGACACTTAAATGTTAGGCAAAATACATGCTCACATTGTTGTAGGAAGATAACATGTTTAATGGCATGAACATTTGCGAATGGTGGCTTCATTTAATCTATGAACAATTGTTGCTAACCCGTTTTAATGCATGATCATTTAAAAAGAAAATCTCATTTGCAAAACACATGATCAAATTGCTGCACGAAAATCACATGGTTTGATGATGTGTAGCTAGGATTTATGCTTCTACAAAAGCCTTTCTTTAATCATGCCTCTAAAAAAGAAGGGGGAGATGTAAGGAGAAATGGATTGCACTAATTTATAAATGATGTTAACATTCCAGCATATGCCGTGTACTGTGTGTGATGTTGGCTTTAATAACAATACTAACATGTAGCAGGCTAACATTTCAGCACATGCTGTGTGTAGTGGAATAAATGTGTCAGTAGGAACTGAAAGGGGGGTAATATCATCCAATATAGGAATTATTGTGGGGGCTAGATTTGCAGGCCATAGGCTCTGTTTGCACTAGCACCACAGCAGGTGCATGAACAAACAGGCTGGCTGTGTGCTGCCAGTTTTCGGAAAATAAAGTGAAGCATTGAATCTGCATTTGCATGTGATATTCAGAGCCTGTGCTATGTAGCTGCTGAAAGGACCCTGAGTATAAACATTCATAGTTCTAAACGGGAAAAGAGGAAGGAAAAATAAGTTACATTATTGGGTGATGTGCTGAATGCTGTCCGAAGACTAAAAGGCTGAACTGGAAGATGCTAGAAGGCACTGGAAATTTCTCAAAGGTTATGTCACGTGTTGGGACTGAGTGTAACACCCAAAATGGGTTGGACTTTAAAGAAGTGACATTGAGGGTAAAATGCCCAGGATCCATATGTGATATAGGAGGAAGGGATGGTTCTGAAAGAGGGTTTATAAGGGACTGTCAGGAAGACAGAGGTGCTTGGGTCTTTAGGTTTTGGTCTTTGGTCCATGACGGGGGTTTTCTTGCAAGCTGTGTACCTGTTTTCAGCCATGACGGAGTCCGTGGCTCGGCGTTGGCTGACTAATCTTTGAAACTGGGCTGAGATGTTAAAATCCTCAGACTTCTAGCAAGTCCTGGGTCTTGTCAGGAAACATTTGCGAGCCTCTGTTACATCGAGTGAGAAAGCTGGGCCGGCTGCGCTGTCCAAGTACAAAGGCATCTGGCCAAATCTTTCTGAGATTTTGACGGCTGTGAGTGGCGTTTATCTGTCAATATCACAGATTTCCAAGCTGCAGAAGAGTCCTGGGCTGGAAGGTGGGAGTAGCTGCCGAGGGAGCCCAAACTCCAGCAAGGCCTGTAGGGCTAATTGTACGTCAAGTTCAAGTGCGTATTGGCAGGGACCAGAGAAACTGGGATTTCTTGCAAGGGGAAATTTGGCAAGGTCAAAGTGACCTAAAAAGGCAATTTTCCATGTTTTTCATGCTACCCGAAGAACATGAAAGCTGCCAGGATCTAAATTGATGATGGGAATAATTATCTCATGCAAGAGATTCCATTATTTCTAAAATCAGGCTAACCTGGAATTTCCCTAAAAGGGGCAGGGTAGTTAGTAGCTGGAGCTGGTTCCTAAAGTGCAAATGCTTGCATGACCCTTGAACTGCATGCCAAGGCGTGTACAATTTTATCCTAACTCTACTCATAGTATACCGGGAAAAAGTGGTAACGGATGTTAATCATTGGACATGCATGATCAGAATCATACTAAATAGCTTTTAGAAGCCAAATAAAACTGTCAGTGTGAAATTGCATGTTCTGTTGTCTCCGATAGCAAAATGCACAGTGTGCCCATGTGCCATAAGTGTGCATTAAGTGTTGGCTGTTTTTTTTGATGAAATATAATAAAACAAGAAAAGAAAACAAATGTAAACGAGTGCCATGGTTATCATTGCTTCTGAATTTGTTTTGGTGTTTGAAAAAAGGTGTGAGAGTCTTTTTTCAACTTAAGCTTTACAGAGGTTCTGCTTGGCACGGTACCTAGCCTTTCTGATATTTAGCCAAGGATCTTGGAATAAAAGTGTAGCAACAAAGAGGTGGTGATAAACATTTCTTACAGGCCGAGTTGAAGGTGTTGTGAGGCTAAGCTGGCTAACTAAATAGCTGGCTGAATAATAACTCGTTGTTACAAGGGTTTAGATTGTGAAACCCTTGCTTGATGCAGTAGAAAGGATTCACCCTTAATTATGGATCATTGATTGTGATGCTTTAAAAAGCACAGCTATGCTGAATGTAAAGAACCAACAGCTGTGTTCTGTGTTGAAAGCTATAACATCAGGGCTTTGCACATTGTGCTAGATTCTATGTATATATAGCACCTGATGAATTTCCATAGATTACTACTAGTTCTGAGGAATTAAACATGTTGGGCATTGTTAGTGGTGATTATTCTCTACTAAGTAAGACGTTGTTGTTACAATGTTTTGCACATTTAGATTAGTGGTGTTTACAGTTTGAGGTTTACCAGCACGGGAACACTTTAGTAGCACATTGCACTGTATTGTCATAAGTACTGTAACACTTTAAAAGCCAGTGGTTAAGTAACAATCCAATGTGCTTTCGGAACTATTAACTTGACATGCACTAGTAGTTTAGGAGGTTTTGTTGTAACTATATGTAAATGATTACCTAAAGAATGATGATTATAAAAGTAATTGAAAGTTAATTTAAATGAAAATCAGAATAATTTGTCAATTCAAGAATGACTAATACCAAGGCCTAGTGTACCTTACAAACCCAATGTCTATTTTTGTGCATGTGTTCTGCTACCTTAGCACTTTTATTAATAACACTGCGTGAATTGCCAACATTATGTTAATGAATTACTAACAGAAGCAGCTTCATAAAATGAAGATATGAGAGTGAGTCTTAATTTTATTATAGGAACACATCAGCATTGATATATCTTGAAGACAGTAGGAGATTGCTTTAGCAAACAGGCGTGCCTGTCTTCTCATAGAAGGTCATTGTGCCAATTGGAAGGAGTGATATTCTCCTTAATGAAGTCATAGAAATGTGTACTCACTGTACAGAAGTCTAAGTGTGGAAACGCTATAAAATCATTGATAATGTGGCAAAGTAACAGTAATTAAATTGCTTGGGGATTGTGTGCTGTCTGTTCCTGTGTTCGTCATGCAGTGCTACCATTATAGATTTACAGAAGTAACCTCACATTTATGTATTTATTTATTCATACATCAAGTAAATTCTGTTCAAAGCACCCCCAGGGCAACAGCATGGGGACAAGGAGATGAGACACATTAAAATACATAAAAATATAAATACAGGGAGGGGCGAACCTACTATGCCTTGTGAGTATTTAGAATGTGCAAGTGCAGAAGGGAGGGGCAGTGGAGGTAGGTGCTGGGGTCCTCATTGGTGAGCAACAGATAAAGTGCAATTGATATTGATATTGATATTTTATTTGTATCAGGCTTATACACATGTCTTTGAGAGCGTGATGAGGCAAGGGGGGTATGGTAAGCAAGAGCCTCCAGGAGGGAGGGTGTGCCAGGGCAAGTGCTGAGGATAGACAGAAGCTGGGGCAATTTGATGTGGGAGATCAGGGCCCTGAGTATGCATAAGGGCCTTGGACACCAATACAAGCAACTGTGAGATTAGCAGAGGAGAGAAGGGGGAAGGTGGCAAAGAGTAAAGTCTTGAGGAGCTGCCAGAATTTAAGAAAGTCCTGCTCAAGATGAAGAGGGAGGAGGAGGCTGTTCCAAAGAAGGAAGCCAGCTGAGAAATGTGATCAACCTCCTGCCCTCTGTTTAGCGAAGCACTTTACACACAAAGAGTTGGTGCCAGAGGAATGCAGAGGTCTAGAGTGGGAGTATTTTGTAAGAGAGAGTTGCAAATAGTGTGGTCCAAGGCCCGAGACAGCCTTGTGGATGATACAGAGGGATTTGAATTTAATCCATGATGCAACCAGGAGCCAGTGGAGACTTTTTAGGACAGGAGAGATGCAGTCCCTGGGCTGGAGGCCAAGGATAAGTCTCACTGCCCTATTCTGGATTAGCTGGAGGGGTCACAGAGCGGAAGAAGGAACATTCAGGAGTAGGCTATTGCAATAGTCAAGCCTACAGAAAACCAGTGTTCGGGTAACATTGAGCTTCTGGGGGAAGGTGAGAAAAGGTAGAATAACTTTGAGAAGGAAGAGCAGAAAACAGGACTTCTTGACAATGTCCTAGGTGTGAGGGAGGATGGAGAGAGAGAAGTCGAAGATGAGTGAAGGGAAGAAGGTGGGGGCATGGGTCCCAATAGGAACAATCTCCGTGTTGCTGGCATTGCAGAAGAGATAGTTTGAAAGTGCACCAGGCCTGGATGACAAATAGGCAGTCAGGGATGATGGAAGGTGCGAGAGGGTCAGCAGGAAGTTTGAAAAAGAGTTGTTTGTCATCTGCATAACTCTCGAAGTTGGGGGAGAAGGAGGGGATGATGAGTGCCAGCTGAGTAAGGTAGATGTTTAAGAGCAAAGGCGAGCGGATAGTACAGGAATTAGGAGAGGAGAAGGTGCCCAGGATGACTTGGGAGGAGCGGTCAGTTAGGAAGGAGATCAGCCAGTCCAGTTCCCACTCTGAGATACCAAGGGTGTAGTGGAGCCTTTGTATGAGGATGGAGTGAATGACTGTGTCAAAGGCAGAAGAGAGATCAAGTAGGATGAGGACAGCTGGGGAGTTGGAATACAGGGATGCAAGCAGTTCTTCATGGGTGTTCAGAAGAGCGGTTTCCGTGCTTCTGGATCCTCAGAATCCAGATTTATGGTTGTGGAGACCAGCAACAAGTTCAGTGCGAGAGTTGAGTTGGGACAAGGCCATCTTCTCCAGCTGTTTCCCCGGGAAGGGGCTGATGGAAATAGGGTGGTAGTTGGCTGGAAAGGTAAGGTCTGCTGATGGTTTTTTTAAGGAGGGGGTGCACAAGGGAGTGCTTGAGGGAGGAGGGGAAAGAACCAGTACCAAATGAGTGGCTGCACAGATCAAGGAGTGTGGGGCAAGGGAGCCAAGGTTGTCCTTGATGGTTCTGAATGAGTAAGGGGACACCTGTTTGGAAGAGACCTTCAGGGAGTGGACAACTCAGGTGGCTTCTTTAGGTGTGACAAGGGGAAAGGAGGGGATAGAGGAAGGAGGAGGTTGAGTGGCCAATGGAGCCAAGGGGCTGTGGGATGGGTTGGGAGGGTGAGTAACAAGGTTGTTCCGAGTGCCCTGAGTTTTGGTGGAGAAGTGAGTGGCCAGTGTGTTGCAGAGGGCCTGGGAAAGAATAGTGGAGGATGAGACTGTGGAAGGATTGGCTAGTTTTCTGCAGATTTTGAAAAGTTCAACCATGTTGTTGGATGTGCCAGACACGCGTGCCTGAATTTTGGCCCTTCCCTTGACATGGATAGAGAGCCTGTATTGCCTTTGGAGCAGGTGTCAGGCCAGTTTGTCAGAGGGTGAGCCGGACATTTGCCAATTCTGTTCAGCCGCTCTGCACATTCGTTTTAGGGCTGCAGTTTAGCGTTGTACCAGATGTTGCGCTTGGAGGCGGGTGTCAGGCGGATGCTCATGACTGGGGCAAGAATGTCAAGATTGTTGGTGATGGACAGGTGGAAGATGCTGTGAGTGGAGTGGGTGGTAGAGTCTGAGTTAGGGGAGCAAGGGAGGATAAAGGTCGAAGAGAAGGCAACAGCTGGCACTCGTTTCATTGGGAGGATGTTGGTGAATGAGATTGTCATGGCTTTTGGAGGTGTGGTCAGAAGGCCATAGGGACCCAGGTGGGAGGAAAGAAGAGAATGGTCTGACCAAGTGAGAGGGGTGACCATAGGAGATCAGAGTGGATGAGGGTGTCCAGAATGTGTCCAGGAGAGTGGGTTGGACCAGAAGAATGAAGAGGGATAGAGAGGCGGAGAGGTCAGTGAAAAGAGTGGATGCTGTGCCAGGTGAGTTGGATATTAAAATTACCCAAGATGAGCAGGTTGGAGGAGGTTGAAAGTAAGGAGGAACACTAATCATCCCATTCAGAGAGGAACAGGGAGGTAGCACCTGGAGGCCAGTATATTTATAGCAATGGTCAGGGTGGAGGAGGGAGAGATTACAGATTTGCATACTAGTCTCTCAAAGAGGAAGAGTAGAGATGGTTGGGTAAAATGGAAGACGGAACCCACTCAGGGAATATTAGGGCAACCCCACAACCAGCATGGTTAGGTTGCGGATTGGAAATGATCTTGGAGCTGTCAGGTCGGAGGGAGTAGAAAGCAGTGACTAAGCTGGGATTGAACCATGTTTTGGCAAGATGGAGAATGTCGAGGTCAGTGTGTTCAAGAAGGAAGCAGATGTCAGAGTGTTTGTTGGCTGATCTTGCGTTAAGAGTTGCTAGGTGGAGACAGTGTCTGCTTTTGAAGGTTTTCTGAGGTGGCGTACAGGGGTGTGGTACTCCAGTCAGAGGGGGGTGAGGACAGATAGAGTGGGAGAGGGAGGGGTAGGAGAAAGAATACATTTAATAAGGAACAGCAGGATCCGGTCAAGGAGAAGGAGGTTGGCTTGAGGACCCTGAGCGAGGATAGTGGCAGTGTGGTAGACATTAATGATGCAGCAGGATGAGAAGAAGCCCTCCAAGAGGACTTTCCACTCAGTGCCACTATTAATGGGAGAGAAAGTGAAAGGGGAGAGAGCAGAGATGAGAAGTCTATAGGTCTGGAGGGGGGACAGTGAAAAGGAAATCAGCATCCAGACTTTGTGAGAGAGGGAGGATGGATGATAGCGTAGCAGTTGGAGAACATTGGAGAGATGGTGAGTGCCATCTCAGTGGCAGAGGGTAGATGAGAGAAAAGGAAAAGAGGGGGGCCTGTATTGCACAGTCCTGGCCCTTACTTCAAGGCGGCCTATTAGTAAAGGAGGGCACACATACAAATGCAGAGCAATAGGTGGGGTGCAGGATTCAATTATAAAAAGGATCACAATGCAATGCACACAATGGATGCAAGAGGTACAGCACACCCATCTAGATACAGTTTTTAAAAGGATCACAATATAATCTGAAAAACGTGGATGCAAGATATAAAGCACACCCACCTAGATATGGTTTTAAAAAGGATTGCAATGCACAAAATGGATGCAAGATGTAAAGCACACCCACCTAGATACGGTTTTAAAAAGGATCGCAATGCACAAAATGGATGCAAGATGTAAAGCAGAGACACCTAGATACGATTTTAAAAAGGATCACAATATAATGAACAAAATGTATGCAAGATGTGAAGCAGACCCATCTAGATACGATTTTAAAAAGTATCACAATGCAATGCACAAAATGGATGCAAGACATTAAGCACACCCACCTAGATACAATTTTAAAAAGGATCACAAATGAATGCGGTGCACACAGGGATGTGAGAAGGAAAAAAAGAATCACAACTTGAATTAATTTTACCATTGAAAAACACAGAGTGCAGTGAACAAAATATGGGTCAAGGGAGAAAAAGGCAGAATAGGAATGTCACAGTTACGGTTCAAGGAGCTAAGTGGAGGAGACAATAGGACAGTTAAGCCATCACTAACATTTGAGCAGAAGGGAGGGGTTGGGGTGCTGTGGACCAATTGTATGCAGCAGCAAGACGTGCACAGGATGCTGCAGCATTGTTTGGGGAAGGGCACGAAGGTGGGGGCCCTCCCGAACCCTTCCTGGCCTAGACAGGTTCAGGCAGGAGCCTTAGGAGTGGGGCCCTGGATGAGGGGCCGGCTTCCACCTGCCGTTGCATGTGATTGGCTAAAGGAGGTGTGGGCTGCCCAATCAGAAAGAGGCAGCAGGCTCACCATTCACTGGATCCTCCCCATAAGGAGGCAGCAGCCATTTTGCAAAGTATGTTCCCAAAATTTAAATCAATGGCTCAATCCTTTTTACAAAGGTGACGCACCTTCACAGAGCATGCCACACATGAAGGCATATGAGAATATTCTGCACTTAATCTCTGGAAAAGTAACGAGTGATGTAACGCTCAATTGTAATTTCAATTGTTATACAAAGCAGCTTCATGAAAGCTCATCAGGGCCTCCCTTCATGGTAGGGAAAGAACGCTGCTCCAGCAACTTCCAGAGATGCGCCCAGGATGTTGTAGGGACACTGAGTAGCAGCCAGGCCTTCTGTGCTGGAGTGGGAGCTTTTAAGTTTTGACAGGAGCCTTACATGTGGGTCCTTGAATGAGGGGTTGGCTTCCGCCTGCCGGCGCATGTGATTGGCTGAAATAGGTGTGGGCTGCCCAATCAGAGAGCGGCAGAAGGCTCACCGTTTACTGGATCCTCCCCACGAGGAAGCAACGGCCATTTTGCAAAGTCTTTTCCCAAAAACAAAATCAATGGCCCAATCCCTTTTATAAAGGTGAAGCACCTTCACAGAGCATGCCGCACATTAATGCAGTAGATAGGAATATGCTGCACTTAATCCTGGGAAAAGTAACAAGTAATGTAGTGCTCGCTTGCAATTTTGATTTTTATACAAAGTGGCTTCACAAAAGCCCATCCGGGCTTACCTTCATGGGGGAAAAAGAATGTTGCCTCTGCAGCTTCCATGGATGGACCCAGGATGTCCATTTCTGGACATCCTGTGAGTAGTAGCGAGGCCTTCTGTGCTGGAGTGGGAGCTTCCAGGCTCAGACCAATTCAAGGCCTGTTTCTGATTTCCGCTACTGTTTTGCTACCTTTCGACTCTGATTCTTTGACCAGAAGGAACCCCAGAGGATTCACAGATGAGACTCTCAGTGGCACCACATGCTCACGGAAGAAGGTAAGAGCTTTCAGTCTTAATGGGGATCTCACTGAGAGGAGTGCCCATGTGTGGGGAAGCCTTTTTTTCAACTGAATAAAGGGCCAGTTTTATTCAGGGGATGGTTTGATAAATATCTATGAATAGAATGCTTTGTTTGTATATGTGTACTGTGTTTGGCTCTGGTAACTGTTATTCTGGATCTGTCGCAGATAATCATTTTAAAAAACCCATCTGGTGTGGCTACAGTCAGCTGCCACTGCTAGAACTACATGTTAGGGGTCATCATAGCTGTAGGAAGTCAGATTTTGTATGAACGGCACTGGAATGAATATAAAAAAGGGTAAATGCAAAACACAAAACCACCAGACAACCAGCGTACCTCCCCCACTAGCCCCAAAACAAGTTAAAACTGGGAGCAGGTTGTTGCTTTAGGGCTGGTGGGATACACTACTATTAGAGAGCTTGTTAAGGCAGTTTTGTGTACAACACTCTGTTGAGGGAGCTACAAGTTCTGACGTTCATGGGGGGTTAACACACCCACCTGACAAGAAAGGGGCGCCAGGCCTCTCTCAAAGGAAAGGAAAGTGCACGGATCAACATGGTTTAAATCTCAGCTGATGATATGAGGCAGAGCGAAAGGTACAATTAGTCCCGAAACGTATGTCTAGAAAATATAACACACTAATAACCTGAAAAATATGTATTTATTTTATTTTATTTATTTCTAATGGGCTGGGACAGGCCCTAAGAGCATAGAAGCTCAGGGCTAGACAGATGACTAATGTACCATAAAGCCTAAGAATCAGGGCGTACATTATGGGTAAAATACGGACAGGAAGGGGTTCCATACATGTGCAGGATGCAAAGCTGCCAATCATCATTCAAACAGAAAGGTCTTCAACCGGCGTTTGAAAGATGCCAAAGAGGTACATCACCTCAGGTCTGGAGGCAGTGTATTCCAAAGACAAGGGATTGCTACGGGGAAGCATTGGTCCATCACTAGGGTCAGCTTGGGTTTTGGGGTCAGCAGGAGACACACATTGTTAGATCTGAGTGTACGCCTTCAAGGAAGTCTTGTCAACAAGGATGACAGGTATGATGGACTTTTTCCAGAGAGACAGGCATGTGCAATACACATAGGCCGGAAAACGATGCGCTTCCTCACAGGCAACCAATGCAGCACTTTTCTTCCATCAGATACATGATCATACTTGTGTAGGCCGCAGACCACTCGTACGGCATTATTCTGGACCAACTGGAGGCGATTTAATTCACCTTGTCCTATGCTTTGCAACAAGCTTGTGCAATAGTCATTCCGGGAAACAATAATGGCATGTGCTAGGGTGGCACAGCAGTTCAAATCAAGAAATGGGCGAATTTGTGCCAGGAGTTTGATAAAATAGGAAAAAACAGATAGATGGGGGCTGACATGGGTTTTTCTTGCTCATTTCTTGATCAAAAATGACTTCCAGAGTCTTAACCTTCGGGAGCGTTATAGGGAGTTATCAGCCACTTTAAGGCCTGATTCACACAAGTGTTTTTATAAAGGCGCAATCCGATAGGAAAATATTCCGTGAATCAGGCCCATGTTTTGAAAGGCCGAGTCCAGGTTACAGAGTGTGTAGGCAGTGCTCACAATCAAGATTTCGGTCTTCAAGTCATTTAATAATAGACCATTTAACAGCATCCACCTATGAATGAGATTGTACGTGATGTTGATAGTCAACGTATCCGCCCTATGGCCACCAGTATGGGGGGATGAGGCATTGAGAGTCATCTATGTGGATTGCATAAGTAATCTACTTATGTACGTATGTACATCAGTTAGATTTCACATATAGATCTTTACAGGTTAAATAAGCGCTTAGCACCAAATACACACCATTATAAAATGCAGTACATTATGAAAACAGTAAATACATAATACAGGGGACATACATAGTAGCATCCTCATCCCAATGTCTCTATGAGGGCCCACTGTCTTGGATAGGTACCCAACATAAAATAACAGAGGGGGAAAGAACAAGGAACTGCACAACCTTACCAAAGAGTTGAAATCCCTTTTGAACCTGCACATTTAAGCAGTCTCCTATTGACACACCGTACCACTGTTATGTATGGTAGGTCCTAGCCAGGTGTGAGGACACAAATAACATGGAGTAAGCAGAAACGAGTACAAGGGACTTTAAGCTACCACTAAAATAGCCCTAGAAGCCCCTAAGGCCAACACTGACACACTGCATTAATTAATCCCCCTAGGACATCTGTATGAATGGCCCTTGGATGATTGTAAAAAAGAGCTTTGTGCACAATTCAAAACCACCTGACAACCAGCGTACTCCACCCATGAGTCGAACATTATAACTGGGAACAGGTTGTTGCTTTAGGGCTGTTGGGATAAAATACTATAAGAGAGCTTGTTAAGGCAGTTTTGTGTACAACACTCTGTTGAGGGATCTACAAGTGCTCACGTTAATGGGGGGTTAACACACCCACCTGACAAGAAACGGGCGCCAGGCCTCTTTTAAAGGAAAGTAAAAGGCACAGATCAACATGGCTTAAATCTCAGCTAATGATATCAGGCAGAGAGAAAGGTACAATTAGTCCCGAAACGTATGTCTAGAAAATATACCACACTAATAACCTGAAAAATATGTATTTATTTTATTTTATTTATTTCTAATGGGCTGGGACAGGCCCCAAGAGCATAGAAGCTCAGGGCTAGACAGATGACTAATGTACCATAAAGCCTAAGAATCAGGGCGTACATTATGGGCAAAATACGGACAGGAAGGGGACATACATGTGCAGGATGCAAAGCTGCCAATCATCATTCAAACAGAAAGGTCTTCAACTGGCGTTTGAAAGATGCCAAAGAGGTACATCACCTCAGATCTGGAGGCAGTGTATTCCAAAGACAAGGGATTACTATGGGGAAGCATTGGTCCATCACTAGGGTCAACTTGGGTTTTGGGGTCAGCAGGAGGCACACGTTGTTAGATCTGAGTGTACGCCTTCAAGGAAGTCTTGTCAACAAGGATGACAGGTATGATGGACTTTTTCCAGAGAGACAGGCATGTGCAATACACATAGGCCGGAAAACGATGTGCTTCCTCACAGGCAACCAATGCAGCACTTTTCTTCCATCAGATACATGATCATACTTGTGTAGGCCGCAGACCACTCGTACGGCATTATTCTGGACCAACTGGAGGCGATTTAATTCACCTTGTCCTATGCTTTGCAACAAGCTTGTGCAATAGTCATTCCGGGAAACAATAATGGCATGTGCTAGGGTGGCACAGCAGTTCAAATCAAGAAGTGGGCGAATTTGTGCCAGGAGTTTGATAAAATAGGAAAAAAAACAGATACATGGGGGCTGACATGGGTTTTTCTTGCTCATTTCTTGATCAAAAATGACTTCCAGAGTCTTAACCTTCGGGAGCGTTATAGGGAGTTATCAGCCACTTTAAGGCCTGATTCACAGAAGTGTTTTTATAAAGGCGCAATCCGATAGGAAAATATTCCGTGAATCAGGCCCATGTTTTGAAAGGCAGAGTCCAGGTTACAGAGTGTGTAGGCAGTGCTCACAATCAAGATTTCGGTCTTCAAGTCACTTAATAATAGACCATTTAACAGCATCCACCTATGAATGAGATTGTAGGTGATGTTGATAGTCAACGTATCCGCCCTATGGCCACCAGTATGGGGGGATGAGGCATTGAGAGTCATCTATGTGGATTGCATAAGTAATCTACTTATGTACGTATGTACATCAGTTAGATTTCACATATAGATCTTTACAGGTTAAAGAAGTGCTTAGCACATAATACACACCATTATAAAATGCAGTACATTATGAAAACAAATGTCTTTTAATAGCAATAATCAAAGAAACTGCACACATCTGTTTACTGCGCCACAATTAGATTTAAAAGACTTGAACTTGTTCCCTTGTTCCCTTTCGAACAAAGGGCTATCAATAAATCGTTTTTCAACAAGGGAACAAGTTCAAGTCTTTTAAATCTAATTGTGGCGCAGTAAACAGATGTGTGCAGTTTCTTTGATTATTGTCACAATCGGAGTGGGGGAACTCAGTGTCTCCGTTCTTCCTGCACGCACCATTGCGACACCACCTAAACGGTGATCAGAGCTTAAGTCGCGGAGGTTTAAGAGTGATTCTCCCAAAAAGTTCCCTGTGTTCTTATGTCTTTTAGTAGCATCCTCATCCCAATATCTCTATGAGGGCCCACTGTCTTGGATAGGTACCCAACATAAAATAACAGAGGGGGGAAAGAACAAGCAACTGCACAACCTTACCAAAGAGTTGAAATCCCATTTGGACCTGCACATTTAAGCAGTCTCCTATTGACGTACTGCACCACTGTTATGTATGGTAGGTCGAAGCCAGGTGTGAGGACACAAATAACATGGAGTAAGCAGAAAAGAAGACCAGGGACTTTAACCTACCACTAAAATAGCCCTAGAAGCCCCTAAGGCCAACACTGACCACTGCATTAATTCATCCCCCTACGACATATGTATGAATGGCCCTTGGATGATTGTAAAAAAAGAACTTTGTGCACAATTGAAAACCACCTGACAACCAGCGTACTCCACCCATGAGTCGAACATTATAACTGGGAACAGGTTGTTGCTTTAGAACTGGCGGCATACAATACTAAAAGGGTGCCTGTTTAGGCAGATTATTTTTTCAATCTTCTGTTGAGGGATATACAGACGCTGACCTTAATTGGGGGCTAGGACACATGACAAGAAAGGGAAGCCAAACCTCCCTTGGAGGTAGGTAAAGTGGACAGAGCAACATGGCTTAACTCTCAGGTAAGGGTAGAAGGTGGACACAAAGTCCAGACATGTATCTCTAGAAAATATACCACACCAATACACTGAATAATATGTACGTCTACTAGATTACACATATAGATCTCTAGAGGTTAAATATGTACTTAGCACAGAATACCCACCATTAAAATATATGCAGTATATTATGAAAACAGTGAATGTCTATTAGGAGTGTCTTCACTGCAATGCCTTTTCGTGGGCCCACTCCCTTGGGTAGGTAAATGACATATTGGGGAAGAGCAAGGGAACCACAAAACCTTAACAGAGATTTGGAATGCCCTCTTTACCTGCATATTTAAGCACACTGTCCTATTGACGCAATCCACCACTGTTATGTATGGTAAGCCCTACCCAGGTATCAGCATATGGCACAAATAGCAAGGAGTAGGCAGGAAAGAAGACCAGAGATGTTAACCAACCATTAAAATAGTGCAAGAATGAGTACCCCTACCACAGTAGAACTAACAAGCTCTTTTCCATGCAGTGCTCTGGTAAGACAAAACATGGCTACAGGAAAATCTAAGAGGAAAGATGAAGTTGTGGATATCAACATTTTTTGCACACCACATGATGTCAGGTTAACAGGGTTCATCTGCCCAGGAGGTGTGCAGACCCTTTCGCCCTTGAGGGAGACAGTGATGGCGGCTTTGGGTCATATTGAGAAATCAATGGGCCTCAATACGAGTGACCGAGTCTCACAATAAAGGTGCCGGTAACAATGTTACCAGAACCTTTTCCAGACCAGGTCACTCTGAGTCTGCCGGTAGGGTCACTGAACAACCGGCAGGCCTGACCTGTCGGTAAGGCAGGCCCCTACCAGCAGGTTTTTCACTGAAGCACCAGCACCGCTGCTTCAGCGTTCCCATTCCCATAGAGTCTGGAAATGGGAATGTAACTATCGCTGCCGCCTATGATATACCAGTAACACTGGGATGTCAGGTGGCAGTAACAGTAAGGCGAGGTTACCGGCAACCTAGTAATGAGGTCGCATGGAGAGGAATTTTGAAAAAACTGAATGAGAAAGTGCCACCGTTGGAATCCAGGACTACCACCTTGTAGCAATGAACCAAAAGTGGCTGGCAAAGGCGATGGAAGAAGTTGTGAAAAGCCATAGGACTATAGAACGTAGGCTTGAGTACTTGGAGAATGTGACCCGAGATAAGCAAATCAGAGTTATTGGTCTCCTAGTTGGCATGGAGGGTGATGATCTAATTTAATTTGCCACTGACTGGCTTCGAGAGATGCTGGCCCTGGAGATTGAGGATGACCCGATCTATGTAGAAAAGTGCTATAGGATCCAAATGGTACTGGAGATAAGAGGTGAGATCACCAGGTGGGCCCAACTCTTATAATGAATGATGCCAGAAATAAAGAAAGAATCCCGAAGGCCACAAATGGAAAGGGTTCCCTTGTTTACCAACATCATAAGGTCTTCCTCATCCCAGATCTGGCACCAGCGACTGAAAAGAGGAGGATGATCTTGAACTCACTTAAGAAATCCTTCCTTGCACGTGGGAGGAATCTGGGTTATTGCAGCCAAGCTTTGATTTATCAGGAGGAGGAAAGAGTACATTTTCTGGAATGAGAATGGAGCGGAGGAGTTGCTGAAATTGATCCCTGTTGAGGCTGAAGGGCTGAACATACGGTGACTTCTCTTGTTCAGCGGGGATGTTTCTAAGTGAGGTATTCAAGGAATCAGGCTTTAAGAGAAGATGTTAGGGGGCTTGATTGTTATCAGAATTGTATGTGTTTAGCTTGTGGGAGCAGGATGCCAGGAAGTCTTGTTGGTCTGGCGGTGGCCTATGGGATATAATTCTATGGAGGGGCTAGGCATTTTTTAGATGTGTTTGTGTGCATAACAATGCCCTCCGATTAGTTGGAGTCATCAAAACCCAGAGAAGGTGGCATTCTAGAGGAACAACTCGCCGCCCATCCCTTCTCCCATCGTATAAAGTGAACTATCAGAGGCGGTCCAGCAGCTTATTGTGAAGTTACAGTTTGAGGGTGGTTCAATTCATATTGAGCCTTCTCATGGGGGGTTTTGGACTCGTTTTTGTTTATATGTTCAAATCCCATAAACATATTTATATTTTTTGAAATAGTCCAAGAAGCCATTAAGGCCAACACTGACATGCCACATTACTTTGGTCCCCTAGGATATAGGGGCTCATTAAAAGTTTGTCCGGATTCCGGTGGTAAATCACCAAAATACTGGCAAATGGATTTACCGATACCACCACTTTGTCCGGTGGAATGTCCACCAGATTACAAGTGGTGGTATTCACTGCAACTCGCCATTTCATGGAGTCCCATTGTACTACTCTGTGATTTTTGCCAGTAAGGTGGCAGAATGACCTCCAACTCTTAGCTGGAGGTCCTTCCGTCACCTCTTAGCTGGCTAGTGCAGCAATGTGCCGATATACATCAATACCGACAAGTTGTCACTGCACCAACCAACTTGAAATGAGCCCCATAGTGGTAAAATAATACAAATGCATAGTCTAGAGGATGGAAAACAATTTCTGCTCACAGCAGAATGCCTTCAGAAAATCAGGATACATTTTACTAACAATTTCCATTGCAATTCGCTCCCAGGGAAAATAGTCACACAGGTACCAAAATAAGTTACAGTTTAGAAGGTTGGTCACTTTGACTGAAGAGACGAAATTTAAAAATACATATAAAATTACAGTCAAGTCCTAAAATTCCACTTCTTGGCATAGAACTCCCTGAATCCCTTGAGGGCACAGGAAAAATATCCATACATAAGCACCCCCAAAGACACTTTAGGAGTATTCCAGAACAGAACATTCTGTAGGAATTAATTCTGGCAAGGTCAATGGGCCATATGCCTGTATGGAGGTAAGTCTGTTTTACTCCACATGTGCGGATTCCATGGCAAACAACCTAAGGGAGATTGATTGATTGATTGATTGATATTTTATTTCTATCGTGCTCGTACACAAGTGTTTGGGAGAACCAAAGGTGACCCAAAGGAAGAGATCCCAAAGTTGATTGATGAATGAGAAGCCCAGGAGTAAGTCAATGGGAAATGTAGTTGAGAATTGCCTCAAAGGAATCTCGAACCTGGACCTGAAGGACACCTGAGGGTGAGTATCAAGAATATTCACCAACTCCAGGACCCAGAGGTAAGTACTCACATAAGCAGTTTTCTCGAAAACAGCTCTAACAGGGCGTAATAAGCTGGGTAATTTCAGATTTCTTTCCTAGGTGCAGTTTACAGTCTCTGGTGAACGGGAGCTTGAACTATGAGCAACCGACAAACACCACACCCTAATGATAACCTTCAATCCAGAAGCGCACGAAGACTCTGTGACGATAGATGAACCCTTGGAGGTGGTTCCCAGTGGCTCAGTGAACAAGAAAGGGTGGCAGCCCAGCAGAATATTATCTGGCATGAGAAAATTGTCTGGGGGCAGCCCAGAATTTCTGATAGACAAGATGAGGTTGAGTGTTGCTGTGCCAACCCCTTTCCAGGTAAGGGCAGATTCCAGTACAAAGGTGGCAGAGCCTGCTGGTAAACAGTGGAAAAACTGCTCTAAATGGCCTGGAAAACACTTTCAACATGGTGTGTTTACCACAGTGCATAAGAGGAGGCATCAGGAGAATTCTGTAAGCCTGGACTGGATCCCCAAGAGCAGAAAATCCAAACCAGGATGTGCCCAAACTACTACACTCAGCCATTCTGGCCAAGTAAGAATAAAAATGGCAAAAATGGCAGGAATCAGTGAAAAACCTCTTCAGCAGGTTGGCGGTCCTGCTTCTTCAAATGCTCACAATAAACATCCAGGAGACAGCGAGGTAGTAACCAGGCTGAGCCTAAGGATCTACTGCAAAAGGGCGCTCACCAAATGCAAGCCCACCAATCACTAGGGGACCAATTCTTTACATCCCAGTCTCTTGCTTTTTTAACAGGCATTTAGAAGAAGGGTGCACAGATATATAACTGAACACCACACACCAGCTTCTTTTCAAAATTATGCACAAATATGTGTTGTCCGATCTGCCTTCTAATCCTCAAAACTGAAAACATAATGTATGGCAGACATATCCAATAACAAGCAAAGAATGTGTGCATATTTAAACTCATGTTCTATTCTCTCTGATCATTCACCTTGTCTAGACACAGACTCAAGGTTTTCGATAAATACGTTGTTGCATGAAATGTATTACCCGGTGGAAAGCTTGTATAGCCTTGCTTCCTATGACACAAATAACCCTGGCGTGTTCATGGAGTCAAGCTTTCCCATCTTATCTCTACCTTGACAAAGAGACCCCCGATCATCACTCACAGCCGACCTTGCATGCTTACTTCGCCCATGTTTGTTATGTGGAATGTGAAATGTCATTCCCAGAACAAACACTCTCCTAAAGTGAGTGTAGTCCTCCATCTTTGACAACAAGCTAAAATGGCTGCCCTTCTGCTATATTGTTGAGGACAAAATGGCACTTCACAGTATTGAGGGAAAATGGTCAGATGACCAATATTGCTCATTGGTCAGTGGGATTGCAATTTTGCATATATCACCGCTACATAGGCCACCCCAACAGAACTAAGAGGGATAACCCAGGGAACCTACACTGGTTTAAACTAGCTAGAGCCAATGTGAAGACTGCCATGTGGGCTCATAAAGACCCCACTTGGTCAGAGCGGCAGTTTTAGACCTAGCTCGTAGGTGCCATGAAAAATGGAAACCATAAAATACAAATTGGCTGACAGCATGATGTTAAACAAAAATGCACTGGTGCCTCAATGTTTCCCAAAAATGAACATTGAACTAATAATACGGCAAAATGGCTTCCACCATTGGTGAAGCCAAAACTAATGCACACTGATGTACAGCTGCCAACAAACGACTCCTAAAACCAATGTAGGGTGATACAATCAACCAAGGGCAAACATGGGGTTCCTGGTAGAAATCTCTGGGACTGGGGACTTTACGGGCAATACCATATACTTTAAGTAAAGCAAAAAGGGGATGCAATGGCAGGGGCTGTGGGGGTTCACAAGAAATCCCTTGGGTCACCAAAGATAGATAAGCGATCCAAAAAAGAAAGGGGCAAAATCAATATGTTGAGGGGCCTTAAAAAGTGTCCCTAGAATCCCACAAAATAGCTGTTCTGAATTAACATTGCTGATAAGTGACCATGTGAAAGAGTGTTTTGTCTTTCCACTGTCCATCTACCCATTCCAAACCTGATTCATGTGTGCAGCTATAGAAATATTTCTTCGATAAATGGAGTTTTGGTTGAAGACGTATCGCTTTTCCTTGAGTTGCGTCAATTACCATGTTCTTTGTTATAGTACTAATGATAGAGGCATTCAACTAGCCCTTCTTCTATTTCTACATTTCTGTTTCCTACATGTTAGCAACAAAACCTGATCAGGCATATTTATTTTCACAGTTATGTGTGAGTAAAACTTGTCCCTTTCCCTATAGTGTCTGTAGACTGCTAATGGTGTTAATGGCAGCTAAAAACAGTGTCACAACACTGCTGCATGTGGCATGGTTACTCAGTGGTTGGTGTTAATGGTGGGCTTAAACCACATGTTGACACCGTTACATCAGATGTGGTTACTGAGTGATAGTCATGAGCTGTGTTAGGTCTAGCAATATTTTGGCACAATCGAGTGGGACATTGCGAAGAGTAATACAGAATTTCTTACACAGTAATCATTATCTTTCCTCTGTCGGAAAGGGACAATGTAGGCCAGTCAAAGCAAGTGCCACTTCCCCATAAGGGAAGTCCAGCAAATTTTATGTACACAAATTATTCAGCCAAGACATGTAGATTTCAGGATAAATTGCAATATATGACCCATGGTGACACCACTAACTAGTTTCCTGAGTAAGGCACAGTTGAACGTGATAAGATTGTTTAACTAAGTAGCACAGAAGAGACCTTGGGACCAATAATTCCCCAAAAGCAGTGGGATTCTGTCTTCAGTTGGTATGTGGAGGGCAATAAATGGGTTTCCAAGTCCAAGACCAGAACTCTGATAGATGCCCAAGGGAAACTCTGAGACTTGTTAGAAGAATTTAAAGCAATTTTTCCATCCATAAAATCTGTATTATCCTCCTATATTGAATGCTGTATTTGATCAGGATCCAGATCACCCTAGGCAGATGCATCTGCCCTGCCATCAAAAAAAAGTGGGCAGATTCAATTTCAGAGACCAGATTCTTTCCTTATTTGAACCATCAGTCTACTCCTATACGATTACCAGGAGTTTCTATATCGCAATCACTTTCAGCACTTGATATGCTATTTCCAATATTTGTTTGTACTTCATCCACATCCAATGCATCTGCAACTTTTGAGGTTTCCCTAACATCTCTAGATCTGACGCTGTGGTGTACCCTTTGAGACAGTTTCTTGAGGCATCTGATACAATATTGATCGAGCATGCACCATGGAGTTTCAATGATCTATTTGAGAAAGTCAAAAGATTTAATAACATCTGTGAAGATGTTAAGTTTCAAGGAGATTTGCAAGTCATGATTGTGATGAGCTCAAACAATTGTTATGGGCTGCCATTCCGCCCAACACATTCAATTATTGAAGCAACTGTAAATATCCTCTGGAGATATTCTAACAGATTTTACTGTAGGTTACTTTACACCATTCTAGGCATTTTTCCCAAGAAAACAGGTTGGACCAAGATTAAAGCTTGTAAACAGAGTACAGGGGAGAACACAACTGATTAACTTGAAAGGCTGAAACAATGTTTTGATTAGTTTTCGGGGAACCCTAATGCAGCAATGTCTGAACAATTGTCAGATCCATACTTCTTGATGAGAAGCAATGAACCTCTGGGAGTCACAAAGAATTGTCTTCTTCTCCTGGGAACCCGAGACTACTCCCAAAATAATATTGACAGGGAGGAGACCATAGTGCCCAATTAGAAGTGACTTGTAACTGGGCTTCAGATAGGGTATTCTGTCACCTCAAGCAGGAGCTGTAGAGAGGGCAAACGTGTAATTAGACTGAAAGGATAGGCATGTTTTGCCCAACCGTGTCACCAGTTTGCAACAGTGTGATTACCTCAGACCTCCTGTCTTGAAGCTCAAACCACCATGGTACCCAGATTGTTCCTTAAGTCTGTAATGGAGAACAAGGCATAGGATAACAGCAGCCTTTTAGGGCGACGTTGGAAGGTAACAGGAGGGAAACAGTGATGCAAGGCGGATTGGGTCTGTGACAAAACAATGAACATGCAAAATACCTAATATCCCAAGGATCTGACATAAACCGGTTCTGCATGTTGCAAGAAGCTTCAGAGTGTGGTTTCCTTCCTTTTCACAGTGCCGGCTCTCTGTCAATGGCAGTGCTCCGACGTGTGATGTTGGTTGCCATGTTGGGTTGGGAATCAGACTGTAAGTAGGGCATTACTTGTCAGGTTGATATTGGAGCATCATGCTCAATTTTGAGAACTTTGGAATTTCCATGTGTCCACTGTTCATATTTAATGGTAAATGTAGTGGGTATTGGAGGAGACTGATACCTTATCCAGTTACACAACCTACGACCATTGTTATTGGTCTTAAACTTGAAAATTATGCTTTTCTAAAAAGGGTTGTGTTATTTATTGCTCTCCCGATGATATTTATCCAGATATTTCGATGCACAGAGAACTGGCATTTTTGAATGTATTCCAAAGGTCTCCAAATTCAAAAGGAGCTGTGAACCGATGCTCCCTTGTTTGCAGCACGAATTGCTGGACCGAGTTCCTCTGAAGTTATGGTCCATGTATGCAAATACAGCAGGATGAATATTGAATGTGAAAGGAGTACACATTACTCCAAACGTAGCAAAACCTCTTCTGTGCATTCCATAGTTTCCCAATCCAAAAGAAGCAAAAGAATGAATACCATTTATCGGTGAGTCATTGCTTAAGTCATTGCTTAAGTAATGACTTAGTGTACTTATCCAGGGTACTTCCAATACTCCTATTTCACCAGTAAAGAACCCTGTTAAAAGAAAACTAGTAATGTGTACAAGAACATTATTCTGCCAGTGCAGTAGTACTGTACAACCTCAGGGAGAGTACACTAACTTAGTTTAAATCTAATGAGTGAATTATTCAGGCATGGTGCTAAACAGTAAACCATCTGCATGAATGGTCTAAACAATTATAAGGAAGAGACTGAGGAAATCGTACTCAGTACTGTTAGTACCCTTGTAGTAACCACTAACTCAGTTTCATTAAGAAGTACATCAGCATTAATTGTAATACAAAGCATAGTTTTTGTTATCGTTAATTCTGGTTACATTTTCTTCAGTCTTCAACAGACAGACACTATTTGGCCAATGCATTTCAGACCAGGTGGGCCCTTCATCAGGGCGGTGTCTGGTTCAAGATGTACAAGGTAAAATAATGAGCAAAAATCGGAACTCTGACTACAGGATGTGCCAGATATCCCATACAAAATCACGGTACACAGACATCTGCCAGAACTTAGTGAACTCCCCAAATGGGCGGCTTGGGAAGTGGCTGGGATAAGGAGAATGGAAGATATGACAAATAATGGTGGGATAAAGAGCTTCCAGACCCTAAGAGATGAGTTTGACCTTCCCGACACAGAACACTTTCATTACAGGCAAATGAGACATGCACTCATCACAAGTGGTCTGGACTTCCCCAACATGCCAGAGTGCACCCTGGTTGAAAGGAACATATTGATGGAGAGAATTGATCACAAAATAACCTCTACAATGTACAACGCAATTAGCTCATTCGCTACATCTGAACTCACACGTCTGAAGGAAAAATGGGAAAGCGACATGGGCCCAATCCAACCAGAGGAATGGGCTACAGCTCTCATGTATCCCAGGGAAACCGCGATCTCAGCCGGAATTCGAATGATTCAACTGAAAATCCTGCACAGGGTATATTATCCAAGGGAAGCCTTGCACCAATGGGGAAGAGCAACAGACCCCAATTGTCTACGATGTCGCCAAGAGAGAAGGACCATTTTCCACATCCTCTGGGAATGCTCACAAATCCAAATTTTCTGGCAAAGATGCTGCGATAGATTAGCAACAGCGACTGGCTGGGAGATACCAATGGACCCTAAACTGCTAATATTAGGGATAGATGAAGATATTGAGCTGTCCAGATTCGAAAAACTTATGTTTGCAACATCCACAGGCCTGGCATAAAGAAACAAAGCTCAACTGTGGGGCTCGGCCTCACCCCCACAATATGAAAAATGGGTATCGGATGTAGACATGTGCGTACCAATGGAAAGGAGAGTGTACATCACAAGAGGGTGCCCAGGGAAAGCGACCAAGATCTGGCAAAGATGGGAGGATACCTGAAGGCATGGAGCAAGGAACTGAAAGCCTGCTGGAGAGCCGAGAATGACTTACCCACGCGATCATGATGAGCCTAGATACCTGCGTAGCGCAATCATAATCACTGATTAAATGGAAAAGAGCCAAAGCCAAGAGAGTCTGTATACCTGTATGTTCGAAAGTATCGATTAGGAGTTAATGTATTTTGTTTTGCATGTTTGTACTTATAAAATAATAAAATATTTTATCCAAACAAAAGTGAAATCTGGATCTCTGTCTCAGTTCACCTATCTGAATAGATTGGTGTAAAATAGCTCAAATATCGAGCTAACAAAGGTAAGTTGTAGGTTGAGTAGGGAGTGAAGTAAGATCAGCGTACGGATGGAGAGGGGTGGGGAGAACTGAGGAGAGACAGTGGAGTACAGAGAGAGTGCGAAAGAGAGAAGTAAGAAGAGGTCAATTGAATTGGGGGGACCAGTAAAAAGAGGAGAAGCGGGTGTGGAGCTGGAGAGAGAGAGGGAACTTAAGAAAAAGAGGGAGAGAGAGAGGTGAGAGAGGTAGAGAGGAGGCAGATGAGTGGATAGATCCTGTGGAGCCTGATATCTAGAGGGGAAAATCCAAAGACTCGAGAAGCTTGTAGATCCTAGCTAGGAAGATAATCAGGAAAGGCCGCAGCCTGTAGGCCCACCCCTGAGACAGATAAGAGAAAAAAAGAGAAGACAGTGTGGGTTACCTTGCATTAGTGTCACGCTACGGGAGATCGTATAGGGAGGTTGGGACGCCTGGGCTAGGGTGGGGGGCAGCCCTTGGAAGGCTGGGCCTAGGGCCATTTTTAGCTTGGCCACCCCAAGCGTTTCCAGAACACCCCCTTTTGAAACCTTAGACAATGTTGAACCTATCTTTGTTATTTGATTCTTGGAGCCATCTGTGACAGACAATGCTTACCTCAACCCTGCTCTTACAATTGTAGCAACACCAAAAGGGGAATGTCCCTGTTTGTTCTTAGCTGGGAACATTGTGATTAATTCCACATGTACGTTCTTATTGTCATTGCTTCTAGAGTTGCAGAATTCCGGATCATCCTTGAATGAGGCAGACATGTTGCTAATTTAAAAGACTGCACTGTGTCATTGTGTTAGGTGCTGGTAATGTTTGGCATTCATAATGTTCCAGTTTTTATGAGGCATGTTGTGATGCTAGAGCTGAATAACCGTTTTTCCTAAAATTAAAAACAAGTGTCTGTGTAGGGGAAGTATCTGAGTGTGGGTGGGGTTGGGGTATGGGCACGGAGGAATGTGAATGGCGGGATCCACCAATAAAAGAAAAAACACTGAAAGTCACCATAATAGAGTCGAAGTTGTAGACCACAAATTCAATGTGGTCGATCGAATCACATAGGAGTGAAGGACAGTTTGATTGGGTCAGTGAATTGCTGTGCGACTGTAGGGCTTTGTGGGGGAGAACATGAGTGAGTGAGCTAGTCAGTGAGTGAGTGAATGAGTGATCAATTCACAAGCTCAGAAGTTGGGTTCATGAATTAGTAAACTAATTCGTTTGGGATTAAGCTAGAGTGGAACTTGTTGCCTGATCAGGGAGTTGCGCAGCTTCCGATTAGGAGTGCTGAAAATCTGATAAAGGAGCTGAATGACAGGATTCATGTTGAAAGATGGTAATGAATGAAATCCTGAAGAGGGCATAGACGTTGCCGCCTAATAGGGTAGGAGACACAGAGAACCCGAGAAATATAAGTGGGCATCCTGTAACTGACGGGTGTGAAGAGGCACTTGGAAGTAATGAAGATGAAAGCTACACATGTAGATCATTATGGGCATAGACCCCGATGGAGGATGGGGGGGGGGCACTCTGCTCTTATTAAGCAGACTTAGGTGGATGGACACTGGACCTGAGCGTGGGAAATTAACCCTGACAACCAGATGGAAGAGTTTATATTGCCCATGTAAACGAGGAAGTGAGCATTTTGACCTGGTACGTAAGGTGTGCACTGGGAAGGTGAATTCAGAGGATGGAGGGAACCAGAGTTGTCAAACTCTGTGAGTTTTGGGGTTTTTAGACCACCTTCTGAAATTTGATGGGCAGGGATGGACTCCCTCTGGCAAGGGCAACCTTAGAGCTATGGTTGGCAATACAGGGAAGGTACTTCAGTTAGCCGGTTCGGAAATACATTATTTTCACTTTTCTTTGCTCTGGGCTCTGAAAGCAGGGAACGCAAATCAATCTTAGCAGTGGGAAAGAGGGAAATATAACCTCCAAGTATATTTCCTACCTCTGGTCACGCCTGTGATGTGGAAGTCTTTTAAAAAGTATCGCTGAAAGGTTCTGTGTTTTTTGTTTTAAAAAATCAGCACTGCCCATCGTGTTAGCAATTCCACCCTCAAAGTGTAATCAAAGCAGACACTCGCAAAGTTACTCCCCCAGGGAACATGGGAACCAAAAACTAAAAGGAATTCCCTGTGCAAATACAAAATAAATGAACAAGTACATTAAAGGCAACATCAATGAACAAAAATGATTACAGAACGTTAAATCTATGAGTTACATCGGAATATATAAGAGATCATAGGGCCTCATTACGACTCAGGCGGTAAGGGTTTTACGGCGGCGTTAACAGCGCCGACCCTTACCGCCTGAGTACGAGGTCCCTTAGCGCCATGGCGGACTTAACACCTGCTTTTAGCAGGTGTTAAAATCTATGGCGCTAAGGGACCATGGAGTTAATTACGCCACCATAATTTACGGTGGCGTAATTAACGCCTTCCCCACTCCCATTATGCCCTATGGGGCAAACATGGGAATGGGGAAGGGTAAATGGGGATTGGGGACTTACCGCCCCGCCAAGGTCGGAATGGGACGGTAAGTCCGCCAACCACCATGGCGTAAACGTAGTTTACGCCATGGTGGTAAAGTCACGGCCCAGGCGGTAACTTACCGCCTGGGTCGTAATGAGGCCCATAGTACATTTCAAGTGTATGTTGAGGCTGTAAAGCCAGATTTCGAAGCCTTTTAAAGATTTCAAGCTACCTTTCCATATAGAAAATATGGTATCACTATACCTTTTTCCACAGACAATGTTGGAAGAGAATCGTCAGTCTTGAAAAAATGTTTTTTTTTTTCAAGCAGGTCACGAAAATGAATAGCTTATCAATACTGTGGCCAAGAACTGACCCCTCCCCCCCTCTCACATTGCCTTGCCTTTAGTTTTTAAATGGTAGTGGTTGCCAAACACAAAGTTTTTTTTGTAGATCAGTGTTCAAAGACTTTACATTGAAGACTGTGGGTACATCAGGTAGAGCGTTGGATGAGAGTGTGGTTAGCTGAGCCAATTGAAAAGTGTACCGTTGGGGAAATCCCAGCCTCTTCCTCCAAAAATGAAATAATTTACAAAGTAAAAGTATTGTCTTAAACTGAAAGTCACCATATGATTTCCATAGCCTAATACATGTGTATTTCTTTTCCAAAATGAGATGTGTATTCATATCATGCGTAACAATAAGGACATCACTGCATCAATGACTAAAAGCAGATGATGTTTTCATACAGGTATGACCCAGATGATAAATTAAAATCAAAACTAAACAAGCAATGTCTGCTGTATAGGTGCCATACAAAGGCTCAATAAAGAAATGGCAGCATATGTAGTCTAAATAGAAAATTGTTGATCCAGAAATCCTGGTCTAAGAGCTTATAGCTTAATCGGTCTCACTTCCTTCAGATGCCAAAATTGGGACCACCTAGAAGCAATTCTGATAAGTGCGCCATATAAAAAACAACTCAATCATACATTGATGAATACATTGCAATGCTTACTCCATATATGCAATAATCATGTATTTATAAAATACACAGCACAAACTGAATTCTCCCTTATCTTTCTCTTCATTGCTCATGAAATGTTCAGTTGTGAGCCAGGGCTATTGCCTAGCAGCAGTAGTAGTAAAATGATGTGTTCATTGAAAACTTCCCACCAGTAAATCAGTTTCAAGGCAACTAACGAAAACGTGAAATAAATTATACACTATAACTTTTATTCAGTAAGTGGGCTTGCCTGACCATGGAATTTGACTGTGCTACAAGTCCACCAGAAAGATTTCCTTTTCTCTGCCCTACTCTGGCTTGGGCCTTTTGGTCATTGGATGCTTGATTAGAACAGAGATTTACCACCTGCTACACATTGATCATTCATTTGTTCAGTGTTTCCCTCTCCTCCCACCAACCAGAACATGTGGTTGCCACCTGCTGCTCTGACATTTTCCTGCTACAGGACTGAGAATAGCGGCAATAACCAATAGTTACCTCTGACTACAGGTAGGTGGCTTTAGCCAACACAGTGTTACTCATTGTATAAGCCTTTGCTGGCTCATCAGGAATACCTGCTTGTGACCAGCAAATTCCACATAGAACATTCCAGGAGGTTCCTCATCCTACTGAGCTAAATTGAAATAGCTTTTCAAATGATATATTCTGTGGGTTTACTGACTTAAGCATAGGTAAAAGAAATAAGGGTTGATACATGAAATATAATTATGTGGGGAAAAGACGACTAAAATAAATATATATAGTTTATAAGTCACTTTTTCAATGCTGGATGTGTAATCCAAATTGTACAATGCTGGCATACTGGGAACGTCTAAAATGTAGTCTATTACATGTTTACACTGGTTGCAACCATTCTTTGGTTTCAGCACATTTTGCCTTATGATCGCCGTTAGCTGAGACCACTTTCTCGTTTTCAAAATCTCAGGAGGAAGAAATCTATGAAAACAACCAATGGAGCAGAGTGCTACTCCAACATATTGCAATCATTGTACACTCCCAGTTGAAAACCTTGCCCTCACCAACCTTAGACACTTTTTTTGAGAAAAGGGCCAGGTGATTGTTCCAAATAGATATCCATATCAGCATTAGGCTTACCCTAACTGCATCAGAAACATGTGCCACAATTGCCTTAACTATGTCCTAAGGGGTAGAGGAGGACCTTGGTAATTTCAACTAATTCCCCAAAACACATTTTCCACAACCTTGAGCCATTTGGGGTTTTCACAACCCGATAGGTCTGAGCCGTAAAGAGCAATTGCCTTATGATCTCCTTTAGTTGAGACCACTTTCTTGTTTTCAAAATCTCGGGATGAAGAAATCTATGAAAACAACCAATGGAGCAGAGTGCTACTCCAACATATCACACTCATTGTACTCTTCCAGCTGAATCCCTTGCCCTCACATCCCTTAGGCACTTTTTTGAGAAAAGGGCCAAGTGACTGTTCCAGATAGATATCCACACCAGCATTAGGCTTACCCTAACTGCATCAGAAACATGTTGCCACAATTGCCTTTACTATGTCCTAAGACGTAAGAGGAGGACCTTGCTAATTTCTACAAATTCCCCAAAATGTATATTCAACGGCCTTGAGCCATTTGGGGGTTTTCCACCCCGATAGGTCTGACCCGTAAAGAGCAATGGCTCCAGATTAAACTCGGTTTACCTTGAGAATATCAATTTAGTGTCTTTTGATATGGGTCGATTGTTTGGAGATTTCTCATTTTACTTCCAATAGTAACATCACTTATTTATTTATGTAGCCACACCCCTGAAGTTTTCCTTAAAATAGAAACACAAATAAGTGAAAAAATTGTTACTTTTTCAAGTATAACATTGTTAATTGAAATGAAATAATTGCAATGTTCCTGGTCCCTATTATCAAAATGCTATGTATGCCTATCTAAATTTGGGAAATCTTTTTTGTCATGTAACATGCATAGTGATCAAGGTGGATTTTTAAGCCTTATGGTGGTTGACCCAAAAATATCTTGTCATTGCCATAGCATGAAGGTACTGAGAGTCCGTATACAATTACCTAGTGACCAAAAACGGTTTTGTTTACACCCCATCTGCACCAAATGCAATACACGCCATTGAACCACAGTGCTGAAGTTGGCTAACTTGGAATGCCTAGGAAGGGATATTCAACTTCTCCAATGCAAACCCTAACTTCACACTGTTGACCATTTCGAAGCCTGATGCAGGGCCCATCAAGGCCAAGGAGGTATAGTGTGGGAATTCAAATGTTTAGCATTTAAGAGGCATACATATCGCCTGCTCCATGGCTCCCAGTCCTTCCCGAAATCCCCCTGCACTTTGAAAGGATGTTATTGATCATGACCCAGTCATTAAGTCTCAGATAAACAATCTTGTCAAATGTTTATAAGTGGCATCTAAAAGTGAAATGGGCATGTGTGGCTTAAGAGAATCCCTATCTCTCTTTTAAAAAGGGGACAATCAGTGTTTCGACGCCTGGATGGGGTATTCATAGTGCATGGATGCAGGTCTGTGCATTTACATTGCCACTACAGATTAAGTACCCTTTGTGCATCCAGTTAATACAGCTGTGCACTTTATCTCGACTACAAATGCACTAGCATGGCATTCTGTTTTTTATTTTATTTTCATGGACATGGTATTTTCTGTTTTTGGGTTGGCAGTGTGGGTCATTTTGTTTTAAACTTTATTTTTGGTATTTTCAAAACAGTTACAAACAAATTAACATTCATTGGGTTTAAAACACAATTTGCACCACTGGGTTTCTCCATTCCGTCTACCCCCACCCCCTCCCAATTGTTCTGTATTCAGGATGGTTTGTTCGCAGGAAAGAAAGGATATTGTGATGCAACTACACCTGGCTCATATTGTCTGTTCAGTGTCCCAGGGTCTCCACTATGCAGGTGGTTGTGGGTTAGAGGTAGCTGACATGGACAGCAAGTATGTGACATATGGGCCCCGTATGTCGGGAGGCCGTGCATATAAGGGTAGGGTTTTATTAAATTCTGATTCCACTTCTTAGCAGTATAGTATGTCTTTTTTCCAGGTTGCCAGGTTGGGAGCTGGTCCACAGCCCATGACATAGCGACCCTCCTGCTTACGAGCACCAGTAGGATGGTTGCGAGTTTTCTTATCGCTGGTGGCAAATGTTTTGTCAGACCAAGAAGGGCTACGGCTGGAATGGGTGATGGGTTTTCCCCAATAATCGTAGCTGTTATTTGTAGGACCTGGGTCCAAAACTGGGCCACCGTGGGGCAGTTCCAAGCAAGGTATAGAAAGTCAGCCGCTGGCGCACCACATCTCTCACATGAGGCCTCGGATTCAGGCTGCTGTTGACATTTTTTGGCTGGTCTATAGTAAGTTTGATGAAGATTGTTGAAGTGGATTTGTTTAAAACGTGTGTTCAGTGCCACTTTTTGTGTTTGTCGAAGGATAAAGGACCAATCATCATCAGGTATCGTGGTCTGCAGTGATCTCTCCCAGCGTGCTTTCATGCGATTATCCGTGGGAACGGTGTCTGTTAGTAGGGACTTGTATATCAGGGAGAACAATCTACCTTCACCTTTTGCTTGTATCACACCATGAAGCAGGTGCCACGTGGGCGGTTGTTGCGGAAATGTTGGAAACAGTGTTTGTAAGGTGTGACGAAGTCTGAAATATACAAATGTGTCAAGGGATGTGTTGCCTCCCCTCTCTCTGGCTAGCTGGGGTGTCAGGAACACATCTTCAGGGAATAAGTAACCTGTGGTCTGTATGTGTAGTTTGTCTACCCATTGATGAAAGACTTTTTCTGAGGTGAGGGGAACTCCGGGTATGAATTTAATTGGTAGCAGGGGTGAAAATCTGGTTTGTATGCCACACTTCCGGGCTATTTTTTTCCAGATGGCATACGTGAACAGAACAATATTCATCGTGTTGTGTGATACTGTGAGGTGGCTGATAATAACTGCTCTTAATAGATTGGGAGATGCAAGGGCCCGTTCTATTTGCACTTGCAGTCTAATGAAGTGTGTGGTTTACCAATAACTAAGATACTGTGCCTGAGCTGCCCAGTAGTATCGTTCTAGATCTGGAAGCGCGAGGCCTCCTTAGGATGTCGGCAGTATGAGTGTCGTGTATGCTACCCCTGCTGGTTTACCCATCCACAGAAGCTCCAGGATTAAGCTCTTATCTCTTTTGAGAAAGGATAGCGGTAATAGCATGGGTATGCTGGCAAAGAAATAGAGACATTTAGGGAGAATCACCATTTTAACCAATGAGGCTCTACCCCATAATGTCAGGGGGAGAGATTTCCATCTGTGAATTCAATCGTGGAGTGATCCTAGTGTTAACCCAGATATCGCATGTGGGAGTATTCCCATTTAAGTCCGTAATGGTCTCTGAAGTGTTTAGTATCTCGTGTCAGGGGAAATATTACAGATTTAGATTGGTTGATCTTTAATCCTGATATCGCACCACATTTAATGACCTTGCGCATAATGGGGTTCAAGTTCTCATGGGGATCGCGGATGTAGAGTATTATGTCGTTGGCGTAGACAGAGACTACCAGTTTGTGAGGGCCAAGTGTAAGGCTTCTGTGGAGCTGCCGGGAGCGTAGTCCGGATGCTAGGGGTTCCATGATCTATGCAAATATTAGAGCTGAAAGCGGGCAGCCTTGTCTGGTTCCTCGTCTTAACGTAATGTGTGCTGACTTTGAGGTACCTAGGATGATGAAGGATTGGGGGTTATTGTATAATAGGGAGATTAGCTTGATATAATTGTTCCCTAAGCCCAGGCGTTGTATTACCACAAAGAGGTAGGGCCATTCGACTGAGTCGAAAGCTTTTTCTGCGTCGAGCAGAACCCCTGTCGCCTGGCATGTTGGATCATGAGCTTCCATGACACTGAATAGCCTTCTAATGCCGAATGATGTGTTCCGCTTGGGCACAAAACCCGACTAGTCACCCAATACCAATCCAGGCATGAGGGGCAGTAATCTTGCTGTTAGTATTTTGGCTAGTATTTTATCAAGATTAATCAATGAGATTGGCCTATGAGAAGCACACTCCTCGGGGGGTTTGCTGGCTTTGTGTAGTAGACTAATGTTGGCCTCACGTAGTGTTGGTGGTAGTACACCATGTTCTAGCGCTTCCTCGTATACATGAAGGAGGAGCGGAGCCACTGTGGCTGCGAAGGCTTAATAAAATTCAACTGTGAGACCATCAGAGCCTGGGGCTTTAGTGTTGGGGAGCTTTTTTTATGGTGTCTAGGATCTCCTCCAGTGAGATGGGCGTGTTTAGGGGTTCACAAACGTCTCGCTCTACCCAGTAGAGGTCAGTGTGGTTCAAATAGTTTTGCACATTTTCAGGGTGAGTGGTGATCTGGGAGCTATATAGGTTTTGGAAGAATGAGTGAAAGGTGTCGACAATTTCTTCCTGTGTGTGCACTAGTGTGCCTTGAGCGTTGCGAAAACTCTCTACGCAGGTGGGCTTTTTATCGGCGGCTATCAAATGGGCCAGGAGGGCTCCCGGCTTCTGGCCTTCACCATATTGGCGGATCCGATGTCTGTGACCAAGGAATTTTTATCCCACGTTCGGCCGTGGCGGGTCTCGCTGGAGGTCAACTCGCATCTGATCAGTTTGAGGATCCCATTCTCCTTTGCTATACACGCACCTCTGATGTAGAATTTTACCATTTCCCAAAGTGTACCCGCTGAGTCGACAGAGTTTTGATTGAACTCCAAAAATGTGGTGATTTCACGCTGAAGTTCCGCCGCGAACACCAGATCTGACATTGAACCTGGTTTGAATCTCCAGTGGGGTGGGCTTGGTTTGATATTCGGAAGGTCGAATTCGACCTTCACCATGGAGTGATCGGATAGTGTTCTAGGAAGGATCTGGCTTGTCCCCCAGTGAAAAGGGCTATCTGTGGATACAAGGAGATAGTCAATACATGAGCTAGTGTTGTAGACTGCTGAGTGAAAAGTGTATTCTCTGGTTTCCCAGTTGGATTGTCTCCACATGTCTATCAGATCAAACGCTTGACACATTTCCTTAACCTGGAGGCTTGCTTTGGACGGTTTTAAGTTCATGTTGTGTGACTTGTCCTTTTGGGGATTCAGTGTTGTGTTTAGATCAGCTCCCCAGATGATTGTCGTGGGACAAGATTTTCCAAGGTGTGATTGAATCCAGTTGAAGTTCTATGAACGTCAACATCGGGGCCGTATGAGTTCGCAAAGACCACCTCCTTGCCTGCCAGAATCCCTCTTACCAAGAGTGCTCTACCCTCCGTGTCTTTTTCAGATTTTATTAAGCTGAAGTTGGCTCTTTTATCTATTAGGATGGCTACCCCTCCGGCGTATGAGGATTATGAGGAGAAGTATCTATGACATCCTCATTCACAGGCCCAGCGATGTTCTGACTCTGGGAGGAGGTGGGTTTCTTGAATTAGGGCCACATCGATTCTGTGCCTCTTGAGGTATTGGAGGTTTTTGCGAGTTTTCGCTGGTAATTTGCCCCCTCTAATATTCCAAGTGGCTACCTTGAATTTGTCCAGTTAGTGTCGTGGTATCGATAATTTTGGGTCCTGGTGCTTGCTAGAATTGGTGATGATTATGTGGAAGAGCTTGGGGAGCGCTTTGTTGCTTCTCGTTTCGTGGTGTGCATAGTCGCAACTATTGATAGTCGGGGCATAGGAGGCGGGAGGACCGGGTCCCAGTGGCGTATTCCCACAACAATTGCTTTGAGCCTTCCCATGCTCGGGCAACCCCCAACTGCAGTGATTCCCCTCCCAAAAACTAAGAACAGTAACAGGACTGTGCTTGTGGCGCTAGTGGCCTTCCAAACAAATGGGCTCCTTTCATATTAAAGGATTATGTTCTTCTGGTGGTAGTGCTAGTGTTGGAAGCGGACTGTTCCACGTAGTGTTGTGTCTTCATGGCGGATTTCTTTTGGCTTGGTCTCTCGGCAGTGGTTGTTGATTATTGTTGGGGGGTCTGTAGCCAATTCTGTCGAGGAAGGTGTTAGCCTCTTTGGGTGAATTAAAGAATTGGGTCTTCCCGTCGTGTTGGATGCATAGTTTTGCTGGGATGATCATCGAATATGCCAGTTGGTTATCTTGCAAATGTCGCTTGACCCCCGCAAAGGATCTCCTTTGTGCTTGGACAGCCGGGGACAAGTCTGGATAAATTTGGATGCTATCGCCATTGAACTGGACGTCTCCCTTTTCTCTGGCAAGTCTCAAGATTGTGTCCCGATCTTTGTAATTAAGCAGTTTAGCAATAATTGGTTGTGGGGCTGCTCCCGGAATAGGTTTGGTAGTTGGAATTCTATGAGCTCTTTCCACCACAAACAGTTGAGATAGCGCCTCGATTCCAAAGAGTTCGGAGCATATTTTTTCAACATGGTCTTCCATTTTTATTCGCAGTTGTTGTTCCCTGACCCCGACCAGTCTGATGTTGTTTCTGCGAGAGCGTCCCTCTAAGTCCTCATTCTTTGCGCTTACCGACTTCATCTGGCCCTCAGTGCTGACAGTCTAGCTGTTAGTGTGGTCAAGTTATCATCCAGGTCGGAGACTCTTTGTTCGACTGCGTCTATTCTATCTTCATGCTTGTCAAGACGATGTTGTAACCGGTCCACTTTGGAGGATAGTGTATTGATTTTGCAATCAAGGTTGCCTATTCCAGTTTTCAGTTCGAGTAGAATCTCCCTGATATCAAAGGATTGGGGGACTTCTTCATCTTGGGGTGTGTCTTGTATAGGTGATTCCAACATGCTATTCAGCTTAGGTGTCTTGGATGAGGTTCCGTACTCAAAGTTGAGCTTGCGCTGTGATTTGTCAGTTTTTCCCATGTTTAGGGTCGTGGGGATGGAGAGTTAGGCCTCAGGCGGTCACCGTGCTGTATTGGTGTGCAATATAACAGAGTTGGTCAAGCCACAGTTATCTGTAGCACCCAAGGTGAGAGGGGGTGAGAGTTGATGAGGACTGGTATGTTCAAGAATGCCAGCAGTGGGATAACGGTGTGGCTGCATTGGTTAGTTGTGGCTGCAATCCGTAGCTATTTTTGGAGATCCTCAGTGACTGGTGGTGCTTGAGTGGCACACTGGCTCGTTCTCTTTGGTGCAAATCTTGTCATTGGCACTTTTTGGCTGCAGGGGGTGTATTGTTGGGGCCAGCGCTGCTCTGGACACTTGTGTTGAGTTGATCGGGGACGTGATATTGGTACCGGCACAGAGTAGTGTCCGGCGATGCCTGGGGGGCTTGAGCAGTGCCCCTCTTCAAACTGCTTGGGAGCTGGGGGTCCTCCTTCCTCACAGTACTGTGGGTGGCGTTCTCTGCTGGCGGCCCCCAACCTGTAGGCAGCCGTCAGGCCTGGGCTCCTGATTCATAGTGTGCTGTGTGCCGTTGTTGCCTGGGATCACGGGGGCCCAGAGTTGGGTATATCTTGGACGCTGTCCGGCGTTTGATTTACTGGGCGTTAAGTGCCCCATTACATAATGCGCACAGCCCTCTTCCGGGTCTGCTGCAGGGCTACAGGTGTGAGGGGTTCGGCGCCCGGGCCATTAACGGTGTGGGGGCCAGTGCCAGTAGAAGTCTGTGGCTTATTTAAAAGAGGTAAGAGTGTTCACTCTATGGTGACTTAATGTGATTGTAGTAAGCTGTTCCTCGCCTGGTATGTGTCTCAGGGCATCTGAAGCAGGCTGTGGACAGTGCTCACCGGGTCTGTCTGGGCCTCGGCCGAACGGGCTCTTCTACTGGGTCTGGGAGGGGGAGAGCAAGAGGACCCCCGCCGCGCTCTCACACGGCTGCGCTTACCGCTGTGGTCTGTGCTCGGTCCGCGGAGGGGTCTTCATGTTGCTGCCCACTTGCAGCATCGAAAGGGCAGGGGCCGCACTTCTGTCGCTGGGCAGGGCCCCCCCACCGCCGATGGCCTCGTTTCTGTGGTAGGCACCCTTGTGCCGATTCTGCTTGTGTGGCCCGCGGGCGGGCCGTCTGCACCCCCTCCGGTCGACTCGCTCTTAGCCGCGGCCGCTAAGCGATTGTTCTGTGGCATCTGCTGCCTGCTAGTGGGTAGTCCAGGAGTGCGGCGCCCAAGTTCTCCACCACACAGCCCACTTCTTGTGTCCAGGGACCGCAGCTCGATGTTGTTGAGACGCAGCAACGCGGCCCAGGCGCCGCTCCCCATGGCCTTCTGCTATCACAATTGTGTGGGCCGGGGAGGTCCTTTCAGGGGCAATGCAGGACGTGTTGCAGATGCCGGCTACCTGCAGTGATGTTCGTTCGCTTTATGGGCCGAGTACCCATCATTAGAGCAGCGATTTCACAGGATTAATTCGGAGCTTCACAGAGCTCAGTAGGGAGCTGCCATCTTGGTCGGCCCTCTAGCGCCCTGCCCGTGTGGCCCATTTTTTAACATATGTAAGTGCCTGCAAGGGACCACCAACCCTTTTGATTATGTGTTTCTGGTAACCTGCATGCAATTTTAAACACTCCCAAAGGGGAGTGTAAAAACAGGGCTCAAGTCGAGGGTACACGCGTGTGCACCAAGTCCCTCCACTTTTGTCATCAGTCCCCCCACTTTTTTCACAGGGCACCTTGACATGCTAATTTCTGGTGACGCCACATTCAATTGGTATGTTAATGAGACCCCCACTTTTTTTGAAGGACTTTTCTTTAGGACTATCCCCTGTGTAAAAGTAAACAGAAAATGAACGTGAAATCGCCTTAACGCTTCACATGTATTCTCTGCTTTGGCAGAAATAAAACACTGCCTGCAAATACTGCTGGCAGGCAGCGTTTTTTATGGATTCCAATGGAATCTATCTGTTCATTAGCAGGTGCTAATGAGAGGCATATTTCATTGGAATGTTTTGGTTTTACGCCGGCATGTAAATCTCATGCAAGCTTAAAATCAAACCCTCTCCCGAGACGAACAGGAAAGCAAAGAAGAGTTGTCATCCTAGCTTTGCTCCACTCCCACCCCTCAGGGGGGAAGGACAATGAAGTGGAGCCGAAAAGGAAAGTGCTTTTACGCTTTCCTTTTATGCTTCAATTCCTTAGAAAGTGACCCAGGACAAGCCTCTGCATACACTAAACATTGTCTACTGGGAAAGTCTGTGGCCTGTGATTTGCATCCATCCACTCACTACTGTACCCGACTGCAGCAGTATCTCCAGCCAAATAAAACAGGACATGTCTGGATAAATGCAAAAGACAACATGTCTGCATCCTAAAGACAATGCTACTTGAAATCTCAGGCACTAGGTCAACATGGCACTTGCTCGGGTGCATGTGTCGCCAATGGTGTCTGTATAAAGCAAACATAATATAGGTCCCTATGACAAATGTGTTAATGAATGAACTCATTATGGCATGCAGGGAGTACAAGTAGGAGGGTCTGATTGCTTGCAGTAGTATTTCCTTTCATTATATGGGTTTATTTGAGCGTATGTTCATGTATCCTAGCAATAGTGTATACTGTTGCTTGCTTGTAGTCTTTCCTACCAGACAATCACAGTGGTGTCCTTTGCAATTCTAACAAGAACTGAAAGAAGAAACATGATTTGCAGTTACACTAATAGAAAATGTATTATTACATGACAAAATATCTGTCTTTTCATGACAATTGATAACCAGCATTACTTTTTTCGATAACAACGTTTTGTATTGCCTGTGTTCCCCTTAGTCCAAATTTTCTAAAACATTTAAGAATGCCATTAAAAATATACACCCAAATATTTCTGAAGAGCACATGGCAGTATCATGGGGCCAAATGATGATAGAGCAAGCAATATTTTATTAAATCAAATTGGATGTCACTGTGATTTTTTATATTAAATTGAAGTGGTAACTTTGTGATTTGCAAAGTTATTCTACTCTATGTGAATCAAATAAGAGGAAAACCAATGTATGAGTAAACCTAAATAGGGACCGCCACATCCACAGAAAGATCTTTGCTAATTAGTGTTCAGAATCATAAACAAGGTTATTACACTGTATCTTATGCATGCCATAATTGACATCATGTTGCAGATCATTTAAGAAAAGTACTGACGTTAATGAATAATTAGGACGATCATTCCCTGGCGGCACATAATGTGAAGGAGCAAATGGGTGATTGCCTGTAAAAGCTGGCATAGCTGAGCTGACACTGAAAAGAAATATGTCTAGACACTTAACAGACAGCCTTGATTCTAGAAAAAAATAACACATTGGAGAAAGTTACTAATTGGAGAGTGGAACTTCCAAACGAAGAATAATCCACGTCCCTTGGCCCACAAAGAGGACCGGAAAAGTTGAGTCTAAGGCAGGTTTTTAAAATTTGTAATATTGAGTTTTCATAGACATGTATCTGCAATACTAGATAGTGCTCTGTCCCTTCCTGACAAGCCATGAATATGTTTCATGCTGCTAATTTTACTACAGTGTTATTGGTCAGGGTATATTTAGGACATAGCAACGCATTTCAAATGTCAAAGCCCATGCAGGACAAGGCAACGGTGTTGTGTGCTGTAGGTGTTTGGCAACAAAGGGGTGGCAGTACAGAGTGTGATTATGCTGCGCAGTGGTAGACCAGCAGCAACCGAAAATAAGAACAGTGCAGGCAAAGGGAGCAGCCACTACTGCTCTCTAATAAAATACCTGACATTAGTCATACTTTCTTCTTACCGCCTGGCTTAATGTGCTCTGTCTCTGTACAACCAATTTATCAGCTCTATATTAAGCCGGAATGTCTATTTCATGAATCTCAGACAATTTTCTTTTGCACTAAAAAAAATTAAAAAAACAATTTGTTATACACTCTATTTACTTTTTATTTTCTATTTTTTTGATTTTGGCATCATTGAGACCCTGAATACTCACAGGGTGTATGTAACAATATATGTACAGGTACCATAGATCTGTAAAAATATGTGATTAAATCACCACTTATGGCAACATCTAAATAACATAAATTGTACTTACAAAGTGAACTAATTTCCTACACGATAACACCTTTTTGTGCACTCTGCACAACCATAGGCTTTCCCCTCTTTCAGCCAGACGTACTTTGTGTTTTGTGACTCCCTGTTGTGTCCTGAGGCTGTTGTTCCTCTTCACGGCTACATGCTGTGTTTTAGGTCTGCTTTTCACCCTCTAGGTTCTGTAAGGAAGGCATGGTATCAGAAGGTCTGACACTGACACAAGAGCTACACGTTTCAAAGCCTTAATTAGATTCTTTGGGTTTGGAGAAACTCCTACTTTGCCCTATAGCTATGACAGGAGTAGTCTCTACCATCAAATAATAAAAAAATTACAGTCATAGTCTAAGTCAAATCAAAATGGACAATACCAACAAAACCTAATGCCTGCCCTATCTCTCATACAAAAATTGTATAAAGGGGAATATGTATGCAAAGGAAAATCATTTTTATAACATAAAGGATCAAAGTGGCAGAGTCAGCTCTCCTCCCCACGTTGGACAGCACGGAGGAAGGCAGTCCCCGTAGACAGGATAACACACTCTGGTTCAGGTTCTCAAAACAAAGGCAGTTCAAAACATGGATTGAGCCCCCAACACCCCCTGGTCTTCCACATTCAAGTCACTTATTCCCTCATTCCAAAAGTTCTTTCACAGTTCAACAGAAAGTTCATGTAGGTCTCCCTCTGTCAGGCTTGGACTTCTCAAAGCTTTAAAAGTTCACATAGGTCAATCTCAGCTGGGCTCGGACCTCTCAATCAACAAGTACCTGACTCAATGCAGATCTCCCTCAGCCGGGCTTGGACTTCGCAATCCCAATACTTGCAGGGTTTCCCTTCCCAAAGCTTAATTCACATTTGTTAGGGGTTCCCTTAGCCTTACTTATCACACTTCCAATCTTCCTCAGTCGGGCTCTGACCTTTTACTGATGTCAAAGACTTTCAAATGTGCAATGCAGGACCACTTTGACTTTCTCTTCAGCTCCCACTCTTATGTTATTTGCCTCAGTGTCTCTTGGTAGTTCAGTGCCATAAGCACAACAGTTCAAAGAAATCTTCCTCTTCAAGCATTCACCTTTTCACTTCCCCCTTTGCCAGGGTAATCTTGACAATTACACATTTCAGAATCCGTTCAGATTGCTGCTTTACAAAAACGCATTTCACATTTTGTAGAGATTTTTTAGTGGGCTACTACCTTTTGCCAGACCACTCTGCTACTCTGTATCACTGGCGTCACAGTTATCAGGCACTTAAAAGTTCATCACTGGGTAGCTTTCTTTCCTGTCTTATCTGCATGTGCACAACCTTACCTTGTGAGATACACTGTTGCAGCTTTAATCTTTCCTTGACAGAAACCAGCCTTTCTGTCTTTCACTAACTCACCAGTTGTGCATGTTACTTTCTTGTCTCTACAGCTAGGATTCACAAGGCAAGGATTTAATACCAAAGGCTTGGCCTCGCCACCCCAACTCTGTCATTCACCCGGGAAGGTCTCTGGCATCCTTGAAAGACAATGCAGGTTTCTTCTTGGATGTGATTTGAATTTCTCTGTGTCTCGTTCACAGTTTCTGGGAAGCAACAACCTCCTGCGCAGATCTTCAGGGTTTCCCTACCCTTTGCTCTTGTCCCTCGATTGGTCGTCCTGCTCCATTGGGTTTGCCTTTGCCCCAGAAGTTCTGCTCCTTCTCATGTTCTGCCTTGCTCAGAGTGTGTCTCTATGTTCCACCTTTTATCCCTGTGGGGAGAGCTAATGGAATGTTAGATGTATGTGATTAAAGTCAGGTGCCTGACCTGATTAGCAGGACATGTCCTGCGAGATATATAAGTGTTAGCCTCTTTACTCGCAGTCACCCTCTTCCTCAGCCCAGTCTTTGTGTAGAAAGAGGGGGTGGGAGGTAGTTGGGATGTTGGAAGATCCTATAAAATAGGATGGGACATGGGTATTGGAAAGGGGGAATACTGTGTCTCACCATCGGTTGCCTCACCCTCACTCCCCGAATACCCCTCATCCAGGTGATCCTCCGCACTGATCCACCCCCAGGTTCTGGATCCAAAGGTGATGGCCATGCACTGGCCATCTGAGAGAGAGATCCCTTGGTATGAGAAAGTGAGACATTCTTTGGTTTCTCACAGTTCCCACTCCACTCGTCACTGTTGGTTAACTGTTGTGCTCTCTGGTATGGTATGTTATGGTATTGTTTATTTATATAGCGTCTATACAAAGGCAAGTATTCCAAAGCTCTCAAGGAGGGTGGGAACATGAGGAAATAACAAACAGTCGCTCAGAGCCCTTGAAATTCCGAGACGATAATAGTCGGCACAGGCAGTGTAAGTGCGTAAAAATACATCTAACAGTTTGGAAAACAGCAAATTTGCCTGACGTCAATTCTGCAGTTATAACAGTGCAATTAAGGGGTGAAGACAAGGGAGACAGACGATCTTCAGGCGTGGTGCGTAAGGATCAAGCAAGTGCACAGGGGGTCACAGGGATGGGGGGATCAAGTGCACCCAGTCAGTTGAGAATGTAAGTGCAGAGAGACCAACTCTCTTGGGCTAATTCCTCGAGTGCATTGAGTGTCAGTGGGGTGTAGGGCCCAGAGGCAAGTGTCAGAGAGGATCGGCGGGGGTGCCGGGGACCTGTGAGACTCTGAGGTACCCCTGGTGGCCAATCAGCATGGTGTAAGGAAGAGGAGAAAGGGAGGGAAAACAGAGAACTGGGTTAGCAGGGTAGAGGGAGATAGAAAGAAGAGGAGAAGAGGAAAGTCTTGAGGAGTTTCCGGAATCTAAGGAGATCTGTCTGAAGATGGAGGGCAGCAGGGGGGCTATTTCAGGTATATTTTACCCCCTCTGGGTTCCTATTATGCTGTTGGCATTCATTAGTAACTGTGTTTTCTGTGTCCACTAGGCTCTCTCCCACTCTCTATGTTCACACTCCACTGTGGTTACAGTTGGTACTGTGTTGTTCACCTGCCTTGCTACTTCTTCTTGTGTTCCCTACTGTGTGATCCCCCCTTCCTTTTTGACTGGGCAACTAGCGCTGCACTGTGCGCTGGCCTGTGCTCCTCTCCCTCTCTCTCACTTCCTCCAACTTTCCTCCTTGCACGCTCTATGGTGCTCTCGATTTCTCCCATCTTCTCTAACTGCTACTCTATCTCCTATCGTAGCCTTCTCACTAAGTGTAGAAGGGAAACATTCAAGTGGGATATTCAGGTCTCCAACTTAGGCCTTCCTATCGCTGATACCTACATCAGCACTTCCTCCAGACAGACTCTCACCGACAACATCTTTGCCGTTCCCACACCAGACTTATGGACCCTCATATGGTCTCTGTTCTCTCTCCTTTCTCCTCCTCTCTCATTATTAGTGGCACCCGGTGGGAGGTCCTCTTGGCCTCCTTTCATCCCTCCAAAGCCTTCATCAATGTAAACCTAAATGGTACCATCATGGTCCAGGGCTTTCAGCCTACTCTCGTCCTTCTGGATAGGCATCTCCCGCATCTTATCAACTTCCTCCCTCTACTGCTACTCTTTCTGCAACCTCTCTGGCTCCTCTGCCACCTCTTTCCTCCTCTTCAACCGCCTTAGCACACCCTCCTCCTCCCCTCTGGCCACTATGCCACCTCTCTCTCCTGCCTCTGCAAACTTTCAGGCCCATCTACCACTTCTGCTTGGTGTCCCTCACTCCTCTACCCCACCCAGAAGCTTTCAAATGAGCAAACCTGCTCCACGTCACTGCTCTCATCTCTCGTCTGCAAACACTTCTCTGACATCTGCCACCTCTTTGAAAACCTTTACCTGGATATCCTTGCTCGAGACATGGTTCAAGGCCAGCTCTGTCATGAGTTTTGACACTCTCCTCCCTGAGGGCAACAAGATCCTCTCCAAGCCTTGAACCAACCAGCCCGGAGGTGGAGTGGCCATGATCTTTCCAGAGTAGGTCCCTGCTTCTGTCATTCCTACGCAGGCCTACTCCTTTGAATGCCTGGTCTGCAGGCTCTCTATCTCTCCTGACCTCTGACTGTAGCCACCATTTACAGGCCACCTGGCCAGGTCGCTCTCTTCCTCTCAGAAGGTGCTGACCTCTCCTCTTCTCTCCTTGTCTCTACCTCTCAACTTTTCCTCCTCTGAGGCCTGAACATCTACCCGGATGCTTCTAATCCTGCCTTTGGGCTCTTCCGCAACCTTTGCGTCAGCTCTCCCTTTCCATTCTACCCTCTCGTCCGACACACTCTGTTGGACACACCTTGGATGTTCTCATCACTTCAGACATCCCCCTTTCTAAACATCTCACCACTCCTCTCTTTGGACTGACCACTCTCTGCTCTTCTCCCACCTGAAACTTCTTGTCACCCAAGCAAAGACAGCCCCAGCACTGCCACCTTCCTTCTTGTTTATTCAGCCCATGAAGTGAGTGTCAGTGGATGCCTTTGCCTCTACTTTCTCTGCACCTCCTACTCTGGCAGCTGACTCACACTCTAACACAGCCCTCTCTAACCTGCATCTTTCTATCTCTAACACTTTGGATATCCATGCCCCTGTCATGAAAATATGTCTGAAGCCAACCTCCAAGTGCAACTCTTGGTATGACTCCAACCTCGCCGCCCTGACACGCAAGTGCAGGCTGGTTGAGATGAAGTGGAGGGTTTCGGGCACATCCTCTGACAAACTGGCCTTCTTCCTGCTCCACAGACAGTCTGTCCTCTACAAGAGGAGGGTCCATATTCAAGCCCCTCTAGCATCTCTGTGCCCTATAGCAACATGGCCAAACTCTTTAAAATCTGAAAGGAGCTGCTAATCTCCACCTCTCCTGTTCCCTCCCATGCCCTCTGTATTGCTCTGGCCCCTTATTTCACTACTAAAACTCAGGCATTCTTGTCCTCTCTTTCCTCTTCCTCTTCCTCTACCTCTCTCATGCCCCCTTTGGCCGCCTATCCCTCTCCTCTTCCTTGTTCCTCCTTCTCTCTGTTAACACCTGACAATGTTTCTAGACAAGTCTGATCTATGAAAGTGTCATCCAAACAGGTGCTCACCTGCTCTTCCAGAACTATCAAGGACAACAGTCCCACCCTTGCTGCCACCTTGGCCCGTTGCCCAATTTTGAGATGTATTTTATAGATAGTCAGCTGCAATCTGAGGCTAAATGGCTATCAGATGGACAGACACCTGATTCAGGGTTTCGACGTACGGAATGCACCCCGTTCTTTTTGAATGAAGTGATGTGGTTACCTGATTCGCGCATGACCAGCGAGAATCTACTGTTGAGCCTGGGGAGCACGATGTGGCACAGGGCATGTCGAGTAATGGGTAATGCAACACCATATTCCCCACAGATACCATTAGTAGCACTGGAAGGGGTAAAGGAAAATGTCAGGCTGATTGTGAGGAGAAAGTGGGAACCCATGGGGGTGGCAACAGTGGGAGACATACTAAAAGAAGGGAGTCCAAAGGAGTTTGAGGAGCTGCTGGGTGACATAGGAGTTCACAGAGGTCAAAATATCATGTATCCCTGACTCCTGAAGTGCCTCAGACAGAGGTGGTCAGAGACTGAATCATGGCTACAGCCGCAGGAGGTTATAGAGACATGCTACAATATGTCAGAAGGGGGACACAAACAGGCTAATTCATAGAATCCAGCGCACAAGTAGCGCACGCGGCTGGCGCACAGCGTGCGCCTGCGATAGTCTGCGCCAGGCACGTGCGCTAAAACAGATTTCCGCGCACAGCGTATTCATGGATTTCAAGCTCCCAAACCAGCCGTGGCGCAGAGAATCGCAGCGAGCCTGCAGCAGCGCCAGTAACGCCCCCAAGAACGCCCTCGCGCAAGGAAAAGCCATCAAAATCGCTAAATCATCGCTAAGGGCTGCGCTAACCCTGGACCACTTCACAGGGCAGGCAAACAAGGAAAGCAAAGCGGGCAATCTTCAAATCATGAGTACGCGGGAAGTACTACACGCGACTAGGCAGGGAACGTGAATTACAGGGGTACGCGGGAATCACCACACGCGAACAGCCAGGGTGCGTGTATTACAGGGGTACGCGTGAAGTAGAACACGCGATAGGCCAGGGAACGTGTATTACAGGGGTACGCGGGAATCACCACACGCGAACAGCCAGGGTGCGTGTATTACAGGGGTACGCGTGAAGTAGAACACGCGATAGGCCAGGGAACGTGTATTACAGGGGTACGCGGGAATCACCACACGCGAACAGCCAGGGTACGTGTATTACAGGGGTACGCGTGAAGTAGAACACGCGATAGGCCAGGGAACGTGTATTACAGGGGTACGCGGGAATTATCACACGCGAACAGCCAGGGTGCGTGTATCACAGGGGTAGCGGGAAGTCCAACACGCGATTGGCCAGGGTACGTGTATGACAGGGGTACGCGTGAAGTAGAACACGCGATAGGCCAGGGAACGTGTATGACAGGGGTACGCGGGAATTATCACACGCGAACAGCCAGGGTGCGTGTATTACAGGGGTAGCGGGAAGTTCAACACGCGATTGGCCAGGGAACGTGTATTACAGGGGGACGCGTGAAGTAGAACACGCGATAGGCCAGGGAACGTGTATCACAGGGGTACGCGGGAATCATCACACGCGAATAGGCTGTGTGGGCCCTCACAGGTGTACCCTGTACACCCTCCACGGCCCCTGCAGGCAGCCCACAAAACAGTGGACTACCCTGCACACCTGATCATGTCCCCCTGCACCCCCATCCACCAGGGGCACCCTCCACCAGGCCCCCACCCATGTCTCCCACCACCCCCACCCCCCAGCAGTGCAGGGGCACCTGCCATCAGGCCCCCACCCATGTCTCCCACCACCCCCACCCCCCATCCACCAGGGGCACCCTCCACCAGGCCCCCACCCATGTCTCCCACCACCCCCACCCACCAGCACTGTGGGGCACGTGGCCAGCAGGCAGTCAGGCAGCAGCAGATGGCAGGTGGGAGCGTGCTCAGGGCTCTGGGGGACTTTAATTTGGCCTCCTGGCCAGGAGCGTGGACTTTCGTGTTTGAACGCGTGGACAGCCTGATAGGGAGTGATTTTGCACGTGAAAACCCCACACTCAGCGAATCGCGTTAAAAGCCGTCCCCAGCATATGTGCGTCAATAGTTACCTGCACGTGCAGTGTCAAAGTGTGTGATTGGTGAAAAAGGATCTACACGCAGGAGTGACAAAGCGTGTGATTGGTGAAAAGTGAGCTACACGCAGGAGTGTCAAAGCGTGTGATTGGTGAAAAAGGATCTACACGCAGGAGTGACAAAGCGTGTGATTGGTGAAAAGTGAGCTACACGCAGGAGTGTCAAAGCGTGTGATTGGTGAAAACGGATCCACACGCAGGAGTGACAAAGCGTGTGATTGGTGAAAAGTGAGCTACACGCAGGAGTGTCAAAGCGTGTGATTGGTGAAAAAGGATCCACACGCAGAAGTGACAAAGCGTGTGATTGGTGAACATGGGCCAAGCACGTACACGCCGTAAGTGACGCTGTACGTGTGGGCCTGTATAAAAGGTAGTGTTGAACACCATTTCCTTGTACGTGCTTTTCGTGGAGAGCGAGTGGGTGAATTCTGTACTTCTTGTCGTTTCACACGCGATTGACTTCACGGCGTTTCCAGTTCGTACTCCCTGTTACCTCTGACAGCTTTTTCTCTTTTTCCTCTAGTACTGGATTACCTGGGCCTGTTCCCTCAAACAGTGTCCCCTTCTACTGTTGTCCTGTCTCCTCAGACAGCGTACTCATCTTCTTTTGGCGGGGGTGTTGCCAACCAAACGCGCTCATTTTTCACGCTCTTTTACCTGGCAGACGGTGAGTCACGCACGTATCTAACTTCTGTGCTTGCCCCGTGTGTAGCCTACCCCTTCAGAGGTCATTCTAGGCTGCGTGTGACACGCATACGTTCATTGTGTTACTGGATGCCACAGCGTAGTGCAGGGTTTTCCATCAGCACACGTGGTCTAGGAGGGGTATTGTGCACGTTCCTTAACTTTTTTGGGGTGCCTGTGCGTTGCGTGACCCGTCATCTTTCCCCAGGGGTGTCATATAGCCTTGCCACTGCACTAGGGTACGAATACCATCTGGTACCCAACCCCTTTGACACCCAATTGCCCAGGACAATTGTGCACACCGACTCCCATACGCACAATACCATCAGTGCCATGGTTGGGAGGCGTGCAAGCCGTAAGGGTGGCAAAGGTGGCCGAGCCACACGTGGTGGCCGTGGAGGATCCACTAGGGGACGTGGTTGTGACTTGCAGGGTGCCCCTGTCCCCCCCAGTCTGGAGGACCAGTCAGGGACACCCATGCCCCCCCCCCCCCCCAGTTGAGAGTCATGTGGCTGATACCAACCCTGATCAGCCCTTGTCGGACCAGGCCATTGTGGCACCAGACCTGTCCGAGGGTGATCCCATCGCTGACACCCAGGTCAGCAGGTCCACTGCACGTGCACCGGTGCACATTGGTGTCATCAGGGCACGCGCATCTATGCCAGATAGGTCATCTGCTGGCCCCCGTAGCCAGGGTGTGGCTCCATCCACCCCACCTCTCATACACCCTGCCAAGACTGTGTCGGTCCTAGTTCATGCACCTCAGATCAGGCCTGACCCCATCCCACTACCCCCAATGCCTGCACCTACTCCCATGCTGAGTGGGCAATCCCACACACCCAGTACTGAGTCCACCACGGCTCCTGCCCCTAGTGTCCACAGCGGCGTAGGACACTCTGGATCCCCACCCCCTTCCTAGCGCAAGAGGAAGAGTGCACGTCCGGCACAGGCTGATGCACCAGGCACGGCTGCACAGTCCGGCCCATCAAGGAAGCCAAGCTTCACAGACGCCGAACTGAATGCACTTGTTCAGTATGTGTCAGATCATGATAGGGAAATGGTCATCGTTGCAGGGTCCAAGACCACACATGCCAGACGCCAGGCACACTGGCAGACCATTGCTGACAGAATAAGTGCCCTTGGAGTAGTGAGGCGCACAGCTAGTGATTGCCAGAAGCGCTGGAATGACCTTAAGCGCAGGGCAAAGGATAAGCTGGCCTCAAGTCATGCCGCAACCTTGGTGACTGGAGGTGGGTCCCCAGCACAGGAAATAGAACTCACACCACACGAGTCCGTAGCTGGATCCTACGTCACCGAGGGACAACTCCAAGGTGTGGGAGACCTCCCTGATTACGAGGCATCATCCGGTGAGTGCACATGCATGTGTGTATTATCCATGTGCATGGTGTGTGTGTGAAGCATTCATGTTGGGTGCCTGTCAAGGGGGTGTGTGGCAGAGTTGATAGTGGCACCCATGTGCCCCATCCAGTATGTTCAGTGCAACACCATCTGCCCACAGCACTATCCCTACTGGCAACAGTGCACATATGGCCCGACACCATGGAAGTTGCCCTTGAATTGTCATTTTGTCACTACATTGTTGCTCATACTCCCCTGTCTATTCATCTGATGTCTTACATACCATTCCTATACTTTCCCCCAGCCATTCAAGTTTCATCTTCACATGCCTGACATGCAATGATACCACATGCTAATGCGTCCTCTGTATATAAATGCCAACCAACATGCTGTCATACTGTGGATGTTGCCTTGACATCCACCTCCTACCTGTGGGCTTTAGTACCGTCTGGTTTCGAGCCCCATTCCCTCACACTCCATGCTGCTCTTCATGGTCTATCTTCCATGACTTCTACAGTTCAGACCATCGTGCCCTACTCACGACACCTGCTTGCCAAAAGTCAAATGAGGGCACCCTGCCCTCCAATGCGACCCACCCTATTGCTGACCAGTGCATCTGAGCCTACTCAAAGCTAACTCTCACTGACATCTGCTCATACATGCCTTTGCCTGTCCCATAGACCCTTCACATGGTCCCTGTCCTCTCTCCTTGCTCCTCTTCCACCATCAATGGTGGGACCCGTTGGGGTGTACTCCTGGCCTCCTTCCAATCCTCAGAGGCCACTATTGATGTGCATGGTAATGGGAGCGTCCCAGTCCAAGGCCCTTAGGCCAACCTCAATCTCCTTGAGAAATGCTACCCACATCTCATCAACTTCCTTACCTCTCCTGCTGTCCCCCCTCCTCTCTCCTCATCAATCCTGCACTGCCTCCCTGCACCCTCCCATGAACCTTCTCCGCCTCCCACTCCAACTCCTACACATGCTGCACCCCTGATCTCTAGCACTCCCCGTAAGTCCTACAAGGCTGTCAACCTCCTCCACAATTACACTCCTTTCACTGCGGCTGCATCAGGCATTCCTCCGATATCTGTCACTTACATGAGGTTATGCACCTTGACATCCTTGGTCTCATGGAAACATGTCTGACGGCCAGCTCTGTCTGCATCCTTCACACACTCCTACCTGATGTTCAGGAGACCCTCTCCTTGGCCCGCCACTACTGTGCAGGGTGGGTGTGCCCTTGGCTTCCCTGAGGGTATTCCTGCCACTGTCACTCCTACTTAGACCTACTCCACTCTGGAATGGCTTGTGTGACGTCTCTCTCCACCACACCTTGACATTCTCAAACAGTGCGTACTGTGTCTGGGAAAACTGGTCAAATGTACTACTTCCTTTCTGAGTGTCCTCACCTCTCGTCCTCACTCATGTCCCCAGACACAGAAATCCTCATCCTTGGTGCTGTACGCATCCACCTGCATGCTTGTTGACGCCCCCACGTGACCTTTCTGTGACCTCAGCAACTCCCTCTCACCCTCTAGACTCCCGTCTGTCCCTACTCATTCTGCAGGGCACACTCTTGATGCTCTGATCTCATCTGACTTTCCCCTCTCCGTCCATCTCTGCACTCCTCTCTCCTGGAGTGATCACATTCTCCTCTCCTCCCAGCTCACCCTCACCACCCCACAGGCAAAGCCACCCTCACCACTGTCACACACCTTCTTGGTATTCCGACCCATGAAGTGTGTGTCAGTCGAGGCTCATGCTGCCAAAATCTCCCCCCCATCCAGCTCCCCCTTAGGCTCACTCCCATCCTGACAGGGCCCACTCCATGCTCCACTCCATGTCAGGTACACTGGATGTCTTTGCCACGGTCATGACCACCTGTCTGAAGCCCCATGCCAATGCAGAGTCCTGGCATGACTCGGATCTTGTGAACCCAAACCACAGGTGCCGGGTGGCAGGGAGGGAATGTCCTGCATCATGGCCATCCTCTGGCAAACTGGCCTGCCACATGCTCCAAAGGCAATAGCGCCTCACCCTTTTCACCAAGATGAGATCCCCAATCCAAGGGCACATATCTGCGGCATGTGACAACTCTGCAGGACACATAGAAATCTGCAAGGACCTTGCCAAGCCAGATGCAGTGTGTACCTCCCCTGTCCCCTCCGAGCCCACAGCACTGCATGATTGACTCTGTACCCCTATAGGCCACCCCCCCAGCACTTGTCTGCGCCTAACACCATCTGCCCTTGACGTCAAGTCCTACTTACCTTGTACAGCACTTCCAGCCGCCACTTCCCCTTGCACTTCATTGTGCCACCCACCCCTGCACTTGCGTGACATGAATGACACCAGCACCAGTAGGATTGTTGACTGGCATCCCCTTCTGCCCCACCACCCCTCAGTGCTCCGCTGTACCTTCATACATTTCTGGACCGGTGCTTCACGAATGCAATATGAATCCTTTACAGGTGATGGGGAGATGGAATCACATTGTTTACTGCATTTTGTTGATGTAGACAAGGCACTGTGCATCGTGGCCTATTTGGACTAGCAGATCCATGTACAACATGTATACTTATTGAAGTGACGATGCAATGTCAGGACCAGAGTGGTTGAAATCCAAAAAACTCGCCCTCCTCTCCCTCTTCACTTGGTGGCTATGTCACATGCCATGTGTGTGATGGCATGTGCCTTTGACATGGCAATCACCGGCCAATGTGTGATGGCAGTGCTAGGCAGCATGGTGAGCAGGCGTTGCTCTCCAATCTGTACATTGTATGCCCTGAGCCTCCCCTACAGACCCAGTGATGGTGAATGCATAGGAGGTCTCCCAGTCATGTGGGACATGTGTCGTAGAACTACTGCCTCTGTTGTTCATCAGCCCTTGTTGCATGCCATGGTGCTAATGCCTGTTTCCATTTTTCTCTTTCATGTCTTTGCAGGGGACGAAGCACTTGTTGATGCTGGGGATGTGGTGGTTGAGCCGTCCCAGGAGGGCAACCCGGGCCGACCTACCACAAGTGAGGGACGTGGTGTGTTTGTGGGTGAAAACCCACAAGTGCTGCAGGCCGTGCTGTCGAGGGGTGTCTCTGGGGGTTCCTCCCCCGAGCAGTATTCAGGTGTAGACTCGGAGGATGACACCTATGTGCAGTCGCAGGTGAGTGTTCTTGGGAGAGAATCTCCTCTGTCCGACCCACCTGCAGCCGGGCCATTGCCCTCAATGGGGATGTCAGTGTCGGCAGATCAGCCTCCGGTGGTTACGGATGCAGGGCCACACCACCCAATCTCTGATCCTGTTCCTGGGGCTGCAGATCAGAGAGGGAATGCAGTCCTGCAGCCTGAGGCCTTGCCGGCACAGCAAGGCGCAGTCCGCCTTGCCCCAGGCAGGTGTGGTGCCCGTCAACGTGGTGGCCGTATGCCACCTGGCAATACCGTTTGGGAGCAATCCATCTACGGTATGGCCACCCAACAGGCAGCATCATCCGAGATGATTGCACAGGCCATGGATAGGGTGGCCACTTCCATTGTCCCCCCAGAAAGGCTGATGGAGCGACTGGAGCAGGCTACAGAGTCCATCTGCCAGGCACACAGGGAGGATATGTTGGCGTCCAACATGGACAGGCGGGCGGCACTGGCGACTCTGCGGGAATCACTTTCCATGGAGTCCCAGCGCCACAGGGAAGGCCTGAGGGAAGAACTCCGTCACCTCAGGTCGACCCTGTTAGAGCTTGAGGCTTCATCCCATAGAAGGACAGAGGAGCAGCTGGAGCGTCTGACACGGACGCTCTCGGCCGAGATGCAGGCAACTCGTGCGGAGGTCAGGTCATCCCGGGAGTTACTGCATGGGGACCTCCGCATGATTATAACCCAGAACCAGAACTACCAGACCCGCCTGCTTGCAGCCATGGAGGAGCAAACTCGTGCTTTGCGTGGGCTGCCTCCCATTGTCACACCATCTTCTGAGGCAGCTCCCCCACCTCCAGAGTCAGCTGCAGGGTCTGGCCAGAGCCATAGCGACTCATCTCCCACAACAGAGTAGCCGTGTGGGCCACGAGCCTATGGGGTGTTTTCGTTTCCCATGATCCACACAGGTGGATTGTGGCGTGCATCCTGTCCTCGGACCTCATAGGTGCCCCCCCCCCCCCCGCCGGCCCTTTCATGGCCATTTTTTCTCTATTTTATTTTTATTTTGCAAGAGTGTTGCCTTGTGTGGGTACCTGGGCATACACTGTATTGTGGCTGGGCACATGCAGGCTTGTCCTGAGTTTGGTTTCGATGCTTGGGTAGCAGACATCCACACCCCTCCTGCTTCCGTTTCCATGGGCTTGCAAAGGGTGTGCCCAAGTGACATCAAATTACACGGTGACATTGGACTCCCATGAGCTGTTGGCCAGTCCATAGTCAATACTGTGTAGACATTCATAGTGTTCATTGTTGTTGCACCTAACTATGCATGATGGTTTGATATGTGCCTCTACTTACATATGTTGCTCATGTTTTGCAGGTATTTCACACAGATCTTCACAAGGGCATACTCTCTGGAGTCAGACTACATGTCGGTAGATGTGCACTGACACTTTTGCATGGCGCCATCACTGTACATCTGGACGGTGAGGACATACCAGCAGAATCAGGTAATGAGACTACCATTGATTACATGCATTGTGTCTTGTTTGGGTGGGCTTCAGGGTGGGTTGGTGTGTAATTTGATTGAAATTACTCTTACACAGGTGTGTAGTAGTGGCTCCAGGTCCGTTAGCTGCTCAAGTGCGGCTATGTTCCATTTGGGGCACTGCTATTTGTGACACTGGTGTCATGTTGTGATGGCCAGTTTGTTTGCTGTCACATACCATGACATGGTGTCCTCAGTGGCGGGACTGTGAAGGGAATGGGTGACATGGCAATGTTGTCATGTAGTGAATCGCCTGTGGCAATGCATATTAGATTGATGGAGTTGTGTCTTTGCGTTGTGATGCATTGCTGGTGTATGTGTAGCTAGGGGTGCACACATATTGACACTTCCATGTTAACAATCTCAGGCTGATGTGTATCTGACAGTTTATTGTCAAGTAAATTTCAGACATTGTCAGGTAGTGTCATCATTGATTGTCAGATGGTATGTGCCAGAGCAGTGTGCACTAGCCAGCACTGTGATTCCTAGGTGAAGAAGTTGGCCACCAGTTGCGTACGGGCTGCCTCCCCCCGTGCCCTTTCCCCTCCCATGCGCAGCGGGCGTGCATGTGGTTGTGGATGTGGGGGCACCACCATGTCCACGGGCAGGCCCCGGCGTGTTGCAACGTTGTGCAGGACACATGCTGCCACTATGATCCTGCACACTATTCGGGGAGCATATAACAGCTGCCCGCCAGAACGGTCAAGGGAGCGAAAGCGTGACTTGAGCACTCCGAATGTGCGCTCCACTATGCCCCGTGTTGCAATGTGGGCTGTGTTGTACCTTACCTGGGGTGGCGTGGTGGGGTTCCGGATTGGGGTCATCATGTGGGGGCTGATAGGGTAGGCACTGTCCCCTATGGAGGTGGTGATGGGTATCATTAGTGGTGTTGTGTCATGACCCAGTATCTGACATGCATGCATGTGCAGTGGCATTCATGCTCACCAAGCAGCCATGTATCTCCATGCTGTCCAGCCTCTAGGTCCCGGCATAGGGTAGACATTCTGTAGATGAAGCTGTCGTGGGTGGACCCTGGATAGTTGGCATATACTGATGTGATTATTCCCTTGGCATTGCATACAACTTGCACGTTGATGGAATGCCAGTGCTTGCGGTTTCTATAGATGTGCTCTGTTGCCCTGGGTGGACGTAGAGCCACATGTGTGCAGTCAATTGCACCAAGCACTTTGGGGAATTGAGCCACACCATAGAATTCCTGGATGCACGTCCGCCTTTCTGCATGAGTCCTGGGGAGATATATGTGCCTGCGGACTGATGGCCGTGCAGTGATGATGTTCAAGACCTGGTGTAGGCAGCGTGACTGCGTGGCCTGTGACACCCCACCCACTATGGCACTTGTCCGCTGAAAGGATCCAGTGGCCAAGAAGTGCAGTACATTCAGGACCTTCTGCAGGGGGCTGAGTGCTTGGGAGCACAGGGTGGGTGATGTGAGGTCATCCTCCCACTCACTGACCAGGTCCAGTATGATGTGTGCTGGAAACCTGTACCTCCCATACACCTGGTCATCAGGCATCCCGAATAGGCTGGTTCTGGGTGTGAATATTCTGGCCCTGACTCTCCTCCTCCTCCTCCTTTGGTAGCCCACTGCCACTGCTGCTAGGAACGGTATGTTCATCCTGGCATCTGGCTTGTTTATTGAAAAGTGTGCAAATTAATGCCTTGCGCGTGTTGTAGGCGAGCGTGTGAGCCTCGCACCCCTGGAATCGAGTTCCCACTCCAATCGCGTGTGGAAATTCCCACGCAGCAGGCATACAGGTGCGCTGACGTACTTGCTTGTGTAAGTGGCCGCGCACCCCTGAAATACACGTACATAGGCCAATGGCGTGTACGCGCACTTTTGGCCAATTACACGCGATGAAATACACGTACATAGGCCAATGGCGTGTACGCGCACTTTTGCCCAATTACACGCGATGAAATACACGTACATAGGCCAATGGCGTGTACGCGCACTTTTGGCCAATTACACGCGATGACACTCTGACGTGCAGTATTTCCGCGTGTGCTCCGTCTTCACGTGCTGAGTGGGGAACGCCCGTGCGGATCACGTCAGACGCGCTTACGCGATGAGGGACTCTGGTCCAATAGAATCGCGTATGCGTGCTGACGCACTTACGCGCTAAGGGCCTTTCCTCGGATTTCACGCTGACGTGCAGGAATTTCACGTGCCAAATCACTCCGTATCAAGCTGGCCACCCGAAAACACACGGAACACCACGCTCCTGCCCCGAAGGCCGAGTTACTGCCCCCCCAGTGCCCTGAGCAGCCTCCCACGTGCTATCTGCTGCTGCCTGCCTGCCTGCCTGCCTGCCTGCTGCCACCGTGCCCTGCCATTTGGTGCCTGCACATCAGCCATCTGCAGGGGTCCAGTTGCTGTGTCCACCCCTGCTGGAACTGAAGACTCCCAACTGGGATTACATCGCTCCACAGCCCAGCCCCAGGACCCAGTTGCCCACCCACACCTGCCTCTGGGGTTGCCATGTCGGGCACTTCTACATCTGGCACCAGTGGCAAGCCCAGGCCAGAGGGGCAGAGGGGCACCAGCTTCACTGCCACCGAAGTTGGTGTCCTGGTGGAGCATGTCCTGGGGCAGTATGATGCCCTCTTTGGATCGTCCCGCGCCAGCAAGGAAGGACGGGAGAGGATCTGGGCCGACTGTGTGGTTGCCATCAACGCGGAGGGGGTGGCAACCCGCAACGTCTTGAAGATCAAGAAGCGCTGGGAGGACTTGAGGTCCAGGACCCTTGTGAAGGCCCGGCGCCTCGTGGAGGGGGGCCGGGGCCACATGAGTTCCATCCAGAAGAGGGTCCTGGAACGCGTACGCCCAGCGCTCCACGCCCAGATCCTTGAGAGGGAGACCCGTCTGGAGTTGAGCGGTAAGTGTCCAAGCATCACTGTGTGAGACAGTGCATGTTGCGGTGTGCTGGTTCTATGATACTTGCCTGTATGTGTGCCATGGGCCATGTATGCATGTATGTGTGCTGGGACATCATGGTAATGCATGTGCGACCAGTGATGTGTGACCCACATGGTTGTTGCATGTGTTGAAATGCGGCATGGGGAGCACTATGCAGATTTGGGACATGAGAGCATGCCAGTCTCTGTACCTGGACATGGATGGGGGTGAAGGATGGGTGCTGATGCCAGGTACATATATGGTAGTCATGTCTGTGTGCCTGACCTGCATGTCTGTGACTTGTGCATGCCATGGATGCATGACACATGTGTGTGACAATGCACAGATTCAGTGACGCACCCAACTTCCCCTTGTTTTGCCTGTGTTCGGTGTGATTGGGGCCAGATGGATGTGACTGAGGTGAAGTGTGTGCATGTGATATGCATGAGCCATGATGCATGTGAGTTACATATCATTGAATGTTTCAAGAGTCAATTGGACATGCATGGAAATGTGCATGGCATGCACCATGCCTGTTACTGTGTGTGTTTTGCCTGGACTGACCCATGTGTTGTGGAGGGACATGATGGAAGTGTACTTTGACAGGGGTGCTCATCTGCTATTGCTTCCTGTCTAGGGGACCATTGTACAGTAGCCTGATGCTTGTGTCCTTTGTCTCCCTCTACGCAGCGGCTAGTGAAGAAGAGGGCGGAGACGGCGCTGTGGAGCAAGGCGGCGGGGATGCCCCCACGGCTGCAGCGGAAGGGGTGGGTGAGCCCCCACAGGGGCCTGCTACGGCGGGAGACGGTGAGGAGCCATCCAGGTTGGTGGTTTGCACAGAGGAGGAGGAGGCCGACACTGGTGCACACATGGGGCCTGGTGGGAGCATCCCTGCTGGTGCAAGTGGTGCAGTCCAGGGCCAGGGGCAGGAGGCAGCACAGGTCACCGTGGAGGTGCCTGTGCATGTCGCTGTCCCTGACCCTGTGAGTGCACCACCATGCACCAGCAGGGATGCCCCGTCCCAGGCCCGTCCGCAGGTAGAGGGGATGTCCATGTCAACTGACTCCCCTCCACCTGCGGCCGTGGGAACCCCTGGCCGCGTGGAGCAGGTCCTGATTGGGGTCGCGATGCGCACGGCTGTGATTCGTGATGCCGTGCGTGCTTCCCGGGAGGAGCACGCACGTCATCACGAAGTGCACCGTGCTGACGTGGCCCAATTGGGATCGGCCATGTTCGGGGGGTTCCTGCATGTGTTGGCCAATCTGACGGCCCTCTCCTCCTCTGTGCAGGCTATCCACCGGTCGTTCTCCTTGCCGTCTTCCGGCCCAGATGCCACCATGGCCCCCTGTGGACCTGCCCCGACCAATGCAGCCAGCTCGGTGGGGATCCCATCCCTGCCGCAGTTGGGAGTCGGAGGTCCAGCAGGGGTGGACGACACAGCAAGTGGACCCCAGCAGATGGAAGATGTGCCGGCATCATCGGGCAGGGCACGTGCACGACGGCGTCGGTGGTTACCATCAGCCTGGATGCCGTCGTGCTGGCAGAGGCAGTGGCGTCGGAGGCAGCAGCGGGCTCGACGTGGGAGGCATCATGGCTCAGGGCCATCAAGATCAGAGGGGCAGGCATCGGCCGGAGGGCAGGGCAACCCTGGCATGGCGGTGTGTTCCGTGTGGGAGGAGTTTGGCCAGCGGATAGGTGCGGAGCGGCAGCGGGCGGAAGAGGAGCGGCTCGCCATGGCCAGGGCGGAGATCTCCATGCATCAGGCATTGAGGCGGGCTGAGTGCCTCGAGGAGGCTCGCAGGGAATTTGGTGAGCACATGGGGTTGTCCCTGCGAGACCTCGGGGCCAGGACTGAGTCCCGCCTCCAGGACATTGACATGGAGTTCGAGGATGCCCTGGCCAGCATCACCAAGTGAGCCGCAGGACTAGCCCGCTGCCTTTGTATATAGTTTTTTAGTTAGTTAGTGCTAGGTTTCCTTTATTTCTTTTTATTATTTTGGACCGCTTGGACAATGGCCACTTTTTTGTACATATTTTTTAACTTAGTTAGTATTAGGTTTCATTAGTGGTGTTGGGCTCATGGACCCTTGAACATTCCTGTATATATTGTTATTTTTTGGGAGATACATTTTTTTAATTTCATATTGTTTACACCATGTCGTAATGGTTTTTCTTTGATTTCATGCTACATGTGTTTGCTTTGGACATAATCTATTGATTTTTCTATCCTTTGTTTTTTGGTTTCTCATTTTTGTTCCCGGACATGGACCTTTTATTTGCTTTGCCAGATAGTTGTATTAGTTTACTTTTTTTTTTATTTAATACATTTTTATATTATCTTACACTTGTGTCATTTTTTCTTTGGTTTCTTACATGTCATGATATGGGTTTTGACATTCACTTGCACCCATTGTGTATGTGTGTGTGGCGGACATGTGTTCTTTTGCATACTTGCCTTTGGGGTTGTGTCATGTGATTGCATTCACTATGTGGGTGCATGCAATCCTTGCCTGGGTGTTTGTGCTGGGTATGCTGGCCATTACTGCCATTATTGTGTATCGTCAGGACCAGGGGCCAGGGGGACATGGGTGGGGGCCTGGTGGAGGGTGTCCCTGGTGGATGGGGGGTTGGGGGTGGTGGGAGACATGGGTGGGGGCCTGGTGGAGGGTGTCCCTGGTGGATGGGGGGTGGGGGTGGTGGGAGACATGGGTTGGACATGGGTGGGGGCCTGCTGGCAGGTTCCCCACAGTGCTGGGGGTGGGGGTGGTGGGAGACATGGGTGGGGGCCTGGTGGAGGGTGTCCCTGGTGGATGGGGGTTGGGGGTGGTGGGAGACATGGGTTGGACATGGGTGGGGGCCTGCTGGCAGGTTCCCCACAGTGCTGGGGGTGGGGGTGGTGGGAGACATGGGTGGGGGCCTGGTGGAGGGTGCCCCTGGTGGATGGGGGGTTGGGGGTGGTGGGAGACATGGATGGGGGCCTGGTGGAGGGTGTCCCTGGTGGATGGGGGTTGGGGGTGGTGGGAGACATGGGTTGGACATGGGTGGGGGCCTGCTGGCAGGTTCCCCACAGTGCTGGGGGTGGGGGTGGTGGGAGACATGGGTGGGGGCCTGGTGGAGGGTGTCCCTGGTGGATGGGGGGTGGGGGTGGTGGGAGACATGAGCAGGTGTGCAGGGTAGTTCCCTGTTGTGTGTGCTGCCTGCAGGGGCCGTGGAGGGTGTACAGGTAATGCCTGGGAGCACACAGCCAATTCGCGTGTGGAACTTCCCGCGCACCCCTGGAATCCACGTACCCTGCCATATCGCGTGTGGAACTTCCCGCGCACCCCTGAAATCCACGTTCCCTGCCATATCGCGTGTTGAACTTCCCGCGCACCCCTGAAATCCACGTAGCCGGCCATTTCGCGTGTGGAACTTCCCGCGCACCCCTGGAATCCACGTTCCCTGCCATATCGCGTGTTGAACTTCCCGCGCACCCCTGAAATCCACGTAGCCGGCCATTTCGCGTGTGGAACTTCCCGCGCACCCCTGGAATCCACGTACCCTGCCATATCGCGTGTGGAACTTCCCGCGCACCCCTGGAATCCACGTAGCCGGCCATATCGCGTGTGGAACTTCCCGCGCACCCCTGAAATCCACGTAGCCGGCCATTTCGCGTGTGCAACTTCCCGCGCACCCCTGAAATCCACGTACCCTGCCATATCGCGTGTGTAACTTCCCGCGCACCCCTGCAATCCACGTAGCCGGCCATATCGCGTGTGGAACTTCCCGCGCACCCCTGAAATCCACGTTCCCTGCCATTTCGCGTGTGGAACTTCCCGCGCACCCCTGCAATCCACGTACCCTGCCATATCGCGTGTGGAACTTCCCGCGCACCCCTGCAATCCACGTAGCCGGCCATATCGCGTGTGGAACTTCCCGCGCACCCCTGAAATCCACGTTCCCTGCCATGTCGCATGTGGAACTTCCCGCGCACCCCTGTAATCCACGTACCCTGCCATATCGCGTGTGGAACTTCCCGCGCACCCCTGAAATCCACGTACCCGGCCATATCGCGTGTGCAACTTCCCGCGCACCCCTGAAATCCACGTAGCCGGCCATTTCGCGTGTGCAACTTCCCGCGCACCCCTGAAATCCACGTACCCTGCCATATCGCGTGTGTAACTTCCCGCGCACCCCTGCAATCCACGTAGCCGGCCATATCGCGTGTGGAACTTCCCGCGCACCCCTGAAATCCACGTTCCCTGCCATTTCGCGTGTGGAACTTCCCGCGCACCCCTGCAATCCACGTACCCTGCCATATCGCGTGTGCAACTTCCCGCGCACCCCTGAAATCCACGTAGCCGGCCATTTCGCGTGTGCAACTTCCCGCGCACCCCTGAAATCCACGTACCCTGCCATATCGCGTGTGGAACTTCCCGCGCACCCCTGAAATCCACGTTCCCTGCCATGTCGCGTGTGGAACTTCCCGCGCACCCCTGTAATCCACGTACCCTGCCATATCGCGTGTGGAACTTCCCGCGCACCCCTGAAATCCACGTACCCGGCCATATCGCGTGTGGAACTTCCCGCGCACCCCTGAAATCCACGTAGCCGGCCATTTCGCGTGTGCAACTTCCCGCGCACCCCTGAAATCCACGTACCCTGCCATATCGCGTGTGTAACTTCCCACGCACCCCTGCAATCCACGTAGCCGGCCATATCGCGTGTGGAACTTCCCGCGCACCCCTGAAATCCACGTTCCCTGCCATTTCGCGTGTGGAACTTCCCGCGCACCCCTGCAATCCACGTACCCTGCCATATCGCGTGTGGAACTTCCCGCGCACCCCTGCAATCCACGTAGCCGGCCATATCGCGTGTGGAACTTCCCGCGCACCCCTGAAATCCACGTTCCCTGCCATGTCGCGTGTGGAACTTCCCGCGCACCCCTGTAATCCACGTACCCTGCCATATCGCGTGTGGAACTTCCCGCGCACCCCTGAAATCCACGTACCCGGCCATATCGCGTGTGCAACTTACCGCGCACCCCGGTATGCACGCACACGTTTATTTTTTCTCTCTGCGCGTGTCTGTGTTTGTGGGTACCCCTTTGTACGTCATTTGTCCTGGAGGGCCACAGTATTGGACATTGATCATGTCTGTATATAGGTGCTATTTGTTGGCGCACCTTTTAGCGCACATTTCTTGCAGGCGCAGAGACGCTACCGCCTGCTTTCTTGTGGCGGTCGTGTTTGTGCCTGTTTGTGCCTGTGCGCTGCTTTGAGCGTGCGCTTTTTTGCCCTATTCTATTCCATGAATAGGTGTTGTATGCGAGCGTGTGGGCGTTCCGCGCACTTGCCTCCTTAACTTTCCCCGTGCCGCCCACATTCTTCCCCATTCCGAGTGTTGTGCCCCATTTTATTCCCCATTCCGAGTGTCCCGCCCTGTGTCCCGCCTACTTTAGAGCTGTGCGCTGCGCTCGGAGTGATGGCGCAGTGGCCGTGGCGCACGACGTTGGTTGACCTGTGCGCCGGCCTGCGCCGCGCGTTTTTTCCGCGCACGTCCTCTGCTTTTCTTGCGCAGGGACTTCCATGAATCGACGTGCGCTGGTTTCCCTGCGCTTTGCGCTGATTTTCGCCGCAGCGCACGTATTGGCCCCTCTGCGCCGGGATTTTCGGCGCACATTTATTCCATGAATCGGCCTGAAAGTCTCACATATATACAAGCTATTGAAGTCTAGAGGTGGGGAAGTAAGGGGTCAGATGAGACAGAATGGGAGACAGATCTAAGGGAGCCAATGTCAGATGAGATGTTGAGCAGAGTGGTGGGGTACCACAAAAGGGTGTAGAGAAATGCGAGATTACAACAGATCCAGCAGTACATTACCCACAGAACATATTTGACCCCCAACAAAATAGCCAAATTTAATTGAGCAAATGCACAGACATGCCCGAAGTGCAGGCAGGTCAACGCAAGATCAGTTACACATGTTCTGGGCATGCGCAGAGATTGGCAAATTTCAGGGAGAAGTAGCCCAAACACTGGCAAAGGCAGAGATTACCCTAGATGTGGGATCCCCTAAGGCTTATCTGTTAGGAGGTTTCCCGAGACCTAAATGAGACACACAGGTGAGCAAACTCAAATATTTAGCATACATACTAGCGAAACGCAGAATAGCAATGGGATGGAAAGCACAAACAAGACCGGCAGTGGAAGTATGGTAGAGGGATCTGCTAAAAAAGGCCAATGCAGAATTTGTGGTGTGGCAGAAAGCGAGAGGTAGGAATTCAGAACAGGAGGAGGGAGGATTGGAGGCATGGAGGCAATAGGTAGCTGATCTCACCATCTCGGAACAAGGTACTCTGGACTTGGAATAGACCTTCACAGGAATGATATGGTAGCGTAGAAAGTTGTTGATTGGGTAAATGCCAGGGAAGTATGGGTGCGTCATAGGCCGGGATGGGAGGGGTGACTTTGGAGGGGTGTAAGACAGTCATATAATTGAATGTGTATTGTTTGAATTTAGCCACAGTTGTAAGGTGGTATGTTTATGTGTATAAAACCAATACAATTTTTTTTTTTTAAAAGGGTGCAGGCCCGGCCATGCAAGTGTGAGCGGAGGGGCCTAGAAGGGCAAGTGCAGAATGAGGGGAGTATGGAGAGACCAAATGCAGGGGTAGACTGGAACGAGGGGCCTGGTGCCCTGGAGACTATTGGGAATCAGGCAGCCTGTCAAGAAGCAAATGGGGACATTAGCAGGGGAGGGTGAGAGGAAAAGAAGAAGAGAAAAGGGAGGTCTTGAAAATCTTACAGAACTTAAGGAGATCTGTCTCAAATCTGAGAAGAGTATGGAGACCATTCCAGAGAGAGGCACCTGCGGAGGAGAGAGATCTACCCCAACTATCTGCTGATCTGCAGTGAGTTAGACCTAGATGACCGAAGGGCTCTAGCAGGAAGGCATTTAGGAAGAGAGAGTTCTCTATGATAAAGCAAGCATGATAAGTGTTCTTACGTGTCTAGATTGGTTTACATTGGAACCAGTATGAACTTGTTTTCCTATTGTGGGATGGCATTTTTAATGGCAAAGGAGTATGTTCTTACATGGGGTACCGGCATATATTGGCAGAGCCCGCTTAGACATTTTTTCTTATAGTATCATTACTGGCATTGTGCGCAAAGCAAACATGAGTATTTTCTTATATGGGAATACTGGCATTTTTGTGTGCAGCCAGAATGGAAATGTATGGGCACAGCCAGCGTAAAACGTTTTTTTTGTTTTTATATTGGCATATGTTGTAGGGAAAGGTATGGAAATATGTAGGGAAATAGTCCTTGAAACTATTGGATTTTCTCATGAGATACCCTACAAATAAATTGCAAACTGTCTGGCTTTCACCCAATTTTTCTCAGAAATTGTACTGTATAATAGACCTTTTTAACCCATTACTCAAAAATGTATTTCTGGCGGGAGAACCCCCGAACACTGTTCCATTTCTCTAGGTTCCCTCGCAATGCTTGGTCGCTCTTGTACACTTGTGACAAATATTTACATCCCTCCAATTAAACAATTCACCTGCCGCTACTGGTGGCTGGTACTTTTGGGTCAAATGCAATAATCTTTCACCCCAGGGAACACGAATTCATACAAATTTGTCAAAACTCTCTTTCCATATCAGAATTGCCCCCTTTTGTTGGCTTTATAGGACAGTGATTGATTTATCCTGCTTTGAATCACAGGCACCTCCTACTTCAATCGCCTGTCTCGCTAGTGCCACCCATGCTGCCACCCCATTCTACCTTGCTACTTTCTACCCCACCATTCCTATCTCTCTCCTCTTCATCCTCACACCCTACTACAATCCTCTCTACCCCCACGTATGTTGCTATGGTATGTTGACTGTCATTAATGGCAAAGTGACAAACTGTACACGATGAGTGTTCTTAGACTGGGAAGGCCTACAATGATGGTGTCAGTTTGTTTGTATTTCTTACAAAGGCAAAGCAATTGTAATGGCATTATGGTAAAAAAATGAACATGGCTCGGGAGGGCTTAGATTGGTGCAGCCAGCATAACATGGTTTCTTAAAGTGGCATGACATTTTCATTGGCAACATTTATTTATTTATGTTTGCATTCATAGCAGCACGCCAAACACTCACGCCTCAGGGCGCTAGTTGCAGTAAGTGTGTAGTAACATTCTTAGATGTGCACATCATGGCCAAAGTGAACATGGTGAGTGTTCCTATATGGGGAGGGCCTATATTCGTGAAGCAGGTATATTTTCCTGCAGTTCCATGGTATTGTGTCTGAAATTATAGTCAATGTAGTAATGAGTGATTTTAAATCAGAAGATCTACATTGGTGCACCCAAAATGGACATGGTTGGAAAAATAGAAAGGATAAGGGTACAGAGTGAACAGTGGTGCATGAGGGGAACTGAATATATTATGAAAGATGTTTTTCTCTCCATGTGTTTACAAAAACATCTGTTAGAGTGGGGCTTCCAGATGCGGATATAGAATGCCAGATCAATGTGCAGTGTCCAGGTAAGTGTGATTTTGAAGACAATGGGCCTCATTATGAGTGTGGTGGTCCGAAAACAAGGGTGTCGGTACGGCTACCGGCACCCTTGTTTTCGTACCGCCACACTCCGAGTCTGCCTGCCGGGGCCGCTGTACCCGACAGGTCTGACCCTGCCGGGAGGGGCGGCCCCGGGGGACAGACTGATCACGGAAGCACCAGCACCATTACTAACAGTGCAAGTGCTTCCGTGAATCCATTCCTGTGGACTACACAGCAATGGGGATTAACATTTACTGGCACCTAGCTTCCCGGTCACCTGGGACTAATGTCCCGGTGGCACCCGGAAGCTATGTGCCGGTAAAATGGTACAAATCCGGCGGATACCCGCCGGAAGCACTAGAAGGATTCTGCTGGACTCGTAATGAGGCCCACTATCTATCAGTGAGGTTTTTGACTAGATGGTTATACGTACTCTATGGAGGGCATAGGAGGGTATTTTAAGTTGTATGGTATATTTATTAGTAAACCATTCTCAATAATTAACATTCTTCATTTAATTAATGTATATAGTTAGCACATGCTTGAACCATCCACAGCAAACGTTTGAGTGTGCTGTTTTTCTTTACAAGCATTCCACCCATCAGAGTGCTTGGTGGGATGGCAAGAACTTCTCCCTTGCGTTATGCCGGGTCTTTGACTCCCAGAAAAATCTCTGCACTTATCTTTCTCTAGCAGGTTGTTCTCGGCATCATCCCTTCCATGACAAGTGATGCTTGTGTCCAGTGATTACCACTTCCATAGTCCTGTGCAGTTTGCCTCTGTCCATTCGATCCATGGGAGCTTTTTGTGGGATGGCAACAGCTTACACCTATATCCCTCAGTGTGGCTAGTTCACAGCAAAATCCCTGAATCAGTCATTCTCTTGCAGGTGGATCTAATCATTGTTCCTTCCACCACAAGTGACGTTTTGTAACAGCGATCTCCACTAGCTGAGGTCTGTTTTTTTTTCCTTTCTTCAAATCTTTCCATCTGAGTGTATTGTGGGATGGCAAAGGTTTCTCCATTGCACCCCCGGACGAATGGTAGATGGCAGGCAAATCCAGACATTGGGCTTCATTACGCCTGTGCCGGTCTGGTAACAAACGGTGTTAGCAATCCTACCTGCACCATTGTTACCGGACCGCAGAGTACACCTCTGCGGGAGGGTGCCGTTCCGCCCACCAGGGTCTGACCTGGTAGGCGGAACGGCAGCTGCCCGCAGAGTTTCACGAGAGAACCGCCACCATTATTAACAGTGCCGATGCTTCTGTTGTCCCCATTCCCATTGAGTCCAATCAGACTCAAATGGGAATGGGGACTTATAATTACCGGCGACTGAGTTGTAATCCCCTGGTGTTACCAGCAAGCCAGGCGCTGATAAATATTGCAAGTTTGGTGGCAACCTGCCAGTTTTACCTGCACGGTTACTGCTGGACTTGTAATGAGGCCCATTGTCCTTTCCACAAAAACTCATGTTTTTGACAAGGGATCGCCAGTAGCTGAGGACTTCTCCTTGCATCTCCCTGTACTGCTTGTGTATGGCAACATATTTGCAGCTGACTTTCTCTTGCGGGTCGACCCAGTAGCATATCTTTGTTCAACGAATAGCCTCATTATTGTTCCAGTTTTATTGACATCCTCTATTTTGTAGATTTGAATTGCCTTACAACACAAATAAAAAGAGCTTTTAAGTGCACGGGCATCATAGCTGGCTTGAGTTCGAATTTACGTATGCTTGTTTTCTTGGTCTATTTTGAATTAAATGTCCAACTTCATGCAGAGTGATTCCCTTCAGAGAGCCTAATAGCTCATACAAGGCTAACGTGAGTTACATTTACTACATGCAGTGGTGGTCATTTTGCTTGAAAATTCGCATAGACCATCACATTCTTAAAAACATTATTAATATTGATTTTCTCCGTTTGACAAAAAAAGGTTTCAAGGACAAAGAGCCTTGGTCAAAAGGCTGTGGGGACAAATGGTCACTTTGTAAATTGAAGTGGGCAAGTCACCCACACACCCTTGGCAGTTGCACCAATAGTCCATATGTATGTGCAGGTGGTGTGAGGTTGGAAGGCAGGGGTTCTCCTTTTGGGAGTGTTTTGGAATTGTTTATACGAGCTCAGCATAAGAACGCAAACATAGATGCTGTGAAGATAAGCCCCACGTCTTAAATTTCATGCTCACCGTTTTGTGCTTGATTTTCCAAACTTTTACTGTGTGTCTTCCCGAATCTCTCTGATAGAATAACATCTGCTACATACACCCTGGATCCTGTACCAATAGCTTAGGTAATATTCACTGCAACCCAGTCCCTTCCCCCTCTTTCATCAAACTCTCACTCAACAAGCACCATGCCATCTGTATCCCTGCACCCAAGGACAGACCGTGTAGCCTAGCATTTCTAAAGTCTTTCCTCTGGCACCCAGGCTCTCAAACTTTTCAAGTTTCATGAACCATTCCAAATGATAATAATAATAATAATTTAGCAACTTATATAGTGCTACGAACCCTCAGGTATCTGAGCGCTGCTTATTGTGTGGTCCTCATTTATCGACCTCGGAAGGTAGAAAGGCTGAGTGTGGCCCTGCAGGGATTCCAACCTGCATCCCTGCGTCAGCAGGCTCTGCACAGATGTCAAAGCGCTCTACTCGCTGTGCTTTCAGAGCAGCTAATGATGTTCAGTTAGTGTCGATGCACTCAAATGTTTCTCAGCTAAAGTAATTTCAGTACAGCTACTTAAAGTGATGTGCCCAACAGAACACAATAGGGAAGATGAGATTTCAATCCATACCCCTTATTCAATTGTGTTGCTAGACCACATCCCATGTGTTTTCAGTCGTGGTGAATTTATGTGGAGCTTGCACAACAAAATTACCAAAACCATTGTTACAGAAGAGAGAGAGGGAATGGGGGTCTGAACTGAGCGTATCTGGTTGGCATAGCATTAGGCAATGCCATGGCATGAAAAAAAAAACAAATCACTGAAATCTCTTTTTCCTAACTCCTCCGCCGTACTACCCAATGAGAAGTTCACTAACAATATGTCTCCAATCAGCAGCTTTGTAAGAAGCAAGTCTGATGCTGGGCTTTCCATTTCCCAGCTGTGCAGTGATTTCATAATGGGTTACTTGGGGGTGATTTCCTGCAGACAATTGGGCTATTGTGGGCTACTTTTGAGCAGGTCTGTTTTTTCCTCCTAAGGCTGCCTTTCTATACCCACTCCACACCCACTCGCTCTACCTTGATCCCGACCCCTCCACTGCACCCCCATTACGTGTCCTGGTTGATTTTTGATTGGTTTATTTTGGGCTACTTTGACAAGTCCTCCAGAGGCTGCTTTGCTCTTCATGTTGTTTTCCCCAAACAACTATCATCACCCACCCCACCCCCACTCTCTCTAACCACACCCACCTACCCTACCTCCACTGTCTCTACTGCCACCTAGCCTACTGTGACTCTCTCTACTCCACTCACCCACCCTAACTCCCCTCTCTCTACCCCCACCCACCCACCCTACCTCCACTCTCTATACCTCCACCCAGCCAACCTCCACTCTCTCTGCCATACCCCACCTCTCACTAGCCTACCCACCCATCCTACCCCCACCCTCTCTATCCCCAACACCCTACCCCCACACTCTCTACTCACACCCGCCCAGCCTACACCCACTCTCTCCACTCACCCACTCACTCTCTCCCACTCTCTACCCCACTGTTGTGTGCCTTCTTACACAACCACAGTTATCACATTTCCATTAAATAATGACAGGAGACAGCCTGCATGTCTGAACTCATTTTATTCCATATTTTAACTGACTGCCCTTCACTTCTTTTCCTGACATACCCATTCTAGTTCTATTCTCCGTTCATTCCACATTCTACAAGACACGACATCCCCCCCTTGCTTATCATCTAGGTGCATTCCCCATCTGTCAAGCAAGATCACCTCTACATCTGCTCAATCAGACGTGCAGGTTTACGAGTATTTCTTTGGGGCCGAATATTGACTATCCCCTGACTTCCCTCACCAGCTACACATGGTGGAGAATGTCCACAGTCTTTAAGTGACATGACATCAACAGGGTCTTCATTTCCCCGTTCCTCTTGCACCTCTTCATTTCTTCTCTCCTCATATGCTTCTTCCCCACCTGAATCATCTTGAAACAATGCATGAAAGAACGGATCCCCAGACACTTCATCTCTCCTTGCAATGATCACGGGCCCTTTACGCTCGGTCACAAAGAGAGGCTCTGACTCATCATTAAGGTCATTCTTCTTGACCATCTTCCTTCGCTGCCTTTGACCCCATCGCATGCTCTCATCCCCATCCATCAAATGTTCCTCATGTTCCTCAACTTTCTTCTTACCAATTGTCCAAACTCTGTCCCACTTTACTACTTTCCTTTCATTGTCACCATCCTCCTCTCCATTTACACAATTATAATTTTCACACCCTGGGAAGCAGTCTTTTATTTGGTAGCTGACCATCCTTTCACTGAGAGCACATATTGCCGCTTTATGAGAACTCCTCCGGTGACTTCTTAGGCTCTCTTCCTGAGATAGCCACTTTCTTCCAACCATTAGTCCTCGATCTGGGGTGGCCCCATCATTCACGGAACACTCCATCATTAGGCATTGTTTCCCCTTCAATATTGGCTGGTCATCAGTTCCACAGGTCGACAATAGAGATGTTCGCTCTTTACACACAACCAAAAAGTGATTTCTCTGACCACATCCCACACATCTTCGACCAATGGCCGGGCATCGACCATTGTGTGGAAACCTAAATCCACATCTAGAACAAAGCTTTCCTTGACTATTTCTGTTGATACCATTCCATGTGCCTTGAGATAATATCCTGCTTGAGTATCGGGACTATTTTTGCACATTGAATCTGAAGCCAGCCAGTGTCTCCAGCTTCCCGTCACTTTCCATATCTGCTGCTTGTTTCTCAAGTCTTTCATACATTCTCACCAATTCCAGAATATCTTTCAATGAGAGGTGCGCTCTCAGAAGATGTCTCCGCAACTCTGACGATGTGCAGCTTTCAATTATTCTTAACCTAATAGCTTCTTCATCATCAAACTTTGCAAACTCACAATAGGTTGCTTTCTCTTGCAATCGTAATACAAACTGTGCAATTGTCTCCTGTGGTCTCTGTTTACATTGGTTAAACAGATATCTCTCATAATCTTTGTTAGGAGCAATTGTCAAGCGTTCCTCTAGAGCAGCAAGAAGAAGCTGATACGATGTTCTCTCCTCAGTTGTTGTCAACATCCTTATGACACTCCTCATTTCTCCTCCCACCAAATTCATGAATATGTCTAATTTATTTGGAACATTCTCATTTCCTGGTGCTCTCATGAAGCCCTCAAATTCAATCACCCACTCTTGCCACCACCGCCCTTGATCATCATATGGCTCAGGATTGAATGGTTCAGGACGGTGTAGGTAATTAATTAAACTCGAGGATATGGGGGTTTCACATATGTCCTCAGCTAGATTTAAATCCCCACTCACACCCTCAGATGACATTTTGAGCTGGTAGTTTTACATAAGATATGTAGATTTCTTTTCTGTAGACTGCTGTGACAACAATACCGTATCTGCGTTGAAATAGGATCAAACTTTCAGTTTTCTATCCATGCACCTCAGCCATTCTGCATGTTTAATCCCTGAGGTCCCCTTAACTGTTATTGCTGGTTTTGAATTGACAGTCTGTCCCTGTCTTGTTTTGATATAGCGCAGCTCTATTGATTTTGCTGTTCTATTGACATTGCTGTACAAGTGTAGGTGTTCTTTCTTTGATTTTTTTGTCTGACATTTAATTTCTGCAACTCTGACATTGATGTGTCATGCATTGTCACCTTTGCATGACTGTGTTGCTGTGGTGCTCCATGTAGCCTCCAAGAAACACGAGCCACAAAACAAAAGAATGCTTCATACCCATTCTAGTTCTATTCTCCGTTCATTCCACATTCTACAAGACACAACATCCCCCCCTTGCTTATCATCTAGGTGCATTCCCCATCTGTCAAGCAAGATCACCTCTACATCTGCTCAATCAGACGTGCAGGTTTACGAGTATTTCTTTGGGGCCGAATATTGACTATCCCCTGACTTCCCTCACCAGCTACACATGGTGGAGAATGTCTACAGTCTTTAAGTGACATGACATCAACAGGTTCTTCATTTCCCTGTTCCTCTTGCACCTCTTCATTTCTTCTCTCCTCATATGCTTCTTCCCCACCTGAATCATCTTGAAACAATGCATGAAAGAACGGATCCCCAGACACTTCATCTCTCCTTGCAATGATCACGGGCCCTTTACGCTCGGTCACAAAGAGAGGCTTTGACTCATCATTAAGGTCGATCTTCTTGACCATCTTCCTTCGCTGCCTTTGACCCCATTGCATGCTCTCATCCCCATCCATCAAATGTTCCTCATGTTCCTCAACTTTCCTCTTACCAGTTGTCCAAACTCTGTCCCACTTTACTACTTTCCTTTCATTGTCACCATCCTCCTCTCCATTTACACAATTATAATTTTCACACCGTGGGAAGCAGTCTTTTACTTGGTAGCTGACCATCCTTTCACGGAGAGCACATCCTGCCGCTTTATGAGAACTCCTCCGGTGACTTCTTAGGCTCTCTTCCTGAGATAGCCACTTTCTTCCAACCATTAGTTCTCGATCTGGGTTGGCCCCATCATTCTCGGAACACTCCATCATTAGGCATTGTTTCCCCTTCAATATTGGCTGGGCATCAGTTCCACAGGTCGTCAATAGAGATGTTCGCTCTTTACACACAACCAAAAAGTGATTTCTCTGACCACATCCCAGACATCTTCGACCAATGGCCAGGCATCGACCATTGTGTGGAAACCTAAATCCACATCTAGAACACAGCTTTCCTTGACCATTTCTGTTGATACCATTCCATGTGCCTTGAGATAATATCCTGCTCGAGTATCGTGACTGTTTTTGCACATTGCATCTGAAGCCAGCCAGTGTCTCCAGCTTCCCGTCACTTTCCATATCTGCTGCTTGTTTCTCAAGTCTTTTATACATTCTCGCCAATTCCAGAATATCTTTCAATGAGAGGGGCGCTCTCAGAAGATGTCTCCGCAACTCTGACGATGTGCAGCTTTCAATTATTCTTAACCTAATAGCTTCTTCATCATCAAACTTTGCAAACTCACAATAGGTTGCTTTCTCTTGCAATCGTAATACAAACTGTGCAATTGTCTCCTGTGGTCTCTGTTTACATTAGTTAAACAGATATCTCTCATAATCTTTGTTAGGAGCAATTGTCAAGCGTTCCTCTAGAGCAGCAAGAAGAAGCTGATACGATGTTCTCTCCTCAGTTGTTGTCAACATTATTATGACACTCCTCATTTCTCCTCCCACCAAATTCATGAATATGTCTAATTTATTTGGAACATTCTCATTTCCTAGTACTCTCATGAAGCCCTCAAATTCAATCACCCACTCTTGCCACCGTCGCCCTTGATCATCATATGGCTCAGGATTGAATGGTTCAGGACGGTGTAGGTAATTAATTAAACTCGAGGATATGGGGGTTTCACATATGTCCTGAGCTAGATTTAAATCCCCACTCACACCCTCAGATGACATTTTGAGCTGGTAGTTTTACATACGATATGTAGATTTCTTTTCTGTAGACTGCTGTGACAACAATACTGTATCTGCGTTGAAATAGGATCAAACTTTCAGTTTTCTATCCATGCACCTCAGCCATTCTGCATGTTTAATCCTCGAGGTCCCCTTAACTGTTATTGCTGGTTTTGAATTGACAGTCTGTCCCTGTCTTGTTTTGATATAGCGCAGCTCTATTGATTTTGCTGTTCTATTGACATTGCTGTACAAGTGTAGGTGTTCTTTCTTTGATTTTTTGGTCTGACATTTAATTTCTGAAACTGCGACATGATTGTGTCATGCATTGTCACCTTTGCATGACTGTGTTGCTGTGGTGCTCCATGTAGCCTCCAAGAAACACGAGCCACAAAACAAAAGAATGCTTCATGCGCCAAGGTAATGAAAATGAATTCAATCTGCTTTTCCGATCAACTGCGTAAATTATTATTTCTTCATTTCGATTTGCTTTAATGCTGCAAATGTATCAGGGCTCACTTTCTCTCCCCTGGCTTTATGTGTTCACTTATACAATGGCAGCATTTTATTCCTTAATCAACATCATATTATCCATTTGTGTCCTATTGCCTTTGTGCTTATCAACGTTGCGAGTGCTGTGTCATTATTTAATTTTGTTTCGCATTGTTTACACTTGCCACGGTAATTTCCTGTAACGTCATTTAGCATTTGTATATACGTGTCCTTTTTAGAGCCTTCTTAACAGTATGCTATCGTAACATATCCTCTAAACTCGAGCACTTGAAAGTACACTGCCTTTCATCCAATGTGTTCATCGTCTGTACTTCGGTGTTGTTTTATTGTATCTGCTTTTGTTTTCGTTTCGCATCGTCGTCATGCCAACTTGTTATTCATTTCAGTCCTACAATATGGCGGCACGTTTCTTTACGCACTTAGGCCCATTTCTTTAATGTTTTCTTGACAAAGCTTCATATGTCGGCCTTCTTCGATTCCGACCCTCAACGCTTCCCCTCACTCCTCAAGTAAGTTCGTTAACTTTTTCGAACAATGCTTTTCCTCCCAGCTGCTTCGCTTTCTTTTACAAATGAATGCTTATATCGCCACCATTTATCCGCTGCATTTTTAAAGTCTTTATATGTCCTATAACGGCCGCATTATACGCCTTACCGCTTTTGCTTGTTTACTCTCCGTGATGGTATACCTTCATCCACACTTATGTGGTTATCCGTTTCTCTTCTCATTTGTCAGTTCCGTCTGTCTCTTTCCAACTTTGTGGGTCATGTCTTCTCCTCGTCGCCAATTGTTGTGTGCCTTCTTACACAACCACAGTTATCACATCTCCATTAAATAATGACAGGAGACAGCCTGCATGTCTGAACTCATTTTATTCCATATTTTAACTGACTGCCCTTCACTTCTTTTCCTGACATACCCATTCTAGTTCTATTCTCCGTTCATTCCACATTCTACAAGACACGACACCCACCAACCAAACCAATCTACACGTGTTACACACCCAGCCTACCCATATTCTCTCTACCCCCGACCGCCCCCTATATCCCCACTGTCTCTACCCCCACCCACCATACCACCCACACTCTCTACCCTCACCTACTTTACCTCCACTCTACCTACTCCCACCAACCCAACCTCCAATCTCTCTACCCCACCCCACTCACCCTACCTCCACTCACTCTACCCCACCCACCCACCCGACCTCCACTCTACCCCCACCCACCCAACCTCCACTCTCTCTGAAATACCCCATCACTCTATCCTACCCACCAACCCTACCCCCAACCTCTCTATCCCCAACCACCCTACCCCCACTCCCTCTACTCACAACCACCCAGCCTACACCCACTCTATCCACCCACCCACTCACTCTCCCCCAATCTCTACCCCACCAACCCAAACCAATCTACATGCCTTACACACCCACCCTACCCATACCCTCTCTACCCCAGCCCACCTCCTATACCACCACTATCTCTACCCCACCCACCCTACCCCCCACGCTCTCTATCCTCACCCACTCTACCGTGACTCTATCTACTCCCACCAACCCAACCTCCAATCTCTCTACCCCCACCCACCCAACCTACCCCCACACTCTTCACCCCACCCTAGCCCCACTCTCTCTAACATAGCCCCACTCTCTCTGCCCCACCCAACCTACCCCAATCTCTCTGCCCCCACCCACCTGACCTCCACTCTCTCTACAGCCACACAACTTTGTAACAAAAAGGATGTCCGGGACACCAAGGTAAGTTTATGGTGATTTATTGTCCTGGTCCTGTACTCCATCAGATTAAACATGGGGATGGTAGGGGACACTGAAGACACAACTTCACAAGGGAGACACCGGGCTCACACCCATACTTCTCAGCTCTCAGATTTCTCTATGTCTCTAACGGTCACCCAGTAGAACATCCAACACTAACATTCCACCAGCTCTTGACATCACACACACAGCTGCTCTCTAAGCCACATTACAACACCTCTCCCTCCCTAGGGAAACACAAGAGAATGACAAAGGTAACGCAACCAGCACCAACCCCTAATCATCCAAACACAAACACGGTACCAGAAATCCCGCACACAGCGGCCGCCTATGCCCATAACCCCTGGCAACCCAAACAAATAAGGAACCACACGCAAGGGAACCATTCACAGGCCGAATCGGACAACATGGAAAATGCCAACGGCACACTGACTCTATGACAACAACATGCCATGACCTTCGACATACGACAATAACTCCCCATGTCCCTCGACTCTCACCCACGAGGATCAAAAACAACAAACAGCGCACTTACGCCTGTTCTGAGCTGCCCCTCAGAACCTAGGGCTGCCACCCCTAGCCATACTATTGTTAGATAACACTAACACAACTACCTAACCAAACTTACCCTCCTACGCACTAAACACCTTCCACTCCGGTCTGCCCCCCGGAGTATCAGAGCAGCCCCTCTGAGCACAAACCAACCGCCCCCTAAACGGAGCAACAACAAATGCCCAACAGCAATCGAGGGACACACACAGCACAACTCTGACTGCAGTACCACCAAGAAACCACACTCACAATCCTGCTCCACTACCACAAAACCAAACCATTGGCCATTTTCTCTTTCTTACTCTACACCACCTCTACACATGAATAAGACAACCTGTTTTACCAAACAAGGAATCAGGAGGGAAACTGCACAACCTCAGATGCAACATAGCAACCTACCCCAGTCCAATCCAGGTACTATGTAAACATTGACACTCCTCATTTCTCCTCCCACCAAATTCATGAATATGTCTAATTTATTTGGAACATTCTCATTTCCTAGTACTCTCATGAAGCCCTCAAATTCAATCACCCACTCTTGCCACCGTCGCCCTTGATCATCATATGGCTCAGGATTGAATGGTTCAGGACGGTGTAGGTAATTAATTAAACTCGAGGATATGGGGGTTTCACATATGTCCTGAGCTAGATTTAAATCCCCACTCACACCCTCAGATGACATTTTGAGCTGGTAGTTTTACATACGATATGTAGATTTCTTTTCTGTAGACTGCTGTGACAACAATACTGTATCTGCGTTGAAATAGGATCAAACTTTCAGTTTTCTATCCATGCACCTCAGCCATTCTGCATGTTTAATCCTCGAGGTCCCCTTAACTGTTATTGCTGGTTTTGAATTGACAGTCTGTCCCTGTCTTGTTTTGATATAGCGCAGCTCTATTGATTTTGCTGTTCTAATGACATTGCTGTACAAGTGTAGGTGTTCTTTCTTTGATTTTTTGGTCTGACATTTAATTTCTGAAACTGCGACATGATTGTGTCATGCATTGTCACCTTTGCATGACTGTGTTGCTGTGGTGCTCCATGTAGCCTCCAAGAAACACGAGCCACAAAACAAAAGAATGCTTCATGCGCCAAGGTAATGAAAATGAATTCAATCTGCTTTTCCGATCAACTGCGTAAATTATTATTTCTTCATTTCGATTTGCTTTAATGCTGCAAATGTATCAGGGCTCACTTTCTCTCCCCTGGCTTTATGTGTTCACTTATACAATGGCAGCATTTTATTCCTTAATCAACATCATATTATCCATTTGTGTCCTATTGCCTTTGTGCTTATCAACGTTGCGAGTGCTGTGTCATTATTTAATTTTGTTTCGCATTGTTTACACTTGCCACGGTAATTTCCTGTAACGTCATTTAGCATTTGTATATACGTGTCCTTTTTAGAGCCTTCTTAACAGTATGCTATCGTAACATATCCTCTAAACTCGAGCACTTGAAAGTACACTGCCTTTCATCCAATGTGTTCATCGTCTGTACTTCGGTGTTGTTTTATTGTATCTGCTTTTGTTTTCGTTTCGCATCGTCGTCATGCCAACTTGTTATTCATTTCAGTCCTACAATATGGCGGCACGTTTCTTTACGCACTTAGGCCCATTTCTTTAATGTTTTCTTGACAAAGCTTCATATGTCGGCCTTCTTCGATTCCGACCCTCAACGCTTCCCCTCACTCCTCAAGTAAGTTCGTTAACTTTTTCGAACAATGCTTTTCCTCCCAGCTGCTTCGCTTTCTTTTACAAATGAATGCTTATATCGCCACCATTTATCCGCTGCATTTTTAAAGTCTTTATATGTCCTATAACGGCCGCATTATACGCCTTACCGCTTTTGCTTGTTTACTCTCCGTGATGGTATACCTTCATCCACACTTATGTGGTTATCCGTTTCTCTTCTCATTTGTCAGTTCCGTCTGTCTCTTTCCAACTTTGTGGGTCATGTCTTCTCCTCGTCGCCAATTGTTGTGTGCCTTCTTACACAACCACAGTTATCACATCTCCATTAAATAATGACAGGAGACAGCCTGCATGTCTGAACTCATTTTATTCCATATTTTAACTGACTGCCCTTCACTTCTTTTCCTGACATACCCATTCTAGTTCTATTCTCCGTTCATTCCACATTCTACAAGACACGACACCCACCAACCAAACCAATCTACACGTGTTACACACCCAGCCTACCCATATTCTCTCTACCCCAGACCGCCCCCTATATCCCCACTGTCTCTACCCCCACCCACCATACCACCCACACTCTCTACCCTCACCTACTTTACCTCCACTCTACCTACTCCCACCAACCCAACCTCCAATCTCTCTACCCCACCCCACTCACCCTACCTCCACTCACTCTACCCCACCCACCCACCCGACCTCCACTCTACCCCCACCCACCCAACCTCCACTCTCTCTGAAATACCCCATCACTCTATCCTACCCACCAACCCTACCCCCAACCTCTCTATCCCCAACCACCCTACCCCCACTCCCTCTACTCACAACCACCCAGCCTACACCCACTCTATCCACCCACCCACTCACTCTCCCCCAATCTCTACCCCACCAACCCAAACCAATCTACATGCCTTACACACCCACCCTACCCATACCCTCTCTACCCCAGCCCACCTCCTATACCACCACTATCTCTACCCCACCCACCCTACCCCCCACGCTCTCTATCCTCACCCACTCTACCGTGACTCTATCTACTCCCACCAACCCAACCTCCAATCTCTCTACCCCCACCCACCCAACCTACCCCCACACTCTTCACCCCACCCTAGCCCCACTCTCTCTAACATAGCCCCACTCTCTCTGCCCCACCCAACCTACCCCAATCTCTCTGCCCCCACCCACCTGACCTCCACTCTCTCTACAGCCACACAACTTTGTAACAAAAAGGATGTCCGGGACACCAAGGTAAGTTTATGGTGATTTATTGTCCTGGTCCTGTACTCCATCAGATTAAACATGGGGATGGTAGGGGACACTGAAGACACAACTTCACAAGGGAGACACCGGGCTCACACCCATACTTCTCAGCTCTCAGATTTCTCTATGTCTCTAACGGTCACCCAGTAGAACATCCAACACTAACATTCCACCAGCTCTTGACATCACACACACAGCTGCTCTCTAAGCCACATTACAACACCTCTCCCTCCCTAGGGAAACACAAGAGAATGACAAAGGTAACGCAACCAGCACCAACCCCTAATCATCCAAACACAAACACGGTACCAGAAATCCCGCACACAGCGGCCGCCTATGCCCATAACCCCTGGCAACCCAAACAAATAAGGAACCACACGCAAGGGAACCATTCACAGGCCGAATCGGACAACATGGAAAATGCCAACGGCACACTGACTCTATGACAACAACATGCCATGACCTTCGACATACGACAATAACTCCCCATGTCCCTCGACTCTCACCCACGAGGATCAAAAACAACAAACAGCGCACTTACGCCTGTTCTGAGCTGCCCCTCAGAACCTAGGGCTGCCACCCCTAGCCATACTATTGTTAGATAACACTAACACAACTACCTAACCAAACTTACCCTCCTACGCACTAAACACCTTCCACTCCGGTCTGCCCCCCGGAGTATCAGAGCAGCCCCTCTGAGCACAAACCAACCGCCCCCTAAACGGAGCAACAACAAATGCCCAACAGCAATCGAGGGACACACACAGCACAACTCTGACTGCAGTACCACCAAGAAACCACACTCACAATCCTGCTCCACTACCACAAAACCAAACCATTGGCCATTTTCTCTTTCTTACTCTACACCACCTCTACACATGAATAAGACAACCTGTTTTACCAAACAAGGAATCAGGAGGGAAACTGCACAACCTCAGATGCAACATAGCAACCTACCCCAGTCCAATCCAGGTACTATGTAAACATTGGCAAAACCGAAAAACCCTCAACCATAACGACCTACCTCGGCCCTTAGACCAAGCGCCACGGAAAAAAAAAGAAAATCAAATACATACACAGGCATAGCGACCAAACTCGGAACTTAATCCAGATGCTATGAACAGAACAGCATAACACTGCCCTGAGCAACACCCCCATGGTGACCTACCCTGATATTGCACCAGGCACTATGTCCACAACAACACTACATCAACTCCAACCACAACACTCAGGAATCAGGCACAATTGAGATACAAAAACTCCATAGCGACCTACCCCATCACTGAACCAGGGACTATGGAAGAACAGAAAAACACTGCCCTGCGAAACACCACAAGCATAGTGACCTACCCCACACTAGACCAGGCACTACGTAAATAACAGAAGATCACTATGGAACAGGCACACCCAACACACTCTGAACACACAAACGGGCACTCCAACTCAACCCACAGACCAACACACATAGCGAACTACCCCAGCATTAGAACCGGGCACTATGGAGAAAAAAAAACACAACACCTACACCCCAACTGCTCCAACCCACGCCCTCACACACAAATATAGTGACCTACCCCGGCACTGGAACCAGGCACAAAGAACCCCAATGCAGCCATAAACACGCAATCCCACCTGTGCCAACTCATTGTACACACACCTATACCCTACACTCCACACTCCAACACATACAACAATAAACATACAAAGCTATGCAATACAGATAAAATTACAATATGCATGGTACAATAGGTGCAGACAATACTTGAAATGTCACCCAACCTTGGGTAACTCCATCCGGCAAAATCACTGGGATGACTGGCTGCCATGAAAGAATGTTCAACGCTGCAAGAAATTCATGTCCCAGAACACTAAGTTCAAGAGTAGTTATGAGTTCAACCCTCTGAACGCTGATGGTAGGAGAGGGACGGTCTTCCCCCAATGGAAAGCATGGTAGTCATTACATGTCATTAAGTAATTACAGCATTAAACACTAGCCTCAAACCTCAACCACCCCTCCCCGTTCCAAGGGACAAGAACAGGAAACCCCAATCTAAACTCTGCACCAGGGCATAATAATATACAAAAATGCCACAACGAAACACACTCTTATGCACAAGACAACGCCCTTCAATAACAAACCCCTATGCGTGTTAATCCCGGGGACCACAAATGGGGATGCCGTGAACCTATTCCCCCTAACATGCGGCACAACACAAAATGACTCAACTCACCCTCCACACATATGGCCCGTGACACTAACCTGACCGAATGTCCCATTGCCGAGATCAAACCAGGCATGATCCGAACTATTGTGCCCAGTCCAGAATCAGCAAATCTCTCAGGAGCGTTCCTCCCCACAACAACACGCCGGGAATGAGGCTTGAGATGCAGGAAGAACAAAGGTCACAGCTCACGTGATTCCTGTCGGGAATCAGCAAATCTCTCAGGAGCGTTCCTCCCCACTACAACACGCCGGGAATGAGGCTTGAGATGCAGGAAGAACAAAGGTCACAGCTCACGTGACCCCCGTCCAGAATCAGAAAATCTCTCAGGAGCGTTCCTCCCCACTACAACATGCCGGGAATGAGGCTTGAGATGCAAGAAGAACAAAGATCACAGCTCACGTGACCCACTGGGAACGCCTCTCCCAGCTGTGACGTCACCAGTTCGCATCAGGATACCAACTTGGCAACTTCCATAGGAACTGTCTATGGCTTCCACACACCCTTCCTCCGGCACAAGCTGCGATGGCACAAGCAAATAAACAAGCGGGCAGTGACACCATGAGACCACGGGCATGTATACCTTAGCCAGCAGTGTGTACCCCCTTTCAGATGCCGCTGCACACAGACTCCTTCACCAGCAGTGGGAACCCTTATCTGAACTGCCGCCACGCACCGACCCCTTCATGACCGTGAAAGCTGTTGGCGCAGGTCTGCCCTGAGCAGGGTACACCGCGCTTCATGATTGGAACTTCGCTCATCTCTCCAATGACAAAGGGGCACCACCACGACCGTTGGCTCCCACGCACAGCTGTAAAATGGTGGGGTCTCGCCTCCGTCGCTCCTCAGTCTGTGCTGGACCACTCCAATGTTGCAGCACACAGCTCCTCCTGAAGATCAGGAAAGACAAATGGCACGGAACTGCCGTGCATCGTCGGCGCATAGTGCAGCAAAGGGTTGCCTCGCGCAAATAACTTGGGACAGGGGAGCGCCCCACAACACCAAAGGTACCAACTGCCACCAGGGTGCCCCTCATTATAAGTGAGGGGCCGCGAACTAACACGGCGGGCCAACACACACAGACCCGCCTGGGTGTGGAGGGACTTCACGGGGGGCGGTGTTCCATAAGAGCTGCACTCCCCCCCCAGCATCGCCGTTGAACAGGCAATCCACCTACAATCCCATCCTCGTCGCCAGTGTAACAAAGTAGATGTCCGGCACACCAAGGTAAGTTTATGGGGATTTATTGTCCTGGTCTTGTACTCCATCAGATTACACACGGGAATGGTAGGGGACACTGAAGACACAACTTCACAAGGGAAACACCGGGCTCACCCCCACACCCATACTTCTCAGCTCTCAGCTTTCTCTCTGTCTCTAACGGTCACCCAGTAGAACATCCAACACTAACATTCCACCAGCTCATGACATCACACACACAGCTGCTCTCTAAGCCACATTACGACAAACCTCTTTAACCCCAACCACCCAACCCCCGCTCTCTCTACCTAGATCCACCCACCCTACCTCCACTCTCTCTACCTGACCCAATCTCCACCAATCTCTACACACACCCACACACCTGACCCCCACGCTCTCTACAACTCACCCATTCACTCCACCCCCACTCTTTGCCACCTCTCATCCTTCCACTCACACTGTCGCTTTATTTCTTACCCTCTAGCTCTCAAATTGTCTTGCTTCCTTCTCTTTCTCTATCACACTTGTGCCCCTTATCACATCCCCCTTTGAAACTTTCCACCCTTCTCCTTGCACCCTGGTGCCTATAAATGCAAAATGCAAAGAACAGTAGAAAACGCCCAAAAAACTATTGGCTTTGCCAATGCTTGTTTCCAGTATGTTTTGGTTTAAAGATATGTCCCCAGGCACACTATGCACTTTGCTTCCTGTGCAACCACAGCCACATATTCCGTTGTTACTGCAGCAGCCCTCTGCATGCTTTTGCTTTTTTCTGCACCTTCTTTCTACTCGTTTGTTCAAAATGTTGGGGTATGGGGAAAAAGAGAATGGGCCTCATTATAAGTATGGCGGTACAGTAACAACAGCGCCAGTAGTGCTACCGGCGCCGTTGCTACTGCACCGCCATACTACGAGTTGTTGTACCGGCACCATTATGAACATGGCCGGAGCATCCAAGCTCCCCATTCCCATTCAGCCCTATGGGGCCGAATGGGGATGGGGAGTCCCTTATAACCGGCAGCCGCAAATGGGCAATTACCAGGTCCGCCACACTCGGCATGACCCGGTAATTGCCCATTCGCGGGTGCCGGATTTTTTCACAAGTTTGGCGGTAGCCTGCTTGTATTACAGGCATGGCTACCTCCAAACTTGTCATGAGGCCCAATGAGTGGTAGGACGGTTTGTTACAGAAGTGTAAAGAACAAACGATAATGCACTGGTAGACATTGTTCAAGTATGGACGTTTGCAGAGTGTTGACCAATATGTGCTTTTAATGCTCTATTTTTAAATTGAAATTTGGCAATTCCAGTCCAAAATATGAATGAATGGATGTATAAAAAGAAATTACATTGAACAGTTATTTCACCAGAATGGTAAGACTACTGATTCCTGGAGACATAACATCACAAAACCCTTGAAATTCAGTGATAAGAGACAGGTAAGTTGAATCAGTTCAATGGAGCAAAACCCTTACAACTCAAAGAAATCATACTTGAAGAGACGTCAAGGAGCCAATTTAATGGAACAAAACACCTGCAATTCAACTGTGATTGAATGCTATGCCACCTTAAGCCTGAGCCCCTCGTGCAGCCCAGGAACACACTGATGACATCACATAGAACATCACTGATGCCATCATCAGTGTGCTCATAGGCTACGCAATAGGGGGGGGGGCTAGGTCAGAGTAAAGATGGTGTAGCTTCCAACCCCTGCTAAATGCCTGGAGTTTTGATGTGTTATAGTTTACCCCTACTACATAGCTATCTTCGAATAACACTGAGAAGATGAAATCACACACCTATCTTTGCAATACATATGTGGGAGCTCCGGAATACAGAGTAGCACCAGAGTGGCACACTGTGGATAGCCACACTATTTGTTTTCCTCTTTCCCCCCAGTGTGCAATTTACATTGTATAATTGGAGGGAGAGTGGATTTCTGGCTGCCTTCAAGGACTACAGCTACCAGAATTCCATGCGGCTACAAACCTGTACCAAACAGCAACACCTGAACTGACTGCCTTCCTGATCAGTGCGAGTGGCATGGAAGTGCTTGCAGGAGAACACCATCTGGACTGTAAGAGGCTGAATGAGCTAGGAACCAGAGTTTGCCCCTCACCCCCCTATCTTTACAATAAATATTTGGAAGCTCCGTAATATAAAGGGTAGCACAAGGGTGTCACATGCTCCACTGTGGAGAGTCTATCTATTGGTTTTCCCCTCTTCGCCCCACTGTGGAATGTACATTGTAAAATGGAATGGAAAGTCCATTCCTGGCTGCCTTCATGGACTACAGTTACCAGAATTCCCTGACGCTACAAACATGTACTAACAAGCAACACCTGAACTGTCGGCCTCCCTGATGTGTGCAAAAGGCACCAAAGCACTTGGAGGAGAACACTACATGGACTGTAAGAGTCTGAATGTGTTGGGAACTAGAGTGTGCACCTCACTCCCCTTTTTTTGCAATAAAACAGGTTCCTATTAACATTTAATGTGTATGCATCATCTGTATGAGGCAGCAGGATGTCATACAATGAAGGTTCAATATATTTTGCAGCTTATCATGCACCTTTATGATGATGCTGCGACACATTCTCAGGCCCGGCAACACTTAGAGCATCCCAAGACAGTGGCAAAGAACCAAAGGTTACATTATCTCATCTCATGCGTCCCTCTGTTTTTTGCTTTTTTATTTATTAATTTTATTATTATTTATGTTTTTTTCCTCCTTGTTCCGCACTCTCCTTTTGTTCCCCCTTCCATGCACTTGTCCCTCTCCCCTTCTACCATGCACTTTCGCGTTCTCAATGTCACTAGGCCTAGTAAGATCATTGTTTTTGTTTCTCCTCTGTTCCCCTTCCCTTGCCTTGTCGCGCTCTGAAACACTTGTGTATGAGCACGATAGAAATAAAATATCAATATCAATATCAAAATGAAAGGACAGCCTGCACATTCACTACAAACTCCATGATAACTGTCAACCACGTGGGCAAGAGGTTTAGAGTGCCACAAAACACGTCATGCTTAGCGATTTCCCCAAGGCTATAATCACAGTCACTGTACTTTTAATTGCAGCACCCCTTTGTTTCCTATGAAGATGGAAACCCATAATGTGCAGGACAAGCACATCACTGCACTACATCAAAGGAATATTATGTTATTACTGACATCCACCAGGATATATTAAATGGCTGTGGGGATTGCTAGCAAACAAATATGTACGCCATCACTTTCAGCGAGTTTCTGAGGTCAGGAAAGCTTTGACAAGCAGCACACACAGTGGTTCCCCATCGAATGTCACACGTCACCATTCCTCTACAGACACGAATGAGGATAAAACTCTGCCATTCTGTGCCTGCCTTTTGACCCGACAAACCTATGCAAGCCCATGTGTCTATCCCTGGTGCACTCCATACCACACACGGAGGACTATATGACACTGAAGACTTTCCCCCATGCCGGCAAGGTATTTCTCTGGAATTGCTTGCCGTTTGTTCACATTGAGCTCGTAGGCCCACCTGTTGATGGGGGGAAATTAGCACTGCTGTGTCGCTCAGGAACCTACTCAGTATACTAGGTAACATGATAAGTGGAACAAGTTCCCATGATCCAGCTCTCCCTATGGCAGGCTACTGCTGTTTTCTTTCCTTGACATGCCCCTAGCCTTTAATCCATACAGCCCCGGGAGATGTTTTCCCCTTAGTATTCCCTCAGAGTTTTACCGTCCTAACGTCAGGGCCACTAAATGCCTCTTGCCTCATGTTTTTGATTCTACTCTCAGATCATAGTTTTTTGTTGTTTTTCTTTTAACGTTTATTAGAACAAAGACAAATACAAGGCATGACATACATACACAATCATAGGTTTTTAATGGCAGAAATATTAAAGCTAGACATATGGAACTACAAGTTGACCATCCACTCATCTTTATGTTCAGTATCGGGGTTGGTGAGCTATGTCAACACACATCTTCAGGAGCATTACATTGCTTGCATTGCTTTCTAATATTATATGGGTTACTTTCAAAACATGTATCTTGGCCATATCATAAGCTTTGAGATACAAAGAGGAAAGAATTGCCTCGGTTCATTCACTGACATACAATAGACACCCTGCAGTCATTAGAGCAACATTTGGAAAGGCTTGCAGAGGGCACGCGGTGTATTTTGGAGGAGACCAAGTACTGATATCAATGGCATACATGGGGCACTACAGATTGACCATGGGCTAATCTTTATGTTCACGCTGTGTGTGTGAGCTATTTCAGTACTCAGACTCAGAAGTCTTACATTATATCCACCAGTTTATAACATTATATGGGGCAATTTTAAATCAAATATCTTGGCCCGATCACATGTTTTTAGTTACAAAGAAGTGCACTTTGCCCATTTGAATTCACTGACATGACAAGAAAATGCAGTTGTTAGTGCAAACATTGGAAAAGCTTGCAGAGAGTATGAATGAGATTGCAACACCGGCCAAAAGGGCCAGCATACCATACAAAGGGTCATTTTTGTTTATTTCTTAGGTCTATTATTTCAAACTAAAACGCATATCATTTAAAAATAAGACACAATAATAAAGTATTCAAGAACATATTTCCATATTAGATAAGACAGAGGAAATGAGAACTAAGATTATCAAGATATTTCATAAGGAGGCAGCACGGCTACAGGGAACGGTTATTAGATAAAGGAGTATTTTTGAAGTGTTATGTATCGGAAAGCCATAAGCAAGCACCAAATGAAGAAGTACTTTGAGGATCAAGATAGTGCTACAGCTTTCAGATGGGCATTATGCTGAGAGGTATTTGATAGTGCAAGGGATTGAGGCTAACATAACCTTAATAATGTACCCGCCAATAGCAGAGCCACATAGGTTATCCTAAAGGTTATCCTCGAAACTGCTGGCCCCAATCGGACATAACCTATATATACCAGAGAAATGGAAATCCCACCAACTTGTTGGGAGGAAGTAACTATAAGTATCTTTCTGGAAAAGAATAAGATCTAAAGAAAGTGTGAGCCTATAGCCCCACCTTTTATTGATGTGGACTGTAATCTTTAGTACACAATATTGACTCATAATTTAGGAAAATGTATTGTCCTTCAAAGTAATAAGGTTAATGCTTGGACATTTATCTGGGAGAATATTAATTGAGATATGTAATGGATGCAGTATCCATGTTTGTGTTTACCATGCTGGGTACATTTTGCTAGCCTAATAAACAGATATCTGTGTAATTATGCATATTAAATATACTTCACTCGAGACCATTGGGCATTATGTCACAAACACATAGGGTCCTGAATGTAAATAAAGGACTCAACATCAGTGTTCTTTGTGCTGGGAATTCTCCATTAGCACAATAGACAAGTGTCTGGGTACTTATGCAGATATAAAATAGTGTATTGCCCCGAGATAAGTGGGGAAAAACTCATAACAATACATGGATCTACACGCATAAAAAAGGATATAACAGCATCTGAAAGTGAGGACAATGTTTTCTGTTATTTTTACACAGAACCATATTGAAACATACTCACACTTTCCAGAATTTGCAAGAAAGCACATAACAAAGAATGGAAAAATAAAGGTACTGGAGGATCTAGTTAGTGGCCCACAACAGTAATCTCCACTCGAAGGTCAGTAGCATACGACTTATCATTAAAATGTGTTCAGAGTAAAATTAATATGCATTTTAATAAGTGGCTCTTGTTTGTCCCATTTAGTGGAACAGTGCCGCACCCTGTATGGAATACAGAAGGACATAAATCAGAAGTCTGCCCTTCACATTCCGGAACAAGATTAAGGTTAGTAGGTTGCACATATGGAAGAGACGTAGTAAGAAGTCTCATAAGAAATTCAGAGCAAAGATTTAAGTAGTTGTTTGTTTTTTGTTTCATAGCTGTTTGGTTTAAAGAACTGGTGGTTCACTAGATTGATTATCAAATCCAACAAGTAATGCTTTGTCCTGATGAAGGCCCAATTCAGAAATACATGAGAACTCTCTGGAAAAGCGTATCTCACCAGAATTGCCAAAACACAATGTGTCGACCAAGATCTGACAAGGCATCATTGACTGACTAGTTCCATTTTCCATATAGGGCAATATATGTTCCTTCCCGCAACAACCCATACCTGTACTTTATAGATGAATTAAAATCCCACGTGAACTGTCTCTGTTGACTGTAATATCTTTTAACATCCTCTGCCCTATGTACTGGGTGTGTTATGTGTGGACTTGACTATTGTGAAATGTGCTAAATTGTCTCCTAAAACAAAAACACTTTCAGTGTCGATGTTTGTTGAATGTTTGTCAAAACATGTTATCTATATTTACATAGGAACAATGTATATAATATTTTGCTTCATATTTTTATAAAAAATAATAAATATGTATGTTTGATAATGAAAAACGCTCTGTCAATGCTGATGACTTGTGCAGCATCTAGCTAGGACTGTGTGCAATTCTAAACTGTGTTAGTGTGAAAGGGATGGTTAACCAGTTTTATCTTATATATTGAGGTATTTTGGGAGTCATAGTACAAAACATCTGGAGAGCCACAGGTTTCAGAGCCCTGTGCTAGAGCCTCTCCTTAGAGGACTTCAGATATAAGACCTGGAATACAAGTCCACCTCTGGGCCACTTCATACCTTGCAGTGGGACTTACACATTTCTCAATATCCCTCTAGAGCATCTCTTAGAAAGATTACTGGATGCACAGCTGGAGACAGTGCATGTGCATTTTAAGGTTTGGTGCCAAGCTTTTTCCAATCTACCAAACTCCAGCTTTTATAACAAGAGCATCATAACACAATCACAGAGGCCCCCCTCGTCCACTGTAAATTCATTCAAGCAGATTTCCCTTTAAAGATCCTTGTTCATATAAATATCCTTACTTGAAAATGTATAAGCATCTGTACATTAAAAGACCACTGTAAAATCATTCAAGAGGTTTTTCCAGCATCTGTACATTTAAAGACCTGCGTAAAATCATTCAAGTGGGTTTTCCTTTAAATATCCTTGTTCTTATAGATATCCTTACTTAAAAATGTATCAAGAGGGTCCTTACTTAAAAATGCACAAACATCTGTACATTAAAAGACAATTTTTGGAACGTTGGGAAGAGAAGGAATTTGATGTTGTTAGCCGTTGTAAACAAAAAGCAAAATCAATCCCAGCTTTTTAAACCTGCAATATACATTTTTGGAATCCTTTTATTTCAGTCAGGCATATGTACTGGCCTTGCGCTTCACTAAAAAAGGATGGCAAGTGATTTAAAGCTTACAGGGTAATTCATAGAAATTCGCACAAAAGTGGCGCACGCGACTGGCGCACAGCGTGCCCGTGCGAATGTCTGCGCCAGCCGCGTGCGCTAAAATCGATTTCCACGCACAGCGTATTCATGGATTTACGCATCCAAAACCAGCCGTGGCACAGCGTGGCGCAGCGACCCTGCAGCAGCTCCAGTTACGCCCCCAAGAGCGCCCTTGCGCAAGGAAAAGCCTTCAAAATCCCCAAATAATCGCAAAGGGCTGCGCTAACCCTGGACCAGTTCACAGGGCTGGCAAACAGCAAACGCCAAGCGGGGAATGTGTATTTCAGTGGTTCGCGGGAAGTTCCACACGCGATTGTCCTGTGTACGTGTGCATCATGGGTGCGCAGGAAGTATCACACGCAAAATCAGCAGGGTACGTGTTTTTCAGGGGTGCGCGGGAAGTATCACACGCGATCCCAGCAGGGTACGTGTATTTCAGGGATGCACGGGAAGTATCACACGCGATTTCAGCAGGGTACGTATATTGCAGGGGTGCGCGGGAAGTTCCACACACGATTGGCCCCGTGCGAGCAGGGTACGTGTATTTCAGGGGTGCGTGGGAAGTTCCACACGCGATTTCAGCAGGGTACGTGTATTTCAGGGGTGCGCAGGAAGTTCCACACGCGATTCCATCAGGGTACATGTATTTCAGGGGTGCGCGGGAAGTTCCACACGCGATTGGCCCCGTGTGAGCAGGGTACGTGTATTCCAGGGGTGCCCGGGAAGTTCCACACGCGATTGGCCCCGTGCGAGCAGGGTACGTGTATTTCAGGGGTGCGCGGGAAGTTCCACATGCAATTTCAGCAGGGTACGTGTATTTCAGGGGTGCGCGGGAAGTTCCACACGCGATTCCATCAGGGTACGTGTATTTCAGGGGTGCGCGGGAAGTTCCACACGCGATTTCAGCAGGGTACGTGTATTTCAGGGGTGCGTGGGAAGTTCCACACGCGATTCCATCAGGGTACGTGTATTTCAGGGGTGCGCGGGAAGTTCCACACGCGTTTTCAGCAGGGTACGTGTATTTCAGGGGTGCGCGGGAAGTTCCACATGCGATTCCAGCAGGGTACGTGTATTTCAGGGGTTCTGGGGAGTACTACACGTGAATTGGCCGTGTGGGTCCTCCCAGGTGTTCGCTCTACAACCTCCATGGCCCCTGCAGGCAGCCCACACCACGGGGGACTACCCTGCACCCCTGCTCATGTCCCGCAAGCAGCCCATCGACCATGGGCATGCCCCCAAGCCAACCCAAATGTCACCTTGCACTACTGATCAACAATGCATGTCTCCCAGCACCCCCACACCCCAGCAGTCAGGGGCACCCTTCACCAGGCCCCCACTCATGTTCCCTATTACCCTCACCCCCCAGCCACCAGGGGCAGCCTCCACCAGGCCCCCACTCATGTCTCCCACCACCCCCACCCCCCAGCAGTGCAGGGGCAGCCTCCACCAGGCCCCCACTCATGTCTACCACCACCCCCACCCCCCAGCCACCAGGGGCAGCCTCCACCAGGCCACCCCCACCCCCCAGCAGTGCAGGGGCAGCCTCCACCAGGCCCCCACTCATGTCTACCACCACCCCCACCCCCCAGCCACCAGGGGCAGCCTCCACCAGGCCCCCACCCATGTCTCCCACCACTCCCACCCCCCAGCAGTGCAGGGGCAGCCTCCACCAGGCCCCCACTCATGTCTCCCATCACCCCCACCCCCAGTCACCAGGGGCAGCCTCACCAGGCCCCCACTCATGTCTCCCACCACCCCCACCCCCCAGCAGTGCAGGGGCAGCCTCCACCAGGCCCCCACTCATGTCTCCCACCACCCCCACCCCCCAGCAGTCAGGGGCACCCTCCACCAGGCCCCCACTCATGTCCAACTCATGTCTCCCACCACCCTCACCCCCCAGCCACCAGGGGCAGCCTCCACCAGGCCCCCACTCATGTCTCCCACCACTCCCACCCCCAGCAGTGCAGGGGCAGCCTCCACCAGGCCCCCACTCATGTCTCCCACCACCCCCACCCCCCAGCAGTCAGGGGCACCCTCCACCATGCCCCCACTTATGTCCAACTCATGTCTCCCACCACCCTCACCCCCCAGCCACCAGGGGCAGCCTCCACCAGGCCCCCACTCATGTCTCCCACCACCCCACCCCCCAGCCACCAGGGGCACCCTCCACCAGGCCCCCACTCCTGTCTCCCTGAACCCCCTACCCCCAAGCAGTCAGGGGCAGCCTCCACCAGGCCCCCACTCATGTCTACCACCACCTCCACCCCCCAGCCACCAGGGGCAGCCTCCACCAGGCCCCCACTCATGTCCCCCTGCACTCCACCCCCCAGCAGTGCAGGGGCAGCCTCCACCAGGTCCCCACCCATGTCTCCCACCACCCCCACACTCCAGCAGTGCAGGGGCAGCCTCCACCAGGCCCCCACTCATGTCTCCCCCCACCCCCACCCCCACCCCCGAGCAGTGCAGGGGCTGCCTCCACCAGACCCCCACTCATGTCTCCCACCACCCCCATCCCCCAGCCACCAGGGGCAGCCTCCACCAGGCCCCCACTCATGTCCAACTCATGTCTCCCACCACCCCCACCCCCCAGCCACCAGGGGCAGCCTCCACCAGGCCCCACTCATGTCTCCCACCACCCTCACCCCCCAGAAGTGCAGGGGCAGCCTCCACCAGGCCCCCACTCATGTCTACCACCACCCCCACCCCCCAGCCACCAGGGGCAGCCTCCACCAGGCCTCCACTCATGTCCAACTCATGTCTCCCACCACCCTCACCACCCAGCCACCAGGGGCAGCCTCCACCAGGCCCCCACTCATGTCTCCCACCACCCCCACCCACCAGCAGTGCAGGGGCAGCCTCCACCAGGCCCCCACACATGTCTCCACCACCCCCATCCCCCAGCCACCAGGGGCAGCCTCCACCAGGCCCCCACTCATGTCCAACTCATGTCTCCCACCACCCCACCCCCCAGCCACCAGGGGCAGCCTCCACCATGCCCCCACTCATGTCTCCCACCACCCCCACCCCCCAGCAGTGCAGGGGCAGCGTCCACCAGGCCCCCACTCATGTCTACCACCATCCGCACCCCCCAGCCACCAGGGGCAGCCTCCACCAGGCCCCCACACATGTCCAATTCATGTCCCCCACCACCATCATCCCCCAGCCACCAGGGGCAGCCTGCACCAGGCCCCCACTCATGTCCAACTCATGTCTCCCACCACCCCCACCCCCCAGCCACCAGGGGCAGCCTCCACCAGGCTCCCACTCATGTCTCCCACCACCCCCAACCCCCAGCAGTGCAGGGGCAGCCTCCACCAGGCCCCCACTCATGTCTACCACCACCCCCCAGCAGTCAGGGGCACCCTCCACCATGCCCCCACTCATGTCCAACTCATGTCTCCCACCACCCTCACTCCCCAGCCACCAGGGGCAGCCTCCACCAGGCCCCCACTCATGTCTCCCACCACCCCACCCCCCAGCCACCAGGGGCACCCTCCACCAGGCCCCCACTCCTGTCTCCCTGCACCCCCTACCCCCCAGAAGTGCAGGGGCAGCCTCCACCAGGCCCCCACTCATGTCTACCACCACCCCCACCCCCCAGCCACCAGGGGCAGCCTCCACCAGGCCTCCACTCATGTCCAACTCATGTCTCCCACCACCCTCACCACCCAGCCACCAGGGGCAGCCTCCACCAGGCCCAAACTCATGTCCCCCTGCACCCCACCCCCCCAGCAGTGCATGGGCAGCCTCCACCAGGCCCCCACTCATGTCTCCCACCACCCCCACCCCCCAGCAGTGCAGGGGCAGCCTCCACCAGGCCCCCACTCATGTCTACCACCACCCCCACCCCCCAGCCACCAGGGGCAGCCTCCACCAGGCCCCCACTCATGTCCAACTCATGTCTCCCACCACCCCCACGCCCCAGCCACCAGGGGCAGCCTCCACCAGGCCCCCACTCATGTCCAACTCATGTCTCCCACCACCATCACCCCCCAGCCACCAGGGGCAGCCTCCACCAGGCCCCCACTCATGTCCAACACATGTCTCCCACCACCCCCGCCCCCCAGCCACCAGGGGCAGCCTCCACCAGGCCCCCACCCATGTCTCCCACCACCCCCACCCCCAGCCACCAGGGGCAGCCTCTACTAGGACCCCACTCATGTCTCCCACCACCCCCAACCCACAGCAGTGCAGGGGCAGCCTCCACCAGGCCCCCACTCATGTCTCCCACCACCCCCACCCCCCAGCCACCAGGGGCAGCCTCCACCAGGCCCCCACTCATGTCCAACTCATGTCTCCCACCACCCCCACGCCCCAGCCACCAGGGGCAGCCTCCACCAGGCCCCCACTCATGTCTCCCAACACCCCCACCCCCCAGCAGTGCAGGGGCAGCCTCCACCAGGCCCCCACTCATGTCTACCACCACCCCCCAGCCACCAGGGGCAGCCTCCACCAGGCCCCCACTCATGTCCAACTCATGTCTCCCACCACCCTCACCCCCAAGCCACCAGGGGCAGCCTCCACCAGGCCCCCACTCATGTCTCCCACCACCCCCACCCCCCAGCCACCAGGGGCAGCCTCCACCAGGCCCCCACTCATGTCCAACTCATGTCTCCCACCACCCCCACCCCCCAGCCACCAGGGGCACCCTCCACCAGGCCCCCACTCATGTCTCCCACCACCCCCACCCCCAAGCAGTCAGGGGCAGCCTCCACCAGGCCCCCACTCATGTTCTCCTGCACCCCCACCCCCAGAACTGTGGGGCACCTGCCAGCAGGCCCCCACTTATGTCCAACTCATGTTCCCCTCCACCCTCACCCCCCATCACTGTGGGGCACCTGCCAGCAGGCCCCCACTCATGTCCAACTCATGTTCCCCAGCCAACATGTCATCACAATCTAGATCCCCGGTCCATATGGTCAGCCTCCAAATGCAAAACACCCACCCGAGTATTGCATCCACCCACTCAGAAATGGCAATAACATGATAGAACTGCAATTGCAAGTTTGGAAACGAACACATGTCCCTCAGATACACCCAATGGGTGTCAGTGAATCTCAAAACCCATATCATGATATGCATGAAATCAATGAGATGATACTACACATTGAAGTTTGATCAAAAAATATGTATTAAAGAAAACATGAATTCAATCAAAAATAAACTAACAGAAATGGGAATGTAAAAAAAAAAGTAAAAAGAAGCATGTCCATGAAAAAATGCAAAACCAAAAATCAGAATCCAAAGGAATGGTGTCCAAAGTCACAGCCCAGAAACGAAAATCCAATGGGAAATTATAATTGAAAGCCATTGCTCCATGGGAAAATTGTAAAAAGAAAAGAAAATCCAACAGTGAACTATGCACAGGTGAACAAGCCAGGGTCCATGATCCCAACAAAAGAAATGAAGCCTATCTAACAACACTACCTAATAAAAAATAACTATATACAAAATGTGGTCCATTGTCCAAAAGGTCCAAAGAAAATGCAAAAACAAAGGAAACCTAACATTAACTACATAACTATTTACATGGGCAGCGGGCTAGTCCAACGGCTCACTGGATGTTGTCATGGGCCAGGGCATCATCAAACTCCTGTTCAATGGCTTGGAGGCGGGCATGTTCCCTGGCCCCGAGGTCTCGCAGGGATAAAGCTGTGTCCAGCTCCAACTCCCTGCGAAGACCCTCGAGGCACTCAGCCCGCCTCAGCGCCCTCCGCATGGAGTTTTCCGCCCTGACCATTGTGAGCCGCTCCGCACCTATCTGCTGGCCCAACCGCTCCCACACGGAAGCCACTCCCATTCCAGGGTTCTCCTGCCCTCCGGCCGATGCCTGCACCCCTGATGTTGATGGCCCCGAGCCATGATGCCTCCCACGTCGAGCCTGCCGCTGCCTCCGACGCAACTGCCTGTGCCAGCAGGACGGCATCCAGGCTGATGGTATCCACCGACGCCGTTGTGTACGTGCCCTGCCCGATGATGCCGTCACATCCTCCATCTGCTGGGGTCCAGTTGCTGGTGTGTCCACCCCTGCTGGACCTCCGACTCCCGACTGTGGCAGGGATGGGATCCCCACTGAGCCGGCTGCATTGGTCGGGGCAGGTCCACAGGGGGCCCTGGTGGCATCTGGGCCGGAAGACGGCATGGAGAACGACTGGTGCATAGTCTCCACAGAGGAGGAGAGGGTCGCCAGATTGGCCGACACATGTAGGAAACCCCCGACCATGGCCGTTCCCAACTGGGCCACGTCGGCACGGTGCTCTCCGTGATGACGTGCATGCTCCTCCCGGGAAGCATGCACCTCATCACGAATTGCACCTGTGCGCAACACGACACCAATCAGGACCTTCTCCATACGGCCAGGGGTCCCCTCGTACACAGGTGGAGGGGAGTCAGATGACAAAGACATCCCCCCTACCTGCAGACGGGCCTGGGATGGGGCATCCCTGCTGGTGCATGGTGGTGCAGTCACAGTGTCAGGGACAGTGACATGCACAGGACCCTCCACGGCGACCTGCGCTGCCTCCTGCCCCTGGACTGCAACACTTGCACCAGCAGGGATGCCCCCACCAGGCCCAATGTGCGCCTCAGTAGCGGCCTCCTCCTCCTCTGTGGAAACCACCAACCTGGATGGCTCCACCCCGTCTTCCGCCGTTGCAAGCCCCTGTGGGGGCTCACCCACACTTTCCGCTGCAGCAGTGGAGGCATCCCCGCCACTTTGCTCCACAGAGCCGTCTCCGCCCTCTTCTTCACGTGGCGCTGTGTAGAGGGAGACTTAGAACACAAGCATCAGGGTACTGTACAATGGTCCCCTAGACAGGAAGCAATAGCAGATGAGTGGCACTGTCAAAGATCACTTCCATCATGTCCCTCCACAACACATGGCTCAGTGCAGGTAAAACACATGCGGTAACAGGCATGGCGCATGCTATGGACATTAGCATACATGTCCAAGTGATTCTTGAAACATACACTGTTGTTTTGGAACTCACATGCATCATGTGCCATGCCTATCACATGCACACACTTCACCCTAGTTTCATCCATCTGGTCTCGTACACCACAGACACAGTGGATACAAGGATGACTAGGCTGCATCAGTGAACCTGAACATTGCGACAGACATGTGTCATGCATCCCTGGCATTCACAAGTCACAGACACGCAGGTCAGACACACAGACATGGACAGCATACATGTACATGGCATCAGCACCCATCCCTCACCCATGTCCAGGAACAGAGACTGCCATGCTTTCATGTGGCCATTCCGCATAGGGCAACCCATGTTGCATTTGTACACATGCACCAACCGTGTGGTTCACACATTACTGGTCTCACATGCATGACGTCCCTGCACACACACATGCATACATGGCCTATGTCACACATACAGGCAAGTATCAGACAACCAGCACACTGCAACATGCCCTGTCTCACACAGCAATGCTTGGCCAATTACCCCTCAACTCCAGACGGGTCTGCCTCTCAAGGATCTGGGCGTGGAGCACTGGGCCTACGCCTTCCAGGACCCTCATCTGGATGGTACTCATGCGGCCCCGGCCCCCCTCCACGAGGCGCCGGGCCTTCAAGAGGGTCCTGGACCTGCAGTCATCCCAGCGCTTCTTGACATGTTGGTAGTCGCGGACTGCCACCACCTCCGCGTTGATGGCAGTCACGATGTCCGTCCAGATCCGAGTGTGTCCTTCCTTGTTGGCGCGCTTACTTCCAAAGAGGGCATCACACTGCCCCAGGACTTGCTCCACCAGGACACCAACTTCGGTGGCAGTGAAGCTGGTGCCCCTCTGCCTCTCTGGCCGGGGGTTGCCAGTGGTGCCAGATGTAGCAGTGCCCGACATGGCAACCCCAGAGGCAGGAGTGGGTGGGCAACTGGGTCCTGGGGCTGGGCTGTGGAGCGATGGCATCCCAGTCGGGAGTCTTCTGTTCCAGCAGGGGTGGACACAGCAAATGGACCCCTGCAGATGGCTGATGTGCAGGCACCAAATGGCAGGGCACGGTGGCAGCAGGCAGGCAGGCAGGCAGCAGCAGATAGCTCGTGGGAGGCTGCTCGGGGCTCTGGGGGGCAGTAATTCGGCCTTTTGGGCAGGAGCATGGTCTTCCGTGTGCTTACGCGTGTCCAGCTTGATACGGAGTGATTTGGCACGTGAAAATCCTGCACGTCTGCGTGTAAATCGAGGAAAGGCCCTTAGCGCGTATGCACGTCAGCACGCATATGCGATTTCATTGGACCAAAGGCCCTTAGCGCGTGAGCGCGTCTGTGACGTGAGGCGCGTGGGTGTTTCCCTCATTACACGTGATGACAGAGCACACGTGGATTTCCACCAATCGCGTGTGGAACTTCCTGCGCACCCCAGAAATACACGTACCCAGGCCAATCGCGTGTACGCTCACTTCTCTCCGATTACACACGATGACACTCGGACGTGCAGTTTTACCACGTGTGCTCGCATATGCGATTTCATTGGCCCAAAGGCCACCGTGCGCAGCTGTGATGTCACGCGCATGGCCGTAGAGAATGGCGCGTGTAAAAATGAAGAGATACGCGTCCGAGTGTCAAAGCGCGTAATTGGTGGAAATGGCCTCATTGCGTATGCGCATCTGTGATGTGTGTATAAAAGGTACGTGTAGAACGCCATTTCCTTGTACGTGCTTTTCGTGGAGAGCGAGTGGGTGAAATCTGTACTTCTTGTCGGTTCACACGCGATTTACTTCACGGCGTTTCCAGTTCGTACTCCCTGTTACCTCTGACAGCTTTTTCTCTTTTCCTCTTTTTCCTGGGCCTGTTTCCTCAAACAGCGTTCCCTACTACTGTTGTCCTGTCTCCTCAGACAGCGTACAATTCTTCTTTTGGCGGGGGTGTTGCCAACGCGCACACGCGCATATTTTTCACGCTTTTGTTCCTGGCGGACGGTGAGTCGCGCACGTATTTAACATCTGCGCTTGCCCCGTGTGTCGCGTAGCCCTTCAGAGGTCATTCTAGGCTGCGTGTGACACGCATACGTTCATTCTTGTGTTCCTGGGTGCCACAGCGTAGTGCAGATTTATTTTTCCACGCACGTGGTCTAGGAGGGGTTGCGTGCACCTTACTTCGCTTTTTTGGGGTGCCTGTGCGTTGCGTGACCCGTCATCTTTCCCCAGGGGTGACATACAGCCTTGCTAGAGCACTAGGGTACGATTACCATCTGGTACCCAACCCCTTTGACCCCCAATTGCCCAGGACAATAGTTCACATCGACTCCCATACACACAATAACATCAGTGCCATGGCTGGGAGGCGAACAAGCCGTAAGGGTGGCAAAGGTGGCCGAGCCCCAAGTGGTGGCCGTGGTGGATCCGGTAGGGGACGTGGCCGTGACTTGCAGGGTGCCCCTAGCCCCCCATGTGTGGAGGAGCAGTCAGGGACACCCATGCCCCCCCCCCCGGTTGAGGTTACCGTGGCTGACACCATCCATGCTCAGCCCTTGTTGGACCAGCCCACTGTGGAACCAGACCTGGCACAGGGTGACTCTTTGGCTGACTTCCAGGTCAGCAGGTCTAGGCCACGTGCGCCGGTGAACGTTGGTGTCATCAGGCCACGTGGATCAGGGGCAGCTAGGTCATCTGCTGCCCCGCATAGGCAGGCTGGGGAGGCTGCAGGGGCAGCTGCGGCTCCATCCTCCCCACCTCTCACACACCCATCCAGGACAGTGTCGGTCCAAGTCCATCATGCTGACATTCCCCCTGACACCATCACACTTGAGATAATGCCTGCACCAACTCCCATGTTGAGTGTGCAATCCCACGCTCCTGCCCGTAGTGTCCAGAGCGGCACGGGACACTCCGGATCCCCACCACCTTCCAAGCGGAAGAGGAAGAGTGCTCGTCCAGTAGAGGCTGATGCCCCAGACACGGCTACACAGTCCGGCCCGTCAAGGAAGCCCAGTTTTAATGAGGCCGAACTGAATGCACTTGTAGAGTATGTGTTCGCACATGACCGCGAAATGGTGATTGTTGCAGGATCCAAGACCACACCTGCACAACGTCAGGCACACTGGCAGATGATTGCGGACATCATAAGTGCCCTTGGAATCATGAGGCGCACAGCTAATCAATGCTACAAGCGCTAGAATGACCTGAAGCACAGGGAAAAGAATAAGCTGGCCTCAAGTCATGCCGCAACTCTAGTGACTGAAGGTGGGTCTCGAGCAGACGACATAGAAGTCACTCCACATGAGCAGGTTGCTAGGACCTACGTCACAGAGGAACAGATCCAAGGCGTGGGAGAAGTGGCAGATTACGAGGCATTGTCCTGTGGGTGCACATGCATGTGTGTGTCATCCATGTGCATGGTGTGTGTGGGAGGGCTTCTGTTTGGGTGCCAGGGGAGGGTGTGTGTGCCTGAGTGGTTCGGCTCACCCATGTGCCTCTTCTTATACATTCTTGGCAACAGCATTTGGCTATAGCAGCATCCCTTCGGCCAACATTAGACATCCAGCCCAACACCACGCCAGTTGCCCTTGGAGTGTCATCTTGCCACAACACTGTTGCTTATTTGCCTCTGTTCATTCAGGCAGATTGTTTGCATACCACCACTTTTACTCGGGATTTCTCAGTCCTATTGTCACATGTCTGACATGGCTATGGTACAGTGGACTGGCTCAGTTTCATGGACATGATTAGTTTGGACATGTCCCTGTGCTATAGGACCATTTTTGACTGGCAGCTGCAGGTTAAACATTTGGACCATTACAATGAAAATAATCAATTATATGAACAAACTGGACTGAATGAACAATTGGTGACCTCCTCTCCCTCTTCACTTCATGGCTAGGGTACATGCCATCTGTGTGATGGCATGTGTATTTGACCTGCCAATCACTGGTCAATGTGTGATGCCACTGCTAAGCAGCATGCAGCAAATGTGTTCATCTTCCATCTTGGTGTCATCAATGTGTGCCATCTGCCTCCCCATCACACGCAGTGACGGTGCATGCATGGGAGTGTTTTAGTCATGTGGGACATGTGTCAATCAAGTACTGTTTCTGTAGCCTCTCAGCCCTAATTGTGTACCATAGTGCTAATGCCTGTTTCCATTTGTTTTCTTTTATGTCTTTGCAGGGGAAGACGCACTTGATACTGCTGAGGTTGTGGAGATGGTGCAGACCCAGGAGGGGTCTGAGGGCCGACCGACCACCAGTGAGGGACGTGGTGTGGTGGTGGGTGAGAACCCACAACTGCTGCAGGTCGTGCTCTCAAGGGGTGTCTCTGGCTGCACCTCCCCGGAGCTGTACTCAGGTGTTGATTCGGATGATGAGACCTACGTGCCGTCGCAGGTGAGTGTTCCTGGGAGGGATTCTGTTCTGTCCGACCCACCTGCACCAGGGTTAGAACCCTCAATGGGGATGTCAGTGTTGGCAGGTACGCCTTTGATGGTTACGGATACAGGGTCACACTCCGCGACATCTGATCCTGTTCCTGGGCCAGCAGATCAGAGGGGGAATGCAGTCCTGCAGCCTCAGGCAGTGCCGGCACAGCAAGGCGCAGTTTGCCTTGCCCCAGACCGGTGTGGTGCCCGCCGACGTGGTGGCCGCACGCCACCTGGCAATACCGCATGGGAGCAATCCATTTACGGTATGGCAACCCAACATGCAGCATCATCAGAGATGATGGCTCAGGCCATGTATAGGATGGCCACTTCCATTGTCCCCCCCAAAAGGCTGATGGAGCGACTACAGCAGGCAACCGACTCCATCTGCCAGTCACACAGGGAGGACATGTTGACGTCCGACAGGGGCAGGCGGGCGGCACTGGTGACTCTGCAGGAAGCCATCTCCATAGAGTCCCAGGGCCACAGGGAAGCCCTGAGGCTGGAACTCCTTCACCTCAGGACGACTCTTGTTGAGCTTGAGGCTTCAACAAACCAAAGGACAGAACAGCAGCTGGAGCGTCTCACCCGTACGCTCTCAGCTGAGATGCAGGCAACTAGGGCGGAGGTCCGGGCATCCCGTGAGTTGTTGCATGGGGACCTCCGCACACTTATCCTCCAGAACGAGACCTACCACACCCGCATGCTTGCAGCCATGGAGGAACAGACTAGGGCTTTGCGTGGGCTGCCTCCCATAGTGAAACCACCTCTGGATGCAGCTGCAGAGGGTGAGGATAGTGACAGCAGTGATACTCCCACAATAGGGTAGCCATGTAGGCCATGAGCCAATGGAGGTGTTTTTTTTTTCGCAAGATCCACACAGGTGGGTTTTGGTGTGCACCCTGTCCTCGGACCTCCTGGGTGGCCTCCCCAACCCCCCCGGGCCCATTAATGGCCATTTTTGATTTTTTTTTTTTTTTGGGGGACAGTGTGTTGCCTTGTATGGCTCCTGTGGGCATACGCTACATTGTGGCTGGGCACATGCAGGCTTGTCATGGATTTGGTTCAGATACTTGGGTTTTTGTCACACACACCCCTCCTGCTTCCCGTTTCCATGGGATTGCAAAGGGTGTGCCCAAGTGACATTGACGTACATGGTGACATTGGACTCCCATGAGCTGTGTGGGCAGTCTGTAGTCAATACTGTGTATACATTCATAGTGCATATTGTTGTTGTATTGTACACTGCGTGGTGTATTGATATGTGCCTCTGCATCCATCTCATCCTCCATATTTGCAGGTCCATTCCTCATGTCTTCACAATGCGGTCCACCTTGGAACTGGAGTCCATGTTGGAAGCAGTGCACCTACAATCTTGCGTGGCACTAACACTGTATACTTGGAAGTGTTCGGAGGGCTGTCATCATCAGGTGGTGAGGCTAGCTAATTTTTAAGTCTGTAATGTCATGTTTAAGGTAGGTTGGAGGTTGTGTAGGTGATTGGTATTCTTGGTAAGTATTTGGTAATGTGGGTTGTAGGTCCTGCATTACTGTGAGCATTTCATGTGTGGACATGTTTCCATTAGGGACACTGTAGCTGCTGACACTTGGGGCATGTTGTGGGGATTAATTTCTTTCCTCTCACATTGGATGACATGCCTTGGTGTGTTGTGTGGCTGTGCCGGTGAGGGGGTGGGTGACATGGCACTGTTTTCATGTAGTATTTTGCAAGTGGGTATACATTTCTGCAGCATGGAAGTGTCTTTTCATGACACTGCATTGGTGGTGTTTGTGTAGGTAGGGATGCACACATTGTGACACTTCCACATGAACAATCTCAGGCTGCTATGGTTCTGACAGTTGACAGTCCCTTTGTTCGTCTTAATTGTCAGGTCAAGTCATGATTGCTTATCAGATGGTATGTGCCAGGCCTGTGTGCACTCCACTGGGGTGTGATTTCTATGTGAAGTAATTAGCCACCAGCTGCGTACGGGCTGCCTCACCCCGTGCCCTCTTCCCTCCCATGTGCAGCAGGCGTGCATGTGTTTGGGGATGTGGGGGCACCACCATGTCCACGGCCAGGCCCCGGCGTGTTGCAACATTGTGCAGGACACATGCTGCCACTATGATCCTGCACACTACTGGGGGCGCATATAACAGCTGCCCGCCAGAACGGTCAAGGGAGTGAAAGCGTGACTTGAGCACTCCGAATGTGCGCTCCACTATGCCCCGGGTTGCAATATAGGCTGTGTTGTATCTTACCTCTGGAGGCGTGATGGGGTTCCGAATTGGCGTCATCATGTGGGTGCTCAGAGGGTAGGCACTGTCCCCTGGTGAGGAGGTGATGGGTTTCATTAGTGGGGTCGTGACATAACTCTGCATCTGACATGCATGCATGTGCAGTGGCATTCATACTCACCAAGCAGCCATGTATCGCCATGCCGCCAAGCTTCTAGGTCCCGGTTTAGGGTAGACATTCGGTAAATGAAGCTGTCGTGGGTGGACCCTGGATAGTTGGCATATACTGAGGTGATGATTCCCTTAGCATTACATACTACCTGCACGTTGATGGAATGCCAGTGCTTGCGGTTCCTATAGATGTGCTCAGATGCCCTGGAGGGACGTAGTGCCACATGGGTGCAGTCAATGCCACCTAGCACTTTTGGGAATTGTGCCACACCGTAGAAATCGAGGGTGGCAGCCTGCCTTTCTGCAGGTGTCCTGGGCAGGTATATGTGCCTACGGACTGATGGGCGTGCAGTGATGATGTTCAAGACCTGGTGTAGGCAGCGTGACTGCGTGGCCTGTGACACCCCACCCACTATGGCACTTGTCCGCTGAAATAATCCTGTGGCCAAGAAGTGCAGTACATTGAGGACCTTCTCCAGGGGGCTGAGTGCTTGGGAGCACAGGGTGGGTGATGTGAGGTCATCCTCCCACTCACTGACCAGGTTCAGTATTATGTGTGGGGGAAACCTGTACCTCCCATACACCTGGTCATCAGGCATCACAAAAAGGCTGGTTCTGGGAGGGAAAATTCGGGCCCTCACTATCCTCCTCCTCCTCCTTTGGTAACCCACGGCCACTGCTGCTAGGAATGGTATATTCATCCTGGCGTATGAGCTTGTTTGTTGTTTGCGCGCACTTTCATGCTGCGCGGGTCTCAGGATTGGACCATTTATTTTTCGGCACGTCGTAGGCGAACGTGTGAATCTTCCCGCCCACCCCAGGAATACACGTAGCACGCTCTCACAGGCACAGTCGCGGGTAAATATTCCCGCCCACCCCTGGAATACATGTACCCCACTCTCACAGCCCAATCGCGTGTGGAAGTTCACGCGCACCCCGAAGTACACGTACCCAGGCCAATCGCGTGTGGAGGTTCACGCGCACCCCGAAGTACACATACCCAGGCTAATCGCGTGTGGAACTTCCTGCGCACCCCGAGATACACATACCCAGGCCAATCGCGTGTGGAACGTCCCGCGCACCCTGAAGTACACATACCCAGGCAAATCGCACGGCTGGGGGGCATGAGTGGGGGCCTTGTGGAGGCTGCCCCTGCACTGCTGAGGGGTGGGGGCGGTGGGAGACATGAGTGGGGGCCTGGTGGAGGCTGCCCCTGGTGGCTGGGGGGTGGGGGTGGTGGGAGACATGAGTGGGGGCCTGGTGGAGGCTGCCCCTGGTGGCTGGGGGGTGGGGGTGGTGGGAGACATGAGTTGGACATGAGTGGGGGCCTGGTGGAGGCTGCCCCTGGTGGCTGGGGAGTGGGGGTGGTGGTAGACATGAGTGGGGGCCTGGTGGAGGCTGCCCCTGCACTGCTGGGGGGTGGGGGTGGTGGGAGACATGAGTGGGGGCCTGGTAGAGGCTGCCCCTGGTGGCTGGGGGTGGGGTGGTGGGAGACATGAGTGGGGGCCTGGTGGAGGCTGCCCCTGCACTGCTGGGGGGTGGGGTGGTGGGAGACATGAGTGGGGGCCTGGTGGAGGCTGGGCCTGGTGGCTGGGGGGTGAGGGTGGTGGGAGACATGAGTGGGGGCCTGGTGGAGGCTGCCCCTGGTGGCTGGGGGGTGAGGGTGGTGGGAGACATGAGTGGGGGCCTGGTGGAGGCTGCCCCTGCACTGCTGGGGGGTGGGGGTGCAGGGGGACATGAGTGGGGGCCTGGTGGAGGCTGCCCCTGCACTGCTGGGGAGTGGGGAGGGTGGGAGACATGCGTGGGGGCCTGGTGGAGGCTGCCCCTGGTGGCTGGGGGGTGAGGGTGGTGGGAGACATGAGTTGGACATGAGTGGGGGCCTGGTGGAGGCTGCCCCTGCACTGCTGGGGGGTGGGGGTGGTGGGAGACATTAGTGGGGGCCTGGTGGAGGTTGCCCCTGGTGGCTGGGGGGTGGGGGTGGTGGGAGACATGGGTGGGGGCCTGGTGGAGGCTGCCCCTGCACTGCTGGGGGGTGGGGGTGGTGGGAGACATGAGTGGGGGCCTGGTGGAGGCTGCCCCTGGTGGCTGGGGGTGGGGGTGGTGGTAGAAATGAGTGGGGGCCTGGTGGAGGCTGCCCCTGCACTGCTGGGGGGTGGGGGTGGTGGGAGACATGAGTGGGGGCCTGGTGGAGGCTGCCCCTGCACTGCTGGGGGGTGGGGGTGCAGGGGGACATGAGTGGGGGCCTGGTGGAGGCTGCCCCTGCACTGCTGGGGAGTGGGGAGGGTGGGAGACATGAGTGGGGGCCTGGTGGAGGCTGCCCCTGGTGGCTGGGGGTGAGGGTGGTGGGAGACATGAGTTGGACATGAGTGGGAGCCTGGTGGAGGCTGCCCCTGCACTGCTGGGGGGTGGGGGTGGTGGGAGACATTAGTGGGGGCCTGGTGGAGGTTGCCCCTGGTGGCTGGGGGGTGGGGGTGGTGGGAGACATGGGTGGGGGCCTGGTGGAGGCTGCCCATGCACTGCTGGGGGGTGGGGCGGTGGGAGACATGAGTGGGGGCTTGGTGGAGGCTGCCCCTGCACTGCTGAGGGGTGGGGGTAATAGGGGACATGAGTGGGGGCCTGGTGGAGGCTGCCCCTGGTGGCTGTGGGGTGGGGTGGTGGGAGACATGAGTGGGGGCCTGGTGGAGGCTGCCCCTGGTGGCTGGGGGGGTGAGGGTGGTGGGAGACATGAGTTGGACATGAGTGGGGGCCTGGTGGAGGCTGCCCCTGGTGGCTGGGGGGTGGGGGTGGTGGGAGACATGAGTGGGGGCCTGGTGGAGGCTGCCCCTGCACTGCTGAGGGGTGGGGGTGGTGGGAGACATGAGTGGGGGCCTGGTGGAGGCTCCCCCTGGTGGCTGGGGGGTGAGGGTGGTGGGAGACATGAGTTGGGCATGAGTGGGGGCCTGGTGGAGGCTGCCCCTGCACTGATGGGGGGTGGGGGTGGTGGGAGACATGAGTGGGGGCCTGGTGGAGGCTGCCCCTGGTGGCTGAGGGGTGAGGGTGGTGGGAGACATGAGTTGGGCATGAGTGGGGGCCTGGTGGAGGCTGCCTCTGGTGGCTGGGGGGTGGGGGTGGTGGTAGACATGAGTGGGGGCCTGGTGGAGGCTGCCCCTGCACTGCTGGGGGGTGGGGGTGGTGGGAGACATGAGTGGGGGCCTGGTGGAGGCTGCCCCTGGTGGCTGGGGGGTGGGGGTGGTGGTAGACATGGGTGGGGGCCTGGTGGAGGCTGCCCCTGCACTGCTGGGGGGTGGGGTGCAGGGGGACATGAGTGGGGGCCTGTATGAGGCTGCCCCTGCACTGCTGGGGGGTGGGGAGAGACATGAGTGGGGGCCTGGTGGAGGCTGTCCCTGGTGGCTGGGGGTGGGGGTGGTGGTAGACATGAGTGGGGGCCTGGTGGAGGCTGCCCCTGCACTGCTGGGGGGTGGGGGTGCAGGGGGACATGATTGGGGGCCTGGTGGAGGCTGCCCCTGCACTGCTGGGGGGTGGGGGTAATAGGGGACATGAGTGGGGGCCTGGTGGAGGCTGCCCCTGGTGGCTGCGGGGTGGGGGTGGTGGGAGACATGTGTTGGTGATCAGTAGTGCAAGGTGACATGTGGGTTGGCTGGTGGGCATGGCCATGGTGGATGGGTTGCCTGTGGGACATGAGCAGGGGTGCAGGGTAGTACCCTGTGGTGTGGGCTGTCTGCAGGGGCCGTGGAGGGTGTAGAGGGAACACCTGGGGGGACCCACATGGCCAAATCACGTGTAGCATTCCCCGGCACCACCGAAATACACGTACCCTGCAGAAATCGCGTGTGAATCTTCCGCGTACATCGGAATACACGTACCCAGGGCAATCGCGTGTGGAACTTCCCACGCACCCTGAAGTACATGTACCCAGGCCAATCGTGTGTGGAACTTCCCGCGCACCCCCACCTACCCAGGCCAATCGCGTGTGGAACTTCCCGCGCACCCCGTAGTACACATACCCAGGCTAATCGCGTGTGGAACTTCCCGCGCACCCCCACCTACCCAGGCCAATTGCTTGTGGAACTTCCCGCGCACTCCGTAGTACACGTACCCAGGCTAATCGCGTGTGGAACTTCCCGCGCACCCCGAAGTACACGTACCCAGGCTAATCGCGTGTGGAGCTTCCCACGCACCCAGGAACACGCGCACACGCTATTTTTCACACAGCGGGTGTCCGTGTTTGTCGGTGCCCCTTTGCACCTCATTTGTCCTAGAGGGCCACTGTATGGGCCATTCATCATGGCTGTATTTGGGTGCTTTTTTTTAGCGCACATTTTGGCGCACATTTTTTTCAGTCGCAGGGCGCTACCGCCTGCTTTCTTGTGGCATACTTGTTTGGCCCTGTACGCGTCTTTGACCGTGCACTGGTTTGCCCTATCCGATTCCATGAATACGGGTTGTAGGCGAGCGTGTGGGCGTTCCACGCACTTGCCTCCTGTACTTCCCCCGTGACGCCCATATTTTCACGCGTTGTTCCCCATTCCGAGTGTTACGCCTACTTTTGTGATGTGCGCCGCGCTATGTGCGATTTCGCAGTGGCCGTGGCGCACGCTGTTGGATGACCTGTGCGCCGGCGTGCGCGGCGCACATTTTTAGCGCACATCCGATGTTTTACTCGCGCACGGACTTCCATGAATCGCTGTGCGCTGGTTTTCCTGCGATTTTCGCACTTGCACTGCGATACTTGCACTGCGATTTTCGCACTTTTCCTGCGATTCGCACGTTTTGGCACCTCTGCACGGGAATTTTCGGCGCACATTAATTCCATGAATCGACCCATGTTTAAATGTGATTATGATTATCTTGTTCTTTCTGAAAAATGTAAAAATGACCAAATATATGTTTTAGAAAAGATAGTGCTTTTAAGGTTTTTATGTTTTTGTTCGTTTCATTTCTGCCTTAAGTGTGACGTACGGTAGAGTTCACTCCCGATTGTCGTCACTGAAGTCAAGCAGACACATAGTATGTATGCAGCCTCGTATTGTTTGCTTTCCAGGCATCCTGTTGAATAATGAATTATTCCCATCTGCTTTTGTTGCTAGGCAACACAATGTGATTGTCCATTCGGGTTTGCCTCTACTTCTGTGGGGGTTTTTTGTTGCGTTTATTTCAATTGCTCTATTGTTGGGTCTGAATGGGCTAGACATTAATTGTCAAAAATGCGGCCATCTAATTTCGAAAATCGACCTTGCCAACAAAGCAGTTCCTAAGAAATAATGCTTCTCTTAATGGAGCAAGAGGGTGATAAAGGGTGCTGGACGAACATTATTGTGGCTAGTAAACTCAGCTGACACCTATTTAGCCTAACCTCAGGCATAGCTATATAAACAACTGACCACCCCATGAAAAGAATACTCGCACTGTTCTCAAAGGAAGAGAAAACGTTTTCAAACTGGTCTCTAGTTAAACAAACGGTAGCACTCATCTCTCCGCATAAATAAATAGGGGGTCGGGGGGGGGGGGTTGCGCCCCAGAAGCACAGCTGTTCCACACATAACAACAGTGTTGGAATGATACAGTAGCACAATATAGAAAACACATTTCCCCAAATTAAAATTGTACCCACTTAATCTGATGCCACAAAGCTATGTGGTCATCAAAATGAATTAGGACTTGGGCAAAAGGATATCCAGGACATGAGTGGCCAGCAGACTGCTCAGTCCACCTTTGGGGTCGAACAAGATCAAGCAGTGAGGATGCCTTTGAAAATGCCTGTTTTTTTTTTTTTTTTTTAAAAATGTGTGTTAAAGTCATTTATTTGACAAAACATTTCAAAATATCAACAAATCATATCAACATATTTTTTAAACTGCTATAAAAGAAAGCATTTACAAATTAAACGAACCAGTCCTCAGGTTATTATCATACAGTTCAAGTCTCTTAAATAACTTTAAGGGTTCAATGGAAAGGAATGCTTCATGCCCAGAGGACAGTCGTCGATACCAACAATCTCTTGTTTGCAGCCATCGCGGGTTGCTCACAAATAGTGCAAATGACTGGATAATCAAATCTCTTGTCCCAACATTCAATCAGAATGTGGAGCAGAGATTGTTGTATTTTCAACTTCCATAGCGGACAGAAATCTATCATTGGTTTTATCCTAAATCTACTCCATAGAATCTCTCCAGTAAGTAGCATGATTAAACAGAATCTTAGAAGAGCATCTTTCCCTCTGCTATCCGGAAACTGCTTCAAATTTCTCTGGAGGGTTCCCAGAGATGTGTCCAAGATAGAAGGATTACTCTGGATTTTTAGCCTTCTCATTTCCTCGGTAGTGCTTATCCAGTCCATTTCATTTAACTTTCACTTACACCCAATCACGTTAGTCTTTAAATCATCTACTGTTCTATAAAATGCGCATCAAGATGGTAGACACCTTTGCAGCTAACCTTTTCATAAAGATGTTTGTATCTTTTAGCTCTTCTTGATAGAGGTCTGCATATAGAGTGTTTTCTTGTGGCCACTTAACTGGCCTACATAATTGGAGCAATCTCCACTCCATGCATGCCTTGAGTGACTTTAGTCCCAGCTGTATACCCAAACGATCGGGAGGGAGAGTGGTAAGGCCAGGACCTTTTTCCCAAAGATTCCCTCCAGATAATCCCAGTTGAGTTCCCATGCCTGGGATTCCATGTCCACAACATATAAAAGGGTGGGGACAACGTTACCCTTATAGAATTTAATCAGTGGAGAGAGTGAAAATGTACAGAAGTTACTCTTGATATTCTTCACTTGAGTGGCTAATTGATCTATTTTACCTCGCAGCCTATCTTCTATCAGGCCTACATTTGCTTAAGATGTTAGCTTAAATCCCAAATGTTGGGTTTCCAAGAAATGCTTGATGCCATTTGTCTCCATAGTCCACCTATATGTATTTCCTTTTTCGTCTTGTGACCAGGATTGATTTCCAGTCCATTTGCTAGTGTGTATTCACTCAAGCCTCCTAGAAATTGCTGGATTACCTGAGGGGTAAAGTCCATAATTAGGATCCCATCGGCATTGGCATAGGCAAGCCAGCTCACCTTCTGCTTGCCAATCGTAGGTCTTGACAGGGAAAACTTTTTTAGTGTGTTTTTTAAGTCCGCCAGATATAAATTGAAGAGGCAGGGAGCAAATATGCATCCCTGCCTCAGTCCCCTTTCTGTGGGTATTAATTTGGTTAGATGGCCCTGCCCATCCAATCTAACCTGAACGTTTGTGTATTCATGCAAATACATCAGGATAGTTAGAAGTCCACGGGGTATTCCCCATTCTCTTAATTTTCCCCACAGCTGATTTCTATTCACAGTTTCAAAGGCTTTGGTGAGATCAATCAGAGCCACATAGAGTGAAGGATTGCCAGCCCGCCATGCATTATCCCTCAACATATATACTATCAGCCCATTTACAGGCCGCACCTGAAGACAATCTGTGCTTTTTTCGAAAATTGACTTACCCTCTGCCCAGCTATCCAGCTCATGTAAAACTGCCCCAGCAAAAATGGCGATTGGGCGGTAGTTGTTAGGATACGCTTGATCGCCCTTCTTGAAAATAGGGAGTATTACTGCAGACTTCCAGCTCACAGGGCATTGTCTCCTCTCAAAGCAGCTCTCAAAGAGTAGATGTACTACTGTGGTGCAAGTCTCTAGATCAGCCTTTAGAATAAAGTTTGATGGGCCATTCAGTCCTGCTGCTCTTGAGCAAGATGACTTCTTTATCAGATTTCGTACTATATATGGTAAAATAAACCAACCACAAAGGACATCTAGTGAAACAGTTTCACCATTGCGTGAGATCTTACTAAATAGTGATCCAAAATGAGAACACCACAGGTCCTCCGACACAGAGTTACTTTGGACAGATGATTGTGTTGTCTTCCCAACGTTCACTAATGACCAAAATTTATGGCTGTTATTTGTGACAAGGCATGCCAGCATTTTCCCGCCCTGTCGTTGATATCCGAGATGTCTATTTGATCTGTTCCAATTTTGATGAGAGGCTAACAAGGTTTTCTTCTCTTTTTGGAACAGGTCCTTATCTCTAACATTATTCCTCAGGAATCACAATGTTATCCTTTATTGTCGCTTGTGATTCCAAATTGCTTCATCAAAACTCTTTTTTTCACCCACCCATTGTGGTTTGTCCAGATTCCACAGTAAAAGTCTAAAATTATTGGGTTGACATACCAGGTTTAGTTCTTCTGATGGTTTATCGATTAGGGAGTTTTTCAGGTTTTTATTCATGGCCTTTCCCATTTCAATTAAATTTAACCAGGCAATTTTTACCCTCATTGGCCACCATGTCCGTTTGCTGCCCAAATCTGCCCGAATACATCCAATCTAACATACATACATCTAATCAGCATGTTATGGTCGCTTTCCTCTTTAGGGCTTGTCCACAACCCAGCATAAATTTCAAAATGTTCTCTTGACAGGATTATGTAGTCAATAACGGATTTTGCCTGGCTTCCTACCCAGGTATGTCTCTAGATTCCCATTACACACGATCAGGTCCTGTTCAGCACACAATCCGAACCACGTCCTACCCCTTTCTTCCACAGGACCTGTACCAATGAAGTCATACTTCCAGTCCAACCAGTATAAACGTAGGTCACCCACTATTAGAATGCTTGTACCTCTTTCCTGACTCACAAAATGGATAAAACTTCAGAAACCAGCTCCAAAAATTCATCTAGCAGGAACAGATAGGGTTATAATAGATATTCAGGACTAACATTGCTCATTTTTATATTAGTATTATGGTGTTCCAATTTTGTTGCAAGAATTCCTTAGAAATGACTATTATTTTTACTTTCATGATCCTAGAATGTTTTGTGACAATTAGCAGACCATCAGACGGGCATCCGCCATTATTAACAATTGCCAACTGGCATGTAGTAGTGAAACCATCAATCATAACTTCCCGAAAGCAACTAGATTTTCTGTGATAGGATTACATAATTCTGACTAAAGATTTTGTCACAAAAAAGTTATGTCATGAAGTTCCTGTATCCCGGTGTGTTGCAGCTCAGCACATTAAATTGATTGTCTACTACAGTAAAGCTTTGATTTCATCATGTTTCTGAAAAACATGTGTCAGGATTCCTGGTAATAAAGCCCACATCCTACTCCTGAGGTTCCCCACTTCATCACTCCGATTTAATTGTGTTTCTGCTAGACTTTGCACCTGGGACTTATTTCCCGACCTTAGTTAGCTCCCACCTAGTGTCCCACTAATCACTTGTTTCCTCTCTTTAGGCTTAATTGTTGAACACTTGTCTGTGTATAGGTGCTATATAAATAAACAAGGCCATACCATCCCAAACCAAATCTTAAAGCCCTTTTTCTTTTGGTTTTGGGTCAATTGACTGTCAGTGACCGGGCCTTTGTTTTATTTTTCCCAATTAGAAATATCGGGGCACATTGTTCCCGAAGTAATTTAGGTTTTGACAATGTTGCCTTCCCTTTCAGGGCTTGCTCTGAGTCCAGCTCTTTACAATCTACCTGTTTTTGAGCATTTGAAAAGGACTTCTTTTTTGGTTCGTAGTTGACTTTTATTTTCAACTTGCATAGATCCCTCGACAACCCTTCTCATCTAATTTGTTTGAGATCTCCTTGGATTCAGATACTTGGGTTTTCTGTGGGATATCCCCATTTTCAACCTGCAGACAGTCAATTGGCTCCAGACTTTTCCTTAAGACACTACAGTTACGTGTCACTCTTTCCAGGCATTTTTCAATCATTCCATTATCTTCTTCATTGAGATGTAGTTCCTCTTCCAATCTCATATCCTCCGAAAGATCTACAAATCTCATGTACTTTCTCGATCCTTTGAGATTTTTTCCTTGTTTATTATTCCTTTACTTATTTTTCTTTTTTTGCCAATTTTCTCTCTCAATATCCTTAGGATTTTTACATCCCATTGCTTCTCTCTCAGGGGTAGATTTAGTCAAACTGATATCATCCCCAATTCCACCACTTCACCCCCATCCTTAGACTGTTGTTCTATTTTGGTTGTTGCAATGTTTCTGTCTTTAGTCATCATTGTGTCTTTGTCTAGTGTTTTTCTCGTCACATTTCTAAGAGATTCTCCATTGAGGTTTTTTGTTTTGTTGCTGATTGTTTCTGCTTTTGTTTCTTGCGATGAGAGGCAATTACAAACTGCAAAGTACTGTTTTTCCACCATATGTGAAAGATTTCCAGTGTTTTGATTTAAGGCCTCTAATCAAGTCAGCCGCCATTTCTATCCCGAACTTTATTTCTGCTAATTGATACACTGTTGTTCAGAGAGTATATTCTATTTTTACATATAATTTGACAAAAGAACTCATTGCTACATTCAAGGCTGATATTGATGGTGCTGAGAGATTTACCTTATTGTCCATCTCTTTTAATGTTTCAGGGAGATTCTCCTGATGCAGATTTCTCTGTCCTTCCACCAAGTCAAAAGTAAAGTTTTCAGTTAGAAATGAGGCTGGATCACCTAACATATCAATTCCACCAGCTTAATTTTGCTAATATCTACAGTTACATTTATGTTCCGGTCTGCCAATTAATCTATTTCTTTTTCCATCGATGGGAAGGCACCCAGAAGACTTCTATACGACACGCCTACGTCTGGCTCCTGATAGGTCATCTTTACTGCATTATTTTCCACTGTGGATCTTGTTCCCAGCTTTAAGAAAAAGTCTTTCATATTCCTCTGTGATTTATTAGCAAAGATGAACAGTTCACACGGGGGGTGGGGGGTGGCATTTAGGCACTCTGTATACTTGAGCTATGGTTACACCCATATTCTGTGCATTAAAGATATTTATGCCCATTTCCTGGATCTCTCCCCTTTTCTAGTGCAGCACGTGTTAATTCTGTACCCTCAGGTGGAGATGAGGAACTAGGTGGCCGAGTCTTTCCACTCAGTTTGTTGCTTAATGTTTTCAACCTAGTCTCCCCCACTGGCACTGAGCAGTTGTTATGAATTGTTTGGGATGGTTAGAGACACTATTTAGCATCTGTGATTCTAAAGAAGTACTCAAGTCACCTACTTTGATCGCTAAACCATTCTCCTCGGTTACTTCTGGGTATGCCAGAGCATGGGCTGGCCTCAAATTATCCAGGTTCTTCAGTTGGTTACTCATCCCATCAGGTGGAATTTTTAAAGTATTGTGTAGTTTATCCATTTGATCTTGAGACGTCATATAATTGGCATTCAGGCCAAAAGAAAGGCTCATGGGAATCTGATTTCTTACATTTTCCTCACCCTACAGAATTCTGGTTCCCACTTCCTCCTGCTGTGCAGTTTGGACATACTGCTAGAACTCCCCAACACATCTGTATCCCAAACTGGAAAATACAGGCACGTAGAAGGGGAGTAGAAGGAAGGAATGAGGAGAAAAGTAGCAGCTGGTGCTGATTCAAGGGGGCAGCAGTATTAGCTCGTAATCCAATGCAGCACCACAAAACTCCTCCCCCTGCATGCCAGCCGCACAAGGCAGAAAGGGGGAAAATGAAAGAGTGTAGTGAACACAGATGCAAACATGCACGCAAGAGCAGTGGGACAATGAAGCAAAAAGCCCCAGAAGAGCCACAGACAATTGGAAGCTTTGGGAAAGTCAGCCAGGCAAAGGAGCATCAAGGGCTCAAAGGTATTTACCTACAGTCGCCCTTATGTCACTTCCATGTTGAAACTCACTATGCCAAATTCTAGAGTTCTAGTTTATTAGCTTGGTACCTTGTGACTCTTCAATGTCTCGAATAGTAAATCGCTTACAATAGCTCCCATCACATTATGCAGTAAGCCGTAATCAATGGGTGATATAGTTCTTTAAATCAACTGGATAAAAGAATAGACTTACCGGCCACCTGGCGCATGGCCCACAAGCTAAACAAACCGCCAAACCATCACTTGTGCTCACTTGCTGTGAGCGGGTGTGCATGAGCGCCTGGGGGCCAAATAAGGAGTGTTTTCCAGATATGTGTCCAATGTAGATGCCTGCTGTAAATCTCCTCCACAGAATCAAAATAGCAGGGGATTGCTGCCAAACCACTCACTTGTACTCACTAGTTGTGAGCACACGCACGGAGATGAGCGCATGGGGGCCAAATAAGTAGTGTTTTCCAGATTGATAGGTGTCCGATGTAGTTGTCTGCTGTAAATCTCCTCCTAATCTGATGCCACAAAGCTATGTGGTAATCAAAACGAACTAGGAATTGGGCAAAAGGAGACAGCTAAAAGCAAGATTTTGCCCCATACAGTTAATGGGAAGGAGACAAAAACAAATGGGTACGGCATGCACACAAGTTCAGATAGTTCAACGCTGTAAGTGATTTCAATCCGGCACACACCCAAGTCAGTGCCTAGCATGTAGTGCACAACTGAAATCCTTATTTATTTTTGTCTAAAAGTTCATTATTCTGAACGATACACCACTCATATCACGCCCTTCTTCTGGAACCCCCCGGTCACACTGAACCAGGAATCAGGCTGGTTTGCAAAGGTAAATATTTAATTATGTATTTAAAATGTAATCACAATATGTTTTAATCGGTACACAACAATCACCAATGGGGTGATGTAACACTGAATAATATCTTTAATACACGAGGAGTAAGTAGTGAGAAAAACAATTCAGCACAGAAATAATACTTTTGTGTTGGTCCAGATCTGGTAGCACTGTGGTTAGAGGTTCCCCCTGCACACCCCTCAACCCCCACTAGGTCATGTAAAGAGATAGGAGGAGAGTGCAGGTATTCAGGAATGGCAGAATTCACACAGACTATCAATCCCACTTTCCCCCTTTCAGGAACAAGAGAAAACGGAATTGACTGTCAAGCGGTCAGAATGGTTTCTAAAGTTATCTTTGGAATGGACTGGGCAAAAACACCAAATATGGTCAAAATTGCTGAAATTGTTATACATTCTTATGGGAGCCACTTTTGATAGTTGCACATAAACACAAGCAATGATTTAATCCCAAGAAAACATTTGAAAACTTAAAAATCAAGTTGGAAGCAATTAAAAGCTGTTTTACACGTGTAGAAATTTCCCAAAACGAACATTTGCGGCAAACTTTTCCCTGCGCGATATTCGCATGGAATGGAAAACAGGAGCGCTTTTAAAAATGACAAATGGGTTGCTTACACTATACGATGACTATGAACAAAACAAATACCACACTGGAAAACAGTCCCTCGCCTTCTTCAGATGAGAAAAGGATCAGTACAAAGATAGTTTTAACAATACTAGTTCTGGAGGAAGATAGGATGGGTTGGAGAGAGGTTTCAGACAAAGCAAAGATACTCCTAACAATACAGGTTCTGAATACAAGATGGGCTGGGTCTAAGATATGGCTAAGACTATGCAAAGTACATTTGCTAGTGACACAATTCTAGCTATTTATATTCACTGGATACGTTTTTAAATGGGACCGTCAATTCTGTTCAGGGGAGTGCATCTGGTTTAGGAAAGACAGCTGGTCACATTGGACTGGGCACGATCTGCAAGGCGCTCTGGTCACAGCACGGCACAGGACTGGACAGGGTCAGCAAGGCGCTCTGGTCACAGCATGGCACAGGACTGGATCGGATCTGCCCTTTTTGGTTCTGAGGATATTTATTTTCATCAGGCAAGCCGTAACAGCACAGCCCGACTGTATTATGATGCTCCCCTTAGGCTTGTGGGGTTCTTTTCTGGAATTTGAGGCCTAGCTGAAAATGGTTCAGCTATGCAATAGGCTTTTTTGCTTTTTCCAATTTTCTGGAGTATGGAGCAAGGAAGATGTAGAGTTCAGCAGCAGGGTGCTCCGCCAGCATCAGGATAGTGAGTGAATCTGTCTGTTCTTATGTGTGGTGTGCTGTCTCTATTTATGCTCTGAAATGACATCATAAAGGGGGGGTGTAGGCCGGTTTAGCCTAAGCTGCCCCTTTGAAAGGTGATTGGGTCAGAGTCTACTCTCTGCCATGATAGCAGGAGAGAAACAGAGTGTCATCTTTATGGTGCAATTTTATGAGGCTGCAAATCCACCCCTAGCTCCTGGAACACAAAATCTACTATTGGTAAAATACATATTTCCACATGTGCAACCTCTATGAAAATCACATATACAGATTACATATTTTACATAGCAGCTACTCCTCAAAACCCTGTAGCTGTGGGGTCTTGTCTCCGCTTTTCACAGAATTTTGCCCTTTTCATTATGAACATGATGTCCAATTTTTAAGCAAATTTCTACAAGTGTGCGTGTTTAACATGGGAATAAGTGTATAAAGTTTCACAATTCTAGCAGAAATACATTTTGCGTAACATCAAATTTTTGCCATTGCTGTCTAGAACATGTCACACAGTTCTGGTGCCTCTTCACCCGTGCAGACAGACATTACATTAACAACTCTGTTATTTTTTATATTTTTCACAATTTAAAATAGTAAATTATCAGTCTTTTTAAAATATGCAACAAATGGGTGTTTGGCTCCACCCATTGGTCTCCCCCTGGAAGCCCAGAAGCAGTCCCCATGTGTGTTCCTTGCAGAGGCCATTTGTGACTGTCTTCACACTTCGAATTTCCTGAGCTACAGTTGGTCATTGTTCCTTTTGCCTCTGTAGACCAGGTTCTTTCCTACTCTGTAATTAACACATCTGTGTGATTTCCTGCTCGGGGGAAAGACCTTCCTTCTGTGAGAAAAACCTGTTATTCAAGTTCTGCAGCTTCAGCCAGGTTTAAATTAATTGTTAAATTCTGTGGCCTTTTCCTTAGCACAAAATAAACTTGTTATCAAATAACAGCTAGAATTCTCATTCAAGATTTTTAACCATGGGATCAAAACAACTACAATATGGATTACTATCTGTAACAGGCCTCTTAGATTGCAAACATTTGACTTTCAGGTTATACATGTTAAAGTTTAATCAGGCAGGCCCCGAACAGCTGTCATCACAGCAGCCCTCTGCTGCACAGAGACTTTTGACAGATCCACAGACAGGCCACTTTTGCTGTGGAAATCTCTTTATGCTCTCAGCTTTTCGGGGCCTTGTACGTGATTTTAAAGCAAGATTTGGAGTTTCATTTAGCAAAGTCCTGCTGTTTCCTTCTGCACTCCACTTTCAATTGTTGTTCAAGCCCAGTGGCACTTTTCAGTAGTGAGTTCTATTCCACCACCGACAACATGTGTGGCAGTTTGGGCAGCCATCTTTGTGTGTGTTAAAAAGCATGATTTTTAGGGGTTTTGGCACGCACATGGGTTTTGCGGCCATTTTGCTGTTTCTGGCTGTTTCTGGCACCATCATAACAGAGTGATGCAGCATAGCAGTGCAAAAGTGGTCAATACATCCCACAGTGCTTACAGATGCATTCAAGGTTCCTTTCAAGAATAGACTTATCTGGCAGTGACAAGAGGACAGCAGGATCACCACATTAAAGAGAATATAGTTAGAATAAGCAACAGAACCACAACTAGAGGATCAGTGGGAACTTTGGCTCTGAAGCCAAGCGCCACCTCCGCACATCCAGGACATGAGTGGCCAGCAGACTGCTATGTCTACCTTAGGGGCAGAACAAGAGCAAGCTGTGAGAGTGCATTTGGAAAAGGCCTGATTTCAACAAAGCATATATGGTCACACTGGAAAAGCTAGTACAACCACAAACAAAACTTCTTTACCAGTCTGTAAAGGAAGAGAAACAGCAACGGAGAATACAACTGCAGAGCACGTACATGATAGCAAGACATTCACACAGCCAAACATCAAGCAGTGGCAGATAGAACTGCTTATCTGTAGCTGGTGTGGCCATTCGACAACACGTTATCCCAAATCATCGGTAATGACATTATAACGTCTAAAAAAACACGTTATTTAGCTTCCAATTCATTGTCATCTAGATCAGTCATTTGAGATGTTGTATATTTATTTTGAAACTTGTTATCTTTTATCCAATTTCCATGGAGCCATAACTCCTTCTGGCATTCTGTGTGTATTGGTGGAAAATGGTGGAAAATGTTGCCAGAGGCAGGTGTTTGCGGAATGCACTGTCATGGCCTGCTGTCTGTCTGAAATGTCAGCTGTAATTACATGTTGTTGATGATGCGCTCCATGTTTCAAGTGTCTGTACACCTTCTGTGCAGTACTGTACGGGATAGGTGCAGTTTTTAAATATACAGTAGACCAATGTTCGAGTACAGCTAAAATGCTTGCATTTACGCCATTTCTGTTTTAACTTTACAAACAAATATGATGGCTTTATGTCAGATCTAAATTAATTGGATTTTCATGGGCGCCATATGTGATGAGGTGGGAACATGGGACATAGAGCCTGTTTTTAAACTCCCTTCCTGCAGCAATGGAACATGTTAAAGGCCTCACAAAGCTTAACTGTGCTTAGGGAAAAGCACCCTTTCCAATATGACAGCTTCACTTCATCCATTTCACATAGGCCGCATGACAATTTCTCACTGGGTCAATTTACTGAAAATGGTTACATTTTCTCAGAGTTATAACTACTTTAAATGTAGTTCCTTTGGTTATACTTCTCTTGCTCCCGAGGTCAGGCAGACATGTGCCCTCAGCATGCCAGGGTATACACAGTTATTCTGCTCCCTAATCAAAGACAACTCTGTGGACCCAGATCTTTTTCATTTTGAATCATAGGTTGTGTTTTGTGTTTTAGCCACTTGATTTATAGCCACTGGCTTTCTACAGTTAGTAAATTAACAAGGGGGGTCCTGGAAGTCCCTCTGCCAGACATTAGTCCTGGTTACGAGAGACTTACCCAGAGTCTTTAGCTCACTATCTTTCACAGAGAAGAAATATCCCAAACATATCAGTCTTTGTCTTGCCCTGGGGCAGTCCAGCACGGAAATGCTAGGCAATTATCCTCTGAACAAGAGTACCAACAGCAACCCCAGACACGTGGTTCGGTCTGGTTGGACCTCATCAGTAGGGTGGAGCTGTGCCTCTCTAAGAATAGTGAGCAAGGGGTCTACATCTGGATTCCCCTAGTAACTTAGGGTGAGACCCAAAGTTACTTAAATATGCAAATTAACAAGGGGTGTCCTGGGAGTCCCTCTGGCAGACATTAGTCCTGGTTACGAAAGACTTACCCAGAGTCTTTAGCTCACTATCTTTCACAGAGAAGAAATATCCCAAACATATCAGTCTTGTCATGCCCTGGGGCAGTCCAGCACCGAAATGCTAGGCAATTCTCCTCTGAACAAGAGTACCAACAGCAACCCCAGACACGTGGTTCGGTCTGGTTGGACCTCATCAGTAGGGTGGAGCTGTGCCTCTCTAAGAATAGTGAGCAAGGGGTCTACATCTGGATTCCCCTAGTAACTTAGAGTGAGACCCAAAGTTACTTAAATATGCAAATTAACAAGGGGGATCCTGGGAGTCCCTCTGCCAGACATTAGTCCTGGTTACGAGAGACTTACCAAGAGTCTTTAGCTCACCATCTTTCACAGAGAAGAAATATCCTAAACATATCAGTCTTTGTCCTGTCCTGGGGCAGTCCAGCACCGAAATGCTAGGCAATTCTCCTCTGAACAAGAGTACCAACAGCAACCCCAGACACAAGTTTCAATCTGGTTGGACCTCATCAGTAGGGTGGCGTTGTGCCTCTCTAAGAATAGTGAGCAAGGGGTCCAAGTCTGGATTCCCCTAGTAACTTAGGGTGAGACCCAAAGTTACTTAAATATGCAAATTAACAAGGGGGGTCCTGGGAGTCCCTCTGCCAGACATTAGTCCTGATTACGAGAGACTTAACCAGAGACTTTAGCTCACTATCTTTCACAGAGAAGAAATATCCCAAACATATCAGTCTTTGTCCAGTCCTGGGGCAGTCCAGCACCGAAATGCTAGGCAATTCTCCTCTGAACAAGAGTTCCAACAGCAACCCCAGACACGTGTTTCAGTCTGGTTGGACCTCATCAGTAGGGTGGTGCTGTGCCTCTCTATGAATAGTGAGCAAGGGGTCCACGTCTGGATTCCCCAAGTAACTTAGGGTAATACACAAAGTTACTTAAATATGTAAATTAACAAGGGGGTCCTGGGAGTCCCTCTGCCAGACATTAGTCCTCGTTATGAGAGACTTACCTAGAGACTTTAGCTCACTATCTTTCACAGAGGAGAAATATCCCAAACATATCAGTATTTGTCCTGCCCTGGGGGAGTCCAGCACCGAAATGCTAGGCAATTCTCCTCTGAACAAGAGTACCAACAGCAACCCCAGACACGTGTTTCGGTCTGGTTGGACCTCATCAGTAGGGTGGCGATATTCCTCTCTAAGAATAGTGAGCAAGGGGTCCATTTCTGGATTCCCCTAGTAATTTAGGGTGAGACCCAAAGTTACTTAAATAGGCAAATTAACAAGGGGGGTCCTGGGAGTTCATCTGCCAGACATTAGTCCTGGTTTCAAGAGACTTACCCAGAGTCTTTAGCTCACTATCTTGCACAGAGAAGAGATATCCCAAACATATCAGTCTTTGTCCTGCCCTGGGGCAGTCCAGCACTGAAATGCTAGGCAATTCTACTCTGAACAAGAGTACCAACAGCAACCCCAGACACGTTTTTTGGTCTGGTAGGACCTCATCAGTAGGGTGGCGATGTGCCTCTCTAAGAATAGTGAGCAAGGGGTCCACGTCTGGATTCTCCTAGTAACTTAGGGTGAGACCCAAAGTTACTTAAATATGCAAATTAACAAGGGGTGTCCTGGGAGTCCCTCTGGCAGACATTTGCCCTGGTTACGAAAGACTTACCGAGAGTCTTTAGCTCACTATATTTCACAGAGAAGAAATATCCCAAATATATCAGTCTTGTCCTGCCCTGGGGCAGTCCAACACCGAAATGCTAGGCAATTCTCCTCTGAACAAGTGTACCAACAAGATCCCCAGACACGTGTTTCAGTCTGGTTGGACCTCATCAGTAGGGTGGTGATATGCCTCTTTAAGAATAGTGAGCAAGGGGTCCACGTCTGGATTCCCCTAGTAATTTAGGGTGAGACCCAAAGTTACTTAAATATGCAAATTAACAAGGGTGATCCTGGGAGTCCATCTGCCAGACATTAGTCCTGGTTACAAAAGACTTACCCAGAGTCTTAAGCTCACTATCTTGCACAGAGAAGAAATATCCCAAACATATCAGTCTTTGTCCTGCCCTGGGGCAGTCCAGCACTGAAATGCTAGGCAATTCTCCTCTGAACAAGAGTAGCATCAGCAACCCCAGACACGTGTTTCAGTCTGGTTGGACCTCATCAGTAGGGTGGTGCTGTGCCTCTCTAAGAATAGTGAGCAAGGGGTCCACGTCTGGATTCCCCAAGTAACTTAGGGTGAGACCCAAAGTTACTTAAATATGTAAATTAACAAGGGGGTCCTGGGAGTCCCTCTGCCAGACATTAGTCCTCATTATGAGAGACTTACCCAAAGCCTTTAGCTCACTATCTTTCACAGAGAAGAAATATCCCACACATATCAGTCTTTGTCCTGCCCTGGGGCAGTCGAGCACCGAAATGCTAGGCAATTCTATTCTGAACAAGAGTACCAACAGCAACCCCAGACACGTGTTTCGGTCTGGTTGGACCTCATCAATAGGGTGGCGATGTGCCTCTCTAAGAATAGTGAGCAAGGGGTCCACGTCTGGATTCTCCTAGTAACTTAGGGTGAGACCCAAAGTTACTTAAAAATGCAAATTAACAAGGGGGGGTCCTGGGAGTCCCTCTGCCAGACATTAGTCCTGTTTACAAGAGACTTACCCAGAGTCTATAGCTCACTATCTTGCACAGAGAAGAAATATCCCAAACATATCAGTCTTTGTCCTGCCCTGGGGCAGTCCAGCACTGAAATGCTAGTTCTCCTCTGAACAAGAGTACCAAGAGCAACCCCAGACACGTGTTTCAGTCTGGTTGGACCTCATCAGTAGGGTGGTGCTGTGCCTCTCTAAGAATAGTGAGCAAGGGGTCCACGTCTGGATTCCCCAAGTAACTTAGGGTGAGACCCAAATTTACTTAAATATGTAAATTAACAAGGGGGTCCTTTGAGTCCCTATGCCAGACATTAGTCCTCGTTATGAGAGACTTACCCAGAGCCTTTAGCTCAATATATTTCACATAGAAGAAATATCCCAAACATATCAGTCTTTGTCCTGCCCTGGGGCAGTCCAGCACCAAAATGCAAGGCAATTCTCCTCTGAACAAGAGTACCAACAGCAACCCCAGACACTTGTTTCTGTCTGGTTGGACCTCATCCGTAGGGTGGTGCTGTGCCTGTCTAAGAATAGTGAGCAAGGGGTCCACATCTGGATTCCCCTAGTAACTTAGGGTGAGACCCAAAGTCACTTAAATATGCAAATTAACAAGGGGGGTCCTGGGAGTCCCTCTGCCAGACATTAGTCCTGATTACGAGAGACTTAACCAGAGACGTTAGCTCACTATCTTTCACAGAGATGAAATATCCCAAACATATCAGTCTTTGTCCAGCCCTGGGGCAGTCCAGCACTGAAATGCTAGGCAATTCTCCTCTGAACAAGAGTACCAACAGCAACCCCAGACACGTGTTTCAGTCTGGTTGGACCTCATCGGTAGGGTGGTGCTGTGCCTCTCTAAGAATAGTGAGCAAGGGGTCCACGTCTGGATTCCCCAAGTAACTTAGGGTGAGACCCAAATTTACTTAAATATGCAAATTAACAAGGGGTGTCCTGGGAGTCCCTCTGGCAGACATTTGCCCTGGTTACGAAAGACTTACCGAGAGTCTTTAGCTCACTATATTTCACAGAGAAGAAATATCCCAAATATATCAGTCTTGTCCTGCCCTGGGGCAGTCCAACACCGAAATGCTAGGCAATTCTCCTCTGAACAAGTGTACCAAAAAGATCCCCAGACACGTGTTTCAGTCTGGTAGGACCTCATCAGTAGGGTGGCAATGTGCCTCTCTAAGAATAGTGAGCAAGGGGTCCACGTCTGGATTCTCCTAGTAACTAAGGGTGAGACCCAAAGTTACTTAAATATGCAAATTAACAAGGGGTGTCCTGGGAGTCCCTCTGGCAGACATTTGCCCTGGTTACGAAAGACATACCGAGAGTCTTTAGCTCACTATATTTCACAGAGAAGAAATATCCCAAATATATCAGTCTTGTCCTGCCCTGGGGCAGTCCAACACCGAAATGCTAGGCAATTCTCCTCTGAACAAGTGTACCAACAAGATCCCCAGACACGTGTGTCAGTCTGGTTGGACCTCATCAGTAGGGTGGCGATATGCCTCTTTAAGAATAGTGAGCAAGGGGTCCACGTCTGGATTCCCCTAGTAATTTAGGGTGAGACCCAAAGTTACTCAAATATGCAAATTAACAAGGGTGATCCTGGGAGTCCATCTGCCAGACATTAGTCCTGGTTACAAAAGACTTACCCAGAGTCTTTAGCTCACTATCTTGCACAGAGTAGAAATATCCCAAACATATCAGTCTTTGTCCTGCCCTGGGGCAGTCCAGCACTGAAATGCTAGGCAATTCTCCTCTGAACAAGAGTAGCATCAGCAACCCCAGACACGTGTTTCAGTCTGGTTGGACCTCATCAGTAGGGTGGTGCTGTGCCTCTCTAAGAATAGTGAGCAAGGGGTCCACGTCTGGATTCCCCAAGTAACTTAGGGTGAGACCCAAAGTTACTTAAATATGTAAATTAACAAGGGGGTCCTGGGAGTCCCTCTGCCAGACATTAGTCCTCATTATGAGAGACTTACCCAAAGCCTTTAGCTCACTATCTTTCACAGAGAAGAAATATCCCACACATATCAGTCTTTGTCCTGCCCTGGGGCAGTCCAGCACTGAAATGCTAGGCAATTCTATTCTGAACAAGAGTACCAACAGCAACCCCAGACACGTGTTTCGGTCTGGTTGGACCTCATCAATAGGGTGGCGATGTGCCTCTCTAAGAATAGTGAGCAAGGGGTCCACGTCTGGATTCTCCTAGTAACTTAGGGTGAGACCCAAAGTTACTTAAATATGCAAATTAACAAGGGGGGGTCCTGGGAGTCCCTCTGGCAGACATTTGCCCTGGTTACGAAAGACTTACCGAGAGTCTTTAGCTCACTATGTTTCACAGAGAAGAAATATCCCAAATATATCAGTCTTGTCCTGCCCTGGGTCAGTCCAACACCGAAATGCTAGGCAATTCTCCTCTGAACAAGTGTACCACCAGCATCCCCAGACACGTGTTTCAGTCTGGTTGGACCTCATCAGTAGGGTGGTGCTGTGCCTCTCTATGAATAGTGAGCAAGGGGTCCACGTCTAGATTCCCCAAGTAACTTAGGGTGATACACAAAGTTACTTAAATATGTAAATTAACAAGGGGGTCCTGGGAGTCCCTCTGCCAGACATTAGTCCTCGTTATGAGAGACTTACCCAGAGACTTTAGCTCACTATCTTTCACAGAGAAGAAATATGCAAACATTTCAGTATTTGTCCTGCCCTGGGGGAGTCCAGCACCGAAATGCTAGGCAATTCTCCTCTGAACAAGAGTACCAACAGCAACCCCAAACACGTGTTTCGGTCTGGTTGGACCTCATCAGAAGGGTGGCGATATGCCTCTCTAAGAATAGTGAGCAAGGGGTCCATGTCTGGATTCCCCTAGTAATTTAGGGTGAGACCCAAAGTTACTTAAATATGCAAATTAACAAAGGGGGTCCTGAGATTCCATCTGCCAGACATTAGTCCTGGTTTCAAGAGACTTACCCAGAGTCTTTAGCTCACTATCTTGCACAGAGAAGAGATATCCCAAACATATCAGTCTTTGTCCTGCACTGGGGCAGTCCAGCACTGAAATCCTAGGCAATTCTACTCTGAACAAGAGTACCAACAGCAACCCCAGACACGTTATTTCGGTCTGGTTGGACGTCATCAGTAGGGTGGCGATGTGCCTCTCTAAGAATAGTGAGCAAGGGGTCCATGTCTGGATTCTCCTATTAACTTAGGGTGAGACCCAAAGTTACTTAAATATGCAAATTAACAAGGGGTGTCCTGGGAGTCCCTCTGGCAGACATTAGTCCTGGTTACGAAAGACTTACCCAGAGTCTTTAACTCACTATCTTTCACAGAGAAGAAATATCCCAAACATATCAGTCTTTGTCCTGCCCTGGGGCAGTCCAGCACCAAAATGCTAGGCAATTCTTCTCTGAACAAGAGTACCAACAGCAACCCCAGACACGTGTTTCGGTCTGGTTGGACCTCATCAGTAGGGTGGCGCTGTGCCTGTCTAAGAATAGTGAGCAAGGGGTCCACATCTGGATTCCCCTAGTAATTTAGGGTGAGACCCAAAGTTACTTAAATATGCAAATTAACAAGGGGGGTCCTGGGAGTCCCTCTGCCAGACATTAGTCCTGATTACGAGAGACTTAACCAGAGACTTTAGCTCACTATCTTTCACAGAGAAGAAATATCCCAAACATATCAGTCTTTGTCCAGCCCTGGGGCAGTGCAGCACCGAAATGCTAGGCAATTCTCCTCTGAACAAGAGTACCAACAGCAACCCCAGACACGTGTTTCAGTCTGGTTGGACCTCATCAGTAGGGTGGCGATATGCCTCTCTAAGAATAGTGAGCAAGGGGTCCACGTCTGGATTCCCCTAGTAATTTAGGGTGAGACCCAAAGTTACTTAAATATGCAAATTAACAAGGGTGGTCCTGGGAGTCCATCTGCCAGACATTAGTCCTGGTTACAAAAGACTTACCCAGAGTCTTTAGCTCACTATCTTGCACAGAGAAGAAATATCCCAAACATATCAGTCTTTGTCCTGCCCTGGGGCAGTCCAGCACTGAAATGCTAGGCAATTCTCCTCTGAACAAGAGTACCAACAGCAACCCCAGACACGTGTTTCAGTCTGGTTGGACCTCATCAGTAGGGTGGTGCTGTGCCTCTCTAAGAATAGTGAGCAAGGGGTCCACGTCTGGATTCCCCAAGTAACTTAGGGTGAGACCCAAAGTTACTTAAATATGTAAATTAACAAGGGGGTCCTGGGAGTCCCTCTGCCAGACATTAGTCCTCATTATGAGAGACTTACCCAGAGCCTTTAGCTCACTATCTTTCACAGAGAAGAAATATCCCACACATATCAGTCTTTGTCCTGCCCTGGGGCAGTCCAGCACCGAAATGCTAGGCAATTCTATTCTGAACAAGAGTACCAAAAGCAACCCCAGACACGTGTTTCGGTCTGGTTGGACCTCATCAATAGGGTGGCGATGTGCCTCTCTAAGAATAGTGAGCAAGGGGTCCACGTCTGGATTCTCCTAGTAACTTAGGGTGAGTCCCAAAGTTACTTAAAAATGCAAATTAACAAGGGGAGGTCCTGGGAGTCCCTCTGCCAGACATTAGTCCTGGTTACAAGAGACTTACCCAGAGTCTATAGCTCACTATCTTGCACAGAGAAGAAATATCCCAAACATATCAGTATTTGTCCTGCCCTGGGGCAGTCCAGCACTGAAATGCTAGTTCTTCTCTGAACAAGAGTACCAACAGCAACCACAGACACATGTTTCAGTCTGGTTGGACCTCATCAGGAGGGTGGTGCTGTGCCTCTCTAAGAATAGTGAGCAAGGGGTCCACGTCTGGATTCCCCAAGTAACTTAGGGTGAGACGCAAATGTACTTAAATATGTAAATTAACAAGGGGGTCCTGGGAGTCCCTATGCCAGACATTAGTCCTCGTTATGAGAGACTTACCCAGAGCCTTTAGCTCACTATCTTTCACAGAGAAGAAATATCCCAAACATATCAGTCTTTGTCCTGCCCTCAGGCAGTCCAGCACCAAAATGCTAGGCAATTCTCCTCTGAACAAGAGTACCAACTGCAACCCCAGACACGTGTTTCGGTCTGGTTGGACCTCATCCGTAGGGTGGTGCTGTGCCTGTCTAAGAATAGTGAGCAAGGGGTCCACGTCTGGATTCCCCTAGTAACTTAGGGTGAGACCAAAAGTCGCTTAAATATGCAAATTAACAAGGGGGGTCCTGGGAGTCCCTATGCCAGACATTAGTCCTGATTACGAGAGACTTAACCAGAGACGTTAGCTCACTATCTTTCACAGAGATGAAATATCCCAAACATATCAGTCTTTGTCCAGCCCTGGGGCAGTCCAGCACCGAAATGCTAGGCAATTCTCCTCTGAACGAAAGTACCAACAGCAACCCCAGACACATGTTTCAGTCTGGTTGGACCTCATCAGTAGGGTGGTGCTGTGCTTCTCTATGAATATTGAGCAAGGGGTCCACGTCTGGATTCCCCAAGTAACTTAGGGTGAGACCCAAAGTTACTTAAATTTGTAAATTAACAAGGGGGTCCTGGGAGTCCCTCTGCCAGACATTAGTCCTGGTTACAAGAGACTTACCCAGAGTCTTTAGCTCACTATCTTTCACAGAGAAGAACTATCCCAAACATTTCAGTCTTTGTCCTGCCCTGGGGCAGTCCAGCACTGAAATGCTAGGCAATTCTCCTCTGAACAAGAGTACCAACAGCAACCCCAGACATGTGTTTCAGTCTGGTTGGACCTCATCAGTAGGGTGGCGCTGTGCCTGTCTAAGAATAGTGAGCAAGGGGTCCACGTCTGGATTCCCCTAGTAACTTAGGGTGAGACCCAAAGTTACTTAAATATGCAAATTAACAAGGGGGGTCCTGGGAGTCCCTCTGCCAGACATTTATTCCTGATTACGAGAGACTTAACCAGAGACTTTAGCTCGCTATCTTTCACAGAGAAGAAATATCCCAAACATATCAGTCTTTGTCCAGCCCTGGGGCAGTCCAGCACCGAAATGCTAGGCAATTCTCCTCTCAACAAGAGTACCAACAGCAACCCCAGACAAGTGTTTCGGTCTGGTTGGACCTCATCAGTAGGGTGGCGCCGTGCCAATCTAAGAATAGTGAGCAAGGGGTCCATGTCTGGATTCCCCTAGTAACTTAGGGTGAGACCCAAAGTTACTTAAATATGTAAATTAACAAGGGGATCCTGGGGGTCCCTCTGCCAGACATTAGTCCTCGTTATGAGAGACTTAACCAGAGACTTTAGCTCACTATCTTTCACAGAGAAGAAATATCCCAAACAAATCAGTCTTTGTCCAGTCCTGGGGCAGTCCAGCACCGAAATGCTAGGCAATTCTCCTCTGAACAAGAGTACCAACAGCAACCCCAGACACGTGTTTCAGTCTGGTTGGACCTCATCGGTAGGGTGGTGCTGTGCCTCTCTATGAATAGGGAGCATGGGGTCCACGTCTGGATTCCCCAAGTAACTTAGGGTGAGACCCAAAGTTACTTAAATATGTAAATTAACAAGGGGGTCCTGGGAGTCCATCTGCCAGACATTAGTCCTCGTTATGAGAGACTTACCCAGAGACTTTAGCTCACTATCTTTCACAGAGAAGAAATATCCCAAACATATCAGTATTTGTCCTGCCCTGCGGGAGTCCAGCACCAAAATGCTAGGCAATTCTCCTCTGAACAAGGGTACCAACAGCTAGCCCAGACATGTGTTTCGGTCTGGTTGGACCTCATCAGTAGGGTGGCGATATGCCTCTCTAAGAATAGTGAGCAAGGGGTCCACGTCTGGATTCTCCTAGTAATTTAGGATGAGACCCAAAGTTACTTAAATATGAAAACTAACAAGGGGGTTCCTGGGAGTCCCTCCGCCAGACATTAGTCCTGGTTACAAGAGACTTACCCAGAGTCTTTAGCTCACTATCCTGCACAGAGAAGAAATATCCCAAACATATCAGTCTTTGTCCTGCTCTGGGGCAGTCCAGCACTGAAATGCTAGTTCTCCTCTGAACAAGAGTACCAACAGCAACCCCAGACACATGTTTCAGTCTGGTTGGACCTCATCAGTAGGGTGGTGATGTGCCTCTCTAAGAATAGTGAGCAAGGGGTCCACGTCTGGATTCCCCAAGTAACTTAGGGTGAGACCCAAATTTACTTAAATATGTAAATTAATAAGGGGGTCCTGGGAGTCCCTCTGCCAGACATTCGTCCTCGTTATGAGAGACTTACCCAGAGCCTTTAGCTCACTATCTTTCACAGAGATGAATTATCGCAAACATATCAGTCGTTGTCCTGCCCTGGGGCAGTCCAGCACCAAAATGCTAGGCAATTCTCCTCTGAACAAGAGTACCAACAGCAATCCCAGACACGTGTTTCGGTCTGGTTGGAACTCATTAGTAGGGTGGTGCTGTGCCTGTCTAAGAATAGTGAGCAAGGGGTCCACGTCTGGATTCCCCTAGTAACTTAGGGTGAGACCCAAAGTTACTTAAATATGCAAATTAACAAGGGGGTCCTGGGAGTCCCTCTGCCAGACATTAGTCCTGATTACGAGAGACTTACCCAGAGTCTTTAGCTCAGTATCTTTCACAGAGATGAAATATCCCAAACATATCAGTCTTTGTCCAGCCCTGGGCCAGTCCAGCACTGAAATGCTAGGCAATTCTACTCTGAACAAGAGTACCAACAGCAACCCGAGACACGTGTTTTGGTCTGGTTGGACCTCATCAGTAGGGTGGCGATGTGCCTCTCTAAGAATAGTGAGCAAGGGGTCCACGTCTGGATTCTCCTAGTAACTTAGGGTGAGACCCAAAGTTACTTAAATATGCAAATTAACAAGGGGTGTCCTGGGAGTCCCTCTGGCAGACATTAGTCCTGGTTACGAAAGACTTACCCAGAGTCTTTAGCTCACTATCTTTCACAGAGAAGAAATATCCCAAACATATCAGTCTTTGTCCTGCCCTGGGGCAGACCAGCACCGAAATGCTAGGCAATTCTCCTCTGAACAAGGGTACCAACAGCAACCCCAGACTGGTATTCAGTCTGGTTGGACCTCATCAATAGGGTGGTGCTGTGCCTTTCTAAGAATAATAAGCAAGGGGTCCACGTCTGGATTCCCCTAGTAACTTAGGGTGAGACCCAAAGTTACTTAACTACGCAAATTAACAAGGGGTGTCCTGGGAGTCCCTCTGCCATACATTAGTCCTGGTTACGCGAGACTTACCCACAGTCTTTAGCTCACTATCTTTCACAGAGAAGAAATATCCCAAACATATCAGTCTTTGTCCTGCCCTGGGGGAGTCCATCACCGAAATGCTAGGCAATTCTCCTCTGAACAAGAGTACCAACAGCAACCCCAGAAACGTGTTTCGGTCTGGTTGGACCTCATCAGTAGGGTGGCGATATGCCTCTCTAAGAATAGTGAGCAAGGGGTCCATGTCTGGATTCCCCTAGTAATTTACGGTGAGACCCAAAGTTACTTAAATATGTAAATTAACAAGGGGGTCATGGGAGTCCCTCTGCCAGACATTAGTCCTGGTTACAAGAGACTTACCCAGAGTCTTTAGCTCACTATCTTTCACAGAGAAGAATTATCCCAAACATTTCAGTCTTTGTCCTGCCCTGGGGCAGTCCAGCACTGAAATGCTAGGCAATTCTCCTCTGAACAAGAGTAGCAACAGCAACCCCAGACACGTGTTTCAGTCTGGTTGGACCTCATCAGTAGGGTGGTGCTGTGCCTCTCTATGAATAGTGAGGAAGGGGTCCACGTCTGGATTCCCCAAGTAACTTAGGGTGATACACAAAGTTACTTAAATATGTAAATTAACAAGGGGGGTCCTGGGAGTCCCTCTGTCAGACATTAGTCCTGGTTATGAAAGATTATCCCCCGAGTCTTTAGCTCACTATCTTTCACAGAGAAATATCCCCAACATATCAGTCTTTGTCCTGCCCTGGGCAGTCCAGCACCGAAATGCTAGGCAATTCTCCTCTGAACAAGAGTACCAACAGCAACCCCAGACGCAAGTTTCGGTCTGGTTGGACCTCATCAGTAGGGTGGTGCTGTGCCTCTCTATGAATAGTGAGCAAGGGGTCCACGTCTAGATTCCCCAAGTAACTTAGGGTGAGACCCAAAGTTACTTAAATATGTACATTAACAAGTGGGTCCTGGGAGTTCATCTGCCAGACATTAGTCCTGGTTACAAGAGACTTACCCAGAGTCTTTAGCTCACTATCTTTCACAGAGAAGAACTATCCCAAACATTTCAGTCTTTGTCCTGCCCTGGGGCAGTCCAGCACTGAAATGCTAAGCAATTCTCCTCTGAACAAGAGTAGCAACAGCAACCCCAGACACGTGTTTCAGTCTGGTTGGACCTCATCAGTAGGGTGGTGCTGTGCCTCTCTATGAATAGTGAGCAAGGGGTCCACGTCTGGATTCCCCAAGTAACTTAGGGTGAGACCCAAAGTTACTTAAATATGCAAATTAACAAGGGGGTCCTGGGAGTCCCTCTGCCAGACATTAGTCCTGATTACGAGAGACTTACCCAGAGTCTTTAGCTCAGTATCTTTCACAGAGATTAAATATCCCAAACATATCAGTCTTTGTCCAGCCCTGGGGCAGTCCAGCACTGAAATGCTAGGCAATTCTACTCTGAACAAGAGTACCAACAGCAACCCTGGACACGTGTTTTGGTCTGGTTGGACCTCATCAGTAGGGTGGCGATGTGCCTCTCTAAGAATAGTGAGCAAGGGGTCCACGCCTGGATTCTCCTAGTAACTTAGGGTGAGACCCAAAGTTACTTAAATATGCAAATTAACAAGGGGTGTCCTGGGAATCCCTCTGGCAGACATTAGTCCTGGTTACGAAAGACTTACCCAGAGTCTTTAGCTCACTATCTTTCACAGAGAAGAAATATCCCAAACATATCAGTCTTGTCCTGCCCTGGGGCAGTCCAACACCGAAATGCTAGGCAATTCTCCTCTGAACAAGAGTACCAACAGCAACCCCAGACATGTGTTTCAGTCTGGTAGGACCTCATCAGTAGGGTGGCAATGTGCCTCTCTAAGAATAGTGAGCAAGGGGTCCACGTCTGGATTCTCCTAGTAACTAAGGGTGAGACCCAAAGTTACTTAAATATGCAAATTAACAAGGGGTGTCCTGGGAGTCCCTCTGGCAGACATTTGCCCTGGTTACGAAAGACTTACCGAGAGTCTTTAGCTCACTATATTTCACAGAGAAGAAATATCCCAAATATATCAGTCTTGTCCTGCCCTGGGGCAGTCCAACACCGAAATGCTAGGCAATTCTCCTCTGAACAAGTGTACCAACAAGATCCCCAGACACGTGTGTCAGTCTGGTTGGACCTCATCAGTAGGGTGGCAATATGCCTCTTTAAGAATAGTGAGCAAGGGGTCCACGTCTGGATTCCCCAAGTAACTTAGGGTGAGACCCAAAGTTACTTAAATATGTAAATTAACAAGGGGGGTTCCTGGGACTCCCTCTGTCAGACATTAGTCCTGGTTATGAGAGACTTACCTAGAGTCTTCAGCTCACTATCTTTCACAGAGAAGAAATATCCCAAACATATCAGTCTTTGTCCTGCCCTGGGGCAGACCAGCACCGAAATGCTAGGCAATTCTCCTCTGAACAAGGGTACCAACAGCAACCCCAGACAGGTATTCAGTCTCGTTGGACCTCATCAATAGGGTGGTACTGTGCCTTTCTAAGAATAGTAAGCAAGGGGTCCACGTCTGGGTTCCCCTAGTAACTTAGGGTGAGACCCAAAGTTACTTAACTATGCAAATTAACAAGGGGTGTCCTGGGAGTCCCTCTGCCATACATTAGTCCTGGTTACGCGAGACTTACCCAGAGTCTTTAGCTCACTATCTTTCACAGAGAAGAAATATCCCAAACATATCAGTCTTTGTCCTGCCCTGGGGGAGTCCATCACCGAAATGCTAGGCAATTCTCCTCTGAACAAGAGTACCAACAGCAACCCCAGAAACGTGTTTCGGTCTGGTTGGACCTCATCAGTAGGGTGACGATATGCCTCTCTAAGAATAGTGAGCAAGGGGTCCATGTCTGCATTCCCCTAGTAATTTAGGGTGAGACCCAAAGTTACTTAAATATGTAAATTAACAAGGGGGTCCTGGGAGTCTCTCTGCCAGACATTAGACCTGGTTACAAGAGACTTACCCAGAGTCTTTAGCTCACTATCTTTCACAGAGAAGAATTATCCCAAACATTTCAGTCTTTGTCCTGCCCTGGGGCAGTCCAGCACTGAAATGCTAGGCAATTCTCCTCTGAACAAGAGTAGCAACAGCAACCCCAGACACGTGTTTCAGTCTGGTTGGACCTCATCAGTAGGGTGGTGCTGTGCCTCTCTATGAATAGTGAGCAAGGGGTCCACGTCTGGATTCCCCAAGTAACTTAGGGTGATACACAAAGTTACTTAAATATGTAAATTAACAAGGGGGGTCCTGGGAGTCCCTCTGTCAGACATTAGTCATGGTTATGAAAGATGATCCCCCGAGTCTTTAGCTCACTATCTTTCACAGAGAAATATCCCAAACATATCAGTCTTTGTCCTGCCCTGGGCAGTCCAGCACCGAAATGCTAGGCAATTCTCCTCTGAACAAGAGTACCAACAGCAACCCCAGACGCAAGTTTTCGGTCTGGTTGGACCTCATCAGTAGGGTGGTGCTGTGCCTCTCTATGAATAGTGAGCAAGGGGTCCACGTCTGGATTCCCCAAGTAACTTAGGGTGAGACCCAAAGTAACTTAAATATGTACATTAACAAGTGGGTCCTGGGAGTTCCTCTGCCAGACATTAGTCCTGATTACGAGAGACTTAACCAGAGACTTTAGCGCACTATCTTTCACAGAGAAGAAATATCCCAAACATATCAGTCTTTGTCCAGCCCTGGGGCAGTCCAGCACCGAAATGCTAGGCAATTCTCCTCTGAACAAGAGTACCAACAGCAACCCCAGACACGTGTTTCTGTCTGGTTGGACCTCATCAGTAGGGTGGCGCCGTGCCTCTCTAAGAATAGTGAGCAAGGGGTCCATGTCTGGATTCCCCTAGTAACTTAGGGTGAGACCCAAAGTTACTTAAATAGCAAATTAACAAGGGGCGTCCTGGGAGTCCCTCTGTCAGACATTAGTCCTGGTTATGAAAGATTATCCCCCGAGTCTTTAGCTCACTATCTTTCACAGAGAAATATCCCAAACATATCAGTCTTTGTCCTGCCCTGGGCAGTCCAGCACCGAAATGCTAGGCAATTCCCCTCTGAACAAGAGTATCAACAGCAACCCCATACACGTGTTTCGGTCTGGTTGGACCTCATCAGTAGGTTGGCGCTGTGCCTATCTAAGAATAGTGAGCAAGGGGTCCACATCTGGATTCCCCTAGCAACTTAGGGTGAGACCCAAAATTACTTAAATATGCAAATTACCAAGGGGGGTCCTGGGAATCCCTCTGCCAGACATTAGTCCTGATTACGAGAGACTTAACCAGAGACTTTAGCTCACTATCTTTCACAGAGAAGAAATATCCCAAACATATCAGTCTTTGTCCAGTCCTGGGGCAGTCCAGCACCGAAATGCTAGGCAATTCCCCTCTGAACAAGAGTATCAACAGCAACCCCATACACGTGTTTCGGTCTGGTTGGACCTCATCAGTAGGTTGGCGCTGTGCCCATCTAAGAATAGTGAGCAAGGGGTCCACATCTGGATTCCCCTAGCAACTTAGGGTGAGACCCAAAATTACTTAAATATGCAAATTACCAAGGGGGGTCCTGGGAGTCCCTCTGCCAGACATTAGTCCTGATTACGAGAGACTTAACCAGAGACTTTAGCTCACTATCTTTCAAAGAGAAGAAATATCCCAAACATATCAGTCTTTGTCCAGTCCTGGGGCAGTCCAGCACCGAAATGCTAGGCAATTCTCCTCTGAACAAGAGTACCAACAGCAACCCCAGACACGAGTTTCGGTCTGGTTGGACCTCATCAGTAGGGTGGTGCTGTGCCTCTCTATGAATAGTGAGCAAGGGGTCCACGTCTGGATTCGCCAAGTAACTTAGGGTGAGACCCAAAGTTACTTAAATATGCAAATTAACAAGGGGGTCCTGGGAGTCCCTCTGCCAGACATTAGTCCTGATTACGAGAGACTTACCCAGAGTCTTTAGCTCAGTATCTTTCACAGAGATGAAATATCCCAAACATATCAGTCTTTGTCCAGCCCTGGGGCAGTCCAGCACTGAAATGCTAGGCAATTCTACTCTGAACAAGAGTACCAACAGCAACCCTGGACACGTGTTTTGGTCTGGTTGGACCTCATCAGTAGGGTGGCGATGTGCCTCTCTAAGAATAGTGAGCAAGGGGTCCACGTCTGGATTCTCCTAGTAACTTAGGGTGAGACCCAAAGTTACTTAAATATGCAAATTAACAAGGGGTGTCCTGGGAATCCCTCTGGCAGACATTAGTCCTGGTTACGAAAGACTTACCCAGAGTCTTTAGCTCACTATCTTTCACAGAGAAGAAATATCCCAAACATATCAGTCTTGTCCTGCCCTGGGGCAGTCCAACACCGAAATGCTAGGCAATTCTCCTCTGAACAAGAGTACCAACAGCAACCCCAGACACGTGTTTCAGTCTGGTTGGACCTCATCAGTAGGGTGGCGATATGCCTCTCTAAGAATAGTGAGCAAGAAGTCCATGTCTGGATTCCCCTAGTAATTTAGGGTGAGCCCCAAAGTTACTTAAATATGCAAATTAACAAGGGGGGTCCTGGGAGTCCCTCAGCCAGACATTCGTCCTGGTTACAAGAGACTTACCCAGAGTCTTTAGCTCACTATCTTTCACAGAGAAGAACTATCCCAAACATTTCAGTCTTTGTCGTGCCCTGGGGAAGTCCAGCACTGAAATGCTAGGCAATTCTCCTCTGAACAAGAGTAGCAACAGCAACCCCAGACACGTGTTTCAGTCTGGTTGGACCTCATCTGTAGGGTTGTGCTGTGCCTCTCTATGAATAGTGAGCAAGGGGTCCACGTCTGGATTCCCCAAGTAACTTAGGGTGAGACCCAAAGTTACTTAAATATGTAAATTAACAAGGGGGGTTCCTGGGACTCCCTCTGCCAGACATTAGTCCTGGTTATGAGAGACTTACCTAGAGTCTTCAGCTCACTATCTTTCACAGAGAAGAAATATCCCAAACATATCAGTCTTTGTCCTGCCCTGGGGCAGACCAGCACCGAAATGCTAGGCAATTCTCCTCTGAACAAGGGTACCAACAGCAACCCCAGACAGGTATTCAGTCTGGTTGGACCTCATCAATAGGGTGGTGCTGTGCCTTTCTAAGAATAGTAAGCAAGGGGTCCACGTCTTGGTTCCCCTAGTAACTTAGGGTGAGACCCAAAGTTACTTAACTATGCAAATTAACAAGGGGTGTCCTGGGAGTCCCTCTGCCATACATTAGTCCTGGTTACGCGAGACTTACCCAGAGTCTTTAGCTCACTATCTTTCACAGAGAAGAAATATCCCAAACATATCAGTCTTTGTCCTGCCCTGGGGGAGTCCATCACCGAAATGCTAGGCAATTCTCCTCTGAACAAGAGTACCAACAGCAACCCCAGAAACGTGTTTCGGTCTGGTTGGACCTCATCAGTAGGGTGGCGATATGCCTCTCTAAGAATAGTGAGCAAGGGGTCCATGTCTGCATTCCCCTAGTAATTTAGGGTGAGACCCAAAGTTACTTAAATATGTAAATTAACAAGGGGGTCCTGGGAGTCCCTCTGCCAGACATTAGTCCTGGTTACAAGAGACTTACCCAGAGTCTTTAGCTCACTATCTTTCACAGAGAAGAATTATCCCAAACATTTCAGTCTTTGTCCTGCCCTGGGGCAGTCCAGCACTGAAATGCTAGGCAATTCTCCTCTGAACAAGAGTAGCAACAGCAACCCCAGACACGTGTTTCAGTCTGCTTGGACCTCATCAGTAGGGTGGTGCTGTGCCTCTCTATAAATAGTGAGCAAGGGGTCCACGTCTGGATTCCCCAAGTAACTTAGGGTGATACACAAAGTTACTTAAATATGTAAATTAACAACGGGGGTCCTGGGAGTCCCTCTGTCAGACATTAGTCCTGGTTATGAAAGATTATCCCCCGAGTCTTTAGCTCACTATCTTTCACAGAGAAATATCCCAAACATATCAGTCTTTGTCCTGCCCTGGGCAGTCCAGCACCGAAATGCTAGGCAATTCTCCTCTGAACAAGAGTACCAACAGCAACCCCAGACACAAGTTTCGGTCTGGTTGGACCTCATCAGTAGGATGGCGCTGTGCCTCTCTAAGAATAGTGAGCAAGTTGTCCACGTCTGGATTCCCCTAGTAATTTAGGGTGAGACCCAAAGTTACTTAAATATGCAAATTAACAAGGGGGGTCTTGGGAGTCCATCTGCTAGATATTAGTCCTGGTTACAGGAGAATTAGCCAGAGTCTTTAGCGCACTATCATTCACAGTGAAGAAATATCCCAAACATATCAGTCTTTGTCCTGCCCTGGGGCAGTCCATCACCGAAAGGCCAGGCAATTCTCCTCTGAACAAGAGTACCAACAGCAACCCAAACACGTGTTTCAGTCTGGTTGGACCTCATCAGTAGGGTGGTGCTGTGCATCGCTAAGAATAGTGAGCAAGGGGTCCACGTCTGGATTCCCCGTGTAACCTAGGGTGAGACCCAAAGTTACTCAAATATGCAAATTAACAAGGGGGTCCTGGGAGTCCCGTTGCCAGACATTAGTGCTGGTTATGAGAGACTTTTTTTCTGCAGTTATTTCACAATTCCGAACTCCTACGTTCATTTAATGCCAAACACTGTGTGATCCTCTTCAAAGATGCATACTAATGGGCAGCCGTGAAACACATGTTGATTTTATGTTCCACCACAAACCAAGGGTATTTTCCATGGGCCAGGGCCTTTTTTTTCAGCACATTTCACCACGTGACATTCAGTTACACTCCGATAGCAAATATTTAATGTATCTATATAATGTCCCATTCCCTCTTCAGCTGAGAGTTAAGTGTGTATGAAAATATCTATCCAGAACACAGTCGGGGACAAAAGTGGCATCTTAAACACCTCCCTGTGAACTGTTTGTGAAATATTCATCATCCACACTTCTTTTGAGAGCCTGTGTCTCCATGATAGGTGTGTGTGGGTGCTACTTATACATAGATGGGTTGTTCAAGGATTTCTGCTTGATTGAGTTTTGACACACATATAGATTTCACTTTCTTTCCCTAATATTTACAGGTTCTAAAGTATGTTTTATTTTACCACACCAACCGCATAGTTTTGTAGAGAGGAAATATTTGTCAAGTGACAATCAAAGATTTAAAAGGACCACATGTAAGCTTTTCAACCAACACCACATTGCATTCTGTAAGCTTTAGTTTAGTTGTCCTCATATGTATGTATGTGAGTGGTGATATAAATCATTGATATAGTGAAAACTTAGCCAGAATACACCGGGATATGGTATAATCAAGAGAGTGGAATATAGTGGGAGGTAGGGGGCGCGGGTACTGTCTAGTGGGTCTATGGTCTTTATTTGTCAGTGAAGTGTTCCTTGAAGAGCAGCGTCTTCAGATCTTTCTGGAATCTCAGGAGGGAGGCAGCCATCCTGATAATAGCAGGAGGATTGTTCTAGAGTGTGGGAGCACAGCATGAGAATGCTTGTTTTCTGGTGTTACACTTCTTGCTTCCAGTCTAGCAAAATATTGCCTCCTGGTGATGCATTGACTGCCTGAGATGGTGACCTTTTCAACTAAGTATGATCGTATTTTCAACATTAGAGCTTTGCAGATGATGCAGCATATCTTGAAGGTGTTGCAAGTCTGAACGGGTAACCAGTATAGTTCCTTGTGAGTGGGGTAAATGTGATCAGATTTCTTTAGTCCTGCAATGAGACATGCTGGAGTATGCTTGAATGCTTTCAGGGGTTCCCGATTTCTGGGTAGGTCAGCTGTCAGGAAGGCATTGCCACCATCCAGTTGGGAGGGCACCAGGGCCTAGATAAGGTATCAGAAGGCTCAGTTGGTGATGAAGGGTTTAAGTCAGAGCAGGAGTGAAAGCTATTACCATGCGTTTTATTTTTAAATCATGATTCTGTTTTATAATAAACCTTACACAAACACATATTTTTATACACATACAATTTTAAGCAAGCATGTAACAATCTGATTTTCCAAACCAACGTGCAGGCAAGTCATAATTCTATTAATGACACAGAGGTGAAGTATTATGCGTAGCTCTCTTTTATTACTACTCGAGCAACATACCAAACCAACGAGTTCTAAACCCGCTGGTCGCTGGTGTGTGTGAATGCCACCCTCTCTCCCGCAGATCCCTGGTGTGTCTGAAGCCCCCCCCTCTCCCGCTGGTGTGTTTGAATGCCCACCTCTCCCACTGGTTGCTGGTGTATGTGAATGCCCTCCCCTCCCCGTTTCATACACAACCCCCCGCATATATATGTAGCTGCCACCCTCTAAATGGAGACTGGCACCTTGCTTTAGTTCATCCGATTTCTACTTTGAACCAGTAGGTATCCGCTGCCTGCAATACGGAAGGGCACCATGCCATTCGCTGCTCACCTCTACCATGTATTAGAGCATGGCTGCCTCTCTGCTTTACTGTGGCTGGCATCTGCTACTAATTCTGACCACGCATTTCGGTATTGTTGCTGTCATGCAACATGTGATTGACACCATGTATTTGCCTACTGACCCTTGACCATTCATCTGTGTTTTGATGCCGTTATGCAACATGTAACTGGCACCATGTATTTGCCCACTGAATCTTGACCATGCATCTGCGTATTGTTGTCGTTATGCAACATGTAACTGCCACCATGTATTTGCCTACTGAATCTTGGCCATGCATCTGTGTGTTGTTGCCGTTATGCAACATGTAACTGGCACCATGTATTTGCCTACTGAATCTTGGCTATGCATCTGTGTGTTGTTGCCGTTATGCAATATGTAACTGGCACCACGTATTTGCCTACTGACTCTTGACCATGCATTTATGTATTTTTGCCACCATGCAACATGTAGTTGACACCATGTAATTGCCTCTGACTCAATGCATTGTAGCTGTTTCTGCCCTTCAAGATGGGGATGTGCATCTGGGCTATGCTACCTATACTTACCTTATGCATTGTTATGCTGCTGCCACCCTCACATTTGGATCAGGCAAACTGTATGTCTTTGCTAGCACTCATGCAATATATGTTTTGTCTGCTTCTCGCAAGCACTTATGTAACCAAGTAAGCCTTCTTAACAGTGCCACAATGCCTGAGGGCAGTTGTGGACTTTACGAATGCAAATAAATAAATAAAAATAAATAAATGTACAGACCATCGCCCCTCCTAGATGATTCAGATCTAGAAAAATATATTCAAATAATGGAAATGAGCACAGGACAGTCTTGGGGACGTGTGTGTCATGTGTGAGGATAATTGGTAGGAGAGGGAAATCGCATAGGGAGAAGTTATTATGTAGGATGTAGGATACATATATACACGACAGTCATAACCTGGATTAATACTGCATAACAGGTAGGCCTGAATCATCGCAGTCCGTGTTTTCTGAAACACAGAAAACTGAGGCCTTGTCCCTCACCCAACCATTGTATCTCAAATTCCCAGGCATGGCAGAGGAACATGTAATGCCCATAGAAAAATTAGGCCTTTGAACTAATTAGGTAGGAATGCGTGCAGCCATAGAAGTGAAGGGCTGCAAGATAGCATCAAGGTTGAAACTCCTGGGAATGCAGAGGTCTCAGGAAGCCAAATTACGAACCAGAATTTGGGGCACTAGCCCCCTCAGAACGATGGTCTCTCTATTTGAACTACCAGATGTTCAGGGACGTGGCCTCTAAATCATTGGAGAACTTAATTGATTTGTGGGACACTACGCTCATTTTTGGGGAGGGGAACTGATAAGGGGAAGCAGGGAATAACATGATCTATGTTTTGTGCCAAGAATTGAAAAGTTCTGAATGATGCCCATGCAGTGGGAACGGCATGATGAGGCGACAACGTGTCTGGGATGGGAAAAGGGCTATTTTGTTTGAAAGAACCAGACTGGCCTCGAAGTTGCCCATTGATTTGTATACCCGGACACACATACACATTTGTTTTGGCATATAAGATTTTTAGATCCAAACATAGACTATGACGTTGCCCCAGACAAAAGAAGAAGCCATGCAACATTTGGTAGACATGGGTTCAGAGGTGTGGATTTGTATAGCCGGACAGACATACACACATACATACATTCACCGTTATATATAAAGATTAGTATGTATATAGGTGGCAGTCAATGAGTTGGGGGATCAACACTGTATATCGAGTGTGTCATAAGTGACGTTTTGTGTATAATCTGAACCTTGTATGAAAGACGATGTACAAGAGATGATATGGATAGAGGCTCTGGATATTTAGTGAGTCTGAGATCTCTCCATTTGATACATATAGGGGGAACGTGAGAACGAAAAAGTAGTTGTGGTAGAGGCCCTTAGTGGCCTGTTATCTCCTCACCCAATATAGAAGGGGTGTTGGAATGAAAAAGTAGAATTTATTGTGATTCTATGGCTGGTGTTTTTTGTGATGTGGTAGGATTGATTGAGGTGTGACGTAGGAAGGGTGTGAGACTTGTGTGTGTGGGCAAAGAAGGGTGAGTGTGGGGTATAAGAAGAGGATATGGGGAGGTATACGGGTTGTTGGAGCAAAATAAGGGTGTTGGTAATATTATAAACATACTATCGGGAAGGGTCGCTGTCATGGAGCCAACAACTTTGTTGGATTACATGTTCAAGGCCCTTGCACTGTTTCAAGATAAGATTTTAAAATATCCTATGGAATGGTGTGCAGAAACAAAGAGAGGGATGTTTAAGCCATGGCCAGTCCAGGGCAAAAATAATAGAGAGATATTAAGTTACATGTAATCATTTTTAACAGCGAAATATAAGGGACGGCAACTAAAACACAGAAAGGAAGTATTGGAATTGTGGAAAATGGTGAATGATTTGGTGGATAGCTCCACTGATCCTTCCAAGGCAGTGTGTGAGGTGGTCACCCTGTGCAGTACTATCACTACTGTGGTTATCATCCCAAGTGCCCCTGTGGCTCCTATGGAAACAGACAAGTACTCTCGATTAGGATATTGCCCCACATGGCTGTGTCAGGATACACAAATCCCATGTATGCCCCCTTGCCCACTAAAGCACCCCCAGCACCCACATTGGCACACTATCAGAATCTTCCTAACCCCACAGTGTCAGTAGCTGGGAGGGGTAAACTTCCAGAGGGATTTGAAGCAAAACCACAAAAGGAGCAAGTAGATGCATTAAGGAACGTGGAGGGCAAGTTGTCACAGCTAAAGTTATAATGATGGGATGTACAGCGGTTGCCTATAGGGGTGGACAAATGCAGGGTAGGCGATGTTTTGTTCTGGATAGATAGTACAGCTGTAAAAGATGTGCACACAGAGAAGGATTGTGAAGATAGAAGGAGACGGGAGGTGGACGTGGATTATGCAGCGGCCAGGACAAAGGGAGAATACAATTATACAGATGAAGGAGAAGAGGAGTATGATACGGTAGATGAATTGAAAGGAGCAGAACAGCCACCTGCAATAGCCCCACAAATAGAATCTTTGACGGGAGCTAGGTAATAAGTTTGAATGACAATTTGGCCAATAGGTTGACAGTGGGGAGGAAGAAAGTTGGGAAGACGGTGGGAGCACAGTTCCCATTGTTACACAAGGGCCCAGGGAGAGCACAGTACATGCAGTGGGCACATATGGATAAGAATAATATCATAAAAAGACTTCTGTCTGTCACAGTTGTGGCGGGTAAGTGGATATACATGTTTGAAAAGCACAACGCTGGAACAACATTGGCTGTAGGGGAATTGAAAAACTTGTTTGGGTCCATACAGGGGGATCAGGCTGATGACATATGGGTTAAAGCTGGGTATCCGGGTGTGAAGTTATGGGGGTGACAGTCATGATGGAGTGCATTTTAACAGCATAAGGCCCCAAGTATGGGGGGTGTTACAGAGGGCATTTCCAGATAACCTGATCTTCAGTCAATTATGCAACGAACAATCTGCGATGATGAGGATCCTACCCAATACATATTACACATACAGGAGATGTGGCGGGCAGAAACAGTGGATTCATGGGATCGAGCTATTGTATTTTTAAATTTTGTGGTCAAAAGAAGTCTCCCGAATGTAGTGCAGAAGGCACACGACAAGATAGGTGGGTGGAAATTCGGTCTATTATTATTCACCAATGTAAACGGTTGAAAGGAAAACAGAAGGAAATGGTGCAGTGAGCGCAAGCAGAGGAAGCAAAACTAGTTCAAAAGAAGTTAGCGAAAGGTGCACTAGAGGGGGCTGTGACAGCAGAACAGGCGTAAGGGTCAAAAAACAATAGGGCAATCCAGGCGGACATGCACATAGTTAAGGAGGAGAACAAAGGTGGAAAGGTGGGTGCCAACCTCGATATCAAGGAGGGTTTCCGGGGGGGGTTTGAAGAGGGAGAGGGGGATTTTCGGGTGCCCGGGGAGATCAATGAGGTTTTGGAGGAATGGGACTGTAAGGAGGAGGCGGAGCAGGCCAGTGTTGGACATGTGGATGCATGGGCCATTTTTTCAAGTTAGTGCAGGAGTAGACAGCAGTATTTTCTTTGCTAAGGTCTAGTTGGGACCGGCACTAGGGCCGCCCCCATCTAGTATTACAGAGCAAGCTGTGTGGGGCTTAAAGCACCCACGTATGACTAGCGAATTGCGCTGATTGGTCTTGATTGTGGACACCTGTATAAGGGGGTGTGGAATTCCCATGAGTTGGCGTTGTAGATCAATGAATAGATGAGGATTCCTGTTGATTGTTTTAGCTCGGTGAATAGATGGCGTAATCCCGCAGGAGGTAGCTAGAGTCTCTCTCAGATTACGGAAGATAGTTGGCTGGTTAAGTTCCCCCAGTGAGGGAGCATATCACATGCAAGGCGACGCAGCATGTGCAGTCCAATTGTAATAACGAAGTGATTAATTAATACTCCACTCCAAGCGTGGTGGGAAGACAGCTGTGGGATTGTGGGAAATAACATTGTCAAAGATAGCACGCATTTTCTTTCTTGTTATAATTGTACGTACCGGTAACCCATTGTAGTAGTTGGTGATGTCACCCGTAGGGCTTGCATAGGATATTGCGGTCTTTTTCAAGCTTGATCGGGGCAGAGAAACATGGTAAAGGAGGAGTGAAGGGGAAGAGGCGGCCGCGCATGGAGAATGCTGGCACATCCTCGATCACAGGGGCCGCACTTAGAGGTGGTACGACCAGTGGGAGGGGGAAGAGAAGGGCATATACTGCACAGGCGGTGGAGTGAAGGGGAAGGAGGAGGAGTTAGAAGTAAGTTGCAGTTGCGCTGAGTAGCGGCGGCACAGGAAAGGGGGCCCTAGCTCAGAAAGAAAGAGTATAAAGGAAGGTGATAGTGTTGTAAGGATCAAGAGGGCAGTGGCGCTCAGCACGAAAGTACTGTGATAAAAACTTTTCCTTGCAGCAGAAAGTCGAAAGTCCCCAATATATGGGGCCAGGTAATGGTGGTATTGAAAAAGTGAACATTTCAAAATGTCTATGTATTATGGGGCAGGGGCGGTATACAGAACCAGAACATTAACCACAACACTCCAGCATATCTGCACAACACTAACACCGCACAGAGATAAAATAGTAAAGTATAGTGTTGAATGGACTCAAGGGATGAATAACAGGATCAGGATACTATGGCCGCCCAACGGCAGCTTTGACATGTCCACTCAACATTCATTGCTAGCATATTTACATAACACATATAAGGGGAAAAATTTAGCGAGCCACCTAGAACTTTTCGATCTTTGGAAGATGTTTCAAGGATTTGTACCAGGTGTACCAGGGATGTTCAGCATGCAGGGGGTAAAGGAGGAGAAAGTGAGTGAGGAGGCCGGGAACAGCGCACCCCAAGCTCCTCCGAGCGCTGAAGAGAGTGAGGAAGAGGCAGAAGGATCATACCCAGTTGCAGAGATAAAAAAGGAGAGTGAGGCAGAGATACCCATAACTAAAGAAGTAAAGAAAGAAACAGAAGGGCTGTATCCAATAAGAGAAATGAGAGAAGCGACACGACCGCTGTTAACAGCCGCTGAGGGATACTCAAACCCTACATACAGCCCACTGCCATACACGCCAGCAGACAACTACTAAAAGTGGGTGGGTGCGGGAGTGCTACAGACACAAAATCGGCACAGGTAAGCTCCAGGAGCATAAAAAAGGCACAGATAGATTTGTCAAGTATAGGGCCAGACGAATGGATCGCAGCACAGGTGTTACTGATACTTCGAGGGATGTTAACAGGAGAAGAGGAAGAAGCGGTAAAGAGGGTAGGTAAGGAAGAGACAGAACACACACACAGAGGGTGCAAGGTAAGTACAAGGGAAGAGGGAACCATGACAAGGGAAGAAGAGGTAGTGTTGGAGGCGAAATTAGCAGAGCTGAGGGAAGCGTGGAGCGTGTTGATTAGACAGCTCGAGCAGGAAGAACGGGAGAGAAAAGTGAAGAGGAAGGAAGGTAAAGAGGATCGAGGGGGATTGAACCAGCAAGAGGAAGAAAGAAGGAAACGGGAAGAGGACCGCATAAGGGGGATTGTAGAAAGAGTAGCATGCATGGAGCAACGGGAGATCAGGAGGAAAGAAGAGGAACGAGAAGAGAACAACAGGGAGATGACGCTATGGAAGAGGAAGATTATAGCAGAAGCACATGGAAGTACGAGGAAGGGAGACTAATAGAGAGTATATTGGCAAAGGAGGGAGGGATATGGAATGACAAGGATAGAGACACAAAGGTATTAGAACAGGTAAGTGATGCGATAATGAGTGAACTTTGCACGGCAAGAACAGAGTTAGAGGAAGAAGGAAACAAACAAAGTAATACAGGGCTAAGAGGAACTAGCCAAGCACATGGGGCTAAGACACATGCGTGTGACAATAAGGAGATAACGATGAAACACATCCAAGGAGATGCAGAGAAGACAGGTGAGTACACAGACATAGACTTAGAAACAGTAACAGTGGGGGGAAAATTGACATTCTCAGACGGGTTTTGCAGTGAGGAGGAAGAGGGATCATGCAGGGGATGGAGTGATGGTAGTGGGGAGGGGCTAAGTAAATTATACATAACATACACAGACTGCGGGTCATCATGGGAGTGTAAGACACAAGAAGAAGGAAGGACAGGAAGGGAGGGCAAAAGACAACAAAGAGAAGGAACACAACGACCACTGACACCACCAGCACAACACACACCCTATGTTAATAGGCTTATAGACCTCCTGGAATGCAGAATGGGAGGATCAGCCACCCCACACAACAAGGATCAGATGGGTCAACGAAAAGGACATAAGGGCATTGGAGATACTCAGCTCACACAACACCTTACTGACTTTCTTGAAGAATTTTCTGACATGAAAGAGGAGAGCAAGTGCACGCACACATCACCACACAGACGCACGCCAGGGGAGATAAGAGAATACACACAAATGCCATTACTAGAAAAGGGGGGGCAAGGCCACAATATGTTCAATGGAAACATGCAGACAAAGAAAACATTAAATGTGGATTGCCATCCATGAGCGGAGGGGCTGGAAAATGGATATATGAAATGGAAAAGCAAATGGCAGGACAAAAGCTAGCAGTGGGTGATCTAAAAGGGTTGTTAATTTCCATACTGGGTGATGCAGCAGATGACATTTGGAAGAGGGTGGGATTCCCAGGGGTGACAATCAGTGACATGTCACCTGAAGGGGCGCCATTTGCAAATTGTAGACACGCACTAATGCAGGCACTGAGGGTGCAATACCCAGACACTTCAGACATAGGGTCAATAACGTCACGCAAAATGCGTGAGAATGAAGACCCTGTTGATTACATCTAGGATTACATCCAGGAAATTCAGGAGAAGTGGTGCCTGGAAACGGGGGAACCATGGGACAAACACTAGCAATATTTTACCACATACTGATACAGGGACTCCCAGAACCAGTACAAAGGCAGTTAAAAAAAGTTGGTAGGAATGGAAACAAAAGCATAGCCAGAGATACAGCTAACAATAGTACACCATTGTAGGCTCTGGCAAGAAAAGATGAAACAGAAAGAGGAAGACAGGAAGGCAGAGGAGGCGAAACTGGTCCAGAAGAAGTGGTCCAAATATCCCATGGAAGGTGTGCTAATAACAAGCCCCACCCAGGTGACAGCAGTGCCAGAAACACAACTACCTGCCACTATACAACAACTGCAATAACTAGCAGCACCACCACAGCAAGCACAGATTACAACACAGCAACTACCACCACCACCTCCATACACAGCCCAACACCACACATACGCTCCTCCGGTGGGAGGTGGATACACGCAAACGGGAAACGGCTGCACAAACAACTACAGGGGGAGGGGTGGGTTAGCAAGAGGGAGGGGATTTGGACCAGCAGTACCACAGCAAGGGGTAGGGTTCCGAGGGTACAACCAATATGGACTTCAGGGGTACTTAGATAGCACTGGAGGATACCCATGGCAAGCCCGAGAGCCACCAACGTGCTGGATATGTGGACTAGTAGGACATGTATCACGCACATGCAGGGCAAGACCGACACAAGCAGGATGGGGAGAGCAAGGGCAACAGGGTTACAATGGGGGTCAACAATACTATCAACAACAACAGCCACAACAGGTAACAGAAACACAAACAAGTGCCACCTCAGCCGCTACAGCAAACATACACAACGCCCCCTGCACCACAAGTGCAGCACCAACCAGCACAGCAACAAGCATAACAGGAAATGGCAACGGCACAACAACAACACGTCCAGACAGTACAACAGCTCACACAAATACAGCACAGTAAACAAATACCTGCAGACCCACCAATACAACAGACGCAACTGGGAAAGGTGATGATATTGGGTCACAACCCATACACAGGGAATTGACAATCACTATACCCCCAATAGGACAGCCCACAGACATCCTTGTTGTGTCACATCCTATCGGTAACACCTAACCCTGCGGAGGAACCACGCATAAAGGTGGTGATATGTGACAAAACATTCTCTTTCTTAGTTGACACAGGGGTCCTGTATTAGGGAAGGGAAGTTCAACTTGTCAGGTGAGGCCATGCACACTCAAGGATTCTCTGGGGCTCGAGGGCTGGTTCCTTTTACTGATAACATCTCCCTATCTGTTGGAGATCACAATCTATCTCTACCATTGTTGTATTCAAAACGATCACCAGTAAATATACTTGGGAGAGACATTATGAGCAGACTGAACATGACTATATCCTTCACTGACAAGGGAATAGTGTGCTCCACACCAGGCATACACATGCTCACCGCACGACACATACTCCAGGCTTACTGTGGCAAAACAGTAGCAAGGGCAGAACCAGTGGATGGAGACCTCTTCAAATATGGGACAGACATTGCAATAACATGGCTACCAGGAATTGAGGGCAAGGTTTGGAGGAGACAAACGGCATACCTTTTCAGGCCAGAAATGCCCACTAGTGATGAGGAAGGGGCAATAATATCAGTGGACATCGAGAGTATTGAGGCAACTACGGACTACATTGCAGTGTACGCCCAGGATGGGGAAGGGAAAGCCTGGAGATCAGTGATAGCCTTAGCAGAAGGATGCAGGCTGATGCAGGTATCAGATGAACAGCTGTTCTCAGATGATGCAGGAGATGGTGAGATGGTGTTCCAGATGAGCGTCTACATTTGGTTGAGAGTGACATACAAGGAAGTCGCACAAAAAATGGCAATGGCACTAGAAGCACACACCCCTACCCAAGTACCATTCTATGAGGAAGACTTAGCAGCTGTACCCGCCTCACTATGGACTACTAGTCCCTATGACGTGGTTTGCATAAAAAACATTGGAGGAGTACAAATAAAGCTAAAGAAGGGTGCAATGCTGCCCAGGGTGAAACAGTACCCACTATCTAAGGAAGCTGATGAGGGGATCTACGAGACAATAACTGCCCTAATAGATAGAAGAATATTGGTACCATCAAAGTCACCGTGCAACACTGCGGTGTATCCTGTGCATAAACCAAACGGAGGGTCTTGGCGTTTCATACAAGATTTGAAGCCTCTTAATCATATTGTGGAGGCAGAGTACCCGATAGCAGCTAACCCAGCCACCATACTGTGCAGAATACCAGCAGAGGCATCACGATTCACTGTGATCGACCTCAAAAAGGCATTTTTCTCAATACCACTACACCCTGATTCACAAGATTCACATACTGCAACACAAAGTGGAAACACACTAGACTACCCCAGGGGTACTGTGAGTACCCATCCATCTTTAATAGAGTAATACAAATGGACCTAGGAAACATAGAGATGGAAAGCATGGTGCTGCAGTATGTAGATTATATCATCTGCAACACCACTGAGGAGAAGTGCAGGAGGGATCTGTAATCTGTAAAGATGCTCTGCTGGCTGAGAAAGGATACAAGATGGACAAGGGGAAACTGCAGTACTGTCAAGAACAAGTACTTCATATCGGGCAGATCATGTCACAAAAAGTAAGGAACATTGCACCACAAAGGGCACAAGAAATAAAGAATACACCACAGTTGCAGACAGTAAGAGAACTGCAGCAATTCCTTGGCCTACGCAACTACTGCAGAGCATGGGTATTTGATTACAGCTAATATTACAGCTATAGAGGCCCTCAGAGAGGCACAGAGGGGGCAAGGCAGTTAGGATGGACAAGAGAAATGACAGATGCATTCAATGAACTAAAACATGCCATTTCAACTGCACCAGTACTAGCTACCCCTAATTATGAAGAAGAATTCTACATATTCTCACATTGTGATAGTGCAGTAATGAAAGCAGTACTAACCCAAAAGACAAGCCTGGGACACAAACCAGTGGCACTTTACAGTGACCATTTGGATCCTGTAATGATGGGACACTGCCCATGCAAACAAAGCCTAGCTGCAGCAGCTTTTGCAGTAGAGAAATCCTCCTCAATCACCACAGGGTGCTCCACTACATTGTATGTGGAACACCCACTCTTTGCAATCTTAAACAAGCCAAAATCCACACTGACTACCCAAAGAGCAACAGGGTACGAGATTATCCTATCTAGACCTGAGCTAAAAATAATAAGGTGCAGTAATGTCAATCCAGCATAATTGATAGCAGAGTGGAAAATGGGGAGTATGCACATGACTCTGCACATGCGATTGAATTTTACTCATGTACCAGAAAAGTGGAAGAGAATGCCCTGGAGGGGGGAGAGATAATGTACATTGATGGGTCATCAACAATTGATCAAAGTGATGGGATAAGAAGGACAGGAGCAGCAGTAGTGTGATTGAGGGAAGACTGGACTTACGTTCCAGTAAAATGTGTCAAATTACCCCAGCACTATTCAGCGCAAGGAGCAGAACTAGTAGCACTTATTTTGGCTTTAGAAGAAAGCAATGACAAACAAGTAACTATATACTCTGACAGTGCATATCTCACGTCAACAGTACATTCAGGATTAATAAAGTGGCAAAGAAGAGGATTCAGAAGGGAAGATGGTACTCCGGTACAACATGCTCTCCTACTGGGTGAACTAATTGAAGTTATTAATTACCCAGCAGAGGTAGCACTGGTGAAGTGTCAGGCACACACTAATGGTGACGATCCACTATCAAGAGGTAACGAAACAGCAGACACACATGCAAAATATGCTGCATACTTTGGCGAGACATGGAACCTCCCAGAAAATCAAAAAGATAAGGGTGGGGTAAGACAGATGTTAATGAAGGATGGTTACACACACATCCCAGAGACACAGATTATGGAGCTGCAGGCAGCAGCACCAATTGCGGAAAAGGAACTGTGGGTCAAGAGAGGATGCACCATGTCCCCCACAGATGCACTATAGAGACAGAACAATACAGGGAAAGTTGTGATGCCCCTGGCCCTACTGAAAACAGCTCTGACCCAACTGCACAATCCAACACACACAGGGAAAGAAGTCATTGCAGCACGAATAAAAGAATCATGGTTCTGCCCCGAGCTAAACTCACACGTTGCAAATTTCATTAGCAACTGCCTCACATGTCAACAATACATAGCCAGTCACACGCTGCAAGTGATCAAAGGTACAATACCCCGGCTGGAAGGACCCTTTTTGCACCTACACATTGTTTATGTTGACTTGATCAACGTATGTAAAGTGTACAGATACATGATTGTTGTGGTGTGCCCATTTTCAAGGTGGATCGAGGCCGGTCCGTGCTCTAATGCAGATGCATTCAGAGCAGCCAAGTTCTTGGTAAGGGAGGTGTTCCCGAGGTGGGGAGTATGCAAAGTACTGAGGTCAGACAATGGCCCTCACTTTGCCGTTGAATTGTTTCAGCATGTAACTGCCCTTCTAGGAATTAAGCACAAGTTTGCCTGTGCATATCACCCACAAGCCAATGGCGTCTGTGAACGCCTCAATGGTCTCCTAAAAGAAGAAATAGCAAAGATTCAGCAAACAACCAAAAAGAGTCGGCTGTACTGCCTCCCCTTAGCCTTGTTTGAGTTGGGAAATAGAAAATGGTCGGACCACCACCTCACACTCCATGAGGTGGTGACCGGATGTCAGATGCACCTCCCACTCACACCACCATCAAGGGCAATGACTTATTGTAACAATGCTAGTACTGTTTTTGGTGAAGAAATGCATGAGTATGTCTCTTCCTTGGTTACTAGTGCCGCTTTTATCTCTCAACAGATCCAACGGACACAGGGCGGATCGAAGAACAACCAACAGGGAGAAGCAACAAATGAAGAACAGGAACTGACCGCACAGTGGACAGTGAAAGAAGGAGATGAAGTTCTCCTAAAGAACTATCGCACAAAGTGGAACGCCCCTAGATTCACAGGGCCCCATATAGTGCAAAAAGTAGCCCCTAGAGCTGTTAAGTTGCATGACAAGGACATGTGGAAACACATTCATGACATCAAGCCCAACAAAGCACAGACCTGCCCTTAACTCAGCGAAGGGGCCAACGCTTCAGCAACGACAAGTGACAACAACGACACAACGCAAGAGCCAAATACCCCTTAAGACACAAACGATCAACCACCCATAGCCCACCCCATGATGCCCAAGATCCCAGACAAAATAAATAAGTTTAACTAAAATGAACACTCCCCAGCCACCAGTTGATGAAGAACATTGTTAAAGGAATCTGCAATGTACACCACACTGTGTAAACACTGCATACTCTTTTCTCTTTTGTCTTGCACATGCAGGTATTGCACATTGTTATTGTATATATTAGTGGATAAAAAAGAATACACGCCACTCCCCAGTGGCAAATGCTGCCCATGGACGATATATCAGAATCTCTGTCACACCACTATTATGAAAAAGGGAAAAATACTTAAAACCACAGAGGATACGCATTTATTATAACGTGTTTCTCCTGCTAATTGTATGTTTGTTCCACACCTCCATGCAGCACTACCTGCCTTAAGAGATAGGACGGTAAGGAAAGCATGGGAAGAGCTTTTTGCCTGTGCATTGAACGATCACTTGATACACAGCGCTTGAATAATAATTACTAACAGTAATAACGCTCATTTTGAGAGATTTTCAGGTGGGCACCTATATCATCTAAAGTAAGATAGCTGCAGGACCTCAGCAAAGGTAAGAGGAAAATGCCAGTGGTAATAGCAACTGTAATAAAGATGATAGGGATATTTTTCACCACTGGTCTGATTACTGCCATTGTCTGGAAGCCCTACTATACTTTTTATGTGCTGGCATCTCCCACTACTAACATTTCCCCTACCATGGCTGCAATTAGCACTGTGTCAGGTGGTACCAGTAGCACGGGGTCCAAAATAAGGAGAGATAAATGTAGTGTTTCTATTGATGTACATGGGGTGGACACATATCACACAGAATCCACATACATCTCAAACAACTTGTCGTACAAGCACATGTCCAAAATTGGTAAGGACACGACAAAGGACAACTGTTATGTGTGCTCGTTGATCTCATATGCCATGAGCGCCTCAAGAACATTTGTGGCAACTGAAATACCTGCAACAACTGCAGAATGCCTGTTATATTTAGCGTTGTTTCAAACACACGGGTGATTCCAAGGCAAACTGGCAACACTAAGATGGAAATCAAGGACCGCATACCCCTACGAAGACAATTTCATCATGACACTACCGATGTATGACAATTCCTGGCGGCTGACTGAAGGACTTCAATACATAACCGACGGACCCGACAAGAGAGTAGCAAAAGAAGTGACATTGAACTACCTGCCATGCAAATGGAGCGCAAGAGAGATTGGAGGTGAACGAGGGTGCTCATTACTCATATATGGCAAAGTATACACGAAGAACGGATGGGTGGATGGAGTTGTGGGAGGTAAACCCTTGCAGTTGACAAAATCATCAGTGGTGACAGTGCAAGAAGAAAAATGACAAATGCTACAAGGAATGGACAAAGAGTGCAGCATTGGTAACACGGTTAGATAAAGAAGAAGAACCCATAACAATAATTCCCCTTACAGCATCCACACTGTGTTACCAGCATGATGGAGAAATTGATGTTGGAACAAATGAAGGATACAAGAGAACGATCAAGCTTCCTGAGGGGGATGCAGGAACAGAAGTACTGATGGACCACTATTGGGCCTGCGGAGCCAAGGCATACAACAGCTTTTCACCATTTTGGAATGGAGTGTGCACTATAGTACACATCAACGTGCCATCACTAGTAGTACCGCAAAAGCACGTCAACATAGAGAACTTTCCCAAGATGGATGAAGGGAACAAAAGGAAGAACAGATCCCTGGAGGTAATAGGAAGCAAAGCACAGAGCAACACTGCACACTTATCCAGAGTAAAAAGACAAGGAGAACCACTGACAGGAAATTTCCTGTGGAGTGAGTCAGAAACATCCTTGTGTGACTACCCACCAGCACACAGGCTATTTAGCAGAGCGGCAATGTTCTTTTCCTCCATCATACATCCAGGTGTGCAAGCATATGCAAATGCAAAATGGCTACAAATAACAAGATGAGAGCTGATGATGATGATTAACGATTATGATAGCGATAAAGGAAGAATGAAGAGCGATCAGAATGGTGGCACAGCAGAACAGATATGTGCTGGACCTTCTGACAGCAATGGAAGGAGGTGTTTGTGCAATTGGAAGTTCATGCTGCACGTTCATTCCTGAAAACGATGAGGACAACAGTACGTTATCTGAAGCGGTCTCACAGCTGGCCAAGATGCACGCCAAGATGGAAGAAGAAGCAAAGGGAGTGAAAAAGGACAGAAGTTTGTTTTCATACATCTGGTCCTGGATGCCATCATGGCTCTCAGATGGCCTCAAGGTTGTGGCAGGATGCGTGATTCTGGGAATGGCTTCTCTGATGGGGATAAAGCTATGGAAGGCAAGATCAAAGCGTACTGCTGAGGAAATGATTGGCATGCACGTCCTAATGCCAGCTGAAGACGATCAACACACAGATGTCACCATGAAGGAACATGAACGGCTGCACCAGCAGATAATAGAAGCAGACTTGTACACGCCATCCATTAAAATTGAGAATCCAAGGAACCAGAAAAGCTATGTTGGAAAATGGGTTTATTGCAAGGCTGTTGGTGGATGTGCAGGGGGGACTGAAGAGGGGAAAATGGGATGATCCCTTCCCCCGATTCTCGTCCAGACCATGGCCTATGACATCACGACTTAAGCACCCACTGTGGGAGGAGTTCGACCAGCTTACAGCCACCCTGGACGTCAAGATCCATCGTGGCCACGCTCCCACACCCAGGCCAGCTGCGCATCATCCCAGCCTTGGGCTGGGACCTTGGGTGGAGCTGACACCGACAATATGGATCAACTCAATTAGACATCACCCACCAACATCGCCATCGCTAGAGATGCCATGACGACATAGCCAGCAAACACGAACACACGTTCCACCAAGCAGACACACACCAACCCACATGAAGAACATACTCAGTGCTATGACGTAGAGGACTACTCACACTCACATATGCATCGTTGTTATTTTTCACATAGGCCAACTACAGCACCGCAGAAATGCAAGACGCCAGAAGAGCTTGTGTACATGCTTGCAGATGCTTCCTCTCTACTAAAACTATGAAGATGTATCCCTGTACATGGACTAATGCATAAGAACCCATGTCGCCCCTCACAACCCATGTATTAGGGACTGTATACCGCCACCCATGAGCTAGGCCAAGATAGGCTGCAAATCAGAGTCCCCAGGCCGGAGCAGCGCAGACAAAGCTGCAAGATGCAGATCATGCAGAACGAACCCTTACGAGAGATTCCCAGCCAAGGCCACGAAGTTGCAACTTACACGCCACGCTTCCCATGCCAAGGTTACACCTGCCACTGTAAAATGCTCCTCAGAGCTGAAATACAAATCAAATACCCGTAATTCTGCTCCAGCCATGGTCTCACAACACGTGATCAGGCCGACCTGATACAATGTCAAGCCCCAAGGACCAGAGAAGCTCTGGGGTCTCACGTCTGGGACACAGACTGCAACAATGAAGTGACAAGTTGGACACCGACAGCGATGGGAAACGGACACCCGACAGCCAATAGTCAGACCTGTCCATTGTCTGCACTGACACATAGTCATACATTGTTGCCAGCACCAGGTACACCGCGAGCTGGGAACAGTGATGGTCCCAGGCTTGGGGGCTCATGGGTGAACTAATCAAATTATGAGGGGCTAACCACCGATGCCACTATAGTTTAGCCAATCACTCATTTTTCCCCTTGTAAAAATTCTCATGTAGCAACTATTAGGGACGATCCAAGCGTACCACCTTACCCTTTCTCTTCCGATAACCTTTTTCTCTATATGGGTCCATACTGACCCTACCGGGGCTAGTTTTCCCAGGTGACGCACATAACCGGGTCATCTGGCTAGAAAAAGGGCCTGCGAGCCCACCACGAATGAGATGTTTCCTGGGTACCTGTGATCCGAGAACCTGTCCCTGTCTGTTTTATGCAATAAACAGCAGTTGTCCCCTTTGGAGGACTACAGGACCATCGCGGAACTGCGAGATGAACGGACAGTGCAATCCAGAGATTGGCCATCGGGAGCCGACTTCAGAAGTATCCTGCCCGCGGTTGACGAGTGTCCAGACATGGTCCAGATGAGGGAAGGCATCGAGCTGATTGGGGGGGGTGCCCGCAGTTGTGTGGCACTGGCAGGCGAGAGCCCGATATGAGTATGGCACACACAACCAGCAGTGTAATGTTGTGCGGGTGGAGGGAGGCATTGGAACTAGGGTGGCGCGTGGTTTTCGCAGTGTGTTAAGAAAAGATGTTGGTCATTGAGCGGCGATTGAACAGGATCTTCGCCCGGCATGGGGGGAATTTTCCTGGTGTACTCATCCTGCCCTATTGTAAGGAAGAGGTGACCTGTGACTTCAGGAGGGATAAAAGTTAATACTTTAAGCAGGGACTTCTCCACCCAACTGGAGGAGGCTGCTGATATAGCCAAACCAGAAATTTTTCCGGGCTTTAGACAAATGGTTGAAGAGAGAGTCAACCTAGCTGATGCCTGTGAGACTCTGGAGCAAAAGCAAAAATTGAAACAAGTTTTCTTAGATTTTCAGGATCTCTTTGCAGTGGACTCATATGACTGTGGTCGCACCGAAATCCATACAACAACAATTCCCATGGAACCTGGCATGACTCCAGTGTTTGTGAAGCAATACCGCTTGCTTCTTGCATCCATGGAGTCCCTCACAGAAATAATTAAAAACCTTGAGTCCCGTGGGATAATGCGTCCAGTCCACAGCACCTTCAATAATCCGGTGCTGGGGATTTTGAAACAAACAGCCAGTGGAGACTCTGTGCTGACCTAAGGGAGCTGAACAAGCAGGTCCACACTTTCTGATTGCCTCTTCCCTACATTCACCAAGGGCTGGCCCAGATCCAGGGGTCAAAGGTATACACTGCCATTGACCTAACCAAAGGGCACTGGACCGTACCTGTCAGTAGGGAGGACCAATACAAGCTGTCCTTTACCTTCAGGGGGGCAGCAGTACACTTGGACCCAGACTCCCTTTGGATACATCATCTCCGGCAATGAATTTAATATCTTCTTGCATAAGGCCATGCCCGACTTGGCTGAAAGGGGTATGATGATATGATATGACCTGGCCTATGTAGCCTGATATCCTAATCAAAAGCTCAACTGTGGGGGAACACATAGCAGAGATCTGTAATGTTCTGACACAGTTGAGGGATGCCGGAGCAAAACTATCTATCCAAAAGGCACCGTGGTGCAGGACCCATGTCAATTTATTGGGGCATGCGATAACTTCTGAGAGTCTCTGTCCCCAGGAAAAAGAAGTAGAAGCATTCCTGAAACTAAAAGACCCCACAACTCTGTGTGAGCAAAGGAGCCTCCTTGGACTGATTAATTACAGTAGAAAGTTCATTGAGGATTACGCAGAGATCACAAGACCCCTGATCCATCTGTTGAAGGGGGGGTCAAGTGGGAGTGGGGTCCACAACAAGCCGAGGCAGTAAGGCAACTCAAAAGAAGCCTCTCACAAGTGTCTTGATTAGCTTACCATGTCAAAAACAAGGAGTTCTTCTTGGAGACAGGGTTCTCAAATACATGCTTGACTGCAGTATTATACCAAAAGCATGACAAGGTCAATAAAGTCATATCCTGTGCGTGTAAGACTTTATCCTTCTGTGGAGTAAAAATTCAACGATTCTGAGAAGTCACTCCTGGCAGCGGTGTGGGCATTGAAGAATTACTGCCCATTCATCCAGGGGGAACACATCATAGTGGATACTCCATACCAGCCTCTGCAATATCTTCAAAGTGACAGGATCCGGGTGGGAAATGTGAGAAGTTCCCGAATTACTTCCTGGATTCTGTCCAGGCAAGGCTTTCCTGTGGAGATCAGATATGCCCAAAACAAGAAGAGTCCCTTCGCACAAAGTCTGGCTGACTTGCATGATTGTGTCAGAGAAAACTGTCTCAATGACGAAAGTCTTAAAATCAAGGACAACATGGAGCCGTGCCTCAATTCCCCACACAAAGTCTCTGAAGAAGACAAGTGTGAGGGAATGCCCACTGTCTATGTGGATGGGTGCTCCTACCATGTTGACAAAAACAGGGAAAAGGAACTAGTGGCCAGCGTGGGGAATGCCTGAGTGAATGATGCCCCAGAGCCCTCCGCTGGGTACAAAATCGGTCCCCGCAGTAGTCAAGTGACAGAGCTGATGGCTGTGCATCAAGCCATCCTCATTGCTGTCCAACACCAACTCCACGAACTGGTCATAATCACTCATTCAAATGATGTCTGGAAAGGGATTGTAGAGTAACTGGTTAATTGGAGAACCAGAAGCATGCTACGTGCTAACAATAAACCACTAAAACATGGAAAATAAATACAGAATATTGATGATCTGGTCACCTGTAGTGGGATGACCATCTACAGGAAAAAGATCAAGGGTCATTCTAAAGTAGAGGGACAGACAAAACTGGAAATGACCTAGCTGATCAGCTGGCCAAAACCGTAGCCATCCAAGGGGATCTACTTGAGATCGAGTCCCTCTTGGAGGAAATCCAGGTCACTGCTATCACTAGGTCCAGTACAAATGCTCACAATGAACTCTCAACTGCCCAGTGGAGTAAGGAGACCCCAGATGCTGATTTGATAACAGCTCAAAAAGGAGATCCAATAATTGGTAAGATTTATCAACACATTGAGGACCCTAAGAACTTTCCCCTGATAGATACCAATTGCATTGGGAAAGAGGACCTCAGGGTGTTGATGAAATGTCCAAAAATGTTCAGAATCCAAGACGGTTTGTTGGTGAGGAGATCCATATCTGGCCATGACCAGTGGGTGGTCCCTACCTCATTCCGAAGCCTGATGCTAAGTCACGCCCATGATGCGGCCACAGACGGTCATCGGGGGTTTCATATGACATTAGAAATCTTGCTAGAGGTTGCATACTGGCCACACATGGGGCAGGACCTCGACCAATACTTGATGGGATGTCTTGTGTGTGCACAATTTCAGCCAACATCACTCACACGCCGTGCTCCCCTCCAAAAGAGGGGGGTGACACTGCCTTTGTCAGATGTGCAAGTCGATTTCATTAGGTCTGTGATTCGCTCCTCTGGGGGAACAAGTACATGTTAACCGTAACATGGTTGTTTACTAAATGGGTGGAATGTCTCCCTGCCCCAAATTGCAAGGTAGAAACAGCAGCTGCCCTGATGATCAATCACATCTTCTCGCATTTTGGGCTACCCCAAAGGATAGAGTCAGACCGAGGTAGTCACTTCACCAGCGAAGTGATGACTAAGATGTCGGAGATACTTGGGGTAAAAAGGAAACTACACATTGCATACCGCGGTCATTGAGTGGTCTAGTTGAGAGGTATCACAAAACTATTGTGAGCATATTAAAACAGTTTGTGGCAGATTCTGCGCCAAGTTGGGATCTTAGATTACCCCTTGTCCTGATGGCCATCAGATTTACCCCTTCTTCTGCAACAAAAATGTCTCCATTTGATCTGACGACTGGACAAAGGATGGTGCTACCCCAGCATCTGCTCTATAGAACCCAAGAGCAGACCTTGATAAATGCCTCCACAACTCATGAGTATGTTGAGAATCTGAGAAAACACCTTCAACATGCTTTTGCGTATGCTCAACAGAATCTAGAAAGATCTGCAGACAGTATGAAGACCCACTATGACCTTAAGACAACTAAAAAGGAATATCAAGTAGGAGACCGGGTCTACTTGTACAATTTCCAAAGGAACCAAGCCAAAGAGCGCAAATTCCTCCCAAGTTGGCGGGGTCCTTTTGAAATTGTGGACAGAATCTCACCAGTCGCCTACAGAATCTGCATCCCTAAGGGCAATTTGAAAGAAGGAGAAGACAAGTGGGTCCACATAAACCAGCTAAAGAGTTGCCATCCCAGGCATACTTTGCAGCAAATAGAAGAGCCTACTGGACACACAGAGGTGGAAATTCCGGAGATATAAAAAGAATTATTAAATGTTCATTGAGTACGTGCAAGGAAAGTGTTAAGACTATCATGGAATATAGGCGGGGAATGTTGTAAACTGTTTTTAAATGCATGCATCGGCCCCAGTACCTCCCTCTGGGAACAGTAATGGGGAAACTTCCATAACCGTGCAATGTTCTGTTTTTTAGTACTGGAACTAGAGCCACCTAATCACCAAAGAGGACCTCCTTGGGGACCGGGAGGAAAAAACCCAAGAGTTTTGGAGTGTCGCTCTACAGTTCCAACCAGAACCAGCAAGGACAGTGTGTTGCATCCATCGCTGACAGGATAAGCAACTGGACTTCTTCACATGGACCGAAGGAAAAAAATCCCATCTGCCCGACTCCGCCTTGACTACACGTCACGCGTTAAATCAGGGGGGATGTGTGGGATATTTCAACCTATGCCAATGCACCCTACTACATCCCTTTGCAATGGGGGAAAGAAACTGCCAATAATGGAGGCACTAACCCCTCTGTGCGCAAAATCTGCAAAACTGCACATGGTTCATAAATCACAAGAAGGCTGAACCACCTTACCACACACAGGCAAAGTTGATGTCAAAACAAGAACTCCCTGCAGGAGAATGCCAGTGGGTGCTGTTACCTGTCACGTGGATCAAGGCTACAAAATTGGGCTAAAATATGAAAATACGTTTAAACACAGCTTCCCAATCAATGGCAACTTTCAAAGTGCTGTTTTGGCGCTAAATGTAGTCATTTTCCCAGTTAATTATTGAAAGGAAAAGTGTGCTGAAATCATAGATTCTCCAGGCAGTCAGAGGAATCCAGGCCTCACTGACTGACATATGCATAAGAAAATTGGATGTCAAACCCAATTTGAGTTTGTTTCTGTTCCTGAAGAAATTGCAAAATTCGCCTATTTAAGCATGTTTGTGAAGGGCTTAATTCTTTTAAATGTCCAAATCCTTATAAACTGTGCTTATTTGTATATGTGTTAAAGAAAATACTTTATTGTGAGTTTTAAAGCAACCCAGTGCTTGAGTAAAATAACTGCTTAATTTTGATTGGACAGTGGCCTGACAGTGCTAGCCTGGGAAAGATTCACATTTCAACTTGGCACTCAACTGCTACAGGAGGCCTTAATGGTTCCCGCATATTGACAACAAAGAGAGCATAAGTCAGTCGTCTCTGGCTGAGCCAAGAACAATGGCAAGCTGTCCAACTGATCTCTACAGGGGAGCTTCCCTCTCCAGGAAGGGGACACACCTCCCTGATCAAAGGACTGTGACAGCTGCTGCCTGGGAAGGGGAAGTTACAAAGGAGAACTTTGATGTTTAAATACTTTTTTGTGGTTAAGTTTAAAACGCTTTAACTGTGCAACCGGAAGGATACGTCTGAAAATTGGTAGATGTTAACCTAATTTTAAGCTTTTGCTTTAAAGACATTGATGAAACCTGTATCACTTAAGGAACCAAAGTTACAAAAAACCTCTCATTGCAGCAGAACTATTAATGTTGCAAGCCTAAGATTGTATGTACATGATCCACTGATTAGCGCCCAGAGATGTACCGAATTAGAAATAATTAATCCAAACTGTTATGATTAAAATTGATGAAATCCCATAGAATGAGAAAGACAGCTCTCACAGAGATGGGAATTGGACCTCAGGATAAACCATATAAAATGTAATGCATGTGTCTGATTTTAGTAGAGGGCATAATTGTAAAAATGTGTCTTTATGGGAAAGCTAAATTGTGGTCAAAATCAATGTGGGAGTTCCTACATCATATCATCGAGATCACAGCTCTTGTCTGACTGCCAACCATGACAAGGCAAGTGCCTGTGGCAACTCACAGCCAGGGGGTGTGTGTTTGAAATTCTGCCCACACCATAAACTGGGTGATGTCATTTGACAGTATAAATATAGGAACTTCACAACACACACACACACACACTGTTTCCAGAACACATCCAGATTTCTGTTCAGCACCTTGTTTCTGAACTCTTCATCTTGTAGCTGACTCCAGACTTCTTTTAATATCCAGATTTATTTTCAGAATCCAGACTTTAGCATTGCTGAACTCTGATCCAGCTAGGCTTGCTACCAATAAAGCTTGCCCGCTGAAACTTGCATCCTGTAATCTACCTTGTCCAGTGACCAGAAGGGCACATCCAAAATACAGTCCGACGTGCCATCCAAATTGACCAGAACAGCAACGCTGACCAATCCCTCCAGAAGTGCCTTGTTGCCGTTAGACCTGACCCGATCCAATGACCAGAACCTGACTGTCCAATCTTAATTACAAGGGGCTGTGAGTATTAATAGGAAGAACAGTGAACCATAGTATATTTGCATTGTCTTATCCCATCCCAGACTCATCCATTCTTTAACTTCAGATTCCTAATATTGTCAGAACCATTCTTGCGCTGATTTTTCACATCTGTTTCATTAAACCAAAACCCATTAGTGATTTGGATTAAGTAAAGTAATTCCCATACAAATCGGAAATTAGAGTATCACAGGTGAAGAGTTACGATTCATGCGTGGTATCCTCTTTTCATAGTCATTAATATAGTGTAATGAAACCCATCTGTAATTTTTTAAACCACAATTCTGTTTTCATTTTCGCGCCTATTTTGCAAAAAGCGCCTCTCACTAAAACCTCCATATTTTCTTCTAATTTATAGATAGAAACAAAATTACCCATAGCTACATCCACAACCAAAAACCGCATCGCGGAACGGTGTATTCGACTGTTTTTTTCAAATTATTGCATAGTGAAATTATGCCGCGAATTGACATTTTAGCAAAAGTTTACACGTGTCTTTTTATTATTCAAAGTGTTTCTCAAATCCCATACTGATCTAAAGTGTATAAGGGTTGTTTATATTGTAGCTCATGTGTGTTAGAACCTGTTTAGTGTTGCTTTCCTAATAATGTTTCTCCATTTAAGCATTTTGCACCCTTTTGCATTATTTTACAAAGCCATTTTCACCTGTCATTTAAAAGTGTCAATTTCCAAAAACGGTTTTCTCTCTTGTTTGGAGAGAGAAGATTGCATTCAACTCTAGACATAATCTTTCATTCCTGAATACCTGCTGATTACTGACATCTGTATAGGATTGCTCATTTGTACCTTAAAGTACTTTGAGGGGGAAATATTAACCTAAACACTATCTGTTCACCAACCAAAACTGTTCTTTTTCCAGTGTTTTACATTCTGCATTAGCATAAGTGAATACAATTGCTTTACTTATTTCAAATTGTATTGTCACCGTTGCTGCCCCATATATATATATTAAAATGTATGTGTGATTTGACTATTAAAATAATTAAATAAATATTTACCTTTACAAACTAGCTTGATTCCTAGTACAGTGTGACCTGTGGGGGGGTATTTTGAGACGGGTGTGATATGAGTGGAATATCATTCAGAATAATGAATTTATAGACACAAATAAATAAGGGTTTCATTGCGCACTACATGCTAGGCGAGACCTGGGTGTGTGCCTGATTGAAATCCTTAACATACCTTATGTACCGCACTGCCCCCTTCCCATTCCCCCAGCACTTTTTCCCCTTCCCCTGCAATTGTGTGATCTCAATGTCACCTGGCCTAGTAGGATCATTGCGTCTGTCTTCCTTCCTTCTGTTTCCCCTTCCTTGCCTCGTCACGCCTTGAAACACTTGTGTATAGGGCGTTATAAATGCTATATCATATCATATTGATTTTCATGAATGCCACTTTAGATATCGAGCAATATTATATTAATACACACATAGACCATTTTGAAAATAAAATATTCCATATGTTTCTTCCACATAGTATTTTGGAAGGATTACTGTCCTCATCAGTGTCTGCATAATGTTATAGAAAATTATGCAAGAGATCGGAAACAAACGCATGACCTGGGCAAGTGCCTCCTTCATCGCAAATGGCACTGAAACTCGTGTAACATGCTGTGCAATTTTCCCTCCACAATGAACAACAATAATATCGGCATAATTGTGTTTCACCAAAGTGTCACACAGACAAACCAAAATCAGTCACTTCATTGTAGGTACTCCATAGCACTACACATCCAAATGATAGATTCCAAAATTAGTAGCCACTGCACAGTGTTTTCCATTCGTTTTCAGCAATGTATTTCAAACTCCCCTAAAACCTGCATGCTGTGGCTCATGAAACACAAAGCCATAACCCACCCTCTGCATTTCTATCGACAAATACACCATGTACCACAGTCTGTGCGTACACTCCACACCCAGAAACCTTATTGACCAATCCTGTAGCCTCTCAGGCCCATTTCTATGGCCGTCATTTGCAAAAGAGGCATATCTAACACCTGTCACCCTGCAACTATCGCGATATTCGCTGACTTTTCGTGCTGTGCACCCGTGGGAGTGGGGGAATAACTTTCAACCAGGGTAAGGGATGTCTTTAGTTGTGACGTCTCTTAAAAGAGCCTTTTTTGTTGTTTTTTTTAAAGGTGCTTCCATAGAAACCTTTTTTTGCAGTTTTTTTTCATTTATACGTAATTTTGTGTTTTCAACGTCAGCTCACATTCTTACAATAGGGTCTTCAGGGCAGCCTGTAGATTGTGAAACAAAATGTCATTGCCACTGGTCAACAAAGACATGCCATTTCCTTCGAAAAGGTTTATATATCGAGTACCAATGTTCTCATTCTCACAGGAGAACATCCCAGCAGCACTCAAGAAGTCACACATGCTTCTGTTGATGAGACCCCTTCCAACCTCTGGCTGGCGACAGGAATCATTGGAATACTTCCACACTATTCTTGGGGGTATACATGAGAAAAGCAGCCTGGCAGTGGGAAAAATGCGCTGCACTGCTTATATCATCTTCTTCAGTTGACAGTACACACTGGAACAACACATGGTACCCAAAAAGAAGGCTCCAAAGTGCACGACTTGCAACATGTACAGTTGCTGAAGAGGCCATGTGTTGACATTCTACAAGCACTCTCCCAAAACAGCACGCTTTGACACTGCACCACAAAGCGTCCACTCCCTCCAAACCGAAAATGCCACAAAAGCTTTCTTGGAGGGCATACATGAACAGATCTTCCGCAAAGGCATCACCGATGACAAAACTGTCCATTTTGCCATGTTTGCCAGCCGCACTACACAAACTAATGGAAAAAATGATTGCCGCCCTTTCCTGTGACGTACACCCTGAGCACCTGATTGGACATTCCCGACAGTCCCATTTCCAAGGCCATAGTTCCATTTCCATTGGCCTACATGGTGATAAGCGCACAATGTGGCAGGTGCCTTTCCCCAAGTACCACGAGGGCCGTGCCCCAGTGAAGCAGGAGGAGTCCTTCTCCCTATTGGTGCTCTTGCCTGTGATGCACGTGCTGAGCACCTGATTGGACAAACGCCATACTCCCATTTCCATTGGCCAGCATGGTGAGAAACGCAGAATGTGGCACGAACGCTTCCCCAAGTACCAGGAGGGCTGCGCCCCAGTAAAGCAGGAGGACTCCTTTTTTTGCTTTCCACTCCAGCCATGCATGCAAGGCGCTAGACCCTCCCCACAGAAAACACACGACAGTACAGGCTATGGTTAAATGTTCATGTCATGTGCACTGCACTCCCCATCTGCAATTCAGCCTGCCAAATTTCACGCTTCGCACATATTTGCACGCATGGCTTCATAACGTTGCGTTGAGTGTGCTGAACGGTATGTAGGAGCCCGTGTACGTTAGCCATAGTTTACATGTGTGCTGCTGAGCACGGCCTTTCATGCTGCAAAATCTTACAGCACTCCCAAAAGCAAGGGGATTATAACGGCCAAACCATAGGAAATGCACATGGTAGCATGAGGCCCCCTATTGTTCAACAGGGGCAATGATGTGCACTGTATGCTAATGTACACATACCAGCTCACTTCTGTTGCTGTACCAAGTCTACAATGTCCTCCACAACCATTGAGTAAAAGTCACCAACTTCAAATTCATGCAAACCTCGTACACGCTATGTTTAAATGCTCATGTCATATGCACTGCACTCCACATCTTCAATTCAGCCTGCCAGCTTTCACCCTGGGCACATATTTGCATGCATGGCTTCATAACGTTGCGTTGTGTGTGCCGAACGGTGTGTAGGAGCCCATGTACATTAGCCATAGTTTACATGTGTGCTGCTGAGCACAGCCTTTCATGCTGCAATATCTTACAGCACTCCCAAAAGCAAAGGGATTTTAGAGGGCCAAACCATAGGAAATACACATGGTGGCATGTGGCTCCCTATTGTTCAACTTGGGCAATGATGTACACCGTATGATAATGTACGCATACCAGCTCACTTCTGCTGCTGTACCAAGTCTACAATGTCCTCCACAACCATTGCGTAAAAGTCATCAACTTCCAATGCATGCAGACACCATAATACACGCTATGTTTAAATGCTCATGCCATGTGCACTGCACTCCCCATCTGCAATTCAGTCTGCCAGCTTTCACCCTGGGCACATATTTGCATCCATGGCTGCATAACAGTCCACTGGGTGTGCTGAACGGTATGTAGGGGGCCGTGTATATTATCCATAGGTTACATGTGTGCTGCTGAACACGTCCTTTCATGCTGAAATATCTTAAAGCACTCCGTAAAGCAAGGGGCTTATAAGGGCAAACCATATGAAATGCACATGGTGGCATGTGGAGACCTATTGTGCAACAGGGGCATGATGTACACCATATGCTAATTTATGTATAGCAGCTCTCTTCTGCTGGTTGACCAAGTGCACAATGTCCTCCACAATCATTGTGTAAAAGTCACCAACTTGAAATGCATGCCGAGTGACAACTGCATGGCTGCAATTGGTTGTGGTACCTGTTATAAAGGCCTAGGCTGTTGGGTGCAGGTGTGGTGAAAGGTATGTAGGAGGCTGCGTCCATTGGCCATGTATCAAATGTGTGCTACTGAGCACGTTCTTTCATGCTGCCATATCTTACAGCATTTCCCAAAGCAAGGGTCTTCTAAGGGCCCAACCATAGCAAACACAAATGGTGACATGTGGCTCCCTATTGTGCAACAGGGGCAATGATGTGCACCGTATCCTAATGTACGCATAGCAGCTCACTTCTGCTGCTCTACCAAGTCTACAATGTCCTCCACAACCATTGCGTACAAGTCACCAACCTGACATGCATGCAGACTGACAAGTGCATGACTGCATTACATTGTGGTGGCTGTCATGAAGGCCTTGTTATGCTCACCTGGCTCCCACAGGAACGTCGGTCGGACCCGGACAGCTGCGGTCTCCACCCACGTGATGCGTAGTGCAGCAATGACTGACTGGATCTTCCCTCCTAACCTTGTCTGCTTAACCCGTAGAAATATTCTCCTTGTACTCTTGAAAAATTAGCTCTCCATCCTGCGTGGATTTGCAGGGGCGCGTCGATTCCAGTTACTTCACTGGTTTGAAGGCTCGGGAGAGTTCCGGAGAGTATTGACTCTGAGGTTCCTGGTGAGGACCAGTAAGTATTAAGTTCATAGAGTTCAATATGTCCGATGTTCACTCTTGTTCCCCCCTTCCTTTCTTGTCTTGCAGCTGGCTCGTGGCAGCTGGTGGCACTCAGGTAAGAATCTGTTTTACCCGGCGCTGTCCGGTAAAAGTTGCATGTGGAAAACGTGTTGTTTTGTCTCTCTTTACAGATGCGGCACGTGAAAATATGGAGAGTCACAAAAGGATGCCCCCCGTGGTAAATCAGGTAAGTTTATGGTGGTAAGAATTATATTTGTTGGTTCCCTCGGCTCACCTTCTGGTTTTCTTTTGTCTCCTAGGGGGTGAAGTTTGGCGAAGAAATTATGGAGGCAGCGCCGACCTGAAGGATGCAGTGAAGACTGGTGAGTATGGCACGGCGCTCTAGCTGGATGTGCGGCGCGTGCAGAAATGATTTTCTTTACAGGTTCGGAGACGAGATGGATCCAGAATCAGGTGTGGAATAGAAATAAGTTTGTTTTCTAACCTTGTCCCTTTCTTTCCTCTTTGGTTTAGGAGCTCCGGATTTGAGGCGGGCGTTGCAGAAGACTGGATGCAGGCTGCGGCACGGTGAGCATTATGCTGCTGGATACAGAATAACGCAAAGCGTGTGTTGCTGGTCGGTCGTGGTTTAAATAGCCTCAAAAGTAGTCCCAGGTAAGAAGTCCGTAGAACCACACATGAGTAAAAAATAGTCCCTGTAGAAAAAAAAAGTCCCTTTCAGGCTTCATGTTGGATTGGAGTAATTTGCAGCATGGTCTGCCTGAGGTAAGTAATGACTATCAGCCTGGCGCCTTAGGCGCCAAGACTGATTTCTACTATGAGCCTGGCGCCTAAGGCGCCAGGACTGAACCCAGATAGCCCCTAGCCGGGGCTGCTGAGGTTTTACTAAATGTCTAGATGCCTGCTCCCGGGGATGATGGGCTTGGCTCAGATGCCTGGGGGTAGGCATCATGACAGCACTCCCCCCCAAGGACCCTCCTAAAGTTGTTCTTCCCCTGGGCCCTGGTTTGTCTGGGAAGGTCCGATGGAATCTTTTCACCAACCAAGGTGCATGGACGTGGTCACTAGGTTCCCATGACCTTTCTTGTGGTCCGTAGCCCTTCCAATCGATTAAATAAAAAAGTTTTGATTTAACCATCTTGGAGTCCAGGATATTTTTTACCTCGAATTCAGGTTCTCCATCTATCAAGATGGGGTCGGGTGGTTTGGTTAATCTTGTTCTTGGTTGAACTGGTTTTAAAAGTGAAACATGAAAGACAGGATCAATGCGCATGTTAGAGGGTAATTCCAATTTGACGGCTACCGGGTTGATAATGGCCTTAATAGTGTAAGGTCCCACATATCTAGGGTTAACCGTCCGAGTTCCCTTCAGAGATACATGTTTTGAAGCCAGCCAAACTTGATCCCCAATCTGGTATTGTGGAGTTTCACTTCTATGTTGATCAGCATTTTTCTTATATTTCTCTTTTGCTTGTTTCAAATGTTCTTTTGCCTCTTTAAAGGCCTGTGTAATAGTAGAATGCAAATGACTAACTGCAGGCATTTCTAAATGCACAGGCGAATCTAGTTCTGAGGTTCGAGGGTGATGTCCATATATGGTATAAAAGGGGCTTTGTCCGGTTCCTGAATGTACAGAGTTATTGTATGCATACTCGGAAATCCATAAAATATCTATCCAATTACTTTCGGTCTGGTGTAGCATGCAATGTAGGTACTGTTCAAGGGTCTGGTTGGTCCTCTCCGTCTGACCATCGGTCTGGGGATGGTGACTGGTTGATAACCTCACGTCGATTTGCGCCAGTCGACAACATTTCTTCCAAAAATGTGAAATGAATTGACTATCTCGGTCAGAGACCAATACAGAAGGAAATCTGTATATTCGAACAATGTTTTCGAAGAACTCCTTGGCCAGAATTGAAGCAGAAGGTAATCCCTTTAGAGAAATAAAGTGGGCCATCTTGGAAAAAAGATCCACAATAACTAGAATGGTGTTAAATCCATTACATGGAGGTAGATCTGTAATAAAGTCTAACGATAAGGTGTGCCATGGTGTAGGTGGAATATCCAAAGGTTGTAAGAGGCCAGCTGGTTTTTTTTTCTGACTTTTGTTTTGGGCGCAAATGCCACAAGACATTAAAATGACTTTATGTCTTTTTGCCAGGTGGGCCACCAGAATTGTCTCTTAATTTTAGCTTCAGTTTTTGCGATACCTGGGTGTCCTTCCATCAGGGTGTCATGATAATTGGAGATGACTAGTTCTTGTAGTTCCTTGTGTGGTAGAAATAGTCGCCCTTGATAATAAGTTAGGTCATTGATGACTGAGTAGTCCGAGCCTTTCTTCACCCAGTCCTGCAGGGCTGTTGGATCGAAGAGTTGTTTGATCTTTACTTGAATATCCTCTAGTGTCTGTAGAGTGGTTATGCCAAGAATTGTTTGTTCTGGAATTATAGGCACCGGTTCCGGGTTTGCATATGCTTCTCCCATCCCTATTCGGGATAAGGCATCTGCCTTGCCATTTTCACAACCTGGTCGATAAGTGATCACGAAATCGAACTCGGCAAAGAACAATGCCCATCGAAGTTGACGCGGCGATTGGGCCTTGGCTGTTTTTAAATACTGCAAGTTCCGGTGATCAGTGATTAACGTAATGGTATGCCTGGCACCGAGAAGATAATGCCGCCAAGCCTTGAAGGCGGATTTGATGGCTAATAATTCTTTATCGGTAACCGCATAGTTTAACTCGGGTGCCGAGAACTTTCTGAACCAAAATGCTACTGGGTGAAGTTGACCGGTTTCAGGATCATTCTAAGACAGGACAGCTCCCATGGCTAAACTGGATGCATCAGTTTCAACTATGTATGGAAGTTCGGGGCGTGGATGCTTTAAGACAGGTGCAGACGTGAATTTCGCTTTTAGCTCTTGGAAGGCCTTTTCAGCTTCTTCGGTCCACAAGAAGCGTTTGTTTTTTCACAAAAGTGCTGTGATAGGGTGTACAACATGTGAGAAATCCGGAATGAATCTGCGGTAGAAATTAGCAAATCCGAGCATGCTTTGTACCCCTTTAACTGAACTGGGTGATGGCCACTTGAGGATTGCATCCACCTTTCGAGAGTCCATTCGGACTCCTTTTGGAGTCAGGATAAATCCAAGGAATTCAACTTCCGTAGCATGAAAAACGCATTTTTCCAATTTTGCATATAACTTGTGCTGGCATAGTTTCTCAAGGACAGCACAAACGTGCTTCACATGGTCTGATTCTGAAGAGGAGTACACTAGAATATCCTCTATTTATACAACAACACAGACGTCAATGAGTTCACAAAGGACATTGTTCATAAAATACTGGAAGGCTGCTGGTGCATTGCACAACCCGAAAGGCCTCACCTGGTATTCGAATAACCCGTACTTAGTGCGAAAAGCAGTCTTCCATTCATTGCCTTTCTTTACACGTACCAGATGATATGCCCCTCGGAGATCTAATTTAGTGTAGATGTAAGCGTCCTTTACTTGGTCTAGTAATTCGGGGATCAGAGGCAATGGGTATCGGTTCTTAACCTTGATCTGATTTAATACGCGGTAGTCTATGCACGTTCCGAGGTCACCTTCCTTTTTAGGCACGAAGAACAAAGCTGAAGATGCAGGGGACTTGGATGGACGAATGAAGCCATTAGCAAGGTATTGGTCCAAGTATTGTCGTAGGTGAAGGTTTTCGGGTTCCGTAAGGGCGTAGATCCTACTACATGGAGGTTGTGCACTGGGTATGAGATCGATTTGACAATCGTATGATCTGTGAGGTGGTAGGGTGTTTGCCTGTTCCTTTTGGAAAACATCCTGGAATTCTTGATATTCCTGAGGTAACTGCACGACTGGAGTAGCGACTGTGGCCAGGCCTTGGTTCAAGGGTTTTTTCGGGTAACAAGTATGTGCACAATCCGGGAAGGTTGTTCTCTTCTCTCGCCAATCAATACAAGGATTATGTGTTTCCAACCAAGGTATCCCCAGTATTATTTGGAAAGGCGGGGCTTTGATTAAATCAAACACAATAGTCTCTCGATGCCCATCCTGACCCAATAGTGTCATCTCTGTGGTGGAATGAGTTACAGGCCCAGAGGCAATTTCAGTTCCATCAACTGTGGTGATGACATCTGAAGTGGTCTTTTTGCAGAGAGATAGATTCATCCTAGAAGCCAACTCGTGGTCCACATATTTTCCTATGGCCCCGCTATCAATGTATGCCCGCACTGCGTGCATACGTGATGGCTGCCTTGGATCTATATGGACCACTGGTATGATGAGTGCGAGGTCTGAGTATCCTTCTTCAAGCTCGGCAAGCAGACCTCTACGCTTGTCGGGTGTCGTCGTTTCGCGAATCAGGCTCTGTTTGATTTTTATCAGCAACTCTGACTACTCTTTTAGATGTTTTTATAGGGCAATCCCATAGAAAATGTCCTGAGGCCCCACAGTACAGACACAATTGCATCTGCCGTCTTCTTTCTCTTTCCTTTTGAGTTAAGGGTCCCTTGACCCCCCAGATCTGCATCAGTTCTGATACATCTGTTCCTTTGAGGGTAACATTGGGTTTAACCAATACCCGATTCTCGAACTTAGCTCGATCAGCCTTTCTATTCTGAAGTCGGAGGTCTAACTGGACCACTAAGTCTATATATTCTGCACAATCCTGAGGTGGGTTCACAACTTGGGCCAAAACGTCTTTGAGTTCACCCCGAAGTCCACGATGAAATAATCTAATTCATTTTACCTCTGGCCATCCGGTTTCAACCACTAACCTATTGAAAGTGGCGATATAGGTTAGTAGATCCTGGTTACCTTGTCGTAATGATAAAAGTTTGTTATCCAGGGCCTGTCCCTGTGAATGTCTCGCAAATAGTCTTTCCATGCTCAATTGAAAACCTTGAAAATCCCGAAGAAGAGGGTCATCCTGGTTAACTAATGGAATTGACCAATCCGCTGCGCTGCCGCTAAGATATGATAGTACAAAGGCTACTTTGGTTTGGTCGTTCGGAAAAGCTCCAGGTCTGCATAAAAAGTGCAAGCGGCATTGGTTCATAAACACAGCAAACTTTTTTAGGTCCCCAGCAAAACGTTTGGGTGGAGCTAAAGGAATGCTCCCTGGTAGAACCACCTGCACAGAATTGCTCGATGAAACATGAGTTGGATTCCTCCCGAATCCAGGTAATGATGTTTGCCCAGCTTGGTTTTGCAGTAATTGTCTAGCAAGATCATCAGTGCACTCCTTTGACACAATCAGTTCTCTCCTGAGAGTATTAGTCTCTTGGCACACGGAGTGCACTTCTGCCCTAAATTCCCCTAAAAATAATTCTAGTTGGTCGGTTTCTGAGGTTTCCATAACGCCCGGGTGGGGATTTGTAGATAGGCTTCGCATTCTGTTACGCTCACCTGGCTCCCACAGGGGCGTCGGTCGGACCCGGACAGCTGCGGTCTCCACCCACGTGATGCGTAGTGCAACGATGACTGGATCTGCCCTCCTAATCTTGTCTGCTTAACCCGTAGAAATATTCTCCTTATATTCTTGAAAGATGAGCTCTCCATCCTGCGTGGATTTGCAGGGGCACGTCGATTCCAGTTAATTCACTGGTTTCAAGGCTCGGGAGAGTTCCGGAGAGTATTGACTCTGAGGTTCCTGGTGAGGGCCAGTAAGTATTAAGTTCATAGAGTTCAATATATCCGATGTTCACTCTTGTTCCCCCCTTCCTTTCTTGTCTTGCAGCTGGCTCGTGAAAAGATGCTCTTGTGGCAGCTGGTGGCACTCAGGTAAGAATCTGTTTTACCCGGCGCTGCCCGGTAAAAGTTGCACGTGGAAAACGTGTTGTTTTGTCTCTCTTTACAGATGCGGCACGTGAAAATATGGAGAGTCACAAAAGGATGCCTCCGGTGGTAAATCAGGTACGTTTATGGTGATAAGAATTATATTTGTTGGTTCCCCCGGCACACCTTCTGGTTTTCTTTTGTCTCCTAGGTGGCGAAGTTCGGCGAAGAAATTATGGAGGCAGCGCCGACCCGAAGGATGCAGTGAAGACTGGTGAGTATGGCGCGGCGCTGTAGCTGGAGGTGCGGCGTGTGCAGAAATGATTTTCTTTACAGGTCCGGAGACGAGATGGATCCAGAATCAGGTGTGGAATAGAAATAAGTTTGTTTTCTAACCTTGTCCCTTTCTTTCCTCTTTGGTTTAGGAGCTCCGGATTTGAGGCGGGCGTTGCAGAAGACTGGATGCAGGCTGCAGGCACGGTGAGCATTATGCTGCTGGATACAGAATAACGCGAAGCGTGTGTTGCTGGACGGTCGTTGTTTAAATAGCCTCAAAAGTAGTCCCAGGTAAGAAGTCCGTAGAACCACACCTGAGTAAAAAATAGTCCCTGTAGAAAAAAAGTCCCTTTCAGGCTTCATGTTGGATTGGAGTAATTTGCAGCATGGTCTGCCTGAGGTAAGTAATGACTATGAGCCTGGCGCCTTAGGCGCCAGGACTGATTTCTACTATGAGCCTGGCGCCTAAGGCGCCAGGACTGAACCCAGATAGCCCCTAGCCGGGGCTGCTGAGGTTTTACTAAACGTCTAGATGCCTGCTCCCGGGGATGATGGGCTTGGCCCGGATGCCTGGGGGTAGGCATCATGACAGCACTCCCCCCCAAGGACCACTCCCCCCCAAGGTCCCATGGACAAACCAGGACCCTGGGCCCTGGTTTGTCTGGGAAGATCCGATGGAATCTTTTCACCAACCGAGGTGCATGGACGTGGTCACTAGGTTCCCATGACCTTTCTTGTGGTCCGTAGCCCGTCCAATCGATTAAATAAAAAAGTTTTGATTTAACCATCTTGGAGTCCAGGATATTTTTTACCTCGAATTCAGGTTCTCCATCTATCAAGATGGCGTTGGGTGGTCTGGTTAATCTTGTTCTTGGTTGAACTGGTTTTAAAAGTGAAACATGAAAGACAGGATGAATGCGCATATTAGAGGGTAATTCCAATTTGACGGCTGCCGGGTTGATAATGGCCTTAATAGTGTAAGGTCCCACATATCTAGGGTTAAACGTCCGAGTTCCCTTCAGAGATATATGTTTTGTAGCCAGCCAAACCTGATCCCCAATCTGGTATTGTGGAGTTTCACTTCTATGTTGATCAGCATTTTTCTTATATTTCTCTTTTGCTTGTTTCAAATGTTCTTTTGCCTCTTTAAAGGCTTGTGTAATAGTAGAATGCAAATGACTAACTGCAGGCATTTCTAAATGCAGAGGCGAATCTAGTTCTGAGGTTCGAGGGTGATGCCCATATATGGTATAAAAGGGGCTTTGTCCGGTTCCTGAATGTACAGAGTTATTGTATGCATACTCGGAAATCCATAAAATATCTATCCAATTACTTTTGGTCTGGTGTAGCATGCAATGTAGGTACTGTTCAAGGGTCTGGTTGGTCCTCTCCGTCTGACCATCGGTCTGGGGATGGTGACTGGTTGATAACCTCACGTCGATTTGCGCCAGTCGACAACATTTCTTCCAAAAATGTGAAATGAATTGACTATCTCGGTCAGAGACCAATACGGAAGGAAATCTGTGTATTCGAACAATGTTTTCGAAGAACTCCTTGGCCAGAATTGAAGCAGAAAGTAATCCCTTTAGAGAAATAAAGTGGGCCATCTTGGAAAAAAGATCCACAATAACTAGAATGTTGTTAAATCCATTACATGGAGGTAGATCTGTAATAAAGTCTAACGATAAGGTGTGCCATGGTGTAGGTGGAATATCCAAAGGTTGTAAGAGGCCAGCTGGTTTTTTGTTCTGACTTTTGTTTTGGGCGCAAATGCCACAAGACATTAAAATGACTTTATGTCTTTTTGCCAGGTGGGCCACCAGAATTGTCTCTTAATTTTAGCTTCAGTTTTTGCGATACCTGGGTGTCCTTCCATCAGGGTGTCATGATAATTGGAGATGACTAGTTCTTGTAGTTCCTTGTGTGGTAGAAATAGTCGCCCTTGATAATAAGTTAGGTCATTGATGACTGAGTAGTCCGAGCCTTTCTTCACCCAGTCCTGCAGGGCTGTTGGATCGAAGAGTTGTTGGATCTTTACTTGAATATCCTCTAGTGTCTGTAGAGTGGTTATGCCAAGAATTGTTTGTTCTGGAATTATAGGCACCGGTTCCGGGTTTGCATATGCTTCTCCCATCCCTATTCGGGATAAGGCATCTGCCTTGTGATTTTCACAACCTGGTCGATAAGTGATCACGAAATCGAACTCGGCAAAGAACAATGCCCATCGAAGTTGACGCGACGATTGGGCCTTGGCTGTTTTTAAATACTGCAAGTTCCGGTGATCGGTGATAAACTTAATGGTATGCCTGGCACCGAGAAGATAATGCCACCAAGCCTTTAAAGGCGGATTTGATGGCTAATAATTCTTTATCGGTAACCGCATAGTTTAACTCGGGTGCCGAGAACTTTCTGGACCAAAATGCTACTGGGTGAAGTTGACCGGTTTCAGGATCCTTCTGGGACAGGACAGCTCCCATGGCTAAACTGGATGCATCAGTTTCAACTATGTATGGAAGTTCGGGGCGTGGATACTTTAAGACAGGTGCAGACGTGAATTTCGCTTTCAGCTCTTGGAAGGCCTTTTCAGCTTCTTAAGTCCACAAGAAGCGTTTGTTTTTTCACAAAAGTGCTGTGATAGGGTGTACAACATGTGAGAAATCCGGAATGAATCTGCGGTAGAAATTAGCAAATCCGAGCATGCTTTGTACCCCTTTAACTGAACTGGGTGATGGCCACTTGAGGATTGCATCCACCTTTCGAGAGTCCATTCGGACTCCTTTTGGAGTCAGGATAAATCCAAGGAATTCAACTTCTGTAGCATGAAAAACGCATTTTTCCAATTTTGCATATAACTTGTGCTGGCGTAGTTTCTCAAGGACAGCACAAACGTGCTTCACATGGTCTGATTCTGAATAGGAGTACACTAGAATATCCTCTATGTATACAACAACACAGACGTCAATGAGTTCACGAAGGACATTGTTCATAAAATACTGGAAGGCTGCTGGTGCATTGCACAACCCGAAAGGCCTCACCTGGTATTCGAATAACCCGTACTTAGTGCGAAAAGCAGTCTTCCATTTGTTGCCTTTCTTTACACGTACCAGATGATATGCCCCTCGGAGATCTAATTTAGTGTAGATGCAAGCGTCCTTTACTTGGTCTAGTAATTCGGGGATCAGAGGCAATGGGTATCGGTTCTTAACCTTGATCTGATTTAATGCGCGGTAGTCTATGCACGTTCCGAGGTCACCTTCCTATTTAGGCACGAAGAACAAAGCTGAAGATGCAGGGGACTTGGATGGACGAATGAAGCCATTAGCAAGGTATTGGTCCAAGTATTGTCGTAGGTGAAGGTTTTCGGGTTCCGTAAGGGCGTAGATCCCACTACATGGAGGTTGTGCACCGGGTATGAGATCGATTTGACAATCGTATGATCTGTGAGGTGGTAGGGTGTTTGCCTGTTCCTTTTGGAAAACATCCTGGAATTCTTGATATTCCTGAGGTAACTGCACGACTGGAGTAGCGACTGTGGCCAGGCCTTGGTTCAAGGGTTTTTTCGGGTAACAAGTATGTGCACAATCCAGGAAGGTTATTCTCTTCTCTCGCCAATCAATACAAGGATTATGTGTTTCCAACCAAGGTATCCCCAGTATTATTTGGAAATGCGGGGCTTTGATTAAATCAAACACAATAGTCTCTCGATGCCCATCCTGACCCAATAGTGTCATCTCTGCGGTGGAATGAGTTACAGGCCCAGAGGCAATTTCAGTTCCATCGACTGTGGTAATGACATCTGAAGTGGTCTTTTTGCAGAGAGATAGATTCATCCTAGAAGCCAACTCGTGGTCCACATATTTTCCTATGGCCCCGCTATCAATGTATGCCCGCACTGCGTGCATACGTGATGGTTGTCTTGGATCTATATGGACCACTGGTATGATGAGTGCGAGGTCTGAGTATCCTTCTTCAAGCTCGGCAAGCGTACCTCTACGCTTGTCGGGTGTGGTCGTTTCGCGAATCAGGCTCTGTTTCATTTTTATCAGCAACTCCGACTACTCTTTTAGATGTTTTTATAGGGCAATCCCGTAGAAAATGTCCTGAGGCCCCACAGTACAGACACAATAGCATCTGCCGTCTTCTTTCTCTTTCCTTTTGAGTTAAGGGTCCCTTGACCCCCCAGATCCACATCAGTTCTGATACATCTGTTCCTTTGAGGGTAACATTGGGTTTAACCAATACCCGATTCTCGAACTTAGCTCGATCAGCCTTTCTATTCTGAAGTCGGTGGTCTAACTGGACCACTAAGTCTATATATTCTGCACAATCCAGAGGTGGGTTCACAACTTGGGCCAAAACGTCTTTGAGTTCACCCCAAAGTCCAGGATGAAATAATGTAATTCATTTTACCTCTGGCCATCCGGTTTCCACCACTAACCTATTGAAAGTGGCGATATAGGTTAGTAGATCCTGGTTACCTTGTCGTAATGATAAAAGTTTGTTATCCAGGGCCTGTCCCTGTGAATGTCTCGCAAATAGTCTTTCCATGCTCAATTGAAAACCTTGAAAATCCCGAAGAAGAGGGTCATCCTGGTTAACTAATGGAATTGACCAATCCGCTGCGCTGCCGTTAAGATATGATAGTACAAAGGCTACTTTGGTTTGGTCGTTCGGAAAAGCTCCAGGTCTGCATAAAAAGTGCAAGCGGCATTGGTTCATAAACACAGCAAACTTTTTTAGGTCCCCAGCAAAACGTTTGGGTGGAGCTAAAGGAATGCTCCCTGGTAGAACCACCTGCACAGAATTGCTCGATGAAACATGAGTTGGATTCCTCCCGAATCCAGGTAATGATGTTTGCCCAGCTTGGTTTTGCAGTAATTGTCTAGCAAGATCATCAGTGCACTCCTTTGACACAATCAGTTCTCTCCTGAGGGCATTAGTCTCTTGGGGCACGGAGTGCACTTCTGCCCTAAATTCCCCTAAAAATAATTCTAGTTGGTCGGTTTCTGAGGTTTCCATAACGCCCAGGTGGGGATTTGTAGATAGGCTTCGCGTTCTGTTACGGTCACCTGGCTCCCACAGGGGCGTCGGTCGGACCCGGACAGCTGTGGTCTCCACCCACGTGATGCGTAGAGCAACGATGACTGACTGGATCTGCCCTCCTAATCTTGTCTGCTTAACCCGTAGAAATATTCTCCTTATATTCTTGAAAGATGAGCTCTCCATCCTGCGTGGATTTGCAGGGGCACGTCGATTCCAGTTAATTCACTGGTTTGAAGGCTCGGGAGAGTTCTGGAGAGTATTGACTCTGAGGTTCCTGGTGAGGACCAGTAAGTATTAAGTTCATAGAATTCAATATGTCCGATGTTCACTCTTGTTCCCCCCTTCCTTTCTTGTCTTGCAGCTGGCTCGTGAAAAGATGCTCTTGTGGCAGCTGGTGGCACTCAGGTAAGAATCTGTATTACCCGGCACTGTCCGGTAAATGTTGCACATGGAAAAACGTGTTGTTTTGTCTCTCTTTACAGATGTGGCACGTGAAAATATGGAGAGTCACAAAAAGATGCCTCCGGTGGTAAATCTGGTAGGTCTATGGTGGTAAGAATTATATTTGTTGGTTCCCTCGGCTCACCTTCTGGTTTTCTTTTGTCTCCTAGGTGGCAAAGTTCGGCAAAGAAATGATGGAGGCATCGACGACCCGAAGGATGCTGTGAAGACTGGTGAGTATGGCGCGGCGCTGTAGCTGGAGGTGCGGCGCGTGCAGAAGTGATGTTCTTTACAGGTCCGGAGACAAGATGGATCCAGAATCAGGTGTGGAATAGAAATAAATTTGTTTTCTAACCTTGTCCCTTTCTTTCCTCTTTGTTTTAGGAGCTCCGGATTCGAGGCGAGCGTGGCAGAAGACTGGATGCAGGCTGCAGGCACGGTGAGCGTTACGCTGCTGGATACAGAATAACGCGAAGTGTGTGTTGCTGGTAGGGCGTGGTTTAAATAGCCTCAAAAGTAGTCCCAGGTAAGAAGTCCCTAGAACCACACCCGAGTAAAAAATAGTCCCTGTAGAAAAATAGTCCCTTTCAGGCTTCATGTTGGATTGGAGTAATTTGCAGCATGATCTGCCTGAGGTAAGTAATGACTATGAGCCTGGCGCCTTAGGCGCCAGGACTGATTTCTACTATGAGCCTGGCGCCTAAGGCGCCAGGACTGAACCCAGATAGCCCCTAGCCTGGGCTGCTGAGGTTTTACTAAATGTCTAGATGCCTGCTCCCGGGGCTGATGGGCTTGGTCCGGATGCCTGGGGGTAGGCATCATGACAGGCCTAGCCTGCTGGGTGCATGGCCTATGGCCTATAGCCTTCGGCCATGGACCCAACAGTCTAGGCCTTGCCCACACCCACCACAACATAACAAAGACATGCAGGCGAACATGTAGGCATGTGTCACAAATCAGAAGGCAACATAGGCACCAGCACTTCTACCCAACCGCCGCACAATAAAGCAGGAATGCATTCACACATGTTCCACTCACCGTAATGCACAAACATACCACAGGGTTTGGCACTGCTAACCACTTCCATTCAGAAACTATTGTAATAATGTCAACCAAAAAACACAATCGTTGCAACATTGGTCCTGCTCTACACACTGTACCTCATGCACACAAGCAGTACCGCATAGTGCACTGCAACACTTACTAATCTGAGCAATGCACACTACGCAAGCACATGTAAGAATCAGTTGCACTGTAACCACTTCCATATTTACACTATTCCATTAGTGTACCCAGTGGACACAGTACACGACTGGTCACTGCAGCATCTCCACCCAGACACCAACAACTGTACGATGTTCTACCAACCACCACACCCATGCAACCAACAATGTATGCAATGCAGCCAAACCACACACACAAAGCGACAATGTGGCACCGACTTTCAACCAGTCAACATACCTTTTCAGCCAGTGGACATACTTTTCTGTGCAAGGGCTGGAGCCATGCATTAAAGGGGCTAAAGACTTACCAAACACAGCACACCATAGTACACCCTATCTGTAAATGTGCATGTCTTGTGGAATGCACTCCCCTTCTGCAAATGTGCCTGCCACCACTCATGACAGAAAGATATTGCTGCTGCAGCTGGCATGCCATGATGAAGGATGCCTGAAATGACCATGAAAAATTGTTGCCTGTTGAGATAACCACAAATTCTCACTCCCCCACCCTTTCCATCCTTTCTTCCCACCACCAGATGACATAAACTATGTTTTCCAGGCCCTTTCGCCACCACACTGCCCTCGGAAACAACATGCCGGCATTATCGAAAACTATTCACGCAAAATACATCACCGTACACTGCAGTGCAATCACGTTTTTCCCTGTGCAGCGAACAGGGAAAAGGACACCTGGGCGGAGGCAGATATGACTACTTTTAGTGGTCACACAGTTACATACAAGAGGCCCAGCCATGAACACAATGCATTAGGGGCTTGGCACACACACCACAACACTGTCCTCCGATACACCATGGGAGCGTTTCCCAAACCTTTGACGCATAGCACGCTTCCCTCCAGCCAACCACCAGCCGAGTCCAATGTTCACCGACAGCACGGCATACCGCAGGCTAATGAGACTTCGGTCTGCAGAGCAAACAGAGCAATGGGTCCATGGAGCGCACCCAGATATCACACATTTTTTGGGACGTACATTTCAGTTATTTGCAACAAAATTACTGGTCCGAATTCCACAAAACACACACAAGCACGCTTTCTGACCCAAGCCCCTGCTCCTGCCGCAAATTTGGTGAAAATCCATCCAGCCGTTCGCCCTGCAGTTGTGCGCAAAGTTTTTGGCCATTCAGTCTATGGAAAAAAAAATGTTGGGGCCCCCCTCATAACTTTTCCCCCCTGCGCAAAACCTTAACCAATACATATATATATACAAGCAACTGTCTCTATATGCACATAGATTAATCTTTCAATGTTCACTACTCACCTGACTCAGTGCGTGCTGTAATACAGTTGGAACAGCATGGGGAACTAATTTGCAAAGGAGTCTGGGCCACGCTTTTTGGTGAACTTTGATAGTTTGTACATATCTTCAGAGAAGTGCATGCTGCATACGTGGAATCTATTGCTTCTCACACCCTCCGAGACATACTTGGCTCTGCTGTCAATCAAGGATACTGGAAATCCACAATTTAACAGCCATGTTCTTATCAACAACATATCCCTTGGGAAAATATGTAGAACTGTACAATTTTGATGTGGCATATATTAGGGCACACCAAAACAATACATGAAGGCATTATTTGATAGTCCCGAAGATCTAGAAAATATGATTAGAAAATTACATTAATTATGTATGACAATGATTAATTTCACCAACAATAATCTGGCAAAAAAAAAGTGCTCCGTAGTTTGGCAACTGCCCTGTAACATAGTTTGACCAGAGAGGCAAACAAACTACTTTCAAGTCAATGGCCTAGTACACCAAGAAAAGTATTAGTGGTACATTGATCATTGAAGCCACTGAAAAATAAAAGGGATTATGACATGATTACATTCTTAAATAAAATACTGTCATGTGATGTGTTAATTCAAGGCATAGTACTTTGAAAGGTTGATAATGGTGAAGTTATTCAGATACACGAACATAAAAATTGGATGAAATTGAGTAAAAAGCACTATAAAACTACCACATTGAACATGAGGACATTGTAATAACAAAGAGTTCTATTCCCCTTTTATTAGGGGCATGATGTACTATCATTGCATAGCCATATTTGGGTATATTTAAAGATTGATGGTGGTGAGGGTTTGATGACATCACATTTCAAAGAACGATGTGGGTATCCACAACCAACTATTGCTCTCATGTGATTAGTTCCTTTGATAAGGGCGTACGTTTTTAGGGATGAAATGAGTGGAAGAGCACAGGGTCTCATGAATGGTCACATACATATCTTGATTGCAAGGACGGGGTCTTCAAAGAGGAGTATTGAGTCACTGGATCTGCAGTGGCCATATGGACAATGGCCCCTTAAGCCAAGACTCCTTTGCCTTGTACATGGTATTCAGCACCTTGTGCCTTCACATCCACTCAGCCCGCTTGTGAGCGTATGGTGACCAGTCACAAGTATATCACAAAAGGGAAAAACTCAAAAGCATCCAGGGGACAAATGAGTAGAATGGCTAACACACAAAGGGGGGGTCCCCTAAATGAACCACTTCAGTTGATGATTCTGTACAGCCTGTCCCTTGCTAAGACCTGGCTGTTGTAAATAGTCTTTGAATGAATCTATTAAATGGCACACAAATTAATATAAAAAGTTAATTATTTATTCAGTAGGCCCATGGGTCCTACAATTTAGCACATAACAATATATATTTAATCTGTTTTCAATTATACAAATCAAACAAACACTTTTATTTGTGTAATGAATATCAAGCAAACAATGAATCCCTACTTAGAACCTATAGTCCAAACCTAACATTGCATGATAACAAATTGATAATACAGTCTTGGAAGCAAGATGACATACAGCAACATAGGACTTGGGCCTGTGCTTAGAAACCTATTTGGTATTAAGTGTGTTAAAGAAAATATATAATTATGTAGGCCAATCAGCCAGAGTTTTCTCTGCAACAGCAATTCTCCACTAATGTTGGCCTTACCTCACACCGGAGGCAGGTACACCGAGTAGAAACATCTTCAATGTGAATAGGGTGAGGATCCTGTGATTAATCATCATGACTTACAGTAGATTGCCCGTTGTTTTGACTTGTATCGCTCTCAAGCATTTCCTCTTCTGTATACTCTGGCTTGGGGTGTGTAATCTGATTTACTGCTGCAAAGGCACTTGAAATTAGGGTGATGGATCAACAGATAAAATTAGCACAAGATGGCGGTTCCTGACCTGTGAGTTTCGCATGTGAGAAACCCTAAGGTAAAATGCATCATAATTATTTTTCAGATCAATCAATATAAAATACATGCCCAATCCATTTGGCCAGTAACAATATCTGAAAGAACTTCCCCTTTAACAGCTGTTGGGTATAAAGAAGTGTCAGAATGGCGTGTCCAATCGAATTACTCTAAGGTCTTCAAACATTCAGAGCTCACTGCACAACTTTAAGATGCCCTGCCATATCAAAGATGGTAAGAAAAATTAGATAAATACAAACCCAATAAAAATCAAATGACAAAGTGAGTTGCTTGTCTGCTGTGAGTCATACAATCACATAAGAAATCCACAACCAGCCATATGGGACCATGTACTCTTTCAACCCTTCCTCCAAGACTTTGTGAACACCCTCATGGTTACATAGACAAAACAGAAGAGCACAAAACTGAAAATGATGTCTCCCCACCACAAATCGCAAGACCTGCTGATCAGGTTGTGGAAGCATGCTTTCTGCAGATCTATGGAGGCCAAGTAGTTCCCACCCACCACCAGAGGGGAAATCCTTTGATGTGTCGCCATCTTGAAAGGAAGCTTGGCCACAAATTGTTGAGCCTCCTTGTATCCATCACCAAGCAGAATTGTTCAGAGCCTTTCAGGCCCAGAAAGATGACTTAATAGAATCCTTGACACTTAAAGGAGTGTGGGTGCCCTCCGGATGGCTCTTTTGATCAACAATTCATTGAAGCCTTCTTGTAATGCCTGTCTCTTGAGTATGTGATGTGGTCATAGCATTAGGATGGACCCAGAGTGTGGGGGACGTTCCAGAAAGTCAATTTTGCAACCCAGACATCGGGTGACCAAACTCTCCATATATCGCAGAAATAACATTGGGTGCCTACTGTGGGCATGTGCTGACCATATGGACTTCTGACCTTCTTGCTGGGACATTACTTAAAGGACCGCCAATCCACCTTCTCCTTCCTTGACCATTGCAACTGTAATAGGAAGGTAGGCTCTCGCCTGCTTGGAAGCCTCCAAGTGGCAATCTCTGAGATGTACGTATCTTCTTCTAGATGCAACAGCCCCATAGCCATACCCGCATCACAGCCTCTGAAACCTCCCAACACCGTCTGGCAGCATAGGAAGCATACATATTGGTCCTCTGAGCCAGATGTGCCCCATCATAGGACTTTCTTAATGGTGAATTTGCATTCTGATCAACCGAATCATGTAATGCTGTCTCTCTAAAGCTGCTGAGTTGTGGGTTGCCAACAGGGCCACTCACAAGGATTCTGGGGCAACTCAGAAGAAGGATGAGGAAATGCAGCCAAAGAAAGATAATAAAAGGAGAATTCTAATACCTCCAATCCAAAAGAGGACCACAAACAGCAACATAAGGGTAAACCACATGGGAAAATAAATCAGGCTAGTGCACAATCTGGACCCAAACAGGGTACGACCTTCCTGGCTATCTGGCCCACTGTAGCTCTGTACAGTGAATTCCACCAGAGGAGGGAGTCCTGGCTTGCACAAGGCTAACATCACTAAAAAGCATTATTAATCATGTCTTATATGGAAAGCTACAGTCAGGATACCCTCCTTGGTTACACTGTGGATACTTTTAAAACATCTGTGTAGAGAAAGGAATCTCTCTGCCAAAAGCAAAAGGTCTGAATTGATTGAAAAGTTGTTGAAGAACCAAAGTCTGGGGAGTGGGTCTGAAATACCTGACTCTCCAGCAAATGTGGAAAATAATGAGTATGATAATGTATCTATTACTGATGACTTAGGGGAAGTAAACGTGTCTCCTAATGTAGGTCCCACTGCTCCCTTGTCTGCTCAGCAACATTAACCTTTGTCCACTGGGACCCCATCATGTCCTACACTCAGTCCTGAATTCATTGCTCTAGAAAAGATGAGGCTTGAATAGGAATTCAAACATTTAAATGCTCAAACTGAACAAAAACACCAAGAACGTAAACTCAGAGGAATGGAGTTGAATCATGAACTAGAAATGAAAAGGTTATCTCTTGAAAATGCTTCTCGCCCAGAGTCTTCTAGGTCTTCCAGTCCTAAGAAACCCCATATGCTAAAGAAATTGTGGGTATGTATGAAGTTAAGCTTGATATTTTGGATTGGTTAGCAATGTTTGAGTATAACCATGGGATTCAATGTCTTACAGGGAATCAATTGCTTCCCTGGCTCTTCTCTAGGCTACCCACTGTTGCATCTGATGTTGTAATGGAGTTGGGGGAGGTGGATAGGATGGATTATGAGTGTGTGAAGCTAGCTTTATTTGCTAGATTTGGGAAGACCCCTTCCCAGTACCTTAAGAGGTTTAGGACCCTCAAAAAGCTTGATGGTACCCCTTGGGCTACCTGGGTGTGTAACTGTTTGAAAAACTTAGATGGTTGGATTAAGGATTACAGAGTAAACACTTATGAACATATGAGGAATCTTGTTATGTTGGAGTCAATTTATGATGCCTGCTCTCCTGAGCTCAGACAGCACTTGGCTGATTCTAAGGAGATAGAGCCAAAGAAGCTAGCTAAAGCTGCTGAGTTGTGGGTTGCCAACAGGGCTACTCACAAGGATTCTGGGGCAACTCAGAAGAAGGATGAGGAAAAGCAGGCAAAGAAAGATAACAAGGAGAATTTGAATACCTCCAATCCAAAAGAGGACCACAAACAGCAACATAAGGGTAAACCACATGGGAAAAGAAATCAGGCTAGTGCACAATCTGGACCCAAACCAGATGGACGTCAGAACAAACTCCCATTCATCAAGACATTTGGGAAATGTTATGATTGTGGGTTAACTGGCCATGTGAAAGGGGATCCCAGATGTAAGGGTAAACCTTCAGAGATCCACACTGTCTCCTTAGCCTTCTCCCCAGAGGAAGAAGTACATATGGCAAGTGGAAACCTTCACCTACTGGCTGATGATCCTATGACAGTCTCAGCTAGTGTTTCTTTAGTGTCCCTGGGTTTGTGGGAACAACAGAATTTAGATGTCTATAATTGCATCCCAGATAATACTAAAGTGTATTATAAAGATAGTGTTCTTGTGAATGGCAAGGAGACTCCTCCCATCAGAGACATTGGATCCAGAAGAACTGTGGTGGATGAATAATTTCTCAAGGTGGAGGATGTTGCTAAGGCACCCAAATGCCTCACCAAGCTGGCTGGAGGCCCTGTGCAAATGCTTCTCCAGTTACCAGCTCTCATCCAGTGTAATGATATGACTGTCAACATATTTGTTAGTGTGCAGAGTGAAGTGCCTGGGAGAGTCCTGTTGGGTAATGACCTGAAAACTCTTGGAGTTGTGTCAAGCACCCCCAGCCTCACAGTAAGAGTAGACAGGAGCTCGCTGGGCCTGCAAGGGAGAGGACATTGAGAGGCTCTCCAGAGGAGCTGATACATAAAACTATCACTTCCACTCAACAGGAGTTGCTCATTGCTATTTCTAGGAAGAATGGGGCAAAGGGGAAACCCAAGACCTCAAGGAAAATGTCAGACAGCACCCCTGTGCTACCAACAAGGACATCCCCAAGATTGTCCAAGATCACACCTTTGATACCTCCACCTGCTGAGGCAGAGTGTGAGGTGCAATCTTCTGTGGTTGAGCCAGTTTCTGAAGAATCAGATCTGGAAGAAGACACTGTTTTAGTTGGAGATCCGGACCCTGTTGAACATCCTGAGCTGCAGTCTTTACTGGCAGAAGGTGGACCCAACAGGGCAGACTTCAGCAGAGGACAGAGAGAGTGCCCTACTCTTGAAGGTCTTCAACAACAGGCTTCTAACCAACTTGCTGGGCAAGAAGTTGGAAAGCATAGGTTAAGCTGGGAAGATGGCCTCTTCTACAGTGAACCGACTGAGTCTACCCCTGGGGACTGCAAAAGAATTGTAGTGCCCCTTGCCAACAGACTCAAGTTCCTACAATTGGCCCATGAAATACCTTTGACTGGTCATTCGAGTTTCAAAAAGACCAAGGAAAGGCTCTACTTATACTTCTACTGGCCTAAAATGGGTTCAGAAGTTGACAAATTCTGTAAGAGCTGTCACACTTGCCAAACATTTGGCAAGAGTGGAGCCAAGAATGTGGTACCCCTGGTGCCTCTCGCAGTGGTGGGCATCGACATTGTTGGTCCCCTTGACCCTCTCACATCTTCAGGGAACAGGTTTATCCTGGTTGTAGAAGACCATGCTACAAGATACCCAGAAGCTATACCTATGAGAACAGTTACGGCTCAGGCTGTGGCTAAGGCTCTACTTGGTATTTTTACCAGAGTAGGGTTTCCTAAGGAAGTGATATCCGACAGGGGATTCAATTTTATGTCCCACTGCATGCAAGTCGCATGTAAAAACTGTGGTGTCACTTACAAGTTCTCTACAGCCTACCATCCACAGACAAATGGACTGGTAGAGAGGTTTAATCGTACTATGAAGAGCATGATAGGTGCTTTAGAGGAACCCCTTAAAGAAAGTGGGGTCTTCTACAGTCATGCCTTCTATTTGCTTATAGGGAAGTCCATCAGGAGGGAGTTGGTTACAGTCCCTTTGAACTTCTCTATGGCCATCCAGTCAGAGGTCCATTGGCCCTGATTAAGGAGGGGTGGGAGAGTGTTCCTTCTCCCAAGCCAGTCAGAGTGACTGACTATGTGATAGGTCTCCAGAGCAGAATGTCACACATGATGGCAGAAGCTAGTGATAACTGGAAAGCAGGTCAGGCTCTGGTCAAACATTGGCATGACCAGGAGGCCAGCATGGTTGAGTTTACTCAAGACCAGCTTGTGTTAGTTATGGTGCCAACAAGGCAGAGGGCCTTGCAGGACACATGGATAGGACCCTTCAAAGTTGTGGGAAAACTTGGAGAGGTGAACTATGTGGTGGACTGAGGCAGTGCTAAGGAGGCTCCCAGAGGCTTTCACACCAACCGTTTGAAGGCATATGTCTCAAGACCAGAATTGGAAGCTTTGCTTCTAGCTTCAGCTCAAGAGGATTAGGACAGTGAACCTCTACTTGACCTCCTCAGAGGCCAACCTTTGAATGAAAAAATAGAAAGAGTCAATCTCTCTTCTCAGCTGACATCTGACCAACAGGAGGAGTGCAAAGTTATGTTAAATCAGTTTGCCTCCCTGTTTTCACTTTCACCAGGCTTCACCCCTTGGGGCCAGCATCATATTCTCACTGGTGACTTTCTACCATCAAAGGAGAGGTCAACAAGATGCTTGATCTCGGGTTTATAGCACCATCTACAAGTTCATGGTCTAGTCCAGTTGTTCTAGTACCAAAGGCAGGATCCAAGGAGTTGAGATTCTGTGTGGACTATAGAGCTCTAAATGCAGTCACTAAGACTGATGACCATCCTTTGCCAAGGACAGATGAACTGGTGGATAGACTTGGTTCAGCCAAGTACCTCAGTACATTTGACCTGACATCAGGATATTGGCAAATAGCCCAGACAGACCATGCCAAGAAGGAAACTGCATTTTCCACCCCTGCAGGCCTCTACCAGTTTAAGGTTATGACTTTTGGACTAAAGAATGCACCTACTACATTCCAAAGGATGGTCAATCAAGTTCTGAATGGGATGGAGAACTTCTGCATGGCATACTTGGATGACATTTCAGTGTTCAGCCCCACATGTAAAGAACATATTGACCACTTAGGATATATTTTGAAGGCTCTTGAGCAGGCCCATCTGACCATAAAGGCAAGTAAATGTCAAATTGGTCAGAGCAAAGTGGTCTACCTTGCTCGTGAGGTAGGAGGAAGTGAAATAAGGCCATTGCCTAGCAAGGTACAAGCTGTACAAAACTGTGCCACCCCTACTGCTCAAAGCCAAGTGAGAGCATTCCTAGGTCACACTGGGTACTACGGGAATTTCATAGAGAACTATGGGACCATAGCTTCTCCCTTGAATGTGATCTCCTCTCCAAAATTCCCTAAAAAGGTTAGATGGAATGTGGAGTGCACTTAAGCCTTTGAAAGCCTGAAGAAAGCCCTTTGTCAACCTCCAGTCCTAAGAGCTCCTGATTATCACCAACCCTTCAATGTGCAGACAGAGGCCTCCAATATAGGTATAGGTGCAGTCCTTAGTCTACTGGATGAGAACTGTAGGGAGCACCCCATTTGCTTCATCAGTAGGAAAGTGAAGGAACCAGAAACAAGGTGGGCAACCATAGAGCATAAATGTTTTGCCATTGTGTGGTCTCTGAAGAGGTTTAGACCATACTTGTATGGATCTACCTTTGTGATTCAGACAGACCACCAGCCCTTGAGATGGTTAATGCAAATGAAAGGGGAAACCCCAAAAATTCTAAGATGGTCAATCTGCCTGCAAGGGTTTGATTTCACCATTGAGCACAGAGCAGGATGTCACCACCAAAATGCTGATGGTCACTCTATGATGCTTTTTAACCGACTAGAGGTAAAGATTCTTGTAGAAGTGGATTAAATATTCATGTCCCTTAGTCTGGGAGGGAGGGGGCGAGTGTTACGGAGAATTCTCCAGAATGGCTAATTTCCCTTACCTACTGAGTCCCTCAGCACCTTTGCTGGATTTCTAGGATTTATTTTTTTCACCTGATAAGAGTGTGAAACTTTTTTCCCACTCTTACATGTGTTTTACTGTGTGCGTTTAACATGTTTGTGTTCAAAGACTGTGGCGCCTCACCACTCATGGTCTCTGCCTGAACGATTACAAAACGGAGCTTATTATCCTAGGCACCCCGACTTATATATCCAAACTCAGCCCTGACTATGCCAACTTCATCATCAATGGCAATAACATAAAAGTAGCTAAAGAAGTGAAGACCCCAGGCTTTTACCTAGAAGCTACTCTTAACTTTTCTAAACAAGGTAACTCATTAGCCTCCTCCACTGCATACACATGCAAACTCATTAGAGTTAGTAAACAATTCCTTTCTACAGACAGCTGCCTCACGCTCACCAGGGCCCTCATACTGTGAAAACAAAATCAAAATATCGAGGCTGAGTACCCCAAAAGGAAACACACCGAACACGGGTTACAAAGGAACATACAAAGTACTTTATTTTATACTGAATCCAGTCACTAAGAACAGAGCAAAAATTGTATAGCTATCGGCCCTCAGTACAACACAACGAACTCCAGCGTGGTTCAATGTGTTCAGTGAGAGACGCTATACATTAGAATGCATTGGCTTTTTATACTTTTTGTGAGCACGATGTCCACCACCACTTTGGGTTAATATTTGACTAATAGATCACTGATCTAGGGTTCATGCCAAGTCTCGCACATCCGCATATAACTGGTTTGCTTTTAATACATATATCAACAAGCCTATACGGCAACTGTGTATTCTGGGATTTTCCATGTAGGTCTTCTTAAACATTAATACAATGTAGTTAAACAAGTGTTCTACGTTCAGTATTTGAATACATTGTCTTTATCGTATACTCGTGGATTAGTTTCATTGCACGAGTAATCCCTTACACACAGGTCAATGAAGGACAAGGTCTCAGTTCACAACTTCAACAAGTGGCCTTCAGGCAAGTTGCATTTAACTACGTACAGTGGTCCAGACGACCGTGTTGTATTTTGGAATGACATCGTCCACCATTTTAACTCACAGGGTGACTTTACAAAGCGAACCTAAAATGGCGGATTGACCTAAAATGGCGGCTTACATTGATTTTAAGGTCAGGACCTTGCAATACGGATTCCTTCACAAGCGACTTACGAGCAGCTTTGCGTAGGCCAATATACATATATTTATTGCAATAGGAAGCACGATATAATTTCTCTTGTGACAATACTTTCCAAATTAGATTATTGTAATGGACTCTACATTGGAGCGAATAAACATACCATCCACAAAATTCAGGTTCACCAGAACAATGCCTTGAGAGCAGCTCTAAAGATTAATAGAAACGAGCATATCTCCTCGAAAAGAAGAGAATACAAATGGCTATCCACTTTGGATAAAATCCAACTCAAGACCGCCTCCCTCACTCATAAGTGACTTAACAATAAATCACTGCCTTACCTCAAGGACAGACTATGCAAAAAAACCTCGCCCAGACCGACAAGAACAGCCAATATGAACTGCCTCCAAGTTCCGCGTTTTAGACTCTCAACCATAGGAGGACATAGCTACACAGTTAAGGCGGCACAACTGTGTAACTCTCTACCCCTAGCATCAGAGAATCTCAGCCCTTCTCTAAATTCAGACAGAATCTAACTAACTGGCTAAGAGTAAATGATATCTAATCACGCCGACCACCACCTCTTAACACCCTTGATGCCCCACTTGAACGCCCACTTCTCTGCCCTCTGATTAGCCTACTATGTACCTGAACTGCACCCCGGATGTTCTGAGTTCACTTAGTCGTTATGCTATCTTGATTTCTTGCAAGTTACACTGTAATGTCTCAGGTGTTTCCTGAACACTCCAGCTCACACTGTACATAACTGCAACTGTATATTGCAATTTTCCTGATATTCTTGTATTTCCTATGTTTATCCTGTACATATGCACCCTGTAACTAAACCACTTGATCACTTTTGTATATACCTGTATATTATAGCATATTTGACCTCCCTGTATATTCTTTGTATATCTATGTACCTCGTAACTAAGCTGAACATCTTCATATCTTTTGCCCCCTGATGCCCCAGGGTCTGGTGCGCTTTATAAATAAATAAACTAAACTAAACTAAACTACTCCACAGGCATCATCTTTTAACTGTGTGTTACACAGCACCTTCAGTGCAGTGACACAGGGTTGTCCTTTAGACTTCCCAACTCAGACTCCATTTTTCTGGGACTGACTACTGTCTCCCAGAACATATAAAGTTGCCATTAACTTTATTAGCCTCTGTAAAACCACAGACCCAGTACAAACCATATTGCATGGAGTACTGGAAAGGGTTAGTACAAATCCCTTTTTGTCTGTTTCTCTTGGAGCATTGTTTCACTCCCTTTTCATCAGGACTTGGCTGGTGGCAGTGGTAGCTACCCTATTTTTCCTACCGCGGTTATCTTAAACAGCCTTGGTATTGTTTTAGGCTATCATGGTAGCCTCAAACTTAAACCCGCTAGACCATATATGTTTTATTATGGTTCCGGTTATTCGCCATTTCTTTTTGTAAAAGTCTTTCTCGTGTTTTACTCTGCGCGCCAAACCAGGTTTGATTAGTTTGTTCACCGTCTTTTTGCAGGCTTCTACGCAGTAGTCCTCCTTAGGCGCCTGTATGTCTGGGTGGAAAAGGATGTAAGGGAGGGGTTTAGGTTAGGACTCCCTGCACAGGGTGTCCTTGGAGACCCATGTCACACTCTGAAATGATTGGCTGTGGTGACTGTCCCGGCGGGTCAGCTACCCTGCTGTGTGATTGACGGCCAGTCTGTGTGAATGGGGGAAAACTGCATAAAATGCAGGTCTGTGGGTCTGGAAAGACAGAGTCGCCACTGGAAAGAACCGATGAGGAGCTGACAGAAGAGGACTCCTACCATGACTGAGCCGCCTGGTGAAGACCTGCTGCATGTCCGAATCCTCAAACTCCAACGAAAGAGAAGATCCTCCGGGAATCTTCTTCCCCTGAGCTGGTGGGACCAACCAGTTCGCCAAAATGCAAGCTAGGACTCCCTATTCTGGTCGAATTTGCTGTACAGAGCTACAGTGGGCTGGATAGCCAGGAATGTCGGACCCTGCTTGGGTTTTAAGGAGCGTACCTTTTATTCGTTGCTTTGCTCTGCTGCTGGTTTATTCCCTGGATAGTGCAAGACCCTCCAGTCTTCCTACTTTGTGTCAGTCTGACATTCGCTTCAGGAACCGTGAGCCTGCAGGAACTACCAGGAACGTCTGCCTCACCTACAGCTTCTTCTCCATTGAAAGGTACTGTTCAAATCCTGTTGTTCATTTCGTCCAGCCGCGGTGAAAGTGTGTGAAATCTTTCTCCAATCTGAGGGCTTGTCCTCTACTCTTTAACCTAACTTTTCTGCCAACCAACTTCATCCAGAACTATTGGCAAAACTTAAGCGCAAACTACCCTGAACTGTGTGATCTTGAGCAAAAGACTTTTGTCCTATTGACTTTGGCCCTAAGCCTTATTGATTTGATTCTATCACTGTAGTTCCTATTTCTAGATTGCCCTGCTTACTTAACAGTTGGTGCTGTTCAATTTCTGCCTAACTTTGTCTTTCCCTCCCTTTTAAATTTCTGGAGTGCCATTTTGCTCCCACTTCATTTTGTGAGCTTACCTTGTCTGGAACCTATTGGGAGTGGTGTGGTGTATTAAGAGTGTGATTTTTAAACTGTTTTACTTTAGTGAAATGTTATACAACTGATGTGTAAATAAATTTATATTCTTTTACTCAGAAACCTTGAGTCAGTGTTGTTTGAATCATAGTAATTGCTGTCCTTTGTGTAACTATTGATACTGCTCACTTACTCTTCAGATAATTCTGGCTGCTCAGCTATCGCTACCACTTGACTGTGTAGTACAGGCTTGAACCAAAGGTGAATTTGTACTGTCACTTTAGTCTTAATTGTGTGTGGTGTTCCCAAAGGGTACTGCTTATAATTCTGCTTATTATTATAGTTCCAATATAAGTGTGGTATTCTTTAATAGGCAGGTATAGTCACCAAAACATCTGTAGTGTCATTAGGGTAAAGGTGTCCCTCTTAGGGTTTAATTTGTGACACGCAGCATGCCAAAAGGAGCTAAATACAATTATCAAAAAGCAAAAGGGCCTAATTAAAAGTGTTTGGGAAATTGCCGGCTCTCCGCCATCCCGTAACATACTGATAATAAGGGATATCAGGTGGCAGAAACGGTACATCAGGTTTGCTAGTATAACAACAGGATTACTGGTTACATAGTTTTGTCCTGTGGATTCATCAGTGAAACACCTGTTAACAAAAGATTGATGTACAAAAACCGTTCTTGAGCACAATAACAAGGTCTAGCTTGTGACCATAATTCTCAAGACTGCATTACAAAGGTTGGGGCAACCGGAGTGGGATGAACTTGCAGACAATTTAGAGTTCCCCCAAATGACAAAAGGCATATGTGCAATCCGTTTGAGTTTTATATAAACCACAACATGATTCAAAGTGAAGTACAGGCAATGCAGAATAAAATTAGGGTTTAAATGATGCTTTTTTTCTGGGAATTGAACAATTACTGTGCCAGTTTTACAGCGAGCCCCAAACATGTATTTTGTAAATGTGTACCCCTTTTCACACCATATATATGTGGGGGATGGGTATAGTACATAATTAATATAGAGGGGTCCGTGGGGTTTCTCGCCCCGCATATATATGGGGTGAAAAGGGGTTTGAAATAAAAAAGTTGACATTTTCGGGGGTTGCAGTAAAAACGGCGCAGTAATCAAATCAATCCCCTTTTCTGTGGGACCTTTTGCATTGTTTTAGTTCAAATGAAACATAGGAAAAATATTATGATTTAAACACATGACAGGTTTAGAATATCAAGTGGATTTGCCTTTTATACGGTAGATCCAGGAATATTGCACTTACTATGAAATCTTTGAATTACATTTGTTTTAAGTTCTTCAATCAATGTTCTGCATGTTGTTGAGTTCATTTGGCGGCAAAGTAATAAAGATCTGGGCCTTGTCTTTTACATGGGGCATAGTTACAGTTTGGTTGTCAGCCTTGCCTTCAGCACTAAGCCATTTTTAAATTAAATTAAAAGAAAAACCTTGGAAATGGTTGAAATCCAAAATTCACTTTCATACGGTCAAATAATGTTCCTAATCGTGTTCATTTGCATTCTGCATTTTGTGAGAGAGGTGTGCTTTTCCTCATGAGGGCAATCAAGAGGACTAAATCTCTAACAAATGATATAAGCTGTGAATGGTGCCTCTCTCAAACTCTTACAGAGGCATTTCTCAGTTCACTTTATTTTTGGCCATTATCCCAGACAAGTCCACAGTTCCCTTCAACTGGCCATGAGGCTTAACTGAAACCATCAGTGGCACCCAGACCGAGCGAGACATAGCCCCACGTGCTTGGCCTGCACACAAAGCAGGAGACTGGGTGGGCCAGACAGGATACCATACATACAGCAGGCATCCACTTCGCTACATGCTCCGTGGTCCAGACGATATCATTACAAATATGGCCTAAGTAGCGGCCTGAAGCCTCCTAACTGGCCCAATCAAGGAAAGCAATACAAAGACTGGTCAGACCCCCAAAACCAGCCCAGTCTTCCACCTGGGCCTGGGCATCGACCGACTTCCCATCCCCGTGCAGGAGAGCACAGTTGCTGCTCATCTGGGTCTCCCTGCCCAGCAGTGAGCCCGGGAGGAACAGCAATTAACCTCAACTGGCAGGGAGACCAGGAAGTACCTTTATGCTGTTTTCCCGATCCCTTCTCCATATGCAGAGAAGGTACCCACATTGTCACAAACTGTTTCCCCTCAAAGCCAAGCATTGAGAGGATAAAGTTCCTTGTCAGTGTTATTTCCTGGTTTGCGGATACCGGTGATGGTTAGTAGAAATGATTATATGACCGGCCGGGTCAGGTGTACATGTCTTCGTTATTCCCTGCTTACAGCTTCACTAACTGCTCATCCTCTCACTTCGCTTCCTGTTCTGACTCATGGACCAATGCATGGACATCAAAACAGAACAGAACACTACAGTCAGGAGGTCAGGAAAAATGCACCAAGATAAAATTGAAAAGCGAGATATTGTACCTCCTGGAGCAGAGTGAAACAACCTTGATTGAAAAAGTGTTCGTGGCAGAGGAGACTGGTACTCAAAAGTAAGTACTGAGGTGAGGAAGAGGAGCTTGAACATAATACTGGGTTTAGCCTGAGCAAAGATAAAGTGCTGCATTATTATGTGTATAAGTGGTTGCCAGTTTAATGAAAGCCATGCGAAAGAGTCTTTACTTTTCCCTAGCTATGACAATCATGCTAGGTAAAACATTCCAGGTCCTGTGATAGTGGCCCTGTAGTTATGGCTGAGTTGCTCAACTCATAGAAAGAGCACTTTTTGGGCTGTTTATAACTTTGCTGTCCCTGAACGAATCCTCAACAAACTTTACAAAAAAAGTATATGGCTCCCTCTGAATGCTTTCTGAAGTCTAGTGCGGTTTTGTCCAGGGTAGGAAAAGTTATAGGGAGGTCCCAAAATGTGTGGAAATCCTCATACATGCAATATTGCTCACGCCTACAGCCTCAGCCCCTGGACAAATTTTTACCAAATTTGAGCTTGAAGCAGAGGAGTGGTCCTGACAGCGTGCTTTTGTAGATTTGGTGTAACTCCGTCCATTCATTTTTTTAAAAATGCCCTAAAATGAGGCCAAAAAAATGTGTGATATCAGGATCCAGTCCGCGGACTCATTTCCTGATTAAGGGTCTGCGGATGCCTCTGGACCAATCAGGGTCTGGCATGATGTCTGCAGACATAATACGTGCCTGCTGATCGGATGGTGAAAAACATGAGCTGCGTAATACTTTGGGTAACGGTCGCCATGTTGGATCCACTGACAGCCGCCATTATCCGCAGATAGCACAGTGAGGAAAAAGGGTGGAAAACACATTTGGGGTTATTTGGTGGCCAGAAGAGGAGCTGGAAAGGATGGGGAAGTGGAATAAAGTTGATATGGAGCTGTTTTTATATGTGAAAAAAGGGCATTCAGGTGCCGCAGAGTCTGCTGACATCGCTGCTGACCGTGAACAGCAGTGTGAAAAAAGTCTGGAAAACACATTTGGGGTTATTTGGTGGCTAAAAGAGGGCCTGGAAAGGATGGGGTAGTAAAATAAAGTTGACATGGAGCTGTTTTTATAGGTGGAAAAAATGTGTGCAGGTGTTTGTGGACATTATTTGGATTGCAGGGGGTTTAGGGCGAGTCTTGTTATTTCAAGGTATATCATACATACTTATTATATAGTTTAATCCTATTGTGGTGGTAGTAACTATGTGTACTGTAGGGTTGTATACAGTATTTGTAATATCGTGTTATGATATCATTGAAGTGTACATGGTACATATGAGTGTAGTACAATTGAGGATAGTGCTTATGGAATATGTATTTGTTTCTTTGTGGAGATAACAAATAGGATTATATTGGTATGGTTACATAGTTGCATACAGTAATACAGCTGGAATGTCTGGTTCTTTTTCTGTAAAAAAACAGCATAATTTGTTAAGCAGTATAGTTTAAAAGCTTTAATTGCATACTATTGTACATATACATTTACTTATTTGACCTTCATAAACAGGATATTCTATGAACTATGTTTGGTACAACATAATTATGTGCTACACTGTTGGTGTATTGACATGAAATAATCATTGGGTCATTGGGAATAGAAATCCATAGAGGATTTTAAAATAAACATTATAATTATGTGAGTGTAAGTGTGATAATATGTTTCTTTGAAGTATGTTGTAATTAAGGGTGTATTCTAACTATATTGGACTTTACAAGAAGTATTGCAGTAACAAGAATTGTTATGGCATCTTTGAGGTGTATTGCAACAGAGGGTTATTTTGAAGTAGTTAGATATCTGCTGGCATATTCTAACTATCTTGGCTTTTAAAGTACTAATGTAGTATTATGGATGTAGTTAGATACCCATTGGTGTATTCTAACTGAGTATTGTGCTACAGTTTAGTGGCTGCATTTGGGTTGAAGGAATATTAAGTAGGCATTTGTTAGATTTGCTAATAACCTATGTTTTGGAGTGACGGATGTGTTGTTACATTCAAACCAACCACTTCTTTTGTTGACATATGCAGTATAGTGGCCTGCAGTTGTAGCTCCAATGTGGTAGATTATGCTCACTGTTGTGAAGATATTCTTGCCAAGTGCTACTTGGCCGTCTGTGAAGCTAGTAAGCTTACAATTGTTTTGGTACCATCTGCATTGTACCTTAGAAACATTACTATCATATACCCATCATGTGAATTTATTTGTATGTTGGAACGATTGTCTGAGTTATAAAAAGGGCATAATATGCTATGATTTGCATTCTGCAGAAGCTGGCGAAATGAAATGGATTCAGAATTTTGTATTTATACATACACAAATACTTCATTAGGGATGTGCTCTTGTGAAACATGGTTGCAGAGAGGTCATGTATGTTTTCGCGTGTATGAAATCTGAAATATTTCATATATAGGGATGTTTTTGGTTTCCAGTACTTGTAGTAAGTACATTAAGAATTCTTGTGGATCTTCCAGTGTGTTTATGGTGAATTCTACCATACCTGTACAGTAATCCAATTATTGCCTTATACCTAAAACAGTGTACGTGCTGTCAGGATTATTTGTGACCTTTCTATGAAGAATGAGCATTTGCAAACACAACTAGTCCAAGCTGTTTAAGTAAAGGTTGTGAACAATTGGTGGCAATTGGAAGAGAAGATTGATTTCTACATTTGCATAGCAATTTACTCCTGTTGTGTTGCTGAATTTAAATGGACCAGTCATGCTTCTGCATCCTTTGATGGGCCTGCAGTTGTTTTCTGAGAAGAGACATTTGCCAATTTGTCTTCTGGTGGGCGTACAGTTGATTTTGTCCTGGATAGTGTTTTGGTTTTATTATTTGATGGAGCAGCAGTTGGTCTTTGTTTCTTTAGCAGTATTGTTGGGAGATCTGTTATAGGTTCTGTTTGTATTTGATTTCTTTTTAAAGGTTTTCTTTTATGAGGGTCGGATACAAATCTAGATGGTGGGTGTACAGTGCACATAGCCTGTTTTATTCTAGGATGAAAGGAATGCCAGCGTTGACATTGTTTGCATGAAAGTCAACTCGGAAAAGACCATTGAGTGTACGTGGATGCAAAAGTGCCACTTAACTCATACCTTCTTTAAAGACTGTGCTGCTAATGTCAATCAATTCGTAATCTAGGGTTAAACCTTGCAATTTGTGAATAATGACAGCATGTGCAAGAGAAAATTGTCCTCTGCGATCATACATGTCTTTGAAAAGAAGGATAGTGTATCTGAAAGGCACAGGGCACCCAACTCTCTAGATTAGGGTTTTAGTACAATAGTTAATCTCGGAAAGGAAATCCAGAGGATACAATTTGAAAAATATCATATTAAGGATTTTATTATACCTAATACATATAATCTAGTGTGAGCCAGCACAGTGGCAGCCGCTGCAAGGATGAAAACAGAAGTCTGCGACTGAAATGAAGCACTCGGGATTCCTCCGACTCACTCCGGGAGCCGTAGTTGTGCATCTACGGCTCCTGGAGTGACTGTGCTGGCGTCCGCTTTGGACGTGCAAGATTCAGGGTCCATTCTTCCTGAACCACGGGCATAGCTATTAACATTCTGTTGAGGTGCATAATTATCTCCATTTGCACCCCTGCAACACCCGTCACTCTGGATTGGAGCTTCTAGCTGACCCTTCTATTACGCAGGATTTCTCACCTGGACTCTGCCTACTTCATGACAGTGGTTCCAGTACCGCACATACAATGGATTGATTCCAGTTGTACCCAGAAACCCAATTGTTATCTCCTGATGAAGACGTAACGCTAACAACGTTTATACATCAAAACCGGTAGAGAAAAAAATCTTGGAGAAGGCCAACTTCAAAGACTTTTAACCCTGGCCTATCCCTACTGTTGACCACTTTTTCAAAATCTATTGTGGCTATGAACCTTGTTTTGCACAAAAAAATCTTTTGTATAATAATTGGATTGTTGATTAATTGTCATATGTGTCTACCTTGTATTCATTGATGGTTTGTATGAGTGGATTGATGTATGTGATATGGAAGTGGATGAATGCATTTAATAGTATGAATTTTATGAAATGTTGATGTTTTAAAATGTATTCCTGCTATGTTAAATAAATAATTGCCTGAGTGTGGATTAAATTGTGATTAAACTCACACTAGATTATTTGTATTAGGTATAATAAAATCCTTAATACGATATTTTTCAAATTGTATCCTTTGAAAAGAAGGAAACATGCGATTGTGCGGCATATTTTTTACTTCTGCAAGTTTGTCAAAGTGGATGTTGACAAACTGAATGTTGTTAAGATGTGGATATGCTTGGAAGCCAACAACTGTACCAATTGTTCCATTGACTAAACCTTGGTCTACGTGAAGGTTACATTTTCAAATTACTCTGCAGTTTAGACACAGAGTTAACACTTTTTTCTAATCAAGCTGTGTTTGAGATACAATTTTCTAAGCTATTTAGTTTTGCTGTTCCTTGTTCACACATAGGGAGTGTCATGCCGCAAACTTCTAGTTTGTGTGTGGAGTTCAAATGCACTATGGGTTTCATTTCTTTTTTGATAATTTTATCATTGAATTCACTACAGCTTGCAAATGTTGGCATTAAGGACATGCATTTTCTATTTTGTTGAGTTATCTGTTCCATGGAATCAGAGGCAGATGTGTTATGCCCATATAGTTAATGGATTAGTCTAGTAAGCAGACCAGTTCTAATGCTTTTAAAATTTTATCATCCAGTTTAGGAGAATGCTTATCATGGCAGAGTTAGCTACTTGTAGGTTTTGTATGGCAAAATCTGAAACCCTAAGGCATCTGGTGCTTGAATGCCACCCACTGCATGGCTTAAGAACCCAGTGTATGGGGCCACTAGCAATTAATCCATTCCTTTACGATGAACATATGATATGGAAACATTATCTTGAAAACTTTTATACCCGCAAAGGTTTGGCCCTGGCTGGCTTCATCAAATCACTGAATTTGTAGATCTGGTAAACTGATGATACTCGCCAGAGGATGTATTTTATTTTTACTTGACACGATCTGCAAAACTTTGACTTATTCTGAATATATTGTATTTTATTTCAATTGTTTGTGGATTCACTGCCTCTACACTACAATTGGTAGCATAATATCTGATGTGAATGTAATTGTTGACCTTTTTCTTTTAAATATGCTGCTCTACCTGTGGTATTATTAACTGTTGTGCACACACTGAACCAACTCAATTTACTCATCTCGAGGGCAAACTTCTGCTGATGTATTGGACTCAAATTGGTTAGCTTTCTCATAATTTATTTTGTTTTTCTACTTGGTAATCATGTGTGTACTATTTTATTTTATTCTTTTTTAGCATTTTCTTTTAACTATGTGCACTATGTGATTATTTGAAATCCTCTTTGTAAAAGTTTGAACTAACCAAATACAATAAAGCTTCAGTGAAATCTGTAAAATAGACTGACACATGTTTTGAGTTAGTTCTCTGTAATGGAAATTTTGCAAGAGATTTACATTTCCAGGCTCTATACCTAGGCGACATCAGAACCTCACCATTTCTTCAGCAATGTGCTTGTGGATGCACGACCTGGTAGCGATACACCCCACTCTTGGGATTGCTCTGCCCCAGGACTTAGGCAGTGGTTTCCGACTTTGGCACTCCATGGAACTTCTTTTCTGGGGTCCCTTTAGCAATTGCCCATCCATACTCCACCTTCTATTTATGTAATTCTCTCACTGCACAATGCATATGTACATTTACAGCAGCACTGTGTACAATTTGTTGGTATAAGTAAGTAAAATGTAAATGGAAAATATTTGTAGAACATTGTTAATTTGCAGTTGGTGTGTGGAAGCTTAATATGTTGATAGGGTTACATGTAGATTTTTGGGAAGTGATGTCTGGATGAATGTGTGAGTGGTTGAAAGCAGGCAATGAGGGAGTGTTAGAAACATAAAAGTAAAAAGGGTAGAAGGGCGATGCTGTGTGATGGTGTGTACGTTCCATTTCGGTCTTTTAATGATGCCTGGCCTAGAAACAGGACTGCAGAGACCACGGATAGTTGTGAAGGTGCATGGATTATGATCCTTACTGTTTGCTAGAGAAAAGTATTTGTGACAGAATATTATTTCTGTATTTTGTCTTTTTCTCTTCTATACATTTGTCCATTATTTCCATTAGCATAGTACAAAATGTTAATGGAAATGTTGGACAATATTATTGAGTCTAACTACTTTATTAAGAAATGTAAAGTAGCTGGAATCTACAAGATTTTTTTTCTATTTTTTTACTGTGATAGGTGGCTCCAAAATGAACCTTTGGCGTTTTTTGATTTTGTATTTTTTTGTTTTTGCAGGAGAAGCCAGGAAGTAAAATGGGGGAAGGAAATAAGGGAATGGGCACAAATGACAGATATGGAGGGGCAGGTGGACAGGGGAAGATGTTGGGTGTCCCTTCAATTTAAGGTAAGGGACAGTGTGTCTCATGCTCTTTGGTTGCAGCATCAAAAGCTCTTTGAAACTGCTCCCCATGCAGAGTGTTGTGTTGCAGTATATACAGAGTACCAGTGTCCTGGAAAGATATGGATCAACAGCCTCTTTTATAGATTGCACTGTAGCTGGTCAGATCTTCTGTCCCACAGGAGTAGCCTGTATTTTGGCAGTATTAGTTGAGGAAGATGAGATAGAGGAAGATAGCCTACTACTTCCTGATAAAGGAAAAGCCTTCCTTAGAGCATTCCGGTGGTTGGATTTGGTGTGACGGCGCATGCACATGGTCCCGTAGAAGTCCTGCCTAGGTTGTCCACAACTGAGTACAACGTTGCACTCAGTGCATTTCACCTTGGAAGCCTTAGCCTTCGGTAGACCCCCACCAGTGGTCAAGAACCACCACACCCATGATTCTCTGTGGGTGCTGGAGGTAGGCATTTCCTCTATCCCATCTCCTGGTCCTCTTGATTCTTTTCTGTATCATTGTGCTTTTTCCATTGTCCAGGCCCTCAAGCTGCTGGTGGTGGTGGCTCCCGGGGAGGAAGTATGGCCATGGCTGATGCCATTTTTTCAGTTAAATAGCAGTTGTGCTAATTCTTCCAAGCATGGGCTCTTTCCTGGATTGCAGATGGAAAGTCAGTAAGAATATGTCTAGGAGCTGTGCAAGGGTAAACTTTCAGCTTGAAACTTCCTAAATCAGCTGAAATTGCAAAGAACAAACCCATTCACGAAGACGCTACTGTGCCGTGCTTGCCATGGTCATGTGACGCTGTCTGGAAAGTCTGTGATGACGTCAGACGGTTGCGGATGTCGGTGAACAAAAAGTTGTGTAAAAAGTTGCAGTAAATTCATTGAAGTCTTACAAATATTGCTAGAAGGTGGGGAATGGCAGTTTTAAGATGAAACTTTCTAGATTGGCCAAAAATGCTGCTATATTTGGGCCAAGTATGACATTAGGAAATTGTAGCCAATTAGTGTGCACTGGTAAAAAATAAACAATGACATTTTGTGAAAAATCTTTGCAAAAGGGACGTTATGGTTAAACTGCACTAATAAAAACCTATGCAATTTAGTGAAAAATGCTTTATAGGGTCGTTATGGTTGCAAGTAAAACCAACAAAAAAAAAATAAAAAATCACCAGTTATGGTAATCTAAGCAACCACAATATGCACCACCAGCGTGCACTGCTAAGACTAACACCCAGGACATCAAAGATGACATCAAAAATATAATTGATGACATCACATATGAAATTCATTTTGATGATAAGTTTGTAGAAGGGGTTGTGTTTACAATGTTGGTAACACAATGTAAGGGGTGATTTTGAGACCTATCATGAACTGCTTCTTACTATTAAAGAATGTACTCATCTAAACAAAACACAATATTGGAGTGTTGTTGTTATTACAGGAACCTAATCATACATACACATAGGTAATGGCTGCAGCATGTACCAGAGAAGTACAACATTTTTAATCTGGTAATTTTGGATGGTAAAATAATGAATGCTACCTTATCAGAGTTTTGAGTAATGTTAAACATGTAATACGTAGCTAACAATTCAAGACTTACTACACACTTGTGTTAGCAGAAACAATACATATGAAGACCCACAATGCATACAAATCAGAGGCACATGTAGGGAAACTAAAGTAAGGAAGAAAGAAACAACATCATCAGAAAATGTCAATAACATTAAAGTTCATCTTCATGTATACAAATGAATTGTGTGTTTGAGACCTGCTCATTTCCCCGTGTATGTGCACCATGAGCTGAGACCAAACCCTAAGGAAAGCACTTTAAGAACATATGACAAGGTCAACGTCTAGATATAAATCACCTTTTGAATTTTTCTATTCTGACCATCATGAACAAAAATAGCTGGCCTAGATAAGTCAGTGAACAGAAACAAGTGGCCTGGATATGTGATGTCATCAGCAATGTCATCAATGACATTTGTGATGTCATCTTTGATGTCATGGGTGTTAGTCATAGCAGTGCACTGTGGTGGTGCGAGTTATGTTGGCTTACCTTACAATAACTGGCGAATATCTGGGGGTTTTCGGTTTAACTTCTAACCATAGCATCCATATAACGTTTTTCACTGAATTTCATAGGTTTTATTTAGTGCAACTTAACCATAACGTCACTTTAACAGTGTTTTCAATGAATATAGATGTAAATGTATAGATAGGCGGGTAATGATAGCACAGCGAGTAGAGTGCTCGCTTTGACATCCAGAGGTCGGTGGCAGCGCCCAGATGCCTGAGAGTTCGTATCGCTTTATAAATGCTAAATTATATTATTAAAGATTCAATATAGCTCAGAACTCAGAAGATAAAGCAAAGTGGTCTGCATTATCACGAAATGTAAGCGAGCTGTTTAAATCAATGTGCTAGCTAAATCAGGTCTAGCAATATTTAGAAACAACTCACACAAATGAAACATCAGTATTGCACTGTGGCACCTAAAACAGCGGCCCAGTCTAATGTCACGTGCAGCCACAGACCTTAATGCAAGTGACCACAGTAAAATAGGATGATCCCCTCTTTCAATACAGATGTCTATGTTTTTAAAGACTGCTTGTGCGGGCTTCTCTCTGGATTGGGGCATTAGTGTATTAATTCAATCTTTGCTCGATGCATCTGCCCTCTCGCTGGAAATAATAATCCACCTAAGAGGTCGATTCCTTTTTTTGTGTGTGATTTTTCATCTGAAGGCAAAGCGCCTTCCTTCCTCGCTCGTGTTATCAATGGACGATAGACTTCCAATAAATGAGCACATTAGGGCCGTTGAAGCGAGTTGTCAGCCGCGCACCAATGAAAGTTTCTGCGACGCAGGAGGAAGCTCCCAGGGGGGTGGATGGAGGGAGGGGTTGGGCCGGCTACGCGGCTCAGCCTGACAGTAATTAGCAGAGCCTTTGGAAGCACGGCTTGGCTCGGGAGAATCCTCAGGCTGCCACCTCGCCCAGGAGATGCCAGTAGAGCGGCGTTGATCTCCTCCGGACTGCTGTCACAGCAGCCAAGGCGTTCCAGCGCGGGTCCTGATGACTCCAGGCTGAAGCAACCGGTGGGGTCCTCAGCCCTGCTCGCCCTCCTCACCCACCCCCTGCGATTCCAGAGGCAGGTTCGCGGCTGGCATGTAGACCCCCGGGGCGGGGCTGCGCGTTTCCTTGGATTATGGTGGGAGCTCTAGGGGTGCAGGCAGCCGGCGGCCGGGCGCGCGTCTAAGTGGGGCATCGGGGTGGCGTGGAGCAGGGCAGAGCGCTCCCCCGTTCAGAAGGATGCTGGAGGGAAATGCCTGGAGACAGGAAGGATGAGGTCTGCCAGAAAGCGCTCCAGCTGCTGGGGAACCTGTGCGCGAGCGGGACCCTGGAAAACGAAAACTGCTTGGATTTCGTCTACTACCTGCGGGAACGAGACAGACCTCGCCTGGCCGACTCGGGTAAGGATGCCTCCCCAGCCTCCGCTCATTGTACACCCATAAAAGTGCCCCTGCAGGGGTTCTCTCCATTCTGCTGCAAGCGCGCGCGCATGAAAGTGGCACTTTGCAGGTACACAGGGGGCATGTTATGCAATGTATCAGGCTCTTCTTTCCTATCGATTGTGTGCTTCCTGCTGCCTGCGCCCATGATTCTCGATAGTCTCAAATTTAGACACAAGAGATCGATCCGGCGAGTATCCACGTACATCAAACTCCAGCCCCAGAATTGGGTCAGTTGAGGCCACGCGAGCTCACTGCTTTATTTCCCGCACGGCACCCGCGGTGCCTCCAGTGCGATGCCCATTTCTAGCTGTGCCCTGCAATGCACGATAGATATTGTAGATGCACGCCTTGCCATGCACCATGCCCATGCGTGCAAGCCAGAGCTGCACTTTACTTCTCAGGTTAGAGCACTTTAGCAGCCCTCATCCCACCGCACTGAGGGGGTTTCATTAAGCAGCGTTCTGGCTGCATCCGACAAGACACGTTACTTGACGGGTGATTTGGTGGTGCTGTGATGGTTTCTGATAAAATCTTCCCACTTGTGACGCCCGTCCCTGCCTTTCTAGGGTTGCGGGCGTTAGTCATATGTCGCGAGCCATTATACATTGTCTTTCCGGGCGCATTGAGGAACCTTACTGTCTCGTGACCCGACCCCAACGCGTGTCACACGTGATCAATGGTTTTTGTGGCTAACTTGCATCATATACACATTGTTGATGTATTAAAACGAATATTTCAGTTCTGCCGAAAATAAAGCTCCTGAATGGGTATGGAATTTATTTTGCTTGACAAGTAGAAATGTGTTCCTGCCAACCCACAAAGGGAAGAGTTCTGCCACCGTCTGCGTACCCCATGAAGCTGGCCCCCCACGATAGATTGCACACCTACCTTTTGATTTGTAAAGCTGCAAATCCGCCTGTTTTCATAGGTCGTGGAAAATAAGTAGGAGCCCTGCCCTGATAGGATCAAGTCATGCCATCGTAAAACACGGAATCAATAATAGTTGACGTGGTACCTGATGTGTATATATGTAGCATGTTCTCTCTATTGCCGTTTTTATACCCATGTCCTATACGCGCAGGGGAACTTCTTACTCACACACCGCAGCGTCTGGGTAGGAGAGACTGTTTCAACTCTCGCTCCCACAGAAATCTAATAGGGACAATATCAGAACCGCCCCGCCCCGCCCCCTCTCCGGCCACCCCAATGCTGAAACTGACGGCAGCCAATCATACTATTGCAGCCCCAGTTTACGTAATTACATCCATTAGTTAGGTTGTCTCGCTTGCTCCGATGGGTGGCTACTTTTCGTGAATGACCAGCGATGCTGTCAACCCTGCACATATATCTGCAAATGACTGTAGATGTGTGCATGTCCCTGGAAGCAGGACTCTCAAGTTGCTTCAAGAAAGGCACAACTGACTGTCAACATAGGCCTCCCAAGGAGTGGAGGGGGCGGGGTCCATCTCCCTCCTTATTTCTGGTTGTGAAAGAACACTTTTCAGGAGTCGCAACTCAACACTGGTCGTTTGACCAGCAGTCAAAACGCGTTTACAGTTTCTTTGTTTGCTTACCCTGCTCTTTCAGGACAGCCCGGGAATTAATGGGCCATACATTTACTGATTTCTGACCTCTTGCCGGGTTTGAGGATACATTGAGGTTTCTATTCCCATTGCTAAAGAAGTATGGGGGAAGTTATGCCCCCCCCGTACTTGGCGCCTTTGGTGATATCTCCCCTGTTAAACAGTGTTTGACAACCATTTATTTTGACAGATGAAACGATAAAGTCCTGCCTGGTTTGTCAGGGTGGCTCTTGATATTACACAATTATAATGCCACACAGCAATTTGGTGTCATACAGTTGGCAACCTGGAGCAGTGACTCATCCATGGCAACTCTGTGTTGATTCATGTTTGTCTGGCTTGTACCCCACCCAGGCATCCTCTGGGTGGAGATCAAAAAGTGTCCCTTTTGATACTCCTATTAAGGCAGGCCACTTCCACTCACAGGAGATGGCTATGAGGTATAACTCTCCTGTTAAACTGACTGTTTTGAATGCATATTATTTCAGGCTGAGCTGGGAGCGATGTATCATTCTGCTAAATGCCATCTCTAGCTACATATTTTATGAAGCTGTTCTGGGAGTGAGATCTGTTTGAGCTAAAAGCACTCAGTCTCTTGTTGAGCGCATACTGTTAGGTGGTTGAACTATGAGTGAAATCTTCTCATTAAAAGTGGCTGTATGTACATCATGAATGACAACAAGCTGCATGCATTCATCAAACAACAACTAAGAGCAAATGTCTATTAGATGTATAACCCAGCTGAAACATTATGAGCAATTTAAAATCAGCGCATGTCAGGTGTGAAATGGGAAACCAGTTCTCATCAACATTCTGGTACTTACAAACCTGGATTTATAATCTGAAACTAAAATTATATACAAGAATATCGAATGAAGTGTGCTTTGAGCAAGGACTAGACTAGCGAAGCTCTAACAGAGTACAGCCCAAGAGCTTTCTTTGTCCATATTAGTATGCATTGTCTAAAGAAGCATAAAATCATCAGTGGATTAGTACTGTTCAGTATCCAAGATGGCGGATCACCTCAGTGGACTGTATCTCTGCCCTAGGCTGCCTTATCTTCACCCCATCCTCTTTCTAAATTTGAAAGAGTCTCAGGTAATCAGCATCTGATGTTGACTATCTTTTGCATCCTAGCAGACATCAGCCCACAGCTAGGGGGATTTCCTCTCCTGTGAGCGGAAGTGGCCTGCCTTAATAGGAGTATCAAAAGGGACACTTTTTGATCTCCACCCAGAGGATGCCTGGGTGGGGTACAAGCCAGACAAACATGAATCAACACAGAGTTGCCATGGATGAGTCACTGCTCCAGGTTGCCAACTGTATGACACCAAATTGCTGTGTGGCATTGTAATTGTGTAATATCAAGAGCCACCCTGACAAACCAGGCAGGACTTTATCGTTTCTTCTGCCAACAGGTCCTTTTGAGGCACGCAATTATGATTTTGGGGAATGTGATCTCTAACTACAATGGACCCCAAAGAGAGTTTGATCATTAAAGCCACTGTTATAGAGACATAATTACCAGTATCATTTTATGTAATAAAAATAAAAAATTACAGGCTATACCGCCCTCACAGATGCCCATTATATTGCAGGTACGTTAACAAAAGAAATATTCGCTGCTGCATAGGCAGGATGATTGCAAGTACTCCCAATCCCACCCTGCCAGTCCCCAACAGAAAACACGAGGTTTTGTTCAACACATGCAGCATGAGTGCAGGGGCAGTAGAAATGAACGTGTCTCTCATATAGAATGCGTACAGAAATTGCAAGCTACGCATATGCCTACACCTTCCCCTTTTTGTCCTCTCCGTCTATCTCCACTGACCTCACCCACCTCTGTTGTAATTTCAATATTTAGGCAAATCAGTTGTTTCTCCATACAGCTAACGGACCTACACCCAAGGCTAGCCTCCTAAACGTTTATACTTCAATGATGCTTTTCCTTCCAAGATGGACCTGTCAAGCCCAAAGTCTGAATAGGGATTGCAGTGCAGGAGTAGTGTGGGCAGATTGTTTTCACACCAGGCTGCACGATTTCAGACTAATTATGTCTTCACCTCTGACATCTGTGTGCAACCTGATATCACACATTTGAATTCTGGCAAAGTCGGCTTGCGCCTTCCTTCTTTAGAAGTTGTTGAATTGAGTACCTTTAAGTTTTATTATATTTTTATTTATTTACTGTGCATTTGCAATTTGCTTCAAAGCACCCACAGGGCAAAGGGGAGGGAACACGGGAACAAAACAATGGAATAAAATACCAATGATGAGCCAAAGGCAGAGGTGGTCCTACTATGCCTTGTGAACATTCGGAATGTCCAAGTGCAGAGAGAGAGAAGGGACAGGGAATGGGGGTAAATGCTAGAGGTTCCACCTAGGGGGGAGAGTCAGGCAGCCAGTTGCAGGGTAACTGGTAAGTGCCAGGCAGTGACCACTTGGTAGGAGAGTGGTCACTCACCTGCATGTACAATAAGTGCAGGCCTGTGAGACAAGACAAGCCAGTGGGTGCCCAAAGGTAATTGCTGGGAGAGGGCGGAGGCTGCATGCGATTGGACAGAAGGCCAGGACCAAAAAGGACACATAAGAGCATAGGCGACCAATCTCAGGGACTGTGGGGTTTAGCACGGAGGGAGAGGAGGAAGGAGGAGAAAAGTAAAGTCTTGAGTTCCTCCTCTTTCCTCACAATCAGGCCGTGAAACTCATTTCCCAGGCAACACCACACAGAGGATGATCACCTAGTCTTCAGAAAACCCCTGAAAACCTGTCCGTTCACTATATTGCAACAAACAAACTAGCATGACCCCTTTGAGAAACCAGAACAGGCTGAGGCTGTAAGACTCATCACAATAATGCAGATGAACCAGCATAATCCTGCAACTCCAAAAGGATGGACCACTCACATTTGAATAACAAGATAGGCATCAAAAATATGGACAAAAAGTCTGATGAGAGTACCACTCTTGCAAACACGCTGAAACAGAGACTGACACATTGAGGTCAGCATCACTGACATGTGCAATATACCTGTCGACAACTATGAAATGAACAACACTTTCGAGATCGAAGTCCAATAGGGTCATTATCCCCAAACGTTTCACCCCATCTCACATAAGATAATAACACCACCGCACACTCATCATAAAATGGAGCCTAGAGCAGTAACTGCACTTCATATACATGGACAACACAACATGAACTCTACTGATTTACTTTAACCGTATAATTCTAACAAGACTCCTCGTGAGTTCCAAACCACCTCTCCTTCCCCAATTTTTCAGTGCAGTAGACCCTTTAAATTACACACAATTACTATAATTCACACATCAGATGTATGTCTGCTAGCACTATCCCAACAAGAGAACTCTTTGGGAGAAGCTCAGAGTTCACCACACAGCCTGTTGCATCTTTAGGTCTATTGCATACAGTGCTCTCTGAGTGTGTAAAAGGTGAAGACCTTTTAACAAAAAGTATTTAAACACTCTCATCCAATAGTTCTTTTGTTTTTCCTTCCAGACTGAACACATTCTCAAGTGTCAATGCCACAAACCACATGCAACCATACCAGCACTCAGGACTGTGGTGCTTCCGGCCTGGACTTTTTAACAACACATGTTTAGCACCAGCCTCTCCTGTATAACCACTGCCTTTTTTGTTTTGGAAAAATAACACCCCTTAAAACCACAACAAATTTCTGAGATTTTATGCACAATCAATGTACATCATATTTCATTACCATTAATTTGGGATATAATAGCACTGATTACAGTACTTAGACAAAGGAGGTATCTGCCATGAAGCTGTAATACTGGTCTAGGAAACACCAGTTTAAGCAGAAATTGTAGTACAGGAAATCCCAGACACAATAACGGAAACAGTCAAGGTAAATGGCAAAACCCTGCTTTGTTAACAATCCACATAAAGCAGGCACAGGATTTTGTAACCATGATTGTGATGTGACATCAATGATGACGTATTTTCTGTGTTTAATCCAGTGTCATGTCCGAGAAAGGATGAGAGCTCCAGGAATATCGTGCTTGTATGCTGTCCCCGAGATACTACCCCGATAATTGCCATGAAAATAACACAGTAGTTATCGGGGGGAATGCAAAGTGAGGAACACACAATGAATGGGGGGACTTATGTTGTGATCACATCTACTAGGCAGGGGGAAATGGGTCTTTGTGCCAGTGGCCCTGGCCAGGAGACCCCAAAGTTACCATTTGGTGCTGCATGTGCAGCAGCCATGGCCAAAGGCCAGGATGAGTGGGCTTGAAAGAAACCTAGTGTATTACAATATACAGTGGGCACGGCAAAAGGTCATGCTCACTGTGCAGGGCCAAAGGCCATGGCTAGAGGGCCACAAGGAAACATATTGGTGCAACTTGTACAGTGGCCATTACCAAAAGCCGTGGCTAGTGGACCTTGAATAAACTATGACATAACAAATCCCTTGACATGTTTTGAAAAACATGTAGTTAAGGGACAGTTAATGTGATCAGATTTAATGTCACAAACCCACGAAATTCAGTAGATGTGGGAAGTGATGATCATCTTAACTCGGTGCCTCACCTGTTGCAAAGCCCATGAGAACATTCATAACATATGAGATTCACAATGACAAACAAAATAAGAGGCTGGCAAGAAAGCTCAGAGGATTGAGTGCTCAATGCTGAAATCTCTGTGTGATCTGCAGGTTGCAGGTGCAAATCCCGGCAAGGCCAACTTAGCCTTTCAACCTTCTGTGGTTGATAAATGAGTACCAACTCTGGTTGGGTGATAGTGTATGTATATGTGTTCTATGTAAATCGCTTAGGCATAATTACTATATAAATAACACATCACTAGATCCTAGGGGTCATCTAATGGGAGATGCCAATTTAAAATGATAATTGCTTCCCACATCTGTTTAATTTCAAGGGTTTTGTTGCCTTAACTAAAGTTTTCAAATTAATATATATATATATATATATATATATATATATATATATATATATATATATCGTTGAGACAAGGAGGAGAAAAACCGCACTCCAAGCATGAGGTCTGAGAGTCCCAGAAACAAAGTGACAAACTCAAAGCAAATAAGCAAAAACGAGTTTTATAAATGGTAAAAAAAAGTAGGCAAAACACACAGCAAAACAAAACAGGACGCCAGGGCAGTTTCCTAAACGACGAGTTTCGCGCTTCCCCGAGCGCTTGTTCACGTTATTATTTTTTTTTAAGGGAAAAAACTTTAGTTGCAAGGATGTTAAGGTGAGCAATATATTGTAACAAAACCTTTGAAATTCAAGGAAAAACTTTACTTGCAGGGACGTTAAGGTGAGAACTTAATGCAACACAACCCCTGAAATTCAGCTAAAGCCACCTTAACGTTGCGCCCCCTGTTGCACAGCCTATGACCACAATGATGACATCACAGATCACATTACTGATGATATCACTAATTACATGTTGTATGAGAATACTGATGACATTACAAATCACATCACTGATGCCATCACTGTTGACAACACTAATTACATTGAATATAACTGATTACATAAAAAAGGGAATTAGACATAACATAATTTATAAGTTAGCTCATGAAAAGTTTGATCACCGTAATAAAAATTTAGGCTGTGGGCTTGGCCAAAACAAAGGCTGTGGTCACTTGTCAGTACCAAAGACCATAGCTAGTAGTCGGCTAATGTTAAAAAAATCCAATGTGCATGGTTAAAAGCCATGCCTAGCAGGCCATCACTGTTTTCAAATGCACAGTGGGCAACATTGAAAGCTGTTGTCAATGGCCATGGCTAAAGGCCATTGCTAGTTCCCATTAATATGTTAGAATATACCACCCGCTCAGCTCAAAACCGTGGCCACTGGTTAGTATTGTGTTGAAGACCATGGCTAGTGGATGGTTAGTGTATATAATATACAATGGGCACAGCTGGAGGCCATAGCTAGCGGCTGTTTCGTATTATATAATACACAGGGGGCACGGCCAAAGGCCATCGCTTATTGCATTTTATTATTGTAAAATATACAGTGGTGGACATGGCCAAAAGATGTACTAACTGTTCAAGGTCAAAATCCATGGCTAGTGGGAACATCCAAAGATAGTGGCCACTGGCCTCTACTGTGCTAATGTCCATGGCTGGTGCCTGACCAGTGTATATAATACAGGGTGGATATGGTTGAAAGCTGTACAACAGGTAAAGGCCAAAATCTATGGTTAGTAGACTGTTAGTGTTTTAAAATATTCAGTGTATTCAGTGCACATGGGTGAAGGTTGTCACCACTGTCCATAACTGAAGGCCATGACTACTACCCATTCATGTGTTAAAATATATTTGGCCATGCACACTGACCATAGCTGAAGGGCATGCTTAAGGCCAGTTATTGTTGTAATGTAATTAGTGTTGTCACCAGTGATGTGATTGGTAATGTCATTAGTGATGCCATCGTGATGTGATCTGTGATGTCATCATTGTGGTCATAGGCTGCGCAACAAGGGGTGTAAAGTTAAGGTGGCTTTAGCTGAATTTCAGGGGTTTTGTTGCATTACATTCTCACCTTAAAGTCCCTGCAACTAAAGTTTCTTCCTTGAATTTCAAAGGTTTTGTTATTTCATACGTAATTAACATTAATAATACAAACCTACCCCTTAGACGAAAGTGCACAGGACAAAATAGCATTGGACTTTTTAAAAAAGAAATGAACACTAGAAAAACAACCTGAGCGAGGAAATGTTCCAAAAATATGCTGCCAAAGTATAAAATGTGCTCCCCTTTAAAACCCAGCAATCTGCTGTGAAACATTCCCTGGAAAACTAAATCCCAATATGAAACAAGTGCTTGTGGTCTTGTGAGTAAGCCTCTGCACTTTGAACATAACAACTTGAGTAAAATTCTGGTAGCCAAATACTTGAGCAAACCTGTCAACCTAAAAAAAAACCTGTGGGTTACGTCCACAATCTGAAAAAAAGTTACACTCTTCACCGACGTGTCCTTTACTTGTGCCCTGAAAAACAACCACAATCAGTGGAAAATAACTGCACCAGTGTCCAGGACTGCAAACTCTCTTGCCACATTGTGGGCAAATACTCATGACTTACTTGCCCGCTCATCATTTCCCCTCTTCACCCCCATGTCTGGCTTTCAACATTACTCTGATTTATAAAGGTAACTTGAAAAGTACACATACCATAGTGTCACTCAAATATATAAACCCTTATAGAACTATGTTAGGCAAAAAGTGTACAATGGTGGCATTATTCCCCCCATCTTGACTGTGAGACTACAAATACCAGAATGCAATTCAGCAAAAGGCAAAAAAATTGTCTCAGAGTGCAAAACCTTCATGGACTGACAGTGGCATGGTTAAAAAAATAATGCAGATGTCGTGTGTTATGAGATATTTATAACTTTGAGAACTCACAATGTTTTTAGGCAATGTGCACTGAGATTAAATTGTTTGCCATGGAGCACACACTTTGGTTAATCAGCGTTCTCCAAGCGGTACACCCCTTTTCGGCACCATCATTTTGTCGCGGTCCAATTTGGCACAGTCATTCTGCCGCAGCACCCATTTCTTCATGCACTTTTCGATGTGAAAGCCACTCCGGCGCTGTTATTTTGGCGCGAGGGATGTTTGGACATTGCTGACATTGCAGTCATATCTAAATGCCCTCATGCTAAATAAGATCACAGGACTGCACTGCAATAAACCTCGCCACCTCCCACTTGCATTGCTTTTCTTTTACTTAAATTAAATTAGTTAAATACAAAAAAAACACGCAGCCTTGAACCCTTGTCTGCCAGAGTTCATGACTCAGCATTTAACAACTAGACTACAACGACTTTGTCCTTTACGAGGCATACATTTCACACTTAGCCTATAATTCAATATGCGCAATGATAAAAGGGTAGGTATGAAACTTGTGAAAATCCAAACAATAATGTAATTGTAGCATAATCTTTAAATGCTGAGTCTTGAACTCCTTAAACCCAAGGTTCTCTGATAGCGGCGTTCAGCATAAATGTGCTTTTTTTATTTCATTTTTTCTGTTGTATGATGTTGCCCTGAGACTGTGTAGTCCTCTGTTTGAATATTTTTTCAATGTAAGGCGGAATGTGTGGTGTGAGTATGTGCATGTCATCTGAGAAGGTGTGCATGCAATCTACCTGATTCATGGAATTATTTGCGTGAAAAACGCAGATTTGCGCACCTTTCTGCCCGAAAATCCCCATACTTCAAACAGGGATTTTTGGGCAGAAAGGCACGAAAATCTGCGTTTTTCACGCAAATAATTCCATGAATCAGGCTGTAAATGTGTGTAGTGGATGTGAGTGTATGCGTGTGCACATGGTGTCAAGTTGTTTGTGAGGGATAGTTGCATGCAGTTTATAATGTTGCAGTAAATAAATTTTTCACATTTAAAACGTGTTCAATTCTGCAACGACAGAGTAATACATGTCCCATCCTGTTTTATAATGTTGCTGTAAATAAATCTTTTTCACATTTAATCCATATTACAAAATTCAAAGTGCCTGCAGGTTCATGCCAATTGCGACCTGTCGTGCCAGAAAATCCTTGCACCGAGAGGTCCCTGTCCCAACTAGCTGCGTCTAACTGGGCGCGCTCAGAAAGAACCTGCGGCTAATTGGTCACACCATAATGGTGTGTACCTAACCGGCCATGCCAAAATGTCCTGTCCCGTGCTCCAAGCCCCTTGTTTTATGGCCGGTCTCGTGGTGACTGTTGTGATACATTGCACGACCCCAACTAACCACATTTAAGCAGCACGGAAACGAGAAACAAATGACCGGCTTCAAGAATAACATATGCCCAGGTTCTTTCTGCACCCATAGCGAAAATCAAAAGCTGACACCCATGAATATATGTACAATACTGCTTAGATTCAAACTGAGGAAGGGGTCAGACCCCTAAGGCCATATTGCGTTGAGTAATCTTGTAACTGTGCCTCATTTACTAGGCACCAGGGCCTGAGGAGGCTGGCATCCTCAGTTTGAGCAAGCTTGCCTACCCAAAAAAAAAGAAGGAGATGTGTCCGCCCTGTGAAAAAAAGTTACGCTCTTCACCCACATGTGTCCTTTACTTGTGCCCTGAAAAGCAACCACAATCAGGGGAAAATAACTTCACCAGTGTCTAGGATTGCAAACGGTCTTGCCACATTGTGGGCAAATACTCATGACTTATTTGCCCTCTCATCATTTCCCCTCCTCACCCCATGTCTGTCTTTCAACAAAACTCTGCTTTATAAAACTAACTTGAAAGGTACACATACTATATTGTCACTCAAACATATACATCCTTATAGAACTATGTTAGGCAAAAAGTGTATAATGGGGACATTATTCCCCCATCTTGACTGTGAGACTACAAATACCAGAATGCAATTCAGCAAAAGCCAAATAAATTGTCTCAGAATGCAGAATTTTCATGAACTGTTAGTACCCTGGTTTAAAAAAAATAATGTGGATGCAGTGTCTTATGAGATATGTAAAACATTGAGAACTCACAACATATTTAGGCAATGTGCAGTGAGATAAAATTATTTGCCATGGAACAAACACTTTGGTTAAGCAGCGTTCTCCTAGCAGTACACCCCTTTTCTTCACCATCATATATGGTGCGGGCCAATTTAGCATGGGCATTCCACCGCAGTGCCTATTTTGGTGTGCCCTTTTCAGTGTGAAAGCTACACCAACGCCATTATTTTGGCAACAAGGAGGTTTGGACGTGGCTGACATTGCAGCCATGTCTAAATGCCCTCATACTAAATAAGATCACAGGACTGTATTGCAACAAACCTCACCACCTCCCACTTGCTTTGCTTTTCTTTTACTTAAATACTTAAATTAAATTAGTTAAATATAAACAAAAAAAAAATACAGCATTGAACCCTGGTCTACCAGAGTTTGAGGCCCAGCATTTAACCACTAGGCCACAATGACTTGGTGCTTTAAGAGGCAAATATTTCATACTTATAATTGAATATGTACAATGATAAATGGCTAGGTATGAAACTCATGAAAATCCAAATAGTAACTTAATTGTAGCATAATGGTTAACTGCTACATCTTGAACTCCTTAATGCCAGGGTTCTCTGATAACAGCATTCACCATAAATGTGATTTCTTTTATTTCATTTTTTCCGTTTTATAATGTTGCCCAGAGACGGTGTAGTCCTGTTTTTGAATATATGTGCAGTGTAAGGTGGAATGTGTGGTGTGAGGGTTTGCATGTTATCTAAGAGGGTATGCATGCAATGGGTGTATGTTTGATGTGAGCGTATGTGTGTGTACATAGTGTGAAGTTGTTTGTGGGTGATAGTTGCATACAGTTTATAATGTTGCAGTAAATACATGTGCTTCATGTTAAATACATGTTCAATTCTGCAATGACGGTGTAATACATGTCTCATCCTGTTTTATAATGTTGCAGTAAATGCATCTTTTTCATGTTTAATCAATATTACAAAATGCAAAGCACCTGCAGGTTCATGCCAATTGCGACCTCTCACGCCGAAACATCCTTGCACCAAGAAGTACACAATTCAAAGTACCTGCAGGTTCATGCCGTGGAAATTGTGCGCTCTCACGCTAAAACTTCCTTGTGCCGAGAGGTCCCTGTCCCAACTGGCTGCTTCAAACTGGGCGTGCCCAAACAGAACCTGTGGCGAAACGGTCACGCCCTAACGGCGTGCACCTAGCTGGCCATGCCAAAATGCCCTGTCCCGTGCTCCAGGCCCCTTCTTTTATGGCTGGTCTCTTGGTGACTGTTGTGATACATCACACAACCCTAACAACACATTTAAGCAGCACGGAAAGGGGTACAAAATGACTGGCTGCAAGAATAACATATACCCAGGTACCTTCTGCACCCATAGTGAAAACCAAAAGCTGGCGTCCATGAATATACGCACAGTACTGCTTAGCTTCAAAGTGAGGGAGGGGCCAGCCCCCTTAGACCATGTTGCTCTAAGTGGTCTTGTAAGTGTGCCTTGGTTGTTAGGTACCATGGCCTGAGGGGGCTGGCCTTTTTTTTCTCAGTTTGAAGCGAAGCAGGATCAGTCCTGGTTATGGCATGGATGTGAGACATGGGTCACCAGTGATTTTTCACTCTCGATGTCACTGTAGCTGTATCATGTATAAAACATTGCAGGCTTTGAGTACTGCCAATATTTTTAGTTAAAGCCCTTTGCAATTAAATTATTTGCCAAGGATCACACACTTTGGTTAAGCAGCTTGCTATAAGCCCCTTGTTTTATGGCAGGTCTCTTGGTGACTATTGTGATAGATCGCACGCCCCCAACTACCCACAATTAAGCAGCACAGAAAAGGATACAAAATTATCGGCTGCAATAATAACATATGCCCAGGTACTTTTGCCCCCAAAGCGAAAATCAAAAGCTGGCACCCATGAATATACGCACAATAAGTGGCCACATATGTTAAATTGAAATATACAAATGTAGTTCAATTGACCTTCTCCTTAGAAGAAAGTGTGCAAGACAAAACAGCATTGGATGTTTAAAAAAGTAATGAACACCAGAAAAATAACCCGAGAGAGGAAAACTTTCAATAAATATGCTGGCAAAGCATAAAAGTTGCTCACCTGTAGTGAAATATTTCCTGAAAAACAAAATCCCAATATGAAACAACTACTTGTGGTTATTGCTGCCCTAAAAAGCAACCACAATCAGGGGAAAATAACTGCACCAGTGTCCAGGATTTCAAACTCTGTTGCCACATTGTGGGCAAATACTCATGACGTATTTGCCCTCTCATCATTTCCCTTCCTCACACCCATGTCTGGTTATTAACAATACTCTGCTTTATAAAGCTAACTTGAAAAGTACACATGCCATAGTATCACTCAAATATGTAAATCCTTATAGAACTATGTTAGGCAAAATGTATGCAATTGTGGAATTATTCCCCCATTTTGACTTTGAGATGAAAAATACCAGAATGCAATTCAGCAAATGGCAAATAAATTGTCTCAGAATGCAAAACTTTAATGAACTGACAGGGGCATGGTGTAAAAAAAAAATAATGCGGATGCCATGAGTTATGAGATATTTAAAACTTTGAGAACTCATAATGTTTTTAGGCAATACGCAGTGAGAATAAATTATTTGCCATGGAGCACACACTTTGGTTAAGCAGCGTTCTCCAAGTGGTACAACCATTACGGCGCTATCATTTTGTCGTGGGCCAATTTGGCAAAGACATTCCACCGCAGCGGCCATTTCAACACACCCTTTTCGGCGCAAAAGACATTGCAGTGCTGTTATTTTGACGCGAGAGATGTTTCAATATGGCTGACATTACAACCACGTCTAAATGCCCTCATGCTAAATAAGAGCACAGGACTGCACTGCAACAAACCTTGCCAGCTCCCACTTGCGTTGCTTTTCTTTTAATTACATTAAATTTGTAAAATAAAAAAAGAAACTTAAAGGTTTGAATTCTGGTCTGCCCGGTTTCAAGGCCCAGCATTTAACCACTAGGACACAATGGCTGGCTGATTCATGATGCATATATTTCATACTTAGTCTATAATCTAATAGTACAATGGTAACATGCTAGGTATGAAATTTGTAAAAGTCAAACAAAAACATCTTTGTAGCATAATGGTTAAGTGCTGTGTCTCAAACTCCTTAAGGGCAGGGTTCTTTGATAGCAGTGTTCAACATAAATGTGTATTTTTTAATTTCATTTTTTCTGTTTTATAAAAATGTGGATGCCGTATGTTATGAGATATTTAAAATAAGAAAAGACATGGCATTCAGGACTGTGGACTGTCTGCCATCCATGTACTAACGGGGACAGACCATGCTTAGTTTTTAAAGCGAGGAAGGATCCGGCCCCCTTAGGCAATGTTTCTCTAAGTGTTCTCCTAAGGGGGGCCCCATATATTAGGCACCTTGGCCTTAGTGGGTTGACCCCTTTCTCGCTTTACAGCTAAGCAGGGTTCATCCCGCAATTTTTTTATTATTGACTGGGAGACTACAAATACCAGAATGCAATTCAGCAAAAGGCAAAAAATTGCTTCTAAGTGCAAACCTTCATGGACTAACAGTAGCACGGTCTAAAAAAGTAAATAATTCAGAGGCCAATTTGGTCACCCATCTGTGTAGTAACCGGGAATGATCCTGCTGAGTTACAAAGCGGGTCTGACCCTGCTTAGCTTCAAAGTAAGAATAGGGCTGGCCCATTCCTGTAAGTAGTCTTGTAAAGTTAGCTTATTTATCAGGCAACATGGCCTGAGGAGGCTTGCCATGCCCTCACTTTGAAGCTAAGCAGAGTCTGTCTTGGTTACCCTGTGAATGGAAGACCTGGCTGGCAATTGAGCCAGTGATTTCTCACCCTTGATATCACTATAGTTATAAAAATATCTTTTAAAAAAAATGACACATACCCACAGTTGTAGCTGCGAATATCAGCTAGCCAGAAAAATAATGCATCACTGCCCCCCTCATCTGTGCCAGCTCGCCCCACTCCCCAGGCAGCCCTCTCACCTCCCCTGCCCTCCCGTTTACCCTAGAACACACGCTGCTTCTGTGACGCAGTTTGATTACAGATGTTGGCTATTCGCGGCTATAGCCCAGGGTAAAGAAAGCTTTGTGTTGCAATCTCAGTCCCTGGAACCACTCCAACTCCCAAATTTCACTCAGTGCTTGATAGCTGCCCCCCACCCCACCTTTACACACTCAGCATTTTTTTGTTTTACCCGCAACTAGCTTTTAACCGCATTTCATTTTCCCATAACCTAGGCTACAGTCGCGAATATCTCTCGCATCGAGAGAAAAACAAGATGGCGGTCGTTTCATTTCTGAAAACCATGATCCTGCAATGCACCATGGGAGACACAACTAGAATCTTTGCAGAAGGGGGCACCCCCTTCTCCATCAAATTTTAAAATAACCACAGCATGGTATAACCCCAAACCACACATGGCATGCGAGTCAATGCTTTGTGCCGCCAAAGTTGTTTAGGACCTGGTCCAAATCCATCCAGTGGTTTGGTCTGTGCGCTTTGGCAAATATTGACATTTTTTGCCTGTGGGAAAATGAATGAACCTTAACTATATGGCAGCGATAGTTACCAACTCCTTCCGAGAACACTGGATATGTTCACGCGTCCAGAAGTAAAATAATTCACAGCAAATAATTAGGGTTTAATCGATTCTATATAATTGATTCAACAAACCATTGCACAATGAAGAACATTCATTGAGCAAAAAAACGCCACGCATTCCACCCCTGCCAGGCCTTCGTCAGGCTGCTAATACAAAGTAATTCACAAGCGTTCGATTTTAAACATTGTGATGTCAGAGTGCATGTTCAAATAAACTCAACATAGAGAAAGGACTGGTACATTACAGTGGTTCCTACTACTCACATGAGTGCCATTTCAACCTAGCCTTCATCAGACATCTAGGGTTACATTTTAATATATATATACACCAGCTGATCATCATCTAGTATACCACAGTCCCTAAAATGCACAATGAATTTCACTAACATATTGCAAATGCAATTTAAATCTAGTCTATATCTCTTACAACATGAGGCAACCCATAGTATAGAAGACCAATATGTTTTTCAGTCAGCACACTGCTGGCAGCAGCAACGTTCTCATTTTGCCAATTATGTATCTGTATGCAGACCTCGATACATTCTCTAGTCTATGCATCTAGAGGCAATGTCCTACTTATAATCAGACTCTCATTCACCCTGATCGTGCATAAAACACACAGCAGCTGCAAATATAAAGCACAAGTGTGCAAACATGCATAATGGCAATGCTAAAATACATGACCATAAACCTCAAAGTACCCAGCTGGAAAACAGCTGTACATTACCGTTTAAATGACAAAAGAATGCACAGTCCGAACTGAAGGGACAAACCCAACCAGTCTTCGGATCGTTATAGTGAGGTGCTGATGCATGGCCTGAACCATTACAATGATTGGAAAGACCATAAATTCACTCGCTGCACGTATATAGTGCACTATCGCAATGTTTCTATTTAGGCACTCTAAAATACAGAACAATCTAGAGTTCTCCCTCAAGTACAAAAATGCCAGAAAAAGTGGCAATTGAACCACAATACTGTGTACAGATATGGAATTTCATCTTAGCAGATGTGCATCTAAGAGGGATGGCTCCCGATCCGTAAGGCTGGCAGGTCATCTATAAAAGTGCCAGTGCATTATTAAAACCATACTATTAATAGTAAGCAGATCTCTAAGTAAAGAAATATGACTTTACTATCGTTTAGGCACCCTGTAGTACACAGATATTGGCACCTGAAATAAATTGCCTTATATATGGCCATTGTACCATCGGTTAGCTCATCAATATATAGGACCGACACATTCCTGGTGTGCAAAGAAAACAAGCATAGCAGCTAATTATTTAACAGTTTAAAGTGCATTGGTGCAGGCATATGATGGTACGTGTCTTATCTTGTAGATAACCTAAAGTACCCAGATATAGGAACCATAACCCAAAATATAAGTATCCTTAAATAAGGACAATGTTCCATCGGTTAGTGCATCTGTATACAGTCCCTACACATCTCTGGAGTGGGAAAAAACAATCACAGCAGCCAGCTTGTACATTGCTTGTACTAACACTATACTAGGGAGAAACCTCCAATGAACAATAGACTGATCATAAAACCATAGTCAAATGTGAGTTAGTATAACCGAAACATTAATAAGACTATAACACAAGATTCCTACTCATTTAGTGCAAGATAAGAAATGCTTGATGATAGAAAAACATATAGCTAATAGACCACATTGTCACCTTGAGGCTGTAATGTGTTAAAAAGGATAATCAATTTGGCTTCAAGATGATGTAGCTTTAACTCGTGGTTACCTATTCGAATATGCCATGGAATGTGAGCTAAGCCTACAAATGTCAGATTATGTAAGCATCATACTGATTCTTGATCGCACAATAATGTTGTTGCAGGATCCTGAGTTTGAGACTGCAAATAATGGAACCAATATACGCCAATTTACACGGGCAAAGTATGAGAAACACAACACATTTCATTAAGCAAGTAATTTCATTCTTGATTGTCCATTGTACTCTTTCGATTGTATGCAAATTCAGAAGTACAGATTACCAGTTTACACAGTTTGCATTCACTGCAACTATAGAAACCACTATTTCTCTGATGCCATGTCAGCCAGCTCAACACATTCATAGTGGAAGAATGGGATGGTGGGTTCCCAACACCTTGACAATGTCTCAATCAGATTGTAATACTGCCCAATGTTTCTGTAGTATCTTTTTTACATTATTAGCCTGTGTACTGTATTTGGTAATAAATCTAACATGTTCTCCATTATCTTTTTCATGAGTAGTGGTTCCCTTGAGTAGATCAGGCCGACAACACCTCTGAACTTTCTCAAAGGCTAGAATAATAACCTGTTTGGAGTAACCCCTGTTGTTAAAATGGTTACTCATCTTTTGTGCTTCCAGCAAGAAATCAGTCTCGCTTAGCTCTAGTAAACTCTTCGAGCGGTATACTCTTGATGAGAGATTGGGGATGAAAATTCCTGGCATGTAATATGCTGTTAACACTAGTAGAACTCATGTATAGTGTACTCTCAAAATCTCCATCAATCATTTCAAAACAGGGATCTAAAAATTCCAATTTTTGTGCAGATTAGTGTGATTCCAAACGGAAACATATTCTAACAGTTTAGCAGGAGTACCACCACAAATTAAAAACAAATTATCAATGTATCTGAACCATGCAAACACATCATCCAGATATTTGTCATGTTCCGATAACCAGGCTACACATTCTTTCTACCAACCGAGATACAAATTTGCATAGGTGGGGCCACACGTGAGCCCATGGCGGTACCTCTTTTTTGTCTATATAGCTTGTCTTCAAACAGGAACATATTGTTGTTAAGGCAGAAAGTGAGAAGATCTATAACTAGTTGATTTTAATGTTTGATCCTAACAGATCTCTTCTTTAGAAAAATGTCACATGCTTGAATACCTGCTTCATCGTTTATACTGGTATAAAGAGAAACCACACCCAAAAATACGAGATTGTAATGAGATTGCCAGTGAAACCCATCCAGTTTATTTAATAAATCCAAGGTATAACGTAAATAAGAGTTGACAACCAATACAAATGGATGTAATAACAGATCAAGATATCTGGAAGCTGATTCCAACAGGGAGTCCATGGAAGAAACAATCAGGTGTCCCGGTGGATCACTAGGACTCTTATGTACTTTGGATGGAGATATAGAATTGCTGTCATTGGATGGCCACACTTCAAAAAAAGATTCTCATCACCATCTATGAGACTCTATTTATACCATTGAGCTAATTTACAGCTGTACAGTTACTGAGCATCAGATAATATCTCAGGAGTGATCGCTTCATAGCATTCATCTTCTCCTAGTTGTTTCAATGCTTCCTGTAGGTAAAAGGATCACTGCCATACTACAATCCCTCCTCCCTTATCTGCAGGTCTGATAACTAAACTTTGATCACTTGCCGGTGTTTAAGGGCCAAGGATTGCAAGAAGCTTAAGCTAGAATCGGACTGTGAATGTTCTGACAGTTTTTTTCAGATCACTTAAAACCAAAACCTCAAAAATATCAATCGCACGGGGTGCCAAAATTGGACTGAATTAGGAATTCTCACGAAAATATACATTGGTGGTCAAATCAGTCGGAATATCAAAATGTGAGGATATTTCTACCCCAGTCAGTTTGTCCCCCAAATCAATATCATGTTCTATTGCCTTTAGACACACTGAGAGGATTGATCTGTCTAACATCTGCTAAAACCTCCGGGACATATGTGGAAACTTTGGTGTTATAAAATTTGGTGAGTTTAAGTTTTCGTATGAATTTAAATATCAATATGTGTATCAATATAGTTGAAAGTACTCACCGGACAGAAAAAAGAGACCTAAAGCTAGCACAGATTCTTCATCTGTAGTAAGAATTCTATCTGAGATATTATAAATCATTATATTCTCTTGCTTGGCCGACCCCTCCCTCTCCCTCTTTGTCCTCTTCCAGAGCGAGTGGTTTGATGATTCGCTGCATTTGTTCCTTGCTCTCTGACCTCTCCTTCTGGGTCTTCTCCTCTTATTCGTCCTGGATTTCGAGGTTATCCTCTTCGGTCCAGTTTGCTCTCCAAGCGAAACAGTTTGAATTTGTCTAGAAAAATTCATCCTAATATCAGTGCTGACTTCTTGATCCGAAGAGTCTATTTCAGAACTCAAGGTATCTTGTGCACCTGTTGCTTTGTTGTCAATAGTTTTAGCTTTCAACACTTTATCCTTAATGGGTTTTATTTTATTTTTTATTTTATTGTGCATTTGTGAGGCATGTATACATCAAGAAAATTGTGTTTCAAAGGGCCCACAGGGCAACAGGGAGGGAACATGGGAATGAAAAGCAAACATAACAATGAAAGATAGAGGCAGACCTATTAGGCCTTGTGAGCATTCAGAACGTGAAAGTGCAGAGAGAGAGAAGGGATGTGGGAGTGGGGGTAAGTGCTAGGTGTACACAAGAGGGAAGTGCTAGGGAGTGATCAGCTGTTCATTGACTAGGTGAGTGTGGTCAGCTGCCAATAAATAAGTGCAGGCCTATGGTGGCAAAGGGCAGCAGGTGCCAAGGCAAGTGCTAGGAACGGGCAGAAGCTGAAGGTCATTGGGTGTTGGACGTCCAGACCCAGATGGACACATAATGGCTCTAGTCACCAATCTCAGCAACTGAATTTTAGGAGATCTGGCTCAAGACAGAGGGGAAGGGGGAGGCTGTTCCATAGGAAGCACTGTGCCGTGGAAAGAGATTGGCCAACTGCTAACTGTTTAGCGAAGCGCTTGACACAAAGACAGTTGGTGTAAGAGGAATGTAAATATCTGGAGGGAGATTATTTAGTGATAACCAGTTGTAGATAGTGTGGTCCCTGGCCCCAGATAGCATAAAGGATGATGCAGAGGGATTTCAATTTGATCCTTGGGGCAACTGGGATCCAGCGGAGAGATTTTAGGGTTGGAGCTATGCGGCCCCTGGGCAGGTCTTGTAGCCCTAATCTGGATAGCTGGAGGGGTCGTAGAGAAGTACAGTATGGGAGGTTAAAGAAAAGGCTATTGCAGTAGTCTTTTCTAAACAACTAGAGCTCTATAGACACTGAGCTTCTGGGGGAAAGTGAGGATAGAAAGAATTCCTTTGAGGAGGTGGAGTTGAAAGTGGGACTTGTTGGCCACGTCCTGAATGTGAGGGAGGAAGGAAAGAGGGGAGATCAAGATGACTCCAAGGTTTCTAGCATCAGATGACAAAGAAGGGGGAGAGCCCATAGAAGATGGCCACAGTGAGGGGAAGAAAGAGGGAGCAGGAGCCCCAATAGGAAGGATCTCAGTCTTGCTGGCATTGAGGCAGAGATCATTGGAAGTACACCAGGACTTGATGGCAGATAGGCAGTCAGGAATGATGAAGGAAGCAAGGAGAGGGTCAGAGGAAAGTTTGAAGAAGAGTTGTTTGTCGTCTGCATAACTCTGGAATTTGGGGGAGAAGGTGGAAATTAGGTGTGCAAGCAGAGCAAGATAGGTGTTAAAGAGCCAGGGAGAAAGGCTGATGCCCTGGGGGACACTGCATGTGGAGATAGGGGTGGGGGAGGAGAAAGAGCCCAGAATAACCAGGGACAGACGGTCATTGAGGAAGGAGGTCAGCCACTCTAGTGCATGCTCCGAGATATGTAGGGTATCATGGATGGGTTTTATGAGGTTGGAGTGGTTGACCATATCAAATGCAGAGGAGAGATCAAGTAGAATGAGAACAGCTGACGAGTTGGAGTCAACAGATGTGGGCAGTTCCTCATGGGTGTCAGAAGAACAGTTTCCATGCCCCTGGATGCTTGGAATCCAGATTGATGGTCATGTAGCCAGTCAACAAGTTCAGTGTGCTGGGTCAGTTGGCGGAAGACCATCTTCTACAAAATGTTCCCAAGGAAGGTTGTAAAAGATATGGGGTGGTTGGTGACTGGACACGATGGGTCTGTGGAAGTTTTTTTCAGGAGGGGGTGCACAAGGGAGTGCTTTAGGAAGGAGGGGAAGCTCCACTAGCAAAAGAGTGGTTGCAGAAATCAGCAAGTGCAGGGCCAAGAGAGCCAATATTCTCCTTAATGGTTCTGGAGGAACAGGGGGAGACTTGCTTGGAGGAGACCTTCAAAGAGCAGACAACTGTTGACCTCATCAGGTGTGGTAGGAGAGAAGGAGGAGAGAAAGGCAGAGGGGGATGGGAGGCCATAGGAGGCAGGGGGTCAGGGGAAGGGGTGGTCGGAAGGGATGCAAGGGTGCTTAGGATGTCCTGAGTTTTTGCAGTGAAGTGTGTTGCCAGTGTGTTGCAAAGGGCCTGGGAGGGAAGAGGTGAGGATGAGACTGCAGAAGGGTTGGCTAGTTCTTTGCAGATTTTAAAGAGTTCTGCCGTGTTGTTGGATGCAACAGAGATGCAAGCCTAGATGTGGGCCCTTTTCTTGGAGTGGATGGAGAGTCGGTATTGCCTTTGGAACAGGCGACAGGCCAGTTTGTCAGAGGGCGAGCCTGAGGTCTGCCACTTCCGTTACACCACTCTGCACTTGTGTTTCAGGGCTTCAAGCGCGGAGTCATGCCAGGTGTTACACTTGAAAGCATGTTTCAGGTGGATCCTCATGACTGGGACAACATGTCAAGGGTATTAGTGATGGCAAGATAGTGGTTGCTGAGAGCAGAGTCAGATGTAGAGTCTAAAGTTGGGAGTGGGGGATACAGGCAGATGTGAAGGCAGTAGCTGACACTCATTTCATCGGACTTATGTTCATGAACAAGGTTGGCAGGGATGGGAATGTGCGGTCAGAGGGCTGAGAGAAACCAAGTAAGAGGAGAGGGGAGAATGGTCTGACCAGGAGAATGGGGTGATCAATGCGGGGAGGGGGTGAAAGATCAGTGTATATGAAGGCATAAAGAGTGTGTCCAGCCAAGTAGGTAGGACCAGAAGGGAGAATGGAGAGGGAGAGTGAGGTGCAGAGGTCAAGGAAGAGAGTGGATGCTGTGATTGAGGAGTCAAGGTGGATGTTGAAGTCACCCACAAGAAGGAGTTTAGAGGTGGTTGTGAGGAGAGAGGAGGAGAAATCAGCCCATTCAGAGAGGAACAGGGTGGTGGAGCCAGGTGACCTGTAGATAGTGGCAATGGTCAGAGAGGAGGAGGGAGAGTTGGCCAGCTTGCAAACCAGGCTTTCGAAGGAAGAGTAAGGGTGGGGGGTATGAGGAAAAACGGGACCCACTCAGGGAAGATAAGAGCAACCCAACTGTCAGCGCGGTTTGGGTGATGCTTGGAGATGATCTTATAGCCATCAGGGAGAAGGGAGTCAAAAGCAGTGACTGAGCTGCCATTGACCCACGTCTCAGTAAGAGAAGAGCAAGGATATCGGGGTCATGGTCTTCAAGGAGGAGGCAGATGTCAGCAGAGTGTTTGATTGCAGAATGAGCATTAAGCACGACTAGATGCAGGAGGTCATCACCTTTGAAGGTTTTCCAAGGAGGAGTACAGGGGTGTGGTACACCAGTCGGAGGGGGGGGGGAGCAGAGTGAGTGGAAGAAGGAGTAGCATGTGTTGGACAGAAGTTAATGAGGGATGGCAGGTGCCGGTCAAAACGGAGGAGATTGGGTTGAGGACCCTGAACCAAGATAGTGCCAGTGTGATAGGCATTAATGATACACCTGGATGAGACGAAGCCCACCAAGAGTACTTCCCATCTAGTGCCACCATTCCTGGGTGAAGATGTAAGAGGAGAGAGAGTAGAGATGAGATGAGGAGTCTATAGATCTGGAGAGGGGACAGAAAAGAGGATATCAGTGAAGATTTGTCTGTAAGTTGCGCTGACATAGGTGTCTGCGATAGGTAGGTTAGTGGTCATGATGTCTTTTTAAGCTTTATTCTTCCAGACTTCGTGAGAAAGAGAGGATAGGTGATAGCATAGCAATTAGAAAATATGGAGGAGATGGTGGGTGCCTTCTTTGTTGTATAGTTAGTCGAGCTGATGCAGTCACATTAGATAAAGGACCAGCATTGCCTTCTAGGTCTTTAAAAATAACTTTGGTTGCTGCCATCCGTCTGTTCTCTGTTGCCTATGCCATGGTTGCAAAGGTATACGTGCTGTTTACTGCACTTCCAGTTCCAGATTGTTAATAGTTTATCCAGAGCAGAGCATTTAGAAGGTGTTACTTAGTAAAAGAGGATGGCAATTGTCATAACAACTTCATCTCCTTTAAGCCTGGGAAGGTCACATGAACATCAGTGTTCTGGAGCTGGTTATAATTAAATAATTGTGCTACTGATCCATGCTGCAACATTGTAATGTTTTTTATTTTATAAATCCCTGTGATTCGCAAATCTAGTACTTTGTGACCACACGTTCTCAGTGATATATCGGACTGTTAAGAATCTGTGGGCGAATGTAAAGGAAAGCGTGTTGATAATTATCATTGATAAAACTAAAAATGATACAATTCACGAACAAAATGTTTAGGCTCCGACCTTAACTACACTGGATGGGCCATTGGAGTATCTTGAGTATTGCAAATATCTGGGTGTGTGTATTAGCGCTCATCTATGGGTTATGTAGATCTGGCCAGTAACAGGAAAATGAGAGCAGCAAGTAGGACTGGTATGTCGCTAGATTTGCTACAGAGATGGCTGGCTAGTCTCTCACTGGAATTCTAGCATTATATAAACAGCTTGTCTGCTCCTACTTATTGTATGGTTTGGAGGCTTTGACCATGGGAAATATAAAGTGGTTAAAAATACTGGAGGGAACATTTTGGAGGAAGATACTGGGACCATCCCAAGCAATTCCTATATAGATATTAAGGTTGGAACTAGGACTTGTATCTACGACAGCATTGACGTTGAAAAAGCTAGGAATACTCTACGTGCCATGCTAGTGGAAGATAGGCATAGGGTTTCCCACGGAAAGTGGAAGATAAGCATAGGGTTTCCCACGGAAAGTGGAAGATAAGCATAGGGTTTCCCACGGAAAGTGGAAGATAAGCATAGGGTTTCCCACGGAAAGTGGAAGATAGGCATAGGGTTTCAGTAGAGGAACTGTTTGTAACTATTCACCTGAAACCAGATTGAAGTGAGAACTTGTCAGAACGTATAAAGAAGTACACCCAGAAATTGGAATTGTGGGATTGGATTTGCAATTATGAACATCTGGCTTTATTAAAACATTATTTTTAAAAAAAAATCATATTTGTGGCCTATAAATACAAGTGGGGAGTTAGGGGAGTCTTTCTTGGCTGGCACAAGGTTCATTCGAATATGACATTTGGCATCCTGGACTTTATGCTAAAGGTCACCACCACCCCAGCATGCTTAGGATGTGTGGGGGAGGTCAGGCATCTCACACTTCAAGAACAATTGATCCCCAGGGAATGCTCCCTTTACCCCCTGCCCCTTCCACTCCACGTAGATCTTTATGTGCCCCTTCTCCTCTGAGGTCTGTGCTGGAATATGCTTCCGATAGCCTCCTGGAACTTCTCTGGCTGTCCCTTAGACTGCCACTTGCACTGCCAGCTCTAGAATATCTTTCACAACACTATACTCCCCCTTGTTCTTTCTCGTGTCCATTTACCTCCTCTCCTCCCTCTTGCACACGTCTTTATCCTTCAGTAGCTTTCCCTCCTACTCTGCCCTGGTTTTCCCCCTCCCTGCTGTAACCCATGGATCAAAGGGAGCCCTCACAGATTGATGGAGCCCTCACAGATTGATGGAGCCCTCACAGATTGGGGTTACACATTTTAGAAGTAGATTCTACAGGCATGAGCTAGAAAAAGACAACTTTTAACATATGCCTACGTTAATGCTATTGGAGTAGGCCAGGCAGGGCACAAGCAACCCGCAGTGCTGTGGCATAGGAATAGAATAGGAGTGACAGCCTCCATGTGTATGATGGTGAAGGATATTATGATATTGTGGGAAACCCAACGCAAGCTGATGAAACGAGGGAGACACTGATGCAGAACCATGGTGGGAACCCTGGTGAGACAGAGACGAATTGCAAGGGAGCCTTGTCCTGATCCTTGTGTGGCAGAGCATGGTGAGAGAGCGTTTAAGGGCACTGTGTGCCTCTCTGAGAACCATTAAGAGGCGGCATCATTAGTGAGATGGCGTCTTTGGCTTGAGGCATGCCTCAGGTTCTGCCAAGACTGCCCCCCCTGAATTAGGAGGACCCAGTCGACAGTCTGGTGGATGATGTAGGAGTGTAGGAGGGCATTGTTGGAAACTGTGCTTTACATTACACGTAGAACCCTGAACCTACACACCATTGATGTAGGTTTATTGACAACAATTAGCTAGAGAGGCATGCACCACGAGTAGGCCACCTTAAGAAACAAGATTGATACACAATCAGTCTCTGTAGGTTACTTTAGCCCCTGCTGTGACCTTAATTGTTGATATATATATATATATATATATATATATATATATTTTTTTTTTAATGTATGTACATATGAGAGTGTCTATTTGCTTTGTATATTTGTGAACACCTTTTAATTTATTATGGCATATTGGTAAAAAATAATACCTTGTCAGGCACAAAGATGACCATAATATTGACACATCTATGTGTTTGATTTTTCCTATTGAGGTCAAGAAATCCTGGAGCACAAATTAGATTGCCAGGACGGACTCATAAAATAGAAATTGTAGTTCGTAGTAGGGCCACTGTGCAAAAACAGAGGAATTAGGTTCCATTGTAAAGCAGGTTTCCTGTCGCGACACTTTACTGGGCTCTATGTCTGTATTCCCTCTGTCCTGTGCAGAGTGGTGGGGCAACCTTACAACATATTACATACTTAATAATCATTTTATTATAGGCTGTTTTGAACATATTCCTTTCTTTTTATCTGGTCTGGAAAGGGGAATGATACATTTTTGCCACCTCTGGTCTGGTCTGGTGGTAACTGGTCCCACCAGCGGGCTAGAGTACAAATACATGGGTTTCACTGCCCCATCATTTTCTGCCTCTCTTCCCCCTCCTCTGATGTGCCTCATTCTCCTTTTCTCTCTCTTAAGGTTTATGCTCCTCCTCCCTCTATGCCCTGATGTTTGTCTCTCCTTATATCCCTCTACCTCTCTTTCTCTACCACTCTCTCTCTCTATATCTCTCACTGCTATCTCTCTCTACCTCTCTCTATCTGTCTATCTCCCTACCTGTCTCTCTCACTCACTCTCTCTTCCTCACTTTCTCAATGTTTCTCCTCCTCTCCTGTCTCTCCCTGGATGTATCACAATCTCTTCTCTATCTTGATGTTTTATTTTTTTCTCATGTCCCTCTCTCACCACTCATTTCTCCCCCACATCTTTCCTTTCCCTTTCTCGTCTCTAGCATCTTTCTGAATTTGCCAGGTAACTCCTAACTCTCGTAATACAGTCCTGCTTGAGTTGCCTTTTAGATCTCGTCCTGGACTGAAAGTGAGACGTTGAGTGTGGAAATGGTGGCACCTTTGTTGTAATCAGAAGCAGTCTTTGGATTGCGGGTCCCTTTTGACATCTGCAGGTGACAATACTTATACTGTACCCTGGGTGTTTGTTCTGCACACTAAGCGATCATATGATGGGTCTACCATCTTGAAGTTAACTCACCTTGTACCCATGGCCCCTGAGCTCCATGGTGGCCCACCACTGTGTTATTGAGCTTCACTGTACTGGTGCTCTTGTTTTTTCAGAATTCAGGGCCTCTGCTTGAATAGGGTGGTCTTGCAGCATGGTCTGTGAACTACATGTGTGCATCTGCAATGTGTGGTATTGACGTTTTGTTTTAATGCAATATGCAGCTGGCAGAGTACCATGAGCAGGGGCTGTGGCGCTAGACTTCCTACACCAGACATTTCTCTACCCTCTGGGTACCGACTAAAGCTTATTCTGTGGGTCTATGGGGGAGAGTTTATGCGAGGTGCTACTCAAGGGTAGGGAGGGTATGGTGGCCTCGGGGGCACCAGAACACTACCTCTGGGGCCAGCCTCATGGAGTGGGTGCAAGTCCTTTGTCCCATGAGTATCCATGGAGTCATCCCCTCAGCCTCCCTTTGGTTATTTCATGACATGGGGCATCTGACAGAACACGTGCCAAATATTGGTGGAACCTGTGAGACCCCGAAGACACAATGGCAATAGCTGGTATATGCAAACGGGTTTTTGACGCATTACACGAGAACGGTGGCATATAATGGCAAATAGCCAGTGTTTGATGGCACAGTCTGGGTGATTATGTAAGTACCAGGACCTGCAATCACACTGCTAGACAAATGTTGTGAGTAACTGGGCATTTAATAGCAACTCCTGACTGTGTTGCGAGTAGCAGGGCTTATGATGTCAATAACTGGTGTTTGATAACAAGGCATTTCGCAAGAAGTGACATAGGGTCTCACCCGGTTCCAGCCCAGCAGAGGAGCGATCTGCCTTTCTGTGGCCGGAGGGGTTCTCAGCAAATACGCCTCTCCCCCAGAGCGCACTTAACTGCTCTGAATGTATAATTCAACAATACCAAATGATACCTGGCACATGGTGGAATGCCTGTGCATGCTATAACAGTAGCTAGCATATGGCTTGGTTAGCAAGCCACGTGTTGTGAATACCTGCAACACAAGACACGGAACATTCCTCATTATTGCCTTTGTCAATGCTTGGGTCGCTGGCCTTCTGGTTACGATGCACACTGTTTCAATGGGGTACGCATCAGTGTTTAATACAGCTTTCGCATATAATGTACAATACCTTTTGATTGACCCTCGATTAAATAATCATGGCCGCCTTTGCCGGCTCATCCGCATGCAGCGCACCTAGGAAGACGTATTGTACGCCATTAAAAGACATTTTGGATTATCTATTTACATGAAAGTAGCGTGCGACATTTTGTATCTCATTAGGAAAATGTCACTGAATATCACAGACAATCATACTTCGATGTCTATTCACATAACGAGGAAAGCAAGAACAATGGGCCAGGAAGTGGGTGAGCACAAGAGGTCCGGGCGCGCGCCGAGACAATGTCACAGATGCTGGCAGAAGGGAATGGAAATGAGCAGCTCTGCCACTGCAGAGTACATTTTCATCTTAGAAATGGCGTTTTGTGTTCATGTGAATGTCTACACAATGCAACCCATTTTAACTGGTTTTTCACATCTGTCGTAAACCTCCAGAGATTGTTTTGAATGTCTGGACAAGTTGCATGTTTTACCTTCTTTTCAAAAATGTTGAGCTGAGTGACTAATACAACATTCGAAACTGTTACAGTGTCTTAATGCAGGTGATTGGGTGGGTACACACATGATCTAAGGCAGAGGTCTTCAAACTGTGGGCGCGGCCGCAACCCAGGGGGGAGCCAGAGCCCAGCATGAAATGTAAAAAAAAACAAAAAAAAAAAAAACTATGTTTTTTTTTTTAGATTGGAGGAAATGGGAAGGGGCAGCTCACATGGTCAGACTGGACCATAAATCGATCTTAGGCACCACTGAAAAAATGGCCAGCAGTTTGAATAGTACCCAAGGGGTTGTTTTTTGTTCAAATGTAAACAAATTGTGATATTTAAAGAATATTTATTCAGCAACAATGGTCAAAACTACTAGCTGCATAGTGAAGTGACTCCTCAAACTGGCCCACATTGGTTTGAAGACCACTGATCTAAGGTGTATGAACCCTAACGTCGAGGAATGAGGGTCAATGAGGAATTATCACATTTGAGATCCTTGCAAGATGAACAGCCATTGGCAAAGCCAACAGTGTTGGCTTTTGTGTAGGCATGAGATTGACATTTGCTACCCAGTGCTCCAATGGTACCACATGGCCATAAGAGGGCAACTGCTAGAACATGGTGATCGTGCCTGGACATATGATGTCAGTGCTTGGAAAATGGCTATTTAACATCTATACACAAGACATTGCCAATTCTTGCATTTAACAGGACTTCATTGCAGGGGACAGATGTTGGAGCAAACAGATTGCTTATAAATCAAGTAGTTGAAGGCACACTTGTTTAAGAAATGTATTAGTAAACCAGAATCTTATTTACAGAATAAATGAACCCATTAACTGTCATGGGTATGCTTAGAAATATCACTGGCAGGCCTTAGGAGATTTAGGAGGGTGTGTTTCAGGCTGGGAGAGGCAGGTAGCTGGTGAGAATGGCCATAGGGTTTTGCATGGCGATGGGTATTCAGTGGTTGGGTAAATAACAAAACAAAGTGACAGGCTGTGGATACCTCCTCACATCCACTTTCCCGTCTATCTGTCCTGCAATTGAATAGTTTTGGCTTATACGTGATGCTAAAGCACCACCTTGTAGCCAAAACGAAATATTAAGCATTGATATTTACAAATTATTATCATTGATTGATTGGACCAGTCACACACACACACGCATGCGCGTGCGCGCAGACAGACACACATACGCAAACAAACGTGGGGAATTCCCCGCATATTGGCACTGATCAGCACTGCTCAGAAAAGACCAGCAGCCAGCAGGGACCATGTTAATTGAAGCATCGTGTGAACACCTTTTAAAAAAGCTGATATAAAAACATATAACCTGCTGTTAATCTGCAACAATATCAAGGCCTTCAAACAGCGAGACTACCCTGCCATTGAAAAAATCTCCCCGTACCAGGCCAGCATGTTTCTGAGCTTTGCTACACTGCACATTAAGGAGTTCTATTTTTAAAATCGAATCGCACGTTTTATGTGGTTAGAAGTTATTATGCTTGTTCCCTTTTAATTCAGGTCATTGTCCTACATATAGAGTCTCCGAAGAAAGCTGTAAGCAGTTGTGAAGGATTATGGGTCGAGTGATTGAATTCCAGATGGTGCAAGTTGTGCGAGGCTTCAAAAAGCAGTAATGCTGTTTATGGGAAATGTTTGCTGGCGGAAAGGGAGCCTGCTTAAAAAAGAAAGGTAGCATTTGCATGCTATGACAAATATGCACATGTATTGTCTACAAAGCGGCCATTGTCGAACCATGTAATGGTTCTTCTTCTGATTTTATTTCATTCACACCAAGGGACGGGAGCTCAGCCAATCATGTTGCTGGAAACACAGGCAAGAACTGCCAACGTCCACCCATGGTCCACCCCCAACCAAGCCCCCCCCCCTACTGTCATATTTTTTTAGCACCTTCAGATCTGGCCCCTAAGCCAGCGCCCACCCGTTCCCCATGCCTGTTACGTGCTGGCCTGGGGCTCTTGGCTCTGGCTGATGCATTCGTTCCCCATCAGGCGAACCAAGGCTTGGGCTGGCTGGACGTTACTGGCTCTCTACGCCCCGGATACAATGGGGATAGCTTATTTAGCTCGCCATACGAATGTCAAAAGTGCTCTGACGTTTGTCTTATTAGCAGAATTCGCCTGTACGGATGCACACTTTCGGCGTGAGACATGTTGTAAACAAAAATAGGTCAATGGAGCTGGCCGGATTTCATCTGCTAGAACGGCTGGGGCTTGTTTATAATTATTGTAAGGATCCCAGGAGATGTTCCACGGGAATTCACTAGACTATATCGTGGCACTAGTCCTGCTTTGGAGTACATGTCTGTTTCTGTAGCTCACTTTAGTCTCGTCAACAACTCTGCCTTATGATGCCAGTGTTCATCATACGGTGTCCAGTTCTGTGCTGGTGGGTGCATGTTAGGAAGGAAAGCCTGGCAGTGCTGCTGGCACTGTCTAAACTGCCCCCGAAACTGCATTCTTTGGTCATATAGGAATGTTTATCTAATGACTAGATATTGTATTGCTAGTCAGTCAGCTCAAGTGCAGTAACTTTGCTGAAATTGTAGTGGGGGCGGTGGGGGGGAGGGGGGACATGACATCTAAATGAAAGGGGCCCAGCCAAATGAGTGGGACGAAATGGTGTGCCACAAAAGCTGGGGTTACAAACACCCTTGTCCTCCCTCAAAATTACGTCCATGGTCAGCTCGTAATTCACGCTTCTTCAATATGGGTGTAATTAGTATGCTTTGATTAACAAACCTACAATATAGTGGGCTATGGTATCTGATTATTCAGTTTCCTCAAAAAGTGGCTTTTTATTAAATCACTATAATGCACATATTGCCCGCAAGTAAATACCACGTTAAGAAACAATGTAGGTCCGTGACCATCTATCGTCTCGTGAAGACTCGTGGGAAAAATAAGCAGAGGCTATCCAACTAAAACTAAACAGGGCACTGGAAATCGGTGAAAGTCTCACAAGACTCTGAGAATGACCCAGGAATGGCAAACCATGTTCGTAGTACATTGCAAACAGGACACCAGCAATTCTGACTGCTGTTTATTTATGCAGATCTAAGCCCAGAAAAACGACTTTGCTGAATCCACTTGCAGCTCAGGTATGGGACTATTTCTCTGGGCCAGCTTTTGCTTAGTTGCTTGCCCCACAAAGGGACTAAATTTTAATGATCTTCTTGTATAAGGAGGCCCCTTTTCTATTGATAACATCAGGAGTAGACTAACAGCGATGAGGGCTGGATAGTCTGACAAATGTTGCTTTGAAATGGGAGCCTGAATAATCGTCTATGTTGCTGCTACACACCTTGTTTACAAGCATAATAAGAAACATTGACCTCCCTCACTCCTGAACTGAATCCCTAGTAGCGCCTAATTTCAGGAAACAGTATAGAGAAGATCTACACAAGGATGAACTTGTTTTCTTCTTAGATATTCCTAGAAAGGTTTTTAGCAGGCCGACTGTTTTAGTCTGCTGCAATAATAAGAATAAGGCCCCCAATGTCGAGCATAACCCCCTTATAACTGTCATAGCTAAGAGGCGGTCTATCGAGGGCAGGGGAGTTGCTAGGTCTGGAAAAGACTCGGGGCTATGCTAATGTCGGAACTGTCGGGACTGGGGGCTAGCTAGTCTTTTGGCTGTAGCTCCTGAGATTCTATCCGGGGCTAGAACCAAAAGATCAGGGGCTATAGCCCCCTTAGCCCCCCCCCTAGCAACGCCCCTGATCGAGGGACATCTTCCAGTATGCATGGCCTTTCTGGACATTTGTGCAACATTTGACAGCGTAGACAGAAATTGCCTATGGAAAATAATACCCAGGTGGGGGACTCACCCAGGTGAATACACATTGTTCATTCTCTCCACTCTGAGACGTCGGTGAAAGTGCGTCATGATGCCTGTCGCTCTTATAACAATGCCATTGCTACTTTTTGTGGGCTTATTCAAGTCTGTCCGTTAGTCCCTTTTGCTTTGTAATTTATACATTTCTGGTTTGGGGTAGGCATTGCATTAAGTGAGACTATTTTCTCTGTAGATTGGGGAGGCGTTAAGTGGTTTATCTGGCATATGCTGATGAGGAAGTGCTGATGGAGTGCACACCTTTTAGAGTTTAAAGAGGAGCCTCTCTGCAGTTGATGACTATTGTTTGAATCATAACTTAGAGATCAACATTGCTAAATCTAATGTCATGTGATACCACTAGGAAGGGGTTGGGCCCTATTTTATATGCAAACTAACTGTCGGAAATGTTTGCTACCTGGGGTTGAATCTAGCAAGAGGTTCATTGGAAAGTGTTGTAAAAAACAACTCGAAGGCTTCCATAATTATGAGAGCCTTATGTTGCTTGGATTCTCAATTTACAGGGGATTCTTTAAAGCCTGTGATTAAAGCCTATTATTAAAAAAAATCAAGCCCCAAATTCTGTATGGATCTGAGAGTAGGCTAGAATCTCTTGATGCCTAACTAGCAACGTTAGAAGTTAAATTATGGAGACCTGCTTAGGATATTGCTCTTAGTATCCTAAAATAGCTAGTCCTAACTGAGGTGAGTCGACTGTCTCACTCCACCTTATTGAAACTCAGGCGATGTGCTACGTATATTAACTTCAGAATCTTCCTACATAACACACTGCCGGATATTTTATGTACAGTGGAGAAGTGAAGTACTCATTTGCAGATGTATATTCTTGTGCTGCTGTCAATATTGATTGGTCCCTGATGCAGCGTTCCATTTTAAGGGATCTTAAAAGGAAGGCTCTTGCTTAGAATTGGCATGCTAGTTAAGCAATAGAACCCGAGAAGGGGGGTAATACCAGTCTGGTAAATGCACCCGGGTGTCAGTTACAAGCCCAAGTGAAGCAAGAACTTTAATGTAAGCCCCAGGGCATTATCAGACCGGTAATGCCCCCCTCTGAGGGTTCTATTGCTATTATAATAGTTTTTTATACGACGCTTAATAACAAAGAGGTTTCTAAGCGCAGAACTGGGATTCAAATGTGTGTTGCTCTGCAATGCCCAGCTTCCAAGATGAGTGTGTTGCCACTGAGCTATACTACCTGTGTCTACCACGTTGTACCGGGGTCCTGATAATTAATTTTTCTCGAGTTGAAAACGGCACGTAAACTCTTTCTGATCTCGAATAAAAACATAGAAAAAACATGGCCATCATGGATGGGGGAGAACAGACTACTCGTTGTCCCTTCTCCCTTTCCATGGCAGTTGTAGGCGTGGCAGAGATGGGCCAGGAGCAGTACTGCTCCTGGTGCCAGCGAGGAGCAGAGCAGCACAGGTATGTGTGCAGGGGTTTTGGAGGGCAAAGGATAAGTGGAAAGGGTGAGTGGGGAGCAGCAAGGGGCAAAGGACATGGGGGAATACCTTCATTCCCGTAGACAGAAGATGGCGACCTCCCGCTCTGAGGAGGCTCGGAGCTGGCTCTGTCCCGGTGTGGTAAAGACCCTGTTCTGAGCCTCCTCATTGGCTGGGAGGCTGCAACCCCCCCACCCCCCTCACCAGGTACTAATGACAGCTAATTAGAGGCCATTGCTTTAGCACCCAAATACTTTATAAGAGTTCCTAAATACCCAGAAATGAAAACATATTTGCACTGTTTTCCCAACAAAAATCTAAGATGAACATACATACTCCTTTGTTTCCACCAGCTACAAACTTTGGAGAAACAGGGTGCCTGATTGGGAATCTCTCGTAATAACAGGAACTGCCAATTGTGCAAGCAATCCCCTTGCATGGAAATTTTGAAGCTTCTTGTGGTCAAAGATTACTAAATGAGTCACTTTTGATATTAACGAAACTAGAACTTTGAAGTCTGATAGCTGTCTTGTTTTAATCTGTTTGTGTAATATGTGGTAATATTTTAACATGATTTTATTTAGGATGCTTATTGAATCAAGTGATGTTTCAAGTAACGAATTTGAAATAAAATGGAAGTATTTTTAGTATTGTGTGAAAAGTATACTCTAAACAGCATGCACGTTAAATTAAATATAGAAAATATTTTGAGTAAGAGAAGGGCAGATTGGCGTTTTGGAAGGGTATATCTATGCCAATGATCTGGCCATATCCGTGCCCTCTTCACAATCATCTTTAAACAAAGAGGATACCTGCAATCTAAACCCTGGTCCTTCAGGTATAATACATAGCAAAACAGAAAGGTGGACCAGTGGATCGGGATGGCACACTTCACTATTTCAGTTTAAAGCAATACATTTGTATTCAATTCATCTACAAAATACAAATATCTCTATATAACCATTAAAATATTAGAAAACAATATTCTAATCTTTCACAACTCGGGCAAACATAAACTCTCAATCCTTCATTCATGCTTCTATACAAAAAACCATAATGGCCAATTTAGCAAAGTGTAGTCACTATATAGTCCTACACAGATCTTTTCAATTCCTTATTCAACTTCTATTCATTCTGACCCTGTACTTGTTGAGAGTGTCATTTACAGTTTGTTACAAACAATGTGTGTGGTTGTCGATATGTGTTTCGTTCTCCGTGGACATACAATATTGTCCTCTTTCATTCTTAGACCTTCCTCAGGACGTGAGGTTCAGTCGAGTTGTCCCTCTCTCATGGACTGGAGTAAGCCATATCGTAATCTAAAACATATACAGACAAATAAAACCTATCAGGGTTGTGTGCCATACCCATTTCTTCTAACACTGACTCATATTGTCAACACAAGTATGTCTAATCAATAAATGCCGAACACCATACTCGCCCCCGGGTAAAGACTTGGGGGATGCGGATGGATAAAATGGAATAAACCCTTTCACAGGATTCTAGTATTCAGTTATGCTGTACATTTTCTGATAAATTGAAAGTCTGAATACATAATCTCCGCAACATGAGTTTTTTTGGTAATTCTGCAATATTTTCCACAGAATTACTACCCTACTAGTTTACCATATCTGACACTCAGTCTATTGGACTCCATGGGGTGTTTTGAAGATTGTAATGCAAAATATCGATGGTATGTTTATTTTACTGCTTTATTGATTGCAATACGATGGAAAAATGATACTGCTGTTCTTTTTTCCCGAAAGCTCCTCTTTTTCCTCTGTGCTTGAGCCTTAATAGTAAGAAATCCCCTCCCCATGCACCGTCATTTGACACAGTATTTTGGATTGGACAGAGCCTGTGATACGTTCCCTTTACTTTCTTCCAGGAAACTTCCTCAACCCTGTATCTATCCTTCCCTTTTATTTCTATGCACTTTGCTTGGTAAAGCTGAGCATCGCTGGAGCAAATCACAAACTTCCAGCAACCTTCTGACACTATCTGCACTCCATTATTCCTATGATTTTCTCTTACTGCTAAAAAGCTTTATGCCACCCCCTCACAGTATCCCTTTCTCTCAATTCTCATAGCTTATTTCAATTGATTGAAAGCATTATTTGCCTGCATCTTGCTGACCCCTTCCTTTCATCCCCCACTTTGCTGATTTTTCGAGACTAAAAGATTCTGTACTACACTCATACATTTTCAGTCTATTCCCCTTCCTACAAACCTACATCACTGGTGCCTCACTTTCTCTCTCCATTCTTCTCTCACTCCCTATCTTGCTCCTTTTTCTATCTTCTTACTGACCTTGGTACTGCTCAATTCCTACCCGGTGCCCATCCTACTACCTCCCCTTTTGCCCCCCTACCTTCTTCTTTAATTCCTTCAGTCTACCCACAACTCCTCTCTTACCTGCCTAATTAATCTTTTGCATTCCTCCTCTTCACTGGATTCATCTCTCCCCCAACTATTGCCTAATTGTTAGGAAAGATTTCGTAATTGTAGGTAATTTTCCTTCCAAGTGGCAACCCCTAAACTTTTTGCTGTTGTTTTTCACCTTGTTCTTGACTTTGCCAGAGAAGTGCAGCCTTCTGCCGCACTCCTCTGGGCTTTCGCTCCTTTCTTACGGGGAAACTAACATGCCCTTAAGACAGTCAGTACCGGGGAATGCTGTTTCCCGTAGTTTCTTTTATCATGTTGCGGCTTTAGTGCAACACAACACAAGAGGGCACTGTAAGCTAAGTTACAGCTCTCTTGGGTCTCTAGCCTTCTACAGGCCCTAGATACTTGTTTAGGATTGTATTTGATCGGTGCAAGTCATTCAGGGATTGGAATGGTGGCAGCGATCGTTTTGTGTATTTTGAGCTCCTTTTGGCGTTCTGAGCGCGTTTTTCGCGCTGAACCCAAAATGGTGGCCTGGCTCCCAAAATGGCCAGACCACGAGGCTCCTTTGTCCTGTCCACTGACCGTCTTGCTCCCTTCACCTTCCCCGGGTCGAGCTGACCCGGGGCCTTCCTTATTTGGGCATGTACTTTCCCGCGAAACGTGGTTGCTTTCGCGGGCTTCTACATGTCTTTTGTGTGCCTCCAGGGTGTGGGCTGGGATGTCTGGTCCCAATACACATCCTGGGTGCCAGAGAGTCTAGGGTGGTGTGAATGCCTGGGACCACCGTGGTCCGTGATTGGTCCACGTATGGTGTGTGTGTTGATGAGCGGATCTCCCATTGGCTCCCCTCCGTTTTGGCGCGAAGGGAACCGTGGATAAGAGGGGGCTGGAAACACCACTACCATGTCGATCTCCTGAGTTCTCACGAACGAAGGAATACAGGAGCCAAGTATCCTGCAACCAAGAGGCTGGACCGAGGAATCGCTGGTGACCCGCTGAAGGACTCCTCCTTTGCACTGCTGTCGTCCTGTGAAACCCTTTCCTCCTTTGATCGAACCAGAAGGCCTGTACTGGTGCTTCGACCTTTGGAATAGCAGGAACAGCTTTTCTCGGCGACTTCATCATCTCCTGCCAGTAAGCCTTCGGAAGCGTCTCTGGGCCATCCAGTTGACTGACCAGCTTACACGGGAGTCCTGCTCTGTAACCGCCGCCAGGTTGTGTTGTATTTCGAGTCCTTGTCCCTCTCACACGCTTAGTACACTTGGCGTTCCCAAGTCTGAAGTGAGTAGTGTACATTTGGCTCAGATACACACGGCCGCTCCGTTGCCCTGCTGTGGTGACAAAACTGTGCAGGTTTCTTCGATTGGGACGTCTTTTTTCTCTACACGATGACGAGGCATTCCCGGCTCTTCTGAACCTGCCAGCTGCTGAAACTAACGTGGAGAAGCCTGGGTCTGCTTGCATCGGGGACCGGTGAGTAGTATAGCTAGGATCTGGTCGCCCTCCTGCAGTAGCCCATTGCTTTTCCCCGCTGTGTAAAAACAGCACCCTTTTGTCCGTACTCGCGCTCTGCTTCTGCTCACTGTGGAGGCTGCGCTTGAGTCGCGGAACCTGTTCTTCTTCTGTTGTGCACTAACCCGAACTGCCTGACTTCCTCCGAAGAGCTTCTCCTTTTGCCCGTTGGCACCAGCGTGTGCAGGTACTTTGAGCACAAGGCTCCACTCTTCGCAGGGCTCGGACTTCCATCTAGTTAGGTGCCCCTGAAGGCGAACTGAGTCTAAAGCATTATCGCACTGCCTGTTTTCTTTCCCTTTCAGGTGGACTACACATTTCGTGCATATAACGCTTGCGACTGTCGTATTTGTATATATATTGTGTTGATATGGTATGTGTTGGCTTAATATTGTGATATTGTGATTTTCTCGCTAGGGTCATTATTTTAAAGGCCTTAAAATAAATGTGAATATATTTTTGATATAACAACTGTTTGGAGTAGTTTGTAAGCGCTCTTGCTTTGTGTGCTCATTGCGGGCTTTCAGTCACCCTCACCCCTCTTGAGACCTAGTCTTGACCGCCGCAATCGCTACCTTGATTGGTCTGGCTCGTCCAGAGGTTACCCTGTTCCAAGTAATTAGGTTGGCCTTCTGAACTTCTGCGCCACCAGGACAGAGTTCAGAAATCCGTCTTAACAAATTGGTGTACAGCGGTGGGATACGACTGAAGGTATCCAGTGTTGCGCACGAACTAAGGCATTTCAGGTTATTCCAACCAGTACACGTAGTGAATTGTTGTAGTATAACTTTAAAAAGGCCATAGTCCTATCTAACAGTATGGAAACAAATACCTTGTTAACTTTAAATGCTTCCAAATCAGAAACATTGAAGAAGATGTGTGCGGAGAGAGGTGTTTCCTCTCAAGGCACGAAATTGGAAATGATCCAAAGAATCGTGGCGTGGCAAGAAGCGCAGCTTGACGCTATAACTTCTGAGGACAGTGCAGAAGGTGGTGGGGCTGCTCTCACTGGTAGAACCGACGGTTCTGCCGCTGCACTGATCCATCGCGACCACGAGGACAGGGAGGATGTGATGTCTAATGTTTCCTCTGCCAGTGCTGATGGGGAGGCTATGCTTGAATTCAAGAAGCAAGAGCTGCGGTTTAGGCAGCAGGAGCTTGAATTCAGCATAGCCAAACTAAAAATCGAACAGGCAGAAAAACAGAAAGACAGGGATCACCAGTTGGAACTGGCCAAGCTTCAGTTTGCAAATGGGTCCAAGGGTCCTGGACATGGGTCTGGGGCTTCCTCTCATCCACGGTTTCCGAAAGATCTGCTCAGTGTGTATGAGGAAAGGAATGACATTATGGACTGGCTGAATGCGTTTGAGTATGTATGCGAAGTTCAACAAGTTGACAATGCTGATAAGATTGCCTGGTTACTCAGCAGACTGCCCCATTCTGGCTGTAGTGCCATTATGGAAATGTCGAAGGCTGAGCGAGCTGATTTCGCAATGTTAAAGCAAACTCTCATTTTAAAGTTTGGGAAGACTCCGGCCCAATATTTGAAACGTTTCAGAGAGTATAAGAAAAAGGAAAGTGGTACTTGGGTATCTTATGTCACTGAGTCCTTGAAAAACTTAACTGGCTGGGTCGAAGGGTATAAGGTTTCTACCTACGAAGGCATGATAAATCTTGTCATGCTGGAACACATTTTTGCTTCTTCTTCCCCGGAGCTTAAGCAGCATTTTGCCGATTCGAAGGAGATAGATCCTAAGAAGCTGGCCATTGCAGCAGACTTATGGGTGTCACATCGAGTGTCCCATAAGGACAAAACTCATCCTGGTAAGCAGGAGGAAGGGAAAAAGTCCAAAGATATGGAGGGTGGAGAATCTGCTAAATCTTCTTCCCATAAGGGCCACAAAAAGAAAAATAAGGGTAAGACACAAGAGAACTCACAGGGTAGTGGAGGTCCGCCTCCGAAACAGAACTTTGGTTACAATAAGCCTCCCTATGTAAACAGACCCAATGGATCTTGTTTTGCTTGTGGAGCAACTGACCATGTGAAGGGGGATCCCCGGTGTAAGGTTAGACCTTTGGGGGTCCACTCCGCTAATCTGGCCTTCTCCTCCTACGAGGAAGAAGAGATTACAGGAGCATCCTTCTCCTCAGACTCATTTCCCAGCGGGATAGAGGCTGAGGTAGTTTTAGTGTCCCTGGGTTCCTGGGAGCCTAAAGTCGCAGAGGCTTATGCTAGGATTCCGGATAATACCAAGCACTACTTTAAAGACAGTGTGCTGATCAATGGAGTGGATACTCCAGCTCTTAGGGATAGTGGGTGCAGTCGCACTGTAGTGGATTCTACCTTGGTAGACTCAGAGGAAGTTGCCAGAGCTACTCTGATGCCCACTAAGTTGGCTGACGGCCCACTCCGTATGTTTCCCGTAATACCTGTAAATCTTACTTTAAATGGTACAGCAGTCAGGATTCCAGTGAGCATTCAGAGAAACGTCCCCGGGAAAGGTCTTGTTAGGTAATGATCTCAGAGCTTTAGGGCTCGTAGGAGACACTGCCGAAAGACCCTACACACGGTCTCAAGCACAGGCAGCATTGGCCAAGTCCAATACGCCGCCCCAGCCGAAGGGGAAACCCAAGGCGAAAGGAGTCGACAAGTCACGACGAGGGAAAGAGAATATTCCCCCGAGCTCGCCTACCACTGCGGTGGAGGAAGTTGGTCAATCGCCCGGGCCTGACGAGGAGGTGGCGATGCCTGAAGTATTTGACCCGAACGATCATACTGAACTAAAAGACTTGTTAGTTGAAGGAGGTCCTGATAGGGACGAATTCAGTAAAGGCCAACGTGAGTGCCCATCTCTGGAAGGCCTAAGGAGACAGGCCTGCGCCCAGCTTGAGGGTGAACCTCCTGGGACGCATAGGATTTATTGGGAAGGTGGACTCCTGTATAGTGAGCCCACAGAGTCTACAGAAGGAGACCATAGGAGGTTGGTGGTTCCCCTTGCTGTTAGGCCCTTCCTCCTGCAGTTGGCGCATGAAGTTCCCCTTGCTGGTCACCTTGGTATGAAGAGGACCAAGCAAAGGTTATCCATGCACTTCTACTGGCCCAAGATGGGGGTGCAAGTAGAAAGTCACTGCAGGAGTTGTGCCTCCTGCCAGTTGTCTGGTAAGGTTGGCGCGACAATCCAAGCTCCGTTGGTACCGCTCCCAGTTGTGGGGGTACCATTTGAAAGGGTAGGGATCGACATCGTTGGTCCCCTTGACCCGCAAACATCCTCAGGCAATAGGTTTATCCTGGTGCTGGTCGACCATGCAACCAGGTATCCTGAGTCAGTTGCAAAAGCTTTACTCGGCATATTTACTAGGGTTGGCTTCCCTAAAGAGGTTGTGTCGGATCGTGGCAGCAACTTTATGTCGAAGTATATGCAGGCTATGTGGAAAGAATGTGGGGTCACCTACAAGTTCTCTTCTGCATACCACCCCCAGACCAATGGTCTGGTGGAACGTTTCAACAGAACGTTAAAGAGCATGATTGGGGCTCTGGAGGAGCCTCAGAGAAGAAAATGGGATCTTCTGTTACCATGCTTACTGTTTGCCTACCGAGAGGTACCACAGGAGGGTGTTGGCTTCAGCCCCTTCGAACTTCTGTTCGGTCATCCCGTACGGGGACCCTTAGCCATCGTCAAAGAGGGATGGGAGATTTACTACCAACGTAGTTGATTATGTGCTAGGGCTCAGAAAACGGATGGTACTTCTGATGGGCTTGGCTAGTGATAAATTGAAGGCAGGACAAGCGCTGGTGAAACATTGGTACGACCAGAAAGCTTCCCTCATCAACTTTACACCTGGTCAGCAAGTCCTGATCATGAATCCCATAAGGCCTTGAGCTTTACAGGACAAATGGTCAGGCCCTTACACAGTGGTGGAGCCCCTGGGTGAGGTTAACTATTTAGTGGACCTTGGAAGGCCTGGACAGGCTCCAAAAGTGTTTCACGTAAATAGGCTGAAGGCTTTCGTCCCAAGAGTCGAAATCGCAGCACTGCTACTGGCTTCAGACGTTGAGGAAGAGGAGTCTGAACCTCTCCCCGACCTGTTCCAGAGCGGTCCTTCAGATAGCTCCTTTGAGGGTGTCCGAGTGGCCCCTCACCTGACTTCTGATCAGCAGGCTGAGGTGAAAAGTTTGCTTAGGCAGTTTTCCCCCCTGTTTTCACAGTCGCCTGGTTTGACACCTTGGTGCAAACATAACAATAACACAGGAGACAGTGTACCTACCAAAAGTAGGGGATACAGGATGTCAGACAAAGTACAGTCTTATATTAAGACCGAGGTCAACAAGATGTTAGACCTTGGGGTGATTGAACCCTCTAGTAGTCCTTGGTCCAGCCCTGTGGTGTTGGTTCCAAAAGCAGGCACTTCTGAATTGAGGTTCTGCGTGGATTACAGGGCTCTGAATGCTGTCACCAAGACAGATGCACACCCCTTGCCTCGAACAGATGAGCTGGTGGATACTTTGGGTGCCTCCAAGTACCTCAGCACGTTTGACCTCACTGCTGGCTATTGGCAAATAGCTTTAGCAGAACATGCCAAGGAGAAGACAGCATTTTCTACTCCAGACGGCCTTTACCAATTCCGGGTAATGCCGTTCGGGTTGAAGAATGCACCTGCCACTTTCCAGAGGCTTGTGAATCATGTGTTGAATGGGTTGGACGAATTCTGTCTTGCATATCTGGACGATATAGCAGTTTTCAGTTCCACCTGGGAAGACCATGTGAAACACCTCGGGATTGTGCTCCAGGCTCTTCAGAAAGCCCACTTGACCATAAAGGCTAGTAAATGCCAGATTGGACAAGGCTCAGTGGTTTACCTTGGACATGAAGTAGGTGGAGGGAGGATACAGCCTCTACCCAGCAAAGTACAAGCAGTACAAGACTGGCCTACCCCCACTACGTATTACCGCAATTTTGTGGCAGACTATGGCACTATAGCTGCCCCTCTGACTGCCCTCACAACTCCGAAGAAACCCAAGAAGGTAACTTGGACCGACGAGTGTGAGAAGGCCTTCAATGGCTTAAAAGACTCCTTGTGCCAGGCCCCTGTCCTCAGGGCCCCTGATTATCAAAGACCTTTTATCGTGCAGACGGATGCCTCTGACACTGGGATAGGAGCTGTACTATCACAAGTAGATGAGAAGGGTAAGGAACACCCTATCGGTTTTATTAGTCGCCAGCTTAAGGACAGAGAGCTCAGATGGTCCACGGTAGAGAAAGAATGTTTCTCTGTTGTGTGGGCCCTAAGGAAGCTGAGGCCCTACCTCTATGGGACCCACTTCACTGTGCAAACTGACCATAAGCCTTTAAAGTGGCTAATGAACATGAAGGGGGAGAATCCAAAGTTGCTTAGGTGGTCCATAAGTCTACAAGGCTTCGACTTCACTATTGAGCATAGGCCAGGTGTCCAACATAGCAATGCTGATGGGTTGTCCAGAATGTTTAACCGACCTGAACAAGAGACTCATCCAGGGGTGGATTAGTTCCCCCTGTCCATTGTCTGGGAGGGGCGAGTGTTAGGAAAGATTTCGTAATTGTAGGTAATTTTCCTTCCATGTGGCAACCCCTAAACTTTTTGCTGTTGTTTTTCACCTTGTTCTTGACTTTGCCAGAGAAGTGCAGCCTTCTGCCGCACTCCTCTGGGCTTTCGCTCCTTTCTTACGGGGAAACTGACATGCCCTTAAGACAGTCAGTACCGGGGAACGCTGTTTCCCGTAGTTTCTTTTATCATGTTGCGGCTTTAGTGCAACACGACACAAGAGGGCACTGTAAGCTAAGTTACAGCTCTCTTGGGTCTCTAGCCTTCTACAGGCCCTAGATACTCGTTTAGGATTGTATTTGATCGGTGCAAGTCATTCAGGGATTGGAATGGTGGCAGCGATCGTTTTGTGTATTTTGAGCTCCTTTTGGCGTTCTGAGCGCGTTTTTCGCGCTGAACCCAAAATGGTGGCCTGGCTCCCAAAATGGCCAGACCACGAGGCTCCTTTGTCCTGTCCACTGACCGTCTTGCTCCCTTCACCTTCCCCAGGTCGAGCTGACCCGGGGCCTTCCTTATTTGGGCATGTACTTTCCCGCGAAACGTGGTTGCTTTCGCGGGCTTCTACATGTCTTTTGTGTGCCTCCAGGGTGTGGGCTGGGATGTCTGGTCCCAATACACATCCTGGGTGCCAGAGAGTCTAGGGTGGTGTGAATGCCTGGGACCACCGTGGTCCGTGATTGGTCCACGTATGGTGTGTGTGTTGATGAGCGGATCTCCCATTGGCTCCCCTCCGTTTTGGCGCGAAGGGAACCGTGGATAAGAGGGGGCTGGAAACACCACTACCATGTCGATCTCCTGAGTTCTCACGAACGAAGGAATACAGGAGCCAAGTATCCTGCAACCAAGAGGCTGGACCGAGGAATCGCTGGTGACCCGCTGAAGGACTCCTCCTTTGCACTGCTGTCGTCCTGTGAAACCCTTTCCTCCTTTGATCGAACCAGAAGGCCTGTACTGGTGCTTCGACCTTTGGAATAGCAGGAACAGCTATTCTCGGAGACTTCATCATCTCCTGCCAGTAAGCCTTAGGAAGCGTCTCTGGGCCATCCAGTTGACTGACCAGCTTACACGGGAGTCCTGCTCTGTAACCGCCGCCAGGTTGTGTTGTATTTCGAGTCCTTGTCACTCTCACACGCTTAGTACACTTGGCGTTCCCAAGTCTGAAGTGAGTAGTGTACATTTGGCTCAGATACACACGGCCGCTCCGTTGCCCTGCTGTGGTGACAAAACTGTGCAGGTTTCTTCGATTGGGACGTCTTTTTTCTCTACACGACGACGAGGCATTCCCGGCTCTTCTGAACCTGCCAGCTGCTGAAACTAACGTGGAGAAGCCTGGGTCTGCTTGCATCGGGGACCGGTGAGTAGTATAGCTAGGATCTGGACGCCCTCCTGCAGTAGCCCATTGCTTTTCCCCGCTGTGTAAAAACAGCACCCTTTTGTCCGTACTCGCGCTCTGCTTCTGCTCACTGTGGAGGCTGCGCTTGAGTCGCGGAACCTGTTCTTCTTCTGTTGTGCACTAACCCGAACTGCCTGACTTCCTCCGAAGAGCTTCTCCTTTTGCCCGTTGGCACCAGCGTGTGCAGGTACTTTGAGCACAAGGCTCCACTCTTCGCAGGGCTCGGACTTCCATCTAGTTAGGTGCCCCTGAAGGCGAACTGAGTCTAAAGCATTATCGCACTGCCTGTTTTCTTTCCCTTTCAGGTGGACTACACATTTCGTGCATATAACGCTTGCGACTGTCGTATTTGTATATATATTGTGTTGATATGGTATGTGTTGGCTTAATATTGTGATATTGTGATTTTCTCGCTACGGTCATTATTTTAAAGGCCTTAAAATAAATGTGTATATATTTTTGATATAACAACTGTTTGGAGTAGTTTGTAAGCGCTCTTGCTTTGTGTGCTCATTGCGGGCTTTCAGTCACCCTCACCCCTCTTGAGACCTAGTCTTGACCGCCGCAATCACTACCTTGATTGGTCTGGCTCGTCCAGAGGTTACCCTGTTCCAAGTAATTAGGTTGGCCTTCTGAACTTCTGCGCCACCAGGACAGAGTTCAGAAATCCTTCTTAACACTAATCGTCCACTTATTTTGTTATCTAAACTTTTTATAGGGTTGTATATTTTCAAGTATCCTCCTTTCTACACACCCACTCTCTCCTTCCCCCTTTCCAAACAGTTTGTCTCCCTGTACACTTAACCAAAACTGTTCTCTTACATGTTTCCAACTCTCTTGTCTCTTCCTATCACAACTAACTATCTTCTATTCTCATTCTTCATGACCTATCTTCTGCTTTTAATGGGGACCCCGTACCGGAGGTACTCGGGAGAATGCATAGATGTAAGTGCAGCTTTACGGGATAATCAACGATAGGAGAGAGCGTGTGGAGTGAGCTGACTGTGAGGGTGGATTGTAAAAGACCACGTATAAACATATCATGTTTTTTTGTTTATATATTTATATAGGCAGCTAGGTGGATCTTCTCAATGAGGGGAAAGGTGAGGTCATAGTAATATAGGAAAAAGAGAACTGAGAGGAAATGGGATCTCGTCCATTACGGGGGAAAGGCAGCACTGTCAGCAGAGTAGAGGTCCGGTATATGAAGGAACTGAGATCCCTCCACTCTGCAAAAGGGAGTGTGAGGAGGGAAAATTCCATCATCCCGGGGCAAGAGGGCAGATGAAGGGTCTAAACCATTGTGCAAATAAGTGTGATTTTGTTGTGTAGGCTCATTTGGAGGGCCAGGGGTCCCTTTGCCTGGCATAAGGGAGAGTAAGAAGGTAAATTCCCTTGTCTCGAAGAGGAGGCTGAGGAGGGATCTAAATCATTGTGTATATCATTGTTTTTTTTATTGTGGTTTATGTGGTTTTGTGGAATATTTATTGTGTCGAGTGTTGGGTGTTGAGTTGTGTAAAGAGAGAGGTGGAGTAATAAGTGCTGGTGTGTGAAGATATGGGGGAATGGAGAGTGTGCACAGTGTTTGGAGGGCCTGGTAAATCAGCACTGCTTGATCAGTTTTTTGGAAACAAAAGATTGTTACAAGTGCATAACCAGACAAAACCATGAGTACCCTTACCCCACTACATGACACTTTTGCAGTACTGGGAACAGATAGTGAAGTACCATCGTGAGTGGAACGCTGATGCAAGAGGAGGGATGTAGAAGTCTTGGCCCGAAAAAGGAATGAATGATAAAGAGGTTTTTGCCCATATGTACAGTTATTTAGCCACAAATATGTTGGGAAAAAGTTGATAAATAGGCAGGACATTCTTGAGCTTTCGAGGATGGATGAGGATTTGGAGGATGTCTGCAATTACCCTAAAGGAAGAGAAAGTGTGTTCCCAGCACCCTTTGTCACCCCTGTGCCTTTTATAACCCCTGCATCTTGTGATACATCTACAACCCACACAGCCCCACCACCCCTTCAGGGGTGTTACTCCATGCAAGCAGCAGCAGGCTTTACCAATCCTGACTATATGGCCCCTGCAGCCCCGCCACAGGAAGCCCCGCCACAGACGAGAACATTCCGCAGGGCCCAGTAGGAAATGCAATGCAGGACCCATTGGTTATAGAAACAGAGAAAAGGGCGTGGAGTGAGTTAGAAAGATGGCTTCAATGGAAAGAGGAAGAGCTTGCATGATTAACATGGGAACAGGGAGAGGGGCAAAGAGATCCAATAGGTACAGATGTATGGAGAGCTGGTGATATTTTAATTTGTATTGATAGTAGAGCGATTGGGGACATACATGTTGGGGTGAAAGGTGATGCTGCAATGATGAAGGGCATAGAAGGGGGCTACTGGATGCTGACGGTTTAGACTATGAGTCAATTAGAACAGACTTAGTTGCAAGTGTAGCAGAGGAGGAGGAATGGATGACAAAGGAGTAGTCGGGGGAAGAGATACCACTAAGGGTGACACCAAGAGTAGAGAGTTTACAGGGTCCAAGACTGAGAGCGCAACTAGGCCATATGGCAGTGGTGAAGGGGAAGAAAGCGGGGGAAATGTATCCACTAAGCAGATAGGTACGCAGCTTCCACTGTTACTTAAAGGCTCTAGACGTGCACAACACGTGCCATGGCCACACATGGTTGGAAACAATTTGATGAAGGCATTGCTATCGCTCATTGCCGGAACAGGCAAGTGGATATATGTACTTGAAAAGCAGACAGTGAGCATTACGTTAGCGACTGGAGATATGAAAAGTTTGCTCATTGCATTTTTAGGAGATCAAGCAGATAACATTTGGAAAAAAGCAGGATACCCAGGGGTGCGAATGGCCATTCATAATCATGATGGAGCACACTTTAATGATTGTTGGGCAAAAGTATGGGCTGCCTTGAGGGCGGCGTATCACGACACACAGGACATACATTCGGTTATGGCGCTCACTATGAAAATGAAATCAGACGGAGACCCTGCACAATATGTAACCCACATTCAGAAGATGTGGAAGGATGAGACAGGAGAACTATGGGACAAAAATGTAGCATTATATTACCACATGTTAAAGAATGGACTCCCCAAGTATATACTGAAACATTTGGATAAACTGGTGGTGATTGAGGCTAAGAGATAGACAGAGATTCAAGCAATAATAGTGCACAATTGGAGGCTTAGACAAGAGAAGGATAAGGAAGTAGAGGACAACACACAGAACACTGAAGCTAATTTAGTGCAGAAGAAATTATTTGAGTATAGAAGGACCAGGTATTATGAGTCTGCCTGTAGGGCATGTAGACACAAGGATGGCACCAGAGTTGGCAGAATAGAACCAAGGTTATCCAGATAACCCAGGATATCTGGGAGGTTATCCAAGAGGGAGAGGGGGTTCCAAGGAGGATGAGGAGGGAGAGTAGGAGGATTTGGGGGGGGTGTGGCTGAGAATCGTAGGGTCGTGCCATGTTGGTCATGTGCGAGAATGGGTAATTTTGATCAAGAGTGCAGAAGTACACAAATATATTACTATGATTCCCCCACCTACACCAGCAGACTGACGGTCTGATTACATATCATCAGCCATCAGGAATAATGCCCCTAAGCGCCCTGTATGGCCCAAGCCTGGTGCAAGTGCTCCAGTAGGGTCAGCAGCCCCAGTACCAGTTTCAGGCAACATTACCACAACAGATTCAGCCCATGTGTATGCACAGCAGCAGACACAACAGTTAGTACCACAACTATGGCCCAAACATGCTGTGCCGCATGGCACAGTGATGCCCTATACAAGGGTAAGAGTGGTGGCCGGTAATCCCTTCGTATTCCATGGGTTTGAACACCTATCCAGATTACAACAACCCACAGAGTGCCCTGAGGTACCCAGTACTGTCAATCGCTGCCGACCCAGAAGCGGAACCCCTGGTAGGTGCGGAGATATGTAACAAATCCTGTATTTTCATGGTTGATACAGGTGCAACAAAATCATGCATAAAGGAAGGGCGCTTCCCCTTATGAACAAAGGTAATGGACATGCACGGGTTCTGTGGGGCAATAATATTAGTTCGATTTACATAGGATTTACCCATCAAGGCAGGTATTCAAGAGGTGTTAGCTCTGCCACTATTTTCAACTGAAACACCAGTGAAATTGTTAGGCAGGGCCCTACTGAGCAAGATAAAAATGACCATATAATTCACAGAAGACGGGATAGTGTATTCCACCCCAGGAATGTGTTATGCTAGGATGCTGGCAGTAACATGAGCATTGTATAGCAATGGTGCTTCTAGAGGAATACCTTTGCACTCGGAATTGTTCATGTATGGAGCGACCGTGTTGTTGAGTTGGGTTCCGTTCATCAGAAATAAACCATGGATGGTGCCATCTGAATTCTTTTTTAGGCCAGCAGTTCCCTAGGATTATTTTCCAGTCCTCATCATCATGCTAGACCTAGAGGCAGTGATGATAGTGGATGACAAGGTAGTGCTAATAGGCACCGATGAGGAGGGAGATGAGTGGCTTACAGTTTTGTGTATTGACCCGGCACAGCCTTTGAGGGGGGTGTCAGAAGGACAGTTGTTTGAAGATGTTGACAACAGTGAAATGATATTCGAGATTTGTATCCCATGTGAAATAAAGATACAGCATAGAAATGTACCCTGCCCTATACTTATTGCAAGGACTATGCCCGCATATTTACAGGAAGTCATGGTGAAAATTCTCTGCACCTTATGAACTGACAATCCCCATGATGTAGGGCTCTTGAAGAGCAAAGGAGCAGTACGTATCAAATTAAAACAGTGTGCAGTGCTGCTAAGAGTACAACAGTATCCATTATCTAGAGAAACATATGAGGGAATACATGAGACCATTGTGGCACTATGGATACAGGGCATCATAGTACCTTCCGTGTAACCATGCAACACAGTGATATATCCTGTCAAAAAAGCAAAGGGGTTGAGTTGGAGGATGATACAAGACCTCCACCCCTTGAATGTTATTGTAGAAGCTGAATTCACAGAACTCTCATAGAGGTATTTTGAAAGCCTACAATAGGAGTACTCCTCCTTTGAATGCCTCGTCTGCAGGCTCTCTATTTCTCGTGGCCTCTCTCTGACTCTGGCCACCATCTACAGGCCATCTGGTCAGGTTAACCTCTTCCTCTCAGAGTGGGCAGACCTCTCCTCTTCTCTCATTGCGTCTACTTCTCAACTTCTCCTCGGAGACCTCAACATCTACCTGTCTACTTCTAATCCCTCCTCCACGCTCTTCCGCAACCTCTGCAAATCTCTCTCTCTCCCCTCTGGTCCAACACACTCTACCGGACAAACATTGGATGTTCTCATCTCCTAAGACATCCACTTCCCTAATCCTCTCACCACTCTTCTCTCTTGGACTGACCACGTTCTGCTTTCCTCTCAAATGAAACTCTCTGCACATCAGGCAAATCCCATCCCAGCACAGCCACCTTCCTTTGCAGCTGTTCGGCCCATGAAGCGTGTGTCAGTGGATGCCTTTGCCTCTACTTTTGCTGCTCCCCTACCCCTGCAGCTGACTCACACTCTGTTGCAGCCCTCATTAACATGCATCTTTCTATCTCCATCACTCTGGACATCCTTGCCCCTGTCATGAGAATCTGTCTGAAACCTAACTCCAAGTGCAACCCTTGATATAACTCTGACCTTGTCACCCTGAAATGCAAGTCTAGGATGGCTGAGAGAAAGTGGAGGCCTTCGGGCGAATCCTCTGACAAACTAGCCTGCCACCTGCTCCAAAGGCAAGACAGACTCTCCGTCCTACCCATCCAAGCCCACATCTGTGTGGCCACTAAAAACACAGCCAAACTCTCTAAAATCTGCAAGGAAATGGCCAATAATTTGGCAGTCTCCAACTCTCCTGTTCCCTCCCAGGTCTTCTGGACGGCTCTGGCTTCTCACTTCACCACTAAAACTCAGTACATCCTGTCCTTGCTCCCCTCTTCCTCTCCCTCTACCTCGCTCAGCCCCCCTCTGGCCACCTCTACCTCTCCTCCTCCTCCTCCTTTCTCCTCTTTCTCTCTGACAACACATGGAAATGTTTCTAGACAAGTCCGATCTATGCAAGTGTCATCCAAACAGGAGCTCTCCTTCTCCTCCAGAACCATCAAGAACCACATTTGCACCCTTGCTCCATTGTTGGCCGATTTCTGCAATCACTCTTTCACCACTGTATCTTTCCCCTCACTCCGGAAGCACTCCATTGTGCACCCCCTCCTTAAATGTCCTTGTGCCGAATCTACCTGTCTGGACAACTATCACCCAATCTCTATTACTCCTTTCCTGGGCAAACCCCTGGACAATCTGGCTATCTCCCAGGTTACTCTCCACACTGAATCTGTTGGTTGTCTCTATGACCATCATTGTGTCTTCAGACGGACCAGAGGCATGGAAACTGCTCTCCTGAACACCTGTGAAGATCTTCTTTTTAATGTTGAATCCAGCCTTCCTTCTGTCCCCATCGTTCTTGACCTTTCCTCTTCTTTTGACATGGTCAATCACATCATCCTGATCAATGAACTCCGTGAGAACCTGGGCATCACAGATCAAACCCTGGGCCAACCCTCTCAGGTCCAACTTGGGTCCTTTCTCTCCACCACCTCTCCCTTCACATGTTGTGTTCCCCAGGGCTCTATCCTCTCAGTCTGACTCTTCAATGTCTACTTGGCCACTTTGGCCCACCTGATCTCTACCTTTTCCTCTAACTTTCAGTGTTAGGCGGATGACACTCAGCTCTCTTTCAGTCTCGCCTCAGCCTCTTCCCCTCTCTCGCTCTTGCTGACTGTCTATCGCGATTCAGGTTTGGTGCACCTCCAATGATCTCTGCCTTAATGCAAGTAAGATGGAGATCCATCTCATTGGGAACCCTGGTCCCACTTTCCCTCTCTCACTTTGGCCGAACAGCTTGGGCATTCTTCCTTCACCTTCCTCTGAGGCATAAAACCTTGGTGTCATCTTTGACTCCACTCTCTCCTTCTGTCCTCACATAACGGACCTTGTCAAGAAGTCCCACTACCAGCTGCACCTCCTGAGAGGTATTCATCTTTTTCTCACTTTCCCCCAGAAGCTCACAGTCTCCAGAACCCTGGTTCTCTTTAGGCTGGACTACTGCAACAGCCTCTTTCATAATCTGCTTTCCTCTACTTTCTGCCCTCTGCAAGCTAATCCAGAACAGGGCTGCAAGAATTATCCTTGGCCTCAAGCCAAGGGACCATATCTCTCCAGCTTTGAAATCTCTCCACTGACTCCCGGTGGCTGCAAGAATCAAGTTCAAGACCCTCTGCATCATCCACAAGGCTTTCTGGGGCAGGGGCCCACACTACCTCCAACTCTCTTTTCCAAAATACCTTCCTTCTCGAGCCCTTTGCTCAGCTACCTCCAATTCTCTGAGGGTCAGATGCATCTCCATGCAGTGGGGGATGGATCTCTCTCCTCTGCAGGCGCCTCCCTCTGGAATGGCAGCCCTGGCCCTCTAAAACTTGAGTCAGACCACCTGAAGTTACGGAAGCAGCCCAAGACCTTCCTTTTCTCCTCTGCTTTCTCTCTCTCTCTCTCCCTCCCCTGCTGTTATACATGTCTTCTGTGCTGACTGGTTTCCTGGCTACCCTCAGAATCTCACTGGGTACCAGGCTCCTCTTGAATCAGTTTCCCCTGCACTGCCTTCGAGCCTAACCTGCACTTATAGGCTGTAACTGTAATCTTTACAGTCCTGTGCCTCCTTGCACATACCCAGAGTTGCACTGCCCTGGCTGCACTTACTCAGAGCAATTTTGCCCTGATTGCACTTCCCCTTGCCTCTTCCTGGTACTTTCCCCTCTCTCATCCCCCTGCACTTTGCATTGTTGCACCTGCACGATCTGAATGACACAGTGCCTTGTAAGATCGTTTGTCGTGTCTCCCTATGTCTTCCCTTCCCTTTCTTGTCACATTTAGAAACAGTTGTGTACAGGCACGTTATAAATGACATATATCATATCATACCAGACTGTCCACCTTGGAATGATAACCTTCTATCGTAAAATAATTCATATGGTTAGTATAGTATTGCCCCTTGCAAAAAACAAGTGAGTTGGTATGAACAGAAGTTCTGCAACACAGTGCCAGTGGTCAGTGGGTCCTCAGACCCCGAAAGGCTGGTCACACCACAGTGTGTAACTAAGGACAGTTTGAAACTGCATTGAGGCAAGGCATTCCCTAAGAGCAGGTGACAGAAGAACCATTTACTTGGGCAGCAACAGATGTGTTTTCACATTACAATTCTTCTGTAAAGAACTCAAATTACAATGTTGTGAAACCAGCAATGATTTGTTGTTCGACACAGAGGTGTAGTTTGGGAGTGACATGTGCCATTCAGGGGTGGGAGGTGGGTACATTCTAGTGTTTCGCCTTGGGCACTAAGTTGGCTATAAACCACGCTGCCCTGCAGTTAGAAGTAAGGAGGACCCTCCTCCCTGTCTGTGGTACAAAAATGATAAAAGAATGAACAATCAGCATTGTACATGTAAAGATACACAATGCACCGTTATTCCTCTTTCCCATGTCTTTCCTGCTTATTTTAGCTCTGGTTGATAACAGCAGCTCTGATGGTATGCAATCCTCAGAGCTAAGTGTGAGGAGTCGGTAATGTAAGGCGGACAACTGCTTGAAGATTTGTCAAAATATGGCATTTTATTAGGTAAATTATATATGAAGATTGCCTCGCTTTCCCTGCTCTGTAAAGGTATTCCCTACCTAGTCTAATAACTAAGGGCACATTCTCTAGTATGGGAAACTGCCCTCACACTAAAAAACAATATACCAAGAAATAAATAGCAACACAATATAATAAACAATATTAACACAATATCTGAGTAACCTTTTAGTGTCCTGGGCAAAGTCCCTTCCCCTGGTTTCAAAGTAAATTCAAAATGTTCATTAAAGGAAAATAAAGGTTTTGAACCAGTTCTTAATAGTTCCAAGTCAAAGAAAAAGTTAATTCCACCTGTAACAACTCTCTGTCCATGGATGAAAAGATCCCCTTCCAATTGGCAGAAATGAAATAGCACCAATTGTAAAAGTATATTTTGCATGAATAACGCCATTTTGAGTTATCTTGCTTTCTGTCCCATGTTTAGAATTGTGTTTTTGGCTCCAGCAGAGCAAAATGAACTTTGTACTGTTTCCATGATTTCAACGTAGATAAGAATGTCGAAGCTGCTAAGGTGGAATGTTTGTCCTACACTGAGAAACCCTCGAATTAAACAAAAGCCATACTAATCAGTAATTTAGATACCATCTGTTCCAATAGTGCCTTCTCCGTTCAAACAGCAAAGTAGAATGTTCAATAGTTGAACGTGCTGTTCTTGCAGAAATCTTTGTTTTCGCTCCTTGAAACTAAGCTGGCTTTAAACTCAAGAACAAATGATAGACAAATATAAGCAAGCAAAATAAGGAATGTTACCTTGGTGTCTTATATTTGGAAAACATGTGAAATGATTAAAGGAAAACAAGAAACTATTCAAAGATGTTTTGACATGAATTATCTATGAGGATTGGCCATGGACCCTAGGTAAATGTATTACACGAAGAGGGGCTAAACGATGTGTCCGGGATTGTGGAAAATCTGCATAAATAATTGTGTTTTTGAAATGTCAAGCACTCTCTCATCTCAAGGTGTCTGCTTGCACACATTGTGGGGTGTTGAGAGCCAGACAGCTGCCTGTTAATACATGTACATGGTACCTTTGGACTCGTGACTGGCATATTTCTATTATGTGGTATTAAGCCTTGATATTCTTTAATCTATCACAATGGCAATCCTCGGTATGGTAAACTTTCTATTCTTCAAAATAACATGTCACAGTTCAAAAGAAGGTGTGATGTTCTTCAATGTCAATAATACACAATTCTCTAGGACTTCTTTAGTAACAACTTTACATTTGTGTATTTGTCAGGATGCTTTTTCTGTGCTGCTGCTTCTACTTTCAACAACCACACTTCTACTGTTAGTACTATGAGAAAAGGCACCCTTTTCCCACAGTACACTACTGCTTCAAACCACTTCAATGTTCTTTCTGCTGAACACTTAATATACCCACACAGTTCAGGTACCACTACCGCTGCTAAGGGTTTTAGAATTATTAGGTTGGTTTTGTTCAGTCACTTCAACCTCTTCAGGTGGACAAGGCACTCTTCCTTTTGATGACTTTCTCAAAATGGGCAGCCTCTTTGCCTCGTTTGTCTGTCTGATCACCAATCACAAGAACAACCTGTTTGTGTCCATAAGACTCCCTTCTTTCTAGCTTCAGCAGTTTTTGGCACCACAGGTTATATTTTTCTTCAATATATTCTACACAAGCAATTAGTTCCCTTTGCCCAGCTTTACTCACACCTTTATGCCAGTTGAGCGCATTAATTACCCAGAAGTCTTGTTGCCACTCTCTCAGCTTCAGGTAACAATGGCACACTTGTATCTTAGGCCACTTGAATGTTAACAACTTCACAAAGTAGTTGGATGGCTTTTTAACTCTTGGAAAAACTGGTTCCAGTATAACAAGGGGATGCCTCTTGGTTTGGGTATTGCTTCTTCACTCTACTACTTAGAGATGAAAACAATGTCACTTCTGGGTACAGGGCTCAGTCTTTCAAGTGAAAAAACAATTAGGCACACATAACCTCTCTTTAAAGTGCATTTCAAGGTTTAAAAGTTGAGTAAAAAAATGTATTCCCTTGTAACGCGAGGATGAAGATCTGACTCGCTTAGGGAATTACAATTAGGTACACACAATCTTCTTTTCATGTAGTTTTCACTTTTTGTAACTTGTAATTCATTGTAATGTCAAAGTTAAGTATTCAGTAATGGATTAGAAAGAATTCCCTCTTCTTGATTAGGGCACGCGTCCACTTCGTTATACAGTAACAGTCAACAATGGATTTTAAGGAATTAAGCTTCTCACTAGAGTTCATGGTATATGTGGGTTCTAATATTTCATTTTTAATTAGACTTAGAGTATAACAAATAGCTTTTACTTGCATTTAACCATACACAAGTCACTTAGGAGCTGGCTACAGTTACTGGCAAGGCTTGCGCAGTGTATTTGAATGCTGTGCTTCACTCACTGGCTTCAACGACACTGGTTTTGCGGGTTTCACTGCTTTTCCGGATTCCTTTATGACTTCTGCTACTTCTGGCTCTTTGGGGGCCCACACCCTTCTCCTGCACGCTTGTCTCTGGTCTGGCCACTTGATTCGTGAGTTCCTTTTCCTCCCAAGACCCTCAGATTGCCATCTGCTTCTGGCCTTAGTCTCCTCACGTTCACAGCTCTACAATCACAGCACTAAGGCTCACACAGGGAATACTCAGCCTCCTGCATGTCTTCCGCGGCACAGGCAGATTTTGTGAGAACAGGACTCTCTAATAACTTGCAGGTGAAATCTGCTGCCTCCACATTCCGGCATCCCATCTTTGCTCCCACTTCTTTGTGATTTGTCATCCTCGTGCTTCTCCTCTGCTGCTACTGCTACAGCCAACCTTCCAGCTCCTGTTCCAGCTCCTTCTACTCCTCCTTCCCTGAGGGGGCCTTTTAAGCCTCCCAGTTTCAGCAACCAGTTTCAGGCATAGGCCATTAAGCCCAATTGCATAACTACTGCAACGGTTACTAGGCTTAATTGCCTTACTATTACATCTACAGGCCTCTTCAGCCCTCTTCCTCATCTCAGTACCTCTAGGATTCTTGGACTTGTAGTCTCTTCTAATAAAGTTAGGTTTTTCCAATTCTACATTATTTGTAATGGTAGATTAAAATTCCCTTAAGGCTTTTAACAGAGGGGATATACAAATTAGTTATCACAAAGGAAGATTGTTTAGTAAAGACAGCATTTCTATAATCCTTCACATCATACCCTTGGGATTGAGTAAGGTATTTAATTTGTGATATCAAAAAGGAACTTTTTTTCGGTATAGTTTGTACTTATGTTATAACCTGAGGGTTCCCAACCTTAGATCTAAGGAGGTTGAGAGACATTAGCATGACAATAAACCATAACCTATTTAGGCACAGTGGTAAGAATATTCCTATCAGAGGAAAAATACTGTGTTTCATGCCAAGGAGTCTCCTTACCACCCTGAGCCCCATCGACTCCCAGGTGATACTTCCGCAATACACCACCCCCAAGGTTGGGATCAGGAAGCATCTGCCTTCCCCTGTCCACCTGGGAGGAGACTTTAGGCAGGTTTTCAGTGAGGGATCCATATGATTCTTCACATAACCTTCCTCTAAAGACCTGACCTTCCGGTCAAGGTCCCTGTTCCTCTCCTACTTCTGCCTTCACACATTCTTAGTAGGTTTACCAACTTTCCGTTCCAAGACTGGATAATCGGAAAATAATTCTTCATGAGACCAAGAATGATAAGGACAATATGAAGAATTCCTAGGGCAGTTTACACTTTTGTGTAGTTTCTGACAATTTAGGAAATCAGTAAAAATAATGATTTCTTCTGGTAGCCCTGGAATAACTGCAACATTTATTCTGGTGATGCTTCCTTGAATCCCAATAGTAACCGGGGTTCGATAATAGACTTCTTCTTGTCCATAAACACAAATAACTTGAATAGGTCAATTTTACATGATATTGTTTAGGTCTTATAGCTGTTGGTCGGCTACCAGAATCAATCAAGGCTTGGACAGGAATACCATTAGTCAAAGCATTATCATAGATTTAGAATTGTTCTCCTACTAAAAACAAATTATTCATAGTTTCTATGGGATGGTATTCTCCCTGTTCTTCCTCTATTTGCCTTTCTTCCTCATCCATCATAATATACACAATTTCCATAGGTTCTTCTTTTCTATTAGATGGAAAATGACGTGCCAAATGTCCAGCCTGTCCTTATGAAAAACATAATATTGCTAATGGTTTTTGGCCTCTAGATTCTTCTGCCTCGAGATCCTTATTTTGCTCTCACCTTGATATTCTTTTTGGTCTGTTCCCTATGTCTCTAGGAAGTGATTTGGGAAAATTCCTTTGGGGTTAAAACTTTTCTTTTCTATGAGAAGAGGGTTGTAGAATTTCAAGTTCTTTCCTTATGTATTCACATTTATGCAGACTTTCGGATATGTTTACTTGCTTCTAAGAAATGTTGGGCAGTTTCAACAACCAGAGACAAATTAGGTTTGTTCATTTGTAGAATGACTTTTTGTAGGAAAGGCGGTACAGAATTAATACATTGTTCTATAGTTAGAGTATCTAATACATCTTCTAATGTCTCCATTCCTACCTGTAAAGATAGGATCTACTGGATCCTAGCAGCTAATTCTATCAAAGTTTAATCAGGATTTAATTTGATGCTACATAGTTTTTGCCTGTAAACATTTTCTGTTTGACCCACTTTCTTTAACAATCCCACTTTTATCTCAGAAGAAGAAGTAGTACCTTCTGGGTTAAGAAGATGTTAAGAATTTTGAATTTCACCTTTGAGAAGGGTAGCAGAGTAACAGGTTTTCAATTCCGAGCTCCAGTGCACTGGTGCACTAACATTTCAACGTTGAGAAAAAAATGGCCAGGTCTTCCGCTTCCTTATAAGTTTGTAACACTCCTTGTGGTATCACAGGTCTTTGCGAAGTAGCTAACATTTTCTTTAATCTTTCCTGGAATCTAGCTTCAGTCTAAATCTGCTGCACCATTAGTTTTATCAGAAGACCATTCAATGAAGCCATGATGATAGTTTCAGATAATATTCCCTATACATAACTTTCTTCCCGATCTTCAGAGGGAGGAGTAAAATATTTGTCAGTAACCTCTGATCCTGATACTCTTTCTAACTCAATAGGTTCTTCAGACTCAACTTCTCCCGATGTCTCAGGATCCTTGTCCCCACTGAAATCAATATCAGGTGGAGTGGGTAAAAAATGAGAGGAAGCTTTTGTTTTAGGGATTAAGATCAAAGTAAGTTGGCTGTAAGATTGTAAATGATAGTCTGATTTTCTCTTATTGTTGGAAAAGTGTTTCTGGCAGAAGAACAATTGTTGGTGCTCAAGGGGAAAGATGGATTTAGTTACTATTTGCTGTTTAAGTGGAAAATGGAATCCTTAGATTTCACATGTACCACAAATTCCTCTCCCTCTATCGGATGTATCATTAATTTCATGCACGAATCCTTCTCCCACACTAGCTAGTGGGCCCGTAGTTTGTATCACGCTAGTTGTATCCAACTCCTGACACCATATGAGAGGTGTCAGCAATGCGAGATGGACAACTGCTTGTAGATTTGTCAAAATATGCCATTTTATTAAGTAAATTATATATGAAAATTGCCTCAATTGCCCTGCTTGATAAAGGTATTCCTACCTAGTCTAAGAACTAAGAGGACATTCTCTACCATGGGGAAACTGGCCCTCACACTAAACAGCCAATATACAAATAAATACATAACACCACAATATAATAAGCAATATTAGCACAATATGTGAATAACCTTTTAGAATCCTGGTTAAGGCCCCTTTCTCAGGTTTCAAAGTCAATTCAAAATGTTCATTAAAGGAAAATAAAGATTTTGAACCAGTTTTTAATAGTTCCAAGTCAAAGAAAAAGATAATCAAATACAAATACACTGATAACAACTCTCCGTACCTGGATGAAAAGATCCCCATCCAATTTCCAGAAAGAAAATAGCATCAACGGCAATCCTGGTCATGGTAAACTGTATCTTCTACAAAATAACGTGTCACAGTTTGCAAGAAGGTGTAATATTCTTCAGTGTCAATAATACACAATTCTCTAGGACTTCATAAGTAACAACCTTACATTGGTATATTTGTCAAGAGGCTGTTTTTGTGCTGCTTTTTCTACTTTCAGCAACCACACTTCTACTGTTATGAGAACAGTGACCTTTGCCCCACAGTATGTTACTGTTTCAAACCACTCCAATGTAACATCTGCTGACAACATAATATACCACCACAGTTCAGGTACTACTACAATTTCTCAGTGCTTTGGAATTATTAGGTAGGTTTTGACAAGTCACTTCAACCTATTCATGTAGGCAAGGCACTCTTCCTTTTGATGACTTTCTCAAATGGGTTAGCCTCTTTGCCTCTTCCATCTGTCTGATCACCAACCACAAGAACAACTTGTTTCTGCCATTAGATGCCCTTCTTTCTATCTTCAGCAGTCTTTAATACCACAGGTTATATTTTACTTAAAAATATTCTTCACAAGAAATTAGCAATCCCTTCCTCGGCTTTACTCACTCCTTTATGGCAGTTCAGCCCAGTAATTACCCATAAGCCTTTGTGCCACTCTCTCAGCTTGAGATAACAATGACATACCTGTATCTTAGGACACTTGAATGTTAACAACTTCACAGGGTAGTTGGATGGCTTTTTAACTCTTGGCAATGCCCGTTCCAACATAAAAAGGGGATACCACTTGGCTTGAGTAATGCGAGTTCTTCGCTTTAATACTTTCGTCTCTTTACTTCTTAGAGATGAAAATAATGTCACTTCTGGATATAGTATAGGGTTCATTCTTTCAAGTGAAAACACAATTATGCACATTCAACCTCTCTTTAATGTGGATTTCAAAGTTTTAAAGTTGAGTAAAGAATTGTATTCACGTGTAACGGCAAGGATGAAGTTCTGACTGCCTTAGTGAATTATAGTTAGGTACACACAGCTCACTCTTTGTAACCTGTAATTTGTATAATGTCAAAGTTAAGTATTCAGTATTTTTTTTAGAAAGTTCTCCCTCTTCTTAATTAGGGACACGTGACCACTCAGTTATACACTAACAGTCAACAATGGGTTTCCAGGACTTTAGCTTCTCACTCAAGTTCACAGTATACGCAAGTGCTGCAATTTCATTGTTGACTAGACTTTGAGTATAAAAAATGGCTTTTACTCACATTTAACCATACGCGAGTCATTTAGGAGCTGGCTACAGTTACTGTCAAGGCTCACACAGTGTATGTGAATGCTGTGCTTCACTCATCGGCTTCATAGACAATGGTTTTGCAGGTTGTACTGCTTTCCCAGCTTCTTCTACAACTTCTGCTACTTATGGCTCTTTGAGGACCCACATCCTTCTTCTGCACGGGTGTCTCAGGTCCGGCCACTTTATTTGGGAGTTCCTTTTCCTCCCGAGAACCTAGGCTTGCCTTCTGCTTCTGGCCTTAGTCGCCTGCGATTATACAGCTCTGAAATCACAGCAATAAGGCTCATATGAGGAAAACTCAGCATCCTGCACGTCCTCCAAGGCACAGCCCCTGCATGCAATGTTTTGGGAGAACAGAACTCTCTCAGAATGTGCAGGTTAAATCTGCTGTCTCCACGTTCCGGTGTCCCTTTTGATCTCCCACTTCCTTGCGATTCACCAACCTCGTGCTGCTCCTCTGCTTCTACTGCTACAGCCTGGCTTAAAGCTCCTGTTCAAGCTCCTTCTACTCCTCCTTTCCTGAGGGGCTTTTGATGCCTCCCAGCTTCAGCAACCAGTTTGAGGTGTGAGCCATTAATCCCAATTGCCTGAATACTGCAATGGTTAATAGGCTTAATTGACTGACTACTACATACCTCGTCAGCCCTCTTCAATGTCTCAGTACCTCTAGGATTCTGGGACTTGTAGTCTATTCTAAAAAAGTTAGGTTTTTCATCTTCTACATTATTTGTAAGGTAGACATTTCCTTAAAGCTTTTAACAGATGGGGCATGCAAATTAGTTATCACAGAGGAATATGGTTTAGTAAACACAACATTTCTATAATCCTTCACATTGTACACTTCCCTTTGGGGAAGGTATTTAGTTTGTGATACCAAAAGGATCTTTCTTTTGGTATAGTTTGTTCTGATTTTTTTTACCTGAGGGTTCACAACCGTAGTTCTAATATGAAGTTGAGAGACATTAGAATGACAATAAGCCATAACCTCTTTAGGCACAGTGGTAGGAATCTTCCTTTCAGAGGAAACATACCGTGTCTCGTCCCATGGAATCTACTCACCACCCTGTACCCTGTCTACTCCCAGGTGATCCTCCCACAGTACACAACTCCCAGGGGCTGGGGTCAGGAAGTGTCTGCCTTCCCCTGGCCACCTGGGAGGAGACTTTAGGCAGGGTTTCAGTGAGGGATCCACAGGATTCTTCACATAATACACAGCACTTCTGCTGGCACCTTTCCTCTCCCAGAGTACCCCATCATCCCATACAGCCCCTAATCTATGTCGATTCCAGGAGACCAAACTATAAGGATCTGCTGAATTTCGAGCTGTTTTGATTGTAGATGTTATGTGGTGTATAGATTATTTGGAAAGCATGCGTTTTATTACATGGCATGAACATGTATTATATTTCATGTGCCTCTTCAATTTGTAAAGCTGCAATTAGCTGATAGTCCAAATATTCATTGCTGAGTTATTAATTATGTAGATCTCTAACGTAATGCCATAGGTGTGCAATATCAAGCCCTTTTAGTTTTCTGCTTTACAAAGTGATACTGATTATCTTTCCCAGTGAGTGTGCTCTGCTAAACAGGCCTCCCTTCCCAATGCTGTATGCTAAGGAACACATCAGTGCACACATTCTTCTGTGGGGCCCCTTTTTTTGACACACCAACCTTGGTAAAATATAAACATAAAGCTATATCTAGTTTTATACAGTATCCTATGATATAAAACTGTCATAAAAGCCAATGATCTGAAATAATTTTATCAACTGCTTCCTTATGAATCCAGCAACTGTCAGAGCTTTTGCGTTTCGGTGTCTGGGGCTGGAGGTGGGGGGTCATCGCAACAAAATGTTGGGCAAAACCATGGAGGCAGCTTTGAGCTTTGCTGGGAAGGATGCCACCTTCCCAAAGGACAATTACATGCCCCTCATGGGTAGGGTTGGAATTAGTGTTTCAAAAGAAACACTGCCCGCATTATTATAGAAATGCACACCTGGGGATAATCCCTGGAGTCATTTTGATCTTAGGAAGACTGTTGTGTGGGTTGCAGTAAAGTGTACTTGATGAAATGGCTCATTTTTAAAATACCTAGGCCACATTTCTTTCATGGGACTTCTAATAAATTCCTGCAGACAAAGTATTCTGGGAGCTGACATGAGCATGCAAGACCCTTTTTACAACAGCAAGGATTGACTCCTTACACAAGGAATGGAGCGTTCCACTGGGGTGAATGAACAATATATGGTGGTGAGACCCAGCCTAAACTGAATCCTCTTTGGCCTCATCTTGAGGAAACAGAACAAAGGATCCTCTATAAAGGATATTTCACTGGAACCTTGTTGAGGTAAAGTCTTCCCAAAGTCCCGAGCCTTTGAGGTGACGATAAGATTCTCCAAGGAGGGTGAAAACCTTTCCCACGATCAGCTTCAGTAGAACATTTTAAGTGACCTGCTGCTTGGAAAACCTACCAACTGCTGGGACACTGGTTCACAGGACTATTCCTGCTGCAGTGGAATGCCCAAAAGTGATCCTGGCAACATTCCTGGTTCGGAAGGACAGAGGAAGGACTATCTCTGTCCATCTAGACTCCGGACTAGGCCTCATAGCATCCTGTGGTCAAAGGGAGCTGACTCTGGCTCTCCCTTCATCTTTGAAACTCTGCAATATGGTTTGGGCACCTTCAAGACCAATCGAGCAGCCGAAAGGTGCCAAAGTAGCTGCCTTTGACACACACTTTCTGAGTTACTTCAACCCACCATTGCCAGCCTGTTTCACAGCTACTCCAAACTGTAATCTGTTGCCGCTGCTGAACCGTGTTGTGTTATTGAATCCAGTCAAGCCAGCTCACAGCTGAAGTTGAATTACCATGCATCAAGACCTATTGAGTATTAGAACTGCGTTGATCTGCATGTTGTTGATTGTACCAAGATTCTTTGATGCCCAAAGGCCCAGTTTGATGATGTCAACCTCCACAATTGGACAACTATTTACAACAGAAAGATGTTATTGTGCATTACACATAGGTGAAAACGTCACCAGAGGTAAGTGAGCCCAATACATTCCCTACAGGAAAAACATATACATCACTTTACACATAAATTGACACACTTCATGACTGTCTGGTGACTAACAATATACATTCCCGTATGTGTTGTACTGGGTTTAACATTAGAGTAGGACTAAACATTGGATATTTGGTGTCTGGTGTCGGACACAAATATTCATAAACAGTTGACACATTTGTGTTTCGGCCTATAGCAGTTCATATTGCTATTGCTTCCAACGGCTTTCATCAGGACCCGGAATTGTTATGCGGGCTCTTCACAGCCTTTCCTATGGTGTGAGTCGTGCTTCTATATTGATGCACGGCATATCGCAAAAAAGCCACACTTCTGGCTGTGGCCAAGTTGTCCTTTGAATTGGACTGTGTATTCTACTACTTCAGGTGTCCTAGTTGTGCCCCAATTGTGTGATTGGTTAAATCAGGGGGGTTTGATGACAGCGGGGTCCACTCGGAGCAGGAGAAGGGAAGATCCTAACTTGGAGGTAACTTGGAAGTACCCAGGACTATCTAAAGCATGTCCAGGTCCCAGAGTAGTTGTAATGTCGTCAGGTTTCACCATAGGCATGTTTTGAGTCCTGAATATACACATACAAGCAAGCTTTGAAACCTCAGCATTTAGCTTGGAGCACTATTTCTCTTGTAAAAGTTTAAAGAATAATATATTTGAAATGTAAAGCAGGAGACAGAGATAAGGACCGACATAACAACATATGCTCTTATTGGATAATTAGTGTTAATTAAAATCATACTTTAGAATCTCTGGTATTGTGTTATACTAAATGAGGTAGGATTTTTATTCTGGGATATATACTAGAACCATTTGTTTTAGCGACTTTACTCTGCTGTAGAACACCTGCACTTTTTCTGCCATCCATCATTGTAATTGTGTGTGATTTTAAAGTACTGAAATTGTCAGTTCCCTGTAGGCCTGTCCCACTTGTATCTGGTAACATTTCGAACACTTTTCACATTCTCTAAGCTCGGTTGGCCTTTACACGTTTTCTCAGCAAAGAAAAGAAAAACACAATGAAAACCGCCAACCACATACACATTTAGATCTTTAGAAATGAAGGCATCAGCCCGCCACACAGTGCAGCCTGGCAGGGTTTGCTGTGCTCTGTTTAAGCAGGGAGGCCACATTTGAAAAAAGAAAAAAAAAAGATTTGGATGAACTAAAATGCATGACATGTTTTTTTTTCACTTGACTTTTCGCAGTATACAATGGCAGGACTGTGGTGCAGCAAGGCCCCATACATACATGTTAAGTTAGGCTAAGTATGTATGCTTCATAATGCTATCGATGCGCCTGTTCACCATTCCTAGCATTTTAGCATGTCAAATTGCGCATGCTGGGCTGAATAGGTAACATTGAAATGGGGGAATGTATAAATCCCAGCTTCCATTGTCCTGTTGACTTAAAGGCCCAGAATGTAAAACGCTAGCTCTGATGACTTGGGAAGTCGCCAACTATGCATTTTAAATCTACCATTGCCATCGATTTCCCTCAACTTTCATAGAAGAGTAAACCTTCTTATACAATGTTGCCACTGCAATTATAAATCAAGAAAATGTCTAATTATCCTTAAGGTTTTCTTCGGTTCTACATGTCTTTTCTTTTCTCACATTGCATTGAGTGAGATTTGACTTAACCTTGTAAGGACTGCGTGATTAACAATCCAGGACCTATCCAGAGAAGCACGTGCAAAGAGCATGAACAGTATTTTTTATACGTTATTATACAAAGCAAAAACTTATGTAAAGGCACAAGATGTCTTTCTCATGTTTGACCAACTAATTCACCAAAAAATCCTGTATCTGATTCCAATTTGGGAAAATGTGTACAGAGTTCAGTGCCAGCCCTTTGTTGCTTGTTGAGGTGAAACATCAAGGCCTCTGTGTGGGAGAACTGGCAGAAACTACGCTGCCACCGGGAATCTGCTGTGCTTTCTATCAGTGAGCCTAGGTGAAGCTGCCACTCTATTTTTCCATCAATTTGCCAGAGGGCAGAGCTGCTGAAAGCTTTGCCACAAAATCGAGCAAAGCTAGTATTTTGCCAGATGGGTTGATGGAAGATGGTGTACGCGTTCTTTCACCAACCTCTATACGGGTCCTAATTGTGATGTACTTCAATCACCGACATCATCTCTTTATGGAAAATAAAGAAAGGCATTTGAAATCTTCATGTATGCATATATAACTACTTCTGCCTCATCACGAGTTGGGCTGTAGCCCATAAATGTGGCGGTAACGGTATTACCACCGCATTTAAGGGTTGGTCCTATCACGAGCTGGGCGCTAAATAGGCTGTTTTACCCCCAGCTTTTTTCAGGAGGTAAAAATCCCATTTAGCGCCCGGTTTTCTGTGGTTTTTTTCGCTGGCTGTATTAGCCTGCAGTATTAGCACCGAAAATGCCCCATTGGATCCAATGGAGCCAACGGGGAATGGGGATTTACCATTAACGCCCAACCCGTGATCTGGCGGTAATACCACCAGAACGGTCGGTCCTGAGGCTATTACAGTGAGGCGGCATTACAGCCGGGATAGCCTGGATACATCCCAACTCGTGATGAGGCCCTTGTTGTCTGTAATTTGTAGTTAATTAAACTAATTCACAAAGCATATATTTTGATTTACCCCTGACTTAAAGCTGGAGGTTTTCTATTTGGTTCATATAGTGGAGTAAATTGGAGTATCTCATAGAAACGTCTTTGTTTATCCTTCCTGGTTTCTTTTGAAATTGTATCGTGTGTGTATACATGCTTTAAAGGAATCATTTATGTGGAGAAGTGTTTTTCATTGTAAAAAAACAATTTGGGCCTCATTACGACTGAGGCGGAATGGGTTAACGGGCTCCGCTAAAGGAGGCGGACCCGTTAAACCCGCTCCGCCTCATTACAAGCTCCCCTCGCGGGACCCGGTAAGTAATGCCTGGTCAAACCAGGCATCCTTACCGGGCGTAGCGAGGGGAAGAGGGAGCAAACAACGGGCCGCTCGTAATCGGCCTGTTGTTTGCACCCTCTCCCATTCCGATTGAGCCCTATGGGGGCTCAGATGGGAATGGGGAAGGTCCGGGGCCGGGTTCCTGGAGGGAGGAATTACCGGGCCCTCTGAACTCGGAAAGGCCGACATTCTGGGAACCCAGACCCGATTTCGGCGGCAGCCTTGCCCCCAATAGCGGCATGGCTACCGCTGAAGTCGTAATGAGGCCCATTGTGTTTCTATGAGTGAATTCTTATTTCTCTTAAAATGACTGTAAAGAGTAAGGAATGTAGTATGTCTTGTGGACATTAGTTTAGCTGTGATTACATCAGAGTAGCTGAATCCAACATCATCTTCTGTTGGAATGGTGGGTTCTCTGCGAATGTGCACTAGATTTCACCTGTGCCTGCGATGTATGTGGGTTCAACACTTGCCACATGTACCCAGATTTTTAAACTATGGACATTAAAAACATCAACGTGCAAAAGATGATTTCATATCTGCAGGCGTTGGTATGAAAATGTAATTGCACCTTAGTATCGTATCACTCTGCCTCGGCAAAGCATTGCGAGTGGTGTATTTTTTTACAAAGCCAATATAGCAATCAGTTTACTAACTTCATGCTGCTCTTTTCGCTGGTTGAGAAATTGTTTTGGCATACTAGGAATACAGTAAAAATAAACACATTTTCGCAAATAGAGAATAATGTATTTCTGATTCCCTAAAAAAGGGAAACCTGAGGAAAATGCATTTCATATGAAAGTGCTTAAATGTAAAACATGAAAATCTGATGTTGTTGGTGTTGTGCAAACTATTTTACCTAAGGGATTAGAGAGGGAATTAGTGCAAGTCAAGTTGAGTGCTGAATGAAGTCAAAATAAGAGATGCTCCTCCACACCCCTTCACTCGAAACAATTTGTCTCTATGTGTGTGTACCACTTGGCCACTCAACTAGTAAAAGGGGTGCATTTTGCCTGAAGATCCATTCCCAAAGACTGCACATATACATTCTGTTTCACATGCAGCCGAGGACCCCCACAAAATGTGCAAGTGTGAGGCTCGGTAGCAACGGCGAAAGGGGCTATGCCATATGCACTACCTGCGAAGGGTTCCCCAAAGTCATATCTGCCTTGTAACTTCATTAACGAAGGGCAACCAAATCCTGTGCTGTGGGATATGGCACAAAACAATGTTAACTACAAATATGTCTACTGCAATCAAGAAAACATGTAATCTAGACACATGTGAGGCTATATAATAGTACTATTTCTCTTTAGCACTGATTGCTCAGTCAAGGCCAGCATACGAGGGTGTATAAAAACAGGCACAGGTATTATTAATAACTGCATGCTGTGCAAGGCTTTAGCAGAACATATCATGCACAGCATGAGTGCTTCTATTTTTTCACATTTCTACATCTATAATAGAGATGTAAATGTAAACATGGTATTGCAGTGGATGACACAGTCACCAGCAATGTGAAACCTGCACCCATGTGGAGGCAGGTCTGGCGTCCGCCTTGTCACCAAATTGGGAAAAGTGGCAAGTATATTTGTAAGTGTCAGCCATTTATTTCATGGGTATTTATAATGCACCTATACACAATGTGTTTCAAGGCATAACAAAACAAGAGGGTGGGGGAACAGGGAGGACAAAACAAAACCGTTCCTTCTGGACCTTATGACATTCAGAATGTGCAAGTGCAGTAAGAGAAGTGCAGGGGAAAGGGGAGGGGGCAAGTGCCGGTCATGGAGGAAGGGCCCATGAGGAAAACGAGTGCCAGGGGAGGCCATGTGGACAGACCATGGGAAAGCAGAGAGTGCAGGGGAAGGAAGGTCCTTGAGCTAAATGCAAGGAGAGGGGATGGAAGGGCTAAAAGGGTTCAGGCAGCCAGGCAAGTGTGGGGGGAAGGGCTCAGAATGGCAAGTGCAGATTGAGAGGGGGGGTCCAGGGAGACCAATTGCAGGGGTAGACTGGAATGAGGGGGCTGCTGCTCTGGGGAACTCTGAAGGAACCCGGCAGCCAGTCAAGAAGCAGACAGGGACATTAGCAGGGCAGGATAGAGGGAAGGAAGAAGTGAAAAGGAAGGCCTTGAGAAGCTTCCGCAACTTAAGGCGATCCAGCTGAAGACTGAAGGGAAACACCTGCGGAGGAGAGAGATCTACCACCCACTCTCTGCTTGGAAAAGAGTCTGATCTGCAGAGAGTTAAGGCTAGATGACCAAAGGGCTCTAGCGGGGAGGTATTTAGGGAGAGAGAGTTGGATGTAGAGCAGTCCTAGGCCCCAGAAATCCTTGCGAATGATGCAGAGGATCTTGAACTTGATCCTTGCAGCAACCGGGAGCCAGTGGGGAGGTTTAGGGCTGGAGAGATGCAGTCCCTGGGCTTGAGGCCAAGTGTTATTCTCGGAGACATATTCTAGATTAGTTGAAGGTGGCGAAGGGAGGAATTAGGCAGATTAAGGACGAGGCTTTTGTAATAGTCCAGCCTAGAGAGGACCAGAGCTCTGGAGACATTGAGGTTCTGGGGAAGGTGTGGAAACGGAGAATGCCTCTGAGGGGGTGTAGCTGAAAGTGGGTCTTCTTTGCAAGGTCCGTGATGTGAGGACAGAAGGAGAGGGCGGAGTCGAAGATGACACCAAGGTTTTTTGCCTCACAGGAGGGCAAGGGGAGGGGGCCCATGGAGGGCAGCCAGAGTGTGGTAGGGAAAGAGGGAGCATAGGTCCCAATGAGAAGGATCTCTGTTGTACTGGCATTAAGGCAGAGATTATTAGCAGAGCACCGGGTGGAGAGTGAAATGGTGGAGAGAAAAGGGCACATTTGAACCTGGGAAGGTCTTGCGGAGAGGAAGGAAGTCAACCAGTCCAGAGCCAGGTCTGTGATGCCAAGAGTTTAGCAGACCCGATTTATCAGGGTGGCATGATTGACCTTATCAAAGGCAGAGGAATGGTCAAGAAGGTTGAGAATGGAAGGAGAGCTGGAATCGAAATTAGAGAACAGGTCTTCACAGGTGTTCAGGAGAACAGTTTCCATGACTCTGGCAGCTCTGAAGCCAGACTGGATTTCTAAACTCTGACCTGATGGGCAGAAGTTCAGGAGACCCCCCTAATTTAGTGGAACAGGGAACCTTCCGGACAAGCCAAACAAATAATGGTAGCTTGGCAGGCAGCCAAAACTAAGTCCCAGGAGGGGTGAGAGTGATCGGAAAATTGTGGTTTCATGGGAGGCTGCATGCCCAAATAAGGAATTCCAGGGTCGGCACGACCTGCGGGAAGCAAAGGGGCAAAATGGCCAAAGGACAGAAAAAAGACTTTGGGGCATGGCGGTTTATGGCACTGGTCACAGTCTTGAGCCAAACTCACTAAATATGATGTGGTTCATTAAAAAGAAGTAAAACTACTTTGAAGTAAACTGCTGCCACCAGTCCATCCTAGGCACACTTGTACAATCACCCAAATATCATTAGAGGGTATCTAGGACCATAAAACAAAAGGACCCCTATGTGCGCTTCTGTAGGTACTTGGCATATAGATAAAAAGTTACCTAGAAATGGCAACATAGTCAAAGACTAAGGGAAAAATAGTTTCCCACTATTGACAGTCTGAAGGACGTGTCAGTTTCGCCATAACAGATGAGCAAAAGTCCAGAGGAGTGCAGCTGAAGGCTGTGCTCCACTGGAAAAGTCAGGTTAGGTTAGCCAAACAAAAGCAAAAAGCTTGGGGGGGTCCATAAATGGAGGGAAAATAGCACCTATGGGAAATCTTTCCTAGTACTCGCCCCTCCCACTGTGTTGAGATGGATTTCTAAACTCTGACTGATGGTCCGAAGTTTAGGAGGCCACCTTAGTTTAGTGGAACAGGGGAACCTTCTGGACATGCCAGACCAATCACGGTAGCTTGTCAGACGGTCAAGACTAAGTCTCAGGAGGGGTGAGAATGATCAGAAGTCCACAATGAGCACACAGAGTAAATCTCCATAGAATACTGCTTAGACAAGTGTATATAAAAAATACATATACATTTATTATAGGCCTTAATGTTTAAACGTGAATAAACCACAGTAATAAAAAAACTGTTAAAACACACACCTTTCACTATTTAACATATATACAATTACGGGTTACCTAATGCGGTGAAGGGGAACACACATCCACAACCTCTAACAGAAGGGTACATTAACACAAATATGCATTACGCAGTTCTTCTGAATCGATTCCTAACTGCAGCAGTCCAGCCCTATGAAGTGGGGAGCCTTATGCTCAAAAGTGCAGTAGTGCATTGAAAACGCAAAGTCGTATGTAATGAGAGTAAGCAGGTCCTCTTCAAGGAGCTGTAGCAGTGCAGGAAGGGGCTTGAAGTGATGAAGAACAGTGTCCTATTATTTGAGGAGGGTCTACCCTTGCAGGTAGAGTGCATTTTGGATTTTGGGAATAGGTAGGGAGCGCAGGCTAGCCCAGCTAATGTGAGCATGTTTTCAAGGATTCTCGTACATAAAGAACAATGTCTGTGCAAAGGGGCCACCGGTACGTGATGCAAGTACTCACTGACCCACAACACTGTCCCGGCCAAACTTTGCCCGTCTAGGCCAGGTTGCTTGTAGGTTCAACCCCTGCAGTTACACGTCGCTCCGGCTCTCAGCGGCTGTGGATCGTCCGTGGTGGGACAGTAGCCTTTTCTCTTCTCTCGATGAAGAAAAGAGGACAGTTGCAGTGCAGCTCATGTCAGGGCACAGGCGGACAGGTAACCAAGGCTCCTAAAACGATCATCACCCACCACAGCAGGGTGACTCAGGGACTGGCGATGCTCACAGTGTGGTGCACTCTTTTGAATCGCGACCCAGAGGAGCCAGGACCATGAAATCTGGCAGGAGCGAACACAGGACCACAAGCTTGCAATTCATTTAGTTTCGAGTGTCAACTCAGGACAGCAGCACTCCTGATCATTTGTGTATTTAAAAGAGATTGATTAATTTGAAAATTATTTTTGCATTGATTCACCATTTTAGAATATGGGCCTCATTACACGGACGGCCATGGTTGCCGCCGGTATTTTACCGAGTCCGCCTTGGTGAATGGGGGAATTACCGCCCTATTCCAAGGTTGGCAGGGCGGTAATTCCCCATTCACCAAGGCCCTTCCCCATTCCCATTTGAGCCCCCGAAGGGACCCCCTAAAGTCCCTCAGCGGGTCCCTTCCTTAACGTGTGATCTGGCCACACGTTAAGGACAGGACCCGCTGAGGGACCTCGTAGTATGGCGCTAAGGGATTACCTGCACCAGTGCCCTTACCGGTGCCAGTAATTCCTTAGCGCCATCCGGGTAATGAGGCCCTATGTCTTGTAAAATGTGTTTAAAAAACATCTAGTAACACATTGATATTTGCAAAGTTTTTAAAAAAATACATGGAAGATTTAGTTTTTTGGGGGCGTAAACCTACTCTTTGGTTTGTGTTTCTGTATTTCCCTATTTTTCAGGGGAGCATAATTAACTATCACACATTGGTGTATCCTTTAGAACAATACGATGTAATGGTCTTGAAGGTCTTGAAGGATGATTTTGTTGTATATCTTGTATGTAGAGAACACATATCTCAGCATATTAAAATGAAGGCACATTAATAATTAAGTTTCTTAGTATGTATTAAACTCCAACTGGTATGACTGGTGGTCCACAGCATTTCATGGATTTATCTTTTTCTGAACAGGAAGAAATACACTTCCTTGCCTCAGAGTGTGTTGCATTTGCTACTGAATTAAAGTTCTGTTAAAACAATGTCATTGGTAGTCAATGGCAGATTTCTAGCATAGGTTTTAAGATGTCTTGGATGTCCCGCTGCAGCGTCATTCTCTCTTTCTTGAGCTGTGCAGCTGCACTCAAGTCTCTATGCAACTGTGGTGGTTTGTCTCCATTCCTCTCTGACATATGAGTGCAGTAGTTGGTGCTTTCCGATTGTATTCCCTGTTGTTCTTTGTTCCTGCTCTGGGACTGTTTTGAAATAACGACAGACACTGCCCAGCATTTGAATTTAGGGCAAGGCTTAGGGCTTGGCTGGAGACAAGTGTCTGCAAAGATGCACACTGGTACAGGGAGCAGGAATGTGCATCCTATTGACTGAGATTGTACCCTTATCTAGAGCTGCCTCTTGATTCCACCCTGCACCACCCAACTCACATGTAAAGAGCTACTTAACCCCTGCTGACAAGGCCAAAGACTTAACCTTGTCACAACAAGCCGCTGGAAAATAGGGTAATGTCACCTTGTTACTTACAATACAATAGGCATTAACAGGCCGATTCATGGAATAATTAGCGCGGCGCAAGTGGCCAAAAACGTGCGATTCGCAGTGGAATAGCGAAAATCGCAGTGCAAGTGCGAAAATCGCACGAAAAGCAGCGCACATCGATCCATGGAAGGCCGTGCGCGAGAAAACCATCGATGTGCGCTAAAAAAGTGCGCTGCGCACGTTGGCGCACAGGCCATCTAACGGCGTGCGCCAGGTCACAGCGAAAATCGCACAGGCCACAGCGAAAATCGCACACAGCGCGGCGCACACAACAAAAGTAGACGGAACACGGGGCGTAACACTCGGAATGGGGAACAACTTGCCAAAATGTGGGCGTCACAGGGGAAGTACAGGGCGTAAGTGCGCGGAACGCCCACACGCTCGCCTACAACACGTATTCATGGAATATAATAGGGCAAAAAAGCGCACAGTCAAACCAGCGCACAGGCACAAACACGACCGCCACAAGAAAGCAGGCGGTAGCGTCTCAGCGCCTGTAATAAATGTGCGCCAAAAGGTGCACCAACAAATAGCACCTATATACAGCCATGATGAATGTCCTATACTGTGGCCCTCCAGGACAAATGACGTGCAAAGGGGTACCCACAAACACGGACACCCGGTGACTGAAAAATAACGTGTGCGTGTATTCCGGGGTGCGCGGGAACTTTCACACGCAATTTGGCTGGGTATGTGGATCTCAGGGGTGCGCGGGAAGTCCCACACGCGATTTGGCTGGGTACGTGGATCTCAGGGGTGCGTGGGAAGTCCCACACTCGATTTGGCAGGGTACGTGGATTTCAGGGTTGCGCGGGAAGTTCCACACGCGATTTGGCCGGGTACGTGCGCGGGATCTCAGGGGTGCGCGGGAAGTCTCACACGCGATTTGGCAGGGTACGTGTATTTCAGGGGTGCGCAGGAAGTTCCACACGCGATTTGGCCGGGTACGTGCGCGGGAATTCACACACGCGATTTGGCTGGGTACGTGGATCTCAGGGGTGCGCGGGAAGTCTCACACACGATTTGGCAGGGTACGTGTATTTCAGGGGTGCGCGGGAAGTTCCACACACGATTTGGCCGGGTACGTGCGCGGGAATTTAAACACGCGATTTGGCTAGGTACGTGGATCTCAGGGGTGCGCGGGAAGTCTCACACGCGATTTGGCAGGGTACGTGGAATTCAGGGGTGCCCGGGAAGTTCCACACGCGATTTGGCCGGGTACGTGCGCGGGAATTTACACACGCGACTTGGCTGGGTACGTGGATCTCAGGGGTGCGTGGGAAGTCCCACACGCGATTTGGCAGGGTACATGGATTCCAGGGGTGCGCGGGAAGTTCCACACGCGATTTGGCCGGGTACGTGCGCGGGAATTTACACACGCGAATTGGCTTGGTACGTGTATTTCAGGGGTACGCGGGAAATTCTACACGCGATTTGGCTGTGTGCTCCCAGGTATTCCCTGTACACCCTCCACGGCCCCTGCAGGCAGCCGACACCACAGGGGACTACCATGCACACCTGCTCATGTCACCCAGCACCCCCACCCCCCAGCATCCAGGGGCAGCCTCCACCAGGCCCCCACCCATGTCTGCCACCACCCCCACCCCCCAGCCACCATGGGCATCCCCCTCCAGGCCCCCACTCATGTCTCCCACCACCCCCACCCCCCAGCAGTGCAGGGACAGCACCACCAGGCCCCCACTCATGTCCAACTCATGTCTCCCACCACCCCCACCTCCCCAGCATCCAGGGGCACCCTCCACCAGGCCCCCACTCATGTCTCCCACCACCCCCACCCCCCAGCCACCATGGGCATCCCCCACCAGGCCCCCACTCATGTCTCCCACCACCCCCACCCCCCAGCCACAATGGGCATCCCCCACCAGGCCCCCACTCATGTCTCCCACCCCCCCCACCCCCCAGCCACCATGGGCAGCCCCCACCAGGCCCCCACTCATGTCTCCCACCACCCCCACCCCCCAGCAGTGCAGGGGCAGCACCATCAGGCCCAAACTCATGTCCAACTCATGTCTCCCACCACCCCCACCCCCCCAGCCACCATGGGCATCCCCCACCAGGCCCCCACTCATGTCTCCCACCCACCCCCACCCCCCAGCCACCATGGGCAGCCCCCACCAGGCCCCCACTCATGTCTCCCACCACCCCCACCCCCCAGCAGTGTGGGGCACCCTCCACCAGGCCACCACCCATGCCTCCCACCACCCCCACCCCCCCAGCCACCATGGGCAGCCCCCACCAGGCCCCCACTCATGTCTTCCACCACCCCCACCCCCAGCCACCATGGGCATCCCCCACCAGGCCCCTACTCATGTCTCCCATCACCCCCACCCCCCCAGCCACCATGGGCAGCCCCCACCAGGCCCCCACTCATGTCTCCCACCACCCCCACCCCCCAGCATCCAGGGGCACCCTCCACCAGGCCCCCACTCATGTCTCCCACCACCCCCACCCCCCAGCCACCATGGGCAGCCCCCACCAGGCCCCCACTCATGTCTCCCACCACCCCCAACCCCCCCAGCCACCATGGCCAGCCCCCACCAGGCCCCCACTCATGTCTCCCACCACCCCCACCCCCCAGCAGTGCAGGGGCAGCACCACCAGGCCCCCACTCATGTCCAACTCATGTCTCTCACCACCCCCACCCCCCAGCCACCATGGGCAGCCCCCACCAGGCCCCCACTCATGTCTCCCACCATCCCCACCCCCCAGCAGTGCAGGGGCAGCACCACCAGGCCCCCACTCATGTCCAACTCATGTCTCCCACCACCCCCACCCCCCCAGCCACCATGGGCAGCCCCCACCAGGCCCCCACTCATGTCTCCCACCACCCCCACCCCCCCAGCAGTGTGGGGCACCCTCCACCAGGCCACCACCCATATCTCCCACCATCCCCACCCCCCCAGCCACCATGGGCAGCCCCCACCAGGCCCCCACTCATGTCTCCCACCACCCCCACCCCCCAGCCACCATGGGCATCCCCCACCAGGCCCCCACTCATGTCTCCCACTCACCCCCACCCCCCAGCCACCATGGGCAGCCCCCACCAGGCCCCCAGCACCACCAGGCCCCCACTCATGTCCAACTCATGTCTCCCACCACCCCCCAGCCACCATGGACATCCCCCACCAGGCCCCCATTCATGTCTCCCACCCACCCCCACCCCCCAGCCACCATGGGCAGCCCACACCAGGCCCCCACTCATGTCTCCCACCACCCCCACCCTCCACCAGGCCCCCACTCATGTCTCCCACCACCCCCACCCCCCAGCCACCATCGGCATCCCCCACCAGGCCCCCACTCATGTCTCCCACCACCCCCACCCCCAGCCACCATGGGCAGCCCCCACCAGGCCCCCACTCATGTCCCCCACCACCCCCACCCCCCAGCAGTGCAGGGGCAGCACCATCAGGCCCCCACTCATGTCCAACTCATGTCTCCCACCACCCGCACCCCCCCAGCCACCATGGGCATCCCCCACCAGGCCCCCACTCATGTCTCCCACCCACTCCACCCCCCAGTCACCATGGGCAGCCCCCACCAGGCCCCCACTCATGTCTCCCACCACCCCCACCCCTAGCAGTGTGGGGCACCCTCCACCAGGCCACCACCCATGTCTCCCACCACCCCCACCCCCCAACCACCATGGGCAGCCCCCACCAGGCCCCCACTCATGTCTCCCACCACCCCCACCCCCCCAGCCACCATGGGCAGCCCCCACTAGGCCCCCACTCATGTCTCCCACCACCCCCACCCCCCAGCATCCAGGGGCACCATCCACCAGGCCCCCACTCATGTCTCCCACCACCCCCACCCCCCAGCCACCATGGGCAGCCCCCACCAGGCCCCCACTTATGTCTCCCACCACCCCCATCCCCCCAGCCACCATGGCCAGCCCCTACCAGGCCCCCACTCATGTCTCCCACCACCCCCACCCCCCAGCAGTGCAGGGGCAGCACCACCAGGCCCCCACTCATGTCCAACTCATGTCTCCCACCACCCCCACCCCCCAGCCACCATGGGCATCCCCCACTAGGCCCCCATTCATGTCTCACACCCACCCCCACCCCCCAGCCACCATGGGCAGCCCCCACCAGGCCCCCACTCATGTCTCCCACCACCCCCACCCCCCCCCAGCAGTGTGGGGCACCCTCCACCAGGCCACCACCCAGGTCTGCCACCACCCCCACCCCCCAGCCACCATGGGCAGCCCCCACCAGGCCCCTCTCATGTCTCCCACCACACCCACCCCCCAGCCACCCTGGGCATCCCCCACCAGGCCCCCACTCATGTCTCCCACCACCCCCACCCCCCAGCCACCATGGGCAGCCCCCACCAGGCCCCCACTCATGTCTCCCACCCACCCCCACCCCCCAGCCACCATGGGCAGCCCCCACCAGGCCCCCACTCATGTCTCCCACCACCCCCACCCCCCCAGCATCCAGGGGCACCCTCCACCAGGCCCCCACTCATGTCTCCCACCACCCCCACCCCCCAGCCACCATGGGCATCCCCCACCAGGCCCCCACTCATGTCTCCCACCTCCCAGCAGTGCAGGGGCAGCACCACCAGGCCCCCACTTATGGCCCCTATCACCCCCACCCCCCAGCCACCATGGGCATCCCCCACCAGGCCCCTACTCATGTCTCCCACCCACCCCCACCCCCCAGTCACCATGGGCAGCCCCCACCAGGCCCCCACTCATGTCTCCCACCACCCCCACCCCCTAGCAGTGTGGGGCACCCTCCACCAGGCCACCACCCATGTCTCCCACCACCCCCACCCCCCAACCACCATGGGCAGCCCCCACCAGGCCCCCACTCATGTCTCCCACCCCCCTACCGCCCCCAGCCACCATGGGCAGCCCCCACCAGGCCCCCACTCATGTCTCCCACCACCCCCACCCCCCAGCATCCAGGGGCACCATCCACCAGGCCCCCACTCATGTCTCCCACCACCCCCACCCCCCAGCCACCATGGGCAGCCCCCACCAGGCCCCCACTCATGTCTCCCACCACCCCTACCCCCCAGCCACCATGGCCAGCCCCTACCAGGCCCCCACTCATGTCTCCCACCACCCCCACCCCCCAGCAGTGCAGGGGCAGCACCACCAGGCCCCCACTCATGTCCAACTCATGTCTCCCACCACCCCCACCCCCCCAGCCACCATGGGCATCCCCCACTAGGCCCCCATTCATGTCTCACACCCACCCCCACCCCCCAGCCACCATGGGCAGCCCCCACCAGGCCCCCACTCATGTCTCCCACCACCCCCACCCCCCCAGCAGTGTGGTGCACCCTCCACCAGTCCACCACCCATGTCTGCCACCACCCCCACCCCCAAGCCACCATGGGCAGCCCCCACCAGGCCCCTCTCATGTCTCCCACCACCCCCACCCCCCAGCCACCATGGGCATCCCCCACCAGGCCCCCACTCATGTCTCCCACCACCCCCACCCCCCAGCCACCATGGGCAGCCCCCACCAGGCCCCCACTCATGTCTCCCACCCACCTCCCACCCCCCAGCCACCCTGGGCTGCCCCCACCAGGCCCCCACTCATGTCTCCCACCACCCTACCCCCCAGCATCCAGGGGCACCCTCCACCAGGCCCCCACTCATGTCTCCCACCACCCCCACCCCCCAGCCACCATGGGCATCCCCCAGCAGGCCCCCACTCATGTCTCCCACCTCCCAGCAGTGCAGGGGCAGCACCACCAGGTCCCCATTTATGGCCCCTATCACCCCCACCCCCCAGCCACCATGGGCATCCCCCACCAGGCCCCCACTCATGTCTCCCACCCACCCCCACCCCCCAGCCACCATGGGCAGCCCCCACCAGGCCCCCACTCATGTCTCCCACCACCCCCACCCCCCAGCAGTGCAGGGGCAGCACCACCAGGCCCCCACTCATGTCCAACTCATGTCTCCCACCACCCCCACCCCCCCAGCCACCATGGGCATCCCCCACCAGGCCCCCACTCATGTCTCCCACCTCCCCCACCCCTCCAGCCACCATGGGCAGCCCCCACCAGGCCCCCACTCATGTCTCCCACCACCCCCACCCCACTGCATCCAGGGGCACCCTCCACCAGGCCCCCACTCATGTCTCCCACCACCCGCCCCCCCAGCCACCATGGGCATCCCCCACCAGGCCCCCACTCATGTCTCCCACTCCCCAGCAGTGCAGGGGCAGCACCACCAGGCCCCCACTTATGGCCCCTATCACCCCCACCCCCCAGCCACCATGGGCATCCCCCACCAGGCCCCCACTCATGTCTCCCACCACCCCCACCCCCCAGCAGTGTGGGGCACCCTCCACCAGGCCACCACCCATGCCTCCCACCACCCCCACCCCCCCCAGCCACCATGGGCAGCCCCCACCAGGCCCCCACTCATGTCTTCCACCACCCCCACCCCCAGCCACCATGGGCATCCCCCACCAGGCCCCCACTCATGTCTCCCATCACCCCCACCCCCCCAGCCACCATGGGCAGCCCCCACCAGGCCCCGACTCATGTCTCCCACCACCCCCAACCCCCCCAGCCACCATGGCCAGCCCCCACCAGGCCCCCACTCATGTCTCCCACCACCCCCACCCCCCAGCAGTGCAGGGGCAGCACCACCAGGCCCCCACTCATGTCCAACTCATGTCTCTCACCACCCCCACCCCCCAGCCACCATGGGCAGCCCCCACCAGGCCCCCACTCATGTCTCCCACCATCCCCACCCCCCAGCAGTGCAGGGGCAGCACCACCAGGCCCCCACTCATGTCCAACTCATGTCTCCCACCACCCCCACCCCCCCAGCCACCATGGGCAGCCCCCACCAGGCCCCCACTCATGTCTCCCACCACCCCCACCCCCCCAGCAGTGTGGGGCACCCTCCACCAGGCCACCACCCATATCTCCCACCATCCCCACCCCCCAGCCACCATGGGCAGCCCCCACCAGGCCCCCACTCATGTCTCCCACCACCCCCATCCCCCAGCCACCATGGGCATCCCCCACCAGGCCCCCACTCATGTCTCCCACTCACCCCCACCCCCCAGCCACCATGGGCAGCCCCCACCAGGCCCCCAGCACCACCAGGCCCCCACTCATGTCCAACTCATGTCTCCCACCACCCCCCAGCCACCATGGACATCCCCCACCAGGCCCCCATTCATGTCTCCCACCCACCCCCACCCCCCAGCCACCATGGGCAGCCCACACCAGGCCCCCACTCATGTCTCCCACCACCCCCACCCTCCACCAGGCCCCCACTCATGTCTCCCACCACCCCCACCCCCCAGCCACCATCGGCATCCCCCACCAGGCCCCCATTCATGTCTCCCACCACCCCCACCCCCAGCCACCATGGGCAGCCCCCACCAGGCCCCCACTCATGTCCCCCACCACCCCCACCCCCCAGCAGTGCAGGGGCAGCACCATCAGGCCCCCACTCATGTCCAACTCATGTCTCCCACCACCCGCACCCCCCCAGCCACCATGGGCATCCCCCACCAGGCCCCCACTCATGTCTCCCACCCACTCCACCCCCCAGTCACCATGGGCAGCCCCCACCAGGCCCCCACTCATGTCTCCCACCACCCCCACCCCTAGCAGTGTGGGGCACCCTCCACCAGGCCACCACCCATGTCTCCCACCACCCCCACCCCCCAACCACCATGGGCAGCCCCCACCAGGCCCCCACTCATGTCTCCCACCACCCCCACCCCCCCAGCCACCATGGGCAGCCCCCACCAGGCCCCCACTCATGTCTCCCACCACCCCCACCCCCCAGCATCCAGGGGCACCATCCACCAGGCCCCCACTCATGTCTCCCACCACCCCCACCCCCCAGCCACCATGGGCAGCCCCCACCAGGCCCCCACTTATGTCTCCCACCACCCCCATCCCCCCAGCCACCATGGCCAGCCCCTACCAGGCCCCCACTCATGTCTCCCACCACCCCCACCCCCCAGCAGTGCAGGGGCAGCACCACCAGGCCCCCACTCATGTCCAACTCATGTCTCCCACCACCCCCACCCCCCAGCCACCATGGGCATCCCCCACTAGGCCCCCATTCATGTCTCACACCCACCCCCACCCCCCAGCCACCATGGGCAGCCCCCACCAGGCCCCCACTCATGTCTCCCACCACCCCCACCCCCCCCAGCAGTGTGGGGCACCCTCCACCAGGCCACCACCCAGGTCTGCCACCACCCCCACCCCCAGCCACCATGGGCAGCCCCCACCAGGCCCCTCTCATGTCTCCCACTACACCCACCCCCCAGCCACCCTGGGCATCCCCCACCAGGCCCCCACTCATGTCTCCCACCACCCCCACCCCCCAGCCACCATGGGCAGCCCCCACCAGGCCCCCACTCATGTCTCCCACCCACCCCCACCCCCCAGCCACCATGGGCAGCCCCCACCAGGCCCCCACTCATGTCTCCCACCACCCCCACCCCCCCAGCATCCAGGGGCACCCTCCACCAGGCCCCCACTCATGTCTCCCACCACCCCCACCCCCCAGCCACCATGGGCATCCCCCACCAGGCCCCCACTCATGTCTCCCACCTCCCAGCAGTGCAGGGGCAGCACACCAGGCCCCCACTTATGGCCCCTATCACCCCCACCCCCCAGCCACCATGGGCATCCCCCACCAGGCCCCTACTCATGTCTCCCACCCACCCCCACCCCCCAGCCACCATGGGCAGCCCCCACCAGGCCCCCACTCATGTCTCCCACCACCCCCACCCCCCAGCAGTGCAGGGGCAGCACCACCAGGCACCCACTCATGTCCAACTCATGTCTCCCACCACCCCCACCCCCCCAGCCACCATGGGCATCCCCCACCAGGCCCCCACTCATGTCTCCCACCACCCCCACCCCTCCAGCCACCATGGGCAGCCCCCACCAGGCCCCCACTCATGTCCCCCACCAGCCCCACCCCACTGCATCCAGGGGCACCCTCCACCAGGCCCCCACTCATGTCTCCCACCACCTGCCCCCCCCAGCCACCATGGGCATCCCCCACCAGGCCCCCACTCATGTCTCCCACCCCCCAGCAGTGCAGGGGCAGCACCATCAGGCCCCCACTCATGTCCAACTCATGTCTCCCACCACCCGCACCCCCCCAGCCACCATGGGCATCCTCCACCAGGCCCCCACTCATGTCTCCCACCCACCCCACCCCCCAGTCACCATGGGCAGCCCCCACCAGGCCCCCACTCATGTCTCCCACCACCCCCACCCCCTAGCAGTGTGGGGCACCCTCCACCAGGCCACCACCCATGTCTCCCACCACCCCCACCCCCCAACCACCATGGGCAGCCCCCACCAGGCCCCCACTCATGTCTCCCACCCCCCTACCCCCCCCAGCCACCATGGGCAGCCCCCACCAGGCCCCCACTCATGTCTCCCACCACCCCCACCCCCCAGCATCCAGGGGCACCATCCACCAGGCCCCCACTCATGTCTCCCACCACCCCCACCCCCCAGCCACCATGGGCAGCCCCCACCAGGCCCCCACTCATGTCTCCCACCACCCCCACCCCCCAGCCACCATGGCCAGCCCCTACCAGGCCCCCACTCATGTCTCCCACCACCCCCACCCCCCAGCAGTGCAGGGGCAGCACCACCAGGCCCCCACTCATGTCCAACTCATGTCTCCCACCACCCCCACCCCCCCAGCCACCATGGGCATCCCCCACTAGGCCCCCATTCATGTCTCACACCCACCCCCACCCCCCAGCCACCATGGGCAGCCCCCACCAGGCCCCCACTCATGTCTCCCACCACCCCCACCCCCCCAGCAGTGTGGTGCACCCTCCACCAGTCCACCACCCATGTCTGCCACCACCCCCACCCCCAAGCCACCATGGGCAGCCCCCACCAGGCCCCTCTCATGTCTCCCACCACCCCCACCCCCCAGCCACCATGGGCATCCCCCACCAGGCCCCCACTCATGTCTCCCACCACCCCCACCCCCCAGCCACCATGGGCAGCCCCCACCAGGCCCCCACTCATGTCTCCCACCCACCCCCCACCCCCCAGCCACCCTGGGCAGCCCCCACCAGGCCCCCACTCATCTCTCCCACCACCCCCACCCCCCCAGCATCCAGGGGCACCCTCCACCAGGCCCCCACTCATGTCTCCCACCACCCCCACCCCCCAGCCACCATGGGCATCCCCCACCAGGCCCCCACTCATGTCTCCCACCTCCCAGCAGTGCAGGGGCAGCACCACCAGTTCCCCATTTATGGCCCCTATCACCCCCACCCCCCAGCCACCATGGGCATCCCCCACCAGGCCCCCACTCATGTCTCCCACCCACCCCCACCCCCCAGCCACCATGGGCAGCCCCCACCAGGCCCCCACTCATGTCTCCCACCACCCCCACCCCCCAGCAGTGCAGGGGCAGCACCACCAGGCCCCCACTCATGTCCAACTCATGTCTCCCACCACCCCCACCCCCCCAGCCACCATGGGCATCCCCCACCAGGCCCCCACTCATGTCTCCCACCTCCCCCACCCCTCCAGCCACCATGGGCAGCCCCCACCAGGCCCCCACTCATGTCTCCCACCACCCCCACCCCACTGCATCCAGGGGCACCCTCCACCAGGCCCCCACTCATGTCTCCCACCACCCGCCCCCCCCAGCCACCATGGGCATCCCCCACCAGGCCCCCACTTATGTCTCCCACTCCCCAGCAGTGCAGGGGCAGCACCACCAGGCCCCCACTTATGGCCCCTATCACCCCCACCCCCCAGCCACCATGGGCATCCCCCACCAGGCCCCCACTCATGTCTCCCACCCACCCCCACCCCCCAGCCACCATGGGCAGCCCCCACCAGGCCCCCACTCATGTCTCCCACCACCCCCCAGCATCCAGGGGCACCCTCCACCAGGCCCCCACTCATGTTCACCTGCACCCAGGTCCTCACAATCCCCAATCATGTGCGTTATGGTCAGCCTCCACAGCCAAAAGGCCCTACCAAGTAACCCATTCACCCACATGGAAATGGAAATTACATGTTACACCCCCAATGTTCATAAAGCAAATGAACCCATGTCCGTCACACACAATGGTTGCAAATGAATGGGAAAGCACCCAACATGACATGCATGGAACCAATGAGATGATACCACACAGTGAAGTATGAAAACGAAATTGTATTAAAAAAAATTGAATGCAAATGAAATGAAACAAACTACAATGGCAATGAAAAAAAGATAAGCTGCATGTCCGTCCAAAAAAATCAAAACTACAAATCCAAATCCAAAAAAATGTTTTTCAAAGTCACATTAAAAATAAAATCAATCCGAGAGAGAAAAATAAATGCAAAGACCATTGCTCCATGGAGAATAAATCAAAAATAAAAAAATTAAACAATCCAATGAAGAACTATGTACAAAACATCCAAGGGTCCATGAGCACAACTGAACAAAGGAAACCTACAAAAAACCCGAACTAAAATCCAACTATATGCAAAAAGTGGAGCAGTGTCCATCGACTCCAAATCATAAGAAGAAACAAAGGAAACCTAAAACTAAAGAACTATATACAAAGGCGGCGGGCAAGTCCAGCGGCTCACTCCGTGGTGTTCCGGGCCAGGGCATCATCAAACTCCTCGTCTATGTCCCGGAGGTGGTCCTGTTCCATGGCCCAGAGGGTCCGCAGGGACGACGCCATCTGCTCCTCCAACCCCCTGCGGATTGCCTCGAGGCACTCGGCCCGCCTCAGGGCCCTCCGCATGGAGTTCTCTGCCCTGACCATCGTGAGCCACGCCTCTTCCGCCCGCCGCCGCTCCGCACCTATCTGCTGGCCCAACCGCAGCCACACAGAAGACACTTCCTGTCCTGGGTCCTCCTGCCCTCCGGCCGATGCCTGCCCCTCCGATGTTGATGGCCCCGAGCCATGATGCCTCCCAGGTTGACTCTGCTGCTGCCTCTGACACAGCTGCCTCTGCCAGCACGACTGCATCCAGGCTGATGGAATCCACCAACGCCGTCGTGCACGTGCCTTGCCTGATGATGCCGGCACATCCTCCATCTGCTGGGGTACAGTTGCTGTGGTGTCCACCCCTACTGGACCTCCGACTCCCGACTGTGACAGGGATGGGATCCCCACCGAGCTGGCTGCATTGGTCAGGGCAGGTCCACAGGGGGCCCTGGTGGCATCTGGGCCGGAAGACGGCAAGGAGAACGACCGGCGTATAGCCTCCACAGAGGAGGAGAGGGCCGCCAGATTGGCCGACACATGCAGGAAACCCCCGAACATGGAAGATCCCAATTGGGCCACGTCGGCACGGTGCTCTTCGTGATGATGTGCGTGCTCCTCCCGGGAAGCACGCACGTCATCACGAATTGCACCCTCGCGCATCTTTACCCCAATCAGGACCTTCTCCATACGGACACGGGTCCCCTCGTCCGCAGGTGGAGGGGAGTCAGGTGACATGGACATCCCCTCTACCTGCGGACGGGCCTGGGACGGGGCATCCCTGCTGGTGCATGGTGGTGCACTCACAGGGTCAGGGACAGCGACATGCACAGGCCCCTCCACGGTGACCTGTGCTGCCTCCTGCCCCTGCCCCTGGACTGCACCACTTGCACCAGCAGGTATGCCCCCACCAGGCCCCATGTGTGCCTCAGTGGCGGCCTCCTCCTCCTCTGTGGAAACCACCAACCTGGATGGCTCCTCACCGTCTTCCGCCGTAGCAGGCCCCTGTGGGGGCTCACCCACCCCTTCCGCTGCAGCCGTGGGGGCATCCCCGCCGCCTTGCTCCACAGCGCCGTCTCCGCCCTCTTCTTCACTAGCCGCTGCGTAGAGGGAGACATAGAACACAAGCATCAGGGTACTGTTCAATGGTCCCCTAGACAGAAAGCAATAGCAGATGAGTACCACTGTCAAAGTACACTTCCATCATGTCCCTCCACAACACATGGGTCAGTCCAGGCAAAACACACACAGTAACAGGCATGGTGCATGCCATGGACATTTCCATACATGTCCAATGGACTCTTGAAACATACAATGATATGGAACTCACATGCATCATGGGTCATGCCTATCACATGCACACACTTGACCTCAGTCACATCCATCTGGCCTCATACACCCCAAACACAGCGGATACAAGGGTAACTAGGCTGCATCAGTGAATCTGTGCATTGTCACACACATGTGTCATGCATCCATGGCATTCACAAGTCACATACACGCAGGTCAGGCACACAGACATGGCTACCATATATGTAGGGGGCATCAGCACCCATCCCTCACCCCCACCCATGTCCAGGAACAGAGACTGGCATGCTCTCATGTGTAAAATCTGCATAGGGCTCCCCATGTGGCATTTAAACACATGCAACAACCATGTGGTTCACACATCACTGGTCGCACATGCATTACCATGATTTCCCTGCACACATACATGCATACATGGCCTATGTCACACATACAGGCAAGTATCAGACAACCAGCACACCGAAACATGCCCTGTCTCACACAGCAATGCTTGGACACTTACCGCTCAACTCCAGATGGGTCTCCCTCTCAAGGATCTGGGCGTGGAGCGCTGGGCGTACGCGTTCCAGGACCCTCATCTGGATGTAACTCATGCGGCCCCGGCCCCCCTCCACGAGGCGCCGGGCCTTCACGAGGGTCCCAGACCTCAAGACCTCCCAGCGCTTCTTGATCTTCGGGACGTCGCGGGTTGCCACCCCCTCCGCGTTGATGGCAACCACACAGTCGGCCCAGATCCTCTACTGTCCTTCGTTGCTGGCGCGGGACGATCCAAAGAGGGCATCATACTGCCCCAGGACATGCTCCACCAGGACACCAACTTCGGTGGCAGTGAAGCTGGTGCCCCTCTGCCCCTCTGGCCTGGGGTTGCCACTGGTGCCAGATGTGGAAGTACCCGACATGGCAACCCCAGAGGCAGGAGTCGGTGGGCAACTGGGTCCTGGGGCTGGGCTGTGGAGCGATGTTATCCCAGTCGGGAGTCTTCTGTTCCAGCAGGGGTGGACACAGCAACTGGACCCCTGCAGATGGCTGATGTGCAGGCACCAAATGGCAGGGCACGGTGGCAGCAGGCAGGCAGGCAGGCAGGCAGCAGCAGCAGATGGCACATGGGAGGCTGCTCGGGCACTGGGGGGCAGTAATTCGGCCTTCTGGGCAGGAGCGTGGTCTTCCGTGTGTTTTCGCGTGGCCAGCTTGATACGGAGTGATTTGGCTCGTGAAAATCCTGCACGTCAGCGTGAAATTCGAGGAAAGGCCCTTAGCGCGTAAGCGCGTCAGCACGCATATGCGATTCCATTGGACCAAAGGCCCTCAGCGCGTAAGCGCGTCTGTGACGTGACCCGCACGGGTGTTTCCCTCATAGCACGTGATGACGGAGCACACGTGGAAAGACTGCACGTCAGAGTGTCATCGCGTGTAATTGGACAAAAGTGCGCGTACACGCGATTGGCCTATGTACGTGTATTTCAGGGGTGTGTGGGCACTTACACACGCGAGTACATCAGCGCACGTGTATACCGGGGTGCGCGGGAATTTCCACACGCTATTGGCCTGGGTACTGGATTTCAGGGGTCGCCGGGAATTTCCACACGCTAGTGGCCTGGGTACTGGATTTCAGGGGTGCGCGGGAAGTTTCACACGCAGGTACATCAGCGCACGTGTATACCGGGGTGCGCAGGAATTTCCACACGCTATTGGCCTGGGTACTGGATTTCAGGGGTGCGCGGGAAGTTTCACACGCTGGCCTACAACACGCGCAAAGAAACACGTACACCAGTAGGAAGCAGGCATACGTCGACCCGCGACGCATAAATTTGCGGCAAACAAAATGACAAGCTCAGACGCCAGGATGAATATACCGTTCCTAGCAGCAGTGGCCGTGGGCTACCAAAGGAGGAGGAGGAGGATAGTCAGGGCCAGAATATTCACACCCAGAACCAGCCTTTTCGGGATGCCTGATGACCAGGTGTATGGGAGGTACAGGTTTCCACCACACATAATACTGGACCTGGTGAGTGAGTGGGAGGATGACCTCACATCACCCACCCTGTGCTCCCAAGCACTCAGCCCCCTGGAGAAGGTCCTCAATGTACTGCACTTCTTAGCCACTGGATCATTTCAGCGGACAAGTGCCATAGTGGGTGGGGTGTCACAGGCCACGCAGTCACGCTGCCTGCACCAGGTCTTGAACATCATCACTGCACGCCCATCAGTCCGCAGGCACATATACCTGCCCAGAACACCTGCAGAAAGGCATGCTGCCGCCCTGGATTTTTACATGTGTGGCACGATTACCCAAAGTGCTAGGTGCCATCGACTGCACCCATGTGGCTCTACGCCCCCCCAGGGCATCAGAGCACATCTATAGGAACCGCAAGCACTGGCATTCCATCAATGTGCAGGTAGTATGTAATGCCAAGGGAATCATCACCTCAGTATATGCCAACTATCCCGGGTCCACCCACGACAGCTTCAGCCGGGACCTAGAAGCTGGGCGGCATGGCAATACATGGCTGCTTGGTGAGTATGAATGCCACTGCACATGCATGCATGTCAGATACTGAGCAAGGTCACAACCCCACCAATGATATCAATCACCACCTCCACAGGGGACAGTGCCTACCCTCTCAGCCCCCACATGATGACGCCAATTCGGAACCCCACCACGCCACCCGAGGTAAGATATAACACAGCCCACATTGCAACCCGGGGCATAGTGGAGCGCACATTCATAGTGCTTAAGTCACGCTTTCGCTCCCTTGACCGTTCTGGCGGGCAGCTGTTACACGCTCCCCCAGTAGTGTGCAGGATCATAGTGGCAGCATGTGTCCTGCACAACGTTGCAACACGACGGGGCCTGGCCGTGGACATGGTGGTGGCCCCACATCCCCAACCACATGCACGGCCACTGCGCATGGGAGGGGAAAGGGCATGGGGGGAGGCAGCCCATACACAGCTAGTGGCTAATTACTTCACGTAGAAATCACACCCCTGTGGAGTGCACACTGCCCTGGCCCATACCATCTGTCAATCAATGATGACTCAACCTGACACTGATCCTGAATGTCTGGAGAATCAACCGTCAAAACCATATCAGCCTGAGATTGTTCACCTGGAAGTGTTACAATGTGTGCATCCCTACCTACACAGACACCACCAATGCAGTTTCGTGAATACCCACTTGCAAAATGCAACATGAGGACAGTGCCATGTCAACCAACCCATCCTCAGCACCGCCACACGACACACCGTGCCATGTCATGCTATGTGCAAGTAAACAAAGTAATCCCCACAACATGACACAAGTGTCACAATGTACAGTGTCCCTAATTGAAACTCGCGACACCTGAAATGCTCACAGTAATGCAGGACCAACAACACACTTGAGCAGTTATTTAGCAATAACACTTATCAGCCACTGACCCTCAAAACTACCATTAACATGACATTACGAATGTAAGGAATTAGTAGTCTCACCACTTGGAAATGCCTGCACTCCCACCACTTCCAACTGTACAGTGTTGCCGCCATGTAGAGTTGTAGGTGCACTGCTGCCAACATGGACCCCATCTCCAAAGTAGAGAGCCTTGTGTAGACATGAGGAAAGGACCTGCAAATTAGGAGGTAGACACGGATGATGAGTTACACATCAATGCAACATGCAGTGTACAACACAACAGCAATAGGCACTAGGAATGTATACACAGTATTGACTAGACTACCCACACATGTAGTGGGAGTCCAATGTTACCATGTACGTCAATGTCACTTGGGCACACCCTTTGCAAGCCCATGGAAACGGGAAGCAGGAGGGGTGTGTGTGACAAAAACCCAAGCATCTGAACCAAATACATGACAAGCCTGCATGTGCCCAGCCACAATGCAGCGTATGCCCACAGGAGCCACAGAAGGCAACACATTGGCCCTCATTACGACCCTTGCGGAAAGCGACTGACCGGAGCGCCACAGCGTAAATAGCGTTTCCGCCATTGTACGAAGGAGCAAAGTGCGGCCCATTCCGACCCATCGGGCACGAGCACCACGCCACGGCGGAAGTGCAAAGTCCGCGATGGCGGAAATGACCCCAAAACGGCCCACCCCGCCGCCGTACGGCGCCCTAGGTGCAATACCGCCACCCCTCTTAGCGGTCACCGCAGTGTGCGCCTACCGGAAAGTACGGTGCCCGGAAATATACGGAAACGGAAGTTAAAACATGGGCCCGGAACGGGAAACATCCCGGCGTACACCTATAAAAACACTAAAACCACACAACCACTAAAATCACTACCCTGAACCACACCCCAACCCGTCAACCACCCTAGCGAAACCAAGAAAAATGGGAAAAGTAGCGAAGAAAGCGTGCGACCGCAAGCGGCAGGTCCACTTCTCCCGTGAGGAACTCACCGTGCTAACAGAGACCCTCCAGGAGAATGCTGCCGTCGTCTTCTCCACGCAAATGACCAGGACGGCACTTGCAAACAAGAAGGCCATATGGGCACTGGTGGCACAGCGGGTAAGTGCGGTGGGGACCGCACCCCGCACCCCACAGCAATGCCGCAAGCGATGGGACGACCTGCGGATACGCATCCGCAGCATACTCTCTGCCAACCGCAACATTGCCACAGCCACCGGGGGAGGTCCTGAATCACCCATCAAGTTGACCCCCTGAGAAGAAATCTGTGCCTCCACCATCGGAATGGAGAGCATAGAGGGAGTCGGAGGGATGGAGAAAGGAGTGCAGACATCCGAAGATTCAGGTAGGTGGGCCAGATAAAACAATGCCAAATCCACACAGTCCATCCATGTGAAGTACCATGCGTCCACATAGTGCAACAGAAACACATGTCCAGGAGAACGGCCACACACATCGGCCTGATAGCGCACGTTAAAACCCACAATAAATACATAAATAATTAAAAACCCCTAATACACGCACTACACGTGCAGCAGGCACACCCTAACTGCAGGCTGCCAAACAACTGCACCCTCACTCCACACACAAATCAAAGCACCTCCAAGACCCCGACCCAAATCACCCTCAGGTACCACCCCAATGCATGTGATACAATGCCATTCCAATTCCCACTGACCCATCAATAACCCTCGCCCTCCTTTACTCCACCACAGGGTCCGATCCAAACGACGAGCTACAGGACACCCCTACCAGCACACCTGCAAAGAGGGCCAAGACCAACGGCCAGAGACCCTCCACCTCAGCTGCACGCATCAAGACACGGCAGCAGCACAAATCAGGTGGCAGCACAGAGGAGGGAACATCAACAGGCACCCCAGCAGCCAGCATGCCCACAACACCACCACCACAGGTCCCCCCAATGGATGCCACAGAAGGCACTGCCTCTGGTGGCAGCAGCACCATAGGTGACACCCCATTGATGGCAGCATGCTCGGACACAGAAAACGGGGATGCCGAAGTCAGATCCATCCATGACCTGTCCCAATCCCCCTGTCTGTCCCATCCCGTACAACATGAGGATACCACGCAGGGGCACCCACAAGACGACGACTGGCCATCCCCCACAAGCCCTGTGGCAAGGCAACATGAGGACAACAGCCCCTCTGTGACACCCCCGCAAATGGCCATGGCCCAGCAGAGGCAACAGTCCCTCGACCAGTTGATCGAACAACAGCAGCAACTGGCCACACTCCTCAAGGACCATGCCGATGAATGTGGGGGCACTAAGGCAGACATAGAAACATCAACTGAGACACTTAGGGCAGAAATGGAGAGAGGTACAGAGACGCTAAGGGCACAAATTGAGAGAAGCACCGAGAGCCTGAGGGGGGAACTGCATGCGACGTCCAAAGACGTATGTGCCGAACTTGCCGCAGTGCGCCGTGTGCTCACTGAGCTCTCGCAAACCCTTAGGGACATGCATGGACGTGAGCAGGCAGACACATCATCCGTTGCAAGTTCCGTCCAGGGCAGCCCCCAACGTAGATCTGGAAGGAACCTGTGCTCCACAGGCAGGGGTGCCCCTGATACCCGCAGAGGGGGCATGCAATAGCGACAGCCCACTGACAATGAGCATCTTTGGACACTGGTGTTCGGGGGGGAGGTAGGAGGGTGGAGGGGGTGTGTTGGGCTCACTTGGGTGGCGGGTCGATAGGGTGTTCAACATGATATCACATATGCCATAAAAAGTGCACGATCAACCAATGAGAAGTGTGGACATTGATCTTTGTGTACTAGGCCATCATAGGCGTACAGTCCATATTGTGCATGTCCCAGACACACGCAGTGCCACGAGTCCCGTGTCCATGTATCAGCCACCAGGCGTGAGTGCTAGAAGCATACATCAATGAGATGCTGACGAATGTCACGGGCCTCCGGTGCCTCGCAGACTCCATGAGGTGCTGCCACATCCCCACCCTCATCATGACCATCATCAGGTGCTTGCAGTTCAGCGTCAGGGGGCATGGGCACATTTCTACGTACGCACATGTTGTGGAGCATGACACATGCCATCACCATCTTTGCAACCTTCTCATGGCGGTACAGGAGTGCCCCGCCAGACCTGCTGAGGCAGCGGAAACGGGTCTTCAGTAGGCCGAATGCCTGTTCAATGACTACACGGGTACGTGAGTGGGCATGGTTGTAGTCCTCCTCATGCTGGTCCCGTGGGTTCCGGACTGGTGTGAGGAGCCATCTCTTCAGTGGATATCCAGCATCACCTGTATGTGGACGAGAAACGTATGATGTGGAATGCCATTGATACGTAAGCACACCCCCCCCCCCCTTCCTGGCAGGTCATTGCCAATTCACATACCCCACATCATCATGCATGCAATGAGACTCACCGAGTAGCCAGGATCTGTTCCCTGCGTGTCGCTCCATGTAGCGTGGTATTGTAGAGTTCCTCAAGACCATAGAATCATGGGTTGATCCAGGGAATCGGGCACAACAATGTGTAATGATCCTGTTGGAGTCACACACCATCTGTACATTCAGGGAATGAAATTGTTTTCGGTTGCGGTACTGGGCCTCCATGGCATGTGGGACGACCAATTCAACATGGGTGCAGTCGATGGCACCAATGCAACCCGGTATGCCGGCAAGTGCATGGAATCCCACTTTTGTGTTGGTTATTTCCTGCTCCGAGCGTGGTAGAGAGATGTAGTCGTCTGCGTGCTTCAGGAGGGCATCGAGCACTTGCAATAGTGTCCGTGAGAACAGTGGCTGAGAAATGCCATGCAACTGTCCGACTGTGTGCTGGTAGGTGCCTGTGGCCAGGAAGTGGAGTACAGACACCACCTTCAGTAGGGGTGGGATGGCGGTTGGGCTATCTATCATGCTGACAAGGTCAGCCTGTGTCATGTCCACAATGGCGGCTATGGTGTCCCGGTCCAGACGGTAGAGGGTGTGGATCTGCTCATCAGTGAGGTTGAACGGATGTGCTCGGAGGCGTGGAATTGCGGGCTGCCTGCGTGGTGGTAGTGGCTGTGCTGGTGGGCCTTGCTGGCCCTGCCTTAGCCTCCTCCTCCTCCTGCGTCTCCTCCGTGCGGCTGGTTGTAGTTGGTGTTCGTCTACTTCTTGGAGTCGGAGCACTTGCAGTGCTATCAGGTCCCCCAGGGCCAACATCGCGAGTCCTGCCGGTAGCATTTCGGTGTGGTTGTGGGAGGAGACTGGCTGTGCAATTTATGTGTTTTCAGGCTGTATGGCCTCCACCTGTGGTGATTGATTCCACCTGTGCAAACTGCTCTCCCCTTTGGCCGAGCACGTCCCGCGCACAACGCTGCAATTCGGGGAATTGTATCTTGCTATTGCAATCATGTATTTGTACCCGATGGCCGTGTAAGATTGGTTGATATGTTCATTCTGCTGTGGTCCCATTGTTTCACATACTATCTGTGCAGTCGCGAACAGACTTGTGAGGGGTCAGTGGGACGTAGTACTCGAGTAACGGTGGGCCCTCATGCATCACTGTACCGAGTTGCAACGACGGGCGGGGCGTCCCATTCGTGGGTGAAGGCAGTTGCCATTTTCACACACAGCCGCACTCGATGGAATAATTAGTGATTTCAAACGGCCACAGATGCCTTTTCGACGTGATGTTGCAAATGAGGAATTCGAAGGGCGGCGCTTTCGGTTTCCAGCTAGCGGCGAGGAGATGCCCACAGGTCTGACTGCAAATGTAACGTTCTATTGTTCTATGTCCTTGAGACAGGGCCCATGGCGAGGGAGCAATGATTGATATGAATAGTTTGGGATGCGCAATAGCTACGTGGGCGATGAGGCCGTCCGTTCCCAAATACATGTTACTTCACAACACTGGAATTACGGGCTGGGGCACTGTGGATTTAGCAGGCTGCATAACGCACAGACTCAATGGATGTTTCTAATGTTATGTGAGTAATTATTCAGGCATTTTGATCCCGGGATGAGGGAATGATGGATGGATGCATGGGCAGGTGATTTGATACAGAGTTTGCCATGTACAGGGCTTCTTGGGATCTATCCGCCTCCCCTACGCTATGTGATGCAGGGCTGCCATAGTGGGACCATCGTCCATCTGGGCTTGTTGAGCCCTCCCTGTCTCGAGGCGCCCTCAGACACTCGTTTGTGATGGTGTTTGCACCTCGATATAGATGGTTGTGAGTCGCAGGTGGTTTTGGGGTGGTGATGTTCCTTTGGAGTGGGCTAGCATGCATATGGCTGTGGATTTCGTGTGATCATTGAAGTGAGTTGTTGGTATGTAGTTCTGATGGCCATTCTGTTCTTTTTCTTTTCTTTTGGTTGACAGGTATCTCCTCCCCTTTTGCCACTGCCATCTGTATGCCACTCCTGCAGATGGATTTTACTCCCGACACCTGCTGCTTCGTGTTAATCAGTGGAGCAGCATTACGATCTTATGGGACGATCGCCAATGGGCCACATGCCCTTACGCAGTACTGGTGGCTCGGAGCAACATTTCGGCCTTTCAGCTGGACTAGTGCCTCCCCATTGGGACGGCCCTGCGGTTCTGTGCGCTTCCATGTTGCCTTTTCGTACGTGAATGTGGCTCTGTGTACCATGGGGGAACAGGGCGACACACAGGTAGTGGCTGGTCATTTCTTGCGGAAGCAGCCCACAATGGTGATTAGTGTTTTGGAGTTCATGGCCTGATGGCTGTATGGGCTTGGTGATTTTGATGTGCATAAAATTTCTATTCTGATTTGGCCCGTGTAGCGTTTTTCTTTGCAAGTGATGTGGCATATGCCTATTTGGGGGGCGATGTATTGTGAGGAGATCTGCATTGGGTTCCAGCTTCGGGGTTTAGTTGCGTGGTACTGTGCTGTGCGCGTTTGCCTACGAAGCCCAGTGAGGTCAGGGATGGGGGCTGCCAATATGCCAGTTTGAATGTTGTCATGCTCAGGGGCGGGGGATTGGGTTTCGTGTAACAGATGCCGGTCAGCCAGGTGGACTGGTGGAATGATGTGGTTTTCGGAATATTGCTGGTCACAGGTGCCTGTGTTTGCGTGCGTTTCTTGGTGGGGGACTGTGGTCATGTCCATTGGGATGGCTTCTGTATTCGTGCCATCTGTGCCCTGCAGCTCCCATTGGCCCCTCTTGTGTTTCTTTTGTTCGTTGGCATGCATGGGTGACTTGTACATTTCAATGGTTGCATTGTGGCTTCATTGCACCTACGGGGAGTTGTACTTTGTGGGCAGGGAGCGGTGTACAGGCACTCAGTGGGGCCGTTTACGGTTGATTCGCGATGCCGTACTTCTCGCCATGGCGGAATGGTACATTACGCCGTGCCTGATGGCGTTAGGTACATGTCCGCTAGGGTCGGAATTGGCGTACCGTTGCACCATGGTGGTGTTTGCGGTTTGGCATGGCGCGCGCGCGCGTGCTTGGTGCAGTTAGCGTTGGCGTTCACTACGGTGTCGCTAATGGCTTCGTACTTTGCGGTGACGGGTCATAGTCGCACCGAGCGCTATTCGATGGCGGTATTGCATTTCCGCCATCGTTTTTCGATTTCCGCCAGGGTCGTAATGAGGGCCATTGTCCCAAAAAAAATAAAAAAAAATAAAAACCAAATAAATAAATAAAAAATCAAAAATGGCCATTAATGGGCCTGGGGGGGTTGGGGAGGCCACCCAGGAGGTCCGAGGACAGGGTGCACACCAAAACCCACCTGTGTGGATCTTGGGAAAAAAAAACACCTCCATGGGCTCATGGCCCACACGGCTACCCTATTGTGGGAGTATCACTGCTGTCGCTATTATCACCCTGTGCAGCTGCATCCGGAGGTGGTTGCACTATGGGAGGCAGCCCACCCAAGGCCCTAGTCTGTTCCTCCATGGCTGCAAGCATGCGGGTGTGGTAGGTCTCGTTCTGGAGGATGAGTGTGCGGAGGTCCCCATGAAACAACTCACGGGATGCCCGGACCTCCGCCCTAGTTGCCTGCATCGGGTGAGACGCTCCAGCTGCTGTTCTGTCCTTCGGTTTGTTGAAGCCTCAAGCTCAACAAGAGTCGTCCTGAGGTGAAGGAGCTCCTGCCTCAGGGCTTCCCTGTGGCCCTGGGACTCTATCGAGATGGCTTCCTGCAGAGTCGCCAGTGCCGCCCACCTGTCCCTGTTGGACGCCAACATGTCCTCCCTGTGTGACTGGCAGATGGAGTCGGTTGCCTGCTGTAGTCGCTCCATCAGCCTTTCGGGGGGGACAATGGAAGTGGCCACCCTATCCATGGCCTGAGCCATCATCTCTGATGATGCTGCCTGTTGGGTTGCCATACCGTAAATGGATTGCTCCCATGCGGTATTGCCAGGTGGCGTACGGCCACCACGTCGGCGGGCACCACACCTGTCTGGGGCAAGGCGAGCTGCATTCCCCCTCTGATCTGCTGGCCCAGGAACAGGATCAGATGTCGCGGAGTGTGACCCTGCATCCGTAACCACCAAAGGCGTAGCTGCCAACACTGACATCCCCATTGAGGGTTCTGACCCTGGTGCAGGTGGGTGGGACAGAACAGAATCCCTCCCAGGAACACTCACCTGCGACGGCACGTAGGTCTCATCATCCGAATCAACACCTGAGTACAGCTCGGGGGAGGTGCAGCCAGAGACACCCCTTGAAAGCACGACCTGCAGCAGTTGTGGGTTCTCACCCACCACCACACCACGTCCCTCACTGGTGGTCGGTCGGCCCTAGGACCCCTCCTGGGTCTGCACCATCTCCACAACCCCAGCAGTATCAGGTGCGTCTTCCCCTGCAAAGACATAAAAGCAAACAAATGGAAACAGGCATTAGCACCATGGCACACAATGAGGGCTGAGAAGCAAGAGAACCAGTACTTGATTGACACATGTCCCACATGACTAAAACCCGCCCATGCATGCACCCTCACTGCGTATGAAGGGCAGGAAAATGGCACACACTGATGACACCAAGATGGAAGATGAACACATTTTCTGCATGCTGCCTGGCATTGGCATCACACATTGGCCTGTGATTGCCAGGTGAAATACACATGCCATTACACAGATGGCATGTACCATTGCTATTGAGTGAAGATGGGGAGGAGGGCAGCACTTATTCATTCAGTCCAGTTCCCGCATGTAATAGCTTTTCGAATTCAAACAGGTCTGATTTTTCACCTGGAGCTGCCAGTCCAAAATGGTCCGATTGCACAAGGACATGTGTGAACAAATGATATCCAGGTAACAAAGTCACTCCACTTTACCATAGCCATGTCAGACATGTGAGTAGAGGACTGAGAAATGCCTAGTAAAAGTGGTGGAATGCAAACAATCTGCCTGAATGAACAGAGAAAAATAAGCAACAATGTTGTGGCAAGGTGATACTTCAAGGGCAACTGGCGTGCTGTTGGGCTAGCTGTCTACTGTTGGCAGAAGGGATACTGCTATGGCCAAATGCTGCTGCACAGAATGTATTGCATGAAGCACATGGGTGACCCAAACGACTCAGGCGCACACACCCTCACCTGGCACACAAACAGAAGCCCTCACACACACACCATGCACATGGATGACAGACACATGCATGTGCACTCACCGGACAATGCCTCACAGATCTGTTCCTCCGTGACGTAGGTCCCAGCGACTGACTCATGTGGAGTGAGTTCCATGTCTTCTACTGGAGACCCACCTCCAGTCACTAGAGTTGCGGTATGACTTGAGGCCAGTTTATTCTTTGCCCTGCGCTTTAGGTCATTCCAGCGCTTATAGCAATGATTGGCTGTGCGCCTCACGATTCCAAGGGCACTTACGATGTCCGCAACGGTCTGCCATTGTGCCTGGCGTTGTGCAGGTGTGGTCTTGGATCCTGCAACAATGACCATCTCGTTATCATGTGCCGACACATACTCGACAAGTGCATTCAGTTCGGCATCCGTGAAGCTGGGCTTCCTCGACGGGCCGGACTGTGTAGCCGTGTCTGGGGCATCAGCCTGTGCCGGACGAGCACTCTTCCTCTTCCGCTTGGAAGGTGGTGGTGATCCTGAGTGTCCTGCGCCGCTCTGGACACTAGGGGCAGGAGCCCTGGTGGACTCTGTATCAGGAGTGTGGGATTGCACACTCAGCATGGGAGTTGGTGCAGGCATTGGCTCAAGTGTAATGGTGTCAGGGGGAATGACAGCAGGATGGACTAGGACCGACACTGTCCTGGCTGGGTGTGTGAGAGCTGGGGTGGATGGAGCTGCAGCTGCCCCTGCAGCCTCTCCACCCTGCCTACTTGGGGCAGCAGATGACCTTGCTGCCCCTGATCCACGTGGCCTGATGACATCAACGTGCACCAGCGCACGTGTCATAGGCCTGCTGACCTGGAAGTCAGCCATGGAGTCAGCCAGGTCTGGTGCCACAATGGGCTGGTCCAACAAGGGCTGAGCATGGATGGTGTCAGCCACATCAGCCTCAACCAGGGGGGGGATTATGGGTGCCCTTGACTGGTCCTCCACACATGGGGGGACAGGGTCACCCTGCAAGTAACGACCACGTCCCCTACCGGATCCACCACGGCCACCACTTGTGGCTTGTCCACCTTTGCCACCCTTACGGAATCCTCGCCTCCCAACCATGGCACTGATGTTAATGTGCATTTGGGAGTGGCTGTAAACTATTGTCCTGGGCAATTGGGGGTCAAAGGGGTTGGGTACAAGATGGTAATTGTCCCTAATGCTCTAGCAAGGCTGAATGTGACCCCTGGGGAAAGATGACGGGTCATGCAACGCACAGGAAGCCCAAAAAAGGGAGATGACGTGCACGCAACCCCTCCTAGACCACGTGTGCGGAAAAAAAAACCTGCACTACGCTGTGGCACCCAGCAACACAAGAATGAACGTATGCGTGTCACACGCAGCCTAAAATGACCTCTGAAGGGGTAGGCTACACACGGGGCAAGCACACATGTTAGGTACGTGCGTGACTCACCGTCTGCCAGGAAAAAGAGCGTGAAAAAGAAACGTGTTTGGTTGGCAACACCCCCGCCAAAAGAAGATTTGTACGCTGTCTGAGGAGACAGGACAACAGTAGAAGGGAACACTGTTTGAGGAAACAGGCCCAGGAAAACCAGAAAAAGACAAAAAAGAGAAAAAGCTGTCAGAGGTAACAGGGAGTACGAACTTGAAACGCCGTGAAGTAAATCGCGTGTGAAACGACAAGATGTACAGAATTCACCAACTCGCTCTCCACGAAAAGCACGTACAAGGAAATGGTGTTCTACACGTACCTTTTATGCAGGCCCACACGTCCAGCGTCACTTCCGCGTGTACGCGCTAGGGCCATTTCCACAAATTACAGCTTTGTCACTTCCGCGTGTACCCGCTGTATCCACCAATTACATGCTTTGTCACTTCCGCGGGTACGCGCTATTTCCACCAATTAAACGCTTTGTCACTTCCGCGTGTACGCGCTTTTTCCACCATTTACACGCTTTGTCACTTCCGCGTGTACGCGCTATTTCCACCAATTACACGCTTTGACACTGGGACGTGTCTTTCATTTTTTTAACACGCAACATTTCAAACGTGTGCCATATTCAACCTGCACGTGACTTCATAGACCCGCATACGCTGGTGGCCTTTGGGCCAATGAATGCACAGATGTGTGCTGACGCGCTTACGCGCTAAGGGCCTTTCCTCGAATTACACGCAGACGTGCAGGATTTTCACGTGCAAAATCACTCCGTATCAAGCTGGCCACGCGTTCACACACGGAAGACCACGCTCCTGCCCAGAAGGCCGAATTACTGCCCCCCAGAGCCCTGAGCACGCTCCCACCTGCCATCTGCCATCTGCTGCTGCCTGACTGCCTGCTGCCCATGTGCCCTGCCATTTGCTGCCTGCACATCAGCCAGGGGTGCTGTTGCTGTGACCACCCCTGCTGGAACCGTAGACTCCCGACTGCTTTTCCATCGCCCCACAGCCCAGCCCCAGGACCCAGTTGCCCACCCACTCCTGCCTCTGGGGTTGCCATGTCGGGCATTGCAACATCTGGCACCAGTGGCAACCCCCGGCCAAGGAGGCAGAGGGGCACCAGCTTCACTGCCACTGAAGTTGGTGTCCTGGTGGAGCATGTCCTGGGGCAGTATGAAGCCCTCTTCGGAAGGTTGCGCGCCAACAAGGAAGGACAGACTCGGATCTGGATGGACATCGTGACTGCCATCAACGCGGAGGAGGTGGCAGTCCGCGACTACGAACGTGTCAGGAAGCGCTGGGAGGACTTCAGGTCCAGGACCCTCAACAAGGCCCGGCGCCTCCTTTTCGGAAGATCAGATGAGGGTCCTGGAACGCATATCCCCAGCGCTCCACGTCCAGGTCCTTGAGAGGCAGACCCGTCTGGAGTCGAGCAGTAAGTGTACATGCATACTGATTGTAAGCTGTGCGTGTGGTGTGCCAGGAGTGTGCAGGTTGAACATGTATTTTTATGTGGGCAAGTAGGGGGGGGTGTACGGGGCCGTGAGGGTGACACATGCGAGGGGTCTCATGTGTGACACATGGATGGTGCTTGTGTGTGTGGGCTTGCATGGCACAGGATGTGGAGGAATGATTGTCAGGTGTGACATGGATGTCGATCGGAACACTGCGACAGTTGGCGGAGGTGTACACATGCATGCAAGTTTGGTGGTGTGTGTGCATGTGTAGTGTACTCCCTATGTTGATGTGATGTGTGGATGATCTTTGGCTGCTCATGCTGTTGTATGTGAATGGATGGTGCTGGCTGTTGCAATATGCCTGTGGTATGGCTCATGTGTGCAAGTTGAAATGACATGTGTGTTGGGTATTGTAATGCCATGTCTGAGGTTTACCAATGCCACTCATGTATGACTGTCATGTGTGTAATAGTCCATTGGACAGTGCCCTGATGCCTGTGTTTTTTTTCTCCCTGTCTGCAGCGTCAACTGATGAAGAGGGCGGAGAAGGTGCTGTGGAGCACAGCGGCAGGGGTCGCACCACCAGCCGGAGACGCAAGGCCCGGATCCCCTCCCAGGTTCTGATCTCGTCGGGGAGTGAGGAGTCCGGTGCCGTGTCCCAGGCCGCAGCTGCCGAGGGGAGGTCCAAGAGGTGGAGGTTGGAGTTGGACTCCTCGGCAGCAGAGGGGGCAGCTGGGACCCCACAGGGCCCAACGGAGGAAGATGGCACGGAGTCATCCAGGTTGGTGGGGGGTTTGGAGGAGGAGGAGGCCGTGCAAGCGACAGAGGCGGGGTCTGGAGGTGGGGATTCCACTGGTGCTAGTGGTGCAGTGCAGGATCTGGGACAGGAGGCAGCACAGGCCACCGCGGAGGTGCCTGTGTGCAATCCTGTCCCTGCTCCTGTCACTGCATCATCTTGCACCAGCGGGGATGCCTACCTTCAGACCCGTTCTCAGGGAGGGGATTGGCTTACAACACCTGGCCTTCCTCTCCCTGCGGATGTGGCTATCCTGCACCAGGTTGAGCCTGTCCAGGGTGGGGTGGCGTTGCGTCAACGGGCCATGCGAGCTGACCTGCAGTCTTTTCATGATGAGTCTGCACGTCTTCTTGCATGGCTCGTTGACTGCGTTGACCCACTGGGACAGCTCACCAGGGCTGGATTCCTCCGTTTCCTGGACCTTGTTCCGACCCCCTCCTCCACGGAACCTCCTATGCCCCAGTAGTCCTCCATGCCATCTTCCCACCCATGTGTCACCTGGGTGCCCTGTGGAGCTGCCTCCGACCGTGCGGCCAGGCTGGTGGACAACAGATCCCTGCCACAGTCGGGAATCGGACGTCCAGCAGGGGTGGCCACATCAATGACTGCACCCCAACTGGAGGAGGATGTGCAGGCACCATCGGACAGGGCACATGGACAGCAGCAGCTGCAGCTGCAGCAGCAGGAGACTGTAGGTGGGAGCCACGATAGCTCGGGGCCTTCAACATCGGAGGGGCAGGCTTCGGCCGGAGGGCAGGAGGACCCTGGATGGGAAGTGTCTTCCGTGTGGCAGCGGTTGGGCCAGCAGGTGCGGAGCGGCGGCGGGCGGAAGAGGCGCGGCTCACAATGGTCAGGGCGGAGAACTCCATGCGGAGGGCCCTGAGGCGGGCCGAGTGCCTCGAGGCAATCCGCAGGGAGTTGGGGGTGAACATGTCGGCCTCCCTGCGGACCCTCGGGGCCATGGAACAGGACCGCCTCCGGGACATAGACGAGGAGTTCGATGATGCCCTGGCCCGGAACACCACTAAGTGAGCCGCTGGACTGGCCCGCCGCCATTGTATATAGTTATTTAGTGATAGGTTTCCTTTATAGTTTATTTTTATTTGGAGTCGACGGACACTGCTCCACCTTTTGTATATATTTCCATTTTAGATAGGTTTTTTGGTAGGTTTCATTTCTTCTGTTGGGATGATGGACCCTGAATACTTTGTACATAGTTGGACTTTGGATTTGGATATTTTTTTTACTATGGATATTTTTTTCTATGGTGCAATGGTTTTCATTTTCTTTTTTCCCTTCATTTCCTTTTTATGGACTTGAACTTTGGAAGACATTTTTTAGGATTATCATTTATTGATTTTAATTTGAAAAGGGACAGGCAGCTTGATATTGTTTTTTTTTTTACTTTTGTATTTTGTTTCATTTTGATTGCAATTACTGTTGTTATTAATACATTATTTGAATTTTTTCATTCTTCAATGTGTGGTTTCATCTCATTGTTTTCATGCATGTCATGATATGGGTTTTCAGGTTCACTTCAACCATTGTGTGTGTGTGAGACACATGTGTTGATTTACATTGTTTGCATTGGAGTAGTATCATGGGTGCATTTAATACTTGGTTGTGTCTTTGGGCTGTGGTGGCTGGCCATGAGGCCCATGCTTGAGGATTGTCAGGGCCTGTGGGCAGGGGGACATGGGTGGGAGCCTGGTGGAGGGTGCCCCTCAGTGCTGGGGGGGTGGGGGGTGGGAGACATGAGTGGGGGCCTGGTGGAGGGTGCCCATGGTGGCTGGGGGGGTGGGGGTGGTGGGAGACATGAGTGGGGGCCTAGTGGGGGATGCCCATGGTGGCTGGGGGGTGGGGGTGATAGGGGACATGAGTGGGGGCCTGATGGAGGCTGCCCATGGTGGCTGGGGGGTGGGGGTGATGGTAGACATGAGTGGGGGCCTGGTGGAGGCTGCCCCTGCACTGCTGGGGGGTGGGGGTGGTGGGAGACATGAGTGGGGGCCTGGTGGAGGCTGCCCCTGGTGGCTGGGGGGTGGGGGTGATAGGGGACATGAGTGGGGGCCTGGTGGAGGGTGCCCCTCAGCGCTGGGGGGGTGGGGAGTGGGAGACATGAGTGGGGGCCTGGTGGAGGCTGCCCCTGCACTGCTGGGGGGTGGGGGTGGTGGTAGACATGGGTGGGAGCCTGGTGCAGGCTGCCCATGGTGGCTGGGGGGTGGGGGTGGGTGGGAGACATGAGTGGGGGCCTGGTGGAGGGTGCCCCTCAGTGCTGGGGGGGTGGGGGGTGGGAGACATGAGTGGGGGCCTGGTGGAGGGTGCCCCTCAGTGCTGGGCGGGTGGGGGGTGGGAGACATGAGTGGGGGCCTGGTGGAGGCTGCCCCTGCACTGCTGGGGGGTGGGGGTGGTGGTAGACATGGGTGGGAGCCTGGTGGAGGCTGCCCATGGTGGCTGGGGGGTGGGGGTGGTGGGAGACATGAGTGGCGGCCTGGTGGAGGCTGCCCCTGCACTGCTTGGGGGTGGGGGTGGTGGGAGACATGAGTGGGGGCCTGGTGGAGGCTGCCCCTGCACTGCTGGGGGGTGGGGGTGGTGGGAGACATGAGTGGGGGCCTGGTGGGGGATGCCCATGGTGGCTGGGGGGGTGGGGGTGGTGGGAGACATGAGTGGGGGCCTGGTGGGGGATGCCCATGGTGGCTGGGGGTGGGGGTGGTGGGAGACATGAGTGGGGGCCTGGTGGAGGGTGCCCCTCAGTGCTGGGGGGGTGGGGGGTGGGAGACATGAGTGGGGGCCTGGTGTAGGGTGCCCCTCAGTGCTGGGGGGGTGGGGGGTGGGAGACATGAGTGGGGGCCTGGTGGAGGCTGCCCCTGCACTGCTGGGGGGTGGGGGTGATGGGAGACATGAGTGGGGGCCTGGTGGAGGCTGCCCCTGGTGGCTGGGGGGTGGGGGTGATAGGGGACATGAGTGGGGGCCTGGTGGAGGGTGTCCCTCAGTGCTGGGGGGGTGGGGGGTGGGAGACATGAGTGGGGGCCTGGTGGAGGCTGCCCCTGCACTGCTGGGGGTGGGGGTGGTGGGAGACATGAGTGGGGGCCTGGTGGAGGCTGCCCCTGCACTGCTGGGGGTGGGGGTGGTGGTAGACATGGGTGGGGGCCTGGTGGAGAGTGCCCCACAGTGCTGGGGGGTGGGGTGGGTGGGAGACATGAGTGGGGGCCTGGTGGAGGGTGCCCCTCAGTTCTGGTGGGGTGGGGGGTGGTAGACATGAGTGGGGGCCTGGTGGAGGGTGCCCCTCAGTGCTGGGGGGGTGGGGGGTGGGAGACATGAGTGGGGGCCTTGTGGAGGCTTCCCCTGCACTGCTGGGGGGTGAGGGTGGTGGGAGACATGAGTGGGGGCCTGGTGGAGGCTGCTCCTGCACTGCTGGGGGGTGGGGGTGGTGGGAGACATGAGTGGGGGCCTGGTGGAGAGTGCCCCACAGTGCTGGGGGGTGGGGTGGGTGGGAGACATGAGTGGGGGCCTGGTGGAGGGTGCCCCTCAGTTCTGGTGGGGTGGTGGGTGGTAGACATGAGTGGGGGCCTGGTGGAGGGTGCCCCTCAGTGCTGGGGGGGTGGGGGGTGGGAGACATGAGTGGGGGCCTTGTGGAGGCTTCCCCTGCACTGCTGGGGGGTGAGGGTGGTGGGAGACATGAGTGGGGGCCTGGTGGAGGCTGCTCCTGCACTGCTGGGGGGTGGGGGTGGTGGGAGACATGAGTTGGGGCCTGGTGGAGGGTGCCCCATGACTGCTGGGGGGTGGGGGTGCAAGGGGACATGAGTGGGGGCCTGGTGGAGGCTGCCCCATGACTGCCGGGGGGTGGGGGTGCAAGGGGACATGAGTGGGGGTCTGGTGGAGGGTGGCCCACAGTGCTGGGGGGTGGGGGTGCTGGGGGACATGAGCAGGTGTGAACGGTAGTCCCCTGTTTTGTGGGCTGCCTGCAGGGGCCGTGGAGGGTGTACAGGGAACACCTGTGAGGACCCACCCAGCCTAATCGCGTGTGTGACTTCCCACGCACCCCTGTAATACACGCACCGAGCCAAATCGCGTGTGATAATTCCCGTGCACCCCTGTAATACACGTACCCGGCCAAATCGCGTGTGATAATTCCTGTGTACCCCTGTAATACACGTACCGTGGCTAATCGCGTGTAAAACTTCACGCGTACCCCTGTAATACACGTACCCTGGCCAATCGCGTGTAAAACTTCCCGCGTACCCCTGTAATACACGTACCCTGGCTAATCGCGTGTGAAACTTCCCGCGTACCCCTGATATAAACGTTACCCGCTTTGCGTTCCTTGTTTGCCAGCCCTGTAAACTGGTCCAGGGTTAGCGCAGCCCTTTGCGATGATTTAGCGATTTTGATGGCTTTTCCTTGCGTGAGGGCGTTCTTGGGGGCGTTACTGGCGCTGCTGCAGGGTCGCTGTGATACTCTGCGCCACAGCTGGTTTGGGAGCCTAAAATCCATGAATACGCTGTGCGCGGAAATCGGTTTTAGCGCACGCGCCTGGCACAGTCAATCGCACGCGGACACTCTGCGCCAGCCGCTTGCGACACTTTTCTGCAAAATTCTATGAATTACCCTGATAGTCTTCTGACATCGGTTCTATTGCTGGGGTTTTTTATTGCTTACTGAGGAACAGTATTTTCTATTTGAAGACCTGTTTGTCAGATTAAAAGCCAAGAAAGATAATTTAGTTTGGTAAAATTGTATTCAAACAGGTGTATTAGACTAGTGCACACCTAAATGATTGGTTCAAGGACATCTGGAGTGTTGCAGGGGCAAAACAAATGGCAGTATTTATTCGCACATATTCAGAATGGCCCAATCTGGTCCATAATGTATATAATCATCTTTGCGTTGCACTTGGGCAAGACAGTAGCCTTGCTCATCCTTATCTCAATAATGAAGCAGTCAAGGGATCCTCTCAACTTGTGTAAATGTTTGATAATGAGGAGTAAACGTATGCATGTTTTACTGTGATGGTCACCAGTCAATACATTGATGAAGAGCAGTCTCAATTTTGTGATGAATACGTAAACAATGGGTGCCTGATTAGTAACACTTGAATTTAGTCCTTCATTATCTCATTTCCTTTTTCAGTAAGCATGTTTGTCTATTTGTACAAGATGGATACCATAGGGGTAATTTGAATCCTATAACTGCACAGTCAAAGAATAAAAATGGTTTCAACGTTCTTATTGTCAAAAATCTCCTGGAACACTACTTAGTACCAAGATTGATCCTACTGAAAACTGCAGTCTATGTAAAAGGTTGCTGAAGACAGTGCTAGAGCTCTGTGGGTTCGGAATCTCAATAGTAGAACACAGAGATGAAAACAGAAACACCATGGGCCTGATTCACAGAAGCGTTTTACAATGACGCAATCCGATAGGAAAATGCTCTGTGAATCTGGCTCTAAGTATCTTCTAATTTTGTTGTTTTCACTTTTCATTAATATCTACAGGGAGTTTGAAACTTTCACAAGCACAGGGAGATCTATGTGTATGGGACTCATTTAATTTGTTTGAAGAGTTGGTGTTCTTACTACTGATCATGAATCGTAAATGTTTCTGATATTATATCATTTATGCATTCCTTCCAATTTGAGCAGTTCACTTATATTTTTCCAGTTTTAAATCTGACATTTCCCACCACTGATTTCTTGTATGTAAATCATAATATATTTTGACTGAGCTTTAGTTTTTTTCATGGGATCAAATATCCACCAATCTAGAATAGCACAGACAAAATTATGATAAGTCATTATTTAGCTATTTACAGTGGCCAGTGTTTCTTAAGTATTTGGGGGTCTTATCTGATAAGTGTTCAACTTGCCACGTCCCCACCCCAAAACAAATGGCATGAAAATAGAAAGTGATCAGCTGGTTACTATTGAAAAGTAGGCCAAACAGACATATGATAATTTATATTCAGTCATTGACATGATCACATTTTTCAACCTATATTCCTTTCCAATTTGTCAGTGTGAAGATTAGACTATGTGCTAATTTTGTGTAATTTTCAGGTTTTTTTCATGAATCCTTAAAATCTTTCTTCTTTGTTTAGCAGTTGTTCTTCATTTCTGATTCCTGGGATTTTTTGGAAAAGGAGCAAAGAAGATCCATTGTTTCATTGTCTTTTTGTTGGGTTACTCTGTAGTACTAACCAGGGAATTATTGGGATTTGAATGTGTGTGGGGTGCATGACAGATGTATGAGAATAATTGAGTAATTGCTGATAAACAGACTTGTGGATGTTAGGTACCTCAGTGTTCTGCCATAACATAACCCATAACAGGTCCATAACATTGTCATAGTCCCACAGTCCAATTAAGTCTCTGTGATAACTTATGTACTACCTTCTTGAATGCAAATGTCAACAAGGGCTTAGCCTTTGAGTGCATTGGGAGTGATTGGGATTCATAGACCACAAGCAAACCACTGCCTGCTGACTTGCTGGTCCACTTTCCACTCAGAAAGGGGTTGCTTTCTGATGTTTTACACTTTTCATTCTACATGAGATCGAGAGATTTTGCTTCCCTACCCTAAATGAAAGCGTAAACGAAGACAAAGGTTGAGAAAGCATAATGTTGTTGGAGGTCTCTCTGGAGAGCACCGGGCAATAGATATATCATAGTATGCACCACAGGTTAGGGGAGATGTATGAGGTAACACATACCATATAACAGAAACATGGTACATAACAGGCTGCTCTAAGTTGTGACAGGTGGTCACAGAAATTGCAAAACAAGAAGCCGGCTGTAAGCAAATGGGAAAGAAAATGAAATCAAATATACTGGGCAACAGGATTTATCAGAATAAAGGGTGTTCTGGAATATGATAAGGGATGTTCAAGGAGATTACTCTTAGCAAACTTTATATAGCAACTTTATGAGTTAGGAGTGCTGAAGAGGCAGTTGTACTCACTGTAAACCTAACACTGGAGACCATATACTGATGCAGGTAGACTCAAATGGACTGAGGAAGAGAACAAACGTCTTTCCTTTGTCTGATTTTAACGTTGACCAATCAAGGGTTTCACAATGTACACAGACACAGATCTAAGACACAGCAGTGGACCAATTTGCAATGACGGCAGAAAGGCAGAGTGGATAGAAATAACATAGTAAAGTATAGCCAAAGAAAGACACACAACGCAGAGACTGTAGACAGAGTGTGTAGAAGGAAGAAATACAAGCACTACCTACATACTATCATAGAAGGTACACAGTAATGCTGGTACAGAGGGAATCATGGGCCAAGAATCACAACAGGGAGTAGCAAGAAAGCAGACAAAGAAAACTGCCATACACAAACTCAGAAATCTTGCATTCCTGGAAGATCAGGAAACTCACAGTTACAAACAAGATAGTAGGTTGTGGCCAATTCTGTGATTACGTTGATTAAGGAAACTCAATGCTCTAGTTACAGACAAGACAGTGGGCCTCATTACGACCCTGGCGCTAAGGGATTACCGGTAACGGTAAGGGTACCCGTACCGGTAATCCCTTAGCGCCTGATTACGAGGTCCCTTTGCGGGTTCCCACCTTAATGGCTGGCTTTACCAGCCGTTAAGGAATGGAGCCGCAAAGGGACCAGGGTGCTAATTACGGTACCGCAATTTGCGGTACCGTAATTACCGCCTTCCCCATTTCCATTGTGCCCTTTGGGGCAAAAATGGGAATGGGGAAGGGCCATGGAGGAAGGGGGAATTACCGCCCCGCCAACCTTGTAATGGGGTGGTAATTTCCCCTTTCTCCATGGCGGAGTCGGTAAATTACCGGCATGGACCATGGTGCTACTAGCACCATGGTTTTCCGCCAGGGTCGTAATGAGGCCCAGTGTGTCAATGCAAAGTCAATGAATAAAGAGATACAGGAAACACACTGTACTATAGAGCAGGCACGTGAACTATTGACTGAAGTCTAGTATTAAAGCAATAAATAAATAAACATGGACACTTACTACGTCCAGTTGCTGCTATCTCAGCAAATATGTGGAATTGGGGAACAGTACAACATTACAATAAATCAAGAAACTGGGATTACAGGGAGGAAGAGAAGAAAGGGCATATGCAGAAACAATAGGGATTTGTGAGGAGGGAAGACTCACAGTAAAACAGAGTGTTTGAAGAATGACAGAAAGGCAGCCATTACTGGCAGAGAAAAGGCACCACTCTACTTGCAGGGAAAATATGCTGCTTAAAGCACCTATAGCAGGCAGTATTCAGTGGCAAAAGGAAGATATCAAGGAAAGGTTCAAATGGTTGCCACGGAAAAACAAAAAAGGAACTCCCAGAAAAGGCAGTTGCTTGAACAACTGTTACTGCTGAAAGTGAGTTTATGATCACCCTTCCAACTGACAGACACAAAGGGTGGAGCAGATGGCAGCCTGGTCAGCTCAGCACCATGAAATCCACTCTAGCCATTGGTAGCCTGCAGCAGCTAAGTTTAATCAAGGTCTCTCCAGCTCCCCGTAGCTCGCTGCAAGTGACAGCAGATAATGACCCTCCCCATGTACGTACCAGAATGCACTTGATGGATTAAACCAAAACACGAAATGGAACATGTGGAAGATGAAATGAGTTTGGTCTAAAACTGTTGCAGTAAAGCAAGTAACTGAATGCATAAGCAGTTTTAAGGTCCTAACATGGTAGTTATCCCATTAACAGAGTCTCTGAATGTCTGCATGCAGTGGTTCTGGGTGGCAGGTGAGAATGATCCTGCAAATGCTGTACAATAAAAAAGACTAGTCAACATATACTTTGTTGTGTTTTGTTACTTTTTCTAAAATGAAATTAAAATTTGAAATATGTGCTGGTTGCTGTAGGGTTACATTTTTTAAATATTCTTGTATATTTCACATTCATGTGGTTTTTGTACTAGTTTTGCTCAAACCAGTTTAAGGGAAACCCAAACCACCCAAATCTTGGGTTTTTTGAGGTCCCTCAAAACACTGTTGGTGATTCAGCCAAAAAAAGGATTTCAGTAGAGGAAGAATGTTTCTCTCTTGGCCCATTTGCATCTATTACCAGCATCATAAATATGTTTCTAACACAGCAGGCCTGCACAATGTAGAAATAGAAAATATGTGTTATCTATCAAAGAATAGATAAGGGACGCAGCATCTCAGAACACAAAATGGCCCTCTATAATCTAGTAAGCCCATTTGAGGAAGGGTATATATAGGGCAGGAGAGGTGAAGAAGAGATGGAATAGGGGAGTACATTTTGTGTACACCACCCGACTGTGACGCGTGAATAGTTGTGGGTCATTGGGGGCAGATTTGACCCCCTCTGGTTTTAAAAATCTATATGTACAATATGTTATATCTCCCATTCTTGTAAATGTAGATGCTTAGAATATAAACAACAAATGACAGGGATTCCTTCTATAACATTTGTTTAAGTCTTGAGTGCTCACTCTATGCTGCAGTACTCATTGTTTCCCATAAATAAGAGCTATCTACAGAGTTTCCAGTTCATTAGACGGTTGTAGTTGTGCTATGTTACCCAAACAGAAAGCAATCAAACTAATAACATAAAAAAACATAGATTATTGGTTAACATGTCCTGACAAATAATCTCGTTGTTGACAATGTAGCTTCTCAAAACAGATTCAAAATTCATCTTTTGACTCCTTAACAATATGTTTACACATCCCAGACAATAGGTAATTCAAATGCTGGGTCCTTTGGACATTGCATGGGCAGCCCCCTCTTCCAGTGGACATGTTTGTGTTTCCAACGGTCATTCAATATCAGATTGTGGTAGCAATTGATATCAATATGTTGCTTTTTGCAATCACTGAGGACTACTTTACACACCAGTGGTTTATCCATTTCGACTACTGATATTTTGAATGCAAGTAGGTGTTCGATAGTTTGCTATCCCTAAGTGCGGACTATGGACTACTTTACCACCAGTGTTATCAGCCCTCATTAATTAATATGATGCAGCATTTTCTTTCATTTTGATTTTCTTTAAGACATAAGCCCATAACTAGCATACTGCACTTTACAAGGAATGATCACATCACCAAATTAATTTCGCTGATTTCAGTCAAAAGCCAATATTAAACATGGCTTGTGCAACCTATATCAAAAAGCTCATGCATTTGTCAAGACTACTTATCGAGACCACTCAATGGCTAACGATACTCACCATAATTATCACAGTTATATTCATGAACAAATGAGAGGTGCATGGAATACAAGGAGAAATAAACACAAACATAAATTATTAGCAAACATTCCAAGTAAAGTTAAACTGGGATCACTATTTTAACCATAGCCATGTGCAATCGTTCATTTCTCCGTATCTTCTCAAACTCTTCCATTTTTCATTTGTAGAGTGACTGGTCTAAATGTATAATCATCCTAGACCATTGATCTTAGGTTGTAACAGGTGTGTACTATTTTGTCATAGTCACATTTTTCCAAGCCATGATTACTTTTTGATGACCCATCACAACATCTTCCAGTCAACATTCTGAGAAGGAAGATCATTGTGGATGATAAGACTTGGGCTCTTCCAACTACTTTGAGATGGTTGGTCACTTGATGCCAAACATTATCTGCCCCTATTTGGGCTTCCAACAACACTCATCTGACACCATTAATATCAGCGTAGCCATTCAGGCCTGGGTCCAATAATCTCAAAATTCTTTGCTGTGTGTAAACTAGGGCAATGTCCCGATCAATCGGTTTGATTTGCATGTTCATCAAGGATCATGCTGGTAACGGAAATGACTCACTTTGTTTTTCTTCCCACTCATGTCTGCACTCCTCTTCCATATCTTTACAGTCCGGTCTTAGTCCGCCATTTACAGACTCAGGAGGTACTATAGGAAACGCAATTTCCTTTCAGGAATCCACCCAGTAGTAAATGCAGGGTATTCATGGAGGACCCAAAATGAACAACAGAAGCAAAATCCACTGCTCGCAGAGGCAGGAGTTACACCTTTCATTTCGAGGTAAGCCATATCGCACCAGAAGTTGCTCAAATGATGACAGTAGTCCATTGTACCTTGCTCTAATTATGTTGACAACTCCTTCATCAAGCCACACTTCTCATTTCAATGTATGCCACCAATGTTGATTTGCATCTTAAGTCAGATTGTTGCCTCAGGTATTCAGTGCTGGCCAATCCATAGTTACCATGCACGCAATCGCATTTAAAGTCTGGTCCTTACAACATAGTCCTTTACTATGTTGTATGGACCACACTTTAAGTGAGATCCTGCGCAAGAGAACTATGGGTTGTCCAGCACTGTATGCCAGAGGCAACAATCTGGTTTAAGATGCAAATCCCGATTTGCTGAGACCCCGATATATTACAATACTTTGAGATCAGATGCATGATGACACTGTGACTCTGTGGAAGCTTAGTAAATCTCCTCCATGATGTGCAGGCTACAATAAGCAGGATCACACCAGAATTGCATCTGGAGAATTATAAACACTTTGTGGTGCCTTATGACAGCCTGCTAAACCAGTCCCCTTGGAACATGTGCAACTACAATGCTTTCCACTGAGGAACTTCACAAGGTTAGCAAAGCCTACATATGGACTCATTGGACACTCACTTTACCAGACATTTGGTCAGTACATAGACAAATACTTTCAAGGTCATCAATTACAGCCTTGGGTGAAAACATGATCAATGGGTGCTAACTGAGTACATCTCTTGTGATGTTGCTTCATGTGATGTTATTGTTTGGGCAACAATTACAGCTGTTCCCTTCACTACAGCCATGAATTGCGGAAAAGTGGTCACCAGTATATTTAGCCCTATATTAAAAGGGATAGCCACTTTGATCAACCACTGTTGCATTCAACTATTCTTGAAGAGATGGGATATGTAAAGCATAGATAATTGGCATTGACAGGCAAGATGCTGCTCCAGGTAAAATCAAACCAGTGGAAACATGAGTCCATGTTCTTATAGTGACTGCAATGGTTGCCACCTGCTTGGAGTAAAGTAAATAAAAGGGTGTGTGATATTGCTATGTATTGCAGACCTTTCATGAACTCCTGCACCAGAGACACATGTGAGACACATTTCCTTTCATTCTTATGGCAGGAAGGCACAGAATGGCTCTTTGTACAATGGAGTGACTGGTACCATTTTGTAAGTGAGTGCCAACCTTGACATTCTTTAGGTATGACAACGGGGTGATTTTCATCCAGTGGTTCGAAAACATAATGAATATGGCTGTTTCCACAGGGTTTTGTTTTGCGTTAGTTCTGTTTCTTAATATTGTCTGTCCAGGACTGTCACAACACTGTGCGGCCCTCCACATTGTACTTAACATTACCTACTTCACTGCATTGGGAGTTTCGGTTTGTCCTATGTTCTTTTGTTTAGAAGGAATTAGTGTTGTTACTTGGCTTCCTGGTTCGTTGATAGGTTTTAAGCCTAGGCACGGTCAAAACTATTCAGAAAAGCAACCTTTTTTGCTAAGAATTATTTGATTTTGTTAAGATAGTAAACACAAAAAGGGGCCAATGACGATTGTGATGTTATCATATAGAACACGCATAGTGATACTTTAACAAATGCGAAACATATTTTTCAGAAGCATGTTCTTTTTCTGCTTTTGAGGAATGACACATTATTCAAATGGATTTCAAACACTTCAGAGTAGCAAAGAAGATGAAAGCCGGGCAGATGCTTCAAATGCTATGCGAGCAAGATCTCCAGTCTGTCATGTTGCAAACAAATGCACCTTGATAAAGGGTCATTGAAGATAAAAGCATTTCAGCTTTTCCCTAGAACTCGAATCTGTCATTATGTGTGTGCAGGGGTAGAAGGTAAGAGGAGCGTGTCTGGGAGGCTGAAAGAAGGAAAACGAACAGTGCCATCCTAGAATTGGACTGCCTCGATTTTAAATAGCAAGAACTTCATCTTTTCTTTAAGCCACGGTTGATGTTGTGACTTAAGCCCCTCTGGGCTCGTGCGAATGTCAGGTGTAAAATGACATGTGGGAGACCTGTCATCAAGCCAATAAAAGTTGCGCACGGCTGCCCGTGCGCCAGTCTTATGCCACCGTGACTCGTGCCTGCAGTGTGTCATTTCAGCGCATGCTCAGGTAGAAGCCCTGCCCAGCAGAGCCTTTAATGCTGATTGCCGATATAAGAAAAAGAACCGGTGGCACGGCCGGTGAGGTCCAGCTTCCGGCGGGCAAGCACATCCAGAGTCCCCGGTGCGCATGGTAGGCTTGGCACGTGGTGTGTCAGGTGCAATCCCAAACTGTGTCAGGAACTCCCTATTGACCTCCAGTACTGGCGAGACTCGGTGTGTACAGTCGAGTAATGCAGCAGGTCCCTGTGGGCGCTTAATGACTGCACTGAGTGAAAAATATAAAAGACAGATTAAGCTCCCGCCTTGAGGGGAGAGGTGCAGCAAGGTCTGCTACCATTTCACTGCAACGTCATGCCCCTGCCTGGGAAAGAGAGGTGCGGCACAGACCACCGCTGCAGTAAAGGTACTGCTCCTGCCTGGGTGAGAAAGTTGCAACGAGGACTGCAACCAAGATGATGGACAGTGTACTCCTGCTTGGGGGAGGAAAAAACGAATGGTACAAACCACTGCCACTACCGCACTCGCACACAAGTTCCACAACTGCAGGGGATGCCTGACAACCATTGGCCACACCAATGAGGTCCTGCCCAATGCAGGCCAATACTGCCGAAGAGCCTGGAGAACCATCATCCATTGACCTTGCCTATCCTTGTGGCCCCGCTGCACACACTGGGCCAGGAGCGGGTCTGCCACTCTTATTTGTCACTGATCGTCCCGCAGAAAGTCTTACCAGAGGCACGCATTGACTCCCGCTGGTGCGTGCCACCGGCCAGCTCCAACGTCTTGCCGGCAGTCCGTCAGCAGGGACTGCCACCATCCAAGGACCGGTACCGCAGACCAGAGGTGACCCCCGGTAAAACGGGTGCGGGTTTGCCTGCATGCGGTCAAAGCAGTTGTGTCCTTTTTCAAATAACTAAAAGTGTTACCCTTTTTTAGTGATATGTCTTGATGCTGTGATCTGACCCGTCGAGTGGGCTTAAAATTTGCTCAGTAAAAGTAAAGTCAGTGTCGGCACCAATCTATGTCTCCCCCTGGACAGGGATAGATCTTGGGGCTGTGCGCCCACCCGTCTAGTGGGCTTACATTTGCCAGAGCCGAAGCCAATGCTGCTGTCTGCATCCATGGGAGTGTGTAAGATGTCTCCATGCCCAATGGACTATGATGTGCCCTTCGTGCTGCGTCCCCGCCCATTCCGTGGGCTTAATCTGGCCGCAGTCCAAGAGAACGTTGTTGCGCACAGCCATGATGCGAATGTTTAATGTTTTGTGTGCTGCTTTGTGTTTGTCTTTTTTTATTGTATACTGCTGGCATGGGATGATGTGACTAAAGCCCCTCCTGGGCTCGTGCAAAAGTCACGTGTAAGATGACATGTGGGAGACGTGTCATCAAGTCAATAAACGGTGCGCACGGCCGCACTTGAACCAGGATTATGCCACCATGACTCCTGCCTGCAGAATGTTATTGCAGCGTGCACAAGTGTTGCATACTCAGGCCGAAGGCCCTGCACAGCAGAACCTTTAATGCGGATTGCCGGTTCCCTGGCAATATCACAGTTTGGTATCACATTTTCGAGCACTTCACAGGGTCTTCTTCCATGTGTGGATATCTCAGTACACAAGCATTTCAAGGCCAGCCAATATGTTTCCATTATCGTGAATAAGGCACGTCATTTAGTTGCACTCAACATGGTATTCCTTAATTTCCAATACTCAAACAGCAGATAATCGTGCAAGTCTGTTGTGCTAGTCTGTCGTCATGGATATCTATACCCTGCTGTTGCTGTTCCCTCATACTCATATGGTGCTGCCTTCTCACGTTTGCACCGCACCTACCATATTGCTGATAACTTGCCTTCGTCGCCTTGAATATGAATGTTCCCTGATTATTACGTTGAGGCCTGCTTTTGTTGTGCACCCTTCATATTATGCCTTGCTCTTGCACTCCCTCCTACTTCACTCCCCTGACTTCTGCCTATTCCTCAGCCATGGGCTGCTTCTCTTCTATTGTACTGCTGGACACCGATATGGTTTCTTAATGTATGTCATACTGCATTCCCTCTCCTTCCATTTACCTCTGCCTTCCGCATGACTGATGTAGCCCCTCATTCAGGAGGTGTGGCTTTTCCAGTCTGCAGCCACTCATACCTGTTTGTTATAATGCATGTCGACTAATGTTGCCCCTCATTCATGAGGTGTGGCTTTCCAGTCTGCAGCCACTCATACCTGTTTGTTATAATGCATGTCGACTAATGTTGCCCCTCATTCATGAGGTGTGGCTTTTCCAGTCTGCAGCCGCTTATACATTCATGAGGTGTGGCTTTTCCAGTCTGCAGCCGCTTATACTTGTTTGTTATAATGCATGTCGACTAATGTTGCCCCTCATTCATGAGGTGTGGCTTTCCAGTCTGCAGCCACCCATACCTGATTGTTATAATGCATGTCGACTAATGTTGCCCCTCATTAATGAGGGTGGCTTTCCAGTCTGCAGCCACTCATACCTGATTGTTAAAATGCTTATCTGCATGACTGATGTAGCCTCTCATTCATGTGGTGCTGCCTTCTCACGTTTGCACCGCACCTACCATATTGCTGATAACTTGCCTTTGTCGCCTTGAATATGAATGTTCCCTGTTTATTACGTTGAGGCCTGCCTTTGGTGTGCACCCTTCATATTATGCCTTGCTCTTGCACTCCCTCCTACTTCACTCCCCTGACTTCTGCCTATTCCTCAGCCATGGGCTGCTTCTCTTCTATTGTACTGCTGGACACCGATATGGTTTCTTAATGTATGTCATACTGCATTCCCTCTCCTTCCATTTTCCTCCGCCTTCCGCATGACTGATGTAGCCCCTCATTCAGGAGGTGTGGCTTTTCCAGTCTGCAGCCACTCATACCTGTTTGTTATAATGCATGTCGACTAATGTTGCCCCTCATTCATGAGGTGTGGCTTTCCAGTCTGCAGCCACTCATACCTGTTTGTTATAATGCATGTCGACTAATGTTGCCCCTCATTCATGAGGTGTGGCTTTTCCAGTCTGCAGCCGCTTATACATTCATGAGGTGTGGCTTTTCCAGTCTGCAGCCGCTTATACTTGTTTGTTATAATGCATGTCGACTAATGTTGCCCCTCATTCATGAGGTGTGGCTTTCCAGTCTGCAGCCACTCATGCCTGTTTGTTATAATGCATGTCGACTAATGTTGCCCCTCATTCAGGAGGTGTGGATTTTTCAGTCTGCAGCCACTCATATCTGATTGTTATAATGCATGTTGGCAAGCCTAATGTTGCCCCTTCTTCATGAGGTGTGGGTTTCCAGTCTGCAGCCACCCATACCTGATTGTTATAATGCATGTCGACTAATGTTGCCCCTCATTAATGAGGGTGGCTTTCCAGTCTGCAGCCACTCATACCTGATTGTTAAAATGCTTATCTGCATGACTGATGTAGCCTCTCATTCATGTGGTGCTGCCTTCTCACGTTTGCACCGCACCTACCATATTGCTGATAACTTGCCTTCGTCGCCTTGAATATGAATGTTCCCTGTTTATTACGTTGAGGCCTGCCTTTGGTGTGCACCCTTCATATTATGCCTTGCTCTTGCACTCCCTCCTACTTCACTCCCCTGACTTCTGCCTATTCCTCAGCCATGGGCTGCTTCTCTTCTATTGTACTGCTGGACACCGATATGGTTTCTTAATGTATGTCATACTGCATTCCCTCTCCTTCCATTTACCTCCGCCTTCCGCATGACTGATGTAGCCCCTCATTCAGGAGGTGTGGCTTTTCCAGTCTGCAGCCACTCATACCTGTTTGTTATAATGCATGTCGACTAATGTTGCCCCTCATTCATGAGGTGTGGCTTTCCAGTCTGCAGCCACTCATACCTGTTTGTTATAATGCATGTCGACTAATGTTGCCCCTCATTCATGAGGTGTGGCTTTTCCAGTCTGCAGCCGCTTATACTTGTTTGTTATAATGCATGTCGACTAATGTTGCCCCTCATTCATGAGGTGTGGCTTTCCAGTCTGCAGCCACTCATGCCTGTTTGTTATAATGCATGTCGACTAATGTTGCCCCTCATTCAGGAGGTGTGGATTTTCCAGTCTGCAGCCACTCATATCTGATTGTTATAATGCATGTTGGCAAGCCTAATGTTGCCCCTTCTTCATGAGGTGTGGGTTTCCAGTCTGCAGCCACCCATACCTGATTGTTATAATGCATGTCGACTAATGTTGCCCCTCATTAATGAGGGTGGCTTTCCAGTCTGCAGCCACTCATACCTGATTGTTAAAATGCTTATCTGCATGACTGATGTAGCCTCTCATTCATGAGGTGTGGCTTTCCAGTCTGCAGCCACTCATGCCTGTTTGTTATAATGCATGTCGACTAATGTTGCCCCTCATTCATGAGGTGTGACTTTCCAGTCTGCAGCCACTCATACCTGATAGTTAAAATGCTTTTCTGCATGGGGGGCGCTGTTGCGCACGTAGAAAATGGCTGCCTAAACCCGTGGCTCCCGCGCTGCCTCTACATCCTGTGCCTATAAATCCGCATTCCGGCTGACTGATTTGCTGCAACTTGGTTGATCTCCTTCTGACGGGGTCCTGCACGGTCTGTGGAAGTTTGAGCCGGGAAAAGTGCTTCATCTCCGAGATTTGCCCCCGCGAAGTTACTCCGACACGAGCGGCGCTCCCTGGCCGGCTCCCGGCTCCGGAGGAATCTACCCGAGTGCCGCGGCTGCTGGTTGGTGTGGCCTGATCTGGGCGGGGCTTCCCCTCCTTGGAGCCTAATCCTGGCATAGGTGCCGCTGGCGCCGCTCCCTCTTGAGACCTGGTCCCGCTATCGGATGTGCGGCCTCCCTGCTTTTCCTGCCTGCTCCCCGCTTGGCCCCCGGCCGGGTTGAGCGCGGAGCCCACACTCCTGCTTCTGAAGGCGACGTTCCTCGGGACCGGCTGTGCTGCTGAATGCTGAGGCCCCTGCGTGCGGCCACTTCCATCCGGGCTGGACGCCGGGGACATCTGGAATATCCTGCTAGGTGAGGGGGCTTCCGACCCGAGGGGGATCGGGGGTTTATCTCTAGAACTCCTGATTCTGAGCGACGGGCCTCCCGCTTTTACTTGCCTCTCTAGACCCTTTATCTGTCTATCGGGCCGCAATCCACCCTACGCTCTCCTGTGACCGATCCCTGCTGGTTGTGACTATTACTAGTACTTCGCTGCACTAGATACGCTGCCGATCTGCTGCCTTCTGGTGTCTACCTCTGGAGGCCGGTATACTGGATATCCTGCGGGTGTGGTAGTTGAGGCCCACTCGTGTCCGCTCCCTGGGGTGGTGGTCTCGTCCCAGCAGATAACCGGTTCCAGATACAGTATATAAATAGAGTTACTGCGATCATGGGGGAACCTGGCAGATCCAACAGAGCCCCTAAGACCCCTAGGAAGAAGGGCCCTATGGACACATTCACCACTGCGGTCAGTCAATCTGAGCCAACTGACACCCAGCGGAGTGAGGACGAGCAGGGCGGGCATGTGATGCTAGACAGAGAGGATAAATTGGCCATGCTAGTTCAAAATGGATTTCTGGCTGTAAATACCAAACTGGATGAGATAGTTGCTACCATAGGTTCCTTGAAGGCCAGAATCGATAAGGAAAGTGCGCGTGTCACTGATGCAGAGGGCAGGATAGGCGCCACCGAGGATACTGTTGGTCAACACAGTCGTGATATAGCTCATATCCAAGACACTATGAACAAGCTCCAGAGTAAGTGCGAGGATCTTGAATCTAGGTCCAGAAGAAACAATGTCCGAGTGGTAGGTGTGGCCGAATCCTTCGGCAAGGGCCAAATGGAGAAGCAAATGGAAGAACTTTTTAAATCCTTATTTGGGCCCGACACATTGTCTGAACACTTCCTTGTCGAGAGAGCACACCGCACCTTAGCGCCGGTTCCCAAACCCGGGGCGCCACCACGAACTATAATCGCTCGTCTACTAAATTACAGGGACAGAGACACAATCCTCCGTTTGGCCAGAGAGATGGGCACGCTGCACTACGAGGGCAATCGCATACACATCTACCCTGATTTCTCCGCCTCTGTCCAGGCTAGCAGGCGCTCGTATGAGCAGGTCAAGAAGCTCCTCAGAGAACGACAGATCAAATATGCCTTAATGTTCCCGGCCAAAATGAGAATCCAACACGCAGGGAGGTCGCACTTCTTTGAGAACCAATCCGAGGCCCTTTCATATATTGAATCTTCTATACCCCTCCCTCCAAGGGGAGAGCGACCGGCTCCCAACAATAGACCTCGACCAGCAGACTAGGAAGTGCATGCTTTCATATTCGACATTAAGAGTTTTTAGGCCCCATGACACGGGCCCTTTTGTTCTGAGATTACAGTCAGCCATCTTCCGTGAGTGGCGGCGTTGGAGGCCTGGGATGGCGGTCATGTGAGGCAACATGGCTACCCCGGGAGTATTCCACAAGTTTTGGGTCGCACACTGTCGAGTTGGGGGAGACGGTGCGGGTGGCGGGTGGGGTGGAGGGGGGAAAGGCTGGGAATGTTTGTTTCGAATCCCATGCTGCAAAATGAGTATGCTCCCCCTCTACATGGGTCTCTGCTCTGAGAAGGTTTTTTTGGGAAGTTCTAGTTGGTTACTGTTTGTACTTGTGGTCTTGAGTGCACTTACACGGTCTAAAAGACATGATATTTTCTCTGGGAATCGTCCGTTACTACCCACACAATCCTTTTGTAAGGCCCTCTTCGCATTCTGGTTATTACCCGTATATTATATTTCAGGTAAAGCTCTGTCCATGCTCTGAGGGTTAAACTTATCTCATGGAATGTGAGGGGGCTGAACAATCGCTCGAAAGCCAAAAAAGTGGGTAATTACATTGTCAGACATGGTGCCCAAATCGTTATGCTACAGGAAACCCATACTATGGGAAATGATAATGAGGGCATCATGCCCGGCTGGGGCAGGTCCAGGTTCTATACCAGCTATTCATCCCAATCCAGGGGGGTTGCCATTCTTATACACCCGAACCTTGGGCTCCGGCTCGATGGCCATAAACTGGACCCTTTGGGCAGATACGTACTTGTCTGGGGCTCGATATTGGGACAGCAGATATCGTTGGTCAACACATATGGGCCTAATATTGATGACCCCACTTTCTATGCTGATGTATATCAATTGATCGCTACTGTCAACATCCACACCATAATCTGGGGAGGAGATTTCAATATTGTTATGGACCCGGTGTTTGATAGATCCAGCACAATTGTAAGAGCACCTAGCAGGGCCTCTCTTGCTATGCAAAATGTTCTGTCTCAGCTTGTCCTTGAGGATTCCTGGCGAGCTCTCCACCCGACTACGAGGAGTTACACCTACTACTCTTCGGTACATGATTCCGAGTCCAGGATCGACTATTGGTTTGTCTCCCCCTCTTTAATTGCTGGTATAGAGACATGTGAAATACTAGCCCGCACTCTATCTGACCATTCCCCAATAACACTTGAAGTCACTTTTCACAATTGCCCTAGACCCCCTAGAAGATGGAGGATGCCTGGGGGGTTGCTCCGGGACCCCGGGACGGTGGAGGGGCTCCACACTGAGATTGCTGAGTTCCTTGAAATCAACATAGACTCAGTCGATAAATACTCCACGGTATGGGAATCCTTTAAGGTCTGGGTCAGGGGTGCGCTACTGTCTAAATCTGTTGGTCTTCTTAAGGGAGTCAGGGCGGAACTGGCCCTGACTGAAGACAAGCTGAAATTACTGGAGGACACTTATTCTCACACCCATGACAAGAACATATTGGCGGACATACAGTCACATCTTCAGGAATTCAGCAAACTGGCCTCTAGAGAGGTGCAGTACATGGCATCCCCGATCCGTGCACGCAGATATGGCGAGGGCAATAAAGCGAGCAGGTCCTTTGCCAACTTGCTCAAACAGGACAGACACCCAAATCGTATTACCAGCATACAGACACCTGGGGGTACGGTTATAGTGAATGAGGACGAAATAAATTCGGAGTTTACGGGGTTCTATGAACGATTGTATAGTAATAGAGACACTAAATCGCCCACCGAGATAGAGACATACCTTTCGGCACTGAAAATGCCAAAACTCCATGATGAGACCCGCCTCGCACTGGACCAGCCTCTTACTACAGATGAGATTGCTGCGGCGATTAAAGATTTAACATCCAATAAAGCTCCAGGATTAGATGGCCTTGGTGCTGAATTCTACAAAGAATTTAGTTCGGAGCTTGCTCCATTGCTGTTGCGGGTCTGGGAGGAATCCCTTCAGTGTAATATACTACCTCCATCCATGAGAGAGGCGTTAATAACTGTTCTCCCTAAACCACGCCGCCCTCCCCAGGATATGTCGTCCTACAGGCCACTGTCTCTTATTAATACAGATGCCAAAATATTCGCCAAAGTACTGGCCAACAGGCTATTGCCGGCGGTCCCAACACTGGTCCACCCTGACCAGAATGGGTTTGTCCCTGCTAGATCCACGGCACTTAACCTACGCAGGCTCTTTGGAATACTGGCCCAGGTTGACCCTGTCAGGAACGCTGTGGCCGTATCATTAGATGCCGAGAAGGCCTTCGACTCTGTCTCTTGGGCCTACTTGCTGGCAGTGTTGGAGTCATTTGGGATTGGCCCGAACTTTATCAGGTATGTGCAATTGCTTTACACGAAACCTGGAGCCCGGGTGCTAACAAATCAAACAATTTCGGATATGTTTCTGCTGGGACGAGGCACTAGGCAGGGCTGCCCATTTTCGCCTATACTATTTGCCCTGACAATAGAACCAATGGCAATTGCGATAAGACTTCGACACTTCAATAGGGGCATTAACTTGAAGGGAGCCACACAACTAATATCCCTATACGCGGATGATACACTCTTATATATTCGTGAACCGGAGGATAACCTACCCCCCATAATGGCAGAGATTCAAGAATTCACTACATACTCTGGGTACACCATAAACAAGGATAAGTCAGAGGTTTTTCCACTTACACCGGCAACAGACTGCCCTGTTTCTCTGGGCGGGATGAGATGGTCCAGCGAGTCCATCAGATATTTGGGTATACTCGTCTCACGTGGGAAAAACAGATTATACGCTGACAATCACGATGCCACGTTATAGACCTTGAAGACCAAACTGTTATTGTGGGACCGCCTTCTGTTGTCATTGCATGGCAGAGTAGCAGTCCTTAAAATGGTAGTCCTTCCCAAGCTACTTTACCTATTTGTAAACATTCCAATTTGGCCGGGAAGGCTCTTTTTCACTAAACTTAGGTCCATGGCCACGGCCTTCCTTTGGCACGGACAGACTCCAAGAATAAGCTGGGAAGGGATAACTAAACCATACTCTTCTGGTGGGCTGGCGGCCCCTGACTTTCTTTATTATCATGTATTTCAGGCCCAGTTCGCTAAATATTGGTATTCCAGGGATGGAGCCCCCCCACATGTTGATGTAGAGGAACTTACCACTACACCCACGAACATACAGTCTGTCATTTTTGACGATCACTACAGGGACACATGTGATTTCAACCCTGTCAGCAGAACGGTCGCCTCCTGGCGGGCAATATTCAAGAAGCTGAGGCTTTCGTGCTTGTATAATCCGGAGGTCTCCCTCTGGAGATACCCTGGTATCCCCCCAACACATGATGCCTGCTTGCGATCGGCCTGGGACCCTGATGACGAGATGTGCCTGGGTGATATGTTTATCGATGCAAAGTTCGCGACCCTCCAGCAGACAACCGGGGCTCTGGGCAGAGGCCCACTTAGGGTTCTGCAATACTACCAGATGAGATCGGCCTTCCAGAAACACTGGGCGTCTTTGCCTGATGAACCCCCTACACACCCTTGCGTTCAGATGATCACTGCCGGAGGCCGCTTGAGTGTTTCCAGTCTATATGCCATGGTACAAGCACACTCTCCCACGCCTGGTCTTAGCAGAGATAAATGGGAAAAAGATCTCCAGATCCCTATTGATGATAAGACTTGGGATAGATACTGTTCATTAACTAAAAAGGTTTCCCTTAATGCTGGGCTACGAGTGATCCAATTTAAAATTCTCAATAGATTGCACTACACCCCGGCCAAGATAGCCAAGTTTGTCCCCAACGCTCCGAGTCAATGCCCAAAGTGCAAAGCAGACTACGCTGGCTCGTTTCACATGTACTGGAGCTGCCCGGTGGTGGCTGGGTTCTGGAGGGAGGTGGCAAATATACTGGATGAGATCACACAAATCCCCCCGACGCTGTCCCCACAGAAATACCTATTCGGTGACATCGGAAAATGTTCTGAAAAGACCAGAAGACTGTTTAATGTCACATGTGCGGTGGCCAAAAAATGCGTTCTGCTACATTGGAAAAATCCGTCGCCACCCACTGTGCAGCAGTTCCTCCGAGAGCTGGTCTATGTGAATGAGGCTGAGGAGCAGTTTGTGCTCACACGCCCTTCGGCCTGCAGACCTAAGGATATTTGGGGTCCCCTTAGAATGTTTCTTTGTGATATGATCTCCGACGGTGACAGCGATACTTAGACCCAATGCTCCGTGAAAATGTATATTATATGTACTATGTTCCTCTGCTTTACCGTACCATGATGATTGTGATCTGTATGATGAAGCTCTAACTGTGTTTTGTGTTTCTCTCGACCACTAATAAAAAGAGTTTTAAAAAAAAAAAAAATGCTTTTCTGCATGACTAATGTTGTCCCTCATTCTTGAGGTGTGGCTTTCCAGTATGCAGCCACCCATACCTGATTGTTATAATACATGTCGACTAATGTTGCCCCTCATTCATGGGTGTGGCTTTTCCAGCGTGCAGCCACTCACACCTGATTGTTATAATGATTGCTGGCATGACAGATGTATCCCCTCATTCAGGAGGTGTGGCTTTTCCAGTCTGCAGCCACTCATACCTGATTTTTGTAATGCATGTCGACTAATGTTGCCCCTCATTCATGAGGTGTGGCTTTCCAGTCTGCAGCCACTCATACCTGATTGTCATATTGCAGGTCTGGGTTTCCTTAACTGCAGTTTACCTACTCTTGTTTTTGGACTTTTTTGTAACTTGTTAATGTACCACACTCCTCTCCCCCTTCTGCGCTTCCTCTCTTTCCCTTCTGCCCCCTTTTTTCATGTGTCAGCACTTGCACATTCTAAATCGTCTCACGACCTAGTCAAAATGTTTTGTCTCCTCTTCTTCCCTCTTCCCCTTCCTGCACTTCCCCTCCATCCCTTCTCCCCTGTACTCATGCCATAGCACTTGCACGTTCCAAATGTTTCAAGACCGTTTAAGAACGTTTTTTTTTCTTTTTGTTCTGTACCTTTTTCCTCATCCCTTTGTCTTGTTGCGTCTTAGAACAAATATGCTGTGCGCATTCCAAATAACCAATACAATACATCAATAAATGCATATATCTTAGTTAAATCAAACAGTTTTCCAGCAACCCCACCCTAGATTTACATTACGTTTTAGTAATCCCACACTTTGAGGAGAAAAGTACCTACATATCCTTGATATTTGGGGTCTTTTCCTATACCCGCGGTTTGTTTTTATGTTGCAATGCCACATATTCTCTGTGAGTTTTTGAATAGAATGTCACAAATATGCAATATAAAAGCAAAAAGTATTGATTCTTCAAAGGATGAACAGTGTCTGCGGGGAGGTACAAAGGATGTCTTGATGATTGGGTTGATGCTGTTTGCGGCTGATAATAGGCTAAATGTTTTATTCTCTTGAAGCCTATTTTTCTTGTGCATTATCAAAAGGGAGGTCCATTGTTATCTTACCTGGCTAAAACCAAATTCCGTCCTTCTCCACGCATAACATTGATTTCCTGTTCATTACACCAAAAGGAAAACGTGCATTGAGACACATTAACAATATACATTAAACAATGTTCTCCTTCCAGAGTTCTTCTAAATAAAAGATCTATGCCAATCCATATTGTCACAACCAACAGCTGTACCCCCATTCCTGCATGCTGGTGAATGGATGCTTGGAGTATTCATCAGAATAGGTAGGTTTTAAGCAACACTTGGTTGCTTGTGATCTTCTGAAGATGTTGGCTTTTATTGTACATGACGTTTCAGCACTGGACGGCCCCCTTCATCACTAACCATCATCAGTATGATAAATTGCTTGTTTGGTCCTACACGCTCCTGCACAGCCCCATGTAAAGATTCAATATAGCATTGTATGAAATAATACACATTTTAAAGTGTACAAACACTATCTGAACGGAGAGAAGAGAAGAGAAACAACAAAGATGTGGGAGTAACCGTCAAATCCAAACTAGCAAGTTTAGACATAAGGCTTCTTGGAGAAACGTAGAGCATTGCATCAAAAGTCCTAACTCTTTGAAATGAAGATATCACTGAAGCCATTCTTTTTTAAAACAGGCTATGCATAGTTGAGATTTTTATTTCAGACAGGTTTTCTCATGATACAGTGGGCCCCATCACGAGTTGGGTGATAGCCCTTAAATGTGGAAGGTAATGGTATTACTGCTGCATTTAATGGCTGTACTATCACGAGTTGGGCGCTAAATAGGCTGTTTTACCTCCAGCTTTTATTCTGGAATTGAAAATCCCATTGAGTGCCCTGTTTTTGACGCAATTACCGCTAGCTATATTATCATGCAGTATTTGCTCCAAAAATGCCCCATTGGGGCCAATTTGGGGATTTACCATTAACACCCAACCCATGATCCGGCGCTACTGGTTGGCGCTAATGCAGTTACAGTTGGGCTGTATTCCAGTGAGGGATACGGCCCAACTCGTGATGAGGTCCAGTGTATCCTAAATTAGATTTGGTATTCTGTTTTTTTAATAGGGCCCATATCCATGCTCAGTGGGAGGCTGGCTGTTCACACTGGTGGGGGTTTATGCCCAGAACGAGGCGCAGGGGCATTTTTGGGAACGGATGGGAGAGACAATTCGTGGGTTTGTGGAGGGAGCTTTGATAGTAGGAGAGGATTTCAACATGGTTCACCAGCTGGATAAGGATAGGAAGTCCCTCTCCCCCTGTTCGGACCAGCGGACACAGAGGATGTTAGCTGACTCGTTCCGGAGAACCAATGAGGCGCTGGGCTTGGTCGATGCACACTGTGTCGGGGAGAACCGTGATTCTCTCTTCACCTTTTTCTCTGCTACTCATGGTGCGTTCTCTAGAATAGATTACGTTTTAGTGGATTCTACGCTCCGGGATGGTATTTCGGATTTTGGTGTGGAAGTTGTCCCGTGGTCCAATCACGATTTGGTCAGAGTCTCGCTTGGGGTTCCCCCTCTGATGCCGCCTAGGGCTCGGTGGATCTGTAACGATACTTTACTTTCAGACAAAGAGCTTAGACAGTCTCTCCTAGACTCAATTACTGAGTACTTTTGACTTAACGACACAGGATAAGTGGGTGTTCGGGGAGTCTGGGATGCATTTAAGGCTATGTTCAGAGAAGTGTTGATAGAGATGGGTGCGAGGAGGAAGAGGTAGAGGGGTCGGGAGGAGTTAAAGCTGAGGGAGCGTATCGCTGCCATACGGCTGGGAGGGAAGCTGAAATCGCAGATGGGCCCGGGAAAATGGGAGGAGCTTCAGGCTCTTAAGGCTAAATTGGCCGCCTTGCTGGTGGGGTAGACGGAGAGAAAGCTCACCTTTTTGAAACAGAGGTATATGGAGTGGGGGAAGAAGGTGGATAAGATCCTGGCATGGCGTCTGAGGGAGCTTCGAAATAGCACGAGGGTGAGCTGTGTTAGAGGTCCGGCAGAGGCGGGAAGCCTGCAAGATGACATGATAGCAGCAGAATTCCGGCGCTATTATGAGGGTCTTTATACTTCGGAATACGCGGGAGATGGGGTTGATGTGGACCAGTTTTGGGACCAGATTTGGGAGTCCCTCTCCAACCCTCGCCTTGCCATTGAGCATGCTGATATACTGGACCTCCCAGTGTCTCCTCAGGAAGTGCTTGACACTATCCTTGAAGAGCGGCAATGCGCCAGGGGATGACGGTTTCACAGTTTATTTTTATAAGACATTCTGCTCCGCTTTAGCCCTGTTCTTAGCTAAAATGTTTAATTTGGCTTTGGATTCGGGTTCTCTCCCTCCAACCATGATGTCGGCTCTCATTGTAGTTCTCCCGAAAGACGGGAAGGATCCTTTGCGGTGTCAGTCGTATAGACCCATTTCCCTTCTTAACGTTGATGTTAACATTTTGGCCAAACTTCTGGCAAATAGATTGTCAAGATCCCTTTCCTCTCTGGTTCACGGCGACCAGGTTGGTTTTGTTCCTGGGCACCAGGGATCTGACAATGTTAGGAAAACGTTGGGGCTAACGCACAAGCTTTGAGCTTCTAGGGGAAGGTGAGAAACAGTAGAATGGCTGTAAGGAAGTGAAGCTGAAAGTGGGCCTTCTTTACAAGCTCCAAAATGTAAGGAGTAAAGGAGAGAGAGCACTTAAAGATAACCCCAAGGCAGGATGGTGGAGTGCAGGGCCCAACTCAAGAGGCCAGAGGGTGTGAGGAAAACAGGGCACAGGTGTCACAATAAGATGTATCCCCATCTTACTGGCATTGAGATTATTTGCTGCACGCAATGCCTGGATGGCGGTCAAACAATCACGGTTGAGGAAATAAGAGAAGACATTAGTAGAGGAATGCCTATGGCCATGCCCCCAAGAATCTGGCCACTGGCCATAACCAGAACAGTAGAATTAAACCATATAACAAGTACATGCAATACACCTTCAAATCACAAAACTCGCCCTGAACCCACTGCCATTCAAATGATGTCTGCGGCGGCATCTACAAACCCTTTTTTCACCTGGAAATACAGCTCCATATCAACTTTATTCCACTAACATACCCTTTACAGGCCCTCTTTCAGCCACCAAATAACCCCAAATGTGTTTGCCAAACTGTTTGTTCACAGCATTGTCCACAGACTATCGCAGTGTCTGCGGACTCAACGGCACCTGCACACCCTGTTTTACATATAAAACGTGCAATCTCATTTTAACTAAATACCATTTACTGACATAGTGAAAGGGTAGACCCACTCATCCAGGAACCTTCCTTTTGCAACAAGAGATCAGAATGGATGGACCAATCTCGTAAGAGAAGACCTTAGAGGAATCCGAAATGGGATGGACTGATTAATACCCTTGTTAGAGACACTTTTTGGGCCCTCACTGCCCCAATTCTAACCCCCAACACCTACACCATACATCCTTAAAATATTGGGACAACCTTTTAAAAAACGTGCAGCTATATAACCATTACTGAAGGTATAATGGCCGAAAAGCTTAAAGCCATTCTTTGGCACTATGGACACTTTGTTTGGTGTTTATTTCACACCAATTGGACCATTTGATACAATATAAAGCATTAAAAACCCAGCAGCAAGAGGTTTCAGCAAGTGGAAATACTATAACGTTGTACAAATACAATGATGTATCATCTAGCATAATGGAATACAAGATGGTGCGGCATAACGCTGAATTGTTGTGTTAATACAACTATGTATGGCTTAGTACATTTAAAGAAATAAGAGATGGTGCAGCAAAACGCAGGAATGGACGAGCCCATTGACTAATTATAAAACCCAACCATAAGAGTTACGTTTGGGAATCTAGTGTGCAACATTCTCCAAATGCCCATTATCAGAAATTGAATACGTGAACTAACACTTTTCAACATTTCTCAGTATCACAGAATAATTTGCAAGAATGGTGTGGTCCAACAGCGTGGATGATACCATCATGCAACAGCAGATGATGATAACACGCTGGCGACCATCATAAGCTCACTTTCAGGATGGTGGTGTTCGAGCTACATGCAGAACGCCACCATCCTGTAAGAAACAAATGCACTGAGGAATCCCTATAGATAATAAGGTAAGAACAACAAGAACAAATGATAATCTAATTAAGGAAGACCATAGTTATCTGTAAAGGCTTACCACCTATTATTAATTTTGGCTTGATCAATCACAGTCAGAATCAAAAGAGACATAAGGGTTCATTACGAGGTAGGAGGTAATGGAAAAACGATGCCGGTAAAGGATTACCGGCACCGCATACCGTTCCGGGCTATTCCAACCAAGAACCCGGTATTAGAGGCGTCGCTAATAACGTTGCCGCTAATAGCGGCATGGGCGCGGGCTCGCGGGCCTTCAGGCATCACAAGTCAGGTGGACATGCAAATACCGGCATCATGAAGGCGCAAATACAGGATACCGGCATGCCGGCAATACCGGCATCGCAAAGCATCCGTAAACTGCTATGTGCAGTCCTGCCAACTCCCACAGGTGGACACAATCAGCACAGGTGGAGGCAATGGAGTCTGGGCCAGCACAAAAGGAGCACACACACACAATACACCCCTTCCCACACCAAAATGATTCCACTAGTAGTAGCAATACTGTGGCTGGAGGACATGCTTGCATTGCTACACTGGCAACAACAACAACAACAACAGCAGGTACCACAGAGGAGACGCAGGAGAAGAAGGAGGGTGAGACAGGTACAGCATGCCCCACCAGTGCAGCCGGTGGTACCACGCAGGCACCCCCCAATCTCTTGCATCAGAGCCAGTCCATTCAAACTAACCCCTGAGCAGATCCACACCCGGTACCGTCTGGACCGGGACACCATCAACACTATTGTGGACATGATACACAACAACATTGTCAGCCTCATTGAAATACGCACCGCCATCCCTCCTCTACAGAAGGTAGTGTTGATGCTCCACTTCCTCCACTTCCTGGCCACAGGCACCTACCAGCACACCATGGGGCACATGCATGGCATATCACAACCCTTATTTTCTTGCATGCTGAACCAAGTGCTGGATGCCCTCCTGAAGCACACAAGGAACAACATATCCCTACCACGGACTCCCCAGGAGATCTTTGATACAAAAGTTGGCTTCCATGCACTGGCAGACATGCCACATTGTATTGGTGCCCTCGACTGCAACCACGTGAAGTTGGTGTTCCCGCATGCCATGGAGGTGGTGTCCCACAATTGCAAGCAATACCACTCCATCAATGTGCAGATGGAATGTGACGACAGCAAGATCATCACACATTGTTGTGCCCGATATCCCAGATCAACTCATGACTCAATGGTCCTGCGGAACTCCACGCTACCACGCAACATGGAGCGACATGCAGGACGATGTGCCTGGCTGCTTGGTAGGTTGCATGACAAGCACATGGCAGTGAAATGGGGGGATAGATGCACACACCACCTTGGTGTCATTGTTGTGACAGCACGACGTGCACATCCGAAAACAGTGTGCCCCAAAGCTTCCCAAACTGAACATGACAACCAATTCCCATAGCAATGAAGTAAGCTGCACACCTATCACAATATGCCAAATTTAAAACCACATCCCACAACACGTGCACCACCCATCATCGTACCTCACCCTCCATAATACAATCCAGCAACATGCTGTGAGTATTCACTATGTAAATGTCTGCAGCAAATCACCACACAGGACAAGCATCCATGAGAGTGCACTGAACAAAACCACCAAGGGAATCCACTGCTTGTTACAGGGCCAGCACCACAGAAGTGCAGCATGTCACCATGGGAATAATCAGCACTGAATGGCAAATAATGCAGAGACTACTGCCAACGCTGCCAGTTAGAAAACCATACAGAACACTACACATCACATATGTGACACAAATACAGTGGTATGTGTCCACAATGCATGAGCAACATCAAGGCAGTGTACAGCGTGTATCATCTTGAGGATGCAACCACACCATAAGTCCATGGAACAGAAAACTTTGAGGGCATGAGAAATGTGTGCATACAGCCAGGGACATGTGCATGTCACCATCAGTTATCTGCATGTGTGACAGGTACAGCTGTCCATCATGAATCGACTAACATATACCTTTAATTTCCTCTCATGCAGGTGATAGTGTCTATCCCTTGAAGCCGTGGCTCCTCACCCCTGTCCGAAACCCACAGAAAAGGCACAAGGAGGTCTACAATCGTTCCCTTACCGTTACCCGTGTGTGGTCATCGAGCAGACCTTTGACCTGTGAAGGCACGGTTTCGATGCCTTAGCCGGTCGGGTGGGGCACACCTCTAGAGGCATGAGAAGGTGGCCAAGATCATAATGTCATGCTGCACAACATGTGTATCTGGCGGAACGTGCCCCTGCCCCCTGACATTGAACTGCAACCACCTGGTGATAATGAAGGGGATGAAGAAGATGTGGGCGCACGTCATCGCGGTGCCAATGCACAGGAGGGACGTGATGTGCGTCAGTCAGTGATTGCACAATATTTCTAACACACATGGGTGCAGAGGGTGACATGAAAATGGGACAGAGGGCACTGGCTGTTGGAGTACATGTACACTATGCACTGTACATCAATAAATGACACATTTGCAATAAGAAATGTCCACTCAAGAATTTTCTTTACACAACGTGTGTATTAAGCTGTCCAATAGAAGTAAGTGCTCAAACCCTCCACCTCACACACCTTCTCCCTCCTCCCACTCCCCCCACAACTTCCCCACATACCCTCTCCCCGCACACCCACAACTCCCCCACACACCCTCCCCCCTTCCCCTCCCCGCACAACTTCCCCAAAAACCCTCTCCCCTTCCCCTCCCCCTACAACTCCCCCACACACCCTCTCCCCCTCCCCACACAACTCCCCCACACATGATGTCCAAGCAAATAATTCATGTGTCTGTGTCTATTGCCTTAATCAGGCTGCCCCATCTACATCCTTCCACTTCCTGCACTTGGTGGCGGCATATCTGATCGGTGCAAGGTGCGCGCTGACCTGCGTAAGGGGCTGGTTTGGGTGGAGGTGGATGAAGAAGGGGTGGCCACTTTCTCCAGTCTTGGGGCTGGACGCTCAGCCTCCATGGAATCCGCAATGCGGGAGAGGACCTGCCTCAGTGCAGACACCTCCTCGCAGATTCTTGTGGTGCTTGCCTCAATGGCCTGCCTCAGGGAAGTAGTGTTGTCGCGCCCCTCCTGCCTTGCCTGGGCACTGTCTGCAACAAACTGCCTCACTAGGGCTGTGAGCTCCTCCTTGTGCTGCACTGAGTGTCCTATCTGCTGCACCCGTGCCTGTACACCAGTGGAGGGTGCATGTGTGACATCCCCAGATCCATGTGGCTCCTCTGTGGGACTCATGCTCCCTTGTATGACCTCCCCTCAGACTGCTCTGGTGTGGTGTTGTTGTAGGAGTAGACAGGTGTAACCTGGGGGGATGGTGCCGGACTGGTTGTTGCAGGAAGGTCTGAGGAGTCGTCCTCGACAGGCACACACACCTGGCCCTGCGCATCATCGTCTGTCTGGGATGCCGTAGCTGCCGCCTCCCCAACAGAGCTGTTCTCAACTGAATGTGCCCCATTGCCCACTGTCTCCTGTGCAGGTGACAAAGGTGTTGTGGGGACTGTGGCAATTGGCTTTAGCGGCACCAGTGCCATGGCATCCTGTGCTGTTTGCAACTTCAGTGCCTGTCATGGATTGTCTTGGCCTTTTGATGTGGAAGGCCTGTAGCCTTCATCCCTGTCCATCTTCCGGGAGTAGTTGCCTGTGGGGGTGAGTCCCAGGCCTCGCTGTCAGGATCTGCGCCTGTGGGGGACCAAGAAAGGGACGGCATAAGTGATGGTTTGACAAGCTTCATGCATACATTGGTATCATTTCTCTTGTACACATTAGAAGGGATTTGGCAGTGGAGTTTTGATGATCAGGCTTGCTATATGGGTGGAACATGCAGGCATCCATCAGGGTCACTCGTGTTGGAGCTGGCGTATGCCATGTGACATGCATTTCTGTTGTGGACTGCGTGCAGTGTGACTTATGCCATTTTCATATTTGTGTGGTGTGTGTCAGGTATGGCATTGCCATGCTGCAAGCATGTGCATTTGTCTGTGCTGCGGACGGCATCTAGGCAGGGATGTGTCAATGTGTATGTATTGGGCCATGCATTGCCTCTTTGGATGGACAAATTAGTGAACTATCCTCATACTTCGCATTACAGTGTTTTCTTGGGACACTCACCTCCATCCGCCGATGAGGTTGCACCACGCTCCATCTCGCCGACACCTTCTATGGCCTCGATGCCAATCGTGCTGGCACAAATCTTCTCCTACCGGCTTAGCTTTATGGGTGAGCTAGGACCACCGCCAGTAGCCATGGCCTGGCTCTGGTTTGCGGACAGAATGCTCCTGACCCTCAGGCGCAGGTTGTCCCATCGCTTACGGACATCCTTGATGGTGCGGGGGGTGTTGCCTACAGCACTGACTTTCTGGGCAACAAGTTGCCAGATCTCTTTCTTTTTTATCTGTGCCTCCCTCTTGAGGCTGGTTGCAAAAACAACCTCTGCATTGTCTGCCAGTGTCTCTGCCAACATAGTCAGCTCATCCTCACTGAAACGCTTTTGCGCTGCCGGGAAGCACCTTTTTTTTACAGCCTTGGGCATGATGCTGGTGTTGAAGGTCGATATCTGTAGTCAGAAAAAGGCTCCAGGTCCTGTGTGGTGTAGATGGCAATGGATTGTGTTTTTCAAGATGGCCGAAGTGCACTTTACGGTTCCTGTGCAATGATGCTACTTCCGGTTCCACTTATTTACGGGCACCGCTATTAGCGGTCACCACTGATAGCGGTGCCCACTAATGCCATATCCATTGATGCCTCTCACGTTATTTGGTGGAGGACGCTGGCAGTTGTGCTGTCTGTGCTTTCCTTCATGCCGCTAAGGGCCGTTTTTGGACTTTAGCAGCATGCCGGTAATGTCGTTACCGGCATGCCGCTAAGCTCGTGTACGCAAACTCGTAATAGCCCTCTATTAGCGGGCTCTTTACTACACAGACACGGTACTTGCTCCTTGCCGGTAGGGACGGTTACTTACCTCCAACCTCGTAATGACCCCCATAGACCTAAAAAACAGTCTGACACATGTAAGAGCTGTCAGAGCACTTTAAGATAAGAAATTGGACACTGCTTGTAACACAGCATCCTTATAACTCCGGATGCTGTATAATTGAAGCTTTAGGGCTAACAGAAGTATTCTTTTTGAACTTTTTTCACAATCAACCTAAAGAGTACGAGATACCTGAACCCTATATCAAGATACCAATCACTTACACCTATGAAACTCTAACGGACAACTAGAGAAGATGATCGTTACAATGAAATATAGATCTGTAATTCTATGAAAAACAATTTCAGAATTTATATTATTTCAATTTGCATTTCTGCAGAATCTGTAAAGAAATGAATGTAACCGCTCAGTGTAATATTTCCTAAAATCTTGGAAGAGATTGTACTATTTAAGTTGAACAAAATAGGTAAGAACCATTCTGGACAAATATATTAAACTAAAAACCTATGACCTGACACCCAAGAGACAGAACCCCTCCTTAAACTAACACTGCTTTTTCTTCTTTCCTCCCCTTCCACCACAGAGCCACTAAGTTTGTTTATCTGGCTGCATATTACAACAAATGTGCTGTAACAGATATATGTGAATTATTACATGCTCGTCAAGTGTGAGAGAATGTATCTGTGTATGTAAACAATGCATGTCTGACATAAATGTGAAGTAACATTGAATTCTACGTGAAGCATACTACTTGTGTACAACTTGTGTATGAATTTGCTTAAAGGTCAACACACTCTTTATTCATGTGAATGAGTGTATTCAGATGATGGCACACTCTGTACTATGTATATATAACTAACTATACCTGTGCCTTGAGAAAGCCTGGGCAAGGGCGAAACTATTGCACGTGCCTCCAAATGGAATAGGTTGGCACATCTTTCTATTACATCACAACAAAACTTGATACATAATCAATAAAAAAGTAATGAGTAAATTACCTATCGAAATGTCATTCTTTGAACTAATAATTTGATAAAGATTGGCGCAATCAAACTAACAAAACCGCCTTGTTCTTACATTTTTACTGACTGACCAGTGAATACCAGTCTTTGATAGGTTCTGCTGACAAATCACAAAAACTGAAATAATCTTCTACAGAAACAACTTACAAACTAGAAGAAAGAGAGACATATCCATTTTAATGGGCCAGCGCACTGGACTATATTCCCTAACCTTATACTGCATAGAAACAGGCTGGCACACGAGGGGGCACAGGAATCAGGGCCCTCTCAACTGCTATCATCGTGTACAGGAGTAGGACTGGCTCTTGTTCGCCTCTTGTTGGGCTTCCCACCTCAGCTAAGAGGGGATTCCCAGAGACGTCTTTATGGGAGGGCAAAAGGGGCACTTGTCCAGGGCCCCCATCTTGGAGGGCCCCCCCCCACAAGGCTGCCTGATCTAAAGTAAGATTCCATTGTTCACCACACTTACATAGCACATGCCAGGAGATTTTATGGCATGCTGCTGAGGTGCTAAACCTATTGCCTGTCTGATTTGACAAGTAGATTCTGCCTCAATCAATTAATCATGTAATGCTTTCTGGGTTCACTGTGGAATACATAGTTTGTGTGTTCCGTACGGGACAACTTTTGTAGCATACTTTCCTTCCTCTGGGAATTGTGTTGATCATGTGCAATAGCCAAAGTTGAAATCCATATTGATAAATTGAGTGCTACAATGGTTCAGAAGTTAGATCTGTTTGTTAAGCACTCATTGCAGAGATATGTGATCATCGGAAGGATTAGAAGAACACATTCCAGCAAGACCGGCTGCACCTTTCCTCTGTCTGAAGTTTATAAACATACCTGCATATGTACTTGGTTTTTCACGATAAGAGGTGCTATTATCAGCAATGTTCCTGCACCAGATAAGGGTTGCTATAAAAACTAACATGTCATTCGTATAGTGAAAGTCTTGAAATTGGTTTGTTCAGATGGGGCATTCTAAAACCTAGGCATTCCCCTCCAAAGATGAGCATAAACTATTAGTCCAAGTGGTGAATAAGTATCCACATTCAAGACTGTGGAACCAAAGTGCTCCTCCTTGTATCCTGGCTTTGCCAGCAGACGATACAGTAATCCTGGTCAAATCATATATCTCTTGCATTACTGTTCGGTCTTCTGTGAGGTTTGCCTTCTTGCATACTGGTGGCATTGTTTAGCTCATTACTTGATATTTCTCATATAGGCCATTTGAGTGGAAGGGGTGGTAGACAGGAGCGAGAGGACCAGATGTTGTAGGCCTTGAGCAAGGATATTTTAAGGTCTGCTCGTTTGACACAAAAAACCTTTGCTTTTTCTATAAAAGTCAAAGGTTTTTCTGCAAGTTTATGAATGACAATTTCACAAGCCATTGTTTTGGAAGTATTTGAAGCTTAAAAGTACAAAAGACATACCTAGATTAAATCTGTTAAATCACATTGTTTGGTATGGTGGTACTTAGATACTTCCCTTGATTATGGAGAGAATGAAGCTAGAATCATTCCCATTTTACATAACACCCCTCTGTAATATTCTGGTTTTAAAAATTGTCAGGTTTGGAATTGTGATTTGTGTACTTTGCAAGTCAGTTTTATAAAATGAGATTGTTTTAGTACATGGTAAGAGCTGGAAAAGAAAGTGTTCAAATGCAGAAAATGCATAGTTGGAACAAATCCCAGCTACACCCCTTAAGCAATGTGTGATCCTGGGCATCTCATTTAATCTTTTATTTCTTAACCTCTGAGAATTGCCAGTCCCTAAACCTTTCAAAATGGTCAGCCCTTCAGAGTGATTTCCTTCTCAGGGTATCATCTTCATAAAAGCCTCACTCATGGTTTCACTGGATCAAGGGTTGCTTCCACTATAATAGTGAGCATTGATATACTGCACACCTTGATCTCTAATGGCACACTATTTGAAAACCATGTCCCACTTCTAATCTCAGTCTGTTTGGGTAGAGACACCTTCCTGGTAGCTTCTAATCTGCATTCACTATCCATGCTATGTGTAGCTTTCTCCTTCCTTACAATTGGTCTACTGTATTCATGCTTGAGCACTTTTGCATTCTCTGAGGCAGCTAATGTGAGTTATCTCCCTATTCTGGCTTACATGTACCTTTAACATACATTCCTGCATTAATACTGCAGGCTGCATTGATTAAAAAAAATCCTGTTTCTATACTAGAAGAGAAGTAACTTCTTCGTAGATTGCTAATGTTGGCCTTCAAATGCTACTTGTGTATCATTCTTTTTTTTCCTCTCGAAAAAAATATAAATATATATATATATTTTAATTGTATTTATTCAGTTAACAATTTACATAAACATTAAAATATAATACAATAATGTAAATGTAAATGTAATGCATATACAATTGCAACATAATAGCTTAATTTGAAAAAGAGAAACAAAGAAAGATAGAAATCCAGGTGAACAAGAGAGCAAAAGAAAAGGGAGAAGAGGAGAGAGAGAGAGAAAAAAGGAGGGAAACATAAAATCAAGAGAAAATAAGAATCATAGAATGCGAATAAATAGCCAAGCATAAAGATCATTAAATGCACCCCCAATTGGTTCATATTTATCGAGTTGACCCTTGCCATTAAAGGATATTTTCTCTCTCCTAGACAAAAGAGACAGACTCTGCAAGCAATCATCAACATTAGGGGATGTGTCACTTTTCCAGAATTTCAGAATTTGCTTCTTAGCTAGTAGAAGACTTCTATATGCCCAGAACTTTTTACTACTAGACAATACAATATTTAAAGCTTTTAAACCTAACACACCAAGAAGCGGATCTCTAGATAGCGACAAATCCATAACCAGTTCCATTCTCTGATAGCACCATTCCAGAATAGTTATATCTTTCCACATAATCACAACGTATGGAGCGTGGTGCCAGCCCCTCTTTTACAATTCCAACAAACAGCGACATTACACAACTTGCACAATCTCATCCTCCATGGAGACCAGTATAGATAGTGATTAATTCTTTGTTGTGTGTACCTCAGGCCTAAGTCTACGTTGTATTTAACTGGACCTGTACATATGCAGTTCCATTCAATATCTGACAACGAGTAACCCAGATCTGAATCCTAATTCCTTCTACCACATTGTGATGTTAATTGAGATGTAGAAGGTGCAATTAATGTATACAAAAGTAGATGCAGACAAGGGCATTGTCTTGGAGAGAAGTAATATGGCAGGTTGTCTGTGCATTGTAGCATTCAATGATGAAAAAAAGTACATCAAAAGTTCATGTAATGCATTGTAACGAGGAAACTCAGTTGCTTTCAGCTTATATTTAAAGCCGCAGGAATTCAAATTCAACCATATTCTGACCATCATGCACCTGTCCAATTCTCCAGGTACCTGCCCTTTGCGATGAGGTCCACAATAAAACTGTTATTCTGCTTCACAGTCTGGTTTTTCCATAGACTAGAATCTGCAAACAGTAAACATTTCTCATCCCGAACCTCATTACATTTATGCCATGCTTTCACAACATGTTTTGTAAAAGGTGGATTTGCACCAACCAACATAATTTTGTCCATGAACAAAAGAACATTTAAGGGGGTGGGCGAAATAGTTTTTCTCAGTTTTAATCAAACCTACACAGTTAACTTGATCGGCTGCCAACCAATGGTGTAATGTGCGCAGCGTAAATGCAGTATGATAACATTTTATGTCGGGATAACCAAAACCACCCAAATGCACAGATTTATTAAGTACCTGCATGGCCTCCTTCCCCCTAGATACATTTATTCATGGAACAATAGATTTTTTCAGAGTGGCAAAGGCAAAGGCAGCAAAGGCAGAATACTAAAAACATATTCAAATTTTGTAAGAAGGGACATCTTCACCTCATTTACTTTACCCCATAAGGACTATTTTAACTTCTCCAATTTGCAGCGGAGTCTATCTATTTCTGTAATTTACAGGCGGGTGGTATATGTATTAAAGATTCAATAACTCTGTTTACATGAATACCCACATAATTAAGAACTGAATCAGACCACATTTCCCATGTCTGAGTCTTTGTAACATTCATTTTATAATTAGAGAATGTACCATGTTTATCATTCTGATTAGAGCAAGAATGAAGAGGGTAAGGGTACTTCAAGGGAGTAAACATGCATATTTTGAATTCTGCGAGGCAGCATATCAACCTATATGTCATGATCACAGCGGGGGTGAGGGGTGCCACCAGATATTCTTGATCATTTAATTCCTTTGGTTTGGTGGAGGGGGGCACCAAAGATGTCCATGCCCAGGGTCCCAGAAATGCTTAAGATGGCCCTTGGGATCCCAACTCGTCTTGACAAGGCTGGATTATTGGCCTGGTAACATCTAATTCTGTCTCCACCACATTACCCTACTTTCTTCCTTGATGAATCGTCTGATTTAATTAGCACTCTGCAAACCTGTAGTAGGATTATATTCCTTTGAGTTCTCAATATCTGCTTAGATTTCTTTCCACCAATAGGGATTCTGTTACCTTTTCCAATGTTTGTGATTCCCTGTCTATGAAAATTCTAACTTCCAAACCCCCCCATGCCGTGGGTCATACTGTGCATGCCTTCCTAACCTATCTATCTGTTATTTTGTCTAACTTGGAGTTCAGGCCTATGCCCTAGACTAACCACCATCTGCTCCATTCTCTGCTTGCAAAAACTTTAAAATGTCATCCTACTTCACTCGTAGACTTGGGATCCAGCTACTGTAGCCCTATAAGGAATGTTGCTCCTGCCTTGTTCTCAGAAACCTTTGATTGCTCCTTTTTCACTTCTGGTCCTGCCAAATACATCCTTGCTTGCCACATTAACTCACTCAGGCCTTGGTCTCCATTACTCCAAATATTAAGTAGAAAATATGTCTCCTGCAAAGGCCATCCTGTGGTTTGTCTTGGAGATTGCATCAGACCAAATGATAAAAGGGTGTTTAAACAGTGCTTCAATAACACCAAGGTTCACAATGACAAAATACTTGTTTTCAGTGTAAAACATGCTATCATGCAGTCATCATGTGTAAGAGGAAATCACTGCATCATAACAGCATCTCTCCACCTTCAAACCCTTCTAATTAACCTTTTAGTATTTACCAATGACTATGATGCACTAGAGAATGTTCTTCCCTCCCCCACAGCCTTCTGACACTTGCAGATTCCTTATGCTCCTTCATTGGGATGTTTTAAGTTGTGATATCTATGGTATGACAAGATCAGCTGCCTCGTTGGTCCCAAACTTTAACACAACTCCCTCCTTTTCTGAATTCAAGTCCTTCAGAGAATCTGACCTTGTGTTGCTTGTCAAGAACACAGCTACATGCGCTGAGCAAATTGACTACTACCCAGAGAAACACAATTGTGGGCAGCATCATTACCTTGGCACCAACCCTAACAGCCATAACAGCACTTTTCAAAATGGAGTCTCCTGGTACTCACTCAAGAAAATGTACATCTCTCCTCTCCAAAGGATAGAATATGATGATCCTAACTTCCTTACTAATTATCACCCCATCCCAAACATGCTTTTCCTAGGGAAGAGCATAGACAAATCGACTACTGAGCATTGTCTTGAGACTGGTGAGTCACACAACCTCTTGTACGGTCAGCAACCTGCCTTCAGTCCAGCAACAGTCACAGAATCTGGTCTGCTCTTCATTATTGATGGAATTCTAGATCTAGATTACTGGATTCCAGAATCCCCATATATGCTTCACTTTCTAGACCTCTTGTTTTCCTTGGCCATCGTTGATGATGACAATATCCTCACATCTTAAGATTTCCGTTGGAATATCTGGTTCTGCCCTAAAATGTAACTCACCACTCCTCTCTAACGAGGAGATCAAAGTCAGACCCACCCTTTCCTCTTTGAGCCCACCACAGTGCTACTGAGTTTTACAATACTCAATCTTATCTCCTTTGCTCTTTGATGTGTATTTTGGGCCCCATTGCTGACATTATTCCCCACTCTGCCACCTCTCACACCTATGCTGATGCTACCCAAGTTATCTTCAGTCTCCATAAGCCAAATGGCCTTCAGAAGAGTCTAGACTGCAATGAAGACTGAGATTATCTATTTCAGCACCTTACTTATGTCTACTTTACCCCTGGCATCACTTTCATTCTCTGGAGTTCTCCTCTCTCTGATAATTGGGTGTCTAAATCCACTGCTTATGGAGGTACGGAAATACATTATGTAGCATAAAGTCCTGCACAGCCCTCTGATTGGGTAACAGATGTTTGTCAAGAATTTAGGGAGCCATTGGGTTACACAAATGTGTTGAACCATATCAGCCAAGTCAAAACAGATTCCTCCAATACATGTCCACTCTATTTATTCAAAGGGATGACAGTGGCTAGAGGTGAAAGCAGACACGTTGGCTGATATACAACTCAAGTAAGCCATACACACATTTCCTTTGTTGTCTTTTGGCCCCAATGTCCATCTTTCCCAATAAAAAGTCTACTTCTTGGTTTGTGGAAGGAAAAATGTGAATTGTGAAGAGCATGAATAGCCACCCTGCTTATCAGGAGAAGAAGTCACCTATGATGAAATAGTTATTTTAGGGCTTATATATGGGGCTGTTTCAAGAACGGTTTTGTAAGATACAAAAGGTAAATAAACCAGGGACTGATAATCTTGAAGCTCCTTTGACACTCTGGTGCTACAAAAGTCCAGAGGGGCTCACGAAGATCAGGAATTTCAAAACTCCACAAGGTACAGCACACACGCTCTTTGAGGTTCAAAAAGAGAAAACTAAGTCAGCGCAAAGAAATCAAATCAGTACATATTTTAAAACTCCACAGAAGATAACAAAGTAAAATGTTTAAATGCTACAAATTCAAGTGAGGCAGATAAAGGACGTGAGCTTAGACAAAGGGGAATGTAATAAAACCCAAACGAAGGAACCCCAATACTTTCTGCATGAGGGACAAAAAGGAGTAGCAGTGTGAGAATATAACACTTGAGACTAGAGAACACAATTCAAAGGAATGAGTGCTCCGAGATTAATAACTGTTTGCAGAAAAAACAATCTTTCACAATTCTTGTCTGGCCACATGCAGCAGGGGAGAAGTTGCTCTGTGTTAACTCTCCTGGACTCCCCTGAGAAATGCGAGGAAGTCATGTGAATTCTGAAATATGGCTAAACTTCGCTTAAGTCTCAAAACACAAAACGTAACCTTGAATTCATACAGTATGTGTCCTTTAAGGGAACTATAATATGCTACAATCATTTTAAGAGCAATGAGCAAAAACAAGGCACCTGGGACAGGAACTGCTCCCCCTTATTTTGTCTTCCCAACGGCCCACCTTTTTATCTCCCCTCCCTCACCATTGTCTTTTAATCACTCTATTTAAAAAATATATATATTTAAATATATTTTAAGCAGGTCTCAAAATCTGCCATTGATTGCTGGTGAATAGGAAATGGTGTGGTGTGCACATGTGATTTTAATCCATTTTCAATTTTGGTTATATTAAGGTAATTGTATTTAATGGTCTGTTTTATGCACGAAAATGCATAGTGCAAGCATCTGAACCTCTGAAGTGGGGTCCTTGAGATTTATGACATTCAAAGTCATAATCCTGTGTGGTTCAGTGGTGTTGTGCCTTCCTTGCCAGGCTCTAGTGCCAAAGGGTTTTCAAGTATATAGTCCTAAATGTGCTATCCAAGGAAGACAGGTCCTGAATTTACGGGTTACACCCTGGGTTTGACCTCAGCGAGTAACATTGCCAAACTGGATCCAAGCAAGTAACAGTTTGGGTCAATTACAAAGAATTGATCATATATGGTCTCTGTTGGTGATTTTACTACCCAGAAAAACGTGTGCACCACTGATAGTGTGGCCACCAGAATGTTTGAATCAATCCAAAACTCTTATTAGGCACTGTTATCCACTCCCAGTTTCACATTAATATTTAGAGTCTGGTCTGCTCCAGTTACTTGTAGTGGAATGGAGGAAAAGCCTGAAATGAAGATGGACTGAGGAATTGTGCAATTGACTTGTGAAGGCTCTTCTGAAAGCAAAACTCTACATGGTACAATGGGGAACTGGACTTCTTCTGCCAGAGTCAAGGTTAAGGACCAATGCACATTTCCCTTTTCCTTTGCAGCAGTCACGATAAAAGACTCAAATGCCATCTCCTCACACTCTCCCCAGAGTTCATAAAGTCACAGCTCTGCTACTGGGATCGAGGACATTACAACTAAGGTGACCAACAGCTGACAGACATAGAGACCTTCAGTTGCCAAACTGAATAAATCCACAAACACCTAGTACCACCTCTATGGTGTCTTCACCTGTGGGAGAGTGTTATTAAATGCTCTCAAGCACCAAGGTCTGCCAGGATCTTATTCGGTACCAGCAACCCCAGAGTCACAGCGTTGTTGAACGTGATTGTCTCCAAAATACCACAGTTAGGCCAAGCAGTCATCAGTTGACTGTCACCGGTGCTGACCAGGGGAGGCCTTACCCTCAGCTTCATTGTCATCTCTGACCCATCAGGGACCTGCAAGATTGGATTGTGAACATTCCCGACCTTAGTGGAAGTGAATACTTGACTTCACTGGTCAAGAGTGCCTGTAAACCTCTGATCACGATGTGCTCACCTGAACATTTGAAGATGGACCTGTGGAGAGCCAACAGATCCTAAATGTGAAATATGTCCATATCATTGTGTACATTTTCTATATACACTCAGACTTTTTTCCTGAAAACCTTCTTTGGACAGTATATATTTACAGGATGACTATAAGAAGTGCACTGAAGGATTGTGGTTTCCCAGAACCTTGCGCAGGCTCGATATTGGAGCCACAAACCTCAACATAGACCCCAATACTATACTAAGGCTGCATCAGGACACTGATCTTCACCAATATGCTCACAGTTGGATTTCAATCTGAAAATCAAGGCGCCAAACAAGGCTGTTGTTCTAACAGAGGTCTGAAACCCCTCACTGATACTATCAATTAGTTCATAAATAATACCTTCATTGGAAGCTAAAGATTTTCTGTGAATAATACCGTTTTATCTTTTATATAAAAAATAAACATACACATGGGAAATATAACATATGTTACCCTTGACTCTGTCGTGACGATTCATTATTGAAAGTGATAATGACGTTACCCAGGATCTCATTTCGCCTGTGCCATTCCTGAGGGCTAGGCCTCACAACTCAACCACCACTACTAGGTAAGCAAAGTACATCAGAAGGAACTCTGTTTGCCAAATTAGGGAAGAGTGCCCAAACTCTATCAGAAATCCTGATGGGGAGAAGTCACACCCTTGTCCCAGCTCACATTGTATCAAAGCAGTGAACATGAACCGGTTTGCAAGGGGATACATTGGAGCTAAAACCCATTGGGCTTAGCCATTGCTAAGTTGTGCTTGCTAGTGATCGCAATGCATGTGTGCAGTAGCACCTGGAGTGTATCAAGTGATAGATGAGATTACCATAATTACTGATTTCAGGCCCAAATATCCGGATAGACCCAAAGAATATGGCAAAGTACTACTTTATTATCAATTCAGTAAAGTAGGCAAATATGGCAAGCATAACAAGTTGCAGTTTACACACTCTCGAATACATTTCAGTTACACAAATCAGTTACACAAAGGATGTATACCACAATATATGTCAACTATGACATCATCCTTTTTGGCAAATAGTAAAAACCTATCGGGCGGAGGGATTCGTTAAGGGAATATATATACCTATAGCTTATTTAGGTGTTAGTAACATTATTGGCTGGCTCTTATCTGGTAGGCACGCCTGGAACTACCTCTAATTATGTATAATACAGATAATAGTAGAATAAGAGCAGCACACTGGCTTCTGCAACAGGGTATGGTCCACCATCACATAGGCCATCCTGATTGTTTGGCACTCTCTTCAAATCGTGGACTTCGGCTTGTTAGCAGCACATAAGCAAAACGAAACCCAGGTGCAGAGAACAGCGTCAGACAACTGCCTACTTGGCAAAATAGCCTACCATCCCTCATCAGTTAGGCCCTAAGCCAAGGCCTCTTATTTGTAGTTGACCTTGCTGACTGCTCTCTTCCCCGGAACTTTAAAGGGAGTGAAGGTACATTGCTATCTTCGTCTGGAGCATTATGAATAGGCCTTGTTTACTGGTCTTGCACCTTGTGTGAAGAGACAATGATTTGTCCACTATATCCTTTTATGTAGTGCTATTTGCTTCAATTATACTGGGTGCTATTATTCTTCTTGGACTCTGGAGACTTGGTTGATCCGTCTTGCGTGTGCTTTCTGCATCTTTCATTCATCCAACACTTGGAACTTTCAAATGTTTACTCCTTTGCCTAATCTAAGAGAAATATGTCCTACGTACATGGCTTACTTATCCTCTTCCACTCCTTTTGTGTGTTGCTTCTTGCTGCGGCATCCTTGATTCTTAGCCAAACAAATATTGTTTGTTGTTGCATGAATCTGTTATTTCAGCACCTGTCAGCTCTGCTGCCTAGGTCTCTCTGCTTGGGGTTTTTAGCTTTCTATTATATGAAACCGACGTCCATCTTCTCAACATGGCTGCTTTAACCGCGTTATATTTTCTACTGTAGCAAGCTTCTATATGTCTCATCTACCTTGCGTTTCTGCATATATACATCTACTGCATGTCTTCTTACTTATCTTCTCAGTATAAATGATTTATTTGCATTTACATGCTTGGTTACTTGGTTACTTCTGTCACATCTTCTTTCTTTGAGTTTTCATGTATCGTTTCAGTGCATCCTCGTTCATGACATCACTTTACACCTGTCAGACTTCACTTGTAATTGTTCTATGTTCTATGGTTTCTGCAGACCTCCCTCTACCACATTCATTTAATGGTACATTCGGTACGGTTGTCTGAGCGCATAACATCTTTTGATACCAGGTGTCATGCACAGTGTTTTCATGCTGTTCTTCCAGTATGATGGTGGTGAGGGATTGGGCTCCATGACTGAGGGGTACATTTGCTTCTCTACGCATGTTTTTAATTGTGCAGGGAATCTAATTGAGTCACTAGCCAGATCAGTACTTTTGTGAGGGCGGAGAGGCGGGCATCCCTGCAAAGACTCCTTGCTTTTCAGCCTGTACTAAGTGCAGGCGGAGTCCATAAGGCTCTGCTGTAATGGCGGCCACCATGCTTTTCATGGTAGTCATCATTCTGGATCTACACAGTGCACTTGTGAGTGCATATTGAAGGTCAAGGCAGAGTCACTGCATGATGCAGTGTTAGGCACGCAGACGTGGGTTCGTCAGGGTTCTATGTGACACTGTAGCATGGGGTAAATCAACAGATGGTTGGTTTCTATTTGAGTGATTGCATACCTCTTTTATAATGAGTGTTCAGATGTTCTGTATCCATTTTAATTACATTCAATATTTGCTTTTAATTTGTGATGTCTGGTTCTTTTGATCACTGACTTTTAGCTGATCTGCAACATTTGCTGTCGGTTCTGCTGTTCGTGCCCTCTGTCAATGCACCCATTAGAATTTCCTTTTGATTTCCGCTGCATATGCCAACTGCTCTTGGATTCATACTGTGTATCTGACTAATTGTTAGAAGCTATTTACGCTCCGTTGAAAAACGTTGTTAATTAGTGTTTTCCTGAATTGGTTATGAAGCACTCAAGTCGAAGACTGGAGCATTGTGTACTAATTTCAGTTTCTCAGTGACGATTGCTGTGTTACAATCTAATTAATGTTCCCACTGCCTTTTTGTCCCACTGCTAAAACGCGGATATGTGCCTTATGTTCGGCTGTATTAGTTACAGTTCTTTTTCATAGCTTTGTGCTATACATTTCAATTTGTGCAAAGAAAAGCTGGTCATTGATGCCTTAGTAAACATGGAGATTAGTTGACGGTAATACGTGTTGTCTTTACCTCTACACAAAATCTGCTCTATTTTCAAACAGTTCAGTGCTCTGCAGCATGGCTGTGTGTGTGTGTATCATATTATTCAAGGCAAATCATCGAAAACATTTCAAAGATGACACTTTGAGGAGTACATGTTGGAATCCATGTCCTACTTTTAGCAGCAGATGGATCTTAATATTGTAATTGGTTATTTATATCGCGCTTAATAGCCAGATGTTTCTAAGCACGAACCCTGGGGATTGAACCTGTGTTGCTCTGAGTCATCTTGCTTCCAAGGCGAGCACGTTGCCCCTGGGCTATCCTCCGGAAATCCCTTAATGCTATGACATCAGATTTGGTTTATGACCTAAACATGGATTCTAAGCACAGAAACAACAAAGCGTTTTTACGTCCAACCCACACTAAGTAGGGCTATATACATTACCAATGTAAATATTAAAGATGGAAGGTTACGATTGGCATTAGGCCAAACCAGGTATTGTTTGTTACTACTCGTATGTCAGTTATACACTCCTTCACTGAATGTCTGTAAATATGTGCAATTTTCCAGTGCAGAATAGTTTTATATTTCCAGTTTTCAATGTAGTTCTAACATCTGGTTCCTCTTATGCTAAGTCACAAGACTGAAAGCTGCTAAAGAGAGTGTTCTCACTCATTGCCATTTTATTTGTATTTGTATTTTATTTATTTATATAGCGTGCCAAGCCCTGGGGCATATGGGCACATTTCTTACAGGAACATGGCAAGAGAAAAAGCTGGTATTTACAGTTACATTTTATATTTTTGCGGTTGCATAGTATATTTTATGGTCACATACAACAAGACATTTACATATGGCAGTATTTACATATGATGTTGGATAGATAAAAATTACATAGGCATAGTGCCGTCATTCTAGCAGGTGTAAAGTGGCTTTGCAAGACTTACAGCTGAAAGTAGCTAGTTGTTAGTGTACGTTCATGATGAGCCAGGGTTTGAGATTATTTCTGAATTTGTGAAAAGAGTGTTCAGATCTGATGGTAGGGGGTAATGCGTTCCAGGCTTTAGCTGCCTGGATGGGGAAACTTTTGCCTCCAGCCTTTTGTACCTTAAACCTAGGGACGTTAAGGCAGTTAGCTTGTGAGGATCTGGAAGGTCGGTCAGAGGAGTTTAGTTTGAAATTGTCACAGAGGAATAGTGGTTATTTACGCATTTGAAGGTAAGTGATAAGGTTTTAAGTCTAGATCTTTGGTTGATTGAGAGCCAGCAAGTACTGTGTCTTAGCTCTGAGATGTGGAGTGATCTAGGAAAGTTAGTCACTGCTCTAAGCACATTGTTCTGCAACGTTGTAGCTTTTTCTGGCTGTATTGGCTAGTGCCTAGGTATAAGGCATGGCAGTAATCTAGTTTGGTTAGGACTAGTGCCCTAGCTAAGGTGATGCAGTTAATTGTGGTTAGGAATGGACTGCAGGCATTGATAAGCTTGCAGGTGTAAACTGTAGTAGCTGCAGTAACATTGATTTGTCTTGATAAGGATACAGAAGAGTCTATGTATATGTCTAATGTTTTTAGGTCCTTCGATACCGTGATATTATTACTGTTGGTGATAAATGAGTTAAACTATTTGTCCAGTCTGTTAAATCTAGCTTGGGTTCCTGCAAGGAGTAACTCTGTCTTATTGTCGTTAAGGCAGAGTCCATGTTTAGCCATCCAAGCATAAATGATTAGGTAAATGTCATTTAGACATTTAGAGTCTATATTGTAGTCATCGAATAGAGGCTTTGTAAATATGTTATAAAGCGTAGGGCAGATGCAGGAGGCCTGGGGGACTCTGCATGTGACAGGACCATGTATAGCGGATGCTGTCGGGGGCAAACACTTGTGGCACAATAGTGGTTCTGTTACTGAGGAATGACTGAGTCCAGGAGATAGCATTGTCAGAGAAATGGGCCGCCAGTGAGAGATGGTTGCAGAGTGTTTTGTGGTCTACTAAGTCAAAAGCAGCTGATAGATCAAGTAACAGAAGGATGGCAAGGTTGCCTTTGTCTTTTATAGTTTTTATTTGTGTTACTTGATCTATCAGAGCTTTTTCCGTACAATGCCTTGGTTGGAAGCCTGATTGACAGAGCCCTAGTTCATTTTTTCTTTCCAAGTGATGCTGAATCTGTATGTAGGCAGCTGTGTCCAAAATATTTAGTAAAAATGGCACAGTGGTGATAGGTCTATAATTGGTTGGGATGTTCGGGTCAATGGATGGTTTCTTTAAAAGTGGCAGGACCCAGGCGTCCTTCAGATTAGTGGGTACTGTATTGGCTGCAAAAAAGGCCTTTATTATTGTGGTGATAAAGGGTGCCAGATCCTTTGCTGTCTCTTTGACCATTGTTACTGGGCATATATTGCCAATCTGGTTGGTGTTAGGTTTAGTATTATATAGGCAACTTCTTTAGATGTTTCCTTCCAGGAAATAATCGAATATGTATTAAAATTGCAGAATGGCGGAGATAATCAGTTGGAAGGGAAATTGTCACTGATGTAATGTATATCTCAAAATGGCAATAAAAATATTTTGAAATTAAAATAGTCAACTTCTTTAGTGCTAAGAGGGGTGAATTTGAACAGGTCCTGTTGCTCAGGAAGTGGTATTGGAGTTGCGGGTTTGGGTAGGTTAGTGGCAAAACTAGCTTTTTTGGTCTCAATTTTAATTTGAAGGGGCTCAATTTTGTCAGAAAGAGCTTTTTGAATATTATTGCACCATGTACGTTCTTTGGTACAGGAGATGGGTGGTGCGGTAGGAGATTCTAATTCTCTAAGTATGCTAAAGAGTTCTTTCGTATTGGATTAGGCTTTGGTGATCTGGTCGTTGTAGGACTCGCATTTTGCTAGGAAGATAGCTGATTTACAGGTGCAGGAGGCTGTAGTGAAGTTATCTTTATTGGATGTTGAAGGGAGGATTTTCCAAATGGTTTTGGCAGCTCTTTTATTTTTGCATAGGATTCTTAGGTGCGGGGTAAACCAAGTGTTCAGGTGTGAATGAGGTTTAGGTTTTTGCATTTTCTGAGGTGCAAGCTTATTGTTCACATTGTGTATTGTGGCATTATAGAGGTCCACCAAGGCAGTTGGGTCATCCTTGAGGGTGGAGGGGTTAGTAAGGGGTTGAAGAAGTGGGAGTAGCTTAGGAGCTGTTACATTCCACATGTTTATGGCTAGTCTGGGAGGTGCACCGGTTTGTCGGAGTTCGCTTGAGTGCTGTTTTGTATGGTGAAGAGAATAGCATGATGGTCGGTCCAGGCGCACGGCTGGTTGGAAAGAATCTTGATGTCACAGTTGATGTCTGTGATCCTGTCTAATAATCTGCCTTTGTTGTGAGTGGGTTGGGAGATCAGCTGTGAGAAGCCTAGACTTGCGATGTTGTTAGCAATGGCTAATGCATTGGGGTCTTTAGGGTCGTGAAAGGCTGCCTGCTGTGCCAGTCCCTCTACCCCCTCTGCCCCCTCTGATTCCTGTAGTACATTCAGTGCTGTCTCTGCTCATTCAGTATTGCCACCTCTGTTTTTTCCAGGATTTTGACACTGTTATCTTATTATCGGAGGGCTTTAAGGTTCACCCTCTTCTTAAAACAATTGGCATTGGGCATAATACAAGCAAATGTTATATGTATTTTGTCCAGTATGTACCCAATAACATGTTCATCTAATTCGCACCAAACAGTATACAATTGTCTGTACGGATATCCTAGGGCACTCTTTCTTGACCAAAATTGTTGCTGAAAAAATTGATTTGCCATCTTCCCAGTTATTACTGGTATATGCTTTTCCTCTAACCAACTTTAGAAATAAGCCAAGGGCAGATTGGCATAGTGGCGGCACATTTCCAATCACTTTGTTGGACTCAAAACATCAATAGCAAACTGTTCCATGCCAAACCTGGCACCTCTAAAGGTTGCAATGTTGGATCTCAAATCTTGTCAAGTTTGCTGATTGAGTCGTAATGTGCACCCTTCTGAGTTCTTCTTAAGCTTGCTGCCTCTTCATCCAGCTGTAGCCACTAATTTAGTTCCTAGATCCTTTGTTTCGCCAAAATGTATCCTATATGCCCTGTTCACACTGAAGGATTACATTCATGTACCTTCTTACATACCTTTGACAACAACTCCCAGAAAATCCTTAATTCACACTCCATTGAGATTTCTGAGGCATGGTTCGGAGGCTCCCATTATACACTTCTATTTTCTTCTTAATTCATAACAAGAAACAAGCATTGACAATACCAACAGTTTGGGCTTTTGTGCAGGCATGGGAAAGGCACTTGCCCGGCACTGCCATAGCGGTATTAACTGCCCATTGATGGTAGCAAGTGCAAAATGGTGCAAGTACCTGGGCATTTAATAGATGTGCCTGGCATATGCCTAAGACCTATACACAAGCCACAGCTGTTGCCATTGCCAATGCTTCTTTTTAACAGGACTTCAGGGAAGGACACATATAGGGCCTCATTACACGGTAGGCGGAGGACCAAGGTGCTATTAGCACCTTGGTCCATGCCTGTAAAATACCGGCACTGCCTTGGTGGAAAGGGGAATTACCGCACTATTCCAAGGTTGGCGGGGCGGTAATTCCCCCTTCCCCCATTGCCCTTCCCCATTCCCATTTTTGCCCCATAGGGCTCTATGGGAATGGGGAAGGCGCTAATTACGGTGCCGCAAATTGCGGTACCGTAATTAGCACCCTGGTCCCTTTGCGGGTTGGTTTTTAACGCCTGCTAAACAGCAGGCGTTAAAGTACCTACCCGCAAAGGGACCTCGTAGTAAGGCGATAAGGATTAACGGTCACCGGTACCATTACCGGTGACCGTTAACCCTTACTGCATTCCGTGTAATGAGGCCCATAGTGTTCATAAATCGAGTGTCTGAAGGCAGACCTCTCAGACGCCTGCTTTGGAAAAACACTGGCAGGCACTTCAAGTGAACAGTTTGATGGTAAGGCTTGATTCGAGCAAGCACAAAGAGTTCCCATGAGGAGGTATTTTGGGTGGGGAGGGGCGAGATCTTTGTGTGAATGGCCTTAGGGATTAGCCTGGCCATGGACAGTCAATGGTTGGGCACATAACCAAACAAAACCTAAAAGCTGTATCCCACTTCTCATATCCATTTCTCCCTATCTGTACTCTAATGCAATAGTTTCAACTTATAAGTGGTGCAAGTGTCACCTAATAGCTAAACTAATTAGGTTAATACATATCTCATGGAAGCAAAGAAACTGCTTGGGGTATGATTTTTGTAGTGGCATGTTTGAGGTTTAGTATGAATCACAGCCCTCTCACTTAAATCAACACTGACAAGACTGATTTAAGACTATGACATAATTCAGGACCGTTGTATGGAATTATTGTTGCTAACATATAGACAGTTCTCTTTACATGTGCACCCACAACTTTTGGTAATCGTTTGACTGTTGGGATTACATTTCCTATTTATACAAGTCCTATGATTTCACTTTTTATTACAGTGCTTCGAAGCAGGGCAAATGACACACTTCTTATAAATGCGATCATATGAAGGTTATATGTTATATTTTGTATTGATTAGGAACTAGAGGGAACAGGGGTCAGCAGAGGATGCAGGGCAAATATAACACATGTTTCGTTTATCTGCACTAAATGTATAGCTCAGTGAGTTAAATGCTCAATTGTGACATGTGCCTGCCTGCTCTTTCCAAGTTCAACCTTTGACAGCACCTAACCATCCCTTCATCCTTATGAGGTTGATACATTGAGTACCATTACATTTGGTAGTAATTCCACCATTGTTACAACACTTAGAACATCATAGGGTACATTACATATTCTTGCATGATTAGTAAAGCTCTAGACCATAGTAACACCAGAATGGAATATGTGTGCATGCATCAAAAGACTAAACCGTCAGGTTGATTCTATATAAGAAACTCCTGAAGTGGAACATCCAGCCTGCATTCCTTCTATAGACAAACCCTAGTCTCTAACTGTACCATTGCAAAAAAGCAAATTAGCCACTAAAAGAAAGCACATACGTACTTGAAAAGAGGAACGTTCCTGTCAGGGGGAATTATGGTGCGAATGTCAAACTGCAGCCTGCATTAAATGCAAAGTGCACACATTTCACATGACTAGAATCTGTAGCAAACACAGTGTCTGAGTTCTGCATGTCCACAATGCAGGCCTCCTTTTGCTTATTGCAGGAAAGGTTAAAGGGGGGGTGAGGGCAGGCTTTATGCAAGGGGTCAGCCTGGCCCTTCCTAAAGACTCCACTGCCCCGCAACAGCCACTACTGTACTCCAAAAACTAGAAACACTAACAGTTATGCCCAGTCACAAAGCAACCAGCCTGTTGAGGTTTACAAACTTGGTGATAATGGGGCAAGACTCTGACCCAGAGGAAGACTTTCACACATACAAAAGCCAAAGCTACTGGCTTTGCCAATGCTTGTTTGAACAGTTAATACATTAATGTGGCCCCTTTTTGATAGGCACACCTCTATGAACCTAAAGCCCACCAAAGCATGAATTTATTTTTAAATACTTTAAATATGCTAGCATGCATGAATGCGCATGCACAATAATGCAAATATATTGTAGAAAATGGATGTCTGGTTTTAACAGGAATGAATGCCACCAGAGTAGCATTGGATTATCTCATTGTAAATGGAGGTGATTCAAAAGCTGTTTGGAGGTGCTTTGCATCAAATTCAATTTAACAGAGGAAATCTATGCGCCAGGCTTCAAAATAGATCCTGGGAAGTGCACCCAGACGGAGAAATGTTTAATCATCCAATTACAGACTGCAAATGCAGCCTTATTGATGGTTTGTGGATTCGATTTAGTGTGTCTGTTTTCTTTAGCACACCTATATATCAGGCCTCATTGCTATTCAGTTCGATGTAATAGTGTGACCTGTCTGTCTTGGGTTTTCTGCATGTTACTAGACAGTCATCTCAACAAGTGTCCTACGCTGGAATTTGGCAAACATGTTTTGGTTTGTGATTATAGTTACCCAGTGTTCTCCTTGCTGTTATGAGGGTCTTCCATACTTTTTGTAAAAACACTAGGACTTAGAGATTCCAATATCTATCGTGATTTGCTTTTGTTTAATAATAAATGGTTCGTTTTTTTGGTATGATTTTTATTCGGGTTTCTTTTGCCTTTATTCCACCTTTCGTGCTTTACATGTAGTGGATGGTAGGTATTTTTGACTTTGTGTAGTAGATATTCTAATCAACCTTTCTGCTCTTGAAAAATATACTTGGATATGTTATTTTTCCTTTTCTCAGTCTTCTCCCTGCTTTAAGGAGACAATTTTGGCAGGATACCAGGAAACTGCCCCTACCGTCTCTGCTGCCTGATATCCCAGTTTTACTGGGATATTATGGGCAGCGGAGATGGCAGTAAGTTCCGATTCCATAGAGTCCCATTGGGATTGCTGGAATGACTGCCATTGGTATTACCAGTGCCGGTGATTCCGGCATTTCTTTGCCGGTAGGAGCTGATCTACCAGCAGATCAGGCCCACCGGTAGATCAGAACCCCGACCAGCAAACTCTGGTTTCCCCTATCTGGTCAAAATGACATTGACGGTATTACCAGCAATTTTTCCATTATTTTTACCACACTCGGGACCTCATAATGGGGCCCATAATCTCATAAAATGGCTATGGTTAAGATTACATGAATTCAAAGGAAATCTGTTCATGTTACGGAGAGCTTTTCATGTAACCCCTAAATACTTACAAAAGAAATTATTTGCTTTTGGCAGCTGGAATAATGTGTAATGTGCTAACCTGGGCAATGTTTCAATAATTAAGAGGCTGTTTTGAGTTTGGACTTGTGTGTCTGGGAAGTCAAGGTTGGTAACGTATTTGTGAAGTAAGAGATAATTGTTTGAATTGTGCTACACTGGCTTGCACTATTTGTAAGTGTCTGAGGGGCCTCGCTAGAGAAGGCAGAGAATGAGATTTATTGGGGATTTGTAGAGTGATTGTTCCTCCTAATTAGGTGGAGTCAGAAACAATTTACATTCACACCCAATGGTTCATTGATTAAAAATGTTCTTACTAAAAATACAATTCCCTAAATCTGAGTGGAACATACATGGGCCCGGACACACCAATAGGACTCCGGCCAAATTTTTATTTTTATTTCTTATTTTTATATGGTTCAAAAAAATGAACCTTTAAAAAGAAACAAGAACAAATTAAATGTTCACATTTTAAACATTAAAATAGACAATTACATTAAGTCAAAGATGCGGCAAGAGACCGCTCACCATTCATCACCAAACTTATTAACGCCTCCTTCTCATCAGGTACCATCCCCAACTCCCTTAAAGAATCTTGGGTCCTCCCTCTACTCAAAAAACCCTCCCTAGACCCGACTATACCCGCTAATTACAGATCCATTACCACCGTCCCCTTCCTGCTCAAAATATTAGATAAGACAGCCTATCAACAAATACAAAAATACCTTGAGCAAAACCACCTCCTGGGAATCCGGCAATCACGCTTTAGACCCCAACATGGGACAGAGACAGCTCTCATCGATCTTAAGGCCCAAATCAACACTCTGAGAGATCATGGGAAAATTGTTTTATTGCTTCTTCTAGACCTCTCTGCAGCATTCGATCTAGTTGATCACAGAATTCTATGCAACCACCTGTACTCGGCTGCCTACTTCTCCCAAGAAGCCATCGGCTGGATTGAGTCATTCCTGAGCAACAGATCTATGCGTGTCTTTTCCACCTCAGCCTCCGCTGGCCCCATCCCCATCACATGTGGGGTCCCTCTGGGTTCATGTGTCTCCCCCACACTGTACAACGTGTTCACAAAACCTCTGTTTGATGATCTTGACTGTCTGGGTATCAGCTACACTAATTATGCCGATGATACCCAGATCCTCCTCCCGGTGATGGGAGATTATAACAAGGATTTGGCCTGAATGATGACAAGACTGAACTCATCATCCTCGGATCCACCCCAAATCTAAACAAACTGGACACAACTACACAAGCTTCATTATAGACGGCAACCCCATCAAGGTAGCCAAGGTAGTGAAAACCCGAGGAATCGACCTAGACTATGCCCTCTCCTTCCATAAACATATTAGCTCCATGGCCTCTTCCACAGCCTACACTGTAAGCTTATAAGAGCAGCCAAGCCTTTCCTATCCACTCAGAATTGCATTACCCTAGCCAGAGCCCTTGTATTATCAAAACTGGACTATTGTAACGCCCTTTATGTTGGAGCCAACAAACAGGTTACGAATAAAATCCAGACCCTGCAAAATAATGCTCTCAGAGCAGCGCTTAGCAACCCCAAGAGAGCTCACATCTCCAACATCAGGACTCACCACTTCCAACAAAACCTGGCTCAAAGTAGCCTCCTTAACACACAAATGCCTCAATAATGCAGCCCCCGCTACTTAGCTGACAGAATAGCTGACAGAATAAAAAGATACACCTCCAACAGGCCCACCAGAACCTCCAATGCTAACCTGCTTACAGTTCCCAGGTTCAATCCATCCAAAATGGGCGGTAACAGCTTCCAGGTGAAAGCAGCCCAACACTGGAACTCCCTACCACTCGCCCTAAGGACACCCCAAACCTACCCCCTCTTTAGACGTAACTACATTCAGTGGTTAAAGAATAATGACCAATAACTGACCTAGCCTTTGCAATCTATGTACAAATGTATACTTGTAAACTGTATATCATTGTATCCATCGCAACTGTATTAACCTATGCATACACTGTAAATTACTGTACAGCACAGTAAATAAGCTGATAATAACCTTACTGCTCCTGCGCCCTCATACCTTCGAGTCTGGCGCACAATATAAATGAATAAACAAACAAACAAACATTACAGAAAATAAATTACAACAGATGTATAAAAGACATAAAAAAGAAAGATGCTTTAATTTTGATCATTCGTGCTAAACAATATTTCCAAATTCATTCATTTTCTCCCTGAGTGAACAAATCAATGATCATTTTAAAGAATTTTCACCTCAATTCACGGACTGCAGGACAATGAACCATCAGATTCTTAAGAGTTTCATGCTGATCTTTATCCTGACAGATCCTGCAAAATGCATTCTCTTCCTGTGCCAGCCCGAATCGAATGAACACTTCTTTGGTAAGCAGCAGGATCCATCAAAACCTGAGAAATAATCTCTGGGTGCACTTATTAGGATAAATTGCCCAAGCGGGGGCTAATGTCCTGAATCTCTTATGATCCTCCTGCAGGTGAGACAGTGAAGTGTACTGGTAGAACCCATCAACACTGTGTATCCAATCCAGATTGTACAAAGTGTGTTTTACTTTGGTTGGATTCCCCATCAACTCACTTGCAGTGCAACCACATTCAGTGATTACAGCTGTACAAAACTAATAACATGTTTGTAATAGCCCACATCCTTTTTCCAACAACATTTCTTTCATATCCACTAACAAAGAGCCCTTGATGGGCACCAGTATTTGACTATGCAGTGGAAGGCACGTATACTGAGCTCTAGCTTTCAGAGAAACTATGCACAGCTCATAGCACATTGCAAGGAGAGGGACAGAGCCAGGGACACAAAAGACCTTCCTCCAAATCAGGTACGGTTAGGTAATCCAGAATTGGCCGATTGTACGTTTCAATTCCATATATGATCTTCGGTACTAGCTTCCCTTCGTAATAACGAATGCAAGACAACAAGGACATTTACCTGAGGCGCGAGTCCACTCTGCACAGCTGACCTGCCTTAGCAATGAGTGTTAGAAAAGCCATTAAGTAAGCCCTGCAAGCCTATTGGTGTACAGTTGAAGATGAGATAATCATTGTCATAAGCCAACTGGAACGGTCAGAGGTTATGTAGTTCGGGAGTAACACAAACAGGGGGCCAGAACACAACCAGAACACAACCCTGCCTGCCCCCACCCCCCCCCCCCGAGAAGTGGGGATTGAGCGAGACATTAAGCCATGATTATTCAAGCAAAATTCAATGCTGGAATTGTCACATAGGCCAGTCATCAGTCTCAATAAACCATTGGGAATACCCCACTTGTTCAATTTAAACCACAATAAATTGCGAACAGCAGATGCTGTAATGTCAATGGAAGCAAGATAAGCAGCGTTATAATTCTTCCCCCATGAAAGATGTTCAATACATTTAACCATAAAACCATTTAATGATGTACCCATATTTCTTCAGAAGACTGTCTGCCATTTCTCAATGCACCCCGATTTAGGTGCCCATAATTGCAGGATGGTAGAACACATCTTGCTATAAGCATCAAGGACCGCAATCAGTCAGTAGTTACAGAGGCCCAATTTAGAACCCTTTTTATAGATTGGAACCATGTGTGCCTTGGACCAATTCAATGGAAAAAGCTCAGTACTGACCAGATTAGTAAACAATATAGTTAAAGTGGTTGCAAAATTACCAACTCAAACTTGAATAAGTAGTTTGAAAGCTTATTCGGGCCAGGGGCCAGTGAAGAGCTAATCTCTTTAATTATCTCCAAAACGACCCAATGTTATGTAACTTATCACTACTCACGCAAGATTCACTGACGCACGGCCCAGTCCAATCGGGATGTGCATAAATTGACTGAAAATGAGATACCATATCTTTCTCTGCAACTGCATTGGCCAGTTGACATGAATGCATAGAGTCCAGATCATTAATAAGCCTCCAAAAGGCCTGGGCATTTTTTATTACTCAGAACGGCCAGCATGGCTTCAGCATTGGCCTGGCACCTAAATGCATGACTTCCACACAGCCAATTTGTATAGGAATTCTGGGCTTTTCTAATCAGAACACATTTCTCAGGTAGGGAAATGGCTGTGTTGTTCTGAATCTGCCTAACAACTTGTCTCATTTCTGTTTTCCTCAGAACAAGTTCTTCATTATGAGCATGAGGATGCCTCTTAGATCTTGACCCACTCTGGTTATTTCAAGGCAAATTAACCACAAGATCATGTACAACACATTAAAATGTATCCACCGGGAAGGTGTTGAACTTCCAGTCAAGGGAGTAAGTGGTGAAACATCTACCAAGAGTTTCATTGACTCAAGAAACCAAAGTGTTATTCCACGAGAATCGATTGCGACCATTATTCAATACAATGTCAGTCGGTCTGAGCTCCCTCCTAATTTCCCCCTCAATAAAGCAGTGTCAAAGTAGGCCATAAGCAGAGAGTGGTCGCTGAAATCGGTTGGGTTGATTTCCAGTGAGGGACATTTCTGCAATAACTAAGTGCCTGCAAAGTGGTAATCAATGGTGGAATGGGCAGTCCCAACTGACCAGGTGGAGTGAGGTGGAATATCACCAACGACAGTCCCATTCCAGTGAGACAGACCCAAACAAGTTAACCTTGTAAGCCACTTTCTCCCATTAATGAGTTTGGGGTGTTGCCCGCCCCTCAGATTCTCAGCGTCACACAAAGGATGGCAATGAATACAGTCTGAGTTTAGGTCCCCCAAATGTATTGTATCTCCACAAGGGAAGTTACTAATTCACATGTTTGTGTACTGAATGAGATGTATTTCATCACACAGTGGAATTAGGCCAGAAGGCCAGTATAGGTTGAGAATCAACAGGTGGAAATAACTTTCTCCCACAGACCTCAGCGTGTGGGGCCATTGTACCAAAACTGATATCATAGTTATCAACCCCCCTTATTTCAATACAAGATCTCACCAAGCTTAAGAGACCACCGTATGGGCACCCGAGATCTCACTGCTGAACCCCTGAGAGTAGGCAACATAACCATCGAAAGAGGGGAGGGTTTTAAGCCATGTTTCTTGAAGGGTAATGATAGTATAATTCCCCAGCAAAAGACCCAGGTCGGAACTGTTAAAAAGATGCTGATTTCCATAAGTGTTTAATTATTGGAAAGAAAGAAAACTAGGCTTGTGAGGAGGGGTGGAAGAGGAGGAGGCTGCAGAGAGCTCTCAATTCAAAATACCCAGAAACCAAGACCAATCCATACTCTCCTCTGAAAGCTTAATTTTCCTTTTCAAGGATAAAACGTGCTCCTCTAACACATCACTACCTCCCATGGAATCACCAAATGTCCCCCGCCTCCTATCCCCAGATGAACCCTCTCCCACAAACTTTTTTTCAGTGAAAGGTAACAAATCAAAGCCCAGCACTCTGAGATGTTCATGTTCCCTGAGGATAATGTCAAACATGATTTAGGACTTAACAAATTTAACTGATATTCTTTGGATTCAACATCAGAGATCTAGTGTCTCAGATGATGCTTTTCATTAGAATCCTAAAAGGATGGTTTGATGCGTTTTCCCAAGAACTTTGTCAGTGTTAAAGTGTCCAGGTGCCTGGGGACCCCTTGGGCCAGCGGGCAAATTATCAAAAAAGCCACCCTCCTGTGTACTCTTCTGGGGAGGGCCTTGTAAGTCATCGATTAAGTTCAATATATGCCCCTTGCTAACCAAAACCGGCCCATTACCCTGAGTTGATACTTGTGGGCACAATGCCCAGATTATGGGCAGACCACCGTTGTTGAAGGAGGCAAGGTAACCAAGGCAGGAGAGCAAGGGGTAGCTGGAGATGAGAGGAAGTTGATGAGGTGAGGGAAGGAGAGGAAAATAAGGAAATAAGATGAGTATCAGACACAATTACTCCCTAACAATAGACACATACTCCCAAGCCAGAAAAATTGGGAGTAAAAGTCTTCCCAACAAGAAATAGGGAACAGGCACATAAGGTGCCTACTACTATCACCCACACAACTTCATGGAAATATTTGGCATAGTAGTACACACAGTGCCACTGGGAGAAACTACTAATATTAGTGACGGGTCTGAAGAGATCAACGTATCTTTTGACATGAATGAATAACTAGCTGCAACAAAATATGAATTACAAACACATTTCTGTTGTACATCTACAGCATTTTTACTTGCTTAGAAAATAATCTCATTAGAAATGGGATTTATTTTTTTACTCCATATAGAATATCTGTTTACTCACAACTTTAAAAAATAGGGAGTAAAATATTCCCACTTCAAAATCTTATCTGGAGCAGTGCAAACCCTCCCTTTTTGTGAATCCATTTGCTTAACTTTTTAGTGTGCCACCATTTTTGTCGGATTGTTGGCTAATTAATTAATATGTCCCCTCCACAATCTTCAAAATTGCCACAAAAAGAGAACGACTGCTAGCATGTAAGTGATTATGATTGTGAATGCTTGAATTGTGGCCTAGACCTCCATCCTTGTATTCATTTTGTGCCCACACAGATTCTATGCAGGAGTTGTGCCGTAAATCACTGCCGGTCTTCTCTACCAGTGAGAGCCTTGCAATAACATTGTTGGGTAATATATTTTGAGGAAGATTGACAGATGTAACTGACCTTAGAGCTTTGTTTACCAGATTGAATGGAGTTTTGCCTGGAACCGCTGACTCTGGAAAACGTCTCCCTACATTGGTATTTGGTTGCTTACCACAGTTGGAGCATGCATGCTCCTGACAAATCCCTGGTAATAGTGGGATAGCAAGAGAATTGAGAGATGCTTGCTTTGTTGGTATGCTTTAAGAACCACCATAGGGTTGCTGTGATAGTTCTGTCAGTCAAATAATCCAGAGCCAGTCAGCAGCATATCCAAGATTCAGAACCTGTGTACCAGGGCCAGTCTTTAGAGTATGTAGTGCAGTGTTTGCAACAGGAGTTTCCTGTATGAGTTAAGTTCAGTTCACAAGTAGGGACTCGGATGAAAAAGAGCCTAGGGATAATCTAATTTGCAAGATTTGTATTGGGGACAGGTGACCTACATTTCAATATTTGAAGTGTCCGAAGTTGTTCTCCAGATCTAGACAATGATATTTAGTGGTGAACAACAATCTCCAACGCTTCTGCAGTTCTCGTTCTGCCTGTTCTGACTGAATCAAAGATAGTTTTTTTCTGTTGTTTATTTGATTTTGGATATGTACTTCTTATTGTCAATGGTCTTTCTTTTCATGTCTTGCCAATACTGACCTGAAATGATTACATTTTTTGAAATATTCGATCACATTTGAAAACATTATTAACATATTTAAAGTAACTATTGCTGCAATCTACTACAAACCAGGATATATAGAAGTGTCTGTGTTTATAATGTGTTGGCCCCACATATTTATTTTACTCCTGCTGTTCAATAATTAATGCAAGACACTGGTTTTGCAGTCCCACAGGGTTCCATCCTCTCCCCAGTGGTCTTCAATGTATACAAATAGTCACTTGGAGGCCTCCCAGCCACACACCATCCACATCCACCAATACGCCGATGACACACAGCTATACCTCAAGATCAACTCCATCAAGTACATCCATTGGCTCAAAACCTGCCTCTCGCTGATCTAGTCTTGGATGTCCAGTGCATACTTGAAGCTCAACCCTTCCAAGAACAAATCCCTACTCCTCACCAACAACCCCGAACTCTGAAACATACAGACCTGGCTATCAACCATGAACTCTGAGGGCTTCACACCCGAGCTCACCTCCTGCGCAAAGTCCCTCGGGTTTCACATCGACAAACACCTCTCCTCCAAGACACACATTGCTAAGAAAACTCAGACAGCTTGGCATCAGCTCTCCCTCCTGAAAAAAGTCAAGCCCTTCCTCCCTGTGGACAGCTTTAGATCCACTGTTCAAGCATTGGTCCTTTCCCAACTGGATGGAGCCAATGCACCCCTCGAAGGCCTCCTATCATCCTCCCTGGTGCCCCTGAGAAGTGTCCTGCACACAACCGCATGCCTCATCAAGGGTCCGTGCATATACAACCACATCACCCCGGCCCTCATCGACCTTCACTGGCTCCCACTGCACGCACAAATAACTTTCAAGTCTTTCTGCATCATCTATAAGGCAGTCACCCTCAAGTCACCCAGCTACCTCATGGAGAAACTCTACATCTCTGGCAGACAGCGAACCACCAGAAGCCAGGACACCTGCAGACTTGAAATCCGCTGCTACAAAAAAGAGCGGACTAGAAAACAAGCCTTCTCTGCCTATGCCCCAAGACTGTGGAACTTCCTCCCCATCGGCATCAGACTCACCTCCACGCTCGTACAATTCAGAAAAAAACTCAAGACCCACCTCTTCAAGGAGGCTCTCCTCCTCAACACCTAGGGCATCATGTCACCCACGCACCACCTGACTTGATAGATGCCGCCTGTGGCTCTCCCCTACCCTCTCCCGGTACAGCTGTACCCCTCCTCCATTCCCCTCTGTATCCTACCCCCCGTTGTATATCTGTTCTGTTATTACCACTGAAAACCCCTCTGTTATGCATCCGTAATGTTGTACACCTCTTAAAGCGTTCTGTTGTTTATCTGTTTTGGTGTATACCTCTGCAAAGCGTTCCATTGCTTCTCGAAGCTAGGCCTGCGCTCAATAAATACCATAATAGTAATAATAATAATAATGATGAGAATAATAATAATAATAATAATAATAATAATAATAATATGCATATCATTTGCTTTTGTACCCCCCTCTAAGACCATCACTTTAAAATAGCTGGTGAAATTTACAGTAATTGGCCCAACCTCGCCAGTATGCAGTTGCTTTAAAATTGATATTGTTCATTATTTGCTAATTGTTTTAGCATAGTTTATAGTTAACCATGTTTGTGTTCCATAAGACATGGTTTAAAAACATAAGGTACAGATGAGGCGACAATTATACTGCATGTCTCAACATAATTAGAGGGTGTTTGCGATGCACAATCTTGGTGATTGCAAGCTACTTGATTCTGCTCTGTAGAATGCTTTAGTAATTTCTTAACGAGCATCTGAATGGCTTTCTGGCTACGAGCCGATGCGCATGAAAGATTCATAGCTTTAATGGTAATAACGCAGGTGTTGCAGTATTTTAATCCGTGCTTCTAGCACCATCAGTAGACATACGCCCCAGTGCTGTACCAATACAAGACATTGGGCCTCATTACACGGATGGCGGTGAACCATGGCGCTATTAGCGCCATGGTTCATGCCGGTAAAATACCGGCACCGCCTTGGTGGAAAGAGGAATTACCGCCCTATTCCAAGGTTGGCGGGGCGGTAATTCCCCCTTCCACCATTGCCCTTCCCCATTCCCATTTTTGCCCCATAGGGCTCTATGGGAATGGGGAAGGCGCTAATTACGGTACCGTAAATTGCGGTACCGTAATTAGCTCCCTGGTCCCTTTGCGGGCTGGTTTTTAACGCCTGCAAAAAGCATGCGTTAAATTCCCCAACCCGCAAAGGGACCTCGTAGTAAGGCGGTAAGGATTTACCGGTACCGGTAAAATACCGGTACCGGTAAACCCTTACCGCCATCCGTGTAATGAGGCCCATTTTCATGAAAAGTTAAAACTCTGGAGTCAAGCCCTTTGGGCAAAATTGCGTTGAATAACTCTTCATTTACATGCAAGTTTTGGGCGATACATGGAACTTACGCTGAGAAATATATTTTGTCAGACCGTGGTCGAACACAGCATGTGAATGCCAGAAATGTCTTTTGGCAAGTCCAGCAAGTCCATGCCCTATCCCCAAAATAAAAACTCTTGAGTGTTTCCAGTCAGGACCATGTCCAACAAATTCTTCCAAAGTTACAAGGATTTAAAGCGTCCCAGCACGCTTCTTCATCTTAGCCTGAGTGATATCCTTCTGGAACCTTCTATGATTCCTTATAGCTTTCTCCAGTCACCGGGTCTCATTACAAGTGTCGCAGTGCAGCAGAAACATGGTACTAATCCCTTTACCTGCACGTTTTTTTTGGGAGGTAATGGAATTACTGCTGTTTTTACCACAGCGACAAATAACAAAAATACAGTTGAAGTGGAGGATTTACCTCTAGAAACGCACTTTAATGGCAAAAACTGGAGGAATCACTGTTGGTGGAATTCACCTCGAGCATAGGTCCCCATGGAGCCCATGAATGGAAACTAGCCTTGCCATGCTTCCACCAGTAATCTGTCTGCAATTCTACCAGCCCAATGCGTTACATTAAAATGACTGCAGACAGGCGACCATTGCATTGCCCTTTCATCAGTTCCAAAATGGATTTATTACTTCAGAAACACTGGGAATTGCTGATGTAAACACAGTAAAAAAAATCTAGATTTCACAAGAGTGTGAACACATGCAGTCCTTGCAAATGAGCTAAAAACAATGACTGAAGTCACATTTTTGCTGACGTCGCAAACGATCTAGCACATCAAGTCACTTGGCCATCTATTTCAGATGGTGTTAGTCGAGACTGCAAAGAAGTGTTGGAGGATTGGCGTGTGTACTGATTTTGTTTGTTCATTTATCCTTTCCTGAGAGACGTTTGCTCCTTCCTGTAGGTACGTTTTCTTAAAGACTTGGTAGGGTGTTGTGGACTGTTTTCTGCCTCCATGAGGGTGCAGTTCAGTGTCTGGAGTTATATGGCTACTTCTGAGTAGACTGCAGCACGGAGTAATTCTCTCCATGATGATGTATGACCCACGGCTTATGTACACTCTCATCTCAGGGTAAAACAAGAGCTAGGGCGACTGTTCTGAATCCTACCCTTCTAGCAGTTCTCCTGTATTTGCTCAGTGAATAATGCAGAAGGAAAATAAACAGAGAATTGTGGAGCACGGGATGAGCTGGACACCAGCTTGAACATGGCGGTCTCATTCATTACCTGCTGCGAGATGGTACCCAGAAAGGATGTGTTCTGCTTCATCGCCTCAGCTGATTGAAATGTCTTTAATATTGCAGACTGAGACTCTATGGCCTGGCATTGATCAGTTCTCTACAACCCTGTGCTAGAGAAAAATCCTTCCTCTATACATATCTTGCCCATCTAAGCATGATTTATTCTGCAGTCTTGGCCTCATGATGAGCTGAAGTTGTCCAATAGCTTGTGATTTCTTTCATTGATGACAAATGGTCTCTTAGTGGATTTCACACAATGTGCAACATTTTTTCCCCATAATTGTACAGTTTGATCTACCGATGCGGGATTGATCAAAGTGCTCTTTCGGGCGCTTTTACATTCTTTGTCAACTCGAGCATATTTCTCTGAAACGTTTGGACACGTATTGTCATCTATTCAGAAATGTTAAGCAACAACTTTTAGAGAGGTATGTACTCCATAAAATAAGTGATTCAAATTAAGCCCCCAACAATGTTGCTCTCTTCGCCCTCACTGCCTGCTCTGCATCTACTTTTGATTTTAATGCAGTCATGAGTGCATTATACGGTTTTCTCAAATGTGGAATGAGTATGTATACATTTGCCTTTTGCCATCTTTAAACTGGGTTAGAACCAGATATGGGGTTCATCCATTTTCCTCTCAGGCTGGTATTGGATCTGAAATGGAATGCGGGGCAAGGGTTTTTGTGTTTCTACATTCTAGAAGACTCCCCTGACATGCAGGGTTTATTCAAATCCTTCTACAAGTGCAGGAGTACATCACTTTGTGTATGTACATATGTATCCATGGGACTTTATTATTAAAATCCAAGCTAGGAAGCAAAACGTTAACATCTAGAATTGGCTGACTGACATGAAAAGCACAACTGATTAATGCCTTAACTTTCACCCAGTAGTAAACCTATTGCCAGTGACTGTGGCACCTCGTTCAAAGCACACATTACCAAAGAGATGCAAACTTCATGATACCAGTTCAAGCTCCTTCTTTTTTTTATTCCGGCCCGACTTTCAGAACAGTTGTCTCAGCATTGTTGTTTCCCACCAGATGGTGGGAAGGCCCTACTCACAAGAGTTCCAGATACCACAGTGCCCCATCTGAAATGCATTTATTTATTTATTTATTTATTTATTTATGTGTTTATTTGTTGCATTCATAGAAGCGCACAAAGCCCATGGTCATCATGGCACTGCCACAAAGAGGGAAGTCAAGAGGGGTACGTTGTGCTTGGTTCGCAAGCTGTTACAGTAGTGCTGGTCGGTCAGATATGTAAGGTTAGGCAAATAAATGAGTTTTTAGTGTTTTCCTGAACAGATGGAAGGAAGGCTTACCACGAAGGGAAGAGGGAGGTTGTTGCAGAAGGTGACAGAGCAAACCGGGAAGCTGGAGCCCCATCTTGTATGCCTTATCACAGGTTTAATGCATTGCACATAGATGCTGGAAAAAGTTATCGATTCAGATAAGACTGCCCCCTCTATTCTATGCTTCCGCAAGGACTTGGATTATATTTTACCAATATCCTCCTATCCACCCCAGCTTCTCAGCTACCCTGCGCCCTTACTTGTAACCTCCTGGTTGTTTCTCCTATGAACTTAGCTCTGTTGCTTCCAAAATTAGTTTGCACTGTATAAATCCCATACATACAACGATCAAACGATCATTGGACAACAGTGCTGTACAAAATAGCCCTAAATCATGGCAAGCAACATTGCAGCTTGCTGGGCATTAACTGAGTTCGGGCTCATCATACACTGGTGAGTAGGGTGGCATCTGCAGTAAGATCTAGAGAAAAGTCCTGCACAAACTAGTTCAAACAAAATTTCAATCACCCACTACCATTGGGTAGATTAAGCAGGGACGTCATTTCACCAAAATGCCAGGGGTAGCGGAAGTGACATCAGACAACCTTTGACCTCTGATAACATCACAGGATGTGATTTCACTTGAACCCCAGTCTGGAGTGACATCATGGGAAGCTGTGGAACATGACCTTTCACACCTTGACAAAACAAGAAGACTATGGTTATGATATCACTATAATGTGATATAAAGTTCAGACAAGAATGGATCACCATATGTATAATTAATATCATTAATATCAGTGTGAATAGGCCCTAAGTACCAAATTACTATGAATGCAAGCAGACGTCCAAGGCCAAATGATAATGATGTGTTATTATATGGCGCTTATGCTTAAGCACTTTATTTACATATAATATCGCCCAACCTGTGTTGGTACTCATTTATCAACCTCAGAAGGATGAAAGGATGAGTTGAGGTGTTTAAAAACAGACTAAATCATGACTCACCCTCTGAAATGTGCCTGAAATAAACCTTTAATGAGTCCAGACAGACAAATGATTTGTTATTCTTATTCTTTTTTATTTAAGGTCACTGCTCAAAGTGTTACACTTGTGGAACCCCCTGTTTTTTTTTAGGAGTCCTGAACAAGAATGCCAGCCACTCCAAAAATAAGAGCCACATGGTGCTGGCCACAGCTCAGGAGCTTACATTAAATAAATATACATATTTTTCTTAAGGGGTAAGAAAGGAGACCACAGGGGTAGCAATGGAGATCTCAGAGGTCGCAACTAAGACCCTCTGCGACCACAAAATGACATCCCTGAGTTTGAGGTTTGTCAAATGACAGAACATTTTCAAGAATTTGATTTGAAAATGTTTGCCTATCTTAGAAATGTGGAGAAAGTCTGGCATCCAGCCCCAAGACATGTTAAACACTAGAAATCAAAAAATAAAATGTGTATTTCCTACTTGTAGCTTGAGGCCCACCAAGGCTAGAATGAAAAGACAATATTTATATCACGGGTGAACCTCATGCTGGAAATGGAGAATAAAATATATGTGTAGGAAAACCTTTTTGCTTGGGCCACAAGATAAGTCAGGCAGCCAACAGTGATGTTTCCTGGAGGAGAATGTAATGTTACTCCTGGAGGAGCATGGGGGAAGCCCTTAACCACTGGACACCTGATGGTTCATCACTGCAGGTGATGAGCGACATGTAATGTGAGCTCCCCTGAAGGCCACGATTAGTATATGGAGGAGAGGGACTGTTGTGGCTCTGACAGTCCTACAGATGAGCCTTGAACAGTCTTGGTCACCACATTCTAATACATGAATTTGTGCAATGCACCTTTTCAAAGGTTGGAAATGGAATGGGGACAGAAGAGACTTCCTATGTTGATTGCCCCCATGGATAAGCCTGATAAATTGATCATATCGTAATATTCCTAGTTGCACATTGCAGCACTGACCTGTTAGGAGTACTACACCGACATGGAAAGTTTCACATACTAGCATGAAATTCATTTTAGTGGATATCAAATTCATTTTCAGTTATGGATCTTGTGTCACTATTAAAAAAAAACACATTAAAATGGTGTAATAGTACTAACGGAAAACTAAGCATGCACAATTCCAATCTACAACACACTCACAATTTTTAAAGCTAATGCTTCATCCTGCATTCATGATTTCTAATATGTTGACTCCTTTACTTTTTTTTACCAAAATTGGAGATACTTTATTTTAGAGTATCATGCTTCTTTTAAGTCATTAACATTCCCATTCAATTAGCTGTACTATGCCACCATTCTGGCTTTCTCCATAGCTGACATTCACCCTCAGCTGCATTTTAATCTGAATATGGTTCTGATCAGGTTTCAAGAAATGTACTGATATGACCGCAACCTAGGAATCCTATTTTCTTTCAAGCCCAACAACAACTATGTTTTTAGCTCGTTCCAATTATCATTTCATAAGGGCGTAGATATAGTGTGTATATCAGTGATCCTACATCATTGAAAGCAATGATGTTGAATCCACCATAGAGACTGTAAACTTTTGAGGAGAGCGGTATTATGTTGAAAGCAGAATTAATGGATAATGTTCATCAAGAAAAATGATATGGAACCTAATGAAAAGAAACATTGACACCATTCTAAGATAGAATAACAGTGCAGGTAGAACGTTCTAGGTCATGATTGGGACTTCATAAATATCTCCAATACAAATTACAAACTCATCAATCTCTTTAGACATGACCTTGACATCACATCGTTTATGTTAACAGTTTGGAAATCACCACAAGAAGCGCTTCCTGCGTATTCGCTGTCTGTGACAAAATGTTTTTCAAACTTCAGTCCTTGCATGATGCTGAGGGGTCTCATTTTGTTCATATCTATAATGGGTAGTTGGCTATTAAATTAAAAAAGGCATTAGGATTATCGCTGTAGACCTTTTTAGTGGTGAGATTTGTGTTGAAGATATTTTGCAGTTCACATTATGACTTAATATCCTGATATAATAATGCCTTTCTGTGCAGGGATTAATGCTGCCTCTTTGAAAAGCCTAGAGCTACTCCACTGGCATAGAAAAGAAGGTGTGTATTGCCATATGAGAGTAGCTATAAGGAGCATAATCATACATTGAGAGATGTTAGAATAAGACTAGCTTTCCATCACTGTCACCATTTCCTTTACTATAAAAATCCAGCGGTCAAGACCTAAAAAAAAGTGGAGGGACTCATTAACATACAGAATAGGATGTGACATCACCAGAAATTAACATATCAAGGTGAAATATGCAAATGTCATTCAACTGTTTTCGCATAACAATGCAACTTGGACAGGACGAATCACTTTTGCCTTTCATAAAATCAAGACACACAAAAAACCAATAGGATATTTTCTTTTAATATCGTTTTGATTCCAATAAAATGTGTGCATGTTTTAAAATCCAAGAATCAATAACCAATGTTTTCCCTGGAACATGCAGTCCTAAAATGTGACATTTCAACATTAGCTGTCTGCTCTTTCTAATCAGGTTATATCGTGCTGTGGTGAAGTGTCCGCTGTATTAACCTGGTGACCGCAGTTTGGCATAAATTCAGAAACGACAGCTAATGGTTTTCATTCTACACACAACCTCTAAATGAAACAGGGGGGAAGGTGTCCGCCCTTTGAACAAAGTGTGCAGACGGCGTCGACCTTCATGCACCCCCTACTTGAGCCCTGCAAAAATCCATGAAGAACACAATAACCGTGTATAGAAACAGTACATAATAAACAAGTACTTTGCACAGACTTTCATAACGATGGACCATGGTTTCAAAGGAAAATGTTGCAAAGCTGACAATCGAACAGAGTTCCTGACGATTCAGCTTAGTCTGTAACCTTATTAGGCTGAATCTGCTTCCTTCCTATCGGCCCCCTACTTCTAAAGGGAGATATGTTGGTGCTATTTCCGAAACTGCAGCAAACATTATGTTCTCAAATAACCATTTTTGGATTGTGGGTGACTTCAGCTTTTGGTTTGATAATACATTCAATCCGAAGTTCCTGGGGAAAGCTGGCTCTCATTTCAAATCTCTCTATATACATGAACTATATAGAATTAACTAATGGTGCTGTGATGTTGGGCAAACACGCACATGTCCTTAAAATTGTATAATTCCCTTTGTTGTATCTGCTCTTAAAATGACTCCTACCTTGGAGTCCCAAAAATGATATAAAGCACCAGACCCACGCATGGGCCATAGATATTTTCTGGAGTGAATTATTAATTTGGGTTCCATTTTTATCTAAACATTTTAATACTTTGATCATTGAACATGTTTGCCAAATAGTTGGTGGGGTGCAGAAATTATACCATTTCTTTAAAGTGAGAACTTAGGACCAAGTTTTTCAATTAATGTATTGATTCTGAAGTTTCTTAGTAGGGGGTACGCTGTATACATAGCATGTGTAGCTTTAATTCAGTACCCCACAATCTTCTATATATTGGGCTATTTGTTCCATCTCAATTGCTGTCAGTACTATCCGCCCTTTATCACTAGATTTTCACTTGTTAGCTATGGTGTTGGAGGAAAAACCATGAGGATCTTCCCAGCTGAAATCGGCTTTAAGCATATGTAAATTCACTCACTAAAAATATTATCAAACTAGATGCTCCTATGTTAGAGGAAGAGAATGTGCATGTGTTCATGTTCACACAAGTTGCAGTACTCATTTCTAATACCCTAATTGGCCTGCAAAAGCAATTGAAATTATTTCATAAATTGTGTTGCACTAGAAGGCGATTGCTCAATGTATAGCCTGCCAATGGAGGAGAAAAGAGAAACTGAAAGTTTTCTATCTAACGTCTTTGTAAAAAACAACAAAATGTGGACCAGTTTGATTATCTTGGTGGCTGTTTGTGTAGTGCTGCTTGAGGGTCAGCCCAGATCCAAATGAACTCCCTTATTGTATAAAGGCAGAGGGCGCGTTTTATGTACAAATATTTTGGGGGCAAAGGAATCAAACTTGCTCTTGAGATTTATAGAACAAGGAATTTACGGGCAGCATCGCATGGAGCTGAATGGCAGGGCTATGAAGATCGCCTTCTTTAGTGTGCTTGGAGAATATGGTCTTGCAGTCTTTATTATAACTGCCAAAAATGAGCCCTGATGGGCAAAGTATGATACACATTTCTATTTCTGTTTGTTATTTTCATAGCGCCACACACCCAAAGGCCTCAGAGTGCTCACAAAACTCACAAACAAGAAACAACAAAAGATTGAAACTATTTCTATATAAATATAAGGCCATTTACCAATTGGATAAAGCTTTGGTGCTCACTCTTTCTGACTCACTACAAAAGGTGGTAATTAATTTGATATCCCTCCCAGGTGCACGTGATTTGATTTGGTTGAGATATATTTAAAGATGATTTTAGTTGATTTTGACATGCCAGCTTCTGGGATGATCCGAACGACATCACAAGTCCAATGAAATCTGGCCTGAAGGAAGCACATAAAGCATGTATTATTGAAGAATGGGTAGCCCTTAGTTGGCCGTGTAGTATGTTACTTCATTGCGCTATATTTTAAAGAGTTTGGAATTGAGCTGTGATGATCAGAGCCTGTCTACACGAACGTGCAATATGCATAAATGAGAACAGGAATTCTACTCTTGGGCTACTTCTGCTCTGAGTGGACTTTAAAGAACTTGCCTTAGAAATACTGAGTTTTTCAAGGCCTTTTGCATTTTATTTTATTTTGTCCTACATGTGGTGTGGTTATGCAAACGTGGTTATCTTATGGGGCACTTTCCTCGCAGGAAGCCCTACATCTTTGTTTTCTCAGAGTAATTTTCAGTGTTTCCAAACATACTGCAAAAGCTTGGAGACTGAGATTAACTCATGAAAATGGAATTTAGGTCATACAGTGCTGATAGTAATTTGTAAGGGTAGAAATCAGCAACTGGAGATTATGAATAAGAGCACTAATGTTAAAATTTCTCTGTTAGAAGACATCACTTCCTGCTGCTATCTGGGAACAGCCCTATCTCCAGCTGTATGCCACAAGAGGACCCTCTGGGAACACCAATCAGGAAGAAATCACCTAATTCCAGCAACACCAGGGACAATATTAGAGACCAACCACTGATGGACTAGGCTTTCAAGTGACAAGAGTGTGTGTCCTCCCTTCTGGTTTTTGGCTTCACTTTCTGTCTGGAACTTCACTTCCAGTGGCCATCTGGACTGGTGACATCACTTCCTGTGACCATTTTACATTGGTGACACACTTCCTGCGCCCATCTTGGATCAGCCCGATCTCCAGCTGAATGCCACAGGGGATCCTCTGGGCACATCAATCAGGAAGAAATCACCTCATCCCAACAACAGCAGGACAACATCAGAGAGACCAACCACTGATGGACTAGGCGATCAGGTGACAAGAGCTTGTGTCATCCCTTCTAAACTCCCTGGCGGCATCCAGCCATTGGCATCCCAGTAAAGGGCAGAACAGTGAAGGTTGAAGACGATCTGTTGACCAGCCTGTTTCATCTTAGCCTATAAGCCTTTGCTTTGCTGTGTCTTGCTACTTATCTGTAAGTACACTTAATTGCTTCTTCTCAGCTGCACCATTGCCATGAACTTCTCATGATATCTCTGCCTTTACCCTCCACATCCCTCTTCACTCTACTCCACTCAGAACCATCTCAACTCTCTCCCCATATCTATCATCTCTTCTCCTCAACTCACCTCTCTTCTCCCTCCAATACTATATTCATAAAAACTACTCCAACCCTAAATTCCATTGCACATGCTCTTATTGTATCTACCCCCAGCACCTCTATATTTATCAGACTCAATCTCGCTATACTTCTATATCTCACTCGCTTCCTATTGCTCTTTTGAATGCACAGTCTTTCTGCAATCAAACCACCATTTACTCCAACCTCTTCCTTTCATATTCTCCTTCTCTTGTCCTCACTTCACTTACTGAAACTCGGATCACTCCTTTGGACTCTACAATCCTTGGGGCCCTATATGGCCCTGTCTACACCGTCATTCACTCCACCCGCCCCCCTGGCAGGGGTGGTGGTGTAGGAGTGTTTTCATCATCCTAATTCCTATCTCTCCCACTCAACTATCTCCTTCTCCATCATTCGAATACACCATCACCACAATCACTACCCCCTATGGCATACATAGTATCACTCTACATTGGGCACCTGGTACAGTAGGCTAATCATTTGACCACATCTCTCAACTAATTGACTCTCCACATCCAAATCACCACTTCACTGTCATTGGTGACTTCAATCACCCCTCTCTCACTGCTGCTCTATCCACCGACTTTAACTCTCTTCTTCTTAACCACACACTCTCTTCTCTCCACTCTCTGCCAATGCATTCAAATGGAAACTCCCTTTGCTTTATTCTCATCTCCTATCAACTCTCTGCCTCTAATATCTCCACCACGCCTTCTCCCTCTGATCACCCTATCGTCTTTGCCTCAATCTCCACTCCTGTTTCATCCGTATTCTCTCCATCTACTACAGCTATTGCTAAGCACAAGTTTCCCTTCTCCAAACTCCCTGACTACCTCTCTGACCTACACCACTCTCTCTCCTGCTATAATGTACTCACCTTTCCATCCACTGCAAAAGCCTTCATTAACTTTAACCCTGCTCTCTATGCTCCCTTTTCCTCTCACTACCCTCTTACTACACTCACTCCTAAATCTTCCCCTGCACAGCGCTCGATTACACCTCTCAACACATCCTGAAATCAATAATGCAGAAAAAGCTTTTCACTTGGCAAAAATCAGCACACTCCTCTGCTCTTCAACTCTATCTCACTATTCTTCAAAACAAGTCCTTTATTCTTGACCGTGCCAAATGTGACTTCTATTTCTCTCTCATTCTGTCTCAATCCTCCCAAAGTAGGATCCTCCAAAAATTACTGAACTCAGTTCTCTCACCTCCTAAACCCACCTCTATCTACTCTACTATTTCTGCAAAGATATCTTGCTCTCTACTTTGCTTCTAATATTTCTACCATTCACAATACCCTCGTTAATTACCTTGTATCCCCTTCTCCTGCTCACCTTTCTCTACCACTCCTGCCCTCCTCCCATGCTACTATGTCTTATTTTGCCCCCACCAACCATGATGAGATTATTGCCCTACTCCTCAAGACTAACCCTTCCTGTTCCCCCACTGACCCACTATCTCCACACATTGTGAAGCACATACCCCCCAGTGTTTCTCCACATCTTATTTCCGCGTTCAACTTGTCTCTTGATAGTGCCACTTTTCCCTAATTCTAGAAGACAGCTACTGTCATCCCTCTACTTAGGAAACCTGGTCTGGATCCTAACTGTTCTGCTAACTTTCACCCTGTCTCTCTTCTAACACATTATTCAAAATCCTATAGTGAGTAGTATTCAATCGACTCACTGAGTTCTTTGATACTCACAACTATCTGGACCCTCATCAATATGGCTTCCAATCTCTAAATTCTACCGTGACAGCTCTCCTCAATGTCAGCAACTTCATCTCAACATGCAAACCTTTCCTCTATTCTTATTCTTCTCAACCTCTCTGCTTCCTTCAATACTGTAAACCATTCCGATCGTCTCTCCTTGCATCAGAAATAAGGCCCTTGCTTATTTTACTTCATAGCATGCCCCCAGACATGTTCAGGTGTCCCAGAACAGCCTTACCTCCCAACTCACCTACTTACTGTTGGAGTTTCCCATGGGCCTGTCTGTGGTCCCCTTTTATGATGCCTATCAGCTGTTCGCTGATGACACTTATATCTTCTTCTCCTTTCACTTCTTATCCAATGAGCTGTTGTCAAAAATGCAAATTGTCTCTCCGCCATCAAATATTGGATAGCGTCTCACTCATTCTCAACTCCACTGAGACTGAAGTTCTCTACTTCCTAGACAAACAGGTTATCTCTTCCTCGCCTCCTCCTCTATTCTCCTGACCACCTTCTTTACTCTGCTTCCGCTCTTAACCTTGGTGTCATCTTTGTCCCATCACACAAGTTGTCACTCTTCATCTACAAATCTGCCACTGTAGCCAGATCTGCCTACTGTCCTAGTCTTCTCTATGGCCTTCTCAACTATGACTTTTCACCTCTGGAAAAAAGCCTCAACTTCATGGTCTTCACACTTGTCAACCTTTCTTGCTTTACCTCTAGCTCCTCTGCCCGTCACCAGATTGGTTGGCTAGCTATGAAACAAAGGGCTAAGTATACACTTCTTCTCATCATCTTCAAAACTGTCCATGGACTTGCCCCACACTTCCTATCTACTCATCTCACTCCCTACTCTCCTCCTCACTCATTAAGATCATGCTCAGCTCACCACCTTGCCACCACTCAAGCCACATGTGCGCCCTCTCGTTTCCATGCTCTCTCTCCTTGCTACCCTACTCAGGAATGCTCTTCCAACCTGAAATCTCTCCATCATTCTGAAAACCTGTTTCCTAGCACTCTACCCTACTGTATCATCCTGTTTTCCTCTCTGCCTACCCTTCATGGACAGCCCTGCAGCACTTTTCCATCACCCCTTCACCCTTAATTCTGCACCTTCTCCGCCATCCCGTTCTTATATCATTCTGTCTGCGTTGTTGGTTTATGCTTCCACCTTCCCCTGTAACATTTAGTCTTCAAGTCACATTCTCTCACCGAATTGTAAAGGACTCATGTCCTCCACTCTGTTATCAATGGTAAATTCGGGAAGCATTTTTGTGCAAAAAATGCATTGCTTTCTCTGTGATATTTATTAATTAATAAATAATAAATACAGTACTTAAAACATCGTCTATGCCTATCAGTGAATCAGAAACGTTCCTTTAATGCATGTAACTTGGGTAACTAGATACTCTTTGCAGATTGTACATTTATTCGGAATATATTCTTATTCAATTATGATTTGTTGGAAGACGATGGCTGTTATTATTGTTACTTTTCACTAAGAATGCTTGTATGTATTATTTTGAACTGTTATATATGACAATTCTTTATTGATTCTTTTATCCCAAATAGACCTATTGACTGACTGACATTATTGGGGCTTGGGAACCACAATCATGCATCTCATGGATGCGCTCACCGCACTGGCTGCCTGGTTAGACCGCGGGTTGTCTTTGAACGCATGTGCCTCATTCCCAAATATTATAATGCAAAACATACAAATCCCTTATCTGTTAGAGCCCTTTTAGTCTTCCAGATCACTTGCATTATGAAAACATTATTGTTTCCTCACCACTCCTAACAAATCCAGCCTGGCCGACCAGAGGTATGTAGTCAAGTCTTCCGAACCTTGCAATAGTGTACCCTGACACTTAGGAAGTAAAACAGTCTGCCAACATACAGGGCACGTTTTCAAACGTTTCTAGATTCTCTCACTCCTCTCTTGATTGCACTTCTCTGTCTAGTTCATCTACGAGTATGTGCTTTTGGTCCTATTTTAGCTTGACTTCTATGCAGCAGGTTTCGGTAAAAGTATGCGCTTTTTAAAGACCCCATACAAAATGCAAAATGATAACAACTTAAGCAATGCCATAGTACACACAGAATGCAGGATTTGTTTCATTTGCTTTGAAACAAAATTGACTTACTGTATAAGCGCCTAACAAATGCACAATAAATACACGCCTAATGGTCTTTTGAGTCCATGTGTCCAGCTGTGGAAAATTAGTGGCTGCCCTCTGCGTTGACATGGAGTATGTCGGAAAAGCCAAATGCATTAAATAAACATTTTGCATAGCATGCCCTTCCTGTTGAAATAATGTTGATATTTCTTCTAGACAAAGCAATGTGCTAAGTCATCCCAAAAGTCAAAATATGTTTAGATTTTTTTTGTTTCCATGCTCCACTTGCAAATGTCGAACATTATCTGGAAACTACCTTTATGAAAGAGCTCACCGGCAAATCTTATCTTTTTTTCTGAATTCATCATTTTGATGACATTAAAACTTAGCCTGGTGCAGTATTAGACAATTATTATGTACACAAACGCTATCTTTAATCGACCGCGCTCATTTATATAGTTTTACGTAATGTTGATGCAAGTGTATGAATGTCAAATGTATTTGAGACCGATGTTAACTCGAATATGGGATAGACTGCGTTACAATGGGACATGTTTATCTCCTGGCTCTTTCAGCCATTCAGAAAAAAAAAACCCCAGCGAAAACTAAAAATCTCATGAATCATTAATGGAACCATTCCCAGTGCCCCTCTTTCAGGGTACCATATTAATATTTTATGTTCGAGCACAGCTGATGATTAAAGTTGAAGTTTGCTTTGGCCTGAACGTGAATTCCTTTCTTTATATTTCTATTTTTCTTTAAATTAATAGCTCCAACATTCTTAATTTCAAGCCTGGCACATTTGGATTATCTGGGACAGACTATGTAGCAAAAATGTAAGCATCAAAGTTGAGCTGAACAGTCATTGAATGATTTTTCATGCTAGCACATAGATCTTTGCCACATTAATGAGGTTCCAGCAAAACAACGTTTACATAAATCCATTTTTGATATAGGGAGATGCATGTTTTTTTAATTGATGGTCGCGTGGCCTTTGTGACAGGATTAATAACAAAAACCAAGCTGTTATGCTACACAAGAACGAGTGGGAAATTATTGGGATGTCCTGGTATATTTTGTCAGTGAGAGTGTAGGGGTGTAATTGGGGGCAGGGTGGGGAGTTAATGGTAAGCATTTATTCTGTAGCCAAATGTACCCCAAAATGAGGAACTAATAAGAATGACTAGCAATTCTCAACTTTATTAACCTTGGAGGATCATGAGGAGGAGAAAATGGCTGCAGACATCCTTTGGGAGAGTTCCACTCGCCAAATGTAGGCAGGAGCCACAGCAGATTGCTGGCGAGAGAGGTTACCACCATTTAATCAGTGAAAGATACATTTGGGATACGCTGGCACTTAAATGAGCCAGAGACATGGGGCAGTTTGGGTCTCTTGATCTTGCTACCTCTGCAGAATTGCTTGCTGTATGCACTGGGGTTGACCAAAATGCATGTGAGCAATTGAAGCCACCATCAATCTCACGTTGCACACCACAATAACAATGTGTTTGCTGTGAAGTACATTCACAGGTAGAAGTAAATACACTGCTGTTGCACTACAATGATGAATGTCCACCAAGCCCTTCAGGGGACATTGTCCTGTCAATTCCTTGCACTATCTTGGGGCAGAAGGGGTGCTCTGCAGATCTGATGTTCTGAAGATCAGTGAAGACAGCACACTGTGCAGTTGATCAGGAGGAGGGGATTGAACATTCAGCATCTTGATCTTCACTATCCCATCCAATGATAAGTCATAGAGGAGTGATCATGAGGAGATGGATGGTAATCCTCAATTATGCCTCATCAGAGCACAGACAGGAATGTACAATGCTGCTGGATATCAGTAATACTCAGGAGGAAGATTTAAATGACATTGTAGATAGTAGCTGTTGCTGCGCATAGCATTATTTGGTATGACAACCATGAAATCATCTTAACAAAACGTAAAAAACATACAACCACAGTAACTATTAAAAATAAATGTTGATAATACACTCTAAAAATACATATAAAATTCATAGAATTCCCGGAAATTGAGGTCACATGTGCTTAGTCCTATACAGCAATGCCCTATATTTATATTTTGCAATAAAATAAATCAGGTTCAAATCTATGGTACTCCTACAACAGATTATTGCCAGTTCTTTTGTCGTAATCTCCTTTAATCAGAATATTAATAATACTTCCTCAGCCTGTCATACCCTGTGCAAAGCAAAAGAAAGTGCTTCAAGGTTTCCACTGTGTTGCCACACACACTACAATACTTTTCCCTTGCCGCTGTCCAGCTTGCGGTAAATTCCCAGCTGGACACACAGCACCCCGGCATATCCTGGTGTTACACAGTCCGAATATGCTTCAATTCCTGCAACCTGTTTTAACATAACATACGGGGCTCCTGTTTTCAACTTAATACAGGCCGTTTGCATTTTACCCAGAATTACCTCTTGACAAATAGTTTTTACATTGGCTTTAGCACTCTGTGTTATACCTTCCCGGTTGACCCAATGGTCCATAAAAACCAGTTCTTCACAGCCCTTTTTAACAAATTTAGGCCAGGCTAATGACCTAGCCCAAGGCACCAATAACAGACTACTCAGAGCCTCCCTGTATTTTACCAGATCAGGAGCACTCCAAAGCCTAATCCAATAGAGCAATGGTTTGGTAGCAATGACTTCATTTAGCGTTGAAGGCCAGTTTCCCATCTCAAACGTGCCATCAAGGCTCCCTTTGGGTGTATGATTAGGTTTCGTAGGAAGTTATTATCTGCTACACACAGCCCAGCTAGTGGGCAATGACCCCACAGTTCTGCTAGTACATTGCCGCTGCCCTACCCTGTTCCTGATACAATTTGATTGCTGAAGAGATAGCACCCATTACTAGTCTGTTAAAAAAAAACATTGGGTTCCCACACTGTATTTCTGTAGCGTTGTTGTAGCCTTAACAAGGTGAGCTGACCATGAGAAATCCTCTGAAAGTCTTATACCCACATAGTCGTAGTAGGGTACCTGCTCTAACTCAATGCTATCTACTAGCACTTTTTCATTTTGATCTTTTTCTTCCTCTTTCTACTAAACACCATGACCTACGTTTTTTCAATGTTTAATGTTAGTGACAGCTCCTGACATTTCTCTTTAACTATGTTCAGACTGTGTTTTAAACACATTGGTGTAGTAGATAACAATACAGCATCATCTGAATAGAGGAGTGCTGGAAATGTATCAAGCCCAAGCTTTGGAGTATCCCTACTAGCCACCATTAGTTCCAAAATGTTATTGCCAGTTGTGTTGTCCTAATCTCCTTTCATCTGAATATTGGAAGTAAATAATACTTCCTCAGCCTGTCATACCCTGGGCAAAACAAAAGAAAGTACATTTATTTACAGGCAGACTAAGAGGGGAGCAATCACACTCCCCTGCCTCATCTTTCTACTGCAAAGTACTCAGTAGTCTCCCCATCCAACCCCCACCTTACAGAAGCTTTGTCATTACAGTATAATGATTGGATATTAAGCAAGAGTTGCTCTGGGATAACCCTACCTCTCAGTATTGCCCACAGTTTTTTAGGAGAGACGACGTCAAAGGCTGTGCAAAGGTCTACAAAGACTGCATATACCCTTAATTGCTATATTGTGACATATTTGGCCAGAATTGCGTATAATCTAATGCATTGGTCCATAGTGCTAGTACTAGGACAAAACCTCGCCTGTAAATCGTTTAAAGCATTATTTTCAGTAGCCCATTTGTGCAAGCATGTATTTAACATTTTTGCATACATTTTCCTGGGGGCATCCAATAATGAGCTGGGTTTATAGTTCCCCAGTTTTCTATAGTTCCCCTTTTTTAAAATCGGCACAATAGTCACAACGCACCAAGAAATTGGTACATCCCCGATCTTGCCACATAGTTAAACACTTGTTTTAACAGTGGGGCCCAGAAGTAATTTTGTCTTGAAATAGATCGATCGGAAGTCCATCTGCACCTGGGGCCTTCCCCCCGCCCAGTCCACTAATCGCATGTATCACCTCATTTAGTGAGAACATGTCAATCAGCCTTCTTTCCAGTGTCATTTTGTCACTTTCCATCATGGCATAATTGACACCACAAACATCAGCATACAGTGCACTAAAATAGTGAAACCAATCACTTGGGGGGATAAGGCTCATCAACTGATTATCCGCTTTCCCTTCATCCTCCATCGCTGACTTCCAGAAATTTACTTGATCTCCTTTCTTGCAATAATCTAACAGATCTTCCCATTTTTTCTTATTAATTTCTGCCTTTTTTAAAGCACCCAATTTCTTGTAAGATTCCCTTAGCTTCTTCAAGTGGAGTTTATCTGTCAGAGGGGATTTCTTGAGGTAGTTTAATGTCAATTTCTATCGAACCATGCCTTATTTGCTAGTGCCTGTTTCCTGACTTTGCCTGGGGTTTTAATAAACAATCGAGACACTATCCTTGTCATATCATTACATAATTCAATTACATTTATGGCCTTCCATCACTTATACATATACCCTCAATGAGTGTTATAATACTTGCATACATATTTGGCTTTACTACACTCAGATCTATTGTTGACTATTTCAGATGTTTATTGGAATGCACAGTTATCCTCATTGGAGTCCTATCCATTTGGCCTCCTAGGCTGTGCTTTGTTCCAAGGGTCATTGAGCAACACAAGGGGTAGTGATCACTGTCACTATGTGTGACTACTTCCATACTATTAATCCTATCATAGTCAACCATACCTATTGCTACATAATCAATCCAAGACCTTCCCTGAAGCCCTGAATAGGTGTAGCTCGCAGGCCTATCAAGGGAGACTCTCCCGTTCCAAGCAACAAATCCCAGTTCATGCATCAACCACGCTACTTCCACTGCAGCAGGGTGTGTTCTAATCAGTTTTACTGATTCTAATGGGCAAATTCCCAAACGCAGCATCTTGGGAATCTCATAGTCCATCAAGGAGTGCCAGTGGTGTATATTGAATATTGAAATCCCCCATTGCCAAAATCATTGACGAGAAATTGGTCTGTAACTGTGCTTTACTAATAATCTGACTCATACACTTCAAGCTATCTAAACTTTTCTGTCCACCCACTCTATTATAGATACTAAATAACAGCAAATGGTTCCCATCCCTAATGGCCAGATCAAGGCACAGAAGGTCTACCCCCCTAGATGGAATCACTTTAGGTGACATATCCAGGGATTGATTTATAAATGTTACCAGCCTCACTCTAGGCGTCCTCTTGGGCCTTTAGTTGCATTCACACTGAAAACACTAAACCCTGTGAGTTCTGGGGAATCCATGGCCCAGGTCTCTTGCAGGCAGATGATCTCATAACCATTGATAAACTGCACCCACTCTGAATATGGCAGTAGTCTGTTGTTACTGGCCACATTCCATGTGCTCCAAAGGCAATACCGGCTCTCTGTCTGCACCAAGAAGAGACCCCACATCCAGGCCTGCGTCTCTGCAGCATCTAACAACTCACACAAACTCTTTAAATTCTGCAAGGAGCTGGCCAGTCCTGCTGCAGTCTCTACCTCTCCTGTCCCCTCCCAGGCTCTCTGCATGGGCCTGGCAACCCATTTCATCTCTAAAACTCTGGACATCCTGTCCTCTCTCTCTTCCTCTCCCTGTCTACTCCGTGCTCTTCCTCTGACCCTTCTTCGGCCACCTCTCCTCCCTCTTTCTCTGCCTCTCCCCTGTTCTCCCCAGACAAGGTTTCTAGACAAGTCGGATCTATGAAAGTCTCATCGATACGAGTTCACCCCTGTTCCTACAAAACCATCAAGGACCACATTGACACCCTGGCTCCTCCTCTGGTTGACTTCTGCAACTACTCCTCAACACTGGAGTCTTCCCCTCCCCCTGAAGCACTCCCTTGAACCCTCTTCCTAAGAAACCCTCTGCTGACCCTTCCTATCACCCAATCTCCATCACTCCTTTCCTTGGCAAACTCCTGGAAAAGCTGGCCTTCTACCAGCTTAATCTTCACACTGAATCTGCTGGTTTTATCTCCATGACCGTCAGTCTGGCTTCGGAGCTGCCAGAAGCACGGAAACTGCTCTCCTGAACATCTTTGAAGACCTGCTCTCCAACATTGATTCCAACACCCCCTGTGTCCTCATCTTACTTGATCTCTCTTCTGCCTTTGACATGGTCAACCATACCATCCTGCTCAACCATCTCCGTGATAACCTTGGTATCACCGATCAGACCCTCGCTTGGCTGACCTCCTTCCTCTCCGATCGACCCTCCCAGGTCCAACTTGGGTCCTTCCTCTCCGCTATCTCTATCTCTACCTGTTGTGTTCCTTGGGGGTCTAACCTCTCTCCCTGGCTGTTCAACCAATACCTGGCACTTTTTGTCTACTGCATTGCTGCTTTCTGCTCCAACTTTCAGTGCTATGTGGATGACACTCACTCATCTCTGACTGTCTGTCTGCCATCCAAGAGTGGTGCGCCGCCAATGATATCTGCCTTAATGCCAGTAAGACCGAGATTCTCCTCATCTGTACACCTGCTCCCTCCTTTCCTTTCGCTCTCTGGCCGGCCTCTCTAGGCCATCTTCCTGCTCCCACCTGTGAGGCTAAAAACCTCGGGTCATCTTTGACTCCACACTTTCCTTCTCTCCTCACATTTCTGACGTGTCTAAGAAGTCACACTACCAGCTTCACCTCCTCAGAGGCATTCTTCCTTTCCTCTCCTTCCCCAGAAGCTCACTGCTTCCAGGACTGTGAGACTTGTCCTTGGCCTCAAGCCCAGGGATCGTATCTCTCCAGGACTGAAAGCTCTTCACTTGCTCTCAGTGGTGGTGATGATTAAGTTCAAAACCCTCTGCATCATCCACAAGGCCTTCTGGGGCCTGGGACCTCAATACCTTCAACTCTCACTTTCTAAATAACTTACCTCTTGAGCTCTTCTCTAATCCCCCTCCAACTCCCTCAGGGTCAGTCGCCTGCCTCTCTGAAACTTGAGGAGAACCATCTCTGGTTCTGCAAGCACCTCAAGACCTTCCTCTTTGCTTCTGCTTTCTCTCCTCCTCTCCCCTGCTGATCCCCTGGCTGAATCTGAAACTGAACTGGTTACCTGGCTACCCTCTGATCTCGGGCCCAGGTCCACTCCCCGCCAGTTGCACACCTGCACTGCCGCCTGGCAATCCTTGCACTTGGGGGCTGTTTCTGATCCCTACAGCCCTTACTAGCACTTGACCCCTGATGTCTGTTCTTACCTTTGCACTTGTCACTAGCTGGCCGCACTTTTATTTATTGTCTTATTTATTTACTGTTATCCTATGTACTTCACCGCCCGCCCCTTTCCCCCTGCACTTTTCCCCTTTCCTTCCCCCCTGCACTTGCGCAATCTCAATGTTACCAGGCCTAGTAGGATCGCTATTTGTCTTCCCTCTGGTTGCCCTCCCTTGCCTCGGCGCGCCTTGAAACTCTTGTGTATAGGCGCATTATTAATGCCATATCATATCATATCATGATAAAACTTGTATAGCAGTAATAGAAGTTAATCGCTCGCTTATGTGCAGTATCTTTGAAAAACACCTGTACGGTCATAGATTAGAAAGCACATCACATCATTTGTGGAATCCAGGGGGCCACTTGCACAAGAGCATCTGGATGAGCCTTCTTGTTAGGCCACAGTGAAAGTCAAAAGTGATGCAGTAGTTCACACCGAATAAAGAGCAACTGAATTTTCCCACTTACACAGTGCTAGAAAACAGAGTGCCAAGGGATGTCAGGGATAAAATCAGAAACCACATCTATGCAGTCTTGTATGCTGCAACATCATGCATAGACCTTGGAAGAAGTCATATGATCTGAAGTGCATTCCTCCCATTTCCATCAGACAAGCAACATACCTCTAACAGTCTGCACAATTAACTCTGCAGCCAGAGCAGTGCTTGGGAGTGGGACACGAATACCTATCTGCATAGTGCAGAGATATTTAGCAGTGGTTGCCACCTCCATTAGGGTAGTGTTGTCAAAGCATTAGAAAGTGGTCAAAGATATCACAAGTCACATGACCATACCTGTTTTATGCTAACCTAGCTATTATGTTGGAAATGTACCTGTTTCCCTACTCTTTTGTGGAAAACCATGAACTTCTGTGGTTTATTGGAAAAGCCGATCACCACTGAAAAGCTCCATCTAACATTTTTCTATCTCACAAGGGGGCAACTGGAATTGTCAATGAGATTACAAATACAGTAGAGCAACATTGTGCATGCAAGTGTTTCAATGTAGAGGCATGGCTTCCTTACAAATTGGCAGGAGAATGCATGAACCCTTCTTTGCATGTGTCGTTCACCTCATGGTCACATACTTTATCAGCAGTTGTGAGCCTATGAAAGAAAAGGTTGCAGTAGTCCAGAAGATCAGTTCACATTTCATCCAAAACAAAATGCAGGTGCTCCTCGAGTTGCTACTGTTCAACCTAAAGACCTTAGTGCTCACCCATTAATACTCCTGTTTGCCCTTGTTGGATAGGTACATGAACAATGCAATGCCATCCGATGGCTGCAACACACACAGGAGAACTATAGATGGGGTGTTTTTGACACGTTGTCAGTCATAGCTACTTTCCAATGTCAGTTCCAATCTTCAACCATTTGAGAAGGCCACCAAATGGGTGAGCTGTCACCATGCATCCCTGAGTGAGGTTATCCCTCTGATACACCTACTTAACCAACATTGCTAGGGCACGCACCTTTGTAGATGACGTTGATACAGCACACCTGATGTGGGACGTGCTTTCAACCTTGCATGTTGATTCCTGGGTAGTTGAATTTAAATAACTACTTTCTGACTTCCTCTATGGTTTCAAGGTAAAAGTGACAGATTTGTATCTGCATGTGCTGGGGGAGGAGGAATCGCAGCAAACATAACAAGGAGGTGTAAGGGAGGCATGGTATCAACAGGAAGACAGACACACGTGACCACAGTTCAAGGGTGTTTATTGAACTTTCCCAACGGTGTGATAAACTCCTATTTAAACCTAAATCTACAGATGGGAGCAATCTACGACCATCAACTAAGAAAAATAGTGCAGTCTTATTGGGGTCTTGTCAAAATAAAAGGGCCTAGCCTAAAAAAAATATTTCAATCCTTACCACCAATTTACAAATAATATGGGGTAATGTTGATGAAAAAGAAAGCAGTGTTCACAAAATGATATGTCAGGATGTTTGGGCCATTGGCCTACCTTCTACACATTTTCAGCAGGGGATAAGGTGGTTCACTCAGGCAAAGCACACACTCTGGCTTCTGCGGCACGAGGACAAACTTTAATTTTCACCATCATGATCTTCTGTGTCCAAGTCTCTTTATTTCTTGCAAGTCTCTTGACTCAGCGGGCCTGATGTACAAAAACAACATGTAAAATTATTTTCCTTTTACCAGTATTCAATTTGGGTGTTCAACATGGATACCCCTGAGCGGGGCTCAGATGCCCTTTAAAACAAAAGTTAAACATTGCATCCCCCTCTTCCGGTCTCAGATCCCCTTATTACAATGTTCAGAGAATTATTTTTTGGGTGACTCACAGTCCACCTCGGATCTCCCTCAGCCGTGCTTAGATTCCTTTCTTTTACTCAATTAGTCTCCCTCAGCTGAGTTCGGGCCAATTGTGATGTACAATAAACTATTTAAGACATTCAAATGTGCACAGGGTTTAGCTTGACCCGTTGCATGACCACTTTGTTCTCAAGATTCCTTTTTCTCACACTCAGCATCACCTAACAGAGCCATTTGAATGATCATCCACGTGGCACCGGGCCACTCTGTCTACGGTATCTTTTCTTGGCCTCCAAAAGTGCACTTACTCCTTTGGTTTCCAATTAAATTTGCATCGCTCGTCACATACGCCTCACGCACTGTATTAGTGATACAATATTGCGCTTGCTACCTTGGTTCAAAACACAGGCTGGTTTGGTATCAGTCTCTCTGACTCACCGGCTGTGCTGTATTTACTGACGCTGCTTTGTTGTAGTACCAAGGACAGTACCACAGCGGCAAACGCTCCGCCCTGCCTTGGTTATCGATGAGGGAGAGCACCGGGTACCTCCGACAACTGCGCAGGCTTAATCAGCTTTAGTTCCTGGTCTTAGATTTCTTTCTTTCCAAGGCTCTTGAAAGTAACAGTCTTTAAAGATCAAGGGTACTTCCCTCCTTACAACACTCTCTGGTCTTGCTGTCTTTCTCCTTGTAATAAACTGGGTATCTGGTATTTGCATCAAATGATTTTCCATCGAATGGCTTTCCATCGAGGGTTTTCCAATGAAAAAATATGCATTGAATGCATATTTTTGTGGGGTAAAGGGTTAATTATTTTCGGGATGGGTTTGTAAGGCTAAAAACAGGGAGTCCCCCCCCCACAAAAAAACATGCATATGATGCACATTTTTCTCGTTGCAAAATTTTCGATGGAAAAGACCCTTGATGGAAAAAATGTGTTGCAAAGACCATAAACCATTAAACTGCCATCTTGGAACTGCTGTTTCCTCATGTGCTTTGCCTCGCTCAGAGTGTTCTTTCGTGCTCCGCCTTTTATCCGTGTTGGGATATGTGATGGAAGTCAAGTATGTGTAATAATCTGTAATTGCCTGACCTTGCCTGACCATTGTGTTGGGACATGTCAGGTATGTCTCTGGTGCTCGTCCGTTGTTGCTCAAGGTGGGCTGTCCATGAGAACATGTTAATGTTGGCAAAGGGGGGTTGAGTTCCTAGGTATCCTACCTGGTAGGATGAGAAAAAGGTATTCCATGGAAGGGGATACCGCATATCACCCTCCGGTGTCCCACTCGCACTCCCCGAAGACGCCTCACTTAGGTGATCCTCCCGTACTGGTCCACCCCCAGGAACTGGATCCATAAGCAATGGCTGTATCCTGGCCACCTGGATGACAGATCCTAGTGGGTGAGTCACCTTCAGGTTTCTCACAGAGGAGACACTGAAAACATGTGTAAAGATGCTTTGCTACAGTGCTTGCAACATCAATTGAAGTAGGAAGAACACACGACAGACCAAAGTTGCCCATCTATACCTGGAAACATATGCTCAAGAAGATTGATTACATCAATCAACAGTACATCACTGGCATCTGTTAAAAGTGTTTTGAGCAGTGCAGGCAATCATATAGGGAGGAGCTGCTGTGGGACACTCTCATCAGTGACTTTGGCAACTTGAATACAGACTAGTGATTAATACTTATCTACTGAATACTTCAACCAATGGAAGGGATGATGATCCATCACAGTATTAGGACAGCAAATGGTCTATCTGGCCAGGGCAATTTGTGGAGTACCTGTTCAATTGCGTTACTGCCCCATGCAAGTGTGCAGTCTGGGAGAGTTTTTAGTGCCAGAAGGCTTTTGTCTCTTACCGAAGGCGATGCCTCACATGGTGCATCATGATCAACAGACATTTATACAAAAAGAAGTCACTTCTTTTTGGAGGACTATGGAATGACATCTACACGTAATCAACACCAATGATGATGTGAATTTGTTACTAAAAGTGGAGCAGGATTATTTTGTGGTATGTGCCTGGGAGCCGACATCTGTAGTAATGACTTGGAGGCTCTCAGCAGTTACTGACTTACATATGCATTGCCTCTCATGTGAATAACGTTTTTATATCCTTTAGCCTTTTCATGAACATGAGCACTACTTTCAAATGATCCAACAGGGTAGTTCGGAACCTCCTCCACAGAGAGTTGCCTTCCAATGAGGTTATCTCTATCTCCTGTAGCCAAAGCCACTCTTAAATATGGGGCACTTTCACATGCTGGCGGTGTCAAGGGTTTTGACCCATGTTGAATTATTAGGCGACAACAAAAACTGAATCAATAGACTGGGTAGATGCGGGGATGAGCTGTTGCCGACCATCATTCTATCCCAGAACAAAACTGAATCAATAGACTGGGTAGATGTGGGGATGAGCTGTCGCTGCCCATCATTCTATCCCAGAACAAAACTAAATCAATAGATTGGGTAGATGTGGGGATTGAGCTGTCGCCGCCCATCATTCTATCCCAGAACCAGGAGGACCGCGCAGTTTTGCGCACACCAAAATGGTCGCCTAACCTACCACCCACCAGTGCAAGCGTGATGGACTGGAAGCGCCAGGGGTGAAGGTGGTGCCAAAGGAAAAATAGCAGTGCCTGTTAGATCGAAAGCACCTTGAAATCACTGCTGGTCCTCTGAAGTGCAAGCTCAAAATGTCCATGTCAATTTGTTCAAAATCCGTTTTTATTGATGTGAACAAGTTGCTAAAATCAGGGGCACAAGACCACTCTAAAGATTCAACCTTCTTGTGGGGGGTTCCACATCACCACTCTACTGTAAGGATGCCCATCAAAACAATGGCAGCAAGGATTAGAGCTGTCAAGCAAAATCCTCCTGTCAAATTCAAGACAACTCCTAAAAAAATGGGTGCAGTACCAGCTTTGAACACAAGCTGGCACTAGCGGTCCAAACTCTGACAGTAGAACTTTACTTCAGGAGTTGCCAGCCTCCTGAGACAGCTGGAAACTTCAAAGCCTTTTTGGTTAATTAAGAATTTAAACACCTGCTGTTCCCTGAAGACAGGCTGATTCAATTAACATTGCAAGAGGCTGGAAAACCTTCTCATCTCAGAACTACACACAAGAAGCCAGGAGATAACATGGACTTGCTTACCAAATGCAGAGTGGCCCCCTGGCCTGCTGACCTCAGCCGACACAATAGACTCTTGCAATTGAATGGGGTATGCTAATTTGGGTGTGGACTGTAAACAGAGCTCTGCCTGGCAGAAGAGACATGTGATCCCTGACTCCCAAGTTTCTGGGGGCGGACCCAAACACTGAAGTGAATTGAATTGAAGGCAAATATATGTTTTATAAAAACACTGATAACTAATTGTAACCAGATGACAGGAATGTACAATTTGGAGATCCTTAAAATGGTATTGTACCTACAATTTGAGTCCAAACTCAATTCCGTACGATGTTCGGAGGCAAAACCCCATGAATTATGGAGATTGCAGACACGGGGTTCACGCTAGAAAAATGAAAATTTACTGGAATATGGGTAGAAAGGCGGTGTACGTGTGTGCCATTTTTGGTAAACGTCCGATATTGGTAAATCAACTAAAAATGAAAATAAGTTGTCATTTTTTAATGCAAGCTCTTAGGAAGATCAGAGTTGAACAAGCATGGACCATAAGTAATCTCTAATATGTACATGTAATGTCAAACAACTGTGTATCTGGGAAATATGTGTAGTTATGAAAAATGATTTCTAAGGTAAAAGCAAAGGGGCGTTTCTTCAATAGATCGTAAATGGTTGACATCACTCTGACACACTATCCTTTCTCAAATCAGGGACCAAAGAATCCTTTGACCTATCAAATTTTGAGAGGGTTGGGCATGCAGAATTAGCTGACCCACCCATTTTCAAAACACATAAAAAGAGCCACTGGAAGCCAGACAGGGACTTTTCAATTTCCATTTCCTTGCGGAGCACGCTGCCAGACGACTTCACATCCAGAGATCCAGACTTCAAATCCATCAATCACCAGAGAACCAGAAAGCAGCGCTGTATCCAGAACCACTAGTAGAACCACAGACCAGACCAGAATCAGAGAACCAGTACCGGAAATCGCCAGAAGTCCAGCCAATCCTGACCCGATCTGTGACGAAGTCACATTCCTGTCCAACATATAGTGTGAGTACTCAGCCAGTACTGTGCAAAACCCAATCTCTTAGTTTAAAATAATCTAATTCAAACTATTTTAACCTATTGAGAACTGCATCATAGAAATCATGTCCCTTCTTTTGATTCAAAGCTGCAAAACTGTCATCTGTCATTCTGAACTTTAAAATTTCATTTCGAGAATCTACCTTCACAAAATCGTCCGTATCTCGGGTACCGTCTGTCCTAGGAACGCAATTTAACTTTCATCTTAAAGCTAAGATTCTAAGCTTTCCAAAGGACCTAAAAACGACCTCCTTATAGTTTTTCCGTAATCGCGCTCGACGCACTCGGAAAATTGCCGCGATTTGCAATTTGGCTCAATTTCTTCACTTGTCAAAATAGCAGTGTCTTGCTTTCCTTTGCTGAAATTCGTTTGCAACCTGATAATCATTCATAGAGCATTGCTAAAGTGATCCTGAACTAATACAAAGTAGCTACCACTCCCCCTGAACTCCCTACAGGGAATTAAAAGCAATTTGAGTATATTTTTCACTTCATTGCCACCACCTTTAAAAGGATTTTGCCTGTGTTTAAAATCATACCTGTTTTCCTCTAAGCTTGCTGGGGGGAACTGGAACTTTGTATTGCATTTGTGTGTATTCCTGAGAATTGTGTGTGTTACTTCCATCTCCTTACATTGCATAGGGGGGGTGTGAATTGTCAAAGAAAAAGTGATCACATTTTCTTTTGCTGAAATCATATCAAGTTTATTTCTGTACTGCCTTTTTATTCATCTTTGCATCTCCTTCAAACCATAAAGCATTCTCTGATACCTTATTCCCCTGTTACTAGTCATAAGTCACCAGAACTGTGCTATTGTAGGATTACCTATTGCTAATTACTGCTCATATTCACAAGTGTGATATCAATTATTAATTAATTATAAAAGTGTGATATATATATATATATATATATATATATATATATATATATATATATATATATATATATATTGTTTAATTCTCAAATAAACTTTTTAAATTTGCAAAACAAACTTACTTCTTGGCTCAGTGGGGTCAGGGGGATTCTGAGAGAGGGTGTTATATAAGGGTTGTCATCCAGAGTACACAGACTGGACATAAAAATATATAAATAAGGGCTTCCCTTGGGCATCCCAGACCAGGCACTGACTTAGGGGGACTGCTTGATTGGAGTCTTTAACAGCGGTCTCCCTGGGACGCCAGTCCCATCCCCATTACTGCTTCAGTCCTTGCCTCCTGCACATTGACCTACAGGAAGGAAGGCTTTTGTAGCTTCATTTTCTTCTCTATATTGGCCACCACCACTATGCAGTGCAGCTCCTCCATCATACAGGCACCGTGCAAAGCAGGCATGAGGTTCCCCTATGCCTCATTACATGGTCCAGGCAGTTCTTTCCAAGGGTAGATACTGCAATAGAGAGGAAAACCACCAACCACTTGTTAGGGCACACTGCCATCGGGGACCTGTGGCTGGCCATTGTTGCCAGTACCACTGGCACTGAGTGAGCAGACCGGACGGGTGTGTGGTTTTTGATACTGTCAATGTGCTTCAACCTGGCCTTCGCATCGGCTACAATCTGCTACCTCCATGCTGGAGGGGGGATGATTGTGGCATCTGGGTTACTGGTGGGCTCACCAGAGGCAAAGCTCTAATTGCTTGTTAATTTATTCGTGGCACCAGTGAAAGTAGTTCCACATGGCCACCCTCCATTGGGCATGGCTCTGCCATTTCCTTTGTGCTCTGCTTCACTGTCTTCCCACAGCCCTGCATCATGCAAAACATTTTGGACTCCTTTGCCTGATGGTCTTCCCTAGTAACAAGGTAAGGTGCCACTATACCAATACTTCTTCTGGTAGATGGGTGGGGTAGAGATTGCCATTCCCAGGTATTCCTCCCGTGGCTGGCTTGCCCCTGAACAAAAGCAGGCACAGGGCTAAAATACTATAACACTCCTGAAAACAATCTCATACGACTGAAAGTATCCTCCAGACACCCTCAAAGAGTGTGTCGACCTTGTATACATACCCCTTCCCTCGCTCACAGTGCAGCAAATATCACAAAGGAAGAGGAATTGAGCTGGCAGTTATATAGAGGGTAAAACTTTGTTTAAGAAAATCAAAGGCTCCAATTGGCTGAACGAGCCAGGGAGATTAGCAGAAGATACTGCAACTCTTTTTTTGTTACAAAGTGTTGATTCTTTGAAGGGCAGTGGTGGCTAAACAGACACATTTTCCACATATGCTCTGTTGCAAAACATTTAGGGCCTCATTACGACCCTGGCGCTAAGGGATTACCTTTACCGGTAAGGGTACCCATACCGGTAATCCCTTAGCGCCTGATTACGAGGTCCCTTTGCGGGTTGGAGACTTTAACGCCTGCTTTTTGCAGGCGTTAAAAACCAACCCGCAAGGGGACCTTGGTGCTAAGTACGGTGCCGCAATTTGCGGCACCGTACTTAGCGCCTTCCCCATTTCCATTGAGCCCTATGGGGCAAAAATGGGAATGGGGAAGGGCCATGGCGGCATGGGGAATTACCGCCCCGCCAACCTCGGAATGGGGCGGTAATTCCTTCCCCATTCCGCCATGGCGGAGTCGGTAAGTTACCGGCATGGACCATGGTGCTATTAGCACCATGGTGCAATGCCAGGGTCGTAATGAGGGCCTTAGTGCCTGATTCTTGGAAGTGTTTTATAATGGAACAATCCCATAGGAAAACGTTCCATGAATCAGGCCCTTACTGTCAGTGATTGAACCTGAACCTGTGCCCTGCCTGTTGAAAAATGATGATTTTATTTGAACTTATAAGGCAGTGTTTATGTATAGCCTTACACAGGATGTTGCTGTCAATCTGAAGACTGAAAGAACACTGCATGTAATGTGCTTAACAATTCAGAAGACCAAAAACGGATACAATGTCCTTCATTGTGAACAGTGGATGCAAATGATGTAAAGTCAGTTGTTTGGTTATGCATTTGTTCCGTCTTGAAAAGTATGTTAAAGAAGATTTTACAATGTAGGTCAAACATATTAGTCTGGTAGACATGCACGAATTTCTTGCAACAATCACACTTTTCTGACGTGAGAGCAGGAAACATGATGGTGGGGGAGAAGCTGCAACATGCAGCACTTAATTAGGTGTTGGAACATCTCCCAGGAGGTTTACCTGCCATTACACATTTAGGTAAAAAGGGTCAATCATGACTTCTTGGAAATGGCGTCTGGCCCAAGTCTTTTTCTGTCTGTGCATAAATGGCATGTGCCATTAAGTGAATGCCGCAGTGAGGGATTTAGCAAACTGTGAACTTTGAATGGCCTCCTTCGAACATTGCTGCTCTATGCAGGGATTTCTATAATGCATACTCACACAACAAATGACGCGCATATGTGGCTTGCATCTGTCTAGATTGTTTGTCAAAAGAGCAGTTAAACTCGTGCAAGCATTAAAACTACTCCTGGTGAATAAAGAGCACTCAATAAAATGATACATTGAAAGTGAAGGGTGCTTGCATCTAAGTGCAAGATATGATGTAAGCGGCTCATGCTTGCCCAGTCCCAAACTAATGTATTTGGGTACACAATATTTCCTTCTGAGCTTTGAATAAGCCGGGCAGAACAAATTGAAATGAGCCAAGACTTCATCTGTTCACCCATCACAGAACCATTTGCCCTTAACCAATATATTACTATCCCAGCAAAATACATCACCCGCTAGCGGAAGGAGTTTGGTCCTCATAATTAGTAAAATCGCTCAGTCTGACCCAGTACAGATAATCTTACAAATCTAGCTGTAATGTATGAGAAGATAATGTTGTTCAGTCAGTTACTTTATCTCTTCAAACCATTTAGGGCATGCCCTAAAGTAAACGAAATTGGAAGGTCTCACTACATTTAAGTTTACTTTCCCCATCTGGTATTCAATATAGTTGTGCATAGCCCATTTTATTAACTGTAGTATAAGCAAGCCATGCACACCTACAGTGGACATCCAAATTCATAACATTGTGAACCAACGATTGTGTTAGGGCTATGTTTTTATTTTTCCAAATGCAGACCCGGTATGATAGTGAGTTTTCTCCTGTCTAATCCTCAATGTAATTTGCACTGCATTATTTAGTTATTTATTTAATTTATTTATATAGCACAAAAGACAAGAGCCCATGAGCATGGGGGCACTAAACAATACAAACATACATAAAACAGGAAAAAGAGGCAACCAGGGGATACAACTGTTTGGTTACTAAATAAAGAAATTCGCAGAACAGTGCTATTTTCAGGTCCTTCCTGGAAACAGAAAAAAATGAGCATTCTCTGAGATTAATAGGAAGCTCATTTCAGAGACTTGGTGCTGCCTGAGGGAATTACCCTCTTGTCACACAGGAGTGTTTATAACATTGCGTCACCAACAAGCTCCTGTCTGCAGGCAGCCAATGGAGATGTTGGGCTAGATATTCTGGGCCCAAGCTATAGAGGCATCAGTGAGCTATATAATGCACACGGTACAGAATGCAGCTATTCATTAGTAACCAATGCAAATTCCTTCTGGCTAGGGAGAAATGATCTACGCACGCCAACTCCATTACTGCATGCACAGCATTGTTCTGAACCACCTGAAGTCGGAAAGGTTTACCTTTGTTTACCCCCAGTAAAAGGCTAACACAATAGTCAAGCTTGGCCCCTATGATGGCATGCACAATAATAGCACAGTTAGTAATGCTCAAAAAGGGGCGAAGCTGGGCCAACAGTTTGAGAAAGTAGGAGGAACAGGAGTTTAGGGTGATCACATGTGCCTTCATAGATACAGTTTGGTCATGAAGGACTCCAAGGATCTTGACCTTGAGTTGGGTTGTAATCGAGCATCCAACTACATTAAACTGGCAATACTTTTGACCAATCTTTCGTAGTTGGGGAGCTGTACTCACAACCATCAGCTCTGTCTTTGAATCATTCAAGACTATTCTGTTCACCTGCATCCCGGCTTGTATTTTTGCATACATGCAATTTAGGGGAGTGGCATCAGTGGTCTAGTCCCCTGATAGTAGTATGAGGCGTAGTTTGCATAGATGGTCTCTTTAGAATCCAGTTGTTTAAACAGCGGGAGCATAAAGATGTTAAATAATGTAGGAGATATACAGGAACAATGTGGCAAGCTGCATGAGACGTGTAATTCTTCTGCCACTGAGTCCTGGAAGAAAACACTTGCGGCCCAGTTGGATAGAAACGACTGAACCCATTTAGCTGCTTTGATAGAGAATTGTGTTGTGTCACATTAGCATGAGCAAAGCTGAGTTCCCTTTGTCAAATATCTCAAACATATTGGACTTCAGATCTAGAAGAGTCGACTCGGTGCTATGGCCTCATCGAAAACCTGATTGTTTAGGCCCCCGAATCTTATGTTTAGACAGGGACTTCTCAATCTGTGTCTGTGCCAACTTGTCCAGAATCCTCAACAGGCCATAATGGGTCGATACTTACTTGGCACATTCGGTTCAAGAATAGGTTTCTTTATAAGGGGTGAGATCCATGATTTTTTATGCTGATAGGAACAACACTCTCTTTAAAAGAGAGGTTAGTGAATTTGGTAATGTGGCAGCCAGTTGATTACCGCATTCTTTGATTACTGAGGCAGGTCCGACATCCCCCTTACAGTTTGTATGTTTGAGTTGGCTGAGAACCTTTTGCAGTTGCTGCTCAGACATGGGTTGAAACTCAAAATGAACAGTGGTGCAATGATGGCAGGGTCACGTTAACCTTGTTGCTACAGTCGATTTTGCTTTCTAGGTTTTTTGTATATTCCTTATTTTATTTCTCATGGCTTGCTGGATGGATGTACACCAGCTGGCATCCTTTACAACCTGCATGGGAACTGAGCTACGAACTTCCAGTTCCTTGAGAATCCTAAATAGTTCACTTGAGCTTGAAGTTACTCCGCAGATCCTTTTGTCGTAATAGCACCTTTTTGCATTCAGTACAGCATTTTTGTATGTTTTTGTGGTATTAACAAGGATGATTTTGTCTTCTGCTAAATTAGTTTTTCCCATTGCTTCTGTGACTGAAGTGTATCTGCGCGTAGCAGTTTTATGTCAATGGAGAACCATTTTTTATTTGGTCTGTCTTTGGATAGGTGAGTTTTCAAAGGAGCCAGAGGATTGACGGCTCTTTCAAGAGTATCATCATAGGCCATAGCTAGCTCTTCAGCAGAATATATACAGTCTAAGTTCTTAAGAGTGCAATAAAGGGGACCATGGTGTCCGGTGTCAATTTGCGCAGGTTCCTGTACATTACCCATCTGTTATGGTGTGTAGATCTCTCATAACCCGGAAGAGACATATTCCAATCCAGTATGTTATGATCAGACCAAGAGCAGGGTTTGCACCGCAGATTATGAATTAACAGATTTTTGGGTTAGAACCCAATCCAGGATTCTTTCCTTAGTATGGTAGGTGTTTTGACATGTTGCGTAAAACCCTGGTGACACAGTGTTTTAGTGACTAATTTAGATTGGGGGTCTAACGGATTCACAGTGTAACAGATAAGCCGGAAAACTCTGGGGAAGGCCCAAGATCAATTGCTATAATTGAATATCGTTAATCTGTATCTGTGGAGACCTAAACAACTAATCCATATGTTGTCAATATGAGAGACTTGGTGTATAGTCCACTGGAAGACCCCCCCTAGCTTATTCCCAAATTTAAACAGGGCATGATTTACCTGTGCAACTTTTATGGCAGGGTTGTTGATGTGTGAGAGCCAACTTAATTCCACGGACATGGTCACAGTACCGAAAAATGGTAACCCATTGTGTTATTTTTACCCAGGGCCAACTATGGTTACAGGGATTCTTTTGGCCTGCCTACACAGAGGATGTTCATTCCTGTGACATTTAATTTTATATCACGTTTACCCATATAGTCCACATAGCCATTAACAAGTGTTTATAAAGCCTTATGCAATCTTGCGATCAGCACCCTGTCGTCAACATGCAGTAAGAAACAGATGTTCTACCCCACATTTTGGCAGTGTCAACTGTCAGTCTATTCAATTCTAGGGAGAGGGAATTAACACACAGATTAGAAAGTAGTGAAGCCAGAATGCATCCCTGCCTTACTCTTCGGATAGATGGGAAATCAATTTGCCTATACAGCCATAATTGCTTCCGGCTGATAAACCCCAGTGTCTTATACCCAGCACTGAGAGCAACGGGTAAGGCATCACCAGTTGCCTGAGGATAACCCATGGTTCTGATTGATTCGCACAATCAAAATGCAGTGAAAAGATCCATTTACCCAAGATAGATCACAGTCTGGTATCCCACCACATACTTCTAAAAAACTAGTCTTAGGTTCAGGATCTGGTCCCCTGTTCGATATCCTCACAAAGTCCATACTGGGAGTGTGTAAGTATATTGTTATCTCTGACCTAGACCATCCTGGTCAAAGACTAGAATAATTAAAAATAATTAGTTTGGCAGTCACCACCAGTGCAACATAGTGAGGAGGTTTTGTATGGCTGAGAAAGACAAGTGCATGGTTGGGAACCTCCTGCATCTAGGGGTGAGGATATCTGGAACAGTAAGTTGATTTAGCATTTTCAGAAGACTATAATCAAAGCCAAAGTATTAAGTAGTGAACATGCCCAGTTAATGAGGACACACTGAGAACTCGTCTTTGCACAGTTGGGCAAAGGTCACAGCTGATATGCGATTCTTGAGTGGAACACGGAGCAGTGGAGGCAGAAGTGAGCAATAACTCCTTTTAGAAAAAGTTGACCATATCTTGCAAATCAATGCTCAAGCCACTGATTGAATATTTACTATTCGTGGAAAAGCCCATGTACACGGGCCGATGTGTGTAAAGGAATAAATGTTGAGAGTGTAAATACATATCAAGTCAAATAAAGTTTCAAACGTATATGATGAATATTATTGATATAATAATACATATTAAGAAATATTACAATTAATAATTACATAATACATAAGTACATTGAAAAAAATCTAATTTATTTTGTTAGAGAAATAGTGCTTAATCAAATTAATTTCTGTTTATATGTTTTTTTCTCGAATGTATATATGTTCTTAGTCTGCCTTTTCTGCAGCTAATTGTATGTTGAAATTCACATTTTGTTCACCTAGAAGATGAACTTGAAGTCTTATTGTTATATGCATAAGGCACCGGTTCCCTCTAGCGGTGATAACAGACAAATACACATTAAGTTCACCTGGAAGATGAACTTGAAGTCTTATTTTTGTATGCATAAGGCAACATCTCCCTCCAGTGGTGTTAACAGGTGAAGCGGGAAGGGCAGCTTCGGGAACACATACATCTGCCATTTTATTATATAGTATGATAGATCAATGCTATAAAGAGAACAGAACCAATCAATGAAGCATTTAAATGATGCACTTCCCAATCAACTCACCTGGTCAGAGTTTTCAAAATTTAAGACACTGACACGAAATTTAGTAGATTAAAAACATGGCTTGAATATGGAAGAGATCCTGAAGAAAGTAATCTATTGTGGGACTGCATCCAATCCCCACTTAATGTATTGATGCAAAATAAAGTCATATCTAACATAGAGACAGTCCCTGCAGATCTTGAATAGTTCACCCCTCCTCCCTGCCACACTGGGTTGTGTATTCATGGAGCAAGTTCAAAAAGCTATACTTGCAGCTGTTGATGAACTGTCACAAAAAGGGCAAGTTCAGACACATTCCCTCTAAGAACACAAACAGTAGGATAATTTTCAAATAATAAATATGCACATGAGTTAAGGAATATCAAATGAAATCAACACTGCTTGATGATCAGTTCATGCAATTCATAATCAAGGAAGATAAACACGAACACCCTGTCTGAAACATGAGAGTTAGAGATATGTCTATGGAAATATTATTTATATTGAGTGCCACTGACAGTGAGGTAACAGGACCCAGGCAGGTGATGTGTAATCCAATTTTAGATTGAGCTGAAAAAGGTAATGCACACTTAGGGGTCAGCAGGGATTCTGGCTGATTTGGTCTTCAACGGGCACGCGATTGCAACTTGTAAAATGTGTAAGTGATTTTGAACACAGGAAACCTCCTGAAACCAGATTAATATAGATCATGCATAACAAGTGGAGAACAGCTCACAGTCAGCATGCTATTTCTGTTGCATGAATTTCTTTTCCCTCTTGAAGTATTTTCTTTAGCTTCATGTGCCTTTTTCATTTCTTTTTGATTTCCTGCCTTTTCTACTGGGTATGTATTATGTGCATCTATATGCCTGTGTTTTTAATTGGTATTTATGATTTTATTTATTCCATGTGCACAATGCCCACAACTAAAAGCACACAAATTGAATCAACATCTAAACCTTATAAGAATATATGCATCACTGCTGTGGTAGCATAGATCTGCTATTCATACATATTCCTCTGCAGCTGTTGTAGGTGTTTGCGTCAGGACCCTTTACATCTGTTCCTCTTCCTTCACAAGCCATATGCTTTATTTCTATTTTTGGATGGTATGAGAGTGCTCCCTTGCTAAACTGTTTTCTGGAATACTTGCCAGTGATCCACCATTACTCAAATTCTGCTTTCCTCATCTGATTCCTGGCAACATGAACTGAACCTGCCTCCTGAAACAGAAACTACACTTCTCCAATATGAAATGCAAACAGAAATATAGCCTTTGGAGTATGGGCTATAAACCTCAGCCTTCACATTATTTCTCCTGTGTCTCAATCTGATCAGACAGATGTCGCTGTATCCCAATGGCAGGGTTTTGAGACAAGTTTGATGAAAGTAGGCTTAAAAACGCTAAGTGTCCACATAGACCGAATTTTGTCATAGGTTGTAGCTGCTTTCTAATGTGTGTAGATGGACATCCGTGCCTGGAAGGTGGCAGGAAAAAACAGCTACCCTCGTAAACCTTTCTAGGCACTATGGAGAGGCTACCCTCAGGTCTTTTAGGCCCAAATGTCTGGCTGTGCTAGTACATCTATAGGTAGGACAGGCAAACTAACACGATCTAGGATGTTGGTATACTTTAAGCACAATAGACAGGCTGCCGTTTTAGACATACAAAATAACTGTCAAGTCCTATAAAAGCTACCTAACAGCCATCTAATAACTGCAATATCAGGATATCTCCATATAGCTTCTGTGTGTTAGAATGGCTAACCTGGTATTCTGAAGTGCAATGGAAGGGTTACCAGCATATATCTTCTAGCGTGATGGGCGGGCTAAGATTATAAGTTGCCACACAAGATGTCCACTCCCAGATAGATCTAAGATGAACACGTTGCCCACTCTCAGATCCAATTAAGTAATACAGTCTCTAAAAGTGTCTTCACAGTACTCCAAGTGAAATACATGTGCCGAGACTGCAACGTTTCAAAATCCATTTGAGTGAGACACCTTCCCTACACCCAAATTTCCATCTGAGTGCGAAACAATTCCCATTCCCAAATCTCAGTGCAGCAATACGTTTCCTACCCCCAAATTCCATTTAAGAGAGACTCATTTATGACCCCTACAAGTCCATCTAAGTGGGATACATTTGCAAACCTCAAGTCCATCCAACTGTGCCATATTTCCTACCCCCAACAATTCAACTAAGTGCAATATCTTTCCTACCCCTAACAATTCAATGAAGTGCATGCCTTTCCTACCCCCAGCAATTCAACCAAGTGCAATACATTTCCTACCCCCAGCAATTCAACTAAGTGCAATACCTTTCTTACCCCCACAGGTCCATCCAAGTAGGACACATTTCCTACCCCTAACAATTCAACTATGTGCAATAGCTTTCCTATACCCAGAAGTCCATCTAAGTGTGATACGCTTCCTGTCCCCAAAAATTCAACTAAGGCAATACCTTTCCAAGACCCACTGGTCCATCCAAGTGCACCACATTTCCTCTCCCCAACAATTCAACAAAGCTCAATACATTTCCTACCACCAAATTCCATTTTAAGAGAGACTCATTTACAACTCCCACAGATTCAATTTCTTTATAAAATCCTGTTGGATTCTTCCTAATATCTGGAATTGATTGCCTAATTGTATTCACTTCCTGTCTAGAAAACAGGATATGGACAAACTGTGAGACATAATGTGCTTCAGTAGTGGCGGCAGGTGTTCCTGCTGCAGCATTAGCAGGAATCTCTACTTTTGGAACAAATGTCGAGGAACCTCCCTCATCGACACTTGTAAAGTAGGCGAATCTGAACGTCTATTCAGCAACAAGACTAAATCAATCGACAAAAAAGTCAATGCAGTATTGGGTGAAAATGCTCTTTTATAGATAACCATAAAATCTGCGGTACAACATTCCTTTCTCTTCATAAATTCATCTTGTAGATATTCACCCATCACCTGTAACACTTTCCTTTGTATTGCCAGAGCATACTGACTAAACGTGTCATGCACTTCAATGGGAGAAATTGAACCATCCGAAATACTTCTAAGAGTGTCTCTTGTGCAAATACGCATTTCTTCACACATTAGTTTCAATGGAGGAAGAAATCGCTTCTGCACATATGAAGCCTGCCGTCCATTATCATCCATCCATCTCATCTTTCTGTAACCGATCTAGCTCCCTTTTAAACTCAAATACCTTCTCTACATGCTCATATACTTTTGCCGCAGTGTCTCTTGAGTGGGCAAAGACATTCAAATCCCTCAACACCTGTGGGACATTCATGTCCTTCAAATGACTCATATATCAACTAAATACGTCCCCATCCATTCTATCAAAATATTCTGTTCAGGAATACCCCCTTGATCAGAAATCGCAACTAAAACAGCCGATTCATCACCCTCTTCTATGTACTTTTTAGCCCACCTATACAATTCTCTCTTTCTGTCTTTAGATAGTGTGCCATGAGTCATTATTCTTGGATCAGCTCCCGCCCCTTCAACTACGGTTAGAACAATTTTACCTAACCCCGAAAGTTCCACTCCCAAAAGTTCAACCCCCAATTTCCCACATATATATATGTGGGGGGGGTAAAGTATATAAGAAATGTATAGGGGTAAGGTGGGGGGGTTGTGCGGGGTCCACCCCACATATATATTTGCAGGAAATTAAAATAAAAATTTAAAAAAGTTGAACTTTTGGAAAGTCGAACCTTTCAGTTCAGTAAAATCACTTAGTTTCTTCAACTACTAGAGGTGGAGCAGAACCACCTGGCAAAGAGGGTTCATACAATTCTTGTTCCATAGGTAGCAGAGGCAATACCGCTGCCGGTGCAGACGGAATTGTGGGGACAGCAACTGTTGGCACGGGTGGAGGTGCAGGAGGAGGAACAACAACGGGAAGAAGAGGAACAACAATGGGAGGAGGAGGAACAACAATGGGGGGAGGCACATAAGGAGGTGGTGCAGTTGAAACAGTTCTACGTTCATTCAATAATTTATTAATTAACTTGTTTTATGTATAAAAATCCTGAAGGGGTATATCTTTTGCACATCTAGTTGGAAAGCCCTATCCATAGCTTTAATGGATTCTGACTGTTTCTACTGATCGTGCAATAATGCTTTCTCAGCATTCATCATGTGTCTACGCACATGCTTTTCTCTACTTTTGAGTTGCTGCATAGCTTCTTTCCTGTAATCTATAACTACATCAAATGCTGCAGGCCTAGCCTTTTTTTTCAACACTGGCTACTGAAGTTCGGAAACATGTCTGGTCTGTCTGTGCCAGATTTCCTTAAATACGATAGCTCCCAGGCCATACTTACAGTACATTAAATAAGCCTGCAACCCTTGGGGTGGCACCGGTTGGCCTTGTTTCAAAGATTGTCTTTCCCTGTCGAATAATACCCTGACACAGGAGGACAATTTCCCAGGCATAGATAAAATCGCAATCTTTCCTGGTTACGTTTGTTTCTGCAGAGACAACACTTGCAACAAATAGCAGGATTTTTAGCAATCAGGGTATGACTCAACTGATTTCAAATCAATCAAAGGGTCCGATCGGACATCATATCGTCATGGCTGGCGTTTTAGACAAACAGGCCTCAATACGTGGATACTCGTTGTGATGCCCACTAAACGCTGTTCACTGTCCAAGAATCAGGCGTGCAGTACTGCAGAGGAATCGCGTCTCACTCAGGGCACCCCGTCACTCTCCGATCCCGGTCCAGCAGCCTCGTCTTCGTCTAGCAATGTGGCATAAATCTTGATAGTCCCTATTCGGCCGCCATCTGAAAGATTAAAGAATATCAAGGCTCAATACCACATAATAGAAATACTCCAGTCACGAGTCCAAAGGTACCATGTACATTTATTAACAGGCAGCTGTCTGGCTATCAACAACCCGCAATGTGTGCAAGCAGACACCGTGAGATGAAAGAGTGATGGACATTTCAAAAACATAAGTTTGCACAATCCTGGACACATCGTCCAGCCCCTCTTTGTGTAATAATTTACCTCTGGTTCATGGCCTATCCACATAATTAAGTCATGCTTAAACATCTTTGAATAGTTTGTTGTTTTCCTTTAAACATTTCACATGTTTTCCAAATATAAGACACAAAGGTAACATTCCTTATTTTGCTCGCTTATATGTGTCTATCATGTGTTCTTAAGTTTGAAGTGAGCTTAGTTTCAAGGAGCGAAAACAAAGATTTCAGCAGGAAAGCATTTTCAACTATTTGTTAATTTACTTTGCTGTTTGAACGGAGAAGGCACTGTTGGAACAGATGGTATCTAAATTAATGATTATTACGGCTTTTGTTTAACTCCAACGTTTCTCAGTGTGGGACAAACAATCCACTTTAGCAGCTTATACATTTCTTATCCATGGAAACAATACAAAGTTCATTTTGCTCTGCAGGAGCCAAAAACACAATTCTAAACATGGGACAAAAAACAAGAGGCGATCAAAAGGGCGGATAACTCAAAATGGCGACAGGGATCACTCTGTGGGTGCTGTAGAGGTAGATGGAATAGCTCCTGAAAACTGCAGCTGCTGGCGCAGCAGATTGTTTGCCTCCCGCATCTGCTCAGCATGTGTAGATTGGCCCTCACAAAGCTTGTGTACACTTTGTCCAAATCCTGTCAGGGCCCCTGTACAGCCCTCCACCACTCTACGGTTGAGCGCATTATCACGTGCCTTGGTCTTGGCAGCATAGTGTATGGCACGGCTTATTGCCTTGTGTGGCGGTTGTGCTCAGCCGACATGGCTTCAATTCTCAGCTATCAAGCCTCCATCACATCCGACCGCCCCATTACAGCAGGTACCATGGGAATGGGTCTGTCAGATGTGCTGTCGATTGGACTGACAGGTCTGCCCGGGGTGGCAGGGGAGCTGTTGGGGGACATGGCAGCATCTATGATGGGGCTTCTGCGGTTGGAGGGGCTGCCTTCATGGGAACCATAAGACGGTGTGTCCACATCAGGCACGGGTGTGCAGGCACGGAGTACATGCACAGGTACATGGGGAGTGTGTGCTTCCACTGGCACTTGTTCCGGGCTCCCTTGGGCTGTGCCCATCTAATGAGTGGCACTGTGGCTGGGTGAGGACACCAGTGCCGTGTGTCGTACTGCAGGGGATGTGTGGCCCTCATCCGAGTTAGACCCACTGGTGGCTCCCTCCACATCCTGAATGCCCGTGGTGGCTCCCGGCGTTCAAGGCACTGATGCCCTGTGGCCTTGTGGACATTGTTCCGGTCTGAGTGGGCTCCCGTGGGGTGATGTAGGATGTGTCCTGTGTCTTGCCTTTTCATGCCGGTCCCTTTGCGGGGTGGTGGTGCTGGTTGATGCGCTTCGGGATATGCGGCTGGATGTGGTTGCTGCTTCCTCATCATCATTGCCCTGCGTGCCTGTGGGGTACATAGGGTGTTGTATGAGTTGAGGGCAGCTTACATTTGTATCATGCATTTCATGCCTTACAGTGGTTGGGGCACAGTTTCTATCATGCTTGGCCATTGTATATTAGTCAGTCCCCTTTTTGTCATTGGTGGAATGTGCTACAGGGGAGGGACACTGCTTGGACATGTTGGTGTGACATCTTCAGATGTCTGTTGTGAATGCACAGCTCCCATGTTGCTGTGGGTGGGGCGGGCTTTGATACGCACCCACACATCACTTTGCTGTGCCATACCCAAGGATGCCTTTCCCTTGGGGCTTTGGTTGATACATTTTAGGTACTTATGGTACGAGGGGGCGCTAGGGTGTGATGGGACGAGGGGGCACTAATGGGTGGCTGCAGTGCGTCACACACATTGCAAACACATACTGGGATTGGAGGGGTGGGCCTAACATGATTGTGCAGTTTTCAGGGGGGGTGTATTCACTTACAGCCTCCAGGGTACCGGTGCCTGCCTCCGCTCCACGACTCCCTCGATTGTGCCCATGTCTATCAGGGTGGTCATCTGCTCCTCCCAAGCTGTCAACTTGGGTGGTGATGGTGCTGGCCCTCCTCCAGTCCCCATGTTCTCGCTCCTGTGCTGGGCCAGGAGACCATGGACCCGCAAGTCATTCAGCCGCTTGCGGCAATCCTCCCCATCCCTGGGCACACGGCCCACCGCTGACACGTTCTGGCTCACTTGTCTCCAGATATGTGCTCGCCGCTGTGCACTTCTCTTGTGCTGCTGGGGCCATACAACTCTTCTTGATGTCCCAGAACCTCCTCAACAAGTATGGCAAGCTCCTGGTCTGTGAACATGGGTTTTCGCACCCTGTCCAAGGCTGACTTTCCCCTGGTACTTTCCTATGACATTTTCCAAGCTTTAGAGGAGTGAATGGCTTACAGGGGCTGCGATTTTCGGCGGATTGTGATTTCCAAGATGGCCACTGCTTTATTTCCAATTCCAGCAGTGATGCGTTTCCCGTGGCGCTAATATTGTGCGCGCTACTAGCACTGCGGCACGGCAGTAGCGCAATGTGCGCTGTATTTACGGGTTCATCGACACTTTTTCTACCGGCGCTATTTGCGTTAACGCCATGGCCGTGTGTGCATGCATGGGGACTCATGATCTGGCATTGTATCCGCCAGACATTGTGGTGTTAGCGCAAATAACGCTCGACAGAAAATACGCCGGGATACGGCCCAACTCGTGATGAGGCCCTTAGAGTGTTTTTCAAAGAAGTTTACTTTACCAAGGAATGTTCAAATGTGGGATTGGGCTACTCACTCGTTGGGCCTTTTCACAAGGCCATTTGTCCTGGAAATGTAAATGGTTCTTCATGATCAAATCACACAATACATCTTTCCAACATGAAAGGTCCAGTCTTAACCTCCCCAACGTTGTAACCTGCATGCAAGGCTGAAGTGGAGTGAGTTTCATCAGTGCTTTCACTGAAACACGGTCAGGTGTTGTCACTCAAAGAAGCAAGTGACTGGTGAAAATGTTAATGAATAAAACAATGCCTTCATTTGGCACCTTTAACTTTTCATTGGGGCTGTCTCGATGTCTTGTATCAGTGCTGGCCATTTCAAAAGGTGCACCTATTCAATGGCTTTGTTGACACATTGTTTGTCAAAAAAATTAAATATGCTAAATGTAGGCACTTTTCACTTGGAATTCAGGCATTTTTCATTTGCCTTTTATTCTGCCTACAACATATAGCCACCTAAAATAAAAAAAGTCCTATTCTGGAAATCCTATGGCTTTGACTGCTGCACTTATATTACATTGTGCCTCTGAAATTCCTGTATGGTGCGGTTCTTGTAATATGTAGATCTCTAAGCACTTCTGTTGTCTTACACTTGTGCTGTTTTGAGTACTGCTCATGTTCTAAGCACTTGTAGTGTACTATCAACACGTGTACTGTATTGAGCTCTTCTCCCCACTCCATGTTCAAAGCACTTGTGGTGTACTCTTAACATTGTTATGTGGTAAAATCTTCTCCCTGCGATCTATCTCCTTGACCACTTGACTGATCTGAAAGTTCCCTCAGCCTGTGAAAGATCGGATCACCTTTCCCATCTTGTTTTGCCGTGGCAGCTCTACGAAATGGCTCTGTTCATCCATTGTTGATGCCTTAGAAAACCCCAATAAAACAAGCATTATCCCTCTGTATCAAACAGTGAATATAAACTTAATTTCTGAAGACAAAGGTGCATCAACACAGTTCCCATTATATATAGTTTAAAAACAACTTCTAGAAATTCACACCAAACAACTTAGCAAATAAAGTATAAAAACAAATAATACCGTTTTTCTGAGAGACAACACATGCAATAATGCAGAAAAAAACATTAAGAAATGACATCACATGTTTCCACTGACCCCACTCTCCCTTCTCAAGGCTTGAACCAAAAACACATACAAGGCCTAGGATGTAGCGTAGTAGAAGTTATACAGGAAAATGGCAAAGGAACAAATGGCTCATAATATCCAACAAGGTCTATAGCTACAGCCAAGCCCAAGGCATTGAGATAAATGTACGCCTAGATACACTATCAGTGATTGTGGGAGCCTAGACAAGTCATTTAGGAAGTACAGACTAAATATCGACGGAGTGGCTTGGCTATGTATAGTAGGATGGATAATTCGTAAAGCAAAAGTTTGTATGTATTTACACTGTATGCTAAATAAATAAAAACATTAAAAAAATATAGAAAAGTTGGTCTGCACTGAATACAATCCTAACTGGGTTTAAAAAGATCAACATGCAGTGGGGTTTCAAGTCTTCAAGTAAAACACAGGCATGACTTTTTGCCCAATTCCTCCCTGCCACCTTTTCGGAGTGGAACCAATTGGTAAATATCAAACATAAACCATGTCAATGACCTTCTTCCAAAGAGTGCATTGTACCAGCATGTATATTTTCCAATCAAGTTTGGTATTGCAATCAGCGAATGAGCATTATTGCTGTTTTTTTAAATTTCTAAATCTCCTCCAACTCTTTTTAATTGTGTTCATGCATCTCTTTCTTAATAGTTTCCAGTGCCATATCTGGAAATATTATGACTGCGTTCTGGAGGTGATTCATTTCCTACATTGGTTAACATCACAGGAATGTGACATATATAAAAGGATTGCATAAGATGTGGCTTTGGGCGAGTTAAGTGTGTGTGCATTGCACCTAAATGAGCAGCAAACATGTGTTCCTTTGGAAGACTTACAGGGCCTGATTTACAGAAAAACGTGCAAAGTGCCTGCAAAAGTTTCAGCGTGTGCGCTAGGATTGTGTGACGCGAATGCATCGCGTAAGGAGGCGATTTACAGAAATAAGTGCACCTAGCACGCCCACAACACACCCCCAGTGCACACCAAGGACCCACTGAAATAGTCTGTTTTATGCACAATGTCAACCGTGACACCAGATGCATCCAAAAGTTACAAATTGCATGGTGATTACTCACAAGTAATCACCATTAATTGCACTCATACCAAGCATTACCAGTTCCAGGAGTGCCACAAATCTGTGCATCCCCAAATGCAGCGTGTAAGAACACTCACTATCCTACTCCCTGTACACCCACCAATCTGAGCCTCTCACATGCAAGTGCACCAACCCCCAATATCCCTACACCCTGTACACCCACCAATCTGAGCCCCCACATGCAAAGTGAACCTACACCCACTATTCCCACCCCCTATACACCCACCAATCTGAGTCCGCCACATTCAAAGTGCACCTACACCCACTAATCATACTCTCTGTACAACCACCAAACACCACACAAATAACCCCACACATCCCCCTCAAAGGACTAGCACGCACAAGGTGCACCCCAAATCCTCACAACCCTGAATGCATGCATCCCCATGGAATAAGAAAAAAGGGCAAATGGTTCACTCATACATTTGTCTCTTGTCTGTCTCCATTAGCACCCACAATGTGGAAGCACAATGGTGGATGAAACTGTCCATCTCAGGTAGCGGTTGTGTGGTGCAGCTGGTGGATGCCCCCCTGTGCCTTACGCATGCAACAGGAAGGCAGCAAGCCAACCACACAACAGCTGGCCTGGGTGCCCCCAGGGCATGTGTCGCCCAATTGACCTGAGGCCACAATGATGCTGAAGTGAGAATGGGAACTGTGGGCCATGTGGGACCTTGCCCCTGGCAGAGAGTGCCAGGTGAAGAGCTGGCTGCGCACCATGAGGTGGACCATGATCCACTAGGTCGTCAGACCTGCCCTCTGGGCACACACCGAGCTGAACCAAAAGCCCATAGTGGAATATGAGTCCCAACAAAGCCCAGCAGCTGAATGCACAGGCATGGAGAAGGCCGTGAGAGTGAGGCCTAGGGCCTGGACAGGGCTACACCAGGCACGGGCCTACTGGCTGTGAACACCACAATAACTCAGGCCTTTTCCCAAAGTCCCAAACCTCTGCATGTCACTACTCAGCCAAATATCCCATCAAAATCCACTAGATGTGTCACCACCTCCAGGTGTAACCACAACACCCTACTGTATCTTGTGGAGGGATTTTGTGCACACATCATTCAAGCTACAACCTGTGGGTGGTGTGTAAAAAATGAGTGTCACAATTGTTGATGAAACCCGGATTGGGCACTTCCTCAATTACCGACAGTGACACTGTATGGTGTGTCTAACTACTGGTTCACCATTACACCCCTCCTGAGGAAATTGACTTCACATATGTCTTGCCACACCAAATATGGCAGTGGAATACCACCTGAGTTTACCTGTTCATCCACTTGAATGTGTTGTCTCTCCGTCCCCTGAAGTGTGAGGGTTGAGTGGCCCATCACATCTCCACTCACCCTTGTACACCAGTCATTGAGATTCCAATCATGCACATATGTGTCTCCCATGATGTACGCCATGGAGAAAGCAATGACTACATTCATTGGAGGTACCCGTGATGCTGTTGCCATGCATTCACCTGAAGCACATGTACAGCTACAAACACCCTTACGCACACACTCATTTGCCCTACAGATGTCAGAGTGATGTTTGGTGTCTAACACATGCATTTTCAGTCACAGTGTGTGAAATGATCGCAACTCTACACAAAAGGCCCAATCAGGCAGAACAGACATTCACATTACATATACTGAGCTTGACAGTGACCATCACTGGGATTTCTAAAATCACAGAGCAACAAACACCATCACTGCCAAAAGCACCACACCCAACACACCTTTGACAAACACAAGACATCAATAAAGCCTTTCCAATAGTAATGTCACCCATAAAAGCATGCGTACATCTGTGACACAATCACAACCCTGTATGAGCAGTGGGACCATATACACCAACCACATCTCAAGATCACAGGCATGTACAGTGCAACATTCATGCATGCAGCAAGGCACAGTCATCATGGTCCTACATAGGTAATCATAGATCTGCACAGCCAACATACATGGCTGCATGACCATCTGTGCAAGTAATGCAACGTAGGACAACCTTGACTACCACAATGATGAATCATAATAATACACCACCATATTTACATGCACACAGCCAGAGATGCACATGACAGTCTCCACACAACACAAATACATGTACCAATCCTATGCACATGCATCGACTACATGCATGGACTGAGAAGGTCACAATTAATACATTTACATATGCTGATCAATAAGTGCGTGGCTGTGAGCCTGACACCTGCATACAGCACACATGGTGCTTGTTGGCAATGAGCACATGTAACACAAATTCATACCTGCATGGTAATCCGATATAAGGACAAATGCTACACAGAATCTTGACAACTGAAAACAATGTGATGCTGAGGAAGGACAATCCCGACAATCATACCAGTTGAGTATGCCGCATGCAATCATAAAAACAGGCCCGTGTGACATGCACACCAAAAGATGAATGCACACAGACATGAGCACCAGAGAAAGTCAATCACACAGGAAAAACAAAATAGCCATATGAATTTGATTGAACCAAAGACACAACTGTATTATAATTCAAACAGAACTTGAACCATGAAAACATTATCCCAAAACAAAATCAGAGGAATCCTCCTTTGAAAAATTAAATGTAAATCTATTAAAAAATATATATATTTAGTCACTGCTGCAGTACATTGTCTGACAATGCCTGGCCCAGGGCTGCCTCTGTATCCGCCTCAACTTGCTGCAGGTGGGCTTCAATGGTGTCGCTGAGTGCCTTCAGGGACTCCCTAGTGGTCAGTTCTATTTACTGTGCAACCCTAACACTTTCCCCCAGAATGGCAATGTGCAACTCTTCCATCCTTGCAAGTGCTGCAGCCCTGGCCCTGGCAGCTGCCTTCTCCATTGGCTGCAGCCTCTGTTCCACCTGCTGCCTCATGAGTTGTAGTTGGCATGTGGTGGATACATGTATCCTGTTCCTTGCCACCAGCCTCTCCTGCCTGACATTGAATGCCTGCTGAACAATATGTTCCATGAGTCTCCGGTGTGCCTGCCTCCACTGCTGCAATGGCTCCAGCTGCTTGGCAGCCCACCACTGTCGCTGGGGCTCCCTCCGGCAAGATGAACTATTCCTGGAGGAGAGTACTGCACCACCCTTGGCCTCCAGTGCCATGTCGACCTGCACTGATTGTTCCTGTGTAAAGGCCATTCCAGACAGTGGGACCACCTGAACGGCCCCCGTGGCCACTTGCAACCCCACTGAGCGTGAAGGAGGCACCAGACTTGCTGACTGGGTGACAGGGGCAGAGGAGACTGAGTTGATGGTCAGCACAGAGGCCACAACTATGGGTGCCTGGGTCAGAGTTGCTCAGGAGGAGGTGGGTGGCATTGGTGTTGCTTGTGCCAATTGTACCAAGCACGGTAGTGCACATGCCATTTTGAACATGATGTGGTACACCTGCCCCTGATGGCTCACAAGCTGGCCACAGATTATGTCATGGGCATCAAGGGTAGCCACCTGCCACCCACGGCCCGACAAGAGTAGGGGAAACACTGCATCATGTATGGCCTCATCGGCCCTTACTGTGTAGCTTGTCTGTGTTGTGGCATCACTGAAGGTGTGTAGCCCTGTAACCGATGGGCCTGGAACAGTGAGAACAGTTGACTCCACCATTTTGTCCTGCCCAACCTCATGTCCCAGGTCCACAACTGCAGCCTGCACATCCAACAATGTACCCCCACCAGACACCATAGACAGGCCCACAATGGCACCCTCCCCCTCCAAAACACTTGACCCTGACACCCCAGATGGTACCTCTATGTCTGTGGGGATGGTGGAATGTCCCTGCCCCTCTGAATCTGAGGACTCACCCTCCATGAACATGGCAATTTCTTGCACCTCATCACAAGCACAATCCGATGATTTTCCCTCACCAGCCACATGTCCTTCAGATGAGGTGTACGATGGCAGTCGTGGCAGTGGTTCCTGTAACCTCCTGGAAGGCCTTGGCCTAGCAACTTGCTCCAACCAAAAAAGTGATGGGTGGAAGGTTTTGAATAAATCTGAACCACTGGCACTGCTCTGGGCAACCTTCCACACCACTGTTTTTTATTGTGCCATTACAAAAGGGGTCCAGCCAAATGCAAATCAGTCAGGTACTGCCACCAATGGTAGCAGCTCAGCCCGAATGGCTAGGCCAGGTAAGCTCTGCACGGAAACACAATCACCCCCTGGCAAGTTGCTCCTCCTCAGTGCTGTCCTCCTCATCTGCATGAGAGACCTATGAAAAGGGAGAGAGGACAGGCAGTTCAGCATATGTCCGAAGATTGGCAAAGTAGCATGCCACCATCTCGCACAAAAATGCCATGGCCACATCACATCATGACTTCAATGAATCATCCTAAACACACAGACTTGTAAGCATGTAATACATGATGACATCCCCATCAATTGCATGCATGGATTTGCATAGTAGGGCCATCTGGGCACATGGATGAGGCAATACATGAGGATTGAAGCATATTGGCAAGACACGCAGCCATCATCATTGCACTATCAACAGCAACAAGCTGGTAAAATAGCTCAGCGGGTTGAGCGCTCGCTGCTGTGATCTGAGCGTGATCTGCAGGTCGCAGGTTCGAATCCTGCCAAGGCCAACTCAGCATTTCATCCTTCCGAGGTCGATAAATGAGTACCAATTTCGGCTGGGTGATATTGTATGTAAATATGTGCTCTGTAACGCACTTTGGATTAAGGCGCTATATAAATAACACATCATTAACATCATCATCACTAACATATCTCACCCTTCACTGACCAAGGACCCTGCTCCCGCTTTTCACTATGATACATGGTCAGGGTAACACTGGACCTGGGAGACGCCCAGCTTTCCTCCACAGACTCCCACAGCCTCCAGGCGAGTCCGATATCCATCATCCATCTCAATCTATGCCCATCACGGCTCAAAACACCCTCACACGTATCACATCAGCCACCAACAGACAAGCGACCTGTACCATTTGTGTCACCCCAGCCCTTGAATCCCCCAAAGGTAAACACACATCCTACAACACAGATGGCGGCCTGGGGTCTCACCTCTGAATTGGACCACATATGTGCATCAGTCAAAAGACAACTGGGTAGTGATCCAGAAGGGTGAATATCCCTTGACCCAACATCATTAACACCATCATGTAACTCCTCAAGGCTATAGCAGAATACAAAGACCCTCTTTGCACATCCTCCTCAAGCCCTCCCACTCCTAGAACCTACATAGTGTGTAACCTTGCATGCACCATGAACACAGCATATAAAAGCCATGCCAGTGGCACCAGAACAAAATGACATGCCAAATTACATTAAACTACATTGCCGTATACATTGATCAGCGTCTTCCCAACATGTATACTCTTCACATGGTATACCCATCCAGCCCCGTCGTACTGACTGTGTGGACTCACCTGCAGCTTGGATCTGCGCCTGCATTTCGAGGACCTGGGTGTGAAGCGCTGGGTTCACCCTCTGCTGGATCCGGACATGTAGAGGCGAAATTCGACGACAATCACCAGAGTGCACCTCTGCGTTGGGTCCTGCCTCACTGGCTGCCCTCGCCTTCTTCCGGCTCCGGATCCTCATGTTGTCCCAGTGTTTTTTAATGTTCTCCGGGGTATGGACTGCCACCCCCTCAACACTGACTACAGCGGTTATGTCCTGCCAGACCCATCTATGGCCAACAGCCTCAAGTTGGTTCTCCGGATGGAGGAGGGTGTCGTAGTGCAACAACAACTTTTCTCTTCATCAGTGACCAAATATTGATTCAGCTGGACACGGACAATCAGGCACTGACAATGTCAGAAGTGACACCCAGGCATGGACAGTCACACACACGCATACACACACAACGACCAGCGGTACATGGCTCTGCAGCCCTGCCAACTTAAACACCTTGCAAACACAATTCATACATCTGCAGTAGAGGCTTCCATATGCAAGATGGTACAGTTGAAAGGGAACCACTACGCAAAGCACCAGCGGCCATATGCCACAAGAACATAGCAAAACATGGGACAGCACCGACCTGGCATGCACTGTTCCTCTTACAGCAGTTCACCCTCCCTCATCTATGCCGGCCATCATCCCACTCCCACCTTCTTGGATGCAGCAAGAGAACCACTAGTTTCCCTTTTGCAATCCCCCACTTACCTGCACTGAGGAGCAGCAATGGATTGGTTTTGTCATGATGAGGTAGTGGCAGTGTTCAGCAAACAGTCCCAGGATTGCATGCTGGAGGAATAGTAGGAGCGTGAGGGCAAGCCAAGCAGGAAGCAGGCAGAGCAATGTGGCAGCTAGAAGCAGCATCACCATGTGGCAGCATCAGCTGGTAAATATAGCAAGGCCGGTATCACGTGAGTTACGTGCTTTGTGCTGAGCAAACTGGAATTTGGTGTGACTGGCTGTACTTGAGTTTAAGCAGTGCAAGTGCAAACTTGCAAGATTTGCTGTGAATCATCAGCATCACCCCTATCATGGATGGGAGGGTAACTGCCAACCAAAATGTGCCAGTAATACAGCAGCACCACCACATGCTGGTGATGCACCACTGGCACAGATGGGCAGCAGCACTTTAAGTGAAGGGGCAACTGGAATTCCCGCGACCCAGGCACAGCCACTGGTCCCTGAGAAGGGCCAGAGCTGGAAGAAGAAATTCAATGAGGAGGAGTTGCAAAACCTCACAGACTATGTGGATGGGTACCAGTCAGAGCTATACACATGGGCTGGCAGCACCTTATCACTGGCCCAGTGGCAGTGGAAGTGGCAGGGGGTCACTCAATTAATCAATGCCTGTGGCTGGACAAGTGCACAGCACCAGAAGTACATACGAGGATTGACGACCTTACTAGGCGTGCCAAAGCAAAGGTTGATGCAAATGTTTCCTCTGCACAGGCCACTGGTGGTGGGGCTCACTCCTTTTGAAGAAGTTGCCTCCGGATTCATCGTGAGTGAACAGGTTGTTAGCATGGGTGGCTACGACACATATGCACATGCAGCAGGCGAGTGACATGTGTGACTGATATATGTGATCATTACACCACTGTGCATGACAATGGATGACTATAATGATGCTGCCCAGAGGGATCCAGCTCAGGGCATTGCCATTTAAGCTGTACATACATGTGAACTCTGTCCACATGATATGCAGTTTGGCAGTTGGATGCGTAATGGTCATTTCACTGCACCTTACAGGTGTATTTGTGAATGACATTGGCTACATACCAAAATGGCCACTCATTGTATGTCACTGCACAAAGTATCAGTGTCATGCCTGTGTAGTGTGTACTCACAATTGTGGGTGCACTCACATGGCTCCTCTACTAGCAATGGGTCATGCATGAGTGATTCATTCACTTCTCCGGTCAGACAGTGACCTAGGAAGGGGTGCAATGCCAGTGAAATGTACGGGGGATGACATCCACTGCAGCCCTTATGCTACTAACAGACAGCATAGTCATGTCTTCTCATGTTGCAGGTGCATTTGGAGTGTCCATGCTATTTTGCCCATTTAAGTGCACACAGGTGGCATCCGTGTTGGTCACTCCCTTGAATGTTACCTTTGCAGGGTGGCTGCCTGTAAACTTGGCATTGCCTTTGCCCACAGGGGTCGTAGGGGGATTTTATGGGACAATGACTGAACATGGCCACTTCCACACACAGCAGCTTGCCTTTGGATTGGACGGGTTACAGGGTTTGAAATTAACATGGCTGGTGTCTTGCCACCTTGGCCCACAGACCTTGCATTCACAATAATGGCCCTGTGACTAGATTTCCTACTCCTACCTGCATCATTTACCTACTTGCATGTTCCATTGATTATGACAATTTGCATTGCCAAAAAATACCACACCTGCTCTATGTTGTCCTGTGTTTTTTGTCTCTGTAGCCACAACATCCATTTGTTACTTCCTCTGTCGGTGTAGCTACATGATGCTGCTGACATGTGTGAATACTGATGCCAACACATACATGCACATTCTGGCATGCACATCCAATCCTGCTGGCAATGACATGACAGCTAGGACTTTTTTGGCAAAATGATGATGTCTGCTTGAATGGGACATTGCACTTGCATCACCAGAATATGTGATGCTGATATCTGCAGGCCACTGTTGTGTTCCATGTACCTCCTGATGACTTTCGAGACAGACATGTCCAAGTTGCATGGATACCTCTTTACTTCCACATCAAGTTTAGACTGCCATCATGTATGTCCGGTTTGGGGTGTCTGGGATGGCATGGTGCTTCTGCTAAGGTTACCAGGGATGCAGAGCAAGATTATATGGCCAGTATGTGAGTCTAATGCATGTGTAGATGGTCCATATGTTCTGCATGCATTTCATGTGAGGCATACTTGTATATCCACATGGCTGCCTGACAATTTGTTGTCTGGCATTTTGTAGGTGCTGGTGCAGCAGAGGAGGAGCAGGTGGCAGTGGAGTTGTCAGGGGATGCACAAGCAGGCACCAGCAGTGGCCGGGATGCTGTGCGTGGATGTAAATGTTGCAGCCATATTGAGGCAGATGGTGGAACAACCACCACTCAGATGTCCAGATCACATGTTTCTCTTTGAGATTTTGGAGGAAACAGAGCCTGAGGGGGACAGGAGACTATGCCCCTGCCAGTGGTTAGTCATGCTTCTGACAGCACAGTGCCTGCAACATTGCCCACACCCATGCTGGAGGCAGCAGAGGTGTTTACGGGGAGTGGGATGCATGTAGAACCGCAGCCGACGCCAGTGCTCTCACTCAGACAGGGACGCACTGCCTCATCATGGTTTTGTCAGCCACACACATGTGGGGGACGTATGCCTGCTTCCCGCTTTGATTGGGATGAGGAGGTGATGCAGGAAATTGTGCAACAGGGCGAGGTCATATCAAATCTAATGCCTCGATGTGTATGGAATTCCAGCACCAACAGTTGCGTGGGGAGATATCAGCCTTAAGATAATGCCTGCAAGAGGAGATTAAAGCCTCAAGGGAGCACTGCAAGCAGGAGATGACAGACTTGGGTGTACTCCTGAATGATGGAGGCCCCGAGGAAGCGTGACCATCTGGAAATGTCCTCCCTGAGGGACACTCTCAACATCCAGATGGATGAAACAAGGGTTGCCATGCAGGCAGACATGAAGGAGATGTGCAAGGCGAGTCAACAGGACCTGGTTGCTATTTGCAGACTGGTGCATGCTTCAGTGTCAAGTTTGGCAGCTGCGCAAGAGGACCAAGCATTGGCCTTACTTGGCCAGGGCCCCATACCAGGATAATCCCATGGTGGGTCTTAGCAAGGATTTTCCCAAGTGATGCTGTTTTGGAATGACCTGCACACCATTCTTATTTTGTTTCTTACCTTACCACGCACCTTCCTCATGCCGGCCCCCGCTGACTATGAGCACAGTGATGTATTTTGGGTTGCTTGTTTTTGCTGTCCAAGGTGGACTCCTTTTCTTTGTTCTACAGACATTGCCATTATGCCCCATGTGCAGTTGGTTCACATCAAATGGGACTTTGGTAGAGATACTCCAGGTGGTATGTTCATACTTACATGTTCAGTGAGGATAACTGACATGCTGATTTACTTAGGGATATAATTGGACATTCAGGGAAACATTATGTTGGCGCGTGATGTGCATTATATGTGGCGTATGTGTGACAGGATCCTTGCACACTACTGAACATGTATCCGCTGTCATTTCAGGTCACTTTGCACAGTCAGCTCACACCCACCCTGAATATGCACCCAGATCCCTCTCCTTCTATCCAATTCCCCATTCCCTCTGCTGGACACTGACCCTCCTGACACAAGGATACACAGCACAACAGCAGTGACATGAGTTAAGGGAGTAAACGGTCAAGCATTTGCATGTTTGTTGACCTATGCATTCCAGTAGTGTCGTGATGTGGCACAAGTAGGGTTGTGCATTGAGGTGTCAATCTGGTGATATGTGGGTGATTGTCACAGTCTACGAACATCGGAATGGTACAAATTCTATGATTGTGGATGTTGTTTTGACCTCTGCAGCAAGCTGGTCGTAGTCTGTCCACTGAAGGTGCTTATGTGCACATGTTCCTGGTGCTGGGCCAGACACTGACCTCTTGGTTTGTTGCTGGGTTATTAGCTGTCATGTCCTGTGAGCCTAGCATGACATATCCTGCCATTATTGTTGTCAGGTAGCCACTCCATCATGCATGCGCATCCTGTACACCTGAGTCTCTGTGACATGCAGCAGCAGTATTTTGACTTTTCACATGTTTGCATGTTCAGGATGTGTGAGTTATGCTGTATTTTGACGGATGGATGCCGGGCAAAGTTCACCCTCTGTGCTTATTCACTGCCCCATGCCATGCAGAACACCTACTGTAGAAATGCTCTTTGGCCCTGCAGCTCACTTCCCTAACAGGTTATCGCTGGGCATGTATTGTTGTGTTGGGTTGAGCTTCATGTTGCTCCCAGCAAGTGTTGGGTGGCTGCTGCCTGCAGCCACCAGTTCTCCCACTGCCCCAACAGCCCCCCCAACCCTGTGGCCCCTCCAGCAGGAGAGGGGGGCGTTTTCAGTGGCATTTAAAAGGTACATGCTTATTATCATGGAGACAATCACTCAATTACAATGTACTTATTGAGGGTTCATGCGACAGTAACGGGTAATGGATGTGGCTCAATATGGGATGGTGTGCCATTCTCTTTGTTTAACATTGTTCAATGGGTCATGTCCATGTTACTTTGTTAGTTGATCTCTATAGCCAGGTGACCCTGTTATTTGTATATGTATGCTTGGGTGAGTGACTTGGGGAATGCAATGTGTAATACTAAAGACACTGGCCATGTTTCCAGGTTTTTATGTGAAGGATGTAGATGGAGGATATATATGATTTTTTGAGTATGAGGCACACAACACATGTCCACCCTGGACTACCATTCTCATGTTGCTGTTTATGACCCAGCTGTACTGGCCTTGTTTCTTTATCGAAGACCATCAGGCATGTGGCTATGGTGTGACTCGCACGCTGGATCTCATTCATGTGAAGTATGTCTGGATGAGCTGATTGCATATGTGCTGGCCCCTCACCCTTTGGCCTGCTAATGGTATGGGTACTGCCTGTGGCTGCGGCCGCAACCCCTCATGCACCTCTATTGGTATGCCGCAATATGTGGTTATATCATGCAAGATGCAACATGCCAATATGATTTTACATGGCACAGCTGGTGCATACAACAGCACTCCACCTGAATGCTCCAGGCAGCAGAACCGTGATTTCAGCACCCCAAGGGTGTGCTTGATTAAGCCTTTGGTGGCAATATGAGCTGCATTGTAGCAGGCCTATGCTGGTGTGGTGGGATTTCAGATAGGCGTCATCAGGAATGGTGATTGCAGTCAAGCACTATCCCCTTTAAAAGATGATAATCAAATATTGTTATGGTATGTGATTTGATAGTGGTTTGTATTGGATGTGACCCCCAATCAGCGTATTTTGGTGTGTGTGCTGACTGGTACTCACCAATGAGCCACTTGTTGCCAAACTTTCCTGATGCTAGTGCCCGGTGGATGGAGGAATGATGTAATATGTAGCTATCGTGGGGGCATCCAGGGTTGTTTGCATTCACCTGCATGGTGTGACCCTTTGTATCACAGATGGCCTGCACGTTCAGCAAATGCCATTTTTTTCTGTTCCGATACATATGTTCTGTGGCTCATGGGGGCTGTAGTGCAACATGTGTGCAATCAATTGACCCAAGTAACTGTGGGAACTGGGCAACTGCATAAAATTCTTGGCCACTCTTTGCCTTGCCTACACGTTGCATGGCATGTCTATGTGACTGTGCACAAGTGCTATGATGCAGCTTAGGACCTGTTTCAGGCAGCGTGAATGTGTAGGCTGTGGTCTCTTGGAATGTGCCAGTCCTCATGAGGTGAAGGGCAGTTAGGACTTTCACCAAGGGTGTTATTGGCTGTGAGCACATGTTTGGGGACTCCCAATCCCTGACCAATTCTAGGATGACATGGGGGTGGGAGGGGGGGTGGTATGTGCCATAGACTTCCTCATCAGGCATGCCAAACATTGCTGTGTGTGTCTGGTAGATTCTGGTGCTCCTCCTCCTTCTCCTCATCCTTCCTTGAAGCAGTAGGTATGCAAGCAATTTAGGAACGTACATGGTCGCAAAATTTCTCTATGATTGCATGGTGGTTTTTAAACCTGGGATTGCATGGCATAGTCTCACTTTGGCCTTGTCATGTATGGTGGTGAAATGTATTTCCTTTTTAGTTTGCGCAGATGCACAACTGAATCTGTAAATATGTTTTTTTGCACTTCATGGGGTGTGTTTGTACATGTGCACGGTGTCTCCGTCGCCACTCCCATGTTATCCCTTATATCTCTACTTTAATGAGGCCGTTTGCATATACCGCCCCCTTACTAGTCTTTGCACTGGCCACTCCCTCAAGCCTCGCAGAGGGCGCACAGACACAGTGCACAGAGCTGGGAACCTGCACAGAGGCTGATCTGTAAATCAGTGGATATAGTTTTGCGTGCTGCATCGCACAATTTTTTGGTGCCAATTGCTTATGCAGAAATCTTTCTGTAAATCAGGTCCACAATTTTCTATTTGCACTTAGCACTGTGTGCACATTACACTGGGGAGGCGATTTCTATTCTAGCATAGCGTACATTTTTTAACGCGTTGTTTGTAATCTCCAAATCAGAAGATTTGTCTTTGTACTTCATGAAGCAAGTCCATTTGTTTAAAAATAGAATCGGCGGCAGGCTGGAACTCCAGAGTGCTTTTCAGAGCCTTTGCAGCAGGAAGGCTTTGAAGAGATCGGAGTTTGCGGCACTCGTAAATGGTTCCAGTGGATGTCATTTACCTTTGCATTAATTCAATTGGCTAAGCTGCTACACTTTTAAGGCCCAGGGAACGCTGTGTTAGAGCGGACAAGCTCCACCCCCCTCTTTCTGTTTAAAATATCGTAGGAACAGCGAAGCGGCTGCAAAGTGGTCAGAAAGTGTCAGTCTGCAGTGGTGTGATGTGCTTGACTGTTCGGTCTTGTGATTCTCTTTTTCTATTTCACCCATGCAGTTCCAATGGATGTCATTTACCTTTGCATTAATTCAAGCTGCTTAAACTGCTACACCTTTAAGGTCTGGCCCCAGGGGACGCTGTGTTAGAGCAGACAAGCTCCATGCCCTCTTTCTGTTTGGCCGCAAAGTGGTCAGAAAGTGGTAGTCTGCAGTCCAGCTGCCACTGCATCAAGTCCTGTCTTGACCAGCGAGCAGTTCACAAATCATTTTGCATTGCTAATACAACGGAAGTACCCAGACTGTTGCAGCTAATCGACGGCCAACTCCTTTAACTGGTTTGCGCAATAAAGTTTGTCACTGATGACCCGCTGTAGAAATCGGTGGGTCCTTGTATTTACAAATCCGATCGCAGTCGAAAGCCGGCTGCGGGCAAGCCAGAGTAACACAGAGGAGCTGTTGCAGGCCCTTGTAGGAGAAGCACAGTGGACAAAGCAGGCGCTCCAGGGAGCTGCTGGGCCAAGCCTACTGGGACTAACCACAGAATAGTAACTCTTTATTCTGCCTTCACTGCGGTGAGGAAGGGGAAGGGCAGACACTCCGCCAAACAACAATAGTGGGGTCAAGGACTGAGGGCAGAGGCCAGGGTCACAGGTCTTGCCCTCTGGCCACGAAGACCCAGACTCAACCATTCTTGATAACTCCAGCTGAGAAGGGGATGGTGAGGGGCTTATTGGGTGGGGTAAAGGGCCATGCCCGGACCCGATAATTGAATGCCAAAATGTCCATAGGGCGTGGTCATGCCCGAAAGACATTAGGGTGCAAATCGCAGCCACAACAACGTCTCCCGGGAACACTCTGGAGAAAGTGGGGAGATGCCTTGACCAAACACTTACTTTGCCAGCAAACGCTGCCTCTTCTAGCCCCTTGGAGTAAGAGGGGATGGGCGACAACAATGTGCCCGTCTTATCAGCTCATCAAAGCGCACTCGGACCAGTGCCACTAACCCTGAAGGGGCCAGTCGATCTCCCACTGGTGCAGGGAGTATTCAAGAGCAGCAATCTGACCGCTTCTTGTGAAGATTCTTTATTGGCTCTAGTAGCCAGGGAACTGAGGACCATGGAGGAACCAGCTACAGTTGTTTACAGATTCAGTAAAGCAGACCCAACCAGTCATCAAAGAAAACAGGACCAGCAGTCCTTGAAAAACCTCTGAACACCGAGAGGCCTAGAACCGGAAAATATGATCTCTAAACAACGCTTCTTTTACTGGAAGACAGAGGACCCACCCCAGAGATGGGGAAAGGAGCCAAGGGATGGGGGTGCTTCTTCCCAAGATGCGGTAACACCAAGCCCCTTGTCAGTGGAGAGTGGTTCGGTGGTGGGCCGAGTTCTGTGTGGTCCTAAAAAGTGTGTGGTCCTAAAAAGGAAGCAGGCATTTCGACCTTGCAGGGTCAATCAGCCCCAGAAGGTTTTGACATCCCTGGGGCCATCCCAACGAACCTCTCTCAAGAAAGTTCTGCAGAGGAAATAGAATCTTGGGAGCTCTCACCTTTACAGGGTAAAAAGGCTAAAAAGACCACAGACAGGGCACAACAATGTTCCCCGGCAAGGATGATTCCGAGATCTTCTCCAAGTCCACAAACCCCCACTGAGGTGGATAAAGTAAAAGATAAAGAGGGACCTCTAAAGATCCAGGAGCGTCCACTTTCGGACGAAGAGGTACACTCATGAAGCTACATGAAACCCTGAGTGACCAAATAAGAGACAGACCACAATGAGTACTATGCTCCATTTCAAAACTCTTATTTTTGGAAGGCTTTGTTACTGGCATTCAGGGAAACCTAGATAAAAACAAAGAGGATATCACTAAGATTCTACACAGCATCATTGAAACGACAACCAGAGAAAAAAGTAAAAGGCATAGCAATGCATACCAATTGAGTTGCTGGCCTAAAATTATAGAACAATCAGGAACTCAAGCTGTGACTCTTCCTGTGAAAGATGTGGCTGAGGAGGCTTGGGCTGATCCTCGTCTTCCGAGGAGGAGGTCACCTGAGCAGGATCATGTACCCGAGTCTCAGCCAATCAATATGTGGTCACTGGAAACAACGCCTGTGGTGCGATGTCATGTTCTGGAGCTTGTATCAATCAAGCAGATTCCAGCAAAGGTTACAGTACCCTTCTCTGATTTCGGAACAAAGTAGAGTCATGTACCGCAGGTCCGCTGGCCACGGTTAAATCTCCAACCAAGAAAAAATATGAGATTGTTGCCAAACTCCTTGAGAGGAGTAAGGAGAATGACACTCTGAATAAGTCGCCTCAAAGTAAAAGTTTTGCCGTAAAAGAACATTGGCTAAAGAAAGGGGCAATAATATTAAAGTGCAACCGATTACTCCAAACATGATCAGCCAAAATCCGCACCAAGGGAGCAACAGATCTTAAGAAACCTAGTCCCACCAAAATTAGCAGAAGAAAAGAGCAAAAAAGAGGCTCATATTTCAACGTGTGAAAGAACCTGCTCTGCCACCATTCAAAGGAGTGAGACAGGGGAAAATATACTGAGGCAGACAGTGGTAGCTTCTGAGGATGAAGAGCAGTGGGACCTCATGAATCTATCCACATATGCCTCCTGGTTGGATGATGAGATGACGTGAGATGTTGAGAGGGAAGAGCCTCCAGCCCCGCGTAGATCGCAACCTCAAGGAAGTCTGAGTGACAAGATGAGCCAAACTGAAGAGGAGGATGAGATTGAAATTCAGCAGTCCGAAACAGATGACATACGTTTAAAACCACAAGCTACGGTTAGTAGGAGAGACCATTTTAGCGAGGAGAGATGTAGTGATCAAAGCATTATTGAAGTTCAAATTATGTAGGACGCTTCCTTCATAAATCCAAAGGAGGTGGTAAAGTCCCCTGCCCAGCAAGAGAAACATGCCCATTTTAAAACATTGGAGGACAGAAGACAATTCTGTCATAGAAAATGAAGGGAAAACAGGAGTCTGAGTTATGACCCCCCCCCAAGAAACGCAAATCACTAGACCATGAACAACAGGAGGCTAAGTACCTCTGGGGGCAAACACTAAGGAAGGCTCAGATTGAAAGACTACCACAACACTCTTAACAAGACATCTAGACTTTCATTAGAATGAGTATTAGTCATCAAAGACAATTTCATCCTGAATAGAGCTAAGTTATTGCGCCTTTTCCATTGTATTCCTGTGCTAAACCACATTCACTCGAACGATCTACAATTGGTAGAATTCCCTGAGGAAGCCTGTTTTGACAAAATCGTTATGTATTTATCCTTGTCAAAGAAGAAGGACATCCTCTTAAGAGAGAGGGAAACACTGTTGTCCACGGGCTTTGTCCTTTCTGACTTTGACATCCAAAAGCAGTCCAAAAGTAGAGGGCTTAGGGGGGCCGAGAAGTTCGAGAAAGATAGACTATGTAACATGGACAAATGTCAGGTGGCTAACACACATAAACGAGGGCCATCACCGTATGAAGGCCACTCACCCAAGAGGGTGTTATTGCCCCGAAAAAATTGGTCAATTCGCCTAGTAGTGGAAAACAAGGTGAAGTTTAAAGATATCAATGAGTTTCCTGATGATCGACGGATCGATCTGGAATAAGAAGATTGGGGATGGCTGGCAGGTGCCTTAGCCACAGGTAGTTCCCGGGCATAGCACCTCAGGGAAAAGGGGGGATCGGTGAGGGCCCCAGCAGAGTTTCCTACATGCCTCTGTTGTTGGAACACGAGAGGCTTCGCCCACCTCTTTGGTGAGGGATCTCTAAAACTACAGGACTTTGAACTTGTTTGCCTTCAAGAGACGTGGCTTTGGTTCCCCCATCTTGGATGAGTTTACTATATATTTCAATCTGGCAGAAAAGGGCCTAAAATGAAGACCCTTGGCGGGTATATTGATAGCCCTTAGCAACAGTAGGGGCTATAAAGTGATCTCAGAGAGTCAACCTTCACCCTTGATGCAAGCCCTTACAATAAGAATGGGATCTCACCTCAAGGGCCAGGCCAAGATAGCCCTGCTAATAAATTGTATTGGAATGAGGCCTCTCCAAAGGCAAAAGGGTTTGTTAGTACAGTCTGTGCACTGAACGATGAGGCAAAAGTCAGTTGGCCCAATTTGGAAATTCTACTGTGTGGTGATCTTAACATCTACTGCTTTGACATAAACCTCAACCTCATTGAAGATCAAACCCCATCAGCAAGCCCCCAAATAATGAGAGGTTTGCACTGGAGAAACAAACTTGCTACAAGAAACATCCATTTGGCAAACAGCCATATTGCCGGGGATTCTCCTGTTAACCCAACATGGAAAAGAGGGAGGGAGAAAAATGTTTTGGACAACATCTTTGCTTCAGACCATTTACATGAGCACTTAACCAGCCTAATGGTCCAAGTCACAGATTTCAGTGACCACAACACAGTGGAACTAACCATCTCTAATTGGCTCATGGATCCCGTCATAAGCGAAACATCCAATCTTGAAGTGATTCTGGGAGAAACAGGCTGAGGGTTCAGTCGGTCTCTACTCTCGTGGCAAGTGCAGTCCCAATGGAAAATGAGCCTGTTGCAGTTACCTCATGTTTCAAAGCCTTTGACACAGTCAAAACAACTCTGAATACGCACGGCTTCTCTAATCATCACAAGTACGACGGTGAGATGGCAGGGAGGAAAAAAGACCAACAAGTTAAAGTCATCCTTCAAAGTAACTCGGATGAGTCTCTGGAAAACGTAAGGCGATTGAAACAAAGCTTTAAAAATTGCTTTAAAAAAATACATATTGGATGCTACAGCAGGATGCTGAAAAAATGATGAGCTTAGTTGCCACCAATAACACTGCAGAGATCTGGAGAATTATGAATGCCCTCCACGCGTCCCAGAAGTTCATGAGTCTAAATTCGATTGCACCGGAGTCTTGGAGCAAGCATTTTACATCCTTGTATGCGCTGCCTACCAACAATCAAACGAATAGGGAAGAGCCTATGGAAGGGCCATGGACGCTCCCATCAGAAAAGAGCAACATATTAGATCTGATCCAGAAGGCAAGTACATCCAGGGCCACCGGCCCAGACGGCATTACCAACCTTATGGTGAAGAAAGAACCTGAGAAATGGGCCGGCTGGGTGTGGGACCTGGTTTGCGGAAATCAAAACGGAGAAAAGCATCCCGAGCTCCATAATAGTTCCCATCTTCAAAAAGGGTCATAGGTTAAATCCAAGTATTTATAGGCCTATCGCCCTATAAAATGTGACAGGCAAGATCTTTGGCTCTCTTATTTTGAACACCCTCACAAACTGGAGTAAATCTACACAGCATTACGATCAGTGGCAAGCAGGGTTCATCAAAGGCGTGGGGACCGCCTTGAACTTATTCTTGCTAAGCATCCTAAAGGCCAGAGTGAAAATGAAGAATGAGTCCGAATTGTACCTAGCCTCCATTGATTTCGCTCAGGCTTTCAACACCATCAACTGACAACTCCTCTGGGCGAAGCTAAAATCTTGGTTGAGCCCCGAGGATATAAGCGAGGCACTGAAGCTGCTCCATGATGATACTTCTTTGTGTGTGAGGCTTGACCGAAAGGGAAATCTGACGGATCCAATTCAAACATGTAATGGGCTAAAACAAGGCTGCCCCTGGCGACAGCTATTTACAACCTGTTTATCTCTGATGTCAACAAAGCTCTAGAGTCAACTAGAAGCTTTCCCCCCTCGCCTCGCAGGTGTGGTGATCGGTCGCCACTGTACGCAGTCAATTTTATCCTCTTGCATAAAACCCAGGTAGGCCTCCAGAGACACCTGGATGCCTTGGAAGGCTATGTGGATGCCAACGGTCCAATAATTAATGTACACAAATCCTGAATCCTTATTTTCAGCCGCTTAAAAGGGAAAAAGGTGAAGAAAACAAAAGCTTGGTACAATGACGGCGAAAAAATCTTGGAGGTGGCATCCTTAACTTACCTGGGCATGTGCTTGCATGGCAGAGCTGCAGATGTGCAGAAGGAAGTGATATTGTGGAGTAAAGTTAAAAATCTAGCTGCACAGGATAGAGTGATCCTGGTGAGATATTGTAAATTCTCCTTGTCGCCAATAGTTTACTTTTATCACCTAAAAGTGACGCCCATATTGACATATGGGGCAGAAGCCTCCTTTACACTGTCTGCCGAGGTTTGGGCTAAATTAGAAGCATCTTCTGGCAAAGAGTTTTGTCCTTGCCCAACTGTGTGCCCATTCAAATTATAAGGACAGAGCTGGGCTTGACTTCACTGTACGTCTGTACAGTATGGAAAACGTTGTCATTTTTTGGGAAATGGGGGAGAAAACACGGACATAGGATTCGTAGCCATAGGAAAAGCTATGTCTGGCCACACAGATTCACTGTTGCAGACAGTCTGCTTGCATTGCGATTTTGACGGACCTAAATGAGTCTGAATCGAGCCTGTGGTTCCACCCAGGAAAGGTGAAGAAGAAATTGTATGATTTAGATAGGATTGGTTCCTTGGAGCACAGGCGCAATTCTAAGTCATACAATAATAACTTTCCGGACATAAGAGCCAGGGGATCGGTGCCCACCTATCTTTTTAAATTTCCGTGTAAATATGGGTGGCCAATTCTTGCGCTTCAGATTAAACTTGTTTCTGACGAAAGAACTCACCGAAGTACGAAAGGCAAAAGAGCAGCAGAACTTTCAAGGCAGAATGTGCAGATGTAAGAGGACATCTTTGTATCATCTAACGCTGTTATGCCCTGGGCTAAGAGATTCAAGGACAAAATGGCTAGGAACATATGGCAATCAGTTTCCAACTCTGATGGCGAGAGACTGGTCATCCAAGTTAATGTTTCTTGAAAGAAGTGTTTATGCTGATGGACAAGTGAAATAATGAAATGAGAACTTTAAAGGTGCTTAAAGTGCCTTGAAGTGGTCATTCTGTCCTAAGATGCGGGGCAATCCTGATCTGAGAAAACAAAGTTTAGCCCCTGGTGACATGAAGAGATACACTATACAATGTCAGAACTAAGGACCACTTCTCTCAGGCTTTGTTATTATTCTTTTTTTTTTCTCTTCTTTTTCTTTGCATAACATGTCTCGTTTCATTGGCAATTTCCGAATTTCTTTGATGCTCATAAAAGCTAAAAGGTTTGTGTTTTTAAACCAAATGCTAATTACATTTTTTTTTAAAAGAACGTACACAGCACGTTTTTTTAAGTTCCAACAGATGTTCATAGATTTGGGTGGCAGAGCTTGGGCAGGGACAGGATTTACCGCTTCGCACACTTCTGTCCGCTCTGTCATACAAATCTGCATCTATTACTGCAAGCGTCTGATTTTGATGCTGGGGGTAATTGAATGGATTCCTATGGCATCTACCAGTTTTTTTTACACGTCCTTTGCACTTGCCAAAAAGAGGCAGATTTCAAAACAATCCATTGTGGAAGCTGCCTGCCATGAATAAATGTCTGGAAGCATTTACACACCTTGCAACCAGCTGCAGCATCAAGGAGTAGAGACATGTGTCTATTTTGACTCCCTCTTTTTTGCACTTAATAGTGCATATAAAGGAAATTCCCTGGAGGGTCCTTATTTCACTTAGGTGTAAAGGTAACAGGTTCCCTAATTGTAATTAGCGCAATTTTAGAGAATGAACTCCACCGAGTGCATGACATGCTTTGTGAATTACATACATGTGCATTTCACTCATGCACAGCTTCAGCTAGTACCAGCTGCAGTTTGCTTCCCCTTCCAAACGAATGTGAGAATCCAGTCAACGTTTTCAAAATCATGTCCTGTGTGTTGCATACACGCTTCAAGTGTTCCGTATGTTCTTTTATGAATATGTACGGTATTGCGCTAGTAAGTCTGAGCGCCACGTACGAGATAAGCCTATTTTCCCAATGTAAAATGAGGTTAGGAGGAAAAATACGATTTCAGGAAGCGAGAGAGAAATAACTGAAGATGTCGAGATATGTGTTGTCTAAGGATACGAAAACTATAATGGAATGCAGAGTTTTGCCTAAATGTTGTTGCATGTTAAATGTGAAGGCTGTGGGAAGAATAACAATGATTAGTGCAAAAGTGCTGTTTACATTGGAAGCAGCCACTGAAAGCTTTGCTAAATGAGGCGATAATTCAGGGACACCGCAGTGTGCCTGGAAAGAAGCCAATTGCACTTAGTCTTAAGCATAATTAGCTTGCCAAGATTGTACTTAATATTCAAAATGGCGTACTAGCCAAGTCCTTTTTCGAAATCATTCAAATTAAATAAATGTGCGGGTCGGCTCAGCCCTTGTAAACTTATGGACACAGTATAGCCAACAAGACATAGGGCCTCATTAGGACTCCGGCGGAAAACCATGGTGTTATTAGCACCGTGGTCGATGCCGGAGTCCGCCATGGCAGACTGGGGAATTAGAACCGCATTCCAAGGTTGGCGGGGCGGTAATTCCCCATGCCACCATGGCCCTTCCACATTCCCATTTTTGCCCCATAGGGCATAATGGGAATGGGGAAGGCGGTAAGTACGGTACCGCAAATTGCGGTACCGTACTTACCTCGAGAGTCCCTTTGCAGGCCCCTACTTTAGCGGCTGGTCTAGACCAGCCGTTAAGGTCGGGTCCCGCAGAGGGACCTCGTAGTAAGGCGTTAAGGGTTTAACGGCGCCGACACCTTTTATGGCGCCGTTAACACCTTAACGCCTGGGTCCTAATGAGGCCAATAGAGTATATTACATATGAGAGCTTTCACCACTATTGACTAATGTCAATCTGTCATCACATGTGTTGACTCCATGGGAGCGCCTTCATACATGTATATAGCGCGTGCCATAATGAAACATGTGCTTTTTTGTTTACCCAATTTTCATTTCCCCGCTATTCTCTTGAGAATTTACACGTATATAAATTGGTTTTCTATCATTTGTACAGGATATCGGACATCAGAAATAAGTGCATGGAGAATGCAGGACAGAAACCAAATGAGGATTGTGTTAAAGTGATATAGCTTGATGCGAGGACATGGCCACTCACTAATTTCTTTGTACAGCCTTTTGACATTCAGAAATAGAATGTCAGTTTCTGTCACTTTCTTTCACTATGTTCCTGTCTTGTTTCTAATACTGACTATACTTTCAGATCTTTTTTGGTGTATTTTTCCTGTTTTCTTCTTTCCTCTGGATGCTTTTAAAGACTGAATGTGTTGGTGCCTGAAGTGAGGCAAAAGGTTTCCTCCCACTATTTTCCATTACGTTCACTTATCTATTTCACGCCTGGAAGGTATACTCTCAAAATGGCTGCTCCAACACCACACCCAAGCATCTTTCTAACTTTGCTTTTCTACCCTCACCTGCCCTAAACCATACTGCTGCCAGTCACGAGCTATGTCTTTATTGTTTTGATTTGTTTTACATTATATTTGATTAACTATTGGTGTTGGGGTATTTTGACCCTAGTTATTTTCAATAAGGTATTTTTACCTGTTCTTTTTCAGTAGTTTCCTGTGTACCAGCTACTGACTTTAGGGATATGAAGTCAATAATGGAGTCAACTTCCTTCAAGTTCCATTGGTTGGGAGATGGAGACCTGGCCATTGAATCCTGAATGGGTGAGGTAGAGCAGAAGATCCTCAATATGGGGCGCAGAACCAAAAGATGTGAATACCTAGGGCAAGAATCCAAAGGTCTTCGGAAGAACATTGACTTTTCCACCCTGAGGGTGCAGAATGTGCAAATACAATGTCCTTTGTGCGGTCGCTTCTTCCCAAGGTTCTAGGATTACTGTCTAATCAGCAATTAAACATTAAGCCTGATTTGCAAGGGAAGCACACAAACACCTAAGAACTGTTATCTTCTTGTTTTTTAATGCAAATCATATTACAAGTCAAAGAAAATAGTAATTCATTTTGGATGGAATGTATGCGTTCATCACACGGAATGCCACCATGACAGAATGAATACCACTGAAGGTCCCATACCCCTGATTCCAGTGTTTGCAACGTTTTGACATCCTCCCGTGATGCTCTTATAAAGTTGTACTCCCAGGTATGGTGTTGCCTGCCTCTCTTATGGTGGGCTCTGAGGCAGCCTCGGATCCTGGCTTTGAGAAGGCAGGTTGCCTTAGATGACTTTTAGTCAATGCGCGCTCTCTGGTTGCGCTTTCAGCTTTGTTTCATGACTTAGCCTTAGGACGTCTGCCTGATCTAGTCGGCATGACTGTAACTTGGCTGAGAGATTCTTCAGGTGCAGCGATTGTTCAAGCGCTCCATACTAATTTTAATATAATTCATGCCGATCTTTCTTCTGCACACCCGGATAGGGGTGTTGCTGTGGTATTTCACTCCCAGCTTACAGCAACATCAATATATTTTAAGACTGAGGCACTTGTAATCCCGGTGTGAGTTTTACCTTCTGTCATGGTGCACATCCTAAGGGTATATCATCCTTCGAGTGTCGATTCTCTTTTCTGTGACTCTTTTTTAGATCTTGCAGCTAAACCTACTTATCGTAGGAGACTTCAATCTCAAATGTAATGCTCCTATTTCGCTGTTTTCTACCCAGTTCTTTGATGCCATGCCTGATCTTGCACTTAAACAACAGAGTGTCAGGAACGTTTCCTGTGTTCCCTGTGAGACCGGTGGGCCCTGAGGGGCCAGAGCCAACCTGCCATCCTCTTTTACTGTGGTGGATGCCAATTTGATTCAAAAAGCCCTGTTGAGGCAACTATAAGTCACCCAAATGACATCAATATAACAACCTGAAAGATGATGGTAAAAGACTTTGGGCCTCATTACACGGATGGCGGTAAGGGTTTACTGGTACTGGTATTTTACCGGTACCGGTAAATCCTTACCGCCTTACTACGAGGTCCCTTTGCGGGTTGCGGAATTTAACGCCTGCTTTTTGCAGGCGTTAAAAACCAACCCGCAAAGGGACCAGTGGAGCTAATTACGGTACCGCAATTTGCCGTACCGTAATTAGCGCCTTCCCCATTCCCATAGAGCCCTATGGGCCAAAAATGGGAATGGGGAAGGGCAATGGTGGAAGGGGGAATTACCGCCCCGCCAACCTTGGAATGGGGCGGTAATTCCCCTTTCCACCAAGGCGGTGCCAGTATTTTACCGGCATGAACCAGGTTCACCGCCATCCGTGTAATGAGGCCCATTGAGCTAAAGAGAAAATAATAAGGGGACGATTACACAACATTGTTTTACTCTAGAGTATACAGGGGACGTGCAGTGACAATCCATGCCAGAACTAACACAAGCTTTATTTCAATTTTAAGTTCTCTGGACAGTCCAACCATCTCAAGATTGTGTCTCGAAGCTGTTCAAGTGAAAGAGGAGCAGAAATAAGTATTCAGACAAGTTTTGAGCCCTGAAGATCTTCAGATGGAATCACATACACCAATTGCTTCTATACCTCCGGTTTCTAATCATCGTACCTATCACCTACTGCACCCAGAACAAGATCACTTGGGTCCAGTGGTTGAAATCAAGGTTGAACCTTCACCTGTGGAGAAAGGCCAAATGGGCAGCAACCCATCAATGCCTTTACAATGGGAGTGTCTGTCTGCTACAACCATCGATCTAGCTAGACCTGCCGCATATAAAGATGGGAACAATTATTCGATCTGCTTCAATGGGAAAAAACAGAAACAGGTCACGAAAGAGAGCAAAAATGCTCCCCCCAAAAAATCAAAAGAACAGAACACAAGGCAAGCAGTTGAAATCTAATGGCTCCCGAAAATTCCTCTGTAATCTTAAATCCTATTCCCCAGAATTCATGGAGAAACCCCCAGAGAAAAGAGTCATAATAAGAAAATATAAGGGGGACAACCAAGAGCCTACCACCACAAACGATGAAAGACACATTTCTTTTCAACCTTACACCTCAGAATTGGACCTGATAGACATGTTGAACATGAAGACACATGATGAGGAGGTGGATGAGGAGGCTTATGAAGGCCGAAGTTCCCCAAAAGCGTCTCTCTCAAAATCTCCAGCCGATCTTGGGTTGCACTGTACCTGGGATTGTCAGGATTAAAGGTGTGGGTAGCAAGTGAGTTTATACAGACTCCATTTATAGGTATGCTTTTGTTTTCCAGTACTTGCAGTAAGTACATTAGAAATTCTTGTGGATCGTCTTGTGAGTTTATAGTGAATCTCACCATTCCAGCACAGTAGTCCAATTCTTGTCTTATTCCGTGAACACTATACATGTTGTCAGGATTGGTCGTTGCGTTTCTATGAAGGACTAACATTTGCAAACACAATTGGTCTGTACTGTGTAAGTAAATATTGTTAACAATTGGTGGCAATTGAAATAGAATATTCATTGCTACATTTGCATAGCAACTTACACCAGTTTCATTTGAAAATTCAAATGGACCAGCTAGTTCTGTATCTGAGTGCTTTTTTCGGAGTTTCTGTTCCTTCTTTGAAGAAGTACCTGGTTTACTTTCCCTAATAGGTTCTTCTTTGCTTGTGGTAATTTATGACGTTTTAGCTTCTTTTGTTTTCTTTGAAGGATGTGCCGTCAGATTCTGTTGCATTTCTGTTTGAATTAGTTTTCTTTTACCACGTTTTACTTTTCTGGAACAGGATATTGTTTCAGATGGGGGTGTACAGTGAACGCAGACTATTGTATTCTACAATGCAAGGAATATCAGCGTTCAGTTTACTTGCATCAAAGTTGATTAGAAATAGACTGTCAAGTGTACGTAAGCGTGATAGTGCTATGTAGCTCATGTCTTCTTTAAAGACTGACTGTGTTTCCTATATCTATCAATTCTTTGTCTAGGGTAAGACCTTGGGATTTATGAACGGTAACTGCATATGCAAGAGTTAGAGAAAATTGTTCTCTACGTACATACATGTCTTTGAAGAGAAGGAATCAAGCAGTTGAGCGCCCTACCCTTTTCACTTCTGAAAGTTTGTCAAAGCGAAAATTGACAAACTGAATGTTGTTGTCATGTGGGTATGTTTGAAAGCCAACAACTGTACCCAGTGCCCCATTAACTAGCCCTTGTTCCACATCAAGGTTACGTTTAAGCATTACTCTACAATTTAAGGATAATTTTAATATTTTTTCCAACCCAGCCATGTTTTCTAAGCTGTTTAGTCATGTTGTGGCTTGCTCACACATGGGTAGTGTCATACCATGTAGGTCTAGTTTGTCTGTGGCGCAAATTTCCATTATTGGTTGCATTTCTTTATTTAACATTGTTTCATTGAATTTGAAACAGCTTGCAAGAGTTGGCATTAAGGCCATACAATTGACATTTTTGTGCGCTAATTGATCCATAACATCAGTAGCACATGCATTATCGCCATAAAGTGCATGAATGTGCCGGTTTTTCAATATTACTTGTGCTTCTTGAGATAGTACACCAACTCTAATACTTTTTAAGATGTTGGCGTAAGTGAGATCTGCAGATTGCCGCATGTTTTCTGTTAATTCTCTGTATTGGAAATGTTGCCAAAGGTTGACATTTCCTATGCTGTCAACAGTTTTATGGCAGAGTTTGTGTCCTAAGGTTTTAAAAATAGGTTCATCTTTCACTGGTGTCAATTGTAGAAGATCTCCGAAAACGATAATGTGTTTCACTGCAAAGAGTTCTTCGTAGTTTGTTTTAAGTACTTCTTGTAATCTGAGGTGAATCAAAGCCAACATTAGGTTGGAGACCATGCTCACTTCATCTATAAGTAGCATTTTCATTTGTTTTAATAGTCTGCGTAGTTCCATTGCAGCTTCTACAGAAAGTTTGTAATAGTCTAACTTGTTTTGGTGTTCTACTGGAAGGAGTAGTAATCGGTGTAAAGTGACACTGCCTATGTTGTAGGCAGCTAAACCTGTGGGGGCAGTTACAACAGCTGACAGTTTGTTGTTTGTCAATTGTTGAAGGAACTTGCTGATGATTTTGATTAAGAATGTTTTTCCTGACCCAGCTTCACCACTGACGTACAGCAGTATAGGTTTGTAATTTTGGCAGGTACATTCTTTATTTTCGTGTTGTACACCATGTGCAATTTGTTTTGCTACGTATTCCACAATGGTGCGCTGATCTTTGTTAAGTTTTGCTTGTTGTACAGTTAAGTCTTCTATATCTTCTTGATAGTGACACATGTCACATAGTGACAGTTTTCCACTTCTGTCCTAGCTAATTATGCCTCATTTGCTATTAGTGGCTGTCGTAGTAGTTCTTGGCTTCCTGTTACAGAAGGTTGACTACTGTCAGAAGAGTCCTTATCTAGTTGGGCCTGAAGTTCTTCTTCGTGTTGCTGTTCACTGTGCAACATTGTTTCGTACTGCGTAAAGTTCACATCAGTGATAGCGCTTTCATTTGCGTTGAAAGCATCTTCATAGCAGTCATAGTTATCTAGTATCTCTTCCTCTTTTCTCCATGGTTTAAAAGGTTGTAGCAGAGACATGTAACATAGTTCTTTCTGTTGAGGAGTTTTTAATGACAATTTGACATGATTAATTAAGCTTCCTTTGGTAAGTTTCAATAAGCTGCCTTCACAATCTGTCACTCGATATCTACTTTTGCTTTCATCGGGTTTTATATTATTTTTGTATGCAAAGTTTTGAGCTATGTGGTATAGACACATGCTTTCCAAAGTGCTACTCCTGTTCGGATAGTATGTGTCCAGTAAATTGTTTTTTAAAATGTCTTGGCTGTTGGGATAATTTCTGGCAATTGTTTCTATGTCCTCATATAATTTCAGAACTCGTTTTCTAGATTTAGCAGGACCAAGACTTAGCCATACTATGTTGTCTGATTTTCCATACAAAGCAATCCCGGTTAAATGATCTGCCGCCTTCATAGGCACCACCTTCTCTATGAGAGAGCATTTTTATGCCTAGGCTGTACACTTTCTGAGATATTGTTTTGTCTGATGATAGGTCATCCCAGAGGTCTTGAAGCTCTGTTTTTGTCTGCTTTTGTTAAGTAGGCTGTAACATATCGTGCAACAGCAGTTGAATTATCTGCAATGTACTGCCCATCTATGTTTGCATTCCATAAGAGGGCAATGATTGCATTGTAATCAATGATAAATGTTGATTCTTCTGTTCTTTTTATGTAATACATGTTCTTAGGTGATTTACCTTTAACACTATGTCGAACTGAATACATGAAGTTGTTCACTTCACCTGTTTCTGTAACTGGTCCAGGGAAACCAAAGCGGCATTTGGTGTAGTATTACCCTTTGTTTTTGTATTTGTGATGACAATATTTGCCACATTTGTGTCTTTGAAATTGTAAAATCTGCCCAGCAGATCACTATGTGTCCGCTGTGAAGGGATTCCACAAGTGACATATTTTTGGATGAACTGCAAAACAATGGCATCACTGTCGTGACCAAATGCAGGTGCACCTTTGAGCCATAAAAGCATGTGAATATGTGGTGCTCCTCTCGCTTGGTATTCTTTTCTCCCAAAGAAGTGTTGCACTCCTCCGAGGGGAGGAACAATTTTATTGCAAATAAAGTGTAGCATAGCAATGAAACGATGATGGAAATATCTTGACACATTAACTGGATTAGAGAGCAAAGTTCTCCAGGTGTTAATATATATATGTTGGTTTTGTTGTTGTTTGATATGCATAGAAACTCATGTAAATCTTCCCATGCATATTCTGCACAACTTAGTGTAACAAACCAAGTCGGTGGTCCAAGGTTTCTGATCATACAACGTACGTCTCCGTGCCGTCGGAACCAGTATTCTTTTTGTTACACTTGATTGTAAAACCTCATCTTTTTCTTGTACTTTTTGTATTAATTGCGTAGCTGACATATTTTGAAAGTGGGTTCCAGATTTTAAAATGTGTGCAACTCAGTAACATAGAGTTGCTAGTTCACTTTCAAAGAGTAGGTGGAATATGTATTCCACATTTTGTCTAAACCTGGGATCTTGCGAATACATTCGTAATGAGCGGTATACTGATGCCGTAATCTGAGTGGGTCTATCATCGTATCTTCCACCTTTGCCAGTAGAAAATAGCAGTGGAAAGGCATGTGCTTCTATACTTTTTTCCCATATGCTCATTGGTCGCATTTGCTAAGTTTCTAGTGCATCATCTATGCTTTCATTGGAATGCAATGGATGAATTGTGTAATGGTCCAAAAGAGTGGATACTGCAGCAGCATCCAGAAGTTCTAATTGTCCAGTTTCTGATGACTCTTGAATTATTTCAGTTGTTTCCCTTAAGCTTTCTTCAATATTTATTTCCTTGTAGTATTCGTTATTGTCTTTTAGATATTGCAAGGCTTGTCTAACTTTATGTAAGTCCACCAGTTGTTGCCAATTTTTTTTGTCTTTTGTAGGTACACCATTTACCAAGTCAATTAAAGAATGCTCTATTGAACGTTGCACTTCTGGGGGGTCATTCTGAGTTGGGTGGTAAGGGAAAAATGATGCCGGTAAAGGACTACTGGCATCGTTTCCCGTTACGGCCCATTCTGGCCCACCAGACCATTTTTTACGGCGTCATAAAGTACGATGCCGTAAATAGCAGTTTAGTGGCGCGCACCCGACACGCCATGCCGCTAATTAGCGGCATGGCGTAAACCGGAGCTGATCCGGCCTCATCCATAAGACAGCAAAGTACCATACCACCATGGAGTAAATACCGGCATTGCCGAGAAAGTGTTAAGGACCCTGAGCAGTGTTTCCAAGAGGAACAGGTGCACTCAAACAGCACAGGTGGAGGCAATGGAGTCTGGCACAGCACAAAAGGAGCACACCCACACACCACACCCCCTCCCACACCAAGATGATACCAATTGTAGCAGCATTCCTGGAGCTGGAGGCCCTGCTTGCAAGGCAGCAACTACAAAAACCACAACCCCCACCACAGAGGATACACAGGAGGAGAAGGAGGGTGAGACAGGCCCAGCATGCCCTACCGGTGCAGCCACCATTACCACGCCGGCAGCCCCCAATCCACCGCATCAGAGCCACCCCCTTCAACCTCACACCAGAGCAGATCCACACCCTGTACCGGCTTGACTGGGACACCATTACCAGCACAGTGGACATGATACATGATGATACAGTGAGCCGCATAGAAATCCGCACTGCCATCCCACCTCTACTGAAGGTAGTGTCTGTGCTCCACTTCCTTGCCACAGGCAGCTACCAGCATACAGTGGGGCACATGCATGGCATTTCACATCCCATATTTTCACGGATACTCAAACAAGTGCTAGATGCCCTCCTCACCCACACAAGGGAATACATATCCCTACCCCGTACTCCCCAGGAGATATATGACACCAAAGCTGCCTTCCATGCACTGGCAGGCATGCCAAATCGCATAGGTGCCAAAGACTGCACCCACGTGGAATTAGTGGTCCTGCATGCCATGGAGGTGCCGTATCGCAACCGCAAGCAATACCACTCCATCAACGTCCAGATGGTGTGTAATGCCAGTAAATCCATCACACATTGCAATGCCCGATACCCCGGATCAACTCATGACTCCTTGGTCCTGCGGAACTCAACACTACCACGCTACATGGAGCGACATGCCGGACGATGTGCCTGGCTGCTTGGTGAGTAACCTGAATGGGCCATGGCAGTGCATTGGGGCTGTGAGTAGGTCGCCTGCATACTCCACCTGGGTGGGAAAAGGGGGGGGGTGCGTACTCCACCTGGGTGGGAAAGGGGGGGGGGTGCATACTCCACCTGGGTGGGAAAAGGGGGGTGCATACTCCACCTGGGTGGGAAAGGGGTGGGGGATGCATACTCCACCTGGGTGGGAAAGGGGGGATGCATACTCCACCTGGGTGGGAAAAGAGGGGGGATGCATACTCCACCTGGGTGGGAAAGGGGGGGATGCATACTCCACCTGGGTGGGAAAGGGGGGGATGCATACTCCACCTGGGTGGGAAAGGGGGGGATGCATACTCCACCTGGGTGGGAAAGGGGGGTGGATGCATACTCCACCTGGGTGGGAAAGGGGGGGTGGGTGGGAAAGGGGGGGTGGATGCATACTAATCCCAGTAATCATCTGCGGCCATGTAAGATTAGTACAATTCACCACCATGAATGCACACACAATTACCTCCTTTCCACTTCCATGCAGGTGATGCTGGCTACCCTCTAAAGCCGTGGCTCATGACCCCGGTCCGCAACCCACAGAACAGGCATGAGGAGGACTACAATAGATCCCATACCCGTACACGGGTGGTGATAGAGCAGACCTTCGGCCTGTTGAAGGCACGATTTCGTTGCCTCAGCCGGTCTGGTGGGGCACTCATCTACAGCCACGAGAAGGTGTCCAAGATCACCATGGCATGTGTAATGCTACACAACATGTGCATCCGTCGGAACGTGCCACTGCCCCCTGACGTGGAACTGCTACCACCAGATGATGATGAGGGGGAGGAGGAAGGAATGGCAGGACAGCAGCACGGTGCCGATGCACAGGAGGGACGTTCAGTGCGTCAATCATTGATTGGACAATATTTTTGACTCACAAGTCAGCTGAGGGTGTGAGAGGACATTGGGCACTGGTGTGGGGATACATGTACACCATGCAATGTGCGACATCAAAAGACACAAGCAAAATGAGCAATGTCCACTCTGTTTTTTGGGAATGAACAACCAGTGTATTCAACATTTATGTAGGAACGTGTACAACAAAACCTCACCCCCCCTCCCCCCCAACTCCCACACACACCCTCACCCCCCTCCCCCTCCCCCCCAACTCCCACACACACCCTCACCCCCCTCCACCTCCCCCCAACTCCCACACACACCCTCACCCCCCTCCCCCCCAACTCCCACACACACCCTCCCCCTTCCACTCCCCCCACAACAACCCCACAATAGTCCCATCAGTGCAACATAGGCCACATGTGTGTGGCAGTATGGTCATTGTGTACTTCCAGAGCCAGGGGTATCCATGTTCTGGCGGCGGATTGTGCGCATTGACCGACGGACAGGGCTGGTCTGCGTGGAGGAGCACTGTGAGGGTGGGCACTCCCACTGGGGCTGTGGTCTGGGGGGTGCTGCCTCCAGGGCATCAGCGATCCGGCTCAGCACCTCACAGAGCCGGTTTGTGTTGGCAGTGATGACTTCGCCCAGGGCCTGCAGGTCATTGTGCCACTCCGACCTGGATTCACGGTTGTCCCGGATAAGTCCTCAATCAGGCCCGTGAGGCGCTGGGAGTGAAATCCATCCATGGCCGGTGTGGCAGATGTGCTCAGCAGCCATGGTGTTGAGCCTGCAGCCCTTTCGGGGCTTTCTGCAGGGGAGGTGGATCCAGGACTGGCAGGTGGTGCTCCTTGGCCTGTGAGGCCTGGTGTGTCACTCTCCCCGGAGTCGCTGTGTGCAACTTGACTGTAGGATGGGGTGTCTGGCCTGTGTACAATGTCATGGGGCTCCTCCACGTCGGATACGGGAACTGATGTTGGGCTATCTGGCTCCTCGGGGAGGCACATGGCAGCATTCTCCCCTGCCACACCGGACTCCTCTGAGTGCACCGTGGGGCATGTCTCCGTCGGCAGTGCAGGCACGGGTAGGGGTGTGGGTGTGGGTTGTGCAGCCTCCATGGGGGTTGCTGGTGCAGGTGGTGTTGCCTGTGCCTTCTTCCTTGCTGCAGGTTGACGCTGCCCCTGGCTGTGCCCCTGGAGGTACAGGGCTGCGTGGCTTCCTGGCCCTCACTTTCATGGCCGCTGCCTGGGGGGGGAAGAGAGAGATGGCATGAGCTATGATTTGGGGGTCAGCATTTCTTCAAGCCTATGGTATAAAAATGGGATTGCAGCATTTTGTTGACATTTGGGTGGGGAGTGGGACAGTGATCTGGGCTTGGATGGTAAATGCATGCAGGTGTCTGGGTCACTCATGTTGGTGGAGTACTGTGCTTACTCACATTGACTGCCTCTTTGTGTGCTATGGCCAATATGGGTTGGAGCCTTGCACCTGGCATCAGCCTGGGTCTCACTTGTGACAGCATGATTTGATGGGGGGGGGGGCTCCCATACGTGATGTGACTGCTTGCCCAGCCCTTGGCGGTGCCTTACATTGGGAATGCATTTACTATCTTCACTCATGACACTCACCTCCATCTGCGGATGACGGGGCACCGCACTCCATCTCGCCGACCCCCTCTATGGCTTCAGTGCCCATCATGTCCGCACACGTTTCCTCCCAGAGCATCATCTTGATGGGAGAAGCTGGGCCTCCTCCTGTCTCCAGGGCCTGTGTTCGGTTGGCCGATAGGATGGCCCGCACCCTGAGACGGAGGTCATCCCACCGTTTCCTGCCGTCCCTCATCGTACGGGGGTGTTCCTTACGGCGCTCACCCTCTGTGCGACCAAGTCCCAGATCTCCTTCTTCCTGGCAATGGTGGGCCTACGCATGTCACTGCTGAATACTATCTCAGCATTTGCGTGCAGGGTGTCCACCAGGACCTGGAGCTCGTCCTGCGTGAAACTCTCCTTCCTGATGCGGGCGGCACCTTTCTTCAGTGCTTTCGGCATGATACTGGTCAGTGATGGCTTTTTTGCGGGTCAAAATATACCTCAGGGTCCTTTATGAAGAGGATGGCAATGGATTGTGTTTTTAAAGATGGCCGCCGCGCTCCTTCTCGTTCCTGTGCGATGACGTAATTTCTGTATCCGTTAATTAGCGTTGACCGTAATTTACGGATACCGTAAATTACGGTCACCGCTAATAACGGACAGCGAAGCTTCGGTGGCGGTGTTGTAATGACCGTCTCGCTTCATGCCGCTAAGGGGTTTTATGGGCCCTTTAGCGGGATGCCGCTAGAGGATTTACTGGCATGGCGGAAAGCTTGTGCCCGCGAAGTCGGAATGGCCTGTAAATTGCAGCGTCTTACCAGACCGGGCTCGGTCTTTCCGCCATGCCGGTAAAAACCCATACTTACCGCAAAACTCGGAATGAGGCCCCTAGAGTGTGTACATTTTCTGTTAGATCTAATGGCAAATGAACTACTTTGCCACAAATGCCTTTCACCAATTCAGAGGGAGGTAATTTTGCTGTTTTTGGTTGAAGGCGTATACTTGCTTGAAATGGGTGAACTGTTTGAATTATGATGCTCTCATACAAATTGAGTTGTTGCAGGGTTTTTGGTAGTGGGAACAATTCCAAATTATTTGTGATAGCACGTGAAGGAGTTTGGTTGTTTTCCAGTTTTGTAGTGCAGTAACTGCAACATATTAGGGGTTCACTTATTTGGTATTTGTTTTCTGCTAAAAGGTAGAGAGCTAATTCAAACCATTAGGAATCTTCACTTCATTGTCTTCTATTTTGTATGCTATGTCTATATTTTTTGTGTATCTTTTGTAAAACGTTCTGCGGCAACACACACACAACCATGGTTTGGTACTTCAGCCGATGCACTTTTAATTTTAGTATTTTTTTTTTTGTATGTGTGTAATAGAAGTTTGCTATGCACAGAATTGTTGCTAGTCTGTTAAAAAAATATTGGATTTTGTAAGCGGCTTTCACTTCTGAAATCTTTTCTCTGGATACGGTCAATTTCTTCTTGTAGGTATTTGGGTGTACCGTGCAGAATAGTGTTATTTAATTGTCTAATTCTGAAGCTGGACTTTTAGCATAGTATATTTTATACACTAGAATTCTTACATTTGAATGATGTATTAATATCCTTTTGATATCATGGAAGGTGCTTTTGCAAATAGGTCCTGAAGTGCAGGCTAATGAATGTCCTTGTAGTCCTCTGTATTTGCGCACTGGACAGATATCCATATTTTGCAGCACTTTCATGTTAATTTTGTCTTTACCTTTCACATTCTGATTGAGGAACTGACGTAAAGATTTGAAAGATTCGTTAGGAATGACACACATTGACATGCACGGCCATTTGTATACTGGACGGTCTGGTTCAGTCAAATCGAGAGGTAATTCTGAGTTTTCATGGGATACTTTTCTAAGCAGTGTTTCTTGTTCCATGATGGTATTATTGATTTTTTCATACCCTCGTCCACTGCTATGGATGGCAATTGTGTTTGATTTTGTTTGTATGCTTCTTCATTAAAATTTGGTTCTCTGGTTGTTGTGTGACTCCATTCACTTCCACAAATATGTAAGAAGTTATTTTTGTGGACATTCCATTTATTGATAAGTTTCTTTTGTAGCTTGGTACCTAGTTTTGTTAGTGGTTTCATCCTATTTAACACTAATATAAACAACTTCCTTTTGAGAAGGATTGCATTGTCCACTAGAGCTTGTAGGATTCATTTTCTACAGTAGGTTTTAAGGGTTGAGGTAGGTTTTAGGGTTGAGGATGATTTCGGTCCTCTTCTTATTAGATTCTGAAGGACTCTGTGGTGAAACATTTTTGCTAAAATACTTATTTTACTATGGGTTCTTGTTACTATAACAGGATTAATAGGAGCATTGTTAGCAGTACTGGTAGCCGATTTTTTGTGAAGAGTTTTGTTTTTCGTGCCACATTTTGATGGAGGAGGTAAAGTTTCAGTAGTTGAAGCTTCCTATGTTTCGCTAAATGATTGTATTAGTTGTTTTGTTCCAACGTTCTCTACAAACTCTGCTACAGATGGATGCTTAGTTTGGACACTTTTTTTTTATTTGCTCTATATCTGTGTTCCTTTCTACAGACTTGCTTTTTGGTAGGCATTCTTTGGGGTCTGTTGAAAAAAAGGCATGGTTTGGTCTGTTGTACAATGTATGTGTGCTGTGTGCATGCGTGCATGAGTTTGATGGGGAAGCTCTTTGTGGTGGTGTGTGAATGTGCATTGGCCTCTTACAATGATTTGGGAAGGCTATTTTTCTGTTTGTATACTACTACAATGTGCTTCAAATGAGAGTACAAAGTGACCTAGTGGTGAGGAGAAGCATTAATAATAAGCGTAATGGTATAAAATTGAAACAGCTATTTGTTTTCTAGTACTAACATTCTAAGGCTTCTGTATGTTATTTGAGTTCAAAAACACAGGGATTTGTGAGCCATTCTGCCTGTTATTCTTTGTTTAATAAATGGGGATTTGTGGGTAGAATGGTTCAGAAATCAATGTTTGTTTTGGTGCGCAAATTAAATAAATAACCCACACAGTCTCTTTGAGGAATAGTTAGAATATATAGGTAGTACTGTACTTACATTTTTTTGCGGAATGACCAGGTTTCTTCGGATATGTTGTTTGCAGTGTAGATGCTGTTGATTTTCAGGAGAGTAGTCTTCACTGCAATTGTAAAAAGAAGAAGTTAGTAACTTTGTGTGTTTAAAGCAGTGATGTTACTGTACACGTTAATTTTGCATCTTTCGTCAGAGTATTCTCCTTTGATATTTCAACACACTGCATGTGTGCATTTCACTGCACTATATGCTGCCTTTGTATGTTATTTTCAGTATGTTAGTTGCACGTGATTCAGAAATGAGTAAAATGTTTAGGTTATGAAAATGCCTAGTTTTTGTTAAGCTGTGTCCATAGCAGAGAGGTTTGTAAGTGATAGGTCATTATAGTAGATGGGAAAAAAATCACTACTTTCATATTATAAGTACGAATCCGAAAAATCGGGAGACCCTCAGAGGGAGATGTCACCACAGCAATCAAGAGCGTTTATTTTTCTCATACGATCGCATTGGAAGTAGCATTAATGTAGGCGGTACACAGTAAAAAATTGTGACATTTTCTAATGGAAAATCGAGTTTCGCAGTTAATAGGAAGGGTTGTAACATATGTATAGGTTATGTGGGAGACAGTAAGAAGTAGTGCAGTTGTCAATGAAAAATCGAACATCTTGCACTTAAAGGGGGAGCGTTGGTATGTATTGGCTATGCAGATTTAGTGGCATTAATTTGTTTAAATGAAATCATAAGGGTTGCACATGTTCTCTGATTAAAATATGCATACCCGTACTTTATACTCATGCATGTCCGCATGCATGGAGCTGTATGTAGAAATCCGCAACACTTGCACATTAGTTTTCAAAGTAGGTGCTTTGCAATGATATGCAACGTGCATTCAGAGTGATCAATAGTACATTTGAAGTGTGAACATTTGATGACAGAGTTAGATGTAGAGATGTTGAATGTGATTGGTGGATGGTTGTGTGACTGCTTAACTGTGTCCAATGAGGGAATGGATTTGCGAGTGATGTGGAAAGGGTAGAAGGACTGGCTAAGAGTTACGTGCTGCACGTAGACAACGCTTGTCTGCGGGTAGGGCGTGTCACATACAGGGTTCTACAGCAAATCCAGCATGGAAAGGGGACTTAGGCATCAGCCAATCAGATGTTCACATTGCTCTTTTGTGTCGAAAGACGGTGCGTATACTGAATATGGCAGAGGTGGAGAGGGTCAGGGTTTTGGTCCTTGGAGATATTTTTGTCCATGTTTTACAGCACTATGCCGAAAGTAGGCATGTGGCACACAATTTCGATGTGAGAGGAGTGGAGGTGGTGTGGAGCGCTGAGACTGATCGCAATGTTGCAGCAATTCTCCAGGTTTGCAGAGACATGCGTAGGATGACCACTCCTCATGTGGTACTTTTGCACTACGGCGCTTGCCATTTGGGCTACGTGAGTTCACGTACTTTGTTGGAAGTTATGGACCAGTTGGTTCAAGCAGTCATGAACATCTTTCCAACTGTGAAAGTAATTTTTTCTGGGTTACTCGCTAGAGGAAAATGGGACAACAGTTCTGTTTTCTGTCCTGATCAAAGTATTGGGAGGTGTAACATCAATTGCGGCATGCGTGCCTTCATGTTACGAGCTGGTATGTTTTTCTGCAGCCACGAGAACATTGTTTCTAGTAATGAGGCTTATTTTGAAGCAGATGGTGTTGCGTTATCTTCTTTGAGAAATGCCATGTTCTTTTGGAATGTAAGGCTTGCTTTGGAGAAGGTTCTGTAATGGTTGTAGGAGTAAAGTGAGAAGAAAACATATTTTAAAAAACACAATAACAGGTGCTTGTAAAGCATCTGCCCAAAAAAAAGTCTCTTTTTCCTTTTAAAGGGGAAAGGGGAATAATATTTATATGTACAGTCGCCACGCTCTGATCCTCTACGTGTCTGCGAACATGGCCGTAGTTTGCAGGCAGCGCATATTACCAACGTGGATTCTGGAGTGGAGACGCATGCAAATGAGAATGTGCGAAGGTAGGGATTGGTCAGTAAAGTTCAGTGTGTGTGTTCTGAAAGGAGAGATTTAGTGAGAATGTCTTTTTCCTGAGAGGAGAACAGACAGCTATGGCTCTGTGTGCTCGAAAACAGATTATCTGGATTTTGGGAGACTCATGGATACATTGGCTGAAGGTGCATGCAGAACGTTGTGGTATATCTGCAGAACTTGGGTTTCCTCATGTGGAAGTGCACTGGCATGGCATGCGTGGAATGAGGTGGCTGGACTTGGTACCTCTCTGTGCTACTTTACAGACAGAGTGTTATCCTGATGTACTTATAATTCATTGCGGAGGAAACAGTTTAGGCCATGTCTCTGGAATTTCTTTGCAATTTGCAATGAAGGAAGGACTTGCGAAGGTCATGGACATGTTTCCAAATTGCCAAATAGTTTTTTCCAGTATTGCACAAAGACAAATATGGCAGCGTTCTTCTGCATTTGGTCCACAAATGGAGAAAGCGAGGCGCAATGTCAATAAGGCTGTTGGTGCCTTTCTAAGAGATGTTGGCATGTCCCCATTCCACAATGAAAACATTTTGTTTCACGGCACTTTCATATTTTGCAGCGATGGATTCCATCTCACATATGCCGGCAATCAGATTTTTCTTCGCAATGTACAAATGCATTGCAACCTTTTTTGGATTCATAGTCACCTATTTGGCAATCCGTGTTTTCCAATGTACAGTTTTTGAAACACACAAAATTACCACCGAAAGGCTCTTTTCAGAGCCACCACTTACTCACTTACTCACAGCGAAAAGTGCAATGATTTTGCTCCGCTTGCACCCTCCATTTTTGTGCATCCTACGACTGTCCGCTGACTTTTTGAAAAATGCACAGGGGCCTACAATGGTCACTTGATAGTTCTGTTGTTAACCTGAGAAAGGCGGTTCTGGTAAAGAGCCTTTTTTGTAATTTTTGTTGCTTTCCAGTTTACTGCTTTTGAGCACATGACACACTAGGAGAGAGGGCAAAGAAGGGTAAGGAAGGGACACCAACCACGGGGATAAGAAAGGGCAGGTGGAGAGAGAAAGATGTAGGGTGGGCTTAACTTAGGTAGGGAGCAGTTCTTCTGGTGCTCCATGACCGTAGCCTCAAAAGCACTTCGAAGACTTTCCCCCCTGCAGAGTACTGCGTCGCAGTGCATACACAATATTGTGACCCTCGAAAGGTAAGGGTCAACGGCATCGCGAATGGCTTGTGAGGCAGCTGGAGGGATGCACTCCCCCACAGGAGTGTCTCTTGTGGTGAGAGGATCAGACATGGAGGATGCTGTGGAGGAACTCAATCCACTACGTTCTTCACATGGCACCACCTTGCGAATGTCCACACTGTGGAACGAAGTAAGGTGTCGCTTCATGGTTGTCGTACCAAAGCTATACGTACCAGGTCTCCCGCGACTCAGCACCAACTGGAACTGGTTACACCTGACCAGGTTCGCATATGCTTTTGGTATGTTCCCAAAAACAGAAAATAACCACCACACCCACGACTCCCGGCGAGAGCTTGTGGTTCGGAGTTCCTCCACCTCATTTTCTTCTTCCTCTTCTATGTATATATATGTATGGCAGTGAACAAAAACAAAGGGGCTACACATGTGACATCATCAGTGATGTAATCAATGACATTTGTGATGCCATCTTTCATGTCCTGGGTGTTAGTGTTAGCAGTGCACAGTGGTGCGGGCAGGTATGGTTGCTTAGCCTACCATAACTGGTGAATTTCAGGGGTTTTTCAGTTTTACTTTGAACCATAACGTCACGTGTGTAAAGTTTTTTTTGTGAATTGCAAAGGTTTTTAGTAGGGCAACTTAACCATAACGTCCCCTTAACAAAGTTTTTTTTTAGTGAAAAAAAAAAAAAAATATATATATATATATATATATATATATATATATATATAGAGAGAGAGAGAGAGAGGAGAGACAGAGAGAGAAAGGGAGAAACAGCGAGCGAGCTAGCCAGTAACCTCCCAGCACAACCATTGTCTTTGCTATGTATTAAAACAACTGGTACAGAAAAGACACTACAATTGCTCAATACAGCTATCAAAGGTACACAGACATTTGTAGATTTCTGATTTTCAGTCACATGTGGGAGGAGTACATTTGTGTAATCCCAGTAGGCTTCTACATCATATTGTGCAATGCAAAGTTGCTGCAGAACCCTATCAAGAGGTGAAGCAACATGTTGGCGACATTTAAAAAGCTGAAGCCATGGACAGCTTGAACCATGAAACCGACATGCTTTGCTGGAGGCAGACAATCCTTGGCATGCAGCAATATTTGTTCATAGTCCCATTAATTATAATCAGGAATCCGTAGACCAATATTATTATTCTCTATATTTGTAACATATAAACATTGGACCTATTGATCTTTTATTAGCGGACCTAAGAATTGACTGGAAGTGCCTTTCTAGATGCATTAGGAATCCAACATAAAAAGAGTCCCTCATTTGGGTGGTGGAAATGGGTATACGAGATGCATTGATGCAAATGCAGGTAGCTGATATAGAACCCTTTTATATATTAATAATGTTTGCTTTAGTGCATCTCTAGAAAGCTCACTCTTCTACATGTTTACTACTATGATCTTTTGTCATGTCCTTGTAGTTCTGACATTGGACCTTGATATTAAACAAGGATCACAGTAACAGGTGGCATTTTAAAAGTATGATCATATAAGGAATTTGAAATAATGCTCATCACACAGTTTCATATCTTTGTGATGTTTATTTGAGCATAAGGGTTAGCCCACCGGTCACATCAAGATACATCAAGCAACTGAAACTGTATGTGCATCATTCTCCCAACCATCTACATTCCACATTCTACACTCTACTACAGACCTTACATCCATAATACAAGATTCCATATTCTAAAGCTCCATGGCTCATTGTACCTATAAATGTGACCATAATAATGATGAATGAAACACAGTACAATTCTACAATGAAATACTACAGAATTCTTCGGCATTAAGAAATCGAAGGAAACATCCACTGCCAACAATTGTGATGCCCCCAGGGCTCTAGAAATATTATTATTTTTTTTTAAATAATTTTTATTAGTTTTTACAACACAACAATCAACATTCAACAAAACCAGCGATACTAGTCATATTACTTCAGCATCATTTGCATATCGTTAAATGTCCACCGCTTCCCCTTTACCACCCCCCAACTGGAGCTTATTCCACTTCGCGCCCCTCTTAATCCCTTTCTGGGGGTACTTCCCCATCAATATTATCAGAGGTTTCATCATTGCTTAGGCTGTCCTGTGCAGACCTCATCAGTGTGGCCACTAGGTGTTTCCAGGCCGTTAGGGTCTCTGCTTCTTCCTACCCTCCCCTTTTGGCCACTTCATTCCACACTGCCGTTTCGGCTTCAGTCCATTTCTGGAGATCATTCCACCAGACCTCTACTTTCGGTCTGTTACATGCTTTCCACCCCATGGCGATTCTGTGCTTGGCGAGTATATAAGCCAAGTCTTTAAGTTTGCTCACATGTTTCAATTTGCGTGGTCTAGGGAACCCCCCCTACCGTGCATGCCCACACTGATTCAACATTAAGGTTGATCCCCTTCTCAAGCAGTCGGTGGGCTACTTCTCCCCAGAACCGCCCAATTTCCAGACATGCCCAGAACATGTGTATCATCCCAGCATTTTCCTGCTCGCATTTGGGGCATGTTTGCGATCGGCACTCTTGAACCAAGCTATCCTCTGGGGGGTCATGTATGCCCTATGGGTTATATATAGCTGTATTTGTTGTAACCTCGTATTCCTAGACACTTTCTTGTGGTACCCTAGGACCTGTTCCCACAACCCGTCACTCATGGGTTCTCCTGCCTCTTCTTCCCAGTCTCGCCTTAGATGGGCCACTTCCTTTCCCACCCTAGACATCAACAACTCATAAATTCGGGAGACCTCATGCCCTCCCTCTGCAATATGGTACATTGTTTCAATGGCTGTGTCCGGTTGATCTGCCAGCATAACTTCCGACCATGTCACTCTCACCCGCTCTACCAATCTGGTATAGATAATGTACTGCCCTACGTGTAAACCGGTTTCTTCTATCAGTGCATCAAATTTCTTTACTTCCCCTTCTTGCCATATGTCTCCCAATGTTGAGATTCCCATCGGTTCCCAATGTTTATGGATCATTTTCATTAGTTGCACGTCTCCTTTGGTCAATGCCACTTCAGATACCCAGGTCCCAACCCATATCCCACTAGGGCTGCCATCAGCCAAGGCCATCTGACAGAGTCAAAGGCCTTCACTGCATCCAGTGATACAATTGCAATCTCTCTCGAATCTCCTTCTGTGTGTTCTATGACCCGGTGAAGCCGTCTGAGATTGTCGGATATATTTCTGTGTGGGACATATCAGGTCTGATCTGGATGTATTAATCTGCTTATGACCTGTTTCATTCTGTTTGCCAACACACCTGTGAGTGTCTTGCTGTCCTGGTTCAGCAACAACGGTCTGTACGACCCACAGTCTGTGCTTGGCTTATTAGGTTTGGGGAGAGGGGTGATGATCGCCTCTCTCAGGGATTCTGGCAATATGCCGTTTACGAATGCTTCTTTCAGCATTGCCAACATGGGGGGGAGCACTTCTATCTTATACATTTTGTAAAATTCACTGGAAAGGCCATAAGCTCCCAGGGTCTTACTAGTGGGTAGGTGCTCAACCACCGCTTCTAGTTCTTCCAATGTAATTGGGGCATCTAGGTCCTCACGCCCTTCAGCACTCAATTTTGGTAAGCCGATATCCTCTATTGTTTCCACTATCTCACTCCCTTCACCCTCCTCTGCATCCTCGTACAGTAGTTTATAGAATTTGAGGAACTCCCCGGTCACTCCATCCTGGGCATCCACCACTTGTCCACTCTCCCCTATTAATGCTCTGCTCGTAGGACTGGGGGTCTCTCTCTTATACAACCATGCCAACAATCTCCCAGTCTTGTCTCCACCCGCGTGCTGCCTCTCTATGTATTTTGTTTTAAGTTACATAATCTCTCCCAGTGCCCCACACATTCCTTCTGTAAATAGTTTATATTTTCAGCATCTTCCCGGGAGTCACATCCTCTTCCCAAGACTGTCTCTAGTTTTGCTTCTGCCTTCTGCAGCTCCCGTAGTATGCCTTTCTGAAGCCCTTTAGATTTGGCTATAGGCGATCCTCTCATCACCACCTTAAATGCTTCCCATAAAGTACCGGCAGATTCAACACTTCCTGTGTTATTTTCAAAATATTCGACAATGTCCACCCTTAGGTCCTCCCTAAACCCTGTGTCTTTCAATGCTTTGGCTCTGATTCGCCACGTTGCGATCCTAGCTCTAGGAGGCACATGCTGCCATGTTAGGACCAATGGTGAGTGGACCCTCGCTTTGTATTCTGATTGTACTATTTCTCCCGTCATCTCCTGTGAGACGAACATATAGTCTAACCGTGTGTACAAATTTTGTGGGGCCGAGTAATCTGAGTAATGTCTATCATGTGGGTGGTGTAGCCTCCACATGTCCTCCAGCCGTAAGTCTCCCAACAGATGTGGTGTTTTAGCAGCGGTGGTGGGCTTGTCTACTTTCCTGTCTGAACTGTCTACCCTTGGGTCCAACGTGCAATTAAAGTCGCCTCCCCATATAACTGCTCCCCCCAGGTACGGACTCATTTTACTAAATAGGGTCTTAAAATAAGCCACTTTGTCCTGGTTTGGGGCGTATGTATTGCTAATGCATATTTTTCTGTTTTCTATCAATATCCGGATTACCACCATGCTCCCATCCGCATCCACTGTGGACTGTAGCAACTGGAAAGGGGCATGTGGTGCCACCCAAGTGATCACCCCTCTGGCATAAGCCGAGTATGTTGCACCTATGATGGTCCCCCTCCACTTCCTCTGTATCACCTCCTGCTTTTCCTTCGTGAGGTGTGTTTCCTGAATCAGGGCAATATCTATTTTCTGCCTTCTCAAGTACATCATAATCTTATTCCTTTTCAGGTAACTATTGAGCCCCCTAACATTCCAGGTTAATATCTTAAGGTCTCCCATAGTTCAGCCATGCTCCATCTCCACCTCTGCCCCTCCAAGTTTCTGCTCCAAGCACCCGCACCTATGTGTGTAAGCTTGTTCCCTAAAAAATAACACTGCAACTCCCCCAACTCCCCTCCTGCCCCCCGCCTTTCCCATCCCCAACTGTTGCCCAGCTCCATCCCTGGATCTCAGGTGATCTCGCATTTAGTCCTATGCCGGTTTACCAATACTAGGAACTCAACAGGAGGCTACCACACTAAACTAACTTCTGGGGTGTGAGAGTGAGTCCATTGTGTCTCCCACACACATGCCTCATTATATTACGTGCGCCCAAATTCTTCTACCCAAAACCTGGCTATTTTCCAGTTTATGTGCACTATACTATATTCTAGTCCCAATGTCATAGTTATACCGCACCTCAGCCTCTGGAGCCACCGTTTCACTTCTCTGAGCCATCCTCCTTCTGCGTGTCTGTCCCGGAGGGGCAGTTCTGTACATCCAGCCACTCCGTCACATCCTGTGGGGTGTCAAAAAAAGGGCCCTGTTCCTATGAAACACTTTTAGTTTCGCCAGGTACATCAGCATGTACTTAAAGCCCGCCTCACCCAACCTCTTCTTCACTGTTCCATAGTTCAGTTGCTTCCTCTGCACCAGGAGAGTATAGTCTGGGTATGCCGTGATAGGCACGGAGGCCCTATGTATTGTACCTCCTTTTCATAAGAGTTCCAGCATCTTCTCCCTATCTCGGTCGTTCAGGAATTTGGATATTATCGGTCTCGGGGGCTATGGGGGCTCCAGGCAGAGGTTTCCTCGTCAAGACCATGTGTGCCCTCTCCACCGCGAACCCCTGGGTGAGTGCCCCACCCTCTATTTCTTGCAGTAGCATGGTCTCAATGTAATCCGTTGGGTTTGGTCCTTCTTCTCCTTCAGGGAGCCCCACGAAGGGTATGTTGTTTCTTTGGGCCCGTCCTTCTGCTTACTCTGCTCTTTTTTCCAGGTTGCTCACTTGTTGCCCCAGTATGTGGATCTCCGAGGCATATGATGTACAGGCAGCTGTGTTTGTGTTTGCTTCCTTCTCCAGTTCGCCTGTGCGTTCCGCTATTGTCTTCACGTCTTGTCTCAGTAGGTTGACATCCTCTTGTACCGCTCCTATTTTAAGGTCCAGTGATGCTTTGATTTCGACCATAGCTGCCTCCAGTTTCCTGTCCCATGCAATTTTCTGGTCCACAATAACGCCCAGGATTTGTTGATCATTTCGCGCTGGTACAGCCTCCGTTTGCGGGTTTATGTCGCTGTTTCTGGCTCCATCGGATGATTGAGGTGTTTTTGCGAATTCATCCATTGTCGGTTGTTTCCCTTTTGTTTTGGGTAACTTGGACGCCATCCTAATATCTCCCAGTGTCTGCTCACCATTATTGGGGCTAGTCTCTCGGGCCCTACGTCCAGCCTCGGCCTGTCTAGTGCTCAGACCTATTGGAGGCTGCCACCAGGACCTGTCGGATGCAGGATGCGTTTCCATATATTAGTGCAACGACAGATGGACTGGTTTAGATGTATTGGCCCAGGATACGCAGTCTCTAGATGTGCCTCCCAGGCTTGGTCTTGGCCTTTGCCCCTTCTTAATCCGGGTTGTTCCTCTTAGGCTATGTTTGGTTGCGTGTATCATAGTGTTGTTCGATGCACTTCCGCGATTGCTTGGCGCTGGGGTGTGCTCATTTTAGCTGTTCCATGTACGGCCTTATGAGCATGGCAGGCTTTTCCCCCCCAGGGGAGCTCCTCAAGGTCTTGACTGGGTCATATATGTTTTCTGCTTCTTTATAATCCCATTTAGCCCGGGTTCTCTACAGGTCTTCTGTTCGCACCAGGCAGTAGCTTACCCTGATGCCGGCACGTTAGCTCTACACACGGGCTACATGCGCCTGGTGCCAAGTGTCACAGCATTATTAAGGCCACTCAGCCCGTCGGGTTCAGAACCGCTCTACGCCACAAATGTCCATACACGTTTGTGCAGCATGTGTAGGCGCGCTTCCCCCTGCGCCCAGGCTCCTCACATGCAGCTGCTCCGCTCTGGGTGACCGCGACAGATTCAATGTATCCCTGTCCTTTCAGCATGCCTCCCGAATCAACGTGGAGCGTGCCGTGACTATTCCTCTCAGGCTTGTCTCGGAGCGGAAAGTTACACAGTATTGCTTAATGAGCAGGATCTCACCTTCTAGCTCGCGAGAGCACAGCTGATTCGGCCCCCTCGCTTCCTTTCATGGAGCGGATTCGTATCACGGGCCGCATCCAAGCTGTGCTCCGATTTTCTTCGCAATTTCCATTCCTCATCCACTGCCTGCACGGCCTGTGTTGTTTTCTGTCTGGGGCTCTATCGTTATAAAGGGTTGCAGAATTTCTGCCCGAAATACGTTGTCCGTCTATGTTCTTGGCTGTCCCTTTTTCTAACTGGCGGCGGCCATCTTTCTCTGCTCAGCAACAAGCATCCCGGCAAACTCCTCTGGGTGCTGACAACCACCCGTTCTGCAGATTAGCTCCACATTACATCACCTTGTGCCCACAGACGTCCCACGCTCAATCCTTCAATCTGCAGACAGTTGCTTCAGTTTTCACACAGTATTTTACAGGATAACGGTAGGATCAGCAGGAGCTCAATTGAAGTCACATCCTCCGACATGGCTCCTTATCCACGCCCCCCCAGAAAGATTAATATTGTGTCCTATGAAGCAAGTAAAAAGATGTTATCCAGATGCATATCAAAGCAAGTGCTCCAAGACCAGAGGAACTAAAATGACGAACCATTTGAGACCCTTTCTAACCAAATCATACAACATTACATAGAATAGAATACAAATGCTATGTAGTGTGTTTGTGTCAAACACCCTAGTCATAAGACTATGGTATGCAAAGGTGCCAAAAAGGTAGGTAATAACTTAGCTTCCTGTTCCAAGGCCAGGAAGGAATGTTCTTGGAGCAATCTCATAAGAAATAAAGGTTTAATTCAAATTTCTTAAAATATAGGAAAATACATTTTTTTTTTAATGTAACTTCAACTTGTGTATTTAGATTTGAGCCCCTACTGCAAGAGAGCAATGTTTTCTAGGAAGATGTCTCATTAATTACAAAAAGGAAGCACTAAAATACCTTGAATCCTGTATTAGGATGAAAAAATCTTTGGAGGAGGAACCATTAGAGAACAGCTCATGTGGATGTTCTCTGGGCAAGATAATATACCCTCAGCCCTACAGGTAAGGGGTGTATTGGCCACTTTTACACCCGTGTTAGGCAGAATCCAGTACCCTTTAGGAACACCATCCACAATTAGGACTACAAGTGACAGTACAAATTCACCTTTGGTACACGCCTGTACTACACAGTAAAGTGGTAGCGATGGCTGAGCAGCTAGACTTATCTCAAGAGTAAAGTGAGCAGTATCAATAGTTACACAAAGGACAGCAATTACTATGATTCAAACAAACACTGACACAGGGTTTCTGAGTAAAAGAAAAGTCTTTGCAGAGGATCATACAGTTCAGGGTAGTTCGGGGTCAAGTCTTTGCCAAGAGTTCAGAACGAAGTTGGTCAGACGAAAAGTTACTTTAAAGAATAGAGAAGGACAGCCCTTGGATTGGTGATGAAAGATTTCACACACTTTCACCGCGGCTGGACGAAACGAACAACCGGGTTAGCACAGTACCTTTAGAGCAGAAGAATGCTGTAGCTGAGGCAGACATTCCTGGCAAGTCCTGCAGGCTCACGGTTCCTGAAGCGACTGTCGGACTGACACGAAGGAGGAAGACTGGAGGGTCTTGCACTGCCCAGGGAAGAAACCAGCAGTGGAGCAAAGCGACAAATAAAAGGTGCGCTCCTTAAAATACAAGCAGGGTCCGTTCCTCCTGGCTATCTGGTTCACTTTAGCTCTGCACAGCAAATTCTACCATAGGAGGGAGGCCTCGCTAACAGCTTGGCGAACTGGTTGTTCCCACCAGCTCAAGGGGAGAAGATTCCTTGCAGATCTTCCCTGTCGTCGAAGTTTGGAGATTCGGACCCACAGCAGGGCTTCACTGGTAGGTTCAGTCATGGTAGAGGTCCTCTTCTGTTAGCTTCTCTTCGGTTCTCTCGATCCAGTGGCGACTCTGCCTTTTCAGTCCCAGAGACCTGCTTTTTATGTAGTTTTCCCCCATTCACACAGCCTGGCTGTCAATCACACAGCAGGGTGGCTGTCCTGGCGGACAGTCAACTAGCCAATCAAACAGGGGTGCGACTTGAGTTACCAAGGGAATCCATGGCAGGAGTCCTAAAACCCCTCCCTCATATCCTGCCTACTCAGACTTTCAGGTGCCTAAGGAGGGCTTCTGTGCAGAAGCCTGCCAAAGGTCGATGAACAAAGGGACCAAACCTGGTTTGGCGCGCAGAGTAAAACACGAGAAAGACCTTAACAAAAAGAAATGGTGAATAAACCCAGCCGGAACCGTATAAAACCATATATAGTCCAGCGGGTTTAAGTTCGAGGCTACCAAGATAGCCTAAAACAATACCAAGGCTATATTAGATAACCGCGGTAGAACAATAGAGTAGATACCACTGCCACCAGCTAAGTTTTAATGAAAAGGGAACAAAACAATGTTCCATGAGAGACAGACTAAAAGGGATAACTTTCCCAGTACTCTATGTAAGATCGTTTGTACTGGGTCGGTGGTTTTAAAAATACTAATAAAGTGAATGGCAACTGTACATGTTCTGGGAGACAGTAGTCAGTCCCAGAAAATTGAGTCTTAGTTAGGAAGTCTAAAAAGACAACCCTGTGTCACTGCACTGAAGGTGCTGTGCAACACACAGTAAAATGATGATGTCTATGGAGCAGGTGAGGCTCCACAGTCTATGAACACAAAAATGTTAAACACACACAGCAAAACATATGTAAGAGTGGGAGAAAAGGGTCACACTCTTACCAGGTGAAAAAAATAAATCCTAGAAATCCAGCAAAGCTGCCGAGGGACTCAGTAGGTAAGGGAAATTAGCCATTATGGAGATTTCTCCCTGACAACCCGAAAAATACACGCAAAAAATAAAAATAGGGAGTAAAAATGCTCCCAAGAAAAATAGAAAATACACACCCAGGGCCCTGTGTTCCTGTTTTCACACACACAGCACTATGGATATGTTTGGAACAGTTGTGCACATAGTACTACAGGAAGAAACTACTATTATTGCCACCCGATTGCAGGAAGTAAACATGTATCTTTTTAATGTGCATAAATAACTAGGTGCAAAGAAATAATTATTATAGCATTTCCATTTTCCAGTTAAAACAATTTTTCCTGCTTATAAAATACACCCATTGGGAATTGGACTTACATTTTTACTCCCTAAAAAATCTGTTTACTCCCAACTTTAAAAATATAGGGAGTAAATACTCCCACATTTGTTTTTCTTCTCATTTGCTGACTTGCCGATAATTGCCATGTTCTAGCTCTGCTCGTTATCATCGAAGGGAACTGATCTGTTACCTTCCCTGAGTTGATGTTTACCATGGTACTAAAGCATGGTGTTGATCTAGAACTAAGCAAACATGATGCCTCATCTATCTAATATATTCCAATTGCAAGGTCCAAGTAGAAATGTTAGACTTCTTGCTCTCAAGTACGAGATTTGAGAAATGGCAAGGTTTCATCAGTGAGTCTCTGGCTCTTTTGAGCATGGTTCATTATTACGCAGTCACTGACTTTGAAGAGCAAAGGGCATTTGACAATATGGGCTTTTCCTTTTTGAGAAGTATCTCGAATGGCATAGTATTGGTGTTGTATTCTCATCCTTGGTTAAATTACTATATATGAGTCCCAAAGCCTGTATCTTTGCCAAAGGCATCTTCGCTCCCTTCTTTTGGCAGGTAAATGGCACCTGGCAGGGGTGCCTTGACTTCCACCCTGTGGAGACATGTCTTTCAGTGATCAGACTTGGCACCACAAGAGGAGTTATGATGAGTTGATTGGAGTTTAAAATGGTGGCTTACACTGATGCAGTGTTAATATTTTTAAATAATCCTAGAGCAATCAGAAAATACGTTAAAATGATGGTTAAACACTACACAAACACACACCCAAAGTCCTTCCCTTTAGCATAGATGATGTCTGTATGAAGACATAGATAACCATCCAAGTTGAAACTATTTACCAAGAAGCCTGTTTGATTAAGAAGACTCATTCGTATTGGCATTAATAGTCTGGGCACTAATAGTTAAGATGATTTTTTATCACAATTTATAATAAAAGAAAACGATGATTTGATGTAACACCCTTTGCCTTGTCCTTCAGTTGCTCTGTAGTTTCTGGCACCATTACCTGTTCCATATGACCTGTTTTGGGGAGCCTGAGGTGGCTGGTTCATCCCCCCAAAGTGATCTGTGAATATTCTGGGTAAATATTTTGGGGGTTCACAAGGGCTTTTTTGAAAGATATTAATAGGTTGAAAACAAGAGCAAGACACAAATTAATATAAGAAAGTGTTAGATGTACAAGGGTATCTAACAAAGGGTGGGTGGTAATGTTCTCTAGCAGAATGGGCCATGATGATCAAAAATAAAAGTGGCATGTCAAACTTAACAAAACATACAATTCTTCACATTTTCACCAGATTTAATTATAGTCAAGTAGCCTTCCCCTTTGCCTGTACAACAGTCTCTCAATGGCAACTATTCTTCATCCCTGAATTAGACAAATCTCGCTTCCAGGTCAATAAAATGAGTTGCCCATTGAAACGTTTTAAGTCTTCCTTATATAAAAATATACAGGGATAGGATATCCTGTCAGCAGTGGCCTGACACCAAGTTAATTGTTCTCAATGCCTCTTTTCAAACATCAATTAGTCTAGGAAAGGGGTATTCAACCTGTGGCTCTCCAGATGTCATGTAATACAACTCACAAGATCCCTCACCAGTTTATATGTTGGTTAAAAACATCTGGAGGGCCATAGGTTGCAGAACCCTGGTCTAGGGCATTCCAACATTTGCATATTGCATGGCCTCCCACACTGTTCCAAGCACAGCAGGGATCATCCTGTTTGAAACCCAGTTTGTGCATTCTCTGATGCACTCTAGTTTGTCTGATGGACCCCTCTGCTGCATTTGATATGGTCAGCCAAAGCATCCTTCTGGACCTCCTTTGATCAGTGGCTTACCCCTTCCCTCTTACTTCATCCAAGTACATTTTTGTCCTCCCCTACAGCAAATAACAGATTCACCTGGATTCATTTTCCTGCCAGATGCGAACCTTGTTCTTGCACACCAGTATCCCCCTCCACTTTAACCTTCAAATCCGCCGACTCTTCTCTCCCCTGGATATGTTTGATTTACAATTCCACTCTTACTCAGAATATGCCCAATTGTACATCCATATTACCAATTGTCCCTCCGAAGCCCACATTATAGGTAGCTGCTTGGATACCCTTAAAACTGGACGGTCCACTAACAGCTTCTAGTGAGCCAATCTAAAACTGCAAACAATCCTTCATTATCACTTCATAATCATTCACCCTCTCCCAACCTTTATGCACCCTGCATTTCCCCTACCCCAATTCCGAACAAGGGGATCCAGATGGACCCTGTCCTGTTGCCTGTTGCCGTACATCAATTCCTTAAAAAATATACATCTTTTTCCGTTTGCAAAATCATAAATTTTTGCTGCATTTCCTCCTCATTAATATAAAGCCATTGTATTGGGAGCCTTCATTAAAGCCTGCATCAATTAAGCTAACTTTCTTGCTTTCCGGGCTTCCTTAATGGCTCTCTCTCCTCTGATCTAAGCTACGTAATGTATCCTCTTGGTGACTGCGATCCTCTGATAAACATTTGCTGGTGGTGCTCATGTTTCCTTGCTCTTCAAACGGAGTAAAATGGTACAGAGTCCTCAGCCCTCAACAATGTTTTGGTATGGTACTAGTTTATTAGGATTTGTACCACGCTCTGCTGACACTTGTGTAGTATCCAGAAACTCTGGCAGATCTGAAGGAGAAAGCAGGATGAGGGTAGAGGGGAGTGATGGAAAATGCAAAATAGCTTTTCTGTTGCGTTGATATGTGCAGACCGGAAGTACCCTAAGCTCTGCATGTGGGTTCATTTAGAGATGTTCTGTATTGAGAGCCTGGAGGCATATGAGGCCAGCGGACAGCCTGGTGCGTCTGTGGTACTAGGAGCAGGGCTGGGCAAAATTGTTGAATTCTGTTTCGCCATCCGCGAAAGTGAAATCTGTACTGTTTCTTTTTTTATCCCTTTCACTGCAATCTGCCATTCTGTTACCCCTATGTATCGAAAAGAGCTGTGCAACGGTTACTGTGCCACTGCACGAACCTACCACAAATCAAAAAGAGCGGCATAACATTTCTTGTGCTGCTGCGCGAACCAAGCACAAATCGAAAAGAGCAGCATAAAGTACCTCATGCTGCTGCATGAACCCTGCGCAAATAAAACAAAAAGCTACGCAAAGTTTCTTTTGCCACTGCACAAACCTAGCACTATTTAAAAAGAATGGCACAAAGTGTCTTGTGCCGCTGTGCAAAACTACCAGAAATCAAATAACAAGCTGGAAAAAGTTCTGGAGCAGATGCGCAAACACAGCACAGTTTGAAAAAACAATGTTATGTTTTTCGTGACGCTACAAAAAACTAGAACGGATCTAAACTAATCCCACTCAAAGTTTCTCTTCTTGCTGCGCAAAACTCGAACGAATCGTGGAAAACCATGCAAAGTTTCTTGTGCCGCTGCATGAAACTTCCACAGATTGGAAAAGACCTGCATAAATGTTCTCGTGCCACTGCACAAAATTAGTACGGATCGAAAAAAGACCTGCACGTAGTTTCACGTATTGCTAACCTAGCATGGAACGAAAAAAGACCCACACAAAGTTTCTTGTGTAGCTGCTTAAACCCAACATGAATTGAAAAAACATGCAAAGTTTCTTGTGGAACTGAATGAAACTAGCACAGATCGAAAAATAAGACATGTGCAAACATTCTCGTTGCTGTACATGAAACTAACACGGGAACGAAGCACCACACGCTGCACAAAACTGCACAAAGCCAGCTGAAATTTCCGTGGCGTAGGAACCAGAAGGCTGATTTCGCAGAAATGGCGTAAGCAGATTCCAGTGCGGATTCCGCACTTTTCACGTTGCAGTTCAAAGTTTTGCTCACCCCTAACTAGGAGGCTTTGATTGGGGCTATGTTATGTAATTTGCTTAAAGAAATGTAATGTTGCTGAGTTTGTCATATGAAAGGGGTGTTTGGTTGGCATGTGTGGATGGCTTAGTTGGTATGCTTATTATGTGTTGAAATATAGAACGCAAGTGTGTTCCTGCAGGGAGTTTTCAGTTGAACCTTTAATGGCATGTTTGTGAGTTGCACAAACAATCTTGAGGCTGCATATAGCAAATTATAACTAGGCACCCAAGGCATGACAAAGGCCTGAAAAAGCATGAAAGGCATAACAAAACAATACCTGTCGTAGCAAAGCACGAACAAGACCTAACAAGGCAAAACAACATGGTTTCCATCTCCTTGAACTCCTAGCAGAGGCCTCTACAGACAACTCACACTTCACTAAAGTAGTAGTAATGGTAAATAATTTATCAAGCACAAAACAATTACCAGTAAAACTAGTTTCAAGACGCGTTTACAGGACAATTACTAGCAGGAAAAGCAATATAATAACATAAAAGACACCACAATAAGCATAGTATATTTGCCACAACCAAACCCTCTCTCAGCTCGTCCATCCAGGATTTCATAATTTTGAATGGTCTGATGAGGTGAGACGGAAGCCTGAAGACTCCACTAATTTCCATAAATGAAGTGCTAATTGTTACTGGGGACATGAAAATGGATTGCCAAAGATATCAAAATGTCAGGCACTCCTTTCACCTTGCTTGGTTGGTAAGTTAAAAGCTTCCTTAACCTTGCTGAGGTGCTGTGCTCAGTGAGCCTCTTGGGACATTTGCCAACACCCATCCTGCGGCAAACAGCGGTGTCCAGGCATTTCTCAAGCGACGAGGGAATTAGCCAGAATACCTTGTTGTACCTCCCAGAAGTATACCCCAGTGTCTTCCGCAAATCTCAAAAACCTCTCAGTACAAACAGACACATCCCAAAAGTAATCTTCCCTGCCTCCTACCTGCCCGCTCCCCCCCTTCATTATGTACAGTGACAAGCAAATTGGCAAATGAAAAAAGAACCAAGACGGCAGGTATTATGGAGTTCACGGTTGCCTTTCCATTAAACTCCATCCCTCTTTCTTCTTTACCCCAATTTGACCTTGCTATGGACCCCTTCTCTATTAGCCTCTCATGCTTCCTTTGAGAATCAACGTGGCACCAAAGCAACATTTGTTCAATGTTGGGTGCCTCAAGGTTCCAAAAAGAGATGATGTAGTGAGGATGCTGGATGGTCCCTTGCCAACAAGTTCTAGTAAACAACTGATAGTGAGTGACATCCTTACTGCCTAGCCCCTTATACATTTCATAATGTGCACTTTGGGAATGCCCCCTCCAGAATGTGATAACCCGTTAAGTGTAAAAAAAATCCCACCCCATCTCCCCTTCACCTCCAAATTCTAAGCAAAATCCCTTAAATCTCTCCTTAAACAGGGCATCTCCTTCTTATGTACTTTTAGACACTGCTATATCCACCAGCTCAGAGCTCATTCTTTGTCACACCTATACTCACCATCATTACGTTTTCTGCTAAGAGCCTTTCCAAACATTAATCAATGTCTTGTTTCTGAACACCCACTCTGCTTCTAAGCACAACATCAAAAACAAACCTATCTTGAATGACTACCTAGTCAACATAATATGTCTGGACCAAACTCAATTCATGGAAACCATCAACCCTGCCACCATATATATGATACCACCTTGCTTTAAAATCCAGAACAAGCCCACCTCAAAACACAAGCATCCCTCTCAATAACATGAACTACTCTTTACCCACCCTCTCTGAAAGTAGGACAAATCAGTGCTGCCTTGCCAACATCTTCACTTAATTCTTTATTGTATGTGGTCTCCACTCCACCTTATAAGATATCTATACAGACTCTGCCATCCAGCACCTCATCTCTTGTTCCAATATAGACACCTTTTGTGACTTCCAACGTCTGAATTGACACACCAAATATCACCTAAGCCAATATCTTCATTGTCTAGACTGCTAATAGAACATTTCTGGCCCACTCAGCCAAAAAGGTCACACCCTTGACCTTCTGTGTATCAACAGTAATGTTCAAATCCAGGTTTGTCCAACTCCAGGCCTTGAGGACCAGAAACCTGACAGGTTTTCAGGATATCCCTCATTAATATTCATGAGAAAATAATGGCATACATTTTGAATCATTGTATGCAAATGTATCTCATGAATAATAACGAGACCATCCTGAACATCCAACATGTTTCGGGCACTCGAGGCTTGGAGTTGAGCAACCATGTTCTAATCTCATGTAATACATCCATGCGGTTCCCCTGATCTCACCCTCTTCACCTTCCACCTCCCAGCATCTACAATGCTGCAGCCCTCACTCATCAAGTCCAGAGCTTGGAGCAAAGTGTCCCCCAGCTCACTGGTTACTCTTCCTCCTGATTAAACTCCTAACACATCTCTCATAGCCTGCCTTGACTACAGCTGTTCCAATCTCATCAACCACATCACCACGGCTCTGGCTGCAACTGGCCCTTCCAAACAAATCATGCTCAGAATTGTACAGCCTGTCGCTTTCTCATCCTCATTAAATGGGACGATATCACATAGGTCTTTAGCATTGTCTACTTGGTTTCTGTTGCCACATGTATCAAGATCATGTCAGTGTGCATGACACAGATAGTTTCAATATCCTTGGACCACATTTGCATCACCTTCAATCTCCAGCATTTCTGTCCTCAAAGACGGTGTTCTTCCTCAGGCAACCTTTTTTTGCTTTTGGAAGTCATGTTCTACAGTGCATTCATTACCTGTCACCACCAGAACCTTCTCTCTTTCCGGATTCCCTTCATCATAGGCCACTGTCACAATGCATGCAATGACCAAAAAAGGCGAGATGTGACATATACTTCGCAACGCCTTGCTATTAGAATTTGAATAAAGCCAAATCAAAGCAATTCCCTCAGCGCTGGTGTTGTGCACAATAAGTAACTCAAAAGTTCAGGATGCTTGTGCACTAAAATATATGTAATGATCTCTCAGGAAGGCTGTCCAAAGTTAATGTTCCTGCGGTTCTTTTTAACACCAGCTTCCTTGCCAACATGGCTGTTAGGTGATATAGACCTCCTAGGTCTACAATCGTGCTGGTGCCAGATAGTTGATGTTCTCTAGTTGATGTCACCATGAAACTGGATTTAAACTAAGGCCCAGAGTTGCAGGAAGACAGGGGGCCACTTCATGGACATTGCAGGGTTCTCTCACCACATTCCTCTCCTGGGCTACTTGGTCAAGGGATTACAACCCAATCTCTGTCCTCCTTGATGTCCTGCCACATGTGCTTATCGGGCATACATTTTGTTCCTTCGCTCTATCATTATCCGCATGCTTCTACTGCACTTCTGCTTTACCTCAGACTCCTTCCTCCACCAGTCCCAGATTTCACCTGATGTCGTCTTTCATTTTCATCCTACTGCTCTTCTATTCTCCCCCTGATATTCCTTTCTTCCTCTCTCCCATTTCTGGCAAATCTCTCTTGCTTTTAATTCTTCACTGTTCAGCACACTCTCTTTAGGCATCCACTCATCAGGCATGTCTGTATAGCAGACTAAATTCCTTACCCCCTCCTCTGTAGTTCCTCTCATCACCTCCTCCTTAAACACCAGTGTTGCTACAGTTAACTTTGCAATCTCTCACTTCCAGTTATCTGGGTCATTCTATTACAAGCTTCCTGGTTCCCTCTCACACATGCACTTGGGTCTCTCTGTCCCCAATGTACTGGCTTTTCCTTTCAATAGCGTTATGGCGCTCTGTCCTCTGTCACTCCAACCCATCAGTTCTTTCACCTCAGCATCTTGCTTTTCCTTCTCTCCCAATTTCCTGGAATGCTTACCCTCCTATAGTCACCGTGGATCCTATTCCCAGTCCCCATGGTCTCTCTCACCTCTCTCTCTGTCTCCCAGGGTCTTCCTCTCACCAGCCTCTTGGGCATATATCTACCCAGTGTGCTTGGACTATCTCACTTTCCAGCCTTATTGGACTACCTCACTCTCACCTGATCCTTCAGAGTCCCTCTCTCCCTACACCTCAGAATTCCTACCTATACATACCACAGAGCTCCTCTCTCAACAGAGTCCAGAATGTATTTCTCCCTAGCAATGTGTGTTTCTCTCTTTCCAATTTTACTTGTGGGTCTCCTGCCCCATAGTCCTACCTCGCCCTTTAACCCCCCAGATTCCTGGGTCACTTACTCCCCACAGCCTCCATGGATTCCCTATTCCCATGCTTCTGCTTCTCTCTCACCAACCTCTTGGATTTCTCTCCCTAGCTCCTCTGCCTCTCTTTCTCCATCATCTCCAAAAGTGTTTCTCTCCCAGATTCTTCTCTCTCTCTCTCTCTCTCTCTCTCTCTCTCTCTCTCTCTCTCTCTCTCTCTCTCTCTCTCTCTCCCTCTCTCTCTATCTCTCTCTCCCTCTCTCTCTCTCTCTCTCTCCCTCTCTCTCTATCTCTCTCTCTCTCTCTCTCTCTCTCTCCCCCGACCCAGCCCTTAACTGAGACCCAGCCCAGCCCCTTTGGTCTTTTATAGGACATTTACCCCAACTTCTAGCCTCTCTCTGTCCTATGGGAACAAAGGAGTGTCTCCCAATGTAATTGGTATGGAGATTGGTAAATGGGCCCTGGTGTGAAGATGGCTTGCAGTTTTTGATATTGCACTTAGATTTTTTACTTACTCTCTTTGGGTGGTCCTCTATCTGCTTACCACACCATGGCTCTGTTCTGGGGAGGACTTCCTTAGCCTAATAGGGCTTATGTGTATGTGCACAGAGGCCTTGTGGGCTGACTTCTTCACTGCAGATATTTTCTTTCTTCGTTTAGATCCTGCTCTTTCCCACTGTGATTTTGGATATGATGTCTGCACACCTGTAACCAACCCCATTGCAAACACTTTGGGACTACCCATTATTAAAGGAGCAGGACCTTCTAAGGTCGAAAAGTGATGCTCCTCAGACTCCTGCTCGAGATGATATTAAGTTATTAACCAAATGCTTCTCCCCACACCAACCCTGGGCCTATTACTCCATGACTTGTGGTGGAATCAGGCCCTGTTGCTTACCCCACCATCCATCAATAAGGTCTGGCAGGTGACTTCATCACACCACCTTGCCATCTGCCAGGCCCTGAAAACTTTTCAATCAAATCAAAGTGTCCATCCAACCCCCGTCCGTGGAACCACCTCATATGTATGTATACATGTATGTATACATGTATGTAGGTTATTTATATAGCACAAACCTAGAATAGAGCACTCTATGATAAAGGGAGTGGAACATACAGGAGGCTATAGGGTTGCCTTGTTATGCTCTGGTCCTCATGTGTCTGGTTGTATTCTTTGAAGAACAGTCTTAAAATATTTTTTGAACTGCAGGAGGGAGGGTGCCAGCCTGAAGATAGCAGGAGTGTTCTTCCAGGTGTGCATGCATTGTAGGAGAATGCTTGATTCCTGGTTCTTGCACTTCTTGTATCTTGGTCATGTGAAATCTTGGCTCCTTGTGTTGCATTGACCCAGAGACAGTGTTATTTTCAGCTAAGTGTGCCAGCGTCATAAACATTAATGCTTTGGCAGTGATGCAAGCTGTCATGAAGGTGATAAAAGCTTTGATGGGTAACCCGTGTAGTTCCTTGAGAGGGGGCAAGTGTAGTTGAGTCCTCCAGTAAGGTGAACTACAATGTGCTGAAAAGCTTTCAGATGGGCCATAGTAGTAGTTGGAATACCTGCCAGAAGGAGCTTACCCCATTTAGGTGGTAGAGCACCAGGGCCTGGATGACTGAAGTGTCTGAATGTGTGCTTTTAGTGAGTGATTGCAGTCAATGGTAATGATTAGGGATTTTGCACTAGCACATGTTGCTGGGAGAAGCCATTGAGATCCATCTTTGAAAGTGGGTGCATTTGTTAGCACCTCCAAAGAGGATAAAATCTTGTTTTGATAGGGCTGACTTTCAGGTAGGAATTTGACATCCAGGCTTAAATGGTGCCATGGCATTCATTCAATTGGTGAATTTTTTCAAAGCAGTTGACACACACTTGTACCAAAAAGACATCAGAATAATGGTGGATTTTGATATTGAATTTGGCCAAAGAGTGCCCCCAATGGCACCCATATCGAGGTGAAAGATGACAGGAGAGAGGGTGAAGCCTTCTGATTTTTCTCAAGACAATGTTGGAATCTGCAGGTGCCCATCAAAGGACTGTGGCATTGAATCCCATGTGGCAGGAAAGAGTGTTGACTAGCACTCTGTGATCGACTGTGTAAAATGCAGCAGAGAAATTGACCAGGAACAGAAGGCATGGGCCCCCCTCGTCTATGATAATGGTGCTGTATCTTGGATGGTTGGTGTTCTTGAAGTAGATTGTGTTGGACAATCTTTTACATAGTTTGAGACTGACAGTCCTCTCAGTGATCTTGCAAATGAAGAGAAGATTGTTGATGTGGCAGTATGTTGATGCGTCCTCTGGGTCGAGTGTTGGCTTGTTTGTTAGGGGTAGGAGCTGGCCAGTTTTCAATGCACTGGAGAAGAGGCTGCCTTGTCTGAGTAAGGCATTGATAATGTGGGGGTGAGGAATGACAGTATTTCCTATGATGTTCTGCTGAATGGAGACTGTGATGACATGGCTCTTGTAGGATGTGGCCCTGAGTGATGCAACAATGGTTGTGAGTCCTTCCAGTCGTAGGGTATTGAGACATGGCATGGTGATATGGAAGGAGGGTCAAAGGTGGATAGGTGTCGTCAAAGTGGTGACACATTTTGTGAACTTTCGTGGTGAAGAACATGTGAGTCGATTGGTTTGCATCTCTTTGTGAGTTTAGGAGCTGCAGGGGCTGGTGGGAAGCTAATGCCGTGTTCAGCCTTGAAGAGGTCTCTCCTCTTGTTGAAGGCTTCTGCTATTGATGCTGCGTAGCAGTATGCCGTGGCGTAGGTGATGAGGGTCCTGCACGCTGAGTGGAGGATGTTGAAGCCTTCCTCTCTATGTGCACTCCATTCCATGCCCCCATTGCCTTCTAAAAAGCCTTGAAAACATGGATTTTCAATTGATAAATGTCTCATCATCTTAGCCTCCCTTCACATTTTGTCACAGTGCCAACAGATCACTCTGTTGGTTTACATAATCTAATGAAACGGATGATGAGGACAAACGGACATCAATGATGGCATTTGTGGACACACTTTCATGCTGTTGTTTAAAGTAATTTTTCCTTATAGTCATCTAAATGTTGTATAAAGTGAATCATACATGTTCATGGTCCCTCTGTTATGTTCTCTGTGGACATCCCTAATGGAATGTATCATCATGTCAGTGGATACATTTATATACAGATGCCATTGTGAATAGACAATCGGCACTGGTATGATGGCTTGATTTGACATCTGCTGAAGGAATTTTGCAATAAATGCAGTAGTATAATATGCAACTAGGTGGGCTAAGTCGAAGACCAGTCATCGCTGTTGTAAACTTTCTGCATAGTTTGAACTTGGACGCTATCTGTCAATGACCAGAAAAACCTTAAAGGACTTAGCCCTTCGATAAGCAACTGGACAAGCAATTTGAAGAAACAAAATGTGAAAACATACAAAAGTTTTTGAGGAAACAGGATTTTCTTTTGTAAAAACTGTTAAATCAGTTAACAGAATAAAAAGAAAATGTGCAACTAGGCCTAGTCTTTTGCCTACTGAAGCGCTCTTTAAAAATGAATGGCCTAAGGTCTTTTCTGAATTATTCATGGTGTTTGTGCCATCAGAAGGAGCAGCCCAGATTATCCAAGAGCACGGCACCATCATGCTCTCCCCATGTTTATTTCTTTGAATATTTTCCTATGGACAGCATAGTGTTGCTAGTGTTTCCAAGGCATTCATCCCTCTGCCTCTGGCGGCCTGGGGTTTTATGCACAGTGTTTTGAATGGCATGCTCTCCCTCTGCCTCATCCCCTTCCAAGGACCCCCGGCCCCTCCACCCCCAGATATAAATAATGGTTTTGGGTATGGGGGTATCCATTTTTGCTCCTTGAGGTTAAGTAACACTTTAGCTGCCTTGTGATTTGTGGATTTGGGATCTGAGGATGCTCGGATGCCTTGTTTTGAATGTCTCCAGCCTCGACATTATTAAATATCTCTCGAGCTCTATTCAGGGGTCCATATTCAGAAGCAGAATAGCTCTTTGAATGAATCATTTGGCGCAGATGCTTCCTGTACTTGCCTTATAAAGGTCTTGTTCATTGCCCATCGCCTGCAAATGAAGGCATTGTTTGTATGGCTTCCATTAGTCTGGTATGACTACACATAATAGTATCATAGGGGAACTAGAGACCAATTTCATTATGACCTCGCGTAAGACCTTTTCTCTGCAGCACAGCAATCATTATCTGGATGAGAAATGACTAATGACTAAGGCTCCCGTTTTTACAGTAATTATCCGTCTGTACTCATCCAAATGTATTTTCTTGTCATAGCATCTGAATGTGTCTGCATTTACATGTTACTCTGTGAAAGAAACGAGCTGTAGCGGGTATTTGTCCACATGTATTCAGATGAAAAATGTATGTTAGGGTTTACATTCCTATTATACGACACAAAGGGTGCTGGGCTCCTGTATTACAAAGCAAGTTCCATATCCACCTTCAAAACGATCTGGATTTCCATGTTCTTAAAAACACTTGGGCCACATGGAAAACGGAGGTCCTCCAAGTCAAGACAAGTGTCATTCATTTCTTTAACACAAATGGCACTAGTTACAAACAAATGGCATTTCCTTTGTATTGTTCTTCCAAACTGGGCGATCTCAGTCATGGGGCAGGGCTGTGAATTGCTTTAATCTTGCCACACTGTCAGTGTGCACAGCCATTTGGACTGCAATGCATAATGGTAAGCATTGGCATTCTAAAAAGAGGCCCATATTTGCGGTTGTTTTCAGTTTTTACAAATAAATACTAGACACTGATTAATTTCCATCTGTACTTACATGTAAGAATCAGTAAAAACGGAATGACAAAACTTACTACCAGTTAAGGTTGAAGAGAGCTCCATCCTACCCCATTACTCACAGGGGGTCCCTCATCCTTCCATCTCACAAGGATACACAAGCAGTGAACTATGATCCTAACCTCATCCCCTCAATCTATACTTTTTTCCAAATATGCTTTTGTTAAATATAATTTTTCAAAAACTCAAAGAGAAATGCAAAAACAGAATATCAAATCCTAAGATCCTGTTTCGCTGTCCAACCCAAAATAATGATTCACAGGCTATCTAACTTTCACTAGCAACACTGATGACTGGAGAACCGTCATTAAGATATTTTTCACCTTATCCTTGTCTAAAATCAGGAGAGGCCTTCACCAGACATCTACAAATCTCCTCTCAAACCTACAAAACTGACAATAAATACTTATGATGATAGAACTATTAAATTTCAAGTTTAATAGCCAGGACTTCAAAACTTAGCCCATAATATCCCTAAACTAGCTACTCTATTAAAGGCCCTGTCACCGCTACCAAAGATCACCACTCTCGAAGACATAGCTCACACTGCCTGAATTTCCCCAGGTAATGAGCAACAAAGAACTGATTCCCAGATCCAGAGCACCACTGTAAAATCTATACCAACCCCTGGCATCAAAGAATATTACCATACCCTCAACTCTGCCTACAAGAACAGCAAGTGCCTCTTCCCAGAAACCCCATAGCTCAACTATAAAAATAATACATGGATCAGTCAGGTAACACATTCTCTTTAGACTATGGATAGTTTATAAGTGAGACCCCAATCACTAATCGATGGAAAATATCCCCCAATCCCAAATAAAATACCCAACATAACAGTGAAAATAACTATTGGAACATGCAATGCTGAATCTTCCACAAAACATACCACTAATATATGCCATTCCATTGAAGAATTCAAGGTATCCCTTTTTGCCTTTTTGGCCTCAACAAGACATGGTTCATTGATTGCTTCACAACTCCTCCGAACACCCTTAAATCCACTGGTTGCAAGATTAATTCTAACAGAGGAATGGGAAAACTATGGGCAGTGGTGGCTCTGCTCTTACCAAGTCATGCTAATCCTCCATCATTTGAATTTACCACATGAAATAATTTGAAAGTATAATCTTAAATGCTTCTTTGACCTGCATATGTCAGGTATCTGCCGGGTGGTATACAAGATAGGATCAAACCTTCCTTCAGGACTGGTTAAATATATTTATGAGTCTCTATCGTTCAAAATCATCATCTTGGAAGATCCTTACCCTTTGGTGTTGCTCACCTTCTAACAAAGCAGCCAAGAATTTATGTTGCATCACAAGCAATCTTGTGTTTGACCCATCCTTAGCCAATCCCATTCATAAAAATGGCAACTCGTTTAACACCATTGCCTTTTATAGCCTACCACTTGAAGTTACCATTCCTGTCCAATACCATAAATAGCATTGTTTCGCTATTCAGTCTGAGTCACAGTCCAAGTAAGACTTGTCCCCAAGATGGTTCCCTCTTTGGTACTGTTTGAGCAGTCGGCATCCCACCTTACTGATGAAGTAGAATCATTGAGCACCTTTCTCGGTATCCAACAGTTGCAAGATGTCTTAAGTCTGCCTCAATTCCTATGCAATCCGCCTACAAACTGAATGCTTTTTTCTTGCATCCTATGACAATACATTTAACAGTCTACATAAATTGAAAACCATATCCTTCATGAATACATCTCCGGTGAGGTTGAGTGAGGTTGTTCAAATCCTGAACCGGAGCATGTACTAGACATGAGTTCCCATTATCACTTCCTCCCTATTACAGTGTCGTGTTCCAGAAGACTTGCAGAATGCTGTTGCTAACACCATTTTCAAGAAGCCTATACTTGTAAACCACCTCTTTCCTTGCTATCTGCATTGGTAAACATCCCAATTCAATACTGACGGTTCACTTTTGGAAGTGTATATAAAAAAATCCAATGCTATTTACCCTACACAAACAGGTTTTTCACCATGGCTGAGGGACCAAATCCTTTCTTGGCAACAATCTCAGACAATATTGAAAGAGCGGTTGAAGGAGGCTGTGTTGAAGGCTAAGTCATGCTTGATCTTTCAGCAGCCTCCAACACCAATGTCTACCACATTTTCCGGACTTTTCTTGCTGGATGTGTGGCTGCAGTAACATAATTGTCCTGGTTCTCCTCCGTTCTCACGAGCTGTGCTCAAGCAGTCTTCATTTTTCTTTACGTTGCTGAGCCACGGCCAGTGATTACCCTGGTTCTTCTGGGCAACTTGTTCTCTCACATTCATTTTGGGATAGCACCAGGAAACATGCTTTTAGTAGAAGTGTTCTCTGCAGATGAAATTACCATGAAAATAACGCATGTATTAACTCCTCAACAGCTACACATCACAACTTACACCTCAACTGTCCAAAAATGTCATTTGATGACATCGGGAGGATAGCTCAGGGGCAACGCACTCATCTTGGAAGACAATGCAAAGCAACACAGATTCGATCCCCGGTCCTCGCTTAGAAAACTCTGGTTATTATAATATAAGCATGTGCTTTCCCTAGGATCCAGGAAACAAGTGAATCAGCAACATCTCTGTCAGACCTTTCAGCATAAGGGTTTCAGGCATACCTTATCAAAGAGGTGTTACCACCACACCATTGTGGATGTTATTTCACCAGGAAATAACCGATGTGCCCTGCAAAACACAAAGACAACTGAAGTCCTAATAAAAAATGTGGATCACATAGGTTTATTATGAACTGGACATGTTCAACAGGAAGAAGCCTTGAGCACATTTGGAGAAAATCAGTAGCCCGATGAACAGTGTGCTTTTACAATACACTCAGGAGTTACTAAATGCAACAAACAGGCTTTTTCCAAAATCAGTGGATTTATTGTGCCCAGTTACATTGTGGCATGTTTAAAATCTTTATGGTAATGAGCTTGCCAGGCCATATCAGTTGCAGTCCCGCCACCTCTTGAAATATTACAAACAAACAAGCTGAGGCATTCAAGACCAGCATTACAAACATTCAATCCAACAAATAAGACCAATGTAGGCCCACCACCCACCCACATGTGGGACCCAAACAAGCTATTCATTTCACCAGGTGCTCACTTGTTCCACTAAATGGCATTATACAACTGGTTAAAATCTTGGCAGACTCAACAGAACAGTCTTTCCAATGTCCAGTGGCCTTAATCAAAGAAACCATGCCTACACTAGCTCCTGCGCATATGTAGAGGATGATTCAAGTGGCCAAATCCCTACTATGAGGAGCAACCATAACACCATTTTTTTAAGCTCGAAATTACAATGGGCCTCATTCCGAGTTTGGAGGTAATCATGGCGCTTTTAGCGCCATCACTACCTCCAATACCATTACCGAGTCCGCCCTCGTTCAATGGGGATTTACCGGTCTATTCCGACCTTTGCGGGACCGGTAAATCCCCATTGAAAAAGCCATTCCCATTTGAGCCCCCATAGGGCTCAATGGGAAGGCGCTAATAACGGTACTGCAAATTGCGGTATCGTTATTAGCTCTTAAGTCCCTTAACGGGTCCCGTCCTTAACGCCTGGTAAATCCAGGCGTTAAAGAAGGGACCCGCTAAGGGAACTCGGATAAGGGCGCAAAGGGATTACCGGCACCAGTGTCCTTACCGGTGCCGGTATCCCTTTGCGCCCAGCTCGCAATGAGGCCCAATGTGTCCTACCACGTTGGTCCATATCTAACATCCTATTTGTGGTGACAATTTGGGAGAAAATAGATTATAAGCATATTTCTTATTGCGTTAAACTTCCAGGCATTAAAGTGAAGTGAGAGGATTTGATTTTTTTTTTTTTAAAGCTGTTGGAATTCCCAGCGATCCCCTTTCTGTTTTCAATTCTCATGAAGCACTGCCACATCCTGGAGAATTGCCATGCTGATATGGTTTAGTTAAAAGCCTTCCTGTTTCTAATTTGTACACAGCCCCTAACAAATACTTTCTTAATCACATCCGTTTGTCAGGCCATTTGCGTCAATTAATGTCAACAGAACTCCTAACATTGCCACGTATTGATAATCAAAGCAGGGAAGGGCAAACCGGCTTGAAAAGGAATCTAAACAATGCTGAGGTTGATCTGAAGATCATTTAGGGCCTAAGGCTTGAAATGGTTCAAAACTTTCAAACCAGAATTTGAATAGATATGGGAATTTGATGATTTGACTCCGCTCTACAACTCTTTGGCAATACTGAATTGTAGTTACTGGAGCAGTATCGATTATTCAATATTACTGGCGGCTAAGGAAACGATGCAGTGGGATTATACAAATGAATACAAATGATAAAAGTGTAGAGAATGGCTCGCCCCGTTGCATACATTGGTGTTGGGGTTGCACTCCAGTCACTAATGTGTTACAGCCTCCCGGCACCGACAAGGGGGCTGGCAGCACATTTCACAATAAGGGGCTTTGAAAGTATGCGCCAGTGTGAAATGTTTAAAAAGAAAAATGCTTCTCTCTGTTTGAATGCTAGAAATGCAAGTGGGACAACAGTGGTTCCTGCTGTTGCTGTTCCATTTAAAAGAAAATGCATGACAAGGTCAACAATGATCCTGTCATGCATTGCATGTCTCCTTGTCCCGATTCCAAAAATGTGCAGGAAAAATGTACTGTGTTCTGAGGACTTCAAACAGCATTTTGTATGTGGATTTTGGATGCACTTTGAAATATGCAGAAGCACTGCCTTATTGGTGCAAATGCTCAATGGGATGAATAAGGGCACATGAATGTTCACATCTGTGATGCAGACGGACGTGCTCTTTGGCAATAGGTGCACTTTTTTGGTGCAATTGAGATGTGCACCGCTTGTGCCAAAAAAAGGTTTGGGAATCTGTACCATCATTTCTTAAAATCCACATGAATTGTAGATGTTTTTTAACCCAATTTGAGCCATATTGCCATATAGCTTGAATTGGGTTGGGCCGATATGGACATTATCCGACTTGGGTCGATTCGAGCAGATTCACACCTTTACTTCAAAGGCGTGCAACGCATTCAGGTCGAGCACATTAAGGCTTTCCCATCCCTAATTCAAAGCACTTGTGATCGCTCCAATGTTTGGCATTGCCTTCCAAATCCACGGTGGTTAAACCATAGCCAACTAGTGATATCAAAAGCTGAGTCACTCACATCTTTTCCAAGTTATTGATTTATTGTCTATGGTAGGTTTTGAGGACGTACATCATAATCCTTGCAATCTGAATCATCCCCTGGTTTCCTGTCTCTGCCGTTAAAGAAAGTTTCTAGGTAACTAGAAGGGGCACATGAGTGACCTCCTGCAGCCTTCTCGTAGACGTTGCTGATGTATTGGAGAGGGGTAGCAATGTAGCACTTTGCTTCTGAACCACAAAGAATGCCAAAAGCTCTCCTAAAGACAATTATTAGTGCTCTCCCGGTTTCCTATCCCTGTCGTTAAAGAAAGTATCTAGGTAACTAGATAGGGCACATGAGTGACCTCCTGCAGCCTTCTCTTAGACATTGCTGATGTGTGGGAGAGGGGTAGCAATGTAGCATTTTGCTTATGAACAGCAAAGAATGCCCAACGCTCTTCTAAAGACAATTATTAGTGCTCTCCTGGTTTCCCATTGCTGTCGTTAAAGAAAGTATCTAGGTAACTAGATAGGGCACATGAGTGACCTCCTGCAGCCTTCTCTTAGACACTGCTGCTGTGTGGGAGAGGGGTAGCAATGTAACACTTAGTTTCTGAACAACAAAGTTTCTGCCCAAAGCTCTCCTAAAGACAATTATTAGTGCTCTCCTGGTTTCCTATACCTGTCGTTAAAGAAAGTATCTAGGTAACTAGATAGGGCACATGAGTGACCTCCTGCAGCCTTCTCTTAGACATTGCTGATGTGTGGGAGAGGGGTAGCAATGTAGCATTTTGCTTATGAACAGCAAAGAATGCCCAACACTCTTCTAAAGACAATTATTAGTGCTCTCCTGGTTTCCTATCGCTGTAAGAAAGTATCTAGGTAAATAGATAGGGCACATGAGTGACCTCCTGCAGCCTTCTCCTAGACACTGCTGCTGTGTGGGAGAGGGGTAGCCATGTAGCACTTTGTTTCTGAACAACAAAGAATGCCCAAAGCTCTCCTAAAGACAGTTATTAGTGCTCTCCTGGTTTCCTATACCTGTCGTTAAAGAAAGTATCTAGGTAAATAGATAGAGCAAATTAGTGACCTCCTGCAGCCTTCTCTTTGACAATGCTGATGTGTGGGAGAGGGGTAGCACTGTTGCCCTTTGCTTCTGAACAGAAAATAATGGGCAACTCTCCCCTAAGCACAATTATTAGTGCTGCAAGTGACGTATAGCTAATAAAGACATAAGCAAAGGATAATCCATACTAAATCACGGAACAAATTATAAAACATGCACAAAAAGAATGCATATCTAGATAGAATGCATGCCATGTTGAGTGTACTTACAGACAAATCAATTAACTGTACTTGCAAAGGAATATGTACTAACAATTACAGTCCTTAATTTCTCAAACAATACTGTGAATAAATAACAAAAGAATGCCCAAAATGCACAATATAAAAATAATATTCACAAACAAGAGTACATGAAATGAAACATTTGATTTTGGAATGGAAATTTAAAGAGTTTCAACAACATGAATGTTAGGCAGACTCTGCCATTACAAAATGTACAGGCTGTTTGTAATTGTGAAACATCCTAACTTTAGGCATGTTATTAAAAAGTAGAACCATCCGATTTGTTCGAGTACAATCCAATTGTTTGTGAAAAATGTTTAGATGCATCTACTTAATCACATTTCATTTTCGGCTACAAGGCACATTACAGTTAAAGCCAAGTCTTCTTCAGGATGCCAACACCAGTACAGATGTCATTCATCCAGCTGTAGAGTGCTCAGTGTGGATGTGTGCAGCCTGTCCAAGTCGTTATGTCTACAAAACGCAACCAAAAACGCACAGTCTTGAGCAAGGGATGTATTACAATCCGAGTCTCATGATGTATCAATGGAGTGCATACCAGGAGAACACTGTTCATTCCCCTAATGTACTGCGATGGTTTATGTCTGCCACATCTTACTGATGATACATAATAGCGACCAAGGTAGCATCAGGGTGCAGGGAACAGGCGTCTTGCATCAACGCACCACTGGAAAGTGCAGCAGTAACAGCACTTTGCTTCTGCACATCAGCATTATGAAGCTATGCACATGAGAAGAGGGAAGCATCCCTGCATCCCCTTTTTTTGCCTTAGACAGTTTGGTTGCTGAGGTGAGTGAGGTGGACATTAAATGGGATGTAGTGAGCTGTTACCGAACTGGTGCCTAGTGATCCTAGCTGTTCCGCCTCTGTGATGAAAGCAAAGGAGCCCAGAGAAGTAGGTGGCACACAGCATCCCACAGAGACTGAGGAGGGAATAGAGAAAGTGCAGGTACATCACATTCCTCACCCACCCCTGCTTTGCTCTTGCCTTACACAATGCTGCCATGGGGTCACTTGGAAACTCGGTACGCCTTAGTGAACCCTTGTGAACAGTGGTCGAAGTGAGCGGGAGCAGTCGGGAGCGGTGCCCAGTGGTCGAAATGAGCCGGAGCGGTCGGGAGCGGTGCTCCTCTACTTTTTTAAATTACCTTTCACAGCTCCTATAGTTTTATTCTAAAAAGAAACCGTTCCAGAATGGTTTAGTTTTAAAATAAAAGTGTAGGAAGAAGTTGAAACTTGCACTTTCAGTGCAATGCATTGAACGTTCCCTTAAACAGCAGGTGCACGTGTTTGGGGTGTGTACTGTGTGTGGGAGGGGATGTGGTGATGGGATTTGTGGGGCGTGGGTGCAGACCAGCAGGGAACATAGTTCCACTACTTCTTTTCGTACACTTCGACCACTGCTTGTGAACTGCGAGGCATTATTATGACTCTTTGCTCTTGCATACACCAGAAAAGTAGTGAATGGTCAGTGATATAAATTGTTCATATCGTCTAGCAAAGATATGTAGCTTTATAGGGAGGGAATGCTGAACTACTGAGTTGGGCCCACCCACAGAAAGGAAATTGGAAAGCAGACATAACCTGAAAGGTTTACATATCTCTGGGTTAACCCCGGTCTATTTCCTCATACTCCATTGTTTCCCTAAGCAAAAGCTAAAAAGGTAATTAGACGCCTGATAGTACTACATAGAGTTAGGAGGATGCAATGGGAGACCCACATTCATCATACACAATGTGTGTGCTCCTAGGTAATGTGGAAACCGCAGGTGGAAATTCCCACATGAAAGGCCCACACAACTGTACAGCTTAGATCTAATTATTGCAACTTAATCATAAATTGTGTAGTCAATCATATTCATTACAGATTTGTAAACAAAACAACAACTCATAAAAGTAATAACCATTTACCATTACGAATTATATAAAAACATTGCAATCTATGAAAGCAAGCCACTATTCTACAATACATTTCAAATGTATTTATTTATTTATTATATACAGGAGGAACAATGCTCTTTTGATCTCAAAAGAGCGTACAATAGATAAGCAATCCAATTTGACAGGAAGCAGTGAGCTTCTTTCGATGGGGTGCGTTTTAGGGACATTCTCACCAGGTTGTGGAGGTGAGTAAATGGAACAGTCACTGGGGACAATACATAAGTGGACATACATAGATTAAGGACAAACAACATTGGACATTTTTAAGGGCAGGTAAGCAGTATAGCCTGCTCGGTGTTTAAAGGAAGGATATGCCTAATTTTCCTAATATTTAAGAGGTTGAGGCAAGCTACTGCTCCAGTGTTGGAGAGCAGAATTGTAGAGTGTAAAGAAGAATGGACCTAAGACACAGCCTTGTGGAACACCAACAGTTAGAAGAGTGAGTTGAGGGGTGTTGTTGCTCCAGGAAACAGAAAATTGTCAAGGTGTAAGGTAAGATGCAATCCGGGCAAGGGCTTCATCATGAATCCCAAGATGAGAGTATTAAGGAGATCAGAGTGATCAATAGTGTCAAAGGCAGCAGACAGGTCAAGGAGAATTAGGATAGAGGCTAGGTTTGAGTGCTTAGCAGAGGAAATGAAGTTGGACACCCTCATGAGAGCAGTTTCCGTGGGCGACAGGAGCGGGAACCTGCTTGTAGGGGATCTCAAAAGTTGTGATGTTTAAGAAATTGATTAGACAGTTGAACACAGCCTGCTCAATCATTTTAGAGTACTGTGGAAGGAGAGACACGGGGTGAAAGTTAGCCGGTAGGTTCGAGTCAGCACTTTGCTTTTTTAGGAGAGGTATGACTGCGGCTGTTTTCAAAACAGAGGGAAAGCAAGCAGAGCCGAAGGACAGGTTGAAGAGTTCAGAGAGTTCAGAGGCCACCATAAGGGTAATAGGCTTGACTAGCTGAGGACCAAGAGGCTCTAGCGGGGCACAGGATGGGTTAGCCTTCATCAACAGAGATAGCACTGTGTCAGTATTAGTGAGACTAAAGTGGGAGATGGAAGCAGAGGATGATGGTAGAGCAGGCGGAGTGTAAATGTAAGCGGAGGGTGTGTGAGGAAGGTTAGGAGAATCTCGAAATTTGGAATTTTTTGCAGCAAAGTATTCAGTTAGATCATTAATTGTGAGGGTGGAGTTGATAGTCATAGACTTAGGAGGAGTGAGGAGTGAGTGTAGGATTCCCTGTAGCTGGCGAGATGGTTGGAGTGAAAGCCAATGAGTATTAGGTAGAATTCTCTTTTAGCTCTAGTGCCACACAGCTCCTAAATTAAGTTCACCTCCTTACATTCATAGATTTTGTTAAGCTGTAATGGATGGCCTTACAAAGCACAGATTCACACTTCAAGAGTGCTTGGAGGGTTTTCTAAGCAGTGGTGTTCTGAGGCATTTGGAACAGAGTTATTTGTTTGTTGTTGACCTTAGTGTAGTCCCTCGGTATTTAGTGTGTTTTTGTAACAATGTATTTGTTCACCTTTTTCACAGTGTGTGTTAGTTTTCCCTTAGGTAAAGAAGTTTGCATTTTCCTCTTGTGCCTTTTCTCCCTTTATGTCCCCTGATAAAGCATAAACAAACCAACAAAAGTGTTCAAATGCCAGTTTGTAACCCAAGAAAAGAAACTGCACTTTGCCCTGTGTGTTTTCTGTGTACTGATTCGTTTGTTCTATTAGGAGTCAGATCCCCCTTTTAGCCTAAACGATTGCATCAGAGTACAGATAGGGAGAAATAGCACATGAGGAGGAATACAAAGCATTTAGGCATTGTTTGGTTATTTTCCCACTCATTGACTGCACCTCACCATGCTAATCCCTATGGCCATTCCCACCCAGTTGCTGCCCCTAATCACCCTAAACACTTCCTCAAGGGAACTATTTCAGCTCAATTTAATCAATTCTTACATTCTGATATTAAATACTATGTGTTTTGAGGTGTGGGGACATAGCCTGGGGTGTCAACGATGAATACTACAGAAATGCAATACAATCCTTCCCAGGATCCAGAAGTGAAATGGGACAATATGTCAGAAGGTAAAATGAGTTGCAGGACCTCTGTTTAATAGTAGGCTGTTTACGATTTATTTTAATTGTATTTGGGTATTTATTGAGCACAAACCTAGATTCTGGAATTAATTGAGTGCTGTACGGATTACGCAAATATATTAAATGGTTGAAGGTAGAACAGGCTTTATCACTTATCATTTATTACCAACATACCATTTAGGACAGAGCTGTGCAACCTGCAGCTCCCAAGATGTTTTGGACTACAACTCCCATGATCTCTCACCATTGATGTTCTATGGCTGATTGGAGTTGTAGTTCAAAACATCTAGAGATTCAAACGTTGCAGAGTCCTTAACTAGCAGGGTAGTGCAACTTTTTACAGTAAGTAAGTAACATATACCCATGGTGAAAGGTGGTGAAGGGTTAAAAGTTGTAGCGCTATGATATGAGATGAGATGATATGATATGGCATTTATAACGCGCCTATACACAAGTGTTTCAAGGTGTGACGCAGCAAGGGAGGAGAACAGAGGGAGGACAGAATATGATCTTACTAGGCCAGGTGTCATTCAGATTGCGCAAGTGTGTGGGACTATGTTGCAGGTAATCCTCATGAGTGTTACGGGTTGGCTGGTCATGAGATGGTGAGTCTTACAAGGTTTGAAGGTGCTTTTTGAAGAAGAGGATCTCGATTTCTTTTATGAGGTAAGTAAGACTGTATGGTGTTTGGTTTTGAAGTGGATGGGCGTCCAGGATCTTAGGGCACAAGTGCTTGTTTCGGGGTTCCTTCTTGTTTGCATTTCTGCTGCTCCATACTGGCAAGGTGCCAGGTTCTGACACAGAAATGGCCGCCAGTGATGGTGACTTAGCATGCCAGGCCAGATGGAGCAATCATGATGACAGCTTTGCACATGATGCAACTGCATTTGAAGGTGATGCATGCATGTACGGGTAGCAAGTGAAGTTCGATAAGCGTGAACATTATTAGACTATGTTCAGAGAGCCGATGTGATACCATACACCTGTGCATTCTTCTAAAGAGTTTAGTTGCTCAGATTTGCTTCCTTTGTAGACAGTAGAAAAACAAATCTGAAATGTGGTAGAGGCTGTTGGAGTAACAGTCTCGAATGCACCAGGGTGATGACATCCATGCTTATATGTGGGAATGTCAGGTATGCATGATGCGTGAATGGGTTGAAGCATACAGTGTGTAAGTGGCACAGATATTAGAAGGTTCTGCTTAATAGCTCCCAAAGACGTATGAGCTCAGTTGCTCATGGTAGGGACCCCATAGCAAAACAAGAGAATATGCTATGATGGTGGAGGGTGAAGGAACCCAAGTTCTTTCTTTTGTCACGGAAATGTTCTCATCCATTCCATGTATTCTTTGACTGGCTACATAAATAAATTCTGCTCCATGCATATGTAAGTGTCAGGTACACGCACAGCTACTTTACAATTTCACATCTGTTGGTAAATATTAATAGAGCTGTTCATGCATCAACACAGTGTGATCATTTCTATTTGTGTAGGACAGAAGCATTTAGGGTGGTATTAGTAATGTATCCTGTCTATATTGCGCTTTCCCCTGTGCATGGCCTGGTACACGGAAAAGCAGGTATAAGGGAATCACCCCTTTGAGAATCAGGAAAGTGCCCCACCATTCGTATGCTGCTCGGGTGGCACAGTTGTATGCTGCAAATTCTGCAGGCGTTGTGAAATTGCCAGCACAGTCATTTGTGGGAGTAATTTTAATATTGTGAAATTCTACCATATGGAGAATACAGCTATTCCCCATCATTGGATCTTCCATAGATTCACATGCTGTGAATATTCCCCACCGTCAGGCTAAGAATCCTCCGTTACCATTTGGTTTCCTTGCTAAAAGCAAGAAAAACAACTCTAGTTTGTAGCCTGCCACCCTTGTTATGGGTGGTTTTGGTTCTAACCAATGGGACCTCAAGTAGTTAGACACTAGTCCCTCCTCCTCTTCCCTTCAGATTCTAACTATGTGTTGAAGCTGAAGGGAGTCCTCAGGTTTCTTCCATGAAGACTCTACAATAACAGTTAATTTAAAAACTATCGCTTCATAATTGTTCACAGAAAAATCTCAACATCTCAAATAACAACGTGAGACAGATAAGTGGGAATTGAGGGGAAGCGGCGACCCCTTTTTAAGGCCTATGGCACTTGTGGCCTAAAAAACGTGTATGAAGGGGACAAACATACCAACTGTACGGTCGACCGCTGCAGCATATGCAAGGGTCTTAGCTCTAAAACCCATTAGGATAGCAACCGGAGGCTGGTATATTTGCTTAATAAGTGTAACTAACCTGAATACCCCTCCTACATCGAGTCACCGGAGAGCATGGCTGTCCCCGCCAATAAGCGACCATGACCATGCTTCTGGGAATGAGCGAGGTCGGATAATCAACTGCAGAAGAAACACAAACACTAGGTCGCCCATGGCTATGAGCTCTTGTGGTGCAGGCAGTCCCCTTAGTGGCGAAAAGAGATCTTTCAGAGCTCCTTTTAAGTCATTGTCAAGTTGCAGAGCAGCGACTGCAGTAGATTCTAGGGTTCTCTGGTGTAATGGTTGTGCCTGCAGCTTTTTCTGCTTATATATGTTGACAATGAGCCATCCTTTTGTGGTTAGTGTGCTGCCAACGACATCAGTGACAAGCTTTCTTATCTCTGCTTTCCTTAGGCAACATCATCGGTGAGGCTGAAGGAGGCCTTTTGCTGTGCCAGGGGAGTGCTTGGAATGCGCAGCGGGCCAAGGCACGGGAGCTGTTGACTAGATGTCCGTGGTTACAGTCGCTGTTGACACCACTGTAGGGGCCTTATGGCTTGAAAGCTTGGCCTGCCCTGGGGACTTGGAATGTGTCCCTTTGATGTGGATGTATTCTTTGTGGAGGATGCTTTGTGGAGGAGGCTGTGGAGGATGCTTTCGATCCCTCTCCTCTGCTAGGGACTATTAAAGATCCAGATTGATCTGCCACTCAGCTTCCAGACCCTCCAGGTCACGTTTGGGCCGTAGGGCTAGAAGCAAATAACCAGAGTCTACCTCATTGCCTACCAAAAGGTGCCTCACAGTCTCACCTCTAAGTCGGCCAACACAAGAGGAAGGGGATTTGACAGACACGGACGCAGGTGACCCCTGTGACACAGTATCTTCATTGTCTCTCTCCCTGCAGAGAGATAATGACTGGGACACTCCCCACAGGAGTAACCCCACAAGAGGAGGCTACAAAGCCATCTCCCCAGATGGCATCTTGGAATTCCACTCCATGATCACGAAGGCATGCAAGGAATTTGGACTCCTAGCATCTGAAGAAGAAAAGGAATGTTTCTTGTTTGACCACATGAGAAAGGGGCAAAAGGCTGTAGTGTCCATACTGGCCCTTGATCATGTTTGGCAGGAAAGCCTCAAAACAATTCAACACCTATTCACAACACCAGCGGCAAAAACCCAGCTGGACAAGAAATATATTCCCTCTGAGTCTGCAACCAAGTGCCTAACATCCCAGCCCTCAGCAGAATCTGTGCTATTGGCGGTGGTGGGCCGTAAGGCCAAGTGGGACAAGCAGAAATGCTCAGTGCCTCCAGACAAAGATGTACAAAAGCAGAATGCATTTGGGAAAAAGATATTAGGGATAGGGCCACTACTGTAAAGGTGGCCCATTTTCTCCCAATCATTGCCTGCTGAGGTAGCTCAGATCTTAGAACATCTTCCGGAGGAGAAAAGTAAGGAGGCCTACAACCATAGCATCAACATGGTGGTGGACCTTGCAGAAACAGGGTTTAAGCAGGTGGGAAATGGCATAGTCATGAGGCAGGCATGTCTTAAATGTACAGACGTCACAAGGTGGTGGACATGCCATTAGAGGGGGAGAAGCTCTTTGGTCCTAAAATTGACAAAGACCTCAAAGCCATCTAGACAGAGACAGACACGTCTAATTCCTTACATCCCTGCAGAATCACTTGTCTTTTCGTCCCCTCTAGGGTGCCGCTGCAAGAGCATCCACATCCTCCTCCAATAAAGGCAGTAGGAAATATTATAGAGGATCATCCTACTACTCATAGGCTACAAAAGATAATACCAAGGATAACAGAAGTCCAAGGATTACAGGCAGATGAAGCAGCAAAAACAATCCTCCTGCTCTCAGAGGGGCACACAGGGAAAAACCCAGCAATGACTACGTCCCTCAATGCAGTGCCATGGGGGGCGAGTCTACAAGTTTGCCCACAACTGGAGACAAGTAACAACAGACAAGTGGGTGCTGGATGCAATATTTTATGGACATCTATTCGAGTTTACAAAAAGGCCTCCTCCCATACCACCAGACACAGAAACAAGCTCCTCTGAGAGGTGCAGCACATGCTGCAAAAAAAGGCCATAGAAAAGGTACCCAGAAGACTCAGGGGAAAGGGAGTATATATCCGGTACTTTGCCTTCTGCAAACCCGACAGTAAATGGAGACCCATACTGGACCTGCAAAAGCTAAATAAATTCATAAAACACCAAAAGTCCACCATGGTTACCTTAAAACAGGTAATAGAAACAGTTCAGTACCACAACTATCTAGTGTCCCTGTATCTCCAAGACGCTTACTTTCACGTCCCCATCCATCCGGACACAGGAAATACCTATGGTTCATGTGCAACAACTCTCACTATCAATTCTGGGTTTTTCCTTTTGGCCTAAAGTCAGCGCCACGCACGTTCACGAAGTGCCCCACCCCAGTAGCGGGCAGCCTCCGCAGGGAAGTCCACTACGTCCACCCATATCTAGATGATTGATTGGTGCGCGCGCCATCCCTTAACAAGTCTAGGAAGTCCATGGCAGCGATGGTGCGTCTCCTCCAAACCCTAGGTTTTGCCATCAACTACAAGTCCTTGCTACCGCCATCATGGAAGCTAGTGTTTCTTGGAACAAAGTTCTCAACACAGGAGCCCAAGGTGCTCCCATTGTGGACACAGCTAGACAACCTCAGGGTGCTGATCCTGGTGTTCACACCAAAGAAGTGGCTGACAGTGTGCCACTGTATGTGAATGCTCTGAGCAATGGCATTGTGAATACGCCTCATCCCGCACTGCAGACTTCACATGAGGCCGCTGCAGGAGTTCCTGGCAACAAGGTGGTCCCAGGTATCCAGGAAGTGGGGGGACCAGGTGCAGATCTCATACAGGCTCTCCATGCAACTAAAATGGTGGGCAAATGAGGCCAACATCAACAGGGGGAAGACATTCTAAGAGCTGACTCCCAGCAAGACACTGGTCACGGATGGCTCACTACAGGTTTGGGGCATGCATGTGGACCAGCTGCACATCAGAGGGCTATGGACCCCTCACAAGACCTCCCTACACATCAGTGCACTCGAGCTCAGGGCAGTCAGGTTGGCGCTCAAGCCTTTTCTCCCGGTGATCAAGGGGCAGACAGTCAAAGTCCGCACAGAAAATATAACCGCAATGTATTATTTGCAAAAGCAGGGAGGAACGTGGTCCAGAACCCTGTCTCGGGAAGCACAGCAAACCTGCCACTGGGCCATCTTGCATAGCTTCACCATTCATGTCTCAAAGCCAAGAATGGGAGCTCAACCTCGACATAGTACATAACTTTTTTGGCAGTTGGGCCGCCCATTAGTGGACTTTATCACCACAACAACAAATTTTCAGGATACACCAGCAGAACGCCTCAACAGGTGTCGATAGGGGATGCATTCACTTTTGCGTGGGACGGCCGCTTTGTATTTGCTTTCCACCCTTCCCAGTCCTGCGCAGGGTGATACACATGATCAGGAAGCATCGGTGCAAAGCCATCCTCATTGCCCGAATTGACATGGTACTCAGACCTTGTCCCTCTCTCGACTGGCAAGCCCATCAAACTCAGTAACCAGCCAAGACCATTTCCTTCTGCCATAAATCGTCATGGAATCCCCTGCATGTGCCCCCATGCGCGCACTTCACGCGTGCTAAGGCAGGCTCAGCTGCATGGTGGGCAGGAGTGCCAATTGCTGACATCTGCCAAGCGGCTACCTGGTCCGTACCACATACATATACAAAGCACTACTGTCTGGAGAGGCACCAGGAATGTGCAGATAGGAAGATCGGTCCTGCAGCGCCTATTCCAATAAGGTACACTACTATGTTTGGAGATTAACAGTTGGTGCTCTCCTATGTTTTGGGATTCAGAATGTGCTGGTTTTGACCTCTGTGCACCTCCAACAACTATGTACCGCTACTTATTCAATTCACACCATGTAAGTCTACAAAAGAGCCAATGCTGGAGGTGGAGAACATTTCTTAACTGTAACTCCTGTTCTCCAGCATTGGTATCTTTAATAGATTCACATTCGCCATCCTTCCATCCCAGAGTGTAAAAACCGGTCTCGACCTCCAGGCATTCATCACCAAGGGGTCTGATTCTGAAAGGAAGAGGAGAAGGAGCGACTAGTGTCTAACTACTTGAGTTCCCATTGGTTGGGACCAAAACCACCCATAAACAGGGTGGCAGGTTACAAAATAGAGTTTTTTTTCTAGCATTTAGCAAGGGAAACCAAAGGGTAACCGAGGATTCCCAGCCTGACGCCGGCAAATTTTCACAGCATGTGAATCTATGAACGATACCAATGCTTGAAAACAGGAGTTACAGGTAGGAAACGGTCTTCTGCTATCACCTTTGAATTAACTAGATTACATGAAAGTGATTGCAATTATTTGTGAATCAGGGCTAGAGTTTTTAGCTGCTATTATTCACTTTCCCTGAAGAAAGAATGTGCATCAAAGATGGACAATCTTTTAACCCCCATTTACAATTCACGATGACTTCAAGTAATGAGTTCACTAATTTTTTGGACCTTACCATATTCCCCCTCAATGGGGTCTTGAAAATTAAACCTTACCATAAACCGACCGATAAGAACTCCCTACTGGATTATTCTAGTCACCACATTAAACATCTACGTGATAACCTTCCATTTGGCCAATTTCTACGTCTCAAAAGGAATAGTTCTGATAAAGAAACTTACGAAGCTGAAGCTTCCACACTCAGTAAAAAGCTCAGACAGAGAGGCTACCCCAAAAAGCTAATAAAAAAATCAGCCAAAAGGGCATTCAATAATAACCGGGAAGCCATATTAGAACCTAACACAATAAAACCTAAAGAGGACCGTATAGTCTGTGTGAACACCTTTACGGACCAGAGTTTTGAAATCACCAACATCATAAAGAGAAACTGGAACATTTTCAGAACTGCTACACAAGCTATCCCTATGACCATATTCGCTTACACAAGAAGCACCACCATTGGCAATAGAGTCAGAAACAGCAAACTCAAATCTGTCAATACTCCAGAACCTAAATTGACCACCCTCTGGGGTCTCCCAGAAGCCACCGGACATTACCCCTGCACCACATGTGGGGTCTGCAAATTAACTGCTAGAACTAAAGAAGTTGATGTTGGCCTCTCAAAACTCTGGACCCAAAGGAACCTCACTAATTGCAATACAGATTTTGTTGTATATATGATCACCTGTATATGTGGATTGCATTATGTAGGCAAGACTGTTAGAAAAGTAAAAACTCACATCATGGAACATCGGAGCTGTTTGAAGAACAGAACTGAGAATGCTCCACTTGTGAAACACTTCAATCTTCTGAAGCACAAATATGAAGACTTCACATGGACGGTCCTGCTTGCCTTAAAAGGAACAAATAATACAGCATGCGAAAAGAAACTGTTGAAAATGGAACAAAAGATGATCTTTACCCTACATAGTGATGTTACAGGGCTCAATGAATCAATTGACTGGCACAATATCTAGTTTGTCGGGCAGGCGCAAGTCTTTGTCTTTCTATACCTTTAGTCACAACGCCAAGTACAACACTAATCACTGAGGAGACACGGGTCTTCCCCACTTCGTTTGGGTCTCTTAGTCTAGGGGCTTCCCCACATGTTCCCCTTTTTGCCTTTTCCGTCTTTATGAGCTCGGATGTATCTTTTTTATGAGCTCTAGTGTACTTGTTATATGGGAGACCTATGCTAACTAGCCTGGCAATGCTCAGTGTCCACTTTATACTTCCTTACACTCCGCTCTAAGATGGCCGCCGTCTTCCCACTACTGTGTTCCCTTGACTACCAGCCAGTATCGGCCGCTTCGCGCTGCCACAGGACACACTGAGTCGCTCCTACGAAGATGGTAGACTGGTGCTCCACTTACCTTCCACATTCGGTAAGCTTTCCTGCAATTCTTTAGCTGACAAGTTCCTTCCCAGTACCATGACTGCCTAAGGATCGATCGACTATATTACTGATGGTATCCTCTCTTTTACCTTTATTTTTTTTTCAGTACGGATCGTAGTGATTCGTTCCGGCTCTTACCCCTACGGGTTGACCCTCCTTTTAAGGTATATACGCCGTCCACCTTACTATTAACCGGCACGCTGAACACTATGGGGCTGTCTCGTCCTGGGCAGTTATACTTGCCCAACACGATCCCTCACCATTTTTCTAGATATACGCTATGGCATTACCTGACTGTCACAGTCCGATCACTGCATGGACCCGACATTTTCACGATCTCCACGGGAGATATGTCCTTTTCACCGACAACAGGTTCCTTTCTTTAGGCAGGATTCCTAGTTAGCGGTCCTACTCTCACATTCATCGGAGGTTTGTCTTATGGATATAGACGGGTTGTCCCATTCCTTGTACTTACTGCTGTACTGTGTGTACCTATAGGCTTTTCCAGTCGCAGAACTGTATGCTATGGATATCTTTTATCTCTTGTAGGGCCGCAAAGGTCGTCAATCTACACCTACTATTCTTAGTAGAGAGCCCCCACTGGCACCTTGATAGGTAGTTATCTCCCTTGATAGGATGCCTTTTTCTTTGATTGAAATTTCCAAAGTATTCAGTTATTTTTGAACTGACCCTTTGATGTCTGTTGTTTTTATCTTTTGCAGGTGCTATGATACTGTAATAGTAATGTTTACCACTCCAATTGTTAAATAGGCTACGTTGTAAAAAGTCCCTCCTGATGAATGTTCCACACTTTTTTCTAGCGGAACAGAAACATGTCGAGACAATTCTCTGGACTCTAAACAGAGACTAAAATCTATGACACACCTATCCAAACCTGGTTGGGTACTATAATATTTGGTTGATAAGTACCTGCATTGTTTTTCTGTAACACCTTTTTAAACTGGGCATCTTAGCCTGTTACGTATTCCTTGTTGTTGCCTTATATATTAGATGTGACAATTGTTGTATTGTGGACCAATTTATTTAATTGGATGTTTTAAATTTTACGATTTGTTTGTTATTAAAAATTGAAACTGTTATTTTAAACCTTGTCTGGTCCCACCTTTGGATTTACTCAGAGTGTTAATGTTAGACACCTCTGGTACCTGCCTGATAACTTTGTCTCTCCATACAGTGACAATCTTTACCTGTGCCAGAAAATATTACAGCAAAATGTCCTTGGAGGGACAAAGGTCAATTTGCGATTGTAAAATAAATTGCACCAAATGGCTAGTGGTGTATACAGCAATTATCACCAAACATTTGGTGCAAATCTTTGTGCACAACTGGCCAGCACAAGCGCAATCTGTGTGATCCTGCTCTTATGTGGTGAGGCTCTGTACTGTTGCCAACAAGGTATCTAGCTTCCGAAGAATACATTCAAAATAATCATTTCTGTGTCTCACCAGTCTTCTGAAATGAGTGTTATGTACAATACCAGTGACAGTATTATATATTTAACCATGTTTTGCTCTTGCATACACACTGCACATGCACAATTACATTGTTGAAAATTCTAACACTGCACCGTTGTATTTTCAGTGTGGCTAATGTAATTGCATATGTGCAAACTGAGTTTGCACATGTTCAAATATACTCCTGCTACCTTTCATAATTTACACTGGCGTCATGATATTTGGCACCAGTGGCAGAGCACTTTGATTCGCTGGAAGAAGGTTTTTCAGAAGCATCTGACAATTGACGACGAGTCAAAAAAACAGCATTTTGCATTAATCGATCACTGCTAAATTGCCTTGCACAACTACAAAACTGCATGCAACGGCCAATAATCTGAAAACGAAGCACATAAAAATACCAGGCACACATCCCTCCTGTCAATAAACACCGTTTTTGACATTGACAGCGTTATTCACCAGTCTCCTTAGTAGATTGCTTTCGTGTTTGTGAAAGGCAGAACTAAAGTTCATCTCTTATGCAGAAAGATGTTGTCTTTTCTTAACCTTTGCGAGAAAATATCCTACTCTACATTGATTTAACAGTTGTGCTCAGAGAGTAGAAGCTATAACGTGGTTCTTTTCCTTCTTGTTGGCAGATGTTTCAGTCAGCTTGCTGTCTCTTGTGGTGTCAGCTTGTGGACTTGCCCTCTTTGGCGTTTCCTTGTTTGTATCCTGGAAGCTCTGCTGGGTCCCTTGGCGAGATCGTGGCTTTTCCTTTTGGGGCAAAGAGAACAACCACGAGCAGCTAAATTACACTGACACCGACAACAACGATCACGATTACAGCGATGAATATCTGAGGAAATCCTCGCTATACCCCGATTCCTCCATGAAAATAAGCCACACGTCTCCTGACATACCCTTAGAAGCAGACACGGGCGGGAAAGCCAACTGTGTGCAATACACTCGTATGCATCGCCAAATCACAGAACCAACTTCATCAGCTAGGTAAGTATACACCATCATGTATTCTTTGTTTAGGGCGATATGTGATGCAAGTAACAATTTGCACATGTTTTGCATAGTTATAAGACAACATTATTATGTTTTTTAATTTTAAAAAGTGAGCAAAATTGTAATATGAAAGTTATTTTTGCTTACAGTTGTATGATTGACAATGAGGACTAATTAATTACGCGGATTGTAATGCAAGGAACCATATCGAAAATGAAATGGAAGCGTAGAATCAATACAAACATCTGAATCTTAAACTATCATGTTAAACACCTTTCGGAACATCTCCCACTTGGTGTGATTGTGTTTATGTCTCACCAGTAAGCCTGGTTGAAATACATCTGGCGGAATCCCAAATCATCTAAATTTTCACTGTAATTGGATAACTTAAGTGTGGCAAAATCTTTAAGAGTGTCAGGTGACAGATTCGGGTTAAACTCGAGCCAATTCATGCTGATGAAATGCTGCTGTAAACACTAGGTTTAAGAGGTGAAGCATTTTCCTGCCAGCACATGTTCAAATCAAGCGAAGTATAAACTTAATGAAATAGGTCAGAAGTTCAGAAACTTTTCAGCCAGAGATGTTCAAAGAAAGCACAGTGTCTAAATGACCGATGGCTTGCACTTGGCTGTTTCTGCAATTGACAACATTTGTAATCTTCTTTAAAAAAAAAAAACACTTGTGCCAAATTCACTAAAAGTAATGCAAATAAAAAATGTGCGGATGATGCATTTATTTTATTTGCATTACGTTGAGTGGTAAGCAGGTGACCTTATTCACAAATGTGTCTTGTGACATTCCAGGGGCCTGTCCTGCAGCACAGATGATGTGATGGCCAGCCCCCTTCCTTTACGTAAGTGTCAGAAGCATGTACAGCACTCCTTGATCCCGCGTGAATACGGGGAGTGCATCTCATCATGATGGCACCATAAAATGGCCCTTCATGATGAAATATTTAAAAAAAAACAAATAATGGCTGTTCCTGTTTGAGGGATTATTTTCTAAATGGGACAGCATTGGTTCATGCCTCTGCTCTTCCTCACTTAAACATATAATTAATGAACGGTAAGAAATGACCCTGCTATTCATTGCACTTCCCCTGTGCGTGTTAAATAGAGGCACTGGGGAATGTGTTTCTGCACATTTAAATGTGCATTTAAATGTGCATCCCATTTCTGAATTTCGGATGTGCATTAAAATGTGCAGAAATGGTCCCTTATTTGTGCAAATGTGCAAAGGGGCTGACGAAGGGAATCAGAATGTGCGCATCTATGAAGGAACTTTGCAAAAAAAGGGCATATCTATTGTGGGTGCAAGTGATAAAATGCACTCAGGCTACATCACTTGTGCCAACACAAGTGTTGAAAATAGGCATCTTACTGTAGAAATGTTATGTGCTTTTTCTAGGTACAGAGTTCATAATATTGCAGTCCTACCTGACTGAATGGTATTCCTTTGAGGGACATCAAAGTCTGCATCCTAAATCGTTGGCATGTGACTGATTCTGTCTCAGCCCTACTTGTATTTCGATTGTAAAATAAATAACATCAGTAGTCCTCATGGAAGCAAACTCAGCTGGATGATACTTCATGCACCCGAACCCATGACTGACTCTTCCCCAGCCCATAGACTTAATGTCTATGGGCCTCATTACGAGGTGGGCGGTAAGGGGTTAACAGCACCGTTAATGGTGCCGGTGCCGTTAACCCCTTACCGCCCTATTACGAGTCTGGTCGCGGGACGCGCAAAGTGTGCCTGGTAAAACCAGGTGCCCTTAGCGGGTCCCGCTAGCAGACCAAGGAGCTAACAACAGGCCCGTTATTAACTGTCTCCCCATTCCCATTGAGCCCTCTAGGGGCTCGAATGGGAATGGGGATGTACCGAGTCCGGGATCATCGAATGAGGAATTACCGGGTCCCCCAAGGTTGGAATGGCCCGTTAAGTCCTCATTTGACGAACCCGGACCCGGTATGTGGTAAGGAGGTAACCATGCTGCAAATTTCGGCATGGTTACCTCCAACCTCGGAATGAGGCCCTATGTCTGTTATGAATTTCCTAATGTGTCATTGTCGAAACCTCAGTACTACCTATTGTGTCAAACTCTGCATGATGAAAAAAGTATTCCCCACTTTTGCTGAATTATCTTTTTGTCAAATTACATTTTTCAAAATTTTTACCACTTTTTTACCACAAAAAGATAAATGGTGGTTTTGGGTTAGGTATATAGAAAGAGTGGTCTGCACAGGTTTATCCCAGGATTTTTCAGTAAAGACAATTTCAAAAAATGTCCCCCAAAAAATGTGACAAAAGAAATCTGAACAAACCTCATAGATTCATTACAAAAAGACCCAGGAATGCCTGACATGTGACAGGGAAGGTCCATCGCGTTTGGATCCCAACCCTGGGAGTGGGCTAGTGACGGAAACTCACTTGAATGGAGTGTACTTGGGGATTGGAGAGAGGGTACCTGAAGGTGTGACACAGTATCCCTCCTTTCCTGATATTAAGTTTTCTAAACCTCCTCCAATCGTTCTACGATATTGTTGTTCATATCCTACTGTTCCCCCTGGAGTTATCTCAAGTACCACAAAGAAGAAAATGCCCCAAAGAACAGTACAGACTTCCTATAGGAAACACCACAGTCATACTGAGACAAAGAAGAGGGGTTTCGAAGCCTACAGGGATGAAGGTCAGGCATGTCCTGTTAATTGGATTGGTTGTGGTCAGGCAATTGAGTCTGAGAATGTACATCTGCAGCCTGTTGTAATATCAATTATATATATTTTTTAATAATTAGTTATTTTTAATGGGCTTAATAACCAGAGGTTTCTAAGCGTGGACCCAGGGTTCAAACCTGTGTTGCTCTGTGTCAACTTGCTTCCAAGGAGAGCGCGTTGCCCCTGAGCTATCCTCCTGAGACCAGCAAGTGTATTAAACGTGGAGTTCACAAGCACCAAGGAGAGCGAGAAACGAGAGAGCGAGAAGCCTGTGCGAGGAGAGGGCATCAGGAGTCTCTAAGGAGCCGGAGAAGACGGGAGAAGGGATTGTGGAAGCTACCAGTCCCTTTGCTATGGCCAAGAACTACTCATTCTCCTGAATGGCACAACCATCCAGGGATGTCTGAGGGGCAGGCAGTGAGACCCTGACCTCAAATCCCAGAAAGCATCTTACATATGAAACCGAAGAAAAGTATGTTGCAGCCGGTGAGTTTCAAGAGAATGCAAGGAAAACCGGTGCACTTATGAAAGTGAAGGAATATCATTGTAGTGGAGTGGTCGCGTGCGGTTGGCACGTTCGCCAAAGCCTCAGAGTAAAGTAAAAGAGCAAATTAAGACCAATGCAGTACTTGAATTGAATTTTGACTGCCCTCAGAGTTATCTAATTAAAGCAGGTTGCTTACAATTAAAATAATGTATCATATACTTAAGATTCAACATCTTGCCTACTAACGAGTATATTGGCGGTTGGACTGGAATACCTTATAAGGAAAGACTTTGCAGATTATGTAAAACTGAAATAGAAAGCCTGTGGTCCCTTGTCCAAATTATACGAGAAAGGGTGTGGTCATTTGGTATCGAATATGCATTCTATTACCTCTGACCAATTTTGGAATTTGATATATTGTGCAGAATCGATTGTGACCACTGCATCTGCTTTTTATATATGCAAAAAAGCTTTGATGGTTATATTGTAGTGTTCTTTGTATAAAAAAAAATTTTAAATAAATATTTATAATGAACTGTACTTTTATTATATATTTGGTTTATTATGGAAATCTGTATATATATATGAATTTTTAAAGTATTTATTTACCTTTTCATACTTTTGATGAATTGTATGTCTAATGTTCTTATTGGGTGTTTATAAGGTTTTTGATAACCAAATGCACTATAAAAAAAAAATGAATAGAATTTTGCAGAAACATTGGTTCACAAAATGAGAATACTATGAATAGGAGAGTGAAGGCGATGAACGAACAACCTGAGGGGAGCCAGTGAAGTGTGAGCAAAATGAGGATCAGGCAAAACAAAGCTGTAACTGAAAGTCAAGCAAGTACAGCATAGAAAGGAGAACCAAAGAAGCATCAAGAAAGGCAAACCCTAAATCTAAGAACTTGTGAAACCCTGTAACTCGCCAAAGTGGTAGAAAACTGCATAAGGGCAACTGGTTGCATAACCTGTAATGGGTGGGCAGCATAACCTGTAATGGGTGGGCAGCACAACCTGTTAGCTGCGCCAAGACTAAGATGTCCTAACACGGAGAAGTGTAAAAGCAGCTTTGAAATACAAATATTATTGAACAATGTGAATTTTGTTGAACATTCAGAGCAAGTGCTTAAAGCTTGGGGAAGGGAACCCCTGAGCTCCTTTGGAATATTGTTTTTGAAATCAATGCTTGCAACTTGTGCTAGGGACTCCCTGAGCTCCTTTGGAACATTGTTGTTTTGGAAATCAATGTTTTAGGCTTGGGGAAGGGAACCCCTGAGCACCTTTGGAACATTGTTGTTTTGGTGAAACAATGCTTAAGCTTGGGGAAGGAACCCTAAGCAGCTTTCTGAACTTTGTGGTTGGAACTGTATTCTGAACTTGTGAAGGGGGCTAGAAACCGCTCCAGACGTTATGTTGAAGACTATTTAGTTAGAATATACCCACACTAAATGTCTATATTAGACGTGAGGGCAAGCATAGGTTTTGACACAGACAGACTTTTGGGTTGAACTTGCTGACTTAGATCTTTCCTTAGTTTCATTAGGTAGTGCTATTCCAATAATAGCTGTAGGGCAAGTTAGGCATTACTTCCATCCTAATATTTTAATGAAGGTTTTCAAAACTGTTACATCTGCTTTGCTCATGTGAGACAATTTCCTGATGTATTCTGTGAAGAACCTGGAAGGGTGAAAGGTACATATCACCACATCCGTACACCTGCAGGCAAGGTAGTGCATCTAAGACCCTACACTATTAAAGTTAGAATATCCCCACACTACATTTCTATATTAGACATGAGGGCAAGCATAGGTCTTGACACAGACCGACCTTTGAGTTGAACTTACAGACTTAGATCTTTCCTTAGTTTAGTCATTACACCCATCCTGATATTTTAATACAGGTTTTCAAAACTGTTGCATCAGTTGTCTGTGTCATCTCCTGGTACCTTGCCTGTCTCACACAACCCACTGACCACTTTTGAGATAATGTGACCATGTTTACCCACAAGAAGCAGGAGAGTTGCATAACATTCATGCTTCACCAATAAATTGATCTTGCTAGCTCAACATTGGGAACAATTTCATTCTTATGTTACTATGAGGTGGATCTCAATCTTCTACGTCACAAAACCATGTTATCACATGGGATGTTGGTGGTGGGAATATTGGCAACAGTGGGGCAGTAGTTGGCTTGTCTTAACCATGAATAGGACACATACTTGTGGCACCATTACAATATGTGCATGATGCTCAAGGGCACCACTTCAAAGGGCATCCAGATAGTTGAGCATGGAGGCACAACATCTTTTTTTGCTGTGCCTTCCATATGAAGCTTTGTGCTTAATGTGACTCTGTAGTAGTGCTCAGCCACACTCATGTTGGTGCATAAGTGCCTTACACGTACATTGGCAAAGCAGTTTTTCCTGTGAAAGTTCTCTATGTCTGGGCATGATTCATGTTGAGCTAGGCACACACTACTTTTATCCAATGTATTGCAGCTTGTAAGAGACCAGCCTATATGAGACAGCTTTACTAACCCTACTTACACTGATACTCTAGAGGTGACAGAACTGGTTTCACCACGCCACTAAAATTCAGAGATTTTCCAATAACTTAAATAGTCCATCAGTTAATTATACTTTGAGAAATCACAAGTTTTCATAAGAGGTACTCCCAGGCAACCTGTGCATAGCACTAGTTCGAACTGGCAGAAGGCTTCAAGGAAGTGCAGCAAATGGTCATCCCTGTGATAAATGCTGACACTTGTTTAACAAGGGTAGTATACTGGCCACAGTGACTGATTATTAAAAACCTACCACCTAACAAGATCAGCACAATCACCATTTATACTTTCAGTTTCTATTTCCGGTCTCACACAACCTACAGTTAAATGATTTAGCAAGCAGGAATCCCACCCTCACACACTGAGACAGAAAACATGCTGCTTTACACAAACAAAATATTAATTAAATAAAATAACATCAACATATGTGATAGTTGATTCCCACTTCCACTACAATGACAAAGTGCCTACACCTCAATGTAAACCAGGATTAATATTCACTTTACTCTACCTGTATGCACATACATTGACATTGATTATATTTTATGCGAAATAATTGGAAACTATTGATATCAGAGAAATGTGCTTAATTCAACCCACATCCAATCTGAAATCAAAAAGGTGGAGCAGTGCTCAAAATGAGGCTTAAAACAAAACAATCTACCAAATCTAAACCGTTAGACACAATTTAGGACAAACTATTGGTTCCTGTATACGCATACAGGGGTACCCCTAGGGGCAGCCATGGTTGGGGTCATAAAACTAAATAATGGTTATAGGGACCACGCTGCGAATCAAATGATTCATCAATAAATTAATTTAGATTTTCATCTTTTACGTGTATCCATCTGAATATCACATCATAGTATCCTAAAACCAAGCTGAACACAGTCATATCATTTCTCAAATTAGAACATTTTACTCAAACTAAATAAGAAAAGCACATGATAAGGAAAAGGTTTAAAGCTAAACATGATTACAATATATCAAAGCCCTTGAACAAACCCAAGGGTCACTCCTTCAAAAACATATCAACATTTTAAAAAGGGTTATAGCTGGTGAAAGAGAGGGAGAAAACCAGGAGAGAATCCTAAATTTGTGTAGAAAGGGAAAGTGGAATCAGCAAATATGTTTTTAGATAGAGACAGAGACCAAATCTGCACATGGATATTTACTGACCATGTTATATGTACAAAGGCATCTCATACAGTCATAAAGGTTATTAGCTGTACTTGTACTACCACAAAGCAAATATTGATGATTGAAAGTGCATTTTGTCTACTCTTTTCAGAGAGATTGAGATTTGGTCCCTGTCTCTATCTAAACGCATTTTTGCTGATTTACATTTCCTTTTAGTAATAGGTGATGCAAGTTGTAAGGAGAGGTCATAGAGTTGAAAGGAGATGGTGGTTGATACAATGGAGTGATCAGATAGGGATTGTGGGAAAGTAGTATTGGTGGCTGGGAGAGGTTGAGATGAATCAGAGATCCAAAGAGTTACTCCCAGTGTGGGTAGGTAGGTTTTGGATAGAGTGGATAGAATTCTAAGAAGTTGTTGGAGAGGGAAGGTTAAAGTCACCCAAGAAAATGAGGTGATGTTTAGTGGGAAGAGAATCAAGGAGTTGCCCATGTTCATCACAGAATGGTCCAGTGGGACCATGAGGTTGATAGATGGACATGAAGAAAACTGAGTGAGGTGAAACAATAGTAGAGATGGTGAATTTAAAAGAGGTAGTAGATGGCGTGGCATTGGAGATTTGTGAAGCGTTAAGGCAGGAAGAGTGCCTACTCTCCTCCATTCAACTCCACCTTTGCCAATTAGACGAGGAGAGTGAATGAATGATAGTTTGGAGTGATGTAGGGGTGCCAGAGTGGCAGTGCCAAATGGAGAAATCCAGGTTTCAGTGAAAGCAAGGAGGGTTAGGGGAGGAGAGGTTGTGTGAAATTAGTCAATGATAAAGGACATTTTGTTGCATACAAACTAAGCATTCCAAAGTACAATGTTCAGTTGATGTAGAAAGGAAGAGTAGAGAAGTTGAGTCTCAGAGGAATGGAGGCGTGGTGGATAGGTGTTAGGGGAGGTATGGTTAGCTCATTGACTTTGTGTTGGAAATTGTAGGTGCAAGAGGTTGGAGTAGTAGGAGTTTCGAGATTTGAGTTTTATGATACGGATAGGAAAAGAGGAACTTGTAATGTGATTGGAGAAAGCATAGAGATAACTGAGTAAGAAGAGCACCAGGAGTGAATGCACAATAGGTGAGTACCGTAGAGTGTAGAGACAGCACAGTAATTAGCAAGCTAGGGGTTCTCAAACATGCAGCAGAGAGAAAGGTAGAAGCATAGGCTCATAGTTTCAGAGGTAAAGAGGCTGGTCAATGGCTGGTCTTCACCATTCACTGTTCCACCCTGAAATGGAGCGGCCTTGGCTGGACACCCCCTGGGAAATTCAGATAAGACTTTACACACACTAATCACCTGATTGCCTATGTCAGAACCGGTCTACTCCAGATTGGAGGTTACAGACTACCCACCGTTATAGGTTTGACAGCGGGGCTACTATGACCACCAAAATAGAAGTGACATAGCACAGAAGCTTCATACATGCACTCTGGCACCTCAGGACAGGACCGATAATTGGAATATGGGCAAAAATTAATAGCTGTAATATTGGTTAATCATGTAGTCCCACCCAACCCCCACTGTAACAGGAATTACCTTATACTCCAATCTTGGGGATCGAACCACCAGGACACCTTCGAAAGGTACAAAACTCGGTTTTAGGTTTAAAGGAAACCTTGGAACCCTATGTCTCAAACTTAAAGGGATCAAGATAGGACAAGGTAGACTCACATAGGAAAAGTGGTCCCTGCAAAGAAAAGAAGACTAAATACGTATGGTTGCAGAATGGCATCTCTGTGGATCTGCTTTGCAAGGCTCTGTGTCCCACAGTGACCTTGCTTTTATGGTGTGAGCTTGTCGACAACAGCTGTACGCCGAGACGTGATGGGTTGGGCAGCTTAACTCAACTTCGGCAGCCATTTTGGAGGTGGCATTTTAATTATCCACAAACAACATGGAACGGTGAAACCAGGCGAGTGCAGCAACATATTGCTGCATCCATCGGGGCTTCCATATGTGGCTCAGAAAGAGTGGGGCATGCCGGGGCTGGACCAAAGTCCTAACAGCCTATTCCATCAGTGGTTGGTCCTCTGATTTTGTACTTGGTGTTGCTGGGATGAGACAATTTCTACCTGATTGGTGTTGCCAGGGGAGTCTCTTGTGGCCTATAGCTGGAGATTGGGCCAATTTAACATGGCCACAGGAAGTGATGTCACCAATCCAAGATGGCCACAGGAAGTGATGACACAGATTCAAGATGGTTGTAGGAAGTAATGACACTGATCCAGCATCGCTGCAGGAAGTGATGTTAGAGGAGAATGTGATGCCACAAACTAGAAGTGATGACAGACACCCTCATCACCTGATCACCTAGTCCATCAGAGTTTGTCCTGTGTGTTGTTGGGATGAGGTGATTTCTCCCTGATTAGTCTTCCCAAATTCCCAAATAAGAATGGCTTAGGTCAAAAGAGGAGTGGCTAGGAATAGCCCTCACTAGGTCCTACCTAGTACTTGTGTTGGCTGTGGGACATGTGTAGGGAGGCTTTGTTCCCCCCCACCCCCTAAGAAACTGGTATGGGCTGGCAGGGAATCCTCCCCATTAGTCAGCACAACCTATAATGATGCTGCAAAGCTCTTTTCCAAATAAGTAAAAAAAGGATGCAGGCCTTTTAAGGCAAGACCCACTGCATCATACCATGGCAAACAAGACCGGTAAAGGGGCATGTGTACAATACTCAGAATTAAATACTTCCAATATTTGTCAGAAAAATTCTTACCAAGGTACATTACGCAAACTTTATCGAGTTGAGGGGAAGATGTGGATAGAACAGAAGATGCACATGTTTGAACTGTCAGGCCCGGTGTATGGATTCAATAATACATATGTCCATCAAACAAATCAAAGATGGTGTAACAGCCTTTTCACCCACCTATCCTAGAGAAAAACAGAGGCAACCAAATTCTACCTCACCCTCATTGACTCTCACTCCAACCATTCTCATCGACTAATGGGCACCCTGAACTCACTCCTCCTAAACCTATGACTATCAACTCCACTCTCAGCTAATGACCTAGCTGAATACTTCGCTGTACACATTTCCAAAGTTAGAGACTCTCTCCTGACACTCCCTCCTCCTACATTATACACTCCACCTACTCTATCATTATTCTCTGCCTCTATTTCCCACTTTAGTCACACTAATGCTGATGAAGGCTAACCCCTTGTGTGCCCCATCAGACCCTGTAGCTCTTCAGTCAAGCCTATTGCCCTTTCACTTCACCGAACTCTTCAACCTGTCCTTTTACTCTGCTTGCTTTCCCTCTATTTTCAAAATGGCCACTGTCAACCTGCTCCTAAAAAAACCAATGAGATGACCCAAAACCTACCGCCTTGCTTTTGTACTCTTCTTCCGCAAGGGTTGTGTTCAACTGTCTTACACATTTCTTAGATATCCACAACCTTTGAGACCCCTTAAAAGCAAGTTTAATTAACTCCAGCTTCAATTAACTCCAGATCCCTAGTTGCACATGCCACAGAGATTGCTGATTTTATTCTGGCCGAAACATTTGACTTTCTCGCCATCACAGAATCCTGGCTTCATGCGGTAGCAGGCCCTATGCTCATGTTAGCTATCCCTGATGGGTACTCGATTGTAAGAGAGGATAGACATGAAGCGTAAGGTGGAGGCATTGCTATCACCTTTAAGTCATGCCTATGCATTAGATTAGCCCCCTCCCAAGACTTTCAATCCTGCGAAGTTCTCACAGCTAAATTACCTTTAGCTAATTCTCTTACCATTCACCTGATTTATAGACCTCTGGGCCCCATCGGGCCATTTGAGGAGGATATCTCAACCATTATTTCTAAAAACCTTAAAAACACTGAACAAGTACTACTTTTAGGCAACTTCAACCTGGGCTTTAATGACCCCCAAGACAAACATGCTATTACCATCACCAACAACCTATCAGAACTAGACCTAACCCAAAGGAGTAGATGCTCCCACACACAATAAAGGCAGAACACTTGACTGGGTTGCAGATCATTACTGTAATGTCACTATCACCTCCATCACCCCACAAGCCTGGACTGACCATTACATCTTGTCGTTCAATCTAGCCACTACCAAACCTACCCCCACACTCGCTCTGACTGCTCCACCCACCCTAACTAGACATAAAAAGAATATTACAGCTGATAGACCCATTCCCCTTATTCTCCCTACCCTTAACTCATTACCTGACAGAACCAAACCCGGCATGCTTGTTGATGAGTACAATAACATCATGATAACATCACTAGATACCATTGCTCTGCTCAAAATGAGACAAAGCAAGTCTAAAGCCCACCTGAGCACATGGTTCACCTCACACCTAAAAGACCTGCGACTGGAAAAAAGAAGCTGTGAAACCGCCTGTAGCCCACTCCCCTCAGAAGAAAATAGAATAAAACTCACTAAGATTTAATCTCTTTACAAAATAGAAATGTGCCTGGCCAAACGAGAATCCTACAATAACCGCATTTCACAAGCCAACTCCAGCATGAAGTTATTATTCACGATCCTAAAATAATTGGAGACTCTTGCCCCCCATCAGACACCTGCACTAAAGACAAATCCTGGCGTTCGGACATCCAGCATGCGCTAGTCAATAAGTGATCACCCTCAAGAATTAAATTGCCCTTAAAAAAAAGCTTCTCTATCCACCATATCTCCACCAAATAACACTCCATTGCCCCCTCAAACTCCACCTCCTCATTTTAACTTCTCTAAAATCTCTATCCTCCAGGTAGAAAAAGTCATACTATTGCTCAAACCCTCTAACTGCCAGGGTGATCACTGTCCAGCTCAACCTCTCTGTTCATAGCTGTGCCTCTGATTTCTCACTCTGATAACTTACTTGTAACTGCCACCTTTTGTCTTATGGTTGTCCTTACTTGCCATGTGTAACTTATTGCTGTAACCAAGCTGTGAATTTCCATGAAACCTTTGCGTCCTGATACCTTTGGGCTTGGTGCGCAATATAAATAAATAAACAAACAAACAAACAAGTTTCTGCTCCTATCATGCCAGAGAAGCTGTTCTCATGAATGTCTTAAACTTCGTCAGCTCTGATAAGCACTCCAACCTATCCTCTATCCTAATTATCCTTGACCTGTTTGCTGCCTTTGACACTGACAATCACTCTGATCTCCTTAATACTCTCTCTTTTGTTGGGATTCACAATTGAGCCCTTGCCTTGGTGGAATCGGACTTGGCACCATGCCAGTTCTCTGTCTCCTGGAACTACATCAATTCTCAACTCATTCCACTAACTGTGGTGTTCCAGAAGCCTCTGTCTCGGATTTCCTCACGTTCACACTCTACACCTCTGCTCTTAGAGCACTGATGTCCTCCTTTGGGTTCTCAAAACAACACTTTGCAGATGACACCCAAATCATCTTCGCTTTTCCTGAACTCTCCTCTGATCTCTCTATCAACATTTCCAGCTGTCTCTCTGCCATTAAATATTGGATGGCTTCACACTCTCTGATGTTAAAATCTACCAAAACAGAGGTGCTGTTTTGTCCTGCCAAATATTCTCTCTCATCTCTTCCCCCATCTCTTCAGTTCCCACTTGACATTCTCCCGTACTCTCCCATACTCTTCTTCCGCTAGAACCCTCAGCATCATCTATGGCACCGCGAAACTGCAACAGCAGCTTGCCTCCACCTCCTAAATTTTAGGAAAATAAAAATAAACAAATGAAGAAATTAGTAAACATGAATTATTTAAATATTGGCTTGACTTGTGACTCCTTGTTTGATGTCCCATTGTTTATAAGTAAATTGGCGAAGAAGCCGAAGAAGTATGACAGAACTCAATCACTCCATCATTTCTCCAAACTACGAAAGTATGCTACTTATTCTCAACAGGGCAGGTTATTGGAAGCTCCTCGTTCTTACTTGTTGAAACTGTGGTTGCCTTTGTTGATACGATTTATAACTTACCTGTGGTTTGATATCTTGCCAGTTTTTTTCTAACACTGGCATCTGGAAGGGTACATGTCGATTAAGTAAGACACAGATTGAGACATCTCGTCATGTACTTACACAATGCACTGTTCTTGGATGTTTATATGTTAAGGGTTACCAGGGAATCAGGCTGTTTAGATCGGATCAATTTTGGTCAGCGATCTATGGGACGGAATCATTGGTAATCTCTTCGGCAGCTCACCACATATGGTGGAGGATCAAAGATAAGTTGGATGACGGTGCTATTTGCTCGTCTGGGCTAATACTTGATTTATAATGTATAATTTTGCTCTAGGAGACATGTAATATCTTGTGCCCTGGCATGGCAAAGGACGACATTTTATAGATATAACACGGATGATCTTTTTGTAATTTTTTATTGTATATTATTATTAAATTTTTAAGATTCAGAGGACTCCTTGACCAATTTTTATTGTATTATGTAATTTTATGATTTTATAATGCGATATGTTGTTACTGTTGTTCCTGATACAGTGTTAATTTTGACTTTGTAAATCTCTTATTATAAAAGGTTGATTATTCTCAACCGTATGCACTTAATAAAGCAAAAAAATAAAAAAATAACGTGCTTAATACTAGCGTTGTAGTTTCTAAGCACGGGATTGTGATTCAAACCTGTGTGGAACTGCGTTGTCTTTCTTCCTAGACAAACGTGTTGCCCCCTTGTTTTATCTAAACTGAACTACTGAACCAGCTTCCTCTTTGGTCTCCCCAACTATGTTAATATCTTGTCGACAAGATCATTAACTTTGCCACCAGGACTGTTTTATAACTCCCTCACTTCAAACCTACTTCCTCGTACTGTCACCAGGCTGGATGGCTGATGATGCCAGATTTAAATTTCTTTCCTGGTTCACAAATCTGTCCACAGTAAGGCCCCATTATATCTATACTCTTTTATACAACTCTACAAGTTTCTCTGTTCTACCTCCTTGACTACCCTTGTCGCACCGCACACTCCCTGTGCTTCCTCTCACTTCTGATCTTTCACTCTTCATGCTCCACTTGCATGGACTCTCTTCCACCAGACATCTATGAAACAGTTCACACTGATTTGTTCAAAACCAAACTGAAAGCCTACTTCCTCCCCTCTGAGTTACCCTCTTAACCTACCTCCCATCTGCCTTTAGCTAACACTTTCCCTTGCCTCTAACCTGCCTCTGACTCTCACTTTTTCTGCCTCCACCCTAGCACTTCTTCCACAATGGTCACATCCCTAAAACAGGTGGCTGTATTGACTACCTGCACTTAAAGATGTTTTCTATCACTATTCCCTACCACCTCTTCTAGAAAACCCATGATTGGGAAGATGTGTTGAAAGAAGAGGTATAGAGAAAAGGGATACCTCCCTGATCACTGCCTATCTCTGAATATCCTAAGGAGTTGAAATCTGGAGAGGGTGTGGTTCGGAAGACATAGTGAAAGTGAGAAAGACAAAACAAATACCTTTCAAAGAGACATAGGTGAATGAAATGGAGATTAAAGATACAGATGTTAGCAATATGAGTGAAGTAAATTGTGTGTGTGTATTTGTAGATGAGTGAAAAAGAAAGTGATGGTCATAGCAAAGAGCCAAAACAAATGCCTTAAAAACTCAGACATGCTTGTGTGGGAGTGGGGGGAAAATTAACAGAGGTGGGTGTGCTTCTGTGTGTTAGAAGAGAATTATCCAGTAGTATGCCAAATGTACATAGAGGAGAACAAAACCCACTCAGTTCCTTAATGTTTCAGAGATAAATGGGAAGGAGGATCAGGTTTCTCAAGCCAGAGATTGTCAGGTTTCTCATGCAATGATGTGTGGTTGAGGTGCGTGAGAGATAGGCACACAAAAGAGAGATGTTCAAGGCACAATGATGAGTGAACAATCAAAGAGACATCCAACAGGAACGACATTAATATACCACAGACAAATAATAAATGAAAGTAAAAGTATAGAGGTGAGAATGATAACAGGAAGATATGTTGTGATTTTCCTCTTCGATATGAAAAGCCATGAATGTATGATTTGGTAGAAATGCTTTTATTTATTGTATACAACATAGATTTCTCAATAATAATAGTTCCTTCTCAGTTCTGGGTTAGTCATCTGACTTACCGCTTTCAGCATCAATAAGGAACATCTCTTGTCATGTTTGGTACGTTTAGGTATAGAGGCTGCCAACCTTGAATCACCTCTACCGTTCTGTCATACAAATGTCTCTCTTTAGTTCTCTTAAGATGTCGTTTTACTAGATCTGTCACAGTGGTGCATAGGTACCTTGCTCTTTGTCACTTTTAGCAACATGTTACATTGAAACACATGCTTCAGTTCATTTTGACATTGAGTTGGCAACATGGACCGCATCTACTAGCCTGGAACATGAAAGCCTTGTTTTGCTTGTCTTTAACTTGAGTTGGCAAGTTAACTTGGATCTGCCAGCTGTAATGTAAATAGTTTAGTGGCTCAGCTCGCTTTGAGTTTAAGCCGGCAACTAGGAGCACATCTATCAGGATGCAAAATGCATGTGTTTCTTTCAGTTCTCTTCATTTATTAGCTGTCAATTGGGGCCACATCCACTGGTATTCCATAAAGATATCCCCATATCCCCATACTCCACATCTCCTTCAACCTCTGCCTCTGCTTCTTTGTTAGATATTCCCATTTCCATACAGTCAATCCCAACGACAAATGAAGAAGCATCCTTCCAGCCTCTCACCTAACCCCCCCCATGCATAACTTGAACCCTTGCAAGTGGTTCCTTGATTGAAAGCCAAGTCCGGCACTGTCACCAGTCGAACATTTGTTTGGTTAGGACACTTTAGTGCCACACTGGGGCCAAACATTGCTAAAGAGAGGAGAGGAGAAAAAGAAGGGATCCCCACAAATATAATATGTGGTTGGCATGGCAACTTGAAATGCTCGTGGCATTAATTGGCTGCATTATAGGTTATTTTAGTTTCATTCTTCTCACCACTTCTTCTATTTCTTCATCCTAGACCTTTGTCATTGTCCTTCTCATTCCTTATAGTCCTTCTCTTTCCTCCTTCTCCTACCTCCTCGTTCCTCTTCTTCATCCCTCTTTTGTTGAAGTAATTTTCCTCTGGTATAGTCCTCCTTCATTATAGCCCTTCTCATTCATACTTATTTTATATCCTAATCCTTCCCTTTCCCGTAGTCTTATCATTAGCCAAACCTTAATCATAGTCCTTCATCCTAGTCCTTCTCCTTAATCACAGCCCTGTATTTTCCTGCATCACTGGGGTGCTTTGTTTTTGTTCTTCTCCGTTTTCATAGTTCTTTTTCCTAGCCCTTCTCCTTCATCATAGTACTCATCATTTGTCCTGGTCCTCCTTTCCTTCATCGCATTCCTTCATCACAGTCCTCCTCCTTTAGCTGAGTCCCTCTGTCTAGTCATTTTCCTTTGCCAAAGACCTTCCCTTCTTCATGGTCCATCATATCCTTCTCTGGTTGCATGTGATTTCAGCGAATGAAAAAAAAAAACGAATTACATTTTAACGGATAAAAAACAACATCCTCCCTCATTGCCCCCCTTTTTTAGTAATACTTTCCCCACCCCAAGACCACTATTCCTACTCCCAACCCCATGTTTAGTTTTTTCCAAAATTAGTTATTTTTGTTTTTGTTTTTTCATTCGTTAAAATGTCATTCGTTGTTTTCTGTTTGATATAATAAATGCACACCCCTCCTCTTTCATCATGAACCTTTGTCATAGTCTGTCTCCTGTATCCAAGCCCTTAGGCCTCGTCTTTTGCCTTATCTGAGTTTTTCAGCCTAGTACTCCTTCATCATTATCCTCTCCTTCAACAAAGTCTTTCTCTTTGTGTCCTAGCCTTTCTTTTTTTTCCTAGTCCTCTTCCATCTTCCTAGTCCTCCTCCATCATCCTAGTTCATCTCCTTCATCTTAAACCTCCTTCTCTTTCTCTTCCATGCAAACGTTTCATCATAGTCCTTATTCATTACAGTACTTCATCATAGTCCTCAGCCATCATAGTCTTTTGTCATTGTTAGGCAAGATTGTATACAGTACCATTTGGGTGCACTACAACAACCCTGACCTCCTGGCAGTAGGAACCCAACCATTGGTAAAAGTCTGTACTACACAGGTTGGTAGCGTGTTGAGCAGCCAGGCTTATCTCAAGAGGGGTCAATGAGAGCTGTATGGGAGTTACACAGAGATTCACAGTGACTAGTATTCAAATAAACTCTTGCACATAAAGTTTCTTGATTAAGCAATTATTAATTTATTTAACTGTCAGTTTGAGTAAGCCTTCTTCAGAAGGGGCAATATACGAGTAGCACACAAATACACTCCAAAATACACACTCTGAGTTTCCATAAGTCAGCAAATACCCCTTTGGGATGGCACACAGACACGTCCTACACCCTCAGGTGACTTCAATAGCTAAGACACGGTGGACATTAATATATCACTATTGCATTTAGGGCAATACTTAGAAGTATGTCAAAGAAAAAGATTATTAGAATAAAACAAGAGATCTCACAAATATTCTGACGAAGGTAAGTACTTTTGATAGCCCCCAAGCCAGGTCAGGCCAAAGTCAATTGGGCAAGAGTCAAGGTGAACTGAAGCAGTTCTTGCAGATAGGTAAAAAGTCTTTGCACAATGTTAAAGAAGTCTTTGTAGAATAAGAAGAAATCAAAATAGGACCACAAGCTGATTAGGTTTGTGAGGTAAAGAAGATGTTAGCAACTCTACAGAAGCAACCAAGACAAGTCTCCACTGAGAACAAGTGAGGTTACACAACAAGAGGTCATTTCTCTTGGACTTTACAGTACCTTTGGTTAGAAGGAAAGGGCTTTGGCTGGCTTCTGTTCCTGTGCAGCTCTGCAGAAACTGTGTTCCTGGGCCTCAGTCATGGGGACAAGAGGGAGGACATCTGGAGGACTCCAGCACTGCAACGGGACAGTAGGTAACAGAAAAGGACCAATTTCTATTCAGTGGCACTTCACGGTTTCAGCTCCACAGACTCTGGGCTGTCGAGATGGTATTTCCTTGCATCTGGGGTCCAGCACTCTGTTAAGGTGGCTCAGGCTCAGTCACTCCTGCTTCCTGGGAGTCTGCAGAATCTTCCTGGAGGTCTTGGCCAACTTAAAAGCAACACACGCGATGTTGATGTTCCTCTCCCTAACTTTTCGGTTTGCAGCAGCAACTGCAGTGGAAATGCAACCAGCTTCGAGAGGATGTCCAAGTGGCTTACTTTGGAGTTGATTGGTCCCACCAACTCAAGGGGAGAAGTCGTCCTTACAGGGCTTCTCTAGGCGAGGCGAATTCAGAGCATCAGCATGGCAGCATGGCTTCACCGGGCAAACCAATGGTCCAGGAGTTGCAGCAGGCTTCTCTTCCAAGTTCTTCTTTGAATTCCTTCGTCCAGTGGTTGACTCTGCCTTCCAAGCCAAAAAGCCTTGCCTTTTAAGCAGGTTCCTTCCATTCATTCTGGCCTAGCTGTCAGTCACCCAGCAGGGTGGCTGTCCTTGCCAGACAGCCAGCCGGCCAATCACCTAAGAGTGCATTTCTCCTAGGACACTAAGCACAGGGAGTTTCGGGCATCTCCCTTGCTTCCTGCCCCCGCCAGACACCCTGGAGCCAGAGGCAGGCTTCACTCGTGAATCCCGCCAAAGACAAAACGAACAAAGGAACAAAACCTGGTTTGGCGCACAGTGTAAATCTTAAGTAGAAACTAACGGCACAACAAGTCAGAAGGTTCCTCAGCACTTGCACAAATGAAGTTTCAGATGAAAAGCATAGGCTGCAGATCACTGGAGGGCGTGGGTATGCTGCCTTCCTACACCACAATTAATGAAAAATATAAGTAATAGTCACAGTAACACTGCGCCAAACTTTTCCAAGAATAAAGTGCCAATTTGTATTTATTATGTGAATATTTTCAGCCTGACACGTGTTTTGAGCTATCACACAGAATGTGTGTCCCAGAGCGAAGCGAGAGAGTAATTGGTATGCTGAACAGGCTAATTGCCTGCTATTTGATTTGGAATAACGTCCCTCTATATACAAACCTCGGAAGAAGAGCTTGATAGCTCGAAACACGTGTCAGGCTGAAAATATTCACATAATAAATGCAAATTGGCACTTTATTCTTAGAAAAGTTTGGCGCAGTGTTACTGGGACTATTACTTATATAAATCTCAAGTAGGACATTTCCAAAAGGAAATGGCAAAAAAAGAAGACCAGGGGCATTTTGACAAAAATGGCACCCTTGGGTGCTTTACTGCAGCTGCGAATGCAGCCGCGGTAAAAGCACACTGTTCGCAGCCCACGGTAAAAGCACACCACAGTAGTTAAAAGTAAACCACTGCCACCAGCAACTCATCGAGGAAAGGGTAACATAAAAATGTTACATGCGATACTAGACTAAGGGGATACTAAGTATCCCCTCCAGCACCCTATTGTAAGATTGTGTGTGCTCCGTCTAGAAAGTTACAAATGTAAGTAAAGTCAATTTCACTTCACTGCTCTTGGAATCAGTAGTTTATCCAAGAGAAGGTATTTAAGGAAATCTGAAAGACTTCCCTGTGCCACTGCACTGAAGGTGCTGTGTGACACAATGTAAAAGATGATGCCTATGGAGTTTGTCAGACTCCACAACCAAAAAGAAACACAGTGTTTAAATCACATTAAAATACATGAGAGAGTGGGAAAAAGGGTCTCACACTCTTCAGGTTAATAATTCAAGTCCTCAAAATCCAGCAAAGTTGCTGGGGGTCTCCAAGGTAGAGAGGAATTAGAACATTTCTGAGAATTCTCCCTAACAGTCATAGTGCGTCTCTTTTGTCATTGTCTTTCTCTTTCAGACTTCTCCATGTTCTTTGTTCTCATCCCCCTACTTATTCATAGTCCTTCCCCTTCATCCTAGTCCTTCCCCTTCATCCTAGCCTTTACTCAGCCCAGTCATACAGTCTCTCATTCAGAGTCTGTTAGTCACAGTCAGTCTCCCTTTCCCTCTGCTCCTTCTTCATCCCTTCATATGCCTTTTCTTCTTGCCTCTCCATCTGACCCACTTTGTCTATCACTCCATTTGTTTTGCTTGCTCCTTTATTCCTCATTTTCCTCTCCTTCTACCAGGAAATTTAAAGCTGATGGGGAAGGATGTAGTGCAAGAGAAGGTACAGAAATAATGGAAGGCTGAATGTACAGTTTGTGAGGAGGCTGGATGCTGAAAGCATAACATCCGATGTAATCTATTAGAATTGTTATCTCCTTTGCTGTAAAGTCCAGCTCCCAAACTTGCATATGGACCTGCATCTGATACTTTGGTGGGTTCATGGTCTGTGCAAAATGTACGCTCTGTTATTAAGCTTGAAACTTGCGGACAAGGACTAAGTGGAGCAGCTGCTTCAGTTGTCCCAAAGGTAAATAGCAGGTCATGAAAGCTGCTCACATTTTTTCAGTTCGAAATGGCCCCATGGGTTTTACTCTATCAGATCTTCCTTACATCAGTTATAAGTAACATGTTTAGATAAATACTGATTTCTTCTTTGCATGGGCATGGCTGATAAAATGGTGAAGTGTCTTGGTACAGCACAATATTCCACTCTTGCTGCAAACGGTGGTTATCATGCAGTGCATGACCTCCTGCACACACTCGCATATATCATGTATGCCCATATTCTGTTTCAAAGTGGTATAGTCATAGTTGTTGGCCTTTAAGTAAACAGATTATTAGACTTTACACCATTCTGTTGGCCTTCATTTATAATAGGAGTGTGAACTGAATTAAGGCTGAATAAAAGCTATTTGGCTCAGGCCATATAGTTTTTTGCTTTTCAGCTCCAGCCTAACACTTTGTCTACTTTGTTTAATGCAATGTAATAAATCGAGGAGGCAACATTGCCTGAAAGCATTACTGATTAAATAGAGGACAGGTGTGCATATATGTATGAGTATTGAAACGAAGGAGTGGTGAGGCTGTGTGCCATGATATGATAGGTTAATTATAACGTGCTTAATACCAAGAGGTTTCTAAGCGCGATCTGGGGATCAAACCTATGCTGCTCTGTATCGTCTTGCTTCCAAGGCAAGCACGTTGCTCCTGAGCTATCCTCCCGAGACAAGGGAGTGTGTGAGAGGTGTGCATGATTTGTTCCTATGGGAAATGCCTGTAGAGAGACCTGAAGTATTCCCAACAGGTAGTGAAGATCAGCAGGTCTGTGGTAGTCAGTTGTATGTCAGGCAGATGGACATACTCCTCATAACAGGGCTATCAGAGGAAATTCATGCTGATAAATATCTCCAGTTCCTCTGTGGTCCAGTATACCAGAGGGAGTGTTGAGAAATAGGTGTGAGGATTCTGTTTGTATGTCATAGACACAGTGTTATGATTTGTTGTTGAAACTGGCTGGAGGGGAGGATGTTTGGAAATCAGTAGACTTCCCAACAGGCGGGTTGCCTCTTCTAAGTCTATTGGACTAAGGGTGAGCCAATTAAGTGTCAGGCTGCGCAAGATACGACCAGCATTTTGCAACTCATATTGGCCTAGGAGAATATACTTATTGGGAAATCTCTCAACTAACATTATATGCCACTCGAATATATGACGTAAGAAATGAGAGGACATTTCATTGTGGACAGAGAGTGAGAGAGGTGGAGGGATGGTTATTATATAATGGTGCTGTGAGGTGGAGAATAGATGAGCGAGAGACAAGGAAAAACTCATAGAGCCTTTCATCCTCCAGTGTGATGAGATGATGCTGTAAATGGGTGCAGAATGAGATTTGGTAGAATTAGCAACTGCCCAACATTCACGTGCCTTTAATGAGTGTGGGGTGAAAATACAGCCCCAGAGTGACAGAGAAAGAGAGGCCATGCTAGACCCTGTTGTGAGAGTGAAGCTGGCTAGTGTGGATATCTATGGAAATATAAAAGCCTGTCAAAACAGTGATTTCACCGTTAAGCCTCATGAAATGGAAAGAAATAGGCCTTGCCAGCTCCACTAAAATGGACAGGTGCGCAAGTGAAGGGGAATTCAACTGAGAGCTTAAAACTGATACCTATGCCCAACAATAGGGTAATAACATATTGTCAAATTTACTCTCCTCATCCCTCTCCTCACCTGATTCTTCTGATAAACACTTAGCTTCTTTGGATACCTTCTTCTTGCAATCCTTCCTGGTCTCCTTTGGTCTCTTCTCCTTTTTTGTGTGTAAGTAAGGGCGAGCTCCCTCGGAGGCCAACTTGACCTGCTAGGGATCAGGACCAAGATGAACCCCAAGCAGCAAGCTCCAATAGACTTCCAGGGAAAAAGCCTAACTAGGTAGAAAAAACCTTGGGCAAGATGGAGATCAGGTATTTGTTGGATGCGAATTGCTTCTTCACGTATATTCCTTCTCCTTAGATGAGGAGTCGTAGTAGACCACACACGGATCTCAGAGATACAGTTCAAAGTCTTTGCCAAAGGTAGACATATTTGTAAATGTTCTTCTTCTTGAAGACAAGTAAACAGCCAATGGAGTGAATACTTGGAGGAAACATTGTACGTTTAGAGGCCCTACAGTAAACAATAAGGAAAAATAAGACTCCGGAGAAAAGGAAGAAAGACGGAAAATCCTAAACTCAGGTAATAAGAAAGAGTAAGGTAGCAAGAAATTCCTGGGAAAGAAATGAAGGCACTGAGAGAGTAATCAATAAAGAAGAAAAGGAATAGCTTGCTACACGGACAGAAAAGGTAGACAAGAAAGTAATGTAAAGACGCAGAGAAATATAAGGAGGAGTCTGAGCGACAGACTAGAACGGAATGTACCGAGGTGCGAACCAGTAGCAGTTAAATTAGAAAGAGGAGTCAGAGAGAGAGACTAGAACGGAACGTACCAAGGTGTGGACCGTAAAGAATAACAGAAAATGGAAGTAACAGGGAAGAAGATGACAGAGAAAGAAACCGAAATGTAGCAGAACCGAAAAGCCCCAGAAGTAACAAGAAGCCGCCCGAGCAAGAAAGCAAAGCCGTATCCGGAAGTGACCTCCTATAAGCATCCAATGGCCATCTTGGGAGAACACTAGACCGCTACATGCAGTTCGAGTGTATAAGACAGCCCAATCTCCATTTGTGCAAGCGTTTCCATGAACGGAACGTGACAGTATAGCCCCGTCTCAACCCCCTTCCACCCGTATTGGCCGGAAACAGTGAGTGAAAACGTCGGATGAGGCGAGGAGCAGCAATATTTTGAACATGTTCCCAGGTTCTTTCAGCCTCGGGATAACCCTTTCAATGGACAAGATACTGTAAGGACCCTCTTTGGTATCTGGAATCCACCAATCAATCCATTTCATATACATCAGGATCCGGTCTGTCAGTATGTTTGACAGGAGGTATGTCCCTTTTTAAAGGATCCTTGACATAGGCTTGAGTAGGGAAGTATGTAATACTGGATGTACCTTTTTAAGCAGAATTGGCAATTTCAGCTTAAAAGCTAATGGGTTTATCCTGGTAGCAATCGGGAATGGTCCGATGTAGCGAGGAGAAATCTTCCCGATTAACCCATCTCGGCAGGAATCTTGTGGATAACCAAACCCCAGTACCAACCTTCCAATCTGGATTAGGTCTGCAATGTAGGTCATCCTGTCGTTTATAGGAATGACAACTCTCCTCCAAGGCTTCTAAAGCATCTTTGTGTACCTGTTTGAGAGTCATTACCAAAACATCCACGGGTGGGTGAGTTGGTAGAAGACAGTTGGTTCAAAGGTATATGTTGAGGATCAAAGCCATAAGTGCAGTAGAAAGGGCTCATCTTGATGGCAGAATGCTTAGCATTATTATAAGAGAATTCTGCCATGGGAAGGTAGTCTACCCAGTCACCCTGCTCAAGAGAACAATAACAGCGGATATACTGTTCAAGTGTTGCATTTAACCTTTCAGTTTGTCCATTCGTCTGGGGATGGTAACACGACGAAAGAGCCCAATTGATGCCCATCTGTTCACATAATGTGGTCCAGAACTTTGAGGCGAATTGCACTCCTCGGTCATAAATGATGGTAAGAAGGATGCCATGCAGTCTTACTATCTCCTTAAGGAAGACACTTGCAGTTGCTGGTGCTGATGGAACACTGGGTAGTGCCATGAAATGTGCCAGCTTACTGTAAGAGTCCACAGTACCTATTATAGCAGTACAATGTTTGGAGACAGGTATATCTACAATGAAATCCATTGAAATCTGTTCTCAAGGCTGGGATGGTAAACCACTCTGTTGAAGGAGACCAAGTGGTTTCTGTCTGGAAACCTTGCTAGAGGCACAAACTGGGCAGGCTTCTACGTATCTCGTGGCATCCTGGTGCATAGTTGGCCACCAAAATCTCCTGGAAAGTAACTCCAGTCTTGCGTTTTGTCCTTTGTGACCAGACATGGGAGTGTCATGACACCATTGTAGAGCTTGTAGTTGTAACGGGGAAGAAGGTAAGTATAGTGCATCTTGATGAAACAGTAAGCCCTTCCGGACAATCAAGTCCTTGGGAAGATCGTTCTTCTTAATTCTCTTGGTGGCTTTCTGTACCTCTCTAATAAATGGAACTACTGTATCCACGAGTACTTGGTTAGGAAGTAGAGGTTTGTAATCTACATAAGTGCCTGACCACTCCCCAAGACTTCAAGACAGGGAGTCAGCGACAATGTTCTTGGAGCCAGGAACGCAAGTGATATGAAAATCAAACTGTGAAAAATAGTAGGCCCATCAGGCGTGGCAAGAATTCTTGCAATCCATTTGTTGAAGTACTCTTAAGTTGCAGTGGTCTGTTCTAACCAAAAAGGGGTGAGCAGCACCCTGGAGAAGATGACACCATTCTTTGCATGCCTGGCGGATGGCCAGAAGCTCCTTCTCCAAAACAGAATAGTTCTTCTCGCTGATGGTAAGAGTTTGCGAATAATATGCCAGAGGATGTTCAATGCCTTCTCTTTCTTGTATGAGTACTGCCCCTATAGCCCCTCCTGAGGCGTCTGCTTCTAGTATGAAGGGTAAAGTTTGGTCCGGTTGGATCAGAATTGGAGCAGTGGTAAATAAGGTATTAAGAGTTTGGAAGGCCTCTTGCGCTGTAGTGGAGAAGTCAAAAACCACACCCTTCTTCAGTAAGGAAGTTATTGGCAGAATGATGTTCGAGAAATTAGGTATGAACCTCCTGTAAAAATTTGCAAGTCCCAAAAACCTTTGGACCTCCTTCAGTAGGCGGTTTCCAGTCCAGGATAGCCTTAACCCTGAACCCCTTCTGAAGTAAGGATGAAACCCAGGTTAGCCACTTCCGACACCTCAAAGATGCACTTTTCAGGCTTGTCAAACAGTTTGTTCAACAGAAGTCTACGTAACACTCCTTCTACATGAGAACGATACTCCTCTAAGGAGGATGTGCATATAAGGATATCGTCCAAATATATCACCATGGATAGATACAAGAGATCCGCAAATATCTTGTCGACAAAGCTTTGGAAGATTGCCGGGGCGTTCACAAGACCGAAAGACATGACACGATATTCGTACATGCCAAGTGGTGTCCTGAATGCAGCCTAACGAGGCAGAAAAAACCCTGGGCAAGATGGAGGTCAGGTATTTGTCGGATGCAAAATGCTTCTTCATGTATATTCCTTCTCCTTAGATGAGGAGTCGTAGTAGACCACACACGGATCTCGGAGATACATGCTTGTGGTCTCGTGCAGAAGGTATGTGACCTAGCAGTTTGGGCTGGACTGCTCCTTTTGGGTGGGACCAAGCCTGATTTGCATATGGTTTTTCCCCTTCTGTAATGGCTTGGCAGGCAAAGAACAAAGGTCTGGAAGGTTGTCCAGAGCAACGCCAGTGGTTAAGATTCAGTCTAAACCTTCCAGCCATCACCTCTTTGTTTTTGCTTTGTCACCCCGAGTGGGACAGGTATGCCCAGACGTGGGTCCCGTGCCTGCTGGGCCTAGAGACCCAAGCTACTAACAAGGCCAAAACATGTTTGGGGATGCTTGTGGTCTTGTGCAGAAGGGATGTGACCTAGCAGTTCAGGCTGGACTGCCCCTTTTGGGGTGGGGCCAAGCCTGATTTGCATATGGTCTTTCCCCTTCAGTAATGGCTTGGCAGGCGAAGAACGGTGGTCTGGAGGGTTGCCCAGAGCAACGCCAGTGGTTAAGATTCATTCTAAACCTTCCAGCCATCACCTCTTTGTTTTTGCTTTGTCACCCAGAGTGGGACGGGTATGCCCAGACGTGGGTCCTGTGCCTGCTGGGCCTAGAGACCCAAGCTACTCCTCACTGATGAGCCCCAACAAGGACGAAACATGTTTGGGGATGTTTGTGGTCTTGTGCAGAAGGGATGTGACCTAGCAGTTTGGGCTGGACTGCCCCTTTTGGGGTGGGGCCAAGCCTGATTTGCATATGGTCTTTCCACTTCTGTAATGGCTTGGCAGGTGAGGAACGGTGGTCTGGAGGGTTGCCCAGAGCAACGCCAGTGGTTAAGATTCATTCTAAACCTTCCAGCCATCACCTCTTTGTTTTTGCTTAGTGAGAGACAGTTCCTGACATTAATGGGCAAGTTGAGATTAGTGAAGTTGGGTCAATTGTTCCCCGGAGGCACGTTTATAACAATTGAACAGCTCAAAGAGATGGAGGCGTTAACAGGGTTGGATATCTTTCAATATTACAGACTGCGGCACACATTCCCTACCTTCCCTGCACAACCCCAGATCACATAGATGCTTGATGGAGTAATACAGGGGGCAATAGGTCACCAAATAATGTCAGCACTTTATGCCCAGGTAATCTCGAGGAGGGCAAGTTGGGAACGGTCATTGGGGAGGGAAATATCGAATGAGATGTGGGAATACTGTTGCGGGATGACTCGAAAAGAGGCTGTCTGTGCTCGATTCAAACTGATCCATTTCAAATATTACATCAATACTATTACACTCTGGCTCAGCTTAAGGGTTTCTATCCACAGGCCTCTGGGACATGCAAAAGATGTGGGAGTGATGGGACTGACTTCCTGCATGTGGCATGGCAGTGTGATGCAATTAAATGGTTCTGGACACAGGCCTTTGAGGTGGTGGAAGTTGTCACTGGCCTTACAGTGACACCCGATCTGGTTCTTGGCTTGCTGGGCTACACTAAGTTAATACCTAAGGGCGCTAGACGCCTTGTGGACCTTTTGTTAATATTAGCCAAACATAGGGTTGCAATGTTGTGGGGAGGTGGTCGGCAACCCATGGCCGAACAAAGATCTAGAGATATCCTGTATTGTAATGATATGGAAACGAGATGGGGCAATATGCAGGGTGATCGATGTGGAGATAGACGAATGTGGGACTTGTACACGCAGTATTTGTTAAACCTACACAATGGCAATGATAGTGAGACATCATCTCCCACAGGGAATGCCTTGTGAACCCAACGGGAAATTAATGTTTGCAGCTATATCACCTCTCTCCTGGGGGCAGTGGGCCACCGCCCTGATGGGGACAATGCTGCTGGGATGCAGTAAACTTGCACGAACAGTGAGATATTGACTGAAGAATTGCGCCATGGGTAGACACTGAGAAGACTTGGCCCACGCTAGCAACACGGAGTCAACAGTGGAAGATGGGAAGCGGTCAGTCGTGACATACCAGTGATATTTAACCAATGTGTTTGACTGTATCTCGGGGTGGGTGGGAAAGGGTTGTTATGCAATTACTGTTGTTTAAATATGTTAAATACTAATAAAAAGATTTTTTTAAAAAAAATGAAGAAAAGCAATAGCTCACAACACAGACAGAAAAGGTAGACAAGAAAGTAAGGTAAAGAGGCAGAGAAATAGAAGGAGGAATCAGAGCGAGAGACTAGAACGGAACGTAGCGAGGTGCGAACCGGTAGCAGATAAATTAGAAAGAGGAGTCAGAGAGAGAGACTAGAACGGAACGTACCAAGGTGCGGACCGTAAAGAATAATAGAAAATGAAAGTAAGAAGGAAGAAGATGACAGAGATAGAAACCAAAATGTAACAGAACCAAAAACCCTGGAAGCAACAAGAAGCCGCCCGAGCAAGAATGCAACGGTCGGTAGAAAGACAGAGTAGACATGAGAGAAAAAATGAAAAGAGCTGTGCTACAAAGTCTCAAAAAATGCAGAAAAAACAGGAGCAGCACAATGGAGAAAAGTAGTCGTACGGAGTGAGGTCCAAGATGGATACAACGCAAAGCCGTATCCGGAAGTGACCTCCTATAAGCATCCGACGCCATCTTGGGAGAACACTAGACCGCTACATGCGGTTTGAGTGTATAAGACAGCCCAGTCTCTATTTGTGCCAGCGTTTCCATGAACGGAACTTGACAAATATGGTGCTGCAGATGCTGACTTTGTGTAAACTGTAGAAAGACACTTACTTTTCACAAATAAACTGACATTTAAATGGAAAGGCCCACTTGTATGATTTTTCGATGTAACTGGGGCCTATGTGTGAATAATACCTAAAAGTGAACTTGTATCTGTCCAAACCGTCTGTCAAGAAAGATTGCATTTTAAACAAAATGCCCAGATATAATGCTAAATGTTACATGTAAGCACATCTTGTGGATTTAAAGCTGTATTTTCTGAAGTATGGATGCAGCTGGTGTTTTTCCCACTGAACTGAAAGGTCTGTGCCTAAGAGACTTTGACCTCAAGACCTGTGGGCTGGTCCCAACAGGAAAAGCAGACCTGGTTCAGTTATAAGTACAAAGAATTAACAGAGAATTAGATCAAAATTGTGGGAGTTGCAGATAACACAGCCAGGAGAAATGACCTTTCAGGTCAGGCATCCCCACTGTGCATTAGTGGCCAACAGAAATTCCCTTTTCAGGGCTAAGTGGACCTCAAAAAATTGCTTCGGAGCAACTACTGGATGATTAAACATTGTGTATGAAACTGATTGCTGATAAGCAGATATTCGGGTCAGGTGACGATGTACCAATGCAATTTAGGAATAGGTGGGGACTTCTAATACCTTGCCATATGATTAATATTGGGCCACCTTTTCTTTAATTAAAAGAGAATCGTATGTCCCAGTGTGATCCATATTAAAGGGGATAAAAAGCCTGGTGGTACCATGTAAATATGAATCCTGTGTGATGTATACAATTTAAGTTATGAAGACAATTATGATTCTGGCCTTCCGATTATTTGGAGCAAATAGAAAGTTGGTGTGATGATAGGTTATGGAAGTAAGGTTTGAATCAGGAAGAGGCAGATTTGTGACTAGTTCGGCTCAGAAATAAATCAATCAAAATTGTAGCTTCTCCCAGGAAGAGCGTGCCGAGATATGATTAGTGTTTTCTGACTCTCCATAAAATCTAGAACTAAAAAATATATATGTGCCTACAGTATCTGAAAAATTAGGGTAGCTGCCATGTTGTTAGATTTGAGGGACACTGAAGAGGTTAAACCCACTTGTTATTTTTGGATGATGAATATTTGTCCTCCCTCAGCCTCCATCATTCACATCCCCTGACTCCTTGTCCTATCAGCAGGCGATGGACGTATTGGGGGAGGGAGAGAGCTGGCCAATCCATAGCATGGGATTTATAATAATATTAGAGTGTCACCAGCCCTATAAAAGATCAGTTTTCAATCTGACAGGGATCTTTCTTTGACTTTTCGACTCTTGGGACTTTTCTTTGGACGTTTGATTTTTCCCTTGACTTTCCCACTCTATTGCTGGAGGAGTCTGCTTCTGGACTCTTGCAAAGAACTACCAGAGAGATGGAAGAGCTACGAAGGCCTTTAACATTGCAGGAAAGACTGAGACTGGGAAATCTAGTAGCTAGCTGGGCCTGCCATTTCAGGAGCCAGAGGAAGTCCGGGTGTTGGGGACTACCATTGACTGAAGCCTGTGACCAGATCTGTTCTCAGAGGATCCCTGCTGTTTCCCTGGATGCCCCATAACCAAGGCCTCCCATGTAAGTAGATTAATCCAAATGCCAATAAAATTGTGGGGTCAACCTGTCAGCCTTAATCTCCATCTCACATAGCGGGTAGTGGGGATGGAACTGGGGAGACCCTTGGCACATTTTATTAAATCCAACTCAAATGTATTCTACTATAGAAAATCACCATATACATTTAAATTGAAATGTGTTGGGAACTGCCTGCCTTAATCCTTTCCATTAATTTGTGGGGGGGGGAGCTGTGTAGGTCCTTAGCGCATTTAATTAATTTAAATCAATGAATTCCCATGCAGAAAATCACAGGATGAGTGTTGTTAGAGTTCAAAACTAACTAAGTTCATGCTCAGTGTGTTAGAGCCGCTATAGACAATAAAGTACTTGGGTGACTCTGCCTTTCTGAAATCCCTGTCTTTGGTACAGAAAGGGGGTGTCGATAATCCCAAGTAACCCTAATACGCTGCCATTCAATTGAATGTAGAGTGTGCAAAACAAAATTTCCAGTATATTTACTTGCATCCCAAAACGATTTTCCCAAAGCCCTGCATTTCATACGAATAAAAAGTCAAACCGTTTTTCCCACGGAGTTCCTTTCCTGACTTTGCCTTTCAATTAAAAAACCCCAAACAGTGTTTTCATTGTGTCTATTTGTCAAACCCTGCCTTTTAATAAAAAGCCAAAACAATTTTGCCACTGTATTTCCACTCCCTGTACCTTGCCTTCAAATTAAGGTGTCATATATAACTGTTGCCTGGGGGTGGGGTTTGCTGAGAATGAAGATCCTTGTCATAACCCAAGCAATCACTGTAGGCGGTTCAAATTTTATAAATGTTGATGTGTAAGAAATCCTCTGTGTGTGTTTTCATGCACAGTCTCTACATTTTAACTGTGTGTAGTAGTATCTGTAAGTTCATTAGAAATACAAGTATGTCAATTGGTGCAAGCAATTTGAAATTGTGTAGTGCCATGGGGTGGGTGTCTGATATTTTTGTTGCTATTATTATTTGACATTCCTTAAAGTTGAGAGTGACTCCCTAATAAATTGTGACATGAGCTTGAAGAGTTTAGGCAGATTCAGTCATAAGTCAGACTTTCCTAAGTTCAATTACTGTTGCTCCAAATGATACCAGCCTCTCCGGGACAACCCTCTGTCTCGTTTGGCCTATGAGGGTGGCTAGTTGGAAGATGGGGTTGACTCACTTCACATGTATCCCCGACCTGTGACCTATATGAGCCTACAGAAGCCATTTATACATGTCTATGTGAACTGCAAAGAAGATTTGTATCACACTTTCCACCTACGCTATCTTGCAACCTGCAACTGATTCCAATGTGTGTAATTTGCAATGGCAACTCCAAATTGCAGTATCTATTTTGGTCATTGCCACCTAACATTTTAAGTAGCTCTAGTTTTGCAAATGCAACACCCTCTCGTACATGTGGTGCCTGCTTTGGGTTCATCTTCATTCTTTTCTGGCTTGTGTGCTTTAATTGAGGATGAAATCTCAATTAAAATAAAGAGCAATAGATGATAAAGCGTTTATTTCGTTTAAACATTTGTATTTTTCAAATTTGGAAGATGATGATTTATTAAATAAAGCAACTATTTGGCTTCAGCCGAATGCTTGATGAACTATTAGGTGCTCGTCGGCTGACTGTTCATTGTGCTATTTGGTACACTCCTAATTTATAGCCTTTAGCAATTGGGCGTTGAAGGAATATTTAAAAATTATAGATGTGCCCCTGCTGCGTGTTACAGAGATCAAAAGCATCTTATGGATCTTCATGGCAGGCTTTGTGCTTCCGCTGCTGATTTATAATGTTAGAAGTATTTAATCAGCAAGAAGAGACAAACAGCTTACATGATAAGTAACGTGGTGAGCTGCCCTTCAGCTGGTGTGTTCCTTGAGCTGCCTACACACATTCTTGCCTATAAATGTGAACTTCAGTGAACAAGTGCAAATGGCAAACGTATTGGCTTTGACAATGCTTTTTCTCTGTTGAGTTTGAATATACCTGGCTTCTAACTGTGTTGTGCCAGCCACCCTGGGAGAATGGTCCCTCGAAGGCTCCAGCCAAGGTCACATGTTGTTAACATGTGACAGCAAGTTAATAAAAGAGATGGGTCATTTCTGGCTTGTCAGTGGATGTAACTGGAGCCCTGCCTGCTGTGTGTCTGTACTGCAGCACGGTGCTGGTGCTGCATAGCAGGAGGAGGGCTTTCTGCTGCAGGACCCTCCAGTCAGGCAGAGTCCCTGATGGGCAACTCTGCAGACCCGTGGTCCCAGAGTCCCTTTCATGCAACTCTGCAACTAAGTGCCAGTGCCCTTTCTGGGGCACTTTGTCGCTGTCCTTGGTGTCCGCCTGGATTTCCCTGGCGCTAACAGAGATTGTGTGCTCATGGTCTGACGGGTGCCCCCTGTCCAGAGATGTCGGCTGGGTGACCCAAGTATTGGTACCGGGACGGGTCTGGGTGCCCCCTGCTCTGTGATGGGCTGCGTGATCGCAGCCCTCCTGTCTGCCTGTGTGATCCCGGCGCACATTGTGTCCTGCTCCTGTGCCCCGAGAACAGGACACAACATTGACAATGAGGATGTTCGGGCCCCCGTGCACTGTGCTGTGAAAAGGCGGTGTCTGCCACAAAGAGGAGAGGAGTGTGGCGGTCTTTGCTGCGTTAAGGGAAGTGTGGCCCAGTCCCGGTGACCGCAGCTTGCAGCCCCATCAGAGTCCCAGAAAAGACCCCAGGCTGCCCGGCGGTGAAGCTGATTGTTAGTGCGTAGGTCAGGTCATGAAGCAGTCCTGGCCGCATTGTTGAAGGAGACAGCAGGATGGTAGCGCATGCAAAGGTCCATGTCGAAACCAGTGAGGACAGTGGGTGTGAGCCCCCCCTGCAAGCAGCGGTGTGTGCCTGCGGTATGCACTAGAGGATCCTGAAAGATCACGGGCCCGACCGGTGGTGAGCCACATCTACGACACCAAATGAGTGGCAAGGAGGTCAGGAGAAGCCCTGCGGTGGTCTCCAGCAGACCCGGGACTCGCAGGTGGTGGTTGCCTATACGCTCCATATTGGAGGAGAATGTAAAATACAGCACTTCGTGCTTGGCGCTCCACCCGGAGTGTTCCGGGGCCAGATGGCAAAGTACATCAGAAGTTTCCTGCCACTGCGGGGATGAGAGGAGGAAAGCAGAGCTGTGCATCAGCCCAACAAAGGTAAGAGGGCGTGTACTCGGCACGGCGGCCAGCCCCGCATCTTGCCAGCAGGTACAGGGAGATCCCATGCCCACATGCGGTGAGTGGTAGAAGTGCTAAGAGGTCTGCACTGCGTGGATGACTTTTGCCTGCAGGTGCTGGATCAGCCGGCCATGAAGATTGACACGCTCCATGTCGGAGCATGAAAATAAATCTATGCCCCAAGAACGTGTGTGACGGCCCGTGCTCACCATACAGGAGCGGGCCCCATGCCAGAGACCGTGCATGACTCCACCTACCATGGTGCTGCTACCCCTGCATTCATTGGCCAACCAGTAGTGACTGCCAAAGAAAAAAAAGTAGTGAGCAGTGCCTGCTGGCACTCGGCCAGGCCGGCGGTCCCTGCAGCAGTGATCCCGGGGCAAGGGTGGTTATCCTCTCACATGCCAGGATTAGGAGTGGGGGACAAAGAGAAGGAACGGTGCCTGTGGGGTGCTCTGGGCGCAGAAAAGTAAGGACGAACTGATCCGGCACATGCCCTAATGCAGAAGAATATGAGGGTTGCAGCTCTGCGGAGTGCTTGTGTGCTCTCCTATGCCTACCGTGCCCCGCCTGGCAGGGGGTGGGAAATGAGTGACCTGTCACAAGGCCACCAGTGTTGCTGCCTGTCCCCACCATCCATGGACCAAGGGGATGTGGCCTCTGGTGCCCCCAGGTGCAGCTTTGCCGGCCCTTGAACTGGGAACTGAACTGTCCTGAACAGATACTACCGGAAGTTGGACTGGTCTCCTGCAGCCCCGCAATTGCTCAATATGGACTAAGTATCCATCACTATGAAGGCTGGGAGCCTGGAGACCCTGGACATGCTTAAAATGGGCCAGGCCAAATTGCGATGTGAAGCTGTGATACTCCGTATTGTCGACATGCTTTAAGTGGTGCCAGGTGCTAACGATGGTGTAATTCATTGATTCAAGTTCCACTCACCCAGTTTAATAAAGGGTGTGCTTATACGTGGAATTCCCAACATGTCACCAGCAATCCACTAACCCTGACTGTAACCCCAAATGTGTACGCATGCTCAGTAGAAGTGTTATGTTTTCTGAGGCTGCGTTTGTCCCAACCTGATATCCTATGCACGTGAATATTATTTGCACCTGGATTCCAAGCATTACCGTTTTTTACTGTTAATTTATTTAATGTCCAGTGGTGTTTCTCATTTGTTTGTTCGTTATGGAAAAGGAGGAGTGTGGTGTGCCACCCCTCCTGGGAGAATGGTCCCCCTCAGGGCTCGTACAAAGGTCACATGTTGTGACCATGTGACAACAAGATAATAAAAGAGATGGGCCGTTTCCTGCTCGTCAGTAGATGCAAATGGTGCCCTGCTTGCTGTGTGTGTCTGTACTGCAGCGCGATGCCGGCCTGCTGCTGCAGGACCCTCCACTAAGGCAGAGTCCCTTATGGGCAACTCTGCAGCCCTGTGGTCCCAGAGTCCTTGCCGGGTAACTCTGCAACTAGGTGCCGGTGGCCCTGCTGGACAACTCTGTCGCCGTCCTTGGTGTCCACCCGGGTGCCCGCAAACCCTAACAGAGACTGTGTCCTCATGGTATGACCGGTTGCCCCCTGTCCAGAGATGTCAGCCTGGTCACCCCATTAGTGGTACCAGGTCGGGTGATCCCTGCACACGCAGGGTGCCCCCTGCTGGGCGACAGGCAGCGTGATCGCAGTATACCGTTCTTTTGCTGCAGGATTTTTCGTTTTTATTTTTTTTGGGGGGGGTTAAAAATGAAATAAATATTTGTGGGTGAAAGGGAATAATTAAAAAAAAAAGGGGGGTATGGGTGGGTATGGGTGGGTATGGGTGGGTAAACCCCCCCCAAAAAAAACAAAAAAAAACGGCGATGAAATGTCCTGCGACGAAAAATCCCACGGCAAAATAACGTAGAACCGTGTTCGCAGCCCTCTTGTCTGCCCGGGTGAACCTGGTGCACTGTGTGTCCCGCTCCGGTGCAGTGAGAGTGGGACACAACACTAACTAGCATGAATGAAGCACAGTCAGTCAGCAATAAAAAACACTTATAATATACTTTGACGCTTAGCCACAGTTCTGTTATTCTCTCTGCTGCATTCAAGGGCGCTTCTTGCACTGTGACATGGGAGGTAAGTAATCAGCTTGGGCAGTTAAGGTGAGGTAATGCACATGCTGGCTGTCGTAGGAAAGTTATCCTATGCAAATGAAATGTTGAAATAACTTTCCTTTAGATGGATTTTCTGTATGCCTGCTGACCCAGTAGTCATTACATATTAGCCTCAACAGTTCCCAACAGACTGCTGCGACAGGAGAACTACCTGGTGTCAAAGCTACCAGGCCTTTAACTGTGCAGAAGTAAGGGCTCTTCAAAAGGACCACTGACGCCTGCCAGTGTGTCCATGACCCACGTGGCCTATTATTTTATATTCTCAGTTGCGGCCAACACTGCCAGTCCCCTAGGGATTTAGATTGGTCAATGCGTCTCTTGCTCTTGCACTTGCTGCTGTTTTGCCTTTTCTCACTCTCGCTTGTGGTTCTTTTGCTATTTGGCTCTGTGGAGTTGTTCTTTCTGCTACACGCACATTTCTTGTGAACAGCTAAAATGGCATTGTCAGATTTGTGCAGGGAAAATGATCCCTTCTATTTGAACATGTTTTGTAGTAATGTTGGCAGTTTAGATTCAAGCGCCATCAGCGAGACGGAATTATAATAGAAAGGAACAAATGCATTTTTTGAAAATGTGTCAGCTTGCCTGAACTTAATTTTCACAGAAAATGAAACTGAGAGGCGATCAAAAGTTCACCTGAAATGCATGCAATCCTGGTTTCAGGTGTTCTAGACACAGCCTGTGTGGTGAAATGGGAGATTGTAGGGTTACTGCCCTCCTAAGTATGTCTGTTGCTTTATCACCAGCTCCATGCATTTGTGCCATGAGTGTGCATCACTCAATATTCTATGAGCTAAAATGCATCCACCTCTCCTGTTGGTCTAACATGAACCCTAATAAAGATACCCTGTATGGTGTTTCACCACATTTTACACGGTAGATATGCAATTACTATATAAACCAACAGAAACGCACAAAAGAAGCTCTCACTCTGAAGCGATATTAAGAACATGTTTTTTGGGTCCAGAGTGTCTTGGGCCAGACGGTATTTAGCACTCCACCTATCTATTTCACTTTGCTATCCATCTTCTTTACGCATCTCATTACACTTTGGATTTCTGATGGAGGCCATGTTTCCTTTCAAAATACGTATTGGGACAGCACACATATCCCTTGCTTTTTTTTTTTTTAACTTTTCTTTATTGGCAAGCAGTAGTGGCAGGTACACATCACAGTACATAAACAGTTACAATCTTATATTCAGATCTTACAGTGCATTTGAGAAGTATTTAGTGGGATGGGCTGTTAGCCAGGTTTTTTTTTTTCCACAGTACGGGGTCAACATTTGTCTTGTATACCTGACGGGGGAGATGAGTCCGGTTCTATATCTTCTTCGTTATTGAGATAGCTGCAAGAATCTGTCCACACATTTGTAGGGCGGGAATGTGTTGAAGGGAATTGATATATTCCTCTTCACAAGTCTGCGTCCATGTGAGAGTATTCAACCACATCTCAAATGTAGGGGGGTGAGGGGCGGTGTTTCCAACATTGCAATATGCATTTTTTGGCAACCATGGCACTCACATCAAAAAATGTAGACATTTTCTTCACTTCATCCCAATTCCACATCCCAAACAGTATGGCTAACGGATCTGGGCCTACTGCGGTCCCGACTGTTTCTGAGAGGGCATCAGTCACTGCTTTCCAGAACGCGCCGAGCGCATTGCAGGACTAGAACATGTGTATCTGGTCAGCGTTTTTGGGTCTGCATCTAGGACAAGTGTGTATCTGATTGCGTGCGAATTTCGCCACCTTGTATGGTGTGTAGTACAGTCGGTTGAAGAGTTTATATTGCATGCAGCAGAGTCTAAAGTTAAGAAAGACCTTACGTGTGTGTAGACACATTTTCCTCCATGTACCATCAGTGATTTCCAGGCCCAGCTCCTCCGCCCGCTCGTCGCGTGGGCTGGAGGGTGCGTCCTTGCATTTTTCCAGCAGTATCTTGTATAGAGGGGCGGTTATGCCCCTGCTGTTAGCTGAGTAGGCTATGTACTGAATCTCGGTGAGTCTGGGGGCTTATTTGGGTAGCATGGCCACATATGGCGGACTGCAGCTCTTAATCTGAAGTATTGCAACAGCTCTAGTGCTGATCCCGAGTGGCCCGGGCGCCATGTTTGAGGGGTAATGAATTTACTATCCCAGGTCTAGCAAGTGCCATGAAAGGAGTTTGTCGTGAGTGGGGGTAAGACCTGGGAATTGCCAGATGGGTAGCCATTTGTAGTATGTAGTTTGTAGTATGGCCGGTGCTCAGGCTGGGAGTGTAGTAAGCGGCTCCATGCCATGATTGTGGTAGCCATGGGGTCTGACGGGGCATCCATGCAGTATGTATGGTGGAGAATTAGGGACAAGACATTTACTCCCTCGACTGCTAGTTTTTCAAGCTTCACGTGAGGAGGAGCAGTTGGATGCTTGTATGAGTGTGTAGCGTGTTGGGCTTGTGCGGCAATCCAGTATCGAGTTAGATCAGAGGCCGTGGAGCCCACTTTCCCGTAGGGGAGGGTCTTATGCTGCCACTTCTTATGGACCGCGCAGAATGCCAGAGGAATTGGGTGCACATAGAATGCAGCTTTTCAGTATTGCTTGCCAGGCCAAATCGGTACATTAGCGAAAATGTAAAGGAGTTTGGGTACCACTATCATCTTTATTAGTGAGAGTTTGCCCGTCAAAGAGAGTTGGAGATTGCGCCATCTTGCTATTTTTTCGATTCTATGAGCTGCGCTGTAGCAGTATAGTTGTCAGCCAGCAAGGAGGATCTAGATAGTGACACTTGAACCCCCAGATATTTGATACCGCCTGAGGACCAGCGGAGAGGGAATCCACATGTCGGCCATTGAGTTGCATCTGTGAGTGGGAATATCTTCAATTTAGAGTAGTTGATTGTGAAGCCTGAGAATGTGCCTATTTTCGTTATGTTGCGGATAATAGGGTCTAGATGTGTAGATGGGTTCCTAGTGAAGAGCAGTAGGTCATCAGCATATAGCGATGTTATTTCTGGTGTATCCTGTAGGTGTATGCCTTGCAGGCATGGTGAGCTCTGACATTATCGGCTATTGGCTCGATGTCCAGTGCAAATAGAATAGGGGAGAATGGCCAGCCCTGAGAAGTGCCCCTGGGCAGCGTGAGGGATGAGGACATTACGGAATTGACCAGACCTTTAGCTACAAGAACTGTGTATAATAGTTTAATGTAGGATATCATATTTGGGCCAACCCCCATTTTCTCCAAGACTGCCCACATATATTGCCAGGAGACCATGTCAAATGCCTTCTGGCGTCCAGTGTGACCGCAACCGCGTCAGCTTTTTGATCAATTATGGACATTACATTGAAGAGCTGTCGGATATTGAGGGCTGTTGAGCGACCGTGGACGAAGCCGCTTTGGTCTTCATGAACAAGGTGTGGCATAATTGGAAGGAATCTGCTTGCGATTACCTTAGCACATTTTTTTGTGTTTGTGTTTATAAGTTTTAGGGGCTTTTAGGACCCACACTTGTTGCAGGGTTGGAAGGACCGTTATGTGAGCCTCCCTTAGGGATTGGGGCAGATTGGATAGGTGGAGTGATTCAGCCCAAACTTCAAGTAGCTTCGGCGCTAGGAGGGCTACATGTTCCTGAAATATTCTGAGGTGAGACCGTCTGGCAACAGGGCCTTGCCTTTTGGGAGATCTGTGATGGCTTTAACTATCTCACCAAGAGTGATCAGAGTGTCAAGTTGTTCTCTAGTGGTTTGGGAGATATAGGTCATAGGGATTTGGTCCAAGAGTTCACTTATGTCTTGGGCGGGGTGTTCATGTTGGGGCGCATATAAGGCAGCGTAAAATTCCGAGAAGGTGTCAAGGATTTGCTGGTCAGACCAGTGTTGCGCGCCCCTCGCGTCTATGATGCTATCAATCCTGGTCCCGCCCCCTTCGGTGTGCCCCAGCCTGGATAGGGTTCTCCCTGGTCTGTCCCCCTCTCCATATTTCTGTGCTGCTAGTGGGTGTGTGTAATACTGTACTTCTCTCATGGCATGGGATTCAAAGATTTCCAGCTCCGATCTTATCTGTTCCAACTTTGCTGGGGTAGATCATATGGAACATTCGCACTCTAGCTCCTTGAATCTAGATTCAGAGCGGTGTAAATTGTGTTTTATGACCTTTAGTACTCCTGCTTCTCTTCAGATACACATGCCTCTGATGTACACCTTAAAGGCCTCCCAACGAATTCCGTCGGTTGTGTCGTGCTGTTTATTGCAGTAAAAGAAAGTATTTATATCAGATAGAATCTCAGCTTTAAACACAATATTGCATAGTACCTCTGATTTGAAGCTCCAGGCAGAGCGGGTGGGTGAGTCCATCCCGAGCTTAATCTGCGTCGTCACTGGGGAGTGGTCTGAGACTGTATGCGCCAGTATCTGGATATCTATGACCTTGCCTATCAGTCCCAAGGCACAGAAATCAAGCCAGCGGATATAAACAAGTCCACTATAAACAACACAATCCCACCAGTATTCGGGGCGGTCCCTCAATCAACCCCTCAGATCACTACACGTAATACATAGACAAGTTTTTTTTGAAAAATGTATTATTTTTCTTTATTTAATTAGAAACATTAAAATGATTATTAAATAGATCCGAGCTCATATAAGAGTAAGTGTAAATATAGGACATACAGTTATACAACATAAATAAAGTGCAAAATGTGAAGAAAAATGCTAATATCACAATAGAGCTGCTGGGAACTTGCTGCCCAATTACAAGCTGGGTAATAATCACCATCGTCCAAAATAAGTCCAAGTCAATGTCGAAGGATAAAATCCACTCGAGAGAAGGGAATCCCTCGGGTGGAAAAAATCCTAGTCAACCGAATATAGTCAGGATGGTTTCAAAATGAATTCGAAGATGGATTAAATCCTGATAGTGCAGCAAAAAAAGTTGTTAGTTCCGAATCTAGCAGTTTAAACATTGCAATAGACAAGAAACTGAAAGGTCTTCACAAAAATGATATTCATAAACCCATACTCTAAAAAGTCTAACATGGGATGCTATACGTCAACTACTAAGGTGACATGCGAAATAAACCACAAATACGTAAAACAGTATCGTGAGCATGGCGCCTTAAACCAGGTAGTTTCGATGGAAAACACATCTAGCTGGATTACAGATGATGTCCATCTTCGTCAGGACGTAGCATTCCCGTATAAACATTCATGAAGATTCATCTATGTCTTGAAATTACCTACACAAATGTTATAAATTAAAAAGAGACACTAAAAATGTATGTTCTCCAAACAGTGAAATAAAGAAAAAGAAACGAGAAAATAGTGATGCTAACATCAAAGCAGCCTTTCATATAGGCTGCACAATCATTCATACATAATGACCATAAAAACAAGTGATCTGAGGATCCCGATGAAGGTCCCGGTCCCCAACACTGGGTTGGGACGTGTATAGTGGCTAGTAGGGGAGAAAATCTAATTACCATGATCTCAGACCCTTTTTGGTGTGGGCCCAGAAGCCTGACAAAAAAGTCCAGGAAATAGCGATCCGGCCACACCAAAACAAATCACAATTGAATTAGATCTGTAAAAAAATGAGAGAAAAGAAGGCCACAAATTGGTCATGAATTTCTCTGGTTAACAGATTCGAGCAAGATACAAGCAGCCAAAGAGAAAACCAGAAGTAGAAAAATAGATAAATATAACTCTAATGAAATAAACATACAAAAAAAATACATATGTATAGAAAAGAGGAGCCCAAAAATGGGACTGCCCATATGATGAAGATAAATTAAAAGAAATTGAGAATTAAAGTGAAAGAAACAAATGAGTGATGCAGTGGTATCCATAAAAATAAATAAAGGAAGATCCTGCACCCAAAGAAGAAGGATAGAACCAACATCATAGTTGTCATTATGCTCACCATTGATCAAGCCCAGATCTGTCAATCAAGAACCATCAACAGATGATTCCTTAATGTGTAGAACGACCTCAACTACATGTACAGAATCGGATGTCCGAAGGTTCCCCAGAAGGGTGAATCTCCAAATGTCATTAAAGGACAGGCGAAGTCTGTGGAGCAATAGAAAGTACAACAAACTAGTAAGACATCTGTAATGTCCCAAAGCATCACATACATAGAATGCAACACTGCGCTGTATGGAATCAAGTCATGAAGCATAATCTGAAAGTTCATGAAAAAACTGAACTTACATCAGTCCAAACAGGATCTGTGTGTCTGTTGTATAGTCTAAGTAGCAGTACTACAAGGTCCCAACATATAGGTAAATCTATATAGATGTTTTACCTAATCTTGAAAATGAGAAATAAAACAAAGCCAAAAGCGTGAAAGATTCCGCCTAGCTACCCGTTCAAAGTTACTTACCTCAACAGCAAAGGCCATAGACACCAAACCAGGAAGTCGGTAACCAAACTTCCTGTGTTGGCATTTGTCCGGGGTTAAATACGTCAATGGGCGTATCAGGACTGCCGTCTACAACGTCTCTAGTGGACGTGACTATTGACACAGAAAGGCACGTATAATCTCAGGCCACGTACCGTGCAATGGAAGGGAGCCGAATGGATGTAACCACACCCCCTGAAGGTATACAGGCGGCCCAGCGTTACCCGTTCCACAATGGGGTCAAGACAACAAAGGAAAAATAAAAATAAAGGAAAAAATAGGTTATAATGCACCCCATGCAGTGGTAGATCTCTACCAGTATAGAGGTAGATATAACACCTAGAATGATTAACAATGGAATGCAACAGGCTAATAACACCTGAAAGCCGTATCGAAGGCACCAGGAATAACCAAAGCCTATAAAGGTGAGTCCAAAAGACGTCACGACATAGAGGATCTATTGAAATAGCGCATGCCATTCTTCATGGGCATTCAGGCCCAGTATATGGCTTTGGGTGTTAAATATCCACCACTGTTCCCTTCGGGACAAATTCGGGTCTATGGCATAATGGTCTGGTCCCGTAACTCTTTCAAGACACCACCAACGTAAGTTTTCACAGTCATGTTGGTGCTCAACAAAATGAGCAACTAAGGGAGAAGAAAGATTGCGAGTCCTGATTCTAGACTTGTACTCAGAGATTCTCAGTTTAATAGGTCTAGAGGTTTTTCCTATATACGATTTATCACATGAACACATAATCACGTAAATCACGTTTTTAGAATTACACATAGTGTGATGCCTCAGTTTCCAGACTCTGTGGTTAATGGTGACAGTGTTGGTCACTGTAGTAGATCCGCACTGACAACAATTGCCACAGGAATAGTTGCCAGTAACTCTTTCCATACCCCACATTTCAGTGATGGTTTTGGGTGCCTGGCTGGTCTGCAGTCTATCTGCCTGAGATAGCCAGCTCTTCAAATTCCTGCCCTTTTTGAATGCATACATGGGATGTTCCAAATCGGGCATGTTCATTTGAAGTAAATGCCAATGCTTAGCAATAGTCTTCTTGATTTTGGCATGGTGGGTGTTGTAGGTCATGGCACAGACTATAGGTGACTGGTTCTGGGTGGTGCGGATATTTTTAGTCAACAGGACTTTGCGATGTTGATATCTCGCCCTTTTACGGGACTGTCGCAATATGTGACCTGGATAACCTCGCTGGGAAAGTCTGTTTTCTATGATGTTAGATTGGGACATAAAATCTTTCTTGTTGGTACAGTTCCGCCTAGCCCTTAAAAATTGACCGTACAGAATACTTTCCCTTAAAGACTGCGGGTGAAAACTATCAAAGTGGAGGATAGTATTTCGATCTGTAGTCTTACGGAAAAGGTCCACAATGATAACACCATTCTGGTGTTTGAGTATTAGATCCAGGAAAGAGATAGACGCACTGTCCACCAACATGGTAAACTTGAGATGGTCATTCAATGAGTTAATCCAAGTCAGGAATTCTTCATGATCTCCCGTCGTTTTGTCCCACACAATTATGATATCATCTATATATCTTTTATAAAAAAGAATAGATGGCAAAAAGGGATTGGAGGTATCAAAGATAGAGACCTTCTCAAAAGCCCACATAAAAAGGGTCGCGTAATTGGGTGCAAATGCTGCACCTATTGCGGTACCTTTGACTTGTAGGTAGAAACTTTCTTTAAACCTAAAGTAATTCTTGGTCAGGGCAATTTGGAGGAGATCCACAATGAATTTGCTTGGGACCAACTGCGGGTCATCTCTGAGATCCAAGAAACATTTAATAATGGGCAATGATTCTGACTGTGGGATATTCGAATAAAGGGATTCGACATCAAGAGTGATAAACAAGTTTTTGTCTGGATCAAACGGAAAGATTTCCAAATGGACAATAGCATCGGTGGTATCGGCCAGATAGGTCGGTGTACTGGCTGCCAATGGTTTGAGAAAATAATCAATGTATTTTCCCAAAGGTTCTAAGATAGAGCCACAAAGAGACACTATCGGTCTACCTGGAGGATTTAATATATTCTTGTGGATTTTTAACAAGATATAGAACAGATGTATGCTTGTTCCTTTACCAGTAAGAAATGAAAATTCTTTGGTACTAAGAATATCCGCATATTTAGCCCGTGTGACCATGGCTAAGATTTCACCTTGTATAGTCTCTGTAGTGTCCCCCTTGAGTTTAAGATAGAAGATCCCATTGTCCAATTGTCTAAGTACTTCTGAATCATAGAAAGTTGCGTCACAGACTACCACTCCTCCACCTTTGTCTGCCTGTTTAATGATGATAGAAGTGTCTCTTTTAAGGTCTTTCAAGCAGGACCATTCTTTTTTAGAAAAGTTATAACATCGATTAGAAGTGGGATTAGCCTGTGCTGAGAAAATGGAATGGAAATCACGAAGAACGGCACGTTCAAAAGTGATCGTTTCGCTAGAGACCATCTGTGATGTGGGCATAAAAGTCGATTTGGGCCTGAACGGAGTATAGTTGTTTTCTAAATCACAGCCGTTTGTGCCAAAATGGTCTCTAAGCCAAATTTTTCTAAAAAAGCTCCGAAGTTCTAATTCAAGGTCCATCTGGCTTGGATTGCGCATAGGAATGAAAGAAAAACCTTTCTCAAGTACTGCAGTTTTGTTTGTGGTAAGTATCCGTTTCGAGATGTTGTAAACTGCCGATGTGTTAGTTAACGTTGGTAAGACCTCTTCCTTGTCTGAAACATGTTCTCTATAGGCGGAGGTCCTACTTCGGCGGGAGGAAAAGGGAGGTTCGGGGGAGGAAAGGCCTGATAAGGGCCTTGGGGTACAAACATGGGCATCTGCATGTATTGTTGGTAAGGCCAATTTTGGCGTCCTCTTCTCCCTCTACGTGAGCTTCTATTCCATTGGCGACCTCTCGGGCCGCGTGTATTTTGGTTAGGAAATGAACCACTCATGTCTGAGGAACTATCTGAAAAGGTAACTCTTTTTCTATAATGCTGCGGACCCTGATTAGGATGAGACGGATCATACCAAAGGCCTGGACCTGCATAATCGGGACTCAGATACCGGTAGGCAGATTCCTTAGAAAAAGTAGAAATGTCTTTCTTGAGTTTATCCATTTTTTTAGCAGTAGTAAGTTTGATAAACTCTTTAGTATGCTTGTCTATTAGGTCAAGCTTTTCTTTGATATGAAGGATTGTCGTATCAAGGGCAAATACGGCTTCAGCTTCATCAATTTCATTGCCGACGAGTATGCTTTTCTTGAGGGCCGTGTTGATGGTTAATAGCATCCAGTCTCGGCTGCATTTAGTCCCTACACCAGAGAAAGCTGTTTTATATTCTAAATCGTCGACAAAAAGACAGGGTTCGTTCCTCACTAGGAGTCCCTGTGGTATAATGTTTTTCTTGAGATATTCAGTCAGTAAGTGCCCGTGCATCTCGGTCCTAAATTTCTTCTTTTTCAGTTTAAGGATGCCTTCGCTGGTAACGCCCGTATTAGATTCTTCCCCTGTAGATTTGTTTAATGACTCAAAGAAAGATGGCACACGAATAGCTTCTGCTAGTTGTTCATCGCTAAACGAGTAAGTGTCTGAAGCAGCCATGGTCAAGGTAATAGATGTTCAGCCAAAAAGAATAAAAAATACAAAATAAACAACTCAACAAGAAATGATAATTAAGAGATAAACAATAATTAGAGAAAATACTACAATATGAGAAAATCCCAAATGGTTTGGCCACCTGTAGATCTTACTCGAAGCAAGACCAATTCCAGAGAAAAACGGAAAACAAAGAACCTTTCAATGAGGTTAAGAGGAAAAAGAAACCCACGCAGTGAACTCACTGCACTTAGAACAGCAATACAATAGATGGGTACCCCCTACATCGCTGGCAAGAGGGGAAACAACCAGAAACAAGGCACAGAAATCAAGCCAGCGGATATAAACAAGTCCACTATAAACAACACAATCCCACCAGTATTCGGGGCGGTCCCTCAATCAACCCCTCAGATCACTACACGTAATACATAGACAAGTTTTTTTTGAAAAATGTATTTATTTTTCTTTCTTTAATTAGAAACATTAAAATGATTATTAAATAGATCAGAGCTCATATAAGAGTAAGTATAAATATAGGACATACAGTTATACAACATAAATAAAGTGCAAAATGTGAAGAAAAATGCTAATATCACAATAGAGCTGCTGGGAACTTGCTGCCCAATTACAAGCTGGGTAATAATCACCATCGTCCAAAATAAGTCCAAGTCAATGTCGAAGGATAAAATCCACTCGAGAGAAGGGAATCCCTCGGGTGGAAAAAATCCTAGTCAACCGAATATAGTCAGGATGGTTTCAAAATGAATTCGAAGATGGATTAAATCCTGATAGTGGCAGCAAAAAAAGTCGTTAGTTCCGAATCTAGCAGTTTGAACATTGCAATAGACAAGAAACTGAAAGGTCTTCACAAAAATGATATTCATAAACCCATACTCTAAAAAGTCTAACATGGGATGCTATACGTCAACTACTAAGGTGACATGCGAAATAAACCACAAATACGTAAAACAGTATCGTGAGCATGGCGCCTTAAACCAGGTAGTTTCGATGGAAAACACATCTAGCTGGATTACAGATGATGTCCATCTTCGTCAGGACGTAGCATTACCGTATAAACATTCATGAAGATTCATCTGTGTCTTGAAATGACCTACACAAATGTTATAAATTAAAAAGAGACACTAAAAATGTATGTTCTCCAAACAGTGAAATAAAGAAAAAGAAACGAGAAAATAGTAATGCTAACATCAAAGCAGCCTTTCATATAGGCCGCACAATCATTCATACATAATGACCATAAAAACAAGTGATCTGAGGATCCCGATGAAGGACCCGGTCCCCAACACTGGGTTGGGACGTGTATAGTGGCTAGTAGGGGAGAAAATCTAATTACCATGATCTCAGACCCTTTGGGGGTGGGCCCAGAAGCCTGACAAAAAAGTCCAGGAAATAGCGATCCGGCCACACCAAAACAAATCACAATTGAATTAGATCTGTAAAAAATGAGAGAATAGAAGGCCACAAATTGGTCGTGAATTTCTCTGGTTAACAGATTCGAGCAAGATACAAGCAGCCAAAGAGAAAACCAGAAGTAGAAAAATAGATAAAAATAACTCTAATGAAATAAACATACAAAAAAAATACATATGTATAGAAAAGAGGAGCCCAAAAATGGGACTGCCCATATGTTGAAGATAAATTAAAAGAAATTGAGAATTAAAATGAAAGAAATGAATGAGTGATGCAGTGGTATCCATAAAAATAAATAAAGGAAGATCCTGCACCCAAAGAAGAAGGATAGAACCAACATCATAGTTGTCATTATGCTCACCATTGATCAAGCCCAGATCTGTCAATCAAGAACCATCAACAGATTATTCCTTAATGTGTAGAACAACCTCAACTACATGTACAGAATCGGATGTCCGAAGGTTCCCCAGAAGGGTGAATCTCCAAATGTCATTAAAGGATAGGCAAAGTCTGTGGGGCAATAGAAAGTACAACAAACTAGTAAGACATCTGTAATGTCCCAAAGTATCACATACATAGAATGCAACACTGCGCTGTATGGAATCAAGTCATGAAGCATAATCTGAAAGTTCATGAAAAAACTGAATTTACATCAGTCCAAACAGGATCTGTGTGTCTGTTGTATAGTCTAAGTAGCAGTACTACAAGGTCCCAACATATAGGTAAATCTATATAGATGTTTGACCTAATCTTGAAAATGAGAAATAAAACAAAGCCAAAAGCGTGAAAGATTCCGCCTAGCTACCCGTTCAAAGTTACTTACCTCAGCGGCAAAGGCCATAGACACCAAACCAGGAAGTCGGTAACCAAACTTCCTGTGTTGGCATTTGTCCGGGGTTAAATACGTCAATGGGCGTATCAAGACTGCCGTCTACAACGTCTCTAGTGGATGTGACTATTGACACAGAAAGGCACGTATAATCTCGGGCCACGTACCGTGCAATGGAATGGAGCCGAATGGATGTAACCACGCCCCCTGAAGGTATACAGGCGGCCCAGCGTTACCCGTTCCACCATGGGGTCAAGACAACAAAGGGAAAATACAAATAAAGGAAAAAATAAGTTATAATGCACCCCATGCAGTGGTAGATCTCTACCAGTATAGAGGTAGACATAACACCTAGAATGATTAACAATGGAATGCAACCGGATAATAACGCCTGAAAGCCGTATCGAAGGCACCAGGAATAACCAAAGCCTATAAAGGTGAGTCCAAAAGACGTCACGACATAGAGGATCTATTGAAATAGCGCATGCCATTCTTCATGGGCATTCAGGCCCAGTATATGGCTTTGGGTGTTAAATATCGGGACAAATTCAGTCCACCCGATAGTAGAAACAGGTCTATTTTGGATGAGCTGTAGTGTACTGATGAATAATAGGTGTATTCCTTCATTTGATGTGTGGGTGAAGTGTCCTTCAAGTATTGCGTATGCCCAATGAGCTCATGTGTGTGTGCAATCGGCAGGCAGCCGGGACATAGCTCTACAGGATGCGCCGGTTCTGTCGAGATTGTTGTCCAGTATCAAGTTCATGTCCCCCCCCCATATAATAGGGACTCCGTTATACCCCATGAGTAGGGCGCCCACCTCGTCAAAAAATTTAGGGATTTCAATATTCGGACCATATGTGTTTACAAGCAAATATTCCTCATTGGATAACATACAGTGAGGACAACATATCTGCCCTCAGGATCTATGTGACACGTTTTCAGTGAGAATTCCACCGATTTATGGATCAGAGTCAGCACTCCCCTGGATTGAGTGGAAAATTTTGTATAGAACCTATTGGATCCCCAGGATGGTGCCAGACATGATGCAAGGTGCCCCAGGGCATGCGTCTCCTGCAGTAGGAGTATTTGATTCTGTGATTCTGCAGGCCTTTGTAAAATTACTTAAGCCCCAAATGTTCCATGTCATCAGTTTAATGACCATGATGTGGCATTATGGAACATCCCAGCAGTAGGATCTGTCACCGTTCAGCACTGTGTGTGTCGCTGTGGCATGCCTGAGACACTCCCCAAACCATGCCACCACTTTCCTGCCATTTTATTGTAACATTCCCCAACTTTGCCACCCCCCACCCTCACTGCCCAACCCCGACCAGCAGTGTAATGTATCCCCCCATTGAGCGGACCTCAGCGTGCCATCCCCAACTCAGCATGGCCAGTCCGCAAGCACAACTGGGGCACAAACTCAAATATTTTGCTAGAGTAAACATTGCAGCCACAGCGGGCGTCACCGCTGCTGTGTGACCAACTTTTACCAATGACTCGGTGTGAGAGACACCATATTTCTCACGACGGCAGTTGATGCTCTGAGTTACAAGTGAAGCCACAGAGTGCATAATAGAAAACTATAACAGTTGAGATATAAACTTTGGGGCCTACGGTTGTTCCAATTAGATGGTGACGTCGCCCCGGCCGGTGCAGAGATGGCAATCAGGGTCGGGGATGTCCATCAGCCTGAGTGTAGGTGGAATAAGGATAATGTTGTTGGGGCTCAGTCATCCAGTGTTGATATGTGCATCCAGGGTAAGGGTGAGCCGTGAGCCGGAGAACAGAGTTCCACCTGGGGAGGCTCAGCAACAAATGGCAGGTGACATCAGCTTCAGTCATTGTCCATCAGGTCGTCCGCTGGATCTCTAAGTGGGATATGTGCCTCTATGAATTTCACTGCTTCATCTGGGACTATGAAGAAGTAGAGTTTGTTGTGGTGGATACATTTTAGGCGAGCGGGAAAAAGCATTGCATAATCAATTTTCCTTTCTCTGCGCATTTTCTTCACTCCATTGAATTCCCGTTGCTCCATTTGCACCCCTGTGGAGAAGTCCGGGAAGATCCTAATGATTTGCAATTCTAGCCTTAGTTCTCCTTTTTCAAGTGCCAGTCCGAGTATGTGATCCCTATCCCTGTTACTCAGGATCTTCGCAATTATTGGCCTGGGAAGTCTCCCTGTTTGGGGTGAGGAGCTAGTGCACGGTGTGCACGCTCAACAGCGAAGAACAGGGAAAGCTCAGGGTTGGCGAGTAGGTCCTTGAGGAGGTTTTCGGTTGCAAGTTCCATGCACCCTTTGTGTGCAGCTTCAGTAACGCCCACGATGCAAATGTTGTTTCTGCGTTACCTGGATTCTAATTCATCGCACTTGGCTTGGACAAATTTCATGTCGCAGGCGAGCTCTGTGACTGTGTTCCGCAGTGCATGAATCCCATCTACATTAACACCAATCCTGGTTTCCGCTTCGGTGATCCTGGCTAAGTGTTGGTCGAGCTTGGTTTTAAGCGACGCTATGTTTGCATTTATGTCATCAAGTTTTTCATGGAAGGATGCAAAATTCTTGGCCATGGACTCCATCATTGCTGTTAAGTCAGGGTGGGGAGGATCTGATGGTATGCCCATATCTTCCTGACATACAGAAGGGCCCCCTTCCTCGGGCCTGTTGGCACCCCGAGATCTATTAGACATTGTAGGGGTGGGTGGTTGGGCACCCTGGGGCGGTCAAGTGTCACGTGTGCACCTTAGGGATGCCCCACGCACTAGCTCCCAGGCTACAAACTCAGGTGACAGTTTGCTCCTGGTGTAGTACGGGCCATTAGAGGGACCCTGTGGCTCTCCCTAGGTTCCACCAGAGGGCCAGGAGACCCAGGTCAGTCAAGGCAGAATGCTGCAGCGGGAACAAGGGAGGGCTATGTTCTCTATCCGATACACAGCGCATGCCTCCGACACTGCTGAGGTGACCGGGCAAGCTGAGTTCTCTTTCTGCGTAAGAGAATATACCAGGTAGAAGCCAGCGGAATTGTCATGCACTTGCAGGGGGCCAGTCGTGCAATTGAGCGGTAGTGGCTAGATGCGCAGCAATATTGCGGGTTTTCTTGTCGGGCAACCGAGGAAGTAGCTGCAGATGCAGTATGAGTATACTGCTGCACCGCCGTGTGATCAGATTCCTGAAGGCATGGGCAATGAAACGTGGATGGGGGCATAGGTGCCGGTCATGGGTCAGTGCTCTGTGTTTCTTCTGTGGTTGGAGAGGCAGCAGGATGGCATGCAGTACTGTGTCCAGCCTGGTCATACAGAGAGTGCGTGATGAGATGGTGGGGGCTCCAGTGATGTGGCCCTCGGGCAGCCCCGTTCGAGTTATGCTCAGGGTGTGGTGGACCCTGGCTGGAGAGAGGCATGTATATGTGGCAGGGATGTGGGCCGGTGCCAGCAGCCACAGTGTTTCAGATAGACCGAGCCCCAGACAGAGCCCCAGAGGCTGGATAAGTCGGGGGAGCGGGAGCTGTGTCCCGCCAACAGCAGGGGGATGGGTATGCAGCTACTACCTTTTGGTGTGTTTCGGCCGCTGGGCCGACCACGTCAGCTCCGCACCGTAGCTGTGTTCAGGGGAGGTGCAGGTAAGGGGCCAGCCTGTCGCAATCGAGGCAAAGCCCAGCAGCAGCGTTGCCCTCCTCTCCCCACTGACACACTTACTTGAGACAAGGACGGGCCAGCCTCTATGCGCTGGGTTCCAAGCTAGGTGTTCCAGGCCAGTTGCAGGGGTTTGCAGCCTGTCGCAGGCATGCCCGCCGCACTCAACGGGGTCACTCAGGCAGATGCGGTGTGCGCGCACAGGGATACATAGGTCGTGTATCACAATCTCAGCCCTCCCGGCCCCAGGGTAGTATATGGAGCCCCGCTCCACGAGTCTCCAAACCGGCACCCGGCTCGGCCCCCCAGCAGGGGAGAGCAGCTGAAGGCACGCCACGTCTAGTCTGTCCGCACCAGGATTCCACAGCCGAAGTTCGATGGAGGGCCGGGGCCGCTCAGCTCCACACAGCCCAGCGGGCAGGCCCGCCGCCAGCTCAGCTGTCGTCAAGTTTGGGTGGCTGTATCACAGTCGTGGGCCTCTGATTCTCTTCGATGTCAGAGATCAGTGTGCCTTGCCCTCTTGACAACATGTATAGGCAGTTACAGGGCTCAGTATAGGGAGAATCCACCGTTGCTGTCAGATTGATGTCGGTATCACACAGAGCTTGCCAGCTAGGCAGCCATCTTGCAGCCTGCTCAACAGCGCCTCCGACAGCACTCATATTCCAGCCTGAAGAAAGCTTTCAACCCTGGGGAGATGTACACTCAGTTCAGGAAAGTAAATCAGCACGCATACCTCTTGACTCGGCTAAGGAGAACTGGCTCAGGCCACACATGTAAAGGCTCAGCCACCTGTCCATCGCTGATGGGAATCTAGAACAGACTGACATTCAGGTACACGCACAGGGGATATTTATTTAATTCATCCTTCATTCTACTCTCGCTATTTCTAATAAGGGCCGCCCGGATAACTAAGCTGCGTGCCTAGCAGGGCCAGTACGTAATAGTAATACTCTAACAGTTTTTCGTCAAGTAGTGTATTAACCTGCCTCCCCTGGGTGCTTATATCCCTCCAAGGGATCTGTCACTTACACTCTCTGGCAAACCCTCAAGTGGCTCTCTAATGGGAGCTGATGAGTGCTTTCAAAAATGTTTTGAGCGTTTTCTACTTAGCTGACAGGTAGGTGGTCCAGAGCACTCTTAAACGCGGGAGCCCCCTATTGATGGTTATGCACGGGACCTTACCTGGAACACTCCCTAGTCCATTTGGTGATGAAGTGCTATGCAACCTCTCTCTAACAAGATTCTTCCAAGCTCACATGTCATACTCCTCCTCTTTCTTAAATAAGCCCCACATTTCCACCATCCTCCCTTGGCCTTGGCCAACACACCCTGCTTCTGGATCTCTGGTTGGCTCTGGCACCTGGCTCTCTGCAGTTGCTAGCAGAATCTCCAGGCTTTTACTATGCGGGTTCATGTAATTTCCACTCAGAAAAGAAAACACTTCCGGAGCACATGTTCGCAAAGAGTATGCAGACCTGAAACCCGACTCTTTTAAAATCAGAAAAAATAGTGAGCCAGACATGTGATGTCATCAGTGATGTCATCAATGACATTTGTGATGTCATCTTTGATGTCCTGGGTGTTAGTCTTAGCAGTGCACGGTGGTGGCGCAAGTTATGGTTGCTTAGCTTACCATAACTGGCGAATTTCAAGGGTTTTTCGGTTTTACTTGGAACCATAACGTCCCTTTAACAAAGTTTTTTCACTGAATTTCATAGGTTTTTAGTAGCGCAACTTAACCATAACGTCCCTTTAACAACGTTTTTTTCACTGAATTTCATAGGTTTTTAGTAGCGCAACTTAACCATAACGTCCCTTTAACAAAGTTTTTTCACTGAATTTCATAATTTTTTAGTAGCACAACTTAACAATAAGGACTTTGACTTTATATACATGTCATATGGAACTGACTAGATCTCTTCTTATGAACTTGATGTCCGCGAACGTATTTAATGTTTGCGGACATGTTCGGAGAACAGTACCACTACCTAAAAACTGTGGGGGCGGGTGGTGGTGGGGTATGTTTGATTGTTATATCATAATATAGGAACATTTAACAAATTCAAAAAGCAGCACACAAACACATTATATATAGTAATACATAAGAAATGTAACCCATATATGTAACACACTAACCATTCATTTAAATACAATATGTTCTGAAATGGAATATACCACAAGAAGATAAATTGGCTTCCAACATAATTACCTCACAGACACAACAGAACTGAGAACAAGACCAGACCCACTGAATACATAGGACTTCTTACCAGAAATAGTAAGTGTACTTAATTCTACTCATACATTTATAAACTTTCTTTATTAGATTAAAAAATATATTATCACAGAAATGTCTAGTACTCTGGAATGGCTAGAGGACAATTTCCCACATGAAGAAATGTCACAAGATAGTGAAACTAATGGTAAACACTTTATAATATAAACCATTTATTTATTTATTTTTTTATATAAATTTAACATATATATTATTTTTTTGTACAGAGCATACCAAAATAGAAAAAAATTCAGAAAACCCTGTTATGGATAACAGTCTTCACAATATAGAAGAAAAAATTGATGTATTATTGGCTAATTTTAATAATTTAAAAACTTTTGTAGAAAATCATTTCAAACCAAAAACCTTGTACCATTGCCCCACAGGTACTTGTCCCTCCTCACCATATCCCAGTCAATTATCCCCAAACCCTCTCCATAATCCAAAACGTTTTGATGAGACTTCCATCCCTTCTTCACTGAATACCAATCATGTTGAAACCCCAAATTATCCTGTTTTTGTTTCTGTTTCTGCCTCACCTTCTCTGTCATAAATTATTAATATATGTTAAATAAAGTTGAATTTTTATATTGTATTGTGAATAGTTTCCGTTTTTTTTTTTTTTTTAAACAATAAAAGTGTCCGTGGACAGTGCGAGTGTTCTGAAATGTTCGTACATAAACGAAAATGGAGGTGTCCTGAAGAACACCACACCTGTTCGTACTGTTCGCTAGCAAGTTGAAACTGTTCTAAGAACACACGTGGTGTCCTGAAATGTTCGTAAAGAAACAAAAATTAAAGTGTTCTAAAGAACACTATATCTGTCCGTAATGTTCGCTATCAACTTAAAACTGTCCTAAGAACACAATTGGTGTCCTGAAATGTTCGTAAATAAACGAAAATGATGTGTCCTGAACAACAGTACAACTGTTCGTAGTGTTCGCTAGCAAAATGAAACTGTACTAAGAACACAAGCGGTGTCCTGAATTGTTCGTAAACAAACAAAAATTAAAGTGTCCTAAAGAACACTATACCTGTCGGGTACTGTTCGCTAGCAAGTTCAAACTGTTCTAAGAACGCTATTGGTGTCCTGAAATGTTCGTACGTAAACGAAAATGGAGGTGTCCTGAAGAACACTATACCTGTTCGTAGTGTTCGCTACCCAATTGAAACTGTTCTAAGAACACAATTGGTGTCCTGAAATGCTCGTACATAAACGAAATTACACGTGTCCTGAAGAACACTATATCTGTCCTTACTGTTCGCTACCAAGTTTAAACTGTTCTAAGAACACACGCAGTGTCCTGAAATGTTCGTTTCACGTGTGACGCACTTTTAATTACTTCAGAACCCGAACAGTGTCCGTAGGACATCAATGCGCATGCGCTAACCAATCTCCGTGCACTTGGTGTCCTGCGGACAGGCGCTTCCTTCGCGGACTAGTTCGCGAACGGATCATATGACCGCGCCCACGCTCATCGTGTGTCCTGAAATGCGGACACTGTTTGTGTCCCCGAACAATTTAAAAGTACATTTTCAGTAAATCCATAATATTTTTCAATAAAATCTCACCATGGCACAAGTCCCACATAGCAATCTTGAGTTTCTATATACCTTTTGAAACTTTCCGATCCTTTTTTTGTGTTCGATCTGTCCACAGACAGTGCGCATGTCTGCGAACCGCGCACAAGCTCCCCTATAAAAGACCACGCCCAAGAGCTTATTCCCATTGTGTTTCTGGCTATTCTTCAGAACACAGTGATTTTTGCTGCCACCTGCAGACTACACCATCATCGAGATGGCATCCTTGGCTGCTGAACTGCCACTTGGTGCTGCACCTGCTTCAGCACCACCCCCACCCCCTCCACCACCACCACCACCTCCCCAAGGGCCTGAAGAGGGGAACAGGAGTGAGGATGCGGAGGAGGAAGAAGAGGATGATGAGAATGAGGTAGAGGAAAACCCTACTAACCGCACTAGGCGTGAGTCTTGGGTGTGGCAGTTATTTACCATTCATGATAATGTTCCGAAGGCTCGTGCGAACCGTGTTACCTGCAATGAGTGCAAAATGATACTCAGTCGCGGGAAGCACGGTAAGTACAGCTTTGGGACCACTACTATGAAGCGACACCTGTGGTCATTTCACTCTGGGGCTATTCGCAGGGTTGTACCTTGCGAAGAACGTAGCAGGTTGATTTCCTCTACTTCATCCTCTGTTTCTGATCCTGTCACCACAAGGCCCACCTCTGTGGGACAGCGTCTTCCTCAAGCTGCCTCACAGGCCATACAGAATGCTGATGACCCTTACCTTTCGAGGGTCACAGTTGTATGTATGTACTGTGACACAGTACTCTGCAGGTGGGAGCGACTTCGGAGTGCTTTTTAGACTATCGTCTCAGAGCACGAGAAGACCTGCTCACTACCCAAATAAAACCCACTCTACATCTTCCTCTCTCAGCTCGCCCTTTCTTATCCCTCTGGTTGGTGTCCCCCCCTTTACCCTCCTTTACCCTCCTCTCCTAGTGTGTCTTGTCTGAAAAACCAAAAAAAATACAAAATTACAAAAATCCCAAAAAAATAAGGCTCTTTTCAGAGCCGCCTTTCCCAGTTAAAAAATAGAAGTGAAAATAAATGAAGCAGGGCTCCATGTATTTTTAGGAAGTCCGCGGACAGTTCGCGAACATTAAAAAAATTGGGTTGCTACTCCATCACAAACATTGTAATTTTCTCTGGAAAGTGGTGGCTCTGAAAAGAGCCTTTGGGTGGTGTTTGTAAGTCAAAAATTGTAAATGCTTAACATCTACTTCAAAATCGTTGTTGTAATTCCAAAAAATGTCGCAATGCATTTTGTACATTTCTCAGAAAAATCTGATTGCCAGCATAAGTAAGATGGACTCCATCTCTGCAAAAATTGTATGTACTACAAAACATAATATTTTCATTGTGAAAAGAAGACATGCCACAATCTCTTAGAAAGGCACAAACAGCCTTATTAACATTGCGCCTTGCTTTTTCCATTTGTGGACCAAATGAAGAAGAACGAAGCCACATTTGTCTCTGCGCAATCCATGAAAATATCACTTGAGAATTAGGAAACATGTCCATAGCCTTCCTAAGTCCTTCTTCCATAGCAAATTGCAAAAAAATTCCAGTCACATGTCCTAAACTGTTCCCTCCACAATGAATTACAATTATGTCTGGATGTTGCTCTGTCTCCAGAGTAGCACAGAGAGGTAGCAAGTCCAACCACTTCATTCCACGTACTCCATGCCAGTGTACCTCCACATGTGGGAATCCAAGATCTACAGCTACTCCACAGCTTTCTGCATGCACCTTCAACCAATGTATCCACAAATCTCCTAAAATCCAAACAATCTGTTTTCTGAAACACACAGCCATAGCTATCTTTTGTTCTCTCAGCAAAAAGAGTATCTGAGAAAATCTCTCCTGGCACAACACACCCACCAAACTTTCCTGACCAATCCCTTTCAGTGCTTATTCTCATTTGCATGACTTCTGAACCCAAAAATCCCCGGATGTAACTCCCGATGTCCGCAAACTACCGCCATGTCCGCGGACATATCGTAACATGAACAGCCCTTCTATCATTTCCACTACACTCTCTCTGCCATTCCCTCATTCTATGTACCTCAAAAATCACATGACCATGCACCAATCACATTCAAGACCTCTACATCTAACTGCATCATCATAGATCAGCACTGCAAATGTACTCTGAATCTCTCTGAGTACAAGTGTCATATCATTGGCAAGCAGCATCTACCAGAAATACTGTACAAGTCTTCAAGATTTCTACTTGCAGCTCTATGCATATCCATATGCATGAACACAAACTTCAGGTATGCATATTTTCTGTATAGTAGATGAACACATTTTCAAACAGACTTTTACCTTGTAAAATCTGTAAAATTTATTTACTGTACTTTTTTCAATTTCCTAAAATCAACTATCACTTATAAACCTTAATACTATTTACTTTCTTTATACAAACACACTCAAATCATGTTAAACTAACATTTTTTAAATGAAATATATAGACTACATATATTCAAACAAAATTGCATGCAAATACAATCTATGTTTATACCTTTATAAAAATACTTATACAATTTCATATTTTTTGTTTTTATTTATTTATTTACTTAATTACTTTAAATTAGACATGACATTGAGGTGCTATTACCTAGAACAGTTTACTTACAGAAATAGTGGTATTCACTAATATATTATAAATTTCACAAGACATAGTAAAGATATTTTTTTTTTGCTACAGTTAGTCATTCAATACAATTTGTTCATTAAGAACATATCATATGTACTGAACTGATGCAATGTATCTTATGTAAATAAATTAGTTTAATGGTTTTACAGAAGGCACTGAGGATTTCAATTAAAAAAATCAATATCTAAATTAAAAACAGAACTATATACAAACAAAGTTACTAATTTGAAGCTTTTACAATTGCAGTGAAGACCAGTTTCCTGAAAAGAAGCAGCCGAATTCGAAGAAGAAAGAAAAACTTAAATTTAAAGTTACCTGTTAATTTTTAAAAAAAGTAAGTAAAATATCACCATAATATTTGTATAATTAATCAAATATACTATAACGTTAATACAAGCTATTTCGGTTTCTAAAAATAGAGATTTTGTACCATTTTGTCCAAAAATGTCCATGTCTTAAACAGCGATTTACAGCCAGAATGGCCCACAAATTTCTATTTTTGGACACACAAATTACCCAACTGAACCACTACAATTTTCATATTATAGAACAAACAACTGTTTTAATTGTATACATTAGATTGACTATTTGTACTTTTCCACACCATTAGCTTACTTTTTTTTTGTCATCTGAACCCCAGTTTAGTAACACATAAATTCAAGAATACCTATCCCTACTAGTTTTAGTTCCCAATGCACAATCACACACCATTACATACATCTTTATCATCTTACTCAAACACTCATGCACACAGCACACATACATTCTAGAACACCCCAACCCATATCTTCTTTATTTTTTTCAACAGACCCTAAAGAATGCCTACCAAAAGTCAAGTCCGTAGAAAGCAACGCAAAAGTAGAGCACATGAAAATAAAGGTGTCCAACATAAGCATCCATCTGTAGCAGAATTTGTAAAAAAAGGTTGAAACAAAACAGCTAATACAATCATTTAGTGAAACACAAGAGGTTTCAAGTACAACAACTTCGCTTCCTCTATCAAAATGTAAAACAAACCCAAAAACAATTAACAGAAAATCAGCTATCAGTACAGATAAAACTACTTCTTCAAATTTTAATATAGTGCAAAGTAAGCATACCAAGAAAAGTATTTTAGCCAAAATATACCGTCACAAAGTCCTTCAAAATCTTATAAAAACAGGAGAGAAATCAGGTTCAAAGCTTAAAACCTATCGTAGGAAATTAATCTTAGAAGCATTGATGGACAGTGCAATTCTTCTCAAAAGAAATTTATTTATTTTACTGTTAAACAAAATGAAACCACTAACAAAACTAATAACTAAATTACAAAAAAGACTTCTCAATAAGCGAAATATCAACAGAAAGAACATCTTAAGTATCAGCGGAGGTGAATGGAATCACACTACAAGCACAGAACCATATTTTAATGAAGAAGCGTACAAACAAAAGCAAACGAATACAATTGCCATACATAGCAGTGGTCGAGGTTATGAAAAAGTGAATAATACCATAATGGAACAAGAAGTACTTCTTACAAAAATATGCCCTGACAACTTAGAATTACCCCTCCATTCAACTGAATCAGAACATCTAGTGTACAAATGGCCATGCACGTCAATGTGTAACATTCCCAAACAATGTTTCAAATCTTTACGCCAATTCCTCAATAAATATGTAAAAAGCAAAGACAAAATCAAAATTAAATTACTGCAAAATATGGATACCTGTCCAGTGCGCAAGTACACAGGACTACAAGGACATTCATTGGCCTGCATTACAGGACCTACTTGTAAAACCACTTTCCATGATATCAAAAGGATATCAACACATCATTCAACTATAAGAAATCTAGTCTATAAACTGTACTATGCTAAAAGTCCTGCTTTAGCACTAGCAAAGTTAAATAACATCCTTCTACATGGTACAGCAAAAGGCCTACTTGAAGAAATTCACTATATCCAGAAAAAATATTTTGGAAGTGAAAGCCATTTACAGAATGAAATAGCTTTAAACCAATTAAGCAACAATTCTACACATGGCAACCTTTTGCTAAACACATACAAAAAAGAAATACTAAAATTTAAAAGTACATCAGCTGAAGTACCAAACCATGTATGTGTATGTTGCCGTAGAATTTTTTATAAAAGTAACACAAAAACTGTGGACCTATCATACAAAATAGAAGACAATGAAGATTCTAAATGGTTTGAATTAGCTCTCTACCTTGTAGCAGAAAACAAATATGAAATAACTGAGCCCTTAATACTTTGCAGTTATTGCACTACAAAACTTGACAACACCAAACTCCTTCACGTTCGATCACAAATAATTTGGAATTATACCCAGTACCAAAACCTCTACAACAACTTAATTTACATGAGAGCATCATAATTCAAACAGTACACCCATTTCAAGCAATAATACGCCTTCAACCAAAAACAGCAAAATTACCTCCCTCTGAATTGGTAAAAGGCATTCGTGGAAAAGTAGTTTATTTACCATTAAATCTAAAAGAAAATGTGCATACTCTAGGAGTGCAACGTCCAATGCAGCAATCTTTAATTATATTAGTAAATGGAGTACCTACAAAAGACAAAAAAATATGGCAACAGCTGGTAGATTTATATAAAGTTAGACAAGCCTTCCAATATCTTAAAGAGAATAATGAATATTACAAAGAAATTAATATTGAAGAAAACTTCAAAGATACAACTGAAATAATTCAAGAAACACAAGAAGCTGGTCAATTTGAGCTACTAGATCCTGCTACAATATCAAATACTTTAGACCATCATACAATTCATCCTTTGCACTGTAATGACACCGTACAAGATGCACTGGAAACTTACCAAATGCGTCAAACAAAAGGATCGCCATCAGTATATGGGAAAAAAGTATAGAAGCACGTGCTTTTCCTCTACTCTTTCCTACTGGCAAAGGAGGAAGGTATGATGATAGACCTATTCAAATATCAGCTTCAGAATACCGCTCATTACGGATGTATTCTGAAGATCCCAGATTTAGACAAAATGTGTAATACATATTCCACCTACTCTTTGAAAGTGAACTAGCAACTTTATGTTACGGAGTTGCACACATATTAAAATCAGGATCACACTTTCAAAATATGACAGCACACAATTATTAGAGAAAGTGCAACAAAAGGATGAGGTTTTACAATCAAATATTACAAATCTATTAGCAAATATGCGTGGTACTAAAGAGTAATGGTTTCAACGTCATGGAGATGTACGTTGTATGATCAGAAACCTTGGCCCACCCACTTGTTTTGTTACATTAAGTTGTGCAGAATATGCATGGGAAGATTTACATGATTTCCTACGCATATCAAATAAAAACAAAACAAACATAGATATTCTAACACCTGGAGAACTTTGTTCTTTGGATCCTGTTAATGTTTCAAGATATTTTCACCATCGCCTCATTGCTATGCTACATTTTATTTGTAATAAAACTGTTCCTCCCCTTGGAGAAGTGCGACACTGCTTTTGGAGAAAAGAATACCAAGCCAGAGGAGCACCACATATCCACATGCTTTTATGGATTAAAGATGCTCCTCAATTTTGTCAAGACAGTGATGCCACTGTTTTACAGTTTATTGAAAAATATGTCACTTGTGAAATTCCATCAGAAGCCACAAATAGTGATCTTCATGCACACATTTTACAATTGCAAAGACACAAATGTGGAAAATATTGTCGTCGCAAATACAAAAACAAAGGCAAATACTACACCAAATGCCGATTTGGTTTCCCTAGACCAGTTACAAATACAGGTCAAGTAAACAACTTCATGTCTTCAGTTAGACATAGTGTTAAAGGTAAGTCACCTAAAAATACATATTACATAAAAAGAAAAATATATCAATGATTATAATGCAATCATTGCCCACTTATGGAATGCAAACATAGATGTGCAGTACATTGCAGACAATTCTACTGCAGTTGCACGATATGTCACAGCATACTTAACTAAAGCACAAAAGACAGAGCTCCAAGACCTCTGGAATGACCTGTCATCAGATAAAACAGTATCTCAGAAATTATACAGCTTGGGCATACAAATGCTCACTGTAGAGAACATAAAGTCTCTCGCGGCGGTCGCGCGTGCTCTCGTGTTTACGTTTCGAATGAGAGCCGCGCGACCGCAGCGAGGATGGCGGTTAGAGCGTGAGGTGAAGCGGCTCAGAGTGAGGAAGGCGACGGACAAGCTCCGTGTAAATAAACTCACTTACCTGTTCATCTGTGTGGCCTCCCTTCTTCAAGTGGCGACGAGGGGGCACACGGAGCTTGCCGCGGAGCCCAGCGACGGCTTCCTGGAAGCGGAACGCGTCGCTAGAGCAGGTCCGGAGACGAGAAGAGGCCTGTGGAGAGGTGGGGGCCTGAGAGGGACTGTCTCCGCGGCGCCTCGGAGCGTGGCGCTGCAGGGGGACGCTCTCCCCACTTTCACTCGTGCTGCCAGACAAGGAAAGGCTGTTTCCCTTGGTGGGTGCCGCCCACTCCCCCTCTCATAGGATAAGAAGGTGAGGAGCAGGGAGAGGGGGGAGGCTGGGGGCACAGCCAGGGAGGAGGTACAGCCGAGAAGAACTCAAAGATAACAAGAGCCACATTATGAAGGAAGTGTGTCTAGTTCATTGAAGCTGGGCAAATGTGCGCCCCTAGTGGACATTTATGTCATTGCAGTTTTGCAGGAAGAAGGCCTCCCAGAGGGCAGTAAAGTAACTGCGTAGACTTCACACAATACTGTGTGTCAAAGGAGAACAGAAATACAGAGAACCTGTGCTCTTCAGAAATAAGAGTGGCCAAAAAGGGCAAGTACATGAAACTGGCAAATAGTAGGAAATAAGTATAACAAAAGGGAATAGGATTGGAAATAAAGGCACAGTAACGCAAGGAGTGAATTTGGTAAATAAGCCACTATTTACAAGAAAATGGCTGCGGCTAGTATGTCACCTCCACCACAGTTCCTGTCAGAACCTGGTGCTCCACCTATAAGGTGGGATAGGTGGAAGAAGCTGTTTGACACGTACCTGATTGCAATTGGAAGGGATAAGTTTGCAGCAGCCAGAAAAGAGGCGATCCTGCTGCATAATCTAGGAACTGAAGGCAGAAGTGTTTATGATGGATTACCAGATCCTCCACAACAAGGCCAGGGAGAGGTGGACCAGTATTCCATGGCAGAAAAGAAGTTGGAAGTTCATTTCGAAGCCAAGAAAAATATAACATTTGAGAGACACAAGTTCTTTCAAAGAGTACAAGATCCGCAAGAGCCAGTGGAGAACTTCATTGCAGCATTGAGGTCTCTTAGTCATACATGTGAATTTGGGATGCTCACTGACTCTCTTATAAGGGACCAATTAGTTCGTGCACAAACAATATAAAGATACAAGAGAGGTTACTATCTAGAGATGCATCGCTGGAGTCGGCCATAGACATGGCAAGGAGTATGGAACAGACCCATAAATATATGACCACTATGAAGGGAGACAAGTCGGAAGGAGAAGTGGCTGCGGTGAAGGGATTTCGCAAGGCTGGCTTCAATAAAGAAATCAAGTGCTATAAGTGCGGTAGTAACCGTCATATTTCCACAAGCATGTTTTGCCCAGCCAGAAATAGCTTGTGCTTAAAATGCAAAAAGAAAGGGCATTTCGCGAGAGTTTGTCGTGAATCTGGGATGGTGCAGAGCATTGAAGCAGGTGGAGGAATGTTGGAACAAAGTGAACAGTTAGAAATGGGAAGGAGCAACCAAACAAAGCATGTATTGGAAGTAACAGAAGTTTCAAGCAAGGGAGGTGCACCCACAGATGTATTCATGGTCGATGGAAGGGTGGTGACAATGAAGGTGGACAGTTGCTCACCATGGACATTGATGTCCTAGGCTACATTCCTGAGTTGCATGCAAGGAGACGTGACAAAATTGAAGAAGCACAATATAGAGCCATATGCATATGGAAATGTTAAGATTGGAATTATAGGGATGTTCCAGGCTTCTATCAAGTACAAAGGGAGGAGCTGTGAAGCAGAGATATACGTTACCCAAGAAGGTTCTTCACTTCTGGGATGGGTAGAACAGTGGAAATTGGGAATTAGAATACAGGCGAATGCGGAGAGACCAGTTGATGTAGCTTAACTGAAGGATAAATGGGAAAAGGAGTATCCCATGGTGTTTCAGGAAGAACTAGGAGTATTGAAGGGTTTTGAACATGAAATTCAATTAAAGGCAGGGGCCAGTCCGAAAGTGCACAGGGTGAGACCAGTACCTCATGGATTGAATGAGAAACTCAAGGATGAAGTGGAGTCGTTACTCCAAAGGGGAATAATAGAGAAGAGTGAAAGCTCGGAATGGCTATCGCCGGTTGTAGTAGCAGCTAAGGCCAATGAAGACATTAGGTTATGTGTGGATCTGAGGGATCTGAACAGAAACATATTAGTGGATAGGCATCCACTACCATTAATAGGTGACCAGCTATCAGTACTGAACAATGCCAAAGTATTTTCGGTTATTGACCTCTCACAAGCATATCATCAGATTCCGTTGAAGGAGGATTGTCAACACCTAACAGCATTTATCACGGTGTTTGGTTCATTTAAATACTGCAGGATGCCATTTGGGCTTGCGTCCGCGGCAGACTTATTCCAAAGAGTCATCGAGACGGTGTTGAGTGGAGTAAAGAACATTATTGTGTTCCAGGACGATGTGTTGATATATGCTGGTTCTACTGAAGAACATGATGAAGTGTTGAGACAAGTGTTAAGCAGATTGAGTGAGGCAGGGTTGACGGTGAAGAGGATCAAGTGTAAGATTGCGGTACATAGTGTGGAATATCTGGGACATGAGATAGATGAGCAAGGGGTGAGGCCTAAAAAGAACTTGTTAGAAGCAGTCAGATGCGCACCTGTACCAAAAGATAAAGAGCAGGTGAAATCATTTCTTGGTTTGGCCGAATATTATCATAGGTTTGTAAAGGATTTTGCCAAAGTATCAGTGCCCCTCAGAATGTTACTCAAAAAAGGAGTGAGGTTTGAATGGTCGGCGGAGTGTGACGTGGCCTTTAAGTGCATTAAGCAAGCAGTGGGTGAAGCACCATCCATAGGTAGGTTCGACCCTAAGGACAAAACGGTTTTGGTAGTAGATGCGAGCATGTTGGGACTGGGTGCGACGTTAGTGCAGTACAACAAGGATAATACTGAGAGAGTAATAGCATTTGCATCTAGGACGCTGAGAGGGGCAGAGAGCAAATATTCAGTCATTGAAAGAGAAACGTTGGCCATGTTTTGGGCAGTAAATCATTTTAAGTTTTTCTTGTGGGGAAGAGGATTTGTGGTCAGATCGGACCACAAACCCATGGTTCAGATGTTTGAGAGTGGCAGGTGGGCCATGGGTTCTCCAAGAATAAGCAGGTGGGGTCTAGGACTCCAAGATTTTAACTTTGAAGTGAGCTATTTACCAGGGAAGCGGAATGTTGTGGCAGATTGCCTTTCCAGACTGCCTCTTAAGGGTGAACCTATGAGGGACAGAGAGACAGAGGAGGAGTTAGTGGTAGCAGAGGTAAAAAGTGCGGTCAGTAAGGAGGAATGGGCGAAAGAAGAGAATTCTGATAATGATCTCAAGTTAGTCAAAAGTTGGACAGTGATGTGGTGGCCAGAAAGAAAAAATCTAGATAGTAAGTTCAATACTTGCTGGGAAGTAAAAAATGAGTTAAACCTATGTGAGGATAGGTTAAGGAGGGGGAGGTGCATTGTTCCTCCTCATTCCCTTAGGTCGGTGCTAGTTGAGCTGGCTCATCAGGGGCATCCTGGAGAAGCGGCTATGAAAAGGAAATTGAGGCAGAATTTTTGGTGGCCGGGAATTGACAGGTGTGCAGAAAGGTGCGTCAAGGATTGTATAATTTGCCAAACGAGTGACAAATGCAGAGTGGTGAGAGAGGCTCCGATGATACCAAATGTGGTACCGGACCAGCCGTGGAGCAAGTTAGCAGTGGACATAATGGGTCCGGTGGCGGGTCTGGGAGATGGGTTAAAGTTTGTGTTTGTCGTAGTAGATTTTCATTCCAAATGGTTTGAGTGGGAAGCTGTAAAGGAGGTCACGGCAAGGGAGTTGATTGGATTCTTAGAAAAGGTATTTCTTAAGGAGGGGGTGCCGGTTGAAATTGTGTCAGATAATGGGGTACAATTTGTGTCGGGAGCAATGAAGAAGTTTCTTACAGGGTACAGTATAAAACACACAAGGACTGCTCTGTATAATCCTAAAGCCAATGGACTTGTTGAAAGAGTTAACAGGTACATAAAGGGGGGCCTGCAGTTGGCCATGAAGTCGAGGCAACCATGGAGGGAAGTATTGAGGATGATGACATGGAATTATGTCACCACGCCACATTCTGTGACGGGAGTATCTCCATTTGTTTCGATGAAGGGAAGGGAGCCTGGGACAAGGCTTTGTCCAGGATGGCTAGGGATGGCTAAAGTGGTTAATGTTGACCGGAATCAGATTATGAAACTTATTGCATTGAGTCAGGAAAGAAATAAGGAACTGTTTGATGACAGGATGAGGGTGAAAGAACGTGAATGGAAGGTTGGGGAAAAAGTGTATGTCAAAAACCCTAGACTAGTGAACAAGTGTGTGGAAAGTAGATTTCTGGGTCCTAAGAAGATATGTGCAGTAAAAGGTAATGTGGTAATTCTGGAAGGTGGCGAAGTATGGTCGATAGGAAGGTTGGCGAAGGTGGGTGATGAGGAAAGGAGGGAAGGTGAAAAGCAGGTGAGGAAGGTGGAGGAGGATAATACGAGATTGAATGAGAAGGTGAAAGGAAGGGTGCTGGATGAGAACATGGGAAAGACAGGTGGGAAGGTCAGAGAAGATGACATTCAGAGGTCAAAGGTCGAAGAAGATTCTTCACATAGGGCTAGGTCTAAGCCGGTGTGGATGAGGGAATAAGAGACTTGACACTGAAGTGCTCACGTCATGTTTAAGGAATACATGATGTAGATGGACACTGAAGGTACTCAGGTTATGCGCAAACTATGTGCTACTGTTAATTTTTTATTGTATTCTGGTTCAGACAAACTTGTTGATTAATTGTAATTGTTGCTAAGTTTTACATTACAGTTATAAGCATTATTAAAAAATATATTTGCCCTGTTTGAGGGGGAAGATGTGTAGAGAACATAAAGTCTCTCGCGGCGGTCGCGCGTGCTCTCGTGTTTACGTTTCGAATGAGGGCCGCGCGACCGCAGCGAGGATGGCGGTTAGAGCGTGAGGTGAAGCGGCTCAGAGTGAGGAGGGCGACGGACAAGCTCCGTGTAAATAAACTCACTTACCTGTTCATCTGTGTGGCCTCCCTTCTTCACTCACCCATAGAGAATGTGGATCTTATGAAGCAGCTGATCGTTTAACTGGTACTTCATTGTATGGTAAATCTGAAAATATAGTATGGCTAAGTCTTGGTCCAGCTAAATCTAGAAAAAGAGTTCTAAAATCATATGAAGATATAGAAACAATAGCCAAACATGATCCCAACAGCCAAGACATTTTAAAAAACAATTTATTGGACACATACTACCCAAACAGAAGTAATACTTTGGAAAACATGTGTCTATACCAAATAGCCCAAAACTACACATACAAAAATAATATGAAACCTGATGAAAAAAAAGGTAAATATAGAGTGACAGACTGTGAAGGCAGCTTAGTTAAACTCACTAAACCAAATTTAATTAATCATATCAAATTGTCATTGAAGACTCGTCAACATAAAGAAGTATATTACATGTCCCTGCTACAACTCTTCAAACCATGGAGAAAAGAAGAACAATTACTAGATAACTATGACTCATATGGGGTTGCTTTCAAAGCAAATGAAAGCACTATAACTGATGTAAACTTTACACAGTACAAAACAATGTTGCACAATGAACAGCAACATGAAGAAGAACTCCAATCCCAACTAGATAAGGATACTCCTGACATTAGTCAACCGTCTGTAACAGGAAGCCAAGAACCACTGGGAGAACCACTAATAACAAATGAGGCAGAATTAGCTATGATAGAAGTAGAAAACACCTTGTGTCAGTATGAAGATAAGGAAGACTTAACTATACTACAATCAAAACTAAACAATGAGCAAAGTAGCATTTTTCAAGAAGTAACAAAACAAATTGCACATGGTGTAAAACATGAAAATAAAGAATGTTCCTGCCATAATTATAAACCTATACTACTGTACGTCAGTGGTGAAGCTGGTTCTGGCAAACATTCCTAATCAAAATCATTAGTAAGTTCCTTCAACAATTGACAAACAACAAACTGTCAGCTGTTGTCACTGCCCCCACAGGTTTAGCTGCCTACAACATAGGTGGTGGTACATTACACCGATTACTACTATTACCAGTAGAACACCAGAACGAATTAGACTATTACAAACTTTCTGCAGAAGCTGCAATGGAATTACGCAGAGTATTGAAACAAATGAAAATGCTACCAATAGATGAAGTGAGCATGGTCTCCAACCTGATGTTAGCTTTGATTCACCTCAGATTACAAGAAGTACTCAAAACAGACTATGAAGAGCTCTTTGCAGGAAAACACATTATTGTTTTTGGAGATCTGCTTCAATTAACACCAGTAAAAGGTGAACCTATTTTTAAAACATTAGGGCACAAACTCTGCCGTAAAACTGTTGGCAGCATTGGAAATGTCAACCTTTGGCAACATTTCCAATACAGAGAATTAACAGAAAACATGCGCCAATCTGCAGATCTAACTTATGCCAACATTTTAAAAAGTTTGAGAGTTGGTATACTTTCTAAAGAAGCAGAAGCAACATTGAAAACCCGGCACATTAATGCACTTTATGGCGATAATGCATGTGCTACAGATGTTATGGAACAATTAGCCCACAAAAATGTCAATTGTATGGCCTTAATGCCAACTCTTGCAAGCTGTCTCAAATTCAATGAAATAAGGTTAAGTAAAGAATTGCAAACAATAATGGAAATTAGCGCCACAGACAAACTAGATGTACATGGTATGACACTACCCATGTGTGACCAAGCGACAACAAGACTAAATAATTTAGAAAAATCAATCTCAAACACAGCAGGCTTAGAAAAGATGTTAAAATTATCCTTAAATTGCAGAGTAATGCTTAAACGTAACCTTGACGTGGACCAAGGACTAGTTAATGGAGCACTGGGTACAGTTGTTGGCTTTCAAACATACCCACGTGACAACAAAATTCAGTTTGTCAATATACTCTTTGACGAACTTTCAGAAGTAAAACGGATACGACGCTCAACAGCTAGATTCCTTCTCTTCAAAGATATGTATGTACGCAGAGAACAATTTTCTCTAACTCTTGCATACGCAGTCACGATTCATAAATCACAAGGTCTTACCCTAGACAAAGCAATGATAGATATTGGTAATACAGTCTTTAAAGAAGGCATGAGCTACGTAGCACTATCACGCTTACGTACACTTGACGGTCTATTTCTAATCAACTTTGATGCAAGTAAAGTAAACGCTGATATTCCTTGCATTTTAGAATATAATAGACTTCGCTCAATATACACTCCCCATCTAAACACATATTCTGCTCCACAAAAACTAAAACGTTGTAAAAGAAAACTAAATCAAACAGAAATGCAACAGGACGTCACTGCAAATCCTCCAAAGAGAGTAAAAGAAACTAATACTTCATCAAGTACCACAAACAAAAAAGAATCAATTAGAGAAAGTAAACCAGGTACTTCTTTAAAGAAGGAAGACAAACTCCAAAAGAAGCAGTTAGATACAGAACTACCTGGACCATTTAAACTCTCAAATACAGTTGGTGTAAGTTGCTATGCAAATGTAGCAATGAATATTCTATTTCAATTACCACCAATTGTTGACAACATTTACTTACACAGTACAGACCCTTTGTGTTTGCAAATGTTAGTACTTCACAGAAATACAGCAAACAATCCTGACAACACATATAGTGTTTTTGGAATAAGACGACAATTGGACTACTGTGCTGGAATGGTATAAACTCACAGGAAGATCCACAAGAATTTCTAAAGTACTTACTATTAGTACTGGAAAACAAAAACATACCTATGAATGAAATCTTCCAGATTTCATACATGTGGAAACATGCATGCACTCTGTGCAACAATGTGACACAAGAAGAAATTCCCAATGAACGCTTCATATATATATCAATACCAAATTGTGAATCCATTCCATTTCAGCAACTTGTACAAAATGCAAACCATGGTAGATTATGCTCTACCTGCAATTCAGATAATCGCTCCACGTTAGTAATACAAACACATAGTAAATACATAATACTAATGCTTCTACGTTACAATGCAGATGGTACCAAAAACAACTGCAAGCTGACTGGATTCACACATAGTCAAATATCACTTGGTAAGAAAACCTTCACAACAACAGGTATAATCTACCACGCAGGAGCCACAACCAATTCAGGGCACTACACGGCATATATAAAAAAGAAATGTGGATGGTTTGAATGTAATGATAGTACCATTACTCTAAAGCAGAGATTACCAGCAAATCTTACAAACGCTTATTTGATGTTCTTAAAACCAAAATTTGATAAATAAACTGTATTTAAACCTTTAAGTAAATTTGTGTTAAAAAAATATAAACTGTTAGAATACACCAAAAGCTATCTAACTGCTCAAAGATTCTACAACAACTAATCAGATAAATGAAAACCACTAAATTAGACCAAAAAATACACAGTTAGAATACGCCAATTGGTATCTAACTGTCCCAAAATTATAAATCTGTGTTAAAATAATATAAACTGTTAGAATACTCCAAAAGCTATCTAACAGCTCAAAGATTCTACAACAACTAATCAGATAAATGAATACCACTATATTAGGCCAAAAAATACATAGTTAGAATACGCCAATTGGTATCTAACTGTCCCAAAATTTAACAATATCCAAATAGATAAATCAAAACCACTAAAATATATTAAAAAAATAGACAGTTAGAATACGCCAATTGGTATCTAACTGCTCCAAAATTTTATAATATCAAAACAAATGAAGAATCTGTTACTGCTCCAAAAAAAATACAACAAAGCAAAGTATAAAACATTAGCCAGAAACAACAAGTGAACACTGAAAACAAACAAATAAACTGTAGCATAACAGAAAAAGGTTTTTTTTTTTAATCCAACATGGATTTTTTTTTCTCCCAGAGACCCAATGATTTTAGCAACAAATACAGAAACTGAGCAAATTGCACAGTACTCTGATTTGTACTCTACTAAATATGAGGGTCGAAAAAAATAAAAGTATATTGCTTATATAATGTAATAAGTCATTACAAAATACTAATACTAACATGCTATTTTCTTTTATCACAGAAATGAAGAAGAAAAACATGGACTCCCATTACTAGACCAAACAGTAAGTATACAATAATAAGGACAACCATAGCAGCATATCACATCCATAGTATCTAATACCTTTGTTCCTTATACATTTGTTTTTCCCCCAAAGTTATAAGCAAATATGAATGTGATATGCTGCGGTGGTTGTTGCCAGGGCATACAGTGTTGGGTGCATGGCCAAATGGCCATGCACCCAAGACTCTATGCCCTGGCAACAACCACCGCAGCATATCACATCAATAGAGTCAAACATTTCAACTATGATCTATGGGAAACTTTTAATGTCCGCGAACAATGTGAGTGTTCTTAGAACCCTTTGAACTTGCCAGCGAACAATACGGACACCGTTTTCAGGACACCCCCTACGAACATTTCAGAACAACGCGATAGTTCTTAGAACACTTTCAACTTAACAACGAACAATACGGACAGCGTCCTAAGGACACCCCCTTTGTTTATTTGCGAACATTTCAGGACACCGCGGGTATTCTTAGAACACATTCAACTTGACAGAGAACAATACGGACAGCGTCCTCAGGACACCCCCTACGAACACTCCCCGGACACCGCAAGTGTTCTTAGAAGCGTCTTCAGAACACCACCATCTTGTTTATTTGCGAACATTTCAGGACACCGTGAGTGTTCTTAGGACACATTCAACTTGACAGAGAACAATACGGACAGCGTCCTAAGGACACCCCCTATGAACATTCCAGGGCACCGGGAGTGTTCTTAGAAGCTTCTTCAGAACCCCACCATCTTGTTTATTTGCGAACATTTCAGGACACCGCGAGTGTTCTTAGGACACATTCAACTTGACAGAGAACAATACGGACAGCGTCCTCAGGACACCCCATACGAACACTCCCCGGACACCGCGAGTGTTCTTAGAAGCGCCTTCAGAACACCACCATCTTGTTTATTTGCGAACATTTCAGGACACCGCGATTGTTCTTAGGACACATTCAACTTGACAGAGAACAATACGGACAGCGTCCTCAGTACACCCCCTACGAACACTCCAAGAACACCGCGAGTGTTCTTAGAAGTGTCTTCAGAACACCCCCATTTTGTTTATTTGCAAACATTTCAGGACACCGCGGGTGTTCTTAGAACACATTCAACTTGACAGAGAACAATACGGACAGCGTCCTCAGGACACCCCCTACGAACATTCCAGGACACCGGGAGTGTTCTTAGAAGCGTCTTCAGAACACCCCCATTTTGTTTATTTGCGAACATTTCAGAACACCGCGAGTGTTCTTAGGACACATTCAACTTGACAGAGAACAATACGGACAGCGTCCTCAGGACACCCCCTACGAACACTCCAAGAACACCGCGAGTGTTCTTAGAAGTGTCTTCAGAACACCCCCATTTTGTTTATTTGCAAACATTTCAGGACACCGCGGGTGTTCTTAGAACACATTCAACTTGACAGAGAACAATACGGACAGCGTCCTCAGGACACCCCCTACGAACATTCCAGGACACCGGGAGTGTTCTTAGAAGCGTCTTCAGAACACCACCATCTTGTTTATTTGCGAACATTTCAGGACACCGCGATTGTTCTTAGGACACATTCAACTTGACAGAGAACAATACGGACAGCGTCCTCAGGACACCCCCTACGAACACTCCAAGAACACCGCGAGTGTTCTTAGAAGTGTCTTCAGAACACCCCCATTTTGTTTATTTGCAAACATTTCAGGACACCGCGGGTGTTCTTAGAACACATTCAACTTGACAGAGAACAATACGGACAGCGTCCTCAGGACACCCCCTACGAACATTCCAGGACACCGGGAGTGTTCTTAGAAGCGTCTTCAGAACACCCCCATTTTGTTTATTTGCAAACATTTCAGGACACCGCGGGTGTTCTTAGAACACATTCAACTTGACAGAGAACAATACGGACAGCGTCCTCAGGACACCCCCTACGAACATTCCAGGACACCGGGAGTGTTCTTAGAAGCGTCTTCAGAACACCCCCATTTTGTTTATTTGCGGACATTTCAGAACACCGCGAGTGTTCTTAGGACACATTCAACTTGACAGAGAACAATACGGACAGCGTCCTCAGGACACCCCCTACGAACACTCCAAGAACACCGCGAGTGTTCTTAGAAGTGTCTTCAGAACACCCCCATTTTGTTTATTTGCAAACATTTCAGGACACCGCGGGTGTTCTTAGAACACATTCAACTTGACAGAGAACAATACGGACAGCGTCCTCAGGACACCCCCTACGAACATTCCAGGACACCGGGAGTGTTCTTAGAAGCGTCTTCAGAACACCCCCATTTTGTTTATTTGCGAACATTTCAGAACACTGCGAGTGTTCTTAGGACACATTCAACTTGACAGAGAACAATACGGACAGCGTCCTCAGGACACCCCCTACGAACACTCCCCGGACACCGCGAGAGTTCTTAGAAGCGTCTTCAGAACACCCCCATTTTGTTTATTTGCGAACATTTCAGGACACCGCGGGTGTTCTTAGAACACATTCAACTTGACAGAGAACAATACGGACAGCGTCCTCAGGACACCCCCTACGAACATTCCAGGACACCGGGAGTGTTCTTAGAAGCGTCTTCAGAACACCCCCATTTTGTTTATTTGCGAACATTTCAGGACACCGCGGGTGTTCTTAGAACACATTCAACTTGACAGAGAACAATACGGACAGCGTCCTCAGGACACCCCCTACGAACACTCCCCTGACACTGCAAGTGTTCTTAGAACAGTTTCACTTTGCTTGCGAACAAAACGGACACATATTGAGTCCTTAGAACACCCCCCAGTCAGTTTATTTAGAACATTTCAGAACACCCGTGATGTCCACAAACAAATCGAACACAAAAAGAACGTCTAACACATAAAAAACACAACTTTCATCCTATCTCATACACTCCCACCCTCCCCAAACACTCCTACACACCAACACACTCTACAAAATACACATTTTGAACAAAGTTTCACTGCGCTGTCCGCGGACGTCAGCGAATCCAAGATGGCGGGTGCTACCGAAAAATCTGACGTGCTTCACCCTCCACGCCGTCTAATCAGCGAACACGTTGCATGTCTGCGAACATCACGCAAGACGATTGGCCAATCAGGACACTGTCCGCAGAGCGAACAGGGAAGTGTGTCCGCGAACCGAACACAGATATCACAAATTTTTTCTTACCTACTTTTTGGTCATTTTAAAAAAAACTACGGGACGGATTTTCACCAAATTTGCAAAAGCACGCTTTCGGGACCAAGCCGCTGCTCCTGGTCTGAATTTGGTGGAAATCTGTCCATCGGTTTGGGCTGTAGGCGCGAGCAAAACTTTTTTCCCATTCAGTCTATGGGAAAAAAAAAAGTTTTGGGACCCCCCTATAACTTTGCCCCCCCTGGACGAATCCTCACCAAACTTTGCACAATAATTTAGAGTGATCCAAATACTTCTTTTGCAAAGTTTGGTGAGGATCCGTCCAGGGAGAGCGAAGTTATAAGCCACCCAAAAAGTGCTCTTCCTTAGGAAACAGCAACTTAACCATAACTACATGGCCACTGCCGTGGCCATGTAATATATATATATATATATATATATATATATATATATATATATATATATATATATATATATATATATATATACATATATATATATATATATATATATATGTATATATATATATATATATATATAGGAGCTTGCTTGTTGTTCTCTAATGATAGCGCATTTGTACTTTTGTTCGTCTTGTTAGTTGCAGCTTGATCTCTTACATGTACGTTCATACTTTACTTTTGTCTACTTGTTCGTTTCTACTATTGGTCTCCCGTCTTGTTGAATGGCTCCACTATGGGTCTCCTGTTGTCCACTCTTGTTGCTTTAGAGACCGCATTGCGTGTTAACGTAACTAGATACTTTCCTCTAATGTTCACATTTTGCGTTTGTACACATTGCCATGGAATCCAAATCTTCGTGTATTCCTATATTTTTAAAACTCTTCTTCAATGTGTTCATTTTGTTTCCTATAACTGAATACTCCATACCTTATGTCTACGTGCATACCTCTAATTTGCTATGCTTTGCCAATTTCTGTTCTCAGATCTAAGATATATGTAGACACATTTTCGGGTCCATTTAACTCTATGTTCCCTGATGCATTTTAGTGCTGGTCTCTTTATCCTAAGGGTTTGTCTGTTTGATGTACCACTTCCAGCTTGCAGCGATCTTACATCGGTACATACTTATTCCACTCTCTCATTTAGTCAATTTTCAATGCTTTTGGTTAACAAGATAAGTTATTTTTCTTATTGTAATTATCTTATTTTGTCCATATTGTTATCATTGCTTTGTTTTAGTTGGGACAGGATAGTCCATTTCATATCATCGGATTTATGTATGAATTCGATGAAGTGACTCACTAGAGGTGCAGTATGAATCCTATTTTTTATACAACTCTTGTGTTTGGTGATGCTGTTTTAGTTTTCCTTTCCGTTTTCCCTATGTATAGCTTGCCACATGGACACCGGATCATGTATATTACCATTATTGAGTTGCAATTTGCAAAATGTAGCTGGCTCCATGATCTTTCAAGGCTTAGATCTACTTGTCTGCTTTTCTTAGTTTGATTGCAACATGTACAGCTTCCACATGGGAAGTGTCCTTTGGGTCATTGTAATCCCCAACTATCCGTAATGGTTGTTTGTTTTTTCATTTGGACTCTGATATTGTTGCGCATTATTTGATCTTTTACGGTTTTGCTTCTTTTAAATGCTATTGTTGGTCTTTTCAATGGATATTTCCCTTTTTCCAATATTTTCCAGTTTGTGTTGATGACTTTTTAAATCTGCTTTGAGAGGTTATTGTAAGTGTTGACAAATACCAACTTATCTTCGTTTTCATTTCTTTTTGACTTTGTGTGGTCTAAAAGTGCTTCTCGATTGTTGTACTTAGCTCATTTCATCGCTTTCTGTGTTAAGTTTGAGGGTATCCGCTTTCGTGAAATTTTTCTCTGAGTATGTTGGCCCCTCTTTTGTAATCTTCTCGATTAGAGCTGTTCCTTTTCAACCACAAGAATTGCCCCAGTGGTAAATTATCCCATACGTGGCATGGGTGAAAGCTGTTATAGGGGGTTCTTATCTGTAGGTTTATTATATGGTTTTACATATAGTATTCTTTTTTCCATGCCCACTTTGATTGTCAAATCTAGATAATTTATTTCATATCTTTTTTCAGTATAAGTGCATTTTAAATGTCTGTCTTGTCTGTTTATCCATTCATGGAAAAAGGCTTCCTCTTCTTCGTTACCTTTCATAGAATAAGAACATCATCTGTACATCGTCGCCATAGGTGTGTATGCTTTTTGAATGGATTGGTTTCATTATATATAGAATACTTTTGAAAGAAATTCCATGTAAAGGTTTGCAATACTACCCTCCCTCTTATCATTTGTCAGATCTTCACACATTTTCCATAATGGTAGGCTAGGCAAATCTGGTGTTTTCATCAACTTTACTTGTTTTTTTTAATTTCCTGCAGTTATCATCAAGACACATTGGGGTGCATATGTGTGCTTATAAATAAATTAACATAACATAATAGTACAACCGGTGCAATCTATACCCATCTTCCTTCAAGAGCAGTTGTCATACCCATATTTGACTGTGTAGATGTCAAATATGTCAGCTGGAATGCCCCCACAATTTAGCAATTTCGAATAAATCTCTCAAAACATGGCTTTTTCTACAGCATCTGACTAAGGACTAATTCCAATGGCTGCACATACCAATGCACAGGGCCAAACTCACAATAGTGTGCTACTGTGAGGAATTGCCATCTGGAAACTGTGCAAAGCTCTGGCTTTTTAAATGTTTATTAGGACATAAAATAATGCGGGTGATTACTTCTCCAAAATGGTACTAAGCTAACCAGATTTTCCCTTTGTCGCAACTCCATGCCAAAAACAAGTACACTTCTGTCCCGCTGCCTCAGTAGCCTTATCCGCAGCACCTGCTTTGTACCTGACATAGAGCAGGTACAAAGGTCACAAGAAGTCAACACAACTACAGCAGCAACAGCAAAGCCACTGCAGCACAGGGGCGACATTTAAGATATGCCCCCTTTGCCCAAACTATGATGATCATGAGTACCCCATGCTGGTGGCAGCATAGCCTCCAAGAATAAGCTATGCATGAGTTTAGAAATAGTACATGGCACTACTTATGATCATGCCCACCACATCTCAATTGATATTACACAAGTGTCAGTTCCTAAAAGTCAGCTCTGCTCTGGAAGGGAATGTGTATTGGCGTCAGACGGGCTGAAACTGCCAAACAGCAGGACAGAAACCCAAGGATCTAGCCTCACTTTGATTCTCTTGGTGTGGGCCAGCAAAACCTTCCGCCAGAGACAGCTGCACAGCAGCAGCTGTCCTAGGCCCAGGTATCAAAGGAGCACACCCATTCAGGAGGATTAGTCTCACACAAGGGTGCTTCATGTCTAAGGTTCTTTGTTGTCATTAGGCAGGAAGGGGGCAAGAGTGGGATACGCAGGAGAGCACTGGACACTTGAAGAAGCCTTCCACCAGCTTGTTTCATGCTGTCTCTCTTTCCCTTTCCTATATCCTCCAATTCCTCTGGAGCAAAGCACTTTGAGTCTGACATCAAAAGGGCAAAGTCTACTCAAGCCAGGAGCTTGGAGTGGTCCCCTAAAGCAGGCTAGCTTTACACCAATCACATGAGTGCTTTTAAAAGAAGGGGTCTCATACCCCTTCAGCAGAATTCCCTCAGTTCCTCAAGGATCCTGTAAGGCCGAAGAGACTTTCTGAATATTCTCATCTAGACTTCCAGTGTGTTGCACTGTCCAAAGCCCTCAACCTGAGGTGAAGATGGAGCCGTCCAAGGCATAAGGAAGAGCTGTCCCCTTACCTCTCCCAGAGCAAATGAGGAGTGACCACTGCTGTGGACCAGGACCAACCACTCTACAACAGATCTCCCAAAGCTAGGGGAGCAGACCCTGAATGGAAGCATCCTATCCTTGAGTCCTTAGTGAAGGCCCCACAGCAACCAGAGGGCCAGACCAGCCAAAGCCCCCTGTTCTATTGAACCAAACTGGTCACACTGTGTTCCCCGCATCCTGAACATTAGGGAATGCACTGGTGCTGGTGTCTGCGTTCCTCCAACCAGCTGAACCAGTGCACTGCATCTAAACCAGCTCGACACTGTATTGTGTCCTAACAAAGCATGTCACCTGCTAGGCCTGAAGTGACTGCTCAATGCCAAAAACCGAAACTAATCATCAAAGGGTGACTTGCTGACTCTAACCTGGAGGTTACAAACACGGCTCGGTCCGGCAAGGCAAGAACTGCAGCCTCATTGATTGCACATCACCGTACCCTCGATCAGGACTTTGCTGACCATCTAGCGTTGACTCGAGCCACTGGAGCATCATTTGCTGACTTCTCCCAGCAGCTAAAGCTCGAATCGGCCTGGTCAACTACAAAGTGTGCTTGTGAGCCCCGCCAGTTAACTACACAGAGCACCTGCATCTACCCCTACTCAACACCTGCTTGCTGCCAGGGCCTCCATGATCCTACTTTCCCGAACTGAGCCTGATCAACGTGCATGCTCGTTAGACACCGGGTCTGATGCATCAGCCCACCAAGAACTGAATCCAGGTATTGTTCACTATGAACTGCCCCACAGTTCACTGTGATCCTAGAGACTGTTTAGGTCACGATTGCTCCTGTTTTCAACCAAATAACCTTTTTATGGAAGTACCTTACATACCACGCCTGGAACTACTCTCAGAGTGCTACTTTCTCCAGTCTGTTTCATCTTCTCTGTTATTTCCTTTGTGGTGGGTTTTTGTACAGTAATCTTGTTTTGTTACAGAACCTTGATTGCAAATTCCCTTTATTTTTGGGCGTTGATACTGTGCTGTTTGGGTCACTATTGGTTCACCTTCAGACCCCTCTTGAGACAATAGCCTTCCCTCGGCCCATGTTAGAACAAAAGGCACAGGAGGTATATCTCTTGATTGTCACTGTTTTACTGTCATGATTGCATTCTGTTTTGGTTTGTAGAAGTGTGAAGGCTGACTGGGCCATTTTACCCCTACTAATCCTTGTACTCTTGCAAAGTGGAATTCAATTTGTCAAAGCTACTGATAAAAGATGCCAGCCCACATGCTGTCTACCCACATTGTGTACAGCACTCCGCTGCTCTTGAGCTGGGTCCATGCTTTGACCAATAAAATTAAATTACATTAAAACAATACGTTCCTTAGGTGGTGTTCAAGGCAGGGGAATTTTGGGAAGATGCCCTCTGCTATAATCTTTGTAAAATCTTTCCTCCATTATGAAGGCTATTTATTTGACTATTTTCAGAACAACATTTGTGTCTGAATTTAGCAAAGGTATTTGGATAACCAGCTCTTGTTGGGTTCACTCCCATTGTCTTCTCCACCGTATGCTCTTGTGTTGTTAAATTGTCTTCTTCAGTAGTAGATGTATACTCTTAATGGGAAATTCTCAGTATTTTGCTAGAAAACACAGCAGCTGGTAATGTTGTAAACAGTTGCATATGCATGTTGTTGCTGGGTGTCACTATGCTTACCCTGGCAATGACAACTCACTAACGTGTCATTATATGTCAGCAAGTAGAAGAAGGGTCATTGTTTCCACTCTGCAATTCATTGGCATGTTCTTGTCCATGAAGCGCCACCAAGAAGAGATTGTCCTAGCCATAGCAACTTGAATCCATGGCACTTTGGGCAGAGAATCCTGACAAATATCTCAAGGTGCACCATTTTCACTCTCTAGGGCCACTCTTTAGAAGGAACAGTCTTACACTGCAGTAGATATTTGGCGTTGCATACGTCCATTCTGTTGTTGATGCATATCTAGTACATTTGATGATATAAAGAGTTCAACACCAGTTATGCAGGTGGCAGCTGTCATGAGTGGCAACCTTACAATATGCATACACAAGTGTGGTTCAACACATGTGTTCAGTCTTTGAATGAGTTGTGTTGGATGATGGGAGGGGTATGAAACACAAGATGAGATATTTCTAGACAAAGAGGTAAAAGGTGAGGGTAATGTGAAGTCAGTGAAAAGGGCTAAGGCAAAAGGACCAGTGGTCCAATTTCTAACCCTATTCTATATCAAGCAAAACTCCCCGGTGTCTGCCCAGCACATTATTGAGCATGTCACTCACATTCTCAGGGTTTAAAGTGTCCCTGCACACTTCTATCACAATGAGGAAGTCCCCATTCTGTCTGTGGACTTTTTTCAGACTGTGTTGTTTGACTTGAATGTGTCCTGATGTTGGTCTACGCCCAAGTTGACATCTATGTCATGGAAACGTAGGCAAGAGCCTCACAACAGCTACCTGCATTATATCTACATAGGACCACTCCTGCCTTAGGGGATTATTGATACCCAATGATGGTAGCTATTCTCCCATCTACTGGGGATTTCCAGGAAATATTTGCTCTCCCCGAAGTTTTAGAAATAATTATTTCTTTGGGATGGTGGCCTTTGTAACAAGTTGTCAATGTGTCAAAGGAGAAAACAAATACATTGGGCCTCATTACAAGGTTGCCAGTCCAGTAACAATGGTACCAGTAAGCTTGCCGGTACTGTTGTTACCGGACCGGTAAACTACAAGTTCTGCGAGCGGGTGCCTGTCAGCCCGGCAGGTCTGACCTGCCGGCGAAACAGCACCCGTTCGCAGACCATATCTTTATATCACAATTTTGCATGGTCAGGGAAATTGGTGCTATTAGTCACCCTCTTATTCAGAAGAAGAGTAGTCCTGATCCAATAGCATACAGGGTGATTTCACTATTAGATGCCATTGGAGAAGTCTTTGCAAAGTGGTTCTTTGGTATTTAGCAAAATCGGTTTCAGTGAACTGACTGCCTTCAAACCCATCATGGAGGTTTTACTGTGTGTGTGGAACTATCAATCAGCAGTTTGACCTGCAATATTTGTCAGCATTGCATGTTAGAGGGAAAGGTGGTGCCTTAAACACCTCTTTCAATGACTTCAGGATGCTTTTGATAGGGTGGATTGTTTGATCTTCTGGCCGAAATTTGATCTGATCGGTTGACGAAACTGGGCACTCTATCATTTTCAAGAACTCCATAAAGATACTATTGTGTGGGCTCAGTATGGCAGTTAGGTCCAACTGTAGGATAAAATCAAGAGAGGGAATGGGACAGATTTATTTTGCTGATTTCCACTCTACCATTAAGGGGTTGTTTTCCATCTAAAACAAAAGACTCCAGCAATTCATGCCTAATATAAACAGCCAACACATTCTTAATAGGCCAGACAGTTGTTATGCTCAATTTTAGAGATGCTTCCATTTAACGTATTGCTTTTCATTAAGCAAGATATATTTTAAATGACTTTGAATTGCACTATTATATAAAATAATGTTAAAAATAACAAGAACAAGTGTTTTGATCCAAAATTAAATCAGCTAAAGAAAAAGAGTGTCTGCATGTATCCAGACACATTGCCTGAACAATGCAGTAAACTGTGTGCTTATATTTTAGTATTTGCAAGGGAATGATAAACAGAATGTGTATTACAAATTATATGATTGATTGAGTGACATGTGTTAATAGGCTGACATTTTATTAGATTATCTTTACAAGACAAAAGTACACAAAGAGACCATTCTACTTTTACACGTAACTGCAAAACGGTGAACTTAGTTGGAATTCTGAAAAGTGTGTTTGTGCAGAGGTTAGCTTTCTGAAAAACAGACTCCGTTATTCATCAATGTGACTATAAAGTTCTTGTCCATGAAGGGCAACCTAGAAGAGATTTTCCCAGTCATAGCAACTTGAATCAATGGCTCTTTGAGCAGAGCATCTTGACAAATATCTCAAGGTGCACCATTTTCACTCTATGGGGCCACTCTTTAGAAGGAACAATCTTACACTACGGTAGATATTTGGCCTTGCATATGTCCATTCTGTTGTTGATGCATATCTAGTGCATTTGATGACATAAAGAGTTAAACACCAGTTATGCAGGTGGCAGCTGTCATGAGTGGCAACCACACAATATGCATACACAAGTGTGGTTCAACACATGTGTTTGGTCTTTGAATGAGTTGTGTTTGATGATGGGAAGGGTATGAAACACAAGATGAGATATTTCTAGACAAAGAGGTAAAAGGTGAGGGTAATGTGAAGTCAGTGAAAAGGGCTAAGGCAAAAGGACTAGTGGTCCAATTTCAAACCCTATTCTATATCAAGCAAAACTCCCTGGTGTCTGCCCAGCACATTATTGAGCATGTCACTCACATTCTCAGGTTTTAAAGTGTCCCAGCACCCTTCTATCACAATGAGGAGGTCCCCATTCTCTCTGTGGTCTTTGTTCAGACTGTGTTGTTTGACTTGAATGTGTCCTGATGTTCGTCTACGTCCAGGTTGACATCTCTGTCATGGAAACATAGGCAAGAGCCTCACAACAGCTACCTGCATTATATCTACATAGGACCACTCCTGCCTTAGGAGTTTCTTGATACCCAATGATGGTAGCTATTCTCCCTTTCCAGGAAATATTTGCTCTCCCCGAAGTTTTAGAAATAATTATTTCTTTGGGATGGTGGCCTTTATAACAACTTGTCAATGTGTCACAGGAGAAAACAAATACATTGGGCCTCATTACAAGGTTGCCAGTCCAGTAACAATGGTACCGGTAAGCTTGCCGGTACCATTGTTACCGGACCGGTAAACTACAAGGTCTGTGAGCGGGTGCCTGTCAGCCCGGCGGGCTGACCTGCCGGCAAAACAGCACCTGCAAGCAGACCATATCGGATGCACCGGCACCATTCGCGAATGGTGCCGGTGCATCCGGCTTCCCCATTACCATTGAGTCCAATGGGACTCAAATGGAATGGGGATTAATATTTACCGGGGCCCGGGAATGGGCAATTACCGGGTCCACCAGGGCTGTAATGCCCCAGTAATTTCCCATTCTCAGGCACTGGTAAATTCATGACTCCGGCCGGCACGGCTACTGCTGTAGTCATAATGAGGCCCATTGTCCAGTTTGTATTATACAAATAGTTTTTTCAAATAGATGCAATATGGGGCTCACATTCTTGATGGAATCCCTATATACCTTTCCCTTACCGGTGGCTTCCGTCCTCCCTAGCCCAGTCTCCTTTCTCCCACTGCTCATACTGCAATGGCAATTGTGCTACAGTCACAGTACCCCTACTATCTGGTCTCTCTCTATACCTAGGGAGGCCATAAAGGGTGTGACCTCATCTCTCTGACTCCCTCAGTGACTTTCTACCTGACCTAGTGGTAGTCTGCTTGTCCTGGCACCCTTCTCTTTCTCCTCTCAACGACCATCTCTTAACCCTTTCCTCACTCTCTTTTCGACCCTTCTCTTTGTCTCTCCTTACACTGTGTCTCCTGATCCTGCTGTTCTCTCTTATTTCTCATTTCTCCATCTTTCATTTGATCTCTCTACATATTCCTTCCTTCCTTCATCTGGTCCCTCTAGCCCAAACCCTTCTTAGGCTGCATTATCCTCCATCCAGCCATGCGGTTAGAGGGGTTGTTTGCCCACTGGTTCTCTCCTGGCTCTCCACAATTCCTACACAGTTCTTTGCCAGTGAATTTTGCTGTCCACTGCAGTTTTAGTGGTGGCTGATTTGACTTCTATTCAACTCCCGAAAGCTAATGCCCATTCCATTTCCTTTTGAGTAAACATCTCATTCTTCCTGTTCCATGATGGGCCTTGTGTATTGGGTTCAGGTGCATTGTTGCAGTTTGTCTTTACTTTGTGCTGTTTCTCGGGATCCAGGGATCCAGGATCTCTGGCAGGTTTCTGTGGAGTCTGGTATGTGCTGGTCACTGTATTCTCTAAAAGAATAAAAAGAGACTTGGCCAGGAATGAGGCTTACAGTTATTGGGACATATACAGAGGTATAAGATACATGTGTGGTGCCATGCATAATGGAAAGATGGTGAAATGGGTCCCCCTAAACTCTTCCATCCACCATCTCTCAGGTAGGTCTGCCTCTAACTTTCTACAGGTAGGTGTCATACCCTAGGTTGAGATGGGTCTTGCCCATGACCCTGTCACACCTTGCTTCTCCAAGCAGGATCTGAGCTATCAGCAATATTTCTTTAGATTTAAAAAACATTCTTAGAACAATTTTTAAACAAAACACGTCCCGTCATTTTTGCTGAAACCATAAACAAGTGTTGGCATTAGAGGCAAGTTTTGACTTAACATGTGACGTTCGTATTCAAGGATCAATGTGGTTCACTATTGATTTCTATCTTTAACACACATACCAGAATTATTTATGCAGTTGACTTGCATATGTCAATGTTAATGTTATGGGGTCTTTTACTGTGCACTGTTGCCACTTGCGTTTTCTCTTGGTTACACTGGCAGATCTGCAACAAAAGGTGGGTCTGGGGGGTTTGTTAGTGGGATTGAGAGGGTGAAAAGCAAGAGAGCTTTGATGTGCTGTTGGAGACTTCAGTTCGGAGAAGCCGGTTACTGAGCTTTGGTGCGTTTTTGGTTGGTAGCTTAAATGTGGTGTTGAGGTATGATTGTGCCTGGTTTAGTTTCATGGATTTCTTATTGAAGGATTGATGTGGTTCACTATTGATTTCTATCCTTTATGCAGTTGACTTTGATGTACGGATAAAAGATTGGTTTCAGGAACTCCATTTCTTTTCAGAATGCTGGAACAGTGCCACTTCCCTCCCTTACTGTTCTCTTGGAATCAGTTCTACTGTCTAAACACCCCCGTTCAATATGTTTATTGGAAAATAGATTTCAATTACTTTATTGACTGGGGCAGTAATCAGTCACCAAGCCTTGCCTTTCCACCATTCATTTTGGGATGTCTAAGGCCACCAGAGTTTCCAAATTCCATGAGAAAAGCCTTTTGAATATGAAAATACCTAGGGTTTCAATTTCAATTTTCCATCATAAAGCAAATAGGTTTCATACTATATTCTCCTTGTTAGTGACATAGCTTATAAACAGCGATCCTCCCAAATACTTTTCATTACTATCTGCGATCGAATTAATTTGTGTGGCATTTGTTTAAATGCTCTTGGATTATTGTATTCACTTCTGATTTGTCTTTCAAAGGCCCAGGACAGGTTGAACCATCAATTGGCTTTAGGCAACTCTGCCAGGAAAGCTCCTTCTTTAGGCCAGTCCACCTACTTCCAGAATATCTCATCAGCAATCTGTTTATTTCATGGAAAAGGCTACTGTATTCAGTTTGCTCTGGAAAAGGCCTTTTTAAGGAGAATTCCTATCAGTTACTTCTACTTCATCTGCCAATCTGCTTTTCTCCTGTCGTGCAGACTCTCTTGCTTTGCTCCTTTCCTAAAACTTCTCATCTCTTCTTATCTGTTTCAGTTTAATACACAGCAAACTCCACCCATGCATGATCTTTAAATATAGCAATTTAGTTTTGAACAGAGCCTTTGATAGGTTTATTTCACTTGCATCCACACATATACCCCTCTTTGCTTTGATTGGTACAATATAGATTAACATATCATCAGGGGATGTATTTGCTGTGAGTTGGAACCCCACTCAGGAATTATGATTACATTTGACTGAAATATATATTTCCCTCATAATTCCCTACATGGGCCTGTGCCATTAATAAGAATTATATATTAGGAATTGCAAGACATTCTGAATTCAGACACTTCGTGTGTGTGTGACTGTGTAAATATAAAAGAGTTATTAACATATGTGAATGTATTCACAATTAATTCATGTTAACATATATATGTTCTAATTTCCACCGCAAGCCCAGACATGTTTTTGTTTTGACAATCTGACAAAGGGTTTGTGAATTAGAGCATAACAAGCATTTCCTTTTAGTCCCTTTTAAAATGCATATTTGTTAATGCTGCACAGAATTGTATGGGTTGCTAGCATCTTGGTATGCACAGGGAATATCTGCTATTATGAATAAAAGGCCAATCTAATAGATCACTTTAATAAAATAGACACATTGTAAATGAGGCATTATTGCTCTCACAGGTCAGAGATCTATGTGAAATTGCCATTATCAACTGACATTGGATTGATCATTCTCTTACCCTGGTGGGCTTCCAGATGTATTAAAGACAAATCGTCCATAGACCCCTATATTGATTGTTTTTTTTATTGGTTGTAATTTACACACAGGCCTTTGGGCTGGGTACAATTTGCTGTGACCTTAGCTGAATTAATGGCTTAGTCACATTAATGAATAACGGAGTCTGTTTTTCAGAAAGCTAGCCTCTGCACAAACACACTTTTCAGAATTCAATCTAAGTTCACCGTTTTGCAGTTACGTGTTAAAGGAAAATGGTCTCTTTGTGTACTTTTTTCTTGTAAAGATAATCTAATAAAGTGCCAGCCTATTAACACATGTCACTCATCAATCATATAACTTGTAATACACATTCTGTTTATCATTCCCTTGCAAATACTAAAATATAAGTACACACTTTACTGCATTGTCCAGGCAATGTGTCTGCATTCATGCAGACGCTCTTTTTCATTAGCTTATTTAATTTTGGATCAAAACACTTGTTCTTGTTATTTTTAACATTATTTTATATAATACTGCAATTCAAAGCCATTTGAAATAGATCTTGTTCAATGAAAAGCATTACATTAAATGGAAGTATCTCTAAAATTGAGCATAACAACTGTCTGGCCTATTAAGAATGTGTTGGCTGTTTATATTAGGCATGAATTGCTGGGGTCTTTTGTTTTAGATGGAAAACAACCCCTTAATGGTAGAGTGGAAATCAGCAAAATAAATCTGTCCCATACCCTCTCCTGATTTTATCCAACAGTTGGACCTAGATGCCATACTGACCCCACACAATCCTATCTTTATGGAGTGCCCAGTTTCGTCAACCGATCAGATCAAAGTTCGTCCAGAAGATCCAACAATCCACCCTATCAAAAGCATGCTAAAGTCATTGAAACAGCTATTTAAGGCACCACCTTTCCCTCTGACATGCAATGCTGACAAATATTGCAGGTCAAACTGCTGATTGATAGTTCTACCACACACACTAAAACCTCCCTGATGGGTTTGAAGGCAGTCAGTTCACTGAAACCGATTTTGCTAAATACCAAAGAACCACTTTGCAAAGACTTCTCCAATGGCATCTAATAGTGAAATTACCCTGTATGCTAGCGGATCAGGACTACTCTTCTTCTGCATAAGAGGGTGACTAATAGCACCAATTTCCCTGACCATGCAACATTGTGATATAAAGAGGAGTTAACATAGCTGTGATTAATTCTGTTTTTCTTTTTAATTATTGTGTTTGAAAGACTATCCAGGCCAAGAGCTATGCTAGCTTTCACATTTTAGTCTTGAGATTTCATTGTAAATGGGAACTCTGTCCAGAGTGAATATTGCAAACTTATAAGTGAATGGCTATCATTAAAAGCAAGTAGGTGCCTTAAAATACACATGAAGAGCTGCTGACCCGACTTGGATTGATGTGTTTCCCTAAGCATCACAAAATCCATTGGCTACCAATAGCAAGGATTGAGAGTTATTATGCAATTGTACGACAATTACTATCTTATGCCAATGAGTGTGCTGATATAACCTTTTCCCCACTACACATGCTCTAAAAATAGGCCAGCAAGAGCCTTTGCCAATTTCATCATGAGTCTCAGATCCTTTAACCTATGTACTAATATATTCCAACGCTCTTATCTTTCTCTGTATGATTTTATGATTCCAACTTTCCATTGTAAATTGTATTGTGTACAGCCTTTTAAGCAGATGTCAGCACACTGATAGCACAATGTAATTTCCCAGTAGTTTGCTGATACCTTATTTACCAAACATTTTAGGATGGTTGGGATGCATTTTTTGGCTTTGTATGATAATTGGTCCATTCACAGAGAACCTCCATGAAGCTTTTTAGTTTTGACCATTAGGTGGCACTCTCACATGATCAAGGGAACACACAACTACCGACACCAGAAGAAGTTTAAAGAGTTTGATTACACAAAGTAAAATGGAAATCTATTGCCTGGAAACTGGTTCAAGATGGCTCTAACATTAAGATTCTTGGGAGTCGTAGTCCTTGAACTCGGTTTTATAAAAGAAGGACAGGAAACAAAAAAGCATACACAAAGTTGCAGACATTGAAGTCTGCTGTTTAGATCGCTCTAGCATTCAATCTTTATCACTTCTTCTAGGAACCATAATACCTCTCTGCCTCTCTTGGGATTTCGAACTTCCTCTCTATTGCATATCTTTCCCTGAATCTCTGAAAGACACTCCATAATTCACTCTAGGTTTTGGATTTCTAAGCCTGATGTATGATATGATGATATGCTATGGCATTTATAACGTGCCTGTACACAAGTGTTTCTTGGTGCGACAAGACAAGGAGGGGGAAACAGAGGTAGGACAAAACAACAATCTTACTAGGCCTTGTGTCATTCAGATCGCACAAGTGCAGGGAAGTGGAAGGGGAGAGATTCCAACGGGGATCGGGGGTGGAGAAGTGCAGGTAGTCTAAAAGTGCAGCCAGGGGCTGGCTCGGTGCAGGTAAATCAGAAAGTGCAGCCAACAGGTGGCTCATACGTGCAGAGGGAAGGGACTGTAGGGTTACAGATGCAGACTACAAGTGCTCGGGGAGCCAAGAAGCAGTGCGAGGTGCAACTGGACATGCAGGGACCTGGGCCCAGGTTCAGAGGGTCAACAGGTGACCTGTGTGTGGAGAGCGGGGTGTCATCTGCATAACACTGAAAGTTGAAGCAGAGAGCAGTGATGCGGTGGGCAAGAGGTGCCAGGTATTGGTTGAACTGCCAGGGGGAAAAGTTAGAACCCTGGGGAACACCACAGGTAGAGAGAGAGATAGAAGAGAGGAAGGATATACTCGATATACAGGATATACTTGCAAAATATGCTTGACCACTAGCATAGTCAAGTCATTTTTATAAACATTTGAATACCACTTTTAATGGTACTCAACCTTCCTAGCAAGTACAATAACATTCTGGGATATTTGACATTTACTAAAAACACTTTTTTTTAAGTAATCTTCAAATACATGTTTTTACTGTGAATGGCTGGCATGGTACTCCAAACATGAAGTGGGTGTATGGCGACATGCACAATTTTACCACAAGCGCTGGTACATTTGGCGATGCAGTTGTGAATACTCTGTTTCTATAGGACCTTGTAGTTTCTAACTCGTTCCACTCTCGGGGAGGTTGTGAATAGATCAGAGCTGGTCCTCCCTCAGGCAGACCGGAGACTGGATGCAATTTTGCTACAGTGCCTTTTTTAAAGGTACTTAGGTGCCACCTATCCACTAAAACATTTGCATTTGAGTACAGATAGGAGGTAGAGGTGATGTTAGTAGTGACAAAGAGACTGTTAGCCTGATTCATAGAATTATTTGCTTGAGAAACGCAGATTTGCGCGCCTTTCTGCCTAAAAATCCCAATACTTCAAACAGGGATTTTCGGGCAGAAAGGCGCGCAAATCTGCATTTTTCACGCAAATAATTCCATGAATCAGGCTGTCTGTGTGTTGTTTGAATATGTACCAACCCATTGCCTCCCAATTGCCATACTAATCCCTATGACCATTCACACCCACTAACTGTCCCTGGCAACCCAAAACACATCCTACTGGGATCTGTTTGAGCTAGCCCTTTCAAGCAGTTACATCAATTGTTGTGTTGCATATGGGCGGACAGTGCATTTGAAAAGCAGTATTCTGGGAATTAATAATTTAATAGCATTTGTAAATGGGCTCTATCTGTAATAAAAAATATCTTCACCAAGTGTGCCTATAAACACTTTATATTTAAAAGTGAAACGTGCAACCTCATTTATGTTCCTTGCACTGAACTCCTGCTCAAAACAAGCATTGGAAAAGCCAACAGTTTTAGCTTATGTAGAGGTACTCAATAGGCATTTGCTAAGCACTGCTATTATATGCCCAGATATTCACACAGTTTTCCAGCTGTTGCCATATTTTTGCCAGGTAGTACCATTTTTGCTACGACTTGCAAATGCCTATCCAATGCCTACACTAAAGCTAAAATCCTTAGCTTTGACATTACTTGTTTCTTTCCTGATTTTGGACGGTGCTTACAGACATTTGGGCCAATCCAGTGTCATCCATAGCACGTGGCACCCTGAAAGAGCCTATGGTAACTCTTTTTCGGGCAAGGCACCCTTATTTATCAGCATGTTAAGTATTTAGGACATGGATCTTGGGATCTTGAAGTGTTGGCCAATGCCATTGAGGACCTTTTACTCTTGCCATTTCACACTCATGTTAAGTTATTATGCTATTGTATGGTACTGAATTACCACCGTTGTAGTTTCAAGGCAATTTGTCCATCGTGATTTGTGCCCCCACCCGGGGTCACCAAGCCATAATCTGCTGAGAGGAATAGCATGAACAAGGGTGACATAAGAGCTAGGGAAAGTGGGAAAGTTATTGCATAAACAGGGAGAAAGGGAGTTAGGCAGGGCTACATGCTTGTAGTCATCATCACCTTAGGTTACCCTTCGTGGATGAGATTCTATATGAAATATGGTTGTTAGTACTCTAATATCTTCCACAATCACCTCTGCATAGTTCAGAAAATTCGTTGTTGTTGTGGAATGTACAAAGGGGCAGGAAGAGAGCCTGTAACTGCGGAAAGGACTGCTTCTTGGTGAGTTACCTTGTCATTTCCCCAGTCTCTAATTGTGAGTGACATATGTCACACTGTTTCAAAAACTGTGGGTATCCTCTGACTGGGAAAAAGCCAGAAATAGCCGAACCCAAACATTGTTTCAGGGGAATTGCCCTTTTTTCACAGGCTTACCTATATTTCCTGGGTGCTTCAGGAAAAACACATTACGCTATAGGTGGTCACTTGCTGTAGTATTGGCCAAGTACAGAGACTGTAATTCTATTCCCCTAGTACCATTTCCATCAAAATGTGTTTAGAATTGAGTTTGCACAAGCCAAACGGCATCTGAGGTTTTTTAATAATTTTGCCAGGCTAATGTAGGCAATGAAGTTGAAGTTCAAATCGGAGACTGTTGTGGCCTTAAGGGACGACAGGACGCTGTAGTGAGTTCTACCCGACTTTATTAAATGGCAACTGGTGTGGACTCTTATATGTCCAAGTTCAAATCAAGCACGTACTTACAATTCAGTTAAGTTCAGGACTTCCCCAGTTGAATCACTGTGGGAAGTGTGTGCACTATGATGGCACGCTGTAAGCTTCTAGGGCCCCCATGTAGCCTCTTGTGGCTGTGGTGTTACACCCTAGAAGCTGTGCTGCACGGCTGCTGCAAGTTCTCACTTTCTTGGCTCCTCATCAGGAGCAGCGCTGTGGTGCGACCGCTTCATCTGGCGGGCTGCCAGCTCTGAAGCGGGAAACGTTTTCCCGCGGAGCGTGGGCTCGCGAGATCACGTTATGTGCGATCTTGCGAGAACACGCTCCCGCGATCGTGTGATATCCCCACAGAGACCTGTTCTATGGCATATATATGAGGAAAGAGGGCCAGGTGGTAGTCAATGGCAACATTGACTCGGATATATTTAGAGGTAATGGAGTACTGGAGAACATGGGCTGTTGCCCTGCAGTCATAAAGCTATGTACTCAAGACAGAACAGGATGATTGTGGGAGATTTTCAATCAAACCACTTGGCTAACCAGGAACATCTTCTATTATTACACGTCAGTGATATTGAAATGTTCGTATATGTACGAACTATTATTTATTTATTTGATTTATTTATGTATGTATTTATAATACGTCAGAAACTCACAGGCATCTGGGCGCACATGAACCCATTGGACATACATATAGAGCAGGACTCGAAGTTCAATTTTGGGTGATAACAATCACTTCGGATATCAGTAATCCCAGTTCATCTGAACACTTCGGAACGTTTCGTCGTTGTTCTCCAGTCGTGAACTCAGAGGTAGGGAATTTCATGTCTGAGCGGCCAGTGTGGTAAAGGCCCTTCCTAGAGATTTTGCTCTTTTGAATTATTGGGAGTTGATGAGTCCCAAATCGGTGGAACGTAATGTGCGACTGGGAGTGTATAGTGAGATGCAGGACTTCAGGTGCATTTCCTTACAGGCATTTATGCACAATGGATGCAGTTTTGTGCTGAATACCTGGTCAACCCCTGTAGACAGGTACAGCCATTAAAAGCTTAGATACACGTCTATGGTGCTGCGAATGGCCCCTCTTGGAGTAAGAGCTGTGCTGAATCCATTGGACATGGTGCGAGCGTGCAGCATCTAATTCATCTACTTTCAGCACATCTTTTCACTGCTCCAAGATCCAGAGTTAACTCGCCTGCTGGCGCCATCCAATTGCTCAGGGCTGCCTCATGCACTATTCAAGCTGGCAGCAGTAGGATGTTACGACAAAGGGTGAATGTTTCTTTTCCTTTAGTATGGTATATTGATCTTAAAGAATGTAATATGTTTGTGACACATGCGAAAAGTGTATTTTAACTGGAACACAAATAAATAAAAAAGGTTGTGCTTCAGATATCTACCTTCGACAGATACAGAATTTTAAGAGGTTTGCGTCTCCTTACCCGTCAGATAAATATATTCCCACTTGTCATTTCAACTTGTCACGTTGAATTTCCAAAAACTTCAAGGTCCACCAAGCCAACCTTACTCCAGCTGCAGTTCAACAGACACTCCACAACCGTAAGGTATGTAGAACGCATGAAAAGCCATTCAGATTCACCTTTAAGAAGTGAGTGGTGAAACAGTTTGATCTCATTTGAGCTTTAACAGTTTAGATACACTAGACAAGGCTCGGACGTGCCTATAGATCATTAGGTCAATGCCCATACCCAAAACACAAAAGGCTAGTGTGATCCATTTTTGGGGGATCAAAGACGGCCACTTTGTTGTCCCTTGTGGACCAGCTTGATAAGTTACTTCACCATGCGGCTGGTAGTTTGGACCAGTGTTACTTAATACATATTCTATAAAATGCACAATTTGCATCACATTTGATCAACAACCTCCCCTTGGGCACTACACAAACAGTCTGTCACAAAAGCAATGAATTGCCATTTGTAACTGTGGGCCACTTTTTCATTGGTGCCCAAAATGCTGGAGCCCACGTTCGTGCTGCATGGCTGTCGCCGGGGACCTACACTGCTACTAGCATTCACAGGCATCTCTGCCTACAGTTTTTAGCAAATCACGAGTATTGGTGTGGCGATGCACGCCTCGAGTCCATCTAGGAGCCCAGGTTTGTCATCTGGAATGAAGTGCAATAGATCGATGCAAACTCGGACACAGTTGCAGGATGCAATGAGATCTGTGCGGTCCATGAAATTAGCCTGAACCGCTTGGGTTTGATGGACTTTAATAGCGCTCACTACCTCTATTATACATGATTCATAGAACCAGTTATTTTCAGTTACTTCCTTGCATGTTTTTGTTTTGCGCAAGTATATCCCCTCAGTGAGTATCTCCCTCTAAAACTGCCGTCTGAAGTGGTGTGTGTAGAACATAGTGTGTATAGTGTTTCTAAGAACCCTTTTGATTAAATATATAATTGTTGTGTTGTTTATTGCACAGCCGGGTCAAAGTGTAATTAATGACCAACCTAATACATATCCTATAGAGATTAGTCGTTTTCGGCTATTCATTGATATTGTCATTCCGACAGAGCCACCTACCTACCCGATACAGTATTTACTGTCTGTGTAGGCAGCTATTCTGGACGTTCGGCGGGTCACTGCTTTTTGTTTTTCACGCAGCACTCACAGCAGACCTGCATTTCAAGCAGTTACTATCTGAGAAGGAAATCATTTTAACAGCATGAACTGAGAACTGTAGAATCCAGGTGCATTAAGGCTCTGACCCCTTCTGGTCAGGTCGGTTGCTGTACCAGAGAACAGTCTGTAAATTAGGCGGCTGTATCTGGTGATAAGAAGGATTTCTGAACTCTGTCTAGGAGGGGCAGATGTTCAGAAGGCCAACCTAGTTTCTTGGAACAGGGTAACCTCTGCACAAGCCAGACCAATTAGGGTAGCTATGGCAGGCGGTCAAGACTAACAGGGTAATTCATAGAATTTCGCAGAAAAGTGTCGCAAGCGGCTGGCGCAGAGTGTCCGCGTGCGATTGTCTGCGCCAGGCACGTGCGCTAAAACCGATTTCCGCGCACAGCGTATTCATGGATTTTAGGCTCCCAAACCAGCCGTGGCGCAGAGTATCGCAGCGACCCTGCAGCAGCGCCAGTAACGCCCCCAAGAACGCCCTCGCGCAAGGAAAAGCCATCAAAATCGCTAAATCATCGCAAAGGGCAGCGCTAACCCTGGACCAGTCCACAGGGCTGCCAAACAAGGAACGCAAAGCGGGTAACGTGCATATCAGGGGTACGCGTGAAGTTATACACGCGATTAGCCAGGGTACGTGTATTACAGGGGTACGTGGGAATTATCACACGCGATTTGGCTGGGTACGTGTATTACAGGGGTACACGGGAAGTTCTACACGCGATTCGGCTGGGTACGTGTATTACAGGGGTGCGCGGGAATTCTCACATGTGATTTGGCCAGGTACGTGTATTACAGGGGTGCGCGGGAATTATCAGACGCGATTTGGCTTGGTACGTGTATTACAGGGGTGCGTGGGAAGTTCTACACGCGATTGGCCAGGGTACGTGTATTACAGGGGTACAAGGGAATTATCACACGCGATTTGGCTGGGTACATGTATTACAGGGGTACACGGGAAGTTCTACACGCGATTCGGCTGGGTACGTGTATTACAGGGGTGCGCGGGAATTCTCACATGCAATTTGGCCAGGTACGTGTATTACAGGGGTGCGCGGGAATTATCAGACGCGATTTGGCTTGGTACGTGTATTACAGGGGTGCGTGGGAAGTTCTACACGCGATTGGCCAGGGTACGTGTATTACAGGGGTGCGTGGGAAGTTCTACACGTGATTGGCCAGGGTACGTGTATTACAGGGGTGCGTGGGAAGTTCTACACGCGATTGGCCAGGGTACGTGTATTACAGGGGTACGTGGGAATTATCACACGCGATTTGGCTGGGTACGTGTATTACAGGGGTACACGGGAAGTTCTACACACGATTCGGCTGGGTACGTGTATTACAGGGGTGCGCGGGAATTCTCACATGCGATTTGGCCAGGTACGTGTATTACAGGGGTGTGCGGGAATTATCACACGCAATTAGGCTGGGTGGGTCCTCACAGGTGTTCCCTGTACACCCTCCACGGCCCCTGCAGGCAGCCCACAAAACAGGGGACTACCCTGCACACCTGCTCATGTCCCCCTGCACCCCCACCCCCCAGCAGTGCAGGGGCAGCCCCCACCAGGTCCCCACTCATGTCTCCCACCACCCCCACCCCCCTGCCACCATGGGCAGCCCCCACCAGGCCCCCACTCATGTCCCCCTGCACCCCCACCCCCCGGCAGTGCAGGGGCAGCCTCCACCAGGCCCCCACTCATGTCTCCCACCACCCCCACCCCCCAGCAGTGCAGGGTCAACCTCCACCAGGCCCCCACTCATGTCCCCCTGCACCCCCACCCCCGGCAGTGCAGGGGCAGCCTCCACCAGGCCCCCACTCATGTCTCCCACCACCCCCACCCCCCTGCCACCATGGGCAGCCCCCACCAGGCCCCCACTCATGTCTCCCACCACCCCCACCCCCCAGCAGTGCAGGGTCAACCTCCACCAGGCCCCCACTCATGTCCCCCTGCACCCCCACCCCCCAGCAGTGCAGGGGCACCCTCCACCAGGCCCCCACCCATGTCTCCCACCACCCCCACCCCCCAGCAGTGCAGGGTCACCCTCCACCAGGCACCCACCCATGTCTCCCACCACCCCCACCTCCCAGCAGTGCAGGGGCACCCTCCACCAGGCCCCCACCCATGTCTCCCACCACCCCCACCCCACAGCAGTCCAGGGGCAGCCTCCACCAGGCCCCCACTCATGTCCCCCTGCACCCCCACCCCCCAGCAGTGCAGGGGGACCCTCCACCAGGTCCCCACCCATGTCTCCCACCACCCCCACCCCCAGCAGTGCAGGGGCACCCTCCACCAGGCCCCCACCCATGTCTCCCACCACCCCCACCCCCCGGCAGTGCAGGGGCACCCTCCACCAGGTCCCCACTCATGTCTCCCACCACCCCCATCCCCCTGCCACCATGGGCAGCCCCCACCAGGCCCCCACTCATGTCTCCCACCAACCCCACCCCCCAGCAGTGCAGGGGCACCCTCCACCAGGCGCCCACTCATGTCTCCCACCACCCCCACCCCCCAGCAGTGCAGGGGCACCCTCCTCCAGGCCCCCACTCATGTCTCCCACCACCCCCACCCCCCTGCCACCATGGGCAGCCCCCACCAGGCCCCCACTCATGTCTCCCACCACCCCCACCCCCCGGCAGTGCAGGGGCAGCCTCCACCAGGCCCCCACTCATGTCTCCCACCACCCCCACCCCCCTGCCACCATGTGCAGCCCCCACCAGGTCCTCACAATCCCCAATCATGTGCGTAATGGTCAGCCTCCACAGCCAAAAAGCCCTACCAAGTAACCCACTCACCCACATGGAAATGAAAACACATGTTACACCCCCAATGTTCATGAAGCAAATGAACCCATGTCCATCACACACATATTTTCAAATTGAATGGGAAAACACACAACATGACATGCATGAAACCAATGAGATGAAACCACACAGTGAACAATGGGAAAAAAATGTATTGGACAAAAATACGAATGGTAAAGAAAGAAAAATAACTACAATGTAAATGTGAAAAAATAAGCTGCATGTCTGCATAAAAACACAAAAGTAGAAAATCAAATCCAAAAAATTTTGTCCAAAGTGAAATGTAAAAACTCTCCATGCAACAAAGAACTATGTACAAAAATAACAAGGGTCCGTCATCACAACTGAACTAAGGAAACCTCCTAAAAAACCTACCTAAATATCAACTATATACAAAAAGTGGAGCAGTGTCCGTCGACTCCAAATCATAAGAAAAAACAAAGGAAACCTAAAACTAAAGAACTATATACAAAGGCGGCGGGCAAGTCCAGCGGCTCACTCCGTGGTGTTCCGGGCCAGGGCATCATCGAACTCCTGTTCGATGTCCCAGAGGCGGTCCAGTTCCATGGCCCCGAGGGTCCGCAGGGACGACGCCGTGTCCTCCTCCAACCCCCTGCGGATTGCCTCGAGGCACTCGGCCCGCCTCATGGCCCTCCGCATGGAGTTCTCCGCCCTGACCATTGTGAGCCGCGCCTCTTCCGCCCGCCGCCGCTCCGCACCTATGGCGTGGCCCAACCGCTGCCACACGGAAGACACTCTCTGTCCTGGGTCCTCCTGCCCTCCGGCCGATGCCTGCCCCTCCGATGTCGAAGGCCCCGAGCCTTCATGGCTCCCACCATGTTGCTGCTGCTGCTCTGCCTCTGCCCGTGCACTGCCTCCTGCTGCCTGCACATCCTCCGCCGGCTGGGGTGCAGTTGTTGATGTGGCCACCCCTGCTGGACGTCCGACTCCCGACTGTGGCAGGGATGCCTCCTCCACCAGCCTGGCCGCACTGTCAGAGGCAGCTCCACAGGGCACCCAGGTGACTGATGGGTGGGAAGATGGCACAGAGGACGACTGGCGCGTAGGGGGTCCAGTTGAGGAGGGGGTCGGAACAAGCCCCATCAGACGGAGGAATCCGGTCTGGGTGACCTGTCCCAGCAGGCTGACGTGGTCAACGAGCCATTCGAGATGACGTGCAGTCTCTCCATGAAAAGACTGCAGGTCACCTCGCATGGCCCGTTGACGCAACACCACACCAGCCAGGACAGGTTCAACCCGGACCTGGATAGCCACGTCCGCAGGCAGAGGAAGGCCAGTTGACGTCAGCTCATCCCCTGCCTGGAAACGGGTCTGGACATAGGCATCCCTGCTGGTGCAAGATGATGCAGGGACAGGATCGGGGACAGGATTGCACACAGGCACCTCCGCGGCGGCCTGTGCTGCCTCCTGTCCCTGGTCCTGGACTGCACCACTAGCACCAGTGGGATCCCCACCTCCAGACCCCGTCTCTGGTGCTTGCACGGCCTCCTCCTCCACCAGACCCCCCACCAACCTGGATGACTCCGTGCCATCTTCCCCTGTTGGGCCCTGTGGGGTCCCAGCTGCCCCTTCTGCTGCCGAGGAGTCCAACTCCAACCTCCGCCTCTTGGACCTCCCCCCGGCAGCTGCGGCCTGGGACGTGGCACCGGACTCCTCACTCCCCGACGAGATGACAACACGGGAGGGGAGCCGGGCCTTGCGTCTCCGGCTGGCGGTCGGATCCCCGTCGCTGTGCTCCACAGCACCTTCTCCGCCCTCTTCATCAGTTGACGCTGCAGACAGGGAGAAACAAAACACAGGCATCAGGGCACTGTACAATGGACACATACACACATGACAGTTGCACATGAGTGGCATTGGCAAACCTCAGACATGTCATCACAATCCCCAACACACATGTCATTGCAACTTGCACACATGAGCCATACCACAGCCATATCGCAACTGCCACCACCATCCATACACATACAACAGCATGAGCAGCCAAAGGTGAGCCAGACATCACATGCAACACACGAAGTGCACCACACATGTAGACACACCACCACACTTGCATGCATGTGTACACCTCTGCCAAGTGTCGCACTGTTCAGACGGGCATCCATGTCACATCTGCCAATCAGGCTTACACATACCGCAGTCACATGCATCCATGTTGCATCACTGTTGCACCCTTGTCAAATACACACACATGCACATGTACACAGTGCTCATACATGCAGCCCAAAACAACATACATGTGTGACATCACGGACATGTCTACTTACATACACATACATACAAACATGTGTGCACGCACAACTGCATTTGCCATGCAAGCCTACACACACAAGCACCATCCATGTCTCACACATTACAGCCCTCGCATGTGTCAGCCCCACGACCATGTACACCCCCACCCATACTCGACCCCATACAAACAGATGTGCAACATGCACAATACCGAATAATCACCACACGCACTGCTCACAATCAGGATGCATGTACACTCACCGCTCGACTCCAGACGGGTCTGCTTCTCCAGGACCTGGACGTGGAGCGCTGGAGATATGCGTTCCAGGACCCCCATCTGTTCTTCCGACAAGTGGCCCCGGCGCCCCTTGGCATCCGCTGCCTTCAAGAGACGCCGGGCCTTGTTCAGGGTCCTGGACCTGAAGTCCTCCCAGCGCTTCCTGACATGTTGTAAGTCCCGGACTGCCACCCCCTCCGCGTTGATGGCAGTCACGATGTCAGTCCAGATCCGAGTCCGTCCTTCCTTGTCGGCGCGGGAACTTCCGAAGAGGGCATCATACTGCCCCAGGACTTGCTCCACCAGGACACCAACTTCGGTGGCACTGAAGCTGGTGCCCCTCTGCCTCTCTGGCCGGGGGTTGTCAGTGGTCACAGATGGTGTTTGCCCCGACATGACAACCCCAGAGGCAGGAGTGGGTGGGCAACTGGGTCCTGGGGCTGGGCTGTGGAGCGATGGAATTCCAGTCGGGAGTCTTCGGTTCCAGCAGGGGTGGTCACAGCAACAGCACCCCTGGCTGATGTGCAGGCAGCAAATGGCAGTGCACGTGGGCAGCAGGCAGTCAGGCAGCAGCAGATGGTAGGTGGGAGCGTGCTCGGGGCTCTGGGGGGCAGTAGTTCGGCCTTCTGGGCAGGAGCGTGGTCTTCCGTGTGCTTACGCGTGGCCAGCTTGGTACGGAGTGATTTGGCACGTGAAAATCCTGCACGTCAGCGTGAAAATCGAGGAAAGGCCCTTAGCGCGTAAGCGCGTCAGCACGCATACGCGATTCTATTGGACCAAAGGCCCTCAGCGCGTAAGCGCGTCTGTGACGTGACCCGCACGGGTGTTTCCCACACAGCACGTGATGACAGAGCACACGTGGAAAGACTGCACGTCAGAGTCTCATCGCGTGTGATTGGTGGAAATGGCCCTACACGCAGAAGTGACAAAGCGTGTAATTGGTAGAAATGGCCCTACACGCACAAGTGACAAAGCGTGTAATTGGAGGAAATGTCCCTACACGCAGAAGTGACAAAGCGTGTAATTGGTGGAAATGGCCCTAGCGCGTACACGCCGCGTAAGTGACGCTGGACGTGTGGCCCTGTATAAAAGGTACTTGTAGAACACGTTTACCTTGTACGTGCTTTTCATGGAGAGCGAGTGGGTGAATTCTGTACTTCTTGTCGTTTCACACGCGATTTACTTCACGGCGTTTCAAGTTCGTATTCCCTGTTACCTCTGACAGCTTTTTCTCTTTTTTCTCTTTTACTGGTTTACCTGGGCCTGTTCCCTCAAACAGTGTTCCCTTCTACTGTTGTCCTGTCTCCTCAGACAGCGTACAAATCTTCTTTTGGCGGGGGTGTTGCCAACCAAACATGCTCCTTTTACTCGCTCGTTTACCAGGCAGACGGTGAGTCACGCACGTATCTAACATCTGTGCTTGCCCCGTGTGTAGCCTACCCCTTCAGAGGTCATTCTAGGCTGCGTGTGACACGCATACGTTCATTCTTGTGTTACTGGGTGCCACAGCATAGTGCAGGTTTTTCTTTCTGCACACGTGGTCTAGGAGGGGTTGCGTGCACGTCATCTCCCTTTTTTGGGCCTCCTGTGCGTTGCGTGACCCGTCATCTTTCCCCAGGGGTTACATTCAGCCTTGCTAGAGCACTAGGGTACAATTACCATCTGGTACCCAACCCCTTTGACCCCCAATTGCCCAGGACAATAGTCTACATCCACTCCCATACGCACATTAACATCAGTGCCATGGCTGGGAGGCGAGGATTCCGTAAGGGTGGCAAAGGTGGAAGAGCCACAAGTGGTGCACATTGATGCCATCATGCCACGTGGATCTGGGGCAGCAAGGTCATCTGCTGCACCAAGGAGGCAGGGCGAAGAGGCTGCAGGGGCAGCTGCGGCTCCATCCACCCCAGCCCTCACACACCCAGCCAGGACAGTGTCGGTCCTAGTCCATGCTGCTGACATTCCCCCTGACACCATCACACTAGAGCCAGTGCCTGCACCAACTCCCATGCTGAGTGTGCAATCCCACACTCCTGATACAGAGTCCACCAGGGCTCCTGCCCCTAGTGTCCAGAGCGGCGCAGGACACTCAGGATCACCACCACCTTCCAAGCGGAAGAGGAAGAGTGCTCGTCCGGCACAGGCTGATGCCCCAGACACGGCTACACAGTCCGGCCCGTCCAGGAAGCCCAGCTTCACGGATGACGAACTGAATGCACTTGTCGAGTATGTGTCCGGACATGACAATGAGATGGTCATTGTTGCAGGATCCAAGACCACACCTGCACAACGCCAGGCACACTTGCAGACCGTTGCGGACATTGTAAGTGCCCTTGGAATCGTGAGGCGCACAGCCAATGATTGCTATAAGCGCTGGAATGACCTAAAGCGCAGGGCAAAGAGTAAGCTGGCCTCAAGTCATGCTGCAACTCTAGTGACTGGAGGTGGGTCTCCAGTAGTAGACATGGAACTCACTCCACATGAGTCAGTTGCTGGGACCTACGTCACGGAGGAACAGATCCAAGGCGTGGGAGATCTGGCTGATTACGAGGCATTGTCCGGTGAGTGCACATGCATGTGTGTGTTATCCATGTGCATGGTGTGTGTGTGAGGGCTTCTGTTTGTGTGCCAGGTGAGAGTGTGTGCGCCTGAGTCGTATGGGTCAGCCATGTGCTTCATGCAATACTTCCTGCGCAGCTGCATTTGGCCATAGCAGTATCCCTTCTGCCAACAGGAGACATCTAGCCCAACTGCACGCCAGTTGCCCTTGAAGTGTCACCTTGCCACAACCTTGTTGCTTATTTTTCACTGTTCATTCAGTCAGATTGTTTGCATTCCCCCACTTTTACTAGCCATGTCGCTGTCCACTAGTCACATGTCTGACATGGCAATGGTGAAGTGGAGTGACTTTGTTACCTGGATATCATTTGTACACACATGTCCCTGTGCATTTGGACCATTTCAGACTGGCAGCTCCAGGTGAAAAATCTGACCTGTTAGAATTAGAAAAGCAATTACATGCGGGAACTGGACTGAATGAATAGGTGCTGCCCTCCTCTCCATCTTCACTCAATAGCAATGGTACATGCCATCTGTGTGATGGCATGTGTGTTTCACCTGGCAATCACAGGCCAATGTGTGATGCCACTGCGAGGCAGCATGCAGAAAATGTGTTCATTTTCCATCTTGGTGTCATCAGTGTGTGCCATTTGCCTGCACTTCATACGCAGTGAGGGTGCATGCATGGGAGGGTTTTAGTCATGTGGGACATGTATCAATCAAGTACTGGTTCTCTTGCTTCTCAGCCCTCATTGTGTGCCATGGTGCTAATGCCTGTTTCCATTTCTTTGTTTTCATGTCTTTGCAGGGGAAGACGCACCTGATACTGCTGGGGTTGTGGAGATGGTGCAGACCCAGGAGGGGTCCGAGGGCCGACCAACCACCAGTGAGGGACGTGGTGTGGTGGTGGGGGAGAACCCACAAGTGCTGCAGGTGGTGCTCTCAAGGGGTCTCTGGCTGCACCTCCCCCGAGCTGTACTCAGGTGTTGATTCGGATGAGACCTACGTGCCGTCGCAGGTGAGTGTTCCAGGGAGGGATTCTGTTCTGTCTCACCCACCTGCACTAGGGTCAGAACCCTCCAAGGGTATGTCAGTGTTGGCAGCTACACCTTCGGTGGTTACAGATGCAGGGTCACACTCCGCGACATCTGATCCTGTTCCTGGGCCAGCAGATCAGAGGGGGAATGCAGTCCTGCAGCCTCAGGCAGTGCCAGCACAGCAAGGCGCAGTTCGCCTTGCCCCAGACAGGTGTGGTGCCCGCCAACGTGGTGGCCGTACGCCACCCGGCAATACCGCATGGGAGCAATCCATTTACGGTATGGCAACCCAACAGGCTGCATCATCCGAGATGATGGCTCAGGCCATGGATAGGGTGGCCACTTCCATTGTTCCCCCAGAAAGGCTGATGGAGCGACTAGAGCAGGCAACCGACTCCATCTGCCAGTCACACAGGGAGGACATGTTGGGGTCCAACAGGGACAGGCGGGCGGCACTGGCGACTCTGCAGGAGGCCATCTCCATTGAGTCCCAGGGCCATAGGGAAGCCCTGAGGCAGGAGCTCCTTCACCTCAGGACGACTCTTGTTGAGCTTGAGGCTTCAACACACCAAAGGACAGAACAGCAGCTGGAGCGTCTCACCCGTACGCTCTCAGCTGAGATGCAGGCAACGAGGGCGGAGGTCCGGGCATCCCGTGAGTTGTTGCATGGGGACCTCCGCACACTCATCCTCCAGAACCAGACCTACCACACCCGCATGCTTGCAGCCATGGAGGAGCAGACTAGGGCCTTGCGTGGGCTGCCTCCCATAGTGCAACCACCTCCGGATGCAGCTGCACAGGGTGATAATAGCGACAGCAGTGATACTCCCACAATAGGGTAGCCGTGTGGGCCATGAGCCCATGGAGGTGTTTTATCTTCCCAGGATCCACGCAGGTGGGTTCTGGTGTGCATCCTGTCCTCGGACCTCCTGGGTGGCCTCCCCAACCCCCCCGGGCCCATCAATGGCCATTTTTGATTGTTTCTTATTTTTATTTTTATTTTTATTTCTTTTATTCCCAATTTTTTTGGGACGATTTGTTGGCTTCCGTGGTTCCTGTGGGCATACGCTGCATTGTGGCTGGGCACATGCAGGCTTGTAATGTATTTGGTTCAGATGCTTGGGTTTGAGTCACACACACCCCTCCTGCTTCCCGTTTCCATGGGCTTGCAAAGGGTGTGCCCAAGTGACAGTGAATTACACAGTGACGTTGGACTCCCATGAGCTGTGTGGGCAGCCTGTAGTCAATACTGTGTATACATTCCTAGTGCATATTGCTGTTGTGTTGTACACTGCATGTTGCATTGATGTGTAACTCTTCTTCTGTGTCTACCTCCCAATTTGCAGGTCCCTTCCTCATGTCTACACAAGGACCTCTAGTCTGGAGATGGGGTCCATGTTGGCAGCAGTGCACCTACAACTCTACATGGCGCCAACACTGCACAGTTGGTAGTGGTGGGAGTGCAGCCATTTCCAGGTGGTGAGACTACTAATATGTAACATTTGTGATGTCATGTTAATGGTAGTACGTGCTCAAGTATGTTGTTGGTCCGGCATTGCTGTGAGCATTTCAGGTGTTGCAGGTTTCTAATAGGGACATTACTATAGTGAGACTGATGTCATGTTGTGGGGATTACTTTGTTTACCTGCAATTAGCATGACATGGCACGGTGTGTCGTGTGGCGGTGCTGGGGTTGGGTTGGCTGACATGGCACTGTCCTCTTGTTGCATTTTGCAAGTGGGTATTCATTTTAGCTTCTTCAATGTGTAACTTCACAAAACTGCATTGGTGGTGTCTGTGTGGGGAGTGATGCACACATTGTGACACTTCCAGGTGAACAATCTCAGGCTGATATGGTATTGACGGTTCATTCTCCAGACACTCAGGATCAGTGTCAGGTTGAGTCATCATTGATTGTCAGATGGAATGTGCCAGGGCAGTGTGCACTCCACAGGGGTGTGATTTCTATGTGAAGTAATTAGCCACTACCTGTGTACGGGCTGCCTCCCCCCGTGCCCTTTCCCCTCCCATGCGCAGCGGCTGTGCATGTGGTTGGGGATGTGGGGCCACCACCATGTCCACGGCCAGGCCCCGGCGTGTTGCAACGTTGTGCAGGACACATGCTGCCACTATCATCCTGCACACTACTGGGGGAGCGTATAACAGCTGCCCGCCAGAACGGTCAAGGGAGCGAAAGCGTGACTTTAGCACTCCGAATGTGCGCTCCACTATGCCCCTGGTTGTAATGTGGGCTGTGTTATATCTTACCTCGGGTGGCGTGGTGGGGTTCCGAATTGGCGTCATCATGTGGGGGCTGAGAGGGTAGGCACTGTCCCCTGTGGAGGTGGTGATTGGTATCATTGGTGGGGTTGTGACCTTGCTCAGTATCCAACATGCATGCATGTGCAGTGGCATACATACTCACCAAGCAGCCATGTATCGCCATGCCGCCCAGCTTCTAGGTCCCGGCTTAGGGTGGACATTCGGTAAATGAAGCTGTCGTGGGTGGAGCCGTGATAGTTGGCATATACTGAGGTGATGATTCCCTTGGCATTACATGCTACCTGCACGTTGATGGAATGCCAGTGCTTGCGGTTCCTATAGATGTGCTCAGATGCCCTGGGGGGACGTAGAGCCACATGGGTGCAGTCGATGGCACCTAGCACTTTGGGGAATCGTGCCACAGCGTAAAAATCCAGGGCTGCAGCATGCCTTTCTGCAGGTGTTCTGGGCAGGTATATGTGCCTGCGGACTGATGGGCGTGCAGTGATGATGTTCAAGACCTGGTGTAGGCAGCGTGACTGGGTGGTCTGTGACACCCCACCCACTATGGCACTTGTCCGCTGAAATGATCCAGTGGCTAAGAAGTGCAGTACATTGAGGACCTTCTCCAGGGGGCTGAGTGCTTGGGAGCACAGGGTGGGTGATGTGAGGTCATCCTCCCACTCACTCACCAGGTCCAGTATAATGTGTGGTGGAAACCTTTACCTCCCATACACCTGGTCATCAGGCATCCCGAAAAGGCTGGTTCTGGGTGTGAATATTCTGGCCCTGACTATCCTCCTCCTCCTTCTTTGGTAGCCCACTGCCACTGCTGCTAGGAACGGTATGTTCATCCTGGCGTATGAGCTTGTTATTGTTAAAGTGCGCAAATTTATGCTTTGCGCGTGTTCTAGGCGAGCGTGTGACCCGCGCACCCTTTGGAATCCAGTTCCCAGTCCAATAGCGTGTGGAAATTCACACGCACCACGGGATACAGGTTCGCTGACGTACTTGCGTGTGTAAGTGCCCGCGCACCCATGAAATACACGTACATAGGCCAATCGCGTGTACGCGCACTTTTGTCCAATTACACGCGATGACACTCTGACGTGCAGTCTTTCCACATGTGCTCTGTCATCACGTGCTGAGTGGGGAACACCCGTGCGGGTCACGTCACAGACGCGCTTACGCGCTGAGGGACTCTGGTCCAATAGAATCGCGTATGCGTGCTGACGCGCTTACGCGCTAAGGGCCTTTCCTCGGATTTCACGCTGACGTGCAGGATTTTCACGTGCCAAATCACTCCGTATCAAGCTGGCCACGCGAAAACACACGGAAGACCACGCTCCTGCCCAGAAGGCCGAGTTACTGCCCCCCAGTGCCCCGAGCAGCCTCCCACGTGCCATCTGCTGCTGCCTGCCTGCTGCCACCGTGCCCTGCCATTTGGTGCCTGCACATCGGCCATCTGCAGGGGTCCAGTTGCTGTGTCCACCCCTGCTGGAACTGAAGACTCCCGACTGGGATTACATCGCTCCACAGCCCAGCCCCAGGACCCAGTTGCCCACCCACACCTGCCTCTGGGGTTGCCATGTCGGGCACTTCCACATCTGGCACCAGTGGCAACCCCAGGCCAGAGGGGCAGAGGGGCACCAGCTTCACTGACACCGAAGTTGGTGTCCTGGTGGAGCATGTCCTGGGGCAGTATGATGCCCTCTTTGGATCGTCCCGCGCCAGCAAGGAAGGACGGGAGAGGATCTGGGCCGACTGTGTGGTTGCCATCAACGTGGAGGGGGTGGCAACCCGCAACGTCCTGAAGATCAAGAAGCGCTGGGAGGACTTGAGGTCCAGGACCCTTGTGAAGGCCCGGCGCCTCGTGGAGGGGGGCCGGGGCCGCATGAGTTCCATCCAGATGAGGGTCCTGGAACGCGTACGCCCAGCGCTCCACGCCCAGATCCTTGAGAGGGAGGCCCGTCTGGAGTTGAGCGGTAAGTGTCCAAGCATTACTTTGTGAGACAGGGCATGTTGCGGTGTGCTGGTTCTATGATACTTGCCTGTATGTGTGCCATAGGCCATGTATGCATGTATGTGTGCAGGGACATCATGGTAATGCATGTGCGACCAGTGATGTGTGACCCACATGGTTGTTGCATGTGTTCAAATGCCGCATGGGGAGCCCTATGCAGATTTTGAACATGAGAGCATGCCAGTCTCTGTACCTGGACATGGGTGGGGGTGAGGGATGGGTGCTGATGCCAGGTACATATATGGTAGCCATGTCTGTGTGCCTGACCTGCGTGTCTGTGACTTGTGCATGCCATGGATGCATGACACATGTGTGTGACAATGCACAGATTCAGTGAAGCAGCCAAATTACCCTTGTATCCGCTGTGTTTGGTGTGTTTGGGGCCAGATGGATGTGACTGAGGTGAAGTGTGTGCATGTGATAGGCATGAGCCATGATGCATGTGAGTTACATATCATTGAATGTTTCAAGAGTCCATTGGACATGCATGGAAATGTCCATGGCATGCACCATGCCTGTTACTGTGTGTGTTTTGCCTGGACTGACCCATGTGTTGTGGAGGGACATGATGGAAGTGTACTTTGACAGTGGTGCTCATCTGCTATTGCTTCCTGTCTAGGGGACCATTGTACAGTGCCCTGATGCTTGTGTTCTTTGTCTCCCTCTACGCAGCGGCTAGTGAAGAAGAGGGCGGAGACGGCGCTGTGGAGCAAGGCGGCGGGGATGCCCCCACGGCTGCAGCGGAAGGGGTGGGTGAGCCCCCACAGGGGCCTGCTACGGTGGGAGACGGTGAGGAGCCATCCAGGTTGGTGGTTTGCACAGAGGAGGAGGAGGCCGCCACTGGGGCACACATGGGGCCTGGTGGGGGCATCCCTGCTGGTGCAAGTGGTGCAGTCCAGGGCCAGGGGCAGGAGGCAGCACAGGTCACCGTGGAGGGGCCTGTGCATGTCGCTGTCCCTGAACCTGTGAGTGCACCACCATGCACCAGCAGGGATGCCCCGTCCCAGGCCCGTCCGCAGGTAGAGGGGATGTCCATGTCACCTGACTCCACTCCACCTGCGGACGTGGGAACCCCTGGCCGTGTGGAGAAGGTCCTGATTGGGGTCGCGATGCGCACGGCTGTGATTCGTGATGCCGTGCGTGCTTCCCGGGAGGAGGACGCACGTCATCACGAAGTGCACCGTGCCGACGTGGCCCAATTGGGATCGGCCATGTTCGGGGGTTTCCTGCATGTGTTGTCCAATCTGGCGGCCCTCTCCTCCTCTGTGCAGGCTATACACCAGTCGTTCTCCTTGCCGTCTTCCGGCCCAGATGCCACCAGGGCCCCCTGTGGACCTGCCCCGACCAATGCAGCCAGCTCGGTGGGGATCCCATCCCTGCCACAGTTGGGAGTCGGAGGTCCAGCAGGGGTGGACAACACAGCAACTGGACCCCAGCAGATGGAAGATGTGACAGCATCATCGGGCAGGGCACGTGCACGACGGCGTCGGTGGTTTCCATCAGCCTGGATGCCATCGTGCTGGCAGAGGCAGTGGCGTCGGAGGCAGCAGCAGGCTCGACGTGGGAGGCATCATGGCTCGGGGCCTTCAAGATCAGAGGGGCAGGCATCGGCCGGAGGGCAGGGCAACCCTGGGATGGTGGTGTCTTCCGTGTGGGAGCAGTTGGTCCAGCGGATAGGTGCGGAGCGGCAGCGGGTGGAAGAGGAGCGGCTCACCATGGTCAGGGCGGAGTTCTCCATGCGTCGGGCGTTGAGGCGGGCTGAGTGCCTCGAGGAAGCTCGCAGGGAGTTTGAGCTGGACATGGGGTTATCCCTGCGAGACCTCGGGGCCAGGACAGAGTCCCGCCTCCAGGACATCGACATGGAGTTCGATGATGCCCTGGCCAGCAGCATCACCGAGTGAGCCGCAGGACTTGCCCGCTGCCTTTGTATATAGTTATTTAGTTAGTTAGTGTTAGGTTTCCTTTATTAATTTTTTTTTTTGGACCGCTCGGACAATGGCCACTTTTTTGTATATATTATTTTCATTAGGTAGTAATAGGTTTCATTTATGGTGTTGGGCTCATGGACCCTGGAATTTTCGTGTATATAGTTTGCTTTTGGAAGAAAAATTTTTTTTATTAATTATTGTGTTCACCATGAGGAAATGGTTTTTCATTATTTTAATTCCACATGATTTTGCTTTGGACAACATTTGTTTTTGGATTATTTTTTTAAATTATTTTTACATTTGTTCTCGGACATGGAGCATTTATTTTGTTATCGCCATTGTTGTATGTTTGATTTTTTTACTTATTTTTCATCTTTAATACATGTTCTTTTTAACTTTCACTTGTGGTATTTTCTCATTGGTTTCATACATGTCATGATATGGGTTTTGACATTGACTTGCACCCATTGTGTATGTGTGTGTGACGGACATGTGTTCATTTACAGACTTGCCATTGGGGTTGTATCATGTAATTGCATTCAATATGTGGGTGGATGCAATCCTTGCCTGGGTGTTTGTGCTGGGTATGCTGCCCATTACTGCCATGATTGAGTATCGTCAGGACCTGGGGGCAGGGGGACATGTGTGGGTGCCTGGTGGAGGCTGCCCCTGTACTGCTGGGGTGTGGGGGTGGTGGGAGACATGGGTGGGGGCCTGGTGGAGGGTGCCCCTGCACTGCTGGGGTGTGGGGGTGGTGGGAGACATGAGTGGGGGCCTGGTGGAGGGTGCCCCTGCACTGCTGGGGTGTGGGGGTGGTGGGAGACATGAGTGGGGGCCTGGTGGAGGGAGCCCCTGCACTGCTGGGGTGTGGGGGTGGTGGGAGACATGAGTGGGGGCCTGGTGGAGGGTGCCCCTGGTGGCTGGGGGGTGGGGGTGGTGGGTGACATGAGTGGGGACCTGGTGGAGGCTGCCCCTGCACTGCTGGGGTGTGGGGGTGGTGGGAGACATGAGTGGGGGCCTGGTGAAGGGTGAGCCTGCACTGCTGGGGTGTGGGGGTGGTGGGAGACATGAGTGGGGGCCTGGTGGAGGGTGACCCTGCACTGCTGGGGTGTGGGGGTGGTGGGAGACATGAGTGGGGGCCTGGTGGAGGGTGCCCCTGCACTGCTGGGGTGTGGGGGTGGTGGGAGACATGAGTGGGGGCCTGGTGGAGGGTGCCCCTGCACTGCTGGGGTGTGGGGGTGGTGGGAGACATGAGTGGGGGCCTGGTGGAGGGTGCCCCTGGTGGCTGGGGGGTGGTGGTGGTGGGTGACATGAGTGGGGGCCTGGTGGAGGCTGCCCCTGCACTGCTGGGGTGTGGGGATGGTGGGAGACATGAGTGGGGGCCTGGTGGAGGGTGCCCCTGGTGGCTGGGGGTGTGGGGGTGGTGGTAGACATGAGTGGGGCCTGGTGGAGGGTGCCCCTGCACTGCTGGGGTGTGGGGGTGGTGGGAGACATGAGTGGGGGCCTGGTGGAGGGTGCCCCTGCACTGCTGGGGTGTGGGGGTGGTGGGAGACATGAGTGGGGGCCTGGTGGAGGATGCCCCTGCACTGCTGGGGTGTGGGGGTGGTGGGAGACATGAGTGGGGGCCTGGTGGAGGGTGCCCCTGGTGGCTGGGGTGTGGGGGTGGTGGGAGACATGTGTGGGTGCCAGGTGGAGGGTGCCCCTGGTGGCTGGGGGGTGGGGGTGGTGGGTGACATGAGTGGGGGCCTGGTGGAGGCTGCCCCTGCACTGCTGGGGTGTGGGGGTGGTGGGAGACATGAGTGGGGGCCTGGTGGAGGGTGACCCTGCACTGCTGGGGTGTGGGGGTGGTGGGAGACATGAGTGGGGGCCTGGTGGAGGGTGACCCTGGTGGCTGGGGGGTGGGGGTGGTGGGTGACATGAGTGGGGGCCTGGTGGAGGGTGCCCCTGGTGGCTGGGGGGTGGGGGTGATAGGGGACATGGGTGGGGGCCTGGTGGAGGGTGACCCTGGTGGCTGGGGGGTGGGGGTGGTGGGAGACATGAGTTGGACATGGGTGGGGGCCTGCTGGCAGGTGCCCCACAGTGCTGGGGGGTGGGGGTGGTGGGGGACATGAGTTGGACATGGGTGGGGGCCTGCTGGCAGGTGCCCCACAGTGCTGGGGGGTGGGGGTGCAAGGGGACATGAGTTGGTGTTCATTAGTTCAAGGAGACATGTGCCTTTGCTGGGGGGCATGCCCATGTTGGGTGGGCTGCCTGCGGGACATGACCAGGGATGCAGGGTAGTCCCCTGTGGTGTGGGCTGCCTGCAGGGGCCGTGGAGGGTGTACAGGGTACACCTGGGAGGACCCACACTGTCAAATCACATGTGGGACTCCCCGGCACCCCTGAAATACACGTACCGTGCAGAAATCGCGTGTGGAACTTCCCGCGCACCCCTAAAATACACGCGCCCAGGCTATTCGCGTGTGGAACTCCCCGCGCACCCCTGAAATACACGCGCCCAGGCTATTCGCGTGTGGAACTTCCCGCGCACCCCTGAAATACACGCGCCCAGGCTATTCGCGTGTGGAACTTCCCGCGCACCCCTCAAATACACGCGCCCAGGCTATTGGCGTGTGGAACTTCCCGCGCACCCCTGAAATACACCCGCCCAGGCTATTGGCGTGTGGAACTTCCCGCGCACCCCTAAAATACACGCGCCCAGGCTATTCGCGTGTGGAACTCCCCGCGCACCCCTGAAATACACGCGCCCAGGCTATTCGCGTGTGGAACTTCCCGCGCACCCCTGAAATACACGCGCCCAGGCTATTCGCGTGTGGAACTTCCCGCGCACCCCTCAAATACACGCGCCCAGGCTATTCGCGTGTGGAACTTCCCGCGCACCCCTGAAATACACGCGCCCAGGCTATTCGCGTGTGGAACTTCCCGCGCACCCCTGAAATACACGCGCCCAGGCTATTCGCGTGTGGAACTCCCCGCGCACCCCTGAAATACACGCGCCCAGGCTATTCGCGTGTGGAACTTCCCGCGCACCCCTGAAATACACGCGCCCAGGCTATTCGCGTGTGGAACTTCCCGCGCACCCCTGAAATACACGCGCCCAGGCTATTCGCGTGTGGAACTTCCCGCGCACCCCTCAAATACACGCGCCCAGGCTATTGGCGTGTGGAACTTCCCGCGCACCCCTGAAATACACCCGCCCAGGCTATTGGCGTGTGGAACTTCCCGCGCACCCCTAAAATACACGCGCCCAGGCTATTCGCGTGTGGAACTCCCCGCGCACCCCTGAAATACACGCGCCCAGGCTATTCGCGTGTGGAACTTCCCGCGCACCCCTGAAATACACGCGCCCAGGCTATTCGCGTGTGGAACTTCCCGCGCACCCCTGAAATACACGCGCCCAGGCTATTCGCGTGTGGAACTTCCCGCGCACCCCTGAAATACACGCGCCCAGGCTATTCGCGTGTGGAACTTCCCGCGCACCCCTGAAATACACGCGCCCAGGCTATTCGCGTGTGGAACTCCCCGCGCACCCCTGAAATACACGCGCCCAGGCTATTCGCGTGTGGAACTTCCCGCGCACCCCTGAAATACACGCGCCCAGGCTATTCGCGTGTGGAACTTCCCGCGCACCCCTGAAATACACGCGCCCAGGCTATTCGCGTGTGGAACTTCCCGCGCACCCCTCAAATACACGCGCCCAGGCTATTCGCGTGAGGAACTTCCCGCGCACCCCTCAAATACACGCGCCCAGGCTATTCGCGTGTGGAACTTCCCGCGCACCCCTGTAATACACGTAGCCCGCTCCCCCAGGCCCGATCGCGTGAGGAACTTCACGCGAACCCCTGTAATACACGTAGCCCGCTCCCCCAGGCCCGATCGCGTGTGAAACTTCACGCGAACCCCTGTAATACACGTAGCCCGCTCCCCCAGGCCCGATCGCGTGAGGAACTTCACGCGAACCCCTGTAATACACGTAGCCTGCTCCCCCAGGCCCGATCGCGTGTGAAACTTCACGCGAACCCCTGAAATACACGTAGCACGCTCCCCCAGGCCCGATCGCGTGAGAAACTTCACGCGAACCCCTGAAATACACGTAGCACGCTCCCCCAGGCCCGATCGCGTGAATTACTTCACGTGAACCCCTGTGATGCACGTACCCTGCAAATCACGTGTGAGACTTCCAGCGCACCCCGGTATACATGCACACGTATTTTTTGTCAGCGGGTGTCCGTGTTTGTGGGTACCCCTTTGCAGGTAATTTTTCCTGGAGGGCCACAGAATGGGACATTCATCATGGCAGTATATAGGTGCTATTTGTTGGCGCACCTTTTGGCGCACATTTCTTACAGCCGCAGAGACGCTACCGCCTGCTTTCTTGTGGCGGTCGTGTTTGTGCCTGTGCGCTGGTTTGAGCGTGTGCTTTTTTGCCCTATTCTATTCCATGAATACGTGTTGTAGGCGAGCGTGTGGGCGTTCCGCGCACTTGTGCCCTGTACTTCCCCCGTGACGCCCACGTTTTGGCAAGTTGTTCCCCATTCCGAGTGTTACGCCCGTGTTCCGCCTACTTTTGTTGCGTGCGCCGCGCTATATGCGAATTTCGCTGTGGCCTGTGCGATTTTCGCTGTGACCTGGCGCACGCTGTTAGATGGCCTGTGCGCCAACGTGCGCCACGCACTTTTTTTTCGCACATCCGCTGGTTTTCTCGCGCACGGCCTTCCATGAATCGACGTGCGCTGCTTTTCGTGCGATTTTCGCACTTGCACTGCGATTTTCGCTATTCCACTGCGATTCGCACGTTTTTGCCCACTTGCGCCGCGCTAATTATTCCATGAATCGGCCTGTAAGTCTCAGGAGGGGTGAGGGTGACGGGAGGTCCTCAATGAGCACACAGAGCAAGGACAATTACAAATTACCCCAGACAGGTGTTATATTAAAAATATAGACACATTTATTAGAAGGACTTTGTAAAACAGACTATAGCAAAGAATCACAGTAACACTAAGTAAACCAATACATCACACTCAATACAATATATATACAAGACCAGGATGGTCAAAAGGGATGACTGCACAAAATATATTGACAACCTAGAGGGGACGAAAACAGGCAGTGCAGTTAATCTTTAGACCCACTTCAACATCAGTTATTCACCTAAGAGGCAGTCCAAGCCCTAAGAAGAGTGGAGCTTTGTGCTCAATATTACATGTGTGCCAAGGAACATGGTTGTTTCAATGGACAAAGCAGAGTCTCTTTAGGGGTCTCTAGCAGTTCAGGAAGGTGGATGAGGCAATGAAGAATAAGTTCCCACTATTCAAGAAGGACCTCCACTTGAAGGCAGAAGCAGTTCAAGAGTTTGGGATGGAGTCGCTATTTCGCAATAGCAGTGGACAGGAGAGGGGCCCCCAAGGGCCACTCGTGCGTAAAGTTGGCCTCTGGTGCAAGGGGCCACCGGTTGGGGTATTGATTACTCACCGGTTCCTGAGGCAAGGAGACCCAAACTTCAGCAGGTTAGTCCAATTCGGTTGCAGGTTCGACGGCGGCAAAAAGGACATCTAGGCACCTTTTAGTTCCTGAGATCCAGCGAGGATTCCCAAACGGGACAGTGCGGATTTCTCTGCTCTGGGGGGATGAATCGCCCCAATTTCACTGCAGCAGGCTTCAGGGGCAAGAGGGTCACAAATGCAGCCACCTTGCAAAGGACGTCGCCGCTGCAGGGAAACAGGGTAACCGCGTTTACTCAGGTCCGGGCGCACTCGTCTCACTTCAGACCTGGGAATGCCAAGTGTACGAAATTCAGTGTGAGGGTGCCGTGGACAAAGAGCTAGCAGTAAACCAAGTTTTGAGGGCCTCGTCCAAAGCATGTTGAAGACAGATCAAAGTTGGCATAGGGACACTTCCGAGAAAGCTTACTTACAGACTTTGGTGAAGGTGCCGAGAATAGTTGGTCCCACTATTCCAATGGGTTGAAGCGTCTTCGCAGACCTTCTAGGACGACCAGATGCAGAGGGGTCCCACTGGACAACAGCGGGCTAAGAGTGCCAAACCTTCCAGCCGGTCACCAGCGATTCCTCGACTTAGCTTCGTAGTTGTAGGATATTTGGATCCTATCCCTTGTTTAGTGAGAACTCAGGAGATCGACCTAGCAGTGGTTTTTCCAGCCTCCTCTTATCTAAAGTTGCCTTCGCGCCAAAAGGGAGAGGACCCAATGGGAGATCTGCTCACAAACACGCACTCCATATGTGGACCAATCACAGACCACGGTGGTCTCAGGCATTCAGGACACACCAGACTCTCTGGCACCCAGGATGTGTATTGGGACCAGACATCCCAGCCCACATCTTGGAGGCACACACAAAAGGCATGCAGAAGCCCGCGAAAGCATTGGGATTTACGGGAAAATGCATGACCAAATAAGGACTGGCCCGGGTTGACTCGACCTGGGGAACGTGAAGGGGCAAGATGGCCAAAGGACAGGACAAAGAAACTCGTGGCATGGCCATTTTGGAGCCAGGCCACCTATTTGTGCCAAACACGGTTAACACGGTTAACATGGCAGGACAGGGTTAAAAATAATGTGAAACGATAGCTGCCACCATTCCTGTCCATGACACATCTGCGCAGATCATAAAAAGTCCAGAGAGAGTATCTAGGGCCTTTGGAAATGTCTATAGACCCAAGTGTGCTGTATAGTAAGATACATTGCACACTTGTTTTATGTTGGACAAAAGTTGCAACATGAGAAAAGGACTAAGGGAAACAAAGTCTCCCAGTACTGACTGTCTTAAGGGCATGTCAGTTTCCCCATAAAAAGTGAGCGAAAGCCCAGCGGAGTACAGCTGAAGGATGTGCTTCTCTGGCAAAGTCAGTCAGTGGTGTCTAAACAGCAAAAAAAATGTTTGGGGGTTGACACATGGAGGGAAAATTACAAACACATATTAAATCTTTCCTAACACTCACCCCTCCCAGACTATGGACAGGGGGAACTAATCAACCCCTGGATGAGTCTCTTGTTCAGGTCGGTTAAACATTCTGGACAACCCATCAGCATTGCTATGTTGGACACCTAGCCTATTCTCAATAGTGAAGTGAAAGCCTTGCAGACTTATGGACCACCTAACCAACTTTGGATTCTCTCCCTTCATGTTCATTAGCCACTTTAAGGGCTTAAGGTCAGTTTGCACAGTGAAGCGGGTCCCATAGAGGTAGGGCCCCAGCTTCCTTAGGGCCCACACAACAGAGAAACATTCTTTCTCTACTGTGGACCATCTGAGCTCTCTGTCCTTAAACTGGCGACTGATGAAGCCAATAGGGTGTTCCTTACCCTTCTCATCTACTTGTGATAGTACAGCTCCGATCCCAGTGTCAGAGGTATCTGTCTGCACAATAAAAGGTCTTTGGTAATCAGGTGCCCTAAGAACAGGGGCCTGGCACAAGGAGTCTTTTGAGCCATTGAAGGCCTTCTCACACTCTTCAGACCAAGTTACCTTCTTGGGTTTCTTTGGAGTAGTGAGAGCAGTCAGAGGGGCAACTATGGTACCATAGTCTGCCATGACATTTCTGTAGTACCCAGTGAGTCCCAAAAAAAGCTCTCACCTGGGTCTGTGTAGTGGGGGTAGGCCAGTCTTGTACTGCTTGTACTTTACTGGGTAGAGGCTGTATCCTCCCTCCACCTACTTCATGCCCAAGGTAGACCATTGATCATTGTCCAATCTGGCACCCTCTGGCTTTTATGGTCAAGTGGGCCTTTGAAGAGCCTGTAACACAATCCTAAGTGTTTCACATGCTCCTCCCAGGTGGCACTGAAAACTGCTATATCATCCAGATATACAAGACAGAATTCATCCAACCCATTCAACACATGATTCACAAGCCTCTGGAAAGTGGCAGGGGCATTCTTCAACCCAAAAGGCATTACCCTAAACTGGTAAAGACCCTCTGGTTTTGAGAAAGCTGTCTTCTCCTTGGCATGCTCTGCAAGGGCTATTTTCCAATAGCCTGCGGTGAGATCAAACCTGCAGAAGTACTTGGAGGCACCCAAAGTATTCACCAGCTCATCGGTTCTAGGCAAGGGGTGTGCATCTGTCTTGGTGACAACATTCAGAGCCCTGTAATTCACACAGAACCTCAGCTCAGAAGTACCTTCTTTTGGAACCAACACCACTGGGCTGGACCAAGGACTACTGGAGGGTCCAATCACCCCCCCAAGATCCAACATCTTGTTGACCTCTATCTTAATGTAAGACCTTACTTTGTCTGACATTCTGTATCCCCTACTTTTGGTAGGTACACTGTCTCCTGTGTCAATGTTATGTTTGCACCAAGGTGTCAAACCAGGGGACTGTGAAAACAAGGGGGAAAACTGCCTAAGCAAAGTTTTTACCTCAGCCTGTTGATCAGTAGTCAGGTGAGGGGACACTTGGACACCCTCAATGGAGCTGTCTAAAGGACTGCTTTGGAACAGGTCAGGAAGTGGTTCAGACGCCTCTTCTTCAACATCTGAAGCCAACAGCAGGGCTGTGATTTCAACTCTTGGGATGAAAGCCTTTGGTCTATTTACATTGAACACTTTGGGAGCTTGACCAGCCCTTCCAAGGTCAACTAAATAGTTGACCTCACCCAGTGACTCCACCACTGTGTAAGGGCCTGACCACTTGTCCTGTAAAGCTCTAGGCCTTATAGTATTCATGATCAGCACTTGCTGACCAGGTGTGAAATTGATGAGGGAAGCTTTCTGGTCATACCAATGTTTCACCAGAGCTTGCCCTGCCTTCAACTTTTCACTAGCCAGACCCATCAGGAGTACCATCCTTTTTCTGAGCCCTAGCACATAGTCTACTACGTTGGTAGTTATGGGAGGAGTGGGCAACTCCCATCCCTCCTTGACTATGGCCAAGGGTCCCCTTACAGGATGACCAAACAGAAGTTCAAATGGGTTGAAGCCAACACCATCGTGTGGTACTGCTCTGTTGGCAAACAGTAAGCATGACAACGGAAGATCCCATTTTCTTCTTTGGGGTTCTTCCAGAGCTCCAATTATGCTCTTCAAGGTTCTGTTAAACCTTTCTACCAGGCCATTCGTCTGTGGGTAATAAGCAGAGGAAAACTTATACGTCACCCCACATTCCTTCCACATGGCCTGCATATACTTGGACATAAAGTTGCTGCCTCTGTCAGAAGCAACTTCTTTAGGGAAGCCAACCCTAGTAAAGCTGCCAAGCAAAGCTTTTGCAACTGACTTGGCAGTCACAGTTTTCAATGGGATGGCCTCAGGATATCTGGTGGCATGGTCAACCAGCACCAGGATAAAACCATTGCCTGAGGATGTTTGGGGGTCAAGGGGACCAACAATGTCGATCCCTACCCTCTCAAATGGTACCCCCACAACTGTGAGTGGTATCAATGGAGTTTGGATTGTTGAGCCACTCTTACCAGATAACTGGCAGGAGGCACAACTCATGCAGTGACTTTCTACTTGCACCCCCATCTTAGGTCAGTAGAAGTGCATGGATACCTTTGCTTGGTTCTCTTGATTCCAAGGTGACCAGCAAGGGGCACTTCATGCGCCAACTGCAGGAGGAAGGGTCTTACAGCAAGGGGAACCACCAACCTCCTATGGTCTCCTTCTGTAGACTCTGTAGGCTCACTATACAGGAGCCCACCTTCCCAATAAATTCTGTGCTTCCCAGGAGGATCACCCTCAAGCTGGTAGCAGGCCTGTCTCCTTAGGCCTTCCAGAGATGGGCACTCATGGAGTCCCTTACTAAATTCTTCCCTATCAGGACCACCTTCCACTAACAAATCATTTAGTTCAGGATGGTCATGTGGGTCAATTAGTTCAGGTATCACCACCTCCTCGTCAGGTCCTGGTGATTGACCAACTACCTCCACCTCAGTGGTAGGTGAGTTAGGGTGAATGTTTTCTTTCCCTCTTTTGGATTTTCTGGCTCCTTTAGCCTTGGGTTTCCCCTTTGGCTGGGGCATAGCATTGGTCTTGGCCAGTACTGCCCTTGTTTGAGACCTTGTGCGGGGTCTTTCAGCTGTATCTCCCACAAGCCCTAAAGCTCTGAGATCATGTCCAAGCAATACCTTTCCTGGGACATTCCTCTGTATGCTCACTGGAATCCTGACTGCTGTACCATTAATTGTAAGAGTAGCACGCATTACTGGGAACATGAGAGGTGGAAATTTCCTCGGGGTCTACCAAGGTAGAATCCACTACAGTTCGACTGCACCCACTATCCCTAAGAGCTGGAGTATCTACTCCATTGATCAGCACACTGTCTTTAAAGTAGTTCTTGGTGTTATCTGGAATCCTAGCATAAGCCTCTAAAACATTAGGCTCGCAGGAACCCAGGGAAACTAAAACTATCTCATGTTTTTTTCTCCCTGTGTAAGGAGTCTGAGGAGAAGGATGGCCCTGTAATCTCTTCCTCCTCATAGGAGAAGGCCAGATTAGCATAGTGGACCCCCAATGTTTTGACCTTACATCTGGGGTTCCCCTTCACACGGTCAGTTGCTCAACAAGTAAAACAAGATCCACTGGGTCTGTTTACATGGCAAGCCTTTTCCCTTCCTCCTGCTTACCAGGATGAGTCTTGTCCTTATGGGACACTCTATGTGACAACCACAAGTCTGCTGCTATGGCAAGTTTCTTAGGATCTATCTTCTTTGAATCTGCCAAGTGCTGCTTAAGCTCAGGGGAAGAAGATGCAAAAATGTGTTCCAGCATGACAAGACATATCATATCTTCATAAGTAGAGGCCTTATGACCTTCAACCCAGCCCATCAAGTTCTTTAAGGATTCAGTTACATAAGATACCCAAGTACCACCTCCTTTCTTTTTGTACACTCTGAATCTTTTTAAGTATTGGGCAGGAGTCTTTCCAAACTTTAAGATGAGAGTTTGCTTCAACATTGCAGCATCTGCTCTCTCAGCTTTTGACATTTCGATAATGGCACTGCAGCCAGAATGGGGCAGTCTGCTAAGTAACCAGGCAATTTTATCAGCATTGTCAACTTGTTGAACTTCACAGGCATACTCAAATGTATTCAGCCAGTCCATAATGTAATTCTTTTCCTCATACACATTGAGCAGATCCTTATGAAACCTTGGATGAGAGGAGGCCCCAGACCCATGTCCAGGACCCTTGGATCCATTGGCAACCTGAAGCTTGGCCAGTTCCAACTGATGATCCCTGTCTTTCTGTTTTTCTGCCTGGACTATTCTTAGTTTGGTCATGTTGAATGACCTTCTACCTAAACAGCAGTTCGTGCTTCTTGAATTCGAGCATGGCCTCACCTTCAATACTGGGAGAGGAAACACTAGACATTACATCCTCCAAATCCTCATGGGTCCCATGGACAAGTGCAGCATCAGAACTGTCAGTTATGCCAGTGGGAGCAGCCCCACTTCCTTTTGTACTGTCCACAGGAGCTATGGCACTAAGCTGAGCTTCTTGCTAGTCCATGATTCTTTGAATCATTTCCATTTTTGTGTCTTGAGCAGAGACACCTCTCTCAGCACACATCTTTCTCAATGTTTCGGATTTCGAAGCATTTAAAGTTAACAAGTTTCCATACTGTTTGATAGGACTACGGCCTTTTTCAGTTATACTACAACAATTCACTATGTGTCCTGTTGGGAATAACTCGAAATGCCTTCACCAGTATGCAACACTGGATACCTTCAGTCCTATCCCACCGCTGTACACCAATTTGTTAAGAAGGATTTCTGAACTCTGTTCAGGAGGGGCAGAGGTTCAGAAGGCCAACCTAGTTTCTTTGAACAGAGTAACCTCTGGACAAGCCAGACCAATCAGGGTAGCTATGGCAGGCGGTCAAGACTAAGGGCTTGATCACGACTTTGGCGGTAACGCTGGCGGTATTACCGCCGGCGGTATTAGCCCTACCGCCAAACTCCCCGGCGCTAATAGCGCCAGATCACGAGTTCGGCAGTAATGCAATTCCCCATTCCCCATTGAGCCCATTCGGGAATGCCCCATTCCCCATTGGGCTCAATGGGGAAAATTTTCGCTCTTACCGCTGGCGGATTCCCCATCGGCTGTAATAGCACACATTTTCGGCGGATTTCCCCCCAACCAAGAGCTGGGGAGAAATCCGCCGAAGTCCTGATTTGGCGGACCCTTAAATCCGGCGGTAATAGCGCAACCGCCGGATTTAAGGGTTACCGCCAAAGTCGTGATGAGGCCCTAAGTCTCAGGAGGGGTGAGGGTGACTGAAGGACCTCAATGAGCACACAGAGCAAGGACACTTACAAATTACCCAAGACAGGTGTTATATTAAAAATATAGACACATTTATTACAAGGCCTTTATAACACAGACTATAGCAAAGAATCACAGTAACACTAAGTAAACCAATACATCACACTCAATACAATATATATACAAGACCATGAGGGTCAAAAGGGATAACTGCACGAAATATGTTGACAACCTAGAGAGGATGAACGCAGGCGGTGCAGTTAATCTTTACACCCAATTCAACATCAGTTATTCACCTAACTAAGAGGCAGTCCAAGCCCTAAGAAGAGTGGAGCCTTTTGCTCAATAGTACATGTGTGCCAAGGCACTGGTTGTTCCAATGGACAAAGCAGGGTCTCTTTAGGGGTCTCTAGCAGCTCGGGAAGGTGGATAAGGTGATGAAGAATAAGTTCCCACTATTCAAGAAGGACCTCCACTTGAAGGTAGAGGCAGTTCAAGAGTTCGGGATGGAGTCGCTATTTCGCAATAGCAGTGGACAGGAGAGGGGCCCCCAGGGGCCACTCATGCATAAAGTTGGGCTTTGGTGCTAGGGGCCACCGTTTGGGATAATGATTACTCACCGGTCCTTGAGGCAAGGAGACCCAAACTTCAGCAGGTTAGTCCAATTCCGTTGCAGGTTCGACGACGGCAGAAAGGACGTCTCGGCACCTTTTAGTTCCTGAGATCCAGCGAGGATTCCCAAATGGGACAGTGGTGATTTCTCTGCTCTGCGGGGATGAATCGCCCCAGTTTCACTGCAGCAGGCTTCAGGGGCAATAGGGTGACAAATGCAGCAGACTTGCAAAGGACGTCGCTGCAGCAGGGCAACAGGTTAACCGCATTTACTCCGGTCCGGGCGCATTCGTCTCACATCAGACCTGGGAATGCTAAGTGTACGAAATTCGGTGTGAGAGTGCCGTGGACACAGAGCTAGCAGTATACCAAGTTTCAAGGGCCTCCTCAAAAAGCCGGTGGAGGCAGAGCAAAGGTCCTGCGTAAACTGGTCAGCCCACTGGTTGGCCCAGGGACGCTTCCGAGAAAGTTTACTTACAGGTTTTGGTGAAGGTGCCGAAAATAGTTGGTCCCGCTATTCCAATGGGTCGAAGTGTCTTTGCAGACCTTCTAGGACGACCAGATACAGAGGGGTCCCACGGGACAACAGTAGGCTCAGAGTGCCAAACCATCCAGCGGTCACAAGCGGTTCCTCGACTCAGATTCGTAGTTGCAGGATACTTGTATCCTATCCCTTCTTCAGTGAGAACTCAGGAGACCAGCCTGGTAGTGGTGTTTCCAGCCTCCTCTTAGCCAAAGTTGCCTTTGTGCCAAAATGGAGAGGACCCAATGGGAGATCTGCTCACAAAGACTCACTCCATACGTGGACCAATCACAGACCACGGTGGTCTCAGGCATTCTGGACACTCCAGACTCTCTGGCACCCAGGATGTGTATTGGGACCAGACATCCCAGCCCACATCCTGGAGGCGCACACACAAGGCATGCAGAAGCCTGCAAAAGCAATGGGATTTGCGGGAAAATGCATGACCAAATAAGGACTACCCTGGGCCGACTCGACCTGGGGAACGTGAAGGGGCAAGATGGCCAAATGACAGGACAAAAAAACTTTGTGGCATGGCCATTTTGGAGCCAGGCCACCTATTCGTGCCAAACGCGGTTAACGCAGTTAACATGGCAGGACAGGGTTAAACATAATGCGAAATGATAGCTGCCACCAGTTCTGTCCATGACACATCTGCACAGATCATAAAAAGTCATAAGAGAGTATCTAGGGCCATTGGAAATGTCTATAGACCCAAGTGTGCTGTATAGTAAGATACATTGCACACTTGTTACATGATCCTCAAAAGTTGCAACATGAGAAAAGGACTAAGGGAAACAGAGTCTCCCAGTACTGACTGTCTTAAGGGCATGTCAGTTTCCCCATAAAAGGCTGCTTCTCTGGCAAAGTCAGTCAGTGATGTCCAAACATCTGCAAAAATGTTTGGGGGTTGACACATAGAGGGAAAATTACATACACATTAACATCTGGTACTTGATAACATCCATTATCACGTAAAACTAGCATGCAATTAATTGGCCTGAAGTGCGCCTTTGTGTCGTCAATGGAAACTCACTGGGCCTCATCACATTTGGGCGGTATCTGGGCTGTAATACTGCCCAACTTTATTAGAGTTAGCGCCCACCGATCCGGTGGTATGGATCACAGGTTGAGCGGTAACTGTAAATCCTCATTCCCCATTGAGTCCATTGGACCCAATGGGGAATTTCCGGCACAATTACTGTGTGGTAATACCGCTGGCGGTAATTGCACAGAAAATTGCGATTTTCTTGGCGTGTTTACCCCTGCTTTCAGCTGGGGGTAAACACGGCTGATTCGTGGTAGGGCCAGCCCTTAAATGTGGTGGTAAAACCGTTACTGCTGCATTTAAGGGCTACTGCCCAACTCGTGATGAGGCCCATGTGCCTATGTAACTGCTTATTTTCTCCCTTGCTAGGCTTGCTAAAACGTGTACAAATTAAACACAAAATCTTAACAAGCCATTTTAAGTGGCCCAGAACACCAATTATGGTTGGGAATGAGGAGCCTTCATTAACAGCAGTGGAAGTATAAGAACTACTATTTCCTGCAATGTCTCACTCCTTATAAATGAGTGTGATTTTGTTCTATTTGAATAGCTAGGGACTTTGCATACATATTATTTCGGCGAGGTTGAGCATTACTGCCAATAATATATACATATATTACACGGCCACAATAGTGGCCGTGTAGTTATGGTTAAGTTGCTGTTTCCATAGGAAGAGCACATTTTGGGCGGCTTATAACTTCGCTCCCATGGACGAATCCTCACCAAACTTTGTAAAAGAAGTATGTGGCCTACTTTGAATGTTTTCCCACAGTTTGGTCCAGGGGGGCAAAGTTATAGGGGGGTCACAAAATTTCTTTTTTTCCCATAGACTGAATGGGGGAAAAACTTTGCGCACGGCTACAGCTCAAACAGCTGGATGGATTTTCACCAAATTTGCGGCAGGAGCAGCGTTTTGGTCCCAAAAGCAAAAAAGTGGTGTTTTTTTGTCACGAAAGTCATACGGTACATTTGGAGGTGTTCCACAATATAATGTGCGTAAAGTACAGGCGAAGGACTAATGTGTCTGTGTTACAATGTATTAACAATAATATTGGAGTCAGACTTGCGCCCCCTAGAGTCTGGCATCTGAGGCAGACACCTGCAGTGTTTGATAGAAACAGCGGCCCTGCACGTGTATGAGAATACGAGTTCTCATGAATGTGTTGAGCCATGTTGTTGCAAAATGAGAATGTATTTAGATTCTGAGTGAAGTTCACCAGCTTTGATTTTTTGGTTGCGAGCTAAGGAAGCCCACGCATGGGACACAAAGTATAAGGGTCAATTGTTTTTTGAACTTGAGAGAAAGGGAATATTCTGTCAGGAATGCAGTGAGAGGAGGTTTGTAATAATGAACATTTGATAAGGTTATGCATTCCAAAAGTGTGTAAGGAACATGTAAAATCAGTTCATGAAGATTCTTTGGTGCGAGCGCAGTGAGCATTACAGTCTGAGTTACTGCAAGAGAATGGAAATGGTGAATGTAATGTAAATTTCGATTGTGACGACTGTATACCGAAACAAGCTTTAACTTAGTATTATTTGAGGATTCATTTTGTCAATGTAACTCACGTACTATCTTTCTGTGTGGTTGTCTTTTTTATGTGGTTATGGGGAGTGCAGAATCTAGGTGCATGTAGACTACCACTAGATTCACCCAGGTTCAACGCTAGGTATGACCATATCAAATTGTCTATCAGTTTCCATGTTGTTTTTGTCTTTGTTGAAATTGTTTGATGTGTGTGCTAATCGTAGGTGTAAACTCTATGCCGAATTAAGAAATCAATAGGTATATTGTAATAAAGGTCAGGTATTGATACATATTTTCTGTTATGTTTTCCAAATAGCTACATGCTGCCTTACTGCGATTGCCATAGATTCCAGATGTCAACTGATGGCTTCTTCAATCGCCAGGTGCATGTAGTGGTCAACGGCTGGCTAACAGTGACTGTTTTTTGGGACAATCGCCCAGGGCCCATGTGCCCGTACGCTGCAGTAGTGATTAGGAGTAACATAACATCTTTTATGGTGGTCTAGGCCCAAGTTGATGCAGACGCCCTGCAATTCACTGTCCCACCCAAGCGGTTCCTTTATCAAAAACAAACACTTTGTGTATGGAAAAAGAACAACGTGTGCCTCACGATTAACATTTTGGATCACGAGCGAAGAAACAAATTTGCAATTTGATTGAATATGGGAATAGTCAGATGTTCTCGGAGAGTTTATTGTGAAATGAAAGTGCTTTACAAATGGTACAGTGTTATTGTTTTCTTTTAAAGAACGGTTTAATATTTCAAATTGTGACGTGCTGTGTTGTTAGTCGATGTGTGTTGACTTTCGGGTTCTGCATCATGTCATGTAGGTGATTATGGGCACGTTTGGCTATGCTGAAGGGGAGCATTACTGAGAAAGGTGTTGAATATCACTAGGGTTGGTGATGTGAGGGTCAGGGGCGGGGCATATGATTTAGTGACGTCAGGCCAGTTTACCTTAGGCAGATGCAGCAATGGATAACAATAGCACAAGATGGACGTGCCCTGCTGCCAGATTTCGTATGTTTCTAAAAGAGGAAAAAGAGGTAAGGTGAATTGGAAATGTTTGCGCTAGATAAACGTATGTATAAAAATACATGGTCGAACCCTTGGGACAATAATATTTTCTGACTATTGCACTTGTGAAATTCATGAAATAATGTTTGGGGAGGTGAGGCATGATGATGATGGGTGGAATATTTCTGACGTGATTTCGAATGAGTTTACAAAGTTTGTTGGGATTTTGTGCAGAGCTTATATGATGGTTGTATGTGCATTCATTTGACAGTTTTGAAAAATTAAAACGTGGATGGATTACCAGCAAATTTGCGGAAGGCTCATTGGCAAGGATCAAAAAGCATAGTTTTGCAAATGTGGCAAAGTGTCATAATGTAGTTTGAAAAAATAGCTGTATAGCTTTAGTGACTGAGGGGTAGGCTGTAGCCATGGGCAGTGGCTAGAATGTCAGGGTCATGGTATAAGGTCATGATCCATACAATGTGGCAACTGGCCATGACCAGAAGGGACAAAACATAGGATTAAAGTTGCCATGTCCACCTGGGACTGGCTTTGTGGTAAAGTTATTCGAAATTAGTATAGATTTGAAAGGGAAGAAAAATGTGCTCGTGGTAATATGGTCACTGGGTTTTCTTTTTGCAGGCTGCCATGGAAAGCGATGAGGGGCCCTGTATGGAACTGCCGCCTTCCCTTTCCTTGGTGGCCATCTTGGAAAAGGATTTTCTTTCCTAAACCGGGCCGCCAAAGGCATCCAGGTATAGGACAAAAAAATCCTCTTTTTTAGTAGCACGGGTTACCGCTTTGGAAACCTAGGCTGCTAATGGCCTTCATCCCCCATTTCAGGGGCTGGAATGGGGGTAATGGTCCAGAGACCCTGTTATCCACCCTCACTTCGATTGGGCTGTTAACTTGGGCTGCTAGGCCGTTATCCACTGTTCCAGTCCCTGGAATGGAGGATGACCTCCACAATATTCCCATTAGCATAACACAAAATGCAAATGGAAATGTTGGAAAATCTTATTGCGTCTATGAACTTAACTGAGAAATATAAAGTAGAAGGAGTCTATGTGTTTTTTTTTTAGTTCTATTTTTTAACTGTGAAAGGTGGTTCCTAAAGGAACATTAATTTTGTTTTTGGATGGCTTTTTTTGGCAGGAGAGGTAAGAACGAAAGGTGGGGAGGGAAATGAGGGAAGAGGCACCACACACTAATATGGAGGGGCAAGTGGACAGGGGAGAATGTTGCGCATGTGTTATTTCTAAGGTAGGGGGCAGTGTTTCTCATGCTCCTTGATTACAGCAGTGGTGGTGTCTCTTGGGGAGGAGGGATGGCCTTAGCTGATGTTATTTTAAGATAAATAGCAGTTTTGCTTAAAGTATGTACTGTGACTAGATTGTTAATGGATGAGTATTAATAGGTGTTGGAGCTGTGCAAGGGAAATGTTGAAGTTGCAAGTTCCTACATCAGTAGAAAATGTAGTTCCACACTGTCCATGAAGCAAACATCTTATTGTGAAGTGTGTATGGTGTTCTCGGACATGTCATCATGCCGCGCACCAGCATATGGTCATGTGGCACTTTCCGGAAGGTCTGCAATGAAGTCAGATGTTCATAGACGTTATGGTTAAGTTGTACTAATAAAAACCTATGAAAATCAATGAAAAAACTTTGTTAAGTGGACGTTATGGTTAAGTTGCACTACTAAAAACCTATGAAATTCAATGAAAACATGTTGTTAAGGGGACGTTATTGTTAAGTTGCGCTACTAAAAACATTTGAAATTCAGCAAAAAAAACTTTGTTAAAGGGTTATGGTTCCAAGTAAAACCGAAAAACCCCTAAAATTTGCCAGTTATGGTAAGCTAAGCTACCATAACTCGCACCACCACCGTGCACTGCTAAGACTAACACCCAGGACATCAACGATGACATCACAAATGTCATTGATGACATCCCTGATGATATCACATGTGCATTTACCTTTCATGAAAAGTCTGTACAAGGGATTCTTATTGTGATGTTAATAAAAAAGTGTCAAAGATCATTGGAATAAATATCGTGAGGTGCATGGTGGATGGCGGAATTACCACCCCCATCACAAGGTTGGCGGGGGCGGTAATTCCCCATTCACCATTTGCCCTTCCCCATTCCCATTTTGCCCCATAGGGCATAATGGGGATGGGGAAGGCGCTAATTACGGCACCGTAAAATACGGTTGCCGAAATTAGCTCCAAGGTCCCTTAGTGGGTTGGATTTTAACGCCTGCAAAAAGCAGGCATTAAAGCCTCCAACCCGCTAAGGGACCTTGTAATCAGGCACTAATGGGTTAACGGCGCAGGCGCTCTTTACGGCACCGTTAAACCATTAGCGCGAGGGTCGTAATGAGGCCCTTTGTTTCTTCCTAATCTTGTATTGCCAGGTGGAGACAAGGGCGGTTGTGCCAACATGACTTCTGCTTCTCAGGAGTACAGGAATGAGTAGATGCTAAACAGCCTAATTAAGCACACACCACTACTGAACCAGCAGTTATCCCAATCAAAAAAAGACTAAGGGCCTCATTACAACTCAGGCGTTAAGGGTTAACGCCGTTGTTAACCCTTAACGCCTGATTCCAATTTTAACGGCTGCTTTTAGCAGGCGTTAAAATCCATGGCGCTAAACCGCCTTGGTGCTAATTACGGCACCGTAATTTACGGTGCCGTAATTAGCGCCTTCCCCACTCCCATTATGCCCTATGGGGCAAAAATGGGAATGGGGAAGGATAAATGGGAAATGGGAATTTACCACCCCACTCACCTTGGAATGGGGCAGTAAATCCGCCATCCACCATGGTGTAAACATAGTTTACACCATGGTGGTAAAGTTGGTGTACTTACCGCCTGGGTCGTAATGACCCCATAAAACCCAAAAGTTATACTTCATTTACCTTATTGGATTAGGCTGTAGGCAGGCTATGGGCATCATTACGTGTTTGCCAGTAACCCGCCAGTAGAACCGGTGGGTAACCAGCAAATTTGCCTTAATGTTACCGGCACCCGATATCCCGTTGTTACCAGGATATTACAGGTGCTGAAAACGGTGGTAAATTCCCATTCCATGGAATCCAGTAGGCACTACGTTCCCATTCCATGGAGTCCAATAGGACTCCATGGAATGGGATTTCCAAAATCACCGGCATTGGAAGTACCAGTGCCGGTGATTGGGGCAATTCTTTGCTGCTAGGGGCCTGAACTCCCGGCAGGTCAGGCCTTCCGGTATTTCACTGCCCCTAGTGGCAATCTGGGAGTGTGCTGGTCTGGTAAAAATGCTGGATCCGGTATTACCAGCCGGTGAACCAGCATTTTTACCGTACCACAGACTCCTAATGAGGCCCTATATTTTCAGGAAGGGTGTAAGGTGATGGTGGTCGTAACAAAAACAACTTAAGTAAAATAGTCCAAAAACAAAAAGAATGTCAGATCCAGGTCTTACAAACATGCAATCAAAAACACTAGCAAACACCCACCGCTGTAAAGAAAAGATAGAGTCTTATGCAGCGGCACTCTGTGTAGATGAGCAGGTAAGCAGGGGGTGTTCAAGTGAACTTCTCTGAACTGTGTGAACCTCTGCAAAGACTCTGGTCCATTGACTTTGGCTCAGGCCTCCTGATTTGATTTCCTTGCTGTAGTAGCCTTTTCTAGATTGCCCTGCCTACTTACTTGTTGGTGCTGCTTAATTGTGAATAACCTTTCTTTCCCTCCCTTTTAAATTACTGGAGTGCCATTTTGCTCACACTTCATTTTGAGCTTAACTTGTCCAGAATCTATTGGGTGGTGTGCAGTGTATTAAGAGTGTGATTTTTCTACTGCTTTACTTTAGTGATCTGTTTTATAAATGTTGTGTAAATAAATGTATATGTTTTTACTCAGAAACCTTGAGTCAGTGTTTTCTTGAACCATAGTAAACTGCTGTCCTTTGTGTAACTTCTGATACTGCTCACTTTACTCTTGAGATAAGTCTGGCTGCTCAGCCATCGCTACCACTTTACTGTGTAGTACAGGCTTGTACCGTAGGTGAATTTGTACTGTCACTTCTAGTCTTAATTGTGTGTGGTGTTCCCAAAGGGTACTGCATATGATTCTGCCTAACACCGGGGTGCAGGGGAGAGCAATGGCATTTTGTTGCTGGACATTTATGATAGATGTCCAGTAGTAAATACCATTCTTTTCCCATGGGCCCCCCAACACCTCACATACACAAATAATCATGTTGATGTGTGTGTCTGTGAGGTGCTGCGGAACACGGGGGACAGAGATGGTAATTTTCTACTGGACTTATATGATAGATGTCTAGTCAAAAATGCCATGCCAACCCCCGGGATGCCACTGGCCTTGCATTCACAATAGTCATGTTTATTGTGTGTGTGTTAGGCGCTGTGGGGCCCAGGGGACAGGGATGATATTTATTTACTGGACATCTATGATAGATGTCTAGTAACAAGTACCATGCCTGCACCCTGGGCCTCCCAGCGCCTTGCTTACCCACATAATCACTTTGATTGTGTTTGTGTGTTAGGCGCTGAGGGGCCTAGATGACAGGGATTGTATTTTTTTTTTGCTGGACATCTATGATAGATGTATAGTAAAAAGTACCATGCCAGCCGACTAGGCCACCAGAGCTTGGCACATATATATTATAAGATTGATTATGTTCGTGGTCGAGGAGCTTTGGGTCCCATGGTCAGTCATGTCATGTCTTTTTATTTACTGGGCATCTATGATAGATGTCCAGTAAAAATACCATACATGTCCCCTATGCCCCCCAGTCCCTCGCATACACACAATCACATTCATGGTTTGCGTATGAAGCACTGGGGCCAAGGGGGCAGGTATGGCATTTTTACTGGGAATGCCCAGTAAAGAATGCAAGGCCAGTCCACTGAGATTCCTAGCACCTCACATGCAATCTTATGCCTGACTCCTAACCTCTAAGCCCTCCAGATCCTCATATGCACACATAATTGATCATCTGTGCATGTGGATGTGAGGCACTGGTAGGCCCAGGGGGAATGCATGCCATGTATTAATGGGCATCTGTGATAGATGCCCAGTAAATAATGCCATGCCTGAGCCTCCCAGCACATTGCATGCACAAAACGAATCCCTGGGACCCAGGGCCCGGGCGTGGCAGTTTTTACTCACAAAAAAAACCCTACCTCCCAGGTGGCCAGGGAAAGCAGACGTGAGGATATCTAATGGCTTGCTGTCATAGAATGATTTTTTTTGTTTCTCAAAAGAACTGACAAAATGAGGGTGAAGACAATTATAACCTGTTGTGAATCAGGAGTAAGAAAAAACATTCGTTATTTTCAGACATTCATAGAAATGAAAACTCCTATGAGTCCCAGGGAAAAAAGGAAGGTTAAGGAAGGAAATCGGTAAAGGTTACCAATTTCAATGCCCTTTCTTCTTTAAAACCAAATACTATACTGCATGGAATCCTTATGGTACTCCTTTGGGGATTATGAATGAGGACAGTAATGAAGCTGGTAATGATAAATCAATTGAAAAAGCTGAATCTGACATTGTGGACTTCAGGTCCCATAATTCCCAAGGTACTGGGATGAAGAAGAGGATGCAGAGGAACAAGACTGCAATTTGCAGTTCATTAGGCAAAATGACCATCACCTGAGGAGCACTGGGAGTCATAAAAAGCCCCCTCAGTTGCAGACTAGGAGCGGGAGCAATAGTAGAAGGTGGAGTAGGGTTCCTACCTCCATGTGGCAGCAGGAGAAGAGGTCATAAGTGGCAGGCACGCCGGGGCCAACATGGTGTGACAAGTGGATGCCGGTCATGAGAGGGTCTTTTATGTTCAAGGCCGTAACTGCAGAGGTGGTGCAGCAGAAAGCACACCATTTACATGTTTTCCCCATGACCAGACAAGCACCAGCTACAGGCGAGCACCAGATCTTTGTGGGAGTCAGGAGAGCCCCACTGGTGATGGACGCGAGTTGCATGAAGCCGTGAGAGAGAGTCTGCCAAACCGTGTGGGGAAAGAGAAGCAAAGGAACTGGAGGCAGTGAGGTAACTGGATGCGCATGCCAGACCCGGTGAGTTCACTATTAAATTGTGACCCCGCAGTGCTCCGTAATTGCACACTGGCCAAGTCTAGGGGCTAGTGTGCACTAAGACACCAACCGGCCTATAGAGCTGGGGGTTACCCAATGGCACTTTAAGATGAGGCATTAGCACCCGTGAGATGGATGGGGATGCAGATTAATACTCTCGCATCAAATCATAAATGACAACTCAATGGTTTGGTTAAATGACAAGTAAAAAAAACAGGGAATTAATGAATATCTGCAATCGCTCGATCTTCCTTCTTGCTTCAACTCCAATTAATTTCATAAAAAACACATCATTTCTACTAAAAACCTGTCATTGCTGATGTGTAACGCTTAAAATCTGGCATGCAATTCTATTGGTTTTAGGAAGGTAACTTTTATATAGGTGCTATATCTGTATATGTTAACAAAGTATGGGGATTGGATGAACTGTGTCAGGTGGGGCATCTAAGCCCTTCCTTCAAAATGGCTACTGTAGATGTCACTAAAAGTATGACGTCTCATTGGTACTGCTAACTATAGGAACCTAGATTACTTGGTCCACTATGATTGGGTTGGCATCAACCCCACTCATACTTTTCCACTAGCCTAGCAGCATGCAGAATAGCCAGCCAGGTGCAGCGACTTCGTCTGCACCCTCGGCCTCCCTCCAATTATTGCAACAATCAATCATCACTTCTGTGGTCATGTGTCAATTATTTCTTTGTATTTTGGCCTGGAGACTGCTTCTTGGTCTGGAAAAGCTAAGGCGTCTGGGCATAGCACAAGTCCATGCGTAGGTATGAAAGTTTCATCCCGACTGCTTGCTCAGTCACGTGATTCCGACACCATGACATCGTCTTATTCTCCATGCAATTTGTGTATTTGATTTAATTTTGTCAGCCATCTGCCTTCTGTGGCTTATCTTAACCTTTCAGAATAGGATTCTCTGTTCTTATCTGCGTTAATTGTATCCACTGTTGTGCTATTTCAGCTGATACGACCTTGGTTTCTTGGCACGATTTGCCTTGGTCTGAGTTTCTCTCTGCCCTTAAATCTCGATTTTCTTTGCGCGAAGCTCTCCTCTTGAGACCTTTCATAACCTTTGGTTGATTCTGCTCTTGTGCATAGTGGAAGTATACTTAGATAAAGTGCTCCTTTTGAGGTAGATATAGGTGACGCTTGCCGCAATCTATTTTACTACTGATTTTAAGCAAGCCTCATGAATTCTTGCTTCTTGTGCTTCCTTGCATATGTGCACGTTTAAACTGGCTGAATATCTGCATCATGCTCATGGCATAAGTTTCTGACTTTTGATGTCAATTATTTCACTTTAAACTCAGGATTTCACTTATCCATGGTGTTTCGTCTCTTTTCCTCATTCATAGGTCGTCATATCTTCTATATGTGAGTCAATCCGGGTTTTTATGACGTCACCATTCATCTTCTTTTAGTATCTTTTTGGCTTCTTCAGGTATTGTATTTTGACAATCATCATTCTGTCTCATTTGTCGATATGGTTTTCTCAATGGGTACCTCACTGTCCAGGTTTTCTTAGGTGTCGGTACTTCAATAGGTGCTGTTAGTCTGATAGGTACTGGACAGAGCCCCACTGCGGCTCTCTGCTGGCATATTTTCTCATCATACATCACATATTTCGGCGTGAATGTTCTTGGTACTTCAAAATGGGTGTTTGTAGTGCGAATCGTGCTTGGGACCTCCTCTACACTTTGATCACAGAAATGTGTTAAACTGAGTAAAATTGAAGAAGCAGAAACTATTTGAATACCGATCCAATGTAAAGCAGATTCATTCTTCTGTTGTGAACCAAGCTGATTTAAGAGAGCGCTAGAGGCAGAACAAAAACCTGATTATTATACCAGAGGAGTGTGATTGTGACATCGTGGGACATAATAAGAGCCAGCAACAAAAAGGGACAATATCCATAAGAGAAAAGAGAAACCATCATTGGAAAGTAAAACGAGAACCATACACAGGCAATTAAGACAGAACAAACATTTCCCAAGCCAAACTTAAGTCTTTCTCTGTTGGTAAAAATGATTGCCCAAATGAAAAGGAAGTCCTAAGAGAAACTTTTTCAAACTCACATTACCAAAGCCAAAGAAGTGTGAAAGTGAAACCGAATCCTTATCAGCAGTTGGTTAATGAAAAAGGGGGAACAAAGAATGGCAAGAAGGCTGCTCTTCTGGGAGAAGAGATTCAGAGGGAGTAGAGCATAGCTTGCAGAGAGTGCAGCAATCAGATAGGCGTAGCAAACAGCAACCAGTGTATTTCTTGTTTCCCTTGAAGAGGTTCTTATATTTGAGGGTGTGGAGCTAAAGGCAGTGCTAATCTGCTTTAGTATAACATTTACCACATATGTACTGTCAAGTAGTAGTTTATTCTGGCCTGGCAGGAGAGTACACACGGTCAGAGAAAATTGTAGTATTTTGATCTGTTTTGGCAGGAAAGTACACCAGAAAAGAGAACTTTGTCATAGCAAGCCTGGCCGGTGCATAGACCAGTTGAACCCATTGAAGTACAGTGGCATGGGTAAAATTACAGAGGAAGAAGTTGAAAAACCACTAAAGTGTTTATTTGTGGATTAACACAGAATCATTATGATAAATTAATGTCATTGAAGCAAATGTATGAACTGCTGCAGAAATAATTAATGTTGGCAACAATTGGTTTTGTGAACTGGTTCAGAATATCCTGACAAAGACCTTTTTTGTTGAAACCAGTGAATATATATTGCTGCACAGACGTTGTGTTAAGAACTTTGTGGCAAGTGAAAAGAGCAAAACTTTGTTGAACACTTGTGAACTATTGGTTGAAAACAATTGGGAACTGTTGCGTTATCAAGTTGGAACCAAAGGTGAACTGAAGTGCAACTTTGTTATGATAAAAGATTTATTGAAACTTTTTTTGGATCTGTGAAACAAAATTCTTCTTGAAACTGGGGAAGAGGCATTCACCCAAATTAGAAGGATAAACAGTTATTATGATATGAATTTAACTGTTATGTTTGTTGCTGTTGAACTGCCAGATATTAACTTGTTAAGTTGGTTAATGTTTAAGTGTGAGGGACAAAATAATTTTGTTAGTGTTTCCTTTCATTCATTTTAGGCAGGGAAATCCTTGTCAGGGTAGGGATAGTGATGTGTTTATCCAACCTTTTGAGTTAACAAAATGGCATATTTTTCAAAACCTTCATAAAGTTGCCTGCCTCACATTTCTAACCCCTCATAGACCTGAGCGCCTGACACACTTCTGCTTCCTGGACCCCCAGCACCTCACACTTGCACATAATGTGTGCTGCTGAGCTAGCGGGAGGATAGCTCAGCAGCAACGTGTTCGTCTTGGAAGCAAGACAACATGAAGCAACACAGGTTCAATCCCTGGGTCCGCGCTTAGAAACCTCTGGGTATTTAAGCGCGTTATAAATACGTAACTAAGACTAAAAAAAAAAAACAATTACACAACTTACAAAAACAATTCCTGTAACAGCGCCTTGATGCCTGCGGGCTGTGTGAGTGCTTTAAAAATGCAAATAAATAAATAATCACATTCATAATCAATGTGATTATGTCTGAGTGGAAGGCGCTGGCATACCAGGGATGGCATTTTTTTCTGAGCATTGATGATCTGGCAAACATGATAAGTATTATTATCTTGCTAGACTGGCATTGTAATGCAGCATGTCTAGCCATCTCGTATTGGGCTATGACATGTTATATTGAGCAGCTTTGATGAAACAAACATGATATGTGTTATTGCAAAGCTATATTGTTGTTTGTATGTAACCAGTCTACCCATTTCTTACTGTGGCCTGGCATTGTTTGTTAGCATCTTCGATAAAGCAAGCATGACCAGTGGCATTATTCTTACTATGGCATGACATTTTGTATTGGGCATCTTTGATAACAGCAACCATGACAAGTGTTATTCTGTAGCTAGACTGGCATTTCAATCCAGCTAGTGTTGCCATTTACTATTGTGGTATGACATATTGTATTGCCCATCTTTGGTAACCATTAAACAAAAAAGAAAGGGATGCTGCTACACAGGGGTTCTACCCATCACAATTATACTCAAAAGAGAGATTTATTGACAAATTTCGGGGGAGCCCTTTTTATTACTAGTGGAATATATCCCTGGGCATGTAGCTCATAGTAATGTCCAGTAAGGAACCCACAAACAAAAGCTCCATAGTGAATATAATTGGCTGTGATAAAACAAAAACAGTCCTTTTAAATGCACTTGCACATGTATCAAAATGTATTATAAAAAGATATATTGTTATCATAAACAAAACAGTGTAACAATTATATACAGTGGTCCCTAAATTAGTTTGGTTCTCCAGGGAATTCAAATGATAACATAATCGCATGAAATCAAAAAACAAACAAAAAGCACAAAAACATTGAGTACAACTATACATTCATGGTGATTTAAAACCTCTAATCTGCGGAAAAAGTGCCACATAAATCACACTTGCATCTGTCAATTGTGAAAAGATTTCAAATAGACAGAAGTCAAAATCTAATACTTGAATTCCCAGTCTCTATGTCAATGGAAATTCTAATGATCACATACCGAGGTTCTAAAAACCCAGTCCAAGTGTCTAGTCCAGAGAGACTGCCAATGTGCATATGTCATAAAAAGATGCCAAGTATCTTTTGCGATAGGCAATTCTAATAAAAGCTAGCCATTTCATATTGTGGTATGGCATTGTATAGATGGCATCTTTGATAAAGCAATCATGATACATGCTATTATGTAGTTAGACTGGCATTTTGGTGCAGTTAGTATGGACATGTTTCATACTGTGGGCTGCATTTTTAATAGTAAAGCCAACTGTAGTATGTTCTTATGTGTGGATACTGCCATATATTGGCAGAGCAAGCATGGACATGTGTTCTAATAGTATCATTATTGAAATTATGCACAATGCAAACATGAGTAGGTTCTCATATGGGAATACTAGAGTGTAATGATGTAGTCAGCATGGAAATGTATGGGCACAGCCAGTGTGTAAATGTTTTAAAATGGCACACATTTTGGGCAAATGCATCTTGAAAATGTTTTGGAGAAGTGCTCCTGTGCCCTGCTGGTGACTTGCATCTATTGGATTCTTTCATGAGTTACCCTAAAAAACCAATTGCAAACTGTTTGACTTTTTATCCAATTTTTCTAAACAGTGTGTCCTAAAATACACTATCTTAACCCATTATTTGAAAACATTTCTCGGCTGGGAGGCACCACCCTTGATTGGTTTGGACTTCCTCGCTATGCTCGGTCACTACGGCATAGCTGGGAGAAATATGTATGCCCCTCCACTTAAAATAATCACCAGTCGGCACTGTGTTACGGGCAAGAGCTCTGCATGGCCTTGGGTGCTTTCTGTTTTTACCTCTCTGGCAGAGGACATTTAAATGGACTGCACTCTCAAAAGAGGTCTAAATGTGTATCACTCTCTTTCTCTTCATGGTCCAAAGAGGAATCCATATAAAGAAAAAAATACCATATTGGACTAACTCCAAGCAAACCTGCTTATGTGCAATATGATATGTGCAATATCAATATGTGCTCCAATCCCTGTTTCTGTAGCAAGCGACCCTTGAACTCGTTCATCATACCCAGAGTGCCTTGTTATGTAGGAAATGGAATGGACAGGAAGGCAGAGAGCCCAATGGAAAACCAAGATCTTGGAAATCCTTCTCAGGTCCACATTCCCTCTCTGGCTACTCTAACTTTGCTCCTTTGCAGGCCTGCTGACCTTAAAACCCCTTTTGTGTGTACACTCTGGAGTGAGGTTGCAAGTGTCCCTTTAAAGCTTGGTTCCCCAGAGAACTGTGCACCCTGAGGGGAGGTCAAACCCTTTCTCCTGAGGAATTAAAGAAGGCAGCATCCTGGCTATTGCCTCACCTGAAACAGTGGAGACAGCCAGGATAGCCATTAATATGCATCGCTGACCTGGACTTACAGGGTTGGCACCTGCATGCTTTTGAATCAGAGTGGCTTTAATAATTGTGTGATCTTGGCAATCACCATACCATAACCAGGTATGTCTTATTCATAGTTATTATCCTGCCACCAGTTTAATAAGGCAACAATGATTGCATTTTAGTTTAGAGGTGCAAAAGGTGAAATGCTATCTTGGTCTGCAGGGACTTGGTGTGCCAGCAGCTGTCTTGACTGAACATGAATCATTTGAACTTTCTCTGTGCCACTGGAGAGCAGGGATTGCAGATGTCACGAGACTGGTGCAGGAAAGATACATTGATGCTATATGCTTTTGGCATGGAGTTTTATATGAAAGTGGGTCTGCTTGTTATACCTCCCTTTTGAAAACAAAATTACCTGCATAATTTAATTAATACAATTAAAAAAAGCCTGATCTTACAAACCCTCGTCAAATGGCATCCTGCCACAGATGTGAAAAGCCTCATTTAAAAGATGCATTACATTTGGAGGGACCAACAATGGTCCTTTCTGGGTCCTGTTCAGGCACTCTTATTAATACTCTAGCTCTCATAGTAGATGTGAAAATGCATGGAGGTTATGGATCATGAAATATGCTCTGTTTCCATGGAACAAGTGGTTTTCTGGATGCTCTGTAATAGCTGCAGATGAAAAGGAACCTGACCAGTTTGCGGTAATCAGGTCCTGCTTTGTGTAAGGCCTCTGCATCCAGTCCAATCTTGGTCAGGCCCTTTAAAGATATCTCCCTATCAGCAACATATGGTTTGAATCTAGCCTGCATCTCTCCTTTATTGAACACTGTTGGACAGGTTCTTTCACCTCTCTGTTTTCTGAAAATGTTCTTCTTCCTATGTGTTTGAGTTAAACTACCCAGCAAACGCAATCCATAAAGGGCAGATGAGTACATCTGAGTCCTATATATCAATGTACTTGATTGGTCTCTAGACCCAAAGGAAAATTGACACCCACATCTTTTCTACTGACTCTATTTAAATAAGAAGGTTAAATACAAAAGTATAAGTCTTAATGTTTTTATTTAATTTCCTACTAAGCCCCCCCCTAACATTTCTTTTGACATCACTGAATAACACTCTTTAAACAAAACAATTCCACAATTTTATAGATATAGGTTCTGGGTATCCGATAGTTAATAAAATCACATTTTCATAGGTCTCGCACTCTGAACAAAACATAATAATTAGTTCCATCAATCTAGAATGTATCATTGAAAATGCATGATTATAATATTTTATTTGCCAAACTTCACCTAATTCCAGTACTCTTCATATGTTTAAATTAAAAATAAATGCAAAATGATGCATCTATCTTTATTCTTGTTGCAGGACATTGGTTGACTAAAATATGGCATATAAGGCAATTCTGCATTTTCAGCAGATTTTAAAACTCAATTTATTGGCAACACAATAAACTAATGTTCTGTTTCATATTCTCAACCTAATTTTGATTAGCCATTTGAACTGTGGAATGCCATTAGCTTTGGGCTTACTCCACTCGAGGTTAACTAAAGAAAAGAGATTAGTTTTGGCCATATTTGCCACTCCTGTTATGTCATTAATTATGAGGTTAACCAATCAATCGAACAGAAGACAATGTAGACATAATCCATGTATTTTAGTTCAATCCGTGTATTTTTAAACCATGTAATCTCAATTCATGTTATTTTTGTTGGCGTCTGTTTTCCCATAGGCAATGAGTGTTGCAATTCAATGAAGACCTGTATGTCAACAAGTTTGTTCTACAGGAAATTAGTTTTAAAAGACCTGTTTGCTTTTGAAAACAAACATTCTTTCTCATAGTTTTTTTTTTTTAACACATGGGTTACCAGATTTTGAGAATACGGTTATTGTCAGATCACTGTTTTGCAATTTGAAGTTGCATCATTTAAACTTTCAGCATACATTCACCAATGTACACCTAATATGTAAATTAAATTATTTACATTTTTCAAGCCCCATCTGTATTTTTTTTAATTTAATATGTTTTAATGCATTTGACATTCTATGGAAAACATACCCGACAGCCCATTGTTGATGGTGATATTTCGGGCCCATACCGGACCCTCAGGCCTTGAGGAGGGACAGAAAAAGACTGAGCACTTAAATAATAGTGGCGCTAGATCAAGTGGTGGACTCTGTGCCTTTGTTTCCCAATGGTGATATGAATGAGGGTGATCCTTCCCTAATTAATAAAGAACCCATTGAAGACCCTGATGAGGCATTATGTGAGTCTGTTGTCAATGGCTTTGTGTATGTGTCTACTCTCACACATACATATATAATTAACCCAAGTCCTCAGCCAGAAATAAAATGATATTTACATGCGCTACACCAATGCTGCTTGGCAAATCTGCCAAATCCTTCAACCAGATACCAGTATTCTTCTCACATTATGGCAGGAGCATAACAAAGGGTACTATTGCTGCCAGGACAGGGTGGTAAATGCTTCTTGTCCAATTTTTAAAATATTACATTTGGCTTAAGGGAAGTTCACTAGAGTCCAGAAAAACACAGCGACCTATCACCAAGTAGCACAAGGGCAAAACTAACAGAAGAATCCAGAAAGGGGGTTTCCAGAAGGCAGGCAAAGTTCTGTGTATCGTGTAGGTAGTCAGCAAGGGACAATCCGAGAGACAATCTAGTAGTCAGGCAAAAAGGTCCATGCACCAGATAAGAGTTAGTCGTGAAAGAAGTGGGACGGCAGCAGGAAGTCAGGAAAAGGACAAATAAGGTAAGAAAGTGTACAAAGAACAAGAAGCCAACTCACTGAAAACAGTTTAGGAGAACCAAATGCACCATAAACTGCTGCTAAACAGAAGTAGGCAGCAGTTCCTGCGGCTGGGAGGAACAGAACGTTATGATGACATGCAATGTAGTTTCCAATGACATCTGTCATGTGAATTGTAGTTCCATTGTCCTATGGTGTGAGCACTGGCCGTGACCCCATCGATGACGTTAATCCTTCTGCAGAAGGTGCTGTTCATGCCTGTGCAGCAGGATATCCAGAGTGCCCCACAGCAAATCACCCCTCCCCAGATGCAAGTGAGCACAGAAGGCATGGACCCTCTGCAACAATCAAGGAGCATGGATGTTCGTAACGGGTTCCCATGTATGATCCTCCAGACCAAAACCCTTCCAATAGACTAAATAGTATGGTACACCTCTCCTCATGTGTGTGCCGAGTATAGCATGCAATTTGTATTCTTCTACCCCATGGATTGAGATGGCAGGAGGACTCTGGGTAAGGCGGGTGCCAGTCACATAGACTGGCGTGAAAAATGGAATGTACATGCCAGCGTTTGGGTATTTTTAATGGTACCACCACAGGATTAAGCAAAAACAAAGAGGTGAAGATTGGAAGGTTTAGAATGAATCTTAACCACTAGCATTGCTCTGGGCAACCCTCCAGACCATCGTTCTTCGCCTGCCAAGACATTACAGATGGGGAAAGACAATATGCAAATCATGTCAGAGTCTCCCAGGACCCCCTTGTTATTTGCACCACCACCGGATTGCCACAGGAGAGGACCTCACAAGGATCAATATACTTAGGGAGAATTTTACGCTGCCCTTGTATGTTTAGATGTTTTGTGGAGAGCCATGCTTTAGTGCCAGGTATGTATTCAGTTGCAACCTTATGCTGATGGTCATCTTTGTTTTTTTCCTGGTCCTTTTTGAGATGCACATATAACTTTTTGCAGAGTTGTGTCAATGATCGCAACCAGTCGCCTGTGGCTGGTACCCATTCATAGATAGCAGGAGGAGACAGAATTGCACGTGGACGGTGCCCATTGGATGTATGACAGGAGTTATTGTATGCAAATTCGGCGGCACCCAATACTTACAAACACGTAGACTATTGTAGAGAGAGATAACAGAGAAATTGTTCCAGAGTAGCATTAACTCTCTCGATCTGCCCGTCAGTCTGCGGATGGTACAATGAAGAGTAACTGGTATTTATTCCAAGCAAGGCTGTCAGCGATCACCAGAACTGTGTGGTAAATTGAGAGCCACGATCAGAAACACTGCTGGTTGGTATCCCAGAGAAACAAACAACATTGTCAAAAACAAAGTGGCCAATGCACATGTGGTGGGTACCCCTCGACATGGTATGAAACATGCCATTTTGGTGAATGAATCCAACACCACCAATATTGTTGTGCACTCATTAATAGGTGGAATTTCGACTAAGAAATCCATAGATAAAACAGTCCATGGCTTATGCAGGATTCGCATGGACTGTCTTAACCCAACCTTTGGACATGTAGTGGTCTTATATTGTGTACAGATGGCACAAGTGGACAATTAATCAACAATGTCTCGCTTCATATTGGGCCACCAACACCACAGTTTGAGGAGGTCCATTGTATTATGTTGACCCAGATGGGCTGTCAATTTACTGTAGTGAGACCGTTGTAGGCTAGAAGTCGAGTGGCCTCTGTTGGTAAGTGTGAATATTCTTGTATGAAAGGCAACTCTGCATTCATGGTAGCACTGGGGGCCTCCAGTTCTGCACTATATGTTTTTGACCATAGACAGATGTTATTTAGTATGGAATCAGATGCTGTACACACACACACACACACACACACACAAACCACAATGTTCTCTGGTAATATGGTGCATAGTTCCAGGGGAGTACCATCATCCTCTGTATTCCGAGAAAGGGCACCTGCCATACCGTGTTGGACACCAGGTCATTAAGTCACCAGAAAATGAAACATGGCAAAAACAGGTGTTATCGGACTTGCCGTGCATTAGTGCACATACCATGTGGTAGAGCCTGCAGATTTTGCTGATCTATGCAAACCGTAACCAGTTGTTTTACCCCACGAAATGAGAGGTCCCCTCTGCTTGAAGGCTGCTCTGATGGGTAAAAATTCCCTTTCCATTATAGTGTAATTATTCCTCTGTGTACTGTGAGTATGGAAGCAGTAAGTGTGATGAATCAGGGTGATTATCCAAAGAACCCTTACCAGGGACATTACTCATGTGGCCAGGGAAAGTATTTAGATGATGGACTATGAGGCACCAAACTGCAAGATGCAGTCTAGTGGTTGTAATGACCCACACCTGAGCAGGACATTAGAAGAAGGTGGAGATGCAGCATGAGTTGTCAGCTGCAGTTGCAGCAGCAGAAGCAGAAAACTGATACCAGTGTTGCCGCTGTTGTTGACAAAGACTTTGGTCTTGAGAGGGTCTTCAGAGTGGAACCCCTGAACTGCAGAGGTCGCACCGTGGGAAGCGATATTCTGACAGGCTGCCCCATGGGAGAGAGAACCTCTTCCTAGTATGAACCTGGTTCAGGTGGCTGACAAGCAACGGAGTGCAGGAGGAGCAAGCTAGGATCCTTTTCCAAGCTGTGCAGGCTGTGGGAAAGCAACCAAGGCTGTCAGACGTTCAGGAGTCCACAGAAGAAGAAGCAGCGGCGGTTTGAGCCAACATGTGTGGAGATACTGGTAAGTTTGCCTGTATTAGGTAACCCCAGAATGCTCTGGTATCGGATGATGGCTGCTAGTGATTATTTTGAATACAGAACTAATGCATAAGGTGTGGGCTATTTACTCACTTAAAAGGAAAGCAAGGTTACAACTATTACCAAAATGAAAAGGGGGCAATATTGCATCAAGCTATAAACTTGCATTGCCAAATTAAAGAGGAGGCAGTACTTTGACAAACATATAGCCTGCATTGACAATGTAGCAAGGGAATGACACTGCAGGAGATTGTAACCAATTTTCCAGAGTGAGGAAGAGGTCACCCACCACCAGTCATTGCCTAAGCCAAAGAAAGGCAAATGTGATAAAGAGAGATTGTCAGCAGTTTTTTTATGTGAAACTGAGAGATAAAAAGTGGCAGGAGAGAAGCCTTCCTTGTGAGAAGTACCATTGCCCATGGCAAATAAATCGGTTGAACAAACAGCAGCAATGTGTATTGTGTCTTCACAGATGCAGTTTTGAATCTTAATGTTGTTGAAAGTCAAAGACATTGGGTCTCATTACGAGTCCGGCAGCAGCCGTGCTGGAAAAACCAGCAGGCTGCTGCCAGACCGGTAATTCCATTCCGCCTCTGTGATTGCCGGAATCACTGGGGCATCACAACCCCAGTAACCTGGTAATTCTGGAGGCGGAATTCTGTAAAGCCCTATTCCCATGGGCTCCATGGGGATGGGGACCATGGAAACACTGGTTCCGTCTATGACAGAGCCGGTGTTTCCATGTCTGCCTGAAGGCGGGTGGTGTTACTTCCGCCAGGTCAAACCTGGTGGGAGTGACACCTCCCGCCTGCAAGAATCGGAATCAGCTGGTCTGGAAAGAACGGTGGCGGCGGATTTACTGCCACTGTTGTTTCCGGACCGGCTGACTTGTAATGAGGCCCATTTTCTAAAAGTGTGAAGCAAGTCTTACCACAGAGTTCTTGTAACAGTGCTAGGAGCTTTCATCCTGGCAGCAGACTATACTAGGACAGGGATTATTAGTGGTAGTCCTGGCAGGTTAGTGCACCAGGAAGAAGACATTGAAGTACTGCATTGTGGTTGAAAGTTGTGAAGGAATGGAAGTGGCAAGGCCACTGTTGTGTTTGATGAACTGTGGTAAAAAACATCTTGATAAGATATGATATGGTATTTATAATGCACTTAATTCCCAGAGGTTTTGAAGCGCAGACCCGGGGATCGAACCTGTAGTGCTCTGTGTCGTCTTGCTTCCAAGGCGAGCACATTGCCTCTGAGGTATCCTCCAGAGACAAAACATTATTGTGAAACCAGAAGTTTTTGGGATTCTGACAAACTGCTTTATTGAATCAGGAAGAATTGTTGAATTGCTTATTTTCTAAGAAGGAGATGTGATGTTGAGATCTTGATCATCATTTTGAGGATACCGACTTTTCTTTTCTTGTTGTTGAAACTTTGTCAAGTGCCAAGTGAAATACTTTTTGAGTAAGAAGAGTTTAATGAATGGAACTTGGCTATACAAAACTGAATCTTTCTTATTTGGAACATTGATTGAAAATCCTGCTTTGAACCTGGGGAAGGGGATCCAACCCAGAATACAAGGATACATTGATATCAAGTTTGTGTTGAGTATGATTGTTATTTCTGATAAAACTGAATTGCCATATTCTACCTTTATACGGTTAATGTATGTGTAAGTGTGAGGAACAGATTCAAATTATTAGAGTGTTTTATTTTAGTCTTATTTTGATAGGCAGGGAAATCCTCTTTGGGTTAGCTATAATGAGGGATTTATCACACCCTTTTGAGTTGATAAAATGGCTAATTGTGAAAAACCTTTATCAAGTTGTCCGCCTCACATTTCTGACCCCTCGCATAAGCCACTGGGTGCAATATCTCAGTGGTTGGACATCTCTGTGATAGTATTGTACCTGGAGTTACGACTGATGAGTAAGCAGGAAGTCCATAGATGAAGGTAACCATCTGACGTCAGGAGATTGTGGACGCTTGAAGCTTCAAGTCCAGCGACTAACCCGAACGTCACAAGGACACAATCTAGAGTCCAGAAAAATACAGGGACCTATTACCAAACGGCACAAAGACGCAATTTACAGAGTAGAATCCAGAAAGAGAGTGTTCCAGGAAGCAGGAAACGTTCTGCTTATCAAACAGTCAGGGTCAATCCAAGAGACAATCCATTAGTCAGTCAAAAAGATCCATTCACCAGGTAAGCAGTTGTTAGGTAGCAATGCAGAACAAGGGCTAACGGTGCCAATGTCGTGGAAGCATCAGGTCAGCAGCAGGAAGTCAGGAAAAGGGCAATAAGGTAAGAAAGAGTACCCAGGACAAGGAGGGCACTCACTGAAAGCAGTTTAAGAGCACCAAACGCACCATAAGCCCCTGATTATGTAAATAGAAGGAGGCAGCAGTAACCTTCTAATTATCTGGCTCCCAATAATCTCACTCCGACCTTTTGGGACAAGAAATATGTTGTGTTGTAAGAAGTGATTGTTCTATCACCACAAAATAAGTGACATGTGGTTCCCAACACGTAATACAACGGAAATGCACCTGAAACACTATTGATAATGACAAGCATGAAAGCTCAAAATCCCCAAAAAGAATACAATGTGCCAGTTTCTATCTTCCTGAAAACAATTAACAATGCAATACCATTAGTAAGGCTTATTCTAAACAAAAACTACCCCCTCACAAAAAGTCAACGTTTATTCTGAATAGGACTGCTTAATGTTACATGTACAAAGAAAAATATCTTAGCTTAATTTCAATCAGCTGAATTTTTAAATATGTTGATAACAAAAGGTACCCCACTTTTGAAATGTCATGCAATTATAACAGTAAGAAATACAAAAAAGAAAGTGGAGGAACCAACTATCCACTCACTTGGTCTCTGGAGTTCTCTTATGGCAAACATACCCAGATTTATTTGGTGCTTAAAATTGAAATGCAAAATAAGTGTCTCATCCTTGTAGGGAGCCCCCTCACGTAGTTCAGTTCCAAGAACAGAAGGATGAGAGGTAATTACAAAAGAGCTTGTCCACCTGTGAATGGAACGGGGATCAGAAAACATAGAAGCAACCACAGCCCTTCCAACCAATACTACCTCGTCAGAATCTAGAAAAGGGAACAAATCACTTGGGGTTCTCTCACACAGAACATCATACTCACACTATCAGTCCTACAGGCATTTTTAATTAAACGGTTGGGTCAGTTTAATAGATCTTGGACAAGATATAGCAGACTTGGCACACCAAGGGGTCGCTCAATTGCAACACTGTGGATGTGTGATGAAGTTCCCTCCCTGGAACCTTGTCTGGTGACCACGACCCAGGCAACTCTGGGAGCCAGGAATGCAACTCATGAACCAAAACAAAACCCAGAATGAATCCGGTGAGATGAATCGGCAGTCGGCGAGATGCTTAACCTGGCAAAATGCCCTGTATATTTTCAGGGACAAGGTGGCCATAGGAAAACGGTTGAAGACCCTCAGGGGAAACCTAAAGACATGTATGGCTCTTCTAACTCCTTGCCTTCCCAACAGCGGCATGGCAGGATATCCTCTACACAGTCAGCCAGTTCAGCCTCTCCATGCTCACAGTTTCAAAATAACCACCAGGGTTTTTGTAGTTTTATCCCAGCCACTTGAACATCTTTCTGGCTATCAGGAAGTAAGAAAGCCTAGCAAACCCCAACCCAACCCTCACACCCTTTAGGCTCATGCATGCAGAGCATCAGCCCTTGTTCCAGTCAGGGGAAGGGAGCATGTTACTAAATAAACCAAGCAGCCCAGTCCAGTGTGGTGGCTGACAGGAGCAGCAGGCTACTGTTTGGACAAGGCTGGAGAGGGGAGACTGCTGAACGGAGATGGTCTGCAACGACTTGGGGAAGGCTGGAGACAGGCCTGTGCTACAGCATAGAGCGGGAGAAGTTGCAACAGGAAAGAGGTGATTTCTACAGATGAAAATAAAGTGGTGAGAGTTAGAGTGGAGAGTAAGGAGGGAAGGAGTGTAAGCCTGTAGTTGGAACAGGGGAGAAAGGGAGAAAGAAATCCCAGGAGTGGAGTGGAAGGTGGTAGTAGGAACAGGAACAAGGAGGGAGGAAGCAAAACCAGGAGTGGAGTGGTAGGCAGTATTAGGGATAGGGGAAAGCAGGGAAAAAGTAAAACCAGGAGTGGAGTAGCAGTAGGAGACAAGAACAGAGGGGAGGAGCGAGGAATTAAAACCTGGAGTGGAGTGGGCGGTGGAGTCAACAGGCCAAAGTGGTAGTAAGGAGACAGTGAAAGATCAGCAGGAGGAAGAGGTAGGAAAGACTGGGGACAATACCTCGTCAAATTAGGGGAGTGGAGAAGATTGGATATGTGGTGATGAGGAATGGAAGAGAAAAAAGAAAGCAGAGAGGTGCCACAAACAATTTAGTTAGCCAAAGGTAGGAGGTTCTGGAGGGCCAGGTCAGTCCTCAGGCAGGTTTAAAGGGTAAGGTTCCAGCTGGGGTCAGGGAGCCTAGTGATAGCTTAGAGAGGAGGTGGTCAGAACATAAGAAGGAAGGCTAGTAGGGATTGGTCCATCTGCCTCTCACCTGTAACGGAACCCCAAGAGTCCTGCAGAACATTAAGGACTGGCTGACTATTGGGTTATGGGACCCCGGAAAGTATTCACTTATGCTCAAAGGAGCAGAAGAAGGAATTGCTTCATCTTGGAGCCATCAGGAAGGAGTGATGTAAATCCTCTAGAAATTTGGAACAGTGACAACAGGGACACAAAGCCTGAGATTGGGAAAGCCATTGTAAGAGGCATTTATAGAGTAAGGCCATCCTATGTTTTGTTACTTTTTGGCAAACATTCTTTTTATTTAATTTGGCCCACCCCTGTATACAGTCCCTACAAATGTCTGGCTAGCAAAGGCAACCGTTTATGGACACTGCAGTCCACACCAAGATGGCCCCCAGATCAAGATGCCATATAAGACACAAGATGCCCCCCAGATATCCATGCTCCAAGCATCCATGGTGGTCTAGTGGTGCTATGGGGTGCTGAGTGGAGCCCAGGGCTATTTAAACCCCACCCTAGGCCACACCCAGCCCTTTGCGTTCCCTTCCGGATGCACAACAGGCAGCGTAACACTTATCCCTGCTAGTTCTAGGACCCGCTTTTCAGTTTTAGCAACTCCAGCTGTTCACTGCCCACCATCTGACTTTCCCAAGCTTCATCCTGAAGTCATCAGGGGATCTCCATACTTACCGCGACCCTGGAGGAACTCTTCCGACATCCGGCATACCAGAACTGAAAGGAGAGACAAGGAACACCATGAGCATTATCTCAGAAGTACTTACAAAGGCTGCATATTGCGGCTAACACAACCCGCTCACCTGTAAGGCTCGCCCCACTCTCTCGGTGCTTGTTCCGTTTCACTGCATCGGCATCAGCATTTCATTTTGCTGCATCTACAATGGAAGTAAGGCAACAGTTAGTAAACTGACATTATACACACTTGCTATATACATTACTGAAGGATACAACAACCACGGACATTACATAGGTTGCTATATAGAAGGATATTGCAACCACAGGAGACTATACAAAAGGACAATTTACAGCAGGACTCGCTGGTCAACAAGGACACATATAAAGACACTTACCAACCGCATCCAGTGCGCGGAAGCAGGTCTGGGCCAGCACTAGTGAAATAACTGGACCCAGATGCTGGTACCCTAGCCTCGTGCCAAACTACCAATAAGGTGAGCCATACCACCAGCCAGCCCACACCAGTGCACCTTGGAAACCACGTGGTGGTTAGGGGATAGTTCACACAGGGTATACTTGTGTCCTCCTCTTGTTTACTTGCAGACCCACTCCTTGACGGTCAACCATCAGACCACCACCATGTTGAGGGCCCCATCAAACCACTCCCAACCATACTGCACGCTGGGCAACTGCCATTCAGTTATGCAGAGGGGAGAGAGTGTCTTGGGTCCAGCATCACACCTCAAAGGTAACTTACCCAGCGCCTGGGGAATCTATTTCCGACAGTCCGGACCTGGCACTCCTGCTGGGCACCAGAGGTAAGCGTTACATATACTAGCCTCATTCAGTTTATAATCGATTTGATAAATGGCCTGAATGAAGCACAGAGTCTTGTTCATACTTAAAAGGTGTCTATTATTATAGCACAAAGTAAAGCTATGGCGTGGTTCTTTAAAGTTCAGCAGGATTTCAGAACAGACAGGCATTTGTTGTAGCACAAGAAGCGTACCAGCTGGAAAAGGGTTTGGGAAGGTGCGCCCTGGGCTACCCCTCTCTCCCTCAACTCCCCAGGGATTTCTGCTCTAGCCCAGGTGTCCTTAGCCCGGTTAGTTTCTACAGAACTGTAACCCCTACTGTATGTTCTCTAACTTTCTCTAAGTGGGAGTCCCTGAGATGCTGTCTATCTCCCTATCTCATGCCTATGTCTCATATCGCCTATCTACTTCTACACTAACACAGATGTTAGTCATCATCATCATCAAGCAAGCTTTATTAAATATAAAAAAAATCAAAGCACTTATTACAAAATATGCATCAATCATCATAAATTATGAACCAAAGAACAATTTGAAAATTACAAATTCTGTAACAATATTTAAAACGAAGATGTTTAACAAATGGACACAAAGCTAGACTGGATTGTCCGGTTCATTAAGGACTCTCAATCTCTTTAGCCAGACCCTATACATCCACAACTCTGCAGATATCAAGCAATCTGAATATAAATACAAGGTGCTGTGACCGTGATACAGCATATTCATGGCATAACAACAGAACGTGAGAAGTAGACTCTACTACGGGCCCGCACATTAATCCTTTTGGAATGTTCAAAAAGACAATAGGAGCAGATGGATAAGGAACTAGATTATTTTGTCAGATGTATTAAGGGCACTCAATCTCTTTAGCCCTGCTCTGTACAAATACTTGGCAACATTCTGAATCTCAAGAGGATTTTTGCTTTTAGTGCAGAAATAAAGTGCACCCACAACCGTGTGGATATCATGCATTCAGAACATTATAACAGTAAGTGCGAAATTGACTTAACTAAGGCCCGCACATAAAGCAAGCATAGGGATTTTGTGGGGACTGTTAGGGAGAATTCTCCGGAATGGCTAATTTCCCTTACCTAATGAGTCCCTCAGCAGCTTTGCTGGATTTCTAGGATTTATTTGTTTTACCTGGTAAGAGTGTGAGCCTTTTTTTCCACTCTTGCATGTGTTTTGCTGTGTGTGTTTAACATGTTTGTGTTCATAGACTGTGGAGCCTCGCCTACTCCACAGGCATCATCTTTCTACTGTGTGTTACACAGCACCTTCAGTGCAGTGACACAGGGTTGTCTTTTAGACTTCCCAAATCAGAATCCATTTTCTGGGACTGACTACTGTCTCGCAGAACATATAAAGTTGCAATTAACTTTATTAGCCTCTGTAAAACCACAGACCCAGTACAAACCATTTTACATGGAGTACTGGAAAGGATTAATACGTTCCCCTTTTTGTCTGTTTCTCTTGGAGCATTGTTTTGCTCCCTTTTCATCAAGACTTGGCTGATAGCAGTGGTAACTACCCTATTTTTAATACCGCGGTTATCTTAAATAACCTTGGTATTGTTTTAGGCTATTTTGGTAGCCTCGAATTTAAACCCGCTAGACCATATATGTTTTATTACGGTTCCGGCTGAGTTTATTTGCCATTTCTTTTTCAAAATGTCTTTCTCGTGTTTTACTCTGCCCGCCAAACCAGATTTGATTCCTTTGTTCACCGTCTTTTCGTGGGCTTCTATGCAGAAGCCGTCCTTAGGCACCTCTATGTCTGGGGGTTACAGGATGTGAGGGAGGGGTTTAGGACTCCCTGCACAATGGCTCCTTGGAGACCCATGTCGCACTCTGAAATGATTGGCTGTGGTGACTGTCCCGGCGGGACAGCTACCCTGCTGTGTGATTGACAGCCAGGCTGTGTGATTGGGGGAAAACTGCATAAAAAGCAGGTCTCTGGGTGTGGAAAGGCAGAGTCGCCACTGGAGCTGACGGAAAAGGACCCCTACCATGACTGAATGCCCGGTGAAGCCCTGCTGCAGGTCCGAATCCTCGAACTCCAACGACAGAGAAGATCCTCCAGGAATCTTCTCCCCCTGAGCTGATGGGGCCAACCAGTTCACCCAAACTGCAAGCCAGGACTCCCTCTGGTCCAATTCGCTGTACAGAGCTACAGTCGGCCGGATAGCAAGGAAGGTCAGACCCTGCTTAGGTTTTAAGGAGCGCACCTTTTATTCATTGCTTTGCTCTGCTGCTGGTTTCTTCCCTGGGTAGTGCAGGACCCTCCAGTCTTCCTACATCATGTCAGTCCGATAGTCGCTTCAGGAACCGTGAGCCTGCAGGAACTATCAGGAACGTCTGCCTCAGCTACAGCTTCTTCTCCATTGAAAGGTACTTTTCAAATCCAGTTGTTTGTTTCGCTCAGCCATGGGGAAAGTGTGTGAAATCTTTCTCCAATCCGAGGGATTGTCCTTTTCTACTCTTTAACCTAACTTGTGTCCGGAACTCTTGGCAAAGACTTAACTGCAAACTACCCTGAACTGTGTGATCTTGAGCAAAAGACTTCTGTCCTATTGCCTTTGGCCCTAAGCCTTTTTGATTTGATTCCATCACTGTAGTTCCTCTTTCTAGATTGCCCTGCTTACTTAATTGCTGTCCTTTGTGTAACTATTGATACTGCTCACTTGCTCTTGCTCTTGCTCTTGAGATAAGTCTGGCTGCTCAGCCATCGCTACCACTTTTACTGTACTGTCACTTGTAGTCTTAATTGTGTGTGGTGTTCCCAAAGGGTACTGCATATAATTCTGCCTAAAAGGGACCATTTTGGTGTATATATGCATCTGTTTTCAAGATACCAGCTCTCAAATTCACGAAGAGAGAATGTGCATACAGTGATTGTACTGTGTCCATCTATGGTATGAAACCAAAACCCTCTTAGCAGCTCAAATATTGCTGGCTGCATGAGAAGTTTAGACAAGATATTACCATTGACTTTCTGCTCTCATTCACACTTGCTTCCTTAATCAGGCCTGAGCATCCCCTGGTCATAGGAAATGGCTGTTCCCAAAGGTCAGGCAAGCCCAGCCTGCATAGCCAGATCTTGACGTGTCTTAACCACATGGCCGTGCCACTGCCTTCCAATGATATGAACTCAGTCAACATTGACCTAAAGTTTATTAAATCAGAAGGCATCCAGAGACGGACCCAGAAAAGCAACAGCTTTATAGTTATAATTTCTTTGATGGGACATAAATCACTTTCTACACATAGAATACCATTAGAGGTTCCTTTGGGCTGTATTAGCAAGGATATTAGGAAGTTATGCTATGTGGCACTCAAAGCAGCTGAGTTTGTGTATCCCCATTTTCAAACCCATACACAGCTGCTTGCACAGTTTGCAACCTGCAGGGTTGTAGAGGTGGGGATATTGTGCCACCACCTAGCAATGAGAAAAACGTAATCATAGACTGGCACTTGCTCCAGCTTTACCCCATTAACTTCATTGTGAATTTTCCTACATTATCTTTGCCTGAAGATGAACCTTTTTGTCTGCGTTTATGTGCAGACATAGTTTCTCGCACTTCTCTACAATGCTTATTTCCCATGGGACTTGTTGCAAGCAGCACAGCATCATCTGCAGAAAATAGCACAGGGTAGCGTGAATTGCCCAGCCTTGGTGCATCCAGACTATTGTTCACCAGCTCGTCAATCAAACCGTTGATGTAGATGCAAAAAAGTAATGGAGAGAACACACTTCCCTGTCTAACACCCCACTGGAATGCAAAAGACTTGGGGCCTCATCACGAGTTTGGCGGTTACCCTTATATCCGGCAGTAGCGCTGTTACCGCCGGATTTAAGGGTCCGCCAAATCAGGGCTTTGGTGGATTTCTCCCCAGTTCTGAGCTGGGGGGAAATCCGCCGAAAATTTGTGCTCATACCGCCGGAGGGAAATCCGCCGGCGGTATGAGCGCAAAATTTCCCCATTGAGCCCAATGGGGAATGGGGCATTCCCGAATGGGCTCAATGGGGAATGGGGATTTCCAAATCCACCAAACCCGTGATCCAGCGCTAATAGCTCTGGTGGGTTTGGCGGTAGGGCAGATAGTGCCAGCGCCGGCGTTACCGCCCAACTCGTGATGAGGCCCTTGGTGCATTAACCTTCCACCCTCAAATGAACAACAGCCTTGTTGACCTTATATAGGGCTTCAATTGAACTGAATAGCGCTGATGGAATTTTATAAACTGCCAGAACATACCATAATTTACTCTGTGGGACTGAGTCTAAAGTGATGCGGAGGTCCACAAAGATGGCATATAATTTGGTATTGCAAAGAGTTGTATATTTTTCCACAAGAAGGTCCAAGCAGGGACATTGCTCTACTGATCCCATACCTTACTGACATCCAACTTGCAACCAGCTCAGAATGCCTTCTGAGATAGTCCAACTTTGCAGGTGATCCAATAAAACCTTTGCATAGATTGTTCCGGTTCCATCGAGGAGGGATATGGGTTGATAGTTTCCAGGCATCTTCCTCCCTCCTTTTTTTATAGATGTGTATTATTATAGCCTATTGCCATGTCGATGGAGCTATGCCTAGTTCATTATTTGCAATAAACACTCTGGTTAATACAGGGCCACAGACTGTTAGCTAGACCTTATAGATATCAATACTTATACAGTCTGGGCCAGGTGATTTTCCACCTTTCATGGCTCTGATTGCCCTGTTCACCTCCTCGAGTTGGACTCTAAAACTCCTGTCCAATGAGGTTGTACTTGCAGGCTCCAGCGCCATAGCAGTTCCACTCTCTTGGACCTGATAAAGGGTCGCAAAATGGCTCTGCCATGTCTCGGGGTGCCATACTGCACTGCAATTCACCTGTACGGCTAGAGATATCCCCAGCCACAAGCTTACAGAAGGTATTAGAATCCTTTTTTATGCATGCCTCAGTTAGGGTTTCCCAGCTTTTCTCCGCAAAGATCTTCCTCTTATTTCTTCTAGTTGATTTGTAAGCCGCTCTAAAAATGTTCAAATGGGCTTTGTCTGCAACAGGCTTCTCTCTTAAGTAGGAAGTAAGTCTGCTCTCCTATTTCTACTATTTCTGCATCGAACCAGGGCTGCCTTGGTTTATGGAACAGTATATACAAGGGTTCAGGCTAAGTTTTATGGATGAAAATTCTTCCAGTCCCAGGGCAGCATCACTATGGGGGTTGCAGATTATAGCAACTTGATCGACCACAGCTCGATAGAGTTCAGGTTTCAGAATATAGTCTACCACCATGACCGAGGTCTATGTTAGCACTGCCCCATTACTACTACTATGCTCTTTCGATACTACTACTGTCTCTCTTCTACTACCTACTACTAGGCTCTCTCTATTATGCTACTACTGCCTCTACTCATTCTACATTTTCTCTATTGCTGTTTTTGTTACTTCTGCACACTCTCTACTACTATCCTTTCCCTACCACTGTTCCTGCCCTTCTCACTACTATTTCCACTGCTCTTCTACCCACAAAACTCTGGAATATGGGGCCCTGCTCACCCCTTCACTATACCCGCTCACTCTACTCTTAACCTCAGCCCACATTTATAATACACTTCAGCGCCTTGCACCACACCTCTACATCACCCTCTCCTAACACTCACTCCCTTGCAGAGTAACTACTACAGTCACAACTTTACTACTATTTCTCAAACTATCTTCAGTCTTTCTCCCTCACTGTCACCTCCTAAATTTCCCCTCCCTGCACTACAATACACAACACTGCAGACCATTGATACCACTCTCTCTTAAATACCTCACCTTTTCAAATTTTGCCTTTCAAACACCCGTGCTCTGCCATCATTCCTCCACCTGATCTCTTGGTCCCGCTCAAACTCCAACTGTGACCTCACCCGTACAACCCACACTCTGCCTCTGCTGCTGTCTGCTATTACAATGCAGTGTTTTGTGTGCAGTGACTGTCTCACTTCCCCGTCGTTTGCAGCGCTCAGCTGGTCTCCTCCACCAATCAGTACCTGCCTTTTCCCCAGGAAGAGGGCTACACAGCTGGGACGCTTTAAAACACCCTCTAAGTCCCTCCCTCTTTACCAGCATAGTTTTACAAGCCAAGCTGTCCAGCAGACCCCCGAGCACAGAGGGTTACATAATAATTTGCTACAACTGCGAAGAATTGTAATTCAGCAATCTATAACTTACCTGATATGAACGTGTTAATACGTCCTCACTTATAAGCCTCAGACGAAGAGCAAGGACTGCTCGAAACATGTGTCAGGCTGTTTGTTGGTTTCTGCAATAAATCTACAATTTAAGCAGCATTTGATTGATTATTGTGTTGGCACAGTGAGACTGGAAAACCTTCTTTAGTTTTACAAGCAGTTTGGTGTTTCTCTGCCATGATGTGTGCTGAAAGTATATGTTTCTGTCCGGAAGGTGAGTAGTTTGCTTCTCTGGTGGGTTGGCTGCCGTCTGGTAGTGTTTCCAGTACACAATCTGGTGGAATAGCTGACATTCTGGGATTATGGTTGTTTGGATTCGGTCCAAGGTTTCCTGAGAGTTGTGGTTCTGAAAAAACAACAATAGAACTACAGTGAGAAAATGTGCCAGGAGGCATTTAGATTTTAGTGCCATTATTGTGGTATTAATTGGCACAAGGGGTCAGGTGGGATTTTAGCGATTACTGACCCCCATTTCTCACTTTGCGTACCTCGGGCATGGCTTGTTTTGAGTTTTGTTTTAGAAAGCTTCCTGCTCCAAGCTGAGTAGGGACATTCACCTACCCCATTCCTTCTTGACAGGGTCAATACCCTGACCCTGTCACATCACTTAATAGAAGCTTCACATAATGGATAAGATATGCATCCACAACACCTTCATAGGGATGAAATCTACTTGATAATGCAGTTATAACTACAAGGATCAATTCCCAAATGTCATAACCTTCTGCTTGAACCTGATGATCATCTACCAAGTAGCAGTATTCAGGTCTTGGGCAAGATCGTTCCTGAACTTGAGATTTATTAGGTCTTCAAAAGATGCTTAAAGTATTTTTGAAGACACATAGTTTAGGAGTAGTTGAGCTTGTTAAGCAAAGGGTGGAGATTAGCATGTAGAGTGGTGAGTAAGAAATTGATGATTTTTTCTAAATATTAAGAAGGAACAGAGGTGGTGATAGTGATGAACTGTTACAGTCAGAGGGCTCTATCAAAGAGGACTGCAAGGTTGCAAGACTTGGGCAAGTTAACAAGGTATCATGCTGAAAAGAGATACAAAAGGGGATAATAGAAATTATAATGGTTGACAGTAGAAATATGAGTTTGTTTATTGAAGAGTTTAACATGAGGCACTGAAAAGCCATTAGTGGCAGATTGCAGTGAGAGAGTTGGTAATTCAATCAAAGATGGCTGAGTTGAAGGAGGGAAAGTAGAACAAGATTTCAGTGTCATCAGCGAAGAGGTGATAGTGAAAGTTGAAGGATGAGATAAGTCTTGCTACGATAGAGATAGAGAGTGGGAAGAGAAGAACGGAAGGCTGATTCTTGAGGGAAGATCAACAGGGAGAGAGTTGGGGTCAGAGTTTTGCAAGTTCTACAATATTGTAAAGGAGTGACCGTATTAGTATGAGGCAATGTAGATCGAATCAGGTTTACTAAATCTAGGTCCTTGAGACTTAGTAGGAGAGAGGAGTGGTCGACAGTTTCATGAGTGGCAGTACTGTTCAAACGGATGGGTATGGAAGAGAGTTTGTAGTGGCAAGCATAATCAAGAAAGTTTGAAACATGCATGAGTGCAATTTCAGTGGTGTTTATACTATGGTAGCCAGATTTAAGAGGATCTACCAGACCATTATCCTCAAGGTACTCAGTGATTGTGTGCTGGTGTAATTTGTATTGCCTGAATAGCATGATGTTCATCTCTAGTGAGCCTATCAGCAAGGAATATATAGTAGATTTTAAAATACTTTGAATGTGCATGACCCACATACACTTTCCCATTAAGTCCATCTGGAAGAAATAAGCTTTTTGTTAATACAAAAATAGCCTTCAACTGCTTCTTGATGGTCTCATTTAAGCTGTCAGAATAGGAAGATGATTTGTGCCTTCTTGCTTGATTTGTCTGTTTCCTTGGCAGTCCAGTTAAATGGAAGATCAGTGGAAAATGATTTGGTAATATGATGGACAAAATATTTCATTTGTTACTATGTGTTACTATTAAGTGATGAGAAACCATGAAGTAGTCAATCCAGGATTGTGTGTTTATCTTCTACTGAGTAAAATTGGTACAGTTGAGGTATTGGATTTTAAAAGCTCCAAATGCTGACCAATTGAGATAGTTAGGACCAGGTGGATCTATGAAAATACTCCCATTTGGTCATGGTGTTGCAAAGGAACTACTCATCCTCTGGACTAGAGGACATTGCTGTTGCCCACCCTAGAAATGAATGCAAATGGAGGTACTGCACTTAACACGTGGAACATTTTCCCTTTATAGATCAATTACTTAGACTCATCTGCCGATAGCAAAAGTTAAGCATTTTTGCAGCTATTCATGTTCCAATTCAGAACAAAATTGTTTAGGTTAATGTACAGCAAAACGTCACATTTTAGGATGCACCTGGTGTGAAAAAAACAACATATGTTTCAACCTTATAAATGCTATGATCATGCAAGTGGCCTGGTTCACTGAGCAAATTGCACTAGCAGAAAAAGTAACATATAGCAACAATGTAAGTGTGGTGAAATTACATCTTCTCCTAAAAGATACAAGGATGAGTAGTGGCTAAACCACCTTCTCAGCCCCTACACCTCTACAAACGGAGAGCAATCTCAATCATGAAGGTAAAACAGGCAGAGCCAAGAGAATTACCGCCTTCATTCTTTGTGGTAATCTGTGCCAAGCTAAGGCTATATTGTAAGAAGGGGTGTGAATACGAGATAGTAGCAAACCAAACATCAATTGTATCAAAGTTCAAAAATAAAAGAATGTCCAATCAAGGTTCTATACAAACATGTACTTTAATGAAAGACATATATCATACAACTAACTATTAAAAAGACTATAAAAACCCCTTGTAAACGAAGAAAGAAGATACAGAACATTTTTATATATAAGTACTATGGGTGCTTTGCAAGGGCGGAAACAGGCAAGAAATGAAACAATCTTGATAAAAAGAGGGCATTGTTTTTAAAAATGAGATTAGACAGTTTACCGATAACTGAAGTCAAGGATCGGTGGAATATGAACACAAAGGATGCATGCCGTTATTGCCGAGGGAAAGTGGGGACTATACAGCTCTTCCTTTTATCATGCCCCTATAATGCAGATATCACACAAAGAAATCTAAAAATAAAGTCTAATAAATAGATGAGTACACTGTTTGACCAAGGAGGAGATGCTGTGTTAAATGGCAGGCTCCATTGACGTCATTTATGCTGTGTCAGATTTTGTTAGCTAAAGTGTGGAGGAGAAGAGGGAGTTCTGCATCATTTATGCCTTCAATTCTGCGATGTGGCATACATTATTGGCGTGTTATGTTATTTAATGACCTGGACTGGATTAAGAATGAAGGAGTTCAGATTTTCAGAAGAGCAGTAAACAATGAAAGGAGATTTTAGCGACTATGTTTATATAGATTTTCTTTAAATTAGTTTTGTATTTTTAAGGACTTGTCCAACATGCATGTTTTTTAAGATCATGTTTATGTTTATTATTAAGCTGTATGCACTTTTATGGCCTACAACTGAAATAAAGTGAGTTTTGATTGATTGATTGATTGATAAAAAGGATATATCTTGATGGAAAAGGTGCAAAAGAGGCTTAACCAGTCACTAGGGCCCCACAATGTGAACCAGGGAGACAGGGTCACCCAGTGGAGTAATTTTGCTGAAAATGTTGGGGGGATATGACAACTGAAGGAAAGGGGTTTGGGTGAAGAGAGCGTGGATGGTGGCTATGTGGGATCGTTTTGGCCAAATTGTTAAATGTGGGCGAATGGTAGATTTGACCGAATTCGGTCACCACCATTAGTTCGAAGATGAATTTTCCCTTTGGCGGTTACAGGGGTGTCCCCTGATTCATCAACATTGGTGGCAGGGTACCCAGCAACAAAAAAAAGAAGAAAAGGGACGCTGCAGCGTCAGGTCCGACCCGCATTAAAGGGATGGATCAGACACTGCACGTTACAGGAGAGGCAGCGGATGGAGAAAAGGTAAGTGGGGGGCTTTATGGGTGTACTGGGAGTTTGAGGGGACATGATATGATATGATATTTATAACGCGCCTATACACAGGTGTTACAAGGAGCGATGAGGCAAGGGAGGGGAACGGAGGGAAGACGGACACCGATCCTACTAGGCCAGGTGCCATTCACATCGCGCAAGTGCATGGGAAGGGGGACAAGACAGTGCAGCACATGGGATAATAAATAATAACAATAGGTAAGGTACGGCCAGCAGGTGGCAAGTGCAAGGGTAAGTGCAGAAAACAGGTGTCAAGTGCCGGTAGTGGCACATTTGGGATACAGAACGGTCCCCAAGTGCAGGGTTGCCAGGAGGGCAGTGCAGGAGTGCGACTGGCAGGGGGGGACCTGGGCCCGAGATCAGAGGGCGGTCAGGCAGTCAGTGCAAAGTCAGTGGGCCTCATTACGACCCAGGCGGTAAGTTACCGCCTGGGCCGTGAATTTACCACCATGGCGTAAACTACGTTTACGCCATGGTGGTTGGCGGACTTACCGCCCCATTCCGACCTTGGCGGGGCGGTAAGTCCCCAATCCCCATTTACCCTTCCCCATTCCCATTTTTGCCCCATAGGGCATAATGGGAGTGGGGAAGGCGTTAATTACGCCACCGTAAATTACGGTGGCGTAATTAACTCCATGGTCCCTTAGCGCCATGGATTTTAACACCTGCTAAAAGCAGGTGTTAAAAGCGCCATGGCGCTAAGGGACCTAGTACTCAGGCGGTAAGGGTCGGCGCTGTTAACGCTGCCGTAAACCCCTTACCGCCTGGGTCGTAATGAGGCCCAGTGTCAGCCAGGAAGTCAGCAAGGGAGAGGAGGAGAAAAAACAGAAGCAAAGAGAAAGGTTTTGAGGTGCTTCTGGAACCGAAGATGATTCTCCTCAAGTTTCAGGGAGGCAGGGAGGCTGTTTCAGAGGGAGGCCCCAGACGAAGAAAGAGATCTACCACCAGCTTGTTGCTTGGAGAAGCGACTGACCCTGAGGGAGTTTGAGGCAGATGAGCGAAGAGCTCGAGAAGGAAGGTATTTAGGAAGAGAGAGTTGAAGGTATTGAGGCCCTAAACCCCAGAAGGTCTTGTGGATGATGCAGAGGGTTTTGAACTTAATCCTCGCAGCCACAGGGAGCCAGTGTATATATTTCAGTCCTGGGGAGATACGATCCCTGGGCTTGAGGCCAAGGACAAGTCTCGCAGTCCTGTTCTGGATAAGTTGCAGAGGGCGGAGAGTAGAAGCAGGCAGATTTAGAAAGAGGCTGTTGCACTAGTCCAGCTTAGAGAGAACCAGAGCTCTGGAGACAGTGAGCTTCTGGGGAAGGAGAGGAAAGGAAGAATACCTCTGAGGAGGTGCAGTTGGTAGTGTGACTTCTTAGAGACGTCAGAGATGTGAGGAGAGAAGGAGAGTGTAGAGTCGAAGATGACCCCGAGGTTTTTAGCCACACAGGTGGGAGCAGGAAGAGGGCCAAGAGAGGCCAGCCAGAGGGCTACAGGAAAGGAGGGAGCGGGAGTGCCAATGAGGAGAATCTCAGTCTTACTGGCATTAAGGCAAAGGTCATTGGTGGCACACCACTCCTGGATAGTAGACACCACTCCTGGATAGTAGACAGTCAGTCAGAGATGAGGGAAGTAGAGCAGGAGCCCGAGGGTAGCCTGAAAATGAGCTGGGTGTCATCCGCATAACACTGAAAGTTGGGGCAGAGAGCGGCGATGCGGTGGGCCAAGAGTGCCAGGTATTGGTTGAACAGCCAGGGAGAGAGGTTAGACCCCTGGGGAACACCACAGGTAGAAAAAAAAGATAGCAAAGAGGAAGGACCCAAGTTGGACCTGAGAGGGTCAGTCGCAGAGGAAAGTAGCCATCCATGCCAGAGGCTGACCGGTGATACCCAGGTTATCACGGAGACGGTTGAGCAGGATGGCGTGATTGACAGTGTCAAAGGCAGAAGAGAGATCAAGAAGGATGAGGACGCAAGGGCTGTTAGAATCAAGATTGGAGAGCAGGTCTTCACGGATGTCCAGGAGAGCAGTTTCCGTGCTTCTGGAAGCTCTGAAGCCAGACTGATGGTCATGGAGACACCCACCAGATTCAGTGTGGAGATTCAGCTGGGAGATGGCCAGTTTCTCCAGGAGCTTGCCCAGGAAGGGAGTGATGGAGATTGGGCGATCGTTGGCTGGGCAAGAAGGGTCGACAGTGGGTTTCTTAAGAAGAGGGTGCACAAGGGAGTGCTTCAGTGGGGATGGGAAGACTCCAGTGGCGAAGGAGTGATTACAGAAGACAGCCAGGGTAGGAGCCAGGGAGTCGATGTGGTCCTTGATAGTTTTAGAGGAAAAGGGTGAACCTGTTTCGACGAGACTTTCATAGATCGGACTTGTCTAGAAACCTCGTCTGCGGAGAACAGGGGAAAGGCAGAGAAGGAGGGAGGAGAGATGGCTGCAGAATGGCCAAAGGAATAGTAGGGAGTGAGGGGAGGGAGGAGATAGGAGGAGAAAGAGGACAGGATGTCCTGAGTTTTAGAGATGAAGTGCGACGCCAGTGCCATACAGAGGGTCTGGGAGGGGACAGGAGAGGTAGAGACTGTGGCAGGATTGGCCAGTTCCTTGCAGATTTTAAAGAGTTCAGCCGAGTTGTTTGATGCCACAGAGACACAGGCTTGGATATGCGCTCTCTTCTTGGTTAGGACAGAGAGCCGGTATTGCCTTTGCAGCAGGCGGCATGCCAGTTTGTCAGAGGATGTACATGAAGGACGTCATTTCCTCTCGGCCACCCTACACTTGCGTTTTAGGGTGACAAGGTCAGTGTCGTACCAAGAGTTGGACTTGGCTTTGGGCTTCAAGCGGATTCTCATGACAGGGGCAAGGATATCAAGGGTATCAGGAATAGCAGAGTGGAAAGGGCTGTGTCAGGATGAGAGTCAGCCGTGGGGGTGAGGGGAGGGGAGAAGGTGTTGGCGAAAGCCTCAGCTGACACGCGCTTCATCAGTCGAATGACCTAGAAGGTGGGCGGCACTGATGGAAGTGGCTTGGCCTGGGAGGTGGGGAGGGTGAGGTGGGAGGAGAGGAGAAAGTGATCACTCCAGGAGAGAGGAGTGGTGAGTGGGACAGAGAGGGCAAGGTCTGAGGAGATCAGAACATCAAGAGTGTGCCCTGCAGAATGAGTCGGGCCAGAGGGGAGAATAGTGAGAGAGAGAGTCGCAGAGGTCAGACTGGAACCATCTAGGTGGATGTTGAAGTCTCCAAGAAGGAGGAGTTGATTAGTTGAGGCCAGGAGTGAGGAGGAGAGGTCCGCCCACTCAGAGAGGAAGGATGAAATCTGATCAGGTGGCTGATAGATAGTAGCCACGGTAAGTGAGTGGCTAGTGGAGAGAGAGAGCCTGCAGACGAGGCATTCAAAAGAGGAGTAGGCATGCATAGGAGTGACAGAGGCAGGAATCCACTCAGGGAAGATCAGGGCTACACCCCCACCTGAGCGGTTGGCCCTTGGCGCTGGGAGGATCTTGTAACCGTCAGGTAAGAGTGAATCAAAGCTTGTGACAGAGCTGGCCATGAACCATGTCTCGGTGAGACCAAGGACATCAAGGTCTAGTTCTTCCAGAAGGCGGCAGATATCAGAGGAGTGTTTGACAGTAGAGCGAGAGTTTAGAGTGGCAAGATGCAGAAGGTTGCTAACCTTGAAGGACTTTCGGGGGAGGGATACAGATCAAAGGTACGCCCTGCGGAGGTGGGGGAAGGAGCTGAGAGGGTAGGGGACGGCAAGGTAGCCAGGGAGGAGGCAGAAGGGAGATGAGGTAGTTAAGGAAAGGGGAGAGGGGACAGCAGGAGAAGAAAGGAAGTTGGTGAGGCACGGGAAGCGTCTGTCAAGGAGGTGAAGGTTGGCCTGAGGGCCTTGGACCAGGACGGTCCCATTGGCGTAGACATTAATGATGACTTTAGAGGAAAGGAAGGATGCCAGGAGGGCCTCCCAGTGGGTCCCACCATTAATGGGAGAAGAGGAGAAGGGGGAGAGCATGGAGACCATATGAAGGGTCCATAGGTCTGGCGAGGGCACGACAAAGAGGATGTCAGTGAGAGTTTCCTTAGAGGAGGCACTGGTGTAGGTGTTAGCAATAGGGAGTCCTGGGTTGGAAACCAGGATGTCCTTTTTAAACTTTCTCCGACCAGATTTAGTGAGGAAAGCAGGATAGTCAATAGAGAAGCAGTTAGAAAAGATAGGAGAGACAGAGAGCACCATAGAGTAAGTGGGAGAGGGTGGAAGGGAAGACTAGCGAAGGTCAGTGGAGTAGGCAGACCAAAAAGCGGGAGGCAGGCTGGTTGCACAATAGGACAGAAGACAACACTCAAGAAGGAGTTATTCAAAAAAGGCGCCGGTTTGAGACAGGTAGGTTTAGTTTTTTGTACAGAGGTAAAAACGTATTCGCACCAAAAATGACTACGGTTAATTCCGCCGTGATTTTGTACGTCAGTCAAACACCCTAAATCCCTGAGGAAGAACACTAAACTACTACACCACAAGAGTCCATTGCTGACGCTCTGTTATAACTTTCATAAGACTAGTGGCGTATCTTTACATTTCAATTGGGCGCCCACACATCTTCAGCTGGCCTTCCATGCACCCAGTGACACAACATAACATTCACAAACTTAATTCCACTAGAACATACAAACAATGCATTATTTATCATTCATTCAGACACAAAGGTCAACACACATATGCTTGCACACACTCTCACACAAATGCACCCAGCACCTCCACTGACATACAATGGATTATTATTATTATTATTATTATTATTATTTTATTACAATTTGTGCACACAACATTTATATGTACATTTACAATAACACATGGAAACAGTTGCGGAACGTCCATTGAGCAGACCAGCCTTTATCACCCCATGATACCTGAAATGTGCTACGTTGACTTGACCTAGCTGACTATACAGCCATGGCCGAAAGGACCAGATTCACTGAAATGTCAGCAATTTGCCTGATTGTTCCTTTCATTTAAAGGCAGAAACCATTGGTTAATGCAGTGCAGTGGGTGATCACGTATAATTGGTATAGATGTTTAAATGACATATCTCTCCAAACGTGGGTTCTGCACAGCACCTTATATGTCTACGTGCTGATAGAGTTTTTTCTACAAGATTCTGACTGATTAAAATTAAGGTATGTTTTCCTGTGTGCAAATGGCTCCAAGCTCTGGAGTACCGAGTGGGAGAGTCGCAAGGGGTGGTTAAGCTGCCCCCCCGTAGCTCTTTTAATAGCCAGACCGGGACATTTGTCCTTGGGACACCTCTCCCATTCGGCACCTCAAAGAGGGTGCCCAACGGCAAAAGTGTCCCGCTGGCAGGACAATGTGTGCTGAGCAATTCCTGCTCAGCACGTTCATAGTCCTGGCAGCAGGACACCTTACCCGTCCCGAATGGTAGAGGTGTTCCATTGCCAGGACAATGTCCCAAGGAGCTCCGGGCAGAAGAGGGTCCTCACGTTGCTCTGTATCAACAGAGTATTACAATGTGAGCCATTAGGCACTGACGGGAGGGGGGGTACTATCAGCAGGGACTTTTGTCCCTTTAGAAATGTGAATGGGAAGGAGTGATCAGAAATGAAAAGGGTGCATAATGTTGCATGCTTTATGAAATAATGACTATGGCTTTAAAACCCAAGGAGGATTTGCTAGGCTCACATTAATCTGCATGATGCTATTGTGACTTTGCATGCAGAATGGGGAGAATTAAACTAAAGCCATACTCCCATTGCTCAACATATTTCTATGACAATGTGTATGGTTAGTTTACTATGAAAGGCTAGTTTATTATGTAATGTGGTTTGCCTCCAATTCATTGCTATAAATAATTATATGTTGTATGCATTATATAAATAATAAGCACATGAAATGTAAAGCAAAACCTTAATAAATATCTATATCAACTAAGCCTGGAAAGATGTGCATGGTTGCTTAAATTGTCCACATCCCAGTTTCACCATGTAACCAAGTGTGTGATCCTGAGCAAATTATTTTATCACATTGTGCCTAATCTGCAGCTCTGTAAGTGATTCTGATTCACTTCAAAGATTATGTGAATGAGACAGCGCAAGCAGTGTCGAGCAACCCAGCCGGGCTTGCGCTGTCCAATCACATAATTGATGATTGCTGCCACCCTGTCTTCCCTCCAAAAGATGGGGGGGACAAAAAGGCATGCCACAGAAGTTGGGGGGGACAAAACCCCCTGTCCACCTATAATTACGCCCATAGGGTCACCTAAAAGGGCCTGATTCGGACCTTAGGTGGTTCTACAAAGTTAAACCATTGTTCAGAATGTTATGCTTTTTGGTCAAACTGGGCTGGAAGGTGCTGAGATGCATTGATCCCTGGCAGCGAGTGGGATAAGATTGAGCACTCTGTTTGGTTTGAAGGCACATTGAGTGATGTAAATCAAACAATTACCAGGAGCGGTTTGACAATCGAGCGTGGTTTGAAAAGCTGTGTACCACTTGTTGGGTTGATGATTGTCCCAATAATCCAGTGGTTCGAGTCGTGCTGAGATGTAAAGTCCTGGCGGTCCGATGCTTGATTTGAGGCAGCAGGTCAAAGTCGTCTGCATGGTGAACTGGTGCTCGAACTTGACGAATGAGAAGATTCTACTGTGGCAATGTCCCATTTAGAGGAATGCAGACAGATAGGTGCCTGAAATCCACATAGACCTCCATAGGTCTGAACGAAGGATAGCACAGGGGCAACATGCTGGTCTTGGAAGCAAGACCACACAGAGCAACAGAGGTTTGAATCCCAGATCCGAGCTTAGAAACCGGACGCAGGTATTAAGCGCGTAATTAACAAAACAATAAAATAAATAGCAGTCTGAGCTCACATGCATGGCACTGGTATGATACAAATCAGATTTGACTATAATAACAATGTGGTGAACTACCAGTATACCATGCCAACATCAGTATGGCTTATATTTCCACATTATCCTGCCACCATGTGGGCAGTTTATTATAATTATGATGGTTTTTGGAATAAATGTGTAGCCCTGCCTTGTGGTGACTTGGCTGTCACAGTAGCTGCTAAACGGGGCACCTGTGACCTCTGTGACCTCTGAACCTGCTGTGTGCCACTGTAGAGGAGGGACTACAGATGGGAATACTGATGCAGCATGACAAATATATATACAATATGCTTTTGGCCAGGAATTTAATGGAAAGGGGTTTCATAGAACACCTGCCCTTTCTGAAATGAATTACTCAAATCATTTTACTATTAATACAAATCAAAAAAGCTTGATCATTTACACCCTTACCAGATGGCAATCCTTCACAGTGAGTATATTGATGAAAATCTCAAGCAAACTGAGGGTCTGATTTATGAAAGCATTCTTACATGGGAAAATCCCCATTGAAAAAAGCTTAGTAAATCAGGCCCTGAAAGTATATCTCGAGTAAAAAAATGACATGTTACCTTTGTTTGAATTTTAGCTTTCTTTCTATGTTAATGCATTCATCCTGCCCTCATTCTGTTGATAATATGACAACACTTCCTTCTGCTTCCCCCGCTTGCCAAATCCATTTCAACTGATGTTTTCTTTATTTTTCAAATGGGTCAGTCCAGAATACTGCACTACAATCCTGCAGCCTGTGTCCCGAACCAACTCCTTATGTTCTGTACTTACATTCCTCTGTGTTCACCCATGCCTTTCCTATTTGTCGACCCCTTATTTGTGCACCAGATGTTTCCAAAGTGTACTCATCCTTCAATATTTGTATGTTGATGAAATGGTAACTGTTCACACTATCACAGTCAAGAACTAATTCCTTCTTTTCGCAATGTCAATGTATTCCTAATTTACCTACTTTCATTTAGTTCAGGGTAATTGCTTTAAATATCTTTTTTCTTAAATCAGTTTTCATTGTTCAAATTGTACATGCGCAGGTCGGTCATGACTGATATTGCTATACTATTTTATTTGGTATCAGTTTGCTGTTTTTGCGTGAGAGCATATTTAATGAAAAGAGATTATTTTGAGGCAATATGCAACTGAAACAACAGTTCTATTAAATAGTTTACATCTATACCAAAGCCACTTTGTTATTTCTGTCTAAGACACATGTTGATGAATACAGTCGTGGTATTATTAAGAACAGACACCCTTGTCCATGGGAATATACAAAATGTAACCGGCACAAATCCATTTTTCTGAGCTAAATCATAGCTTTGGAGCTCAGCATTTCAGAAGGTTTGGGTAACAGCTGTATTTAGCCAGTAGTCTTGCATTTTGCAGCCCTTCTTTAGCATTTTATTATTTTTAGATCTGTAGAAAGACATTTTTCATTTCTTAGTAGTTATCTACTAAACAGATATGTTGATCTACTCAACAAATATGAGGTTGTTTGCTTTTATTAATGCAGATAATGTTTGTACTTCTGATAGAGCTTTGTAATAGCTATTTAATAGCTAGGCAAAAAATACATGTTGTCTAGGACAGGAAAGACAGCTTTAATACAGCCTAAATGTCTTTTGGTTTCCTGTACATTTCAATTGAAGTAATGTGGATGGTAATAAGAAAGGATTTTAGTTGCTGTTATTGAATATCCAATGCTAGACTACCAAATTACTACTCAGACCTTTTGATGTTTGCTCATTTCTAAAGATGGCATCAAATTTCTGTTTTAATTTCCCCAAAACGATAGCATTATTTTAAATCGCATACAGTTTGCTTGAGCGACACAATTAGAGAGCCATTAAAACTTGACCACTTTTATATTACTTGTACTCTTTTTTTTACAGCACCTGGATCCTACTACTCTTTGTATGCTTGAAGTAAATGTTTAAATACCTTTGCTAGGGATATGATGTCACACAGAATGCCTGGACATAGCTCCATCAATAGGCAAACTTTATTCTGAAAGTATTTATTAATCCATTGAAGTACAGCCTGGACTTAGCTAATTATTCTAGAGGTTTGGACAGACCAATTGATAAATGTACAGTACTGTACATCACACTTTTGGGTTTTCAATATGCACCTAGTGCTATACTCTGTTGTCAGGAGGGGCTTCTCCAGCAACTGAAGCAATTTATTCCAATATGCACTTTGGGTTTTTGAAGATAGAAGCATAACTAAGAGGCAGTTAGAGGACTATAGTCTATTCAGGATTTGGTTACCTACAGAATTGTCTCACAGACTAAATAGGGGGATGTTCTGTCCAAAGTATTACTGGTGCAAACTGACATAGAATGAGAGACAGTTCTGGCTTTGAAAGTTGTGTTGATCCTAAACAATTAAACAATCATTTTACTTCCTTTTGGAGATATGCCAAAACGGGAAAAACATGATAATATGAAGTGCTTAGACCATTGCTCATCAACCACTTGTGAGTTTTCATAGTCACAACAAATTCCAATTTTAGTTGTCTGTGCAATTGCCAAAACCGACAACCATGTGCAAGCCAATCGTTTCTTGGAACCGAAAGTAAATAATATGGCTAAAACGGTCAATGCTAATTTGCAGAGAAACCTCTGTCATTCCAAATTGTTGACCTTTGCTCTTCATATTGACAAACTGGCATTCTAAGGAGAACATTCAATTCAAAAGTTCACAGTAATCACCAATGTTTCATCACCAGGAATGATCTTCTTGCTAAGATCCTGCAGTACTTTATAAATGTTTTCCTGTTAGGCAATTTGTCTGGCATTTTGTTTAACAAATATAATAAATATAGAGAATGTTCACTGTATGAATACTTGTTATGTTTGTGCTTGTTGTGAGCCATGATCTACAGGCATGATATAGCGTTGCTGACTTCTCATGGAAATACAGTAGTGTGTGTGCTGGTAGAATGCCCTTAATTTGTGTTTTTCAGGATTAGATGTGACTGGCACGTTTACTGCACATTTAATTTGCAATGTGGTTTGGTTGCGTGGACTACCACTAATATTATTTTAGATTAAATAACCCATATCCTGTCATGCTTTTAGCAATAAACGCTGTGATCCAAAACATGTATTTTTTCTTCAATGTGTTTAGTTTAAATATTTCACCATTACATGATGTATAATAATTATAAAATACAATGCAAACACAACATGAAGCATCATATATATGCATCCAATATATCACCAAATATCACATGAGTCATAGACGGATACATGTCATACATGACTAACACCTTGTCAATTCATTAATATAATATCTTCGTGACATTATTCCACGCTCACACATGATGTATAATTAATGAGGTTTGAAATCAATTCGAAAAGCACAACCAAACGGCCTTTCTAGATGCAAAGATGTGATCTCTAATAAAATTAGAAATCATTTCTTGCCTCTGCCCACTAGTAGCTTCGTTTAAAAATGACAGTTTTCCTGCACCATAAACGGGTATGTTTTCCTTCAGTTATTATCCATATGGTAATAGCTAGACAGAATGTCTAAATTAACTTAGGCAGCAGTATCTGTCTTTGGTATTAACTCATGTTCAGTTACTTCCGTTGACATATTTTGCCTGTGTTTACATTTAACAACTCAGATCTCGCAATCGGTTAATATTTAAGCATTGCTTCCCTGCATATTGCCATTTTTCTTGACCCCTTTTCGAGTACTTCTAAGGAACATGATTTGATTTTTTAAGCCAAGTTAGATGAGATTTTATTAACTTGAATGGAAATTTAGAAGTAACTAAAGCTCAACAGATCCTATAAATGCCACCAAATGACACACGAGTTTTAGAAGAGTGAAGTGTACTTTCAACAAGGTATTTTACAAGGTTGTTCAAACTGGGCCTGAGTTATGATCTGGGTCTGACTGGGAATGCCATGTCCCCCCATTTTGAGCTGTTCAGTGAACTGTGTAACACCATTGGATGGTCTCCCGCCTTTGGCCGATGCTCTGCCTTTGGTACAATGATGGGAGCGTTTTCTGCGGCGGCGTACGCAATGCAATTGGCAGAGTAATTATGAACTTCTTTCCACACTAAAGGTTAACGACAGTGTGCTACAGGTAGTTCATTGTTTTATGAAACCTGAACATTATTTATTACTCTGTCCGGACCCTAATGCTCGTACTTTTCATTTGAAGTTACGCACAAACCAGCTACCAGATCTAGCAGTGTGTGATACAAGAGGGAATAAAGATTCTGCAGAATCTGTAAGATCACAACCAATCAAGAGTCAGCCAAATATTTGCTGACGGAGAGTCCGGGCATGGGTCCCCTTTATTTGGTATCATTGGGATCCTTCGTCGGTAATTATAATTGCATACAATCTGCAGAGTTCTGGGACTTTGCCTAACTACGGAATCTATGATGATTCTTTTAGCCCTCTACAGGGCCTGGCGAAAGGTTTTTCCATATCTCTGCACATGTAACTCAGGGTAAGCAAACTCTTGTCAAAGTTTTTATGGGTGCAATCACCATATAAGGACAAACCTATGTTAACATTTTCATGAGTGTACATCTATTTAAGGACAAACTTGGATTTCATAGATTCATTTCTCACTGTGCACTGTATGACCCCCGAATGAGAAGTGATATGGAAATGAAAGAACATGTTTTGGAAGTAACCATGAATAAAATGAAACGTTTTTGTAATTTGAATTTTATTGTAAATAAGTAGATTTTATAGATTTGAAAGTATTACGATACTAAAGTGTATTATATGTTTTTTTGTGTATTGAGCAATTTTGATTCGAAAAGTTCATTTTAACTATGTACAATTATATTAAATAAAAGAAATACAAATAAATAAGAATATGGTATTTAGCAAGTAAAGTACATTCTTTAAGGTCTAAAGCTTGTTTTGTAGGCCTTTATGCCCTCTTAAAAACCTTGGCAAAAAAGAAAGGTGATGGCTGGAAGGTTTTGAATTAATCAACCGGCAATGCTCTGGGTAACCGTCCAGACCATCGTTTTTCAGCCTGTCAAGCCATTACAAAAGGGGAAAAACCATATGCAAATCAGGCTTGGTCCTACCCCAAAAGGGGCAGTCCAGACCGAACTGCTAGGTCACATCCCTTCTGCACAAGACCACAAGCATCCCCAGACATGTTTCAGCCTTATTGGGCGTCATCATTGAGGAGTAGCTTGGGTCTCTAGGCCCGGCAGACTCGTGACCCACGTCTGGGCAGACCCGTCCCACTCGGGGTGACTTTGTACTCTTGTTCAGAGGAGAATTGCCTAGCATTTCGGTGCTGGATTGCCCCAGGGCAGGACAAAGACTGATATGTTTGGGATATTTCGTCTCTGTGAAAGATGGTGAGCTAAAGACTCTGGGTAAGGCTCTTGTAACCAGGACTCATGTCTGGCAGAGAGTCTCCCAGGACCCCCCTGGTTATCTACATATTTCAAGTAACTTTGGGTTTCACCCTAAGTTACTAGGGGAATCCAGACGTGGACCCCTTGCTCACTATTCTTAGAGAGGCACAGCTACACCCTACTGATGAGGTTCAACCAGACCGAAACACATGTCTGGGGTTGCTGTTGGTAGTCCTGTTCAGAGGAGAATTGCCTAGCATTTTGGTGCTGGACTGCCCCAGGGCAGGACACAGACTGATATGTTTGGGATATTTCTTCTCTGTGCAAGATGGAGAGCTAAAGACTCTGGGTAAGGCTCTTGTAACCAGGACTTATGTCTGGCAGAGAGTCTCCCAGGATCCCCCCCCTTGTTATCTCCCTCTAAAAAACCTGAATGCAGTGGTTAATATATTTGTACTGCAAGTCCACATACTATATATTTATGTCTATCTTTATCAAAACTACTTGAAAAATCTTAAAGCTCCTGTATTCTACCAGGCATAAATATACCATTCTATGGAATAAATACATTTGAAAATAAGAGTATTATTTTCTGCTGGCTTCTCTTGTTAGTGTGGTAAATCATTTACGATAAGGGTGCACAACTGCAGTTCCTGCAGTGTGGGATTGACTTCTGCTGTTGGTCTTTGTATTGTTCCCCTTGCTCCTGGATAGCAGACACCAGAACAACTATTTAATTTACCTCATAGTGCCACTGTGCCATGCGGCGGGTGGCGATAAGTGCAGTTAATGTAGCCTGGACTGAACTCTAAGCTCCACAGCAGTCTCTGCTGTTGGTCTGTCTGCTTGCGGTGCTCCCGGTGGCCAGGCCCCAGAACAACTATTTAACGTGCCTAAAAGCACGACTGTATGATTCGCAGTGTTGTGATAAGTGCAGTTACTGCAGTTGATGCAGGCAAATGCAAGCAGTTGCCGGATAACTAAAATATAGCTATTGTTCATTTTGCTAAAATTGATGACTTCCTGATTTGGGACAAGCTATGGTGGCACCTGGGGAGGTAGTTTGGTGAGGATCTTTAACCCCAAAACAAGCCTAATAAACATTCAATATAGGCTGCAGTGGATGTAACACAATTACAAAGCACATTGCTTGGAGGGTGCGGACCTGTGCACCACTGTATGTAGAGATACAACAAGACGCCCTTATCTCTTTGTCTCAAAAAAATATCACAACATATATTTCTGACCTGAATAAATATCTGCATTTGGAAGCACATTCCTGTGAGACTCAATCTGCCAGACCTACACATTGCCGGTCTTTGTCAGCATCATCAGATTTACATGCGCGTCTTTCTACAAGCATTGAGGCACCTGTCTAACTGTGTCTCTGTATTAATTATGATAGCCCTAAGACTAGAAAAACAAGTATTTGAGGCAGACGTTACTGATAAAAGAAGCCTCCTTAATGACTCGCTGGCCTTAAATTTAAGGAGCAGGTCGGCAGCAGCAGCAGTTATGCATGACAGGGTGTGTGGCTTCAGACATTACTACTCATATTTCGCCAGCAAATACTTTGCATAACCTGACCTTAGCAGAACCACTTTCACCTCCTGTATACAATGGCCCTCATTAGGACTCCGGCGGAAAACCATGGTGCTACTAGCACCATGGTCGATGCCGGAGTCCGCCATGGCGGAATGGGGAATTACCACCCCATTCCAAGGTTGGTGGGGCGGTAATTCCCCATGCCACCATGGCCCTTCCCCATTCCCATTTTTGCCCCATAGGGCATAATGGGAATGGGGAAGGCGGTAAGTACGGTACCGCAAATTGCGGTACCGTACATACCTCAAGAGTCCCTTTGCGGGCTCCTACTTTAACGGCTGGTCTAGACCAGCCGTTAAGGTTGGGTCCCGCAAAGGGGCAAAGGGACCTCGTAGTAAGGCGTTAAGGGTTTAACGGCGCTGACACCTTTTACGGCACTGTTAACCCCTTAACGCCACGGTCCTAATGAGGGCCAATGTGTTACCGGAAGATGTTCACTCAAACAAATCACTTTGTATGCAGTTTTTAGATAGGAAACAAATACATTTGTTATACATCAAAACATATTTATGTGAACTTTGTGTGTATGGTCTGCTTATTTTCCATGGAACCCATTTGCTGTTGTGGTGAACAAAGGAGAATGTATTAGGCTGTTTAATGGAACTGATGGTCAATCTTCATGGGGCCTAATACTTTGCAAGGTCAGAGGTTGATAACCTGCAGTAGGCATCTGCTTTTAAAATTGACCTTACCTTTCGACCAGACACTTGAATTGTTGGCTCTCCAAAGGGCTTACAAATATAAGACCAGATATTTGGGGGGTAATTCATAGAATTCAGCGCACAAGTGGCACACGCGGCTGGCGAATGTCTGCGCCAGCCGCGTACGGTTAAATCCATTTCTGCGCACAGCGTATTCATGGATTTTAGCCTCCAAAACCAGCCGTGGCACAGAGTGGCGCAGCGACCCTGCAGCAGCACCAGTTACGCCCCCGAGAACGCCCCAAGCGCAAGGAAAATCCATCAAAATCCCAAATCCAGCGCAAAGGGCCGCACTAACCCTGGACCAGTTTACAGGGCTGCCAAACAGCAAAGCCAAGCGGGGAATGTGTATTACTGGGGTGCGCGGGAAGTTTCACACGCAATTTCAGCAGGGTACGTGTATTTCAGGGGTGCGGGAGAAGTTTTACACGCGATTGGCCTGGGTACGTGTATTTCAGGGGTGTGCAAGAAGTTTCACATGCGATTGGGCTGGGTACGTGTATTTCAGGGGTGCGCGGGAAGTTTCACACGCGATTGGGCAGGGTACGTGTATTTCAGGGGTGCGCGGGAAGTTTCACACGCGATTTCAGCAGGGTACGTGTATTTCAGGGGTGCGCGGGAAGTTTCACACGCGATTAGCCTGGGTACGTGTATTTCAGGGGTGCACGGTAAGTTTCACACGCGATTGGCCTGGGTACGTATATTTCAGGGATGCGTGGGAAGTTTTACACGCGATTGGCCTGGGTACGTGTATTTCAGGGGTGCGCGGGAAGTTTTACACGCAATTGGCCAGGGTACGTGTATTTCAGGGGTGCGCGGTAAGTTTCACACGCAATTGGCCTGGGTACGTGTATTTCAGGGGTGCGCAGGAAGTTTTACACGCGATTGGAGCAGGGTACGTGTATTACTGGGCTGCGCATGAAGTTTCACAGCGATTTTGCTGTCAGAGCAGGGAACGCATATTTCGGGGGTGCGCGGGGAGTCCTACACGTGAATTGGCAGTGTGGGTCCTCCCAGGTGTCCCCTCTACCCCCTCCACGGCCCCTGCAGACAGCCCATACCACAGGGGACTACCCTGCACCCCTGGTCATGTCCCGCAGGCAGCCAATCCACCATGGGCATGCCCCCCAGCCAAGCCACATGTCACGTTGCAATATGATCACCAACTCATGTCTCCCAGCACCCCCACCCCCCAGCAGTCAGGGGCACCTGCCAGCAGGCCCCGACACATGTCCCCCAGACCCCCCACCCCCCAGCAGTCAGGGGTACCTGCCAGCAGGCCCCCACTCATGTCCCCCAGCCTCCCCACCCCCCATCATTGACAGGCACCTGCCAGCAGGCCCTACACATGTCCCCCAGCACCCCCACCCCCCAGCAGTCAGGGGCACCTGCCAGCAAGCCCCCACTCATGTCCCCCAGCCAACACGTCATCACAATCTAGATCCCAGGCTCTTATGGCCACCCAAATCCCACCCCACGCCACCCCCATCCAAACACCCAACCAAGCTTTACATCCACTCCAAATTGAAATCCCCATTACAAAACCCACATTGTGACATGCATGAAACCAATGAGAGAAGACCACACATTGAAGTAAGAAACAAAAATGTATTCAAGTCAAAATGAAGGGAATGAAATCAAAACACACAATAATGCCAATAATAATCAAAATGCAGCATGTCCCAAAAAATGATAAATAAATAAAATGAGAATCCAAATTAATCCAAATGAAAATGTGTCCAAAGTCACCGTCCATCAAAGCAAATCCAAAGGGAAAGAAAAGCGTAATATCCATTGCTCCATGGTGAAAAAAAAAGATGAAGGAGAAAAATCCAGTGTAAAACTATGTACAAATAGCAAATCCAGGGTCCATGAGCCCAACAACATAAATGAAACCTACAATGAAACCTACCTAATTACTAACTATACACAAAAATGTGGGGCATAGTCCATGCACCCCAAATTAAAGAAAAAAGAAATTAAACTTAACACTAATGAACTATATACAATGGCGGCGGGCAAGTCCAACGGCTCACTTGTTGATGTCATGGGCCAGGGCATCATCGAACTCCTGTTCAATGTCTTGGAGGCGGGCCTGTTCTCTGGCCCCGAGGTCTTGCAGGGATAACGCCCTGTCCACCTCCAACTGCCTGCGAATTCCCTCGAGGCACTCAGCCCGCCTCAGCGCCCTGCGCATGGAGTTCTCCGCCCTGACCATTGTGAGCCGTGCCTCCTCCGCCCGCCGCCGCTCCGCACCTATCTGCTGGCCCAACCGCTGCCACACGGAAGACACTCTCATTCCAGGGTCCTCCCGCCCTCGGGCCGATGCCTGCAACTCTGATGTAGATGGCCCAGAGCCATGATGCCTCCCACGTTGAGCCTGCCGCTGCCTCCGACGCAACTGCCTCTGCCAGCACGACGGCATCCAGGCTGATGGAATCCACCGACGCCGTCGTGCATGTTCCCTGCCCGATGATGCCGGCACATCCTCCATCTGCTGGGGTCCAGTTGCTGGGGTGTCCACCCCTGCTGGACCTCCGAATCCCGACTGTGGCAGGGATGGGATCCCCACCGAGCTGGCTGCGTTGGTCAGGGCAGGTCCACAGGGGGCCCTGGTGGCATCTGGGCCGGAAGACGGCGTGGAGAACGACTGGCACATAGTCTCCGCAGAGGATGAGTGGGCTGCCAGAGTGGCCGACACATGTACAAAACCCCTGACCATGGACACTCCCAACTGGGCCACGTTGGCACGCTGCTCTTTGTGATGACATGCGTGCTCCCCCCCGGGCAGCAGGCAAGTCATCACGAATGTCACGCGTGTGCAGTGCAACACCAATCAGGACCTTCTCCATACGGCCTTGGGTCCCCTCGTCTGCAGGTAGAGGAGTGTCAGATGACATGGACATCCCCCCTACCTGCGGACGGGCCTGGGATGGGGCATCCCTGCTGGTGCATGGTGGTGCAGTCACAGTGTCAGGGACAGTGACATGCACAGGCCCCTCCACGGCGACTTGTGCTGATCCTGCCCCTGGACTGCACCACTTGCACCAGTGGTACCACCCCCACCAGGCCCCACGTGCGGCCCAGTAGCGGCCTCCTCCTCCTCTGTGGAAACCACCAACCTGGATGGCTCCACACCGTCCTCCGCCGTTGCAAGCCCCTGTGGGGACTCACCCACCCCTTCCGCTGCAGCCGTAGTGGCAGATGCAGCACCAGTCCCCTCACTCCCGGACGATGGTAATTTCTGGGAGGGTTACTGGGCCTTGCGCCGCCGGCCATTGCCCCTTTGCTCCACAGCGCCGTCTCCTCCCTCTTCATCACTTGCCACTGTGTAGAGGGAGACATAGAACACAAGCATCAGGGTACTGTACAATGGAAGATGAATGAAGAGACACCAAGCGTAAAGCCCTCATTTCCTCTCTAATTGCATTCAAAACTTTTGCTGTTGAATTTACCATCTGTAATAACTCATACAGTGTCAGCTGCAGTCATTTAGAATTTGTGCAGCCTGTACTTTTTTCCTGCAGTACAATCTTCATGGCATTTCTATTTCAAGGCACCACTAATGCAGGCCTGTGCAAAGTGTGGAGAGCACAAACTCCTCTCCAGTCAGGCGGAAGCTGGGCATGTGCTTAGGGTCTGCAGGTCCACCAGATATTCATCACCGCTGCCATTACCCATGTCACAGCCGAATTAGTCCCCATGTAAATAGACCCACTTGAAATTAAACACAAAGGGAATTGTGTAAAGCTCTTTATGTCAACTGGTTGATGTTTTTCATGTAGCTAGGTTACGGTATGCAGTAATCTTCGCCAAGTTGTTCAGCAGGTATCATTCACCTTGGCTGCCACGTGTTGTTAAAAACCCAAAAATCCTTCAGCACAACACTGCATTATTCCCCTCCCCCAATGTTCCTCATACCATACTGCTCCCTATATTCTCATCAGTGGCTTTGTACAGCACCAGGGGACGCTTTGCCTTTCTTTAGTTGTGCACTGCAATCTCTTATTTGCAATTCCCCCTTTTCAGGACCTTCAATCACATATTCTATTACCTTCTACTGTGTCTCCTCTTTTTCCAACATTTTAGTTAATTTCACAAAATTATCTTCATGTACCTGTTCCCCTTCATCCACCTACTGAATTAGTAATTTTTTCCTTGAAATAAACAGCTAGTTTTGCAGGTTGACAAGTGAATTAGGCATCCTTCTTTCTCATAAGACACTCCTTCGGGCAAGAAAACCTTGGGAACTCCTACTACATGTGGAATGAGAGAGCAGACATAGCAAGTGCCATTTAATCTCTCTCACTTCCCACACGCATCATCTCATCATACCAAACATTTCCAGTTAATTAACTATGCTCTCCTTCAGTTCCATGGTGGAAGCCCCCCCATTCACCATAGTTCTTTTTCCCCCGTTTCTTTTTTCATTTATTTGTGTTTCACTTTTTTTCTTTAAATATCAATCAAATCAAACATATTAATGCTATACTAAACCATATTAGCATCATTACGCTCCAAAAACCTGAAGGTTTCTTTTTCTTTGCTACACGTTTTCCATTAAAAACTACTTCATCACCCTCTTTTGCTGTTTTTTGTTAAATCTAATGGCTGTAAAAGAATTGAAAGAAAGTTCATTTAAACTCCCCATTATGTTGTGCTTTGGGAGACGGTGCTCTTGTCTTTGCGAATGCTGATGATATGAAAACATCCTCGCCAACCTTGACAGCAGTTGGTGTTGAATAGATGACGGTATGTGGGCCACTGAAATGCTCCTCTTTCCACTTTCGAATGTGGTTTCTTACGAAGTCACCTGGATAAATATGTGCTGCTGGTCGAAAGTGTTCATTTAGGTCACCTGATCGACCAGATTGGATTTTAGGCCTCCTGTGCAAGGATATATATTGAATGGAGTTGGTAAGTTCTTTGAGATACGTATCAAATTCTCCCCCAAGAAGAAAAGAAGAAGAGTGTGTGTCAGAGATTGTATGTGATGGCACAATAGACACATGCATTCTCTGCCCTGTAACACTCTCATGAGGAGTAAGGCGGTGATCTCCTACAGGCAAATTTCTCAGCGCAAACAAAGCAAGAGGGAAGCAGTGCACCAATGATTTTTCAAGCGTTTTTGCATAAATTTTGCCAATTGCATCTTTAGCAGTCCATTCATCTTTTCTACCAAAACGTTGGTTTGTGGATGGTAAACCCTGCATAGTTTATGCTTTATCCCCAGGAATGTCATTATTTCCTTTATTAAATAATTAGCAAAGGCCTGCCCATTATCAGAACAAATTTCACCTGGAAACCTCCGTCTCTGGAACACCTCCCTCAAAAGAAATTTAGCCGCAGAGCGGGCATCATTATGGGCGCAGGGACCTGCCTCAAGCCAATACTAGAATGCAAGTACTTGTGAGAAGTACATCTCTCTTGCATATCGCCATAGTCAATATGCAAGTGCCAGAAGAGGCAAGTGCCGGAAGAGGCCTTCCGGTCACAGCAGTGTTCCCTGTACAACTCTCAAAGTGTGACCTGGGGTAGACATTTCTGGCGGTTTATGCAGTTATTTACAAACTCTTCTACATACTCATACACATTTGGCACAAACCAGTCTTCACATATCACTGTGGCCACATGCTCTTTCGATACATGTGCAGGATAGTGAAGATGTTCCAGTGTTGACTGGAATAGTTTTCTCAGCATGACAACCTTTCCAGTGCTATCATGTCATTGACCCAAGTCATTTGGGGACAAAGAACAACCTCCCCTCTTCCATAATTCTTTTTCAGCACCTGAAGCTTCTCCCTGCAACTCAATTGTCTGCAATATTGGGGTTGTATTAAAGTTTTCTGGCAATTCAAATTTTTCTTTGCTCACTTTTAATAATGCTATTAGGGTATTGTATTCTTGTTTGCCAGGTAACAGCACATATGACCCCTCTGGCAAGTATGTTGCTTCTTCTGCTGTTCTGTCTGCTCTTTTGTTTCCCAGTGAGATAAAGTCTTGCCCTCTTGTATGGGCTTTGCACTTTATTAGTGCTAACTCTACTAGGAACGGTAACATTTTTAGTAGTTTACTCAGTAATCCTGCATGCTGAATGGGAGTGCCATTGATCCTTTTAAACCCTGTCTTTTCCAATCTTGCTAACCCTGAGTGCACTGTGAGGAAACATAAGCCTGAATCAGAAAAGATGTTCATTGCCTGGCCCTCTGACATATTTAGTACTTTAATCAAGGCCACCAGTTCTGTTGCTTGTGATTTGATTTGTTTTGAATGTTTATGCCATGCTCTGGATGGACATATAAAGGCGCAGATGATAACACGCCCCTATAACATAGGCATGGCCAACAGACGTAAATAAACCCCCCAGTAAACAGGACTAGTACTATTTAAACAGGAAGGTTTTAAGGGCCTTCCAGAACTGAAACAGTGTCTGGCAGCCCCTAACCACAAATGTTAGCTCATTCCAGAGTCTAGGTCCAAAAACCCCATATCTCCTCTCCCCTCTGGAAACACACACTGGGTGAGGAACGCTTAGCAATAACTGCTCCCCTGACCGAAGCAATCTTCGAGGGTTGTAACGACAAATTGTGGAGCTGAGGCACCCTGGAGCTAGTCCGTTTAGACACTTGAAGGTCAGGCCCGCCACTTTAAATGTAATCCGGTCTTCCAACGCCAACCAATGCAAAGTTCTGTGCAGAGGGGAAACATGGTCCCATCTCCCAAGCCGGCCTACAGGTGTGACTCCTGCATTTTGGGCCTTCTGCAGCCTGTGCAATTGTTTGGCCAGAATTCCCATCACCAGACTATTACAGTAATCCAGACGGGGTATTTGTCTGCTTGAGCAGAGTAATGATTTGGTAGTCACGTCTGCAAGTCCACTATCGACTCCTCCCCTTTTTGTCCCCCTTGTGTATGCCCCACCATTGCGCAACCTGAATGCCTTTGCCCTTTGCTCTAGTCAATCCTGGAACCTCTGTCAATAAAAATCATGCCTCCCCCTTCAATCACTTCTCCCTTAGCCAAGGGGTTATCTTCACTCCTGTCTATGCATGCTATCAGTCATGTATATAACCCCATTGCTCTATTTATCTGCAAAAAAAACTCTGCTGGGTTTATGGTTCTGCATCTCACCACTTCTATTTCTGGGTTTGTTGGTATAACCTCATACCCTGAAGATCTTTGAGTTGTCAGTGTTGGTTTTGCTTTCTCCATATAATGCATATAATGCATGTTCCACATAAACAACTACTGGGCACCCCATAGTTATCGTGGAAGCCTCCTCAATGGCAGCTGCAGCAGCAGCAAGTGTCTGTTCACATGGGAAATGTACTTGCATCACGGCATCCAGTGACCTGCTGTAATATGCAAGTGGCTTGTGTCCCTATCCTTTTTGCTGTGTCAGTACGGCTGTCATTACTTTTCCATCTGAATGTGAGAACAGGTGAAACTTTTCTTTGTAATTGGGTGTTGCTAACACAGGTGCATGTGCTAACACATGTTTTAGCTCATCAAAGCTTTGACCCATTTCAGCTGTCCATTTTATGTGTGTTTTGTTTTTTGTGCTTCTTTAGTGCTTGCAACAATGGACTTATGTACGTGGAATAATCAAAAACCCATGCTCTGCGGTAATTGCACAAGCTCAAAAACTGCTGCGTCTCTTTCACTGTTTTTGGTCATGGAGTTTTGTGCATGACCTCTACTCTTCCTGGTGCTATCTTTCTCCCTGTCTCCCGACACAATCTTACCCAAATACACCACCTCTTTTTGACAGTATTGTATTTTCTCTACTTTGTATCCTTTGCCTGCTAGTGAGTTGTGCCACTGAGTTTTTTTACACTCCTCGTCTGTTGGGTTGCACACCAATAAGTCATCAACGGACTCTATTACTGTGCTTGCAACCTGCAAATTGCTCAAGTCCATTTGTATTACTCTGTTAAAGATGCTAGGCACTTTGAACCCCTGAGGCATTCCAGTGTGAATGAATCTGGTCTCGCGATACGTAGAAGCAGTGAGATGCATGGAGTCTGGATGTGGGGCAATGGAGAAAAAGGGCGTCTTTTAAATCAACCTCTGTGAAATAGTGTGCCCCCGCGGGAATGCTGCAAGAAATCATTGCAGGGTTGGGGACTAATCGATGCTCTGCCTCAATAATATTGTTCAGAGGGCTCAAATCCTGCATAAAATGTCACGCCCCTCCCTTTGCTTTTTTGATCGGATAGATAGCTGTGTTGCAAGGTGATGAGCTCACATGTATTATGTCTTGCTGCCATAGGGCATACAGTGTCTCGTATATGCCTTCATTGGCTTCTCGACAAAGTGGGCTCTGCTTTACTCGTGGCAATAGTGCTCCTTCTTTTAACTTGATGCATGCTGCCCTAGCCCCTTTAAGTATTCCTACATCATGGGATCCTGTTGTCCACAAGCATTTGGGCACCTTTTCCAAATCTTCCTGCAAATATTGTGCTTTATTTTTGGTTATCTGAGTAATCTGGGGCACTGCCCTTTCTTTTATGTATACTGGACATGGTATGCTTAGCTCAAACACTACCTCTCCTTCTTCAATGTCTTTATTTGCAAACAACTCTTTGTCACTTACTCCTGTCAATGTCAGTGTGGGATCAATACATAATATTGAACTCCAGTCCATGTTGTTCTCATGTGTAGAACCCAGTATAATCATGTCTTTCCATACCACTACTTCCTCCAGGTACAGTAGTGTGTGTATGTCTGAACTAACAGAGGAGGAACACTGGGGCCTGAACAAAAATGTGTTGGACAGCTGGAACACCCTCCCTTCAATCCCTGGCAACCATCCCAATAACACGTGTACCCCGTACAGAAACACATCCATGTGTGTGTGAGCATAATATGCCTGAAGCAGTAATGCCCCCCAGGCTGCATACATTCTGGGTGTGGTACACACCATTCCTTTCTCTAAAAATAAAATTGTGGGTTTCAATTTGCTGAGTAGGTCCCTCCCCAGAATATTGATGGGAGTGTCTTTTGAACACAGCAATGGTGCTACAATATGATGTGTCCCTCTTGTCAAAGGTAAATCCTTTGTCAGAGGAACTTTCAAAATTGTCCCCGAAAAGCCTTGTGTATCCAAACCTTTATTAGATAATGGAAACCCTCCTTCCTTGATGCATGATCTGGTTGCTCCAGTATCTATAAGAAAGGAAAGTCCCCTCTGTTCTATCTGAACTGCTACCTCCGGTTCCTCCTCGGGGTCTTAAGTTACTGCTAGAACAACATACACTTGCGCTCCCCGTGGGCACCCCTATTAGGAAAATGTGTGTGCGGATGACATAAATGGGTTACCGCCCACCACTGTCAGTCCTGTGTATTATGGCATGGTATTCTGTCCCAGTATTGTTACCCCCTCTGGTACCTGTGGTAGTTGTGCCTGCATTGGCGCCTGAAGCACGCTCACTGTACCTTGAGTTCCTGCCATTTCCTTACCTTGTATGGGTTGTATCTGTAATTGCTGTTACTGTGGCATTACATGCACCCGTTGAGGAGTCTGCTGCATGTATGTCTGCTGTCGTTGCCTTACCTGCGCAATAAGTGGGCATGTTTGTACAAAATGTCTAAAATTCCCACATGCGAAGCACTGTACTCCAAAATCTGGCATCATTCCCCTGTATCCCATTCCCCTTCCATGTGCATAATATTATCTCCCGGTCTGTTACTGTCCATGTACCCCTTTCCTCCACCAACCTGCATGGCCCCTGGCTGCTGCTGCTGCACTTTATGAATGTGGGTTGTTGCTGCATCTGTATTGTTCCCCACTGCTGGTTGGGTAGCACCTCAGTGTAACCTCCTGGCTGCATTAGTGTGGCCACTGGACGCCCTCCTTGCTGAGCTTTTGAAATGACAACTGGCCCTGTGAGTAATGCTCCCTCCATATTTATTTTCACCAGTTTTTTCTGAACTAATTTGTTTTCCGCTTTTGTTGCATTTTCGGCTATCTCTGTATCCTTCTCCTGCTTCCTTTTGCATAATGTACACTGGTTGCCTGTATTTCAGGCCACCCTTTTGCCTCAATTCCCACTATCTTTTCTAAAGAAGTCTGCACATCTGCGGGGAGCTCCCTCACTAACATGTGGTAAAACAAGGGTATTTTTACAGTCATTGTGAACATCTATCCCTGGCTGCACAGGGAGACAAAAAAGAAAGGAGAACAGAGGAACCTAGTTCAGGTGGCAACTAAGCTAGGGGGCCCAAATCAGAGGTCCAAGTTCAAACCTGATATGCAAACTGGAGAGAAGGGAAAAGTATTGAAGGAAAGTCCCACTGTTTCTAGGTTTACCAAGTACAGTAGGGAATATGAGTAGCTAATCAAAAAGCATCAAAACAGTCAAGCATCCATGGTGAGAGTCGAAACAAGATAACAGGCAAGAGGCACAATCCAAACAGGTGCAAGTAAACAGATCCTAGGGTGGAGTCACTGGGAAGGTCTGAGAGTAGGAGCCAAAAAACAGACTGGGACTCAGCCATTAAAGAGAAGTTGAAAAGCAGTCTGAGGTCAAAACAAAACAAGGGAAAACAAGAGTGGGGAAATAGGAATTCACTAGCAGAAACACATGGAAGAATTGCTATAGTAGTCAAGCAGCGAGCATGAATTTTCCATGGTTTTAATCAGCTTTCTTAATCAAGCTCCGGCATCATGGGCCTTGTGTGACAGTGTGCGGCATGTCAGTGTAGCAGCCACCAGCTGCCTGGAAGGCTGGCAGTCATCACGTCCCTGTACTCTGACACAGGCTTTAGATTAAGCATCTGCAACCTACGGCTCTCCAGATGTTTTAGACTATGAACCCCCCCCATGATCCCTTACCATTGGCTACACTGGTTAGGGCTGATGGGAGATCTAGTCCAAACCATCTGAAGAGCGAAAGGTGGCAGACCCCTGCTTTAGGTCGTAGTGACAATATCTATAGAATATATCTCACTTTTGAAGATTTGTTTTATGTACAAATGCCCTTGAATATAACACCCCCCACCACAACAATCCCACCCCAACATTCTGGGACAAGAAAAATATTTTATTTAAAATAATGAATCAGAATAATTAAAGGTTGACCCTTACTCTGAATGCTGGGAAAGTCACCTACAATATTCCATACAAAAATAGGCAGATTATCTATAGAGAAAGAGCATAACCAGTTCATATCTCTGTAGTATTTACCTTCACAATGCTCACCAGCATTCATTTGTTAAAGGCAAGTCTGAAAAACTATTCAATACAAAAATGTGTTATCTTATACAATATGCAAATTAAAATTATCACTGCTTGTTGGCATTACATTTCAGAGTAAAATATTTTAATATTGTCATCAGAAATGTATGATGTATATTTAATTTAATTTTCTCTAACATCATTGACAAGTGTTCACATCACAGAACATCATTCATTTCAAATATAACTTTCTTACTGTAGAGGTAATTCTACTCTAGATAAAAGCATTTGTTGCTTTCTAATTTGGACATGTGTGTATACCAATACAGTATGGTATGTTTGGCTACTTAGTCTGCAGGCTTGTGTATGGGATAGAAGCTTTTTTTGGGACAGGTCAAAATCTTGATTCTTTCAAATTGCCACACAAACATGAAAGTATAGTTGAGTTAGACCAGGAATTATCACGTAATTGTAATGGGCATAGGAGTCCTTGCTTTGCTGCTCAATGTTATTTGGAAAAATGACATTGCTTATTTAAATTTTCATAGGAATAAAGTGTAAACACTTATCTCCTTCTTATTCATTTATAAATAATATAACTCCATGTTGGATTTTACATATATTTTTACATATTTTTTTCACATGTCAAGAAGTCTATCAGTTCCCGTAAGTCTGTGAAACATGTTGTACACTGTGTCACAAATCCAGATATAATTTGTCCCTGTACAATTTCTGGATTTAATTTATTTGGTCACTGCCTGAAGATTATATGCCCTGTACAATTATATACATCGTTTGGCATATTATTTGAAACATACCTCTGCAAAGTTTCCTTTCAGCCCAGTTCCTATTCAGTGCATAGGTTGGAAAGTATCCCCCTAATTGCAATTGCTATCAGGGGAGCCCGCAGTTGGGACTTATGTCTAAATGCACTGGGGCTACTGGAATCTAATGGCCATATTCTCTTGTGTTTATAACATTTACCATATGCTCTCAATGCATACATCTGTATCTGTTCAGATCAACCAATGGATTCATTACTGATTAATGGTGGGTCTTGTTATTACAAGAGAGCTCACCTCTGAACTTTTCGTTTTGGGAACTGAGCTGAATGGCACTAGCCAGATAGACCACTTTAACATGACATGCACATTGAAAGCAAGAGTGTGGTTTATTTTTACTTAATGAAATGTATAATCAATCATGTATATCTTATCAACAGCGCTAACTCAGTTGTTTGATTCGCGCACATATTAGAAAACACTTTATGGGTCATTTGTGTACCATGGCTGAACAAAGCAACACTGTTTGCTTTGAACATTAGCTTGGAAAATGTAGTGATGCGAGATTAACATTAAAGGTATTAAATGCCATGTACAATGCACCTTATGTTTTGAATGTGTTATATTTATATTAAATTAACTTGACAATTTACAGGGTGTAGTGATTGAATAACATGTAACCGAAGACCAGGAATTTTTCAAGGCAACTTAGAATCAAATACGGAGATTGGCCAATCTGACTTGATATGAGTCTGGCCCTTTCTTATCTCCATTTTATAAAAATGCCATGAGCAGGGTGTCATACAACTCTTTCATATGCCATCAAATATGGTGGCAAGAAACAGCCCTGAGAGCCTTATGGTTATGTTAGATTTAAAGAATTCCATTTGGAGGAATTATGGACCAAAGCTTTCAGGTGCCTGGAGGGAAGGTTCTCTCAAGACCTTCTACACAGTGAACTCAAATCCCATCCTAATGTAACTGAGCCAAATAAATCTGATTCTGATAAAATAGTTTTTGCGTCAGCATTACAGATATTATCAAAGTGTTCACAGAAAGGTAAACGTGAAATTGGCACCTCCTGCTTTTGGGAACGATTTTATTTATCAGAGACATTTGACTACCAAAGGAATTGACTAACACCTGCTATCACAGCGTCCTCTAGTTCAAGCCATTTAAGCCTGCACCAATTATTTCTCAATATCTTAGTTCTTTACAATGTTTTTATCATGTTCATTTTTACATTAACTCCTCTTGAAAAAATTGATGTATTTTGGGGTTAACCTACGTCTGGAGATCACAGGTATAGAATACATGAGAAAACGAGGTTCTGTGTACTGGAAGAGAGGGGAAATACAAACAAGTCCCCCACTTTGGCACTGTGTTTACCACAAGACTTCTTGCTCCGCCATCTCTGGGAATAACCTCCTTTATTAATAGTGGTTTGGAATCACAATTATTCATGGTAGAGTCAGGCCTACCTCAGGGTTGGTCTCTCTTACAAGAGAGTACAATTTAAATAGATCCTTTGGTTTACAGCTGCAAGAGGGAGGGATGGAATGTCGGATCTCATCTTCCTAAATTAAAAATTCCTCTGGTGCATACATTTTCTGGGGCATCCATCTTTGGGACTCAGAAGAGGCAAGGTGTGAGTCCAGTGAAGAGGCAGCTCGACCTTTTGCCAATCACCCTTCACCAAGCCATTCGCGTAACACCACCCTGTTAGTGAATTAAGGTAGGAGGCCTGGTCATGTATTTAGAGGGGAATCTTATCTGGCCTTTTCACTGTGTGAGTTTCACTGCCTTATGTTACAATGAAGAACTGATCCTGAAACCGCCATTTTAGAATGGGGTAGTAAGTCTTCTGTTCATAGTTCAATCTCCTCTCCACCCTGCTCCCCATGCTGTCCCTCTGGCCAGGCAGTGAGGCCTCTGAGAATGAAGCAGCTTCCTTGCAATCTGTTACATCAGCAAAATGCTACACAATAAAGAACACATTGTAAAATAAATGTAGATGCTTGATCAAGAGGCTATTCTCGTGAAACAGTACAGAGGATCCCAGTTATTTTACTTGTTTTATATCTTAGATGAAAGATTAAGTAAGAGTAGTGATTGAGAAATATTCTAAAGGTGTTTAAGTAATAGTGCAGTCTGAGGTTTTCTTTGGGGTTTCAGACATTTGTAGGGGGTATGGGGGAAATTGCAAGGATGATGGTTGCAGTTTTCTCTCTTTCACAGAAGCATGTTGCAGCAGTATATTTCAATGTTCCTCTCACTGAAAATGTGTGGCATGACAATTGATCTGTGACAAGATTTTGTCACTCGGAACTCTAAGCTGGCATTTACTCTGTAGTTAAAAGCTACCTATCTATAATGTAATGTTCTGCATGCATTCCCTGTGCCATTTTTGGCACCCTTCATTGTCCCTTACTGACCAACATATCAGTGGATGTAGGGTGGATGCATGAGGTGACTGTATACTGCATAAGCAATGCAACATTTGCTCACCACAGAGCATCCCAAATAAGGAACCAATAATTGGCGTAGAAATCCTGTATCCTTCTGCCCTGATATAGCAGTAGATTATGAATTCCTCTGCGATGGCGACACAGTAGGAGGATACAGCATTCTGAAAGGGAAGCTGATGTTGATGGCTTGCCCTGGAAGTCATGCACAACAAGGTAATAACTTGTGTGAATTTACACACGGATCGTCAACAATGTAGGATCCTTTGACGAAATGACCAGCATTTAACCAACTAGCAGTTTATATTTTCCTTCCATTGGACTCTTAAGATTGTTTTCATACGAGCCTTAGTTTCAAAGAAAAACCCTACTCCATGGTTGTGGTACAGATTTTGTGTCATCGTACCAATTGCTGCAAACGTTCAGTTCTTGTGTTAGCTGCTTGCAGGCAACAGAAGAGTATAATAATGTATGTGGTCGTTTTAGACTGTCAGCAGTTCAGCTCATCCTATCCAAAGCTCAGATAGCTTTCCAAGCGTTCCATTTTCTAACATGCCCAAATATGAGCACCATTCTGTCCTTTATAAATGACCAAGAAAATGCAATTTCAGATGTTATTATAATCTATTGAATTTTTATTTTTGATTTAAGGCACAACTCAATACGAAGACAGCTGAACCTTTCTAACCCAGACTTCAACATCCAGCAATTTCAGAAGCAAGAACAGTTGACTGGCATTGGCCGCATTAAGCCTGAGTTATACAAGCAAAGATCAGTGGACAATGATGATGGGAGGAGAAACAACAGCAAATCATGTGGGAAGCTCAACTTTATTGTGAAATATGACTGTGATTTAGAACAACTTATAGTGAAAATTCACAAAGCAGTCAATCTGCCAGCAAAAGACTTTTCTGGTACTTCAGATCCCTATGTGAAGATATATCTCCTTCCGGACCGCAAAACAAAACACCAAACAAAAGTGCATAGGAAGACGCTTAATCCAGTTTTTGATGAAGTTTTTTTATTTCCTGTCCCTTACAGTGAACTGTCCACAAGAAAATTACACTTTTCTGTGTATGACTTTGACAGGTTTTCCAGGCATGATGTGATCGGCCAGGTGATAGTAGATCACTTTTTAGATTTGGCAGATTTTCCCAGGGAAAGTAATATTTGGCGGGATATTGAACATGTCACCAACGTAAGTACATCTTGTTTACTATTTGATTTTTGTTACAAATGTATCATTGACATGTTGACCAAACATTTTTCTTTCAATTGTTATATTTTACTTTCAGAATGCAGACTAAGAGGTGTGCATGTATTAATAATTATATTTGTTCACGAAGCATCCAAATGCAATATGAAGAGGTCAACTATAATTCATATAAACCGAAATGTGCAGATATTAAATGATTAATGTATGAACTCAAATATTGTTGTTGTACAGTGTAGCCTACATGAAGATATTTTTGTGTTACACTTCTTTGAGTCGCTATACAATACAGCTAAGCTATCTTCCGTCGTAGCGTGGGAGCAGTTATGTGCAATGAAGGTTGGCATCCTCTTTATTGAATATTTTATTGTTCACTGATTGTGACATTCATGATTTGGACAACCCTTAGCACTGTGACCCTGATTTTTTTTTACATTTGGATAATGATTTGTAGCATTTTACAGCTAGCATGCCATGTCAATCTTCCTTGGTTCTAGTTGTCGCTTCCACTTTTCATAAAGAATCTATGTCAATAAAAAGTCTTGGCTACAGTAGTGCGTTTTCTATAGGATTGAAGTGTACCCTGTCTCTTGTCTGCTTCCTGATTATTTCTAAATATGGCCTATTATTGTGTCCTTCAAAATGTTGTTGCCTGCTTCCCCAGCTTAACAAAAGAAAATGTGACTTGCTGTGGCGGGTATAGTATGGTGTATATAATATGGTTAACTAATAATATTTTCTTTAGACCGTTGCCTTTCATTTGTTCATAGAACATGGGCCCATGTTATATATACTTTGCATGGTACACAGCATATTTGGGCCAACCTTTGCAGCAGGGCACACTTTTTCTCTGGGCACAATTTGACCAAATGCAATACGAACTTAAACTGTAGCAATGTGCATAATTGTAGAGCATACCTGCAAAGATTTTAAGTGAGATTAGCTGCAATGCTTATATCTGCTGGTGATTTCCATAGGTGTCGGCTTTCCAAGTAGAGTCACTGGTGGTGTTCAGTCAAAAAGGGATCTGCTAACCTTTTGCAAGATGTTTTGACAAAGCTGTGCTTATTTTTCTGTGTTTCTGTGTACGGTTTTCCTATGTGCGTTACTGTCCAAGAATGCTAGAGATGATCTAAACAAGGTTGATGCTACTCTTATCTGCTGGTCTGAGGTGATATACTTTTTCCTTCATTTGAATTATTACCAGTGAATACATTAATTGATTTTAATCATGCAAATTGTAGCAATCAGAAAGAGAGAATATATTTTTCGAGAAGTATAAAGAACATAGTATTGCATTTGGTGAAGGTGGTGAAAGACATTTTTAGACTCTTGCTTAAATGCATACCATCTTATGTTTTGGATGGCCATATCAGTACACGGCAACACTTTTCATGAATGTTAAGATATGTAGTGTACATCAGCTTATTTGTGTTAAAAATCAAAATTTCTTGGCTTTCTTAACTTCACAAATACCATAAGGCTTCTTCTCCACAGCAATGTAATTAATATTATGAATAGTCATTTTGCAGTGGATGGATAGTTGACGTAAACTGCTACCCATGTTTTATTCTTCTGACCAGAGTTGCTTCTTTTTACCAAGGAATAGACACACGAAATTGATAACCATTTTAAGAATTGCATCCGCAAATGATTATATGAAAAAAAAGAAATTTGTCGAAATTCAGTTTAGTGAAACTTTACAATACAAGGACACATTTGAGAATTGGTGAACCTATTTTCTTTCTTGCAAGATGTTCCATGCTGTTTTGGTCTTATAACATTTCGCAATGTCATAGGGATGTCATCCCTTGCATGCCGGGACTTTGTCTTGCATGAAATAACATACCTTTTAACATCCCAGCAATTTTTGTTATGCTCTTTGAAGTTGCTGCATCATATTAGATGAATAGCAGTATTGCTTCACCATCTCATTTATCTTAAACGATCACTGCTTATCCCTGAACCAAGTAGTGTCCACCCGCTTTTTGTTGATGTAATACTCATAAACTACACTTTGACCCTGGTAGAATGTATTTATTTTAATGTCTTGCCAAAGGCAATTTTTATAAAGCCGTAGAGGAAGCTATTTATCTAGATGTCTCATTTCAATCTCTACTGCAAATGTCACATTGGACGCCTCCTTCCCTTGCAAAAGTATGGAAGGACTTCTGAAAAAATATGCCATAGATCACACTTTCCCTCAAGCTTCCTCGGACCCTGTAACAACATCATTCTCCAGCAAGATCCTTTGATTTAGATTTTTAGACATAATTAGCACCCATTACACTGCTATTTATGTATTTATTTAATTTTTTACATTTGTAAAACGCCCAAACCGTGAGGCACCAGGGCACTGTTGAGAGACTAGTTACATGATAGAATCTTAGCGAGCTAAATAGTACCTTTCACATTACAGAATAGAACAGCATGAATAGCAGATTAGGGACAGCAGACAGTGTTCAGAGGCCAGAAGGCCAAAGTGGGTGCTTATCAGTTAGGTGAAAAGTCATGTTTTTATAGCTTTGGGGATGTCCAGTAGGCGCTTGCAGCTCTTAGTTCAGTGGGAGAGAGTTCCAGTGTTTGACTGCTATCGTTGGGAAGCTCACCTTCCTCTTTTTGCTCTTTTGGATTTAGGTAGGGTGAGATGCTGGGCATAGGTGAAACTTACTGGTCTATTTGATTTGGATATCTCAATTGTCTGGGCTAGGTATTGCGGTGCTGAATTGCTCAAACATTTGTGAGCCATCGATAGCGTTTTGAAAATGTCCTTTCTTTAATGGGGAGCCAATGCACTTTTCTTCTGGCGGCTGATATGTCGTCCCTCCTTGGGATGTTTAGGGCCACTCAAAGGTAATTGTTTTGGATTATTTGGAGTTTATTTATTTTCTTTTCTGAACTTCCTGTAAAGAGAGCATTACAATACAGTGTTGGTCCTGTCATTGCTCTGGCGATGGTTAAGCAGCTCTGTGGGGTTAAGAATTATCTTGCGGAGTTGATAAGTTTGGCTATGTAAGCTGCTGAGGAGGTCATTACATTAACTTGTTTGATGAGGGAGAGCGCAGACTCTATCTAGACCCCCAGTGTTTTTGCTGTGGCTGATACTGGGATCTGGTGTCCGTCTATGGTGAAGGCGCTGTATTGGGGACTGAATTTCTGCAGCATTGCAGATAGGTCTGCCAGTAGGATCTCAGTCTTGTCATCGTTTAGACATAGGTAGTTAGCTGCCATCCATGATTGTATCATGGAATAGATTTTGTTAAGCAAGCGTGTGCCTTCTTCGGAGCAGCTTTACAGGGGGGTGAGGATGTGGGTGTCATCAGCATAGTTGGCGTAGGATATGCTGATTTCATCCAGGATGTCAAAAAGACATTTTATCAATATGTTGTAGAGGGAAGGGGATCTGCAGGAACCTTGGGGGACACAACAGGGGATAGATATGAGGGGGGTGGGGGGGGGGGTACTGGCAGTGTCTGAGAAGACTCTCATGGTTCTGTTTTCCAAGAAGGAGGCTATGCCCCACCTCTAGCACAATTAAATATTTGTTTTTGAAAGTATGTTTTCATGTATTTCTCCACTGGGTTCTCTGGTGATAAGGAATGACCAGACTGAACACGTGGTGGCATTGTGGTTGCTATTGACCTTTATTTAACCTTAAAGAAAAACCTATCTATCCTGACCTCTAATGGGGTTTCCCTACCTAAACTAAGAAAACTCAGGTGCCCGCCAGTAAGTCAGTGAAAGTCCAAATCTAAAAGGCACTTTTTTAGTCCAAACGCCCCTACTTATCCCTGTCACTACAATAAACAATAAGTAAAGTTCTGGTTCTCCTTATGGCCAATGAGAATCACTCGCGTGGCTTTGATGTAAAATTCTCTCAAAGTAAAAGTTCCAAGGTTTCCAATATAACGCCAGTTCTGTAAGGGTTTCACTGGGCTAGGAGAATGACTCCCTTCTCCCAGCTGGTTTCCCAATGTCCTGATGTTTTGCAACCACACTTGTAGTTCTCTCAAGGTGTCCACACACTCTACTTTCTTTTTATTCTTTGACTTGTCCCCACTGGTATAGTGAAGATGCTCGCTGAGTCCCTCTCGACTCTGCAGCACCACCCTCTTGTGAAACTGTCCTGGGGACAGTGGTACAAAAAAGGGTTCACTACTTTCTCTGCTTCTTCCTGGTTTACACTTCTCAGTTATCACCTGATTACTTTCAAAAGAGAGGAAGGATTTGATTTTCAGCTTTCACCAACAAAAAAGACAATGACGAAGTCGTTGATTGGTTCTCGCTTCGCAGATCAACCCTTGATGATTCTGGGGTGCATGTGGGAGGGTCTTCAAAGTGTTTGGGGGTTTATGTCTTCGCCAAGCCTTGTTCTCAAAAGCCCCCCTTCTTCTCAAACTCGGTTCTCACCGATAATGGATCTGAATAGCCTCTTGGGTGTTTTTGTTCCCTCATCGCAGTTCGAGATGATTACCCCTTAAATATCGTTTAGGGGCGTTGGGTTTTAAAGTTTTGACGGCAATTTTCATTAACAACTGCTGCGGCTAGTGTTACCTCTCTATTTTTCAACAGTTCCCTGTGCTTTCTTTGTTATGATAACAGTTATTTCACTTATGTTCCCTTGGCTACCCCCCAGACTTTTAATGACTCCCGTTACCTGCTCTCAGACACAGGATGCTTCACCAGTTCTGTCTGGGATCTTGTAAATTAATAAGAGTGAAACCAGGTTTGTAGTTGTCATGGTAGCCTTGACAACTGTCTTTCTTGGGTTTATTAGGCTATGTATAAAGTAGTACTGCTATCTTAGTCAAAGACAAATTCCTGGAGAAAAATGTTTGCATTTGAACAAATTTGCATACCCACAATGCCTTGCTGTTGTGGCTCATATCTGGAGGTGAACTTCCAGCGATGGCTACTAGGTGGCTCAAAAGGATTTTTTGTACTTTCTTTTAAGCTGATATACATCAGTAAATGCCTCACACAAAGCATTCATTTAGTAAATGTGATCTTTTTTTTAAACATGATATATATATTTTCAGTACTTCTGATTTATATGTGTAATATTTGGTATTTTATGGGTTCATTGTATTTCTCGCCATACATTTAGTTCACTGCTTTCCTGCATGCTAGAATGCACTTTGCTTTGGAAAACAACCACTGCACACACTTTGCAAGCAAGGGGTATCCATTTTGGGCTATCCTCACAAACTCCGGCTCCCTTAAACTTGTGCCACAGAAATCTGATGCTTGCAACGGGCATCATTTTGCAAAGGGAATGCTATCCAGATAAATTGAAAGAAGGACTTCCAAAATGAATGTGCTAGGAAAATTCACCAATGAGCAGTAGATTATGGCCTATGCCAAATGCATTTTTTTCAAAAATTCCAATTTGGATTTAATCCGCTTTCATGAATGCTACATTTGATCTTAAAAAGCCTTCCCCTGGGGTTAGGACACCATGAAAGGAACTCACCCTTTGCGCGTCATTCTCAAAGCATCCTAGAATCAATAGTGTCAAAAGGAGACTTTTTCACATAACCCCATGGACAGAACAAAGTAGAGGCAGTCCTTTCATATCAGCCGGAGCCTTGACTTACAAAGAAACCGAGCCCATGTCAATATTTATCATGAAATTACAGGAAGTGAATCCTTTCCCAACATGCTTTAATAGTTTGTGTTGTATCCAGCATAGAGGCCTTCGACAAAACACCAAGAATAGGTGACGAGTTCCAGTGTTAATGTATGTGCAGTTTTGCAAACATTATTTTGCCATTGCTCGATCGCTGCAATGCAAACATATCATGTATTGATGTCACCAGTCGTGAATACATTACAGCACAGAGACTTGTATTCGCCATTCACTTTCTGCTGCTAACAATCACATTTCAAATCCTCTGTTTCCAGCAGCCTCCGTTTCCTGCCAAGTTTAAAAGTTAACTCTGTACCACGTCGCTGTACCTTAATAACCTGAGATTTCAATTTTCATATTACAAAATGAAATGCCATAGAAAGTAGACGGTGTCCTGTCTACCCTTTCTAGCAAGGCACTTGCTTATCCTATCTAAGGGTTACCGAATAATTAGATGTTTCAGTTCCAAAATATTTCCTTTAAATGAATATGTATTGCATATACAAAGTGGTATTTTCCAGCCACCATTTCCATGTACTTATCTCTAAAAGAACTACTCTTTATGCTAATAACAGGACACTTGATAAAAATCGTAGAAATTTGAATTTCTTTATTTGAAGGGTATTGGGGTTACAATGCAAATCCCCAAAACACTGGAATATATTAGTTATTGTTAGGAGTGCAGCCATAACCTGCCCCGTGAATACCAGGCAAAGAGCTTGTTTTCAGTTTTGGCCCAAGCAGAATATTCATATTCATAGAACCTATAGCCATAGCCTGCAGCTTTACCCTCCAAAGACTGTTTACTGATCAGGAAGTATGGCAAATTACTCAGAGCATTAACGGACTGGGGCATCAAATCAGTCCAGGCACTTGTCATTACCTCAGCTGCTGAATGTGTATGGAAAGAACTGGAGAACCGGGTTTTCAATGCCTAGATAGACTCGTGAATTTGTAAATCTGTATCTTATGGATTGTACTAAACTGAAATACTTTTAGACTAAGGAATGGTATTACATTATTTCTATTTATTGTGCTTTTTAATTTTTAAATGTGATGTATGACAGTGTAATATGTCTGTTTACTGAAATTCAGAAATGTTGAGCTTGTTTGACTGTGTAAAGGCCGATATGAAACCAAATAGAACAATAAATTACATTTTAAAAAGTTACAAATAATGCGTTTGAAAGCAAAGTAACACAGTTAAAATTAGCGTAGTAACTTGTGAAACTTGCATACTCTGGCCAAAGGAGTAGCCCATTGTGGCTTAAATCCTGGCCCATTCAAGAACCATGTGCTGGTACTTCCGGCATTGCCCTTCAACCCTATATGGCAGTCCAAGCCTGAGCATTACACTTTCTGTCTGGGTACTGCTGACTGGTCCTTATTGAGACCAAGGCATCCAGATGCAGTACTCTTAAACAGTAACACATTATTCACAGAGAATGCCCTGATTTCAAGGCACTTTGATATGGTGCCTTAGAGGTTGCAGGCTCTTTCAAACACGTTGATGCAGTCCCAACCTTCTACCTCCAGTAGAACTTCTCAAAACATTCCAAAATCAAGCATTGGCAATGACAACAGTTTTGGCTTTTTTGTAGGCATGGGAAAGGCATTTGCCAGCCGCCATCATTGGTAGCAGCTGTAAAATGGTAGAGTCCCATGGCATGTAATAGCAGTGTCTAGCAAATGTCTGATGCTTATACACATGGCAAAACGTTTGGCTTTGCCAGTGCTTGTTTTAAACAGGACTTCAAGGTGTGTCATAAATGACACAGCATATCATACGGCTACGGATAGTGTTTATAAATCTATTGACTGAAGGCAGACCTGGTTTAGACATTTATATTACACCAGTCGTGTGGATACAGACCCAATTAAGATAATAACTCTCAGAAGACTGCTTTGAAAACACACTGGCAGAACTTCGGGCACAAAGTTTGATGGTTACGCTTGCTAAACCTAGATTTAACGAGATCCCATTGAAGATGTGTTTTGGGCGGGGGTATGCTGGAAGTGGGTTGTATGTCCATATGCGTTAACATGGCCATGAGCAGTCAATGAGGGGGGTAAATAATCAAACAACACATACAAGCTTTATGTCCACCCTCATATGCGGTATTCAACGAAAATACCTTATTTAAAATCCTGCATCACCCAAAGTCCCGCATTTTGGGACTACAACAATCTTGTATTCCAAAATACAGAATTAGGGAAGCAGGGGTTTGCACCACTCCCATAATTTCTTATTTTGCTCTGCGGGGGTCGCGGATGTGTCCCCCACAAACACTTGTGTTGCAGGGGCCAAAAAAAGAAAATGATCTCGAATTACAAAATGCAAACCTATTGTGTTCGTGATTTTGTAGTCCGAGAGTTTGGTTATCGTGATATTAACGTACATCCTCATATGCCATTTTACCCTAGCTGCACTCTAATGCAATCGTTTTGGATTATAGGTGCTCGTTAGCACCACCTAATAGCCAAATCTAAATATATTATTTGGGAAACATTTCAACATCTCTCTCATGCCATTTTCGTATTGCCAACTATTAATTAACCTTTATTTTATGAGTGCCATTGCCACTCCTCTTTTTAGCAACACGGCATACATTTTTTTTTTTCTCAATGTGGGCCTCATCATAGGTTGGGCAGAGCAGTAAAAATGCAGCAATTACTGCTCTGCCCAATCCCGAGTTTGGACAGACCTCAGAGCATTCACCTACAGCTTTCAGCGCTGGAGGTGAATGCGCCGACATTCTGCCCATTGTCAGCACAATTAGCGCCGGACAATAGGCGCTGCAGTAGTTGCACTGAAAATGCCCCATGGAGTCCTATGGAATCAACATAAATGGGGATTTACTGCGGTAACTCTAATTGTGTTGGCCGGTATCCCAGACGATTTACAGCCGGGATACCGACCAACTTGTGATGAGGTCCTATGTATTTATAAACGTGTAAATAAATATGCATTGCTAAATAAACCTTACATTACTTATGGTTGGCAATCTCATTTGTCAAAATGTTACAGTTTACATAAATGTACACTTTTTTTTATAGAAAGGTGTTTACTGTCTCTAGAGTAGACACGCAAATAACACACCTAGTTTAGGGCTGGATAATGGGTTTCAGTATGCCATCAGAAACGTGCGTAAATGTTCATCTGCCATACACATGAATCTTAAACATGGCCCAGCATAAACCCTCTCCTCTATCAACAGAGACTTATTTATTTTACACATGTTGAAACCCAAATGTGTGTGGGGTTATTAAATAGAGAATTTAATGCAGAAATACAATATTAAAAAGAACTTAGGCAAAGTATAGGCTATAGTCAGAGAGATACACATACATAGAGAGCATTATTATTACTAAGTTGTTTATACTGTGCCAGTTCACCACACAGTTGTCTCAAAGCGTGTAAACCTTGTATGTGTTTGAAGTATTCATTCCTCCCAGGGAACGCAGACCCCTAGTCTGCTGGAAGGTGCTGACTGGAAAATGGTGTGATATAAAAGAGAGAGACTAGTGTGCTCTGTCTGCAATGGTCTGTATTTAAAACTGTGAGAAAGTGTGAAGGAGGGTTCTATGTTCATACATCTCCTTTTTTGTTTTCTTCGCAGCTTTGTTTGCCAAAAATGTTTTGCCGAAAAGAACCATCATTATTTTTATTTGAGGGGGTGCCCCCATTCCCCTCTCCCCTATTATTTATTCTCTATACACCACCCCACACAGCCCCTTATATGCCCCCCACATATTTAGATGTTTTCTTTTGGCAAAACTTTTTTCTGCAAAAAATGCAGCGGAAAAAATATGGTAATGAATGAACGCTGTACCGTGAAGCAAGTGCTTGAAGTATCAAGTTCAGGTGTTGTGTAAAGTTTGGGGTGCTCAAGATGTGCTCAGGCGATCCTAAGTATGTTGCCGGTAGGGTTTGAGAAAGTCATGATAGCTGGGCTGCATAAAGACCTGGGATACTATTAGAAAAGATTTCTCTTTTGGCAACTTTCCCTCCATAGATCTATGGACGCCTAAACATTTTGCTTTTGTTTTTTAACCTATTCTGACTTTTTACAAGGAAGTGATGCCTTCAGCTTCGCTCCCCTGGCCTTCTGCAAAGCTCTTATGGGGAAAATGATCAGTCCTTCAGACTATCAGTACTGGGAAACCATGTTACCCTATTGCCTTTTTATCTTTGACCGTTTTGGTCCATTTTTAGCATTGCACACAGCGTTTTACAATGTAGTGGGGATATTTTAGTATCACCCTAGTGTTTTACACTTCGGATTTTCAGTCACTTTTATATGTGCCTAAAGGCAAGCTGGTGGCAGCAATTATATTTTTTACAATTTTTTGGGATATTTCTAGTGTGCACATTTGCATTTACAGTGAGTATGACTACTAAAAGTGGCTAGTGCCCTAAAATGGTTGTGCCACAAGACTTTGGCCAGTACTGTGGCTATATTGTTGTTTGGCCGTCTTCCTGCCTTACCAGGTAAGCAATTCCTATAGAAGGCCATGCACTTGCATGGGAAATCCACATCGTTCGTGGGCTAGTGATCCTTTGTGTGTGTGTGTGTGTGTGTGTGTGGCCTAGGAAGGGGTGGGACAGTCTGTTCCCACTCCAAATCCATGGCGCCTGAGAGTCCGGATGCGGGAATTAAACCCACAGTGGTGCCTGATTGGACCACTGCTGGCAGTATGAATTGTACAGATTCTTACCATTGGTGGACTTGGTCTTGCTTCCAGTCAGAATCTTGGATAAGAAGACGACTCCTGCAGCCATTTCTTCAGATCAGAATTGGAATCAAGTATCCTGTATAAAAGAACAGCCAACAGAAGTTCCTAAGAAGATGCCCGGACAGGCCCAGAGTCTCTCCCTGCATCTGGCCCAGTGAAGCCTCGTTGGGCTACCCGAACAGTGCTTAAACCCCTGGACTAGTGGAACCAACAAGTCTCAACGGGTTCTGAAGGATACAGCCATCCTCATCCTTCGGAAGTGTCCCTTGGCCCCCCGGTGGACTGACAAGCTCTCCAGTGGGCTACCTCCATAGAACCGTCACTGTTCCACGTTCTCAGCCACAACTTGGGTAGTCTCCAGCCTGGGGTGGAAGTCAGCTTCCTGCCAGATTTCAGCCTCCCAGCATCAAGAGATCCTGCCCTGGAAGATCTTCTTCAACTGCGACTGGAAGGACGTCTGCCGTCGCCTGTGTGTAGTGGCCATCGCTGTAATTTGCCTTCACCATCTTCTGAAGTGTCCTTAAGAGGTCTGAAAAAGGGCTAACTGCATTTCTCCATCGTGAAGGGTTGCACTCAGCTCCTGGATGCGACCTGAAGATTCCTTTCACCCGCAGCTCCTGGGCACCTCTAACTGGAATGAATAGATGGAAAACATACCTCAAGTGACCCTCATCCAAACATTCTAGTCCTCTTGCAAAATCTGAGTATGTGGGTAAGTAAATGCAAAGCATTAGTCCCCCCCTGTTCTCCTTGGACAAAACCTTAGAATAAACTTGAGGTATTCTTCCATTCCATCGTTTTTTGATAATTGCATCTAAAGCAATTAAACATGAAAGCTATAAACACAATTTTACCTACCAGTAACTTTGTTGCATATCTTCTCTGGAACATTCACCAACACAAGAACTTTACCTACATCAGACACTTTTTGGGGAGAAGCATTGTGACTTTTGGGCACAATGCCCGACTCTTCATAGGGATTGGACTTCTGTATCTAGGGCATATTTCTTGTGACTTGGTTCCATCTCAACACATCATTTACTTACCTTCTTTTGTTGATTAAGTTATTGAATGCATTCATACGAACCTATGGTGACTGTAGATATGTTTAGAAATGAGTGTTGTGTGATATCATCACCTGCTTGTTTCATCTTCTAGTGTGTGTTTTGGGCCTAGAATAAATAGAATTTTTGTGTACTTCTGTGTACTTCTCTGTCTAAATTGAATTATCGAGAGCTTCACTGTTTGGACTCACTCACACTCTCCTGAGAATAGCCTTGACAGCTCCCCATTGCTACCTTGATCAGGTTTTTGCCAACCTCTCATAGTTCCCCTGTTCCCTACGACTAGGGTAGCCTCTGAAAATCTGTCCACCAGATCAGATTCTAGAAATCCATCTTTACAAACACCTATCATGTGTGTATGTGTTCATTGTGTTAACAAAGTAGAAATAGGTAGATAAAAGTAAGCAGAAGAAAGCTGCGGTTAGGAAGTGGGCGGGATGTTAACAGACGTGGAAATATTTCAAGAGTTGTGTACAGGGCTCAAGTCGAGGGACCATGTGGATGTTTTAAATTTAGCTAGCAATGCAATATTAAAAACTGTTCTCTTGGCAAATGCTTTACTTGGTCAGTGCACTTTCTCAGTCGTGAAAAATAATTTGAATGGAAGTTGCATATTTCTTTTTGGGATTGGTTCAGTTACTGTGATGTCACTTCCATAAGCATGTGTCAGAGTCACACACTTTTTAGGACTTGAGCCCTTGTTGTGTACATATTGCATGGGGCAGGAAGGTAGATAGTAACAGCAGGCATAAAAAATGTGTTCTTGCCACCAGCCTCTGGCCAGTAACAACTGCCCCGGAAAACAGGAAACCATGCTTCCCATGCATGCCGACAATTTAGGGGTGAGCAACTGTCCATGCGCAGCTAGTTGCTTGCAACTTGAATCTTTACCTCTGATAATACTGACCGTTAATGTACTACACACCATCAAGTAATACGCCTCTCTGCTCATCAATGGCAGCCCCTCCCTAAAAAACCTGTCCCACTCTCAATCCCTTCCAAAATAATGATTGTCTGAAAAATATGTGATTGAAAAGGCAGTCCTTATAGGAAAGCATCAGGGCGTGATTAAGAATCAGAATTGAAGCACTTTGGATTGTGGTTTTTATGGACAAGTGCTGTAGACCCAGAAATATCCCAAACATTTGAGTTTAATCAAAACAAACGTAGGACTTTCAGAGTAGAAGAACAGCAAGCAGATTATAACGTGAAAATGATTGACCAAATCTTTGCCTGAAACACAGAACTAAAACTGAATAAAAGAAAATTATTATTTGCGTTGTGCTCTATGGAATTTGCACAAATACAGTTATACTGTAGTCATACATATAAAACACGCCTTTGAATTATTGAGCATTAATTATTTCGTAAACATTTTATTTATTCAGGAACACTGTGCTATTTCCGACAGAAACGACTTACAAAATGAACAATATTAGGGAGATGAGGCACTCCTTTGGTACTATGCCTGTACAAAAAGCAGGCATAAAAAACTGATGACTTGCACCAGTGGGAGCATAAGCCTGGGACAACATAACTATCTATCTATTCATCTAATTCTTCGATACTCGCCCAAAGGCCTCAGGGCGCTCACAAGACTGACAATACAAAACTATTAAAAGAGGTCAGCAGGGGGGTGGCTGATGGGATTAACCAGAGAAAGAGAGAAACATGCAATTTAACCTATTCCATCAAAAAGAAATGTCTTGAGATTTGTCCTAAACTGAACAGTCGATATGCAGCCTCTGAGGTCCAGCTGAAGAGTATTCTGAAGGGCAGGTGCCTATGCATTAAAGCTTGCACCACCAGTTTTTTTTAGAAGGTCTCCAGGTTGTAGAAGTCTGGTATTGTTATTAGAACATCAAGTTCACTTAAACAGAGTTGTCTTGACTATTGATGAAAGATATAGAGGTGCTTCACCTATTAGGCACTTAAACACCATTAAATAGCTGTTAAACTGGATTAAACTGGATTCTTCGGTCGGCAGGAAGCCAATGCAGTTTCCTGTGTGCCCCAGACACCTGAAATCTACGGCCAAGTCCACAGACAGCTCGCACTGCTCCATTTTGTATCACCTGCAGCTTCTTTATTCTAGTTTGAGAGGTGCCTACTAGTAAACTATTACAGAAATCTAGATTTGTGTTAATAATAGCAGCAGCAATTAACGCTCTATTTACCTCTGAAAGATAGGGGCGAATCTGCCATATGAGGTGAACATAATAAAAGCAAGAGGACTTAAGGTGAGATACCTATTTCTTAAAGGATAAATGAAGATTAAAAAAGGACTTAGTGTTTTTACAGATTCAGAAACTTGAATGACAGTTCCAGCACCTCAGCTTTAGAATTATTCAAAGCTAAGTAATGTGCATCCATCTGTGATTGGATTGCTTGAAAAACTGTATTGACTCTTTCCATGTCAGTGTTATAGGAGCCTGATAGCTCAATCACAATCTGGGTATGGTCCACACATTTTGCGGACTGTACCCCAAAGTAGCAAGAAGGTCACACAGAGGGTTGGAGTAGATATTAAAGAGTAGCAGCGACAAACAAGAGTCTTGAGGCACAGCACAGATGAGAGAACTTCTTGATGATTGAGCACTCCCTTTTATCACATTTGCAGTTCTAGGTCCAAGAAATGATTTGAACCAACAAGCCGCAGTGTGTGCATAACCCCCCACCTTGATCAGTCTATCTGCCAGAAGATCGTGATCGACCAGATCAAATGCGGCAGAGAGATCCAATAGTAGAAGTAGTGCCATGCTACCTATGTCAATTATTTCTGCAATTTTAGATTTTAAATTCAAAAGCGCAGTCTCAATTCCCATGGTTAACACAGAACCCAGATTGTCCAAAAGCAAGAATATCTTGTTGCTCTACACATTTTTGGCCCTTCGCTTTGGATTTATGGTCTCATTAGACTCATGGTGCTTCTCCCGTCTCTACTCTCATGCCGGACTTCCTCTGCATCATGTTCTCATCGTGATCCTGTATCATTCTGTGCCCATGTTCATCATGAAACCTGTCTTGCATTTGCTGTTTCCTGCAGCACTGCGTGTTATTACCGATTTCTGCAAACTGTATTGTCTCTCCCCTCTTGCTTCTGCACTCTTTTTCACTGCTTATTCTTGTTCTCTCCTTTCTCCCTTTCTTCCATCTCCCTCTCTCTCCTCTCCCCCCTTCCCTCTCCTATTCTATGAACTTACTCTACATGAATTGTCCCCGGACATAGTATGATAGCTACATTATTTGTCTCCTGCCCCCTCCCTCTTGTTTCTCTTCCTCCCCCTCCCTCTCCAGCACTATCTGAAATGTTGTCAGGCCTAGTACGTAAGTTGCTTGTTTTGTTCCTCTCCTTCATTCTCCTGCCCCCACACCCTTTTGCAATTTGCGGGCCCATTATTAGCTCCTTCCCCATTCCCATTGAGCCCTACGGGGGCTCAAATGGGAATGGGGAATGGTTTTCGGAATGGGGACTTACCGGGTCCGCATAGGTCGGAATGTCCCGGTAAGTCCCCATTCCGACTACCCGGACCTGGACCCAAGTTTGGAGGCAGCCATGGTGCTAATAGCACTATACAAATAAATTATCATATCATATCATATGATTGGCAGCATGCTATTTTGTCCAGTATTTTCAGTGTAAAGGGTATATTAGTAATGGGCCTATAATTCCCTGGATCTGTTAGGTCCAGAGTCTCCTTTTTCAAGAGGGGTAAGATCCAATCCTCTTTAATATTGTCTGGAACAGAGGCTTCCTGAAAAGGGCAATTAATAAATAAATCTAGTGACCCATGGAGCAAGGGTCCTCAAGAAATCCTTGAAGAGCGTAGCAGGGAAAATGTCCCCCTTGCATGATGTAGGTTTCATCTTGAGTACAGTCTCTGTAACTTCTCTTTCTGAAACCTCTTTAAAAACAATAAGTGATTCCCCGAGCAAAGTGATCTGCTGGAAGGGGATACCAACTCATCTGTAATCTGAGCTGGCTTTATCTAAGCTAGAATGTGTCGCTGATGATGTAATGCTTTCTGGATAAAACCATCTTTTATGTGTTGACATCAATCATTGTAGTTAACAATAGGAGATTCAACCACAGTTCCCTTAAACTCCTTTAGAAATGCTAACAGTTCTTTAGGTCCTGATGTTGCTATTGCTTTTCTGGCATTACATTGGTTTATTTTGCTTTAAATACTGCAGTTTTAAAGAGCCTTGCTGCATGCTTATAAGTATCAGGGGTAGTATTATATAGATGTTTACACCATTTGCGCTCTGCCTTACGTTTAACTACCCTAGCATCAAGAACATCAGGAGAGAACCAATGATTACATTTAACCAATTTTTTCTGGTTCACAAGTCTCAAAGGGGATAGTATGTCAAAGGCCCGGTTAGATGCTGATCTAAAGTCATAGGGCCTCATTACACGGTAGGTGGTGAACCATGGCGCTATTAGCGCCATGGTTCATGCCGGTAAAATACCGGCACCGCCTTGGCGGAAAGGGGAATTACCGCCCCATTCCAAAGTTGGCGGGGCGGTAATTCCCCCTTCCACCATTGCCCTTCCCCATTCCCATTTTTGCCCCATAGGGCTCTATGGGAATGGGGAAGGCGCTAATTACGGTACCGCAAATTGCGGTACCGTAATTAGCTCCACTGGTCCCTTTGCGGGTTGGTTTTGCAGGCGTTAAATTCCCCAACCCCAACCCGCAAAGGGACCTCGTAGTAAGGCGGTAAGGATTTACCGGTACCGGTAAAGTACCGGTACCATTAAACCCTTACCGCCTACCGTGTAATGAGGCCCATAGATCAAATCTGAAAGCGGGACGTTAATGGTGTAGCTAAGGAGGCAAAGGCCTCCTGTGTAACCTTTCAGCAATTCCTAGTAGGAGCTGATAGCTTACCCAACTGAGAGTTTTTATTTTTAAAAAGAGGTACCTCAAAAAAAGGGAATGGTGGTCAGACCAAATGCAGTACTCTAATAAGATTTCAGATACCTTCGGATTCTTTGATAAGATCCAGTCCAAGGTATTTCCGCCCTTATGGGTTGAAGATTTAGCATGCTGATCAAAGCTTACGGACTTAAGGGTGTGTAGTAAAGATGTTACATCTTAGTCTGCCAAATTGTTAGCCCACTGATTAAAATCACCCAGCCCCAAAAGAGCTGCTCGATGATTGGAGATACCACCAAGAAAAGCCAGTAGCTGGGCTTCAAAAAATGGCGTCGTCATAGGGGGTCTATATAGCAGTAGGATACCAAGTGTGCTAACAGTGTTACTATTTAGTTTTAATAGCATAGTCTCACAGTGATCAAACTTAGGTAAGTCTGAGATATAGAATTTAAGATCTTGTCTACTAATCAGGGCTACTCCACCCCCTCAACACAGTCCGTGTGTAGGAACACATACCTATCAGGAGTGGCTGATTGTATAGTGTGAATAGCAGCTTCATGGAGCCAAGTCTCAGTAATTGACAAAGTGTCAAGAGTGGAATCCAGAATAAAGTCTGCTATTTCAGCAGCATGCCGTACCAGCGGCTACATATTTAATAATGCACATTTTAATGGGTATATAGCAGGTTCAGTGGGAGACTTAGTTCCTGTTTGATCATAACAAAATTAACAAGGCATTCTGAGCCTGAATGCCAACATTTATGAAATATCCTTTTGCTCTTCCCAGTACTTACCTTTGAGGACCCTTCTCCACAACATGAACCACTTTTCATCGTTCCCTCTAACTTCTATGCTACAAGTACATTTTTACTAACAACTTGGTACAAAATAACACATTTTTAGTGTACCTTTGTGCTTAATCTCATATTAGTGTGATACAAACACGCAACATAATAAACACATTCAAACCCAGGAGTTAATTTTATTAAAATAAGTAATTTGACAGCTGAGATATTTTATGCATTGACATACATGTAGGGAGCTCCCTGCCACCAGTGTGCAATGGTGCAGGGCCCTGCACTTTTGCACTCCGCTGTGCAAAGTGAGTAAGCATATGGCAAGCATTGCTCACTATTACAAAAGAATCTGCCCGCAGGGTTCAATTTCAATTGTGAACACTGCTTACCATGGTCGCATGGTAAGCAATGTTGGGTTTAATTGTAATTGTACATGCTGCCTGTCATACTGTACAATGTATACCTATGGGGTCAGCCTGCGTTACTCTGGTGCATAAGGCTTGTGGTCTCCAGAATGATCAACAGCATTTGCACCAGCACAAGCATTTGTATGGTGGAGAGGATGGAGACAATGGAAATGCAGGTTGTGTTCCGCCCTCTCCTCTCCACCATACACATGACAACAAATTAGCCATGTTGTGATTTGAAGGTATTAAACCCTTAGTCAGGGCTTTTCCACCTTCTATTTACATTAGCCTCCATAGCTCTGTCCATTGAAACAGGGGTGCAGAACAATGTATCTGTTCCTAATCCCCCCATGTCTGATAGCCTATTGTGTGTGATAACATTCAGCCCGTTCAGTAAAAACAGCCATTATGAAGAACTGTCATTTGATAAAACAAACAGGGTCCCAGATTACAGAAAATTTGCATTTGTGCAAGTGCAATTTTACACGGTGTTAGCACTAGGACAAAGTTTGCTTTAGGGCAAAAACCTATTCTTTCAATGCATTTTTTCACCAGGGCAAAGTTTTCCTTAATGCTAATACAGATTGGTATTATCACTAGAGCAAAGCTCGCCCTTGTGCAAAAATGGATTGAAAGCATATTTTTCTTGTTACTAGGAAATCTTTGCCATAGTGCTAATACTTTGAAAAAGTGTACTTGAACCAATGTATTGTTTTGTTAATCGGGCCTTATATTGACAGTCAAACACAGTACTGACATTTCCTAGAACGCATACATCAAAGATTAAAGAAGGAAGACTACTTGGTAGACCAGCAGATAAAATCTTAACACTGTTCATGCCTCCATTTTTGTACTGTGTGAGAAAAGTTTGGGGCTTGTGGGAGACATCAGGTTAGAGCTCTGGTAGAAATTAGCAGGGACTCTGTCCATGCCCTGACCAATCCCCTGACAAATGTCTGATAAACGTCTTGCACTTCCCTGGATGGGCTAAAGTCCCAGCAGGCCACTCAGCATGGCACCTGAGCATGGTAGACAGAGGTTTTAGGCTTCTCTTAGCCCGCTAACCAACATATTAAGTAAGGTGATATGGGTGACTGCAGTGTGGTCCTCAAACTTTAAGCTGCCATTCCAATGAACTTTAAATTCTCGCAGGCTGTAAGCATTAGCAGGTTATGGCTATGTCTGAGTTTCCAAACCACCCCTTCTCCTGATCTGCCAGCTTGCAGATGCTTGTTTTTTCCTCACGTGGTGCAATTAATCTATTTGAGATAAACAGAAAGGGAGAGACAGAGGGACAGGGAGAGAAAGCGAGTGAGAGAGAGAGACAGAGAGAGAGACAGAGATAGAGACAGAGAGAGAGAGAGAGAGAGAGAGAGAGAGAGAGAGAGAGAGGCTTTGGGAGCTAGAGAAATGGGACCTTTCTGCAAATGGTCTGGTTAGGAGTGCAGGGTTGCAGGTAGTTTTGCTTTGCAAGACCTACTACCACCTTCACTGACTAACCGATTCCCCTCTAAGATCACCTTCCACCTTACTCCACACATACAAACCCCCCCACAGAAGGCCTCGACGACCTATTAGGACATCAACACTAAATGAGCGACGACTAAGTACTTATATTTAAGTTGCCGGAATTACCTGCATTTTATCCCGACCGGGGAAGTCATAAGTAAAATAAAGAATATTTTTAGGTCAAATGGCAGCATTGGCCCAGATTACTAAAAAATAGCAGGAACACTAATGGATGTTGCACTTTTGCAAACAGGTGTGGCCATGTACAGTTGCATTAGTACACGTTTAAAAAAAGTTGTTTGCACTTGCACACAATGCGTTAGTCCAGCTTCCTTCTTTCTGTCATTCAGCCTCAAAAGCACAAAATACGATGAATACCTCAAACCCCTGCTTATCGGAAAATTACCAAGCATGTATGCAGAATCAACAAGATATTCTCTCCCATTGCATAAATAGGGGAGTGGGGGAATTAATGCTTCACACCTGCTCGTGGGGCCTAAAACGATCCAACAATGAAAGCAGATTAATTAAATTGCTGTGCCGAAGATGCGCACAGCGCCCTGACTTCAACAGAAGGCAGGCAATGACTGTCACCTGCTCCAGTGGAGCAGGGCAAGCAAGGGATCATCTGATATTACAATGGGGCTCTTGCCAGCCTCTCAGAAGCCACGGTTGGCGTCTTTGCAGTTGCAGAGACCTGTCCTCGCCACACTGCACATCTGTGAGGAGAAAAGTCGTGCGTCGGATTATTTAAGAATACCTTTCCTTTCTTCACAGGCTGGGATGTAACAAAAACTATGATTGCTGAAGCGCAAAGTACACAGTCAAGAATTGACTCTAAACTTTGGTTTGCTGACCTTTGGTCTTATTCACATTGCTGACCTTGAAAGCTGGAGATGTGGGTCTCGGTTTGCCCTTTACAAGAATTCCACAATTCAGTGTAACTTCTTCTCTTCACGTGCCTTAAATTGTAAATGAGTGAAAACTACTCTTAATGAGAAACACAGGGTACATATTGCTCTTTATGCAACTTCCTCCTAGGGCTGATTCGCAGCAGCATACAAGGAGTAACTGGGTTACTCCAGTTACTATGAGTTACTCCTGGAAGGAGACAGTTCCAAAGATGTTACCAGTTTTAACACAGACTTACTCCCAACTGCCTCTTCATTTTCCAGCATTAAGTCACCATTACTACCCATGACTACTTTGTGCCTCAGCACCTAGTCCGAGATACTACTGCGATAGTACATTTCACTGTAAAGCTGTTCACGCTCACGGTTTCCCGGAGTCAGTCATGCACTTTACAAAAAACACTAAAAATACATGTGTAAGAAAATACTGTAACAAATCAGTTAACACTACCTAGATGAGATCTGAGGGTGCACACCTTTCCTTTCCAGGCCCTACCCCTTTATTTCCTCACAGAGGCGAATTTATTAAATCAACTTTATTATTGTGCTTGATTCCTAGAGTTACAGCACGAGGGTCTGACTCTGTTTCCTACAACTCTACCAACAGTGCTTCCATTTACGGTCACGCTGTGAACTCTATGGCCTAAACCATTCTCAGAAACTGCTTGTGCTTCTTCCATAGTGACCATGGTTATGGAATGATGATCATGTTTATTGAATATTGAATGGTTGAGCGATCTGTGTTACACTTTGCACAAATTACCATAATGGTATGTCTCTTACATGCAACATGATGTACAGATATGTGAATATCTGGTTTTCAATTAAGTTCAGTTCAGTTCAGTTCAGTTCTATTGTGTAGCTGCAGCTATTACAATTACCAAACCACTAATAACAACAGACACAAACAATGTGTTAATCATATACACATACTTCTGCAGCAACCTACACAAAAACATATCAAAATGAACCTTCAAAGATCCCATAGTTTCTATTTAGTTCAATGTGATTGTGCCCTTTCTAGTTTGCCTCTCCTTCTCCATGCAGACAAGTGGCAAGCTTCTACTTTATTTACCTGCACCCATTGTCGCCGTGGCACAGCCATCCATTGCGGCAGAACAGGATGTGATTCCATGTGCCCTACAAAGGCAGATACTTTACTCCCTTACTTCGATTACACTTATACGGTATCAGGTAATATTATCCCCACCAAAAATATCGCCCTATACATGGTCGTCAGAAAATATTTCTGTGGGGATAATTTTTGGGGTTATTGGAAGCAGGGGTTGTGGAGGTGTCCCCCTCGCCCTTTAAGATAATATGGGGGTTGCACAGGTGTCCCCCGCAGGTTCCATACCTTAATATCGCCGCAAAAATATGGTGATATTTTTGTATTGCGATATTTTTGCGGGAATATTAACACATAGAATCATTTATCCAAAGGGTTTAGACGAAAACAATGGGCCAAAGTTTCTTTAGTCTTGCCATCACAAATGCACGCCACCTCATCTTCTGAGTATTACTCCAATTAGGTCCCCCAGTGGAAGTTTGCCCAGCTGGAATTGCATAAATAACTTCCTTGCCTCTCTCTGGGCATCCTTCTTCAAGTACCCCAACAATCCTTGTGATTCATGCACAAGGAAATCATTGCACAATGTAACCCATATATTTGTATGGTTTGTATTTGTATTTATTTGAACAACAGGGATGTCGATCTCGAACAGAAACAACTTTAAATAAGACATTTACAGATGATGGAGGCGTTCCCCCGACCGTGCCTGTACATTAGCACAAAGATGAGCACAAGTGGTGCATCTGTTTATGAGGGTGTAAACAAAGTGGGACTTGGACTGTACCAATATACAAAATTACATTATTACATTGTGGTGGTTCAGGTGTGAAGGATCAGGGAGAGAAAGGTGAGCACCCTCATTAACAAGTAGGTGCATTTTAAGCAGGGCTTTGAAAATATCCCCAACAGGCTGGGTGTGATTGTGAGGAACAGCAGGTAATAATGGAGCTAGACAAGTAGTGGGGGAAGAGCAGACGCAAGAGAAGGCAAAAGGGGGTCTGTGAGATCAGATCAGACACAGAGCGTTCAAGATGGTGAGGAGAGAAGGCTGTAGTCAGCCAGGTACTGAGGAGCCAAGACGAATGATAGCTTTGTGGTATAAGAGAAGGAACTTGAAAAGGCAGCAGTTGTGTATTGAGACCGGGTCAGCATGGTGTCAGTCGGTAGAAATGGGGGAGGATCCTGGAAGGTTAAAAAGAGTGCATGTAGCAAAAGGTGGAGAGTAGAGTTTTCGCAAAGTGGTGTAAAAGAAATGCATGAATGTTCATAATATTAAGAAGGTTAATTTGAACAGCAGAGGTGATGGTAGTGATGATTTTTTTCAGTTCGAGGTAGATATCAAAGAGAACCCCAAGGATTTAAGGGCTATATGTCTTCTTCAGCCTTCACTTCACCATACATTCACTTCATTACATTTACCTCTTCAAACCTTTGCTTCTCCAGTCTTTCACTTCTACCATTCATCAATACAGGGGGAGGCTCCCTGGGTCCCCTTCTTTTCTTATCCATAGTCCTCCCCTAACCACTCTTTGACCCCAACCCTTACCTTACAGCAAACCTTAACATGACCATTGACACCATGACAATGTGAAAATGCAAAGTAAAGGTAAGAAAAAATAAATGCAGGAAGAAGTAAATGTCTGTTGAAGTGAATGCTGAAAAGATAAGTGCTGAAGGAGTGTTTTTGCTGAAATAAAGGGGGCGACCGGTTGCAAGCATTAGGCAAGGGAGGGAAAAGTCCTATGGAAAGGAGCTGGCAAAAGAGAAGGAATGGTGTTGAAGACCTGGAGAAAGATGACTTTTGGTTTTAAAGTGTTCAGCGTGAGTTAGGAGAACTCCATCCAGTGGAAATATTGCAGTGAGGCAGTTGTTAACACATCTCACGAGGGCTCCGGTGAAGAAGGGAATGCAGAAAATGTTTTCAGTGCCTTCAGCAAAACGGTGATAGTAAAACCCAAATGATATGATCAATCTTCCTGGGGCAGAGATGTAGAGGGTGAACAGCAGAGGTCCAAGGATAATTGCCTGGGGGATGCCAACATAGAGAGAGGCAGGGTCAGAGGTCTGTGAGTTGCAGGAGACAATCCATGCTAGAACAGATGCATGAAGCCCAAAATCCTGGGCACTAAGGAGGAGAGAGGAGTGTGGAGTCACCAACAGCATCGAAAGCATAAGAGAGATCTAAAGGAATGTGTACAGAAAAGAGTTTGAAGTAGTGAGCATTGGCAAAAAAGTTGGAGACATGCACAAGGGCCGTCTCTGTGGAGTGTTTGCTGCAGAAGCCAGATTTAAGTGGTAATGGAAGGACATTTTCTTCAAGATACCTAGGGATTCATTTGAAGACCACCCCGTTCTGGACCTTAGAATAATGGGCTAGGAGGGAAATCAGGCGATAATTTGCATGGATGTTTGGGTCAGTAGATTGTTTCTTCTGAAGGGGTAGCACAGTCGCAGAGAATAAGGGGGAAGGGAAGACTGAAAGACTATAAAGCTGAGCGTAGGTAAGAGTACTGTTACAAGTTTGGTTCCTTTTACAGACAAATTACCACTTTCTATAGGTGAACATGACATGTCAATGCCACTATTGTAGTCCCAGCAGACGCCAGTTAACATATTGGCATGTGACTTGGGGCCTCATTACACGGAAGGCGGTAATGGTTAACGGCCACCGTTAATGGTAATGCTTTTTGCAGGCGTTAAAAACCAACCCGCTAAGGGACCTCGGAGCTAATTAAGGCACCGCAAAATTGCGGTGCCGTAATTAGCGCCTTCCCCATTCCCATAGAGCCCTATGGGGCAGAAATGGGAATGGGGAAGGGCAATGGCGGAAGGGGGATTTACCGCCCCTCCAACCTTGGAATGGGGCGGTAAATCCCCTTTCCGCCAAGGCGGTGCCGGTATTTTACCGGCATGAGCCATGGCGCTAATAGCGCCATGGCTCACCGCCTTCCGTGTAATGAGGCCCTTGATGTCAACATTAAACATGATGATATCTTTTACTGACAAATGGCTAGTATGTTCAACTGCAGGGATTCAATTATATGAATGTGAGAGAGTTTATACTAGCTTTTGCAGGCCAAAAGGCACTACCCCCTTTAGACCCAGAAATATTTCTGTATTAAGTAAATATTGTGTTGACATGACTTCCTGGACTGACCGGGAAAATATTGAGAATACCTGATGAATTTATATTTAGACCAGAAATACCTATGGATGATGATGAGGGACAGGTTATTCCCATAGAACTAGAGGCTGCAGCGGTTAATCAAGAAAGGGTGGTTGCTCATTGGACAGATGATGTGTGAAGAGCATGGAGAACAGTAAAAGCCCTTAAGGAAGGATACAGACAGACAGATTCGACAGACAAAAGCTTGTTTATATATGAATATTCGGACGACTAATTTGTATTTGTCATACGTCTTACTTATTGGATGAACATTGAGAATAGAGAAATACCTCAGAGAATAGCATTTGTAAAAAAGAAACCATCATTTTTTCAGTAAGATTTAGAAAAGTTGGCAAGCACCTTATGGACCACTAGTCCATATGATTTGGGTTTATTGAGTGGAGCAGGAACAGGTCAAATCAAGCTTAAACCAGGAGCAATGTTACCATGAACAAAACACTATTCTATGTCCAGATAAGCAGGTGAAGTCATATTTAGACCATTTCCACTTTGATGAAGCAGGGAATATTGGTGCCATCAGAGTCCCCATGTAATACAGATGTGTACCCAGTGAAGACATCAACTGGGGGGTCATGGATATTTATTCAGCATCTCTGCCCCCTAAAAATATTTTTTAAGCAGAGTTTCCTCTTGTTCCTAATCCAGCTACAACATTATATAGCATCCCAGCTACAGCTAAATATTTGACAGTAATAGATTTAAAGAATGCCTTTTTTTCAATTGCCCCTCATGAAGACTCACAGGATTTGCTGTCATTCTTGTTTAGAAATCATCATTTAAAACATACAAGAATGCCTCAGGGGTACTATGAGTCCTCATCAATCTTGAATATACTCCTCCAAATGGACCTAGGTAATATACAACTTGAGAGCACAATAATACAGTATGTAGATGATATATTAGTGTGCAGTGAGACAGAGGAAAGATGTTGGGAAGATTCAGTTTACTAATGACAATACTATCAGAAAAAGGATATACATTTGACAAAGAAAAACTACAATAATATCAGGAAGAGGTCCTGTACATAGGAAAGCTTATCTCTCAAGAGGGGAGAAAAGTGACACCTGAAAGAGCAGAAGCAATCATGAAAATTCCAGAACCTGAGACAGTAAGAGAAATGCAACAGTTCTTAGGCCCATGTAATGATTGTAGGGCCTGGGCTTTCGATTACAGTACAAATATGTGACCACTTTTAAAAGGACTCAAGTAATGACAGATAGGTAAAGGTAAGATAACATGAGCAGATTAAATGATTGAAGGATTCAAAGAGTTGAAAAGGGCGATTTGCCCAGCTCCTGTAATGGGAATACCAGACTATAATGAACAGTTTTACTTATTCCTGCATTCAAATGGAGAAGTGATGAAAGCTGCACTAACACAGAAGACGGCATTAGGATATGGACACAAACCATTGGCCTATTATAGTGGGATTTTAGACCCAGTATTGAAAGAACATTATCCATGCAAACAAATGTTAGCTGCTGCAGCTTTCGCAATTAAAAAGCTACCAGTATTACAACGGGATGCTCAATAACATCGTCTGTTGAGCACTCCCTATTTGTCATTTTGGAAAAACAGAAAAAGTGCATTGACTACACAAAGAGTGTCTCGATGCACATTTCTCTCAATAGCCCATTGTCAAGTTAGCATATGTGTGGGTGGAGGTAGTGCCCATTGTTGTTCCTTTGGATTGTCTAAATAAAATTGGTATTATTGAATAAAAACACATTATTCTTAAGACATAAATTGATCATAGCTAAAATCATTTCAGTATGGCATAAGTAGTTCAGGGACTGAGGTAAGGGGTTTACGGCGGCGTAAACAGTGCCGACCCTTACCGCCTGATTCCGAGGTCCCTTAGCGCCATGGAGGATTTCACACCTGCTTTTAGCAGGTGTTAAAATCCATGGCACTAAGGGACCTTGTTGTTAATTACGCCACCGTAATTTACGGTGGCGTAATTAACGCCTTCCCCACTCCCATTATGCCCTATGGGGCAAAAATGGGAATGGGGAAGGGTAAATGGGGATTGGGGACTTACCGCCCCGCCAACCTCGGAATGGGGCGGTAAGTCCGCCAACCACCATGGCGTAAACATAGTTTACGCCATGGTGGTAATGGTACGACCCAGGCGGTAACTTACCGCCTGGGTCGTAATGAGGCTGTTGAGAACATATTTGCATGCCTGCTTCCCAAAAGTGTGTGAATTGAAGTATACAAAGAGACAACGTCCATGCTTACTAAAACATATTCTGGTTCCCACGGGAGGCCAACAACTTTGGGTAAAAAGTATTTTGTATCTATTAGAAAGCAGCCGGATACCTCAGGGCTAGCTTACACTATAAACATAATTAACTAAACTAAACTAAACTAAAGAGGACAGTGTATTTACAAGTGGAAACAAAGACTCATCTATTTACTTAGACATATTCTTCAGCAAAGATCGCACTAATGTAATTACGGGTCTCCGTGGAGGTCTCTTGGTGATTTCTGAAGCTTTGGGAGGAAGTATATGGTGGAAATGAGGGAATGCAAAGGGAAACACAATTACACATCGTCTTCCTCCAGAAGTCCTTTGGTTTTCCATTCTTGTTTGAAGTCATGTAATGCACATTCCAAATCTTTCATCTGACTTTTCATTCGTTTTTCATAGCAAGTTGCATCATTCAACTGTCTATCAGCCTCTCGGATATAATCCTTTTTGTTCATGAGCACAATGTTTCTCCCTTTATCAGAGGGTTTGATTATGCATTCTGGAAGCGTACGCAGTTCACTTAATATATCTCTGTTCTTTCAAGAAAGATTGTCCATGTACTAAAATATAGTGTTTCTCCAAATCTTCTTAGGATCTTCAATCACAAGACTTTGGAAAGCTTCAATACTACTACCATAGGCCATGGGGGGATTAAACTTAGATTTGCACCTGAGTTTGCTTTTCTTGTGCCAATTGGCTGGTATACCCATTTCTTCAAAATCAATGGAATAATTATCTTCAATGATTTCCAAATGCACGAGGTCTTGTAGGACAGTGGCTTCACTGATGGTAATATCGATCTGGCCTCCTTGTGATGTACTTGGGGATTTATTATAGGCATTAACAGCAAAGAATTTCTACAGGCGGATTTTCCATATATGTTTATCAAGGTCAATGCATGTCTGAGCACAGTCATATGTGGCAGTGGGGCAACAATTGAGGCCCAAAATGAGCACTTTAAGTTGATCTTCTGTTAGTGTGTGGTTTGACAAATTCACCACTTTCATCTTTAAGACCTCTTCTATGATTTTTGTGTCCATTTTCCAGAGCGCATTAACCTCCCTGAGATGTAGTTGGTCATGTTTTTTGCCCCTCTGCCCTCGCCTTGTCATTTTCTGTTGCCTCACCCTTGTGCACGACCATAGCCTCTTCTTCTTGCTTGCTGGCTTGCTCTGCTGCCCTGACACTGCAAGCGCATTATCTCTAAAACGTTCCTCTATACGTTTTCTGATCAACTGCAGGCTTCTTTCTGATGGTCTTTCTTCCATTAAGCTTGTGATGTTCACCCACTCCCTCATCTCAAACCTTCTTAATCAGAAATGTGTTTTTCTGCCTCATCCCTTATGTCTGTCTCCTGCCTCTATTAAATTTCCCCCTGATTGTTGTCCTTTCTCTTTCGCTCATAATCTTGGCATCATTTTTTTAAACTTCAATCTCATTTCTTATCTCACATTCTCTTGCCATATCCAACTCTACAACATTTGCAAAATATATAATATTCTTATCCTTTCCATGACTAAACTTATTCTCACACAGATTTATGTTTTTCTCTCCCTTTGGGGTATCGTTTTCATTTCGCTAGCCATCTTCTTACCATGCTGCCTCTCCATTCTCATTTTTCTCCCTTTCTCACTGCACTTTGTCTTTCCTTATCTGTTCATCTTCATTTTCATTATGTATGTATTGTTTTTAAATGCTTGCATGATCCTGTGCCTTCGTATGTATTCCTGTTTTGTTTCTGTTTACTCTCGTAGTCACACTTTTCATTCCTCTTCCATTATTGGCTGTCCCAGAGCCCCATTCTTGTCAGTCCCGCTTTTGTTGATTTTCTCCCTTGGCCCTCAAACTGTGGAATGCCCTTCCTCTCGCTTTCATTTTAGCCCCAACTCACGCTCTTCCATGAAAGTCCATCTTCCAGCTATTTCCTGCTGTTACAGACATAGCATCAAGTAATCCCTTATATAAGAGTTGTTATCGAAATGTATTGCACAGTGCTTTGGTGAAAGTGATCTGCTAATTTATTTAATTACAATATGCAAATGTTGCAGAACACCTACCAAGCTAAAATACAGATAAGTGTGCACAAAAATAAAGCAAACACATTGTCCACACTTATTTACTTTGCATATGTGTGGTCTAGCTCCAAGTGGTGCAATGAGTGTGGGAATGTGCATTAAATCGGTATCCAGTGTTGGAGGCTAAAACAGTCTTTCAAAAATTATTTGCAGTCAGTAGAAAACAAATTACGTTATTTAAAACCCTTTCAATTTAAAAAGGTTTTATAAAAACAGCCTAGACAATGCAGAAGTTGCACACGTTTGTGCAAGTTACCCATTGCTTACGCCATCCATACTCAACCCCTACATGTTCAGGTATAACTGCAGCATGTTTTCTATCTGGCTCGAGCCACTTGCTTGTTTGAGTTCTGACAAGCATACACTACTCATTCCTTGGATATGGCTCTTTGTCAACACTGTGTCCAGTAGTGCATTATGACCAAACATAGGTGTAATTTACATTTGTAGAAACCCACACATGGTATTGATGATTTTTGTGAATCAGGGCCCACAAGTATTTTTTGTAGTTTTTATTTTATATTGACTTGCGTAATAGGAATCACTGCACATATTCATTGCTCTACTCAGCCCTTCATACTCCCGAGGTCGATACAATGAGTATCATTTATTGGGTAAACATAAACATCTGTTATCTGTCAAAAGCAGCAAGATGACTCTCTTCGGGTAAACTGGTGCTCTACAAATAGACATCTGTGGATGGACAAACTGAAGTAGCTCGATTAACTCGAAGCACGTGTTTGAATGACCATTTCAATTCAGCGTAGTTGTCCTTTTTGAATACAGATACAGATAGAGCGTGCACAAACCTCTCTAACTGGTCCCATATGCCTTTGATTGTTGTAATATAGTAAAGACAAGTTCAGTTCGCTGTCTGTATTATATAATTTGCACATATCAAAACTGGTACCGTTTAATCCTAAGAATGACAAAAACATATGTAAAATTACGTTTGCTGTTCTGTCTCAAGTGCTCTCATCAATACATAGGCCCTCATTACAAGTCAGGCGGTGGACCATGGTGCTATTAGCACCATGGTCCATGCCGGATTCCGCCATGGTTGATGGCGGAATTATCGCCTCATTCCAAGGTGAGTGGGGCGGTAATTCCCCATTCACCATTTGCCCTTCCCCATTCCCATTTTTGCCCCATAGGGCATAATGGGGATGGGGAAGGCGCTAATTACGGCACCGTAAATTACGGTGCCGTAATTAGCACCAAGGTCGCTTAGCGCCTTGGACTTAACGCCTGACTTAGTATAAAAAGGAAGAGTCATATGATTGTTCAAAATAAATGCATGCATCTTCAATGGTTGCTGATCCCCTTCTTTTCTTGTAACATTATAATCAATGGAGTAAATCATTTGTCAGATATAGATTTTAGTTCATGTGAACACTGCCTACAGCGCAACTTTGAAATATGAGGAAAAAAATCAATCAGTTTCTACTTTGTTGTACAGCCATTAATTGTTTCACCTTTGCAAATTATAGATTGACATTTCCCGAATCCTGTTGTATTTGTGTTATTTGATAACTGCTTTCTAAATATAGAAACAGACATTTCGGGTATTGATTTTGATTGTTTGTCCACCATTACGTAGTACCAAAAGAGTAAGGTTATACTCAAGTTTGGAGTGGTGATTGAAAGTTAACGTGAACCCAGTTCACCATCATCTACTTCTCATGAAAGGATTTTTGATTTAACTATTACAATGGTAACATATTGCAGTGGACTTTGAGGAGGGAGAAAGAGCGACTCATCAGCCAAAGGGTGTAATAGTTGTCAAGTAGGTAGAACTGAACAACATGGTAAACATTTTGCTCGACTAAACTTACCGCTTCTTATGTGCATGTTCAGCAATTTAATTTTTTCAAAAGTTCACTCTTCTGTTACGTTATTTGAGTTTTTGATGACAGTCTTTAGCTGGTGTCTCCTTATCTGTGATTTTGGATTACAGTTGCCTGACAGTGATGTTTGCCCCCATGAAGCATGGCACATTTCAGCTCAGGTATGGAATTGTATGGAATGATCATGTGGGCCTGATCATTCCAATTTGGTCACCGGTCTAACTAAACTTTGCATCAAGTGTTTCAGGTTTTTTGCCAGTAATTTGAAACCCACTCTGTTTTCTTTTTGATGCAGATCACATTTATCATTTGAGATTTCGAATGTGCCTGTATGTTGATTCTCTTTTAAGTCAACTATGAGCAAAGTGTATGTCCTATTCGGTCAAAGTAGACTTTTTTCATATCATTGCTCATTAACTTTGTACTCTTTCCTTTTCCTTTTCCCCTTGGATATATCTTGCCACTATTGGTAGCCCAGCTCCAGTTGGCCCTGCAAGAAAATGTTTGTGGGTGGGGAGGGTGTCATTAGTGGGACATTAGGAAAGAGTGATGCGCAACCTGTGGTGTAGATAAGTGCAAGGAGGAAGTATCCAGCGCCACAGTGCCAATCAGCTTTTGGCAGGTTTGACCGAGACTTGGCAGTATGTTATCCACACGGAAGAGCCCATGATCTGATAGAATACAGCACTCTGGGGTCGGGTTAGCAACTGATGTGGGAGAGTGCGACAGGGCTAAAGATGATAGCTTAGTAATGGGTCGGCTAGTATTGAAGTGATAATGGCTAGGCCTGTGGAGCCATCTGTGATAGTTTGTGTGTGTAATGTAACGTGGTGAGATATCTTAGAGGGGAGTCGGTTAGTCGAGGGAAGGCAGAAAGTAGGCCTTACAAGGCAAAACAACTTGCAACTCTGCATTCCTACCCCTAGCTCCCAATGTCACCACTATCTTCGTTTCTTTCTCTCTTTCTTTCTTTCTTTCTTTCTTTCTTTCTTTCTTTCTTTCTTTCTTTCTTTCTTTCTTTCTTTCTTTCTTTCTTTCTTTCTTTCTTTCTTTCTTTCTTTCTTTCTTTCTTCCTTTCTTTCTTTCTTCCTTTCTTTCTTTCTTATGGGTAAACTGTACTCCTTGAATAACAAAACAAGTGTCTGCAAAATGGCAGAAGAGGATAAGGGGCGGTTTGGAAAGTCAAACATGACCATAACCTGTTAAGGTTTACGGGAGGCAAGAGGTTAAGATCCAGTCACCCATTTCACCTTCCATAGTATGTTGATTAACAGGCTGGGAAATGCTGCAAACCCCACTCTATCATGCACAGGTACCAGACTCAGTGGGCTGCAGGTACATTTGCCCATCATGAAGGGACCTGCTCGTTTAACCCAAGGGTGTACCCTGATGCCTCCCACAAACTCCAAGCTCTTCTAATGCAGTTACCATTCGCTTGCTTCCAGCCAATGGCTCTGCTTGTATCAGTTCCAGTAGAATAGCTGATTTTAATCAGATCAGGGTCAATAGGTCACAGAATAATGCACAAACCTGCCTTTGTGGCGGGCCATAAAATATCATAGGCACCAATCATCTGGTTATTCAGATCTCAATCTCTAAATCAAAGGGATTTTTCTGCAAGTTGATATCCAGGGCAACTTAAAATCAGCAGATTGTTGTCTGAATTGAATAAAGTGAATACATAACTATTACCTCTTTCGTTTCTTTATGTATAATTGTATCACTTTTACCTTCCACAATATTTTATAAGATTTAAATGAAATACATGACAGGACACAATCCACTTACCCTTAAACTGTGCTCCATTTCAAAGTAAAGAACCGGCTTGTATAGAAAATCACAGGTGAAGGCATTGGCTGATGTAGTGTTCATACTAGATATTTAGTTTTACAAACACGTTTCTCTTTATCATCTTCCATTGTTTTCCAGGTCATGTAACATAGGCATTGGTTATTTGGCTTCCTTGCATTTTCACATGCAGAGTTCCATAAATGTTCAAGGTGCAACCTGCATCATATGTCTCGTGTGCGCAGATGACTACCTGCATCCCATGAATATACAAGCCAGGAAAGGTCCCCCATGCATAGAAGGCAAATGCATTAACGGATACATTTAGTACTCTAGCAGTTTCACGCTCAGGAACATGAACAAAACAAAAAAATAGTGCACCTTGGGTCTGAAAGTTGCTGCGAGTAGTGTGAAAGGAAGCCAAACAGAAATCCAATACATTGGAAAAGTCACGTGGACCAAACAAGTAAACCTGGGAGAGACTGTTTGCAATGAATGCAGAATCCCTGCCATGGGATAAGAGATCCACTTTGCCAGTGTTGCCTGATCCCAAAATGGTGAAAAAGGGTTTTATCTACAAAATACTTAGTGAACATCTCCAGGGATAATGTCATATGTCTGCAGAGTTAGAAATGCCATAGTTACAGATGGAAAATCTGTTGGAACTGTCAAAACACTTACAAATCTGCTGGTGATTTTCCAAAATTGTCAGAGGATTTTCATAGTCTGTGATCATAAGAAATCTGCATTTTTTGCAAAAAAGCCTTTTCTGCATACTGGGAACTGCTGATCAGAGTGCTTAAACACACATAACAACTGACATGACGTTACATGATAGGAAGAACTAAAGGGAGGAGATGGAGCCATTAGGAGAACACCTGTACAAGCTCATTCACTCATTGAGAAAGAGGCCCAATATGAATAATTCTTGCTAGATCCCACATATATTAAGAGGATTCTAATTTTGAGGATGTTATGATTGTGCCCCAAAGTCTAATTTGTAGTGTAGTGAGAGGAGAAGGAGGAAAGAATCTAAATTGAAAGCACGTGCATTGTCCAAGACAAAAGGCCTATTCATAGGAAGGTTAAAGCGCAACTCGTGGATAACCTAACTGGATACAATTAGAGACCTGGACAATGTTCAGGGAAAGGCTAGAATAACAATTCTCCAAGATACTTGGGCCCAGAATTGTTCCATTAGAAATTGGCAAAAGAGCAGTTGGGTGTTCTAAACCAGACCGTGCTGGCATTTGCAAGGCCACCAGCACAAGATAAAGAACCTTGCATCATTTTGAAAACCCAATTGGAGGGAGGATCCATCCCGGTGGTAGCCAGGTAGAGGGGAGAACTGCAGGGAGAAACCACTTGCTTGAGAGTTGTGCGATACATGCTTTGCCCTGGCATCAATGTTAAGACCTACCCAACTGCTGCCATTATGTACATCATAACCTGCATGCCAGAGTATAAAATCCACCACAACGGTGATCTATATGCTCAAATGGGACTGTGGCAGGTTTTGCGGAAGATAATAGTGCTGTACCTAAAGCAAGGCTTTGGGGAAATTTGAGTCTCCGCGTAAGCAAGGCTTTGGAGAAACTTGAGTCTCTGCGCTTTAGTGAAGAGAAACTACTACCCCAGAGCATGTGAGAGGCTTGCTATTGGACAGCAATATTGTTGTGGGCCCATCGTCTGGGTGAACCTATGTTTCAATGCTTATTGCCTTTGTGTGTATGTTCCCTACACAGTTTTATCACAAAATCAACAATTATTTTCTCTTGCACTATAGTGTATGCTATGCACATGAATAGAAACACATTAAGAATGCTCTCACTGTCTTGTTTAGCAGTTATGTATATGTATTCATTTGTAGAGATAGTATATGGGCATTACAAATAGAGCAGTTAAGCAATCTACAGTTCATAATATTAGCAATAAAGTACAGGAGTACCTGTAAAGACTGGTAGGGGGTGTCTGTACTTCCACTCTCTATATGGTAAAGGAGAGGCACAGAGGACCCCAGCCAAGATTCTCTATTATTGGTACGTGGTCGAGCAATCAAGGCCTAGCTTCTCAGGAGGTGATGCAGGCTGGTTCTTAAGTACAGTGTAGTCCCCGAACCCCCACAAAGGAATGTCCACACACTGTATTACTGAAACACAGTCTTTATATAATTAATATTCAAAGGTATGTACACGATCACAATAATTCACTTTGTACTCGGAAGTCAATAATGATAAATATATATAATTCTATAGTGGTACCACTAATGTTATCGAATCTCATTAAAGTGCATCAACTGTACGGTTAAAATGTCACACAGATTAATAACGAGGAAACCAGCAATAGAGATAGGCAGGAACGTAAGATGGTTGAAACCATAGGCAGAATGCTGGCCCCTACCCTTAGGCACAGTTCTGTGTGGAGAGCCCTGCACCTGTGCAACCTGTAAAATAAAGATATATTGCACAAGCCCAGTCCATATGTTCAATAGTCTCACTTCTTCCTATTAAGGTTTTACCCCCCCAATGTACCTGGTGGAGTAGAGTTCTCCGACGATGCGCCGACCGATCCTTCTTGAGCGCCTCCCTTTCAGGCGGGAGCCACGGATCGTCGAGAGGTGTCGGGGAACTTGGCGTTCGGTGTCGGGGAATCGACGGCCCTTCTTGAGTGCCCTCCCTTTAAGGTGGGAGTCACAGGTCATCGAACGTCCAACGGTGAACAGGGAGAACTACGGCTGGGAAATGACAGCTTCACTCCTAGCGGTGCTCGTCGACGACAGAGCGTTGGCGTCCTGCAAGGAGGAGGCGTGCGGGGCACCTCAGTGACGATAGTTCTGGACCGCAAAGAGATGATGAAGAACTGTGGCCCAGCAAGGGCGTCGAGTTGTCGGCGTCTCTGTGGTCTTTAGGTGGCGGGAAACCCACCGGTGGATGCTCCTCTGCGCGTCGACGGTCGGGCCTTCTCCAGCGGGAGACAAGCGGATGACGATGCAGGCGAGAGCGTCCGATGATCAATTGAAGTTCTTAGGCAAACGGGAGCACGGCGGCTCCGGTCAGCGACGGCGGTCGTCGACAGTGGTGGACAACAGTCCGAGTGCTTCCCCTTGGAGTTCCGCAGCAGTCCCCGTATTGGGTCGGCAGCCTGTCGAAGGTCTGTCTACCAGGGAGCGATGGCAAAGGTCAGCTGTGCACGATGGTCCCTCGTAGCTCGGGAAGAGGGCGCCTTACCAGGTCTTCTCTGGGTCAGTCCTTGGAGGCACAGCAGCTTTCAGATTGTGAAGGAGAGCAACAGCAATTCTTCTCGTCCAGCAGGGCTTCAAGGTCAAGCGTCAGTTACTCCAGTTACTTGTCGTAGTGGACTTCAACTTCTGAACACGATTCCTAGCAGTGAGAGGTCCCCAGGTATACTGTTAATCTCCCATTCATCCCGCTGGGTCACACTCAAGCATCCAATCACGACTACGGGCATTCATGCAGGCAGGCAGCCAATCAGGCACACGAGGTATTCAGGCCATTCATTTCTCTCCAGACACTCACAACAAGTTATGTGTATTGGGACAAGTACCGAGCCATTCAACACTCCAAGCCGCATTCATACCGGTTTCGGGCAGGGTTGTCTCAGTCATTGTGTCAACCACCAGATACTAGACACCCACAACACAGAATGCATATTCGTCACACACTCTATTCACCCAGGTCCCACCCACAGGAGGTACCCACAACATACATCACTGAGAAGGCTCCAGCCAGTCTGGCCGGGCCTTCACAACAACACCATATATGGCACTTCCACCCAACAGTCAGTCAGGGGGAAGGGACAGGGTCAGGGCTTCCCAGGACTTTGGGAAAACAAGGTAATGGGGAATAGAAAGCAAGAGGCTACAGGGGACATCTTGTTTTCCATCAGGAATCAACGGATCCCAATGGCAGGGCCGGGGTATCCCAAAATGGAGGATACTCCGCGCACCTGTCAATTTCAGCATGGTGCTGCCACCAGCCCATACCCTGCTCTGTGGGCCACCCACAGGTGCCCAAAAACATACAATAGGGGCACAGGGTTGTACCCCCACCCATGGGTGCCATAAGGGTATCCCATGGGTCCGTTCACCAAAACAAAAGAGAGAGAGCTGCACCGCCAGGAGTCCCACATGAACTCCTGCGTGGAAAACACGACAGAACACACAATAAAAAGCAGTAAAGGACAAGGATACGGAGGCCCTGTCCCTCCGATGCATTTCCAGCATCACAGTCGCCCCCCCCCCAGACTGAGGTGGAGGGTGCCTAATCTCCCACAAGATAGACACCCTCATCCAGACGGTCAACATACCTTCTGGAAAGGCCATCTGCATTATCGTGACTCTCCCCTGGTCTGTGCTCTATGGTGAAGTCTAGCCCTTGCAGGCTAATGGACCACCTGAGCAGTTTCGGGTTCTCACCCTTCATCTGCATAAGCCACTTCAGGGGCTTATGATCTGTTTGGACCTTGAAGGTTGACCCCGTAAGGTAGGGCCTAAAACGCCTAAGGCTCCAAACTATACTAAAACATTCCTTTTCAACAGTAGCCCACCTAAGTTCTCCATCCTTGAGTTGTCTACTGATGAATATGATAGGATGTTCTCTCCCTTTGTCATCTAACTGGGACAAGACAGCTCCAATTCCGGTATCGCAGGCATCCGTCTGGACGATAAAGGGTCGGCTGTAGTCAGGCGCACACAACACGGGTGCCCGACACAGACTTTCTTTCAAGCCATCAAAGGCCCTCTGACAGTCTTCAGTCCAATTAACCTTCCTAGGCTGTTTGGGTGAAATCAGAGCTGTCAGTGGTACAGCTATGGTTCCATAGTCCGCCATGAAATTGCGATAATACCCAGTGAGGCCCAAAAAGGCTCTCACCTGGGTTTGAGTAGTGGGAGTCTCCCAGTCCTGTACATCCTGTACCTTACTGGGGAGAGGTTGGATTTGACCCCGTCCTACCTCATGACCAAGATACGTGACTTTCCCCTGAGCTATCTAGCACTTGGTGGCCGTGATAGTGAGGTTAGCCCTTTTTAAGGCCTGCAACACTCTATCCAGATGTGTTAAGTGCTCTTCCCAAGTGGAACTGTAGACGGCAATGTCGTCTAAATAAGCCACAAAAAAGGCTTCCAGCCCACTGAGAGCATGATTGACCAATCTCTGGAAGGTGGCAGGGGCATTCTTCAACCCAAAAGGCATGACCCTAAACTGGTAGAGTCCCTCTGGTGTTGAGAACGCCGTCTTTTCCTTGGCATGGTCCGTCAGAGCTATTTGCCAATAGCCTGAGGTGAGGTCAAAGGTGCTCACAAATTTGGCAGCACCTATGGTGTCCACGAGCTCATCAGCCCTGGGCAATGCGTGCGCGTCAGTTTTGGTGATGGCATTGACTCCTCAGTAGTCCACACAGAACCTCCAATCCTTGGTACCTGCCTGGGAACTTGCCTTGGGGACAAGGACCACGGGACTGGACCAGGGACTGGTTGAGGGTTCAATAACACCCAGATCCAACATCTTGGCAACCTCAGCCTGGATGTGGTTCTTAACCGTGTCTGACATTCGGTTGCTCCTGATCTTGACAGGCACGCTGTCACCAGTGTCAATCTCGTGCTTACACCACGGTGTAAGGCCTCGCGTCAGCGAAAACAGAGAGGCATACTGCTGGAGCAAAGTCCTGCAGGCCCTCTGCTGCTTGGTTGTCAAATCTGGAGAGAGCTGCACTCCCTCCACTGAGCCATCCTGAGGGTTGCTATGCAGCAAGTTGGGAAGGGGTTCACTCTCATCCTCTTCTTGCTCTGAAGCCAGCAAGAGACATGAGACTTCTGCTCACCTGTGGAAAGGCTTGAGCCTATTGACATGGAATACCTGAGGGGCTACCCCTGGGATTCCCATGTCAACCAGATAGTTGTCCTCGCCCATCTTGGAGATTATCCTGAAGGGTCCAGTCCATTTATATGCCAATGCCTGAGGCTTGGTAGGCTCCATCACGAGGACCTCCTGTCCCGTAGTCCAATCCACTTGCGATGCTTTAAGGTCATGCCAGTATTTGTTCAATTCCTGGCTGGCCTTGAGATTCACTGTTGCTTGACCCATCATCTGTGTCATCCTCCGCCTGAGGCCTAACACATAGTCCCCCACTTGCTTCGCGGGACCGGAAGGGGTGGCTTCCAAACCTTCTCTGATCAAGGCAAGGGGCCCCCTCACGGGATGTCCACAAACAGTAACTCAAAGGGGCTGAAACCAACACCCTCTTGAGGTACCTCTCTGTAAGCAAACAGCAGGCATGGCAGGAGGAGATCCCATTTCCTCCTTAGGGGCTCTTCCAAAGCACCTAGCATGCCCTTGAGAGTTTTATTAAATCTCTCAACCAGACCATTGGTCTGGGGGTGGTAAGAGGTGGAGAACTTGTAGGTTACCCAGCACTCTTTCCACATGGTTTTCATGTAACCAGACATGAAGTTGGATCCTCGGTCAGAGACAACCTCCTTGGGGAATCCAACACGGGTGAAAATGCCCAGGAGGGCCCGGGCAACCACCTTGGCTGTAACAGTCCGAAGGGGTATAGCCTCAGGGTACCTGGTGGCATGATCTGCCAAAACCAGGATGAACCGATGTCCACCTGACGTGGGAGGGTCAAGGGGACCAACGATGTCGATGCCCACCCTCTCAAACGGTGTGCCAACCACTGGCAATGGCTGCAGTGGGGCAATGACACTGCCTCCAGTCTTGCCAGACAACTGACAAGTTGGGCAGGTCCTGCAGTGGGACTCCACTTCTACTCCCATTCGAGGCCAGTAGAAATGGGCAGAGAGTCTCTGCTTAGTCTTCTTGGTACCAAGATGACCAGCCAAGGGCACCTCATGTGCCAACTGCAGCAGGAAGGGCCGGTAAACCTGGGGTACCACCAACCTCTTGAGGGCACCAGGTTCAGGCTTAGTGGGCTCACTAACAAGGAGCTCACCCTCCCAATAAATCCGGAAAGTCCTAGGCACTTCTCCTTGTGCCTGGGACAGGGCCTGTTTCCTCAGACCCTCGAGAGAGCGACACTCTCTCTGTCCTTTACAGAAGTCTGCCTGGGAGGGTCCCCCTTCAGCTAACAAGCATTGAAGATCGGGATGATCCTCTGGGTTGAGAACCTCTCCCACAGGAGAGTCTTCTGGCTCTTCTCTCACAGGAGTTGAGACAGGGTTTACCACTGGACCCAGCCCGTCCGGAGCATGGATCCCAATGGGTGCTGTAGGAACAACAGGAAGAGAAGGGGCTCCCTCCACAGAGGTGGCCCTCTTACTCTTCCTTCGTCGTGCCTTAGGTCGCACCTTCGGCTCGGGTACCTGACTCACAACCAGACCCGGCGTCACCTGTGACCTAGTGACCGCAGCAGCAGTCATGGGAAGACCATCCGCGATCAATCCCAACTCGACTAGATGGTTACCTAACAGAATGTTAGCAGGGACGTTGTCCTGAACCAGGACAGGAAGCTCTGCTGTCTTGTCTCCAATTACGAGTGTGACTCGGGCTACAAGCGATAATTTGGGAGGCCCACCAGCTAACCTGGTGGTTCTCAGAGGAGCATCTACATAGTCCTCTAGCTTGAGCAGGGTCCTGTCCACCACTGTCATGCTTGCCCCAGTGTCTCTCAAACCAGTAGAAGGCTGGCCATTCAGGAGGACACTTCTCAAAAATCTACGGGTGTTCTGTGGGATAGTCACCAGTACTTCCGCGTACTGGTCCCAGGCCCCAAGGGACACTAAGGAAATCTCTACGGGAGCACCACAAGTGATTCCGGTTTAGGAGGGGAGGACAGTGGCCTCCACCTCAGACATGGGGTAAGGGTAGGTCAGGCTGACAGCCTGTACTCCGAGTGCCTTACCTTTACATTCGGAGTCACCCCTTTTGTGATCCAGAGCCCCACAGCCCCAACAAGTGCCGGGAGTGCGGGGTACGGTACTGGAACCAACGGGAGCCTGCTTTGCAGCAGGTGGACCACTACTCTTATTCCCATCCACAGATGACTTATCCCCACTAGATTTTTGGGTCTTAGGAGAGGAGGGTTTAGGTTTATTTGACTGTGACTGCTTTTGGGACTCCTCAGCTTTCTGAGAGGCCCCCTTTTCTTTGTCCTTGTCCTTCCCACCGGAGTCTTTAGGGGACACCTGGTGGGAGACCCACTTGTCAGCCAGCCTAGCCAGCTTAAAGGGATCCAAAATGTTCTGGTCAGAAACATACTGACGCAGCTCTGGTGAACAGGTTTCCAAAAAATGCTCAAAAAACAACAGGTGGGACAATTCAACAAAAGTTTTCACCTTGTAACCATCAATCCACCCCATCATATTCATGTGCGCAGCACTCACACAGTCAACCCAAGACACATTCTCTCTTTTCTTAAAATCCCTGAACCTTTTAAGATATTGGGTAGGCATCTTGCCAAACTTGGAAATCAAAGCAGATTTCATACACTCATACTGACCCCTTTCTTCCACACTCAGCTTCAGAATACAGTCATATCCAGTTTGAGGCACTCTGTTTAGCAAACACTTAGCCCAATCTCTTCTGTCAACATCATGAATTGCACAAGCCATTTCAAATGCTTCAATCCATTGGAGGATATCAGAACCCTCCGAAAACACACCAACCAAATCCTTCATAAATTTAGTTGCCAGGGACCTGACACTCTCACTGGGTTTCGCTGAAGTCTCCACTCGAGCTTTCTCTAGCTGGATTCTCTGACATTCAGTGTCCTTGTCTTTGAGTTCAAGATCCCTATTCTTGAGTGCAACTTGTTGAGCCAACTCCTCTTTCTTAAGTTCAGCATCTATTTCCAACTTGAGATATTCAAAGGCCAATTTCATCCTTAATAACTCAAGTTCCAAGGAATTGCTGGGGTTCGGAACAGAGGCAGCAGGAATGGCGGCATTCCCAGAAACAGATTCAGTAGAAACCCCAAGGGCGGAGTCCTCATTGGTTGCATTCCCCCCCTCATCAAGAGTTTCACCATCGGTCTGGTAGTCCACCAGGGCAGCTATCAGCTCAGCCCTAGACTTATCCGCAAAGTCTAACTCCCTGGCTTCACAAGCACTCTGGAGAGCCTCTAAGCTCATCCGAATCAATTTACCATTCGCAATATACTCCATTGCTTGAATTGCAGTTATTTTGTACACACCCAAACCTTAATCGAATAAAGTGCAGATATTTTGTAAGTGGCACGGTTATACACTGATTCTTAAAACCATAAGCATCCCACCGCTGCCACCAGTGTAAAGACTGGTAGGGGGTGTCTGTGCTTCCGCTCTCTATATGGTAAAGGAGAGGCACAGAGGACCCCAGCCAAGATTCTCTATTATTGGTACGTGGTCGAGCAATCAAGGCCTAGCTTCTCAGGAGGTGATGCAGGCTGGTTCTTAAGTACAGTGTAGTCCCCGAACCCCCACAAAGGAATGTCCACACACTATATTACTGAAAACACAGTCTTTATATAATTAATATTCAAAGGTATGTACACGATCACAATAATGCACTTTGTACTCGGAAGTCAATAATGATAAATATATACAATTCTAAAGTGGTACCACTAATGTTATCGAATCTCGTTAAAGTGCATCAACTGTACGGTTAAAATGTCACACAGATTAATAACGAGGAAACCAGCAATAGAGATAGGCAGGAACGTTAGATGGTTGAAACCATAGGCAGAATGCTGACCCCTACCCCTAGGCACCGTTCTGTGTGGAGATCCCCCCACCTGGGCAACCTGTAAAATAAAGATATATCGCACAAGCCCAGTCCATATGTTCAATAGTCTCACTTCTTCCTATTAAGGTTTTACCACCCCAATGTACCTGGTGGAGTAGAGTTCTCCGACGATGCGCCGACCGATCCTTCTTTAGTGCCTCCCTTTCAGGGGGGAGCCACGGATCGGCGAGAGGTGTCGGGGAACTTGGCGTTCAGTGTCGGGGAATCGACGGCCCTTCTTTTGTGCCCTCCCTTTAAGGCGGGAGTCACGGGTTGTCGAACGTCCGACGGTGAACAGGGTGAACTACGGCCGGGAAGTGACAGCTTCGCTCCTAGCGGAGCTCGTCGACGACAGAGCGGTGGCGTCTTGCAAGGAGGAGGCGTGCGGGGCACTACGGTGACGATAGTTCTGGACCGCAAAGAGGTGATGAAGAACTGTGGCCCAGCAAGGGCGTCGAGTCGTCGGCGTCTCTGTGGTCTTTAGGTGGCGGAAAACCCACCGGTGGATGCTCCTCGGCGCGTCGACGGTCGGGCCTTCTTCAGCGGGAGACAAGCGGATGACGATGCAGGCGAGAGCGTCCGATGATCAATTGAAGTTCTTAGGCAAACAAGAGCACGGCAGCTCCGGTCGGCGACGGCGGTCGTCGACAGTGGTGGACAACAGTCCGAGTGCTTCCCCTTGGAGTTCTGCAGCAGTCCCGTATTGGGTCGGCAGCCTGTCGAAGGTCTGTCTACCAGGGAGCGTTTGCAAAGGTCAGCTGTGCACGATGGTCCCTCGTAGCTCGGGAAGAGGGCGCCTTACCAGGTCCTCTCTGAGTCAGTCCTTGGAGGCACAGCAGCTTTCAGATTGTGAAGGAGAGCAACAGCAATTCTTCTCATCCAGCAGGGCTTCAAGGTCAAGCATCAGTTACTCCAGTTACTCGTCGTAGTGAACTTCAGCTTCTGAACACGATTCCTAGCAGTGAGAGGTCCCCAGATATACTGTTGATCTCCCATTCATTCCGCTGGTCACACTCAAGCATCCAATCACGACTACGGGCATTCATGCAGGCGGGCAGCCAATCAGGCACACAAGGTATTCAGGCCATTCACTTCTCTCCAGACACTCACAACAAGTTATGTGTATTGGGACAAGTACTGAGCCATTCAACACTCCAAGCGGCATTCATACCGGTTTCGGGCAGGGTTGTCTCAGTCATTGTGTCAACCACCAGATACTAGACACCCACAACACAGAATGCATATTCATCACACACTCTATTCACCCAGGTCCCACCCACAGGAGGTACCCAAAACATACATCACTGGGAAGGCTCCAGCCAGTCTGGCCGGGCCTTCACAACAACACCATATATGGCATTTCCACCCAACAGTCAGTCAGGGGGAAGGGACAGAGTCAGGGCTTTCCAGGACTTTGGGAAAACAAGGTAATGGGGAATAGAAAGCAAGAGGCCACAGGGGCCATCTTGTTTTCCATCAGGAATCAACGGATCTCAATTGCAGGGGCGGGGTATCCCAAAATGGAGGATACTCCGCGCACCTGTCAATTTCAGCATGGAGCTGCCACCAGCCCATACCCTGCTCTGTGGGCCACCCACAGGTGCCCAAAAACATACACTAGGGGCACAGGGTTGTACCCCCACCCATGGGTGCCATAAGGGTATCCCACGGGTCCGTTCACCAAACCAAAAGAGAGAGAGCTGCACCGCCAGGAATCCCACATGAACTCCTGCGCGGAAAACACGACAGAACACACGATAAAAAGCAGTAAAGGACAAGGATACGGAAGCCCTGTACCTCCGATGCATTTCCAGCATCACAATACCCAGGATCCTACTTTTTGAAAATGTTTACACTGCCTACTACAAATCACTGATATGTATGTGGCCACTATGGCCCAGTAAAACTTAAAGTCATGCTCGAATTTGTGTTGCTGTGAATTGGCAAGCCAAGGGATATGAGAGGTTATACAGTCCAACCTCTGGATAACCCATTAGGTGAAATGATTAAAAACGGTCAAAATATCCATGGCTTCTATAGACAGTTAACCAAGAACAACCTACAAGTGATCTACAGAAATTGATACAAAGTATATGTTGATAAAATGGTTAAACATGGTTAATTTCATCCCCCAAACTATGGAACCAGTTAAGCAGTGTGAATTTTGAAAAATTGGACAAGTGCAAATTTGTAGCCCAAGAACATTTTACTGTGTCAGTGTTAAGGCACCTGAAAGCTATTTGATGCTTCTTTACAAGGCAGTTCAGTTTTGTAAATTAGTTTTGCCTCTGAATTACTGAAGCAAGAATAAAATCAGAGTTTGGGACAATTGCCAAAGTGGCAGTTTTAGGCCCAAAGACTAGAATTATAGTCTTGGCCAACTCTACTAGTTTTTGTTAAACAGCCAGATAAAGCTCTTGTGGACAAGCAGTTCCCCAGGTTCTTCCATTTCTTTGTTCACAATAACGTAGCCTTCAGTGAAGTCTCAGGAACTCCTCCCAGGCCGCTGAAACAGCTGATGTCCAAAGTCAAACAACCATGTCTCTTTCCCTGTTAGCCAATCACATTCTGAAAGATAATTATGCCATTAATTTAATCAGTAGAAACAGTGGAACAAAACATTTTTTATATTTGAATTTGAATTGACGCCAATTTAGTAGTTATCTGTTGCTTACTTATGAACTTGTGTGTTTAAACAAGACAGCCTTAGTAAAATTATAAAAATAAGTCTGTGCTTCATTTTGTTTACCAAAATATTCCATATTTCTGAATGCTTTTTTTTATCTTCCACATTTCTATTAACTAATATGACATTTGAACATGTAAATACAGTATATTAAATACTCAGACATCACTTATGCAAAACTGTTTCCAACAAAATGATGAAAGGTCACTATCAAGAACCTAAACATACATCAAAGGATCCGCTATTTTACAATTGTTCCAATGCAGTACATGTCAATAAAAGCCTGACTACTCAACACTTTTACGCAATGATATGAACAAAAACAATTTCAAATCCTGTGGTTTGTGGTGTACTCCTGGATAATTGTGTTGGCTTACAAAATGAATAAATGATCCACATTCTTCCAAGTATTTTGAGATCTCATCCTCATAGCGGCCTCAATTTTACACATTGCTGCGACAAGCCATAATTTTGCGCACCAAGCCTTTATATCTGGCATGCTTGCCGCCTTCCAATTACAGGCAACTACCATCCAAGCTGACACTAAGAAGTGAGTGGTCAGTTTAGAAGTTGTCACTAACAGTTTATAATGACCACCCTGATCTTCATCCCCTAATAACATCACCAGCAGTTCTAATGGTAGGCCATCCCCAGTAAGTATTTTAATTTGCGCATGCAAACTTCAATACGGTTGTATAAGAGAGCAAGTTCACCAAACATTAAGCAATGTGCCTGGACCCTGAGCAATTCTCCAACGTCTGGGAGGTATTCCAGGATTCATCTTATGGAGCCATTCCGGGGTGAGATACAATCTACATAATTATGTATAAACATTCTCTTTTAATTGTACATATCGGGATGATTTTGCAGCCCTTGACCAAATGTTGTACCATGCCATCTTGTCAATTGGGGAACCCATATCTTCCTCCCGTCCATCCATATATGTATGTGGGTGCTTGAATCAGATTGTATTGATGCCTTTATACAATTACCCACAAATAAATCCTCTAGCGGTGTCATCTCCCTCTTTGCCTGCTTAGCAACTGTAATGTTGGCAATCTAATGCCTAAGTTGAATAAAGCCATATTGATCCCTGTCCCCTACCATAAACATCTGTTTACAATTCTCCAAGGACATTGGGTGCCCTCCTTCAAACAACTGACCCAGGCCCTGTAGCCCCCCCCTCTACTCAACTAGTAGAACAACCAGGTTGTAGCCACATAGTACATTCTGAGGTGTTACAAATCCAAGTAAGGGAGGATGGAAAGGTGGTCCCCCTGTTTCTACACACTGCCCCATCCCTGAAATCCATTGTGGCTTTAATCTATGGAAGTGACCACACCACATTCTGCTTCACCTCCGGGGAATGCCAACACCGGTCTGTGGGATGTTTTTATCCACGCATCCAAGCCCTACCACAAAACTGTGCAGTACTGACATGGAAAACATCATGATGGCCAGAGATTCCCAGAAAATGCCCAGGGAAATGCATGAAGAATAGGCTGCCACCCATTTTGCCGATGTTATGGGCACAGAAGGGAACTGCCTAAAACCACCATTGGACTACCCACACAGTAGCCTGAAACCATTGGGAATGGCAATGCTGATTGCCAAAAGCAACCTAGAATTGTGGGGAACTCATTTTCTTAAATCCCAAAAATGGTTGCATTACCAGTACTCACCACTATCAGAAAGCCGGCGTTTTAAAACAGCACCAGACTTTTTTTTCTTTTTCATGTAAAACTGAATAAATGAACCCAAAGCATGCCAAAGAAAGACTTACTGAGAGGTGGATCCAATGTAAAGTTATATTCTGAAGTGACTTGAATGTTCATAACAAGATTGGCTGAGCTCTGCAGGTCTGCAGCAGCCTAACTGAAACTGGATTTAAAACTACCAAAAATCGAAAATGTTTAAATTAACTGAGTGACCTACTTTTGAGTGGCACATAGTTGTCACTGTTGAAATGCCATAGTTTTGAACCTAGAATCAGCATTCTAGCTGCATATGTAAACATTGTCTTGACTTAAACTGGGTAACAAAAAGTGACATTTTATCTGAAACCTGGCTTAAGGAACTGAATTCTGCCCACCAGCTACCCCCGACAGGAGTTGAGACTTGCACAACTGCTGTGTTCCCAGGCCTAGCTGCCTTTTTGCTGCTCCCACCAAAAGGGATCTGACACTTCTCTGATTGGATTATCAAGGGACTGCTAGAGACTAAACATAGGACCCAGGCAGAGGGTTTATTGAAGTGGCCATAAATGGCTTCCCCTTGAACAATGGGCCTTCCAGGGCCCAGGCAGATGGTTTATTGCAGGGGTAATAAAAATGGCTTCCTCTTGGCAGAAACTGGGAGGGGGAGAAACTGGAGACAGAGGCTGAGCTTGAAGAAAGTGGAAAAACTGGTTTCTGTACCATGTGACCTGAAACCACACCCCTCTGTAGCCAGAATATGGTTTTAGAAAAAGATGAATAACTCATAGTACGGACTTGTCATAATTATTTAAATGATACCATAATTCTTGTGATTTTTCTGCCCACATTTTAAGAGGTTTTTTAGAACTGGTGGCATGATCTGGGGGCAAACTAGCAGTTAAGAGGGTATTACTTAAAATGTATGCATGTTAAAAATCTGACACTTCATCAAGTAATGTCCATACTCCTTGCGCACATGTGTATAAATTTGAGTAAGAATCTGATATTGGTAACCTGACCAAAAAGTGAAATATGTTGCCATTTCTGAATGCAAGCTCCCAGGAAGAGCAGATTTGGACAGGGTATACCTCCTGTGATATGTGATGGGTGCATGTAATTTTAAACAAATGTGTACCTGTGCAAATATGTCTTTTGGGTCAAAATATAGATTGTGTGTAATTTGACAGGGGTGGGTTCTCTGTACCATAAACAGACCTCATCATGATGACACTTCATTTCATTCCCCCAATCAAGGGGAAGAGGATGAAGTGGCCAATGACAAGTGGAGAGGGGTAGAGCCTAGTGATGCTGCACACACACCCATTTTCAAAACACATAAAAGCAGACAGTCAGGACTGATAGGGACATTCAATTCCATTTGCTGCAACGCGCTCTGCCGGACCATACCACATCCAGAGATCCAGACTTCAAATCCATCAATCTCCAGGGAAAGCTGTGCAGAAAGATCCAGAGAGAGCAGAGCTGACCCAGACCACTGTTAGCAGGACCAGAGAGCTGACCCAGATCACTGTGAAGTGCCGAGACCAGACCAGAGTCCAGTCTAAAACCTGACCAGATCCGTGGCGAGGCCCATTTATTTCAAAAATATATTGTGAGTACCTAGCAGACTGTGCAGAACCAATCTTCTAGTTAAAATAATATAATTCAATCTATTTTAATCTAAGTAGAACTGCCTCCTAACTGTCACCTGTCATTTTTAAAGCTGTCACCTGTCATTTCTAGTTGCTAGCTGTCATTTGTCATTTTGAACTTTAAAATTTCAAATCCGAAAAACGACCTTTATTTAATCGTTCATAACTCCGTAACCGTTTGTGCTAGGAACTTGCAGTAACTTTCGTGGCTTTTCTACGAACCTAGAACCGCATTCCTACCCCCGATACTTTTGCCGCAATCGCGAAAAACGCACTCGCGAATTTACCGCGATTTGCAAATTTCTCCACATGTGAAAACAGCAGTTTCCTTGCTAAAAATTCGTTTGCCTCTTAAGAACCATCCCTGAATCATTGCTAGAGTGAGCCTGGACTAATATTAACTAGATACCACTCACCCTGAACCTCTAGAGGGAATTAAAAGCATTTTAGCATATTTTTCACGTCATTGCCAGCACATATAAAATCATTTTGGGCCTGTGTTTCCAACTTCTGTAGTCTAAGCTTGCTTGGGTGAACTGAATTACATTTGATTGCATTTCTGAGAACTGTGTGCTTTCCTTCCATTTCCTTGCATTGCATAAAGGGGGGGGGAGGGGATTGCCAGAGAAAAGTGATTACATTGTTTTGTTGAAATCATATTGAGTATTTTCTGTATTGCATTTTCATTCAACATTACATCCATCTGAACTCATATAAAGCATTCTCTACCACCTTATTCTTCTGTTCCTATTCACAAGTGTGCTAGTGCCAGACTATCCATTATTGATTACTGCTCAGATTCAGTGTGATATTCAATTATTAATTTATTATAAAGCGTGATATATATATATATATTGTTTAAATTATCAAATAAACCTTTTAAACTTGCAAAACAGAACTACTTCTTGGCTCAGTGGGGTCAGGGGGATTCCAAGAGAGGGGTGTTATATAGGGGTAGTCATCCAGAACGCATGAACTGGACATAAAGATATATCAATAAGGGTTTCCATTCAGTATCCCAGACTAGGCATTGACTTAGCTGTAGTGTTGAATTGAATCCTCTTACAGGTCATTTTAAAGTACACCCACTAGTGATAGTTAAATATCTATCCAGTGCTTTTGGGACTGGTCTGCTCCTGTACTATCCATGAGGGAAGCCAGCTGTACTGCATTAAAGTAGCTTTCTAGGTTAGGCACCCCCAGTCCTCGCCTCTCCCTTGCTGCCATTAATGTATGCCAGGTAGCTCTGGGAAACCTCCTAGCCCACATACATTTCAAAACCTGATTTTGGAGATCATGTATAACCTTTTGGGAATTGGAATTGAGAGTGCTTGGAAGATGTATAACAATTTTAGCGCCAGAATCATTGTAACTGCGGCCATTCTCCCTATCCAGGAAATATCAGTCTTTCCCCAGTGTAATAAATCCACCCTCAGCGATGATAACACTCCCACAATATTGCTATAATACAGGCAGTCATATCTAAGCATAAGATGGATTCCCAAGTATTTCAGGCTATCTGATGACCATTGACAGGTAAAAGTTTCTTTCAACCTCATCATTATGCAGGGTTCTTCAGAAACGTTAAGTTTATTTGATTTATTATGGTTGATCCTAAAATCTGTGACTCCATGAAATTATTCTAGAAGGGATTATATGAGGTAATGTGGTATCCGAATCTTGGATAAAAAAAAAAAAAAGTAGATCATCTGCATACAGAGCCACCTTATGGTGGTAGCCTGTAATTTCAGTTCCTTAAATATTTCTCAAAGAGTGGATTCTACTTGCCAGTAGCTTCAAAGATAATGCAAATAAATGAGGGAGACAATAGGCACCCCTGACAAGTTCCTCAAGGCAAAGGTATCAGTTCTGGGATCACTCCATTCAATTTAATTCTCATGGTGGGGTGAAAAGAATTAGCTAACACCTGCCTGATAAAAATGGGGAAAAACCCAAACCCCTGTAGTATCTCAGAGATAAAAGCCGAGCCAGTTCAATTGAACGCTTTTTCTGAGTCGACCAACAACACAGCTACTGATGTATTCTTACGTCTCGCCCACTCGATTACATCAATAGCCCTCTGGATGACACCATGAGCTTGTCTTCCAGGGATGAACCCCATCTGAACTTTCAGTATTATCCCATGGAGAATACCCACTGGTCTGACGGCCAAAATCTTTGAATAAATACAGACATCATACTTAAGGACTGCAATTCGTCTATATGAAGCACTGATTGTCATGTCTTTTCCCATTGTAGGAGTAATTGCTTCTGTATCAATAAAGCTGTTAAAAAGAAGGACTAGCTGTGGAATTAGTATTTCCAAGAAAGGTTTATGAAATAGGGCTGAAAAACCATCCGACCCAGGGGGAGGGGTTGCTATAGAGAAGGAACCGTATTACCTGGTAAAAACCCTTTAGCTGTGATTAGGCTTTCCAACCAATTTCTATCAGTTTCTGAGATCGTAGGTAGATGTGCTGCCTCCTGTTAGACAGAACTATCTAGTCTATCAGCTCCAAACAATTCAGAGTAATAATGAGTGAGGATGTTGAGCTTGGTAGGTTCATTCACATGCAATTGACCCTCCTCATCTTTAAGAACTGCTATCATATTTTTAGCTTGTTGAGATATCAGTTTATATCCCCATATTCGCATGGTGTTATTGGAAGTGCTGAAATAACACTGTTTAGTTTGTAACATTGTATGTGAAATGCTGACAGCCCTTGCAGTTTTTTAGTTGCCTGAAAAACCACGAGAACCATCCCTTTTGTGTTGTGCATCAAATTCTTGTACCCCTTTCACAACTTCGAATCTTTGGGCTACTACATATGTTTACGCGCAGAGGCCAAACTAAAAGTTCACCTCTCAATGTGGGTTTAAAGGCCTCCCAAATTGTTGCTATTGAGGTGTCCCTTGTTGTGTCCTTGCTGGTTCTCTCTAGGCTGAACTACTGCAACAGCCTCTTTCTCAACTTGCCTTCCACTACTCTCCACCCTCTGCAACTAATCCAGACAGGACTGCAAGACTTGGCCTTGGCTTCAAGCCCAGGGATTGTATCTCCTCCAGCCCTGAAATCTCTCCATTGGCTCCCGGCGGCTGCAAGGATCAAGATCAAGACCCTCTGCATTGTCCACAAGGCTTTCTGGGGTGGGGGACCACACTACACCCAACTCTCTCTTCCTAAACATCTTCGTCTCAAGCCCTTCGATCAGCTACCTACATCTCTCTGATGGTCAGACACTTCTCCATGCAGAGAGTGGGAGGTAGATCTCTCTCCTTTGCATGGGCCTCTCTCTGGAATGGCCTCACTGCCTCTCTCAAAATCAAGCCAGTCCACCTCAGGTTACGGAAGCAGCTCAACACATTCCTTTTCATTTCTGCTTTCTCTCTTTCCCTCCCTTACTGACCTACCTGTTTGTTGCGCTGAATGGTCGCCTGGCTACCCTCTGAACCCAATGGGCCCAGGATCTTCCATGACCTGTAAGCACCTGCACTGCATTCGGGCATCCATGCACTTAGGAGTGATACATGTATCCCTACAGCCCCCTGCCTCCTTGTGCTACCCAAAGCCAGCTTCCCCGGCTGCACTTACTCAGAGCAATGCTGCCCTGATTGCACTTGATATGACATGATATGATATATCATATGGCATTAATCACACGCCTATACACAAGTGTTTCACGTCCCTTTCCCTACCACTGGCACTTCTTCTCTCCACCTCACCCCTTCATTTGCGTGATCTGAATGACACAGGGCCTAGTAAGATTGTTTGTTTTGTCCTCCCTATGTCTCACTACCTTGTCTTGTCGCTCCTAGAAACACCTGTGTACAGGCGCGTCATAAATGACGCATCATATCATATCATACTTCACCAGTAAACTACAGTGAGCTCACCATAAAACATTTAATTGCAACAAAAACATTTTCCAAACAGGGAGAAGCCAATTGGTGGGTAAATTGACACGTTATTTGGGACTGCAGAACATCAGAGGCAGTATTACATTACACTGGCACCTGCACCTCTGTGAACATTAGCAAGATTAGTTGCAACATGGTGAGCCATCCTTTTTGGAGTGTTTTTTTCTGAATTGCCTCCACGTTGGATCAGTTTATTGTCATTTCGATACTGATAATGTTTAAAAGTCTCCTATACAAATACACACACACTCCATGATCCAGTTTCCTTGCGAAATCAGAAAATTGGATGCACTCTAGATTGGAAACGTTTGGGACTACTAAATCCAAATCCCAAAGGGAGGAGGCCAGAATGTCCTATCTCATGTGGGCTCATAAAGTGTAGATCTGCACTGAGCATGAAAATAATGTCAGGCAAGTAATCCTCAACCACAAACTGGCCTAGTCAGAAACTTTGCTTTTGAAGGCTGTTGCAGGAACAATGGATGAGATCCTGCCTTCAAACTGTGCTATGACTAATTAGACAGACCCTCTCAAATAGGCTGTATGGCGATTTAATTCATAAGGACAATCTGATGGTCTCGGCCAAAGACTGCCTTGTATGGATCACATTGAATTTAAGTTAAACATTCTATGTGTAGGGCCCTTACCTGGATAGTATGCTACCACTTACTAGGACCCATTGCAAATGTCCTTACTGCTATCTCTGGTTTATTTTCCTAGTTATAACTTTCCTCTTCTTATATTCTCTTCATAGGGCATTTCACTGATTGGCTAGGGTTTCCTACTGAGTAGCTAGCCACTCTGAAGCAGATTTCCCTAACTAATCTCTCTCAAATGGTGCTCCATGCCATTTACGTCAGAGGGGATACGAGTATTTGGCATTCTCCAACTCTGTTGTTATTCATTAGTTGAACTTGACAGTATACCCTCAGATTTAGGCCCATTATTTTCCAGTTGCTTTCCTTATGTTGGCACTTTTCCCTGGTAAAAATATATCTACACCTTCTACCATCATTAAACAGATGAACAAACGTGTTTTTCCTGCAACATACGATCCGTGACTTTATGTTGTGTATAGGATAATTGGCCTCAGGGAATTGGTTCTGCCGTCTTGATTGATTGGCCAACACTCCCTCCAGGGCCACTCGCATGGCGGTCCCCCCTCTTCAAGAGCAGATGCCAAACCCACAGTGTGCTCTAGTTTAATCAAGACCTGAAATCCCCATTCAAATCTAAAAGGGCATGCCCTATACATGAATTCCCAGTTTGTAGAGCTCAGTAAGAGGCCCAACTCAAAAATGAACACATCGGAATCAGGGCAGCAAAGCAAATGCACCGCAGGCAACTATTTCCGGTGCCTCTGATCGACCATATCCTCTGTTTCCCACAATCAACAGACTAATCTCTCCCTGTATTTCGACTCTCCTATCACGTCCTCAACCGAACTATTTCAACCTTGGGACGATTTATTGTTTAATAAAGTTAATAAAATAAGAGAGTATTAATGTGACGGGTAGGCCCACAATGTTCCTTGAAATGCATCCTTCCGTCGCCACGTGTGTGTGCTTCTGATCAATTCATTATTGTTTATTAAAATGGGTTACAAAACCCAAAACAGCGTTAAGATGACACAACTTTCAATGTAAGCGTATTTGTGAAGAAATATTAAAGGCCTTCTAACATTTTAATTATATATAAAATGCACAATGCGTGTGTTTTTTTTTCTGCGTTCCTGCTGCATCAGTAGTTCAGACTCAAATCCAAGTTCAGAGCACCACTTCCTTGTTGAACATTAATTCAAAATCTTTGAAAACTGATCATAATTGAGTTCGATTTTAATCAGCCGTCAAGAGAAATGCAAGGGTTTTTCCCAGCTCCTACATTTTGTGCTCTAAAAACGTGGGACAAATCAAGTGCTCACTTTCCTGCAAACAAAAGCAAACATTGGCAAAGTCAACAAGTTTGACTATGCTCGAGTTTTGGGAACCACATTTTACTGCCAATGCCATAATTCAATAGTACCTGGCCATAAGGTGGCAAAGGCTGGAAAATTGGAGATAATACCTGGGTATATTATGGCAGCACCTGGAAAATGTCTATTTAATACCTATAGCGGTGGCACAATGTTAGCCGAAACAATCCTTGTTTTAACAGGAATTCATTGCAAGGAAGAGATAAAATGACACATCGTTACTATAAATCAAGTGGCTAAAGTCACTTTTATTACATCACTAATTGGTTCAACTGGTGTATAGCTGCAATTAAGCAATTGCCTTTCGGAAGGCTGCTCAGAAAGCACAGAGCTAGAGTCAGAGATCCCAGGGGAGTGTGTTTTGGGTAGGGCGGGAGAGGAAGTGGTTGACAATGGCCTTAGGGACTACCATAAGCATGGGCTATCACTGGATGGGTATATAACTAAAAGACCCTCACATGCTGTGTGCTCCTCCTCACATCTCAGCTCTCATATCTCCACTTCCTAGCACAGTGCCACCTAACTGCCAAAACTAAAAACTTGAGTCAAGCTCTCAGTTCACCTCAAGCTTCCACTGCAGCGTCTCTTACTTTTCTCAATGTCTGTGCATGTACCTACATAGTATCATGTAGGTGACCTGCCCAAACAAAATTCCATGTAGTCTCTACGTATGGCATGTAACATTACTCTCTTTAGGTGTGTTTGTGAGCAGCTGTCCATAAGACCCCATGATCACAATAGGGGTTAGTTTGTTTGCAGTGGCATTCATCAAGCTTCGTAGCAGACATGTTTCAGTTTTTTCAGGTTAGATGTAAGGCTTTTGTCATTCATGATTTCATTCAATGTTAGTGGACTGGGCACGTCAAATAGACATGCATCGCAAGCAACAGGCGGCACTTGCCAGCTAGAATAGTAGGGCTCACAATATCTATTCATGCATTAACAACTCAAGATGTATCCAATGCATATTTGAGTGTTGTGTAGTGTTCCTGACTTGATTAAAACCAAACCCAAATAAAGATGTATAAATCGTGGCTCACTAATGTGATGTTAACATCGATGCCCCCCGGGCTGTTATGTGCTTTATAAATGTTAATTATAAGTATTTATAATTATTTTATATGTTATCAAAATAATTATGGACAGAATCCTGCTTAAAACAACATCTCTGACATCCAAATGCCTGAACAACGCTGCCCCAATCTATCTCACCAACCGCATTGTCAGGAAAACCTCTAATCGCCCCTCCAAGACCACAATTGCCTTTGCCTTATTTATTCATTCATACGCAGACAGCCCAGGGACATTGAGGCGCTGTTACTTGTAAGAGCTTAGTTACAGAGGTAAACGAATGGTAGCAGTTGTTGGTACATTATAGATACTACATACATAATTCTATACTTACAGCTTATGCAGCGTATGCAGTTGGTCATTACATTACATTACAGCTTATGCAATGGGTCATATGTATTAATATAATATAATATTAACATACCTTGCTTTAAACTAACCAATTCTGTTGGTAGAAGCTTCCCAGTTTTGGCAGCTCAAATATGGAGCTCACTCCCTCTTATACTCCGTACTAATCAAACTTACCCGAGCTTCAGACGCAACATACAGAAATGGTTGAGAACTAACGATAATCACCTTGGGACCGAATCCCAAGAATTTCGCACAACCCAATTCCTGCTTCAACACAAATTTGTGAATAACAATGCCCAGTTGATTCATATTGTTGTACCTAGCACCTAGTCTGCTCCCAACCACTTGTCAACTGTGATTGATACACTTTGTAATTATTGTACATTTCTGATCTCTATGTAAATATACTTGTAACTGTACCTATACCATGTAAATTTTGTACATTAGTACGCGGCGAGGTCGCAATCAGAATGAAAGAGTCATTCTGATTGGCCCTCGCCAAGTCATTACCAGGCCCGGAATCCCTCTGTTGGGATTCCACGGCCTTTGTCCCCGGCAGCCCCTCAGCCAATGAGGATGCTCGAAGCGGGGCCATCCCCACTCTGTGCCTCCCCACGGCTGAGGGCTACCTTCGCCCCCCGCCGGGGACTGAGGTAAGGCTTTTTTTTCCCCTCCCCTTTCCTCCCTCCAACCTCCCTGTCCTCCCCACCCCACTTACCTTCTATCCCTTGGTCCCCGGCAGGGGACGATGGCAGCCTTCTGCCGTGTGGAGACTCCCCGCTCTGAGCCTCCACACGGCTGGAGGCTTCCATCTTCCCCTGCCAGGGACCCAGGAATGTTTTTTTTTTTTTCATTTTCCCCCTTCCCCTCCCTTCTACCCTCCCAAATCACTTACCTACTTTTTTTTCTGGAGCGGACGCTCTGGAAGCGCTTTTGTTTCCAGCACGTCCGCTTCCGATGGCCGCCATGGAAAGGGAAAACAAAACGCACTCTGTTTTCCCTTTCCTACCGGCCATTTTCTTTGTTGTTTTTTTTTTTTTTTTTTTTAAACGCCGGCTCCGGGGCATATTGCTTTATTATAATGCGAAACTTTCTTAACAACATATACTGTATCCTAAGCTTAACGTTGTCATGTATTGCTTGCACCCAGTTACCCACGGGTTTGGTGCACCATACAAATAAATAAACAAACAAACAAATACATAAATAAATAAATAAACAAACAAACAAATTGAAGGGAGTTATGTGAAAAACATTAACATAAATGTCTTTTTCCAGTGGCTGGGTGACTTTCTTTGTTGCCATTTGCAAGAGTTGTAATTGATTTCCGCACCCAACTCAGTGATATAATTGAACCAGATACTGGAATAAAATTGCTGTCCGAGACCTTGCTTTTATGATGCCCATCAAGTTCCCATTTGCAGGAGCATGTATGCATTTTGCACATGGCCAAAACACCTTTTGCACGTCCGCAGTTGCATTCGCTCTTGTTCAAATGAATCTGCTGCGCATTTGCCCTAGTGCTAATGCGATTGAGCATGCGCAGACGGCGTTTCCTCATCTACGGAACTGATTTCAACTTGTTCCACGCATGTTTATGTGCATCAGTGGACGCCAGGTTCCTAACTTCCTGTTCGGCTGCTTACTGTTAGTTTCTGCAGCGGATTTCCAGCTCGGGGCCTGAATCCCATTTTATGTTATGAACCTGCACTAGGAGCTATTCCCCTGCGCGCGGATCACATCTATCTTGATCAATTACGGTTATATCATGGAGCAGGATAAACACAGACGGACAATGGAGCTCAGAGTGAGCGAGAATCCATTGCATTGATGACTCTGGCGAACATTTGTCTTGTGAAGTTAATAGAGGTTTGTGGTGCAGCCTTGGCAGCAGAGGAAAGTGCTAATGTGCAGCGCAAGGTAAAACTGTTATGTACCAGTGTGGCTTTTGCACCCAGTATTGTGAAAAGTACACTAAGCTAAAGCTGAGCTATGACATAATGTGAACAAAGTAAACACAAGGAGAGAGTAGGCGGTTGCCACAGCACCCTAAATTAAAAATGGTATTTGAAATTGCTTTTAAATTCATGTGTCTTGGGTCAGAGTTCTAAAAGTGACTTCGGTTATGATCATGATTTCTCAACTTATGTGATATATATATATATATATATATATATATATATATATATATATATATATATATATATATATATATATATAATAAATCATAATAATAACCCATCATGTGCTTAATGTGTGTCTAGGGCCCTCCATTGTTGCGCATGATTATTTTGTATGGAACATTAATGCTAATCCAAACATAGGAATGACCATAAGAACAATGGCATACAATGTAAAAGGTCCAGGCATGTGCAGTAACCAACCCATCTTTTCAGAGGCCAATAACATGACAGATTCTGCAAGCAATATTCATGAATAGTAAATCAAAGGTCCAACGCACTTAATCAATCTTTGTTATAGATGAGCCGCCCTCTGAAGCGGTCCTCAGATGAATGGGCGCGCTCCAAGAAGCCTAAACTACAATAAATAATACATGTATAACCTTTATTACAGATGCATCATGCTCTGAAGTGATCATCAGATTGCAGGGCCCACTACAAGAAACCTTAAGTACAATAAATAATACATGTGCACGCTTTCAGAATCTGTGGAATGAAATACGAGCCACCTGCATGCGCAGCAATATGGGGGCGGGCAGGAGGCTTACGAAGAGGGTCATGGTCTGCCATTTTGAAAGTTGAATGGGCACTGGGCAATGTCCAGATTATTTACCAGTAATATTTAGTTCTCTGAGTCCTACTCTTCTTCATCACAGTCATTATCATACGGAGAGCCCCCTCCTATAAACAGGCACTGTGGCATCTTAGCTAACACTATCCACATGGTATGTTTTACATACTGTAAAAGGATGCATTGGGCGCCTCCTCCCTGGCATAGGTTTGCACACAACCTCAAGACCCTGTTATCCATTTCAAGCACTGCTACTCCTCAATTAACATTCGGCCCCCTGGGTAGGACTGGAGGAAAAGGGGACCCTGATGTGGAGGATAACTACTAAGTATTCCTTACATGTATTCTTTGTCCCTCCTCCTAGTCAATTCTCATCATGTGGCTGACAGTGGATCCCACGCAAAATACCACATAAAGACAACCTGCTGCTGACTCCATCTGGGACACTTCCTGTGAAATCATCCTTTATGTAGATGGTCACTGAGAGCATGCTACTGTTTTCAACAATTAGCTTATAATAGTAACTGATGGTATCTCCAGAGGCCCACGGCAGCTTTACAGAGGTCATTCATTACATCACCCTGCAATGCTGCCCAGCAGGACCCCATGCCAATTGTGAAGATATCCCAAAGCAAAAGTGGGGAACCCTGGGCAGAATAACACACACATAATACTGGCCCATGAGCCACCTACTGGGAAAGGCAGTGGGTGGCTTCTTAGATTGGCCACAAGAATCAAAAACGTGAAGAGTGCAAAGAATCCTCTTCTCTAAGAGAAATCTCAAGAAGGGGTTCTTGCACATACTATCTTCATGCTGCCCCAGGCTTCTTGCTAATGTAATATCACTCATAAAAAATGTCTTATTGTGATTAGATTCCAGAGGCCCAGAAGTGGGATCCTGAAAGGTCTTGAGAACCAGGGGAAGACTCCCAGATGTGAATGTCGGGTTGACCCTCGGTCCGGGGAGCTCAGTGCCCTGCAGAGGGCTAACAGCAGAAAGAATGCTTGCCTTGGGTTACTCCGAAAACCTTGATGGATGCTAGTTTCATTGTTGTAGTGGCAACAAAGAGGTCTAGGTAGAAATCATCTTGTAAGTTATCAGACACCCTTAGAGGATTGAGAACTAGGAAGACCAACCCTTTTTGGTTGCTAATGGCATCCAGTGATGAGACTGTGCTTTTAAGAATGAAGGGCTACCTTTTATCTGAAGAAATATGGATACCCCTTTAGAAATGCCCTACTCTTGGAGTCTCATGCATTCAGGCTCCAGGCAGTCATTGGAACCTTCTAAGTTCTTGACTGATTAGAATTGGACAATGAAGGGAATAGGATGACAGGGTAATGCCATTGGACAATTATGGGCCCCATGATTTCCTCTTGCCCTGGGGGTTACCCACATTCTAAATTCTTCTGATAGATGGCTAAGGATGGGTGAGAAATGGAGGAACGTTAAACAGGAGCTGTCAAAGCCACATGGTGGTAATCTCAATCAAACCACCATCCGGAGAATCCCTTCACCTAAAGTGGGAAGAGGGTAATAACCTGTTCTAGATGGAAGAAAGCAGTTCACTCGCTGGTATCGTCGTTGGAAAAGCCCTAGTCATTCAGATGTAGCCAAACAGCCACTCTTCTGATGTGTTGGCCTGCAACTCTGATGATTACTAACAACTAACCATGCAAGCTGGGGGTGATGGGAGTTGCAGGCCAAAGGATCTGGAGTGTGACCTCTAGTACCTTACCGCTAGTGAAATTACTCTATACATATGCATTTTCCAGATGTCAGTAGATTGTTCCCTTGGCTACTAGATGCACGTGCACTTGTATCCCCACGAGTGGTCCCACTATGTCATATACATAAGTGTTGGTTAATGGTTGTTAGGAAATAGCCAGTTAATCTCGGATTGATTCGGACATAAGCATTGCATGCATGATATGCCCACAGACCTATACCGCCCCATTATGCGTGTCTTTTAATTAGTCATTGGACCTCTAATGTCAATGTTGCCACTACACATATATTCCTCCACATCTCTTTCTGGTGTCAATGGCTGTTGTAATGTCCCAATTATGTCCCATGTTGCCACTATTCATTGACTCACATGCAAACAGAGGTGCCTATCCTGGTCCTGTGCTTACATTGTTCATCCAAGCAAGTTATTGTTATATGACGGACTAGTTCTCTCACCAGGCTACATGAAACCATCAGATCCCTCAACACAAGCCACTGAATGACATCAATGTTTGAGCTGGGTTTCCCTCGGCGAGGTTCCTGTATATGAACCATCACTTCCTGGGCAATAGCGTTAAACTATATTTGAGATTGTATTGTGCAACAGAAATGGAATTGTGTGACTGCATACTTAGGTGTTAGAAAACGTGATGCCATGTTGATGTTTTCGATTGCATCCTTCTTGGGGTAGCATTTTAGGGGGTTAATGACTTGTATGGGGTGCTGCACAGCCGGAGTATCTTCTTCTGCACTGCCTCTGTTACTAATTGAAAACTCTTGCATGTGTGTTTTCAGTGCTCCGCTTCTGTTGTCTCATAGTATGCTTTGTCAGCTGGCCTTAACGACCAATGGGTGCTCATGTAGTCTCTGACTGCTTTTGTTCTTGAAAGTGAATCTTCCATCCGAGCTTCCGTATGAAAGCAGCATATGTGTGGTCTTTTGTTATGCTTCCTCTATGCCTTTAGTTAATGCCCACTTCAAGGGAGTAGATGCCTTGTCTTGGTCCTATGTTAAAAGAAAGGGTGGCAGTATGCATTCGGATACTACCTTGCAGGTGATCATATATGCGCTCTTTCTTATCAGTTGCTATTAATATGCTTCGGTGCTATTTCGGTTGGATGAACTATGGGTAGTGTTGGGATGCATGCACTGTGTTGGGTGTCCTGACCCACGTTTGGACTATTATGCTGCAACATTTGGTGCTGTGGGTTTAGGATATCCAAGATGGCGGAAAAGCCCACATTTGCACCAGAATCCAGGAGAACCGTGCAGTTTTGCGCACACCAAAATGGTCCCCTGATCTGCCACCCACCAGTGCAAAGAAAGATGGTTCTGTTCAAAACCCGTTTTTATTAATGTCAAAAATTGCTAAGATCATGGGCCCAAAACCACCAAACAAAAATCCAACTATGGTTGAGTGTTTTACTTTACTCTACTACAGATCCACATCAATGCCATGTCAAGCAAGGATCATATACTATCAAGTAAAATCCGTTCCTTTTGAAATGTATTAATTCAAGACAGCTGTCAAAAATAGGTGCAGCACCGGCATTGGACACTGAACGGCGCAGGCGCTCTATAAATCCTGACAGGAGAGCTGTCTTGCAGAACTGGGCAGTGAACAGAAGGGGGTCTTATATAATTAAAAGTTCAAAAGACTTGCCTTTCCTGAGAACTCTTAACACCCCAGAGACCCACACCAGGAGGCAGGATATCACATGGCCCTGTTGATTGAGAGGGAGGGGACATCCCTGCAGCCTGCTGGACCAACACAATAGACCCTTTCAATTGAATGGGGTATGCTGATTTTGGGTGTGGACTGTAAACAGAGCTCTGCCTGGAAGGAGAGACATGTGATCCCTGACTCCCCCAGTTCCTAGGGGGGGCCAGACAGGACTGTGGATTCATATTGCAACAAATATATGTTTAAGTTAAATGCTTCTAAAATCTTGTATTAAGCTCACCGAAATGTACAATTTGGGGATCCTGAAAATGAAAAATGCCCTCACGATTTGAGCCCAAATTCCATTTTGTGCAGTGTTCTGGGACCGAACCCCGCTATTTATTCATATTGCAGACAGTGTGTTTAGGATAGAGACATAGTAATTTCGAGTAATATGCTCAGGGAAGGGGTGCAGGTCTGTGTACATTTTGAGGAAAAACCAATATGGCAAAAGTCACCAAAAAGCACAAAAGGTTGCCATTTGTGAACCCAGGCTCTGAGGGGGATCAGAGTTGGGCGAGAGTGTATCTTAAATTAATCTGTGAAATGTGTATGAAATTTCAACAACGTGTGTATCTGGGAAACCTGTTAGTTATGAAAAATTCATTTTCTAAGTAAAAGCAAAGGGGCGTTTCTTAAATAGACTGTAAGACTCTGACTCACTCTGACACACTATCCCTTCTCAAATCAGGTCACAGAGAATCCTTGACCTATCAAATGATGAGAGGGTTGGGCATGCAGAATGAGCCGACCCACCCACTTTCAAAACACATAAAAAGAGACTGCTTGGACAGGCAAGACATTCACTTTTCATTTTCTTGCGGAGCATTTTGCCGGACCACACAACATCTAGAAGGAACATCCAGAACTTAGACTCCAGATAGACTACAGAACTTAAAGCAAAGGCCTAACCCACAAGCTGAGCTACTCCTTATAGTTCCTCTGTAGCCGCGATCGACGCACTCGGAAAAAAGTGACGCAAATTGACAGTTTGCTTCATTTCAACCACGTGTAAAAATATCTGTCTTTTGCTTCCATTACTGAATCCCGTTTTCAACCTGATAACCATCCCTGAATCATTGGTAGGGCTGAACTGAACTGATTTAAAGTATCTCTCACTCACCCTGAACCTCTAGAGGGAATTAAAAGCATTTTCAGCATATTTTTCACTTCATTGCCACCACATTTAAAAGGATCTTGCCTGCTTTAAAATCATACCTGTTTTCCTCTAAGCTCGCCTGGGGGAACTGGAAATTTGTATTGCATTTGTATTCCTGAGAATTGTGTGCTCTCCTTCCATCTCTTTATCTTGCATGGGGGGAGGTAATTGTCAAAGAAAAAGTGATCATATTATCTTTTGTTGAAATCATATCAAGTTTATTTCTGTGCTGCATTTTTCCCTCATTGCTATTCCTTGAAACCATAAAAGTATTTTCTGCTACCTTATCCTTCCTATACTAACTCCTCATTGATTGTAAAGAAGTGTGCTAGTGTCAGATTATCTATTGTTGATCAACATTATATTCATAAGTGTGCTATCAATTATTAATTTATTATAAAAGTGTGATATATATATATTGTTTAATTTTTCTAATAAATCTTTTAAATTGCAAACCAAACCTACTTCTTGGCTCAGTGAGATCAGGGGGATTCATAGAGAGGGGTGTTATACAAGGGTTTATCATCCAGTGTATAACTTGTCATAAAAATATATAAATAAGGGCTTCCCTTGGGCGTCCCAGACGAGGCACTGACTTAGTGGGATTGCTCGATTGGTGTCACTTGACAGATTGGGGGCTCGAGCCGGGGATTCTGGATTAGATCTATCACTTGTGCAGATTAATACAGTGTGCTAACTGACAGGATATATAAATTCTGTTGGATCACCACGCCGTGTTACACTGTAAAAACACCCCTCAAAGGAACGCTCTAAGGAAACGATCTGTTTTGCAAAATAAAATACAAACTTCTGTAAGTCAGGAAGGAAATCAAATTCCAGAATGACAACCTTGGTAGATATCAAAATAGCCAGAGAACACCTCTTACATACGCTATTTGTGAGAGGTGAGTGGGCTCATCAGGACCAGGAGGCCTGGTTGCAGGCAATCGCACCCCAGATCACTGAAACAGGGTCAGATACATGGAGAGATCAGGGTCCCGTACATGTGGCCCTGAGTGAACTATATATGGCCCTTAAGGCCAAGTATGAGCACAACAAGATTGCCAGGGTAGCGGCATATTTATATTTATATATGGGAGCTATACAGGACAAATGTGCTGAAGGCCAAGATCTAGCAAATAGGCAACTGATGGCATTAGAGAAGGCCCAGTCTGACCTGGTCTCTTCTGAGCAGAGGCTGCAGAGGAGCCAGGAGTCAGAAAATGATATTAGACAGTATATTATTAAAATAAAGGAGGATATGGATATCCTGCAACAGGAAAAGGCTGACCAGGTTACCAGATTTCTGGCCTTGCAGAAGGAGTACAAAGAAGATTTGGACTCCCTACTGCAGAGCCAGAAAAAGCTGGAGCAACAACTAGACTTTAACAGGGCATGCACAGAGCAGGTAGCCACCCGGCAAATCCGACTAGACAGAGAGAAAGAGGAAAGCAATAAATTGATTTTGAAAGACCTGGATACCCAGGCAGAGTTTGATCAAGAACGCCAGAAAGCTGGTGCCTTTCAAAGGCAGAGGGATGACCTAGCGGCACAGATGCAGGCTCTTAGTCAGGAAAGGGACACCTTAGGCCAGGAAGTCTGGCAATTAAAAGAAAAAATTGAAGAAAATCACTTGTCCCTCCAGGGGCTGGGTGACCTCCAAAAAGAGCATCAGAACTTGTTAAAGCACACCAGGAGGGTGGAAGATGCTCTGGCAAGAAAGGAACAGGCCAGTAGGGATGGGACTCAGGAGGTAACCCTCCTGCAGCAAAGACTGGCCCAGTATTCCAGGACCAATCAGGAGGCACGGAGAGAAAATGAGGCTCTCTGTCAGCACAATGATAGGCTCCAGCAACAGGTAGCCATGCAGGAGAGACTGATAGAGTCCAGTAAGGCCTTAACTGAGGAACTGAAAGGGCAGGCTCTTGCATTGCAACAGGGAGCAGGGGCTGACAGAGATGAAGTTCACTGGGAAAGGGAAACACCTGAGCATAACCTCAGGAGCCCTAGTACCAGAGGCCTTCATCTCTCCCAGTCCTTGGACTCTGCCACCCCCATGTCCCCTGGCGCACATGAGCACAGGGCCACAGGGAGGACAGATTACTATCCAGCCAAAAGTATGGGGTTCATAGGCCAGTACCTCCCAGGAATGGATGGACGAGCATCCGGGTATGCGCACCTAAGCACAGTGCAATTTAGTTGGGAACCCCAGGAGAGTAGGCCCACTAAGGGCATCCTGAAAACCTCTGCCCAGTTAGGTCAGTGAGGGGGGGTCCCCATCAAATCCTGGCAGCAAGGAGGGATCTGAAGACTCCTCTGAGCGGACCAGGACACAGGAGACTAGGTCCCCACATTCTGCCAGCCATTCCCAGGCTCGCAGAATCCGGTAAAACCTGGAAGATCAGACGGGCACCTCTGGGAGCAGTGCCTCTGAGTCAGAGGATGAGTGGACCAGGGTTACCCGAACCAAAAAGGCCAATAAGGTAAAAAGGGCCTTGCTTAAGGACCCCTTAAAGCAGATTAAGGAAATAAGGAGTGTCATCACCCCTTATCACAAGAACGACAAGTATTCTGTTTGGGAACACTTGGGGCTTTATGAGCAAATGATGGAGACTTTCCATTTGAAAGACAGCAGTAGCTGCATTCAGTATGTAAAATGGACATTCTCCCCAGAATACTCCAGTTTCTTTGCGGGGCTGGAGGACCAAAATCATTCAAGATGGTCCACCTACAGGGCAGCCATCTTGAAAAAAATTTCTGTTCACAGAAATCCCCAAGAGGCTCGAAAGGCAGCCTACAATTTGCAATGTGGGGAGGATCAGGCCCCACAAGAATTTGTGCAGGAGTTAAAGCGTGCTTTTGCGCAGACTATAAAAAGGGTTTGCATGGACAGTAAAGAATTTGTTAATACATTTTTCCATGCCTTACCCAAATACATAATGACCCAGCTCGTGAGAGACTTTCACGAGAAAAGATCTTTAGACTGGGTCATTGAGCAGGCCACCCGCATCTATGAGGTGCAGAAACCGGTGGAAAATAAGAATCAGCCCAAAAACCCCAAAACCAACAGCACCCCTGCTGCTGCCAAGGTGGCAGAGGTAAAGGTTGCCCCCGTTTTAGATTTGGAGATGGGGGGGCCTAAAAACCTGCCTGCACCAAATAATTCTAAGCCCAGAAGGCCCTCAGGCCAGTCACACACAGGGAGTCAAGGAGGTAATCCCACAAATGGGGTCCCTCGCTCCCCTGACTATGTAAGTCCCTGCTATAAGGGAAACAGTCCAATCCTGGGTTATGTGTGGACTCCTCCAGCCCAAGGGGGGGATCCAACCAAGCGCCCAACCCAGGGAACTTCCCTCCACACTTCCCCCAGGAGGGCAGAAATTCACCAAATCCTGGGCAGAACTTGTTCCCCAGGTATCCACCCAACTTCCAGCCCCAAAATCATCCATCCTTCTTTCCCCAATTCCCTGAGCCCAGACAACCGAATCCGGAAGAGGGGAGGCCAAGGGTGGAGGGGTACCCAAATCTTCCCAGCCCGGGGTACTACCAGAGAAGGGATAGCTACCCTTCCCGGGATCAGCCCAGGGGAGAAAACAGAACCCTGTATCAGCCTGGGCAGGTTTCCCAACTTGAGCGCCAGGTCCAAAATATGGCACGGGATCTGGGTCACATACTGGGGGCTCAACAGAACCCTCAGATGAGCATGCCACCGCAGAATGCCCCAAACTCTGGGCCTGGTGCTCCAGAACAATGATGGGGGCAGCACCCCGATAACCCACCGGTTCCCAGGGAGGAGGCACAAGGGGAAGGGGGGTGTAAAGCCTTGGAGGAAGCTTCCTTCTCCACTTGTAAACAGCCCCTGGAAACCCAGGAACCGGAAACAAAATCTCCTACCCCTGGAAGTCTGCCACCCAAGGAGTAGAGAGGAGGTAGGAGAAACAAAGGACCCAAACAGACCCATTTTGTGGAGGAGGTACAGGTCTTCAAATTTGAGGGAGAGGGATCCTCAGAGGATCCTGGGAAAAGGATCTTCTCCTTCAGAGATGGGGGAACTCCTCCCAAGGAAAAATGGGTCCCAAGGGATTCCAACCCAGACTGGGTAGATGTGGGGATTGAGCTGTCGCCCATCATTCTATCCCAGAATCAACAATACCGAAAACCCCTGGTTCAAACCCATCCTGGTGACTGCCTCCAAAAAGGGGGGGACAGCCCAGAACCGGAACCAGGGGAGCCTAAAACCGAATCAATAGACTGGGTAGATGTGGGGATTGAGCTGTCGCCGCCCATCATTGTATCCCAGAACCAACAATACCGAAAACCCCTGGTTCAAACCCATCCTGGTGACTGCCTCCAAAAAGGGGGGGGAGGCTCAGAACCAGAACCAGGGGAACTCGAATATCCTCTTTCAAGTTGCCAACTTTTTCTTGCAGATTCCCATGACTCTCCATGACTCTCCACAGAATTCTGCCCAAATCTCTTCTCTCGCAATGTCCAAAACCAGAAAATTAGCCCACCAGTTGTCCAAAAATGTTCATTATCTGTGCCCCTTTACAGAGAAGGAGGAAAGATACTATGCCCCGGTTCAAGTACAGGGGCAGGGTACAATGTTGGCATTGGTGGACACTGGATCCCAAGCTACTCTTCTGTCCAAAAGGGCCTTTAATGAACTAAATGCAGGAAGGGGGGAGAATTTCCAAATTCCTCTCACCTCTCTTCCTGGACAACTCCAGAACTTTGACAGGAAGGAAATTTCCGTCTAGGGGACTGCAGATTTGGACATCAAAATTGGGCGACACAAGGTGAAACACCCGGTCATAGTAGTGACTCCAGAGGGCACCCCTTGTTTACAAGGGAATGACCTCCTGAGAAGGTTGTCACCTTAATAGATTGTGTAAACAAGGTCCTCTGGACCCAGACTAGCTGACCAATAAAATGAAAGCAGAGTGTCAACTATGTTAGCTTAAACGGCACCTGCCACATGGTTGAACAAAAATCTGACCAAGTAGAATTTCACTTCCAGAATAACCAAATTCCAGACGTCACAGTAATAGCAGTAGGACAGCAGACTGGTGATGGGGGGGTCCTCCCTATTTCTGAAAATCAACCTTCCTTCCAGTTTAAGGTGGTATTCCACATTGGAAGGAAACACACTGAAGTTCTTTACTAATCCACAATCAGACATTCCCTCTCCGATAGTCCAGAAAGATGTGAAATCAGCTCAGAGCCTGGCTGATGTTCAGCAAATTGGAGAGCAGTTGTTCATCCCTGTTCAGTTAAATGATGGGAAGGACTCTGTTCTCGCCCGAGTGTGTGTGAACAACGGTAAGAGCTTCATCAGCGAAGCCATGTTCCGCCAACTCCCAAAAGATCTAGCCATTCCCGAATTCAAACTGATAGACAAATGGGAAATGGACCTGGAAGCTCCTAATTCCAAACATCTCCTGCCAAGCAGGTGTATGCTCAAAATATCCATTGGCAACAAGAGCGTAGTCCATAATTGTTGGGTCGTGCGAGACGTCACTGCCACCTTTTACTTAGGCAGTGACATTCTCAATCGCTTTGCCATTAGTTTGGACCTAATAAACTTTAAAGCTTGGTCCTGATTAGCGGATAATCCCATGGGCTTTGATGATCCAGAAAAATCATTTAGGTCAGCTCAATTGCTACCTTATGCAGTTGAAATTCAGGTTAAAGGGGAAGTCACCATCCCAGAAAGGACCCGACAATTCTCCCTGGAAGTGAAAGTTAAAAGAGGACAAAAATTGAAAAACCCTGATGCTTATATTCATCTAAATGCTTCCCTCCAACAGCAAGGGTTAGCGGTAAACCCAACACCATTAGTCAACATAGAACATGACACCATTCCAATAGAGGTGGATAACAGCGATTTAAAGAGTATTACTCTAGCCGCAGGTACCATTATTGGAATGGCGGTTGATGACCAACGTTTTTCCATTGATCTAGGAAATGAACTGTTAGGACCAATCCCCAAGGACTGTTTTGACAGTGACAGTGATGACAATACAACACCAGACAGGATCTTTACGCGGCATGGGGGTAACTTCCTGGTTTACACTTCCTGCCCTACTGGTAAGGAAGATGTGACTTGTGACTTCCGGAGGGCTGAGGTGATTTTCCAGGTCCATGAGGGCTGCCTTTCCCACCTGAAGCCTCCAGTCAAAATCAGCACTCTGACCAGGGACTTCTCCACCCAGCTGGAGGAGGCCGCTGAGATAGCAAAACCAGAAGTCTTTCCAGGCTTCAGGCAGATGGTGGAAGAGAGAGTCAACCTAGCTGACGCCTGCGTGACTCTGGAACAGAAGCAAAAGTTGAAACAAGTTTTCTTGGATTTTCAAGATCTCTTTGCGGTAGACTCATATGACTGTGGTCGCACCGACATCCACACAACAACAATTCCCATGGACCCTGGCATGACTCCAGTGTTTGTGAAGCAATATCGCTTGCCTCTCGCATCCATGGAGTCCCTCACTGAAATAATTAAGAACCTTGAGTCCCGGGGAATAATCCATCCAGTACACAGCACCTTCAATAATCCGGTGGTGGGAATATTGAAGCCAAACGGCGAGTGGAGACTCTGCGCCGACCTTAGGGAACTCAACAAATGGGTCCATACTTCCCTATGGCCTCTGCCCTACATTGACCAAGGGCTGGCCCAGATTCAGGGGTCACAGGTATTCACTGCAATAGACCTGACCAATGGATACTGGACCGTGCCTGTCAGTTAGGAGGACCAATACAAACTGGCTTTTACCTTTGGGGGCCAGCAGTACACATGAACCCAAACTCCCTTCGGATACCTCAACTCCGGCAATTAATTCAACATTTTCCTACATAAGGCCATGCCCGACCTGGGTGCGAGGGGTAATCTGGCTTATGTAGATGATGTCCTCATCAAAAGTTCATCTGTGGAAGAACACATAGCGGAGATACGTTATGTTCTGACACAGTTGAGGGCCGCCGTAGCAAAACTTTCCTTTCAGAAAGCACAGTGGTGCAGAACCCGTGTTAATTTCTTGGGGCATGAGATTACTCCTCAGGGTCTCTGTCCCCAGGAAAAGAAAGTGGAAGCACTTCAGAAACTGAAGGATCCCACAACTCTGCGGGAACTAAGGAGCCTCCTTGGACTGACTAATTACAGCAGAAAGTTCATTGAGGGCTACGCAGAGATCACTAGACCCCTGATTCACTTTTTGAAGGGGGGGGTCAAGTGGGAATGGGGTCCAGAACAATCAGAGGCAGTAGGACATCTCAAAAGAAGCCTCTCACAAGTGCCCTGCCTAGCTTACCCTGTCAGAAACAAGGAGTTTTTCCTGGAGACAGGGTTCTCTAATACGTGCTTGACGGCAGTATTATACCAAAAGCATGACAAGGTCAATAAAGTAATCTCCTATGCGAGCAAAACTTTATCCTCTGTGGAGGAAAAATTCAACGATTGTGAGAAGGCACTCCTGGCAACGGTGTGGGCATTGAAGAATTACCGCCCGTTCATCCAGGGGGAACACATCATAGTGGAGACTCCACACCAGCCTCTGCAATATCTCCAAAGTGACCGAATCCGGCCGGAAATGTGAGTAATTCCCGAATCACTTCCTGGATCCTGTCAATGCAAGGCTTTCCTGTGGAGGTCAGATATGGCCAAAACAAGAAGAGTCCCTGGTCAGGTCTGGCTGACTTGCATGATTGTGCGAGAGAAAAATGTCTCGAGGACGAGTGTCTAAAAATCACGAACAACATGGAGGCATACCTTAATTCCCCACACAAAGTCTTTGAGAAGACAAGTGTGAGGGAATGCCCACTGTCTATGTGGATGGATGCTCTTACCATGTTGACAACAACGGGGAAAAAGAACTGGTGGCTGGCGTAGGGAATGCATGGGTGAATGAGTCCCCAGAACCCTCTGCTGGATACACAATTGGTCCCCGAAGTAGTCAGGTGGCAGAATTCATGGCTGTGTATCAAGCCATCCTCACTGCTGTCCAACATCAACTCCACAAACTGGTCATAATCACAAATTCAGATTATGTACGGAACGGGTTCGTAGAGCACCTGGTTAATTGGAAAACCAGAGGCATGTTATGTGCTAATAACAAACCCTTTAAACATGGGAAGTTAATTCAAAACCTTGATGATCTGGTCACCTCGAATGGGATGACCATCTACTGGAAGAAGATCAAGGGTCATTCCAAAGTAGAGGGACCAGACAAGACTGAAAATGACTTAGCTGATCTGCTGGCCAAAACCGGGGCCATCCAAGGGGATCTAATAGAGATTGAGTCCCTGTTGGGGGAAATCCAGGTCACTGCTATCACTAGGTCCCAGACAAATGCTCACAATGATCTTTCAACTGCACAATGGAGTAAGGAGACCCCAGATGCTGATTTGATTACGGCTCAAAAGGGGGATCCAATAATTGGTAAGTTTTACCAACACATTGAGGACCCTGAGAACTTTCCCCTGACGGATACCAATTACATTGGGAAAGAGGACCTTAGAGTGTTGATGAAATGTCCAAAGATGTTCCGAATCCAAGACGGTTTGTTGGTAAGGAAATCCCAAGCTGGCCATGATCAGTGGGTGGTCCCTACCTCATTCCGAAGCCTGATGTTAAGTCACGCCCATGATGCGGCCACCGCTGGTCATAGGGGGTTTCATACAACACTTGAAATCTTAAGAGAGGTTGCATACTGGCCACACATGGGGCAGGACCTCGACCAATACTTGAAGGGGTGTCTTGTGTGTGCACAATTTCAGCCAACATCCCTCACACACCGTGCGCCTCTCCAGAAGAGGGGGATGACACTGCCATGGTCGGATTTACAAGTCGACTTTATAGGCCCCGTTATTCACTCCTCTAGGGGAAACAAGTACATGTTGACGGTCACATGCTTGTTTACCAAGTGGGTGGAATCTGTCCCGGCCGCAAACTGCAAGGCAGAAACAGCAGCTGCCCTCATGATCAACCACATCTTTTCGCGTTTTGGTCTACCCCAAAGGATTGAGTCAGACAGAGGTAGCCATTTCACCAGCGAAGTAATGACAAAGATGTTGGAGATACTGGGGGTCAAAAGGAAGCTACAAATTGCTTACCGGCCAGCTTCTTCTGGGGCAGTAGAACACTACAACAGAACTATTGTGAGCATCTTAAAGAAGTTTGTGGCAGATTCTGGGCCAAGTTGGGATATCCGATTTCCTCTGGTCCTAGTGGCCATCAGATCTACCCCTTCATCTGCAACTAAAATGTCACTGTTTGAGCTGATGACTGGATGCAATATGGTGCTTCCCCAGCATTTGCTCTACAGGACCCAAGAGCAGACATTGATAAATGCCTCCACAACTCATGAGTATGTGGAGAATTTAAGGAAACACATTCAACATGTTTTTGCCTATGCTCAGCAGAATCTAGAAAGAACAGCTGATAGCATGAAGACCCATTACGATTTGAAGACCACCCGGAAAGAATACAATGTGGGAGACCGGGTCTACCTATACAATTTCCAAAGAAACCAGGCCAAACAGCGAACATTTTTGCCTACATGGAAGGGACCGTTTGAAATTGTAGATAAGATCTCCCCAGTTGCCTACAATATCCGCCTCCCCAAAGGTAGTTTGGCAGAAGGGGAAGACAAGTGGGTCCATATAAATCAGTTAAAGTGTTGCCATCCCAGGCACACTCTGCAGCAACTGGAGGAGTCTGCTGCAATACCAGAGGGGGCCGCTCCAGAGTAATTCAGTTCCAACCCTAAAATATTCCACGTATAGCCTATAAAATTCTATGATACTTGAATGCAAATTGTCTCCTGATTAAACAAAATGTATATGTTCTTGTCTCCTGATTTAAAAAATAAATGTATATGTTCATGTCTTTTGATTTATAAAATGTATATGCCGCCCCACTATATCAATAGTGGGGGAGAAATGTCTACGAATAGGTATTGCCGCTTTGCTTTGTCATCCTAGGAGAAGGAAAAGCTGGAGACTGCCACGGAAGACGACCTGGGGACCGGGAGCAAAGATCCGAGGGGCTCGGGGTACCGCCCAAAACTCCCATCAGGTCCGGCGAGGGGAACTGATCGATCCACCCTGATGGAGGAAAAGATGCTGAACTTTGTCATCTGCGGAATCGGAAGAAGATGATGCGCACATCCCAGTGCGTGGATCAAAACATCCTTTGCACCCGACTCCCCCTCGACTCGAAATCAAAGCGCAGTCAGGCGGGGGGGCTTGTTGGGTGTCCTGACCCACGTTTGGACTATTATGCTGCAACATTTGGTGCTGTGGGCTTAGGAAATCCAAGATGGCGGAAAAGCCCACATTTGCGCCAGAATCCAGGAGAACCGTGCAGTTTTGCACACACGAAAATGGTCCCCTGACCTCCCACCCACCAGTGCACCAGTGCAAAGAAAGATGGTTCTGTTCAAAACTCGTTTTTATTAATGTCAAAAATTGCTAAAATCATGGGCCCGAAACCACCAAACAAAAATCCAACTATGGTTGAGTGTTTTACTTTACTCTACTACAGATCCACATCAATGCCATGTCAAGCAAGGATCATATACTATCAAGTAAAATCCTTTCCTTTTGAAATGTATTAATTCAAGACAGCTGTCAAAAATAGGTGCAGTACTGGCATTGGACACTGACCGGCACTGGCGCTCTATAAATTGTGACAAGAGAGCTGTCTTGCAGAACTGGGCAGTGAACAGAAGGGGGTCTTATATAATTAAAAGTTCAAAAGACTTGCCTTTCCTGAGAACTCTTAACACCCCAGATACCCGCCAGCCGGTCAAGTGGCACAGCGAGTAGAGCGCTCGCTTTGACATCAGTGCAGAGCCTGCGAATGCAGGTTCGAATCCCGGCAGCGCCAAACTCAGCGTTTCATCCTTCCGAGGTCGATAAATGAGCACCACACACCGTGGGTAATAATAAGCAGCGCTCAGATACCTGAGGGTTCGTAGCGCTATATAAATGCCAAATTATTATTATTATTATTACCCACACCAGGAGGCAGGATATCACATGGCCCTGTTGATTGAGAGGGAGGGGACTTCCCTGCAGCCTGCTGGACCCAACACAATAGACCCTTTCAATTTAATGGGGTATGCTTATTTTGGGTGTGGACTGTAAACAGAGCTCTGCCTGGAAGGAGAGACATGTGATCCCTGACTCCCCCAGTTCCTAGGGGCGGGCCAGACAGGACTGTGGATTCATATTGCAGCAAATATATGTTTAAGTTAAATGTTTCTAAAATCTTGTAATAAGCTCACATAAATGTACAATTTGGGGATCCTGAAAATGAAAAATGCCCTCACGATTTGAGCCCAAATTCCATTTTGTCTGGTGTTCTGGGAATGAACCCCGCTATTTATTAATATTGCAGACACTGTGTTTAGGATAGAGACATAGTAATTTCCAGTAATATGCTCAGGGAAGGGGTGCAGGTCTGTGTAAATTTTGAGGAAAAACCAATATGGCGAAAGTCACTAAAAAGCACAAAATGTTGCCATTTGTGAAACCAGGCTCTGAGGGGGATCAGAGTTTGACTAGAGTGTATCTTTAATTAATCTGTGAAATGTGTAATTTTAACGACGTGTGTATCTGGGAAACCTGTTAGTTATGAAAAATTCATTTTCTAAGTAAAAGCAAAGGGGTGTTTCTTCAATAGACTGTAAGACTCTGACTCACTCAGACACACTATCCCTTCTCAAATCAGGTCACAGAGAATCTTTGACCTATCAAATCATGAGAGGGTTGGGCATGCAGAATGAGCCGACCCACCCACTTTCAAAACACATAAAAAGAGAGTGCTTGGACAGGCAAGACATTCACTTTTCATTTTCTTGCGGAGCATTTTGCCGGACCACACAACATCTAGAAGGAACATCCAGAACTTAGACTACAGAACTTAAAGCAAAGGCCTAACCCACAAGCTGAGCTACTCCTTATAGTTCCTCTGTAATCGCGATCGACACACTCGGAAAAAAGTGCTGCGAATTGACAGTTTGCTTCATTTCAACCACGTGTAAAAATATCTGTCCTTTGCTTCCATTACTGAATCCCGTTTTCAACCTGATAACCATCCCTGAATCATTGGTAGGGCTGACCTGAACTGATTTAAAGTATCTCTCACTCACCCTGAACCTCTAGAGGGAATTAAAAGCATTTTCAGCATATTTTTCACTTCATTGCCATCACATTTAAAAGGATCTTGCCCCACCGTAATACACTGTACCATCCATGGTCCCATCTTAGACGGTAGACTAGGTCACTCTACCAATTAAGACATAACCCCTCATTGTTTCACTCTGCATGCCCACGTAATTCAAAAGGAATGTGAATAGTGAAGCCTGGGTATGGCTGCACCTGTCCCTGAAGAACAATCTCATGAGAGGCAGGGCAGAGGTCTGGAACTGCCAAACACCCTTCCCAGATTTGGAACACCCATGCCCCCACACCCACAGAAATTCTATTTGAACTACCAGATTCCCACTATTGAAGTCCCTAAATCCCTCAGTGTTTGATTGATTGGTGTGTCAGGAGAGAGCAGCCTGGGGAGGCGGCCGATGCCAAGGGGGAGCACAAGCAGAATGTCCTGTGATCTGTACTGCAAGATGCATGGGGTGACAGTAACAAATGTAGGCCATTGATGGAGAGGTATGGAGGGGCACCAGTGTCTGGGATCAAACAAAGCTCCTCGCATTTCAGAGAGCTATCTTGACCTCGAAAGTATCCACTGAGCTCATGTCTAATTACCAGGTGCACATCACGTGGTTGATATGTGGGGAGAGAAATCTTCCCAACTAGCAAACCAATTGTGTTGTGAGGGTTCAAAGTCAGTAAGGCCGAGAACCACATGGAAGAAGATCGGCACAAGAAACTCTGGCCAATCACTTGCTATTCACTAAAGAGCAGATAAAATGTATATAATGGCCCACCAATTAGGATGAGATAATCATACTGTATATTGTTTGCATCACAAGTGACATTGCTGCCCTTTAAAATGGCTTGCTTCCTTTGAACTAACCAGTGCGCTCTCTGGCAGTAGGGTTTGAATTCCCCTGCTTGCATGTATTTTCTTTTGTGAGAATTAAAACCTTGTTATCCTTGCAGAAGGTGTATTGAGCGTTTTCCCTACAGGGTTACATTTATTTCCATGTCTGGTTGGTTGGAGGTCTGTCCTACAGTAGACACCACTTTTAGATGCATTCTAAATGTTTCATACTGTTACATTACAGCCCTGTTATCTTTTATGATCTCTTTTCTGATGATAGAGTAGGTATAATCATTGGATGTGCTATGGCTTTAGTTGGAAGAAACCATTGTATTCCATGGAAACTATGTACACAGTTTCTCATACTGTAGCTTCTGACATGGTTCTGCAGTGCAGATGTTTCTGTTCACATGCATCGTGTCATGGCATGTTCGAATCCCAGGGTTGCTATCTCTGTATTAGTCCTTGACGATTCATCCTACAACCTTTGCAGTGTACACAGCGATCTGCACAACCATGCACCAATTTGGAAACTCTATCATATGTTTGGCTACCTGATGTTATGGTGGCATGGATTCAACAGGCGGTACTCTTTTGTGGGACAGGGTGTATGCCCAGACATACTGATGGCATTGCAAGGATTTCTTGGGTGATTCATAATGCATGAGTTTTGTTTGAAGGACTGTACGTGAGTGACCCCTGGCAGCATACAAGTTTGTGACAATCGGAAGGGTGGTGTGCCTCTCTATTATTAATTAAATATTCATCTCTACTCAGTGAGCACAGAATCAGCCCACTGTAAGATCCAGTGACCGGGTTTTAGCCTATGCATTTTCCTAGTTTCAGCTATGTTGGTTTACACAGTTAAATTGCCAGAATGGTGTAGATGAGTGGAACCTGTGTTCTTACCTTAGTGATATTTTTATATGGTTAACCCTTTATATGTTTGTGTTTAACCCTTTCAATGAGATATAACACTGTTTATCATTCCCACTTGAACACTTCAGATGCACTCACATTCACACAAGGGTCATTTTGCATTGAAGTGATTTGTGAAATAATGTATTTGTGGTTGGCTAGAATTTTTGGACTAAACACAGGAAGCACACTCATTTTAAAATGTAGCCTTTTTAGCTTTATAAAATACCAAAACACAGGCAGATCTGCTGTGTTTCTTCCACATGAGTGGCCGCAGTATTGGTGGATGGTGGTGTATTGCAGAGTATTCTGCATTGATATGAAACCTGCTGTTGAGTGGAGCTCTTTGGTGGTTATACTTTCCAGTTTCCCTCAAACGATATTACCTGCTAATCTGCCAGGGATTACCACAGTCATGTGTTCATGTCATCGAGTGATAAAATGAAAAGGCAGTTGGTCATGACGTCTCCAAATATGGTTTAAGAAGGAGTCTGAAGCTTGGCACTTATGATCGAGATAATGATGGTCATGTTACATTGGACACAGTAGGGTGTCAACATCACTTTTAGTGCTGCTTAAAAGTGCATTAGTTAGTACACAGGAACTTCTTTTATGGCATACAGCTCTGATTGGTGATCCACGACTGTGGGTCCCAAATATTCTTAATGTCCTTCATCCTCCAGCCCAGGCACAGCAACTGTCATTCATGCTGCTACTGAGAAGGGTCCAAAGATTGCATGCCCCAACTTCCGGAGGTTAATTCTCACTCTTTCCGATTCTACTACTCAAGGAAGCACATGGATGAGAAGTTAACGCATGCAACGCATGTAATGTTTTGCATTAGACTGGAACCATGGTACATCTGGGCATGTACAGATGGTTACAGCCTCCTGTATTGTAAGAATGCAAGGGACAGGAAAATATTTCCCCATAAACCTTTCTGTTTACCTCTCAATCAGAACAATACAGTATGCACCTGAACAAGGACCAAGTGGAAAAGAAGGACAGATATTCTAGAGTAGTGTCTCCCAGAAGGTACACAATTAAACACTTTGGTGGACATTATGTCTTATAAGATAAAGGTGAGTGAACAATTGCATCAGATACAATGGGAATACCTTAATTAGGATGGTAAAAAGATAAACATATGGGTAGTGTTGGGAGAGTTGCTCCCCAGAAGGGAGAGTCCATAGACAAGAGGGGGACTACTTGACCACATGTATGTGTCCTGACCCAGTGATACACTGACTAAAACTAACACAGTGAGAAGCTTGATAAATCCATGAAAGAATCGGGTCTTTTCAGGTACAGGGAACAATTGGGGACAGCGGACCAGGGAGAATGATGTTTTTAATGCAAACGGTAGAGCAGCCATTAGAGTGGGAGAATCGCTGGTAAGAACGAAGCTGTAGACAAACCGGTCCCCTACTCGATCAGACACTGATATAGGCAAGAGCAAAGGCGCAAGGTAAAGGCAAATTGAGGAGGAACACAGGTCTTTTAAACATGCAAACAGAAATTGCAGCCGGAGCCGAGGCACAAGGAAAAGTGTGGTCTATGAACAACTTAGGTTCGTCCACTGGTGAACAGGCACAAGATATCACGCAGAATGGGGACTAACTAGAGAGATACTCATTGCAAAGCAATGTTAACTCCTAATGTAGCAAACATATTTCCAGCCACCATGTAGGAGTCATTGATGTCCTGATGTCAGTAAACACATGTGATGACATAGTACAGTTGTGGCTTTTGTTGCTGATTTATTTGACATTTATTCTGTGGCTGGCTATGTTAAATGAAACTATTACATACACTGATTTGCTTGAAAACTCGTTTGTTATCCTAGAGGTTTGGAAATTAACACTGAAAATCATTTCAACCCCACACATGCCACAAGATATGACTGTACATTAGAGAACATGACCTGTCCAACGCCATCAGGGCATAGCAAATAATGAAACCAACGAAATTGCTGTAGCACTGTCTAATTTCTGTCACACTAGAGCTGGATATGTTCGATGAATATATATGAATACATCATGCAGAAATGCATGTAACATTTCAGGAAGCATAAAGTGTAATAGGCTAGTGGTTTGTGTCCATATCCTAGTGTCTTCTGTGTGAGAACTACTGTTATCACCCCTCCATTTGAAAGCCAGAATAAGTGAAATTCTTCACTATAGTCTGGTATTCCTAACACATGGGCTGTGCAAATCACCCTTTTTAATTCTTCACATTTTTCAGTCATGTTGTCTTCTCATACTATTTTACTTTTGTCTATCTGTGCCTTCATGTGTCCTTTTGAAAGTTGTTGAATATACGTACTGTATTTAAAGACCCAGTCCCTGCATTCATTACATAGGCCCAGAAACTGTTGCATTTCCCTTACTGTTTTAGGTTTTGGAGTTTCCATGATTGCCTCTTGTCTCGTGGCTGTCACTTTTCTCCCTTCTTGAGAAATTAGCTGTTCTATGTACAGGACCACTTCACGACAAAATTTTATTTTTTCTTTGTCTACCTTGTATCCGGTTTCTGTTAGTATTGTCATTAGTCGAAATGAGTGCTCCCTACACCTTTCCTCTGTCTCACTGCACACTAAAAGGTCATCCAGATACTGAATTATCATTCTCTTGAATTGTACATTGCCCAAGTCCATCTGAAGTACCCTATTGAAGATGGATAGGGACTCACAGTACCACTGAGGCAGCCTTGTGTGTTTCAGGCGCTGGTTTCTATATGAAAACAAAGTCAAATCATGTGTGTCTTCATGAATGGGAATTGAAAAGAACGTATTATTAAAATTTATGACAGTAAAATATGTTGCTTTAGCTTGGATGTTACATAATATTGTAGCGGGGTTCAGGACTAAAGGAAATTCTGTATCAACAATATTGTCTAGGGGGTGGAGATCCGGAATAAATCTCCTTGACCCCGAGTTGATTTCTTCACTGGGTACACAGCCATGTTACATGGGGACTCAGATGGCACTAATATTCCCTGCTTCATTAAAGCAGAAATGGCCTCAAATATGCCCTCATCTGCTTCTCTAGACATTGTGTACTGTTCTTCCTGTGGCAGAATTCCCCCGGGTCTAAGCTTGATTTTCACTGCACCTGCTCCACTCAATAGACCCACGTCATATGGACTATTGGTACATAAGATGCTTGGCCCCTTCTCTAAATCTTCCTGGAAAAAAGACAGTTTGTTTTTTTACCAATGGCATTATCTGTGGTATTTCTCTGTTCCCAATACTCACCCAATAAGTGCAACTTATAAAAAATACTAATTCAACATCTGAATATTCATCTCTGAACAAATCTTCATTTTTCAAATCTGTCATTCTATATCCTTCCTTAAGGGCTATTACTGTTCATTGTGCCCTTCCCTCGTCATCTGTCCCATTGATAACCAGTCTTTCTTGATTCACTGCTGCTGCTTCTAGATCTATGGGAATGACCCGCCCTTCCTCATCATCCATAGGTATCTCTGCTCTAAACAAAAATTCATCACAAATTCTCAATATTTTCACTGTCAGTCCAGGAAGCCATGTCAACAAAATATTTACTCCATACAAAAATATTTCTGCTTCTGACGAAACCCCTCATTATGCTTCTGGCCTGTAAATGCTAATATAAATTCTCTCATGTTCGTGTATCCCTGGAGTCGAACACACTATTCCTTTGGCAGTAAAGGATATCGTCATGTTAAGTTTTGTCATCAAAGTCACGCCCTAATATGTCAACTTATGTCTGCCGAGAATATAATAATGGCCTCGGCATGTCATGTTCACTTATAGAAAGTGACAATTTGTCAGTAAAGGGAACCATATTTGTGGCTCCAGAGAATCCCTGCACATTCATGGTGATCCCAGACATTGCCATTTTGCCTCTATCGAACACTGCAACAAATTGCTACTGTGCCAACAAGGAACCAAAATGTATTGCCTCGTATAGTCATCCCGACCCTTCGATCCTCTTATGGGTCTGGTGTCAAAAAAGCAGCAGCCGCTTCGTGGAAGGGCCGGAGCCCTCCCCATTGTCTCTAACTCAGCTTATGGAGAAGTGCGACCCGCATGAGGCCAGATCCGACGACGTGACTTCAGCCCTGCAGTATACACTACTACAGGGTAAGCAGCACAAAGAAATACCCCCAGCCCGTGAATCTCTGACGCCCACTATGCCCGCTGATCACTCTGTGCTGGGTTATCTGATTGCACTCCACGAGGGGACTGCAACCAAAATGGCAGCATCCACCTTTGTTTACATGTTGACTAGCAACATCTACAGCCGCTGATAGGCCTGTGGCCCTACTTCCTGCGCTGCGCATCACCGGATGGCGCTAGCCAGGCCCACAATCCCAAGGGCCACTTCCTAAGGGTTAAACCCTGTCTGTACCTGTCCGTACTGGTACGGCGCCGAGGTGCCACTACTACCGCTGTTATCAGCTTGCCGATGCTGGTAAGTTCCTCACGCCACTACAGTCGCTTACGCCTTGTTATCTAACAGCAACTACGAGCACTAAGAAAGACACCTATCTAACATCCAGCGTCTCTACCTGGCGGTACATACTCTGGTGACTATCCGGTGCGCCCCTTTGGCTACATTTGTCTTTCAAGTAAACCGGATGATCTACGGTGCACTTAGCATGCTCTTGCCTACACCCTGGCAGAAATCTTCTCACAGACGCAGCCGCTCCTAACATTTTCAGCCTGACAACACTTGATGTTACTCTGGTACGCCTCAGCCACCACTGTTTATCTCCCATACTACTGTTACCTGATTTGATTGTCTCACCATGCCTACATGTCTTGATACCATGCTCTTTGTCAACAGTGCCGCCCGCTCCCTTTAGTTGGTCTTGATTAGGATCACCTGTGTAGGATTACCTGCAGCACATGATAGCTAATGCACTATCTTCAATGCAGTAGCTTTAGGCACTACTTGTAGCTACATCGATCTAGCATAGCGGTTGCTAATCCGCTGTAACATAACCTTGCCACCTCAATGATGTACTCACCTGACCTTAGATTGAGTGTTGCTAAAACATACTAGCTGAGCCATATGCTGCTACTCCATCCTGTATGCTCCTAGGCTGATTACTATCATTATTATTATATGACTATTTGCCATGCTATCTTTAAATAACCTTATGTTGACTGATGTTAGACTATACCCCATGATAATTGTTGCTAAACTGCATTAGCCTAGCCCTCTATTGTTAACTGTGTTTGCACGTAGCCTAGCCATATGATGTTACTCCATCCTGTATGCTCCTAGGCTGATTATTATAATTATTATTATATGACTCTTTGCCAGACTATCTTAAAGTAACCTTATGTTGACTGATGTTAGCCTGTACCTCATGATGATTGTTGCTAAAACTGCTCCAGCCTAGCCCTTTGCTGTTGCACTGTGACTGCATGAACTTTCGCTGACCTTCACCATACTGTGGTAACCCACTCAGAGGCTACATACCTGCCCTTATAGGCCAACTTACATACCAACACCGTTATAATAATAATAAATAATAATAATTAGGTATTTATATAGCGCTACGAACCCTCAGGTATCTGAGCGCTGCTTATTATTACCCACGGTGTGTGGTGCTCATTTATCGACCTCGGAAGGATGAAAGGCTGAGTTTGGCCCTGCCGGGATTCGAACCTGCGTTAACAGGCTCTGCACGAGTGTCAAAGCGAGCGCTCTACTCGCTGTGCCACTTGACCGGCATGTGCGACCGGTTATGACATCTCCTATGTCTAATCTACCCATCTGCTACTTAGCCATACTCTCAACACTTACTGCCTTATCTCTTATGGCAGCCCCCATCACAATCTGCCCACAGAAAGGGAACTGACTAGAAAGATGTATACACAGCTGCCACCCCAACAGCCTGTCTCCCTTACCCAGACTCAACCGAGTCAGGCATGTCCTACCGATCTAAGAAACTATAGGCTAGGCTCCAGACTACCCAAGCCTCCACGAGCCTACCCGCCTCACGGCCACTCCAAGACGGAACCAATACATGCCATGCGTAACATGTACAAAAGGAAATCCAGCTGCAATCAAATACCTTGTACCACATCCTCTGAAATCTTGCCCAACAAGGTCCACATCAGCGATAGTCCAAAAGTAACACACAACCTCAAGGGAGGTCTCATCAACGCTAGATCTCTAATAGCCCACGCTTCTGCAATTGCTGACATCATCACCTGTAACCAACTCGACTTCCTAGCAGTTACTGAAACCTGGCTGCACAAAGCTGCTGGCCCTGCCATAATGCTAGCCATACCCCCAAACTTCACCATCTATAGAAAAGACAGAGAAACTTCCAAAGTAGGTGGCATAGCTTTCATCTGCAGAGCCAATCTTCTCATCAAAGAAATAGATAACATTACTATCCCGTCAGCTGAACTACTCTCCCTAAAACTAGAAAACTCTGTATCACGCACTATCAGAGTGTACCTTATCTAAAGACCTCCTGGTCCATTAGGCACCTTTCAAGAAGACATAACCACTCTCCTAAACACTAACGCTAAACCGGGAACACAAATCATTCTACTAGGCCACTTCAACTTAGGCTTCAATGACCTAAAAGACACTAATGCCTCCACCATAGCCAACACCATTTTGGAAGCAGGCCTCACCATACGGAATAACGGCCCCACACACTCTAAAGGCCGCACATTGGACTGGGTCACAAACATCAACTGCGTTTCCCTCATAACGGCAATTGAATCATGCATATGGACTGATCATTATCTGATCTCATTGACCATTTCAGACCTTCCCCCACCTAAATCTACTAAACTACATGCGCCTCCAGCTCACACCCGCTGCAAAAAAATATAACTTTCGAACCCCCTCCCATTGATCCAACCTATCACTAATCACTCCAACCTGATCACCAAACCTAACAATCTAGCTGACCTGTACAACAACACCATCAATTCAGCGATAGACGCCATTGCGCCGTTAAAGCTCACCAAATCCAAACCTCTTGGCCATCTTCATACCTGGTTCACTCCTAGCTTAAAAGCCTTACGCAAAGAGAAAAGACATGCAGAGGCATGCTAGAGAAAAAACCCTTCTCCCCTCAACAAAAACCTCCTCACTGCCCTCACTAACAGTTACAAAAAACAAATCATTCAGGCAAAAAAAGAGACCTTCAACGACAGAATCCAAAAAAGCGAATTCTAACACCACGGAAATCTTCTCCATCCTGAGAGAATTAGAATCCCCAATTGCACCCATAGACTCTTGTACCAAAGACAAAGCCTGGTGTACAAACATTCAAAATGCCTTATGCAACAAAATCACCATGCTACAAGACAAAATATTAGCCAAAAAAATCCTCCCTCCACAACATTGCCCTTTCCACGCAAGAAGCCATCCTTCAGGAACTTACCACCAACCAAACCAAACCCCATAACCAATTCAATTTTAGAGAAATTTCTATTGTGGAAACTAAGAATATCATTACGTCTCTTAAACCCTCTCACTGTCTTGGTGACTCCTGTCCAGCCCCAATTTTCAAAGAGGCTGCACATGAACTAGCCCCTTTTGTCACATCATTTATCAACGCATCTTTCAAATAATGCTCTGTGCCTACCAACCTTAAAGATGCTTGGATATTACCTCTCCTAAAAAAAAGCCAACCTGGACCCTAATATCCCAACAAACTATAGGCCCATAACAACAGTGCCATTCCTCCTCAAAATCTTAGATAAAGCTGCATATCTAAAGATCCAATCTTACCTGGAGATCAACAACCTACTAGGCACAAGACAATCAGGATTTAGACCGAGAAATGGAACCGAAACGGCTATCCTTTATCTCATAAACCAACTAGATGAGCACAAAGACAGAGGAGACATCTCTATTCTTCTACTCCTAGACCTATCAGCAGCATTTGACCTTTGTAGATCACAAAGTACTCTGTAACCACCTCAAATCGGCTGCCAACTTCTCCACAAAAGCCACGGCGTGGATAAACTCATTCTTGGATAAGAGAACCATAAGAGTCTTCTCACTTACATCGGCAGCGGATCCAGTCCCTATCACCTGTGGAGTCCCTCAAGGGGCATGTGTTTCCCGCACTTTGTACGATATTTTTACAAAGCCTCTCTTTAATATCTTGGACAAACTAGGGGTCTCATACACCAACTACACTGATGACACTCAGATTCTTATCCCAATCCAAGGAGACTATGACAATGACACCAGCCTCATAAATAAAATCTACCAAATCATGCAAACCTGGATGGCCACACATGGCCTATGTCTTAACGACAACAAGACCAAGCTTTTAATCATCGGGTCCACCAGTAAACTTAACAAATTATCCCACTTGTACAATTCCATCATTATTGATGGCATCAAAATCAAGGTAGCCAAGGTAGGTAAAACCCTAGGATTCTACTTAGGTTCAGCTCTCACCCTCGACAAGCAAGTAAATGCTACAGCCAAAGCAACCAGTTACACTTGCAAACGTATTCATGCCTGCAAGCCATACCTGTCCACTGACAGCTGTACTACCATAGTGCTAGCCCTCATCCTATCCAAACTAGACTACTGCAATGCACTGCACCTAGGCACCAGTAAACAAAACCCAAACAAACTCCAAACCCTGCAAAACAATGCCCTCAGAACAGCATTAGGCATTCCTAAAGGGCAACACATATCTGACCAAAGAAGAGCCGTCAACTGGCTGGCCATCAATGACTGTATCAAACTTAAAACTCTGAATATTACACACAACTGTCTTAATAATAAAGCACCAGCATATCTCACAGAGAAATTCACAAAGTACACCTCTGAACGACCCATCAGAAAGGCCCAATCAAATAGTATCAAAATCCCCAACTTCAAACTGAAAAGAACTGGCGGCTCCAGCTTCCCAGTACTAACAGCTCATCTTTGGAACTCCATCCCAGACTCACTCAGAGCTACTCCTTCCTTCCATGTGTTCAAAGCCGATGTCAAACTCTGGCTTCACGCCAATGACTGCTAAAGCCTCAACTGTACCTAATATTCTGTATATTAATGTAAAATATTTGAAACGGCAACATATGTTATTTGTAAGTTATGCAACATTGAAACATAAGAAATGTTAGATATGTGATTCTCTAACATAAGAAATGTAAAATATTTATGTACCTGTAACCTAAGATTTTATTTCTTGCAAGCGCCCAGTTGCTTAACGGCCCGGTGCGCTCTATAAATAAATAAACAATACAATACAATACAAATAGTACCGAACACATCAAGTCCCTCTGTGGGCTGTCCAAATGTTGATATAAATTCATCCCTGTAACCATAAAAGGATACCCTCCCACTACTGTCACACTCCCTATACTTGGTGTGGAAGCCTGTGGGGCTCCTTTGTTTGCTTTCCATTGCGGCACCATTGCTTGTTGCACTGGTGTGTACTGTGGCTGCTGTGCTTGTGCTTGTTGTGTTGCCCTTGTGGCGATTGCATTTGCTGTGGGATCTGCTGTGGTTGCTGTGTTTGTGACACACCTGTCTGATACTGTGTGTGATCTTGGGCATACTATTCTTGTGGTTCTTTGTTGTACTGCAGAAAATATCCTATCCCCCCCTCTTGGAGTTTGCTAGGTCTGTTGCATGCCTCCTCCTCTTCTCCTACATATTTGCGCTTTATTTCCCATCCTTCCACAATTCCTACATTATGGTGTCTGTGTTAGGGAGAATTCTCCAGAATGACTAATTTCCCTTACCTACTGAGTCCCTCAGCAGCTTTGCTGGATTTCTAGGATTTATTTGTTTTACCTGGTAAGAGTGTGAGCCTTTTTTTTTCCCACTCTTGCATGTGTTTTGCTGTGTGTGTTTAAAATGTTTGTGTTCATAGACTGTGAATCTCCACCCATTCCATAGGCATCATCTTTTTACTGTGTGTTACACAGCACCTTTAGTGCAGTAACACAGGGTTGTCTTTTTCAGACTTCCCACTCTAAAAACTCCATATTCTGGGACTGACTACTGTCTCCCAGAACATGTAAAGTTACCACTGACTTTATTAGTCTTTTTTAAATTCACAGACCCATTACAACCTATCTTATATAGAGTACTAGAAAGGGTTGATAGTTATCCTTTTTTGTCTGTCTCTCATAGAACATTATTTCGTTTTCTTTCAGATGTGGCTGGTGGCAGTGAGAACTACCATATTTTTCCTACCGCTGTTTATTTAAATAGCCTTGGTACTGTTTTAGGCTAAGTTAGTAGCCTCAAACTTAAATCCGCTGGACCCCATTTGCTTTCATTTGGTTCTGGCTGGGTTTATTCACCATTTCTTTTTGTAAAAGTCTTTCTCGTGTTTTACTCTGCGCACCAGGTTTGGTTCCTTTGTTCGCTGTCCTTTGGTGGGCTTCTGCAGAGAAGCCCTCCTTAGGCGCCTGAATGTCTGAGGGGGACAGGATGTGAGGGAGGGGTTTGAGACTCCCTACACAGGGTCTCCTAGGAGACCCATGTCGCACTCTGTATGATTGGCTGTGGTGACTGTCCCACTAGGACAGCCACCCTGCTGTGTGATTGACAGCTAGGCTGTGTAAATGGGGTCTAGGAAATCAGAGTCGCCACTGGATCGAGAGAACCGAAGAGAAGCTGAAAGGAAAGGACCACTACCATCACTGAACCTCTCGGTGAAGCCGTGCTGCGGGTCCGAATCTCTAAACTTCGACGACAGAGAAGATCTACATGGAATCTTCTTCCCTTGAGCTTGTGCGCCCAACCAGTTCGCCAAACACCAAACAGGGCCTCCCTCCCCTGGTTGAATTTGCTGTGCATCACTGAAGTAAACCAGATAGCCAGGAGGCTCGGACCCTGTTTGGGTTTTATGGAGCGCACCTTTTATTTGTTGCTTTGATCTGCTGCTTGTTTCTTCCCTGGGCAGTGCAGGACCCTCCAGTCTTCCTAAGTTGTGTCAGTCCAACAGGCACTTCAGGAACTGTCAGCCTGCAGTATCTGCCAGGAACCTCTGCCTCAGCTACAGCCTTCTCCTTCATTTGAGGTACTGTTCAAACCCGGTTGTTCGTTCGTCCAACTGTGGTGAAAGTGTTTGAAATCTTTCAACCAATCCGAGGGCTTGTCCTTCTCTACTCTTTTAAGTAACTTTTCTTCCACCCCACCTCGTTTCGAACACTTGGCAAAGACTTAACCGCAAACTACTCTGAACTGTGTGATCCTTGGCAAAGACTCTGAACCATTGAAATTGGCCAGGTCTATTGATTTGAATCCGCATTGTAGCAAGCCTTTTCTAGATTGCCTTGCCTGCTTACTTGCTGGTGCTGCTTAATTTTTTATAACCTTGTCTTTCCCTCCCTTTTAAATTGCTGGAGTGCCATTTTGCTCACACTTCATTTTGAGCTTAACTTGTCCAGAATGCATTGGGTTGCTTTACTTAGTGAACTGTTTTACAACTGATGTGTAAATAAATGTATATTCTTTTACTCAGAAACCTTGAGTCGGTGTTTGTTTGAACCATAGTAATTGCTGTCCTTTGTGTAACTATTGATACTGCTCACTTTACTCTTAAGATAAGTCTGGCTGCTCAGCCATCACTACCACTTTACTGTGCAGTGCAGGCTTGTACCAAATGGAAATGTGTACTGTCACTTGTAGTCTTAATTGTGTCTGCTATTCCCAAAGGGTACTGCATATGATTCCGCCTAACATTCTCTCCACGATTAAATACTTTGAGAGTTTTGAAATCCTCCTCATCCTCTAGGTACATTCCCTCTACCTCAAGGCCAAAAGTTGTACCCAGTCTGATCCATATGGTGTAATACATTACTTTGCTGTATTGACTGTGCTTTGTGTGTTGCCACACCTTCACCACTCGTCAATAGTGCTTCTTCTATGGCGAACTTTAACAATTTCTTCCTAACTAGCTTTGCCCCCTCTTGCTTTCTATTCTCAGCTTTCTTCCTATTTATCACTTGTAACAATCAACAATGGTGTACAATAGTCAACTGTATTTCTGGCCATGGCTTCGCTTCCATCCATGCATGTTTTGTCAACTGACTTTGCATTGGCTCGGGCAATCACTGCCATAAAATATGATAACATTATGCCCCTGTTTTGTCCTATGGTTATCTCATCTCGAGACACCAATGTTCTTCAATCTCTTGAATAAAGGCAACAAGATCTTCTTGCTCTCCCATTTTCCTGGTCATAATCGCACCCATGTCTGATGTGTCAGGATACTGTACTCTAAGCTCTCTCCATATGTCTACCTTGCAATTATTAAATGTCGCTCCATCATGTGTCATGTTCTGGATGGTTACACTTGCATACCCTGCTCATCTCCAAATGTCATAAGCTCTCTCGCCTAAGATAGCTGCCAGTAGGCCTTTTATGTCACTTACTGCTAAAATCATTTCTGCTGTCATTCTCTCTAATTCATGAATCCATTTTCCTGCACCTGCAGTCAACCTGGTTAATTTACATGTTAGATTTTCATTGTCCATTTCTGGCCATGGAATATATTGTGGTCGTCCTCCCTCTTTCTCTAATAATGCGAATTGTGTGAACCCTGGTCCAAAATCAGATCCCCCTACACTTCACGTCTTCCAGGTGGGGCTAGTTTCACTATTTGTCTTCTTCCAGGCAGTGACCTTAACCTGCTTAAATAAGGCAGGGAAATATCCCCTGCACTGCCCGACAGTGTTGGTGGTAATTCCAAATATGGTGTTGGCTCTGGTGTTTTCTGTTTTGGATCTTCTAAATATGACTATTTCACCCATCTCTCTATTATTGGGTCCATAGAAAAGCTGCATGCACCTTCTCTTCGCACTTTCTCATTCTCCTCCCTTTCTTTGTCTGACATCATTATACCCCAACTGGTGTGGCTGTCATCTCTTTCCTCATCATCAAGATCTAGTATTCTTAGGGACAGCATTCTATGCTTGTCCATTAATGTATTATCTGCTCTATTTCCTGTTTCCTTCAGCGTAGATCATGCAATGATCCCCATAGCCTCGTAGCCACCTTTCGCTCTCATCTGTTTATATAGATCCCCAATCCTTTTCCCTAAGTCTTCTGCCTCATGCTCATCAGCCCATGTCTGCATTCTCAGTATCCTTTGCAATTCCCTGTGGGGCAGTTGTGATCCTCGTTCTTCCTCCCATTGCTCTCATGCTCCAAAGGGTATCATACTTCTATTCATAATATGATCTATTTCATCATCTCTTTGTCCCCTCCTATTTCTCATGTCTTCTTCCCTTCTCCTCATCTCTCTGTTCTCGTCTTCCTCTCACCTATTTGCAGCCTATCTTCTTTCAATCTTTGGGCTTCTATTACTTCTCATTTCTTCTCTTCTATTCTCTCTTTCTCTTTCTTCTATTCTTCATATCTTCTCCGTTCTTCCTTTCAAATCCTGTCTCTCTCTTTCTCCTCCTTAAATGCCATTTCTCATTCATTTTCCTCCTTTTCTCATTCCTCTCTTTCTTCTCGCTCTTTAACAATGTCAATGCCTTTCCCATCTAACTTCAATAGTATCCGTCCTCCCATCCACTCATTCTGTGCTATTGTCATTCCACTTGTCTTGTCTTTCTCTCTTGTTTGTCTACTGACTTCCTCTTCTCTTTCTATCTGTCTGACCTTTCTCTCATCGTGCTCTTTGTGTCCACTGTGTGTGGACATATATTTACTTTCTTTAGTCTTATTTTCTTCCATGCTGTCTTCGCTATTATAAGCGGGAGGTGAGTATGTTGGATTAACATACCCCGCTGCTGCCTTTAATTTCATTACAGGATAAATTCCCTATTTGTCTTCTGTCATGCTAATGTTTTTAGGAGGTGAAAGATGAGCTGACGGTGCCACGTCCTCCTCTATATGCTGATTAAGCATCGTCTCCTTGCCTGGCGGATCTTCTCTCTCACCCTGATACATCTTCCAAAGTTCTAAAACAGCTAACCTTTTCTGTGGCTTCCTCCCCATGTTTGCAGCATGCAAGTTTGTTGTCATGTGTCACAATACTTCCTTTGATAATGAACCTTCTTGAGACCAAGGCACTAGTGTTTTATTAGTCGTGCCCTTTACCTATTCTGCGTGGTACTTCCTTATTTTATATGTGTGTCTTGGTAATGTTCTGCTAAGTCGTTTTTAACTGTCAATACTTACCAAAATGTTTTCATTTATTATTTAATTAATTAATTACACTTCAACATCATTTTGGCCCAGCACCATCAATCGCTGCCCGTGTATCAAAAGTAAATTTTTTCAAACAATTTCCAAATTTATACTATAACAACCATTGTATCTTTTTGTTTATAGTTTTTATCAATTTATTCTATCCTGTTATTGTTATTGATAGTTTTAAGAACCTTATTTTATACTATTTTTTTCAAATACTACTCTCCTAGCTTTGATTAAATTATGCTTTTCTTTAAATACTGCCCTCCTGACTTTGTTTGGCACCAATCGCTTTCTTTTTGAGGGTCTAATAATTTGTCAAATTGTATTGCTATCATATATTTTTTATGTCTTCAACTTATTTTATCACCACTAATATAAAACACGTCAATATATTTTTGACACTGATATTTTTCAAAATTCCCCAAAAGAAGTGTGCAGACTTTTTTTATGATTGTCTTGTCTCATCCTCCTGATAAAAGTATCCCATCTCTATTTGATTACATTTTGGAGTGTGTCATGCACCCTTCCATGGCTGTAGCTGCAGGAATCCCTAAAATAATGCTTCATTCTGGAGTTTGGTGCAGTCCCTTATATTCTCTTTCAGGACAGGAGTAGAGGTATCTCCTTTTTCCCTAATAAATTATGTCACGTTCCCCCCTCTTTAGATATACATGTAAAACGTTTCCTCCCCTATTATTTTCCACTTTTGATGCGTCTACTTACATCCTTTACCCAGCTCGACCCCTTTGGTATTGACTTTTCCCCAATCAACCAGTTTGCCTTCAGTCCACGGGGAGCCTGCGTGGACCAGACAGGAATTTCTTCAAAGAGGCACCTGCCCACCGCCTCAGATCACATGTGTTTGTAGCACCACTCCTCGCAGGAAACTCTGCAGTCCTCAGGGTTATGGTGGAAGACATCAGGCATCCGATGTCACTAGATCAGAACCATCCCCACTGCTACCAAATTGTGCAGTAGCACCTGGAGCATTCTTATCCGCAGAATGTAATTCCCATAACAAATAATCTTGGACCCAAAACTCTTGACAGACTGAAAGAACATGGCAAATACTACTTTATTATCAGTCAAAATAAAGTAGGAAGACCTGGTGAACAAACAGATGACAGCTCACGCACTCTTGGCTACATTACAGGTACAGGAAGGCATTATACATAGATGTGCATTAGCTATGACGTCATCCTACATGGCAAATAAAAAAAACTATTGAGTTTAGGGATTGGTTAGGGGAACATGTCTACTTATAGACTTTATAATTGTTAATACTTTAATTGGAGGCCCCTTCTCTGTTAGGCAAACCTCAATCTTTCCTCTGACTACGTATAATACAGATTATAATAGCATAACAGCAGTGGATTGGCCATTGCAGCAAGGTTTTCTCACCATTGCATAGGCACTCTGATTGGTTGGCATTCCTTCTCAACCTTGGATACTCGGCTCACTAGCAGCACGTAAGCAAAATGAAACTCAAGTGCGGAGAACAACGTCAGACCCCACTTGCCCAATTATTCTATCATCTCTCATCTGACAAGCCGTCAGCCAAGGCCTCTCCTTTGTACTTGACCTTGCTGGATGTTCTCTTCTCTAGAACTTTACGAGGAGTTAAGGTACATCATTATCTTTGGCCAGGGCTTATGAACAGGCCTTTTTTTCTGGTCTTGCACCTCGTGTGAAGACGAGACCCCGATTTGTGTCCATTTCGCCTTTTATTTAGTGCTATTTGATTCAATTATCTAAGGTGTCATTACCCTCTTCTGCCTCTAGAGACTTGGTTGCTCCATCTCACATAGGCTTTTCTACATCTTTTATCGTCAATATTTGGTATTTGTGAGTGTTCACTCATTTACTTAATCCAAGACAAATATGTCTTGCGTACATTGTTCATCCTTGATAACTTCCCTTGTACCCTTCAATAGCTTCTCGCTGTGGCATCCTTGATCTCTGGCCAGCACCTATTCTTTATGCACACATTTGTAGTTCCAGCCTCTGTCAGCTCTGCCGCTCTTGTCTCTCTCCTTCAAGCTCTTCACTAACTATCGTTGAGAAGCGGCGTCCATCTTTTCAACATGTCCGCTTCACCCGTGTTATATTTTCTAATCCAGCAAGCTTCTCTGAACCTCATCTACCATGTGTTTCTGTGTGTAGATACATTCACTACTCATCTGGTCTGTTTACATAGTTTCTTCTCGCTCGTATATATGTTTACTATGTTTCTTCTGTCGGGGGGAAATTCTGCCGGGGTCGGCCGGGCCGTCCGCAGACCTCCGGGCAGGGAGGCTCCAACTCCTCCCGTATATCCCAGATGAGATAGAGTATGAGACACACGCAAGAAGCAAGGTGACTCTGCTGTTTATTAGACAAAAACGGCAGGGATGGGTCAAGGAGCGTACGCGTCCGTCCTGACACCCACACAATCGTGGGGCTCGCAGGCCCTTTTTACTGTATTATGACGCGCTACTTGCGTCACATTGAAAAGTTAGTAAAAAACCTATCGCCACTCTTAATTGGTTACTCGAGTGGTAGGGTTAGTATAGCACACGTATAGAGAATAATATTAGTGGATGAAGGTTAGTCAGGTGATATATCTGGGTTGTCCCTACAATTAGATACATGAGAATTGTTACATGAGGACACCTAATGATTGGCTAATACTACTAGCGTCAGTGATAAGAGCCCCATGTTCTGATTGGTGCGCCCGTGAGCTTCCCAGCCTGGGACCACCGCTATTCCCAGCTCTCGGTGTACCTGCAGTTTGCAACAATGTTTCGCTATGGGTACGTGCAGACAATGTGAGGATTTATTCATAGCTGGAAGGCTGACCACTCCCACTGTCGCAGATGTCCATTGAGCCTTTTTAGTTGTATCTGCTTATGTCTTGTAACGAGAGATCCAGACGCTTTCTTTCTCCTGGGCTTGGCATCATGTCAGGTTCGGCTTGGTCACGTGAGGAGAGACCGTATTTGAGGCAGAATTCTGCACAATTAATATTGTTTTTCCACTGTGTGTTTGGTTTAATTTGCAGGTGTGACTTTAACGTTGGTGCGCGGAGTGCGAGGTTGCAACATCGTGCCCTTGATGATTTGCTCTTGGAATGTGGGTTTGCAACATTGCGACCTTGGCTGGTTGCTTCGCCGGGCTCATTCTGCAGGATCAGCAACCTGACTCTTGTTTTGTTAATGTCCACGGGAGCTCTTGCTTGCGGCCTACTTAGGCCTAGTGTATAAGTGGGTCCGTCTGGTGCAAAGGTGCTTTAGGTTACAGTACCATATAGTTTCATGACCAGTATCGTGTCTTCATTATATTTCTCATGGTGGCAACTGGTTTTAAGAGAAGCGTGACCAAGCTTTGTAGATGAGTTCATGACGCGTCTTGCGTTTCTGCACTTTGAAAGCCTATGTAGAAAATAATAAAGATGCATGTCCGTGAGTATGCCTGTCGCCTACGTCATAGCACTGGGTATATTCTTCGTGTAGATTGGTGCGGGAGTGTCCAGTGTATATATTTGCACAGGTGTGCTTAACCGTTGGCTAGGTCGTCATGGCATCTCTAACGACATGTAGATTTTAGTCTAGTTGGTCTGTGCCGCAGGTGTCGGCATGGCCAGTGCGGGCTGCTGGGCAGGCAGATGGACACATCCGTATGTTCCTGTACCAGGGTATCTGGTCGTCTGGTAAATGGACAAACTCTTCTCGTGGCGGGTGTCTGGGTCCTGACCCTTTAGGCCAAGCGCGAGAGGTGAAGGACGGGAGTCTGGTCTTCCATTCTCCCACTTCAGTCCCCCCTCTGGTCGACTTGTCGACCACAAACATATCCTTTTCGTTATCTCCTCTTACTCGCCATATCTTAGTAATTCCTCCTAGATGTCCATAGTGGTTTACATGATCTTCAAATGACCAATACATATATTCACAGGTTCCTCCAGGAGTACAGTATACCCATTTCCCTATGTAGCTCCTGGGGTTTCTTGGGTTCTCGATCTTCACCGATGGTGGGTCTAGATGGTTGGTGATTATTTGGTTGCGCAACTTCTCCCTCTCCTGTATTATCACACCTGTATGTTGGCCGTCATCTGCTGGCATCAAGGGGTGCATACCCACCATCTCAAGCAACTCGTCAGTGGTACGTGCCTTCCGGGCCTTCCAAAATCTAATTATGATCAGCGTAGCTCCAGCCAAAATAGTACAACCCACTATAATTTTCAGTCCATCTGACAGCCAGGATGGCATCCACGACCATAATAGTGAAAACCAGCTCTTATCCTTGTTTACACCGTTACTTTCATCCATCATTTTGGAGTGCATCTGGGCCAATTGTGAAACTGCTTCTGTCAGTGTACCATTGTCAGCATCGTTGGCAGGTATGAACGTGCAGCATGATTTTCCTATCTTTGCACAAACTCCTCCTTCCATTGCTGTGAGAAGGTCCAATACATATCTGTTCTGGAGTGCTACCATCCTTATAGCTCGCAGCTCCTCTTTTATTGCGTTGAATCCATTTACTGTAGAATTGATGGTCATCATTAGTTCCCATCTAGTTATCTGGAGCCATTTTGCGTTTGCGTAAGCCTGCAGTCCCGGATGTATTATTAAGGAGAAGAACATTGCTGCTCTGCTGAATAGTCTGTGTTCTGGCGGTATTGAAGTGAGTGCCGTTTCCGACCTTCCCCACAGGTAATTTCCTGTCAATGGTTCTCCTTGTCTTTTCCTTCTATTTAGGACAGTATCATTGCTGTTGGTCCTGTTCCCTTGCTCCTCCTGAAGTGGTGCAGATCTCTTTTTTCTTTTGTCCCCTTCATCCATTTTGGGAAAGTTCGCCACATTGACATGCTTCTTGGGTACCACTAGTGATGGTACATTGACGTGTACCATCGTGCACACACCATTCCACAGGGGAGGCAGTGTATGGTATGCCTTTTCTCCACAGGCCCAATAATGGTCCATTATTACTGCTGTTCCTGCTCCCCCCTCAGGTAACTCCATCACACTTGCACAGTTGGTGTTATATCCTACGTCCACCTCTCCTTTATGTTGGTAGCATACCTTGGGCGCAGTCAGCGGTAGTATTGTTATTGGGTCTTCATCCGTTTCTACCCACGTGAGCATTGGTACATACTTGATCCACGTCGTCCAACATCGGTGGTTGTGTGCCTCGATAGTTGAGATAGTTTCTTTTGTTACCATGTTGCTGCCAATCACTCCTATCTCCCAGCTGTTGTCCAGGTACACTTTCCCGGTTATCGTTACCAGCGGCCTCTCCCAACATCCTTGTTTACCCGGAACTTCAGTGGCGTACCAATCACATGGTAGATACTGCAGTGTTATTTTCTTTGTTTCTCCTTTTGCAGGACCACTTGTTATGTATCTGAATGCTTCAGCATGTAAAGTGCTCTTGTGGTAACTCAAATAAGTCTTGAGGAAGTTATTTTCATATGAGTATGAGTCTCGTGTTTTCCATGTCATATGCACCACTGTCCCTTGAAATCTTCCTTTCGTTTGGAACAGTGCCAAGTATATTATGCACTGTGCTGTTTTCTCATCTATTTCTGTGGCAACAAATGTTCGTGACGCACTCATGGCGTATGGTATTAATGAGCAAACGTAGCAGCTGTCCTCTGTTGTCTGCTTACCAATGCGGGTCATGTGTTGGTACCATATGTTGTTTGAGACGTGTGCTGAATCTTGTATATAATTATCAATACCTTTATTGTCTGAATATGTGCTGCGTTTAACTTTATTTTGCTTGGGTGCAATGTTACTACTATCACCTGACGTAACACCTGTTGCAGCAGGGGGCGGGGGTGTATTAGGTTTGGGTGCAGCAATAAAATTAATAGCATAGCTGTACTGCCATACAGAGGCAGCCAAGAACCCGGTGATCATCAAAATCCCTATTATTTTTATTACATATGCTAATCTCACCGGCATTTTGCTCTTACCTTGCTGCAGTCCTGGCAGCGTATTCTTGCGACGTTAAAGTTGCCCGCCTGAAAATTCTCAAAATGCTTATTATTAAAGGTTAGTTATTGGTTTTATTTAAGCTCTCCCTATCAAATAGTCATTCAGTGCCCAGGCGAAGAGCTGTTCCCACGCTACTCTAAGTGATCTATCTCTTAGGACCGGCAAGTATGGGCGGAGGTGGGGCATTGAATATTCTATGGCCAAGAGGAATGCTGTGTAGTAGACATGTACCCTTCTCCTTTTTAGGTACGTTGGCCGTTTTATTTCGTATACAAATTGGTGTGACAATTCTTCTGGGTAGTTATCGTCTGAGAGTACCATCTACGCCTGGGCAGTGAACTTGTTAGTTAGCTATTTTCTTAACAATACAATAATACGCAGTTCCTGTATGTGCGAGAGAAGAGAAAAAGAGAACATTCACGTGTTTACATGTGTACTTGTGCAGGCAATGTCCTTCAATTCAGTTATTACTATATTTGGGGGTCAATGGGCAGGGGGGATTGGGCTCGGTTGGCGGGAGTATTTTTACTCCTTGAGCGTGTGACCATGGGGTGGGCAGTATGGGGATCACCCCTTTCTTCGTCAGTTATTGTCTCCGGGGAAGCTGGGTAGTGACACGGTATGGGAACAATTGGGTCGTTGTCTGTGGTAGAACTTCCTTCCGCTGTTGGGGATGTTGTTGCTGTTCTTCCAATGGACCTGTCGTTGGCGCTGGGGCGGGTCTGCAGTTTGTAGATCTTTACATCATGTAGGTGGTTCCAGGCACGCTTGTCCTTTAGCTTTACTGCTCTTGTTGATACGTCCTCTACCAGATGGGGGCCAGTAAATCTTTTATCGTTCCATTTCCTGTTGAAATTGCGAAGTAGCACGTGGTCACCTTTAGCAAGTTTGCACAGGTTCTCCTTTTCCAATTCTGTATTGGCGCCTTCTTGTTGATTGCTGGTAGACCCGCCCCGTGTGTGCTCGAGCTGTTGACACACAAACACAACACTAGTAATCAAAGAAGACACATATTGGTACATTTCATCACCTAACACACTCGCTGTGCTTTCGTGATCAGTGAATGCCCTTGACGTTGGCGTTAGGGGAAGGCGCATTTGACGTCCAGTAACCACCTCGTGAGGGGTGAGGTGGTGGTCGGACCCTGGCCTATTCCTCAATTCAAATAGGGCTAATGGAAGGCAATACAACCAGCTTTTCTTTGTTGTTTGCTGTATTTTTGCAATTGCCTCTTTTAATAGGCCATTCAGGCGTTCACATATACCGTTAGCCTGTGGGTGGTATGCACATGCAAATTTGTGTTTTATGCTCAGCAAGGATGTGATATGCTGGAACATTTCGTTTGCGAAATGCGGGCCATTGTCTGACCTTAACACCTCGCACACTCCCCACCTGGGGAAAACCTCCCTCACTAGGAATTTGGCTGCTCTAAATGCATCTGGGTGTGAACAGGGCCCTGCTTCAATCCACCTAGAGAATGGGCATACTACTACAATCATATACCTATTACCTTGACATATGTTGATCATATCAACATAGTCAATGTGAAGATGTCGAAAAGGTCCCTCGGGCCGGGGTATAGTACCTCTTATCACCTTTAGGGTATGACCGGCCGTAAACTGTTGACATGTGAGACAATTGCTGATAAAATTCGACACATGGGAATTTAACTCGGGGCAGAACCAATCTTCTCTAATTCGTGCTGCAATTACTTCCTTGCCTGTGTGGGCTGGGTGATATAATTGGCTCAGGGCGGTGTTCAAAAGTGCCAATGGTATTACAACTTTTCCAGTGCCACCCTGGCGCCATAGTGCGTCGGTTGGTGACATTGTACATCCTCTTTTTACCCATATTTCTTTTTCGGCCATTGGTGCTGCCGCTTGTAACTCCATAATCTGCGTGGCTGGGAGATGGGTGTACCCTTCTCTTATCAACATCTCCTTAGCCATTCCCCTCCCTCTCCCTCTCTGTGATTCTGGGGGGTTCCATATCTCACCAAAGTATGCAGCATATTTCGCATGTGCGTCTGCTGCTGCATTCCCTTTTGAGACGTGGTCTTCACCATTGGTGTGTGCGGTGCATTTCACTAGGGCTAATTCTTGGGGGTCATTTATTACTTCAATTAGTTCAGCCAGTAAGAGGGCATGTTGCACTGGAGTGCCATCAGCTCTCCTAAACCCTCTTCTTCTCCATTTTGATAGCCCTGAGTGGACAGTGGATGTAACATATGCACTGTCGGAGTATATGGTTACTCGTTTGTCAAAACTTTCCTTCAATGCCAATATTAGTGCAACCAGTTCCGCGGCTTGAGCGGAGTAATGCTGTGGTAATTGTACACATTTCATAGCCACACACACCGGCGCCTCCATCATTTTTACCACTGCTGCCCCAGTCCTCCGTATCCCGTCTCCTTGATCAATAGTTGATGACCCATCAATAAACAAAAGCTCACCTCCCTCTAGTGCGTTTTCTTCAACTTTTCTAGTACATGAGTACATTTCAGTTATTTGGGTACAGTCATGGGCATAATCTCCTTCCTCAATTACTTCTGCTAGGAACCTTGCAGGGTTAACCGTGCTACATCTAACAACTGCTAGTTCAGATCTAGACAAAATGATCTCATAACCTGATGCCCTCTGCGTGGTTAGGGTGGACTTAGGTTTATTCAATATTGCAAATAGTGCATGTTCCACAAACAGTGTAGTTGGACACCCCATGGTTATTGCTGATGCTTTTTCCACTGCAAAAGCAGCTGCGGCGAGACCTTGTTCACAAGGGAAGTGACCTAACATCACAGGGTCCAAGTGACCGCTGTAAAATGCTACTGGTTTATAGCCCATGCTTGTTTTTTGGGCCAATACTGCTTTCATCACTGCTGAGTCGCAATGTGAGAATATAAAAAATCGTCGCTCATAGTCTGGGGATGCCAGTACTGGAGCAGTTGATATCGCATCTTTCAATTCATCAAAGGCCTCTCTCATTTCCATAGTCCACCCCAACTTTTTCTCCCCTTTATTAGCTTCCCTCAAACCCTCAAGCAGGGGTCCTATGTATGAACTGTAATCAAATACCCATGCTCTACAGTAGTTGCACAGCCCCAGAAATTGTTGCAGTTCCCTCACAGTCTGTGGCATGGGAGTGCTTGAAATGGCCTGTGCTCTTTGTGGTGCAATCTTTCTCCCATGTTGGGATATCAGTTGACCAATGTAAAGTACCTGTTCTTGACAGTATTGTATCTTTTCCATGTCTACCTTGTACCCCTTTTCAGCCAATATTGTCAACATCTTTAATGAGTCCTCTCTGCATTTACTTTCGTTTGTACTGCAAATTATTATGTCATCCACATACTGTAACACTGTGCTTTCCATTTCAACGTTACCCAAATCCATCTGTATTACTCTATTGAAAATTGAGGGTGATTCGCAATATCCCTGTGGCAGTCTGGTATGTTTCCACTTTGTATTTCGGTAAGTGAAGCTTGTCAAATCTTGTGAGTCTGGGTGTAATGGTATTGAGAAAAAAGCATTTTTAAGGTCGATCACTGTAAATCGTGATGCTTCCGCTGGAATGCCACACAATATTGTGGCCGGGTTTGCTGTTACTGGATATTCTGCTTCTACTATGTTGTTCAAGGGCCTGAGGTCCTGTATGAAGCGCCAAGACCCCCCTTTAGCCTTGCGCACTGGGTACACAGCCGTGTTACATGGTGATTCTGAGGGGACCAATATGCCATTGTTTATAAGGGCCGTTATGGTTTCATATATGCCCTCATCTGCCTCTTTTGACAGTGGGTACTGTTTCACTCTGGGTAGTATGGCACCTTTTTTCAATTTTATCCTTACTCCCCCTATGCTTTTTATGCATCCCACATCATAAGGGCTAATAGTCCACAATGATTTGGGCACCTTTGACATATCCTCCTTAAAGAAGGGGACTGGGGTGCATGCGGGTGCCTCAAGTGCCATCGCAATTTTCTGTGCTACTTTTTTGTGAGCCACTCTTAGCCATATTTCTACACTCATCATGAACACCATTTCACCTTCCCCCTTTTCTTCTGAGAACAGCTCCTCATCTGACACCTGGGTCAGCCTACATCCTTCTGCTAGTGCTATCACTGCCCTCCATGCTCTTCCTTCCTTATCTTGGGCGTGCACAGCAATATAATCAGCTGTTGCAATAATGCTCTCAATGTCCATTACAACCACCTTTCCTTCTGGTTCATTAACAGGTGTTTCTGGTCGGAACAGATAGGCTGCTGGCCTCCTCCATATTTTCCCTTCTATCCCTGGCATCCATGCAAATGCCATGTCTGTTCCATACTGGAATAGCTCGCCATCTACTGGCTCCGCCCTAATCGCTGTCTGTCCACAGTATGCTTGCATAATCTGTCGTGCTGCGAGCATGTTAATCCCTGGAGTAGAGCAAATTATGCCGTCCTCCGTAAAGGAGATCGTCATATTCAATCTGTTCATTATGTCCCTCCCCAATATATTTACTGGTGAGGCACTATAATATAAAAGTGGAACTGACAGATCATAATCTCCAATAGATAAGGGAACGTTATCAGTAAAGGGAACCAACCCTTTAGCCCCAGAGAATCCTTGGGTGTTCATGGCTTCGCCTGACATCTTAAATTTACCTTCCCTTATGCAAGACCGGGTTGCCCCGGTGTCAACAAGGAATGATAATTTTTTGTCACCTATCGTTACCTCTATGCGTGGCTCCTCCGCACTATTAGGTGTTACTGACAGGATGGGACACACCAAGGCCGTCTGTGGGCTGTCCTATTGAGGGTACAATGATTGGCCATTCCCTGTGTAAGGGTTGTGTCCCAAGACCGTCACCCTACCCAATTGTGTTTGTTGCGTTTGGGGTTGTTGTGTTATCGCTACTTGTTGTTGTGGCAGTGAATATGTCTGTGGCTGATGTTGTGTTATTTGTTGTTGTGGTTCATTTCCTTGTTGCAACGTCTGCTGTTGTTGTATGCCCTGCTGTTCTTGTGAGGTCCTAGGTTGTACCTGTTCATTCCATGCTGGTGTTCCTGGCCTGACCCTACACGTGCGTGACATGTGTCCTAATAATCCACAACTCCAACACACGGGTGGTTCCCTGCTTTGCCATGGGAAGCTCCCTGTGTTGTCCTGGTATACTGGTTGCCCTGTGGGGTAGGAATTTCTAAGTCCTCCCACCTGCTGTTGGGTGTTATATCCGTATCCTCTCCCTCTCATAAATCCTCCTCTCCCTCTGTTATAATTATAATACCCAGCTCCTTGCATTGGGTAACCTCCTCCCATGTTTGGTGCGTGTAATTGCAGTGGCGGCACTTGTTGTGTTATAGTTTGTGAAGGTGCTATTTGAGCGGGATCTTGAGCAGCCACTACTTGTGTGGGGCTTTGGGTCATTGGTGTGGGCGTAGTTATTAGTGCCCCTTCCATTGTGTATTTAGTAAGTTTTTTCTGTACTAGTTTAGCCTCTTCTGTTTTCCTGTCCTCTTCCTTTTGTTTCATTTTTCCTTGCCATGTCCTGCAGTGATGTACTATAGTCAGTTGTATTTCTGGCCATGGTTTTGCTTCCATTCCTACTACTTTCTTTAGTTGTTTCTGAACTCCTTCTGGGAGCCCTTGTACTAGTATATGATAAAATATTGCTGGTGTTTTATCCCATTGTTCTCTAGTTTCCATGTGCCACTTCTCTTGGATATCCTGGATATAATCAACAGGATCCTCATTCTCACGCATTTTACGGGAGGTAATTGCTCCTATGTCAGATGTGTCTGGGTACTGTACTCTTAATGCCTGCCATAGTGCATGCCTGCAGTTTGCAAATGGTGCCCCATCATGCGATGTGTTTGTTATTGTTACCCCATGGAATCCCGCTCTCTTCCAAATGTCATCCGCTCTATCCCCTAATATTGATATTAACAGGCCCTTTACATCTCCTACTGCTAGTTTCTGCCCTGCGGTGTGTTTTTCCATTTCATATATCCACTTACCCGCACCTCTACTTAGTGATGGAAGCCTACATTTTATATTTTCTTTATCCGTATGCTTCCAAGGGACATACTGTGGTCTAACCCCTCCTCTCTCCAACAGTGGCATTAAGTTGTGTCTTGTGTCACCCTTTACGTTCCATAATATCGAGTCCTCACACCCCTCCTCTTCCTCCGTTTCTTTTACTTCTTCAATTTCGTCCTTATTACCCCTGCCCTTAACTCCTTCTTCTCCATCCTTTCCCCTCCTCTCGTCATTTCCTGTATTTAATGTGGGCGTGTTTATTCGTCTGTCCTGCCTGCGACTAGGGAGGTCTCTAAGCCGACATGCATAGGGTGTCAGTTCGTCTATGAAGGGCGCGAGCTTTATTCTGCGCAGCGAGCGTGAGGTGGTTGAGCATGTAGGGTGCGATGGGGGAGGGCGTGATGGGGATGGGGATGGTGGGGTTTCATGGGTTTGTCTTTCCACTAGTCCTTGCTCTCCCTCCTCACTTCTCTCCAGCTCCTCCTTTCTCCTACTGATCCATGGCGAGTCTATGTTGGTTCGAGTGAGGTATAGCTTATCTAAGCTTTCCCTTTCACTTTTTCTTCCTTCCCTCTCCACTCCTTCTTCCTTCTCACTACAAAAATCATTCATAAATGGCAACCCCCACTCTGTCTTTTTCCCTTTTATTGTTACTGTTTGTAAGTCTATTAGGTCTATTTCTCCTTTTTCTCCGTTACCAACTGCTCCCCCTAGTGCTGATGTAGTCGCTACTTCTCTGCTTCTGTATACATCCCCCCATCTTTCACTCTCCCTACTCCTCTCTTCTCTTCCTCCTTCACTTCTCTCCTCCATCTCCCTACTATTTTCTTCCCTTTTCCTTTTCAATTCCTCCATCACTTCGTTGCTCATCTGTTCCAATATTCTTTCATCCTCTTTCTTCCTCTCCCATTTCACCCTTTCTCTTTCTACTATACTCTCTATTACCTTCCCCTCTTCATATTTCTTAGCTGTCTCTGATAGTAACCTCCTCTTCCATATTGCCATTTCCTTTTCTTTTTCTTCTTCTTCCCTCTTCTTCTCTCTCAGCACTACTCTTGATACCCTGTCTGCTGCTGCTTTTTTTCCCTTTCAGCTTCTCTCCTTTGCTCCTCATTTCGTTCCCTTAATTTTTCCAATTCGTTCTTGCCTTCTTTTCTTTTCCTCGCTCTCTCTCTTTCCTCCCTCTCGAGCTGTTTGATCAATTCATTCTGCTCATTCCTTAGTTTTGCTAACCTTTCCTCCAAAATCTCTTCCTTTTGCCGTAATAGCTCCTCCCCCCTCATTTCACTCTCTCTGGCATTATCCTCGTCTGTTCTCTTTACTACCTCCCTCTCTTCCCCAGTTAGTGAACCTCGTAATTTTAATAATATCTGTGCAGCTACCCACTCATCATTTCCTATCTCTACAGTCTGCTCTTCTCCAATCCTCCCCTCCCCCACTGGCATCTTCCTATGAGCCACATATGGTGGAGGGCTGTATGCCGGGTTTGAGTATCCTTCAGCCGCCCTTAGCTGTCCTTCTATTTCTCCTAATTCTCTCAAAGGGTACAACCCCCCTCCCTCTGTTTTCACTCCCGGTGTTATGGGTATCTCGTTGCCTGGTTCCTTTTTTATGTCATCTGATTTATCAACCTTTTCTCCTCCTTCTCCTCCGTACCCCGTGTTCTTTGTGCTTTCACTCCCCTTTTTCCCATCCTCTCCTTCCTTCTTAATCTCTTTTTCTTCCGGTGTTTCCCCCATAGTGAACATTCCATTTGGTCCTGGTCGGGACCCCTGGAACATCCTCCATAAGTTGAACACCTCCACATGGCTTGCCAACTTCTTCCCCTTGTATTTATTGTGCAGATGGTTTAGCAGTGAATGTTGGGCATATGGATCGAAGCTACCATTAGGCGGCCATGGTGTTAACATTTTGTTATCCGTCCCCTGGGTCCATTCTATGCTGTACTTAATTAGTTTCTCCCTATGGGGTGGCAGTGTGGTGCATATGTTTTGTAGTGGGGTAGTGAGGGTGTTCCCCCACCCTCCCGACCCTGTCCCGTATGACATAGTAGCGCTCCACTTGTTACCCTTCCCCTATCTGGTAGCAGTTTATCTCACTAGCAGTTTACAATATACAACCTTATATTGTTTACCTGGCCCCGTAAGTTTGGGGACTTACGACAATCCTTTGACAAAATAAAAAAGAAATAAAAAAAATAATAAAAAAAATATATGGGGTTTTACATTTGTATGTTTCCTTCTATCTTTCTTTCTTTATACAATAACCATACGGCCCCCTGTGGCCGAAGCGCACGCAGCCCCCTACGGCTGCGTACCCCTTATGACGCTTTTATACAGTCGTCCTGTTTCCACGTTCTCCTCCCCCTTTTATACTCGCCGTGGCCGGCGTTCTTCGTGCGCAGCCACGCCCCTCTCCCCTTCTCCTTTCCCCGATCCACTTGTTTACCGTTTATCTCCGTGTCCGCTCCCTTATCATATTTCTCTTCCCCACCACTCTCAAAACCAATGTGCCTTGTGCTCGCGATATCCTATTAAAGCCCTACTGGTGACGTCACCGATCTCTTCGAGCTACTGGTAAGTTCTTCATATGTTCTTTAAGTTTAAAAATACACTTGCAATCTACCCCCGCTAACCCTACAGCTGTCTTCCTGTCACTCCTGGAACAAGGTAATCAAATCAATAATATAATTGGACTGCGCACGCTGCGTCGCCTCGCGTGTGATACGCCCCTCAACAGGAGGGCTTAACCAGCCAATTATCTTCCGTATTGGGCAACTAGCTAGCTACCCCCTACAGGGAAACGTCATCTACCTATCGAGTTTCTTGCTCGAACAATAGGGATACTCATCTACTCATTGATCAAAAAATGCCAAATCGTAGGAAACCACACACACCCACCCTTACACGTAGTCGCGACTTAGGCCAATCAGTGTCTACGAGCGGCCGCACGTGATGTTTTCGTGCTCCGCCCCCCTCTTTCGCATGACGTAGCCGACTGCTCTCGCACTCGTTTCGCTACCATTCATTCCATTGCCAACACTAAGTTGTTAAACCTTCGCGCACCTGTGCAACACCTCCCTCCTCCCTTATTTACTTCCTCCCCCCTCCCTCACAATTTCGCATTGCTTGTTGTGCGTGTCATGCTCACCAAGTTCTCTCGATGCAGGGCCGCTCGACTGCGTGCACCCCTCCAAGCGGCTCGCCACCTCCCCTCGTCTGGACCACGTCTGGACACTCGCCAACCGCGGGCGGGATACTTCTCAACCGGCTCCCGAGGGCCAATATCCGGATTGCGCTGTCCGGTCTTCTCGCAGCTCCGCGATGGTCCTGTAGTCCTCAGAAGGGGGCAACGGCAGAGGGGGCCGCGCCGCCGGGCCTCCTCGCAACGGGAGTGCCTGGAAAAAGTAAAAATAAAAAGTCGATCTTAAACAGATCTCAGCAGTGCCTCCAACTTGTCGGGGGGAAATTCTGCCGGGGTCGGCCGGGCCGTCCGCAGACCTCCGGGCAGGGAGGCCCCAACTCCTCCCGTATATCCCAGATGAGATAGAGTATGAGACACACGCAAGACGCAAGGTGACTCTGCTGTTTATTAGACAAAAACGGCAGGGATGGGTCAAGGAGCGTACGCGTACGTCCTGACACACACACAATCGTGGGGCTCGCAGGCCCTTTTTACTGTATTATGACGCGCTACTTGCGTCACATTGAAAAGTTAGTAAAAAACCTATCGCCACTCTTAACTGGTTACTCGAGTGGTAGGGTTAGTATAGCACACGTATAGAGAATAATATTAGTGGATGAAGGTTAGTCAGGTGATATATCTGGGTTGTCCCTACAATTAGATACATGAGAATTGTTACATGAGGACTCCTAATGATTGGCTAATACTACTAGCATCAGTGATAAGAGCCCCATGTTCTGATTGGTGCGCCCGTGAGCTTCCCAGCCTGGGACCACCGCTGTTCCCAGCTCTCGGTGTACCTGCAGTTTGCAACAATGTTTCGCTATGGGTACGTGCAGACAATGTGAGGATTTATTCATAGCTGGAAGGCTGACCGCTCCCACTGTCGCAGATGTCCATTGAGCCTTTTTAGTTGTATCTGCTTATGTCTTGTAACGAGAGATCCAGATGCTTTCTTTCTCCTGGGCTTGGCATCATGTCAGGTTCGGCTTGGTCACGTGAGGAGAGACCGTATTTGAGGCAGAATTCTGCACAATTAATATTGTTTTTCCACTGTGTGTTTGGTTTAATTTGCAGGTGTGACTTTAACGTTGGTGCGCGGAGTGCGAGGTTGCAACATCGTGCCCTTGATGATTTGCTCTTGGAATGTGGGTTTGCAACATTGCGACCTTGGCTGGTTGCTTCGCCGGGCTCATTCTGCAGGATCAGCAACCTGACTCTTGTTTTGTTAATGTCCACGGGAGCTCTTGCTTGCGGCCTACTTAGGCCTAGTGTATAAGTGGGTCCGTCTGGTGCAAAGGTGCTTTAGGTTACAGTACCATATAGTTTCATGACCAGTATCATGTCTTCATTATATTTCTCATGGTGGCAACTGGTTTTAAGAGAAGCGTGAGCAAGCTTTGTAGATGAGTTCATGACGCGTCTTGCGTTTCTGCATTTTGAAAGCCTATGTAGAAAATAATAAAGATGCATGTCCGTGAGTATGCCTGTCGCCTACGTCATAGCACTGGGTATATTCTTCATGTAGATTGGTGCGGGAGTGTCCAGTGTATATATTTGCACAGGTGTGCTTAACCGTTGGCTAGGTCGTCATGGCATCTCTAACGACGTGTAGATTTTAGTCAAGTTGGTCTGTGCCGCAGGTGTCGGCATGGCCAGTGCGGGCTGCTGGGCAGGCAGATGGACACATCCGTATGTTCCTGTACCAGGGTATCTGGTCGTCTGGTAAATGGACAAACTCTTCTCGTGGCGGGTGTCTGGGTCGTGACCCTTTAGGCCAAGCGCGAGAGGTGAAGGACGGGAGTCTGGTCTTCCATTCTCCCACTTCACTTCAGTTACATCTTCATTCTTTAAGTATTTGTGTATCGCTTCAGTGCATCATTGTATCTTCTCCTTATGACATCACTTTGCACTTGTCAGGTTTGATCTTCAGTGGTACCTGTACATCTCTTGCTACCACTTCAGTTTGTGGGTACATTCAGTATGATTGTCTGGGTGCATAACATCTCTCATATACTCAATGCAGTATTGGAATTATACCCAGTGTTGTGGATAGTGCCTTCAGGTTCTTCATCCAGTATGACGGAAGTGAGGAGGTAGGTTATATTAATGATTTGTATGTCTACTTTTCTACAAAATGATCTCTTTTGGTGGGTACCACAGAAGACTGACGCTGCTTCTGAGGCTGTCTCTAATAATTTACAATCTTTTACTAGTCCAATAACAGCTCCAAATACAGATTAAGGGCCTCATTATAAGTTTGCCAGTCCTGGACCTACGGTGCCGGTACCGTAGTTCCCAGACCGGCAAACTACGAGTTGTGCTCACGGGCGCCTTTCTGCCAGCCAGGTCGGACCTGGTGAGCAGAGTGGCACCCGCATGCACAGCATGTTGGATGCACCGGCACCGTTTCTAACGGTGCATCCGACCTCCCCATTCCCATTCAGCCCTCTGGAGTGGAATGGGAATGGGGAGCATCTTTTTTCCGGCGCCCGCAAATGGGCAATAACCGGGCCCAGCAGGGCCGTAATGACCCAGTAATTGCCCATTCACGGGCACTGTAGATTTGCAGAAGTTTGGCGGCAGCCTGCAGGGTTTACCGGCATGGTTACCGCCAAACTTCTAATTAGGCCCTAAATCTTTACCAGAATTAAAACAACATCAAATGATCAATTAAAATAGGGCAGGCAACCAATGAGTTTCCCTCATTCAAGTAACTAAATAGTAACACATATTATCAGAAAAAAACGGAAGATGAAATTTGTTCAGAAGATCCAATAATTATATCTGAATGGAAACTATATCACCTAAGTTGTTAATGACAAATCTATTTGCAGAAAATAATACTCCACCTGTAAACAGAGCTAGTGTTTTGGACCTTGTTGTATCTAATACCACTCCTGGCAGTAAGAACATAGATATTAATGAAATCCCGAAAGACAAGAACATGCAATCATGTTTAATTCAGTTTTACAGTTCTAGGTTGATCAAATTAGTTTTCTGATATGATGAGGCCCTCTGAGGAACACAGTGAATATCAGACAGATCCATCCTAATATAACTTGAGGCCAAGTTTTGAAAGAGGGAATTTGAGAGAAACCATTGGAGGTTGTTTGGAAATCGTCCTTATGTAGTAGGGAAAATAATAATTGGCAGGTCACAAAATGGAGAAAACATGGCCTTTGATCTAAGCACCATATGCAGTTCTATATACTTTCCAGGTGTATAGCAGTGTTGATTGGGAGTGGCTACTGACCATGCTTCTGCCACATGTCTTAACACGGCACTAGTGGTAAAGACACCATAGAGATCCTTTCGTGGACCAACAAAGTGAATAGGCACTATGTAACTACAAAGGATTTTGTGTGCACATGATGTTGTATGCCTTTAAAAAGTATGGTCCATGGAGGAATTAGAAATTGAGGATTTTGTTCGTATCCAAATGTTAGCTACAGAATTATCTATGGGGAGACCAATCGGGGGGGCAACTCATTTGGTAGAAAACACTTTGTTAATAATGAAGACTCAAAACCCCAAACAAATATGAAATATGTGTTAGTAGGGGAGATTATATATCCAACAAACAAGGCCAATAAAAATTTAATTATTTTGAATATATGTAAAACCTTGGATTAACAAACTCTGCAACATGAATGGATATTATCAGTGACATTATCATAGATTTGTGCACAATATATACAACGGATGAGGTCAGAAATGTGGATGAACATTCTAATCTTAGTTTAGCGAATGATCTTTGGTCCTTGGAATTAATTGAATTCCCCTATAATGTACTTGACTCGAAGGGTACATCAATACAACATATTTCCTTTTTGAAGAAGAGGATGCTAAATAGAGAGTACTAGGATATTTATTTTATTTATTTATTTTATTTATATCCCAGGAAAATTTGCCAGGATGACACATGCTTTTGCAATGTCCATTGTATATTTGTATTGGCCTGTGAGGTCCATTGGGACCCAATTGGTGGTTAAGTATAGCAACAAAAGTGATCATTCCTCTCTTTCATAACAATGGTCCACAATGGGTTGTTTGTTAATAAAAAAAATAGCTATTCAATAATCATACACCCCACTGTAAACAAAACTATGTTAAGATGGATGAACCATATGATGTAAAGGGAAAATGAAATAACCAATGAATTCAAACAACCAATTACTTAACATTTCCCCCAGAAGTTAACTAGCTATGAAACTGTAACATCCTTGTAAAAGGTTGGTAGTCACATCTGATAAAGGGGCCAGGTATCATTTTGCATCAAAGAGAAAAATATGTTAACCAAATGTGGTGGCGAGAAGGAAATAAGTAAGGGTTTGTCTATGTTTTTAAGTAAAGGAGCAGAGCAATTAAAATAAAACAAAGTTTTGGAAATTGGTCTCATCCTCATACACTCCTTGCCTTCTCCAAAGTTTGGGTTAATATTCTGAATAGCACAGCACACAATGATAGTTTAAAATTTTAAGAACTTGTACATTGTTCTAAATCAAGAACAAATAATTGTCAAAATAACTGCATATCTGACATGTGCAAAGAATGTATCAGCTCAGACTTTGGGTAACAGTGGAATGTTGGCAATATTCGTGATTGGTTGTTGGATTTTAATTGTGGTCAAAAGATATCTTTACTTACATAAAGAAGCACAAACAGTGAAAACGTAATTAAGAATACTTGTAGAACCATCTAAAATTGGAACACCAATTTTAGATGGTTCTACAAGTATTCTTCAATAGATTTTCACTGTTTGGGGTTCGGTGTGTTAGTAATTGTCTGGTGCCTTATCTAATCCCTACAGTATAATCAGGGCTTCCCTCTCTTGGTTAATCCTGCAATATATCTTTAACCAATATTGTAGAAATCATTAAGAAAGTAAATCTCTTACGAGCTTTGGACCCAGCCTAATTTTGTAACATGTTTAAATCCGATTTCTTTACTCCGATCTTTAATTATTTGTATACAATACCAGCACTATGTGCAATTCTATCATCATGAACATTTTTTATCTTGAGTACTAGATTTGCCAGGAGAATGCATGACTTGCTACCCAACTACACATCAATTGCCTTGCTGGACTCTGCTTACAGAATATTTGCAGAAATCATTTTTTTAAATTGAATATGTGTTTAGAAGAGGTCACATATTTTAGCTAACCAGGTATACGGAAGGGATGTGTACATGTATGCATTTCTTATGTCTTTACACTATTGCAGAGAAAGCAACAGACGAACAGCAATCATCAATATTTTCAACATGTATTGATTTCTACACTGCTGCTGGCAAAAGTGAACAGGAACAAGCTGTGGAGTAAACCTTTTACATAGGATAGTGATCTGCATCCAGTCCTTTCATGAAGATACAAAAGTGCAGATCTATTTGAATTGTGGTGGACTAATTGAGGAGATTCCCACATATTTTAGACTGAAGGACTATGGGCCTCATTACAACCCAGGCGGTAAGTTCCCTACTTTACCACCATGGTGTAAACTCTGTTTACACCATGGTGGATGGCGGATTTACCGCCCCATTCCAAGGTGAGTGGGGCGGTAAATCCCCATTCCCCATTTACCCTTCCCCATTCCCATTTTTGCCCATAGGGCATAATGGGAGTGGGGAAGGCGCTAATTACGGCACCGTAAATTACGGTGCCGTAATTAGCACCAAGGTGGGTTAGCGCCTTGCATTTTAACGGCTGCTAAAAGCAGGCGTTAAAATGGTAATCAGGCGTTAAGGGTTAACGGCTCCGACGGCGCCGTTAAACCCTTAACGCCTGGGTTGTAATGAGGCCCTATGTGTCAACTCATGCTCTGTTCATTCTATACATTTCACACATCCCAATATACTTGACTCAAGCCTACACCTTTACCTCCCAAAATAGTTGAGATTCCTATTAATTTGGTGGTCTGTTACGATGATATTGTCATCATGACATTAACCCCCATTGATCTATAAAGACTGCTGAATGAATAACAATCTTTTGTGCAATGTTAAGGCACTAGAAACTAACATTAATAAGTCATAGATAATGCAATGCTGTCAAAGCTGAGAAAATGTATTTTACTTGGTATATACAGACTCAAAAAATAGAGTTTCTGAATTGACATATTTAGGGGTTTGTTCTGAGTGAAAACCCTAACTGGTATGAGCATCAGAAGCAGACTATGTGAGTTTGTGGTAGGGAAATTGCTTCCAACAGTACTATACAGAGCAGAGATATGGGTCGTTGGTCATTTGAATTGGCTGAATAAACTGGCAGGCAAGTTATATAGAAGACTTCCGGGCTTGCCACATTCTGCTCCAGTGGCTGCCCTTAATACAAAACTGGGTTTGAACTCGTGGAAACCCCAGGCCTGTTGAGGAACATAATATTATAAGTTAAACCCTGGGGTGGAACGTTCTGCCAAGTTGATAGAAACCAATGTTGTTTTGTATGTGGTGAAGTCCAACCAGCAGCTCGTCACTACCCTCTGTACTGCTAACCTGTAACAGTATTGCACTTGATGGGGAGAGGAGACACTAGTGGAATATGTAAAGCATAGAGAGGTCCATAATCCAAACAAGAGAAATGGCACCCGACCCTCACCCTCACACACTCCACCACCTCCCTTAAGTACTTACCCAACTACCCAAAGGGAAAAGAAGTGCCTGCCATGTTGCCACTCCACCCCACTTCCCTCAAATGCAATCTTGTCCCTCTATCACCCCAAAAAGAAAAAAGTTGTACCTATTGCCCTACCCCTTCCAGCACTGACCTTCAAACAGACCACCCCATGTGTCCCCAACCAAAGGAAATACATGGCATACTGGCACCCTCTCTTGCCTCTCTCATGGTATATTGTGTACTTCCCTGCCACCATTTTGGAGAAAATGATATCACCAGTTCCCTTCATAACCTCAGCAGAGCAGCTCCCAAATTGACAGGGGAGCTGCGCTTGCGGCCTCAGCATACTCTGGGACACGAGGATGCAAAATAAGCAGCTGTATCCGCTTGCCATGATGTCACAGCAGGCAATATGAACGCCTTAATCCTTTGCCATGACATCACAGCAGGAAGGGACAGCATTTTCAAAAAGGGCAGCTACTGATGGCTTGCATTGTAAACCATACACGATATCCCCGTTGCTGACAGTTACCCATTTACAATTGCATATGTTGTGCATCGACAGACAGTGTGTGGGTGATTTCTTGCAATGCCCTTTTCTGCAGAGGTTTGCCATTTGGTTTGTATGTAGTGTATGTGTAAGTAGTGTAAGTTTGCAGTTGGAACGAGAAGTGCATGATCGTAGTTTAACATCCAAAAGGTCTGCTGCCAGGATCAGGTGGATTTGACCTAGTTCCATGCACTGCATTTGTGGATAACATTCACAGACGCACACGGCGTCGGTTTAACTAGACAGTGACAGGGGCAATGGTGGGCGCCCTGGTTATTAAAAGAAGGACGCTGTTTCCTCCTACCGGCTCCTAAATTCACAGCAGATTGCCAAGCGTCATTAACAGGAATGATATAGCAGAGAATCATTTAGTTTGGAAGGAAAAGTCACACTAATTCAATCATACCCTGCGGTTACAGCAGGGAGATTAAAATAGAGTGTGCAAGAATGTAAGTGCTTGAGTCGCACAGGATTGACCGAGTTAAGCAAAGATTGCTTTATATAGTACTACAGTGTTGTATTCTGAGAGGTCTTATTTGAAGGATGTTTCGGGTTACAGTAAAAAAAACAAGATAATCTGCCCTTACACAAAACGATATATATATTACTGCTTTATTACTAAGACGATATACACATACATGAACCAAAGTCTCAGGTAAAAGAGTATATACATATTCTTGAGAGCAGGATATGCACAGAAGAATGCAATCTTTACTGAATGAAAAAGAGTCATCAGGTATTTGTTGTCATAATGCAAGCAGCTAAGGTAGCTCAGTGGTTCGAGTGGCTGCTGACAATGTGTGTCAGTGTCTGTGCGTATACCGCAAGTTAAAGGTGAGGGAACCGGCCTGGCGGATTCAACTTCCATGCTTTCGAGATTAATGAAATATGTACAATTGATCTGTATTCTAGCAGCGATAGAAGCTTGTTTGAAGAGGCAATCTCGACAGGGTGTTGGGCTGGCGTTTATGTTTTCTGTTTCTATGTACTAAATCCTAGTGTCTGCTGATGCTGCATGATCTTATGTCCAGCCTCCACCACTGGGAGGGGTTAAGGAGCCAATGGCAATTGGTTGTCTCTGCTGAACTTGGTTCAATGTGCCCTCCCCCATTCAGAACCTTCCCTTTTTTTCATACGACCGTCCACCTTATCCTGTACTGTGCTAAGTTCACCCCGCCAGCACCCCAAACCCCCTCAGCAATTTGGCTTGTGCCTTAGGGTGCCCTATACACATAACTAATAGACAAAAACAGCAATGTGGGCGCTGAGAAAAAAAAAATGCACTGATAAAAATAATTCCAGTGTTCTGTTTAGTTTATTGCTTGGATTCAGCAGATGCACGGATTAACAGTGGGTGGGGGTCAGCTTCCGGCCACCCTAAGAGTAAAGGGAACCAGGCCATTTTCAAAGAGTCAAACATTTTTGCTCAGCTGCTGCATCTGCGAGAGCAATCAGAATGTCCTGCTGGACGTGTAAATTGGCCTGGCAGCTCCTGCATTAGGCCCCCTGGACAGGGAATCCATTTCTTCACTCTTTATTTCTAGCAGCAATGGACAGGCTATTTGTGCCAGTGAGGAAATCTATAGAGGAGTTCGTATGTGTGACCACATGTGGACAAGCGGATAACCGGTCAGAAACATAATGAAATCACATGTGTACAAACCCAAATAGATTTGAAACAAGTACATACAATGTAGCCTAAATGTGCATATTGAAATCAGTGAAAAATTAGTTACATGCTAGCCAGATCATATCCAATCAAAATAAAGGATGCACACTCCATGTAATTGCATCAAAACTATATATATATACCCATGTTAAAGTTGCATGCATTGTCATAATGTAATCAAGGTCCGTTCATGTGCTAACCCGTGTCTGGAGGGGACATTTTTTATTAAATCATATACAAGTTTTGCACAAACTACAGCGTGCAACATTAAATACCCCTGTGGGAAAATATTTAGCAATGAAACCATTAGAGCAATACAAGACACAATGAGGGAGCATCCACAAGATATTCACAATAAGAACACCAGATAACCTGTAGCAAGATATTCTCGGGTGGTACATCCAGCTTCCCAACTCGTGTCCAATAATTGAAACTGGGCGGGTGGATATTGCCATAAGCGATTGTGATGCTGTGAAGCACACTGTGTTTACAGATTACAACGTCTACACCGCAAAGGGATGCTGAACAAAGACAGGCGTTTACATGTAGTTTATGATTTGCACGGCAGATTGACATATGGACAATTAGCAAACATGTTTAATTCAAGAAGTATTAAAAAACAATAAGAAGCATTGCCAAGGAAGCATGCAAAGGTCACGGCTTGCAAAGTTGACACAAGAAATGAATTATGAGATGTTCAAAGCAAGAAGCCTTGAACATCCTGACAATGATGGTAAAACAAGTAAGTAGCAGGCACGTGGGTGCCATATGTTGTGGATCTATAGTAGTATAAATGCGAGCAAGGTGTCCAGTGTGACTTGCTGGTTTGACATCTTTATTTACATTGTAGTCATGTGTGCAGCTGTAATAATAGATCAGCTCATCATTTTAGAAAAACAGTCAGGATGTAACGCAGTCCTTCTGCAATAATTTGCAACATGGTCATATGCCATGGAAATTATCCCTCAGCCCCGGATAGTTTGACAATCTAACCCAAGAGGTAGAAGAAACAAAGTACTTCTTTAGTGCTGTGCTGGGCAAGGATCATCAGCATAGCTGGTAGGTTCCATTGGCTTAATAAATAGAAAAAGTCATTCAACTCAATAGGTGAGCATTCTTCCCCGAAAGATGGACATGTTCCCCTTAAAACATTAGATCTAGCCGGAATAGCAGGGATCTGGGGTCGGGGGGTGCATCAGCTGAATACTGGTTTTCAACAAGTGTGTGGAGTGATGGTTCATCCAGATGGGTTCTGTATGTGTTGTCTGCAATACATACCAACCCCCCCTTTTAATCAATATCCACTGGAAAAACAGAAGGGGGTAAATACAAAGAATGAATGATACACAACTAAAAATAAACACAGCAAACATTCGCTGGTAAATATGTCAAGTGCTTATTTCTTGTACCCCACAATCTCAAAAGGCTGGATATAAGTATCATAGATAAATTGGGGTCAAAATATTGTTGACATTTGTGGACGATGTGGCCAATTTTCTTGATTAAGATATGTACAAACCTCACATTTCGATATTGTACAAAATCTATGAATCATGTTGGCTTCTACTTTTGACACATAACACAAGTTGGTGCCTAGAAGTAGTTTAGTCCACGGTGCTGTTTTTTAATTATCATACACATATTTATTTATTAGGACATTTGAAATTGCATGGGGAAAAGGGTTACACTATTTTTCTTACTTGTTTTAAACACTCTAGACTATCTACACCATATCTTAGGCAATATTTAGTTCAAATTGATTGCAAACTGGGAGAGACGAGACGGGGCATGCTTTTCATTGCAGAGAAGTGTGTAACCCACATTTTCCAGGTCACTGAGCGGAATATTATAATCATAATGAAACAACTTTGCACAAATGTTTATGTGGGATAGACACGTTGCACTTTTTGTACTTTTGTGCTGTATGACAAAGTCCATTATAGAGGCAACTAGTGGGGAGATAATGGGAGCTGGGTGCCTCCCTGAGCTAGTAGATAATGAGCCCAGGACTGATACAAGAGTGGACACTCACTTGGTTCCCATCACTGGACAAAGTGCATTTCTGGATGTGCTTGCACAGCTAGCCCACTTGAGCAAAGGATGCTGTGTTTGCTTCCCTTTAGCGAGGACACTCCAAGCACCCGAGGGGAAATGGTATCACATTTAAACATGATTTGTCTTCCCTTTTCCCGCAGTCCATATGCCCAGGTCATGGAGTAATGTTATAGAGTCCTGAGACACACAAGAGGCAAGAATTAAATATAAAATGGCTCTTCACGTGAAGGTTTGGTCTGGCCTCAAAGCCATAATTCGCACACAGGTTTACCAGTTATCAATAGCCAATACTACCCCTAATCCATTTACCTTCAAAGATGAAGACGCTTACATGAAGTCCAACCTAAGCAAAGGTGTCACAGAACTATTTAAGCCCAAGCTCTCAGTCTGGGGGTTGGGTGAGTGTTAGACATGTGACCTGGTGGCAGGAGTTTGGTGGAGGGTCGAGATGAGATTGGGAGATAAGTTATCATTGGTGGGCTGAGGTGTGATAGAAGGAGGTTGATCAGGTGAGACAGAAGAGGAGGATTTTGAAAGTCATCTGGAGGGAGTTGGCTTAAGGGAGAAGGCAGATCATTGGGAACATCGGGAGGAGTTTGATTCAGGAGAGCAGGAGGTTGTTTGGAACAATCAGAAGGAGGTTGGTTGGAAATACCGGGAGAGGGCTGGCTCAAGAGAACAGGAGGTTGTGTGGAGGCAGCTTAAATTTAGCAGTTGGAAATATCAGGAGGAGATCGTAGAAGATTGTAGAAGAACTCTGAGAGGCTAGTAGAGTCCTTGCTAGCAAGATCAGGAAGGAATGAGAAAGTATGCTTGGTCCAAGGCAGTTGACACCAATCTGAAGGTGTGAGGCCCATGCTGTGAAGGGGAACAAGCATGTGGCTTGGCATTTAGTATTGAGGATACGCACCAGCGCAGGTGCAGAGCAGCGGTTCAGAGGATAAGAATCAGGGCCTCAAAGTAGGGAGATAACAGAGTCCCTCTTAAACTCTTACTCTCTGAAAATGAAAGAAAGGCAAACCAAGTGACCTTAGTAACAAGATAGATAGGGAAAGGGAAGGAGACCTTGAGAACACTAGAGAAAAAGAGTGCCTGAATCCCTTAAACCCTGTACTGAGAAGCAAGGAGGGTAGGCCCATAGGAGGTTGGAGCAGAAATGTGTCAGCACTCATTAAACCTGGGACTCAAATTGCAGAGGAGAAGAACAAGAGGGGTACAGGAAAACCGTAAGCCTAAATTAAGACTACAGGAAAAGGGGAACAAAAGTTGTAGGATTGCCTTTAAATATTGATTTGTGTTGTCTGAGGTTACAAGAAGACTCATTTAGTTTCTTGATTTTATGTTTTTAGTGCCCTGTTTATTGTTGTTGATTTATGTTTATAGTACCCCGTTTGTAGTTGTTGCCATGCTACACTATGTTCCCAAATAAAGCAACTTCTGCCTTGGCCTGGTTATTCATCCTCCTCACCCTAGGGAAAGTTGCTATAGAAAACTAATGTGTACTAGCTTCCTTTTTCTGAATTATGTTTATTGGGACACTAATATTACTGGATATATCTATCGCATCCCCTGCACACATCATGTTTCAGAAATTACATGACCCTATTTTCCCCTTTTATGGATAACGATGAGGAAAACTTTTTGATGTTGAATTATTGGGTGGGCAATTTCCAAAATAATACATTTCCTGATGGTTCTTCAGTGAATTTCAATGGAATCATCAGTGACTTGAGTCACATACCCCATATGGAATTGACATGACCTGCCACAGTTCATAAACACTGGAAGGGCAATTTTGAAAGTGGCAATATGTTTGGGGCAGTGAGGTGCAAAGGCAGGCAATTCTCCCTCAGAAATGTTTAGAGGAGCTGCACAGATTGGAAGCTGAGAACTGCAAGGTCCCCACACAGGATGCAGAACACTGAGAAATAATATCCATGGATCCCAATGACTAAATAATGCAATAAGACTATTGGAGGGACAGTGCACTGAGTTGCGTAACCGCCAAGGATCGGGAGGGTGAATGACAACTACTTCACCCATTACTGGTGAACCCCTGAGTGGTGTGCGAGGTCTCTCTAATGATCGCATCTCCAGAGGGATACCACTAAAAGGACCGATATTCTGTAGGATATCCACCAAAACGAGGCTACCTTCATCTGTAAGACCTTTGAGTCAAGGCTCCAGAACGCAAGTGTGTATACAGTTAAGGAATTGCAGGATAGAAGGGGCATACTTGCAGCACAACAACTCCTAAACGGAATGCAACCCTAGACAAGTAGCCAACATATTTAATGGATGAGTATCAAAATATACTAAAGGACAGATGAGCTGAATCAGTCTCTATGAAAAATGTGAAAGAATGGGAGGAAACAATAAACCAAACTCCCAGCAGAAAGGGGAACAAATCATTCAAAAGTACGCATGGTAGACACTCGCTGCCACAATGTTGCTGTTTCTTAGTGCTGAGGCTAGCAAGTGGAACTATGACCCACATTAAGGGTATTCAATGTTTTGACTTCCGAAGATGAAAGACAGAGTCAGCGTTTCCATGATCCAATCTTGTGAACGGTAGGATGAATGCAATTCTCAGCAACCAGCACTTAACTCACTGAGCTATCTCGCTGGTTGAGAGATGACATTGGAAAACAGCAGATTTAGCTCTATCCCCTTTAAGCCACACGTCTTTGTACATGTGACTATTTTCAATTTTCCATGTAACAGCCAACCAAGCGTTGACATATCTGCAAACAGAGATATAGAGTAACTGAACCCGGCCTACATATTTATTCGGATCCAGCCTTCATCAGACTGTTTACCAGCTCGTGTGATGAATCAATTGTAATTAATCAAACTCCACCCCCATACAATATCCATTGCTGCCTTTCAAATGTGAAGAGGGCTCTTAAAGAGGGCTCGCTGTAATCCTTGGCTTGCAACATCCGCACCTACCGGTAAATATGATCTGAATGTGGGTGCTTACCTAATGATGGCACTGATGATGCTTAATGTTGAGCTGCAGGGGGGGAGGCTTGCCCGGGGAAGCAATTATGGCTGCCTGTATATGAGTGATACTGATACCGCAGCCCGCTGCAAGGCGAGCACTTTGCTTCCCTCCCAGATGTGGGGCTTAAGTGCAAATATGTAATGTGAAGCTTCAGGCTTCCAAATGTTGTACTGTTTAAACATCCAGGCTCAAAGGCGAAAAGGAATTCCATGTCAATGCAAAGGTGAGGGAAGATTCAGCTGCAACCTGACTTCAATTATAGGGTCCATGTGAAAGGGGTCAAAGGCGCATGTTATTGAATGGGTAGGAAATGCACAATTAAGACTAGGATGTGTGTACTTTACATTAGTTTGGTTACTGCTGTAATGCATCTTATCAATTACATAACTCACTTTATTTAGGAAAAATAAAATCGCATGCTCGCAGAAAGGATTTAGAAGCCTATACCACATAGGAAGGTCTGTAGTTTCATGCAGGTGAATATTGCATATACCTGCGAACCAATATAGTCACATCCTGTCAGTCCTGTCCTCTCCCATTAGGAGCACGAGGCGAATGAGGAGATGTGCTGCCAATATGACACATTGATGATGGGCCCTGCCTGGCTCTGGTTCTTTGCCATGAATAGTATTATAGATGAGTAGCTATCCACTGGAGGGATGTAAATTCCACTCAGGTGTTCTGAGTGGCAGCTGATAAACTGCGAGAGTCAAGCTGTAGTTCTCTAGGGTGTCCTTGAAGGCTATCCATTTACAATGCTATGTTGTCTATGACACCGTCCCAAGGCAGTCTCACCGCATGGACCAGCATTGGAGGTTGTGTATAACGTAAAGAACACCAGAATCCCTCTCATCACACGTTCCACAGAAAGCCCCCAAAAACAATATATGATGTTGCAGCAGTTGATTATGAATTCCATAATGCTCTGCCATAGCTTTAAATTCCTTGACCTTATAGTTCAGGGGCAATGCTCTAGCCTTGTCAACAATTCTAAACTGAGCAGCACGGTTTTGATACCCAGTCACGGTACTGCATGTGGAGGCTGTAGTCGGCATGAAGCGCGATATATCATCAGAGTTTTCAGCACCATGGTGCTGGGCTTTCTTCTTTCTTTGTGCACTCTTCCAGTAGAACAATACTTTAGCTTCAGAAGCTATCATTTGTCTTATGAATTCTTCTGCAGCGCCTAGGTTCCATACTCTATCGAGTTTCTCACTATCTTGTTTGGTTCCATGACTTGTATGGGTCTTAAAAGATGTTGCTTCAAAAGCCTTTCCAGCAGCACTCAGGTCTGACAACCTCTTAAACTGGACGTACTTTCTTGGTTAAAGACACTCTCAAGTTCCTCTGCATTTCTTAATCACTTTTAATTGAGTATTTTTCCAAACGTCAGTATCATACAGGTCAAGTGCTTGTTCTGCTTTTTTACAATACCTCAGTGGTCAGGTTCTAGTCAGGACTCCTCCACAACTTTTATTTCAAGTGCTTATCTGGATTATTAGCACCTTGTGGACTAATTGCTCTTCAAGACTTCTCTGCACTGCTTAGGTCAAGTGTTATCCTTGGTTTCTTGGTACCTCATAAGTAGGGTGCGCTTCAAGACTTTTGTACACCTTTTGTCTTGGCTTCTCAGCACATTGTGGCTCAAGTGCTTTTCAAAACAAAAGAGGTTATGGCTGAAAGGTTTTGAATGAATCTTAACCTCTGTCATTGCTCTGGGCAACCCTCCAGACCATCCTTCACCCCATGCCAAGCCATTACAGCCATTGCCTGATGAGGCCCAACAAGGCCGAATCATGTTTGGGGTTGCTTCTGGTCTCGTGCATAAGGGATGTGACCAGGCAGTTTGGGCTGGACTGCTCCCAACCGCCCAGACCATCGTTCTTTGCCTGCCAAATCATTACAAAAGGGGTAAACCCTTGTGCAAATCAGGATTGGTTCCATCTGAAAAGGAGCAGTCTGGCCCAAACTGCTTGGTAACATCCGTTCTGCACGAAACCGTAAGCATCCCTAAACATGTTTCGGCCTCGTTGGGCCTCATCAGTGAGGAATAGCTTGGGTTTACAGGCATACCAAGCACTGTTTGTTAACGTGGTAAAGGGGGCATGGGGCATACCAATGATAGGGCTAATGGTCGGAGTAGGAGGGTCATATATAATGCTCCTCAGTGATTGAGTATTCTGAAGATGTCTCTGCTGGGAGAGGAGCAGACATAGCTAGTTGCTACCTGTCATTTAATGGCTTAGAAACTACTCTGCAGAAAGTCTCGGACAAGGAAGAAAGGGGGTAGAGAAAGTTCTACATTTCCCAGCCTTTCTAAGCCACTATCTCTCCCTAGGCAGTGCTTGTGGGCTGCCTATCTAATGGTGGATAGAATAAGGAAAAATAGAGAAAAACAACTCACTTTGTCATTTTTCAGTTTTTTGCATGTGTATTTAGTATTTATTTATTTATTTATAGTGCGCACCTAACCCGGGGGTAGCAAGGTGCAGAGACATCAAGAGGATTGCGAAGCTTGTTACATACAGAGGGATGAAATCCAGCTGAGGTTACATTGCGGAGTTTCATAGACAATTGAAGCCGGAGAGGCATAAATTACAGATAAATATACAGATACAAGATGCAGGTTATATCATGAATTGTAACTACGCAGGTCATTTGAACACCAATGTGTACAAGTTTACAGTCATAGTAGTGTGGTGCAGTAGGCAGCATGGTCCTTGAGCCATGATATATAACCATGATATATAGCCCTGTGCACTTTACGTTTGATTATAACTCCAGTCACTAACTGCATATTCTCTTATTTGTTGGTTAGTAGTCATATTGACATGTGAAGCCCCGAAGCCCCAATGGGGACTTTGCATGTTGTATAACTGAAAAACTAGACAGTGATCTAGGGTGGAGGCAGGACGCCACCAGTATTTTGGCAATAATTGCTGTATTAGCCCGTACTGGAGGTGAGGGTGCCGTGATTAAAATACTCTAGTACAAGCGGTTAAAAAGGAACAAATGAGAAGACTCGTCTATTAAGGGTAGACCTATTTATTGATGGGTCTCCTTATTGCTTTAAAGCATAGAATGCAGCGGGAACCTTCCAGCTGTCTCTGCTTATGTTGCCAACCGTTTTCGGTGGTCTATCTGGTTCATGCCACCTTCTTCAGGATGTTCTCTTCGATGATTGCAAGTGTTGTCTGCATGTATTGGGTATCTGTATCGCTGGAACTCAAATACCATTTCCAACGTATGATAATATGGAATGGTCTCACCTCATTGCTGGATGGGCAGAGGCATTCAAACTGACCCTGTTAGAAATCACAGGGAACAGGATCACTATTGCAACTAATGAACAGTAATTCTATACTTTATTGAGATATTATGAATCGTGCACACACATGAAGCTTGATACTCGCAGGTCATATCTGTGACTCAAGTACAGGTTTTCATTTGGGAAATTGCTGGGGTGTTTTTCCTTCTGTGGCACCTGCGAAGAATAAATGGAGTATCTTCGGTACTTCAAAACCACTATTAAATGGACTATTTGCATGTTGTGAAATCACTGTAAGGTAAGTTCAAGTTTGTAGTTGCCGAATGGTCCCCCTTGCAGATAGGAAGCCCGTATTAGGGTTAATGGGCATCTTGACAAAGATTGGTGTATTGACCTGCAGGCACTCCCCTTACTTAACAATACCTCTGTTGACGGGTTAAGAGCCCCAGTTTGACCGTTTATGACAACTGTGCCATCGAGAGAAAACCTATCCTGTGTATAGGCTAGTACCTCTGTATGAACAATGGTATGTGGACATCAGTAGTAGCATGGGCAGCAAAAGGTAGGACCTATCTCTGGAAGTGGGAAACAAAATAACAAAATCAGACAAGTACAAAAACAATTCTTTACTATATATAAACTGTATTAATCACCAGAAAGAATCACACAGGTTGGCGCTGAAATAAGAGAATGTCAGAAATGTAGAATGAAAACTGCTTCAGTGGGACCCATGACGTGTAGCTACCCAAAGAGAAGTCCATACTGAGACACAGTAGAGGCAGACCTTAGCAGGCTTCAAGAAGGACACGTACTATTAACTCCCATGACAACTGTAACAGGTATACGATTGACAACAAATACTATTGACAACAAACATGTCTTCTTTTATGCTCTCATAATACCCAGGATGTAAGTAATGCATGATTGGTCATGTGTGGTTGCTTCCGAAAAGGAAATCTGTAGGGCAGAGCTCAACAGGGTTTAGGATGGGGACTGGATGCATAAGAAGAGAGGGATTCAAGGGGGACAACAGAACCAGCTTTGCGTCCTCATTGTTTTGTAACACAATGGTGGTAGGAGAGATAGAAAATCATGAATTTGGAGAAAATGTTGAAGACACAGAGAGAGAAGTCTTCCCATTAGCTATCAATGGCTTTCTCCACCTTCCTAACAATGAATATTGCTTGATTATTATTCAAACAATGTGTTGATTTTTCTATTTTGATCTTCACCCTCCTGGCATATAATAGTGTTTATTTAATAGTTATACTATTCACGGTTTATCTATTTATGTACGTCTATTTCTCATGTCTTTACTATTTATCTTTTCTGTTATTTACATACTGATAAGTGAAAATTAAAGACAGGAACTTTTTTAAAGATGGTAATTAGGATAGCAATGAATACTCTTTTGTTCCCGCAAACCTTTAAGTCTGAACCTTGCAATCTGAGGGGAAAAGAGCAATAAAACAAAAAAGAAACCAGCTTTGAAAAAAGATAAAATAACCATAAAAACAAAAAAAATGTAATCTAATCAAAATCAGATGTTCATTTTCTGAATAGTGAATGAAGTCTATTCGTTAAAACACTGCCTTCAGCAAGTTCTGTGATATGACCAATTAGTCACCCTTTTGTGAATAGATGAACGAGTTGTTGCATTTAATATTATAAAGATGACAATTTGACAGGACAAAATGGGCCTCATTAAGACCCAGGCGGTAAGTTACCGCCTGGGCCGTGACTTTACCACCATGGCGTAAACTACGTTTACGCCATGGTGGTTGGCGGACTTACCGCCCCATTCCGACCTTGGCGGGGCGGTAAGTCCCCAATCCCCATTTACCCTTCCCCATTCCCATTTTTGCCCCATAGGGCATAATGGGAGTGGGGAAGGCGTTAATTACGCCACCGTAAATTACGGTGGCGTAATTAACTCCATGGTCCCTTAGCGCCATGGATTTTAACACCTGCTAAAAGCAGGTGTTAAGTCCGCCATGGCGCTAAGTGACCTTGTACTCAGGCGGTAAGGGTCGGCGCTGTTTACGCCGCCGTAAAACCCTTACCGCCTGAGTCGTAATGAGGCCCAATGTGTGGACATATGAAAGTAGATGGCACCAGTGTCCATCTGATGAGATCTGTCATGTACCTCTTCTCCAGCTGTTTGTTTACCACAAAAAAATGTTGGTTCTGGCTTAAAGCCCTTTTTATCAAATCGCATATCTAATGGAGCAACTATACCTTTCCTTAATTACCCTCAGATGGAACCAGAGTAGACTAAACCTATGTATAGTTCCTCGTACCAAGATGTCTATTTCCCTCTTTAAAACAAAGATTCTCTGATTGTCACACTTCTCCTTTCTGTCGGAAGTGCCTGTGAGGGCCTCATACACAGTGAGGCTTGACGTGTTTCCTCAGTAGGTGCTTTCCTTTAGCTTTTCAAAGGAGGAATCACAGAACTGCAGAGGTGAGATGAGACGTGCTCTGGAGTTACCGAAAGCACAAACCCAGTGATTCTTTGCCTTGCCCCGCCCAGCTGAGCTCTGCCCTCACACGTTGGTCCTGGGAGGTGGAAGTTTGGACAAAACCCCCTGCAGGGATTCAAGGCATTATGGCGGTTAGCATGCCGGTAAGGGGACGGTAAGTGGACTCCTATTGTAGTCCTATTGTAGTCACAGTGTTGCTGTGTAATGAACGCTGCATGCTGAACCTGTCAGCAGCCATAACCTGAACTGAACTGCACTGTACTAAACTGTAATAAACTCGAACCTGCTGACAGCTATATCTCCTACATCTCCTACATTTCCTATGTCTCCTGTACTTACCAACGTACCCTTAACCTTGTCCACTGACACCTACACTTGGCCGTGGTGAGTGCAGTCTGCACCCCGCATTAGGAACTGTGTCAGTGGCAGGAGCAGGAGTAGGGAGCAGGGAAGGGAGTTAGAAGGGAGCTGAAATGTGAGAAAGTTGACAAGTAGCCACTGACAAGTAGCCGTGGCCAAGGCCATTGGTTCAGGAAAGTTCAGGAAGTCTCTGTTGGGCTGTATGTGGAGTGTGAGTGCTGCTGTCTTAAAAAAGCAAACATGGTTAGCGTATTGCCGGCAGATGGAGGAGGGCCGGAATTTAAGAAGTGGGCATACATGCAGAACTGCTGCACCTCGAACTGGTGGCGAGAGTGAGAGCGAGGCAGAACACTGTGTGGGAGGGTGTAAGAATACGCCCACATCTACTTTTATTTTTCTCAGCACCTTCGGTGCTCCCTGTGCCCTTGGCGGTATCTGCCTTGCAACCCCTTGCCCCGTGACATACTCAAGAGGTCTCAGACATCTCTCCCCTCACCATCCTTTGTCACCCCAGAAATCGACCACACCGGGAGAATGAAAAAAGGGTTTGGGGCATGGCTCAAACCAACCTGGGGGCCCAGAGAGAAGCCACTGCTGTCTCATGTATTCGCGGGTATGGATGGTTAAACATGGCAGCTGTAACAGCCGCTGATGAACCTTAGCCTCTCTAGTAATGGGGACAACATTACAGGACCTGGGCCTGGTTTAGATCTGGGGAATACTAATCGAGCTTTTGAAAAAACGATTGCCAAACTGAAACCAACAACTAACAGGAGAGAGTCTAACTACAGAGGCAGAATTACTATGTTTTTTACAAAGACAACTGAAAATAAAGCAAAAGAAAAAACTCCCTGTGTAATCTGAAAGCAGAGATCACAGATGCCGACGTTTTTGAGGAGATGGATTAGCAGGGGAGAGTGTCTTGGGCTGGTTCAACTGTGGATTTAAAGTGGAGAACAATCCACTTTAAGTCTTATATGGAGGCAAACAACACTTAATTGGTGGAAGATGGGTGGTTGCTTTTAATTATTGGGGAAAACACCTCTCTGGTATTGTCAACAGTTTTGTGTCTGTGTGTTATTTTTTTATTAAAAGGTGAAATAATGATGAACAAGGGTTATGTGATGTATTTTGTATTTTAGAATTTTAAACTTGATTAACTTTGTTAAATGAAGACTGGATGAAATTGCAAAAAAGTTTGTAATAAATCAAAATTTGCAAAATTAAGAAATTAAAAGAAACGTTCTGTGATAGCTTTTCCCTTATTGGGCGAATGTTTGGAAATGTTGTCTGTGAAACTATTTTCTTCATTTATTTTCTTTTTCTGGAGCGTAACCTTCCTCCCCCTGTCAATTTCACTTTAGACCAATCTATGTTACCAAAAAGGCCAACATACAGCTTCTTAATGATGATCCACATGTGCTTGAGACTGGAGTTACCTAGTAACTTGTTTTGACCAATCTCTTTGCAGTTTTAGACACAATCAACCACAAAGTCCTCCTGAATAGCCTTCACAATGAGATTGGTGAAGGGATGGTGGGTGGACGTTTCTGGATTGCATCGGTTCCTTTCTGACTGATTGTGTCAGCTTCTTTGGACCCCTTCCTGCCTTTTGAAGTTGCTCATGGGTGGCTTCTGGACCATGCTTTTTACCCCATAGATGGAGATGCTTGGTGATCTGGTTTCCAGCATCAGTGTCCACTTGCATTAGCATACTGATGATGAAAAGATTTGCCTCATGGCGTCCTTGGAAAATGACTTCACCCATCTAAAGTATTGCATTCTGGATATTGTTCTGGGTGTCTCCTTATTTTCTAAAATTAAAAACTCAGAATAAACTTTCTTTAATTTGCTTCAGCCATCCTTGACCTTCCTATTTTGTTTTACTTTATTAAATGCAATAAACTGGGTGACACTTCTTCTTTCCTTTCTAAGTCTCTATGGTTATCTTTTGGTTTGGAGCTTGATTCTTCATTTTCCTGTATTCCTCATTCAACACGTTGGTAAAATCCTCTCCTTTTCTATTTTAATGACTTTGAAAGCTCTAAAGTTCAGGCTTTGGTGCTGTCTAACATTGGCATCGGTAATTCAGTGTTTTTAGGTTGCCCCGTGAAGAAGACCTTCATTTCATAGCAAGACTAGTCACAGGGGCCTGGAAGTTTGATCATATCCTGCCTATTCTCTGGCAGCTAAACTGGCGTACACATAGGCAAAGGTTTCATTTCAAGACGGCATGGACTGCTTACAAGGCTGTGAGTTTCCCAATACCAAGCAATGTGGTGACTCAGTTCTATTTTTCAGGAAGCTATGGTGATATTTAAAAGCCATATTAATTTTTGTTTTGAGGGAACAAGGTTCCACAATGCATCTAACCAAAAGCAGTCTGTTATTGGTGCTGCTGTTACATGTTGGAATGCTGTGCCAATCCATTTGAGGCAATCAGGAACCCGTTGTCTCTCCAAGAATTTCTGAAGACCTGACTTTTGTTGCAAGCCTTGTGAATCGTTGCCATTAGGGTCATTTTTATTTCTGATGTTCATTTGAATTTGTGTTAAAGTAAATGTTCTGTACTGTATGTCTACAAAAAACACTACAATAAAAACTGAATAAAATTGAGGTAGAGCCAGTTGCTGCCACTTATTATTTAATCGTGTTCGTATGTTAGATATCAGTTTTCTTTTTTATGTTTGCTGAAATCACGGTATTGGCTATAACAACTAATTTGTTAAAAAGATTTGAGGTGGCTTATCGTCCACCATCCAGACCCGAAAATTGAAGCCATCTCGCCTAACCTCAATGCATGTCACGTGAAATCGAAATGGCCGTATGCAGGTTCTCAGCAGAATATTTCAAAGTATTGTTGTCTTTGCACGGCCATTCGGAAGAGTGCAGACTGAAATGTATCTTTCTGCCTCCAGCTATTTTTAGCCTTTAATCCCTACAATCTATCACATGACTTTGGTTGTTGTTCCCCGTGGAATAATGCCTCTTCGGAGCGTTAATATTTCAAAACCTACTGTTTGCATCCCTGCTATGGTTGCTTTCTTATATTCTTGCGTTTAATGCTCTTCTCTGATGCTCTCATCTTAACGCTGGCTACTGCTCAGCTTTGAATTCACTCTCAATGCCATATTAAACAATGTGCTTCTGTTGTGTGGCTGTCGGTAAAAGGCTTTATCCTCGATTATGGAACTGGGTCTACTGTGGGATATTACTGGATGCAAATTCAGCTCCTGCATGGCTACTTGTTACATCATGTGCAGGGCAAATGTGATCAGTGGGTCATGCAAAGGAACACATGATTTATGCAGAATGAGTGCCTCTGTTTGTAAGAAGCGCAAAATCAAAGAAATGACAGCAAAGTAATTTGTCTGAAGATTGTTTACCTTACTCTCTCAAGCTGAATTTCAAACGTTTATTGCTTCTCAGTGGCGTGACCACACTCTTTTGACTGGGTAGCCCAAGTGGTGAACTGACTTATTTAGAGGTGGCATGAAGTACAAGTGTGCACATGAATAATGATCACAGTTTAGGATAATGGGGTACCACCTGGAGTGACCAAATAGATTCCTGGTGACGGAGGTGCCACCCCAGGCCAGTCCCTGGATACGCCACTGCTGCTTCTCTGTTATATTTTACACATAAATGTATGACTTTCTATGTTGCATTTCTAAAAATTCAGACTCATTGCTTTATAACACTCCCTGCTGTCATGATTTCTTAGGCGGTCACTCTCAACCCAGGGAGTTCCTTTCCTCCCCAAGAGAGGTGCCACGCAACAAAGCGCTCTGAAGATTGAACTTTAGTGAGGCCTCAACCTATCTTGCACTCTCCAATCAATACCCTAATTACCATCAATGAGCTAGGAACCAGGCAGGTGTATAATAAGAATATATATATTTATTTAAGGTTTGACAAAGAATAATAGAACAACCAAAACATCAACCACCAGCGCCTTGGCACTCCACAATATTACAATTTCAAATTACTTGCACCAATTGACTGATTTATATTTCTAATAAACTTACAGATACTACCACACACAGGTGGCATTTAAAGACTTTACATTAAAATACACTGAGGATTTATTGCACATTAACAATTAGGAAACTTGCTTGGGTTTTCACAATGGTCTTCTCTCCCAGCAACCCCCACCTTCAGGAATCAGTTATATATGACCTCTTAATACAGGGAGTGGGAATACAGTAGCAAAATCGTCTTGGCGTTTTATTAAAAATTCAGGATAAGGGAAATAGACACAATGAAAAACATTGTTTTGGGCTTTTTATTTGAAAGGCAAAATCAGGAAAGGAACTCAATGGGAACATTGTTTTGGGCTTTTTATTTGAAAGGCAAAGTTTAGAAAAAGAACTCAATGGGAAAATCGTTCTGGGCTTTTTAGTTTGCATAAAATGCAAGCCCTTGGGATTTTGATTTGGGATGCCAGTGAATAAATGGGAAATTCCGTTTGGCACACTCTACATTCACTTGAATGGCAGAGTTTTAAGGTTGCTTATTTGGGGATTATGAACACCCACCTTCTGTACAGAAAGCAGGAGTTTCAGATAGGCAGAATCACCCAAGTACTTTATTGTCTATACTGGCTCTAACACACTGGGCATGAAATGTGTTAGTTTCAAACTGTAACAACACTCATCCTATGATTTTCTACATGGGAATTAATTGATTTAACTTCAATTCAATGCGCTAAGGATCTACATAGATTTAACCCCTTCCCACAATGTAATGGAAAGGTTTAAGGCAGGCAGTTTCCATCACAATTCAATTTAAATGGATAGGGTGATTTTCTATAGTGGAATTAATTTGAATTAGATTTAATAAAATGTTCCAAGGGTCTCCCCAGTTACACCCCCCCACCCACTATGTGTGATGGAGATTAAGGCTGTCAGATCCCCCACAGATTTGTGTTTGCATTTGGATTAATCTCCTTACATGGGAGGCCGTGGTTATGGGGAATCCAGGGAAAGACCAATGCTACTCTGAGGACAGCACAAATCTGGTCAAAAGCTTCGGTCAAGGGTAGTCCCCAGCACCCAGACTTCCTCTGGCACCACAAATGGTAGGCACAGCTAGCTTCTAGATTTCCCAGTCTCTGTCTACCTTTCAATGTTTAAGGCCGTTGTAGCTCTCCCTATCTCCCTGCTGGTTTTTCCTAGCAAGAGTCCAGAAGTAGACTACCTCCAGCATTAGAGTAGAAAAGTCAAGGGAAAAGTCTCTCCCTCCCTCACCCCCAATACACCCACTGCCTGCTGATAGGACAAGGAGTTGGGAGGTGTGGATGATGGAGGCTGAGGGAGGAGAAAGATTCATCATCCTAAAATGACAAGTGGGTTTACCTTTTAATGTCCTTAAAACTCACAACATGGCAGCTACCTTACCCCTTCATATAACTACAAGCACATATATATTTGCGTTCCATATTTTATGGTGAGTTGGAAAATACTAATCATATCTTGGCATGCCCTTCCTGGGAGGAGCTACCATTTTTATCGATTTATACTTGAGCCGAAATAGTCTCAAATCCAACCCTTCAAGATTCAAACCTTACTTCCATAACCTATCACCACACCAACTTTCCATGCCCATGGAATTATGAGAAGGCCGGAATCATAATTATCTTCATAACTCAAATTGTATCCATCCCACAGGATCCATTTTTACATGGCTCAGACAGGCTTCTTATCCATTTTAAAATGATTCCGGGATGAGCTCACTGGGACATATGATTCTCTTTTAATTAAAGAAAAGGTGGGTCAGCGTTAATCATATGGCAAGACATCACATGTGCCCCTCAGCTTCACAATAGCCTCAACCTGTTTTTAAGATGTGTTTCTGTTCTTGTGACCTGACATGAACATCTGCTTATAAGCAGGGTCTGTTTCTTACATAACGTTTGAAGATCCATAGGAAGGGTCTCTCTGAATGCACACAATGAGGGGAGGTCCCGAGAGACAGACCGGAAGACCAAAATGGGACACATCACAGTGGAAAAGACGAGAAGGGGCTTTGGGAGGAGCAACACTGTGTTAGAATGATACGACGACATAAAGGACTAGCGATGGCAATGGGCCATAAAATGTATAGAAATGATATGTGCTCGCAATGTCACAGTGAATTCCAGCCAGTCAGTTTTCTTGTTTTTTCCTTTTTTGTTCTTTTCTCTTGTTTGTCTGTGAAACAATAGAAAACTGTTTAAAAAACACAAAATATTTGTAGATACATTAGTGGCACTGACGCCATTTCTTGAGGTTGAGTCAGCCCTTAAAAAGTAATATCTGTTGGCCACTAATGCAAAGTTAATGGGGAGACCTGACCTTCAAAGTCATTTCTGCTGGCTGTGTTATCTGTAACTCCCACAATTTTGATCTAATTCTCTGTCATTTCTTTGTATTTCTAACTGAACCAGGCCTGCTTTTCCAGGGGGGCCCAGCCCACAGGTCTTGAGTTCAACCTTTCAAAGGCACAGACCTTTAGGTTCAGTGGGGAAAACACCAGCTGCATCCATACTTCAGAAAATACTGCTTTAAATTAGCAAGATGTGCCTACATGTAACATTTAGCATTATATCTGTGCATGTTGTCTATAATACAATCTTTCTTTACATATGGTTTGGACAGATATAAGTTCACTTTTGGTATTATTCACATACAGGCACAGTTACATAGAACATTATTGTTCACTTCTCAAACAAGTAAGCCTTTCCATTTAAAAGTCAGTTTATTTGTGAAAAATTAGTGTCTTTCTCCAAAATATTATCACTTGTTGTCACATTTTAAATGTAAGGCCCTCCTTGGTATTTTCCACATGCCTTTCATTTCTATATACCTATATAGTGGGAGAGAGACCTATCAATGCTATCTAGACATCACATAATCGACTTTTGACACAGAGACCCCTGCTAAATTTGAGAGACCTATATAGTGGGAGAGAGGCCAATGAATGCAATCTAGCTATCACACAATGCAAATGTGGACACACAGGCCCTGTTGGATTTGAGAGAGAGGCCTGTCAATGCGTTCTAGATATCACACAATGTAATTTGGACACAGAGAGCCTTGCTGAATTTGAGAGACCTGTATAGTGGGAGAGAGGCCTATCAATGCAATCTAGATGTCACACAATGCAATATGGACACAGAGAGCCCTGCTGAATTAGAGAGAACTGTATAGTGGGAGAGAGCCCTATAAATGCAATCTAGATGTCACACAATGTAATTTGGACACAGAGGCCCTGTTGGATTTGAGAGAGAGGCCTGTCAATGTGATCTAGATATCACACAATGCAATTTTGACACAGAGAGCCCTGCTAAATTTGAGAGACTTGTATAGTGGGAGAGAGGCCTATCAATGCATTCTAGATGTCACACAATGTAATTTGGACACAGAGAGCCCTGCTGAATTTGAGAGACCTGTATAGTGGGAGAGAGCCCTATCAATGCAATCTGGCTATCCTGCAAAAGAATTTGGACACAGAGGCCCTGTTGGATTTGAGAGAGAGGCCTGTCAATGCAATCTAGATTTCACACAATGCAATTTGGACACAGAGAGCCCTGCTAAATTTGAGAGACCTGTTTAGTGGGAGAGAGGCCTATCAATGCAATCTAGATGTCACACAATGCAATATGGACACAGAGAGCATGCTGAATTTGAGAGACCTGTATAGTGGGAAAGAGGCCTATCAATGCAATCTAGATGTCACACAATGCAATTTGGACACAGAGAGCCCTGCTGAATTTGAGAGACCTGTATAGTGGGAGAGAGTCCTATCAATGCAACCTGGCTATCACACAATGCAATTTGGACACAGAGGCCCTGTTGGATTTGAGAGAGAGGCCTGTCAATGCGATCTAGATATCACACAATGCAATTTGGACACAGAGAGCCCTGCTAAATTTCAGAGACCTGTATAGTGGGAGAGAGGCCTATCAATGCAATCTAGATGTCACACAATGCAATTTGGACATAGAGAGCCCTGCTGAATTTGGGAGACCTGTATAGTGGGAGAGAGGCCTATCAATGCAATCTAGATGTCACACAATGTAATTTGGACTCAGAGGCCCTGTTGGATTTGAGAGACCTGTTAAGGTCTATATTGAGGTGGGTTGGTCTGTGCCTAGCTGCTCAGGTTGTTACAGTCTTGAGTTATGATTACAGTTTCTCTAATTTGAGGGTGAGAGGGATGCAGTGGGGAGTAATCACCTTATTTATTATGAGTTTGGTAAGTGGTTCGGGATCTGGGGAAGGGTGGTTGCCCTTACTCTTGACCCCGGGCCACTCCTACCTTGTTGGTCCTTGTAGTTGATGGTTGATGGCTGGTCACTGCTTCCCCTACGGACACCTGATGACACTTCCTGCAGTTGCTTCTGTTGGAGCCGCCCTTGGCCTTGGGTCCGTAGCCGCAGGGCTGCACGGGCAGAGGGCTGCCCTGGTAAGACCGGTGATGAAGGGTGAGAGGACCAATGAGAGCGGTGATGGGCAGGTCGGGAGGTGGGAGGGAAGGGAAAGCAGGAAGAGGTAGCGGGGTGGGAGCAGGCTGCTGGGAGGCTCTAAAAGGCCTCGGGCCTGCAAAAATTAAGGAGCTCCTAGGAGGGCCTTGCCACTCATCATGCTCCTCAGGGAAATGGAGCAGTGATTTCAAGCACATCGCTTGGTCAGCTGCAATAGGTCCTAAGGACCAATGAGAGTGGTGCTGGGCAGGTCGGGAGGCGGGAGGGAAGGGAAAGCACGAAGTGGTTACAGGGTGGGAGCGTGCTCCTCTGGGAAATGGAGCTGTGATTTCAAGCACGTCGCTAGGTTGGCTGCAATAGGTCCTAAGGACCAATGAGAGCGGTGCTGGGCGGGTCGGGGCCTGCAAATATTCAAAACTGACGGCGCTCCTAGTAGGGCCTTGCCATACACCGTGCTCCTCTGGGAAATGGAGCAGTGATTTCAAGCACGTCGCTAGGTCGGCTGCAATAGGTCCCAAGGACCAATGAGAGCGGTGCTGGGCGGGTCGGGAGGCTGTGAGGGAAGGGAAAGCAGGAAGAGGGTGCGGGGTGGGAGTGGGCTGCTAGGGGGCTCTAAAAGGCCTCGGGCCTGCAAATATACAAAAATTAAGGTGCTCCTAGGAGGGCCTTGCCACTCACCGTGCTCCTCTGGGAAATGGAGCAGTGATTTCAAGCACGTTGCTAGGTTGGCTGCAATAGGTCCTATGGACCAATGAGAGGGGTGCTGAGCAGGTCGGGAGGCGGGAGGGAAGGGAAAGCAAGAAGAGGGTGTGGGGTGGGAGCGGGCTGCTGGGGGCTCTAAAAGGCCTCTGGCCTGCAAACATACGAAAAATTAAGGTGCTCCTAGGAGGGCCTTGCCACTAACCATGCTCAAATCGAATCAAATCAAATCGATGGGGCGGTTCGCATTGAGGAACTTGCATTTGCAACTCTATGCAACAGAACCCCCACCCTTTTATGATAAAATGATCCTCATACCTTCAGGCTTGGCGATTAGGAAGTCATTAGGGACACTGCCAAATATTTGGGATCAGCCTCAAAGAATTTAAAAAATATATTAGACCACTTTTGAAAAGGTGTGAAGTGAGTAGAAGGTGGGGATCCTATACTGCTATGCAGCCAGGGAATCTCTTCTGATAGAGCCAGGTGAGGGCGAGGGATGGGGGTGAGGGGTCAATAAGTTCTGCAGCTAGTGAAGTCTTAAAGTGGATTTCAAGAGCCAGTGTTTTCACACTGTTGTGAGCCCCTTTTCTCATTGTATAGGGCCCTCAAAATCCAGAGGAATAACCCTGACTGCTACTGAGACCTCAGGGCTAAACTCATTCCCCTGAGTGTTGGTGATCAACCACATGCATTGGTGGAAGCCATGGGCATGGGATCTCAGTAATGGGGCCTGCCATGCATATACATTGTAGATACTTACCGCTTGTGTTCGTTATTATATATCGTAGGGAACGTGTGCACAGTCTGTAGGAATAACCAAATGCCTATCCCCACAGACCTTCTTTAAGATTCCCTTGCAAGGTATGTGGGAACCATACACTGAAATGCTATGCTTTTTTCCACATCCACCTGATTTACAAAGAGGCCTTTGGGTGGGAGATATATAAACCAGTGAATACATGCCAACCACTGTAGAATTGCATGCATGCAAAATGCATGGAGAGTTCGGTAATGGTCTGCAAATTCTCCTTATCCATGACTACACCACATTGTGTTATAGTGCTCCTTCCAGTGCAGCCTCAGAGCAAAAATATTTTCATGGAATTCCCACAAGCGCCAGGCCTTATTAAACTCTCCATTGTACGCAATGTTGCTGCAGTAAGATGTGAAACTAGGGCTAAAGTAATGCAAGCAGTAGGAGGAGTCGGCCACCGCACCAACCACCTCCCTCAAGCCTCCATTTACCAAAGCCACAGCAAGCCCACGACTGCTTCAACGCTCACCTTGTTTCACCCATACTCCATGCAAAAGCCTCCGGGGCACCTTCAACTCCTAGTCAGAGACGCTGCTCAGGCTCACAGGGCGAGGCTCAGCCACATCGCACATGCAGCCACTAACCATAATGCTCAGCTGCCACCTTGTTTGCTCATTATTGTTGCTACCATTGGGGTATTTATTTAATGAGGTAGACATAGCTTCAAGATGCAACGCAGCACTTTACAAGTCATAGGGGCAGGGGCGTTGCTAGGGGGGGGGGGCTTAGAGGGCTATAGCCCCAGGTCTTTTGGTTGTAGCCCCAGATAGAATCTCAGGAGCTACAGCCAAAAGACTAGCTAGCTCCGAGTCCCAACAGTTCCGACATCAGCGTAGCCCCGGGTCTTTTCCAGACCTAGCAACTCCCCTGCATAGGGGGAAGTGCATGGTGACGGAAGGCGATCTCAACATATTTGTCCAAGAGATCAGTGAGTTAACAAATGGGGAGGGGAGGGCGGTCAAACATTTTGTGCATTGGTAAAATCTGTACACATCATTGTATAGACAGAAAATAGCCCACTATCAACCCATCGTATATACTCTTTTGAATGCATTTTTAGAAAACATAAGTCATATGACCTGTACATGATCCAATCAATTGGTGCAGTAATTTGGTCATATTGCAAGCACTGGTCTCCCATGTAGCACATGCGGACTAGACAAAATTATTAAGACACACTCTACATCCCAACTCCAAAAACAAACGTGGGTATGGGAGCACGATCGCAGGCTCAAATGCAGGAATATGTTCGGCTTTAAAAGGCAACAGAATCAATATAGTCTTAGGGCACTGCATCATTGCTTGCTGGAGATCCCTAACCTGTTGAGACTGGCAAGCATGCAGTGTGATGCTGCAGGCAAAACAGCATAGAGCATTTGTACCAGGAACTTATTTTATTTTTCGTGGAGACCTTCAATATATCGAAGACATCTATTTACAAACATGTCATATACTCTTGTGTATGTCACAATACAGAAACACCAAATAACATGCCAGATCTTGCTTTATTTCATTATAACTGTATCATCCGAAGACAAACGGAGCAAGTCTCACGGGCAAAGAGCATCGCACAGGCGACCCTGGACTCGAGAACCCGTCAAAGCATGCATCACTTTCCTGAGAGCAGTCTAATAAATGTTAATGTCAAAATCCATTCCTGAAAACCTCATCCTCCAGCGAACCATCTTCCAAGCACTGCCATGGCAACAGAGTGGCTGACAACCAACACTGATCATGTTCTGGCCAATTTCCCAGACAAGAATTTGAGAAAGCAAACACTTTCCAATTCTTGTGGCCTTGCCTTGTGGGCAGCATTTTGTGTATGTTTGGGGGGTAATATTGAACTTTAATTATGTACACATATAAATTAAAGGAATGTTTGTAAACATATTGCAAAAAATAGCATATGCATTAATGCAAATATGCCGAGGAAATAGACAGTGTGTGTCACCTCCTCCGAGCAGATGGTGTGCTAAAATAAATGGAAATAAACCCAAAGCACATTAGTGCAGGGTAAGCCTTTTCTTTGTAAGCTTGCCGTTGATGTGCGCACTGCAAGCTCCCCATCAGTAGAAGACCTGACACTGATGTACATGTGACTAGATAACCGAAACGTTGTGCAAATGTGTGCTTCGCAAACGTTCCACTGTGCTTTTTTGTGAAGTAACTTGCTTTATTATCGAACGTTGTGAAGCTGGGCGGCTAACACACTAGTATGCAGCCGGGCTTCGTGCATACCAAATTATTTAGCAAATTAATAGGAAGACTTCTACCATCATGTTGTACCTTACCCGTTCCTTACCGCTGTGCTTCCACGGCACAGAAAATGCTCACCTTCTAGACACTAGGAACACTCTTAAGTTACATCAATAAATGCTATCTCGCTGCAAGGGTGGAGTGCGTGCAATGAAAATGAGCTGTTGCTAACATCTACTTCAAAGGTTGCACAAAAAGAAGGTGCGTAGAGGACATCAGGGGCCACCCCAGATCAAGAAGTATGGTGATCGATCAGCCGCCTAAAATCGTGGCTATGTCAGGGGCTGAGTTGAATTCAGAGAATGCACATCTAATCAAGGACATTACCTCAATATGTCTGCTAATAGAAAAAAATCAACAGGGTGTTACAAACCATAGGTCCAGTGCATCTACTAGCAACATGGAGGCTCATCAGCTGGCCACGATGACGGAGTTATACAGGGGGTCGAGAATTATGCTTAATGGTGAGAATGCCCAGGCGGACAGACCCCGGAACGCTTTTCTTGATTCAGACTCTGATTATTCCTCATCGTCGGATCAACATCAATGCCCTCGCAGTATAACAAACGTAAACAAATTTGCCCAAAAAAAGAAATTGGGAGCCGACAACAATGTTGATCAAAATTATTTTCAAACGCAATGCAGTTTGATGTCAGCATTGACCATCACACTCACCCCCTTTGTGACGCTCTACGAAGCGATCACGAGAGCTACAAAGACTAAGCTACTTTACTGGCCATGGCGCATTCCAGGTTGATCCACCCAAAACATTTGTGAACGCACTGTAAAAGCGTCTGGATAGAGAGGGAGCCTCTGAAAATGTATTGTGAAAGCTGTTGGGCGACCATATGGCAGAAGTGGGGGCAAATAAAAAACTGCAGCTCGAACCAGCAAGGCAGATTCTGAAATAGGGAAAAGACCCTTCTAGGAAATTGATGAAGGTGCCATGAAATGAAACACTAAAATTAAGCTGCGAGTCCATGCAAACCACTCCAGACAATTTAACTGATCAAACAGACAATATGTTGGAAAATAACAACAGTTTACACAGCGATAGGGATGGGGAGATGAGCACTCATGTAGATACCCTTACCCCAGCTGAATTGTCCAAGGTGGATAGCTCTGCAACCCGCAGAGGGTATTAGGGCAACAACTGTATTGAATTCTGTACCAGAAGTGGAGGAAACTGTGATTGCCACAATGGCAGACAGAGATGAGGCTGAAACGATGGATGATATCGAACGAAGAAGATCAAGTAGAAGGGAAAAACTATGAGATCTTCTTCTAAAGGAAAAAGAAAAAGAGGCAGGCTAAGGCCAGAGAAACCTCAGTTCAAGACCAAAACCAGAAAAACTTTTAAAAATATGACCGCTAAGAAATTGCCTAAATCTAATGGTGCACATGGTTTCATCAGAAATCGGAGGAATTCTAGGGAGGAGTCTGTACAGGTAGTGCTAGAAATGTTACCAAAAAGAAATAAAACAGCAGACAAATCAACAAAGAGGGAGGCCAAATAACGCAAAAATTACTGCTGCATGAAGTACCGACTGGAAAACTAGATGACTCTGATCATGGTGAAAGAGAGGTGGAAATTGATCAAGAACTTTTAAATGTATCAGTGTGGAATGTATGATGTGGAAGATGACACTCCGAGGTCCCACGTGCCAATTAATGTATCGGATAGTGGAGTGGTCCTAGAGCTTTCCCAATTGCCACTCGAATCTGGGAAGGCCTATACGCAACCTACGCTCACAAATGAGAACAAGTCTTTTGAGCGTTTTATAACCTTGGAGAAGAAACGGAACCTACTGTTAGAGAGAGTGGCGATTCTTAGGAAAATCACTCTTTCACCCGATCCACCTGCCTGAAAGAGAACCAGTATGTGGTCCACAGGGCTCGAGAAACGTACATCAAGACCTTGAGCCAGAGAGGAGACAAACCATGAATATGGAAACCCCAGATGGCCCAACCCATAGCCCCTGGGAAATCTTCCAGATTAAAGACACACCCATAGAAAATCAGGCCACTAATAAGGGGCAAAAACAGTCATCGAGCATCCCTTGACAGGGGTAAGGAACCACAAAAGCTACATCTGTAAAGAATATTGTTGGATAATGTTGGATAATGACGATTTGCGGCTGAACCGTACTAACATTTTGAAACCTTTGCATCACATTCCACAGCTCAGAACAATTGAATCGAGTGATATAAGAACAGTGGAATTTCCTATACCTCAAAAATATTTTGTTTGCTTACAAATTGATTCAAAACTGATTTGTAGCTTATTGATTAATTCAGCTGAAAACCACTGGCCCTTGGGCTTTGACATAAGTGATGATTTACCATCTTATGTCAAAGCACAAAACTGTCCGGGAGCTTATAATAAACCATCTAGCCCTAGACTAGAAGAGAAGGCCAGGGGATGAGCCTGGCTGAAACAAATAGGAAAGGGGTGAGGTTTCCAGTGAGCTTAATAGCCCCCAATCGTAAAGGGGCGTATACAAATAGGAATAAGTCCCATCCTTATCACATTAAATTTGCAGCAGGATTCAGAAAGATCCACAATGATGCAAAGAAATCCTGGGGTATACGCATTCAAGGATGAAAGCTGGGGTTGGTTGATGGGCTCTCTAAATGCAAACTAAAACCGCTAGATTGAGGAGCCCCTCATTTGAGATCGTGTAATGTTCGGGTCTTGGAACAAGAGGGGCTTCAGTCACTTATTCAGTAAGAATGGGACCTGGCTTTCGGCTGTCCCAGGAGTTGATGTTTTTAATCTATTAATAACCCCAGCCCTAAGAGGAGAAAAAGGGAGACCCTCATCTGGCCTCATGATTTTGATTATAAGGTATTTGGGACTCAGAATCTTTCCTTCATCAACCCAAAATACGTACACACAACTCACAACATTGGAGTGGCCAAATGAGAGGTCATATTCCCACAGCATTATGATACTCATAAATATTTACTGGAACCCTCTGCCGTGGAAACAAAACTGTTTTGTGGATGTGATCATGAAGGAATTAGATTAATGTTTGGTAAAGTTTGGAGATCCAATGATAATAATTTGTGGGGATTTCAACATAAATTGTTTGAAGATTGTGAAGAAAGGGGCAATCCGTCATATGAAACTGAGTCAGTGGCAGGGGAGGAATGAAGGGATGAGGTTTGGATGAATGAAATGCTGGAATGGAATGTGCATATGTTAAATGGACATACTCCGGGGGATATCCCCAGAGCTCTGACTTGAGGCAGAGGCACCCAGCGCTCAATCCTTGACTACTTCTTTATGTCAGCTGGTGTTGTGCCCTTGGGTGAAAGATTGGAGGTGGTTAGCATGAGACAGAGTGATCATTATTTGGTAGTGATGTTATTATTTTTCGTGAAGTGTAAGGTGGGAAGCCAGTAACAAACCGAAATAGAAGTAGTACCAGAAAGCAATCATCTGCGCCTAAAGCGACATGATGTGGTCTCATTGTGTGATCGTTATGTCTCTCCTTTGAACATCGAATCTATAGGTTGTAAGTACGTAACCCTCTTGAGAGATTACTGGGAGTTTAGGGGGAGGGGGCAAACCCCACTTTAAATCCAAACATAAGTACGACAAAGAAGTAGTGGCAAATAAACGTGAGATAAGAAGCAATACCAAACAGCTTTACCATGAAGGGAAACCAGACAGTGTGTCCCTAATAAGAAAACGCAGACAAAAATATAAGAACTGGTTGGGATCGCATAGGGAGATTATGGCACAGAATGATGCAGAAGGAATGCTGGGAGTACTCTCCAATAGAAACACACAGGGCTTCTAAATGAAATGAATGGCCCCCAGAAGGCTCTCTATGTTAGTGCTGCAACCTTGGAGGCATGGGATTTTTTCTCTTTGGGGCTCTGTATGAGAACTCAACAAATCAGGTACATTGCAGCATCCCACCACAGATAAAAGGAGCTTGGGACCTGAATTTAGCAAAAGAGGAAATCATAGATTTGATTAAAAAGGCTAGTAACTCTAGGCCCCCGGGCCTGACAGCCTGTCATACTTTATGCTCAAGCAGGCCCCCGAAGAATGGGGGAGTCGGTATGAAGCTGTTTAGGTGATTACGGCTCGGGGAGAGATTCCAGACTCCTGGAGAAAATCAGTAGTAATCCCAATCTTCAAGAAGGGCTCTCGGGTTGATCCAAAGAACTATCGTACGATTGCCTTTCTTGATGTCTTGGGCAAGATCTTTGCATCTTTGCTCCTGTCCTGATTGAAGAGGTGGGTGGCTGACTCTGGCCAACTTGACACAGGACAATCTGGGTTTGTCAAGGGGGTGGGGTGCAGCCTAAAAGATGTTCCTACTGAGCATCCTCAAGGCAAGGAAAATATACATTGCTTTTGTAAATTGTGCCCAGGCGTTCGACAGTATACATTGAAACTTACTGTAGGCAAAGTTGGCTCAATGTAAATGTCTTATGGACATCCTATCCCCTATTAAGGCCTTGTATATGAATACTTCAATCCAGGTAAAACTAAGTTATGAGGGATCTAATTCAGGGATGCCCTATAGCATCAGCACTTTTGAATTTATCTGTGATATCAAAGCTGCAGTGAGTGAGGAAAGATAATTTCTACCACAGATAAACAGTGATGCACTAGGGTGGATGCTGTATGCAAATGATTTGATTGTTTTGAATCAGACGCAGATTGGTCTGCAACATAAATTGAATTCACTATATAATTACCTGCAGACCAACGGCCTAAAGATCAATGCCTCAAAATCAGCCATTCTAGTCCTCCAAGGTTCAAGAGGGAAAAAAAGAAAAAGCATTTTACCTGGCGTTTGGCGAATGAGGAGATCTGCCAGGTAACTAATGTAAGATACTTGGGTATCAATCCAAGTATCTGTGATGCGCAAAGAGTGGCTGACTTGAGTTCAAAAGTGAAGAATCTAAGAACTCAAGGCAGGGTTATCCATACAGAATTTGGCAAGTTCTCTCTGAGTCCAACTTTAAACTTTTATATGCAGAAGGTTTGTCCAGTATTGACATATTGTGCCAAAGCTTCACTATGTATGCCCTGGGAAATCTGGACGCAGCTAGAGGGCACCTTCTGTAGGAAAACCTTACAGCTCCCTTGGTGCATACCAATATGTATCATTAGGCACAAGCTGGGCCTTCTTTCTTTGTATGCAGTTGTTGTGTGGAATTCTCTAGCTTTGTGTTGGAAGTTGATCATTTGAAATTCCCCGGCTCAGTTTGACATCCTTAGAGGAAAGGAAGGTGCAAGGGTGGATTGGGCTCTGGACTTTTGGTCAAGGCGATGCTCTGATAACCTTTAAAATGCAGGGGTATTGGAGGACCTGTTAAAAGACAACCCAGAAGCAGGAAAAAAAAATTGGTAGGGAGATTGGATTAGGGCCCAACCGGTCGGCAGCCTTTCGAGGTTCTGGCATCCAGGGAGCTTTGGCAAAGATCAGCTGGTGCACGATGGTCCCTCATAGTTCGGGAAGAGGTCTCCTAGCCAGGTCCTCTCTTGGATCAGTTCTTTGACAGTCACGCAGCTTTCAGATTGGTGAAGGACAGCAGCAGCAGTTCTTGTTCTTCCAGTGGGCTTCAAGGTTAAACTTCAGTTTCGACTTCAGCTTCTGAACGATTTCTAGCAGTGAGAGGCCCCCAGATATACTGTTTGGATTCTTAATCATTCTGCTGGGTCACATTCAGGCAACCTATCACTCAGAAGGGCATTCAGCAGGCAGACAATCAGGCTCACAGGGCATTCAGGCCATTATCCTCCCTGTCAGAGACTCACAACAAGGAATGTGTATTGGGACAAGTACCCAACCATTCAGCACTACACACTGCATTCATACCAGTTTCTGGCAGGGCTGTCTCAGTCTTTGTGTCACATACCAGAAACTAGACATCCATAACAAGAAGTGCATATTGGTCATCCACTTCATTCACCCAGGTCCCACCCTAAGGGTGTACCCACAACATACAGTCACTGGGAAGGCTCCAGCAGGTCTGGCCTGGACTTCCCCATAATACCATATATGGAACTTCCACCCAACAGCCAGTCAGGGGGAAGGGACAGAGGCAGGGCTTCCCAGAACTTTGGGAAAAACAAGGTAACAAGCAAGAGAAAGCAAGAGGCCACAGGGGGCATATTGTCTCCTATCAGAAATCAACTGATTCCAATGGCAGGGCCTGGGTATCCCCAAAATGGAGGATACTCAGAGCACCTGTCAAATTCAGCATAATGGTATCCCATGGGTCTGTACACCGAACCAAAAATAGGAAGAGCTGCTCTGCCAGGAGTCCCACATGGACTCCTGTGTGGAAAACAAAACAGAACATACATGATAAGCAATAAAGGACAAGGATTTGGATGCCCTGTCCCTCCAATGCATTTCCAGCATCACAGAGGTGCTGGTAAAAAGGAAAAAAAAATCAGAAATACATTGAAGCAGGGCTACTGGGTCAGTGCGCCACCATGATCCATGTTGGCAAACCAGGCCCACCACCTACAGACAAGGGGAATCACTGCCCACACTATTGGGTAGAAGATGGACCCAGTAGAAAATGTCCTCTAACGTCCTGTAATGTGAAAAAGGGCCCACAAATCGGAAAAAACACCCATTAGATACATCACTCAACTCCTGTATAAAAAGAGGCAAACCCCTTTTGCCTCTCAGTTGGTGTTAGTCGAATGTTTTGGTGAAAGAGAGAGTGAGTTGTGTTATACTGAGACAAGAGACAGAGAGGGAGAATCAGGAGAACAGAATCTATGTAGGATGAGCCAAGAAGGCCAAGTAGTAATAGGGAAATGAGGGGAAGGGCAATCAGCAGAGGAGAAACTGTATTGGCCAAACCAAGAAAATGAACAAGTAACAGGAGAACGGAGAATGTAGATGAAGCAGTGAAGGCAGAGTTTAAGAGAAGACAGGTTGAAGTGATAGCCTAGGCTAGGAATTCTGCTGACAAAGTTCAAAGACTGGCAGTGACCAAACCTCAAGGAATTCATATGGGGTGAACTCAGCAGGTGACTGTAGCCTAGACTCTGGTTGCAGTCGCAGAACGACCTGTCCAAAACAGACAGAATACTTGATATCCACTGAGAACCCAGGAAAAGGAAAGGAAATCTTACCCAAAAGTACCAAGATATGGTAGAAACTATTTCCATTGCATGAATAACTCACTAGGGCAGTAGGGCACCAATGAAGGGCTTAAAAGTAGCAGCTGAGAGTTGTTGCTCACTTATTGTCTATGATAAAGATCAAGGCAATAAAGAAACCTCTAGATCAGGAGGAGATTAGTTCAGAGTTTACCATGTTAGCAGCTGTGAAGCTGTTGCCTCATTCAGTATCCCAAGACTAAGCCAACGGCCAATGCAAAGACAAAGGCCCAAATGTCACCATTTATTAGGCGGTCACTCTCAACTCAGGGAGTTCCCCAAGCGCTTATACAGATTCAACTTTAGTCAGACCTCCAACCTATCTCGTACCACGCAGCAAATACTCTCTGTACCATCAATGAGCTAGGAACCAGGCTGGTGAATAGTAGGAATATATATTTATTTAATGTTTGAAAGAGAATAATAAAAACAACCTAAACATCACCCACCAATGCGCCGTGGCACAACACAATATCACAATTTCAAATTACTTGCACCAATTGACTGACTTATATTTCTAATGGACATACAGATACTACGACACACAGGTACAATTAGAGATGGACAGTCATCACATTACATCAGATTTCTTGCAATTTCACCCACAAATAATATGGCTCACACAGTGATTGCTTAGTCTGCTATCAAGCGCTTGTCTCCCACCAACCCCCAACCCCAGGAATCAATTAGATATGACCCCCCTGGTTTGGAGGCAAGGTACATGGAATGGGAATACAGTGGAAACATCATTCTGGCTTTTTATAAGAAGGCAGGGTTTGAGAAATAGACACAATGAAAATAAAATCGTTTTGGGCTTTTTATTTGAAAGGCAAAGTTTAGAAAAGGAACTCAATTGGACAATAATTTTGGGATATTAGTTTGCATAACATGCAGGGCCTTGGGATTCTGATTTGGGAGGGATGTAAATAAATGGGAAAGGCTGTTTTGCGCACTGTACATTCACTTGAATGGCAGAGTTTTAGGGTTACTTAATTTGGGATTATGCACAACCACCTTTTGTAAAGAAGACAGGGGTTTCAGGGAGGTAGAGTGACCCAAGTACTTTATTGTCTATACCGGCTCTAAGACACTGGGCATGAGCTTTGTTAGTTTCGAATTCTAACAACACTCATCCTGTGATTTTCTCTATAGGAGTTAATTGATTTAACTTCAATTCAATGTGCTAAGGATCGACACAGCTTCACTCCCTCCCCACAATTTAATGGAAAGGCAGTTCCCAACACAATTGAATTTAATTGGATAGAGTGATTTTGTATAATGGTATAAATTTGAGTTAGATTTAATAATATGCACTGAGGGACTCCCCAGTTACGCCCCCTACCCGCTATGCAAGATGGGGATTAAGGTTTGCAGATCCCCCCCACACTTGTATTGGCATTTGGATTAATCTATTTACATGGGAGGCCGTGGTTGTGGGACATCCAGGGAAACAGCAGTGCTCCTCTGATCTGATCTGGTCAAAGGCTTCGGGTAAGGGTTGTCCACAACACCCAGACTTCCTCTGGCTCCTCAAATGGCAGGCCCATCTAGCTTCTAGATTTCCCATTCTCTGTCTCCCACGCAATGTTTAAGGCCTTGGTAGCTCTGCCTGTCTCTCTGCAGGTTGTTCTGTGCAAGAATCTAGGAGTAGATTACCTCCAGCAATAGAGTGGGAAAGTCAAGGGAAACATCAAAAGTCCAAAGAAAGTTCCCAAGAGTCAAAAAGTCAAAGAAACCACCCCCTCTCAGATTAAAAACTGATCTCTTATAGGGCTGGTGACACTCCATTATTATTATAAATCCCACACTGCAGATTGGCCAGCTCTCTTCCTCCACCTCCCCCAACACACCTACTGCCTGCTGATAGGACAAGGAGTTGGGGTGTGTGGATGATGTAGGCTGAGGAAAGAGAAAGATTCATCACCCCAACATGACAAGTGGGTTTAATGTTTTCATTGTCCTTAAAAATCTAACAACATGGCAGCTACCCCAATTTTTCAGATAACTGCAGGCACATATATATCTATATTTGAGTTATATATTTTATGGCGAGTCAGAAAAAACTAATCATATCTCTGCAAGGCCTTCCTGGGAGGAGCTACCATTTTGATCGATTTATTCCTGAGACAAAATAGTCACAACTCTGACCCTCCAAGATTCAAACCTTACTTACATAACCTATCACCACACCAACTTTCCATTCCTTCGGAATTATGAGAAGTCTGGAATCATAGTTGTCTTTATAACTCAACTTGTATACATCACGCAGGATTCATGTTTACATGACACTGGCAGACTTTGTATCCCCTTTAATATGAGTCTGGGATGAGCTCAATGGGACATAGCATTCTCGTTTTATTAAAAAAAAAGTTGGCCCATTTTGAATCACATGTCAAGACATCACATGTGTCCCTCATATTTACACTAGCCCCTACCTTTTTTATAAGATTAATTTCTATTCTGTGACCTGACATGAACATCTGCTTATCAGCAAGGTCTGTTTCCTCCACAATGTTTGATCATCCATTAGTGGCATTAAGACATTTCCTGAGGTTGAGTCAATCCTGCTGAAAAGGTCATTTCTGTTGGCCACTAATGCACAGCCAATGGGGAGACCTGACCTTAAAGGTCATCTCTGCTAGCTGTGTTATCTACAGCTCCACAGTTTTGATCAAATTCTTGGTTATTTCTTTGTATTTCTAACTGAACCAGGCCTGCTTTTCCTGGGGGGCCCAGCCCACAGGTCTTGAGTTTGAATTTTCAAAGGGACATACTTTTCAGTTCATTGCAGAAAAACACCAGCTGCATCCATACTTCAGAAAATACAGCTTTAAACCGTCAAGTTGTGCTTACATGTAACATTTAACATTATATCTGAGCATGTTGTTTATAATACAATCTTTCTTTTCATACGGTTTGGACAGATATAAGTTCACGTTAGGTATTATTCACACCTATGCCACCGTTACATAGAAAATTCTAGTTGACTTTTCCAACAAGTAAGACTTTCCATTGAAATGTCAGTTTATTTGTGAAAAGTAACTGTCTTTCTCTGAACTATGTCACTTGGCTTCACTTTTTAAATATAAGGCACAATTCCTCCTTTTTTATTTTTCAAAGGCACAGTATTTCAATGTATCTTCTCATGTATACAGCTTCAGTTTTGAATCTGTCAAAAGGTGCCTTCTCCCAGTTCACACAAAGTCAGCATCTGCAGCACCCCATGTATATTCCCATTTATTGGGCACCGTTAGCAATATTACCATTCTGAGTCACACTCTCCTTCTACTGAGTGCCTTTCCATTTTGATAAAGTTGAGTGAGGCCCATTCTCGCTCATTTACTAGGCCTCATTGGAAATCACTGTTTTGTGCTGGCTTTTATATTTCAATGGGACTCCACATTAGCCAGCTTCACTGTAACAATAGGGTCCTAGCATGACCTCTCCAGCTCTGTCACTCTGGAACTGTATTTTCACCCCACACTGACAAAGATCAACAACCAAGGCCAAGGTGATGACAATGTTAAATAAGTAGGCTAAGATACTTAAGAACCCCTGTTACTGTGATTGACTTGACTTAAATAACTCTGTCTTGGGAAAATGCTTAGCAGTTTGAATTCTAGTTTATGTATTGGACTCTGGACATTGTCATCTCTCCCGTAGGGAGAGATTTCCCCTTTGGGACAAGGGAGGTGAACACGCTATGCTTAACAACCCAGGGACAGGTTACATTGGACCACACTGAATGTGATAAGGGCCAGGATCGTTGGTTGTTCGCTTTCAGTCCAGTTGAAATTATGCATTCAGTGGACACACTCTAATAGGGATTGTTGCTGATAAGCACCAACAACGTTCTGGCAGTGAAGAAGGAGAAGGAGAAACCCTGTTACCCATACTCTCTGCTGGAGTCTGTTCTGGAGTCTGTTCTTTATTTCTACAATTGGAACCCATAAGAACCACCCACAGACGCGGAGCGTAGCGGAGTGTTTGCCGAGTGTTCGCCGATGTGTGAACAAATGGACCTCGAAACATCAGGAGAATTGCATCCAAGAACACGGAGCAAGGTACGTGCACTAAATGACCTGGCTGAAAAGCAGCCTCTTATTTCATCATTAGTCACTACATCCATTCCAGCTAATATAAAGACAGCTGTAAAAAACATTGGAAAACAATGTAAAAAACTGCCAACAAACTTATGTTCCAACAAAATCTGTAAGACGATCACAAATGAAATGTTCTCACCCATCTCGCCAAGTGACTGCTCCTCACCGCTGTTGGGTGCTTGTGTGGCGTCTGGAGGGTCGCCGCTGAGTCTTGGGGAGGCGTGTGGTTGCCGCCGTGACTCTAGCACCCTCCGCGACGAGGTGCGCGCAGTTATTGTGGCTGTGGCTGGTGACCGGAGTGTCCAGCGAGATGGGTGGTGCGGGGGAGGCGGGACGGGGGGTGCAGGAGCCGCCTGCGCATGCCAAGTTGATGGCGAGCGCTGGCGAGGGCAGCCTCCATGCGGCGTGCCACGGGCTAGAGGAATTGAGTTGTGGAGCGGGTGCGGGTGTTGAGCCTCCGTATTCCGCCGCGACCTCTTGGCGGGCGGGGGTGGGCGGCTCGGAGGGAGTGAGCGCCAGGCTCCATGGGGGCGAAGGGCTGAGATATTCGCTTCCTGATGTGGGCGGAGACTGCCAGGAGTCTGAGCTGACTCCGCGTGCAGCACGCACAGAGAGCAGAGTTAACCCCCTGTTGCCTGGAGATGCGGAAAGCCAAGTCGAAGAGCATGCATCCACGGAAAGGCCGAGGCAGTCGGGCCTCTGTGGTAAGCATGACATGGCTCAACAATTGGACCCTGAGAGAAATCAGGTAGTTACCTTCGCCCACCACTCGCAAACGAAACGATCAAAAATAAAGTGCCCATAACACTAGATGAAAATACACATGTTGAAGTTTAAAAAAAAAACACCAGTATAAAAAGGATGAATACTGGCGCAGATGATGGTCAAGAGAAAGGTTTGGAATCCTATGGTTTACAAAACCTGAAGAAACAGACAAAAAAAAGGTGTTATTCTACATCTGAGATGGGTACTCTAAGATGGCATTTCAATGGGAAACCTGCCCCTCTGGAAATGAGTAAAACCTCAAATAGTGGCAGGCAAAATCCAACTGATTAAAAATGCTCATGAAGGCTCCATTTCAAAAATTGTGCTAAAGGAAAAAGACACTCCACTTATAGGAAACGTGACTTCTGAAATAACAGATGATGACTTATTAACAAACACAGCGGAGATCATAGACACACAGAAAGTAAATTCACCCTCAGGGAAATCTAATGCTATGATCATTAACGCAGGGGAAAGTCTATATGAAATAAGTCGGAAAGAAAGTACAGCAAAACAAAGTGGAGAAAAAGTACCAAATGAGTCCTGGGCCTCCAAACGCCCCCAAATTCACTCACCGGAGAAAAATCCTCCCAAAAATTCTCCCAAAAACATACTGAGCGATCTCTCAAATACAGCTAGTAAAGTACCTTTGACTAGCGACATTACAACCAAAGTCACGTCTGAACCAGAAAATCACAGACAAAAGCCTTTTGAAGAGAGAGAGATAAATAAACAACGTGCTTCTGAAATAAAAGCACTACAAGATCAAATTAAAATTTTTTTACCACACACAAAAATAGGCCCAAAAGAAACCACGTCATCAGAGGAAAACTCTTCATCCTCATCAGAGTACAGTTCAAATGAGAGAAACAGAAAGAAAGAAATAACCCTACAAAGACGCAAAAATTGCACCACTTATGGAACAACAAATGAGATTAGGTGGCTAAAAGAGGCACAGGAAGCAATCATAGCATCTGTATCGATAACTATGGCTCCTTTTTTAAAACTGTATGAAACTCTAAATGAAAATCAACGAGATCAATCGACAATGATTGCCCTAATGAACAGTAAACTGATCTATGTGGAATCAGTCATGGACCATATTAAAGAAAAGCGAAGCCGAGAGAAAGAAATGGATGGAGTGGTCCTAAAAACATTGATTGATTTATTGCAAGATGCTAAAACCGACAAACATTATTTTTTAGAAGGGATTCGAGAAATTATTACAACTTTAGCCCCCCAACCAAAAAGGACCGACTCAAGACTGGGCTCCTTGCGACCATGTACATGTGAAGAGCAAAGAGAGGTCCACCGTGCTCCATCTGTGATCGGACCTGAACCAACACAGCCCGATGAACATGGAGACCAAGGAGTACACGACACTATGCCCCTGAGCGTAAGATTAACCCCGAAACCAACACAGACCGAAAATGAAATGAGCCAAAATACTACATCTGAGATTGACGTAAAATTGTTGTTAAATGCAGATAAAGTGGCAACAAGTGCTTTTCCAATATTTGATCCTAATGCAAACAAGAAGTCAGAAGTAGTAAAGACAAACAACACACAAAAGAAAGGCCAATAAAGTACATGTAAAACAAAAAATGTGATCAGCAAAGAAAAGAAGAAGATATGCGGGTCAAGGAGTTTCTTGCGAAACGTAAAAGACACAGTAGAAGATGAACCGCTCAGTACCATATCCTGTAGCAAACTCGTAGAGACCCACTCCCAGCTGATCTCAGAAAAGATCCAAACGGTCTCTGTGTCTTCAGAAGATGACAGTTCACAGGATGGAAGTATACAAGAACTTCTGGATTGCTCGGTATACGACGATGGAAATGTACAAACAAATGAAACACAGGAAAGAGTGATAATGGATTTTAATATATATGAAGCCAAAGAAGTATGCATTGATCCTAGGGTGTTGGTTAAAGAAGATTTTTTAACCCTAAGTGAAAAACTAAAAAAATGCACAGCAAAATACTCTGAATCAAAAGAAATGAAGGAATGCTCTTTACAGAAAAAAGCGCAATTTCCCAACCTGAATAACGTACAACAAAACGAAACAAGAAAGGAGATATGGCCTTTGAGTGACAAACAAGGAAACTCCAGAACTACCGGCCCAAATCATAAATGGATGAAGCAAAAACCAAAACCACCAAAAAACACGGTTGTAATACTCGGAAAAATAGCAAGAAATTCGGATGGACTGATACTAAATAGATCAGCAGTAATGAAACTTCTACAATACATTCCACAATTGAAAACAATAAAATCAGAAGAAATACTGACAGTAAGCTTCCCCGACGAAGCGCGTGTCGATCTGGTAGAAATTGTGACGAACTCGGTGGTACTTGCCTCCATTATGTTAGAGGCATATAAGAACTTTAGAGTACTGGGCTTTAAGATCTCAGAACCAGTAGATTGCCAAAACACCAATGAAAAACCAGGAACCAGTGAAAAAAACAAAACGGTGCTTTTCGAGAGAAAATTCTCCGAAGACGAAGGAATACATCATATTAAATCGAAAATTGAAAATAGAAAGCCAAATCAGAGAGAGAACTACCAGTATGATCAGAGTGATTTAGGTGGAAGTAAAAACACAACAGGATTGACTACAGAACCACTAAACAGAATACCGAAGGGAAATGGAAATGAGGAACAAATCCAAAGGCACGAAAAAGAGCATTTAGATAAAATAAAAATAACCATAAGAAGAAACCAAAAAATGGGTGAACCAACAAACCCACAACAAATAACAAAAGAGGACCCGAAATATTGGAATTGGCTAGCTGGCTCTCTTGCTACTAAACCAAAATTGTAGCCACCCAAAAAAGTCCACACTGACCGATGGAAAATAGGAAGCTGGAACACCAGAGGTTTCCGCCATCTCTTTAATGATTTTAATCCATCCTTAAATGAGCTAGACATAATATGCATACAAGAATCCTGGCTAAAAATTGCCCCATTTAAGGAAGGATTCATCGTGCTATGTAATCCCGCCAAAGGAAGCGCACTTGGAAGACCATCTGCAGGTCTTTTAACACTAATTAAAAACGGGTCAGGAATAAAAGTGATCGAATCTACGAACATTAACCCGTACATACAGGCAACAGTCATACAATTCCAGCTGGAAGCACCAAAAGTCAAGCAAACAATTTTAATATTGAATGTCTACTGGAATCCCTTAAACATCGAAAGTGAATGCTTCATAGACCAAATAATGGAATGTTTGGATGAAAAAATAGAAGCATACAAAGAACTAAATATCATCATCTGTGGCGACCTCAACGCAGATTGTTTCGAAGTAAATAAAGTAACTCAAAGCGACACAAATCAAAAAAATGATCAAAAATGCAAACGTGGGAAAGTATGGAATGAAGAAATGGAAGCAAGGAGATTGCACAGATTAAATGGTAATGCGAAGGGAGATATACCGCCAGCAAAGACCTGGTCAAATGGTGTAAGCGGATTCAATTCAACACTACAGCTAAGTCAATGCCTAGTCTGGGATACTGAATGGAAACCCTTATTGATATATCTTTATGTCCAGTTCATGCTTTCTGGATGACTACCCCTATATAACACCCCTCTCTTGGAATCCCCCTGACCCCACTGAGCCAAGAAGTAGTTCTGTTTTGCAAGTTTAAAAGGTTTATTTGATAATTTAAACAATAGATATATATATCACACTTTATAATAAATTAATAATTGAATATCACACTTAATCTGAGCAGTAATCAATAATGGATAGTCCGGCACTAGCACACTTCTTTATAATCAATGATGAGTGGTTATAGGATGGATAAGATAGCAACAATACTTTTATGGTTTCAAATGGATGCAAGGTGGAATGAAATTGCAGTACAGAAATACTCAATATGATTTCAACAAAACAATGTAATCACTTTTCTCTGGCAATCCACTCCCCCCTTTATGCAGTTCAAGGAAATGGAAGGAAAGCACACAGTTCTCAGAAATGCAATCAAATGTAATTCAGTTCACCCCAGCAAGCTTAGACTACAGAAGTTTGAAACACAGGCCCAAAATGCTTTTATATGTGCTGGCAATGAAGTGAAAAATATGCTAAAATGCTTTTAATTCCCTCTAGAGGTTCAGAGTGAGTGGTATCTAGTTAATATTAGTCCAGGCTCACTATAGCAATGATTCAGGGATGGTTCTTAAGAGGCAAACAAATTTTTAGCAAGGAAAGCAAGGAAGCTGCTGTTTTCACACATGGCTGGATTTTTAACCAAATCGCAAATCGCGGTAAAATTCGCGAGTGCGAGAATCGTGATTACGGCAAAAGTATGAGGAGTAGGAAGTCAGTTCTAGGCTTGCAACGGTGAGATTCTAAGCTTTCAGAAGAAAGTTAAACCAAGTTCCTAGCCCAAACGGTTCCAGAGATACGAACGATTAAATAAAGGTAGTTTTTCGGATTTGAAATTTTAAAAGTTCAAAGCGACAGGTTACAGCTTGCAGATAGAAAATGACAGGTGACAGCTTTGCAAATGACAGGTGAGAGTTAGGAGGCAGTTCTGGTTAGATTAAAATAGATTGAATTATATTATTTTAACTAAGAGATTGGTTCTGCACAGTTCTGCTAGGTACTCACAATATATTTTTGAATTAGGCCTCGCCACGGATCTGGTCAGGTTTTGGACTGGACTCCGGTCTTGTCTCGGCACTTCACAGTGATCTGGGTCAGCTCTACTCTGCTGGTCTCTCTCTGTATACAACACTGCTCTCTGGCAAATGGCAAGAGTTCTTGCAAAGAATTCAAACAGCTCGCCTGGCTGTGAATAGTGGCAATGATTTGAGGCCTGCTAAAGAGGGATTTAGCTTGTAGTTGACCTCTCTGCTACAAATTCTGAAGTAAAGTCTTGGTCTCTGAAGGTGGATAGATTGAAGTCTCTATGTTGGCTCTCTGGAGGTTGATGGAGGTAAAGTATGGATTTTCCCGGCAGAGCGTCCCGCAGCAGATGGAATAGAATGTCCCTATCTGTCCTGACTGTCTGCTTTTATGTGTTTTGAAAGTGGGTGGAGAGGCTAGCTTTCTAGGCCCTACCCCTCTCCACTTGTCATTGGCCACTTCCTCCTCTTCCCCATGATTGGGGCAATGAAATGAAGTGTCATCATGATGAGGTCTGTTTATGATACAGAGAACCCACCCTTGACAACTTTACACACAATCTATATCTGATCCTAATAGACATATTTCATAGATAGACAGTTGTTTGGCATTGCATACACGCATCATGCATTTACTGATGGTAGCCCCTGTTCCAATTCTGTCGTTTCTAGGAGCTTGGGTTAAAAAATGGCAACATATTTCACTTTTTGGTCAGGTTACCAATATTGGATTTGTCCCCGCATTTACACAAATGTTCGCAAAGCATGTGGGCATTAGGTGGTGGAGTGTCAGATTTTTAACATACATACATTTAGAGTAATATCCTCTTTTCCGCTAAAACCCCCCCTGAACATACCACCGGGTCCTAACACGTCTTCAAATGTGCACAGAAAAATCACAAGAATAATGATATCACTTATAAAATTTTCACAAGTCCGCTCTATGAATGATCCATCTTTTTAGATTTATGTTCTGGCCCCAAAGGGGTGTGGTTTCCCCCAGCACAAGGTTGAATTTCTGGTTATTCTAGTTCTGCCAAGCCAGCTTGCTCTCACAGGCAGTGCTCCTCCCCTTTCCTTCCAGGAGGAAGCCACTTTTACGACCCCCCCAATAAAACATTTGCCTGAGTCAGGACAGGGCTTTGTTCAATTTCCTGCAGAGCCCAGGTAATTCAATCAGAGAAGTGTCATATCCCTTTTGGTGGGAACAGCAAAAGGCAGCTAGGCCTGGGAACACAGCTGTTGTGCAAGTCTCAACTCCTGTCGGGGGTAGCTGGTGGGCAGAATTGAGTTTCATTAAGCCAGGTTTCAGATAAAATGTCACTTTCTGTTCCCCAGTTTAAGTCAAGACAATTTTTACATATGCAGCTAGAATGCTGATTCTAAGTTCAAAACTATGACATTTCAACAGTGACAAACTATGTGACACTCAAAAGTAGGTCACTCAGTTAATTTAAACATTTTCGATTTTTGGTAGTTTTAAATCCAGTTTCAGTTAGGCTGCTGCAGACCTGCAGAGCTCAGCCAGTCTTGTTATGAACATTCAAGTCACTTCAGAATATAACTTTACATTGTATCCACCTCTCAGTAAGTCTTTCTTTGGCCTGCTTTGGGTTCATTTATTCAGTTTTACACAAAAGTCTGGTGGTTTTAAAACGCCGGCTTTCTGATAGTGGTGAGTACTGGTAATGTAACCATTTTGGGGATTTAAGAAAATGAATTCCCCACAGTTCTAGGTTGCTTTTGGCAATCAGCATTGCCATTCCCAATGGTTTCAGGCTACTGTGTGGGTAGTCCAATGGTGGTTTTAGGCAGTGCCCTTCTGTGCCCATAACATCGGCAAAAATGGGTGGCAGCCTATTCTTCATGCATTTCCCTGGGCATTTTCTGGGAAGCTCTGGCTATCATGATGTTTTCAATGCCAGTACTGCATAGTTTTTGTGGTAGGGCTCGGATGCATGGGTAAAAACATCCCACAAGCCCCCCTCTTGCGATGGCCATTCTGTTTCACTGATGGAACTCGCAAGATCTGGGATGTTTCCTCATCTTCTTCCAATAGATGGCACAGTTCAGCATATTTTTCTCCATCCGGTCGGATCGATCGTTTCTCCTCGCCGGTCCTGATGGGAAGATTGGGCGGTACCCCGGGCCCCTTGCGTCTCTGCTCCCGGTCTCCAGATCGTCCTCCCTGGCCAGTCTCAAGGTTTTCTTTCTCCTAGGACGACAAACAAAGAGCGGCAATACCTATTCATAGACATTTTTCCCCCACCATTGATATAGTGGGGTGGCATATAAATTTATAGTCAAAACATATGAACATGCACATTTCTTTTTGCATTCAAAAACGAAAACACCCACATTGAGAAACTCAGAATTTGATAGGCGATATGTAGGATATTTTAAGTTAGAACTGAATTAATCAGAGACAGTACCCTCTAGGATTACCGAGGACTCCTCCAGTTGCTGCAAAGTGTGCCTGGGTTGGCAACACTTCAACTGGTTTATATGGACCCACTTGTCTTCCCCCTCTGCCAAACCGCCTTTGGGGATGCGGATCTTCTAGGCCACAGGGGAGATCTTGTCTATAATCTCAAAGGGTCCCTTCCATGTAGGCAAACATTTTCACTGCTTGGCCTGGTTCCTTTGGAAATTGTATAGATAGACCCCGTCCCCCACCTGATATTCCTTCCTGGAAGTTTTCAGGTCATAGTGGGTCTTCATACTCTCAGCTGATCTTTCTAGATTCCACTGAGCATAGGCAAAAGCATGCTGAAGGTGTTTCCTTAAATTCTCCACATACTCATGAGTTGTGGAGGCATTTATCAACGTTTGCTCTTGGGTTCTGTAGAGCAAATGCTGAGGTAGCACCATCTTGCGTCCAGTCATCAACTCAAATGGTGACATTTTGGTTGCAGATGAAGGGGTAGATGTGATGGCCAATAGGACCAGAGGTAATCGGATATCCCAACTTGGCCCAGAATCTGCCACAAACTTTTTTAAGATGCTCACAATGGTTCGGTTATATCTCTCTACTGCCCCAGAAGAAGCTGGCCGGTAAGCAATATGCAACTTCCTTTTGACCCCCAGTATCTCCCACATCTTTGTCATCACTTCACTGGTGAAGTGGCTACCTCTGTCTGACTCAATCCTTTGAGGTAGACCAAAACGGGAATATATGTGGTTAATCATCAAGGCAGCTGTCGTTTCTGCCTTGTAGTTTGGGGCTGGGAGACATTCCACCCACTTGGTAAACAAGCATGTCACAGTCAACATGTACTTATTCCCCCTAGCAGAGCGAATCACGGGGCCTACAAAGTCGATTTGCAAATCTGAGCATGGCAGTGTCATCCCCCTCTTTTGGAGGGGTGCACGGTGCGTGAGGGATGATGGCTGAAATTGTGCACACACAAGACACCCCTTCAAGTATTGGTCGAGGTCCTGCCCCATGTGTGGCCAGTATGCAACCTCTCTTAAGATTTCCAGTGTTGTGTGAAACCCCCTATGACCGGCGGTGGCTGCATCATGGGCGTGACTTAACATCAGGCTTCGGAATGAGGTAGGAACCACCCACTGATCGTGGCCAGCTTTGGATTTCCTTACCAGCAAACCGTCTTGGATTCGGAACATTTTTGGACATTTCATCAACACTCTTAGGTCCTCTTTCCCAATGTAATCGGTATCCGTCAGGGGAAAGTTCTCAGGGTCCTCAAGGTGTTGGTAAAACCTACCAATAATTGGATCCCCCTTCTGAGCTGTAATCAAATCAGCATCAGGGGTCTCCTTACTCCATTGTGCAATTGAAAGATCATTGTGAGCATTTGTTTGGGACCTAGTGATAGCAGTGACCTGGATTTCCCCCAACAGGGACTCAATCTCAATTAGATCCCCTTGGATGGCCCCGGTTTTGGCCAGCTGATCAGCTAAGTCATTTCCAGTTTTGTCTGGTCCCTCTACTTTGGAATGACCCTTGATCTTTTTCCAATAGATGGTCATCTCATTCGAGGTGACCAGATCGTCAATGTTTTGGATCAACTTCCCATGTTTCAAGGGTTTGTTGTTAGCACATAACATGCCTCTGGTTTTCCAATTAACCAGGTGCTCCACGAACCCGTTCCGTACATAATCAGATTCTGTGATTATGACCAGTTCGTGGAGTTGATGTTGGACAGCAGTGAGGATGGCTTGATGCACAGCCATCAATTCTGCCACCTGACTACTTCGGGGACCAATTTTGTATCCAGCGGAGGGTTCTGGAAACTCCTTCACCCATGCATTCCCTACGCCAGCCATCAGTTCTTTCTCCCCGTTGTTGTCAACATGGTAAGAGCATCCATCCACATAGACAGTGGGCATTCCCTCACACTTGTCTTCTTCAAAGACTTTGTGTGGGGAATTAAGGTATGCCTCCGTGTTGTCCTTGATCTTTAGACTTTCGTCCTCGAGACAGTTTTCTCTGACACAATCATGCAAGTCAGCCAGACCTTGCGCGAGGGGACTCTTCTTGTTTTGGCTATATCTGACCTCCACAGGAAAGCCTTGCATTAACTTTGGAGATATTGCAGAGGCTGGTGTGGAGTCTCCACTATGATGTGTTCCCCCTGGATAAACGGGCGGTAATTCTTCAATGCCCACACCGTTGCCAGGAGTGCCTTCTCACAATCGTTGAATTTTTCCTCCACAGAGGATAAAGTTTTGCTCGCATAAGAGATTACTCTATTGACCTTGTCATGCTTTTGGTATAATACCGCCGTCAAGCATGTATTAGAGAACCCCGTCTCCAGGAAGAACTCCTTGTTTCTGACAGGGTAAGCTAGGCAAGGCGCTTGTGAGAGGCTTCTCTTGAGTTGTTTTACCGCCTCTGCTTGTTCTGGACCCCATTCCCACTTGACCCCCCCCTTCAGGAGATGAATCAGGGGTCTGGTGATCTCTGCGTAGCCCTCAATGAACTTTCTGCTGTAATTAGTCAGTCCAAGGAGGCTCCTTAGTTCCCGCAGAGTTGTGGGGTCTTTCAGTTTCTGAAGTGCTTCCACTTTCTTTTCCTGGGGACAGAGACCCTGAGGAGTAATCTCATGCCCCAAGAAATTAACAAGGGTTCTACACCACTGTGCTTTCTGAAAGGAAAGTTTTGCTCCGGCGGCCCTCAACTGTGTTAGAACATAACGGATCTCCGCTATGTGTTCCTCCACAGATGAACTTTTGATGAGGACATCATCTACATAAGCCAGGTTACCCCTTGCACTCAGGTCGGGCATGGCCTTGTGTAGGAAAATGTTGAATTCATTGCCGGAGTTGAGGTATCCGAAGGGAGTCCGGGTCCATGTGTACTGCTGGCCCCCAAAGCTAAAAGCCAGCTTGTATTGGTCCTTCCTACTGACAGGCACAGTCCAGTATCCATTGGTCAGGTCTATTGCAGTGAATACCTGTGACCCCTGGATCTGGGCCAGCCCTTGGTCAATGTAGGGCAGAGGCCATCGGGAATTATGGACCCATTTGTTGAGCTCCCTGAGGTCGGCGCAGAGTCTCCACTGGCTGTTTGGCTTCAATATTCCCAGCACCGAATTATTGAAGGTGCTGTGAACTGGACGGATTATTCCCCGGGACTCAAGGTTCTTAATTATTTCAGTAAGGGACTCCATGGATGCGAGAGGCAAACGATATTGCTTCAAAAACACTGGAGTCATGCCAGGGTCCGTGGGGATTGTTGTTGTGTGGATGTCGGTGCGGCCACAGTCATATGAGTCTGCAGCAAAGAGATCTTGGAAATCCAAGAAAACTTGTTTCAACTTTTGCTTTTGTTCCAGAGTCACACAGGCATCTACTAGGTTGACTCTCTCTTCCACCATCTGCCTGAAGCCTGGAAAGACTTCTGGTTTGGCTATCTCAGCGGCCTCCTCCAGCTGGGTGGAGAAGTCCCTGGTCAGAGTGCTGATTTGGACTGGAGGCTTCAGGTGGGAAAGGCAGCCCTCATGGACCTGGAAAATCACCTCATCCCTCCTGAAGTCACAAGTCACATCTTCCTTACCATAAGGACAAGAAGTGTACACCAGGAAGTTCCCCCCATGCCGGGTAAAAATCCTGTCTGGGGTTGTATTGTCATCACTGTCACTGTCAAAGCAGTCCTTGGGGATTGGCCCTAACAGTTCATTACCTAAATCAATGGAAAAATGTCGGTCATCAACCGCCATTCCAATAATGGTGCATGCGGCTAGAGTAATACTCTTTAAGTCGCTGTTATCCACCTCTATTAGAATGGTGTCATGTTCCATGTTGACTAATGGAGTTGGGTTTACCCCCAACCCTTGCTGTTGCAGAGAAGCGTTTAGATGTATGTAAGCATCAGGGTTTTTCAAATGTTGTCCTCTTTCAGCTTTCACTTCCAGGGAGAATTGTCGGGTCCTTTCTGGGATGGTGACTTCCTCTTTGATCTGAATTTCAACTGCATAAGGTAGCAATTGAGCTGACCTAAATGCTTTTTCTGGATCATCAAAGCCCATGGGATTATCCGCTAATCGGGACCAAGCTTTGAAGTTTATTAGGTCCAAACTAATGGCAAAACGATTGAGAATGTCACTGCCTAAGTAAAAAGCGGCAGTGACGTCTCGCACGACCCAACAATTGTGGACTATGCTCTTGTTGCCAATGGAGATTTTGAGGATACACCTGCTTGGCAGGAGATGTTTGGAATTGGGTGCTTCCAGGTCCATTTCCCATTTGTCTATCAGTTTGAATGTGGGAATGGCTGGATCTTTTGGGAGTTGGCGGAACATGGCTTCGCTGATGAAGCTCTTACCGTTGTTCACACACACTCGGACGAGAACAGAGTCCTTCCCATCATTTAACTGAACAGGGATGAACAACTGCTCTCCAATTTGCTGAATATCAGCCAGGCTCTGAGCTGATTTCACATCTTTCTGGACTATAGGAGGGGGAGTTTCTGATTGTGGATTAGTATAGAATTTCAGAGTGTTTCCTTCCAGCGTGGAATACCACTTTAGACTGGAAGGAAGATTGATTTTCAGAAATAGAGAGGACCCCCCATCACCAGTCTGTTGTCCTACTGCTATTACTGTCACGTCTGGAATTTGGTTATTCTGGAAGTGGAATTCTACTTGGTCAGATTTTTGTTCAACCATGTGGCATGTGCCGTTTAAACTAACATGGTTGACACTCTGTTTTAATTTTATGGGTCGGCTAGTCTGGGTCCAGAGGTCCTTGTATACGCAATCTATTAGGGGTGACAACCTTCTCAGGAGGTCATTCCCTAGTAAACAAGGGGTGCCCTCTGGAGTCACAACTATGACCGGGTGTTTCAACTTGTGTCGCACAATTTTAATGTCCAAATCTGCCGTCCCCTCGACGGGAATTTCCTTCCCGTCAAAGTTCTGGAGTTGTCCAGGAAGTGAGGTGAGAGGAATTAGGTAATTCCTTCCCCTTCCTGCATTCAGTTCATCAAAGGCCCTTCTGGACAGAAGGGTAGCTTGAGATCCCGTGTCCACCAGCGCTGAAATCGTACCCTGCCCCTGTACTTGTACCGGGGCATAATATCTTCCCTCCTTCTCCTCAAAGGGGCACAGATAATGCACATTTCTGGACAACTGGTGGGCTAACTTTCTGGTTTTGGACATTGCAAGAGAAGAAATTTGGGCAGAATTCTGTGGAGAGCCTTTGGAATCTGAAAGAAAAAGTTGGCAACTGGAGATCAGAGCCATTGTGGGTTCCCCTGGTTCCGGTTCTGGGCCGCCCCCCGCTTTTTGGAGGCAGTCATCAGGGTGGGTTTGAACCAGGGGATTTTGGTATTGTGGGTTCTGGGATGAGATGATGGGCGGCGGTAGCTCAGTCTCCATATCTCCCCAGTCTGAATTGGCATCCCTTGGGACCCATTTTTCCTTGGGAGGAGTTCCCCCATCTCTGAAGGAGAAGGTCCTTTCCCCAGGATCCTCTGAGGATCCCTCTCCCTCAAATTGGAAGACCTGTACCTCCTCCACAAAGTGGGTCTGTTTGGGTCCTTTGTTTCTCCTACCCCCCCTCTGCTCCTTGGGAGGCAGGGTTTCAGGGGCAGGAGATTTTGTTTCCGGTTCCTGGTTTTCCAGGGGCTGTTTACAAGTTGGGAAGGAAGCTTCCTCCAAGGCTTTACACCCCCCTTCCCCTTGTGCCTCCTCCCTAGGAACCGGTGTGTTATCGGGGTGCTGCCCCCGTCATTTTTCTGGAGTACCAGGTCCAGAGTTTGGGGCATTCTGCGGTGGCACACTCATCTGAGGGTTCTGTTGAGCCCTCAGTATGTGGCCCAGATCCCGTGCCATATTTTGGACCTGGCGCTCTAACTGGGAAACCCGCTCAGGCTGATACGGGGCTCTATTTTCTCCCCTGGGCTGATCCCGGGAAGGGTAGCTATCCCTTCTCTGGTAGTACCCCGGGTTGGGAAGATTTTAGTACCCCTCCACCCTTGGCCTCCCCTCTCCCGGATTAGGTTGTCTGGGCTCAGGGAATTGGGGAAAGAAGGATGGATGATTTTGGGGTTGGAAGTTGGGTGGATACCTGGGGAAAAAATTCTGCCCAGGATTTGGAGAATTTCTGCACTCCGGTGGGAAGTTAGGAGGGAAGTTCCCTGGGTTAGGTGCTTGGCTCGATCCCCACCCTTGGGCTGGAGGAGTCCACACATAACCCAGGATGGGTCGATTTCCCTTGTAACGGGGACTTACATAATCAGGAGAGCGAGGGACCCCATTTGTGGGGCTGCCTCCTTGGCTCCCTGTCTGTGACTGGCCCGAGGACCTTCTGGGCCTAGCATTATTAGGTGCAGGTAGGTTTTTAGGCCCCCCCATCTCCAAATCCAAAACGGGGGCAACCTTTACCTCTGCCACCTTGGCAGCAGCAGGGGTGCTGTTGGTTTTGGGATTTTTCTGGGGATATTGCTTTTATTTTCTATGGGCTTCTGCACCTCATAGATCCGGGTAACCTGTTCAATGACCCAGTCTAAAGATCTTTTCTCATGAAAATCTCTCACGAGCTGGGTCATTATATATTTGGACAAGGCATGGAAAAATGTATTGACAAATTCTCTGCTGTCTGTGCGCACCCTTCTGGTGGTCTGCGCAAAGGCACGTTTCAGTTCTTGCACGAATTCTTGTGGGGCCTGATCCTCCCCACATTGCAAATTGTAGGCTGCCTTGCGAGCCTCTTGAGGATTTCTGTGAACAGAAAAATGTTTCAAGATGGCCGCATTATAGGTGGACCATCTTAAATGATTTTGGTCCTCCAGCCCCGCAAAGAGACTGGAGTATTCTGGGGAGAATGTCCATTTGACGTACTGGATGCAGCTACTGCTGTCCTTCAAATGGAAAGTCTCCATCATTTGCTCATAGAGCTCCAAGTGTTCCCATACGGAATACTTGGCGTTCTTATGATAAGGCGTGATAACACTCCTCATTGCCTTTATTTGCTTCAATGGGTCCTTAAGCAAGGCCCTTTTTGCCTTATTGGCCTTTTTGGTTCGGGTAACCCTGGTCCATTCATCCTCTGACTCAGAGGCACTGCTCCCAGAGGTTCCTGTCTGATCTTCCAGGATTCTGCGAGCCTGGGAATGGCTGGCAGAATGTGGGGACCTGGTCTCCCTTGTCCTGCGCCGTTCAGAGGAGTCTTCAGATTCCTCTTTGCTGCCAGGATTTGATGGGTACCCCCCCCACTGACCTAACTGGGCAGAAGTTTTCAGGATGCCCTTAATGGGCCTATTCTCCTGGGGTTCCCCACTAAATTGCACTGTGCTTGGGTGCCCATACCCGGATGCCCGCCCATCCATTCCTGGGAGGTACTGGCCTATGAGCCCCATCCTTCTGGCTGGATAGTAATCTGCCATCCCTGTGGCCCGGTGCTCATGTGCGCCAGGGGACATGGGGGTGGCAGAGTCCAGGGACTGAGAGAGATAAAGGCCTCTGGTACTAGGGCTCCTGAGGTTATGCTCAGGAGTTTCCCTTTCCCAGCGAACCTGGTCTCTATCCGCCCCTGCTCCCTGTTGCAATGCAAGACCCTGCGCCTTCAGTTCCTCAGTTAAGGCCTTACTAGACTCTATCAGTCTCTCCTGCATCGCTACCTGTTGTTGGAGCCTATCATTGTGCTGGCAGAGAGCCTCATTCTCTCTCTGCGTTTCCTGATTGGTCCTGGACACTGGGCCAGTCTTTGCTGCAGGAGGGTTACCTCCTGAGTTGTGTCCCTATTGGCCTGCTCCTGTCTTGCCAGAGCCTGCCCCATCCTCCTGGTGTGCTCTAGCAAGTCCTGGTGTTCTTTTTGGAGGTCACCCAGTCCCTGGTGGGCCAGGTGTTTTTCTTCCATTTTTCTTCTTAAGTGGCAGACTTCCTGGCCTAAGGTGTCCCTTTCCTGACCAAGAGCTTGAATTTGTGACGCCAGGTGGTCCCTTTGCCTTTGGAAGGCACCAGCTTTCTGGTGCTCCTGATCAAACTCTGCCTGGGTATCCAGGTCTTTCAGGATCAGTTTATTGCTCTCCTCTTTCTCTCTGTCTAGTTGGATTTGCAGGGTGGCTACCTGCTCTGTGCATGCCCTGTTGAAATTGATCCGTTGCTCCAGCTTTTTCTGGCTCTGCAGTAGGGAGTCCAAACTGTCTTGGCGTTCCTTCTGCAAAGCCAGAATTCTGGTATCCTGGTCTGTCTTTTCCTGTTGCAGTATATCCATGTCCTCTTTTATTTTAATGATATACTGCCTACTATCATTTTCTGACTCCTGGCTTCCCTGCAGCCTCTGCTAAGAAAAGACCAGGTCATATTGGACCTTCTGTAGTGCCAGCAGTTGCCTACTCGCCAGATCTTGGCTTCAGCACATTTGTCCTGCATGGCTCCCATATGTAAATATAAATATGCCGCTACCCTGGCAATCTTGTGGTGCTCATCCTTGGCCTTCGGGGCCATGTATAGTTCGCTCAGGGCCACATGTAGGGGACCCTGATCTCCCCATTTATCTGACCCTGTTTCAGTGACCTGTTGCGCGATTGCCTGCAACCAGACCGTTTGGTCCTGATGAGTCCACTCACCTCTCACAAATAGCTTATGTAAGAAGTGTTCTCTGGCTATTTTCATATCTACCAAGGTCGTCATTCTAGAGATTGGTCTCTGTCCTGACTTACAGAAGTTTGTATTTTATTTTTGCAAAACAGACCTTTTCCTTAGAGCTTTCCTTTGAGGAGTGCTTTACAGCGTAACACAGTGTGGTGATCCGACCGGATATGTGTATCTGGTCAGCTGGCACGCTGTATTAATCTGCACAAGTGATAGATCTAACCCAAACGATCCCGGACGAGCCCCCAATTTGTAAGAGGATTCAATTCAACACTACAGCTAAGTCAATGCCTAGTCTGGGATACTGAATGGAAACCCTTATTGATATATCTTTACGTCCAGTTCATGCGTTCTGGATGACTACCCCTATATAACACCCCTCTCTTGGAATCCCCCTGACCCCACTGAGCCAAGAAGTAGTTCTGTTTTGCAAGTTTAAAAGGTTTATTTGATAATTTAAACAATAGATATATATCACACTTTATAATAAATTAATAATTGAATATCACACTTAATCTGAGCAGTAATCAATAATGGATAGTCCGGCACTAGCACACTTCTTTATAATCAATGATGAGTGGTTATAGGATGGATAAGATAGCAACAATACTTTTATGGTTTCAAATGGATGCAAGGTGGAATGAAATTGCAGTACAGAAATACTCAATATGATTTCAACAAAACAATGTAATCACTTTTCTCTGGCAATCCACTCCCCCCTTTATGCAATGCAAGGAAATGGAAGGAAAGCACACAGTTCTCAGAAATGCAATCAAATGTAATTCAGTTCACCCCAGCAAGCTTAGACTACAGAAGTTTGAAACACAGGCCCAAAATGCTTTTATATGTGCTGGCAATGAAGTGAAAAATATGCTAAAATGCTTTTAATTCCCTCTAGAGGTTCAGGGTGAGTGGTATCTAGTTAATATTAGTCCAGGCTCACTCTAGCAATGATTCAGGGATGGTTCTTAAGAGGCAAACAAATTTTTAGCAAGGAAAGCAAGGAAGCTGCTGTTTTCACACGTGGCTGGATTTTTAACCAAATCGCAAATCGCGGTAAAATTCGCGAGTGCGAGAATCGTGATTACGGCACAAGTATGAGGAGTAGGAGGTCGGTTCTAGGCTTGTTGAAAAGGTGAGATTATAAGCTTTCAGAGGAAAGTTAAACCAAGTTCCTAGCCCAAACGGTTCCAGAGATACGAACGATTAAATAAAGGTAGATTTTTCGGATTTGAAATTTTAAAAGTTCAAAGCGACAGGTTACAGCTTGCAGATAGAAAATGACAGGTGACAGCTTTGCAAATGACAGGTGAGAGTTAGGAGGCAGTTCTGGTTAGATTAAAATAGATTGAATTATATTATTTTAACTAAGAGATTGGTTCTGCACAGTTCTGCTAGGTACTCACAATATATTTTTGAATTAGGCCTCGCCATGGATCTGGTCAGGTTTTGGACTGGACTCCGGTCTGGTCTCGGCACTTCACAGTCATCTGGGTCAGCTCTACTCTGCTGGTCTCTCTCTGGATACAACACTGCTCTTTGGCAAATGGCAAGAGTTCTTGCAAAGAATTCAAACAGCTCGCCTGGCTGTGAATAGTGGCAATGATTTGAGGCCTGCTAAAGAGGGATTTAGCTTGTAGTTGACCTCTCTGCTACGAATTCTGAAGTAAAGTCTTGGTCTCTGAAGGTGGATAGATTGAAGTCTCTATGTTGGCTCTCTGGAGGTTGATGGAGGTAAAGTATGGATTTTCCCGGCAGAGCGTCCCGCAGCAGATGGAATAGAATGTCCCTATCTGTCCTGACTTTCTGCTTTTATGTGCTTTGAAAGTGGGTGGAGTAGCTTTCTAGGCCCTACCCCTCTCCACTTGTCATTGGCCACTTCCTCCTCTTCCCCTTGATTGGGGGAATGAAATGAAGTGTCATCATGATGAGGTCTGTTTATGATACAGAGAACCCATCCCTGTCAACTTTACACACAATCTATATCTGATCCTAATAGACATATTTCATAGATAGACAGTTGTTTGGCATTGCATACACGCATCATGCATTTAATGATGGTAGCCCCTGTTCCAATTCTGTCGTTTCTAGGAGCTTGGGTTAAAAAATGCCAACATATTTCACTTTTTGGTCGGGTTACCAATATTGGATTTGTCCCCGCATTTACACAAATGTTCGCAAAGCATGTGGGCATTAGGTGGTGGAGTGTCAGATTTTTAACATACATATATTTAGACTAATATCCTCTTTTCCGCTAAAAACCCCCCTGAACATACCACCGGGTCCTAACACGTCTTCAAATGTGCACAGAAAAATCACAAGAATAATGATATCTCTTATAAAATTTTCACAAGTCCGCTCTATGATTGATCCATCTTTTTAGATTTATGTTCTGGCCCCAAAGGGGTGTGGTTTCTCCCAGCACAAGGTTGAATTTCTGGTTTTTCCAGTTCTGCCAAGCCAGCTTGCTCTCACAGGCAGTGCTCCTCCCCTTTCCTTCCAGGAGGAAGCCACTTTTACGATCCCCCCCAATAAAACATTTGCCTGAGTCAGGACAGGGCTTTGTTCAATTTCCTGCAGAGCCCAGGTAATTTAATCAGAGAAGTGTCATATCCCTTTTGGTGGGAACAGCAAAAGGCAGCTAGGCCTGGGAACACAGCTGTTGTGCAAGTCTCAACTCCTGTCGGGGGTAGCTGGTGGGCAGAATTCAGTTTCATTAAGCCAGGTTTCAGATAAAATGTCACTTTTTGTTCCCCAGTTTAAGTCAAGACAATGTTTACATATGCAGCTAGAATGCTGATTCTAAGTTCAAAACTATGACATTTCAACAGTGACAAACTATGTGACACTCAAAAGTAGGTCACTCAGTTAATTTAAACATTTTCGATTTTTGGTAGTTTTAAATCCAGTTTCAGTTAGGCTGCTGCAGACCTGCAGAGCTCAGCCAGTCTTGTTATGAACATTCAAGTCACTTCAGAATATAACTTTACATTGTATCCACCTCTCAGTAAGTCTTTCTTTGGCCTGCTTTGGGTTCATTTATTCAGTTTTACACAAAAGTCTGGTGGTTTTAAAACACCGGCTTTCTGATAGTGGTGAGTACTGGTAATGCAACCATTTTGGGGATTTAAGAAAATGAATTCCCCACAGTTCTAGGTTGCTTTTGGCAATCAGCATTGCCATTCCCAATGGTTTCAGGCTACTGTGTGGGTAGTCCAATGGTGGTTTTAGGCAGTGCCCTTCTGTGCCCATAACATCGGCAAAACTGGGTGGCAGCCTATTCTTCATGCATTTCCCTGGGCATTTTCTGGGAAGCTCTGGCTATCATGATGTTTTCAATGCCAGTACTGCACAGTTTTTGTGGTAGGGCTCGGATGCATGGGTAAAAACATCCCACAATGGCAATGTGAGCAATGCACTTGATTACATGTTTGTGTGTGAACGATTATTAGCGAAAACTCAAAGTTTCAGGATATCACCTTCAAACTACAGCGATCACGAACCAATTATCGCTGAATTTTCACATTGGGAAACCCGAATAAAGCAAATATGGGATGTAAAAATAGAGCTAGAACATGGCCTAAATTGTTTAAGGTTGAAAAAAAGTGACTTTGATACTGTACTAGAAAATCTAGAAAAGTGGCAATCTAAAGAAAAAATGTCTGTAGAATATGATACATCACTACAGATATTTAGACAAAGCTCTGGAAAATACACAAAATCAAGAACCAAAAAATTACATGTATATGATCCAGTAGTAGTGATAGAAAAGAGACTACTAAGAAAAGATCTACGTGCATTAAAAAATGGAAAGAACAAAGGTACGAAAGAAATGTTTCAAAAGAGAAAACAAAAATACAAAAACTGGCACAAAGCCCATAAATCACAATTGTTACAACAAGATGCAGAAGTCATGCAGAAAGCAATATCTAACGCAAATAGCAGGACATTATGGGACCTGCTAAATGACAAACAATCATCAGCAGCGCTCATGAATCCAATATCAGAAAATGTTTGGATCGAGCACTTTGCAAAATTGTTCAATGAGACAGAAACATCGGATATGGAAAATAACACTAAAGAAGAAAAATCATGTCCCTGGGAAATTCATTTCGATAAGGAGGAGATAAAGTCCCTAATTTTGAGAGCAAGCTCTTCAAGAGCCCCAGGGCCTGATGGTTTATCGAATGCAGTGTTAAAAGAAGACCCAGAAAAATGAGCAATTTTCTGCGAAAGACTCTTTAAGAGAATTGTGAAACAGGGTCAAATACCAAAATCATGGAAGTCGGCCATCATTGTCCCAATCTTCAAAGAAGGTAACAGGATAGACCCTAAAAACTATCGGCCAATTGCCCTACTAGATTGTGTTGGGAAAATCTTCGCCACTCTCTTGTTAAAACAATTGAAAATGTGGATCAAGGATTCAAATACATATGACAAAAGACAATCAGGCTTTGTTGAAAATGTGGGATGTAATTTAAATCTCCTGATTCTTGGATTGATGAAAAGAAGAGCCTATACAAATAAACAAAAACTGTATATAGCCAGCATTGATTTACGGCAAGCATTTGATAGCGTGGAAAGAAGCTGTCTTTGGGAAAAACTGGCCTCTAAAGGTTGCCCTACAGATCTCTTGAAAGCCATCAAAGAACTGTACGCCAAAACCTCAATAAGAGTTAAATTAGATCAAGGCGGTAACCTATCCAAGGATATAAAAACAACAAAAGGCCTTAAACACGGATGCCCGTTAGCAGCTACTTTGTTCTGCTTTTACATCGAAGACTTACAATACTGCCTCGGAAACAGAAGGACTTTTCCACCTAGATTAAACTGCAGACCGGTCAATCATCTGCTTTATGCAGACGACCTGATCATTTTAGATCACACACAAATTAGTCTACAAAGAGCTTTAAATCAGGTTGAAAAATATATAGAAAACAATGATCTAGAAATAAATGCAGATAAAACCGAAATATTAATATTCAGTGATAAAAGATGGAAAAAGACTAAAAATGAAGAATGGAAAGTCAACGAAACCTGGATAGAACCATGTGATGAAATAAGATTTCTGGGACTACAAGTAAGTGGAATAAAAAATGAAGAGCCCTGGAAAAGGATGCTAAAGGTAAAAACAAAACAGCTAACAGCCCAAGCTATCATCATCAATAAAAGATATGGTAAATTTTCCCTTAGACCAGTGTTAACATTTTACAGGCTCAAAGTAATTCCAACGTTGATATACGGAGCAGAAACTTGTATGAATATCCCAGAGAAGTTTTGGACCACGTTAGAAGGTCTGTTTTGGAAAAACATCTTACCGATACCGAAAGCAACTCCAATGACGGTAATTCGACACGAACTGGGTTTAACATCGTTATATATACACATCCGCTACAATAAACTGATGTTGTATAGAAAAACAATGAGTAACCTGATGCCTCCCCAATTTGCATTACTTGGGAAATCCAACAACTATGAAGAAAAAGTGGTAGAAGACTGGAAACGAGAAAATGAACAAACTCTGACAGAATTTGCCCTCAAAACCCAAACATTAGCAGAAAACCCAACAGCTGTAAAAAGAGCGCTTTGGGCTGAGGACTGGTCTAACACTGAAATGGAAAGAGCTCGGTCAAAAACCCACACACTCCTGAAATCCAATTGTGGGGTGATGACTATCATACCAGACTGTCTTTGAAAGTTTCCAAATCCCAAATCAAAGAGATCTGTTATTACGCTTCAGATTGAATACTTTGCAAAACAAAACAACAAAGGCAAGATATACTAAAGAAAAAATATGCACAAAGTGCAGATTGTGCAAAAGAAGTGAAGAATCATTAAATCACTTAGTGTTATTTTGCACAGAACTGAGAGACCTGCAAAATTTGTACCTAACTAGTAATATCACTGACTTATGTGGCCTAGATGCAGAGAAATGGTGGAGTAAAATTAACGCTTGCCAATCTCCAAAAATAAATTTCGCAACGGTCAAATTTCTAGAAAACACCCTTAAAAGGCTAGACCATAACGATGAAGGAAACGCATCGTAAATCGTGAATTGAATGGTCAAAAGGACGCGTTGTGTAGTGTAGATGTAAATTTTATTGTGAATTATTAATTCAATTTTATCTTTATTACTTTTCTGAGAGACAAAACTTATTTTAAGTAGCCAACTTGAATGTGAACGGTCTCTTAGACTTAGTTTAGCCTACTCTGGACTTTCTAGTTTTTTTCTACTTTGACCGCTACCTTGTATTTGCTTGATGTTGATTTTGTTGTGACAGATCTCTTTGCAAAATGAAATGTTTTACTGATTGTGAAAGGTTTGTAATAAACCAAATACACTTAATAAAAAAAAAAAAAAAGAATATGATAAAGACCTAGAGAGAGGTATTAGTGGCAACCCCTCCCCACAAGTACTAACACCTTTGTATCTCCAAGAGTATCTGTCTTTTATATGCCGAGACTTTAATGCTACTAGAAAGGTTTTGTGATCTAAAAGCTTGCGTATCATGGCTCTATCGTGGGCAAGAAGCCATGCAAATATTGACTGTCACAAAATTGGAACCTGCAACACTTTGCATTGATAGATTCATACATATAATATATGCAGGTGTATGCATATATTTAATGGTTGTATATGAATTGTTCGTTTTACACAACTGTTCGAATTACACATGCTGTGCATAGGCCGACATCTAGTGGAAGCTGCGGACTATCCCTAGTGTGACGTCCACTGTACCCATGATCCCTCACGCGTGTAGGACCCTCAGATTGTTTTTTTCCGCCATACTGGTCGGAAGCATTTCGCGGAGTTCCCTGGCCTTAGCCTTACTTATCGTTATATTTTCCCCATTCTCCACCCCAACGTCGAGTCACCGAACTTCCACACTCGACGCCGCCCCGGAGAAGAAATCGACCATCGAGAGCTGCACGACGGATTTGGGCCTCGGAAGGCCTCTGGCCTCGGCCTGGGCCTCGGAAGGCCTCTGGCCTCGGCCCTGCAAGTAGGGAGAGTGGGGGGTGGACATACTCTACACTCTTTTGGTATATAGGTACATTCTTATATATTCCTACACTTATCAGCCCGCTGCCACAAGGTGCGTATGGAGGATACCGCTTTCCAAATCTGCCCCAAGTGCAACCACAAGTACCCTTGGGTTTGACAGACACGCCACGTGCAATCTCTGCTTGCCAAGGGACCACCCCGAGGTGAACTGCAGAGCGTGTAGTAGGTTTAAACCGAAAACACTTAAGGACCATTCGATCAAGCGTTGGGCCCACCACGCCAGGCGTCAGGAGGCCATGGCAGCGGAGGGTGCCTTCAGCGATGGCAGCGATGCCGTACTTTCAGACAGCAAGGGCAACGTGGCGTCAAGAGACAGCCGAGCGCAAGTCCCCGACCTCGGAAGGTCGTCCGGCAGGGCGGCTATGGGGAAGACCCCGGGCGACACAAGTGCTACCCACAGCAATTCCACAAATCACATGAAGTCCAACCGAGACTCGACGCGCACTTCGAGTTCTCAGAAAGAGGCACATAGAGAACGGTCCAAATCGGTGTCCTCTGGGCGTTCTAGATCGCCGCATGACTCAAGGCAATCATCCAATGTTGCCAAGAGTGCCTCGCTCCCCAAGGTAACGGAAGTTCGATCGTCGGAAGACGAAGCTGACTTCCATCCCCAGACTGCACTCCAGGAGTCGCGCCCGCAGACTGCGTAACGGCGGCTCCCGAGTCCCTACCTCTACGTTCTAAAGATAGGGACACTACCCTCGAACCTCGACGCCAGGCGTTGGAAAGCTCCGAAGGAGCAAAAAGGCAGGGAAAACACTCTTCCACCCACGGGGAGGGGGGAAAAACAACAAAGGAAGCAGTCTCAGCCTCCTTCCACACCTCTAAAACTTTCCACTCCACTTAAACAGAAAGACAAGTCCCAGTCTTCTGTTATCCCAAAGACCCCTGCTAAAACCAGTAAGTCTAGTCAGGATAAGGCAGAGAAAGTTCCAGAAAGGGTCATTCCCAGTTCTAGAGAATGGTCTAGTGATGACATAGACAGGGTTATGTCAAGGATGTCATCATTGGCATTTTTTATGCAAAAAACCCTGAACACTTTCTCTCTTATACTCCCGACGGGTCAGTACCCTCAGGCTCTAAGGATCCAATACCTCCAAGTAAGAAGTCCCGGTTTGAAGCCCCAACACGATCTTCGGACCCCTTCTATATACAGCCCTACTCTCAATATCAAGTGGATACATCCTTTTGTGAGGATCTAGATTTGGGCATGTTGGAAGACCAAACTGGTACGGGCTACTATGGGGATGATGAGGACTAAGAAGAGGAAGAGGAAGACCCTGAAACCTACAGAGTAGATTCCCTGGTAGAGAAGGAACCCCCGGTTACCGACTCCCCTGTCGACAATCAACCTCGCTCTGTCCCGAGCGGCAGAACACTTCCATATTGACACCCAGGGTGCTCAGGAAGAGAGGGACTTTGCCAAGGAGTTAGTAGGAGAAAGGAGACCTGTTGCGCAGCCATCCCTATCCTTAAGTCTATTCAGAGAAGAATAGACTCTTCACTTGTAAATCCCAACCTCACCAGGGCAGTGAACTCAAGGATTGAGAAACTTTTCAGGGCAGCCCAATCAGACCCACTATACATAAGGGGGCATCTGAAGCCGGACTCCCTGGTAGTTACAAACAGCCGTAAGAGGGCGGGGAACCCTTGTCATCGTCCGAAGCTCCTACCGACAAGGAGAGCAAGAAACTATATGGGTTGGGCAGGAAGGTAGTCTCCACTTCCGCCTACCAGGCAAGGATTACCAACTCCACCACCCTGTTGGCCAGTTACAACTGACACCAGTGGGAAGAAGTCGCGGCACTCATAGACTCCGCCCCAGAACCCTTAAAGAGCCAATTGGCACGAGTTTCCGCAGAGGGAAGAGCCGTGTCCGATTGCATTTTAAAAGCAACCTTTGATGCCGTGGATAACGCTGGCAGATTGATAGCAGAAGGGACTGTTATCAAGAGCCACGCTTGGTTACGGCAGTCTGGATTCAAGGCTGAAACCCAAGCATCATTGTTAGATAAACCGGTGGAGCCGGATCTGTTGTTTGGTAAGGCGGTCGAGGACGCGCTGAAAAATGCCAAGGATGAGTATGAAACACTCAAATCCCTAGGCCAACTAACCAATAAACCCCCTAATCAGAGAGGGAATGGCAATATTCGTCACCCACGCGGACAAAATTCCCAGAGAGGAGCTAACTATTCCCAGGGGCAGGGTACACCATGGAACAATAACAACCAGCAGTCTACCCAGGGTTATGGCAGGGGTAATAAAAGAGGACGTGGTAAAGGTAGAGGCAGCCCCAGTAGAGGCGGTGGCACGCCTCCAACAAAACAGTGACGCTCCATTCAGGGTCCCTTCTCATGCAACCCCAGTAGGGGGACACATTTCCAACTTCACCCAAGCTTGGGAAGGGATCACATCAGACAGATGGGTGCTGTCCACAGTATCCACAGGGTACTGCATAGAACTGTTAGAGAATCCCCGAAACCACCCTCAATGACAAAAAATACATTATTTGGACCACCAGAAGATCCTCCTCGAGGAAATCATCAATCTGCTAGCAAAGGACGCGACAGAACTCGTCCCAGGACACCAGGTAAACAAGGGTATTTATTCAACTTACTTCCTTGTGCCAAAAAAAGATTTGACAATGCGCCCAGTGTTGGACTTACGGCCTGCAAACAAGTATGTCAAGCCCCAAAAATGTTGCATGACTACTCTCCAAGAGGTAATCCCCCTCCTGAAAAAGGGGGATTACATGGCAACATTGGACATGAAAGATGCCTATTTTCATATTTCCATGTTCCCAGCGCACAGAAAGTACTTGCGCTTCAAGGTGGACAGTCGGCACTACCAGTTGAAGGTACTGCCCTTCGGGATAGCTTTGGCTCCAACGGTATTCCCCAAGGTACTGGCGGTCGCGGCAGCACACCTACGCAGGGAGGCAATCCCGGTGTACCCTTACCTGGACGACTGGCTGATCATGGGGGAGAGCCCAGTAATTTGCAGAACAATCATTCAAAGGACGATCAACCTCCTCTTCGAATTGGGTTTCTCAATAAACGAGAAGAAGTCAAGTCTGGTGCCAAGCACCTCCAAACAGTTCCTAGGAGCTATCCTAGACACTCAAGAGGGGTTGGCCTTTCCATCAGAGGAAAGAATTTGGAATATACTACTGCAAATTCCGCATTATCAGGCCGGTCGCCAGATAACGATACGCAAAGCAATACGTTTGCTGGGCATGATGGCGTCATGTATTTACCTGGTCCCCCACGCACGCCTTGCATGCGTCCCATGCAGGAACGGTTGGCGAAACAGTGGTCTCAGGCAAGTGGTCAGTGGGACGATCTAGTGGTCGTTTCGCCAACACTTGTATAAAGCCTTCACTGGTGGACAAGAGAAAATCTGTCCAAGGGGAAACCCTTTTACGATCCCGAAATACAGGCAGTAGTCGCAACCGATGCATGCCTGACAGGGTGGGGAGCTCACTATCTCCACCACACAGCTCAGGGTCTCTGGTCTCACTCAGTGGCCAGGAATCATATCAACCTACTAGAGCTTCTGGCGGTATTCAGAGCGCTTCAAGCGTTTGCGCCCTACCTGCAGAATCTGTCAGTGCAGATCCGGACGGACAACACTATAGCCATGTTTTACCTGAACAAGCAAGGGGGGACTTGTTCGCCAAATCTGTCCAAGCTTGCCCAGAAAATTTGGATATGGGCACTCAGACGGAAGATCTTCCTGTCATCTCAACATGTTCCAGGGGATCTCAATTCTCTGGCGGATGCTTTGAGCAGAGACTCCCTTCCAGAGGAACACGAATGGTGTCTACACAGAGAAATCGTAGAAGATATCTTCTCACAGTGGGGTTCCCCCACTATAGACCTATTTGCCACAAGCGAAAACAGACAATGCCCAGGATTCGCATCCAGATTCCCCCAACCAGACTCCCAGGGGACTGCCCTGTGGATGAACTGGTCAGGGATGTTTGTGTACGCTTTTCCACCAACTCCCCTCATCAAGAAGGTGGTCAACAAGATGAACAGAGAATCGATGACGCTCGTCCTAGTTGCTCCCATGTGGGCCAGACAACCGTGGTTCCCACACCTACGCAGACTAGCAGTGTGCAAACTCATCAGACTCCCAGGCTGGTACAACCTACTGTCCCAGCACCAAGGGCACAGGGTGCATCCTCAACCCAACTCATTGAACCTGGCAGCATGGCTCCTAAGGTCATAGAGTTTGTACATCTCAATTTACCATAGAGATGTATGGACATCCTAAAAGAATCTAGGAAGCCAAACACGAGGCACTGCTACTTTGACAAATGGAAAAGATTAGTTATCTGGTGCCAAAATAAGCATATCAACCCGGTTGATTGCACTCCTTCAACAATTGTCACATACATACTCCACCTGCTGGATGCAGAACTGGTTTTTAACTCACTAAAAGTACACCTGCCAGCTCTGTCAGCATACACCACCTCCCATAACAAGGTGTTGTGGTGGAAAGTACCAGTAGTTAAAGCCTTCATGGACTTCACCCTCCTATTTCAAACCCACCACCACGATGGGACCTTAATGTGGTGCTATCTAGGCTCATGGGCCCCCCTTTCGAGCCCATGCATAAAAGTAGTCTCAAACACCTAACTTAGAAAACGGCCTTCTTGGTAGCTATTACATCTATAAGAAGGGTCAGTGAAATTCAGGCTCTGTCAGTGCAAGATCATTTCTTTACAGTTCATAAAGATAAACTGGTTTTATGCACACAGCCTAGGTTCTCACCTAAGTTTATTTCTAAATTCCACGTGAACCAGTCCATCGAGCTTCCGGCTTTCTTCCAAGACCCACAGAGCTCGGCTGAGGTGAAACTACACACCCTAGATGTGCGTAGGGCGGTCCTCTACTATGTAAACAAGACCAGACCGCTAAGGAAAACAGACCAACTGTTTGTCTCCGTAGCTGCAGGCAGAGAGGGGGATCGCGTCTCTAAAGGTGCCATCTCTAAGTGGATTATTAACTGTATCCAGCTGTGTTACTCCCTTTCTGAAAAAACTCTGCCTTTCACGCCAAGAGCCCACTCTACAAGAGGCATTGGGGCCACTCTGGCTTTCATTTCAAATGTACCCCTTGACACCATTTGCAAAGCAGCTACTTGGAGCTCTACTCACACTTTTATTCAGAACTACTGCATTGACACCCATTCCAAGACAGATACCCAAGTGGGACAAGCGGTTCTAAGACATTTATTTGCTCATGACCTTTCTCACATCCCACCTCCTTCTTCAGGTATTGCTTGCTAATCTATGCACAGCATGTGATCTAAGCAGATTCCACAAGCCTCAGAAGGGATACATTACTCACCGTAATCGTATTTCTGATGCTTGTATCTGCTTAGATTCACATGGGACCCACCCTTCCTCCCCTCTGAGAGAAGGCGCATGGAAGCTTGTAGTCTTACCTTTCTTTCTATCTGCTTGGATTATCTGTACTCACGCTTCTCCTCATGCTACCTCATGTCAGAAAAAATACAATCTGAGGGTCCTACACTCGTGAGGGATCATGGGTACAGTGGACGTCACACTAGGGATAGTATTACTGGCACGCCCTGTGTCGACGCCCATTTTCGAGTTTCGAAAAACAAACTGTAATACTCTGCAGCTTCCACTAGATGTCGGCCTATGCACAGCATGTGAATCCAAGCAGATACAAGCATCAGAAATACAATTACGGTGAGTAATGTATCCCATATATATATATATATATATATATATATATATGGTCAATTGTGAAAATGTCCATTGTGACCCTTTAAATTCGGTCAATTGTTCATTCGAACAATTGTAAACGAACAATTTGGGTAATAGCTATTTAATGGCTAAAATAACCTTTTAAATTGTTAGCCTTTGATTACATCTCTAAATATGTTCCTCAAATGCTTTATTTTGTATGCTGTACATATGACAACCAACAATATAGATCATGAATTAATGTTAGTAGTAGAGACAGTTGTCACAGATGCATGTTGGGAGAAAATTCAGTTCCTGGGCCCTCCTTAATGTTACCTTGTGCAGGTCGTCCAGTACTCGCTACCACAGATGTGTGGGCATCCTGTCTTGCCACCAACTAATTTTCCAGTTTGTCAACTCAGTCTTCAATGACTTTGATAACAATAACCATATTAGTGACCATAATTGCTTTATTTCAGCTCTTACTACAGTATATCGACCAATCTGTCCTCACATATTATTTCTATTCATGAGGGTCTAAAGGGTGGCCCTGCAACATTGCCTTCAGACATCTGTCGTTTTGTGACAGTGTGCAGTTTAGCAGCTGTTCACCTTGCTCCTTTTAAATGGATAAAGACTACTTGCATCTGAGAGAGGAGTTTAAGAAGCATCGTGCATTATACCACACAACCCTTAAGGTGGCTAAACATGTGCATTCACAGTCACGATTCAATCAGCTGTTAATCTACCCAAGAAGCTTTTTTAAACAATTAAAGAACTTTCTCACCCTGGCACAGCCTATATTGGACCTAGCTCAAGTTGCTGTGTGACAATCTATCCCTGTTTTTTTTTTTTTTTTGGAGAAGGTCGAGAAGATCATAGATATTATTCTGGATGGAATGGCTCAGGCTCCATTGGCTAGTACCAATCCGACACTGTTGATACCTCTTGCTCACCCTGCTTTTAATTCCTGCTAACGGCGCTGAAATTGTTCAAATCGTTACCTGTCTTAAATCTATATCCCCTCTTGATGATGTTCCACTACACCTGTTTAAATCTGTTATCATGAGCATTAGTGAAATGATAGCCAAGGTAATTAACTCTTCACAAGTTTTTGGCCAGATGCCGCCCATAAAAAAAAAAGCACTAGTGATCCCTCTGCGGAAAAAGCCATTGTTAGAAGAAGCAGTTTTTGCCAACTATCGCTCAATTTCCCTGCTCCCTTTCCTTACTAAAGTTTTGGAAGCAGTTATTACTCCCTAACTTTGACCGTTTCTTGAGGGCCAAAATATCTTGGACCTTTGTGTCAGATGGGTTTTCGTCCCGTCATGGGAACCGAGTTGCTTCCGGTGTCAGTCCTTGACGATTTAACAATGATCAAAGATCAGGGGTCACAACAGACCTTATCTTACTAGACCCTTCTGCCGCATTTGATAATATTGATCATGCTCTTCTTCTATCTAGACTGCAGAAGGTTGGTATTGTGGGCCAGGTTCTAGAATGGTTCCAGGTTTTTATGACTCATCGGTTGCAACTGGTATCTCTCGCTTAGTTTAAATCTGTACCAAGATTGATGACCTGCAGAGTGCCACATGGTTGAGCCCTCTCTCCTTTGCTATTATATATATATATATATATATATATATATATATATATATATATATATATATATATATATATGTATATATATATATATATATATATATATATATATATATATATATATATATATATATATATATATATATATATATATATTACATGGACATGGTAGCGTCCATGTAGTTATGGTTAAGTTGGTGTTTCCTTAGAAGAGCACTTTTTGGGTGGCTTATAACTTCGCTCCCTCTGGACGAATCCTCACCAAACCTTGCAAAAAGAGTATATGGCCCAGTCTGAATTTTTTTGCACAGTTTGGAGAGGTTTGGTCCAGGGGGGGGGGCAAAGTTATAGTAGGGGGTCCCAAAACTTTTGTTTTTTCCTATAGACATAATGGGAAAAAACTTTGCGCACGGCGACAGCCCGAACCGCTGGACAGATTTACACCAAATTTGAGGCAGGAGCGGCGGCTTGGTCCCGAAAGCGTGCTTTTGCAAATTTGGTGTAAATCCGTCCAGTAGTTTTTTAAAAAATGACCAAAATGTAAGGCAAAAAAAATAGTGATATCTGTGTTCGCTTCGCGGACGGACTTCCCTGTTTGCTCCGCGGACAGCACCCCGATTGGCCCATGGGCTTGGGTCATGTCCGCGGACATGCAACGTGTTCGCTGATTGGACGGCATGGGGCGTGGAGCGTGTCAGATTTTCTGTGTCACCCGCCATCTTGTATTCGACGTCGACCGCGTACAGCGCGGTGAAACTTGGATTAAAAATTGTATTTAGTGGAGTGTGTTGGTGTGTAAGAGTGTTTGGGGAGGGTGGAGGAGTATGAGATAGGTTCAATGTTTTGTTTTTTTATGTGCTATACGCTTTTGTTGTGTTCGATTTGTCGGGGGAGAACACGGCTGTTTTGACATTTTGTAGGGTGTTTAGAGGACGGAGTATGTGTCCTTTTTGTTCGCAAGGAAGGTAAAATTGAGCTAAAAACACTTGCGGTGTATTTAAATGTTTGTAAATACACAAACTGGGGGTGAAAAAAATGGAAGCAGCTGACCTTCACTGTGAACGAGCATAAATGCTTACTTTGCAACATTCTATGTAAAGCCATCTGTGAGAACTTGCTGTTTACACTACATCTTTGTATATTGTTTGCGTGCTAATAAAAAAAGTTTGTTTAAGGGACGTATGGTTCCAAGTAAAGCCGAAAAACCCCTGAAATTCGCCAGTTATGGTAAGCTAAGCAACCATAACTCGCGCCACCACCGTGCACTGCTAGGACTAACGTAATGAGGCCCCTTGACTGTTACTGAGCAAAACCATGTGGCCTAGATATGTCAGTAAAGGAAAAAAAGTGGGAGCCAGACATGTGATGTCATCAGTGATGTCATCAATGACATTTGTGATGTCATCTTTGATGTCCTGGGTGTTAGTGTTAGCAGTGCATAGTGGCGCGAGTTATGGTTGCATATCTTACCATAACTGCCGAATTTCAGGGGTTTTTCGGTTTTACTTTGAACCATAATGTCCCTTCAACAAAGTTTTTTCACTGACTTTCATAGGTTTTTAGTAGCGCAACTTAACCATAACGTCCCTTTAACAAAGTTTTTTCACTGAATTTCATAGGTTTTTCGTAGCGCAACTTAACCATAACATCCCTTTAACAAAGTTTTTTCACTGAATATATATATATATATATATATATATATATATATATATATATATATATATATATATATATATATATATATATATATATATATATATATATATATCCAGCCACTGGCAGCTCTCATTCACTCAGAAATTGTACTCTATGCATATGACACCCAGATCCTGTTTAGGCTGGATCTGGCCCAGACAGGCACTGCTGCTCAGCTGATTTCCTGCATGGCAGAGATTGTGGCTTGGATGGGAGCGAACTGGCTCAAACTTAATGGCGAAAAGACTGATGTCCTTATTATTGGCCCGACGAGTGCGTTGAGGGGCTAGACCTCAGACTTCTGGCCATCAACTGTGGAGCCTCTTCCGGTTCTGGTCGAGGAGGTGAAAAAGCTTGGTGTGCAAAATGTCAGCCTTCCTGAAAATGGCATGTCTCTAATGCTCAGCGGCAACTCCACTGGTTGTCCATGCAAGCTCGCATTTATTTCAAAGTCCTGTGCATCATTCATTGCGCCCTGAATGAACAGGGCTGCTTAGCCCTACAGAAAAGAATCCAACGTTACTGCCCTGGCCGTGCGCTTCGTTCAGCAGGGGCTGGATTTTTGAAGATACCGTCCTATTGCTGTGAAAGGATCGACCGTCAGGCCTTCTCTATCTCTGGCCCTAAACTGTGGAATACTCTCTCAGTAGGCATCTGCTGTCTTCAGGACTTTGGTCTCTTTAAACAGAGCATGAACACCCATTTATTGGCCTAAATTGTGTGTCTTTTTACCGGCGCTTATAGATAGCGCCATGATGCCTTCAGTGAAAGAGCACTCTAAAAATGTGGTGATTGATTGATTGACAGATTGATTGATTAATTGATTGATTGATTGATATATGTAACAGTTTCAAAGCATCATGAGTATCATTTATCATCTCCTGGCTCAAATGTGCTTGTTTTATCAAAACATGAACAATGAATTGCCATATACAAACAATCAGCAATCGTAAACTAACCTCTTTAAATTGTTAGACAATATTAAATCGCAAATCATTTCAGCAATAGTATCATTTCTTAGCAACAATTCTCGAATTGTTGTTCACCTCCACCACAAACATTAATGCCAATATGACTCAGGCTTTTCTATGTTTAGCAGGAAACTTAAGATGAACATCAGCTCTGAGACAAAAATGTATATCTTAAAAAAATGTAGATTTACAAGTGTGTTAGGGTAAGACAAACACATTAGTCTCCCACGCTTTTATGGAAATATTGTCCTGAGTATTCCACATGCTTTCTTGGCTTGAATCCCTGCTTACACTCTTTTACATCTGATCTAGAAAGCTGCTATTCTCTTTCAATGTCCACGTGTGTTACATAAATCAAATTCAGTTGTATCACTCTAATGCCTCCCAGTACACTATTTCACATGTAAGTTTGCATTTACAAAACATAGTTATTTTTTAGAGTGAAAACCTACTTGGAGAGCAGGAGACCACTATAAAATCATGTTGGGACACTTGAGTAAGGCCATCTAACTTTACTGCCCACTGAACGTGCGAACCGAACCACATCTCATGGCCTGGGTTCAGCATAATCAGGAGTTATTGTTGTATTCAGAGGCTGGATGAAATCTCTTCTGGGCTCAAGTGGAAGTTTGGTTTAATCAAAACAATAGCTTTGGTTTAATTTTGTTTCAATCATTTGTACTAAAGGAATGGTATCTTTTTTCAATTACGAATGTTCCTGGACAAGGGGCTGGTGGTGCACCTCGCAAATAAGACTATATTTTCTTTGAACATTTCTTTTTGGCAGATATTATGAGCTTGTCAGGGTTTTTTGCTTTGTGACCTTTCAGCAACAAATACAACAATCTTCCAGGTGTTAGTCTAAGATGCCCAGTTACTTCTCCTGTGCTATCATCAGTGAGATTGAGTATTTTCTATTTCACAACTACATTGTTGATCTTTGTTTAAGTCTCCATTGGGATCGATTTTCATTGATTTAAGTGTTTGTAGTCCTTAGTTGTCTCATTCCCCTGTGCAAACAGTCTACCCTTTTCATGACAACTACTGCACCGCTTTGTCTGCTGATTCAGTTATAACATCTGTTACTGACTGGTGTTTGTGGAGATATTTTCTGTATTTTTTGGTACTTTTATCATAAATCCTTTAAAGTTTGGATTCTTTGATTAGCCTGCTCCCCGCCCCCATGTTTCAAAAACGGGATTACTTCGACATTGCACGGTCCAGGGTTTCGGTAAGGTGGTCATTCTTCAATGGATCTGGAGTGTAGCTCAGCGGATCCTCCATCCGTCCCATTGCAAAAGAATTGTGTAAGCCTGCATCTTCTTTCAAGGGTTTTTATATCCTGCATCACAATGGCAGGATTGTGTTCTTTTGGTGCAGGACAGAAATGTACACCTTGTTCAACAGTTTGATTTTACAAGGTGGATAGAGGTCCGCTAGTAAGGCAGCTAACTAAATTCTATATATGTTGAAGTATTTCATTAATTTGCTCCAGTGTTTGGTGTTGTCAAAATGTACTCCTTTTTTATATTGTCTGTCTGTAGTTTCTGCAAAAATAAATAGAGTGATTCAAATGAGTGATGAGGTGGAGGGCGAGGGATATGAAATCTAAGTCTGTTTAATTTGGGCGATTTTAATTTCAGCATTTTCTTCATTGTCATTCTTTTCAATTCGTCCATCTCTGCAACAGGTGTGAGGTCTCAAGGTCATTTCTAGTGTTCATTTGTCGTTTCTATTCCCTGTACATTTTATGAACACTATCTTTGATTGAAGCTGATAAAAAGGCTGCAGAAGATTATTATTATTTTTGTATAGCACTATATGCCATGGAAAGACACTTACTTATCGGAACATATCACATGTTTGCTTGCTAGTAATTTCCAATCGCTTGGGATAGATGATAAACGTTTTGAAATGTGTGATTGTAACATGCCACTGATTTTTCCCTCGATAGACACTGTCGGAATTGTAACTTTGGCTCCTTTAGACAAATCTTCATAACAACTTTCCAAAATACAGAGAATGAATTGTCTTGAAAAATGTTGTGTGGCTTCATCAAGGAGGGACACATTTATAGGGTGGATCCCAAAACGTATTTAATCCCATTCTCTATAGGCAAGAGATTGCTGCCACTTGCTGCCTGAATGACCAGACATATTACATCAAAAATTCGTAAGAAGCGGGCCACATGTCCCAAAAGCTTCTTTTCCCAAATTTGGTGTGTATCCATGTTTTATTTTATTTTTTAAATGCCCAAAAGTGGCCAGAAATTGATTAGTGTTGTCTGGGTCTGTTTTGTATGATCCACAGACACACATACATCTTTGCTTGGAAAGAAGATATAGGGCCATGCTTAGTATCATATGATATGATAAATCATTTATAACCTGCCTGTACACAAGTGTTTCTAGGCAAGACAAGGCAAGGAAGGGAGGACAGAGGGAGGACAAAACAATATTGTTACTAGGCCTTGTGTCATTCAGATCGTGCAAGTGTGGGGGAGAAGGGGAGAAGTGCCTGGGGGCAGAGGGAAGGGAAAATGCTGGTAGCCCCTAAGTGCTGCCGGTAAGTGTCTCATAAGTGCAGAGAGTCAGTGGAATGTAGGGTTGTAGATACAGACCCTTAAGTGCTCGGAAGGCCCAGAGGCAGTGCAAGGGCAACTGGACATGCAGGAGCCTGGACCTGAAGTTCAGTGGGTGGCTAGGAGACCAGTGTGCAGAGCAGTCAAATACATCAGCAAGGAAGAGGGAGAGAGAAAGCAGAAGCGAAAAGGAAGGTCTTGAGTTGCTTCCAAAACCGGAGGTGGTCCTGGTCAAGTTTGAGCGAGGCATGGAGGTTGTTCCAGAAGGAGGCCCCAGCAGAGGAAAGAGATCTATCCCCCCCCCACTCTCTGCCTGGAGAAGCATCTGACCCTCAGAGAGTGGGATGTGGATGAGTGGAGGGCTCAAGAAGGAAGATGCTTAGGGAGAGAAAATTGGAGGTAGTGTGATCCTTGTCCCCAGAAAGCCCTGTGGAGGATGCAAAGGGTCTTGAACTTGATCGTTGCATCCACAGGGTTTAGGCCTACAGAAATACTCATTGGATGTATACCAGAAACCACGGCACAGTGACTATACCCAGAAAATATACTCAAAGTGCTCTCAGACCATGGGTGAACACCATGGTTTAGACAGTATACTAAAGGAGGCCATGGACATTTTGCAAATTGGCCCCATATTGGATAAAGTGAGTTTAGTAAAATAGCCTAACTCCTATATTAGGAATTTCAGAGGATTGCTGCAGAAACCATTGGCAAATAGGTTGAGGGGTGCCTTTTGAAGCACATATTTGCACAACTGGAGTCCTGCTTTCTCACAACGCACACCAGAAAGCACATACCTGATGCCCTACCTCTCCATAATACCACAACAGAGAAACCATACCTGGTTTGACAATGTGACAAATACATCAATGTAAAATACATTAATTGCCTGGAGTCATACACTTTAGACATGAAAAGAAGTAGTCTCCACTTAGACACTCAACCACATACCTTACATATTTTCTTGACAATTATTTGTTGTTAGTACATGGCTTTTATGAAGTTTTTTGAAAAGTCAAATCACATTATAAACCAACATGGCAAATACACAAATACTTAATTCAAGCAAAAAGAATATGAGTATAGATTAGATTTTCCATCCCGAATGAAAAACTACAAGTATGAGAAGTCAAAGTAATGTCATCTTAAAAATCACCTTTGTGTTTTGCAACTGCACTTAGCTATTATTGCAACGCTTACCTGGACTCCTCAGGAGCATAATGCCTTGTCAGCCTGTGGACCTGTTACTTGGGCACTTTTTGGATTCCTTTTCTGTGTTTATTTTTTGTGGCGCTCTCCATCCTGCTATTCTACAGGGGCACGTTGGAATGAAGAAACAATGAACTTTGGAAGGCTAATGTGTTCTACGGATTCTTGCCTTAAAAATGTCTTGCCTTCCCAGAATGTGTCTTTGGATAAGTATCTGGAGAATATACTATAGTCTTTTAGCTCTTGAAAAGTTCCTACAATGGAGAGATTTATCTTTCTAATATTTTCCCTTTTACTTGCAGGTTCTCGGAATTCAGAAAGATGAATGGCTGTGGAATGACTGCGACGTCACTCAGAATGAAGAAACCTTTAACAAACTTAAGTTTGTCTATATGGAGAAACTGCAGCCTTCAGGGAAGAGCACACTAACTACTGTGCAGTGAAAACATGAAGAACCTTCAGGTACATAAACTTATTTAAACTTCTTCTGTTTTATTTCTGTTAAGTTTTTTCGTTAATGAAAATACCTTTTATCTGCAGGTTTTTGGAAAGCTGTGGAAATACCTTTGGCAGATGCAGAGGCTGCGGAAGAAACTTCTGACTGAAGATATTGTGACTGCGAGCGAAGACTGCTCCTTGAAGATGCTGCGGCTGCGAGAGAACTTCTGACAGAAGATGCTGCGGCTACGAACAAACGCTGCTGACTGAGGAACCGTTTCGGAAATAACTTCTGTTCGGTAAGTCTTTTCTATAACTATGGAATTCTGTATTTTTCTGTAGAAACAAATGTCTCTTTTTTCTCTCTTGACAGGTTCTGTGAGGAGAGACGCTGGTAGCGTTACCCCCGTCAGCGGAGCAGATGTGAAGCCAGTGCTCCAGTGGAGGCGGGTCTTAAGTAGCTCCCTCTACAATATGTATAGAGCGTGCTGCAGGTTAGCAATGGATCTTGCGGCGGCCATGTTTAATGTATGAGACCACTGCAAGCACTATGACAGACTATGGAAGCATGTGCTATGAATGGTGCAAATGCCATGTTTGCCAGGCTTGCGCCCATTTTTGACCTTGAATGAGGTGTTTTAGCTGCTCTGTTTGCCTCACAGTAATGGGATAGTAGGTAAATCTGCACAACTGAGCTGTGTGTAATTTCCAATAACGTTGCAATGGAAAGGGGTTTAATCGATGTGTAGGTTAGAGTAACCCACATTGGGGATGCATGCCCCGTCGACCAATGCTCATGCCCTAGGCTTCCAAAGCTCTTGCTTCTACCTGCAATATAATGACCTTATGGGCATGACAACATATGAGTATTGCCTGATGAAGTAAGAAAATGCATGCAAGTAACGGTACATGCCTTTCATTTTTACACTGCCTGAAAAGCAATCAGCATTCCTGGACTTCCTCTCTCTGCCCCTGTCTTTTCATTTTACCTTCAGTCGTTTCCCTCTAAGGCTGCATTTACCCCTCTGCCCCATGGTTCCTTGCCACTCTTCCGGGCTTCTTTCAGCCCTTGCTTCCTCTGCAGGCCCCTCTGTGTTTTCTGATAGGTCAGGCCCTACCTATTACTGCTGTTCTTGAAGCCAAGTTTTAAGAGCTGAAAATAATGTGTGTTCTCCTTGGAACTGAGTATATACATATGACACCCAATCCAACCAATATCTCCAGAGCAACTGGAAACGCCAGAGACGCGAATACCGTATTTGTTTGCTCTGCGAGGCCTTGTGTACACAAAATGGCAGTGCACCTACTATGGCAGTGAATAACTGGCTTCATATGCCCATGTGTACTTCTCACTGGCAGGTAAATCATAGGTGAGAGGAGTCATACCGTATTCTGTTTTACTGCCGAACTCCAGTAATCTGGGCTGACCCTAAAGGCTGCCAGGAAACACTTTCCTGGGAACTGCCATGCCTTGCCTTCATGTCTGCAAGGCATTCTGCTCCAAAGTAACTAGCTACATTGTGTTCCTGTTTTGCATTATGTTCCTGTTACTACTTCTTCTACCAGATTCACTTTGTTTCGGTTATTTCATTTTCTTTTATTTAAGAAATGTTTGCTGCAGGTTTTTAATCTGCTTTACAAACGGCTGTCTTAATTGGTTCAGGAGGCCCATAGAAGCTCTCACGTGTTTCTTATCTGTATGTGGGTTTTAACTCAGGCATGCGATGCTGCATAGGAGAGTGACCTGTCATTTTTAACTCATGCATTTTGCCCCACTCCCCATGCATATACATTTAGATCCTGGTTTCAAACACAGGCAGAGTGCATCCGGTTCCTGGTGCTCTTTCGAGGAGAGTAACATTGGAGCAGCATTGAGAGATACTTCGAGAAAGGAGTTCATTGTATTGGCACATATCTACAACAAAGAGTTTCACAGACAAAATTAAAAAAACTGCAGCAACTTGAGTGTGGTAACACAGAATGATGCCACAACTTCAGAGACCTGCTGATGAGGGGTAGGGGGTCACCCAAGCTCGCCGAAGAAGCACCTGCTGTGCAACAGACACCTGTGCTTGCCTGGGACACTATGCCTTCGCAATGCCCATGAAAATCATGCTTCTGCAGGGGCGTTGCAAACCTCAATGAGTGAAACATGTGTCTAGGTTTTTGCAACACACCTTACATCTTTCACCAAACTTAGAAACAAGGTGGGTGCGTGTGCCTGGCCTCTAGGGCTCAAACCTACCACCACTGTGCACGGTTAGAAACATCAGCACAGGCAGCTTTTGGTTCCTGGAGAGGGGGTAGCTTCTGAGGGGGCATTGGCACTGTCAATGATTCAAGGTCGGTTGTGAAAGTGAATATAGTATGATATGATATAATATGATATTTTACTTATATCTCGCTCGTACACAAGTGTATCAGAGTGTGACAAGTCAAGGGAGGGGAACAAGGATCTTAATAGACCCACTGACATTGAGAACGTGCAAGTGCATGGGAAAGGGGAAAAGTGCATGGAAGGGGGAGAAGTGGAAAGTGTGGAGCAGAGGAGAAAAACAGATAAATAAAATAAGTAATAAAGGCAATAAACAGTGGTAGTGCAGCCAAACAAGTGGCAAGTGCTGGGATTAAGGCAACCGACAGGGTGTGTCTGATAAGCGCAGAAGGAAAAGAAGGGGGTGGGGACTGTATGGGTACAGATACAGACCCCAGTGCTAGGGGTGCCCAATAGTAGAGGGGCATTAACATCTTCTGCATATTAGCACAATCAGCCAAGCATAGCGTGTGATCCTTAAGTAATGTAGAAGGGTTTGAGGGGGTTCTCCCACTGAGAACATTATTAGAATGTGTTTAAAGTGTATATTTAAGAGCACAATATTTGCAGAAATGGGGTTAAAAAAAAAGAAACAAAAAAAGAAACAATTTGCAAATCGTTCTCTATGTTAACACATCAAATAATCCAGTAGATGCCAAGTCACCAACAGTACACAGGAGTATTTTACAACATGGTCTTGCTACTTTTGTCAATAAAATATTCCAGCATTGCTTTTGTAAATCCCTTTCATGTAGCTGCACCCACAATATATGATAGTATTGCTGTTGTAAATCTTTTCATAATGCTGCTTCCATAATACATGCCAGTATTCCCAGTTTAAATCGCGTTGCTGTTGCGAGCACAATCTATGCCAGTATGGTCACTATAAACCACTTTTATGAAGCTGTGGTCAAAATCTATATCCAAATCCCCTTTATAGCACTGTGGGAGATGTTGCACAAACAAAATACTCCAACAATGTCACTATAAAATACTTCGGAATTAACGTTCATGTTGCAACCCCCATCACCAAACAAATGCACAAATCACTCTGGACAGAAACACACACAAAGACAGTCTCTCACACAGAGACACTCACAAACGCGCCAACATAATTGCACAAATATATTCAAAATCCTTTACACTCAAACTGTAATACATTAAAGCAGAGGCACGTACATACAATATTTTTATTTTGTCATACCTTCAAGTTGACATGCTGCTGCTTTAGTAATTCTCATCTCAGCCAGGGTGGGGCAATGACTGTACTCCAGAACAAGTTTGGTGCCTGATCAGGCTCCATGTTGGTTACCTAATATGTATTGGGTGACAATATGAGCCTGACAGTCATTGGGTCAGCATGGCATGCAGCTCATGCCTGTGCACCTTTAAATAAAGAAGTACGTGTTTTACAGCCAGACTATCTGACTGGTAGGAGAGTATGGAGGGCACAGCAGATGTAGAGAAAGAAGCCCAAGGGGGACAATCCCCTATCTACCCTCCCCTTACTCCACCACTGGCATACTTGTGCTTGATTACAGTACATGCTTGAAGTGGGATGGTATATCATAGGGGTCTCTGTAACAAAGTGTTCTGGTCTAAATGTTGACAGGTGTAGCCCAAACCCCCCAGAAATGTAAATCATAAGACCGTGCAAGCATGTATTTTGGGTCACTTAGCATTGTGTCAGCTTGTCTTTTTTGCAGCCAGTCTGCATATTTTAAATACAATCGCTTGGTAAGTTTGTAAATATATCACTATCTCTAAATAAACACGTTTTTAGTAGGCAAACAATTCAGTCATTGAGTACCCCACTTTATAAATAAATCACTTTATAAATAAACCATGCGTGGGAAAGATGAGGGAAGAAAAAAACACATGCGTGATTTGAATGAATCAAACAGCAGTTTTTAGAGCATAATAATGACCACCTATTTTTATATTTGACAAATATGTCTGCAATAACTTATTTCATTTTTCACACTCTCACCCTAACAGTAAAATGTCTGCAAAACACATGCCATACCTTAGCTCTTGAGTGTGAGGCTGTGGGTGTGTCACAAATGAAACAGTCTATGCTTGGCTCTGGCTGCTCCTAAGCAATGCTTTCATGAGACATCTACAGGCAGCTCAAAGTGAACCCAGAAACTAGCCCTGTTTATTTAGAAAACTGAAAAGATACTATTTATTTTTTTATAACGTTTTGTTTCATGGTGGAAGTTCACCAAACTTAGCAACAAAGATCTGAGTGGGCTGCTTATGCTGTTTGGAATGTGTCATTTATTTCAAGCTAAGTAAAATATCAAACATTTTTTGGTACGGTACATTGCATGAGAGGCAAGAGCCACTCTCATTGGCCCAGGGCTCATTCTGCCATTCTTACCACAACTGTTTAGATCAGAACTGTTCCTGACAGCTGATTGTGCAGATATTCTCCCAATAAATGTGTTGAATTGCTTGTGAAACACAATATGCATGCTATGTATAATAGAATAACTGAATGGCTACGGAAAAATAAATTCAGACTACGGAGTATATGACTTAATCACATAGGCTGTGCGGAAGTGTGTCTAAGTCTCGAAAGTAGTGCAACCCATTGGACAAGATCATTAGCTGCCCCAAGTCAGGTGTGAAATAGTCAACCAGTCTTGGTTCTTAGGCCCACAACATACTGTACTTTGGTACTTGTAGTCATGAATGCATAAACTGTACAGGAATGCAAAATTTCATGTGCAAACAATTCAAGGATTTACAAAAATGATTTCAGAGCACAGTTTTATTATATTTTCCCTGAGCAATAGTTTGAAGTGAATCAGTGACAAAAGTGGGTATTGGTTTGTTTGCATTACTAGCATTAGAATTGTACAGATCTGCAGTTATTTTGCATGCATATTACTGTTGTGTGGTGAAAGAAAACATTTGTCTGTGCATTTATATATTTATGTATGATGAAATTCATGTAGGACACACTTAACAAGAAAGTAAAGGTGCAGTGTAGAAACAAGCAGTAACAAATCCAATAGATCTGGATTTATATGTTTATGGCTAGATAGAAGATTTGATTCCTGAGCTTGAGTATGCAGATTCAGAAAGAAGGATGGATGGAGGGTTTCAAGGCCACGATTGTTTAGAAGGATGCTGGATCACATTGTGTGAATGTGGCAATTCCAACCTGTTCCAAGGGCAGGAATGGGTTGGGGGAGCTGTTAACAGCTTTAACAAGGGCTCCAGGTAGCAATCCACCATTACAGATCTTGGAACGGGGTGTCAATGCCATTAGCACCCTGGGTTACGAAAGTGGTCAATCCCGTTCAATGAATGAAAATACTTTGCCAAGATGGCCACCATGTAAATTGGGGAGAATCTGTTCTATGGTGGTAATACATGTTCCTGCATTGGTGATCCCTCAAAGTGACCTCCGCATAGATAGCTTTCTAAAAATGGATGCACATAAGAGAAATACAAGGTCACTTACCTCATCCGGCAGAAGAGAGAGAACTATTTGTGTTTGACAAAATCAATAGAAGCCTATCACGACATCCCAGATTAGCATTAATTCGTAGGACAACAGTAATATTCACAGCCATGTTCATGACAGGAATACAAGCTTCAGCAAATTCCAAATGGTTACAAATAACAAGGTGGGAGCTGCTACAAACTATTAACATGACAATAAAAGCCATTCAGACACAGGGCTGCAGCCCTGCCTCCTCCCGCCTCTGATGCTGCAGGAGCAGCTGAAGCACCACCCCGACCCGACCTCACCGAGACTGCAGGAGCAGCTAGATGTTGCCTGTGCTGCTCAGCATTCGAATCCCAAGAGGCCCGCAACATCATATGTACCACAGCTGATCTAAAGGTACCAGGAGAACCAGCCAGCCCAATCGGTGCCATTTTGCAATTCCGCTGCGCGCCATTAGCCTCGTGCAAGCCGACGGCCGCTGCTTCATCTGCCTACTTTGTTGTTTAATGCGATTGGTAGGCAACTCACACAGCCGTGCTCATAGGGCGCAGCAAGTGACCGGAAGGCGATAGCCCAGCCGCCCACATCGATGAAGGCCCATGAGAAAAAGGCCCCACCTGTCTGGGCCCACAGTCAGAGCCCCCCAGACACAGGGCTGGAGCCCTCTCCTCTCCCCTCCGACGATACAGGAGCAGCTGCACCACCACCCTGACCCAACATCAGCGAGACTGCAGGAGCAGCTAGACGTGAGCCTGTGCCGCTCAGCGTTCGAATCCCAAGAGGCCCGCAACATCATATGCACCACATCTGATCTAAAGGTACCAGGAGAACAAGCCAGCACAATCGGTGCCATTTTGCCATTCCGACGTGTGCCATTAGCCTCGTGCAAGCCGATGGCCACGCTTCATCTGCTTACTTTGTTGTTTAATGCAGTTGCTAGGCAACTCACACGGCTGTGTTCATAGGCCACAGCAAGCTGATCCACTCCCATTGTAACAACTGTGATTACACTGTCATCAGCGCCTGACTGCCACATTTTGCGGAACGGTGTAAAACTCAAACTTAGTGACTCCTGAAATCCAGCGGTGCATTATTTACCAGCATTTACTTTGCCCCACTGTAGACGGCATACTACTACTACCAAACCTATTAATGAGTGCTTCTTGCTCAGCATGGTTCCTATAACCTGCCAAAAGTATTGTGCCTATAGCAATACCTTGCCTGCCTAGATCCGATCAACCTACATACTGCTCAGCTCTCAGCTCTTATGCGCCACAACTGTGTTTTTTTGCTCCTTATCACCCGCCATTAGGTACAACTGCACCTCTGTACCACACATGACCTTTGCTGAATGCCCACACTCAAGAGCTCCGGCCAGTGCCTTACCCAATTCTGTAGCCTCCTGACCCTGACATAGACCACTCAATTAGAACTGATCACTGCGTGACCTACCCCCCCTTGCTGCCCACTTTGTTTGGTGTATCCCCACAGCCCCCGTGATGTAACTAAGGAAGTATTCTTGTGATGTAACTAAGGAAGTATTCTTGTGATGTAACCTAGGAAGTATTCTTGTGATGTAACTAAGGAAGTATTCTTGTGGCTTAACTACGGGAGTATTCTTTGATGTAACCAAGGAAGTATTCTTGTGATGTAACTATGTAAGTATTCTTGTGATGTAACTATGGAAGTATTCTTGTGGCTTAACTACAGAAGTATTCTTTGATGTAACCAAGGAAGTATTTGTGTGATGTAACTAACAAAGTATTCATTTGATGTAACTATGGAAATATTCTAATGGGGTATTTATAAATTGACAATGTATCCTAATGTATCAATGTACAACATGTAAATGCATTTCCTAGCTGTACATACCCTGTAACTAAGTACCCTACAAGTAACAGCGCCTCGATGACCAAGAGCTGTTTGTGCACTATACAAATGTAAAAAAATAAATAAAAATAAAAATAAATAAAAGGATTTATTGTGATTAAAGAAGAATTGAGGGCCATCATACGCATGTTCCTCCAAAACAGTTATGTTCTGGACTTAAATACAGCAATGGAAGAAGGCGTGTGTGCCAAGATTGGGCTTTCTTTTTGTACACTCCTACCTGCCCATGATGGAGAAAATGGAACCCGGCAACCCTGTACATGAAAATGGTGGAAGAAGTAGATGAAAATGAAGATGAAGATTGGTTTTCATCCCTGTTCTCATGTGTTCCATATTGGCTGGAGAATGCCTTCAAAATTTTAGGAGCAATACTAGTGTTAGTGTTGCTAGTATTCTGTCTTTTAAGAATAATCATAGGTAAATGTAAGAAGACAGCGAAGAAAGCAATTGGAATGAAGATAATGATCAATGTAAATGCTGTGACAGACAAACATACACTGACCGATAACACCAACCCTTGAGCAGCTGAAAGAAAGCCCTATGGCCTCCTCAGGAACAATGTTTTATTAACCTATGAAACATAAGCACTATATAGGATGTTGCGTGTTCTGTTCGCCGACTGGGGAGTGCTGCTATGTGACCTGGAGTGTGGATGAACACATAAAGACTGCAGGTGACCTGAGGGGGGTGCTGAAGATATGGATCCCAAAGAAACCACAGTGTGAAGAAAAGGTGAACAAAATTGTGGAGGTGGTCAAGAGGAATGTATAGAGGTAGATGTCCACGCCATTTATAGGGCCCACCCTCTCACCTCCGTCATACTGGGAGAACAGCAAGAAAGCACTGTGCGTGACACATGGTGTCATCCCAATACCACATCAGAGTTATGAGAAATGCTCAGACAACCATACCAAATGTTTCCCCAAACTGATGCTGTCGACATGACCCTGCAGACACCACTGGACATAGATGAACTAAAAGTCTGACAAATGTAAAGTAACATCATGAAGAAGAAAAGCTACAAAGACGCATTCAAACCAACACATGAATATGAAAAGAGTGAAGATTTGACTGAAGTGACAAAGTGAACACATATTTGGTGCCTTCAAACACTTGTGTGCAGGCGTGTTATAAATGCAATATCATTTCATGCCATATCCGAATATGAAGAAACACATATACACAAAGAAGATAAGTGCAAGAGATCTAGTAAATGTACATACGCAGAAATGAAAGTTAGATAAGACAACATAGAAGCTTGCTAAAGTAGGAAATAGAATGCGGGTAAAGCAGCCATGCTAGGAAAATAGAAGTCGGCATCATGTAATAGTATGCAATAAGCCTTGAGAAGAGAAAGATCAAAGCTGCAGGGCTGACAGGCACTGGATTACAGCTTTGTGCAAGGACAGATGGTGTTTCCTTGTCTCAAGATCAAGGATACCAGAGCAAGAAGCAGCTGCAAGGCTTGAAAGGAGCCAAAGCGGATACCTTACATATGTAGGACATATTTTTCTTAAATTAAGTAAAGGAGTGAACAGTTGCGAATGCCAAGCAGAGTACAATTAAAGATGAAGAAAGACCATGCAGAATGGAGCAACCAAGTCTCCAGAGGCCAAGGAGAGTATACCTACAATACATTTGAATCGAATAGCACAAATAGAAGAACAGAATGGACAAAATTATGGTGTCCTCAATCGTGGTCCAGGACCGGAAGACAAGACATATCCATAACGCGCTAGACAAAGATAGCAATGTGCCTTCACTCCCTTTAAAGTTCTGAGGAGGAGAACAGTCAGCAAGGTCAACTCCAAAGAAGAAGTGTTGGTTTAGGGGCTAACTGATGAGAGATGGTAGACTAATTACCTAAGAAAGGCTGTTGCCTGACGTTGTTCCCTCGCACCAGGTTTAGTTGCTAAAGCTGCTGCTAATGTGCCCAATTTCAAGGTTGGTAAGAGACTGCTAACCAATCATGAGGACCTATTTAATAGTGGACCATACATTGTGGCAGAAGCCTATCTGCTGCTGTTGTTATGCTATTATCAGTATTTTACATAGTTGGAGGTAGTTCAAGGCGTGCCTGCCAGATAAGGGGCATCCAATAATGATACTCACACTCATATAAACTATAGGTACTTATGTTTCCCTCAACCAATCCCTCCACCTAGTAGGTTTTTACTGTATGACATGTAGAATGATGTCATAGCTTGTGTATGTCAAAATATAAAACCTTTTGTGTAACCAAAATGCATTGAGAGTGTGTGAACTGCAATCTGTAAGTTCACCAGGTTTCCCTACTGATAATAAAGTAGTATTCTGACATATTCCTTGAATCTATCTGGTTATTTGGGTCTGAGATAATTTATTGTGGTAATCCCATTCAGCACTTGGAACGCTCCAGGTGCTACTGCTCATTCGCATATGAATTTCTATTGGCTTTATCAAAGGACCGGTGGGCACTCCCTTAAATACTGGCTCAATTCTACCCCCCTAGAAACAGGTGGGCATCAGTCAGCAAGATGGGATTTGCTCTCTTCCACAGCCTGTCTGCTATTTCTCTCCCTGAAGAAGGCCTGGGGTTTTAACTCCTGCCAGGCCTCACTTACAGTCTCTGCTAATCATCCCTAAAAGGTCCTAAAGGAAGAGCAATCTATTTCTTCTCCTTCCTTTTGTTATCAATTCTACCTTTCCCCCTCCATCATTCAGTGGAACAATGTAACTTCCATCATGATATCACAAAGCCTTACAGATTGTTCCATTTAGTAGACATTCACAAACTGAAATCTTTAAAAAAGGAATTGCGGTGCTGTGATATTCTGTTTGGAAGATATCACCAGAAATATTTATCCGATGCTGCTTCCCTAATGCAATTTATTTTTATTTTTACCAAATTTCACAGTGTATCTGAAGTTGGCTCTGTCTATAACAGAACATCTGGTGTTTTTACTTTTAGTTCAGGGCTAAATATATTTATGACTTAGGCCTGGCAGTAATACAGTCTTTTGACATTCTTGGAGGTTTACAGATTCTGGCGATCTTAGATAATCTTTCCTTTTTTGTTTTTTTCAAAGGTTAGTTCCTTCCTCCTGGAGAGGCCTTAGAGAGTGAAATAGCAGATAAGGCAAAACAGAGCCACTCCCAGGCTGAACTCCCATTATTTTTTCATTATCTTACGCCCATCATACACAAATGCAAGCTATAAAAACACCATCTTATAATTGATTGAAATTTCCGCCTTCCTGTGATGGAGTCCCAGAGGCTGTCATTATGATTATGGCACAACCTACAGGAATTCCAACTCCTTGGGAAATTATGGGACCTGTCTTCACATATCATTACTTGCGGACTTGAATTGAACAGAATACCAGATGTCAGAGTTAAAACCTATAGCTGACACATGATTCAGGTTGGTTTCTCCCAATTGCCAATTTTAAAGTTACATATTTCTGTGCCGTATGATTTAAAATTGTCATCAAAACACAGCAGTTTATTCATTGTATTGGCTTCCCACACTCATATCAAAGGTTCACATTTTCAATATCGGGAGGTTTCATAACCACAACCCATGATTTCTTCAAGGGAAAATAAAAACATACTTGTTTTTTTTTTAACACATGCTCATGATCATCACTCACTACAAAATAATTTGCAGAACATTTTACTCTGTGGTTTGTGTCTGCAGCAAAGTCCCCATCAAGAGGGTTTTAAAGTTTGTGAGATTTGTGGACAAGGAATGGTAGGTGGACTCCCAATCCTTTTGGGACCAGCTATGCTCAGGCCACGAAAACGTTTTTGACTTGAAATGGTAAAATGTTTACATGATCTGAGCCTTCTGAAGTGAGATGCCAAATTGAAGGATTGTATACTCTGAACTGCTTTTATTTTTCTTAATTTTCTTGCTTTCTTTTCTTCTTTTCTCTTGTTTTATACAGTGATGGTATATGTCATTTAATACGTACTGCTATTTTAATTTTAATTTTGTGAAAAGTTGAGTCCTTTGACTAATACACAATAAATAAAAAATAAAAAAAGTCCCCGAGGTGTCCCCTGTCCCCCCCAGATTTTCTGTGTCTCTTAGGCCCCTGTTTGACCAGGGCATTGAGGTTCTTCAGTCGACTATAACAAGTATTATCACTAGACTCAAATCGTCCAGTGCCACGGGGCCGGACAGAGTAGCGAATATTGTCCTTAAGAGGAATACCCTTTTTTGATCAAACTTTCTGGTAATTTCATATACCAACCTTTTCACTACAGGAATAATACCTGAGAGCTGGCACACCTCAGTACTTAAGATGGGGAAATATGCTGTACCTAGCAATTACTGCTTACTGTCAATGCAAGACACTAGCAGTAAGATCACTGCTACCATTTGTCAGAATCCGAGTCCTCGGATTCATGACTCACCTGTTTGCTTCTTGTGGATTTTTTCTTTGAGTTCACAGGTTTCTTTTTCCTGGACGAGCATGCCTTATAAAGGTAAGCTCTAGAGTCTTCTGAATCCAGTCTGCTGGGCTTCGGTGAGCGTGCAGGTCAGTGACTCCCGGTCGTGGCGGCGCCAGAGCTCGGGTTACGTTCAGTGTTCCAGGAAGGGTCCAGGACGGAACCAGGATAAGGAAGACAGGGCAACTAGGTTCCGAATAGAGCACGCGTAAGGAATAGGATGGGGGGATCATGAAGGATGGATAGATGGTTACCAGGATTCGCAAAGAAAAGGGGGCTAGGTACTAGAACACAACTTGCCGGGAGAGGCGCAGGCAAGCAAATCATTGATACGCGCAGAGGCACGGGGGCTGTCTGTTTTCAAGGGAGCATGTGATCCACACAGAAGACTAGACCACACTGAAGACATGTCGTCGGCCATGTTGAAGGTGAACAGAGTAGTGGCTATTGACTGAGGAACCAGGCAGACCAGAAGGGTCGATATCAACAAGGAGTGGAGGAGATCGAGGACTGTGCTTGGTTGATTGGTGGAAGGGTGTCAGCAGTGATGTATAAAAAACAGGGTGGATCTTTTTCCAAGTGGCGGGTATTTGGAGTAGAAAGGCGACTGGGTTGATAATCTCTATTACTGTGAAGGGTCCGTAGAAATGAGGAGCCAACTTGTTGGGTCTCAGACGTCTGGTTAGCTAACGCGAAGAGAGCCAAACTTTATCTCCGACAATGTAAGAAGGCCCGGGATGCCTTTTGGTATCCGCAAACCTTTTTATGTCCATCATGGCCTTTTCTAGATGTTGTTTAACTTGCTTGTGAATGGAGATTAGTTGGGTAATCCAAGTGTCTACTGAAGGAGTCAATGTGGGTGGTGGCAAGAGTGTGGGTAATACTGAAGGGCGGAACCCTTGGTTACACAAAAACACATTGATCCTTGTCGTAGAATGATCTGAATTATTGTTGGCAAATTCAGCTACAGGAATCAGGAGTGACCAGTCATCTTGTACCTTAGATGCGAAACAGCATAGATACTGTTCCAGGGTTTGGTTTACTCTCTCAGTAATTCCATTTGTTTGTGGATGGTAACTTGATGACAATGCACATTGAATACCCAATTGTCGACAAAGATGCTTGCAGACCCTGGAAACATATTGTGGTCCGCGATCAGAGGTGATCTTGGAGGGCAGTCCATGCAACGGAATATGTGAGTGTCAAAGATCCTTGCCATCTCGGGCGCTGAAGGTAGTTTGGTTAAAGGAGTAAAATGAGCAATTGGGAAAAGAGGCATATTGTGACCATTATGGTGGTAAATCCTCTGGAGGGAGGAAGGTCCACAATAAAGTCTGTGGCAATGACTTCCCAGGGTCGAGATGGTAATTCTGGTTGATGAAGCAAACCTACTGGCTTCCTGTTGTCGATCTTGTTCTGGTTGCAGACTGAACAGGCTTGTATATAGGCACGTACGTCAGAGCGTATCTGAGGCCACCAGAAGTTTCTTCTGATTGTCTGATAAGTGGCCGTGATACCACGGTGCCCGGAATTAACCGTGTCATGACAGAGACTCATAATTTTGGATTGAACTTTCTGGGTAGGAAGAACCAAACACTTGTCCTTAAAGAGTTATCCATCCTTGACTGAGAGAGTCCAGGGATTGTCTGTAATATACTCCTTCCAAATGTCTGATGTTGCAGTCTCATCACGTATCATTTCTAAGAGTTAGTTATCCTGTGCTATGAACACCTTGTCGGGAAACATCTTGGGAAGGAGTGGTACATCCTCTTTTATGTTATCTGACCATCGGGAGAGAGCATCTGCTATTACATTGGAAGGACCAGGAATGGGTTGAATGCTGAATTGATATTGGGCAAAAAAGTAGGCCCATCTTGCCTAGCTACTGTTTCGGCATTCCATGGCCTGTAAAACCTGGAGATTCCGATGGTCAGTCCTTACCACGACCGGATATCTTGCGCCCAAAAGGAGGTGACGCCAATCTGTGAAGGCTTGTCTGATGGCGAGTAGTTCTTTCTTCAGGACTGAGTAATGAGTTTCGCTAGGCTGTCATGTTTGCGATAAATAAGCAATTGGGTCTTCCAATCCATCTTCGGTTTCTTGCTTAAGGACTGCCCCGATAGCATGTTCGGAATTATCAGTTTCTACCAGGAAGGGTTTGGTAGTGTCTGGTTGAGCCAGGATGGGTTCGCTAATAAACAGATGTTTGTATTTCTGAAAGGCAGTTTCTTGGCTACCAGTCCATTGGAAGAGACTATCTTTCTTTAAGACGGACGATGGGTTGAACAATAGCTGAGAACGAAGGGATGAATTTCCTGTAGAAATTAGCAAGCCCTAGGAATGACTGCACCTGTTTCACTGTGGTTGGGACCGGCCACGAAAGGATTACTTCCACTTTAGATGAATCCATGGCTACCCCTTGAGGACTTAATACAAAGCCTAAGTATTTGACTGTGGATACGTGGAAAATACACTTCTCGGGTTTGGCCAACAAGGACAGAACCAGGATAAGGAAGACAGGGCAACTAGGTTCCGAATAGAGCACGCCTAAGGAATAGGAAGGGGGGACCATGAAGGATGGATGGATGGTTACCAGGATTTGCGAAGAAAAGGGGGCTAGGTGCTAGAACACAACTTGCCGGCCGAGGTGCAAGCAAGCAAAGCGTTGAGAAGTGCGGCGGCACTGGGGCGTGTCTGTTTTCAAGGGAGCATGTGATCCACACAGAAGACTAGACTGCACCGAAGACATGTCATCGGCCATGTTGAAGGTGAACGGACTAGTGGCTATTGACTGAGGGACCAGGCAGACCAGAAGGGTCGGTATCACCAATTCATGACACCATTCTACTTCAGGCATTGACTGAATAGGTGTGCAAGAGGCAGCTACTTGCACCGTACAAATTTGGCTTCCGGAAAGGCCACACAGCGGTTCATGCCATTTGATGTCTTCAGCTGCTTTTTGCTTATACTTACAAAGGCAGCGATTCATCTATATGCCTGTGCTTTACTGACTTCACTGCCACCTTTGACTGTGTCTCTAGGCATCATTTATGGAGGAAGTTAATAAAATGGGGTATTGACCAGCAATTACTGTACTACATTAAAGCTTCGTACTCAGACACTACGGTTAGGATCAGAATGGACCCAGCAGGCACTATGACATCGGCCATGAGTACCAACAGGGGTCAAAAGCAGAGGTGCGTACTTGCACCCCTGCTTTTTAAGCTTTACCTGGCTGATTTAGATAAGGCATTAAAACCATGTTGAAACTCCTCTCCCACGCAATAGCAGTGTGCCTACTACCTGGATCTCTTACGCAGATGATGTGGCCCTTCTGGACCGGACTCACTTGTGACTCCAATGCGCATTGGATGCACTCATCAATTATTCTGATGAGAATCATTTCAAAATCAATCAGACTAAGTGTAATCTAAAACACTCCAAATCCATCGTAAGGGAAAAAGAAACAGCCAATATGCATGGTATGTGGGGCCTGACAGATTAGACGCTGTGGAGAACTATATGTACTTCTGGGTATTCCTTTTCCCTCAGCACTCACTGTTGAGTGCAGTAAAAATTATGTAACAAGTAAAGTCATGAGAAAATGGCAGGTTGCAAGGAACTTCATTTCTGGTGCTGTTGGGGACTCTATCAAAGCATATTGCCAACTACATAGTAAACCCATTATACCCTGTATTATGTACGGACTTGAAACACTGCCGGAGCAAGCTATTTATTAAAGTCTTTGCTGGTTCTCCCTCATCCCTCAGATTGAAGTTGGGGGTTATGTCACTCCTCACACTATGGAAGGTTGCACGGTGCAAACGGCTAATAAAGATTAAAGAATTGGGTTCCACCCATATGTCTGCCACAGGAGTACAATTTGACAAATATGCATGGGTTAAAACATTGGAAAATATTGGAAAATCCAGGTTGTTTCCTCCAGAAACTAAAAGCTAAGTCAGGATCATGGGACCGCTGCCCATTTATTAATGAGCCTTCAAAGAAAGAACCGTACCATGGTTTGGTTCGCCAGGACTTTGAACCTGGTATTCCTCATAGCTGCTTGAAAAAGATGTGCCGACCAGCCTTACGTCGGTTTATCGTTCAATTCCGGCTAAACCTCCTCCCGGTGTTTGAAGTAACGGGAGCCTCGGCTAAAATGTCTTTGAATTGCAGAATTTGCAGGTTTTGCGAGAAGCAACTGGAGACGAGAAGGCCCATTCTGACAGGCTGCAGATGCTTCACAGACTCGGATGAAAAGGATATGAACGATTCTTTTCCAACTATCTTGAGGCATCAGATACAGACCAATTCTGGTCCACTCTTTATGCCGCTGAGTCATTGGTGATAATGGCCACAACCTTTCCTGTGTGGGAAAAAATAGCGGTACAGAGGCAGAACGCTGGGAGCATAGAGGCTGTAGAGAAATTAACTATGTGTGATACGGCTTTGGACATGTGGGCTTAGTTTATTACTAAGACAAGACAGGATTGCTGCACATGCATCAGTGCAGCACACTGCGCTGCATATCCATTTAAAGAGGCTAAATATTGATTTTATTGTTTTGAAGGTAGTCAATCACCGAAATCAACCATCTTTTAAAAAGTGAATATACTTCTAGATTTGGGATATTAAATGTTCAATAACTGGTTTTAAAGAGCTATTTCTATGAAATGTACTGTTTTGTAAGTGTTAATGAATGTGCATAATGAATATGTAACTAGCCATATACATTTATTAATCAAAATAAAAAAACAAAGGTCAATCAATGTCTGTGGCTGTCCAATCCCCTTTCTTTTTTTAAATGTACTTTAAGCATCGGTGGTTACACAGTGTTTACAGAAGAATACAGAATAGTAATAGCATGCACTATGAGAATCTAGGCACAGGTAAAACCCTGCACCATGGCATAAAGTCCAGCATATCATCAACAGTGGCAGCCGTTCTATTTCTCATGCTGCATACTTTTGTACTCCTCCCATATATCTATGGGACGACAGGAGTGGGACAAAGTGGCAATGTACAGTTCTTCTTTCTCATTTGTGTATGTTAATTCCTGCAGACATGCATTATGGGTAGTTGCCCTCTGGGACTTCCACCCTGTTAGGATACATTTCTTAGCTGTCAGATAGGCCAGGTTGAATAATCTGCGGGTCTCTATGGGTACTTTCCCTATATCTCCCAATACATACTTTGCCAGCATGTATGCATTTGTCACCCCTGCCCTTCCTGCCAGTGTATCTGCTATTTTAGACCAGAATGTATATAGCAGGGGGCAAAACGAGAACATGTGTACGAAGTTTGGTAGTGTTACGTGGCATTTTGGGTGTTTATCCATCACCCTAGGAGAGAACCTAGCAACCTTGGTTGGTGTGTAGTATAGTCGGTTCAGGAATTTGAATTGAATCAGGTGGTACTTGATGCCAAGGGGTTCCTCCCTGGTAAGAAGGCAATGCTGCTCGAATGTAGCATCATACAGTTCCTGGCCTATATCTTTTTCCAATTGTATACGAAAGCCAGTTGTACTCCCCATCTCTTGGTGTATCTTTGTGTAGAAAGTCCTAATTAACGTACTACCATGTGTAACAATATCAATTATTATATGTACCTCGTCTCTGCTGGGAAGAAGGGCCATTTTTTCCAGAAGGCCATGCTCAAACGGATATATTCAAGTCACAGGGTTGCGTCATCACCTAGTTTATTCATAAACTCTGCCAGTGTGACAAACCTGTGCTTCAGGGACATGTCTTCCACCATTAGTTGTTTCTCAGGGTCCCATGTGGCTATATATCTTCATCTTGAGTGGACAAAATGTCCAGGAATACCCACAATGATGCCTTCTGAGCATAATGGGTATCAATCCTTAATCACCGGAATATCCTGACCGTTGTATGGACCTGGTCAACCATGCAATTATCATAGTATCTTGCCCCAAATAGTACAGAGATCAGATTCAATGGCCGAGCCCCAATCTGTCCTATTATCACATGATGATGAATCGGGCTAGTTGCTTGCCAGTGTGCTGAAAATTGTGCTTTGGCCACCAAGAAGTAGAAAAAAAAAAAAAAAACAACCTTGCTACCCCTGAGCCCCAGAGAAACTGAGATGTCATCATTTGGATTGTACTGAAGAAAGTCCTGCCAGGAAATATGGGGATATTAGTAAAGCAGTATATGAGTTGCAGTACCACTACCATTTTCAGGAGGGAGATACGGCCATACATAGAAAGAGGCAATCTCGACCAGAAATCCAACTTCGTGGTAAGAGCAGGGAGATAGGCAGCAATATTGTAAGCTTAAAGAGTTTTGGTGGACTTAGAAACCATGATTCCACAGATACGTGAACTTTTCACGTGTCCACATGAATCCGAACATATCCGTGGGGGGGTTGTATTCCACGTAAGTGGGAACAGTTCTGCCTTAGAACAGTTGATACGGTAGCCTGAGTATTGGGGGAGATCCTGGATTTTGTTCAAGATGAATCAGAGGTTTCTGTCTGGGTCCCAGACAAAATTATCTCTGTGGAGTCCGAAATTTTAGCCCCCTGTGTGCGTGTTGCTGCCGGATCACTTCTGCCAGGGGCTCAATGAATAGCACAAAAAGAAGGGGGATAAGGCGACAGCCCTGTCCCGTGCCCTACCTGACCAGATCATTGAATGACAAGACCCCATTCACTCATACTTTAGCTGGGTGGCCAGGATACAGAAGTTGGATGCCCTTGATGAAGTAAGGTCCCAGCTTGAAAGAGTCAAGTACCAGGAAAAGAAAATCCCATGTTTGCGACGGTGTAGGCAATAGTCGCTGCACGTTCAGAGTTGTCAACCTAGTGGGAACAAATCCTGACTAATCTGGAAGGACCAGATGTACTATTAGCGGCAACTGTCTAGTCGCATGAGCTTCCTTAAAATGTTGGCATCAGTATCGATGAGGGATAACAGGCTATAGAAACCCATCTTGCCTGGTGGATTATTCAGCTTTGGTAGGACCGTGATGATGGCCTCCCGTAATGAGGGGGCAAAATGTATTTGTCCAGAGAATCATTCTACACTTGTAAGTATGTGCATATACTCCTTATAGAATTCAGCTCTGAGCCCAGTTGGAAGATCAGCTCTATTACAGCAACAATCTCTTCCAGTGTAAATGGCGCATTCAGTAATTCCATTACTTCCAATGAAAGTGTCTGTAGGTCGATGTCAGCCAAGTATGATTTCGATTCCAAAGTTGTCCTTGTATCTTTTTTCGAGTATAGATTTCCATAGAACCTGGCAAAAGCTTTACATATGGAGGATTTGTCTGTAACGACTTCACCCTCCTGCATTTGAATGCTCACCTCCATCGCTTTGCCTCTACACAAGCTAAAGGCCCATGCCAGGTCTCTGCCCAGCCTTTCGGCAGCTCTGCCCTGCCTTTTGGCCTACCCATATCTGCACGTCTATGCAAGTCTTACCATATAGAGTGTTTCCCTGTCTGCTAATTAACATAATTGTGATAACTCTGCCTTAATGTCACCCAGTAGGCCTGTCGCTTGTGAGATGCTGTATCTGCTTTCAAGAACCTGTATCTTGATCTTGCGCTTGCCAAGTTCCCTCTGTATTACTTTTAATGCTCCTATGGAAGCTGTCAGCAGCATCCCTCTAATATTACCTTTAAACATCCCCCATAATGTAGAGATTGTAGAGACTGATCCTGTGTTTATGTGAAAAAACATTGAGATGTCCTCATCAAGCTTCTTTACCAATCAAGCATCCAACAAAGATGATGCGGCCCGTCTCCACAATGGCCAGGGTGGGCGATCAGTCCCTATTAGTAATGTAGTCCGATTTGTGAGTAGTTTGAGTAGGTTCAGGGTAGTATATCACAGTTAACTACCTGATTTTGGAGTGAGGAGGACCAAAGGTAAATACGTGACAGCATATCATGCGCTGAGGGGTAGTATGTATATTACCTAACCCTGGGGTACCTAGTCCTCCTGGCGTCAGCTAAATTGAACTGCTCTGCGATCTGCGCAATGGCTTTAGATGTGCCGGAATGGGTCCTGTATGTACTCGTAGAGCAATCAAGGCCAATATGGAGGATTGGATGAAAATTACACCCCCATACCAACAGGAGGCCCTCTCAGGCATCTAAATGAGATGCCAGTTGTATATAAAAGGTCTAGTCATCAATGTTGGGGTCATAAGTATTAAATAGAACCATGTCAGTGTCAGCCATTTTGCCTCGCAATAATACAAACCTCCCACGAGTATTCACTGTGGAGTAAACAAGTTGGAAGGGGAGTGAGCAATGAGTCAAAGTGATCATTGCCTGTGATTGCAACGAGTATGTGGTGTAATATCTATTCTCCCCATCAGGGAGCAAATACAAAATGGGTAGTGGCCAAAGCATGCTTTACTTGTAACATCACAACCTGGGGTGAACAAGGGTCTGTGCAATCCGCACATATTGCAACTGAGGAATGTCAGTGAAACCATTATGTTCATGGTCGACATATTAACACTACATCAATATCATAGCATACTATCCAAGGCCATAAAGTCAGCATAAACACTTAACCCAGCCCCACTCACACTGTCCACCCAAACCCGACAGTGGAAACCTTATCACCTCCAAACAAACAATCAAGGCTTGAAAAGTCATGGGGGGGGGGGTGGGGAGCAGCATGTTAGCCCTTCCGCACACTTGTCCAGCACCCATCGATAACAAAATGTAAACCGCTCCCAGCAAAAAACAGATAGGGTCATAGGGTAGACACGTCATCAGCCTGGCCAACAGGCATCGGTCCACTGAGTAGCTCAAACACTATCCACCAGTAGGCAACTTAATGACATTAGTATTCTCACTCCAATGATGCACAACCAGACCCTGGCATGCCTGAATGACTCATATCACGGTTGGCCATCTTTGCACACATTTTATTTTATTTGTTTTATTGTTCATTTGTAACACTCTTACTACCAGCGAGTGGTTTCTAAGTGGGGGATCGGGATTCAAACCTGTGTTACACCGCGTTGTCTTGCTTTCAAGACAAATGCGTTGCCCCTGAACTCTCCTTCCTCCTCCGAAGTCAAGACTGTCAGAAGAAAATTATAGTGGCAACACTGGAATCTGTCAGTCCACAGCCAATGCCTCACATCAGTTTTTAGGACCATAGAGTCATCCCCAGCACAGTTTGCAGTGTGAACATTAGGCTTCTTCAATGACAGAGGCTTCTGTCTCCACTTGCTTCTTCTGTTGTGTATCCCTCTGTTTGGTAACACCAGGGTTATGGTAGATTCTATGAATGTTTTAGCGTCTTCTAGTGTTATGAAAACGTGTTTGTGACCCTGAATTTGAATTTTGAGTTCAAACGGGAATAGCATTGCATATTGCACCTTCCTGTGCTTAAAGAGACGTTTCACCTCCTTGAACTACCTGCAAGTGGCCTGGATGACCGGGGGGAAAAGTCAGGATAGATGTACACTATGCTGGACGCATAGCGCAGTTCTCCCTGCTCTCTAGACAACTTTAAGATCAGATCTCTGTCTCTGTAGCTGAATAGCTGCATGATGATGGTTCTTGGCGAGGCCGCCGGCCTAGGTGAGGGCTGCAGAGCCCTATTGGCTCTTGAAATCATGAACTGGGAGAATTGCAGCTTAATCAGTATCATTGCAAGGATTTCCTCCACAAACCATTCCATCGGCCCTCTGATTGATGTTTCCAGCACCCCTCCTATCTGGATATTATTTCTACAGGATCAGAATTGCAGGTTCTCGCTCTTAACCTGCCAATTACTTATTGAGGGTCATTACATCCACCAACATAGCTGCCACGTTCTCCTCCGTGTGACCAATTCTAGGTTCTGCAAGGGTTATGCAATGACTTTCCTTCTCTAGTTTCGCCCATGGAGGACTAATATTAGTACATAGGTTATCTAGTGTTGTTTTCATGGAGGCAAATCCACTCTGCCTACCTGTGACCATAGTATCTTGTGGGCATTGGATGGCAGTGTCCTCCGTATCTGCCCACGCCTCTGGGAGAGGACCATTTTTTTTGTTGGATCCTCTAGTCATGGCAGGCCAATCAGGGCAGAGCTCGGGAAGACAGTTCCAATAGTGTTCAGCGTGTGCTTGCATGAAGTAAGGCTATGGATCACTGCATTCCACTGTACCACCTCCAGTTCCATCACAGGTGTAGGAGATATCCTGCACCGCAAAGAGGGTTGTGGCCCTGTACCAGAGCCTCGATGGCCACTCCACAGGTTACAGATGATGGAACCCACACTACTCAGATCCAGGAAAGCAGTAGGTCTCCAGCGTCCGTCACCCCATTGTTGTGCATCATAGTATGGATCAAGAGCGTGAAACAATTGAAGAGGGCTTAAATTAGGGCAATCTCAAGGAGATACAGACAACAAGCGTCATGTCCTCGTCCCTGTAGCCCAGATCACCTTTCCCTCACACTCAAGATATCAGTCTGTAGACCTGCCAATCCCAGGCAGTCGCACCACCAATAGTAAAGAGGAGAGGGCTACACCCCAGGATCAGGAGCTGCATCTGCCACTGGTGAAACTCCCCTTTCCAACACTCCCCAGGACTAGCGAAACAGGCAGGAGTGTGAGGTGGTTAGTGGCATCTCAGAGTATTGTTTGCCAGGATGCCCACCTAGGTGATGATGCCATCACGTAGCTGTCACCCCCTGTGTCAACAAGGTCACTGTGGCATTGGTGCCATCTACCAGGTCACAATTAGGGCTGCTCAATCTTGCAACAGAGTTGTCTCCCTCATTGTCTTCTGGGCAACCTCCTCGATACCTCTGCTGGCACATCTGCCACCACTGCGAGGAGGCTCGCAGGAGGGACACTGCATCAGCCCCACATCATGGGCCACGCTGAGAATGAAGATGGAGGGCCCTGCAGCCAATATCTGATGCCCCTTCTGCCAATGACATAAGGCAGGCCCAGGCCCTCTCTGCCCAACCACCTACATCGAGGCCTAAGGATGCCAACCACTAATCCAATTGGTGGCCCACTGGTATGCGATAGGCGAGTGTCAGGTTGGATGGCAATGCCGGCCAGCTCCACAGGGCCCTAGGAGCTGGTACAGGTGCTCATGGTCTGCGATCAATGCCAAGAGCGCAGGGTATACGAGAGGATGTTAGGATGGGCACTGGAGCTCCAAGATGAAGCAGCTATCTTGGTTGCCTCTCAACAGTGCCCTCTGTCCAATCCCCTTTTTTCAAATAAAACTTTGAAAGAGCATTAGCCTTTTCCACAGGTACTGCTATGCCAGACCTTTCTCTGTTTAAAATGTAACAACCTGCCTCCAATAATTCTCACTAAACAGAAACATTTCTTATTCCCACTTTACCACTGTCACTCAGTCTTACCACTCTAGGAGGTGGGGAGGATAGCTCAAGGGAAACACGTTTGTCTTGGAAGCAAGGCAACCCACAGCAACACAGGTTTGGATGCTGCACCCACGCTTAGAGACGGGTCTCCACTGTTAAGCACACAATAAAAGATTAATTACTTAATTGACCCTAATCATTTTCTATGTAACAATCTCTGTGCACAGCTTAGTATGTTTTAGGAGGCTGCTGCATCAATAACATATACTTCACTGCAACACAAAGCTTCCACGCATATTCGCGGGCTCTGCACAATTTAAGTTAAAAAGGTCTATGTTGCAATGACACTAGTCATCCCAAAAATCATATCCCAAGGAGACCTTCAGTTTTGTAGGATGTTTTACTTGGGTGACATCATTGGAACTTTTCAACAACCCCAAACCAGGCACATGCAATTGCACTTTATATAATAGAGTTTGTTAAATCTGGGATCGCTTTTATTGCAAATAGATACCACCCCCTCCCCCTTACTCAATAGGCACGTCAGAATTTCAGCGCCATTTTTAAAAATGTGAAATTGAGTAGCCATGAATTAACAACACTATTCTGCATGATGGTATACCCAGGAAGTTACATACATTACTTTATTTGTCTAGGTATGCACACAGTGAGATGTCTTATGCTTGCCTATGCTTGTACATTGCACAGAATGGGAGTCAAGGAATCTCCCTGTATACACACCATAGGATATATTTAATCAAATCTATAATTCTAGAAGCACATTCGTTTATGAAATAGTTACTTATTTCTGAGGATGTACAGTTAAATTATATATCCCCCCACCCCCAGTACTTACAAATAGCAGTGAACAGGATTTAATCTAATTCTCTCTTTAGCATCACTCCCCTTATTATTATTTCCCTTTAGAGTATACTCACATATGAATTTCATTTGGCTTTATCTCAAAGATGTGTGAATCCTCTTAAGGGCTGGTTCAATTCCCCCCCTCTGGGAACAGGTGGGCATCAGTCAGCAAGATGGGATCAGCTCACCCCCATAGCCTGTCTGCTATTTCTTCCACTGAAGAAGGTCTGGGTCGTTGACTACTGGTAGGAATCACTTACAGTCGCTGCTATTAATTCATCAATTGATCCACAATGAGAGTAATCTATTCCTTCTCTTTCCTGTTGTTATCAATTCTCATGTGTCCTCCCCATCAATCAGCGAGTGAGCAAGTGAGCCTGTCAGCGTGCTCCATAGTAAGTGTGTGTTGACTCTTTTATAGACCAAAAAACCCCACCTGTCTGAGGTGTGTATACTTTCCCCAATCTAATTGATCAATGCATGTGATTGGGCAGTGTTCCAAAAGTGACATTACATTAGACATACCCTTCTGTGGTCATTGGACATATTAGCTAAGGGGGCAGTCTGATAGGATTAACTTCTACATCCAATTTCCCTCTCATATAATGTGATGTCACATCAGAGATTTCTTAAATTAAACATTGTAACATTCTTAATTAGTAAATTCCACACATATGACCACTTCCCTAATTATCTCACCAGATTTCTCTGTCTGGCACGAATCAAACAATGCAATAATGCAATAAGTATGTCCTCTCTCCAACAGATTCTTTTTCTATTTCATAAATATTTGAAATATTTTTCTGGCATCTGGAGCCAATGTAAATCCTGCCACAGCTTTTGAACACATATTGCCTAACAAACAACTTCCATCGCTATTTCAGGTTATTAAGGAGAAAGAAGCAATGGCGCAAAGCAAAGGGGCTTGGGTAAACCCAGGTATACCTGATCAAACTTGGAAGCAAATAGGTTTGGGCACCAAAATGAAAGAGTCTCACACAACTAGCTTCAAAATATGTCTTCAGGACAGACTGTTAGATTAGTCAGTCTGCAAAGATTTGTGGCAAATGGTGCATTTGGAAGTCTTTTGGACTGGTGGCATTGGTAGTTCTGTCCAGTTACTCTGTACAATGGAGCATCAGTTAAACCTGCAATGAGCCACAATATCACCTGACAAAGTTTTATAGAGGCAACCATTGGGTACATTTCCGATGAGCCAGTCCAACCCTGCATGTATAGAAACTCAGTGATGCTGAACAGCACTACCCCTTTTGCCATCAAATGAGCTAATCAGTGCTCAGAATCCATCAGGAACAGGATATTAATGTTGCAGTGTACTGTTTGCTGCGATGCTCAGCACAGTGAACCCCTGCAGATGTAAGTCCGCAAAGATGGTTATTAATGGTCTACAGCCCATGGCTCAAACTGGGGCTGCATACCTGGCCCCTGAGGGAAATGTAGAAATAAGACACAGCACAGATATATTTTACAGGGCCTGTGGTAGTGGCCCTGTAGTTATGGTTAAGTTGCTCAATCCATTGGAAGATAACTTTTTCGGCAGCTTAGAACCCCCCCCAGACGAATCCTCATGTGACTTTGCATACATGGCCCCATCAGATTGATTTTGTGTAGTTTTGTGAGGTTCCGTGCAGAGGGGCAAAGTTATAGGGGGGTCCCAAAATGTGCAGTTTTTCCCATAGACGCAATGGAAAGAAAATGTGCTTATGCCTAGAGCCCAAACCGCTCGACAAATTTTCACCAAATTTGATATCTGTGTTCAGTCCGCAGACTCACTTCCCTGTTTGGTCTGCGGACGGGTCTCTGATTGGCCTAGAGGGCAACGTGATGTCCACGGACATCGACACGCCCACTGATTGGATGGTGAAAAGTGTGAGGTAAGTCAGATTTTTGGAAATGTCTGCCATGTTGGATCCACGGACCTCAGCGGCTGACCACAGACAACTCATTGGGGGTGATTGTTTGGAAAACACATTTTGGGATATTTGGTGGTAGGAAGAGGGTTTGGGAAGGGTGGGAGTGGCCGAAAAGATGATATTTGGCTTAATTTGTAGGTGGAAAAAGGTTGCACAGCTGTCGTAGTGGTCTGCAGACACTGCAGTAGTTTGCAGACAGCACTGTGATCAGACGGCTTGGGGAACACATTTAGAGTTATTTGGTGGGTGAACGAGGGTTTGGAAAGGGTATGGGAGTGGAATAAAGATGATATGCAGCTGTTTAAATAGGTGTAACAAAGGGTCTGCAGATGCTGCCGAGTCAGCTGGCAATTTTGGTGTCTGCGGACATCATTTCAATTGCAGGGGGGCGGGGGGTCCAGGTGAGTTTTATTAGTTGACAGTGTATGATACATAATTTTTATATATGTCATTGTATTCTGATGGTTGTAGCCAGTTGCCAGATTCTGGACGATATGGCCACAGGCCATGCCCCCCAGAATCTGGCCACTGGCCACAGCCATGACAGTACTAATATGTGTGCAGTAATTATAGGAAATGTAGTAGAAGTCCGGCCAGAATGACCACAGTGGTAATATGTGTACAGTAATTGTAGGTAATGTAGTGGGAGTACAAAGTGTTTGTAATATGGAGGAATGATGTAATGGAACTGTATATGGTACTTATAGTACAATTGAGGATAGTCCTTATAAAATATGTATTTGATTATACTTGCTATGTTTACTTAGTTTCATAGTGTTATGAAGCTGGAATCTCCAGTTTATTTTCTGTGGAAAATAAACATTACAATTTGTTAAGCAGGATAGTTTAAAAGCGTTAGTTGTATACAATTTTACATGTTATTTTTTTTAGACCATCATAAACAGTACATTGTAAGTACTATGTTTGGTACAACATTATTTATTTATTTAAATTTGTACAGAGCGCTACATGCCCAAAGGCCTCAGTGTGCACATAGAGACAGACAAGACGGACATGGATGACACCTAGAGGAGTAAAATAGCAAACCGATCAGTGAACAGATTTTAACAAAGCAGTGGAGTCATTCAAGAGGAAGGTTGAAGAGATAGGACTTCAGCCTGTTCTTAAATTTGGTCGCTGTTTCTGTAGTTCTGAGGACGTTTGGAAGAGCATTCCAGGCAGTCGGCCCAAGCACGTCGAAGCTGCATCCTCTGACTTTCACCCGCCTAAACCTATGCTGCATAAGTCTAAGTGGATCCTTGGATCTGAGGGTATGTGAAGGTACATAGGAATTTAGGCAATCAGTGAGGTATTCTGGAGCTATATTGAGTACATACCTGTGAGTGAGTGTAAGAAACTTATGTGTGACTCTATGCTTCATGGTAAGGCAGTGAAGTTACCACCTGGAAGCTGTTATATGAGCCTGTTTAAATACGCCAGAAATGCCACAAACCACTCCATTCTGATCTATCTGTGGTGCGGATAAGTTGGACTGGGAACGTCTGCTCAGGAGACTGTTACAGTAGCCTAGGCAGGAACTGACAAGAGCAGAGGCTAGAATGGACGCATTATTATGTGACACTAAAGGCCGGATATAACAGAGCAGTTTATTGAAAAGGCCACAGAAGATCGAATCCGGGCGATATGCTGATTCAATGGCAGTTTGGAGTGCAATGTGACACAGAGGGTCTTCACCTTTTTGGCCACAGGGATAACAGTATTCAAGATGGTAAAGCTGTTATACTCCAAGTGTAAAGTTATAAGTTTGGGGCCAGGGGCTACAATCAGTAGGTTGGTCTTTTGAGGGCCAATCTTTACGTGGACTGAGTTGTCTTTCTGTAGTCCTTGCACCAACTTATGTAGGGGCACTTAGTGTGTATCCCCACTGGTCCCCCAGTGTGGTCCGGACTCCTCTACATGGTGAGCAGTTTTTGTAGCTGCAGTTCCTGTGTCCTGTCCTTAAAACGTAATGAAGGCACTACTGCTTGTGTTGTGGCCGGGCTTAATTATGGAGTGCCCTTCCCCTCTGTCAATTGCAATCAGCCGCACTTACTGTGACATGGTGGGTAACCCTTCTTGCTGTGTTGTTTTGTCTCTCGGGCCCAGAGGGTAGCTAGTGCGCAGTCATTCAGGTTGCAGCCACTTCAAGCAATGTAAGAGTCTTCGTGATTTTTCTTTAGCGTGATCTGTGACCAGAGCAGGCACTGTCCATGTGTGCACTGCCCTCATGCGTTGGGAGACGTTGTAGTTCCTATTGCAGCCAGTTGTCGCCCCGACCGTGCAGCAGAGAGTTAATGCAGAGTGCGTGTTACAGCATGTGGAAGGTATCCACTTGGGTAGGGTGAGCGCTCTGGTGCCCCCACTTCTCGGAGTGCAGTGTCACCTATTGTTCTCCAATCCTGTTGCCCCTCCTGCCTTGTCCAGTGCTTACACTGTGTTGGTCTACTGCTATATTTCTGCTGTGTCTCGTCCTCAAATCCTGACCAATGCGCTGCTGCGTATGGTTTAGCTGTAAATAGTGTTTGTAGGCCCTACGGAATTCCTTCAGTAGGGATCTATTGTTTAAAGCAGCTTGTTAAGTGTCTGCAGTGGGATGGAGGGGCCGAAGCGGCACCTCCACTAATCCAGCCTCCAACGTGTCACACACTGTTCAACCCGAGGGCTTGCCCTATGACCGTTGATGCCCCTGACTGTGCGTTCATCACCTTATAGTATGGCTGTGGTGTGTCCTATATTATCAATGCCTGTGAACAGGATTAAACTTTGCATCACGTACCGGGGATCAGGGCACCTGTTGCATTAATGTGCAAGAGACAGCACACACTGCCGTGGCACACTTGTCTTCACTCGTGGATGCGGGTCATGCCTCTCTGCCTTCCTGGCGTACCACACTTCGGTGCTCTCAGCCCCTGCTCTGGGTGTGCTGCCATTAAAGGGGGGGTGTGACTTCTCGACCTCCGGAACAACAGACAGACTACCTCTGTCACAGCCAGTGTCAGAAAAGCTTCCAGGGGGCTTGGTTGGCTTCTGGGCAACACCGTGCCCTGCTTCCCGCAGCAGGCATCCTGTTCGGCAAGTGGCGGGCACTGGGAGCCCCCTCCCCTGCAGCACGATCCTGGTGGTCAAAGGTTCTCTGTGCTCAATTTGTTCTGCAAGGGCAGACCAGGCGCTAGATGGGGGGGGGGGGGTGGTTCAGGGACGCATTTCTCAGACCTCGTCTGTGCAACTACGCTGCCCCTTAGCAGGGAGGGGCTTGCATGAACGCAGTGTTCCTCTCCTTCGTGATCGCAGCATGCCTGTATTTGTTGCAAGCTCTAACTTCTGTTCTGCCCAACCCTTCTGCACAGATTTTGGAATGTAGATATCTGGGACCTTCATACAGCTTCTCATAAGTTGTGATCAGAAACGGGATGGTATTTAGCAAGAGTTTCGTCCCAGATCCCAGGTAGCCACTGGAGCTCACTCTCAACGCTGCATCAAGCTGCATGCACAAGAGCGCCCCCCCTGAGTTGTTTAAAACTTAAATCCACCTTTAACCCTGCCATTATTTACCCTGCGTAATATAGATGTCTTTGAAGAGTGTGTTCTGGAAGATCTGAGGGGATTGACAGACAAACCCAATCAGAAGAAATCTAACCTTACATTCATGCAAGGACAGGCTGTTGAAACCTTGAAAAAAGATGCAACGATTGTCATAAGACAAGCGGACAAGGGGGGAGGGGTAGTGGTATGGGCTAAAACCAAATATGTGTTAGAGGCACATAAACAATTTGATGACACAGAAAATTATGACATCAAAGCAATGGAATTCATTGATGATATCAAAATTGAATTAGATGTGATACTTAATGAATTTAAGATGGTTAATCTTTTGGAAAGTGATGATATTCTGTTTATGAGAAAAGATTTTCCAACCACGCCCATTTTATACTTTATCCCCAAAATCCACAAAGATATTAGGGAACCTCCAGGCAGACGTATTGTGTCGTCTAGAGGATCTTTGTTGGAAAATGTATATGTATTTCTACAGCCATTTTTTAAAGACCTAAATTCATATGTCAGATAGACAACTGATCTTTTGAGCAAAATACAGAATGTACAATGGGAAAAAGGTTTTTATTGGTCTCATTTGATGTCAAGTCCCTACATACGTCCATTCAGCATCATAATGGTTTGCAGGCATGTACATTTTTCTTGGATTCTCGATCTGTTAGCTATAATCAACACAACAAGGTCATTGTGACACTTCTGCAATTCTGTTTGGAACACAATATATTTCTATTTGTGGATGTGTTGTACAGGCAGAAATGTGGAACTGCGATGGGCTCTTGCATTGCACCCACATATGTAAATTTATATATAGGGTGGTGGAAGCAAAAGGTGGCATGGTCTGAACAAAATTACAATTATGTTAGTCAGATCATATGCTTGTATAGGTATATAGATGACCTGTTATTGGTGCAGAGAGGAGGTCTGGAGTCATTGACTAAATATGTGGAAATTCCAAATGACAATTATATGAATCTTAAACTTACTTTTGAAGCTAGTGAAGAGAAATGGCTTTTTCCAGACTTAAAATGATTTATCCATAACACCAAGATTAACAGCCATTTACACAGGAATGAACTGCCATCAAATTCCATTTTGTGTGGTAAAAGTCATCATCCAGAAAAACATAAAGACAGTATCCCGTATGGTTAAATGGTGAGAGCCAAAAGAAATTGCTCACGCAATGATGACTTTGAAATTGAAGCATGCAAAAGGGGAGCTTGCTTCTTAGAGAGAGGCTATACCAGGCAAAATATTACTAAGGCTTACAGCCAGACAGTTCATTGTGATAGACAGGACCTGTTGAGAACTAAGATCATGTCCAATAAAATCAATCCTATTAGGTTCTGTTAGTCCAGAAAACGACCCTAACCAAGTATAGTAGGTATATTATGTTGGCCGGAAACCAATCGCATCATATGACCAACACCGCAGACACAGAATCGTCAGTATAACCAAAGGGCATCCATCTTGTGTAACATCCGCCATTTGCTTTTTTCCTTTCTGTCAAATGCTTTGCAAAATGTATTATAGTCTGAATGCTCATACACAGTGCAAGGCCACAGACTACATGTTGAACGATCAACCCAGACAGGAATGCCAAACAGTACAGAAATACATTGTTTTCCTCCCTCACAAAGTCCTTGGAGGCAAGCAGAATCGACATTTAATCAGCGGCTCAGGTGCCGGCCTGTCTCACTAAAGCTGTAACAAAAGACAGTTAAAGCATGAATTGTACTCTTCTAGCGGTCCTCCTTCGCGGATCTTCCTTAGAACAGGCTGACCCCTAGTTCACGAATAGAAACTGGTAGATAATGTGCTTTGGGATGTGTCTCTCTTGCGAACACGATATCTTTGCTGAACAAGTGCCCTATGTTCTTTATAACAAGAACTCTGTCTGCAACTGTTGCTAAGTATAATAGATGGAGTAAGAAACTTGTCATAATGTGTCATATTTGTCATAATTGTCAATCACCGAACCCTAGCTCAAGAAGATACATTATGGGTGGTTTGATGTGCCTTCAAAGATTGCATGTTTGTATATATGTTACTGCTTGAATGATGTTCGCTCTCTTGCATCTCACGAGGTCTGGGTGACACACATTGTGAGACGTTAGACCCAGTAGGCTGACTGAGCATACTTTGCAATAAACCATAGTACTTGCAAAATCGAACCTCGTGTCTGTTGTATCACTAGTATATGGTGATTGTGTGTTAGTTTCCATATGCGGAGGGTCTTCAGGGCCTAGCAAAAATGGCGCCCGAATAGGGACCCTCCCCCTTTTGCTCCATCGTATACTAAGCTCATCAAATAATGGCTTTGAGAAGTATAACAACTGCAAAATGTGTATATATGTGATCATAAAAGTTGAAAGGTGATAAATTGTGGAGAATTAGGCAAAAAATGTACTGCCTGACCAAATTTGTGGTATATGGGATCATATGCCTGTGTGATTTGATGTACATTGGGTCCACGATTGTCAGCTTAAGCTCAGGTTTTTACAACAATATAGAGAAATAATAAATGGTGGCAGAAACTATCCATTAGCTGTCCATTTTGCAGAGAGACATAACAGTGATGTGTCAAAGATGATATACCTATACATAAGAGGAGAGGTAATAGGGAACCCAAATTGCGTAAACTTGAATCAAAACTGATATTGACCTTCAATACAAAGAAGCCAGGAGGCCACAATAATGGAGAAGAGTTAGCTATACATCTTTTAGATGATTCACTGTATATATGTTTGAACATAAAGATTAAAGGATTTATAGCTCACAGATTACCAATAGAGAAGTTAGAGAACAACTGGAGGAGTGAGAGGATATTAACTAGTACTGTATTGTTCCAATTGCACATGTTCACTTTGTATGACAAATGCTTTAATTTGATGATAAGCCTATTTATTTTAGTCATCAGCACTGTTTTAACAAAATTGCATTAAACAATAGGAATTAAAGCGCTATGTTGCACCTAGATGAAATATAGGTTGTTTAGTAGTATTGAATTGTACTTTTTCACTTTATATATGAGTGTCTAGAGGCCTTACCAAGCCCACTAGGGCAGGACCAGTCGAATACATGCGATACTTAAGAACAGATTACGGGTCGCTAAGTGTGAGGATGGTTATGTAACACAAGGAATCATGAAGTGTTGTTGTAACATGCTTTTTGAATTACCCTTTAATGCACCTGAGCACTTTATGTTTAATGACTACCATTACCATGATGACTAGTTCACTTTAGATTTTATTGTATAGAGACCTTATCAAGCCCACTTGGGCAGGACTGGTCGAAAACATTAGATTCACAACTATCGAATATGGATCACTAAATATAAGGTTGGTTAACTGAGCCACGGTAGTATGTCGTGGGGCTGTACCATGTTTTGGGAAAATAACCTTGTATGCATATGTGCACTTTAAGTATAATGGATACTTGACATAACCATGACACTCAGGACAAAATGATTTAGCATTGGTCTAAATCACGTGGCACAGGTTTTAAACTTCTAAACTTGATATACAATCTTCCCCCCTTCCAACTTTGTTCCAACTAGAACTAGCGTTGCCGCACAATTTTTGCCTTTGAAAGTTTTGAAATGACATTCACTCTGCTAAACACTACACTGCAGTAATAATAATATTTGATATAGTGGCCAAATGGCCTGGCGAACAGATTAAGGAGTACTATTCAGTACAATTAAAGTTACTGATAAGGGAGAACACAGTAAAATGTCTTGAAATGAATAGACTGAAATATTTAAAGTTCATGTAGGAATACCTATATAGATCGCTATAGCTGCTCAAGTCCAAATGGCCATGATCTTTTGCACATTTTAAATGGACATGAGTCACATGAGTCACTTGATTTAAAACTCAAGTACCTCCCGAGAGGAGGTAGAGGCCGTAGGCCGTAGGCCATGCACCCAAGACTCTAGGCCCTGGCCACAACCACTGCAGCATATCACACCCATAGATCACACCCATAGAATCAAATATCTATCAAATATTTGCAGTTTGTGTACTGTTTGATTTGTATAGTTAGTGTGTGAAGTTTTGACTATGTCATGTCATTAAAATTGTAGAGTTTGGTAACAAGCACTGCAGTATAACATATCCATGGAAGTTAACATTTTGTATTGTGGTGTATGGTTATATGTTTGCCTCAATGGTTCTGTTATGCAGCAGTATTTATGTGTTCTATTAGAATATACTTACTGTTTGATTTTTTGTGACTGGATACATTTTCTTCATAAATTGGGTAACTGGAACAGATATTCTTTTTCAATTTCTGTGATTAAAGAAAATATCATGCTAGTGTAGGTCTTTTGTAAAGACTTATTACATTGCAAAATAGACATTTCAGGTTTTTTTCAACCCTGATATTTAGTAGTTTACTAACCAGTGTACTGTGCAGTTTGCTCAGTTTCTATGTTTGTTTTTCAGATCTTTGGGTCTGTGGAAAAAATAATCCATGTTGGATTAAAAAAACCTTTCTTGTTATGCTACAGTCTATTTGTTTGTTTGTTTTCAGTGTTCACTTGTTGTTTCTGGCTAATGTTCTATCTGTTGCCTTGTTGCAGATTGTTACATACCTGTTGATGAATTTTAACTGGTTATAATTTTTTATTTATATTCTCAAGTTGCTGATGTATCTGTTGGGTTGTTGCAGATTTTTGGAGCAGTTAGATACATGTTGGTGTATTTTAACTGTTTATTTCTTGTTATAATTTAGTGGTATTGATTTATCTGTTTGGTTGTTGCAGAATCTTGGGGCAGTTAGATACCTGTTGGTGTATTCTAACTGTTTATAGTGTTTTAATTGAAGTTTTATTAATGTGTATGTACAGATTAGTTATTAGTGGTATTGATTTATTTGTTTGGCTGTTGAAAAATCTTGGAGCAGCTAGATACCTGTTGGCATATTCTAACTGTTTATTGTTTTCTAATTGAACTTTTCTTAATGTTTAAGTACAGATTAGTTATTAAATTTTGGTTTTAAGAAGATTAAATAAGCGTTTGTAAGATTTGCTGGTGATCTCTGCTTTAGAGTAATGGTACTATCATTACATTCGAACCATCCACATTTCTTTTTTTATATATGCAGTGTAGTGACCTGCATTGGTTGTGGCTCCTGCGTGGTAGATTATACCTATTGTTGTGAAGGTTCTCTTACCAAGTGATACTTGACCATGTAAGAATCTAGTCAGCTTGCAGTTGTTTTTGGTACCATCTGCATTGTAACGTAGAAGCATTAGTATTACATGTTTACTATGTGTTTGTATTAGTTAGGTGGAGCGATTATCTGAATTGCAGGTAGTACATACTCTACCATGGTTTGCATTTTGTACAAGTTGCTGAAATGGAATGCATTCACAATTAGGTATGGATACATACACAAAGCGCTTATTAAGGATTTGTTCCTGTGTCACATTGTTGCAGAGAGTGCATGTATGTTTCCACATTATAGGAATGTTTTTGTTTTCCAGTACTTGTAGTACGTATGTAGTAAGTACATTAGAAATGTTACCATTCCAGCAGAGTAGTCCAATTCTTGTCTTATTCCATGAACACTATATGTGTTGTCAGGATTGTTTGTTGCGTTTCTATGAAGGACTAACATTTGCAAACACAATTGGTCGGTACTGTGTAAGTAAATGTTGTCAACAATTGGTGGAAATTGAAATAGAATATTGATTGCTACATTTGCGTAGCAATTTCCACCAGTTATATTTGAAAATTTGAATGGACCAGATAGTTCTGTGTCCAAGTCATTTTTTCGGAGTTTGTGTTGCTTCTTTGAAGAAGTACCTAAGTTACTTTGAGTAATAGATTCTTCTTTGGTTGTGGTAATTGATTAAGTATTAGCTTCTTTTACTCTCTTTGGAGGATTTGCAGTGAGATCCTGTTGCATTTCTGTTTGAATTAGTTTTCTTTTACAATGTTTTCCTTTTTGTGGAACAGGATATGTTTTTAGATTGGGTGTGTATATTGAACATAGACTATTGTATTATAAAATGCAAGGAATATCAGCATTTACTTTACTTGTATCAAAGTTGATTAGAAATAGACCGTCAAGTGTAAGTAAGCGTGATAGTGCTAAGTAGCTCGTGCCTTTTTTAAAGACTGCATTCCCAATATCTATCAATGTTTTACATACGGTAAGACCTTGTGATTTGTGAATGGTGACTGCGTATGCTAGAATTAGAGCAAATTGTTCTCTGCGTACATACATGTCTTTGGAAAGAAGGAATCAAGCTGTTGAGCGCCCTATCCTTTTTACTTCTGAAAGTTTGTCAAACAGAATATTGACAAACTGAATGTTGTTGTCACGTGGTTATGTTTGAAAGCCAACAACTGTACCCAGTGCTCCATTAACTAGTTCTTGCTCCATGTCAAGGTTATGTTTAAGCATTACTCTACAGTTTAAGTATAATTTTAATATTTTCTCCAAACCAGCTCTGTTGGAGATAGAATTTTCTAAGGTATTTAGTCTTGCTGTGGCTTGTAGACACATGGGTAGTGTCATACCATGCACGTCTAGTTTGTCTATGGAGAAAATTTTAATTCTTGGTTGCATTTCTTTTTTCAACATTGTTTCATTCAATTTGGAACAGCTTGCAAGAGTTGGCATTAAGGACATACAATTGACATTTTTGTATGCTAATTGTTCCATGAGATCAGAGCACATGAGTTATGGCCATAATGTGTGTGCTTCTTGAGATAGTACACCAACTCTAATACTTTTTAATATGTTGGCATAAGTGAGGTCTGCAGATTGGCGCATGTTTTCTGTTAATTCTCTGTATTGGAAATGTTGCCAAAGATTGACATTTCCTATGCTGCCAACAGTTCTATGGCAGAGTTTGTGTCCTAAGGTTTTAAAAATAGGTTCACCTTTCACTGGTGTCAATTTAAGAAGATCTCCAAAAACAATAATGTGTTTTCCTCCAAAGAGCTCTTCGTAGTTTGTTTTAAGTTCTTCTAGCAATCTGAGGTGAATCAAACCCAACATTAGGTTGTTGACCATACCCCCTTCATCTATTAGTAGCATTTTTATTTATTTTAAAACTCTGCCTAGTTCCATTGCATGTTCTGTAGAAAGTTTGTAATATTCTAATTTGTTTTGGTGTTCTACTGGAAGGAGTAGTAATCGGTGTAAAGTGACACCGCCTATATTGTAGGCAGCTAAACCTGTGGGGGCAGTTACAACAGCTGACAGTTTGTTGTTTCTCAATTGTTGAAGGAACTTGCTGATGATTTTGATTAAGAATGTTTTGCCTGAACCAGCTTCACCACTGACGTATAGTAGTATAGGTTTGTAATTTTGGCAGGTGCATTCTTTATTTTCATGTTGTACACCATGTGCAATTTGTTTTGTTACTTCTTGAAAAATGGTACGCTGCCCTTTGTTCAATTTTGATTGTAGTACAGTTAAGTCTTCTATATCTTTTTCATAGTGACACATGATGTTCTCTACTTCTGTCATTGCTAATTCTGCCTCTTTTGCTATTAGTGGCTGTCCCAGTGGTTCATGGCTCCCTGTTACAGAAGGTTGACTACTGTCGGGATTGTCCTTATCTAGTTGGGCCTGGAGTTCTTCTTCGTGTTGCTGTTCATTGTGCAACATTGTTTTGTACTGTGTAAAGTTTATATCGGTGATAGTGCTTTCATTTGCTTTGAAAGCGTCTTCATAGGAGTCATAGTTTTCTAGTATCTCTTCTTCATTTCTCCATGGTTTAAAAAGTTGTAGCAGGGACATGTAATATAGTTCTTTATGTTGATGAGTTTTTAATGACAATTTGATATGATTAATTAAGCTTTGTTTGGTAAGTTTAACTAAGCTGCCTTCAGAATTTGTCACTCTATATCTGCCATTTTTTTTCATCGGGTTTTACGTTATTTTTGTATGTGAAGTTTTGGGCTATGTGGTATAGACACATGGTTTCCAGAGTGGTACTCCTGTTTGGGTAGTATGTGTCTAGTAAATGGTATTTCAAAATGTCTTGGCTGTTGGGATAATTTTTGGCTATTGTTAATATGTCGTCATATGATTTGAGAACTCTTTTTCTAGATTTAGCAGGACCAAGACTTAGCCATAATATATTTTCAGATTTTCCTTACAAAGCAGTACCGGTTAAATGATCTGCAGCTTCATAGGAGCCACATTCTTTATGAGAGGGCATTTTTATGCCTAAACTGTACAATTTCTGAGATAGTGATTTGTCCGATGATAGGTCATTCCAGAGGTCTTGAGGCTCTGTTTTTTCTGATTTTGTTAAGTAGGCTGTAACATATCGTGCAACTGCAGTGGAATTGTCTGCAATGTACTGCACATCTATGTTTGCATTCCATAAGAGGGCAATGATTGCATTGAAATCATTGATATATTTTGCTTCTTCTGTTCTTTTTATGTAATATGTGTTCTTAGGTGATTTACCTTGTCTAACTGAAGACATGAAGTTGTTCACTTCACCTGTTTCTGTAACTGGTCTAGGGAAGCCAAAGCGGCATTTGGTGTAGTATTTCCCTTTGTTTTTGTATTTGCGATGTCAATATTTACCACATTTGTGTCTTTGAAATTGTACAATTTGTGCATGAAGATCACTATTTGTTGCTTCTGATGGAATTTCACAAGTGACATATTTTTCGATAAACTGTAAAACAGTGGCATCACTGTCTTGACCAAATTTAGGAGCATCTTTAATCCATAAAAGCATGTGGATATGTGGTGCTCTTCTGGCTTGGTATTCTTTTCTCCAAAAGAAGTGTTGCACTTCTCCGAGGGGAGGAACAGTTTTAATACAAATAAAGTGATAGCAATGAAACGATGATGGAAATATCTTGAAACATTAACAAGATCTAGAGAGCAAAGTTCTCCAGGTGTTAGTATATCTATGTTTGTTTTGTTTTTGTTTGATATGCGTAGAAAATCATGTAAATATTCCGATGCATATTCTGCACAACTTAATGTAACAAACCAAGTTTCTTATCATACAACATACATCTCCGTGACGTCCGAACCAGTACTCTTTCGTACCACGCATGTTTGCTAACAGATTTGTAATGCTTGATTGTAAAACTGCATATTTTTCTTGCACTTTTTTTATTAAATGCGTAGCTGACATATTTTGAAAGTGGGCTCCTGATTTCAATGTGTGTGCAACTCCGTAACATAGAGTTGCTAGTTCACTTTCAAAGAGTAGGTGGAAGATGTATTCCACATTTTGTCTAAATCTGGGATCTTCAGAATACATTTGTTACGAGCGGTATTCTAATGCTGTTATCTGAATAGGTCTCCTTTGCCAGCAGGAAACAGTAGAGGAAAAGCACGTGCTTCTATACTTTTTTCCCATATGCTGATCGGTGATCCTTTAGTTTTCGCATTTGGTACGTTTCTAGTGCATCATCTTTGGTGTCATTAGATTGTAATGGATGAATTGTATAATGGTCTAAAATATTGGATACTCTAGCAGGATCTAGAAGTTCAAATTGACCAGTTTCTGGCGACTCTTGAATTATTTCAGTTGTTTCCCTTAAGTTTTCTTCAATATTTCTTTCTTTGTAGTATTCATTATTGTCTTTTAGATATCGCAAGGCTTGTCTAACTTTATGTAAGTCTACGAGTTTTTGCCAAATATTTTTGTCTTTTGTAGGTACACCATTTACTAAGACAATTAAAGATTGCTCTATTGGACGTTGCACTCCCAGAGTGTGCACATTTTCTTTCAGATCTAATGGTAAATAAACTACTTTGCCGCAAATGCCTTTCACCAATTTAGAGGGAGGTAATTGTGCTGTTTTTTGTTGAAGGCGTATTATTGCTTGAAATGGGTGCACTGTTTGAATTATGATGCTCTCATATAAATTGAGTTGTTGCAGGGGTTTTGGTAGTGGGAATAATTCCAAGTTGTTTGTGATAGCACGTGAAGGCATTTGGTTGTTGTCAAGTTTTGTAGTGCAGTAACTGCAAAGTATTAAGGGGTCAGTTATTTCGTATTTGTTTTCTGCTATAAGGTAGAGTGCTAATTAAAACCATTTGGAATCTTCATTGTCTTCTATTTTGTATGTTACGTCTACAGTTTTTGTGTTACTTTTATAAAAAGTTCCGCGGCATCACACACACACATGGTTTGCTACTTCAGCGGATGTACTTTTAAATTTTAGTATTCCTATTATGCATGTGTGTAGTAGAAGGTTGCCATGTGTA